>NC_072011.1:38029906-40434281 GCF_027791375.1 Indicator indicator
GTAAATGCCTGGATAGCAGGCTGAGTGTGCCAACAAGCCCAAAGTCTTGTTTCGCAGCACACAAATCCTAACTCAGGATACATCTACATTAGCAGTTTTCGTGTTGTTGACGGTGAGGACATGAGACCTGAACTTGTGGTAGTTTTAGACTCTGCCTTTAAAATTTTTCACGGATCTTGAGCAGAAAGTAGTAAAAATGTAAATAAATCACTACTGGGTGTAAAAATGAAAATAATGATTATTCTAAACAATTCCGTTGGAGAGATATCTACCATAAGATTTGGTTCCCAAAACAATTTCTCTCTCTTCTCACTTCTTCGCTGCGGAGATACTAACAGGCTTTGCTGACCTTGGCTGCATTGATTTTATTTTGGCTAAGTCTAATATCTCTGCTTCTCCCTCTCTTCCCTTGTGTACAGAGGGACAATGAGGAGCCAAGGAGAGAGAAGCTGTTGCAGCTTCCCCGGTCTTTTGGCCAGGGGGGTCCTTGTGCTGTTTGTTAATTGTAAATACCTGTAAACATTGTAAATACCTGTAAACATTGTAAATACTGTATATTTGTACATATTCATTGCATTTCATTGTAGATTGCAGTTTTGCTTGTAAATACAGCTTCCATTTGCTTCCAAACTGAGCTGGTCTGGCAAAGTTAATCTTGGGGGAGAATTTTCAACCCACCACAGAACTACCTTTCAGCAGGTTTCACTTTGGACCAGTCGTAGTCTGATACATGGAATGAATGCCCCTTAGTTACTAGATGGCAACAGGTGTGGTCCTGGAAAACATCTTTCAGTTTTGTTATTTTTTTTTCCTTCCTATTTGTTTTCCTTATTTGTTTTTTCCTTCCTATTTGTTTTCTGAATACTGTGCAGCAAAGCACAATGAGCAGGGATACTTGGAAGATCTACTTAAAACAACACTTTTGAGCCAAACTAGCTGACCTGTAAGCTTAGTGGAAGAAGAATTTAACTTCATGTGGTAACAGCAAATGAAGACACTCACTATGTCAATGCCAAAATATTATTTTCTTTTCTTCTGAATTCTACCTAAACTTTTATATCCCTTGTCTTCAAGAAGGCTATATTAAGAAATATGCCAGAAAGCATCTGGGAGGTGAATTTTTTCTGTCTTCTTGTATTGAATTTTCTGCTTCATGTAGAGAATTATTTACTGAAGAATGGTATGGTGATATTCTTTCCTATTATGCAATTGTCCTAACCATCAAGAAACAGTCTTCATCACTGCTTGCTTTCTCAGTGGACCTCTCATGAAGTACTAGAGATAAAATGAGAGCAATAGCAGTTGCACAGACCTATGTGTAAATTCGGTTGTCATTCAAGTGTTACATGATGTGAACAAAGCGTGGAGCTTTCTTGTGCATTTGCTCTTGGAATTTGCTTGATATTGTGTGATATACTTAGATAACTACAAAGAAGAGAGAAGTATGTGAGGCAGGTTATGGATACAAGTGTGTTCTGTAAGAGAACGAAGTATTGTACTTGCTTCTAAGATATCTCTGTGCTTCTGGACGGCTGACTTTTATGCTCTTAGAAAGAGTCTGTGTTTTGCTCTGGAACTAGCAGAAGATAATATGTTGAATGAAATGAATATTTGGAGATTTTGCTTGGGAATGGAGTCAACAAAGATGTTTAATATTGATTTAACTAGGAAAACCTGTTAGATTAATGAAATGTACTATCTTGAATTCTTTTACTGACCTTACTGAGGTAAAAGGAATACCTCTAATGGCACTGTTACTTGAGGTTAATTTGACTGGTGAGCCTAGACTAGTGAGGGAGAAAAGGGCTGCCTTTTCCAAGCCATAAGTTTTAAATATTTTGATCCATTTAATTTTTTTTCCCTCAGTATTATTTAAAGAAAATATCTTTGTAAATAACCCCAAACCATAACTGTTCTCCTATTAATCACAAAAACTAAAGATATTTAAATGTTTCATTTTCTATTACAAAACAAAATGATCCCACAGAGGAAATAAAATTACAAGAATAATGAACAGGGATAGTCTGAGTAGGTTATATGAATGTGTATCTGGTGCTGTCCTCATGCTATTTTTTGTCTTCTATTCTGTGGAAATTCTTTTCTGACCACAAGGAACCTGGTTAACTGAATCTTTGAGAGAGTAGCCATTAATAAGTTTCTATCAGAAGAGAGAATATTTCTGTGGTCGGCTTTTTAGGATAAGATGATTTTGACTAGCTTTGTTAATGCATGGCAACATTAAAGTAATTTTACATTGTTGAGTGCAGCTGGAAGACAACAGTACCTGGTACCTGAAAACTGAGTAAAAGGTGGAGAGAAATATTGTGAAGAAAAAGAATAATACTCGCTTGAGGGAGCTTGCATTTGTGTGTCGATTTGTGGGGCTGTGAAATTATAGTGCTTACTGAATGGGATTCTGATCGTGACAGTTAACTATTGCTATTTTCGCAAAAGTTTGTTTTAATGTCCTGTGGAAACTGGCACTGGACTTTTCCAAACATATTGTCTCATTTATACAGCAGATGTCTCACGAAGAACTTTTTGGACTGTTACAATTTTTTCCATTTATTGCTATTGATTTTGCTGTTTTTTCCTTGTCTTATTACCAGACATATTTGCATAAGAGAAAAGCGTATTCTTTAGGTTTCTGTTAAGTGCATGTAACAGATAAACAGTATTACTCTGAGTAACTGTTATTGTTCCTTGTAGTGGGTGTTAGGCTATCTGATAGTTGCAAGGAGGGTAAGAAAACCAGTGTGACTCAGGAAATAACCTATGATGACTTGCTGCTCATTTTTGTAACCTCAGGATCACACTTTTAGCTGGTTTTGCTGGATGCAGAAGTAATAAGCTGCCAGTAAAAAGCCCCTCTATCTCCCTCTGCTAAATGCAATGAGATTAAGGTGAAAAGCAATTCCTGTTGTCTGAAGTAGATCTTATATATGCATGAATATCATGGCCTGTTAGGTTGAATTGCCAGATGTATTTTGTGAGAGAAAAGAAAGATTGTGGAGTAAATCAGAAAATGTTTCCATAAATAAAAATGTTGTTTTCTTCTAAGGAGATACATTGTGTTTCATTCTGACCTCCAGAGAAAGATATTTAGAACTGAATAAGGAGGCAAGTGTTAAAACTACCTCTCAGTTATGGAGATGGAGGGGATATTAGTGTGATGGGATAGTGCATGAAATGAATTTTACATGCCTCCTCTCAGATGCCTGTATTCAATGTTGTTTGATGTCCTTGGCTTTTATTGAATTCTGAGGGCTTGAATCTTTGAATAATCTGTAGCTCTATCTACAGCAGTGACTTCTGCCAGCCCTGCTGGTGCTGTCTTGGTGTGCATCCTCAGCTGGCTGCAGGCTGGAATGAGATAGGTATGTCTGCAAGGAAGCTCAGCTGCAAGATATGCACTGGAACAGATCCCATGGGTGCCAACAGGCATTTATGTCCCAGGGACCCTGCTAGAACCCAAGCAGGGTATGCGGTATGAGGACTTTATTCTGTGGATCCAATGGGCCTTAGGTGAAGCGAAGCTGATGTGGGAGGCAACCTGGGGGAGCACAGACTTTGACGTGTGGGGGTCTGGGAGCTTCCTCTGGATGTCAGCATATGCACAGGCCTTACCCCAAGTGTTTTCATTACTGTTGCTACTAAAAGCTTGTCAGGGCCCTGGGGCCTCCCTCCACCCTGCCCATGGGGAGACCTCATCTCAAGCCCTGGGAATCACGAGCTCCTGCTGAAGTAATGAAGCTTGAACTTCCCCATGTCCTGTCACCCTACCTGCCCATGGGCCCCACTGGGCTGGGCTCAACCTCAGGCCCAGGTCTTGGCCTGGCCCCAGGGAGGTGCCTGATGCCTGGGGCTGCCCTGCTGCCCCCTGGCTGACCTGACTTGGGTCCTGGCTTCAACATTGTGGGTCAGGGAGCCACAAGTCTCAATGACATCAAGCAAACTCTTCAGAGTGAGAGGAACAGGCCTTGGTGGTGTCTGGAGACTGGTGGTTGGTAGGTGCTCCTCACTGCTGTTAGCCTAATTTGGTGAAGAACTATAATCAGTAAATTATTTACTATTTGCTATTCTTCTAATACTGCGCTTCCTTTCCAGTGTTCTGGCATCCTCAGGTTTTTTTTTTTCATTGTCTGGTATTAATCCGTATTCTTAGTTTCCATAAGCTATTTCCTCCTCTCCTAAGAAAGCAACAGAGCACCATTTTTACTGTGCTCTTCCCTTTCTCTGTCTTCTTTAACCTGTATTATGTTTTGCAAAATTCACTTTTGTGGGATGTTTTCCTTAAAAGCACAAGCTTTGCTGGATAGAGAGTTCATACATCTC
The DNA here is from genome assembly GCF_027791375.1 of Indicator indicator. Classification (NCBI taxonomy): domain Eukaryota; kingdom Metazoa; phylum Chordata; class Aves; order Piciformes; family Indicatoridae; genus Indicator; species Indicator indicator. Next base: position 38,034,242 of record NC_072011.1, read on the forward strand.
CTTTACTGTACCTCCTGCTCAATAGTTAAAAGGTTTAGAACTAAATTACTTTTGATGTCTGCTCAGTGTCAGTTCTTATTTGGTCCACAGAGGAGTTTAGATGGGAAAATCCAGTGGACAAAGGGATCACAACAATGTTTGAAGGAAAAGTTGGGTTAATATAAAAGGGAGTGTTTGCTAAAAGTTGCTCTTGAAGTGACAGAAAGTTTAACATTATGTGTACTGTGATTTTTTACTGTGTCAACTGTCTTCTTAATGGCAAGAAGACAGCTCAGCTGGGAGAAGGCGCTTCTCATCCAGCACAAAGTAGCTGTGAAAGCTGTAAGCAGTAGTTTATAGTTCATACTGGTAAATGGCCTTCACTAGGATGCTGAAAGGTGTTTCCATGATGCTAACCATAGGCAAGCCCAATGTTGGGATGTTGTTTTTACCTACCTCTGTTATTCACTAGCCAGTATTTATGAAACAAACAAACAAAACCCAAGTCACATATCTATGCTATTTCACTCTTTTAACATCCTGTAACTACCTCTGTCCTGGGGCATGTGTTCATTCCCAGACACCAATGCAGCAGGCAGAAGTTTCAACATCCTTACACTCACTCTACTGTGTGGAGAACTTGCTGGGAGTTTGGGAGATCCCAGTTCACTCCACCATTCATTTGTGAGAGTTTCAACCAAATGGTCTTCTTTTCCAAGAGAATGTCACAACATTATGTGTAAGGATTATATTGGAAAGTGGATTCTTTGCTCTACCTGTTAGTAATGCTGCAATGGGCTAGAGCAATGAAGAAATGTATGTCACTCTGCTCTGTAAATGTTTTTAATGCTAATAGCATGTCAGCCACAGAGATAGAGACCCTTTGACATAGCTGGAAAGGATAGACGGCTGCTAAAACTTTGTTTTGTAAATGGTTCCTCGAAGTCTAGCACTTCACTTCCAAAGCTTGGTATTTTGTCTAAGCTGCCTCAAAGAAGATCATTTTAGGGTAATAATGTTTGTTATATCTGAGAAATCAGTTCCTTGCAAAGTGGTAGTCCCCAGTAAAGTATGCACAAACCTCCAGAAAATGTTCTGGCAGAATTTAACTCTCTCCATCTTGAGAGTGGAAGAGTGTGGCTAAGGATGGGGTATACACTTGCCAAATAATTTAAAAAATGGTCTTGACTTCATAGTTATATTCCCAGATTGAGTTCAAGCTAGGAGTAAAGAGTTCTAAGGATACATAGGGCAGAATTTTCTTTCTCTGCCCATCTGACTTCCAGTCAATAAGGCTTCCTTTCAATTTGTGTTAAGTATCGAACCTTCTATCATTTACACGTTTATCAAAGTTGTTTTTTCACCATTAATCCATCCTGTAATACAAAGTTGTTCTAAATCCTGTGCTTGTAGTTGTGAACTGTACCGTAGCTCTTTCACAAACTCTTATGTGCTAGAATATGTTTCCAAATGTGGCAAAGAGAAAAGATCCCAAGTAGAAATAGATTACATGGACTTAAATTTAGACATTCATATAACAAGTAAGAAGGACCCTGGATAACAGACACAATGACCTATAAGAGCCAAAATCCTAGTCTCATAAAAGTAAAAAGTATATAAAGTAAAAGGCTCCATAGTTTTCCTGTGGCCACTGAATACCTGTAACTGCCCTTCCCTTCAAAACAAATATTTTTTCACATTCACATAATTTCTTTTACACATAATTTCTTTTATAAAAAAGCTGCTTTTGTTTTGACTTTCTGGAAAGAGTTTTGTGCATAGCTCTGAGAGGCTTTTCTCTTTCATCAGTGCTGTGATTTTTCTCTACTTTGATACACTTTAATTGTTACACTTTAATTGTTACTGTCTCCCTTTCCTATAAATGTGGATGTTTATATGAACACACATTTTGCCCATTTTTAAGCAGCATTTCAAATTTTTGATGATAACAGGATGGCAAGCTGTGATATATGTGTTCTTTTACAGGCCCAAAGAGTTTATAATGAGTCATTATTATAATTTGTGTGTGTGTGTGTCTTTGACTGATGCTATTGCAGCTTTCCAGGCGATGTCCCACCTGCTGTGTGTTCCTAGTTTCAGTCTGATGAACTGCTAAAGCTGCTGGACACTCAACAGTAGCTCCAGCATCCCACAATGCATTAGTAATAACTTTCTTTCAAGGTGAAGAGGCTTTAACTGCAGCACACAATCAATAGCCCACACTGGAAGAAACAAATCGGAAAACCACTGTTCCATAAGGACAGAATTGAAAAAGCTACATAAGTAAAATGACAGACTATTCATTACAGTTTGGAAAGCATGAATGGGATTTTTGATGAAGCTTAATTTTCTTCAAGCTTCTCAGCCATGGATAAGCCATTTAAAATGAAAATAGATGTATTATGGAGCACTGTGCTCATTGCTGCTTATTATTTTGAAAAAGCATGGGTCCTCCTAGTCCTTTTTGCTAATGAGAAATGATGAGGTAAATCCTGATCTCAATTTCAGTGGTATAGAAGGGGTACACTGGCTGCAGTGACTTTACTTCACATTTATGGCAGAAAATGGGAGGAAACATCTGGACCACTGATTTTAAAGGCTTGCAAATAACAGAGTGTGTGTGCTTAAACACATTACTGAGCTGTAGATTTTTAAATTGTTTGGTGTATCTTTAATAAACCTCTAGTAGATAAAATCTCAATTGAAAACTTGTATTTTGCTGAACCATGTCATGCATAGCTATTGTTGCCAAATAAGCCTCCCAAGCATTCTACGCCCTTTGTACTGTCTGAAATCAATTTCATCTTTGAACAGAATGCATCCTTGAATGATTTATACTGTCTGGTATGCAGTTCAGCTAAACCCATTAAATCTTAGGGAGTTTGCCCATTTCAAGAGATTTAAAAACAACTGAAAACCAACTCACAAAATCTGCAGCCCCCCCCCAGTGCTTTGGAAGAGAACTTCTAGCCTGAGAATGCACTCACATGCCAGTGAGTTGAGCTGGCTGGAGAAGCTGTTGAAAAAAGGCAGTGCTTTAATGCTGGATGCTGAGATTGTCTTGATTCTTGTTGGGCACTGTCTTTGTATACAAATACCCATGTTCAGTGAGCCTTCTTACAGAGCACAGCCCCAGCCAGCTCCATTGATGTGATGAGACTCTCACCTTTTGTTAGGTAAATGACAACCTCCTTGGAGAGCGTGCAGATATATGCTGAACATGCTGGAACACAAGATAGGAACAGAAAAATATAGCCTCCTCTCTTCCTTCCTGATTGTTTATTTTCTTACACAATTATTCCTTGTTGCAATTAAAAGGATGGATGAAAGCCTAAGTCAGCATCTTACAAAAAACACATTAATGAGTTTATAGATTACCTTATTTTTTTTCTTTTGTGTGTGTGAATTCTAGCCATTTTGTAATGTAACACATACAGAGTGGATGAGGTTACAGGAGTCTTTGCTACAGCTGCCCTGTGTTTTCAGCTAAGCGTCCTGCCTTTTATTTGCTGTATTTTTTGGTTTTCAAGTGGAAGATTATAGGTAGCTGGAAAAAGTGCCTTTGAACACTCATTTTCTAATAAGCTGATCAAGTGGCCATGCTGTTAGTGAATATTTTTGGAATCTGCTTTTTCTTTGTGGTGTTACTAAGGGTATTACAATATGTCATTTGCTAACTACTGTCAGCGTACAGGCTTTCTTTGTTCTGTTATTGAAGGATCTGTACAACAGAGCAAGGGAATATTATGTTACCCTAGTGTGACCTGCCAAAGTTAAGGAAGATTATATGATCAACCATGAAAATATTTTGTCAAGAAGTAGTTTAATAGTCTTATCTATCCCAAGAACAGATGCAATGAACAAATATCTTACAAGAGGTGAAAGTGGCAAATGGGAGAAAAGATCACCTCCCTCAGGTTGCTCATTTATTTGGGCCAGTAATTTTACCAGCCCTAGCTTAGGTGGTGGTCACTGGAATATCATTGGAATAAGATCTTCATTTGTAAACAGGATTCTGTTTTAATGGAAATTGCAGAATTTTTGTTAAGGCTTGGAGATGTCTTTATTTGTTTTTCATGACACTATTCCAGATGAAACAGGAAGCGACACACTGGTTGATGCGGAAAAAAATACAAAAATACTAATTTATAGCAGGATTATATGATTCAACCACAGAAAAAAGAATGTCCTCTGTTGAGATATCTTTTTCCCATCTGTATTGATGTTTTGGACCAGATTCTGATCCTAATGAGCTGTAGTTAATATTTTAGGCCATGGCATTAATTGATGTCTTAATAGCAATGGAAAGTCTTCCAGTGAGTTTTGAATCAACAATTTCTTTACAGTTTATTTCAGTGCCACCATTTATCAGAAAAATCTCCCAATTCATGTTTGCAAGTACACAAAACTAAAGCTGGCTGTAGTGTTTGTTTCAGCAGCCCAAATAGGACTTTGCACAAAATTTTACTTTGAAGCATTAGCTGTTTGAATGACCCTTGTTCAAGTGAGTAACTCCTTTCGATCCTGTGATCATCCTCTCAGCTGTATAGTAGGTCAAGGTAAAGTCAGTACTTTCAGTGTCATGAGTGCTGAATGCGCTAAACAGATTCCTGTGGATCATGGGCTGGGGCCCATTGTAGTTATACCTTCTATGTCCTGAATGAAATTTTCTGGGATGTAAAAATGACCAACTTTATTTGAAGCTGATTTTTTCTACTTAAATGCTGACAATACCAACATGAAGTTACTGCATCAATTATTAGCCATGACTGAGTAGTATCCATCATGTTCAAATGGTAGTGTCTTTTGTCCTCTCCTCAATGAAGCTTGACAGTTCTTGTGAACTGGTCTAATAACATTTTAATTCCATCATTATTATTTAATATTGTGAAAATTAACATTTTACAGACTGTCCACAACCTCACCAGAGTTCATATTGGAGAGTTTAAATTGTTCACCTGAGACAGAGTCTGCATGTTCTCAGACTGACTATAGTAAATAGATAAAAAACATTACAGAACACCTTTGCCTTGTCCTTGTTCTAGGGTGAGTGAGATGAAGTAGGTCAGACCTGGGAATGAATAACCAGATCTCAGGAATCAATTCTTTCTTTTGTTGCCTATGTCAACTTGGCAATGTCATATCACTTGCTTTGCATCTGAAAATGTATCATTCAAAATAGAAGAACTTGTATTTAATAGTAAAATTACATTAGTTTGTGACATTTGATCTGTATGGATAGAAATTTTGCTTTGTCTTACTTCAAAGGCTTTCAAGGAGAAGGGGGTGCTACATGTATCTTAGGGAAAAATGAACAGGAAACGCAGTGCCTTTTCAACTGCCTCCCTATGAACCTTGGGAAGGTCTTTTCCTTCTTGCCTGGTTCCCTCTTCTCTTTCTTCTTGCTCCAGACCACAGCAAAGGAAGATGGGGGGGAGCAGAGAGGAAAGGTAGAAGAGAGAAGAAAATTGCCAAGATTCAATAGTTGTGGGTTCTGGAAGGGAAAACCAGCTCATGGGAGGGGCAAGGTAATGGGTGATGCAGAGCAGCAAGACAGCCCTGAGATAAGAAGTATTTATAAATGTTGTTGCTTTTCATTTTATTGCAGTGGGAAGGTTGTCTGAAGCTGCACACTGTTGCTTGTGTTATGTTGTATAGTTGCTAAGGCAGGTAGATTTTTAAACTGGAGCAGAAAAGTAGGACATGTGTATGCTGGGCTAATAGGAGAAGGACAAAGGGAGGAAGGTGCAAAACTGTATTTTAAGGATGGGTGTGGTCAGTAATGCAAACTTTAACACATGAATGTTCACATGTAGGCATATCATTGTAAAGGTAAATGTCTTGTGGCTTTGTTAATGGATTAAGTGTAACCTTCTCCATTGGCATTTAGGATTTACTCTTCACACTGCAGGGAAGTTATGACAAGTGTGTATAGTATGTGTTTATCTATTAATTGATTTTTACAATTTTAAAAAAGTAATCTATATTAAAAAAAAAAGGTGATACCCTTGTTGCCATAAGAAAAATTTGTAAATAAATTTTGTGTTCTTATCATTATTTTCCAATGGTGATTTACATCCAATGGTGATTTATTTACATTCCACCACTTTCTGTTCAAGATCTGTGTGAAAATTTTCCAGCCTGAAACTACCACAATTGTTAAAGCACCAGACCAGTTTTTGAGACTATCATCCCCTCATTTTTACAGAAAAAAATGTATTCAGTAAGTTTGCATGTCATCCTGCCACTCTGTCTTCTATTTGTAGGAGGTTTTTGGTGTGTTTTTTGGTTATTGTTCTTGTTGTTGTGTGTGGATGCATGCAGGGGTTGTTTTTTGTTTTCCTAAAACTTTCAAAGGAAGGTAAAATCAGGGTCTTGACCAGCTTCTCTAAAAAAAATAAATATTTCATTCTATGTTGGAATCAGTCCTAACCTGTGTGTTAAATTTAAGACTAATATTTATATAAGGTGACTATCTACAGCAGATATAGTTCTATAATGATAATTACAACGTTCTGTGGTGTTATTCAACAGAAGACAAACTGGATGAGTGCTGCAAATATTTGAAAATCACACAGACGAAACATAAAACTGAAAGGCTAGAAAGTGGAACACATCTTTGAGTTCACTAGCTCTGATCCAGCTTACATCCTTGTCATGTCTCAGGGGAACAAAATGGCTTAATTTTAAAATTTTATTTTCCGTAGAGATCACAAATCAAGTCTAATTCTTCCAGTCTTCATGGATTAGGTCTAACTTCTTTTTGAAGCCCATTTATTCTGTCCAGTGTTGCCTGGCACATTCAGCTAAATGCAAGGTACTGTTCATATGTGGCTGTGGGCATGCTGTTATAAGTCTGGCTACCTGGCCCAGGGTGTTGAGGCCTGGCAGGACATTTTGCTAGTCCCATGATCATGCTGGTTCACTGTAGGAAACAGATATTTTTATCCTCTAAGCTTACTTGCTCTGGGTTAAAACAACCCAAGCAAACAAACAATGAAAAAAAGAGTAATGATTGTTTAAACAGTTGAAAATATAAAGGTCCCCTTTAAGTATTGGGAAAATCTACTAACTAATAAACATAAATCTAACTGCTGATTACATTTTTAGTCTGTTGCATAAAGGCTGCCTCTGGACTCTCCCTAAAAGTATTATAAATTAACAAAATTATTAAAAAAAAAAAAAAAAAGTGAAACCCAGAGCAGAAAGCAGTAAAACTTGGCATTCTTGAGAAATTTTTAGCTTTGAAAAATATTCTGCCATATAAGGATGTAAGCTTTAGAAAATTTCAGTATCCTTTCAATTTGAGTTAGGTTTAAGAGAATATTCCCTGTGAGTTGCTATATGGCCTTTGATAAGCAAGATTATATTCATCTCCCCATAACTCTTGAAGTGCTTTACAGCAAAACATGCCAGGGGATGGATATAGAAGTGGGGATAAATTTTACTTTTCTAAAGGAGGTGGTACTGATAGTACTTTAACTTCTTCCCTTATATCTGCTTAAAGGTAAACATGAAGACCCCAAGATGTCTGAAAGGCAGCAGACTTAAAGCAGTTAAGTCTTAAAGCAGTTAAGACCATGTAACTTGTGGATAAGTAATCATTGTACTGTTTGCACTTCAATTAGGTTAACAGCTGAACGTGCAGATCATGTCTCTGAAGGGCATTTTTGGAAAAGGAATTGTCAGTTATCTGAAATATGCTTGATGTTGGTCAATGGTGAATTATGATCATGTTAATTTAACTGTAGTTCTGTCAATGACATAATTAATGCTGATATCAAAGCATCAATCAGTTCATTGGAAAAAAGCAGCACTGTGATATTAGATTCCCAGTTGCCATGACACAGAATGTGATTCTGTGTAATAATAATGTTGGCTCTGCTTACTGCGAACAAGAACCATTGTTTCCCACTCTGATGGAATGAAGTGGTGTTCTGCATTATTGCAAATAATGCAAGCAAATTGCCCCAGAAAGACTTTCGTCACTCTAAGAAACTAAGTTATCTTCCTAGCTCTCTGGGAAAAGATGTGAGCTGTATTTTATGGCACGTTATGATTGATGGAGATACTACTGTGGACATTGCCTGGAATAAAACACACAGGACCAGATCCTGGCACAGGACTCAGAAAATCCCTTTATCACCCCCTTTCCATGCTCAGGATTAATTTATAGGGGTTAATATGGCATGAACTCTGTCCCACATGTACCTTCTTTCTTCAGATGAGTTCCCCACATATAAACTGGCTTTATTCTTTCCTTTTACCTCAATACATGCCAATATCTGCTTCCTTTTGTCAAAGTCATGTCTTACCATCACCTGTTCCCAGGAGCCATTAACATTACTGATTTGGTTTTGTTCTGGTGGTTATAGAACTGTGTACTTTTATTTCCCCAGCAGTTTGACCGAGCTCTTTCAGATCTGCATTACTGAGAAACTGCCTCAAGGGAGATTCTCTGGCATGTCCTATGCTCATTGTATGCTGCAAGAGCAGCAAAAAGCTGCTGTAAAGATTGGCTAAGCAGGCAACTTACATTTTTTTTTTTTTTTGTCATTGAGGTATACTTCAGTGAGCTGTAGGTGTTGAGGAGAGTTGGAAAGAGGAGAGTTATCACTGGTGCATTCTGGTAAGCTCCACCTGCTGAACTGTTGTGCTGGAGCTTGAGTTTGACAAAATTTCGAACAGCCCAGTGATTCTGTAGGCATCTCCTCAAGACTTGTTTGGTACGTACTTCATCTGCAGTGATCAGGAATCACAGAATCACAGAGACATTCAGGTTGGAAAAGACCCTCAAGATCATGAAGACCAACCGATAACCCTACTATACAAGGTTCACCCCTAAACCATATCCCCAAGCACCACATCCAAACAACTTTTAAACACATTCCGGGTTGGCGACTCAACCACCTCCCTGGGCAGCCCATTCCAATGCCTGCACTCTTTCTGTGAAAAAATTTTTCCTAATGTCCAGTCTAAATCTACTCCGTCACAGCTTTAGGCCATTCCCTCTTGTTCTATTGCTTATTACCTGTGAGAAGAGACCAGCACCAGGCTCTTCACAACATCCTTTCAAGTAGTTGTAGAGAGCAATGCACTTGCTCCAGCACCTCTACATCTCTCTTTTATTGAGGTGCCCAAAACTGGACACAATACTCAAGGTGTGGCCTCACCAGAGCTGAGTACAAGAGGACAATCACCTCCCTACTCCTGCTGGACACAACATTTCTAATACAAGCCAGGATGTAATTGAATTTCTTGGCCACCTGGGCACACTGCTTCCTCATATTCAGTTGCTTGTCGATTAGCAACCCAGGTCCCTTTCTGCCCGAAAGCTTTCCAGCCACACTTCCCCAAGCCTGTAGTGTTGCTTGGAGTCATTGTGACCCAAAAGGAAGATGCAGAAGATGCTAAGATGCTTTCTAGAGCCACTTCACTTGTTTTTTTTTTTTTTTTTTTCATTTTTTCTAATTTTTTTCCTCTCTGAACATTGCTAAATTCCGGCTAGCCCATGCTATACCTAATATCCAAAGTCTAAAATTTGAAAGGAAGACTCTTACTGTAGAGTCAAGCTATACTGTTGAATGATTACAACTACTTGTTATAATGAACTCACCTAGTCATTGTCCCTCCCCCTCCAATTGCTTTGCATTGGTTCAGATAATAAGCACTTGTAAATGAACTCAGGTGGTGCAGGAAGGAGGACTTTTAGCCTCTTATTCTTAGACATGATGTCCTGTTTATTGTTTCCATGTACAGAAAACACACACAGGCACAGACACAGGTAAATGCTTATGGATAATTGAGATTTTCTAATTATGTCCTCTTTTATTATTCTAATACTTTCTCAGTTATGTTTGTTATGTTATGAAGTAAAACTATATATATATATATATATATACATGTATGTATACATTTATATATAAATAAATTTTCTTCTCCAACATGTGTTATAATGCAGTGAACAGGCTGGCATTGTAAAAGCAATGCCAGAAGCTATTTTCAGGTACTTTTAATGGCCAGTTTCAGAGCTGGCTACTCTATGATGCCAGGGTTCCAACAATTCTGGGTGGAAAATGTGACTGGGTATAGCAGCTTTTCTCCTAATTATTTAGTGATCTCAATCCATATTAGAGGCGTATATTTGACAAATAATAAATTAGTGTTAATAGAACCCCGAGAAAAACTTTGTAACTGTAACATGCATTTCAACTTTAATTAAGAAGAATGTTAAATATTTGTGAAGGAGTGCTAGCAGTTATGAAAAAGCAGAGATTTTTTTTCTTTTTATATCTTCTTTATATTTGTGTTTTTTTCTTTTTTACTGATCAAAGTGGACAGCCTGATATATTATTTCAAGAGCAAAAATATTCAGGCAAAATGCTCATATTTGAAACTTAAAGGTAAGATAACTAGTATTTTCTTTTTATATGCTGTGTATTATGAATTCATTTGCAGAAGTGATGACTTGAAGGAGACCTGTACCTTTATAAACTAAAAAGGTAGTATTTGCTGTTTGAAATGCTGAATGGAAGTCTGAGCAGACATTGGTGCTTATTATTTGAAAGAAAACGGGGTTTGGGACATATTGTTGTCATCTAGCTAAAAAATCAATAGCATAAAAACTGGGCTGAAAAATAAAACCGTACACATTGGAGGAGGAAAGGAATGCATTTGTACTGATATGGGTTCTCATCAATTACCTTTTATCAAAATATAAAGTTCAGGAAAAATACAAACTTGTATGTTTCCTTGAAAATGCAATTGGAGCAACTGCATTTCTTAAGAAGCATTCCTGCTGATAAATAGTTTCCTCAAAAGAAATACTGTTGTGTGGGGAAAAGGCTGAAGTATTTTAACACAAATGGTACACCTTTGCATCCCTCCAATCTCACTCTTTTCCTTCCAGACAAATATATGTTATTTTAGTTTATCTTTAAATTCTCTCTCAATTGGGTATTGTGCATTTGTACAAAGCACACTGTTTTCTATCATTGTCTGTTGCCATGCTCTTTATGTATCTGCCAATTAGCTGTCAAATGTCCATGGCAATTTCTATCCTTTTTCTTCTAAATATATTCTTTTTCCACATTTCTGGAAGTTAGACAACCTACTTTTCCATGTCTTTGCTTCTGCTATGTACTTTTGAAGTAGGATGTTTAGAGAGAAGCATGAGATCAAGAGTAGGGTACTGAGATAATAGAATTTATGAGAACCAAAGACAATGTTAATGAGGGAGTCAAACTGCACCTGGATACAACTCACATGATACCATGGAAATTAAAATTAATCTCTCTGAAATTCATAACCTGTATCTCCCTAACTACACATGTGCTTCATCATTCCTGTTATTAGAAACCACACTCCACTTTGGATGACTTTGTATTTCACGTTGTGGTAAAAGAAGCTTGAAATATTCAGGGTAAACTCAAACATTTCCTGGGTTGCGAAAACATTTGTAAGGCCTGCAGATGCATAAAGCATATTCTGATGTGTAATAGGAGGTGGCTGGAAATCTCTTTTGGATGATCTTATGTTTTCACAATTTGTAAATATTTTACAACTCAGCTGCAAAAGACTGAGTACTGCAAGAAGGTCTCTGTAATTTGCCCTTCAAGTGGTCAGGTAGCAACACTTTTTTCAGAATGAAATTGATAGATTCCAGATAATAAAGTTTGCACAGGTGTCAGTGGTGGGGAAGAAAAAAAAACAAGAAAAAAAGATAAGAATTTGTTCAGTCTTTAGGGAGACATGTCTAAGAACAATTATTTTCACGGTGAGCTTTGTGATCAGTCTGTTCCATACATGTCACGTGAATTTACTGTTTGTGATACTGTAAATTACAAATCTCAGTTTATAATTTGTAAACTTTTCTGATATTCAATAGCAAAAGTATCACTGTCTGGGTAGTTTTTTTGCATATTAGCTCACTATTTCATGACAACCACCTCATAGCAATGAAGAAGTGTAAGTCTGCACAAGAGCATACAATTTAGATCAACAGCAGATAGCCACAGGATTAAATTAGTTTTAAATTTTCCCATTATTGATCAATGTTATTCTAGTTCAATGTTATATTTGAGTGCAATATAACATTACTGTGTTTTGATGGCATTCTGATATAACATCTGACTTAGCTTTAGGGCAATATTCTTCTATAGGCTACACATTGACAGCATACCTACTTTAAACAACTTTATTCTCTACTTTTTTTCCCCAGATCAATAGCTATTGCTTATTTTTAGCCAGAATGTTGGATGTTTATATAACTTCATTCTGTGAATTAAATTCTCAAGTATTGTATTTACATTGAGCTTTTTATTAAAGTAATTATACATACATCAGGAAAGGCATAGTTGTCTTATACAATAGCTTTAGAACATTTTTCCAAAAAGATATTTTGTTTCCTAGACACTTAATCAGATTTCTTTCTGATCTTCTTAGTGGACTCTGAATCTGACTTCATTCAAAGCAACCAAAACGCACCTAAGAGTGTTGGTGATATAGGTCTGAAACAAAACTCATGTTGTTGTCATGACAACTAAAATGCTAAAAAGGATGCAGAGAATGATTATTATATAAGATGTTGCATTAAGTTGTTATGGCAACTATACAGTAATATGAAAAAAGTGACTTTTCAGAACAATATTGTGTGAAGAGTTTTCCTCATGGTATTTCTACAATGACATGTCTTGATAAAGAAGAAAGAAAAAAAAGGAGTGGAGAACTTGGTACAAAAGGTCAGGGTTCAGCTATCTACCTCAGTGTACATACCTTAAGTGCAGTAATGTTCCAAGGGGACTATCTTTACTTGCTTTCCAGTCCTGTTATAGGTGGATCAGAACACAGAAAACACTGGAGTATAGCCCAGTGCTCTTTCTCAGAATTACGGTTCTATAATTCAAGGCCACATTTCACAGTGATAAGCCTTCCTTGCCCTCATTTACCCTCGAAGGTACATGAAGCCTCAGCAGCATTTAAGAATGGACTGTGAAATGCTAACATGAAAATGGGATAGGAAACAGTTTAATGCTAAAGAGTAGTACTAAGAGGCTTCAGTTTTGTGGAAGAGTTTACTTTTCAGCATGTGGGATGACTTCCTTGTTTGTTTAGTTTAGGACTTCCTAATAAATGAATATTTGTGAGTAAAATAATTAAATGGATTATTTAAACTTGGGAAGCCAGAAAGCTTCTTTAGAAGCAGCTGCAGTGGAAGAGAGCATCTGGGCTCTGTGCCACAGATTGTGGCATGAGCAGTACCAAATCTGCCTTGCCCAGCACAAAAGAAACCAGGTGTATGCTCAGGGAAGCCAAAATATTCTGTGCTGTCTTTCCTTTTCTTTTGGTTGGTTGGTTGTTTTGGTTTTTTTTTTTTTGTTTGGGTTTTTGTTTTTGTTTGGTTGTTTGGTTGGTTGGTTTGGGTTTTGTTATCAGGTTATCATCCTGAAGGACTCTTGCAGGGAGACAGGGAAGCTTTCTCTCCCAGCAGTGCTCCCTTCCTGAGACAGCAGTTTGTGCAGGAAAGACGAAATGAGCAAGGAACATATGGAAAGCCACAGTCAAAGATACTGTTGCAGATGCACGGGAGTGAATGAGCTTTGTGTGTAGGAGCTGGGGCCACCTCCTGGGCCCGCTCGGTTCTAATGCTACAGGAGGTGAGGAAGGGGTAATTGCTACTTTTATCCAAGCAATTTCTTTTCATGGAGGGGGCATCTTTCTGCTGGAAAAATAACTGCTGTGTGGAGATACCTTTTTTTTTTTAAATAAAAAAATAAAGAATTTTCAAGTAATAGAAGGTCAAACTATTGCAACTCTTAAGCTAAAGAACATTGGTGTGAATGCCCTGTTGCAATAAGCTTCTGGAACTTGTCTAATGTGAGGCCTTGAGCAGCCGAGTCTAGTTGAGAGGCATCCCTACTTGCAGCGGGGAGGTTGGAGTAGATGATCTCTAAGGTCCGTTCCAAACTAGGCCATTCTATGATTATTCTATGATAATGTCTGGCTCCCTCTCTAAGGGCTGAGCTCCCAAGCTGAACTTAGTTTTGTGAATACTTTCAATCACAATTCTCTGCTGTAACATTGATTCTCTTAGAAGGTAATCAGAATCAGAATAAATTTTCAGAGTTGTTTCTAAGACTATGAGATTTCTGTGGGAGACAGAGAACAGTTTTTGAAGTCTGAATATAGGCACGCATAGAATTGGGGTACATTGTGATTTTGTAGACTTGAAAGCAGTTGTTGCACATTTGTATTGAAGATACATGTGAACCATGGTGTGACGTCAGAAGACAGCTACTTCTTGGGATTGTAGTGGCAAAAAACCAGGCTAGCTGTGATAGCTTCTGCCTTGCAATTCTTTTTATATTTCACTCTATTTTGGAATTCAGAGATCTTTTAGGTCTGCTTTTTTAGTGGAAACTGTGACTGTAAACATATGTTTCTTAATTTTCATGTTATTTTCTGCTGCGTACCAAAGTTATGGACTGATCGGAAATACTGATAGGGTTGGGAAAAAAGGTATTCTGGCAAAAGCTGCCTTCCAGCCCAGAGGCTGAAAATTAGGTGGTGGTGGTGAGGAACCATTTGAAACAGGACAGAGGAAAGGAGCTCATGTGTAAATAAACTGCATTTTTCCCCTCACATTGGGGCTGTAAAATCAAAGCCAGCAGCGCCCTTCTAAGCAGAATTTTGTTTGAGTCCTGAACTCCTTTGCCCAGCTTCTGCAGCCTCAGCTGTTATCATTATCACAAGTTCTTTTTCTATCTCATAAGACTAAGTTAAATGGTTTTGCTAGCTCAGAGAAAATTATTCCGAATCACTTCCCTGCTTCTAATAGCCTCTCTCACTGACATAAACAGAGGTCCTGAAAGCATGAAGAGATGTCCAAGCCACCTGTGCACAGTAGGCCCTTTTCCTTCATGACTAACTAATAGCTAATGAAAAGAATGTGGGTTCATCACTAATAAAATTAATATATTTCTGAGGGAAGGATCAATTGCATACTATTGTGTAGTATCTATAGCCTGGCTAATTGTCAGGGCACAACCTGATGGTACCATCAAAATTTTCCACTTACTGCTATTTTTCTGATTCTTCTTATTCATGGAGAAAACCAGGTGGTAAGAGGTGCTCTGAAGGTGTGTCATCAGTTAACAGTATTATTTAACCATGTGGTGTGTTCTCAGAGGGATGTGGAGCCTAATGGTGTTCTACTGATTTCCAGAGCAGTTTTGAAATACAAGTGCAAGTGCAGAGTGCTCTGAAGAGTTACTAAGTCAGAATGCAAATGATACAATATGTTTAAATAAATGTGGAAAAGAAAGATGTGTGCTAAGGAAGTTTATAAGAAGAAAGAATAATGCACTCTAGAACAGGCCAAACAGATTGTTAGCTTTGGTCTTCTCTGCCCTTTGCAAAGAATGAATTTTGTTAGCTGTGCCTCCATTCTTGAAGTCCTGTTCTCATGCAAGATTCTTTACAGTGATAAGAAGTGACTGCTGTAAAGCTTTCTCTATTGTGTGAGCACCACAAGATCTTTTTTCAGGAACATCCAGCTTGGCTTTTCTGTGATAGTTTGCATGGTGCCTTTCTTGTGACTAGAATGCAACTCAGAAGTGTGACTGGATGTTTAATATATTTCTAAATTTAAATGTCTCAATCCTATCAGAACATAGGTGCATTTCCTGGCTTTGATAAAACCCAGCCAGCCAACCCCAGACTCCTGATGGAGTGACTAGCAGCCGCTCAGTGAATGCACAAGGCATCTCTGCTGTGGACTGATCCTGCTTTGTCACTGCCTGGAGAGAAACATGAAGTAGATTTTTTCGATACTAAAGCTTCTAATGCGTGATATGCACAATTTTCTTATCTTTTTAATAAAGAGGAGTCTATAAAATATGATCCTTATGTTGTAGCTTGAGGGGAAGGATCAAGGATGTGGTGAGGAAAGTAAAAGTGTCCTGAAGGGTCAAACCCCAAAACATGGCCTAACCCAGACAATGGGTTAAGCATCTATGAATGTGCAAACCTGGTCAGTTCCTGGGGTCCAGATGGTCCAGGCAAATGTATAGCACGTGTAATTAACCTTACAAGGTTAAACAAGCACCTGCGAATGTGCAAATCCGGACACTTCCTGGGGTCCAGATGGTCCAGATAAACATGTAGCATGTGTAATTAACTTTGTAACACAGCTGTGAACTGTGTGTGCCCCTGGCCATGTTTGGATATGCCCCATCCTATAGGTCTAGTTATCAGGTTTCTCTGTTACCAAAGGACATTAATTGTCTTGGGACAGTATTTAAACCAGACCAGAAGGTAACTTGCCTTGTTCTCACCAAGCAAGCAACAAGAGCCAAATGCTGTCGGAGTAGCAGCTGAAAGGCTTGCCCTAGCAGTCCAACTACACCTGGGCTTTGTTCTTACCACAAAAGAGACAAGAGACAAATACTTCCAGAGCAGCTGCTGAAGGGAATGTCCTAACAGGCAGCAGCTACATCCAGGCCTTGCACATGGAACAAGGCAGAAAGGGGAAAAACTCCAAGAGAACTGAATCCTAGAAGAGCCACAGAAAGGCTACAGCCTTGCGACAGAGCACACAGGAGATGGGCCCCCTAGCCCTTTCTGAGCCAAGGGCATCTTGAATTATGGTCACAGCATCTGGGAAAGCACCGGACAGAGGAGCAAGCCGTGAGTACCTGGCTAACCTGCTACAGAATCCCATATGTGGGAAAGCCACAGATCGTAGCACCTTTATTTCCAATTTGAATCGCTGTATTGGAAATTGTTAGATCTGTGCTTAAATCGTTTAACTGTCTTCATATGTGGAATGTATCACTCACAACTAAATAATATAACCTGTAAATATACTTTGCAAATAAGTTACGGCAGTGTTTGAAAATGCCACCACCAGGAAATATTAATTATAAAATATATAAAAATATACATTTTATTACAAAGATATGCACAATTTTCTTATCTTTTTAATAAAGAGGAATCTATAAAGTAATACGCTTATGTTCTAGCTTGAGAGAAAGGAGCAAGGATGTGGTGAGGAAAAGAAAAAGTGGCAGTGAGCCAAAAACTCAAACACTTCTACAGTGGCTGTGGCTTCATTTTCTCTCCAAACTACTGCAATCAGATGAACATAGCATGATTTCTGCAAGCACCTGGGAAAGTCAGCAGATGTAAAGAAAAATGGAGGAGAAAAGAAAAATAGTTTTTGCATTTTGATGATTTATTTGAAAGCTTTCTCCATGTTCACTTTATTCTGATGCAGAAAGGTACAGCTGGTGAACTGTTCACAGAAGCACAGCAGAAAAATGACTACTGCAGAAATCTGGGGAGATGCTTCAGAGCTTTGGTGCAGTGATTTGCAAAATAGATAGAACACTGGAAATAAATTTTTGGTCTAGCTGGAATTCTGAAATCTGAATGATATGGTAAAGCAGTTTGTTCATAGCCTTATAAAAAAGACCATTGCAAATATGTGGATTTATTTGATCATGACTCATCTAGACAGAGGAGTCAAGGGACAGCAATGGGGAAGTATCAGCTGTTATTATTCTAAAGACCTACACCTTCTGGTTGCTGAAAAGGTGTTTGATTGCAGCTAGATATTTTCCTCTTGGATTGTTTAATGATACTGTTTTTGCTTCAGTTTGGTTTGGCAAAAATAGTCCTTTAAAAGTGTTGACCGTCTGAGTGCTTCTTACTGTATAGGACTTGATAAAACAGCAAATAGTGGGGACAGGGTCAGGTTCTTTTTTGGAGCTTTTTTATTTGTTTATTTGCTTGCTTGTTTTGGAAATGTCTGTTCACTGTACAGTTGCTCCATTGAATTGCCATTGTCCTGAAGATATTTTATCTCTTCTCACAGAAATAATGAGAAAAAAGCCCAATCTTGGGGAATAATCAGAAGCAAAGGTTGGTAAAATAACTGATAAAAAATACAAAAGTGATTTTTTTCCCTTGTTAAGAATTTATCTATTGAATCTTGACCCGCATTTCTATAAAGATCACCTAGGGTACAAATTTATTTCCTTTCTGTGTTCTGTAGCTTGACAAAGGTTCTGTCCTTGTCACTTCTTTTAAAACGACTGTATTTTTGTGTATTATGCGGTAGAGAACTCAGGTATGTCTGCAGCATGGCATTAAATTCAGACCAAGCCAGGTAACTTTGACCTAACTGATTTCTGTATCAAAAATACTTTGGCTGTGGCATCCTTTAACTTGTCATGGGATGACTTATGCCCTATTCTGAAGTTGGGTACTACCTGTGCACGTCCTCTCTGTGGTTGCTTTGAAACTCAAAGCACAGTAGGGAGACAATAATGTGATGGGAATGCTTGTTATCTAATGTGACAATATTAGGCAATGCCCTCATGTCGATCTAAAGTGAGTGGTACTTCAAGATGAGTTATGGTCTATGCTCTGAAGAGCAAATGAGCATAATAATTCACTTCATCTCATGTAAGATGAAGTTGTTATTGCCATTCCAGTTGTTTCCATTTTTTTTTTTAAGATGAGAAAAAGAATAACTCAGCATCTAGATGTGAACATAAATGACTACCTTATTTGGAGACTTGTGAAAATTCTGTTGTCTCTTCAAAGAATCTTAGGGTTATGCATAGAAGAGAAATCTTAATTGATGAGTTTCTGGTAAGAGCATCCTAAATATGGAACTAGACAGTTCTCGCTGCCTTCTACCTGAAAAGCAACGTTAAGTAATAATTAGTCTATTGCTTTTTCTGTTCTCAAAAAAAAAAAAAAAGAATAAATTCCAAGTTAATTTTACTTATGCTTTCATAAAATGCATTTGAAATAGGCGTTTTAAACTGGAATACTGAGCAGTGATAATGGTAAATCTCGGAACAACTCAAAGATGTCAGAATAATTCATAGAATCATAGGATCAGTCAGGGTTGGAAGGAACCACAAGGATCACCTATTTTCAACCCTCCTGCCATGAGCAGGGACACCTCACACTAGATCAGGCTGGCCAGAGCCTCATCCAGCCTGGCCTTAAACACCTCCAGGGATGGGGCCTCAACCACCTCCCTGGACAACCCATTCCAGGCTCTCACCACTCTCATGGTGAAGAACTTCTTCCTCATGTCCAGTCTGAATCTGCCCACTTCCAGCTTCATTCCATTCCCCCTAGTCCTATCACTACCTGATATCCTAAAAAGTCCCTCCCCAGCTTTCTTGTAGGCCCCTTTCAGATACTGGGAGGCCACAATAAGGTCACCCCAGAGCCTTCTCTTCTCCAGACTGAACAGCCCCAACTCTTTCAGTCTCTCCTCATAGGAGAGGTGCTCCAGCTCTCTGAGCTGGATATCACACTAGTCAGAATAAATGAAGCAATTTCTCTTTCTGTTTTGATACTGGTTTGCTTGGTGATTTAGAATGGATCACATGTACGTGAGGCTTGAATTTCTGATCTCTACCATGGGCATAACTGTACTTTCCTGACTTGAAGACAACTGCAAGACTTGAACCATATTAAATTTTTTTTTTTTTAATTTTTTTTTTGGTGTAGTGCTAAAAGGAATGGAAGTCCAGAACTGACCAGCTTCTGGTGATTTTAATACTTTGTACAAACAGGCTTTGCAAAGTCCCAGAGATGCTGCACTGGACTGTTTTGCAAGCTGGGTTTTTACATATCGGTGTGTAGCAAATGAGGTTTAACAGCCAGTCTAACGTTAAAGCAATTAGCATTTCAATAGCCTTCTTTCTCTGGCAGAGGTTAAATCTTGAATATGACCTTGCTATTGTTGGACTTCAAGTGCTAAACATATTGTGGCTCAGAACAAAAGGCTTGACACTAAGAAAGGTAGAGATGTCTGAGCACTTGCATACATTCACACTCACACATACACAACCTTTATTTTCAGCTACTGTTAGAGTACTTCTAAGTAATTCCAAATGTCAAATGCCTGATTTTTAAATGTCAGGACTTGTGCAGCTCCCTAGGGCAGCACCTCTAGAAATGCCATTAAGGATAATAGAGGACAAAGATTAACATAACCAGATTTTTTACTGCAAATTCTCAGTGACAAATTATGAAAAGACTAGTTTGATTGCATGCAAATTGACTAACAATTGTAAGCTGCTATAAGAGAAAACTTCTGCAATTTGTATTCTATTGATTGTTTTTTAAAATTTTTATCTAATTTAACAGTAGTATCTCTGTCAAACTCAACTGTCAAGCTGATAGGGTGATGTTTTATCCCCTTGCAGTATCCCAGAAGGCTAACCTGCTCTGGCAAAGAACATTTCTTCTAACATTGTCATGCTGTGAAGACAGCTTTCAAAAGTGCTGCCTCCATGGACTATCAGTCTTTTGTATCATTAATTTGCATATGACTTTCAGTTGAAGTAAAGAGTTTTGCATCTGATTTTGGCTCAGAGCAGTGAAAAGACTTATTAGATCTTCACAGGATATTCTGAGACTGTACATACACAGTTAAGGGTGGCTGCTGTGCTCAGGATGTTTGGTACAGGTCCAGACACAGTCATGGTTTCTGAAATGGTGGAAGAAGCTCCCACTGTAAAGGGAGAACATAAAAGAAGTCTGTGGATTCAGTGACTGATCAATGCATACCAAGTTTTTGCTCTGTGTGTGGCATGCTGATACTTGTATTCCTTTGAATAAAGGATGTAGGTTTTATTGGGTTTTTTTTGGCTAAATCTCAACCTCTTATGTACAGAGATACATGTTTGAATGTTAGCTGGTGTTATTCTGAGGTGTTGGATGGAGAATGCAAGCATTGTCCCTATTCTCAAGCACTGTGATGCCAGTTAGAAATACCTGATGTAAATACCTGTTAGAAATATTTAATATACATATTATGATCATGGTAAAAAAATCTAATAATTCAACATGAAACTTTTATAGATGCATGATGAGGTTGCAGAAACATGGCTCTGGTACTGAAGCCTTATATGGAAGCATGTGGTAACAGCAACATGTCCAGGAATGGTGTAACGAACTGCAGGAAAATTGTTAGGAATTTCTATCAAAAGCTTATTTTAAAGTATTAAAAATTATTCACTTTAGTCCATTTGTAATGTTTCCTGGATGCAGTAAATTTTTTCTTTACTGAGAAAATGTAGACTATTCTCTTTGAAAGTGGCCTGGAAACTACAAGCACCTCCCTATCCCTTTTTCTGTATGTAAGCCTCTGTGGTAGTTTTAGACTATGCTTTTAAAATTTTTCACAGATCTTGAGCAGAAAGTAGTAAAAATGTAAATGAATTACTATTGGGTGTAAAAAGGGTCTTTTCCCCAGAGATGTCCCCAGTTTGTTTTCTATTTTTGTGACAGTAGTTGGCCATTTCATCTCATGGTAACCTGTGATGGAATGTGTCTTTGTATAAAAATAAGAACACCTTCCTTGCTACTTCTCTTTTCTAGCTGAAAAATGTCATGGCTAAGCTGCTACTTGAACAAAAACATGATTTATAAAGACATTATTTTGGGCTAGGCAGCTATTGTTTTTTCAGTTTGAGACATAGCTACGCATACAAGTGTCTTAAGTTTCAATCTCCCCTTTCATGCTGTTTCTTCCTTTTACTCTCTTTTGCTGTAGTTTTACTCTCCAGTTTCCTTCAAGCTATTGCTTTGCACAGTCATTTTCCTTGCAGGATCAAAAGTGAGGAAATATTTTGTATGTCTGTATGTTTAGTGTCAACTAGTGTCAGTGTGATATATCCTGTGTGGCATGCCCTAGGTGATCCTTCTTTGGCAGGGAGGTTGGACTTGATCTCTGACGATCTTTTCTAACCCCTAACGTACTGTGATTCTGTGATCTTCAAGAGTCCTAAGTGCTTGACCTTAGAAAATCAAGAGCTCTCTTCCCAAGTAGTTTGCAAATAAATATGCTGATCAGGCCCAGTCAGCACAGGTTCATGAAGGACAAGTCCTGCTTGACAAACCTGATCTCCTTCTGTGACAAGGTAACTGACTTAGAGGGTGAGGGAAAGGCTGTGGGTGTTGTTTACCTGGACATTAGTAATGCATCTGACTGTTTCCAACAACATGATCTTGTAGAAAATGGTTGCTCATGGCTTGGGTGGGCAGACACTTTGCTGGGTTAAAAAAATGGCTGGACGATAGGGGCCCAAAGAGTTGTAGTGAAAGGAGTTAAATCCAGTTAGTGGCCAGTCACAGGTGGTGTTCCCCAGAGCTTAGTATTGGGGCCATTTCTGTTTGACATCTTTGTCAGTAATCTGGATTGACTACACTCTCAGTAAATTTGCAGATGATAGTAAATTGGGAAGGAGTGTTGATCTGCTTGAGTGTAGGAAGGCTCTATGCCTAAATGGCCTTAGAAAGATGTAGGTGGGATCTCCCATGAGTCATTATAGAATGGTTTGGGTTGGGTCACCTAGTCCAACACCTCTATAGTGAGCAGGGACATATCTAACGAGATCAGGTTGCTCCAGGTCCTTTCCAACCTGGGACCATGGCTGGAGCACCTTTCTGGGCAACCTGTTCCAGTGTTCTACCACCCTCATTGTAAAAAAAAAAAAAAAACAAACAAAAAAACACCTCTTCCTTATATGTAATCTCTTTTAGTTTTAAAAACATAAATATCTCCTCTTTTAAAAAACATAAATATCTCCTCTTTTAGTTTGAAACCATTTGTGTCGGTGTGAGCTGAAATTCCCCCCCCCCACCAACAAGTAACCAGGCTAGCCCAGTCTGGAAGCAAATGAAGGCTGTATTTACAAGCAGAGTCTAAAATCTATGATGAAATGCAATGAATATATACAAATATACAAAATTCACAACATTTACAAATATATACAATCAACAGAAAAAGCACAACCAATCTCCCTTTGCTTCCCCCCAAGGGGACCCTCCCAAAGAGGCCTCTCTCTCTCCCAGGAGCTTCCCCCCAGACCCCTCAGGACAGAGAAGCAGAGTTAGTTAAGCAGAAAGTTGTTAACTTAGCTCGCCAAGGTCAGTGTGTTATCTTCAGCCAGAAGAGAAGAAGAAACAGCAACCAGACAGCCCAGCAACTGCCCCCACTGCAGAACGCTGTGATGGTTTGAAACTGTCTTTTTAATTTTTCCTTGCAAAGTTCAAAACAGAGAAAGTGAAAGAGTGTAAATAAGTCACTATTGGGTGTAAGAAAGCAAAATAACGATTGTTCTAAACACTTCCATTGGATAGATAGAAATGTTTAAGAACTATTACCCAAGACAAAGCAGGCATTCGGCACATTCTGCGTTCGGCAGTGGGGGCAGTTGCTGGGCTGTCTGGCTGCTGTTTTTTTTTTTTTTTCTTCTTCTCTTCTGGCTGAAGATAACACGTACTGACCTTGGCAGCTAAGTTAACAACTTTCTGCTCTAACTAACTCTGCTTTCTGTCCAAGGGCAGTCTGAGGGGGAAGCTCCTGGGAGAGGGAGGCCCCTTTGGGAAGGGTCCCCCTGGGGGGAAGCAAAGTGAGATTGGTTGTGCTTTTCTGTTGATTGTATATATTTGTAAATGTTGTGAATTTTGTATATTTGTACATATTCATTGCATTTCTCTGCTTGTAAATACAGCCTTCATTTGCTTCCAGACTGGGCTAGCCTGGTTATTGTCAGTGGTGGGGGGGGAATTTCAGCTCACAGCGACACAAACGCAGAATGTGCAGAGTTCCCACTTTGTTTTGGGTAGTAGTTCTTAAACATTTCTATCTATCCAATGGAAGTGTTTAGAACAATTGTTATTTTTGCTTTCTTACACCCAATAGTGACTTATTTACACTCTTTCACTTTCTCTGTTTTGAATTTTGCAAGGAAAAAATTAAGAAGACAGTTTCAAACCATCACACCATTGTCCTATTGTAACAGGTCCCCCCATCTTTCTTATAGGCTTCCTTTATGTACTGAAAAGTGTCAATAAGGTCTCCCTATAATCTTCTCTTTTCCAGGCTGAACAATGCCAACACTCTAATCCTTTCTTCATATGAGAGGTGTTCCAGCCCTCCCATAATTTTTTGTGGCACTCCTCTGGACCTGCACTAGCAGGAACTTGTCCTTCTTGTGCTGATTACTCCGGAGCTGGACACAATACTCCAGATGAAGTCTCACCTCAAAGTACAGGGACAGAATGATCTTTCTTGACCTTCTGGCCATGCTTCTTTTGATGTATGATTTTGGAATGGGTTGCCCAGGGAGGTGGTGAAGTTACCCTCCCTGGACGCGTTCAAAAAAAGATTGGATGTGGCAATTGGAGCCATGGTTTAGTTGTCAGGAGGTATTAGATGATAGGTTGGATGTGATGATCTCTGATGTATTTTCCAACCTGGTTGATTCTGTGATTCTGTATCCCAAGACACAGTCAGCTGTTGGGTTGTGAGTGCATGTTGTTGGCTGGTGTCCACCTTTTTATCCACCAGTACCCCCAAGTTCTTCTCCACAGGGCTGTTCTCAATCCCATCATTGCCCAGCTTGTATTTATACTGGAGGTTGTCCCAGACCAGGTGTAGGACCTTGTACTTGCCCTTTTTGAACATCATGAGCCCACTTTTCAAGCTTGTCCAGGTCCCTTTACATGGCAATCCATCCTCTGATGTGTCAATTGCACTGCTCAGCTTGGGGTCATTTGCAAATGTGCTGAGGGTGCACTTGCTCCCACTACGTCATTGATGAAGATTTAAACCATCACTATTTCTAGTATGGACCCGTGGGTGACACCACTTGTCACCGATTTCCATCTGGACTTTGAGCCATTGACCACTAGGCTCTGATTGTGAACATGCAATGACCATGCAACCAATTCCTTATCTACCAAACAGTCTACCTGTAAAATCTGTTTCTCTCCAATTTAGAGAGAAGGATGTTCTGGGAGACCGAATCAAAAATTTTACTGAAGTCCACATAGATGACATCCATTGGTCTTCGCTTGTCCACTGACGTGATCCTCCATGTTTTTTGATTCCTCTGTGTGGACACAACTAGCAACCTAAGATAACCAACTGCATGTGGAAATATAGGTTTTCTCACTTTCACTGATGAAGAGATCACGTTTTCTGGTCTAACGTGGGCAACCATCTTACAGAGTCAAGAAATGTCTCATGAGGTTCCACTCTAAAGCTGCACTAAGTCAAATGATCTAACACCTGCTCATGGATATAGAAATAGTTCATCTAATATTCCCAAAGCTTTTCTTGAACTAAAGACTTGTACAGTCCTTTCCAACCATGTGTCTCTTCTGGAAGAAGGTTTGCCAGCACTCAGAAGATATTACACTGTCTCATTTGCTAGAAAATCTCTGTAGAACCTAGCTCAAAGGGCCAGCGAGTGAGGACAAGAACAGCTTCACAGACTGAGAAAGTTTGGATGGCCTTAAAGCTCATTTCTTGTTCAAGCTTTTTTATTTTTGTCTTTTCTTCTGTTTCTTCCTGTTGTTCTTTTTAGCTTCTGTTTGAGAAAGATCACATTTGACATAAAGGACTCTTTTGACAGAGGGACTGTTTAGTTAAATTACTCAAAGAACACATTTGAGTTTTCAACCTGCCTGACCACACTAAGCACCTCAAGCTTTCACGTGTATACAGGCTCCCTAGAAAGCCCACCCAGTTGTACTGGTGAAATGAAGTCAACCAACTATGTTCTTACAGGTGGAGGATAGGTGATAGTCCCCTCTATGAATCATGTCAATGATGGAATATCAGAAAAAGTTTTTAAAACTGTCCTGGTATTTAATTTTTTTTCTCCCACAAATCTATGTATATCTGCCACTGTACTATTCCCTTTTGAATTTTGTTACTCTTTAGCTGTCACATTTGATTTAGCAGGGACAGCTGTCTGTGACTCAATAAAAGATCAAAAACTTCTAACTGCTTTTCCCCCTCCCTCTTTCTTTTATCCTAAGTTTTTGTGCTAAACACAGCAATGGGAAAATAAACACTGTACATCTCTGAGTAAATGTCATACTAACTGAGAAGTGGTCAGGGTATACATGAAGTGACATATTTCTTAAAATCATTTACCAGTAGTCTGCTGTCATAGATGTTTAGTATTTCTGTATTTGTGATGACTGGAATCTAGTTCTCTATTTTTTTCCTGCCTATTTGTATTTTAAAATCCCAGTAAGAATTCAAAAGCAGGAAAATATATTAAAGTGATATGCAAGTGATGAAAATGAGGTTGGTGTGGTATTTTAAAAAAAGGCAGCCAAGTTTTTACTCTTCAGCATTTGTGGATTTGGTAATATAGCAGAAGATGAGACTTCTGGTTTTGAAGTCTAATAAGTGTAAAATGGGATTAGAACAGACAAAAGTGAGCTTAATTTTCTCAGTTACAAAATGTAATTCATATTACAGCACTACACAGTACATCAATGTGAAATATAATTAATGTTGAATTACAATAGAAGTGCTATAAAAGTATAAGGCACATATGACATTCACTAGCAAATTAATTTTATTTCTTTTTTTTAATGAGAATAGGCTAACAATTAGAATGGATGCCAAATGGATTTATAATAAAGGGGGACATTAAATACAATCTTACCCTAATTATTGCCACAGCAATTACCTAAACTTGTTTTCATTATAATGATAGTACTTCATTATAAGTACTAACACTTTCAACAGAAATTTGGCTGAAAGAACATTTTTGCTGGAGATCAGCACTTTGGTCCTGCTCGTAATATGATATGGAGTGTGGCGACACACATTGTATGTGACTGATGCATGAATATTATTGACATAATCAGTGATATTAGTGGCTGACACACCAGAGGGTTGTGCTGCCATTCAGTGAGACTTAGACATGCTGAAGTGTTGGGCAGGGAGAAATGTAATAAAATTCAAGAAGGGCAAGTGTAGAGTCTTGCACCTGGGAAAGAACAACCCCTGGTATCACCACAGACTGGGGAGCAGTAAAAGGGAAAGGACCTGGGAGTTCTAGTGGGTGGGAGGTTGACTATGAGCCAGCAATGTGCTCTTGTGGCCAAGAAGGCCAATGCCATTCTGGGGTGTATTAGAAGGGGTGTGGCTAGTAGGTCAAGAGAGGTTCCCCTCCCACTCTGCTCTGCTGTAGTAAGGCTGCATCTGGAGCATTTTATCCAGTTCTGGGCCTCTCAGTTCAGGAAGGACCTCAGGGAAGTGCTTGAAAGAGTCCAGTGCAGAGCCACAAAAATGATTAAGGGAGTGGAACATCTCCCTTATGAGGAGAGGCTGAGGGAGCTGGGGCTCTTTAGCTTGGAGGAGACTGAGGGGTGATCTCATTCATATTTATAAATATGTAAAGGGCGAGTGCCAAGAGGATGCAGTCAGGCTCTTCTTGGTGATGTCCAATGACAGGACAAGGGGCAATGGGTGGATGCTGAGGCATAGCAAGCTCTATGGAAACATGTGAAAACATTTTTTCACTGTGTGGGTGATGGAACACTGGAACAAGCTTTTCAGGGGTTTTGAGGAGTCTCCCTCCCTGGAGATATTCAAGACCTGCCTGGATGAGTTCCTGTGTGGCCTGGTATAGGTGATCCTGCTCTGGGAGGGGAGTTGGACTAGATGATCTTTCAAGGTCCCTTCCAGACCCTGACATTCTGTGATTCTGTGATATTATCAATACATAGAAAACTAAAAGAGAGACAACATAATAGAATGTAGTGCACAATTTCTCAAATACATCATAGAAATGATCAGATACAGCATTTTATACCTGCAGTTGAACTTTCAGGGTGATGGCTCCAAGATCTTTCTTCCATTAATGTATTTTATAATACAGGTAAATAGTGCTGTAAATCCAAAACCAGACAGCACATACACCGTGAAGAAATTCTGGGTGTTTCTCCTTACTTTTAATGAATAAACTGCTTTCAGACTAGTTTTGTATATATATGCATGTACGCAATTGTATACATAAAGTCTTCTGTGAAAATATCCTTTATGAAGACTGTAAAAGCACCGTATGATGTGATTTTTTTATTTGCAGAATAATGGAAACTTTTGAAAAATAGTTAGTCTACTTTCTTTCAGCAAAACTGGCCAGCAGTGTGTTGTGGGAACCTAACAATTTTGAGAGATGGAAATGTTGTTCATAAATCTTGCCAAAAATGTCGTACAGTAGGAGATAGGGATGATTTTTTTATGTTAATATCCTGAGTGCTTTGTGAATAATATGAGTTCATTGGCACACAAGTTTCATAGTATTTTGTGGTAGCCTTCCTGTTTCAGTTTTTTGAAACTTTTTTTTCCTTTTTTATTCTAACGAGCCAGTAAAACTGTCTTCACTTCTTGTAACACTTACTGGTGTTATTACAAGTTTGTTAGTTGCTTTTTTTCTTTTTTTTTTTTTTAATTAGAAAATGTACTAGTTTACTTGCAAGGAACTGTTCAAGATAAAGAAGAACATCACATGAAGAAATTATAATGACTTTCCTGTCCAATCTCTACGTGAAAAGAAGGAAAATGTTCCTGTTTAGGGTAGGTTTATATGAGAGATGGCTCTAGATATTGCTGTCAACTCAAATAGCAAAGAAAAAGAACTGGATTCCATTTTCTGTGTCCTTTTTGCCAAAGTACAGATTTATTCGAACCAATTTTTTGCAGAACACTGGGTTGTGTCCAGCTCTCATTCTCCTGTCAAGTATTGAGCTTTTTATAGCTTGCTTTATTTTTTGTTCTAATCTTTCCACATGTTCCACTCTGTCCTTTGTAAAATGTAACCGTATTGCATTTTGCTGCTGATATTACTTATCCAGAAAGCTGTTTATTTCCTCTTGGCACATTTTCAGAAAGAAAAATGTTCTTTTTCTGTTTGGCCATGACACTGCTTAATGTGATTCTTGAACATTTGAATGCTTGGCTTTTCCTTTAATTTTAGAAGGAAAAGTAAGACTGCAGTTACTGGAATTACTTTTCCTTAAGTGAATCATGCAGAACCATCACTCTGCATTAATTTTGGCTATGATTATAAAGACTATTTTACAGGAATATTTTTCCAAATACATAAATACATAATACTGAGTTAAGAATTGATTTTTCTAGATTTCCTTTGGGCTTTTTTTAGTTTTAATTGCATAAATACTAATTGTTTCACATATAATTGGACTTCTGAATAATTTGGTGCTTCCTACACATCAAGAAGTCATGTGTCCTTTTTGGCTATATTTTTAGGCACTTCTTGTAGCTTTCAAGATGATCACTATTGATCTTTCTTCAAGCTTATTTCCAGGAGAACTGTTTCAGGTTTTTTGGTAGATTTTTTGGCATCAAATATTAGACTGTTAAACAAACCCACACAACGTGCACCATGTTTGTACGTATGAACATGAGGTTGTCCAACATTAACATGTTAGAATGGCTAATACATCAGTCAGGCTCCTTCTTCCAAAAATGTAACTGACCATTCGCCTGCAGCATTGCTCTTGGGGTCAGATCAGTCCCCCTCTTCCCTTGTTAGAAATGACCATCGTAAGGTTCAGTGTCCACAGCTGGGGGAAACCTTCAATCGCTGGGAAGATTCACATGCACACTTCCATATAAATCATTCCCTCTATCCCTGCAAGGCCTAGCAGAGAATGGTGGATCGTTGGAATTTCAGTTGCGATGGCTCTTCCTTAGCTCCTAGCTAGGCAAGCTGTAGAATCTTTCATAGGTAGATCACCAGTTTGAGTCTAATGGTGGGCCAGATCTGCGCATGCTGTATGGCTTGGGGACTCTCTCTTATTATGCACAGGTGCTGTAGCAACCCCCAAAGAGTCCAATTTCCCCACGAGGGTTTCTGCTGAAGGTATGACAGCTGCAGCAAAGATCTCCATACTCACTAAGAGGTATGAGGATTGCAGTGCTATAAGTATCAGGTGCATGTATTGAGAGTAGGCAGGAAGCATCCCCAAACACAGCTGCCACTTTTAAGCTTTATGTGGTTGATATTTCATGGTATTTTAAAGTCTGATCCTTAGTTTGGGAATTTTGAGGCTAGCAATCTGAGAACTGCCAACAGAAAGAAATGTTGAAAGATTTAAGACAAAGATGTATTCTCTGAAGGAAACTGGCAGTAGCTGTTCTGAAGGGGAAAAAGAAATATAGCTTTAAGAAAAGGAATAGCTAAAGCTGAGGAGGAAAAAAATCTACCTATCTCTTAGGAGCTGACCTCATATTGGAAGGAGGAGCTGACCTGGGAAAGTGGGAGAATCCCAGCAAACTATCTTCTGCCCATCAGCTGAGGGTTGAGGAGAGCCAATTTAAAGATGAGCATCCATTTCACAGTTGCCACAAACAAGGGCATGATGTTTGTATTTTGCATGGTTTGGCTAGTTGAAGTGGCTGTATATCTGAACTAGTTTTTTGTTTGTTTGTTTTGTTTGGTTTGGTTATTTGTTTTTGTGTTTGTGTGTGTCTTGATGTAACCAATAACAGTGAAATACTTCACTCAGGGCAAATCATGCCTGACAAGCTTGGTGGCTTTCTATAATGGAGTTGCAGCATCAGTGGATAAGGGTACAGTGACTGATGTAATTTACCTGGACTTATGTAAAATATTTGATACTGTCTCACAGAACATGCTGGTCACTGAATTGACCTCTCAGTGGCTGAGGAATTGGCTGGATAGTCACACTAAGAGAGTTGTGGTCTATGACTCAATGTCCAAATGGAGACCAGTGACAAGAGGTGTTCCTCAGGGGCTGGTGCTGGGACCAGTGCTGTTTAACATCTTTATCAGTGATATGGAGCGTGGGATTGAGTGCACCCTCAGTACGTTTGTGGCTGACACTAAGCTGTGTGGTGTGGTTGACACATTGGAGGGAAGGGATACCATCCAGAGGGACTTGAACAGGCTTGAGAGGTGGGCCCACACCAGCTTCATGAAGTTCAACAAGGCCAACTGCAAGGTCCTACATCTGTGTTGGGACAATCCCAAGCAAAAATATGGGCTGGGTGAGGAATGGCCTGAAATCAGTCTCTAGGAGAAGGACTTGGGGGTGCCAATTGATGAAAAACTTACCATGAGCCAGCAATGTGCACTTGCAGCCCAGAAGGTCAGCTGCATCCTGGACTGCATCAAAAGAAGTATGGCCATCAGGAAAAGGTAAGTGATTCTCCCCCTCTGCTCTGCTCTCCTGAGACTCTACCAGGAGTACTGTTCTGGTGCTCCCAGCATAACAAGGATATTAAACTGTTGGAGGGGGTCCAGAGGAGGGCCATGAAGGTGATCAGAGGGCTGAAGAACCTCCCCTGTGGGGACAGGCTAGGAGGGTTTGGGCTGTTCAGCCTGGAATAAAAAAAGGCTCTGAGGGGACCTTACAGTAGCCTTCCAGTACCTGAAGGGGGCCTACAAGAAAGCTGGGAAGGAATTTTTGACAAGGACTTGTGATAGGATGAGAGGGAACGGACTGAAACTTGAGGAGGGCAGATTTAGATTAG
Organism: Indicator indicator; assembly: GCF_027791375.1. Classification (NCBI taxonomy): domain Eukaryota; kingdom Metazoa; phylum Chordata; class Aves; order Piciformes; family Indicatoridae; genus Indicator; species Indicator indicator. The sequence continues at coordinate 38,065,593 of NC_072011.1, forward strand.
ATATTAGGAAAAAAAACCTCTTTAAAGTAAGGGTGGTGAGACACTGGGACAGGATGCCCGTGGATGTCGTGGATGCCCCCTCCCTGGAGGTGTTTAAGGCCAGGTTGGATGAGGCCTTGAGCAATCTGGTCTAGTGGAAAGTGTCTTTGCCCATAGCAGGGGGTTTGGAGCTACATGATCTTTAAGGTCCCTTTAAGGTTCCAATTCAAACCATTCTATGAATCTGTGAATTCTCATTGCAGAGTTCTGCTGATTCGTATGGTGTGTTACGCCTATATTGATATCTTGTATTTAAAATAGAATGTATCTAAGAAAGTTATTATAGTTTCCAATTTAATATGCATCTATATGAGTTAATGAGAGTCTGGCAATTTATATTGGTTTGATCTCACATCCAGTATAGATTTGAGGATGGACAGAATGTAATCCTTTGGTCTTTACTCCCACATGCATTACCCCTGTCTGTAAGTGTGTCAGGAAATGATAACTATGTCATGTTGAGACCTCCTTGTGAGATCCTTTACGGTTTTATTTCTCCTGAAGGCTGTGAATGCAATTTTGTTTTACTGTGGAATTTCATGGGTTAGAAAAAAAAAAAAAAAAGAGGGAGGAACAAATCATTTGTCTACCACAGAAAAGATCTGTATGGGACTGTTATCTAAGTTTTTGTGGAAGAACATGGTTCGAGCAGCCAGGAGGAGATGGTGCAGGCAGGGATGGATTTAAACAGTGTTATGCTTCCAGGCACTGAACAAGTAGTGCTCTGTAATCAAATCCTTCCCCTTTGGCTTAGCTTTTCACTGCAAGAGTGCCTGAGACATCCCAACCCCTTCTAAGAGCAAGCATTGCCTTGAGAGCTGAAAGGCATACCTACATCCCTCTTCCTTCAGGAGCAGCAGGGAAAGAGGCTTCCAAAGATAGTGGGATAGTAGCAGAGTTGTGCCCTGGGGCAGTCACCAGCTAGGATGCACCTGCCTGGGAACTTCTGTTAGGAAGGGAAGCTCTGATTCAGAAGTAATTGGAAAACTTCAGGACCTGAGATAAAACGATCCCCATGAAATAGACCTGTTTCTGTGGTTGTGGTACAGCCTTTTATCTTGTGTAGTAATAGTAGGATTTTCTCTATTATTCTGGATTTGCCCTGTGGAAGAGTTATGGTTGATGGTCAGAAACTTGATAGAGTGGTTCTCATCCTGAGCATAGGTATGGTACAGTCTTCTTCACACAAGTTCTTAACCTACTTTGCTGCCAGACAGCTCAACAGTACTTTGGAAAGATAAATTTCAGTGGTACCTGACGATGCCTGTGTAAAATACAATAACAGCTTTGGGATTTCTTAACAAATGTTTTTATTTCTGCTAACCACTTAAAGCTTACCTCAAAGAGATTTTAGCGGGCACAGTTGCTGCAACCACATGCTCCTCATCTGAACCAAAGAAGTATTGTGGGCTTTGTGATTTCTGAAAATTTTAGAAAAAACAGAAGACTACAGAGCTAGTCCATAAATTTCTGTTATGATATTTTTCTTGCTTCAGAGGCATCGAATCAGATCTATTGTTTGTGCAATAGGAATGAACAAGTCAATGAACTGCCCTTTGCAGTCATCAAACATTACCATCTACTTTTCCAAACAAACAAAGAGCTAGCAAAACACTCTTCCACCTCATTCATTTTCAAAGAACTAACCGAACCGGCATCTAGTAACTGAACAAAATGATGGATGTTATGTAATTTCAGCTTGTCTGAAGTGTTTTGTAAGCTTTTTGTGCATCAGATGTGCAGAAAAGATGGGGCAGGCATTCTGTACACATGAGAGTATGTATAGATGGAGTTAGTACAGTGCAGGACAGGACCTCTAGGGCTCTCTGTTGGTGCATATTTCTTGGGCATAGTTTTGAACAGCTTACAGAGCAGGGACTACAAATACATTGGTCTTTTTTGTTATTTTTATTTGTGAGTGTGTGTGTTTTGTGTGTTGCTTTTTGTTGTTTATGTTTCGTTTTTAAAAATGTACCCAGTCTGTGCAGTACGCACTCAGAGACGCAGGGAAGGGTGAAGGCAGTGTTGACACTGAAAGCCATCTATGTAATGCAACGGAATAGCTATGAGTAGTAACTTGAAAATACAAAGCTAGTCAATGTTATGATAAATGCTGCAAATAATAAGAGAACTAACTAAAGTCTGCTTTAGAAGGAAAACTGTTCAAAATTCAGAGTTGAATGAAATAACCAAATCATAGGAAGTTAAAAGGAGAAAAATGGAGCACAGCAGTATCACAGACTTTTTGGGGACCAAAAAAAAACTATAAGATGAGTGCTAACATACCAGTGAAGAATGCATTTCAATAAAGTTGTTGTTGTTTCCCTGCTTCATCCCAAACCCCAAAGCATCTAAAGGAAGTACTAATGGGAGTAAAAATAAGATGACATTTTAATACAACATTATAAGGAAAGTCTGCCTAGCAGTGTGCTGATGCAGTTGCAATTTTGCTTTTGAACAGATAGCGTTTTTTTTTTTATCTGGCATGGATGTCTCTTTGGTAGACTTTGATCCTTCCATGCTAATCACCATGGGAGTCAGTAGTCTTAATTAAGCTACATCTGCTTTCATATGGCACAATGACTGACCAAACATTTACTGGGATGGCCTCACTCAAATGTAGAAACTGTTCATCTTGCATTGCCAAAGAAATATTGGCCTAATGTGCAAGCTGTATGACTCCTCTTTTTACTTACTAGTGAAGGGGTGGTATATTGAGTTGTGAGGGACAAGTGCATAACAGAATTTCCATTTGCTCTTACACTTTAGTTCAAAATGTCCATTACAAGTCCATTAAAAGGTAAGACTATTTGCTTCTTTGTAAAATTCTGACTCATTCTAGCCTTCTTCACTACAAGGTCATGAGGCCTCCATGTATAAAGATTTTGTGGTGAGGGCATATCAAATGTTTGAGGGATTAGTCACCGGCATGCACAAACTGCTGGCATGAATTATTCCTTACCATGGAGGTCTACCAAGTGGGGAGCTAGAGCATGTTCCTTGGGTCCCTGAAGGTACCTGTCTGCCTTCCTGGTCATCAGGCTGACCAGTTCTGGCTGGCTGCTAGCCTCCCAGACTGGGAAAGAGGCTGTGGCCCTGGTTTGCAGTTACATGATGAACAGCCTGTGAGCAGAGGACCATGGCTAAGGTGAGTCTGCCATGTGAACCTTGAAATGAGCATATTGTTTTTGTCAACTCCGAAATCCAAACACATATTGTGGAGGCGAGGCCATCAGCAAGAAGGAAACAACTAGGAAGTTAGCTGGGGTCACCACAGTGGTCATAGGTAACCAGGAACAGTATGTGGAGAGGCAATTTCTCAGTAATACTTTTCATTTAGGAAGCAAGTGATCTGAGCAGCGTTTGGTAATGTCAACAGAGGTGATGAGTGCTGAAATGTCAGGCTTGCTTGGCAGCTTTTGCATGGTATCATGGCTGTGTCCAGCTGGCTGAATGTGAGTGTTCTTTGAGGTGTGGCCATGACATTCCATGCCTCCTTGTCAGCAGAACAAAAGCTCGTTCTCAATCTTTTGCAAAACAGGTAATACCCATTGCTGCATGTTGAGGAACAGACTGAAGATTAAGGTGATGTCTAACTCTTAGATGTACCTATTCTTGTAAGGGCACAGTTGCTGTGTTGCACTGAAGGCAAAGCACAGAAAAACAGACAAGCTGAAGACAGTGAAAGCAGAAGTTTGTAAGGAGTTATATTGTTACATGTTTAAAGAAAGTTTGTGCTTTGGCTCCAATTTTTTCAAACCAAGGATGTACTATTAAAAAATAAGTTTTAAATTCAAATGAATCCATGGCTTCACTGCTGTTCTCATTGTGGATAACCTCTGTTTTAGGAGAAGTTTTTGTCTAAGACTTTCAGCTGTGTTATTAAATAATGCTTTTTAAAGTACTGTTTAGTAAGCATAGGATTTTATTCAAGCATGATTAAGTCCCTTCATTATGACCATAGCATAAATGCAATTTCTGTGGCAAGTACATGACAATTTGGCTGGGTTGGAACCAACCAAGGTTGTTCCATTTCCTTTTTTGCACTGAATACCTCGATCACTCTCAATCAGCCTATAGTTAAAGTGTGGTTATTACATCCCCATGAAGTTTTTTTTCTAAAGTTGCTAATTACATGCCCATCAGAATAATGGAAAGAGTAATTATCCTTATTGTGCTTAGTGACATTGAAACCTCTATTATTATGCAATTGGAGCTTCATAATTAGACATAATCACTCCAACTGTACTGTCTGTTCAAATATAGCTCTACAATAATTACCTTATTTTAATTAAATATGTTTGGGACTTAAGTAGATCTATCACTGTTTACTCTACTAAACTGAAACTTCATTTAGGTTTAAAAACCATGTTGCAAACTATCCACTCATTCAATACATCACCTGGTGATTTCAGCTAGCACAATTTTATTTGTTATGTTTAAAAATCACTCACATCCAGTTAATTAAATATCAAAAAAATGTTCCAAGGCTAGAGTTCAGAGAGAAAATCCTCAAAACCATTCTTCTTGTAGCACTGTAAGATGCAGTCTTAAAACTTCAGCTTTGGGGAAAAAACAAGTATGTTTTCCACACGTAACAAAAAAGTTTTATGAAGCTTGGCACTTCAAGTTTTGAAAAATAATCTTTAACAAAAGACAGACATCTCTAAGAAGCCAGATGCTTTGTTCCAGAAAGTAAAATTAGCCCAGATTTAGTATCCATCTGACCTATGCTTTGTGCTTTATGATCTCACTGCTGTTCACCTAACTGCTAGGGAGAGTTTGTGTGCCAAAGGCCTTTCTTCATCCCTTTGCCTGAGCTCATAAAGCGCTCCCTTTATCAACTTTTTTCATGCGTGATTCAAGGAGGTGTTGGGGCTGACTACTTGTGGAGGGAACATCTGATGCCGATAGCTCCTCTCTTCATCATTGTACAGAATGGGGGTTCACGGGCAAAATTTAGTTGGTACTACAACTAGGGCAAGCAGAAAAGTGCAGAGAATCTAAATACAGATAACGAGATGTGTGAACGACTCAAGTATCCTGAAAGATCCTTTCATTTACAACCTGACACTGCACTGACTTTATGTTAGCCTTAATGAAATGCAGCTCCTTTCAGAACCTGGCATTGTGTGTCTCTACATTGATGATAATGGTTATATGTATGTGATCATGTTTGAGGGAAAGGGCCCTTGTGAGAACAAAGCTGAGGTGCAACACCCCCCACACCTCCGTACCCCCCAATACAGTCATTCTGAAGAGACTGCTTACTGTGTGTTGTCTCAGAGAGGAGGTTGGTTATAACCTAAGCATATGTATCCTAAATAGATACTAAGTGCTTTTCCTAATGTATGGGTTGTAAAATACAAATTCAGTACCTGGAGTTATATTGCGTGGGAAGATGTATGCTGAATCACAAACAGAAGACATAAGTTTTTGATTGAATCGTTTATGCAAAGGAGAGGGCATGAGGTTTAATCAATTCTTATATTTCAAGAACGTGAGACAGAATCACACAGAATCACAGAATGGTAGGGGTTGGAAGGGACCTCTGAAGATCACCAACTCCCTTTGATAAAGCAGGTAGGCTGAGATCAGGTTGCATGGGAATGCACCCAGGCAGGTTTTGAAAGTCTCCAGAGAAGGAGACTCCACAACTTCTCTTGACAGCCTGTTCCAGTGCTCCATCACCCTCAATGTAAAGAAGTTTCTCCTGAAGTTAAAAGTGCAACCTCCTGTGTTCTAGTTGGTACCTGCTCTGACCCTTGTCCTGTCTCTGGGCACCACTGAAAAGAGCCCAACCCCTTTTCTATTGAACTGAGAAGCGAATGAGATTACTGATTAAAGGCTGGTAATGCTGAGAGGAAGAAGTGTCTTTGAGTGACTGGTGGCAACTCCTTGTCTAGGAAGATGAGGGAGAGGGAAGGATTCTGCCTGACCTATGAGGCTTGCACAATTGTATTTTTTGCAATTACGACATGCATAACATCTTCTATTTTGAGGCTGTGCAACTCCGCATTGTTAGTATGCTAGCAGCCACATCGAATCTCTGAACATTCAATCCTGTGAAAATGACAAGTTCTAATTAAAAATGTCGAAATATGAAACATATATGCTAACCCTTAGATACAAATCTATTAGGCATGTTATGTTCAGAAATATCTTTGTAACCTCTACAAACATTGCTGTATCAAATCAGCCTTCTTGATTTCACGGGACAGAAACATAAGGAAAGGTATGTGGGCTAACAGTATTGACACCACACTCTGCAAATGTAGGAGTGGGTCTTGACATCTCTGAAGCATTCTCTGTTGGGTGAAACTCTTGTTTGTAGGGAGAGTTAGGAGGCAGCCTAGGCCTCGATTTAAAATCATCAAAATAAGACTGGGCTGTTGCACAGAGTTCAGCCTGGCCACTTAAGCATTGCCTGGCAGTTTTTAAAAAGTGAAAATTGTTAAATGTAGTGGGGAAAAGATTTTTTTAATATAAAAAGTTTAAAATATTAAAAAAATGTTATAAAATATATTTTATAAAATATGTTATAAAATATTAAATGGTTACATTTGATTTACTCTAAAAAAAGCTTCTCTTCAGTTAGAAAACCCTAGTATGTTCAAACTGAAAATTTGTTAGTGGTAAATTTATTTAGAAATAGACTGTTTTTCACAACCTCTTCCCTTTTCTCTTTTCTTTAGTATGATCTGCAGGTTTCAACAACCCAGCTGTGTGGATTGTATTATCTAGTAACTTTTCAGGTAACTCTGCTGTTGTGTTTGACTACCCTTGGGACCTAACATATTGTTTGTCAGGATTAAAGTCAGATATTTGTTTAAGAAATCTTTCAATTGGTTTCACAAGAGAAAGTTATCATGTGGAAAAGTTAGAGTGATTGCCTGCAGGCTAGAAATATGTATGAGCTGTATGAGATGGTGCTAAACCTTTTAGAAATAGTGTGACCTTGGTTATGGTGGTGTGGGTACACACATTCCTCTGACTAGCTCGAGCTGAAAAGCTATGATTTTTTTAATGAGCCAAATCCTTTTTGTGCTTGCAATTAGTATTTATGCACTTCAAATAATTTTTGTCCACTTCAAAATCACACAATGTGGTATTATTCTATTAGCAGTCAAAAACATTGTCATTAGGCTGTTGAAGTGGACAATATGATGAGCATTGCTTTTTAAGATTATTACTCCTTTTTCTCATGACAAGAACCAAGGAGGCATCTAAGGAACAGGTTTTGGTAATGGGACGATGTGGCAGTTGTTTAAATGGGTGCTGTGAATAAATGCGAAAGAACCAGAATTTCATGCTAAATAGTTACGATAGTGTCAAGAAGTATCCTTGTTCTAGTAGTAGCTCCAGCTACTGCAAACCAATGTTTATACAGTTTAAGGGTTTATCCTTCTCTCCATTTCATTGTCCTACTGCTTCTGAGCAACTTTATCCTTCCTACCTTTTTCTATTGGAATAGGCATTAGAGAAATTCAGCTTTCTATTTCTTTCCTTTTCCAGACAGATGTCTGTTTCCCACAGATTGTTTTGTGTCTAATTTCTTCTCTGCTCTCACAATTAGGCTTCTTAGTGAGTCTTAACAGGTGCTGTGGAACAACGTCTGAGATCCAGACTGCTGCTCCTTCCTTCATAACACTGATGTACCAGTGGCTTACTGGAAAGGGCTAGCAAGCTTCTCTGTACAGATGAACTGCCTGTGTTGTGGCTGGACAATACACTTATGCCTAGGTGTAGGGGAGGCAGAAAACCTTCTCTAAACTAGCCCTGTGCTTTGGATCCAGTGATGATGTGGCTAAAAGTATGTAAAGTTTGGATACAATGCAGTTGCTTTTCACATTGTTTTTTCTTGTTCACTGCTGTCAGTTCTTCTCGTTGATTTCAGTTGATTTCACTCTACCCTCTTTCATATGTAGGCAGCAGCAGAATGGAGTGCTTGCATGTGGGTCTTCTGTGATGCCTTTCAGGACATTGCAAAGACATAGATACTACAAATTGTTTAATTTCATGCCCCAGAAGATTTGAGAATTGAGCAATAAACAAAATTAGTTAATCATGGTGGGATATTTTTAAGAGTTTCGATTAGATTGAAGAGCCACAGTAAATTCCAGGCTCTCCACTCCCAACCCAGGATCTCAAAAGTAGAAAATGCTATTAATATTTTGTAGATTACAGGAGTATGAAGAAGCAAAGTAATAGACAGATAATGCAGAAATCCAGTCAACTCACTTAATTTCTTCACACTTTCTTTTGGTGTGGTATTCATTGTCTATTTAGATTATAATATTTATAGAATACACAGTACTTTGTGGTGTTAATACTAGCAATCTCAGGATTAAATATGCATTCATGTTAGATAAATAGAAAATGAGAGAAAGTGAAGAGCACATGTGGAAACAGTGAAAGGAAGCTGGCTTCAAGCATTGGCAGCATTGGTGGAAATCCCCCCACTATTCTGAAACAGGTACAGAATGCAGACTTTACTATTACATAGATGTCGGAAGATATGTATAGAAGTATAACCCCAAACTCCAAATAATGAGATCTTGACATTGAATGAGCCATTTTGAAAACTTCATCCGTAGTCCCACCAATTTTAATGTTTTTCTAAGAGCACTGAACAAATTCAGAGGAAACAAAGACAAGGATGAGAAATCCCATGGTGGAATGTTAGCAGCATAGAGAAGAAGAAATTTAAGCTGATTAGAATTTTTTTTTTTCCCTGGATTCTGCATGTGCCCATCAGGGAAGATATCATTTAGAAGTAAGAGTTTAAAACAGATGGGACAGAAGTGCTGACCTTGGCTGCACTGCTTTGTTGTGACTGGTATTAACAACAACTTCTCTGCTATTTTCTCTTGTCTCTTTTGTGTACAGGGGAGTAGGGAAGGATGCAAGGAAGGGAGGAGCTGTTGCAGCTCCCCTAGTCTTTGGCCAGTAGGGGCCTTGTGCAGTTTATTATTGTAAATACTGTATATTTTGTGCATGTTTATTGCATTCCATTGTAGATTGTAGTTTTGCTTGTAAATACAGCTACATTTGCTTCAAACTAAGCTGGTCTGGCAAATTCAATGTTGGGAGAATTTTCAACCCACCACACAGACTTAATTTTCTGTTGCTGCTGGCATTTTCAGATGATAGCTGTAACAAGATTGTGCTATAAGTGATTTTAGAAATTCTAATTATACATAATTCTATCTGTCTGAGGTCATTGGTGTAGTTGTAGGCTGGATGATGGCTAGGTTTTCATTTGGCATAAACATGTACATTTGGATTGCTGCTTTTGAACAGATTATTTAGTTATTTTTAGAGTTGTTTCCAAAAAGAGCGTCTAAGTATGCCTAATCTGCTCCTGATAGGAGTTGCTGGCTCCAGCACTGAAGTCACAGTTTCAGAGGCTTGGGTAAATTTGGGGTTAGACAGGTGTCATGGTTATTAATATTAATTATGAAATATCAATAACAACATTATTTCTAATTCATTAATATAAATAATTATTAATAACTTTTAACAGTGCATATGTATGTGTGTATATATATATATTTTCTAGTGTACAGTTGTGGATATAATTCCATAAACTGGTACAGTTTAACAATTTTGAACCAAATTAGAAAAATACAAACCAGTTATTCAATAAGAGAACTAGGGTGCAATTTGCCGCTTGTCCACTAAGGGACCCCAGCAGGCACCTGGCAGTTAAATACAGTGGTGAGGCTAGGTGTCAGGCACATACAACCAAAGGAACCTTTCTAAGAGACTTAAACCAATTTTCACTCATGAATTGTAACTCTGGGCATACCGGGAGCAGCTGCTTTGCAATCCACAGATTACAGTGTCACTCAGGCTAAAGCGCAGAGGTCTTGAACAGAACCAAAACTGGTGTTAAACCAGTGTTCTCCCCAGGGCTTGGCTTCCTGTGTTTCTGTACCTTCAGGGCATGGTGTGATGGTTTGAAACTGTCTTTTTAATTTTTTCTTCTCAAAGCTCAAGCAGAGAAACCAAAAGAGTGTAAATAAGTCACTATTGGGTGTAAGAAAGTAAAATAATGATTGTTCTAAACACTTCCATTGGATAGATAGAAATGTTTAAGAACCACTACTCAAAACAAAGTAGGGGCTGTCGGGGCAACTTGATGGTCTGTCTGGCTGCTGCTCCTTCTTCTCCTCTTCTGGCTGAAGATAACACACTGACCTTGGCGAGCTAAGTTAACAGCCTCTTTGCTTTTAACTAACTGCTTTCTGCCAGGGGAGTCTGAGGGAGGAGGCCCCTGGGAGAGAGGCCCCTTGGGAAAGGCCCTTTTGGGGGGAAGCAAAGGGAGATCGGTTGTGCTTTTCTGTTGATTGTATATATTTGTAAATGTTGTGAATTTTGTACATTTGTACATATTCATTGCATTTCATCATAGATTGTAGATTTGCTTGTAAATACAGCTTTCATTTGCTTTCCAGACTGAGCTAGTCTGGTTATTGTTGATGTGGGGGGATTTCAGCTCTCACACTGAAACACATGGCTAAGCTGCTTCTTCCTAACAGCGGGACTGCAGGTACGACATTAAGCTGACTGTAGTTTCAGTGCAGCTTATGCAAAGGATTCTTTGGTGGTTTCTGGGTAAACTGAGGCACGATAGCACTTCGTGGGTAGCAAGGTTTCTCTCTGGACTGCAGATAAAGGCAGAGCATGTACAAGGAGCAAGAGCACAAAGAGCAATAGAGCGAAAGAGCAAGTTGTTTACAATTTGGGTAATATTTATCATTTGCTCAAGGCTTGGATTTAGCCAGTAGTCAAACTTGGTCAACACCATTGGCCAATACCAAAGCATATGGCCAGAATATGCCCATACTTGGAAGAAGCACAAGCACACAACAAGCATCCCATAAGGTGGGTGCATGCTCTTGTTTACCCCAACAAGGCAGGTTGGGTTGTTTACCCTGGCTTGTTGACACCTGGCCCTTTGTTTTCTCAACTCTGGGCTGAGTAATCACTCCAGAAAGGAGGGGGAGGGGAGGTTTGAGAAAAACATGTAGGGACAAGTTTTGGCAATATGTTGGGTGTCATTCTGGCCTAATGCAGCCTTTACCACAACAGGCTGCCGTAATACTATTTCTGCACTATGATACAGTGTAGGCTGTGCTATCAAAGGGTTCCTGAGCTGGGGTTGGGGCTGTTGCTGATGAATGAACATAACCGTGGTACTGGTGATGCAGCATTAAAGAGTGGGTACTGTAATTATTATTAAGACTGCAGTGGGTTTGTTGCTGCTGTGCTCAGGAGAGGTTCATGAGCTAAGTTTGTGGTTACTGTCAGTAGCTGCCACTGTTAGATTCTGTGCATAGGGGAAAGAAAATGAACTTATTTCTCATGAGTTAACAAAATAAAGATGAACTTTCTTTTTCTCCAAAGTATGATAAGGATACTGATGCTATAGAACCCTCAAGCTGACTTATGAACTCCTAATTGGACCTTCAGCCAGCAAACCTGCTTAATAAGCTAAACCTTTGTGAAGGGAGAGGCTGAGCTATAAAGTAACTGTTAGTGTATTTGTCTAGGAGAAGTCCCTCGGAAGTGACACCAGTACATATGTCCAAGTATTTGGGAGGAGATCACCACAATTTTTTGGTTTTCTTTACTTCAAGTTCAGATGTAACTATTGGCTCCCATGCTTTCCTTCTTATAATGGCTTTTGCTCCAGACAAGTTTGTGCAGGAAAAGAACAACTACTGTGTTACACTGTGAAATTTTCATTATTAATAACGGCTGGATAGCAACGTGTGTATTTTATGTTAGAGGATTTATTGTATCTTTATATTTCATGATTAAATATTCCCTTTCTCCTGCTGTAAAATATATGAAAAGGGATTATATAGGAAATCTTTATTATATCAGTTATTTTTGTATACCTAAATGTATTGCACTGTATATGGCCCCCTTAGGCTGCTCTGTTATTGAACATTGCCTTTCAGTTTAGGTTTTTATGAAGCAGGATGCTTGTCCCTTGCATCTTAGCATGCTAATAAGGTACACTCTTAATGCTTATTTTCGTGATCATCTGTAATTCTTTTTTTGTGGGACTTTATTTTATTGTGATTCATATTTTCACTAAAAGTGGAATTGTAAAATAGAAAGACTACTGATATAAACTGCTATTTGGAATTCAACCTTGTTTATATATTCTTTTACATCTTGAAGATCTAAGTGCTAATGTAGTAAAGCCAGAGCAATAAACTATCAGGACCCCTGTAAGTGGAAAACTCATGCCAGAAGGCCTTGAAAGTTTGATATCAGAACATCTTTAGAGTTTGACGCTAATCTGAGAATAAAGAAGCCAAATCCTGCTCTTGACCCTACAGTTGAAATGCTGGATGGGTGTGGCAGTTCAGGCTGGATGCCTCCTGTTACTGCCACGTAAGCTACACCTCCGGTGTCCCCAGTGTCCCACCCAATCAGGTGCACACAGGAAACGGCGTATTTCTACCCATAAATCCTGTGCCCTATAAATCCATCTGCAAAGTCATTCTCTCTCTCTTTCTTCCCTCTCTGCTCCCGTGGGAGATGTTCTCTATCGGGTAATGGTGGGGGAGTATGTCAAGGCTTCTTAGGCCTGTCTAGGCCTAATGCCAGGAGGAGAAGGGGGAGTGGGCAGTCTTAGACCTGGCCAGCCTGAGACTAACCTAGCAGTGGGGGGGGAGGAAGAAAGAGCCCTGGGGGTTTGGGTATACCCTCAGGTGGGGAGAAGAGAAGAGTTGGGAGGCCTTTGGGTGTGGTGTAAGGGACTCTGTACGCTTTGGGATATCTTTGCCACTATGCTTGTAGTTTCTGTAGTTTCACCAATTGCTTTTCCATTTAAACTTTCCATCACTCTCCAATCCGTTTGTGTGAGCGTCATTCTTTTGTCCCTCTTGGGGCAAGAGAGGATCTGTCTGGCCTCAAACCAGGATAATGGGGTTTTGAGTATTCTGTCTTACTGCTTGCTGCTTGCTATATCTGTTTAGAGTAGGGGCAGGAGCTACCAGGAATTTATAAGGCATCTTACTGAGCATGGCAGATTGAGACTCTCCTCTGAAGACTTCAGGAACTATAAAGCTGTGGATATCTGTTAGGATTTGAATCAAATTAACAGATTGTCATTGCTAATTATTAACATCTGATTTTCTTCTCTTCTCCTTGCTCCAGATTGCACCATGTCTCACTTGCCTTTTGCCAGCTTTGGCAGTTATCTAATTGTGTGCTTTGAACTTGCTAAATCAGCAAAAAAGTAATTCAGAGGATCTGAAAAAAAGAGTATTTTTAATGGCAGTATGACAATGGTCCGGGAAGGCTGATCTCAATGATCAAAGAAGACTGAGAAAGAGGAATACAGCAAAAAGGAAAGAAGAGCAGGGTTAATACAGAAAGAATAAAACCTGCTTTCACCTGTAGACTCTTAGTTCAACTTCCCTATATTGAGAAATCGTGTAATCAGATGGTGCATTCATGTGATATTTCTCTCCATTTTTGGTTTTGCTATGTGAATAGCTTCACACATGTCACTAGAATGTTATCAGTGTAAAGTAGTTGGCTGAAACGTGTTGTTGGCCCATGAGGCATTAGTACAAATGTATTTCAGCATTCAATGTTTATAATTGCTAAAGCAGCAATATAGCTCACTATTTTCCATAACCCTTTTACTTTTGTCTTCAGTCTGCCAGAATGCAAAGCAACATGATAGATTGTTAAGAAAACTTGTATTCAAACTACTTCTACTTCAATTACTCTATTGCAGGTTTTTTGTGTACATATTGCCGTGTGAAAGGCAGAGGAAAGGGAACACTGATTTCTCAACCGACATTTTAATCTATTTGAGCTTTAACTGGAATTTGCTAAGCACGAACAATAAAACTTTTGAAAATATCAAAGCTTGGAGGTTAGTGATTATATCTACTCACTGACTTGCACAATAATTCTATATAAGTCATAGAGAGCCATATGGATATTTTTCTCTTAACTAAAAAGTAAATCCAGTTTGTGGGAACAGATGCTCCTTCGATAAAGCTATGTCAATAGAGAGTGGCAGTTTGGCTGTGTTGTGGGCTAACTGTGTATTCAAAGAGAAAATGAGCAAACCCAACATGGCATCAAGGATCAGACTGATGTTTACTAGGAGATCAAAGCAGTGAAAAGCAAAACTGCTTTGAAATCTTATGTGGATGTGGTGCAAATAAAAGATGGAGGTATGTGGCATGATTAAATGAACTGAATGATACATTTGGGCAAGTTCCAAGACATAAGGTGCAGATTGTAGGGTAGCTGTCCCCAGATTAACTGTCCTCACAGAAGAAGGAAATGCTTTGGATATCTGAGCAAATCCATGTAGAAGTTCAACAGAGAGCTGTGTGCAAGAAAAGTGGCAAGGCTGGAGGAAGTTTTAAAAAATACATAGCTCATCTTTTGCCTTTTAATGTCTCCTACAAATCTTTGTTTTGAAACTCTCACTTTTAAAAAGTGTAGGAATATGAAGTCATTAAAAGTGGAAAGACTTTTTACCCCTCCACAAAAGGGGTAAAAAGACAATATTTCATAACAGAACCTCCAGGTGTCATCACAAAGTTGAATCTTTTTCTGTTAGCTGAGGTTTGACAAGTAAATGGGTCAGTACAGGTGTCACTGGAAACAGTAACACTGTATAATGTTCAGTGCCAGTGGTCTTTATTCCTTATAAACAGAATGAGGGAAGTCAGAGAGAAAAATCTGGTAGAGAGCCTTGATGCCAACAGGTGAGATATGAACTGAAGGCAAATGGCAACAGTCTGCACTATCAGCACTCTTCCATAAATGCATATAGCACATCGCAAGCCAGGCAGTCTTTACAGTCTTACTAAAACTTGCGAATTTCTCCTGTGGATCAACAGACTTGATTTCTTCTTGTCATTGTGTGGAAGGCAGGTGATGAAGTAGATTTTATATCAGCACCTCATTTTCTATGTACTTGCAGTGTGCAGTGCAAGGTAAACCTGCCTGTGTGACAGCTGACACTTCTAGTTCTTCCATCTCACTTTTCTGCCACTAATAAAATTGCATTATAACTCAGTCATCAGTGCAGGACAAGGCAGTGGAGCTGCCCAGGAGCCTGTCAGTCTGAAATGCACAAGGTACCACAGGCAGCACCAAGGAGCAGCATTTCTTTGTGTTCCTGCAACTTCACCAGCTACAGCACCAACAACTGCCTGTTACCTTGGAAACAGGCATTAGATCGCTATTTACCCCATTAATTTACTGATAAATTAAGTGCCTTCTAATCTGTTTTTATTGTGTATACCCTTCTGTTTAACATAGAGCATGCTTTCTTCCAACAATTTGCAGGAGTTTCTTTTGGGGAAAATTGATATGCTGAGTAAATCTTTGATGTTTTCCTGAGGAAGCTACTGTCAACATCTTGACTGTTTCTAGCTTAAACTTCACATAACTGTGGGTTTTTTTTCTGTGAGGTATCTTTTGCTAAGTCTTCATGGCAATACTGTACACATGTAGAAATCAGTACTGCCTGCTCCAGCATCACAGGCAAAAGATGGTATCTCTATGATGAGGTACTTATAAATACATATCTCTGACAATAGGTAGGCATAATGACAACATCTAGAGATAAGAAGCAGCAGGAAAATGACACCACCTGGATCTATTCTATACAGAAAATGGAGAGAACACGGGAAAACCACAAACAAATCTATTCCCATTAAAAAGCCCTACAACCACATTTGCACTACAATTTATTTAAGGAGCTATTACAAAATAAGCAATGCAGAAAGACACAAAGCACAAGTTAAAGTAGCTGTAAAAATGTAATAATTACTAGGCTACGGCTGTGCTTCAATTACATCTTAATGCATAGAGAACTTTGCAGTTTCATAATTTTGGTAGCCTTACATTACAGTCACTCAGCCTGAAAGCAGCACATTGTCTTTGATTTGGAGAGGAACTATTATTTTGCAGTTTCATGGAAGGATAGGAATGAAGTTCTTAAATTTCTGACAGAGTCAGTTCTACTTGGTTTTTAATGAGTGCAGATGGAATGACTGGGTCATTTTTTTAACCCTCAGGAAGAAGTGACTGTAGAAAACTGTGATTTCCATAGGGCAGCAATTGTGGGAGGAGGAGCTCTTGGCAAGGTTCGTCTCTTTCTCTTTACAAAGACAGTTCCAGCAGTGAGAGGTGAGGCTCATTTATAAATGCTCACTATTGATACTGCACAGAAATTTCTTGTCTTCTTTATCCTCACAGGAAAACTGCTTTTAGCAAATTACACCTGTCTCCCTCCCTGAGTGTTCTTCCTCAGTCTCCTCAAAGATTTCATTTCTTCCGCTAGTTTAGATAATCAACATGTTTGTTTTTAGAAGTCTTCTATTCTCAAAATGCAATTTCTGGGAAAAAAAGCTCCAGCTTCAAATCTCTGACTCAGCTGCTGTAGTAGCTTTGTAGTCTGAAGAGAAGAAAGAACTGATTTTTCTTTATGGTGAACATATAAATAGCCAAGATATGAGCATCTCACAGTATTTTATCCCATGTGTGCTCTTCGACCTTGATTATTCATTTTCATTTCTGGAATGGCTTTCATTTCCAGGTGGAAGAGCAAAGCAGCCTGATAAGGCAGGGCATCCATGTGATCTGTGAGCGTAACACTAAGATGAATTTCAGTAATTGATATATACTACTGTCAAATTGATGGACAGTTGCATACTCACAGATGTGTAATCAGATTACTTTTTAAAATCTAATTTTTGCAAATAGAACCATTACCATATAGAGGAACCATCAGTTTAGAGAGCCTTCTCACAGGATTAATGGAGAGCTTGCTTTTGCAATTACTCTTAGTCTGTTGCACTGCAAAGCCAAAAGGGCAGTGTACAGGCATACTTTTGTTCAGGTTTGAATTTATCCTAAATCTCTTCTTTGTAGTCCTTGTAGATTATTAGCATTATTCAGTTACTCTTTTTGTTAAGCAACTGGAATGATTCATATAGCACCAACTTCTTTCAGTGGACGTGTTTATACTTGTAACAGGATGACTAAATTAAAGACCAGCTGCTGAATGCAAGAATGAGGCTGTTGAATGCATAATTCTGCATTTTTACTTCAGAGATTTACACTTTGTTTCCCAAAATAAGTTAATGTAGTATTCTGTTGATTACTGGATTTATAAAACTGCCATTGATTTAATATATCCATCCTAGATGGTTGTATTGCCAAAGTGACTCTCTTATATAGCACAAAACATTATTTTGATTAAGCTGGTTTTCTTCTTGCAATTTATTTCCTTAGATGTGGAAGAATTTTGTACATTCAGTGTGGTATTTTCACAAGAATTATGTAAAAAGCAAATGAAAATACTAGCCTTTCTAATACAAACTCCAAATCTGAAAATGTATTATTAAACAATTGGTCTAGTAAAGTAAAACAAATAATTTTTTTCATGCAAGTTCTGCATCTGTTCTTAAGGTTCCAATTTAATGGAACCAGCACTAAGCAATGAACTTGTTAGGTCCACATCCCAGGAAAGTATTTAATTTTGTGTAAATTGAACCAGGCAGAATAAGGATAGTGCTTACATTTTAGAGGACATTGAAGACTTTACAGAATTGAGTATTTCGTTTTAAAGTCAACAGTAGCACCTTAAATCCTGGGGGTATTTATAAGAATGCCTCCAACTCATAAATATGTTTGTACAAAGTATTTTGTTATGACAGAGATTTAGTAAGTTAAAGGAGAAATGAGGGTTGGGAAGAAGTAGGACAATTTCTGAAGATGAAGAAACTCTTCCTGGTGTGAATGTGGGGAAGAATGAGACAGTATCAATTTGTTACCAACCATTTTTTGTTGCTGTTTGGAGGCATTTGGACCTATCTTCTGAAATCTGCAGAAGCCAATGACAATATTGGAGATTTCAATGGAAATTGGAACAGGATTTCATACTGTTAGCAAACATGAGGTTTAATTGTAGCTCACAGAGTACAAATACATTTGTAAAGAACTACAGGACTGGTTTGTTTTTTTTTTTTTTTTCCTATTGGCCTCAGTAAGCAATTTTCACTTCTTAAGAGGAAAACTGACAACCCCAAATCTCCTGAAGTGCAGGGAACTTTCTCAGAACTTGTGCTCTTAGTTGTAACTGATTTTTCAATTCTGGGTGTAGTTGTCAGCCCCATAATGGAGGGCTAAAGTCATAGGTGTGAGCATCTTTACATCATCATGGTTTTGCATTAGGGCACTTTCCTTGCATTCTTTCCACAATTTTTGTGGTAAGTCTTTTATAAAGAGAATGCCATGATTTTCTTCTCACTTCCCTTTCTGGCTTTTCATCATATAAATTTTCTGTCTTGTATCTTTTAAGTGTTTCCCTCCCCCCCCCGCCCCGTTGTTCAGGATTTTCCACTTGCTTGATGCTACTGCCTCTTTTTTCCTCTCCCTGAGAAATATCACTATGGCACTTTAGATGTAATAAAGTTTGAAATATCTTCTAAATCTTCCAGCCTTTGGTCATAGTTAAACATTATGAACATGTTTAAATTTAAGGAATACTAAAACATTTCAATATAATAAGAACAAATTAATCAGGCAAAAATAAGATGCTGAGGCTTCATGAAGTATATTGTGTGAGTACATTAGGCTGTTGATGCTCCTCTGAAGCTGTTGCCACTTAAAGACATCACATAAGACTTAAGAAAAAGAGTTTAAAGTAGTGAGTTATGGTTGTAGCTCTTCTGAAGAAGGGCATCCATCTTTCAAACTGTTGAGGTGTTTGTTGGTTATTTGAATTTATTTGTGAAAATGAACAAAGAGTAGGAGTGCATACTGTGAGTGCTGGGGAAGGCTGGACTCTGACTTCTCCCGTGGATCTGTGGGCTTCAGTGAACTCAGATAGGCTTCCCACCTTCATACTAGTAGAGGAAGCTTTAACCCTCTCAGTTGATCTCATGGGAACTGGAAATACAAACCAGAGCAGCTGAAGCTATGGTTCAGCATGTTAATTGAGGTGGTAATTTTTTCAATTTTATGTTAATATGCTGAGCTATGTTGTGCAGTGAGTGTGTGTTGCCTATTCTGTAGCTTCTGTTGGAGAACAAAGAATGGATAACAAGGTGGGACAAAGAGGTGGCTGCAGTCACCTTTGTCATGTGCTGCTGAACATGATGGTGCTTAGAAGCGACTGCCTTAGAAGCTTTAACAAGTTTTCTTACTATCTCTTAAGTGTCCTCACTGTTTCTTGTAATCTGGCACTTGGGGCCCTTTCTTTCTTTGTCTGGTTGTCTGTTTTACCTTGCTGTGGTAGCACTAAGACTTTAACGCACGTGTCCAGTAGAGTCAAGATACAAAACTTAGAGTGTGATGTAAAACTGTATTAGTTGAAGTACATTCAGCCTTGTGTGGACCCTCTCAGAAGCAAAGTACCCATATAAGAATCTAATGAGATTTAGTTAATGTGCTTTCACTTTGCATTGCTCTTTAATTATTTTTTCCATTCTCTATGTCCCTTTAATCAGTGCAAACTTCAGGCTTTATGCAGCCTACCCATAATCTAGTGCATACTGTAGGTCTCCAGGAAGCTTTAGAAAGAGTTCAGATTTGCACCTTTCTTCCCAAGCAGAGAAAGCTATTGCTGTCTCTTAGAGTGCTGTGGTTTGCTTTAAAATATAATTAGATTTCCTCACTGATACTGTAATATGTTCTCTGCATAAAGTTCTGGAGGTTGATTTAACTTTATTTATTAATCTCAGCAGCAGTTTATAACATTGAGTACAGCACTAAGAAATAAACATTATCTCTTAAATAAATGTAAAGATATGCAGGCAGTGTAGTACAGTATTCTCATAACAGCCTAACCACAGCCATGTGATACTGCTGTATAACAGACCCTACACTTAGAATAAAGTTTAAACTCTTTACCACTATTTAATGGGATTATATTTCTTTTTGAATTGCTAGAAAAGTTAATGTGGCCAGAGTTTTTTCTAATGACTCAAATTTGGTCATAAAGTTAAAATGAACAAACTATCCCCTGCTTAAAACTTTCTGCTTTATAATATTAACATCTTCTATATTGTGGGCTGATGCCAGTATTTGTGAGATGACAATAAGCACTTCTGTGGCCATAAGTTTGTGACAATTTCTGGCCTGTGGGTGAGGATAAATTCTTTGAAACAGATAGTATGGGTTTGACTCTGCTTCAGACATTGCTGCTATATTACTAATACTTAGAAGGGAAAAAACTAAAAGGCAGCACAGAGAACTAAGAGAAAAGCAAAAGAAAAGTTATTGTGTAGTGAGTGAGGGAATTTAGAGGAAAAAATACAATAAATGTACAGTTTATAGCTTGCTTGTATCAGACTAGCTTTTAGGGGATTTTCCCCCCCTATACTTAAAAACTAAAGCAGAATTGTTGTTTAAACTAAGCAAACACATTTAAATTAGAGTAAACATTAACCATTTCACCTGAATGGAAACAAAAGAATGAATGAAGCCACAAGTACAACTGTCAAGGAGTATTCAAAGTGCCTGACCTTGAAGATGTCTATATAGGATTTATCACAATATACTGGTGGTTGGGCAGGTTGAATAAAAAGAAAATAAGATACCTTAGCATAAATACATTTTCTAGTCCTAAAATTAAATGGCAGAGTAACCATATTGTGATGGGTTGAAATTACCCCCCCAACATAAAATTGACAGACCACCTCAGTTGGAAAGCAAATGAAGCTGTATTTATAAGCAAAACTACAATCTAAATATGATATGAAATGAGTATGTACAAAATATACAATATTTACATATATATACAGTTTATAAACAACACAAGAACCCCCCTGGTCAAAACCAGGGGGCTACTAATAGCTTCACTCTCCCTGCTCTCTTCCCTCCCCCCTGTGCATGAGACGAGAAGGAGCAGAGAGCTGCTGTTAGTACTTAACCACCACAAGAATGCATTCAAGGTCAGCAAAGCCAGCAGAAGCACAAGTTGGTATCTGCCAGAGTGAGGAAGCCAAAAAGAGAGAAAGTTAGTACAAACCTAACTTTCATGTTAAGTATTTCTCCAATGGCATTATTTAGAACTTACCATTATTTTCCTTTTTACATCCAATAGTAATTTATTTGCCTTCTACCACTTTCTGTTCAAGATCTGTGGAAAATTTTCTAGGATGGATATTTAAAATACAAAGAAAGTCTGGTTATTTTTTTTTCCTTTTCTTTTTTGCATTAATGAAATGTCTTAGCTTTTTTATCAGCTATTATTGTGCAGTGCTGATGAATAGCAAATAACAGGCTTATCATTTAAAAAGAGATTTGTGATGAATTCAGGAATTACAGATTATGCCTTCATCTTCCTTTAGGACACAGTAAATTGTTTGAAACAGAGAAAAGGAGACTAATAGAAGACTTCAAATATGATATAACAGATACAAACTAGCATGGTTTATGTATAAGGGAAAATAAAACTTGTCAGAGTGCTGTAGTTCTAAGTGTATTAAAAGTAGAACACCTTTATTTTTATGTTTGAAGTCTTTTAGAAAATTTTCTCAGTGGTCTCTTTTGAATTGTAAGGGAAAATACTGTAATGAATAAATAATTGTTAAGAGACAGAGGTATTAGAAAGAACCTGAAATTCAGAAATTCTGTGTTAGCTGCTAAATTTGCTCTACAGTCTCCCATACTCAGTTGCTTTTTATGTGTGAGAGCAACTGAAACGTATTGAGTTCTATCCAAGGGGGGAGGTAGAACAGGTTGAAATTCACAGTAACCCTTTCTCCTGCTTAGCTTGGGACATTAGGGATTTTCTGTGTTATTTTCATGGTCTGACAGACATGCAAAAGGTCTTGGTTGCCTGCTCTTCTGCGATGCTACTCTGCTCACTAGCTCCTGAGTATGTTTCTGTGCTTACTGTTCTGAGTCCTGTGTCAGTCTGGTCTAAGGGTGATTCATACCAGATAAAAAAATCTACAAGCAAAAGAACAAAATGCCAGCTGATGATATGCAACAAATTCAGACGGGGAGGCATTAATTTTGAAAATTTCTGGATAGCCTGGGTAGTGTGTTCCTGTCCCTTTTGATAACTGGCTCTGGTATAAGAAAACCATGAGATTTATTGTCAATATTTTTCAGTCCTTATTTCAAATATTAGTGCTTCGGTCCCTAGATTTATTTCAGATGCTGCCATCCTTGTATAAACTCAAGGCATTCTGTCTTTCATCTGAATGCATGATGAATTTTAATCTTTCTTTTCTGTCCTAATACCTAATAACTTGACTCATGCATGCTGAACCACAGTCTGCCACTGCCCATCAATCAGCCCAGTCACCAGAGGCAGTGAAGGTATCTGACCCAGACACAGAACACCCCACATATGAAGCTGACAATTGCATTTCACCAGCTCTGTAACCCTCACTGAGTGTGGGCTAGAACACTGTGTGATTATGCGGGGGGAGTGCCTCTTTTGGGAATTCAAGGGACAAAGCCACTGACCACAGAAAGCATATCTACCTGGATATCTTTAATTGCAAAACAAGGTTAAGGATCTGAGATGATGTTATAGGAAAGCCAAAGACTATAGTGAATATAGGATGGTTTTCTGTTCAGTTTTAACCTACTACACAGGTCTAATCCCTAATTACTTCTGGAATTCTTGAAATGAAGGTACTGGGTCTGCTGGTGAAAAGGAAGAAGACGAAATCTGTAACTGACCAGCTCGGCAGCAGAAGCATTGGGCCTTATAGTGGCCAGCACCTCTCAATAATACTTGCTTGAGGATCACTTGTGGGGTAATGAAAAATTATCTTTCTGCAATGCTTTCTTCACTGATAAACCTCTTGAATCTGTAATATACCTCTTCAGAGGTCAGAGGTGTTGCAAAGGGAATGGCAGTCATTTATCCTGTGGGAATGTCTTCATCATCACAGAATATCTAGTAATGCATGGAATTACATTAGCTACACCCCCAGCTCTGCTTATAGGCTATCTTCTTGCAGGCAGCCCATGCTGAACATGAAACAAATAATTTCAAGTTGTGGCTGTATTGCCACCAGAAGGATTGCTGTGAGGTTCAGATGTGGACTTTTGCTGACTGCAGCTTGCAAAACTATTCAGGAAATGCTAAGATGTATTTCCAGTGCCTTTGAGATGTTGAGATATGAAACACATAGTGCAAAGATAGTCAGTGTTGGTGGTGGGTTTTTTTTTTTCCTTTTCCTCAAGCAATGTTTCATATCACAAAAAGAAAGATTATTCTTATCAAGGAACCATCCACAAATATATTTAGTATGCCACATTTTCCACATCCTGCAGTGGATATGAACAATGGTAGGCAATGCAGAGCTGGATACATAAGGGCTTGCTCACAGTGCCTGCTGTGGCTCATTTGATGTAAATATAGTTATAAGATTATGCCAGATCTGCATTACATTTGTGGGGTTTTGGGCTTTTTAGATCTTCAAGTAGGTCTGATGCCAAGGAAAGGAACAGAAGAACTGGAACTGCAGCCTAGAGAATGGGAGTGTTTTTTTGTTTAGTCAGTGGAATTTTTGTTGTTTAAACACACAGGTTGGCAATGGTGAACCCCTGTTACTGCAGATACAGGGATGCATCTGATTTTTCTTCTGATTTTACACTCTCCAGAGATTTTGTTTTTTCCTGCACTGGTGATTATTTTGAGAGTCTGCCTCCTCCCACACTTTGTCTTGGCTCTCTCTCTCTGTCATTGTAGGAATAACTGGCTATTGAAAATGTGGCACTAGGGTTTTCTGCTGGACAGCACTATGTCTTTAAATTGCTGATAGCTGAAGCATTTTCTACTGGGAATTGTTTGTGCATGACTGGTATTTCTGGCATGCTCTTCAAGCTGTATACTTGGTCATTGAAATTATTTTACAAGGCTTCTTTTCTCTCTACAAATGTGTCCTCATGTTACCATGCAGATTTATGTACAAGCATGCACAGTGGCAATAATATAAGCTTCTCTCAAATAATACTCTGGATACAATTTCATCTGTCCGCATGCTTGCAAGAAACAAACTCAAGTCATGAATATCACTAAAATGAACACCTTTCATTTGTCCAAATATTCTTAGAGACTTTCCTAAAACTTTTGGAGGCAGCATTTGCAACCCAGAGCTTTCCACAAGGAATTAGATTCAGTGTATACTTGCTGGTTGTTCTGTAATTACAGAAGATATATAATGTTTTTGAAAGCGTGTTGTATCCAGGGAACCTACCTGCTGAATATGATTTTTATATGGGTATAGTTGAATACTTTTTTAGCTTGCAAGTAGAAGAAAATCACAGATAAGAGACTGTTGTTCTGACTACCTCTGCTTGAATTGATTGCTGAAATCTGCTCTGCTTCCCATCTTGCCAAATAACAAGAAGCAGAGAGGGTTGAAAACTCACTGACAATGCCTATAATTTGTTAGTGTTGTTTATTCTGTATGCCCACAGGCATTATTTCTGAGCCTAACCAATGCTCACTTATATTTACTGACTGTTTATCAAGTGGAAAAAAAAAAAAAAGAAAGGAAAAGATTGATGAAAACTGTTTTAAGTAGAGTTTGAAGTTCTGCTGACAGGCAGGAAAGACATTACTGCTGCTGCAACATAGGATGCACAAAGAAGCAATCATCTTTCTGTTTCTTACTTTTTTTATAGGATGTTCTATTGTTTGGCATTTCTGATCGTATCCTGGGCTGCATCAAGAGAAGCGTAGCCAGCAGGTTGAGGGAGGTGATTCTCCCCCTCTGCTCCACTCTGGTGAGACCCCACCTAGAGTACTGCATCCAGTTCTGGAGCTCTTATTACAAGAAGGATATGGACATTCTGGAAAGTGTCTGGAGAAGGGCCATGAGGATGATCAGAGGGCTGGAGCGCCTCTCCTATTAGGACAGACTGAGAGAGTTGGGGCTATTCTGTCTGGAGAAGAGAAGGCTTTGAGGGGGCCTTAAGCCTTCCAGCATCTGAAGGGGGCCTACAAGAAAGCTGGTGATGGACTTCTTAGGATGTCAGGTAGTGATAGAACTAGAGGGAATGGAGCAAAGATAGAAACGGGTAGATTCAGATTGGATGTTAGGAGGAAGTTCTTCACCATGAGGGTAATGAGACACTGGAACAGGTTGCCCAAAGATGTGGTGGAAGCCCCATCCTTGATGGTTTTTTAAGGCCAGGCTGGATGTGGCTCTGGGCAACCTGATCTAGTGTGAGGTGTGCCTGCCCATGGCAGGAGGGGTGGAACTAGATGAACCTTGAGGCCCTTCCAACTCTAAAAATTCTATGATTCTATGGTTCTATGAAATGACATGGACAAATGTGAAGGCTTTCCAGCTCTGTCCCCCAGGTTTGTAATAGACCTTTTCTGGTGGAGCTCAAAGCCGTTTGGAAAGGATGTCGGTATCATTAACTTCATTGCACAGCCCTACCCCTCCTTTAGATTTCCACTTGTTCAGTGGAATAAAAAGCAGAATCTTGAAAAGGAAGACCAAGCTCTAACTGATACTATGAAAAAAAAAGGGATTAAGTATCTTAATTGATAAAGGAATAGGAAGACCTGTTGTAGAAATGCTCATTAGTTTATATGTGGGGCTGGCCTAGCAGAGGGCTTTACCTATTGCACTTCTTACTTTTTGCTTACTTTCTGGGTACACTGATGGAAAGAGATTTGGTTCTCTAGTCCCTTGACAACATGAGCCCTCACTCGCTTCACCTGTTCTTTCAGTAAGTGATGATGGAAGAGAGCATTACAAACCCTGCTAGCTATCTCTGTTTGACTGGTGCAAATTTAGGTGCTGAGGTGCAGACAGTTGTCCTGTAAGCACTCTGAGACAGTGTGGTAGACAAATATTTTTTGGCCTGTATCTTCTAACTTGGTGTACATTACACTTTTTTTCTACCAGCAGAGTGGAAGCAACGCAGAGATTATTTTCCTCTGCATTTTGTCAGCTCTGTGGGGCCTGAGACAAGCTTGATGCAAGACAAATGTCTTTTATAATGCTCAGCATAGCCAGATTCTTCCTTCACAGAAAGCAAAAAAAAATTGTCATAGATGCTGCAACAGCTGGCAAACAAGTATCCTTTGATAAATGATACTGATTTTCACAAAGATCCTGAAAGTTTGTATCTGTGTTGCGCTCTGCTCAACAGTACTGGGCTTTCTGGTTAGCAGCATATCACCTTTTAAGATGAAAGCCTTTTAAGCCTTTTAAGATGAAAGATGTCTTATATGCAAAACATTTCCTAAACTGATCAATGTCACTACTTAAGCCATCTGTAAAGAGCACACTGAAAGTTTCTAGAATTGTTAAGTGGTAATTAGCTTTGACTAGTATCTTACATATACAGTTACATGTAGCTTATAAGCACACTCTATTCGGTTTTGAGTTCAATATTAATAATCAATTATTGAAACATCTATTAATCATTTTAAGCTTCATTAGCTGCTGCAGGAAATTCTGGCTTTAGATTCTACCTTGTAGTGCTGTTGCTGACTACTATAAGGTACAAATGTAAAGGCTAGCAGGCATGTATTAGGAAAATGATGCATTGCTGGTTAGATTTCTATGGCTTGCTGAAGAAGACAAGAGCTGTAATATGCTTGACTTGCCATTGCTTTTGAAATGATCTGGAAAAGAGTTAGGACTACATAACTCCTTTTCAAAAAATTAACATATTTGCCTTTGAAACTCTTCAGTGATTGTTAGACATTACGAGTAATGGTTAGACATTTGCATGCCTGTCATTTTTAAAGTGAGGACTGCTCTTGGCTGGTTTCATAGGACATTAGGACTGACGTCCTATGAAACGTGGGAAAAGACTTATCTTGCAGGGGGAAAAGAATTCTAGAACAAGAACTAGCAGGGCTCATTCATAGAGCTTTAAATTAGAATCAAAGTGGGATAGGGTTGTTGCTGGGCTTGCATCATTGGGGCAGTGTTCCAGTATCAGTGTAGACTAGAAGACCTCCCACCCCCTCAGGGTAGGATCATCATGCTCAGCTCTCTCCCTGTGCTGTCTGTACACCACCACACGCAGCATGGGGAACAAGCAGGAGTTAGAAATCCATGTGTGGTCAAGGGGTTATGATCTGGTGGCAATTACAGTGACATGGTGTGACAGCTGACATGCCTGGAATGTGGTCATGGATGGTTTTGTCCTTTTAAGGAAAGACATGTCAACAAAGTGAGGTGGTGGAATTGCTCTCTATGTGAGGGAACAACTAGAATGTATTGAGTTCTGTCCAGGGGTGAATGAGAGGAGAGTTGAGAGTTTGCGAGTGTGAATTAAGGGGCAGGCTGGCATGGGTGACACAGGTGTGGGTGTTTATTACAGACCACCTGATCAGGATGAGGTATTTGATGAGGCCTTCTACAAGGAGCTGACAGCAGCCTCGCAATCACAGGCGGTTCTCATGGGGGATTTTAACAACCCAGATATTTGCTGGAAGGCATACACAGCCAGCCAGCCACAGTCCAGGAGGTTTCTCCAGTGCATCCATAATAACTTCTAGATGCAAATAGTGGATGAGCCAACTAGGAGAGCAGTGCTGCTGGACCTGATATTTACTGGCAAGGAAGGTCTGGTTGAAGTGGTGAAAGCTGAGGGCAGCCTTGGCTGCAGTGATCACAAGATGGTGGAGTTCAGGAACTTGTCTGATAGGAGCAGAATATCAAGCAGGATCACAACCTTGGATTTTATCAGGGCCAACTTTGGCCTTTTTAAGCAATTGTTTGGGGAAATCTCATGGGACAGGGTAGTAGAAGGAGCCCATGATAGTTGGCTCATATTCAAGGACCTCTTTTTCCAAGCTCAAGATCAGAGCGTCCCAACAAGTAGAAAATTGAGAAAGGGAGCCAGGGGACCTGCATGGTTAAGTAGGGAACTGCTGAGCAAACTCAAGTGGAAGAAGAGAGTCCCCAGATCATGGAAGAAGGGGCTGGCCACTTGGGAGGAATATAAGGCTGTTGTCAGAGGGTGTAGGGAGGCAGCTAGGAAGGCTAAGGCCTCGCTGGAACTCAACTTTGCAAGGGAGGTCAAGGGCAACAGAAAAGCTTCTTCAAATATATTGCAGGAAAAACTAACACCAGAGGCAATGCTGAATGAGGTGGGTGCCTTGGTGATGGAGGACACAAAGTCAATACTGCTGGAGCCCCAGACTCCCAAGGCACCAGAGGAAGGCATGACAAGGAGGAGTTTTCCTTAGTAGATGACGACTGGGTTAAGGAACAGTTAAACAATCTGGACATCCATAAATCCATGGCTCCTAATGGCATGCACCTGTGGGTGCTGAGAGAGCTGGCAGAGGTCATTGCCAGACCACTCTCCACTATCTTTGGTAAGTCATGGCAGACAGGAGAGGTGCCTGAGGACTGGAGGAAGGCAATGTCACTCCAATCTTCAAAAAGGGTAAGAAGGAGGACACAGGTAACTACAGACCAGTCAGCCTCACCTCCATTCCTGGAAAGGTAATGAAGCAACTTATCCTCAGCACTATCCTTAGGCATATCAAGGACAAGAGGGTTGTTAGGAGCAGTCAACATGGTTTTACCAAAGGGAAGTCATGTCTGACCAACGTGATAGCCTTTTATGAGGACATAACCAGGTTTGATGATGGTGGAGCAGGGGATGTGGTTTATCTTGATTTCAGTAAAGCATTTGACACTGTCTCCCACAGCATCCTTGCAGCTAAACTGAGGAAGTGTGGTCTGGATGATCTGGTAGTGAGGTGGATTGGGAAGTGGTTGAAGGAAAAAAAGTCAGAGAGTTGTGGTCAATGGGATGGAGTCTAGTTGGAGGCCTGTATCTAGTGGAGTCCCTCAAAGGTCAGTACTGGGACCAGTGCTGTTCAATATTCATCAACGACCTGGATGAGGGCACAGAGAGCACTGTCAGCAAGTTTTCTCATGACACCAAACTGGGTGGAGTGGCTGACACACTGGAGGGTTGTGCTGCCATTCAGTGAGGCTTGGACAAGATGGAGAGCTAGGCAGGGAGAAATGGAATGAAATTCAACAAGGGCGAGTGTAGAGCCTTGCACGTGGGAAAGAACAACCTCATGTACCAGAATAGGTTGGGGACGGACCTGCTGGAGAGCAGTGAAGGGGAAAAGGACCTGAGGGTCCTAGTGGATGTGAGGTTGACCATGAGCCAGCAATGTGCTCTTGTGCCATTCTGGGGTGTATCAGAAGGGGTGTGGCTAGTACGTCAAGAGAGGTTCTCCTCCCCCTCTACTCTGCCCAGGTGAGGCTGCATCTGGAATATTGTGTCCAGTTCTGGGCCCTGCAATTCAAGAACAACAGTGAACTGCTTGAAAGAGTCCAGTGCAGAGCCACAAAAATGATTAAGGGAGTGGAACTCCTTATGAGGAGTGACTGAGGGAGCTGGGGCTCTTCAGCTTGGAGGAGTCTGAGGGGTGACCTCGTCCATATTTATAAATATGTAAAGGGTGAGTGCTGAGAGGATGCAGTCAGGCTCTTCTCAGTGATGCCCAATGACAGGACAAGGGGCAATGGGTGGATGCTGAGGCATAGGAAGTTCCATGAAAACATGAGGAAAATTTTTTTCACTGTAAGGATAATGCAACCCTGGAATAGGCTGCCCAGGGGGGTTGTGGAGTCTCCCTCTCTGGAGATATTCAAGACCCACCTGAATCAGTTCCTGTGTGACCTGGTATAGGTAATCCTGTTCTGGCAGGGGGATTGGACTAGACAATCTCTTGAGGTCCTTTCCAGCCCCTAACATTCTGTGATTTTGTGATCTTTGAGGATGCATAGATTCTTTTGAAATATTTAGCTTGTTTCACTTACGAAAATATCTGCAAAGGAAGTTTTTAACTTAAAAGATGGCTATTGAGTGAAAAGTCTAGACAGAGTAACTGCTTCAAAGCCTTGTTTCTAGAAGGCTGGATCAACTCCATCATCCTTGAAAAGTTGTATTTTCTTGGCATATAAAACATATTTTTCCATACTGATACAAAATATATATTGTGAATAGAAGTTGATTTCGAGATGTTACAGATATGCAGTAGACTGAGATGTTTCCCTTCTGATTTTTGTGTGAACAGAAGACAGCTAACAATAATCCAAAAGAAAACAAATCTGGTAGGAAAATGCATAACAATTTTATTTTTCTTGATTTAAGCCTAAAGGGCCATGCACTTAACATTTGCAAAAAAGGATATATTTTAAAACTATTTTTTCTCTTTGGTAAAGCAATGGAACAAATGTCACCTGAAGCATAATTTCTGTGAAATAAGAGGATAAAGGAAGTTGCAGACATTTAACAGTGTGACAGAAACTGGATCTTTAAGCTGTCATGTGGAATGGGAATGGAAAGAAGCATTGCCCAACCCATGAAAAAGGTTACTATAGTGGTCACTGCACTGTTACAAGAGTGTGCTTAGATATCCTGGGACAATAATGACCTCCAATATAACTTCGGATAGGAAACAAGGTAGAAGTAAAGGTTAGGTTTTTTTAAGTAGACACTGACCACAGGAGACACAGCAGATTATGTGCTGGAGAAGAGGCTGAGAGGGAGATCTTATTGCTCTCTACAACTACCCAAAGGGAGTTTGGAACAAGGAAGGGGCCAGCCTCTCCTCCTTGGTGGTAAGCAACAGGATTAGAGCAAATAGTTACAAGCTGCACCAGGGGAGATTTTGGCTGGATATTAAGAATTATTTCTTCATTGAAAGGGTTATAAAATATTGGAATAGTCTGCCCAGGGCAGTGGTGGAGTCACCATCCCTGGAGGTGTTCAAGTGTTATGTGGACCTGGCACTTAGGCACATGGTATAATGTTGATGCTTCAGGGCTGGGTCAAAGGTTGGACTGGATGATCTGGCATGTCTCTTCCAAACAGATATATATGCTGTGATTCTATTCTGCATGGTGTATTTCAATATGAAGATGGGAAAAGGGATGAAAATGGGAAAAGGGGTGAAGATGGGAAAAGGGGTGAAGATAAAGTTGTGTGATGACATTCAGATGGTCAGGGGAACAAAAATGAAAGCTGACAGCAAATAGGTGTAGAAATAGCTCACTATATTGAGTATGGAATGACTGATTAAGTTTAATGTGAAAGTATAAAATGATGCATCTGTGGAAAAATAATCTGGATTTCAAATATGCAAGTTCTGAGGCTACCTAAAAAACAGATCTCATAAGAGTTATGAGAGTTATGTCAAGTGGTTTCAAGAGTAGGCAAAGTGCAAACTGGATGTTAGGAAATGGAAGGAAAGAACTAAGAGAAGTAATGATACCATTTTCTAAATCTGTGGAGCACTTAGACCTCTGCAAAATACAGAGAAGAGAATGTGATCAGATGTGTGAAACTACTTCTGTATAGGAAAGGACCACATAGAGTGTAATGGTCACTGAGACTGGTGAGGAAGGAGATAATGACCTGTAGTTCTGATTAGCACAGTCAAGATGAATAGGGATGCATATTCCACTCATTATTTAAAAATTAACAAAACCAAAAGCAAAGCTATGTAGTAGTTCAATAACAATAGAAAGGTGATTTTTCACTAAATGTATGACTAAACTGTAGAATTCATTTTTGCAAGAGGTTGTTGATACAAAACCTTTGGATGGCTTCAAAATGGGATAAACCGATGGGATAAACTCATGGATGAGAAACCCTTTATGGGTAATCAAATACAGAGATACCACCTCTGATTGGAAAGATACTGAGCTGTAGCTGGGAGAGCAGGGTGAGACAGCAGCACTATTATTATATTCTTCCCTAACCATCCACTTTTAGCCCCTGTCAGAGAAGCAGTCTGGCTGCAGGGCCAGTCTTTTTATCATCTGCTGGTCTGATGCTCAGACACCTGCATTTCTGTACAGGTTATGGCAGAGAGACAAAAGACTCCTTTCTGTAGCTCTGATTTGTTTCTGCGATTAGTTTCACAGCCAAGCTACTAAAATGATTAAGGAGCAAGAGAGGAAATTTTGGGTGATAAGGTCAGATTAATGACAATGTGGTGTGCCAGTCTAGAAGTATGAAGGAATCTGCAGACTGTTGTTTGCAGTGATATGTGGTACCATAGTTCAGAAGTGTACATAAGTTAGAGTCCCACAAATACAGTGTAAACACCATCAGAGAGAAGCCAATTTTAGTTCTGTTAAGGAGCATCAGCAGAAATAAGACCTGATAGGAGAAAGAACACACAATCAAAAAATTAAAAGACCACTAGGTAATGCACAGGGTGATTGAGATGAGGTTTCAGAGGCAGATTATAATTCTGGTGCTTGATAATTCCTGAATGTTTATCTTTGAGAACCTAACATACTTTTAATGTAGAGTTTTGTTTCCTGACTTCTAAAAAGAACAAAATGGACATCTTGCCCATTGTTTCAGAGACAGAATTGGGGCAGAAACTTGCAGGGACCGCATGGGGATGACCAGGAGGGAAGAGCTGGACTTGCAAACCAGAATATGAAACATGGGTGGAAAAGGCTGAGCCATTTCAGGAGGCAGAGCTTGCTGGTTGTGGCCTACTGACTCAAGATAAAGCTGCATTTTACTGTCTGATTCTGCTTGACTAGGCTTGAACCACTTTCAGCACATATTTGAAAAAAACTGAAGAGTGTTCTCAGGTGAGTCCCATATGGGGCTGGCAGCACCCCATGACATTAGCAGCCAAAACTGGTGACTTTCAGTGAGTGTGATGACTGGCCATTGAGCAATGGCCACTGCATCAAAAATGGAAGGTGTTCATGAGAGTTTAAAATTGCTTAAGTCACAAAGGAAAGCAGTTTTGTGCTGCTATGTCAGGTAACCTTTAGCTATAACCAACTTTAGTTATAATAACGTCCTTGATTATTTCTTGATCTTGTCTCTGATGTGTTAACTTTATGATACTTTTCAGGCAGCAGCGTGGTTTCTCAAGAAACCTGATGGAAGGATTTTCATTGTTAATGTTAGTGACTGGACAGGACCACACATTGCAGAGAGCAGAACAGACCAATGCTGCAAGGGTGATAGTTTAACTGGTCTTCATGTCTGCTTCCAGGTTTGTGTTTCTCTCTCACTTTCTAACCAAACTTTTAATAACTTCCTCAGACAAGACCTTTGCCACATCAGTTAGGTTCAAAGAGAAAATGTAAACATAGAATTTAAGGAAGAAATTTTTGTCAAGAATTAAGTTCAGAGATCATATCTTCCTTAAAAATTAATGAACAATTCTTTCTCCCTCTCCTGGAAATGCACCTTCATTTCAGAGTTCCTTTCTGCTTAGCTCTCAAGTTTTAGATGAATAAGCAGAATTTGGCAATTGGATGTTTTCAGAAAATAAAAGCACTGAAGTAAGCTGAATTGAAATGTTCGAAAATATAGATGTGAAACTCTGGAAAAATCTAGTGTTACAATCTTCTGATATGGTTGATATCGTTTGCCTGTAAACATGTTGTCATATTTATCAAGTGTAAAAGGAACACAAATCAGGGCAGAAGAACAAATTTTGGTGTACATGGAAAAGACCTTCTTCCCCCTCTGTTTTTTACTGGCAAGATTTACTATTAGGCCTCCCAGTTTTCTGAGCTTGGTGGTAGAGTGGTTGGAAATGAGTACCACCTGTGGGACTGCTAGCAGGTGCTACTCTTGGCAAATGCCTTGGCCAAGCAACACCTTGGTGTTGATGCATGTAAGAATACTGCTGAAATACCCCAATTTTCTACTTTGTTAATTTAAGAAAATTGCTTAGCCCCCTCAGCTGGTAATTTACAGACTGATGAAGTATTTTGCAAATGCTTCATAAATTTGGGAGGGTGGGATGGCTAAAAATCAGTTTATTATTTTTTGTAAGGGTTATATTATTTCTATAGTACATTGCAAGTTATGTGTTATTAGTGACTTTAGTAAATGAGAAATTACTTGCAAACCTTAGCATGAGCAAAAATCTTGTGATAAGCCACACCAGAAAATCATTGCATGTTCTTTGCTGTTGGCAATTTTTCATTTATCATTCCTTACAGCTTCACTGGAAATAGTTCTTCTTATCTAGAAAGACAAATATCTGTCATAGGTACCCAGAGATTTATTAGGCAGCCATTGTGTAGCACTTAGATTAAAACTCCTTGATACTACTGAGGTCTACATAGTTATATATAAGATGAAACGTTCACATTTTTTTTTTTTGGCCACTCAACAAGGAGTGCAGCCAATGAATGTACGATAGATTGAAAAAGTAAATAGCCAGGGATTAAAGTCTTGTGGGATAAAGTGGAACTTAAATATTTAAAATATGCCCAAATAAAGACTTGAAAGCATCTACAAACTGTACATACAGCTGGGTTCATAAACAACTAAAATGGCAAAAGACAAAGGCATTAAAAAA
The DNA here is from genome assembly GCF_027791375.1 of Indicator indicator. Classification (NCBI taxonomy): domain Eukaryota; kingdom Metazoa; phylum Chordata; class Aves; order Piciformes; family Indicatoridae; genus Indicator; species Indicator indicator. Next base: position 38,099,983 of record NC_072011.1, read on the forward strand.
TGCAGAAATGTGTCAATTCTTACAAAAGCCACTCTTAAATTTAAAATAGGTGATACAATCACCAAATGATGGATAAACAGAAATGTCAGACTTCAATTCAAAGTAAACCAGAGCCCTTCATAACAAAATATGTGTGTACCATTCTCCAGAAAACTGTTGTTGGCAATCATCTGATTTCTTACTGCATGATAGCTGGGTGTGTGGTTTAAGCTTATTGTTTAGTTATCTCTGAAATCTTTGACTTTTCATCAGGAAGTGATTTTCCTGTGTTAAGAGGAATTCTTATGAAGAAATTTTCAAAGAAGTTTACACTTAGCTAAAAACTACACTGTTTCCTTGATTAATAAACACTGAGAGGGTAAAATATTTTTTTTCCAGTTTTTACACAGCTGAAGCTACTTTACAATGTTTCCTCCAGATAAGGATGGAATTGCTAAGATATGCTGGTCAAGGTTATTTTTTTCTTTATCAAAGTAGAAGCAATTTTTCATTGTGGTGACTTTCTCTGCCCTTGAATAGCTGGTAGACATGAGACTTGGACATGACAGCTTTTAACTTGCAGAAAATGGAAGGTTGGCTACTTTGCTGTTGCCAAATGCTGCCTGGTTAGTTGACTCAGTATCAGAATATTTGCCTGCTTTCTCAGATAGGGGAGAAAAATATCAGGACAAATGGATAAACTGAAAAAGAGACCCTGATTATTTTTTTCCCCACTCTCTAAGCAGATTGCACAAAGAAGTAAATTCACATCTTACATGATTTTTTTTTTTTTTTTTTTTTGCACTGGACAGCCCACATCAAGATCAGATATTGATTACAGCTTGGGTTTTTTGTGCTTTGATGCTTTTTATTGAGTTTACTCTTCAGTACCCTGTGATGCAGTACCAAAGTGATTGGATCATGATGTTTTCCCACTGGGATTATACAAGAAATCTTGGATGCTTTACGTCTGCTTGCATTAGGCCTCCAAATATTCAGTGTTCACATAAAATGAGCAAGAAATACATCATTCTTAAAAGACAAAGAAGAAAGACACTCTGATGAAAATGCTTTTCTATTCCTGTTGAGATATCTGCCAATCTGTACAGAGACCTAGGAAGGTCTATTTAAAGAAAGCTCTTTCTCAGAAAACAAATATGTCAAGACATCTGAAAGTCTGTGGGTTTTCTGCTAGTCTGTGCAATGCTTCGCTGATGAATTGTGCTAGTGTTACTTTTATTTTTGTCTTTGTTCCCTTAGTTTGTTAAAGAAATATTAATCAGTCTGATTCTCATTTATATTTGGGTTGTTACACACCCTGACAGAGGATAGGGCTGCACTTTCATATCTTTGTGCAATTCCAAGGTATGAGGCACTGTCTCCAAAGCAGCAGCTGAGAACTTCTGAGTACCTGACGTTGCGAGCTTAGAAGCCAAATTTATCCAGGGCATTACAGAGATGGCTTTCCTGTGTTACTGTTTCCCACCAAAACAAAGAAGAGTTGTTGGAGATAAACAAAATTGCAGACATTTCACATACAGTGGTATAGCTTTTATTTCCTTGGTAGCTGGGGACACATTTATGTAATGTCATGTTTTTGTAACGAAAAAGGTGAGAGAAGGCATGGGAAGTGTAGGGCTATTTCTTTTAACAGACAAATAAAAAAACCCAAACCCAAAGAAACCCCCAAATCTTTCTGAAGTGTCTTACATGCTACAGGGAGGGAAAAGTACAAAAACAGCAGCTGAAAACTTAAGAGCAATCTTTTCATAAGGTTTTTCTCCATTCCCATTTAATGCTGTTACAGTGGAGCAGCCTGTGTTCCCCATTAATGAAGGTGCATTGGGAGGGCATCTGTGTAGCATTGAAGGCAGCTTACCAGTGCTCCTTGGGGGACAGGGTGACCCTCCACACAAATGTGAGACAGTAATTGGCCCTTGCTATCTAGCTCAATGAGAACAGAAAATCAGTACAAGCTGAATGAGCAGTGTGAAATACCATTATTTCTTTCCTTTTTAGAGTGCCCCAGAAGTGTGGAGTGGATTGTTACCTTGAAGTAATTTAGCCTCTCACCCAGCAAAATGAAGAAGCAAGCAAATAATCCCACTGGAATCACTTAAAGGCCCTGTGCTTAAATGCTTTGTTAGAGCACAACTTAAGTTTACAGCAGGTTGGTGGAAAGTCCTTTGCAGTTCTCACATACAGGACTAACAACATGAGAAATATGATTATGTGGTGCTGAGGCTCCTAAAGAGCTCAATGAATATGCTAATCCTTGCAGCATTTCTTAACTTTAAATATTTTAACGAAATTGCTAACAAGTGAGAAACTAATGCAAAAATCACCGATGCAGAGATGTAGTGCATAGCACAGTTATTATTATTAGTTTTCCTCCTACATATTATTTCCATAGCAAAGATTTTTGCAGTAGTGGCCATTACAAAATGAATACCTTTCAGTGTTGTGTGAGTTCGCATGTGTTCCTCTGAAACTGATTTTCCTGATAATGAAAGCTGAAGAATCAGAGAGCGTGCCTACTAAATCACTTGACAGGGCAGCACAGTGGATCTGGGCTGTGCTACTAGCAATGATCACCCTACAAGTTTTAATGGTGGAATTGGCAGTTATTAATTTGGGCAGCTGCAGAGAGGTGATACTTGTACCCTCTGTTAATAGAGCAACCTGTCCCTCTCTGCCACTCACAGTATCACAATATATTAGAGGTTGGAAGGGACCTCAAGAGATCGTTGGGTCCAACACCCCTGCCAAAGCAGGATCACTTAGGGTAGTCCACACAGGTGCATCCAGGTGGGTTTTGAAAGTCTCCAGAGGAGACTCCAGAACCTCCCTGGGCAGCCTGTTGCAGTGCTCTGTCACCCTCACTGTAAAGAAGTTTCTCCTCATATTGAGGTGAAATCTTCCATGTACAAGTTTGAATCAGTTGTTTCTTATCTTATTACTGTGCACCACCAAAAAGAGCTTGGCCCCCTTCACTTGACACCCACCCCTCAGATATTTATACACATTAATGAGATCCCCTCTCAGTCTTCTCTTCTCAAGGCTAAATAGCCCCAGGGATCTCAGTCTCTCTTCATAGGCAAGATGATCAAGTCCCCTAACCGTCCCTCAAACTAACACAAGCTGTTTCTCAAGCAATTAATTAATTGCAAAGTTAATCTACTTAAAGAGATATGTGGCACTCTAAAGGAGAAGGAAATTAAGAACAACAACAAAAAGATGACTTAAGTTCTAGGAATATACTATGGAAATGTATTTCTTCTATTTTCACACCCAGGTAATACAAAAAGATACATTGTTCCACAATAATTAAAAACTAGGTGTAGATGGTATTCATAGAAATGGCAGTGCACCCAAAACCCTTTCCCCTCCCTGCGAAGATAGGATGGGGCTGAAACAGAGAGACTGAGATGAGGGAGCCAGAGGGAAGAAACCTCCCTCTCCTAGGCCTGTGGATGGGTGGATTTCACATGGGCCCTTCCCCCAAGCCATGTGTCCTGCCAGGCACAGACCCCATGCAGGGTCAAGTCTGGGCATGTTTCAGCAGAGAACTGATGGTTATCAGTTCTAGCCTTTGTTTGGTGACAATTCTGACAAAAATTAGCTGGGTGTATAAAACAGGTGAGCTGCAGAGAGCGTGAGGCTCTTCTCTATTTCTCTACCACACACTTGCACTGTAAGCAGCAAAGCCATTCAGGAGGATTTTTCTGATAAAAAGAAACAAAAAGAGGAGCATTGGGAGTAAGTGAAATATTCCTAAAGTCTCTGGGAAATTCCTGCCTTTTTAGAGTGGGTTAATTTACTGCTTTTGGATCTATTTTTTCCAAACACTGTTTCTCAAACTTATGTGTCTATTCCTATATTGTGAAGATATTCTCAACTGAATAAGAACCTTTACACTCTTTAATAACTTTTGTATATAGTTATGTGGACAGTGGAGCCAAATTAATAAATTATTTATATTTTTATTAATTCCCTGCCTTATCCCTCTTTATTTGTAACAATAAATTGCTATTTATAGAGTACTATCCTTTCGAAACAGATTTTTGGTGTATATTCTACTAATGCAAGTGAAAAGAATATGGATTAGAGTACTGATTTTTTAGAAATATGAGATATCTTCCTAATATTTTTGTTCTTTTTTAAGGTATAGATTTGTTTTCCAAATAATCCTGAGAAGACTTCTTTTAAATTTAGAATCTTTCAGATGCTATGTTCTGGCTTTCTGGTCTTATTCTTTCTGGTTTATTCTTTACTTTTACTTCAGCTACTTTTTCTCCTTTTAAAGAAGCAATTTTTTTTTTTTTAAGAAAATATAAAAATGTATAAAATGTATTTAATGTATTTAAAATGTATAAAAATGTATTTGTCAACAATCAGAAAGAAAAATTTAGAAAGCAGCAAATTCTTTTAAAACACAGTTCCAAACACAATTATTTCAGCACACTCTAGTTACAGTTTGAATATAAGTGCTCTGTAAGCCATATTGGAAAGTCAAGGCTTCAGCAAAGAATAGGTTGTCTTAAGAACGAGAAAAAAATAAAATCAAAAGACCTGTTCATGTGCTAGGAGCCCATTTATAGTGGATTATTTGCCTTGGCAAGAGGAAAAGCAATGTACAAGGGCATATACAATGGATATTCTTCAAAGAGGGAAGGAGAAGAATCATATGGACTTGTTTACTGCAGTGAGGAGCTGTAAAAAACAGCTGGGTGAAACACAAGCTCCTGTAAATAGAGGTTACTTTTGAAGGTGTTAGTCTGTCCCAAAGAGAGATAATTTCAGTTTAGACCTTCTTTGGAAGGTATTGGAACTATCTGTTTGTGTGAGACTGGTCAGTGTGTGAACAGGGTTTTCAAACTTTGTCACTGGCCAAGGTAGAACATTCAGTTGAAGATAATTGTAGCAGCTAAGTCCCTTGAGTATGTTCTTAGGGCATAACCATTTCATAGCCTTTTGGTAAACTCCTGGTATTTTGCTGATCCATAATATCCTTTTTTCTGTTTACGTAGAGGTCAGTTGCTGGCGCTGCTCCTTCCTTTTCTATCCCTGTTACAGTTAATCAACCTGAATGCAGTTCATCTCTCCAAGTGTATTGATTCTTAGAGTACATTTCATCAGAACCTAAAAAAGGAAGCTTAGATTGCTCCCTTCTCATTCTTTGACTGATGCTTTCTTTTACCCTACGTGACAAATCGATAGATGTACTTGGTTAACTTTCTGCAAAATCGTTAATGCCATCCTTACCGGTTGGTTACCCAGGTATTGGTTAAATAGCTAGCATGTGTTTGTTACCTGTGATACTACAATATTGTATGATCAGACCATTAATTTTCTTCTGGGATTAGTCCTACAGAACTGGTATGAAATGCACAGCTAAACGAGTTAAAAAATGAGCATCCATTCTATCAATCATTTTTTTCCTGTTTTAGCCTCAGATTAAAGCTGTAAATTGAGAAAAGTTCCCTTGGAAAAGTGTTCAAAAAAGATTCATCTGGTGATTATTTTTTTTAGTGCCTGTGTAATTAGAGCCTACAATAAAACTACCTACTTCCTGCCTCCCAAATCTCCTTGACCTCTCAAAGGGCCTGAGGTCAGTGGACCTGCTACATATCTGACTGCTCGACAAAAGGAGTTCATCTGCTCTGATCCCTGATGTGCCTACTAAATTTCACCTTCACCCCTCCAGTTCCTGTTGAATTCTGACATTTGACAAAATGTTGTTAATGCTCAGCCAAAGCATATCATTCCCAGGAGGGGAGACAAACTCACTCTTGAAGCTAGGGATTCTTGAGAATCCATCACCACTCTCCATGGATGTATTACAGTATATTAGAGGTTGGAAGGGACCTCAAGAGATCATCGGGTCCAACCCCCCTGTCAAAGCAGGATCACTTAGGGTAGTCCACACAGGAATGCATCCAGGTGGGTTTTGAAAGTCTCTAGAGAAGGAGACTCCACAACCCCCCTGGGGAGCCTGTTCCAGGGCTCTGTCACTCTCACTGTAAAGAAGTCTCTCCTCATGTTGAGGTGAAATCTTCTGTGTTCTACTTTGAACACATTGTTCCTTGTTCTATCATTGTGTACCACCACAAAGAGCCTGGCCTCCTCCTCCTGACACCCACCCCTCACATATTTATAGACATTGTTCAGATCCCCTCTCAGTCTTCTCAAGACTAAACAGCCCCAGGGATCTCAGTCTCTCTTCATAGGGGAGATGCTCAAGTCCCCTAATCATCTTTGTGGCTCTCTGTTGGATTCTCTCCAGCAGGTCTCTGAACTGGGGAGCCCAAAACTGGACACAGTATTCCAGGTGTGGTCTCACCAGGGCAGAGTAGAGAGGTAGAAGAACTTCCCTAGACCTGCTGGACACACCTTTCTTGATACATCCCAGGATCCCATTGGCTCTCTTGGCCACAAGAGCACATTGTTGTTCCATGGAGAACTTGCTGTCCAGCAGCACTCCAAGGTCTTTCTCTGTGGAGCTGCTTTCCAGCAGGGCAGCCCCTAACCTGTACTGGTGCCTGTTGTTATTTCTCCCCAGATGCAGGACCCTGCACTTGTCCTTATTAAACTTCATGAGGTTTGCCTGCACCCAGCTCTCCAGCCTGTCCAGGTCACGTTGGATGGCTGCACAGCCTGAGGGGGTGTCAGCCAACCCCCCCACTTTTGTATTATCAGTGAACTTGCTGAGGGTACTCTCAATCCCCTCATCCAGGTTGTTGATAAAGATATTGAACAAAACTGGACCCAGTACCGATCCCTGGGGGACACCACTTGCCACAGGCCTCCAAGTTGACTCTGTGCCATTCATGATGACCCTCTGAACTCTGTGGTGGAGCCAGTTTGCAATCCACCTCACTGACCAACCATCTATGCTACATCTCGTGAACTTTTCTGTGAGGATGTTATGGGAGGCAGTATCAAAAGCTTTACTGAAGTCAATATATATGACATCCACCACTCTTCCCTCATCTACCCACTTGCTCATATCCTCATGGTTAACAATATGTCTTCTTATTTATCTGAATTTTGTCTTGTTAGATTGCAAAGGCTTTTAGTATTCTGTTTTTCACTGTGAAGTTCCTTATGTAGTAGTCAAGATATTCCTTAATTATAATTTTTATAAATTAAACAATTAGAGCTTTTTAAAATTCTCTCTGGAAGATATATTCTACAACCCTAGAAATGTATTACTGGATATTTTTGTGTACCTTATTGGATATTGTCAGCATCCTTTTAAAAGCACAGAATTCAAAATGTTAACCAGATTTACAATTAGCCCACAAAACGCATGGGCAAAGGTAAAAATCTGCTATTTCATTTTATACCTCACCCATTCATATAGTTAAGACTGCAGACTTAAACATGCAGACCAAAGTGCTTGGTCATACTGAGACAGTCAGATTCTCTCTTCAGACCTGCTAATGTACATTCTTTGCATTCCTGTTGATGACTGTTATACTGGAATTTCTCAGGTAAGTTCTGGTTTGCCACTTGTGGAGCAGAGTCTGACATTGCATACGTTAACCAGATAGTGGAAGAGAATTTTTTCTACAATCTTTCTGCAATTCTTCTACAATCACATTTTACCTTGTAAACTTTTGGTTTCAATGGTACAGGGCTCACACTTTTGTGCAGGATATATATGAGTCTTATTTCTTATGGGACTATAGCCTGCTTGCTTAGAGTGTTGTACAGGAATTTATAAAGCCAGACCAATTCCTGTGGGAAAAAAATAGAGATAAAACACTTATCATTAGACACTGGCTTTTGAAAATTTGGGGCTATACTTTATACTGTGTTTTGCACAGTCATCTGGCTTTTGCTTTTCTCTCAGTATCTTGTTTTCCTTTCCTCATTCTGTCTTTCCTGTGCATTTCTACTGAAGCTCCTGAATGACATTGCTTCTAAGGAACTGAATCCCCTTGAATTTACTTTACCATCTCTTTCATAAAGGCTGACAAACAGTGTGAGGGGAAGGAACAGCATGAACATTAGTATGAATGTGAGCACACCATGGCATGCCAATAACAATATTCCTTTTGCTTTTAAATAAAAGTTATTTGTAAATGCAAAATACAGGGTCCTTCATACTGTACAGTGTGGTGTACAGATTGGTGTACTGCCTCAAAAATAAGCTTTCCTCACTTTGTTTCTTTCTTTTTTCTTTCTATTCCCTAAATGTCCAATGGTTGAATGTTCAAATACAACCATTTAGATCATGTGTAACGCAATATATGTAAAAGAAGTAAAGAATCTTCAAGACCTGTGTGATGCTATATGTGTTACCACTGTGGTTCCCCAATTTATACAACTTCTTTCCACTGAGTTTTTACACCATTATAGCTTCCATAGTATAGCCTTCCATGCAGGTTTCTCATTACTGGTTTCTCAATGGAATATTTGCTGCAAGCACTACATAGTGTCTTTCAAATGAATTCTCCTTGCTGGTCCTGTCTTTCCACCTATTTATGTGGATGCTGACTGGCTAGTCAAAGATGTCATGTTGCTTGGTATTATCTTGCATCTTTGCTGAGTGTAATATTTGCTTTTGTCTTCTAATGTCAGCAAGGAGATCAGGTTTTAGTGGTGAATGCCTGCCTCCCATATCAAGTGTTTCATACAGTCTTTGTCTGCTGTTCTTGGCAGTCTCTTACCACACTTCCCTTTCTAACATGCTTAGATTTCTGGTTTGGGACTTTGATAAAGGTCCTAATAAAACTTATTTTGAATATAAAATGAAATAAGGAAATTGCATTGTGTCAGTGCTTTGTATGGCTATTCCTTCTACAGATTCAGTTAGGAGTGTTACTGGCAATCTGTATAAGAATTCTGCATAATCTGGGCTACTCAGTTACTGGACCAGATCAGAGCATATGCCTATCTTTCAGATCTGCTCAGGTTTTTAACCAGAAGAGACAGTAGCTGGATTTGCTGGGAGCTGTCCAATATGTGGTCTGTGCTACCTTTATGATAGAGGGTAAGGATTTATTTATCCATAGTGAAGTTAGTGATCTCATTTTTTATTAATCCAAATGTAAAAAAAAAGTAAAAAAAAAAAGAGTAAAAAATTATTTCTTTCTGTAGCAAAATCAACTATTCAATCTACTGTGTGACACATCAAGCAACAATTTTTATATTCTAGATATTGATAAAGAGCAGAGAGCTCCTCCTGAGCTGCTTATCTCAGGATCATCTCAGCCTATTCAGGAACTTGGCTGGAAAGTACATGGGGGATACTCACTACATTTTGTTCCTTTGTTGTTAAGAAAAAAATATCAAAATATGCAAGGCATCAAAACATGAAAGACAGGGGCACTTCTCACCTTATTGTACAGTTTGTTCCTATTGACAAATTTACACTAACTATGTTAGTGTATAGTTATAGAATCATTTTGGTTGGAAGAGACCTTCAAGATCATCAGGTCCAACTGTTAACCCATTAGTGCTGGGTCACCATTAAACCATGTTTGGTGAAGGTTGCCTGTGCCCAGAAGCTGGGTAAAAAAAGGGCCAGGCATCACCAAGCCAGGGTAAACAACCCAGCCTGCCTTCTTTGGGGGTAAACAAGATCACATGCTCACCATAATTATGGGATGCTTGTGGGATGCTTGTGCTTCTTTCAAGTATGGGCATGATTCTGACCATATGCTTTGCTATTGGCTAAGGTGTTTACCAAGTTTGACTACTGGCTAAATCCAAGACTAGTGCATTTTATAAATATCCCCCAAATTGTAAACAACTTGCTCTTTTGCTCTTGCTATCAAGCTGTTGATTTTGCTATTGGTCTGCCCTCATGCATGTGTACTGCCTTTGTTTGCAGTCTGGAGAGAAGCCTGCTACCTGGGAAGCACCATCGTGCCTCAGTTTACCCGGGAGCCAGGAAAGAGTCCTTTGCTTTGCTACAGCTTAGCATCATAAACCAGTCCTGCCGGTAGGATGACGTTGCCACCGCACTCTGAGGGAATGAGCCCCACTGGCCAAGCCTAGCGATTTTGGAGAGAACTTGCCTGAACCCTTTCAGCAGTTCTAAATTTCTGCTGCGAGTACAAGCTGCAGACCTGCCAGCTAAAGCCTCCATGTGCCTGCTCGCAGAGCAAGAACCGAGCCTAGCAGCCTCTGTGTGCTTGCCACAGCCGCAGGAGAAGGAGACGCCAGCTGTCGCTTCACAGTCCTGTAAGTGCCAGGGCAATTCAGAGCATTGTCTCTTCTGGGACCACCTGTGAATGCCCTGGATTGCTTGCTCACCTTTTGAGCTGAGCCAGGGGAAAGCCGTATTGCTCCACCCCCTCCCCTTTTATCCCACGTTCAAGCTGCTCCAGGAGGGAAACTGCTCTCCGCCCCCCCCCCCCCCACCCCCCCCCCCCCAGTGTCCTGAAGACTCCGCAGGACTACCAGCAACAGCAAGAGCTCAAGAGCCTGTCCAGGTGAACCTGCCTGTCGGCTGAAGCCTATGCCACACCCCCACAGAATTGGGAGAAAGCTCCACTGCCTGGAAGGGACCGCCCCCAGGAGCCAGCACTGGGTGCCCACAAGCCCCTGAGCCTCAGCAACGACGAGCTACGGCCCCACCGGGTTCCCACGAGCCTCAGCAACCAGCATAGCAGTAATTTAGCAACCAGCTTAGCAAGTGAAACTATCTCTTCTCAGTGTTCATGTGTTTAACATCAGTTTTGGTTCTGTTTAAAATCCTCATGCTTTAGCTTGCGTGATATTGTAATCTCTGGATTAATGCCGCCCCCAGGTATGCCCAGAGCCATAATTCTATATCATAAATTGTTTTAAGTCTCTCAAAGGTTCTTTAATTGTGTACCCTGACACTTTGTCTCTCCTAGATGTTGGGCAGGGGCCATCGTCTTGTCGAGTCACCATCTGGTGGACAAGTGGCAGAATTGCACCCTTGGTGCTATGATTCAATAACTATTTTCTACTTTTCTAATTTGGTTCAAAATTGTCATACAGTGCCAGTTTATGTGATATATCCACAACCGTGCACTAGGGTGTGCATATATAAATTGATAAAAGGTTATTAATATTTTATATTAAGAAATAATAATAAAAATATTAATTTTCCTCATTTCCATAAAATAATAACCAAAACTAGCCCTCACACCATGTCCCTCAACACCACATCTTTGTGAATTTTAAATCTCTTTAGGGATGATGACTCCATTGCTTCCATGGTCAGTCTGTTGTAGTGTTTTCACAATTCTTTCAGTGAGGAAAGTTTTCCTAATATCCAATCTAAATCTCCCCTAGTGCAACCTGGGGCTATTTCTTCTTGCTCTGTTACTTGTTACTTCAGAGAAAGGAGAGATCCTCACCTTGTTGCAACCTCCTTTCAGGTGGTTGTAGAGAGCAGCGAGGTCTCTCCTCAGCCTTCTTTTCTCCAGACTAAACAGCACCTGTTCCCTAAACCACTCCTCATAAGAAATTTTCTCTAGACCCTTCAACACTTTCATTGCTCTTCTCTGGACGTGCTCCAGCACCTGAATGTCCCTCTTGCAATGAGTGGCCCAAAACTGAACATAGTATTTGACGAGTGCCCTCACCAATGCTGAGTGCAGTCACTTCCTTAGTCCTGCTGGCCATACTATTTCTAATACAAGCCAGGATGATGTTGGCCTTCTTGCTTCCAGCTGTCAATCAACACCTGCAGGTCCTTTTCTTCCAGGCAGTTTTCCAGCCACTCAGTCCTAAGCCTTGGCAACCGTTGCATTGTGTTGTTATGATGCAAGGGCAGGATTCGGCACTTGACCTTGTTAAACCTCGTACAACTGACCTTGGCCCATTGATCCAGCCTGTCCAGATCCCTCTACATCCCAGATGTAGAGCCTTCCTACACTCATGCAAATCAGCATTCCTTCCCAGCTTAGTGTTGTCTGCAAACTTACTGAGGGTGCACTCAATCTCATCGAGATCGTCAATAAAGATATTAAAGCACCCAATACTCAGCCCTGGGTAACACTGCTTGTGACTCTGCACCAACTGGAATTAACTCCATTTACCACAACCATTTGGACCTGGCCATGTAGCCAGTTTTTTACCTAGCAAAGTGTATGCACAGCTAAGCCATGAGCAGACAGTCTCTACAGGAGAATGCTATGGGAAATAGTTTGAAAGCCTTTACTAAAGCCTTGATAGAAAACATCTCTGAAGTGAATCGCTTTGTCATACAGGGAGATCAGATTCATCAAGCCATGCCTGCCCTTCGTGAAGCCGTGCTGACTGGGCGTGACTGCCTGGTTGACCTGTATGTGCTACCCCACAGCGTTCAAGATGATTTGCTCTGAGCACCACAATTAGGCTGTTAATTCTGTAGAATATGTAGTTAAGCCCCAAGAAAAGAGTATATTAGAATTTGTGCTCAAAATCTCAGAGCAAAACAATTAGAAAAAACTCTGAGCAGAGATTTTTTTAATTTTTTTTTGGTTGTTATCTGGGTTTGTCTCAGCAGATTGTAAATTGCAATACCAGGATATGCCCTGGGTGTGTTTTTCCCCCAAAGAATATTTCTGTTCAGGCATTAGATGCCTTTATTGTTTTGATATATGAGGTGAAACCTCCAGTAGCCTTCATTATGGAGATAAAGGAAGACTTATCTGTGTGTTTTACTTGGCTTCAAGCATCACTACTCTTAAAAAGATATATTTCAGTAGACAGTGCTATAGCTTGAAGCATTTAATCAGCTTTTTCGTCATTTATTGTTTTGTATTATTACTTGGCTATCATTTAATATGCAAGATGGTTTTGTGACCAGGCCTGATGCTGAAACAGAGCTAGGGGAGAGCACAAAGAACTTTGCTTCAAAATAAATCTTAATTCTGAATCATATTTGGAAGATACTTCAGAGACTTAATGCAATATTTTCCCCTGATATCAAATTTTTGGTGTTCTATGTAAATTATACAATTTCTTTTGGACATGGAAGCATATCTTTTTCATTTTAAGGAAAAAATATATATTTTTTTTAGATATCAGGAAACCATTTTTAATTTTAATCTTTGATAGTATCTAGAGGCTGAAATCAGAATTGGGCTTTTGTGCATTACGCTGCACAGCCGTATTATGAAAAGATTGATTCTGCTTCAAAGAAATAACAGTAGTGTGGGAAAGATGGGACTCTCAGTTAATCCCAGATGCAGGGAGAAATGCTATTTTAAAGGCTTCCAAACCATTTCAGCTTTCAATGTCCCAGTATGTGGCAGTTTAGGCTGGGTGCCCCCTGCCACTGCCGCATGAGATACACCTCTGGTGTCCTGGGTGCCCACCCACAGGGGTGGACACAGGAAACGACGTATTTCTACCCATAAATCCTGCACCCTATAAGGCCATCTGCAAAGTCATTCTCTTCCTCTTTCTTCCCTCTCTGCTCCCCTGGGAGACGTCCTCTCTTATCGGGTAATGCCGGGGGAGTATCCTCAAGGCCTCTTAGGCCTGTCTAGGCCTAATGTCAGGAGGAGAATGGAGGGGGGGCAGTCTCAGACCTGGCCAGCCTGAGACTTGCCTAGCAGCGGGAGGGGGAAGAAGGAGCCCTGGGGGGTTTGGGTTTACCCTCAGGTGGGAAGAAGGGAAGGATTGGGAAGCCTCTGGGAATTCTCTGAGGGGTTCTGTACGCTTTGGGATACTCTTTGTCACTATGCTTTGTAGTTTGTAGTTTTCTGTAGCTTCACCAATTGCTTTTCCATTTTAAACTTTCCATCACTCTCCAATCCGTTTGTGTGAGTCTCATTCTTTTGTCCCTTTTGGGGCAAGAGACGATCTGTCTGGCCCCAAACCAGCACACAGTATTACCTGTTTTATCAGTGGTAAATAGTTAGCTCTTCATGCTTTTGCAAAGGACTTACAGACATTGCCTTATCTATTCCTATTTTCAGAATGATGGATTATGATGCAAGTCCTTCAATGTTTGGTGCTAGAGTAAACATTGAATTGAAGCTTTCTTTTTAATAGACATATGCTGAAGCTATGCACAACAGAACTACATAAAACACTGGAAAACTTATTCAGTGTTTAATAATATGGAATTCTGCTTCTTATGAAGAACTCACTGACCTCAGGAGGACGGAATTACTTATGGGAATAAGTTTTGTATATGTTCCCTCAAAACAGGAGCATTCTGGGCGTTCTTGGTTGTGAATATTAGGCATTAACCAAAGTTAGTGACTTTGATTTGAACTATAAACTTCTCCTGAATGATATAAAAGCATAAAAATATTTACCATTCCACATGGTAAACAAAGCGTATTTTAAATCATTAGATTACCTTGTGGAAAGTATTTATAATTAACTTCTGAGGTGTTGCTGGCTTTGTGCTAATTGGACAATCTCAATTCTCCATTAAACAAACAGATGGATGATACACTTCATAAAACACCAATTCTTAGTGGCAGTACTTGGTATACCAGTCAGTATTTGCCCAACTGGGAACAGAATTTTAAATATCAATGCAAAGTTCAGCCATATAAACATCTGTATTATAATCCTGCAGATAGAAATATTGTGTTATAATCTACATTTTCTAGAACTGAATCCATAAATATTGCATTCAAAGCATCAATTATAATTGCCTTTAAATCAGGGGAAAAAAATAACTAAACTACCAATGCTGACTTCATAATCTTAGTAGATAGTGTTGGGCAAAATTAATTAAACTAAGCAACTGATTAGCTGAATGGCATGTGTGTGACGCTGATCCTCAGGGTCTAGAGATAGTAGCAATCACAGGACTGTTCTGGCAAGTCAGAGAGTGTTAAAGCAAGTTATGTGTTTAGCGAGTCTCAAAGTTAACTCTAATTTCTAGTGCTGTTGGTAGCAAGTCAGAAGTATTATACTGAAAAATCTCATGAGGATGAGGAGCCACAACTCCATGTTGAATAGTTCATCGAGGAAAGTTGTCAGAGAGACATATCGGATACTGCAAAATATATTGTTTCAAAAAAAAAAAAGGGAAAAAATGGGATGACATATCTCCATTATACCCTATATTAAGCAAAAATATGTAAGAATGAGCTTTTAAGCTGAATCAGAAATATACAGGATAAAAAGGGAGTTTGTTCACTGGTAGTTTATATCTGCAACCTTTAGTAAACCTTCAATGACTAATAAAGGAGATGCTAAATACCATATTCTAAAGACCTTCAAGAAATCAATATTAATGTTATAGTCTAATCATATATCATTGGTTCACTAAGTGCATTCATTTAAAATCATTTAAGTTTCCAACATTACTGACACTGGCAAGAAAAATCTCAACTATAACCACTGTTTGTGTGAGAACCACCTGCAGGGAGGATTAAATTGAACCATATGCAGTCAATGAACTTTCAAATTAAAGCCTAAGTGAAAACTGAGTGATACCTAGACTGACCTCCTGAGAGTCGAAGGCTGAATATACTCTAGGGAATAGAGCTGACAGGTCTGTATGGCCACAGAATTATTTATAGTGGAGGTTAAATGATAATATTTTAGCAGCAGAAGTTGTACTATCTATTATTGCTGTGAGTCAGATTTCAATTACTTCTCTTTAAAAACAAATTTTCTAAGTGGTAGAGGTTGGTTTGTTTTTTGGTGGTTTTCCTGATTTTTTTTTCCTTGAAGAAAAAAAGGTTAAAATGATTCTTGGAGATCAGAAACTTGTTGAATCTTGTATTAGGTGATCAGTTACAGGAATTATTTATTTATTTTGTATATCAGTTTAGACATTAAGAAAATAGTTTTGGTTTTGTTTGTTTTTTTGTTTTTAATGGGAATCTCTATTAGTTTATTCAGACATGTGTCGGTGTGAGCTGAAATTCCCCCCCCCCCACCGACAATAACCAGGCTAGCTCAGTCTGGAAGCAAATGAAAAGCTGTATTTACAAGCAGAGTCTAAAATCTACAATGAAATGCAATGAATATGTACAAATATACAAAATTCACAGCATTCACAAATATATACAATCAACAGAAAAAGCACAATCGATCTCCCTTTGCTTCCCCCCAAGGGGACCCTCCCAAAGGGGCCTCTCTCTCCCAGGAGCTTCCCCCCAGACCCCCCTGGACAGAGAAGCAGAGTTAGTTAAGCAGAAAGTTGTTAACTTAGCTGCCAAGGTCAGTGTGTTATCTTCAGCCAGAAGAGAAGAAGAAACAGCAGCCAGACAGCCCAGCAACTGCCCCCACTGCCGAACGCAGAATGTGCAGAGTTCCCACTTTGTTTTGGGTAATAGTTCTTAAACATTTCTATCTATCCAATGGAAGTGTTTAGAACAATCGTTATTTTGCTTTCTTACACCCAATAGTGACTTATTTACATTCTTTCACTTTCTCTGTTCTGAACTTTGCAAGGAAAAATTAAAAAGACAGTTTCAAACCATCACAAGACATAAGTATAAGGGAGCTTTGAAAATTATGCAGTGAACTCCTTTCCATTATTCATTCTATGCATATATTCCATTCAAAAGGCAATGATCTTCTGCATGAGGAGTTAATGGTCATTAATAATGGGCTTTCAACAAGATTGTATTTTTATGTAACTGAGATGAACCAAGGTCAGAATCAGTGGTAATCAGTACTGGCAAAGGGAAGACAGCATTATAAGAAATTACATCAAATAATGTAGTGAACTACATTGAAAAAATTCAGTTCTTGGATATAAAATGAACGGTCTTCCTGTGCCTCATAAAAAACCAAGGAATAACCTCTCTATCTTTCAAAGAGTTAGACCTGAATACTCTTGTGATTGGTTTTAGATGTGCATAAGATCTAGAGGTTCAGAATTATCTTTTTTTCTCTCTGAAGTAGGAAAAATATTCAGGAAAGTATTCTGAGAAAAAAAGACAAACAAAAAAAAAAACCCCACTGCTTTCATTTATATGTGAATTCAGGGGTCTTTTAATCAGTTGTAGAGACATGTTGGTCATGTTTAAGTGTGGATTCAGGCAGCCTGGCCAAATCATGCCATGACTGCTATGAGGGCAATGCAGGATAATGTGGGACAATGTTCCTGGGATACCTAAGGTTAAGGAATCTCCTAGAGGAAAGTCCATAGGAAAGCTTGCCGGGGTGAAAATTTTCTTATTGGAGTTCTTTTTGATATTTAAGAAGAAACATGTTGTTGATCAGATTTCCACTATGCTGTAGTTGGTCACACTCTGTGTAAAAAATCAAATACCAAAAAAGTTTTTCTTTTTTACTGGATCTTGTATACCAAGTTAAACTGCTGGAAACACTGCAATAAAAAAACAAAATAAAAATTCAAAACCAAACGAACAAACAACCCAGAAACAGGGGAAGAGAAGATGTTGCCATTTTTTACTTGTCTTCAAGGACAGAGAGAGTGATTGAGTTAATGAGTTTGGCTTTGCCTGAAGGCTGTTAGGGAGCAGGATGTCTGGGAGGCCTGTAATATCTGGAGGATTGATCACATCAAGCATGTTAGAAAAATGGCATCATGAGTGGCATAGTTATACCAGGATAAGAGGTTTTTCTTTTTCTGTTGACTTAAGTACCTTAGCTCCCAGGAACCTGAGCAACTATTTTTGCTTACACCCTCCCCCAACATGTACCTTATTTCACAGATATATCTCTTTGGGGATGTAGAAGATCAGTCTCCTATTTTCTCCTTTTAAGGATTTTCAACTCTAAGTATGCTCTAAAGCAGGGCTTTCCCACATCTGCTTTTATTTTTCATACAGTTCTGAAGAATTCTGTAGTCTACACTAGCATAGAAGGAGGAAGATGTGGATTTGCACACTCCCAGGAAAAGCAGAGAATAAACATTTTGCAAAATAGATGAGTGTTCTGACCATTTGGTTACTGGGTGAGAAGACATAGTTTTCTGAAGCAGAAGCTGAGTAATTGGATGCCAACATTTAAAGAATTGGAAGAAAGGGCAAACAGAAAAAAACGGTGAAGGACTTGGCAAGAGAAAATTAGGTGCTGACATGTCTACAAGGTGAGATGAGAAGTTTTGAAAATGCCTGTAACACCTGGTTATTGACACGGATACTCACAGAAATTTTTAAACACAAATTCTTCCTCCAGTGAATTTTTGTATCTGTGCTAGAATCAGTAATATTTTGTGCTCATGGGATTTACAGCATTTTACTTTCAATAATTGCCTCTTTTATACCCCAGGAAACATCAAGAATTATTTTTTACAGTCAAGAAAGTGCTGAGATGTGTGGGTGGGAGTCTTAAACATTTGTATTCATTACTATATATCTAGCCATAATATTAATGTTAAAGTACCCAGGAAGTTGCAGAACAATAAGGCACTGGAGTCCTTGAGATTGATTTACTCAATCAAGCAGAATATATCCCTAGGCAAGGGACACTATAGGTCTTGACCAGCAATTTAATCCGAATTTTGGGAGATGCAGTAGGAATTAATGGATACATAGTCCATGTATAAAGGAAGGAATTGCTCTCTGCATAGCAGTTAGATTTGCTGTACCAAATATTGCAGCTTTTGAAATCCAGCCCTTACAACCCTACTGCAAATTTTCATTACTGGATTTGAATATTTTTCAGTGATATTTAGCAACAGAAAACAACACAGGCCTCTGCCATAAATTTAAATGCACCCTTTTGGGTTTTAGGTGTAACTATGTATAATTGATAAAAAACTGTAATTGATTAGTTAAGCTGCAAAGTAAGTAATTACCTAATTAAATAAATAATGATTAAAAAATAACAGCTGTAGAAAAAACCAAGACGTGTTAAATAACTGTGAATACATTTGAGATGGAAAGTAATTGAAAGCTTTTTTTTAGTGCGGAAGAAATGTCATTATGGACCAGCTTCCCAACAGGACTTCAGGAGCAGCCAACCTAAACATTTTTAAAAGCTTGCCAAGATTACGACTCAAATCAAATAATTTGGCTGCCCCAAATAGCAGAGGAATGGCCTGTTATTTGTTAGGTCTTGTCAAGCCTATAAGCTATACATATTGTTTCTTTGCAAGTTCTTTCAATGCGTGACTAGATGAATAATACAGAATTACACCTGCATTTAGACTGGACTCTTATAACTAGGTTTCTTTACAGAACTTATTAGTGTCATATTGCTTTCAAGAGATAAATGTCATCTTTTCTTGTAGAACAATACTTATTTATTCATATCTATTCTACATTAACTGTATTGCATTTTCATTTTTCTAACTACATCTGAAGAGAATAAATCCTTTCTTTTTGTTCTCTCGGGCACAAAGCTTTCAAGAATAGAAAGAAAAAAATACCATTAGAAAATGAGATAGTTCACCTTCAAAGTACTGCATGTGACTAGAAATAAAATAATTCAATTTCATGGAGTGATCTATTTTCAATGCTATTTCTATCTTCAGATTTACTGCCATGTCAGAAAAGTGACTTGAAATCTGCAGCAAGAAAAAGTAGGAAAGATATTTGTACTCTCTTCCTGAACATAATATTATCAAATGCCTTGAATGTCTAGATTATTGGCTCACTGGATGCAGCACAAAGATTTTCTTTGACTTTTGACTTTTTCAGTTTCAGAAAGCCTGAATCAGCAAAATCTCTTTTCCAAGCACATAGATGAAAATACTGTGAATGAAAAATGAAAAACTTTAGAAGAGATCCTTCACCTTTAAATCCTACTAATCCAAGCAAGCCTGATTTTTTCTGATATATATATATATATATATATATATATACATGGTTTTGATATATATTGCACTACTTTGGAAATATTCTGTGTTAAACAAAGAATAGACAATAAATATTTTTTCATTTTTACTTCTGTGGAGCTCAGTGAGATAACTGAATTTATCAAATGAACAAAGAGGACAGTGTTATCCATTTTGCTTGATGTCTTTCAAAGTGCAATTAGAGAACTAAGAGTAATTTGATACCAAATATTAAAACATGCTTTGTCCAGATCCTACCTGAATTTATACTAAACATAATATATTTTACAATATCTGAGAAGCTCAGCTGTGAAAAGGAACAGTCTGAAAAATCTTCTGCATAATTTTGAAAGGTCTATTCAGTCTACAAATCTGTCTGACAATGTCACACAAGCTTGAAAGAAGTTTTCTCCCGTTGCATGTAAAATCCACTAAAGTTCCTGGAAACTGAATGTGCACAAAGACTACATTTCCTACTCCTAGTGCCTCCCACCCTAAATAATTCCTACATAAGTTGAAGAGAGACTTAAAGTTTATTGAAACTTTATATGCTGAGGATGGTGAAATATGGCTGGAACGTGTAACTTTTAGAAGCACCTAATTGCCTTTGCAGATGAGACGAATAAGCAAAGATTACATAACCAAGTATATTTTCTTAATTGCTGGTTCTCTTTCATTTCTTTGCTTGCAGACATAAATCCAGCAGTCTGTTATTCTATGGCATTCACCCTCTTCTGGAGCAAAACCTTCCCAAGAGCAGGGCTGGTATTGCAGCAAAAATGCTGGTGGTGTGAGAGTGTGTCTAAACTGCACTACGCAGTGCAGTCTGTAGGCACCGAACACAGGTCTGGGTACAATAATATTTCTGACCTAATGATCCTCAGACTGGGGAGAGAGCTGCACTAGAAGCTAATGATAACTAGATATGGAAAATTCATAGAGACCACAGAAGGCCATCAGGAAATGCATTTAATCCCAAAACTACCTTGAAGACTCAAGTAAGGCTTAAATAATATAAAGACCTTGAACAGGGCGTCTGCACCCAGACCATAGAAGTTGACTGAAATTTTGAAGCCAACAGAAAAATCTTAAAAATTACCAAAATTGTTGTAAGAATGACACTAATGGTAAGGAACCCTTGCATCTTCACATCTCCTTGAGGGCAACAAGGCACTTTCCTTCCATTAAAAAAGAAAAAATAAATCTAAATTTCCAGTGACTGTGAGTTGTTTGTCATTGAATCATAAACTCCAGCTTCAGCTTTGTAATTATGTATCATCATAATATGCTGTTTAGTGCTTGAGCTAATACGATATCTGAATTCAGGAAATCAATGCTATGAAGAAATAACCTGAAAATCATGTTAAGACTCCCTCCATTAATATTAGCAGAAATAGGAAAGAAAGCATGTGTATAGCAGTTCCTTAGAAATTTTATTCACACACAGGGATATATACACATGCATGCCATATCTATTGTCTGTGCTTATGTGTATTCCTGAGAATTTTACAGTAAGATAATTCAGCCAGAAATTATTCTTGGCATGCATGTGTGTAATTCTGTAAATTCAATACAATAAATATCTGCATTTTTACCAGTTTGCTATGAGTTCTTGTGGTTCGTGATCTGGGGAGCATAATAATACACTGAAGGAGTCTGGTGTGTCAGGAAGTGCTGAATTATAGCAGTTGTTCAATAATTTTTTTCCAGTTCTCAGCTACCCTGCAAACTGCTTGTGCCTGAAACAGTTGCAGCTATTTGGTATTACTCAGCTGCACCTCTTGGTGTCCATAAACGACATAACTGTGCCCAGATAAGGCACAGGCAGTGAGTGTGATAAGTACAAAACTGAGGGAAATACTGAGATGCAGGATTTCCTGTAGGCTTAAGTACCTCAGGTAGGATTATTCTGATTTTTAGTATTCATAGGTGTTTTGGCAAGGTGTGAGGGATGCAGTATACAGCCTGGCTACACTTATTTTCTAGTTATGGAGAGTTCACTTCACTGGACCTCTCATTTATCTTTGATTTGTGTGTATGTCCCTATGGGGCACAGTAAGGAGGCAGAAGGCACGATGCTGAGAGTGTTAAGTGGGACATTCTGCTCTCAAGTGGAGATCCTTGTGGTGCAGTGGCTTATTATGCATCATGCTCCTTGCTGCAAAACAAGATGGTGGTTTTCTACTGCTCCTAGGTGCTTAAACCAGACACAACTTCTTGGTATGTTAAAAGTTACACAGACACATATTTTGGCCTGTGGGATCAGGAAGGTTGAGCGAGGACTAGGTAATGTGCAGTGCATAGTCCTTGGTGTGAAAGAGCCTTTTGGATTTATATTATACTTAAGGTGCTGGACTTTTCAAATCTGTCCTGAGGTGAGAGGACTCTTGCTAGGTCAGTTTGGACTCTATTCTTGTACAGTGCAGCTGTAATTGTAGGTCATCATAAAAGTGAAGAGACAAATTGGGAGACAAACATTAGTGTCTGCACAAGACAACTGGATATGGAGGATTCTTCCATCAATGGAGGAAACATTAGCAGAAATGGGGACAAATACACCAAATTCAAATAAAGCTAACACAATCATGGTATAGCATTAAAAAAACAGAGAAGTGATTCCTCACTCAGTAGCAATCAACTGGCCAGTGTACTGAACCTGCAACAGAAATACTGATTTTTGGATGCATGTTTTTCAAAGAACGCAGATAATAGTAATGCGAATGAAGAGTTATAAAGTATAACTGTCAGGAAGAAGAGTCTGGAGAAACATCTTCCAGCTAGAAAGTGGAAATTTGGTAAATGTCTCTGAATTTATAGAGTTCTGAGTAGTCACACATTATTTTGATTAGTTAGTGAGAATTGAGGAGGAATTATTTGCTTTAAACTAGAGAATGGACAATTTAATTAAACATCAGTTCAAACTCTAATAGGATTACAGAGGAAGTCTCTTGGATTTCAATCATTGCAAATATCTAAGGCTAGAGATAACACTCAGGTTTCCTTGCTTTCCTTGTTGATAAAGGTTTCTGGTCATGGCAGTTTTAGTGTAACCGCTATGCAAAGACACAGAGCTGCTCCTTGTTATCATGTTGAGTTGTTTGGTGGTTGACAGCCTTGCCTCTTACCCAGATCTCTTCATCCACTGTTTATTCCCTCTCTAGAAGAATGTTGAGAGAATAATAATAATTCTACTAAATGCAGACTTAATTCTGATTGCATCTTACATGCACTATGTAAGGAGTAAGGGAAGGGTTTTAAAAAAAAAGAACAAAAATATTCCCTGAACACTTCAGAAAAGGCACAACCTGTAAATCTGACTTGGTATTACTGTGGATAACAATAAGGTTTCAATAGATGACACAAATATGGTTAGATGGTGTAAATGAACATTATTTCACCTGACCCAGAACAATCACTGATCTATTCTCTCTACTGCATCTTCTGTAACTTCAACAAAATTTATCAGTGAGCAGTAATCTGCTGATGAGTCTGTGAACAGAAATCATGCTAAATATGAGTTAGAGATAGAAAAATAAGATATCTTTTTTCCTTATGATATGTTCTCCAGACTTCTCCCTACGTGTATTTTTTGATTAACTGAAGCAAAGAAGTTTCCACACTTTCCCGTGGGAATTCCTAGTAGCTATGAGACTTTCACTGTCAGGGAATTGTTACAGTCTCAGAGCAGAAATCTGTTCTTTGCAACACCTCATTAATTTGAGAGGAAGGGGTACCCATCTAGCTAAGTGCAGGGCTAGACTTCTAGCTTTTGCTCTGCTGTTTCTTTTCTATAATTGATAAAGGCTTTCTTACAGCACTCAGCCCCTGCAGGTAGTGATTACTCATTCTGGTTTGCTGCCTTTATCTTTTCTTCTGTAAGCTTTAACTCCTTTTCTGTAGTCTTCATTGGTTCCCTCCCTTCATCCCCAGTTCCACTAGATCTTTGAGCTGCCCTTGCAGAGTCATGTATTTCACTTTTTAACTGATTTCATTTTTCTGTGCCTGTGAGACTGTAGCCTATTATGCATTGATTAGTGTCTCGCAAGATTCTATGAGCTGCCTTAACGCTCAGAGATTCTAAATGTTTCTTCTTGTCATAGCTGCATTAGCTTTTTACATCATTATTTTAACCACATTCTGTATTTGAAATGTAATAGCTGTGGACACTCTGTGGGACCGTTCCACAGAGCACAAAATTCATGTGGCTGCATTAGCCATGCCAATATCTTAGGTTGGTCATAAGCCCTACCATGCTAGGCACTTCTTGTAGGATGTTAGCCCCCTAAAAAAAGGTAAGTATGAACTTACATTTTTTTTCTAGTCAAATCAGATTTTTATCCTTCCTTTTCTAGAGAAAGCCTAGTAGATGTGGTGCCTGTGGACTGCACTGCAAGAGGGTGGAAAGGTGATGAAAAGTTGTCATTTTTATGTATCATGATGATGAAGTTAACCCTGTGGGCTTTTTTTGGTCTGTGTAGTGATTTTTGGATGTTAGTATTTCCCTTTGAACAGCCTTGATGCTTCACACACTCATCTTGAGACACAAATAGCTCCATTAGCATAGGAGCTTAGAAGCTAAGTGAAGGTATCCTGCTGATCTGATTAAGTGAAATTATAAATCTTTGTATAAGCTAGACCTCTATAGCATTCTAAGCTTTCCATAGATCTTTCTCTGAACCCATACTTTTCTACTTCTGAACACCCCTTGTAAAGGTCATGTTGACAAAGAAATTAAAGAACCATTCTATGAACCAAGCAATGTATAAATCCTAGTGATCTTATAACTTGCTATGAAAGACAGACAATGTTTTTAAATCTGTGTCAATATATACCACAATAATGCAAACTTATTTTCCGCCTGTCTTCAAGGCTAGGCACTTAAATGATCAATAGTGTTTACTGAGTAGGAAAATTTAATTTATAACATAGATAGTAGAATAAGGGAAGGAAAATTCAGGACTTTGTTGCACCTTCAGATAAGAAAAAGTAATCTCAGAGTATTCTAACATTCTTAGGATATTTTGCATATTTAAACTCAGTTTTTTATTTTTAGGGCTGATCTGACCTGGAAAAGAAAGCTACTTTTTCTACGTCACCCTGGAAAGATATTTTCTTAATAATTCTTCATACAGGCTAGGAGAATAAAAAACTGCTTGAACCCATTAAAAAGAAAAAGAGGGAAAAATAGAATCAGTTTTAGAGTCAGGTAACTGACAATTCTCCACTCTTTTTGTCTGTTTTGTAGTATTATTTTAAATGAATCTCACGAAGAGAGATTAAAAACAAGTGCATCTCTTCTTTTTAATTTGATTTTTTTTTTTGCTATAGGAAAGTAACTCTGGATATTAAAGAGCTTTTTTTTGTTTCATTTAGGAGTTGATAATGGATTTCGCTTTGCAATTTCACCCTAATGGTAAGAATTTCTGGACAGGTTAACTAATTAACCCTTATAAATTCTGTATTTTTTCATGTAGCTATATGATATTACCTCTAGAAGAAAGAGTTCTGTTTCAGATGAGTGCCCCTCGACTTAATTAACATACATTAAATGAGCCTCCCATAAAAAAGAAGTGACAGGGAAGACTTTAAAATGCATTGCCTTAGAAAGTTTGCAAATGTCTGGAACAGTTTTGCTGCTTCATTACTCTTCAAGGTCATGTAAGAAAGCTTAATAATTAAGAAAGTTGGAGTGAAGAGTTGCAGTTCTTGAAAACAATAAAGGCAAATTTAAAATGTAGTTTTATTAAAGCTTGGCTATTTTACTATGAGACAGTAGACTGCTAATCTCTTAGTTTGTTTAAACAGATGCTATTTTCTTGATGACTGGATGACATTTAAACACACAAAATTATTATACAAGGGAAGAAACCTTGACTGGAAGTTAGAAAAGAAAATTTAAGCTCAAGAAAAGTTCAAGAAGAAAATTTTATTTTCTCTAATATATCCAAAACTTTGTGAAGTACCATTTCTCCTACCTTGGGAACTCTACATGTTGGTATTTTTTGATATGAAAAAGTTTGGTGTGTTTGTTTTTTTTGTATTGGTGTTCTGTGGTGCTCTGTTTTTTGTTTTTGTTTTTGTTTTTTTTTTAATATGGCAAAATACAACAAATCTATTCAAGTAGTTAATGTTTGAACCCTAAAGACAGACTTTGTTTACATGAGCATATTTGATGTTGGTAAAAGAGGAGGAGGCTTAACTGGGGGAATCACGAATTCTCCATCTCCCTTTGGTGCAACATTGTACAGCTACTTCTTACTGTACTTAAGTCAAGCTGACCACCATTTAGTGGCATGGAGGCACAGAATTTTTGGCCCATTAATTATCTACATCATATCCAAGCTCACTTTTTTTTCTTCATTTTATGAGGCTGGATTGGAAACTTTTTCTTCCTGCATGAAAACTGGTGACACCATCCACAGCTTTCTTGTACATCAACAAAAAATTTTAGTAAGAGAGGCAAGGAGAACAGCAAGGAGTCCTAATTCAGCACAGAGTTTCTGGACAATTGTTTTATGGCTTTTGCAAAAAAAAAAAAAAAAAAAAGGCTTGTATTGCACATGGAGTGATTAATCAGCTTCCAGTAGCTGTTAGATAATGTATTAATATCTGTTATTTTTGAAGTATACACTTAACTGGTCTAAAGGCTGGTTCTACCTAAGCATACATATTATTACCTTGAGCACCCAGAATATGTAGCTGAATATGTGGAGATATGGGTGTAATCTGATCTGCTCAGCTGAAGTCTTTAACTTTGAGCGCTGAGGAATAAATTCCTTGCTAGAGCAGTGTTTCTCTCTAACTAGATCTTCGACTTCTTAAAGCTGAATGCAGCAGATGGTACCTTCTGCAGTAGCATACCTCTTTAACATCGTGCTGAGGCTTTGGTTCAATAAGGGCTCTAGGCATCAATTTCTGCTGTGCTCTACTTTTTATAATCTTTTTCCTCTTCTTGAGAGACTCCCATTTCTGTCAAGACAACATATTTAGTCATTTACAACTACTGAATTCATTAACAGAAGTGATTCTGTGCCACTCCAAATTGGTTAATAGGAAACAAAATAAACTCCCTATTTCTCTTGTTCTTACCTTCACTCTGTATTCTGTGTTTCCCTCCATTCCTTGCTTCCTTCTGCTCCTCCCAGAGGTAGACAGCTGCTAACACATTTCAAGAACAGATATGTGTTTGATAGAGTTGGGGAAGGTTAGCAGCGCAAAGGTGGTGCATTTTAATTTATTTCATCCCTGGCAATCCACCTGTACAGCAGAATGTTAATTTTTCCTTGACTGACTCTAATTTGGCAAGGGCTATAAACAGCTTAAAAAAACAACAAAGAAATAGACACCTTGTTGTTCTACTTCTGACACCAGCATGGTAGTAAGATAGGAGCGGTATAAAACTTTTGAAACAATTTGTCTATTTACTGGTGATAATTTTTGAGAATTTGTTTTGGTACTTCTCTCTGTCATGTTTATTGGGTTCCCCCTCAGGCTCTCAATGAAAGCTTGCATTCAGATCTTTCATTTTTACAGACTGAAGTCTTTCACTGTGATCTTTTACATGATTAGTAATATTAGTGATACCTAAATGCTTTTTTTTCCTTTCGTAAAATTAAATAGAAAAAGTGATTTATAGGAAAATAAAAGTGAGACTCGGACTTCTCCTCTCTGGTTTGTTTTTTTTTGTTTTGTTACTGTACAATGTTTTTCATTATCAAAAGGAATCTAAACCAGTTCCTTCACATATTATGCTTCTACAAGGTTCATTAGGAACCATACTCAGCAAAGTCCTTTTTAAGATTTATGCAAAACAGTAAGCAGAACTTCAGAAATTGGATGTTATTACATAAGCTAATATAATATAAGCTAATACAATACAAATATGCTTGGTGCACTGCTCTTTTGTTTGAATTATGAAAATGTTCTCACTAACACAGTTATTAATGCTGCAGGCCAGAGAATGTACAAATGTGACTCTTTCCAGAAATCTGTATCTATAAGACTCAATTATTCTGCTTTCCTTGACTGAGTTAACATTTTGCTCTAATAACACATTTGTTTCAAATTTCGTATCTGACTACAGGCATTGTTTAAAACCCTGTCCCTCCACAGTATCTTCTCTATGTTCAATAATCTTGTTTTCCAATGGAATTTACTTTTCTGTTGCTACAAGAAATGTTGGTGGTTTGTTTTTTATTTTTTTTGTTTAATTTATTTGGCTTTTGTCTGTCTGCTGTTGGTTTTACTTGAACTCTTCCTTTGTTTTTCTGTGTATTGGGAACTGATCTCAGTCAGAGGTTCCCAGGTCATTTATCTAATCTAAAATAATATCTACAACAATAGGTGAATAAAGATCATAGTCCATTCCGGCTACCTCAGATGTAGATGATTCAAAAGAGTCAAATCACAGGAAAAACAGCAAACAGCTTGTTTCCTCGCAGATGGAGCGAAGAAAGGAACAGGGACTCTCAGGTGACTCAGGGCTCTCAGGGTTCGTGCACCGTAGATCTCATGGACTCTCCTCTTGGGCGCGATGCTGTGTCTGCGCAACACTCTGAATTTAACCTCTCTCAGCCAAAGTTAGATTTCTTTGTGGAATGCACTGAATTTCACCATTTTCTTGCATCATCCAATAGGTGTGACCAGGACCTTCAGCAGAAACCACCCCTTGGACAGGTTTGGCCTCTCCTGAAGGAGAAAATACCCAAACAGTTTTGCCTAACAGATTCTTTTCTCTGATAACAGGAACTCTATCACCTTCCTCCTTTCGCAACAAATCTGATTGGGCAGGTCCAGCTCTATTCACTGAACCTCTACTATTCACTAACCAGGTTGCTTGTGCTAAATGTTTCTCCCAGTTTTTCAAAGATCCACCCCCCATGGCTTTGAGAGTGGTTTTCAGCAAACCGTTGTAGCGTTCGATCTTCCCTGCAGCTGGTGCATAGTAGGGAATGTGGAATATCCACTCGATGCCGTGCTCTTTGGCCCAGTTTTTTACAAGATTGTTCTTGAAATGAGTTCCATTGTCTGGCTCAATCCTCTCTGGAGTTCCGTGTCTCTACAGGATTTGTCTTTCCAGACCAAGAACGGTGTTACGTGCAGTTGCATGAGGAAATGGATAAGTTTCCAACCATCCAGTGCTCGCCTCTACCGTAGTCAGCACATACTGCTTACCAGATCGAGAACGAGGTAGAGTGATGTAGTCAATCTGCCATGCAGTGATCCATGATGCTTTGGAGAAAGGTGGAGCTCCAGAACACATTCAGTTCATCGATGACATCATTGTCTGGGGTGAGACTGCTGAAGAAGTCTTCGAGAAAGGTAACAAAATCATTGACATTCTCTTTCAAGCTGGTTTCGCTATCAAACGAGACAAGGTGAAAGGACCTGCCAGAGAAATCCAGTTTCTGGGAGTGCAGTGGCAAGATAGTCGCCGTCACATCCCAATGGATGTGATAAACAGAGTCTCCACCACGGCAAATCCCATCAACAAGAAAGAAACCCTGCGTTTCTTAGGCATAGTGGGATTTTGGAGACTGCACATTCCTGGATACAGTCAGACAGGTGGAAAAGGTTTTACTATGGGAAGACAAGCAAGTTGCATCTTTTCTGTGTTTTTTTTTTCAGCAATTACTCCTGTTCAGATATGGAGGGATTTGCTATAAAGAATTTATTACTTTTTTTTTTTCCTTTTAAACCAGATGATATTCTTAGTGATAGCAATATGATTTTTATCATTATGCCTTGATACAATTTTCATAGTGATATTCAAACACAGCATTGAGCTAAAGCCTTTCTATATCAACAGCAAGACTTTGAATCAGGAATGAATAGACTTAAATTAATTTTCAGAAGTCAGGAACTCCTTTTATTTTCATTTTGTTTTACACTTGCTTCTGATGAACAAATTACTGGTTTTAGAAGTTGCTCTCACTCTTCCCTTTCAGTGGCCTGTTTTTTGTTTGGAGATTCTGTGCCACATCTACGTTCCTTATAACTTAGATTTCAGCTGTGCTGACCCTCCCATCCAGGTCATACATGCTTCACCTAGCAGCAGTTGATATTCATATCCACTCTGAATTTTCTGATCTGTGTCAACGTTTTTCTTCTTCTTTCAGCCTTTTTACAGGGAGGATCTTTTGCTATCTAATAGAGGTAACTAAGACACCAATTTATTTCCTTTAGGCAACTGTCTTCCTGAGCTGTCAAATTTTCTGTGCGAATGACTTTTGAAAGTCACTGAGATGCAGACAGTAGATGTTTTCTGACCATTTTTATGTTTATATGGCAAGGTTAGAAACCTAATAGATTCAAATTCAGAAAGTACCATCTTAGACAACGTGTTAAGAGAATTAATTTTATTAAAAAAGTAAAGAATGGAACAGAAAGCTTGAAGTCATTATTTACAATTCTGACAATGCCCTCCCCCAATTATTAAATAAAAACTCCACAATGTTTTTTCCATGCAGAACACAAAACTGTGTAACTTCTAAGCAATTAATTTTTGAAGTTTTCATTTATATGTATCCTTACCTTTGCGAGTAATATTTTCACCATTTCTATTTCTCTAAGCCAGCACAGATATTACTCATCCTTCCATATTAGCACCTGTGTTAATTTCAGCAAAAATATTAGAGGTTCTCTGGATAGTAATGAAACCTCACTTATAATTTTTAGTCTGATAATGCTATTTTAGAAGGCAGCACATGAAAGTAGGTAATTAGAAAGAAACCTGTATTACTATACTCTTTTCAAAGCAAATATTTTCTCTTCAAACCATTGTTGTCTGAGTATCTCATTTACCAACATTGTCCATCATCTTCTGCTTCCTTTTCTATGATACTAAGTCATTGGAAATAATTCTGTGAGATTTGAAGAGCTCTCTCAGTGACTGTGTTCATGGAAGCAAAGGCCAGCCAGATCATCAAGAGTGGCTAGTCAAACCTATTGCAGATCGATCATGCCACTAATTACAGCTGAGCTGTTGTTCATTGTTCAGAGTGACATTCAGTCATAATTCAAAGGTTTTGTGATAGAAGGTCCAGAAAATTCCTGGCAAAGTAGCTCCAAAACCGGTTTACCATTACTAAAACAAATCTGTATTTTATTTCTACACTTTACAAGATTCAATATGATGTCTGGTTTTGACCTCCAGTTGCTGTAGCCTGGGATTCGTTATTTTTCTTCCCATTTTAGAATAGACTTAAATGTTTGTGCAGTCAAAAATATTTCTTTTTTTATCTCTCTTCAGTCAGAACAGCATTATTTTAGTCTTGATGTCCTCCTATGATGTGCCCATGTTGTACAAGAATGCCAGTGGGTGTGGTTTGATAGGTTGTCATTTTTTATCTTCAACTTTCTTGAACCGCTGGGCAGCCCTTTCAGTGATACTGAAATAATTAGCACAGAAAAAGCTCATTTCACAAGTGCTTCAGAGACTGATGAATCCACATCATTATCACAGTTTGCAGGTCTTAGAATCTGAGATAATTTTCTGAAACTTCTCCACTATCTCATATGTGACAGAGGACAAAGGAAGCATACCCTCTCATGTTAACAGAGAGGGACTAAAGGGTCATATATTGGTTGAGGCCTGTCTTGGGCACAGCAGTCATGAAATGATAGAGTTTCTCAGTTGTTGGAGAAGTAAAGAGAGGGGCTGATAGAAATGCCACCTTGGACTTCCAGCAAGCAGACTTTGGCCTGTTTCAGCCAATGGTTGACAGTTCCTTCAGAGGCAGTCCTGAAGGCACAAGCAGTCCAGGAAGGCTGGACATTGTTCAGGAAAGATGTCTGAAAGGTGAGAAAGAGGTCATCCTGTGATGGATAAGGTTATTAATTATGATTTATGAAAATACAAAAATTAATATTTAATAATATGAAAATATTTATAACCTTTAATCAATATTTATATGCAGATCCTAGTGCACAGTCGTGGAATATATCCCATAAACTTATACACCCCATAAACAGTTTAACAATCTTGAACCAAATTAGAAAAAAACAAATTGTTATTCAATTAGGAACCAAGACTGCAACTCTGCTGCTTGTCCACCAGATGGCGACTCGACAAGATGCTTGCTGCAGCTAAATAGCTAGGGATCAGGCACATACAATTTAGGAACCTTTCAGAGACTTAAATCAATTTATGATCATGAATTATGGCTCCGGGCTTGGCTGGGGAGGCTGTTTATAAACTATAAGTTACAATGCCATGCGGGCTAAAGTATGGGGATTTTAAGCAGAACCACAACTGGTGTTATGCACATTGCTATGCAGGTTGCTAAGTTACTGCTATGCTGGTTGCCAAAGCTAAGGGACTCAATGTGGCTGCAGCTGCTGTGGCTGCTGGTGAGGTTCCAGGACTTGCAGGGATCCAGTGATGGCTCCTGGGGCAATTCCTTCTGGACATGTGGAGGCAAGCCTTCTCCCATGGCTGCAGGGGTGCCGAGTAGAGTTCTGTATCATCTGGACAGGCTCTGTTGAGTGGCTCCCTTGGTGCTGTGATCCTAAGGAATCGGCAGGGCACTGTGTGGGAGCGCTTCCCCTTATGAGACTGCCAGAGTGCATGAGAGAAAGCGGGGGGGGGGCAGCGTGGAGTGGTGCAGCTTTTCCCTTGCTCAGCTCAAAAGTGTGAGAACGGCTGATTCCTTCAATTTATAAGCTGGAAACCTGATAAAATATGAATATGATTTATTAGATACCAAAAATTATTTTTCTGAGCTAATTTGATCCAGGTTCATTTGCCTGGTCAATGATAGGTTGATTGCACACAATAGGACACTAATGAACAATGGAATAACAGTCTAGAAAATCAGAAACTTGGAATACAGAGGAACAAACTGGAAACTCTTATAATGTAAAAACAAAACAGCAATACCACCTTGGCAGGCAGGACAGACCCCCTTGGCCTTGCTATGGAGTTAAGCCAAGTGAATTAGCTTTAGTTACTCACGAACCGCTGAGCTTCTAGTCATCAAAACTTTTGCCAGCTGGAGAGATACAGGGAGCTGCAGGGATAATCCAAAGGCAAATCCCAAATTGGAGGAAGTGAGGGAGAGAAAGAGAGCATGCTGCTGTGGTATGACTCGGGACAACACACTGCTATTAGGACAATAGCAGGCAATCGCCCTGAAGACAGGCACGAAGTGGGTGCTTGTCACCACCTTGAATCCCATTAACAAATAGGGTGTGGGCTTTCGAATCATCCCCTATAAATTCCCCTTTTGAAAACTGAATGGCCCAATGGCAGATTACCTATTCAAATCTAGCCAATCAGTTCAAAATGCTGTATGGCAGGCAAACTGCACACACATTCTTGACTAGCCTCTGACACATGTAGTTTTCTATGTGAAACGTGAGGCAGAGGGTCCAGCTTCCACCCCCCCAAGGCAGCCTCAACAGTGCCTGCCTATTGGTTCCTCGACCTCAAACGTGGACCTTGCAACAGGGAGGGAAAGGGCAGTGGCCGAAGAGGTTTAGCTCGTTCATTAATGCCTCTCCCAGGACAGTGACTGCTTTCCTGTTTCTAGGGTTACAGGGTAGTCCTTTGTGAAGCTGTACAGGGCACTCACAGGTGGTCCCAGCAGAGCACAGGACGGATGATGCTCTGAGTTATGTGGAGCTTAATTCACAGAGCTGTGGAGTGGCAGGTGGCGGCTCCCTATCCTGCAGCTGGGCGTGGTCCTTGCTTTGCCAGCAGGCACACAAAGGCCTGCTTTGCCTCGCAAGTCTGCTGCCTCGTGGCTGTAGCAGACACTTAGAACTGTCAAAAGGTTCAGACAAGTTCTTTCCCTGTAATGGTAAGACTTACCATCAGGGCTCAGTCCCTTTACGATGCGGTGGCAGCTTCTTCCTACTGGTGCGACTGCGATACAATGCAAGGCTGGCTGTAGTTGCAGAGCAGCTTGCGAAGGACTCTTTGCAGGCTTCTGTATAAACTGAGGCATGATGGTGTTTCCCAGGTAGCAGGCTTCTCTCTGAACTGCAAAGAAAAACAGAGCATGCATGAGGGCAGAGCATGTGCAATGGAGCTTAATACCAGAAGCAATAGCAAAAGAGCTTAGTAACCAAAGAGCAAAGAGCAAACAGCAAAGGGCAACTTGTTTACAGTTTGGGGAAACATTTATAATATGCTCAAAGCTTGGATTTAGTTGATAGTCAAACTTGGTAAATGCCTTTGGCCAATAACAAAGCATGTGGTTAGAATTATGCCCAAACTTGGAAGAAGCAGGAGCATCCCACAAGGTGGGTGCATGATGTTGTTTACACCAAAAAAGGCAGGCTGGGTTGTTTACCCTGGCTTGGTGATGCCTGGCCCTTTGTTTACTTGGCTCTGGGCTGAGTACCAACTCCAGAAAGGAGGGGGTAGGGGGGATGTGAGCAAAATATGTAGGAACAAGTTTTGGCAATATTTGAGGCATAATTCTGGGCATAAGGCTGCCTTCACCACACATGCCCGTGTGTTGAAAGACAAGTTATTGGGGAAGAAGGCCAGCCTGGCTGAATAAAGAGATTTGTTGCAACTCAAGAATAAAAGGAGAGTTTATGATCTTTGGAAAAAAGGGCAGGCCACTTAGACTACGATGCTGTTGTGAAGACATGCAAGGAGAAATTAATTTGGCTTCAGCTGTTGAAGAGGACAGGAAATGCTTCTACAAATATATTAGCAATAAAAGGAGAATTAGGGGAAATCCCTGCCATTTATTGGATGCAGCGGGGAACACAGTGGGCAAAGATGAGGAAAAGGATGGAGTACTCAATGCCTTCTTTCCCTCAGTCCTTCGTAGCAGGACCAGATTTTTTACTGGTTTGTATTCTCTGTTAAAGGAGAGACCGTGCACCTGCGTACTGCATAATTGCATTTCAATGTCTATTATAGGTTGCTAGTGCTGAAAAGAACATGAAGTCACTTGCTTCCTTCCATCCTCAAAGACACCTAAACTATTCTTGATCAATATTTGTTCAACCTGGTCTTAAAAATGTTTGGTGATAGGCATTCTTCTACCTCTGAATGTGGGAAGGTGTTTTACCTTCTTGACTGCTAAAAATTATTTTAAAGGAAAATTTGGTATAATGGTCTCAAGCCCCGTAACTACTGAACAAGGTGGATTAAATATTTTCCTATGAGTTAAGAAAGAATTTGGTTTATAAAGTCCTTCTCTTTGTTGTGCACCGTAGTGATTTTTTTTTTTTTTGAAATGTGCCTTTTAGCTTCCTGGCACGGTTGTCAAAGTCAGTAAAAACATCGTAGTGGTTTAATAACTATCTGTGTTGTATCTAGATATTTTTCCCTTCTCACCCCTCAAAATTCAGTAACAAAAAAAAAAAAAAAGAAAAATAAAAGGCAGTGGTTATCATTATGTTCTGTCACTGTCAACAGGAGGATGCACAGTTTCATTGTCCTTGGTGAGGTGGCTTCATCTTTAATGAGATAGTCTTGTCATATCAGCTCAATGAATGTGTATGAAATATCCTTTCCTGAGCCAAGAAATTTTTCATGGCAGCATAGTATGCTGATTCACATGAATATGTGATGGGTTTGGAGTGTTTCTCTGTGTACATGTGAAAAATCCAAACTCCAAAATAATATCCCCACTTCTAACTATTATGCTTGGACATAGCTGAACATTACACTACAAGTTTATTGAGATCATGGGTCTCATTAGTTTCAATTGTGTGATCGGTTCTTAGATTAAGAACCCAAGTCCTAGTCTTGATGTGCAGTGGTTGTAGACAACCCTCTTTGTGGAGCCCTTTGCAGCCACATATGGAGTTATGTAAGTACAGAATGTGATTTCTCCCTCCATTGGTTTTACAGGTCATGACGATATTTTTGGTGTCTCAGCTCCACCCATCACCAAGTGTCAAATGGGTCAATACCTCCATTGACTCTGATGCATTTGGAACTTTCATCACGACTGCTAGAATTGTAAGCCTGTTCGAGACACCTGCTTGGCAAATCTTACTAAAATTACAAAGCAAATAAAGCAGTAGAAAGTTGACAATAAGTAAGTGGTAAAACCTATGCACAATAGACTATTACAGCATCACTCTGTTCCTGATATTGTCTTGCTGATGCTGTGTGAATAAGGTGTAACATATATTTTCATATCTATGAAAATACTTTGTATTGGGGGCTATAGGAAGGATGGGGACAGTTTTTATCAGGGCCTGTTGTAACAGGGTAATGGTTTTATATGTTGTGATAGGGTAATGGTTTTAAACTAAAAGAGAGGAGATTTAGACTAGCTGTGAGGAAGAAATTTTTTATGACAAGGGTGGTGAAGCACAGGAACAGGTTTCGTGAGGAGGTAGTGGAAGCCCCATCTTTGGAAACATTCAAGGTCAGGTTGGATGAGGCTCTGAGCAACCTGATCCAGTTAAAGATGTCCCTGTTCACTGCAGGGAGGTTGCAGTGGTGATTCTATGACAGGTACTCAAACATTTTGTGAACTTTATAAATGGAGCTGGTAAAAAAGGCAGTGAAGAGTGTATGGAGAAAATACGGATTATTTCTGATTACATTATTTGAAAATAAAATTTACCAAATAATTTCACTCATGTAATTTATCCAGAGGTAAGTAAAAATGTCACTGGAATAGTTTTCCTTTTTTAGACCTTATCTCTGTGGCTGAAGGACTTGTTTACCTCAACTTGCACTTCCTGTTGTCTTTTGCTCTGTGTCCTTGATACTTATACTGCTTATAACTGGATCTACTCTTCATTCCTCCCTCACAGGGTGTGTGGGTATGAGAAGCAGATGTTCCACCTTTCCTGAGTATTTGTAATCAGCAGATGAGTGTCTGTACCCTCAACTCCACAGCTTTCTGTCATTTAGTAGATTTAAGAGCAATTCAAGGCTCAGTTTTCCCCAAGACATTTGATGATATAATGAAGTATTCAGTCATGTGAAAGGCATGTAAAGGCCAGCTAGTTGCTTCCAGAAGAGAAGTGAAAATGGATAAATTAACAAATACACTTGGTCTCTCACTAACAGATTAGTTCGGGCAAAGATGAGATTACTCCAAATATGTGTAAGACTGAATTAATATTGCTGACCCACAGAATTAAATGGCTTATGTGCACATAAGCAAAATCTCAGTGTTATGAGTCATATTAGAAGCATGATTCACATTGGTATGTTATGCTTTTGAAATGTGTCTAAAACCAACAGAAAAACCTCTCAGAAAATAGTTTACAAGAAAAAAAAGTGTCTGCTGTGTATTTAATCTCTTTTGGTACTTCTTGGAGAACAATGGCAACATTAGGTACTGCTGACTATTAAATTTTATTGTCAAGATTTATGGATTTCAATTTTGGTGTATACTTGTGCTTCTGTTTAATGGTTTGTATACCTATAAACCAAGGAAGTTGTACTGCTTAATCTACTTGCAATTCCTAAAGCACCACAAAATTCTCTTAAGAGTCTTATATTTTTCTAAGTGTTCTCTGCTGTTAAGGAATTGCACTTAACTAATAAATGATATGGCATGATTCCAGTTGCAAGGGGAAGCAGGCTTGGCTCCTAAGTTCCTGGCTTCTCCTGCTTGCCGTGTTGTGGGCTCTTGGCTTTATCCCAGGCTTAGGATCAGACACTCGAGGCAGGGCAAGGCAACTCGAGGTAGCTTCATACAAGATGGGTCCAAGAAGGGAATTCAAACACAGTTTGAGCAAAGCAATACTTAAATGCAAAGTTTAAGGGCAAGGCAAGGCAAGGCAACTACAAGTCAGCCTGCACATATATCTTGCCCGAGATCCATTTGGGTAACAGGGGCAAGTGAAGGCAGCACAGAGTCACCCAATAAAAATTGGTTCTGCCAGGCTGAAGCCATAAAAGGCAAAACAAAGGCTTTGCTTCTGGGGGAGCAGTGGCCAGTACACGTGCTCTTACCCCAGGTAAACAACTTGTTTACCAGACATGTCTCTTTTGTTCCTTTCCCCGCATTGCCCTGACTTTCTGCAGGAAAGAGCCGGGAGAGGGGGACCATGTCTAGACACCTTAGGGCCTGTCTGGGTTTTGTGCTGGGCCTGTTTGGCCCTACCATTGCATCTGCCAGATACAGTGCAACATTTTTAGAGATGCCTTGGTTATGGCCTTTTCTTCAGGTGCATGATATCTGATTTCCTGCCTTTCCTCTTTCTTAGTTCTTGCTTTGCAGTGTGATTAAAAAAATCAATAATTGGAGAATGGATATCTCTACATTTCTTATTTGGAAAATACTCTTTCCTTAGAAATAATTAATGACACTTTCAAGAAAGTCATGCACATTAAAAGATGGACAGAAAAGAGATTCTTGTCTCAGAAAACATAAAGATTGAGGGTTGTTTTCATTATTTTTGTTGGTTTGTTGCACCTGAGATGCTTTGAATGAGGTCTCCTGGTTTAATGAAATGTCTTTTTCTTCTACAGTTGCCAAGCAGCTTTACTCTAAACCTCCTGCAATGACAGATTTCTGCATTATGACTTACTTCCCCATTAACTAAGTGCTAACTAGTGGCACAAAACTATGGCTCTCTACAATTGACAGTGAGATCTCAGTACCACCTCAATGAGAGCTTTCATGAAAAGCCACAAAAGTCTGCCAGTTGTCTTTATTGAAGGCAAGAAGCATGCTCAGTGAGGGCCAGATGCAGGAGGAGGGATGCGAGTTATCCATGGCCATTTGCATGAATTTTTCTTGGCAGTCCCGCCTCTCTAGTTCTGCTTCATATAACTGCAACTGTCAGGAATTGTCTCACCATGAGTGCATGACATTCCTCCTGTATATGGAGAGGAACACAGTGAAAGCTGCAGTGCTACACAGATAATTAAACCTTCTTGGCATTCAACAAGAAACCGCACTGTGAAAATGCTAAGAATAATAGTTATGCAACCACCCTTCCAGAAAAACCAAAACAAACAAACAAAAAAAAAAACAACCAAGTAACAGAAGATGGCAAAATTCAATTCAAATACATAATCTCCTCTGCCAGTTCATTATTATGCCATAAGCACAATCCTATTTTTGATTAATTGAGGGAATGCAAAGGACTCATGTCTTGGAAACCACAATGTGGCTGGCAGATTTCCTGCCTGTGGCTAGTTATGCCCTTGGCACTGTCTGATACAATTTAATAGGTTAAACTATCTACTTTGTATGAAGTTTTTTATTCCTCTTTCCCTTACTACAATTACACAAAGTCCTTCAGTAGAGGTATTGGTAAACTGATAGCAATATTACCACAATAATACAATGTTTTCTGCCTGAAGTACCAATTGACTACTTCTATTATCAGTTGCTTTTCAGTTTTGAGAAGCTATTAAAATTGTAACTTCCATAAATATACATGCAAGCTCACATGGTATATCCATAAAATCAATAAAAAACATTGATGCCTATTCACTTTAAAGAGAAGGTAAAATAAAATGTTCAGGGTTTTTTCTGCATTGTTTTGTAGTCTTTCACAAAAATTTTCTGCTGTGTAGAAGCACGATTAGTAAACTAACACATGAACATTAACTTTCATCAGACTGACTGTCCCAATATATATAGCTTACACTTTCTCTGTCTCTGCCCAGTCTATACAAGGAAGGAGAGGAAGCAACTTCGGGCATGGACAGTGGCACAAGGGAGTGAAAAGCAGTTTTTTATGTCATGGCCTTTGATTTTATAGGGAAAGTTTTCCACTGGTTCTGCCTCAGGGATCACATAGAATCTTCTTCTTCAGTGGTAATTAGAGGAACATAAGACTTAAAAACTGTTGCAAGGCAACCTCTTCTCATTATAGGAAGTGTTTAGGCTTTTAGTGATAAAGGAAAGTTCTCCTGCTAATTTACCTTGATTTCACCAGGGCATCCTTGATGGTCACAGAGAGACGAACTACAAGTTTGAGCACTTATGAACATGAGTTGGGATTCTATGTACCTAAAAACATAGGACTCTACTTTCTGCAAGAGGCACGGGACTTAAACCCCTGAATAAACAAAAATAATATAAGTCTTAAATAGCCTAAACAGGATCCATTCAAAGCGAGATAGATTGGTGGAGCCACACTCTGAGGCCAAGGCAGCAGGAAGAGGCTTGATGAGTAGTGGAGGAGCCCCTCTCCTCCTGTCACCAGACAGAAGGAGGGGACATAAGGGGCAAGGGGGAGTGGAAAGAGGTCCTTCCTCAGAGAAGCAAGCAAGAACCTCCTCAGCCCCCCTCATCTACCCAGTTGCCATTGTACAATAGGTATGGGGCTTTGGAACTTGACAGTCAGGAGAATGGAGACAAGGACAGGTACAGTGCTCTGCAAAGGGAACTGGGCAACGGTGAGGATGATGGTTCTTCCTGCTTAGAGGTGTCACTGAAGTCTAGTTGAACTTCTCCCTGCATTAAAACCTTCTCAGTAAAGAGTAGAAGATGGGTCATTGTCATTTGTGACTCCCTGCTTAAGGGAGCAGAAGGCCTGATATGCAGACTGGACCTGCTACATAGGGAGGTCTGCTGCCTTCCGGGGGCCTGGGTTAAAGACGTAAGGACGACAGTCCTGTCCCTAGTATGGCCCTCAGATTATTATCCTCTTTTGTTGTTTCAAGTAGGCAGTGAGAAAATAGGAAGAACTCTTCCAAGGACAATGAGGAAGGATTTCAGAGCCTTGGAACATCTGGTCAAGGGATCAGGAGCACAGGTTGTGTTCTTCTCCATCCCTCCAATTGTGGGGAATGATGAGGGATTAGTCAGAATATGCCAGCAGACTAATACCTGACTCCGAGCCTGTCACTGGGAAGGGTTGGTTTTTTTTGACCATGGCTTGATTTACAAGAGGCCACACCTGTTTGTAACAGATGGAGGAAAACAGACTATCCCACAGGGGAAAAAGGGATTTAGGAAGGGATTTGGCAGGGCTTATTGCCAGATCTTTAAAGTAGGTATGAAGGGGGCCAGGGGTGAATCTGGGGTCACTAGGAAGGAGCCTGAATGTGACATGCCAGCACCTGTGAGAGAGGTGTTGGAGTAAATATTTGTACCTCAGATCAAGTGCATGTATGCTGTCGTGGAGAGGGGGAATAGGGATGGAGGATGGTGATTATTAATTATGAATTATGAAAATATGAGTTATGAAATTATTGTTTATTATTATTATTAGCATTCGATTAATTATATATATTGATTCGGATGCACGGTTGTAATAATATAGACCATAACTGATTTAGTATTTACAGTTATACCCAATTATAATATTTACAGTCAATTTCTAATGAAGGGAACGAAAGGGAGCAGTTCCGCTGCTTGTCCACTAGATGGAGACTCGACAAGGCGCTTGCGGCTGCGAGCTATGTATAGAGATACTTATAACGTTATCACAAGACAGGTTAAGCTGGAAATATCACGTGGCTATGCACGCGCACTCTGAATAGAACGTTACTAAATGTTACACACATGAAAGATACATGCAGCGAGACAAATTGCCGGATCACGCGGGCTCGCTGGGTATCTACTCCTGTCTGAGATTGGCCCCGTTCGGGCAGCGCTTTCTTTCTCCCTCCCGGCTCTGTGGGGGGGGACAAGGTTGGCTTTCTCCTCCCGCGGTCTGCGGGAAGGACAGTTCGCTTCTTTGTTCTCCCGCGGTCTGCGGGGGGGGACTGGCTCCCTGACCGGAGGACGGCTCAGGAGGGCCAGGTCTTTTCGGTGCTCAGCCCTACGATCGAGGGTGGTTTTCCCGTAGGCAGGTCTCCGGTGGGGGGTGCGGTGACGTGATGCTTCCCCCCCTCGGCTCTGCTCGAGGTGAGCTAACTGTCGCTTCTCTGGGCAACTGCTTCCATTTAAATTATAATGGTACAGTCATTGCCTTGACTTCAATGGCGAGGCTAATCTTTGCTCTCTCTTTTCCCTCATGGAAACCCTGGGTGTTTCGCCCTGATATGGGCTGCGGAGCAGCTACAGGGGGCAGCTTCCTTTCTCTCCCATGGTCTGCGGGGGCCACGCAAGATGCGTTTCTGCCTATTTGGCTGCTTAATTAGCTTGCAGCATTTCTGGACAGCCAGGCTTGGGCTAGTCCTTCCCCTTTTGGGTTACAGCTTACCCTCTGGGGGCTTCCCTCAGTCCTTTTCAACTGGGTCTACGTCGCCTCTGGCAACGGGGTCA
Source organism: Indicator indicator (assembly GCF_027791375.1). Taxonomy (NCBI): domain Eukaryota; kingdom Metazoa; phylum Chordata; class Aves; order Piciformes; family Indicatoridae; genus Indicator; species Indicator indicator. The sequence continues at coordinate 38,141,722 of NC_072011.1, forward strand.
TCCTTTGCGGGTCCTCGATGCACACTCCATAGGCTGGCTTCCATGTTCGCAGGGGCTTCCGAGTACGCTTGTGTGGGAAGGCTTATAGCTTACACAATTGTGAGTTGCATGATGGGTGAAAGCAAAGGAGAGAGCAACGTGGCACCAAAATGGGGCAATGCTTATAGACACTCGAGACTGGACTTAGCCAATGGGCACACTTGCCAACAACCTGCTTCCACCTATAGAAAGGTGAAGCTAGAATTATGCCCGTAGATGGACAGAGCATAGGCATCCCATTGAGATGGGTGCTTGCAGTTGTTTATTCCCTTAGGAGACAGGCTGGCGCCTGAACCTTTTGTCTTCCTCTCCTGAAAGGAGGGTGGAAGGGGGACTTTGCAGAACATGTTGGGACAAGTTAGCTGGTATCTGGGGGTATAATTCTAGGCATGTGATGCCTTCACGACATATGCCAATACATGTAGCATGGGCAATAAACAGCACAAATTGGAAGCTATTTTGCACCAGGGAAACCACAAATTAATTGCCATCAGAGAAATGTGGTGGGATAATTTGCATGATTGGAGTGCTGCTCTGTATGGCTACAGGCTCTTTAGAAGGGATAGACAAGGGAAGAAAGGTGGAGGAGTAGCATTATATGTTAAGGAGTGCTTTGACAGTCTTGAATTCAATGTTAGACACAGCAAAGTGGAATCTCTATGGATAAGGTTAAAGGGGAAGGCCAAGGAGGCTGATCTCCTGATGAGAGTCTGCTACAGACCACCTGACCAGGATGAAGACACCAATAAGACATTCTTTCACCAACTTGATGATGTCTCGCATTCACTATGCCTTGTTCTCATGGTGGACTTCAACTTCCCAGATATCGGCTCGAAGTACAACACAGACCTACTGTTTGTGAACACAGAAGGGCTGGTGGAAGATGTGGTGGTTGGAGGTCAGGTGGGGCACAGCGACCATGATATGATGGAATTTTCACTATATGGTGAAGTTAGGAGGGCTGTCATCACAACCTCTACCTTGGACTTCTGGAGGGCTGACTTTGGTCTATTCAGGATGCTGATTTGGAGAGTCCCTTGGGAAGCAGCCCTCAAAACCAGAGAGGCCCAGGAAGGCTGGACTTGCTTTAAGGATGAAGTTAGGAAGGCGCAGGAGCAGGCTGTCCCTGTGTGCTGAAAAACAAGCTGGCAGGGAAGGAGACCAGCCTGCTTGAGCAGGGAGCTTTTGCAAGAACTCAGGAAAAAAGAGAGTGCATCAACTTTGGAAAAAGGGGCAGGTGAACCAGGAAGCATTCAAGGACATTGTAAGGTCATGTAGAAAACAATTAGAGATGCAAAAGCTCAGTTTGAACTTAATCTGGCCAATTCTGTCAAGGATAATTAAAAGTGCTTTTATAAATACATTAATAACAAAAGGAGGGCCAGGGGAAATCTTCATTCCTTATTGGACGAAGGAGGAAATACAGTAACAGAAGACAAAGGCTGAGGTACTTAACAGCTGCTTTGCCTCAGTCTTCAACAAAAAGACTGACTATCCCCAGGGCAACTGGGTTCTTGAGTTGGTAGATAGGGATGGGGAGCAGAATATCCCTCCTGTAATCCAGGAGGAAGTAGTTAGTGACCTGCTGTGCCACTTAGATCCTAACAAGTCTATGGGTCCAGATAGGACTCATCCTAGGGTGATTAGGGAGCTGACACAAGAGCTGGCTAATCCACTCTCCATCATTTATCACCGGTCCTGGCTAACTGGGGAGGTCCCAGATGACTGGAGGTTGGCCAATGTGATGCCCATCTACAAGAAGGGCTGGAAGGAGGATCCAGAAAACTAGAGGTGTCTCAGCGTGACCTTAGCACCTGCCAGAGCTATGGAGCAGGTCATCCTGAGTGCCATCGAGCAGCATGTACAAGACAACCAGAGGATCAGGCCCAGCCAGCATGGGTTTAGGAAAGGAAGGTCCTGCCTAACCAATCTAATCTCATTCTATGGCTGGGTGACCTTTCTGGTAGATGAGGAGAAGGCTGTGGATGTGGTATACATGAACTTCATCAAAGCCTTTGACACAGTCTCCCACAGAATCCTCCTGGAAAAGCTGGCAGCCCATGGCTTGGACAGGTGCACTCTTCACTGGGTTAAAAACTGGCTGGATTGACTGGGCACAGAGAGTAGTTGTGAATGGTGCAGCATCCAGTTGGTATCTGGTGACCAGTGGTGCCCCCCAGGGATCAGTACTGGGCACAGTTCTGTTCAGCATCTTTATTGATGACCTGGATGAAGGGATCGAGTCTACTGTTAGTGAATTTGCTGATGACATCAAGTGGAGGGGGGAGTATGGACTTCCTGGAGCGTAGGAGGAAGCTGCAGAGACATGCCAGGCTGGGTGGATGGGCTAAGGCCAATGGTATGAGACTGAACAAAGCCAAGTGCAGGGTCCTGCATTTTGGCCACAATAACCCACTGTAGCACTGCAGACTGGGGTTGAGTGGCTGGAGAACAGCCTGGCTGAGAGGGACCTGGGAGTGCTGGTTGGCAAGCAGCTGAACATGAGCCAGCAGCGTGCCCAGGTGGCATGGAAGGCCAACGGCATCTTGGCCTGTATCAAGAATAGCGTGGCCAGCAGGACTAGGGAGGTAATTCTGCCCCTGTACTCGGCACTGGTGAGGCCTCACCTTGAGTACTATGTGCAGTTCTGGGGCCCTCACTTCAGGAAGGATATTGAGGTGCTGGAGTGGGTCCAGCAGGAGAAGAGGAGACTTAGAGGGGACCTCATCATTCTCTACAGCTACCTAAAAGGAGGATAGATGGGGGTCAGGCTCTTCTCCCAGGCAACTTGTGACAGGACAAGAGGGTCTGGTATGAAGCTGCCCCTGGGGAGGTTTAGGTTAGGTATTAGGAAGCACTTCCTCACAGAAAGGATGATTAGGCACTGGAGTGGACTGCCCAGGGAGGTGGTGGAGTCACCATCACTGGAGCTCTTTAAGAAAAGATTGGATGTGGCACTTGGTGGCATGGTTTAGCTGATGTCATGGTGTTAGGTCATAGGCTGGACTTGATGATCTCAGAGGTCTTTTCCACCCTCAATAATTCTCTGATTCTGTGATTCTCTGATAATGTCAACACCTCATGGCTCTCAATGTCTTCAACAGTTATTAAAAAAATATTCTGCTTCCTGTGAGTGACAGCAAATGGGGAACTAACCTGCACTATAATTTACCCTGTGTCTTAGTTCCTGAAACCTGTGATATATTTTATTAGAATAATTTCTGTTCATAATGAAATTGCTAGTGCCCTCCAATGTCTGCCTCAAATTTGGACCTATTTTCTTCATGTATCTTGCATAATATGAAATATATCAGTTAATTGGAGCTGTCATTTAGCTGCTGTCTTTGCTGGAATCAATTTTAAAATCAATGTAGGACACACTGTAATTGAGAATGAGGTTCCAGTTATCCTAGTGGTCGCTTCATGGTACACCCAATAAATATGACAATTTGGAGACTATAAAATTAGTCTCTTGTCTGCTAAATGCATCCTGCTGTGAAATTGCAGCTAGTTAGAAAAAGAAAGATGCCCTTAGCATAGAAAAATGGTTTGAGAGAATGTGAAAGTTATAATGGAAAATGTAATAGATGCCAGAAATAATTACACAGGTGACTACAACAGAGTATGTCTGCCATTCCTTGTATCTCTTGGGAAAATCGAGAGCCTTAGTTAAGCTGCAAAAATAGGAATCTACTCTTAGTTCTTGAACCACTAATAAACTGCCTCTTTTATATACATAATGTTCTTTCAAAGGGTACTTATTCCTGAAATCAAAGGATCATATGCAACTTTGGGGCTTGCGCTACACTACATCTTAACCCCTTGAGGTACTACTTTGAAATATCTTATCCAGTGAAAAGTTAACATGCCATGTTTTTAAAGATGTACATGAAACAAATATTGCAGGAGAAATGGTACTGCTTTGAATATTGACTGTAAAAAGCACATACATTGCAAACCATCCATCTGTATGAAACAAATAAGAAAGGTGAAGATTCCACAAAGACATCAGAGAGTTGCTGCCTATAGGTGATTCACTAGACTTCTTTTGCAAGTTCCCTTCTGTTAGAGTGCCTGTGAAATGACAGCATGCTGATGGATGTGTTTTGCCACCTTCAAGACAGTGGGGTCATGTTCTTACCATAAATTACATGTCATGGTGGCTTTTGAGCTGTTCAGTTTACTAAGCAGCTTCAGACAATTTTGTTTTATCTCAGCCTTGTTCACAGTGGTTATTATTTGATAGAGCCCCCCTGTTCTCATTAAAAAAGTGTGTGTTTGGGGGAGACAAAATCTTTTCCATTAGAAAAAGCTGAGAAACAGAGAGTAAACAGATCTTAGATGTCTTCAGTTGACTCTGTAGAGCAGTCCTTGTATTACCAGTGTTGAAAAAGCCCCCTGTGACAAACCAAGTCTCTCCATGTTCTTGCAGGGGGTGAGTTACCTCTTTTAATGCTGCTAACTTTTGAGTGTAACCTGATGTGGATAAGGGCAATTTCCTTTAAGTGATTCGTAGCCTAAGCCAATAAATGTGTTTTTTGTTACGCATCAGGCTCTGATCTCTTCTGCATAATCCAGCGAGCTGAGACCTTTCAGTCTCTACAATAAATGCTCAGTGCAAGGATGAGTGTGGTGGATGACACAAAAGTTTCTCCGGGACACTACATCACAGCAGCTTAATTTCTTGGCATCAGTTTTAACAGTCTGAAGGTTGCCCTTACTGACAGCAACAAGACTCAAGATGGTGGGTGGTTATCACAGCTCTACAGAGATTCCTCTATCCAACCTTCCTTTTTGTTGTCCCTTGCTTCTGCCAATCACACTCCTTAAGGGGGTTAAACAGACGGTACTGAAGTCACTGAAGAGGAACATGGAAACATGCCTGGAGATAATGCAGTTATCCAAAGCAGATTACATGACTGGTAGCATCAAGATGCTGCTTCCAGTACCTGGTCAGGCTTTTTTTAGAGCTGGTTTGGGGGCAAGGTGTAAATGTAAGCTTTTAACTACCACAGAATATTAGTTTATGTTGGAAAAGATATTCCGGGTGTCAGATAACTTGATTTCAGAGTAAATTTCAGCTCTGAAAGAGATACGATGCGTTTAACAGCAGATGGAAAGAATAAACAATTTGCTTTACAGAATGCTAAAATAAAGATCTGGTTTTGGAAACAGTCTTCACCACTACAAAGAATAAAGTCAGAGCTGAGTCAAAAAACGTGCCTCTTTTTTTTTTTTTCCTTCCCCTGGGAGGGTTTAAAATGTGGGGGATTCTGGTGGGTTGAAATTATCCCCCAACTAATTTGAGAGAATTGCCCCCCAAAATAAAATTGCCAGACCAGCTCACTTGGAAAGCACATGAAGCTGTATTAGCAAGCAAAACTACAATCTAGAAATATGAAATGCAATGAATATGTACAAAATATTCAATATTTACATGTATTTGCAATTTATAAACAACATAAAAATCCCCCTGGACAAAACCAAGGGGCTACCAACAGCTTCCCCCTCTCTGCTCCCTTCCCCCCACCCTGTACAAGGGAAAAGAGAGAGAGAAGAGCAGAGTATAGCTTGTTAGTACTTAGCCACAACAAGTACGTTGCCAAGGTCAGCAACAACCAAGCAAGAGCAACCAGCTAGTATCTGCTAGGGCAAAGAAGCCTAAAAGAAGAGAAAGTTAGTTTATACGACTAACTTTACATTATTTATCAGACCAATGGGATTATTTAGATTTTAGGATTATTTTTCTTTTGCATCCAATGGCAATTTATTTCCATTTTATGATTTTCTACTCAATAAGTGGAAAACTTCCTAGGCATAAGCCTAAAACTACCATAGGGATGAGTAACAATCTTGCAAAGTCAGATATAATTTAATGACTATAATGTGGAAATTAACTGAGAATGACATAAACATAGCAACATGAAGAAAAGACAATATGTAAAATTCTAGAAGTATAAGACGAGGAAGGAAGGGTAAAGCACCAGGCAATGGTAACAGGTAAATGAGGAAGATATATCAATAAAACCTGTCAGAGTAATGTGGCAGTGGTTGTCTGAGGATTTGATTAATATTTTGAATAGGAATCTGTCAAAACTAAAATTATTTTTTTACTGAATTAGAAAGTTCATTTGCCTGAATTTTATTCCACTGCCCACACTCTTAAAACTTTTTGCATGAGAAATTGTGTGCTAGCCATGAAAGAGCAGTATGATAAAAATCACAATGAATGGGAGACTTGAGTCAACTTTGTCCCTCTGTTAGTGAAAAACATAATTTTTTAATAAATAATTGAGCCAAAACATTAAAAATGGAACAATAATGCATGACAGAGGCCTTGAAGAACTGTGTTTTGTGAGTTCCATACCAATTAAATCAGTTTATTCTGCTTTATTGATTTGCATTTTCTTTCTGGCCGAAATCCTGAATCAGTATTCCCTATAAGTTCTGCTTAATGCTTTTTCCTATTTTAGGAACATGAAACATGAGTGAGGATGATAATTAATCAGGGTGGGATGTTTTCAGTTCACTGGGATGACACTATCATGGGCAGATTACTCTGTGTGAGTAAATATTCTACACAGACTTCAGACCAGCTCATTGTGCCAGTGATTACACATGGTAAAGGTCAATAAAATACAGTTACAGTCACCTCAAAGAGATATATAGTAGACAGGTAAAGAGAAAATAGGCTACATCTAATATCCATGTGAATTTAAAAATGCTTTATGTCAATAAATAGTTCCAAATTCAATGAATTGGGGGCTTGTTTATTATTGTGTAATTTCTACTCCTATGGATGTGCACAGTTTTTATTAAGAGTTATTTCAGTGATGTGTGTTTCAGCAGTGGTAAGCAACTTAGAAGAGATACATCTTGAATATTGATCAGATAAATATTTTAAAAGGTACAGATCAGCAGAGAAGGCAAGCACAACATGTAGTTCATCTATTATGACAAATCTGGAAGCATTTTTTTGAAATACGTTTGAACTCCAGCAAAAAAAGGTCACACAGTAAAGTATGGATTTTTTGGGTAATTCTTACAAGATGAGCTCTGTGCAGTTTCACTGTGACATTGTTCCAAAGAACTTTCCTTCTAATGTCAGGATGATAGAGTACTTAAGAAAATAAAAGTATTAGTTAGAATTTGTAATCCTCATTGATATTTTCAAACTTAAACCAGAATTTTTTCCCCAGATTTGCTGAAAGTTTCCCAAATTATCATGGTTGGCAAGGTGCCTTTCTAGTATAAAAGATGTATCATCATCAACGTGTGATGTTTATGTTTGCCAAACCACCAAAAGAAGTAAAATTGCAGCATTACTGATTTCAAGAGATGGGAAGGGTTTAGGTGTGCGCTGTGGGGGGACACAAAGATTTTTCCACCACATCTTTGGGGAAGCATTAGAATTAATATTGAGACTGGTTCTGCCCAGCACAGTAACTAGTGTTTACTGCTTACCCGTGTCTCACTCCCAGGTACTTAAAGAGATGACACATTAGGATTTTGGAACTGAGGCAGACTTTCAAACAGACTTTAAACTACACAAGGGTGGTAATGTGCTCCATAGTCACATTTGCTTTCCAAATGAAGTACATGGAAAAAAACTGTTTGTAATTTTGAGAGAAACATGGAATAATTTGATTATGTAGCCTAAAATTCATAGAAAGAAAGTGAAGTTAGCATTCCCTACCTGTCTGTCCAAAGCAGTGCAGACCAAATTGGACTGGGGTAGCTTTTTCAAGTGGTGATCAATTTGCTGTGAGCAATTTCCAGGAAAGTTTGGTCACATCATTGAGCCACACCTGAAAGATGAATCTTAGTATGGAGCCAGAGTGATAGAGAAATGCAGCTGACACTTCGGTAATGTTCAAGAAAATCACGGGTCTCAATAACACAGTAATCATGTTTTAAGACACCTGAAAAATAGCAATAGCATTTTGTTCATTTTGTTTTAAAATGAACATGATACTTAAAGAAGATCCCAAAAGTATAGAGACCATAAAAATATGCATAACAGATTACTTATTTTTCTTAGTCATAGTCTAACAATTTCTTCTTCCTACATCTCTCTTGAAATGTTCCTTTAGTAAATGACATATTTAAAAAAAAAAAGATAAACAAGAACCTGTAGTCTTGAGAGAATAGTATTAATTTCACTAGTAACAATACAACAATTCACTCCTACAAAGTACTTTTCATCTATACATCTCATGCTCTTCAAAGTGGGATCATTACTCTAATCCCTGGATTAAGGCTGGTGAAACAGAATGCAGTTATGGCTTTATTCAAGGCTGTGCAAGAAGTGGGTAACAGATCAGGGAATGAAGTTTCTCAAATGAGCTGTGTTAATAGGGTTAAAAACAACAGTAGCACCAACAGCAAGATATCTTGGAAGTCAAGGATGAGAGGTGAACTCTTGCACTGGAAATCTCCCTGCCAATGCATCAGATTAGTTTATGACTTTATCACAAGAAAAGAGTGCTGGGGATAAGGTGAAGTACAGTGACAATTCACTGGTGAAACCAAGCCCTTCAGAACAACAGCCTTGTCACTTGCTAAGTAACCCAACAATCTTTTAACTGCCAGTCTTTCCAAATCACAGAGTTTTCTTTTATTGATCATGTATCTGGAGCAGGCTTGTTTGCCTCAGCCGAGGTGCCTGGAAGTTACAATGTGTGCAAGTTAGAGCAGTGGCTGTAGGCTGCAAATCACCTGAGACAGCTGAGAGAAATTCATCCTCACCAATGCGCAAAGAAGCCTTGGACTGCTCCTTGTCCTCGAGAGATACCTCATTCTCTTCACTGACAGCAGTGGGTGTGACAGATTTTGCCATATCTATCTGGCCTTCTGAAAACCAAAAGTCAGGAGAGATGATGTTTCAGTCAAATAGTATTTCTGAGGCATTTTTCAAATTCAAGGCCTTTCTTCACTTATGTTTTATTGTAAAACTTTTAGTTTACGGACTACAAGGTAGTAGTGGAAATTCTGATCTTTTCAAAATTTTGAATGGACGAGGACTGGAATATGTGTTGGAAAGGATTTACATTAAATCAAGACAGAGATGATACTGCAGACTGAAATAGATGTGAATTCTCTGAGTAATATACAGATAAAAAGATTTTCATCAATTAAAAAGACAGAAAATTGTGTTTAGTGCTGTGGGCATTTGTTAAATGTTTCTTGACTATTCAGCATTCATTATGAAGAGTTAGATGTCTTGAGAGCTGTAGAAGAAAATCTGCTTCAGATGTTTCCCAAAGCAGCTGCTCAGGCAAGGAGAGCTCTGATGGCTGCTATCTTTTATAAATATATGTACGCCTCTTTTGTGACTTATACCTATTTTTGAGTTAGTTTATTGCCTTTTAGGTCAATTTCACAGTTCAGGTGTGCAGAGACATGATGGAGGTAACAGGAATGCTTCATGCAGTTAGGTTTAAGGCAGGAAGAGACAACTAAGTAATGTAACTTGACTCAGTATAATACAGGCCATGGGATTTCACGTGGTTTACTGTGTGTTAAGTTCTAACTGCAACTGCTTAGAGTATCTTCCAGCAAGCTTTCATTTGGCAACACTAAGAAATGGAAAAATATACTGATAGTCTCAGTAGCTTGTTCACTGAGTTACTGAATCATGAAACCTTGCATGACTCCATCTCTAACCCAGATCCTAAGTAATTATTTTTTTTTCTTAAAGAGACTTAAAAAACATCGTGCTTTTAGCTAGCCCTACTAATTTTTGCTACAAGTATGTCCTAAAAATGCTGAGTAAGAGCAAGGGGGGAGAAATTTTTCTTTTGTGTATTTAAGTGTGCTTCTTTCTTTGCCGGCTGTTAGTTTATCTTACATTTTCTTCTCTGCAGTGAATTCTCTGTGTTGTTCATTAATACTTTTTGGAAAAAGGAAGTGGAAAATGTTTTTAAATCAGGAAAATATTATTACAGAACTACAAAAAAAAAAAAAAAAAAAAAACAACAAAAAAAACCCCCAAAAACCAAACAACAAAAGAGCCAACAAAATCTGGCAGAGATATTCAGAGAAGATATTCCATCTGCCACTAGTTTTAATTAAATCAAAACTCCAGAACAGACACAAACATGCACAAACCCAGAAATCAGTTCCAATGTCCTATTAACTGACTTGCAAGTTATTTTCATCAGAAAATTAAAATGACCCCCAAAATATTTTTGTTCCCATTCACCAGTATGTGATGTATTATCGTATGAAACAAGTTTGAACTAAACAAATAACCTTTTTCTGAATCAAAGTATTCCTATTTATGTCTTGTTTTGAATCAGTGTACTACATTACATAGCCCTCAAGCCATTCCAGTTGGCTTACCAATTCTGGTTATCCTTTTTACCATTCATTTTTTGAGAAATTTCTGTTTCCCTAAAACTGATGAAGTGATACATATTGACACAATACTTAGTAGCATCAAATAGTTATTAATAAAGAAATTTCTGTGAGTTAGAAGCGACAAGCAGGTTATTAAAAGCTATCTCTAGATCAACAAGCAGCTTCAGTATCTTACGACTATGCTGTCTACCAATGTCAGTATCAGTTAGAGTGGGCAATAAATTAATGAGCATTATGACTTGTGATAAGAACAAAACAAAATGTATGCTGTTATCTGGCATTATATGAATAGGAAATGAAAGCTGATGGGTGTCAGAACAGTTCTCACACATAGAAAGTATTTAGGAAATTTACTAACTATGTACATTCAACAGTAATTTCAGGATCTATAATTCTTAGATTTCTTCTGTATGCAGTTTACCACCACCATTGTCACAAGACTTTCTGTTTTCCCCTTTTTCTTTTCTGCCTCCATGGATGCATACACAGAAATATGTATACTATTTTTATTCTTCCATAAATAATAGTCAAGCAGACAGAAAAATCTACAGTTGCTCTTTGTGTATTGGAAATACATTGAAAACTGAGTTCAGTTTTCAGAATGTAATTTCTTTTTTTCCCCCTGTTCATAACTTGGCAACTAGGAACAAATTCTGTGATACCTCTGCAAAACCCTAATAAAGGTTAGGTCACCTTTTCAAGAAAACAATTTTTATGTGCATTCATGTTGTGTAGATGCATATGCTGAGAACTGTGAATTTTTCATTTTTTTGTCAATCATGGAACATGCTATGCTGGAGATACAATTGATGGAAACAGAATACTAGTTTTCTCAGATCACATCCTGTATCTGTGGTGTTGGAGAGATCCCTCAATGTTTCAGTCACCTCCTTATACTCAAACCTTAACGTGGTAGTTTTAGGCTATACCTTTACATTTTTTTCACAGATCTTGAACAGAAAGTAGTAGAATGTAAATAAATCACTATTGGGTGTGAAAAAGTAAAATAATGATAATTCTAGACAATCCCATTGGAGAAATAAGGGACTTAAATGGGTTGTACCAAAACAATCTCTCTCTCTTCTCACTTCCTCAGGCTGGGAGATACTAACCTTGTGCTTCTGCTGGCTTCTGCTTGACATTGGCTGCATTGTTTTGGGGAGAGAGGGAGGCAGGGGGGCAGAAGCTGTTGCAGCTCCCCTGGTCCTTGGCCAGGGGGTCCTTGTCCTGTTTATTAATTGTAAATACCTGTAAATATTGTAAATACTGTATATTTTTGTACATATTCATTGCATTTCATTGTAGATTGTAGTTTTGCTTGTAAGTACAGCTTCCATTTGCTTCCAAATGAGCTGTTCTGGCAAATTGAATGTTGGTAGGAATTTTCCAACCCACCACACCTTAACCTATAGGGATAAGTGTTAGGATTTCTTGTAACCATAGTTCTGCTCTTCTGCTTAGATTCACCTGCATTCAACAGCTTACACCATCAAGCTTAAACAGTATGTGAGGCATTTCTGGCATGCACCTGTACCACAGTGTTCAACCTCCAGAAACAGGATGGTGTAACACCTCTTCTTTTAGTTGGGATGGTGGTGTTTTGAGTCTGATTCTATCTTCAGACTGATGCGGCTAAAGCAGATAATACAAAGCAGCGACACCTGCTATGTCATCATGTCTTGAGTCCAATCTCCTTGCCTTAGAAGAAAACAAGATGTGCCACTGCTTTTGGACTAGGTGTGTTTTCATGTCTTTTCTTGGGAGACATCCCTGTGCTATGGTTGAGAAATGCATACGCAATTTTGTCATGGTCCTCCTTTTCCCAAGAATGCTACATATTGTAAAACTGTATATGCTCATATTAGTTTGGGTGGTCTCTGTGCTGCTGGTACCACAACCTGCTTAGTCCACAATTAAGAACACCCAGACCGTACCTTTGCTTCCAGACCTGTCACCACAATCTTGGGGAGTTTGAGTAAACTCAGGCCTTGTGTTGCATTGGTCAGTGGCTGTATGACTGCCATCCATTGACAGCATACGTTCATTCCTGCTATGGTGTGTTCTGGTCAATATCAAGGGATGTGCCACTGTGTTCAATTCTGGGCTCCTCAGTTCAAGAAAGATGTTGAGTTGTTCGAATGTGTCCAGAGAAATGCAATAAGGCTGGTGAGGGGTCTGGAACACAAACCCTGTGAGGAGTGGCTGAGGGTGCTGGGGTTGTTTATGCTGGAGAAGAGGAGGCTCAGGGGAGACCTTATTGCTCTTTAAAAGTATAATTTCATGAAATGGTGGTTTGAACAATTTTATGCAGTGTATTTGCACTGACGTATGTCTAGCGTATCTCAAAAAAGAAGATAATATTTCTGGTTTGCACCATCAAGATACGACTGTGAATTTTGGGTTTGGGGTGGTTTTTATTTTGTTTTGGTTTGGTTTTTTTGTTGTTTGTTTGTTTGTTTTGTTTTGTTATTACATTCTTTCTCTTACATTTTCAGTGTATCAAATTATTCAGTTATAGTTGAAGAACACTGTATCTGAATAAAACATAGATCATCAGCAATATAAATGTACCTGATACATGAGGAAAGAGAAGAGATGCAACTTTTCATAGGATTAGCAAAATGAAAAGATGACCCTACAGCAATTTAGAATTTAGTAAGGTATTTGTGGTAGTTTTAGGCTGTAGCTTTTATATTTTCCACTGATCTTGAATAGAAAAGTGGTAAAATGCAAATAGAATTACCATTGGGTATAAAAAGGAAAATAATGATAGTTCTAAACAATCCCATTGGAGAAGATAATGGACTTAAACTAGTTATACAAAACAATCTTTCTCTTTTCGCTTCTTTGGCTCTGGCTGATGCTTCTCCTGGCTTACTGGTCTTGATTGCATCGCTTTTGTTGTGAGTGGTATTAACAACAAGTTCTCTTCTCTTTCCCTTCTCCTTTTTGTGTACAGGGGTGTAGGGGGAGGAGCAGGGTGAGAGAAGCTGTTACAGCTCCCCTGGTTTTTGACCAGGGGGGTTCTTGTACTGTTTATAAACTATAAGTACCTGTAAATAGTGTAAATACTGTATATTTTTTCACATATTCGTTGCATTTCATTGTAGATTGTAGTTTTGCTTGTAAATAAAGCTTCATTTGCTTCCAACTAGGCTGGTCTGGCAAATTTAATATTGGGGGAAATTTCAAACCCCCCCCCCCACAGTACTGGTGAAGGTTCTGACTTGTGGCAAGGTGATTACTGTAGGTGAGTGGGAAAGGCCTCTGGAGGGTATTTTGGGAAAAGGAATTACAAAATTTTGCAGTCATAAAATTAAAAGCCACTTCTGTGAAAGATACTGAGATCTAATTTAAAATTTGAACCTTTGAGATATGTATTGAGGACTCTTGCTTCCCATACAGTGAGACATGGTAATGAACAGAATTGCAAATTAAATGTGAAATGATTATGGATGAAATCATAGTGACCATAAGACTTATGTCAATTATAGCCTCAGACTTATGTATGACTGTGAGACAACTTAGATACTCATCTGCTGTCATGGAGTCACCTCTACTGTTCCAAGGGCATTTTGGTGAGTTGCATGAGCCAGCTGGTCACCTGAATTTGTTTTATTTGAGGAAAATAAATAGATTGTAGGCTAAAGTAAGCAAGAATAGTCATATACATAATGATCTAATGACACCAAGGCACAAGAAAAGGCTGAGAAATATCACTATAATTCGTTAAAATTTCTATTAAAGGATTCAATAATAAAAATGAGAAAACTACTCACAAATCTCACATTAGTATCAAAAAGACATGAAAATTAAACCTCCATGTTCTTTAGAAAAGGATTTTTAATATAGATCTTGTTATTAATTGAACTGATGTTCAACAAAGGTGTTTTAATATTTAAAAAACTAATCTATTCGTGCTATCTGGATCATTGGCCCATATGGAATATAAATTAGCTAATTTCAGATACTTCAATAAAGAAAAAAATGACTTCTCATTTGTGAGTCTTTCAGAAATATGCAGTTTATTCATAATAATGTGGAGATCTGCAGTGGCTTATCTCAGCTGTGATGAGAGCAATGAAGGATGTAATTCATCTAATAATGAAAAAATTCTTCATCTTTTATTAGCTGAGAATGTCCAAAATTGTTCTTCCAGAAAGGTTTTGTCCATCTGTTCAGGGATAACAGTATATGTTAAAGATGAAGCTAATCCCGTGGGTCATACTGACCAAAGCTTTCATCTGGTTTGAGGGCCTTGCTGGTGAATGGAGGGTCTGACTTATGCAATCCTTTGCAAATACTCCTGCACATATGAGGAATTCTTTGACAGGTGCAAGGTCATGTATAAAGTTGTGGCTACAGTTGTTCTCCTGAAATAGATCCTGCTTGCAATTAATTGTATCTATTTACAGAAATCCATAGCAGGACTCTGTGAAGTATTAATATTCCCAGGACACTGAAAGAAGTGCTGTTAGATGACATGGTACTCAGTTAGTGGAAAAGACTTCAGTGATAGACTTCAATTCTTACAAAGACATCAGGCCTTTAAACATAACCCAGAGAGTTGAGCACATGTCATCCCATGTAAACAATCTTCTCCCAGTTTTGTAGCCTTTCCTTCTTGACCAAGATGTATATCTTTTTATATTAATAAAAAGTAATTATAGTTCATCTATATGAATTATCCCACTGAATCTCTTGTATAGCAACTAAATCCTGGTTTTGGCTACATGGAAGGAATTTTAGGTCCTCTTTATTTCTTATATTTCTTGAATTCATGGATAGACTTGTGCTTAATGACTGTACAGGTCCCTGTGTACCTTTCTCCTTCTGTCTCTTTTGGTCCTGTTCTGAGTATCTCTGAATGTCCTGGTTTTAAGATTCTTGACAGTGTTCTTGTTTACCTGACTTTCACCATTTGTAGGACAGGGCTAGTGATGCTGACCTCTGTGTGAAAAGCTTTGTATTATCCTCTTGAAAAATGCTGTGCAAGAGCAAGGCATTATTATTTACAAAATTAACCATCAAAATGTTAAAAGACCTGTAAATCTATGGTTCGTTCCAACACGTTTTCAGGGGCTAAAACAAGCAAAGGAAAGCAGCAGACTGTGAAGACAGGAAAGCTACAGATATGGCATGGCAAGCTGGGGTAGAAAATACAATTACCTTTTTTATTTAAAACAAGAGGCCATCTTATGTGTGATGTAAAGTAGGCCTGGGGGAATCAAGTAGTGAAACAGCAGACACAGACAGCAATAAGACACTCTCTGGAGCAACAACAAAACAGATGGTTCAATGTCCCCCTGTCCACTTCAGAGAATACACAATTACTTACAGGACAAAGCCCATCTGGTCCTACCATAATTTGAGAATTCATCATGACTAAAGCTTCAGAGGGCTTTTTGCCAGCTGTTTAAATTAACATGATCAATCTTCTCTATAAAGCTATCTGAAAAAAAAATCCAACCCTCTCTACCCTTTAACCTGCTCTAACAGGTTTGCCTCTTGCCTTGGGATGAGAAAAATGGAAGAGAAGAGTGTGACCTATAAACTTTGGGAAGGATGGCCTGTACCTATTGGAAACTGCTGCAAATGAAGTGAGCAGTCATAAAATTTTAGAGACCACCTTGTTAACTTGCTTGAAATTCTGTCACTGTTATTGTCTGAGGTCAGACAGATAGAGGAGACAGCATATAAAGGTGTATAAAAGAATATCTCATCATGAAAAATACAGTATTTTCAAGATATTAAACCAAGAGCTGCACTCGAATAGAGCAGGAGATTTTGCTCTAAACCAGAGCTTGTAGAGGGAGAGGGAAAAAGTGATACAGTCACATTGGGATAGTTCACAGTTTTGGGAAACCACGGAACAGCAGTGATATTTTTCAAGGTCCATTAAGTCACTGCTTTCTACCTTCTGTAGTCACATCTCTACAACGAGATAGATACAAAGGTATCTCAGCTCAGGGTGGGAACTAACTTGCTGCAGAAGTGTAAGTCTGTGACAGGCTTATGTTTGTGTTAAATTAGACCCTGTGTGTTGAGCGAGCTGGCGAGACTGAGGTAGGGTGCAGACCAAGAGGTTATCGAATTCAAGCTGCAATCTCTTGGAAGTATTCCTGAAAAAAAATCCTAAGTGCTTATTTCTTCAGTTCATTTATGCTCATTGAGTCAGTTTGGAGGAGTGTCTGGGTCAATTAATATATCAAGTTAATTTTTAGTAAATTTTATACTTTGTGCACATTATTGCCTTGTTTGATCCTTCGTATGGGACCGACTGGTTTCAGTATGCCACTGGCTTGGAGAAACACATTCAACTTTTTTAGCCTTTTACTTTAATTATCAGAGGCATGATTTCCTCCTGCAGGTGACAAAGGGAAAGGAGAGGAGTGGAATGGCAAGATATATGTCATTATAAAAGTCAACTGTCTGTATGTGAAACTGACACTGTCCTATAGAGAAAACAAGAGCCTTCCTCCTCAGTCAGGCAGTCCTGTGATATTAATGCTTCCTTTAAACACCTTTCCAATTCAGTCTCTATAGCATTTCCATACCTGTACTGCAGCTATGTTTCCTGTAAGCAGCTGCCAAAGAAAAATGTGTAGGCATTGCAATATGTGTTCAGACTCTGAAATAGCTCTCAGGCTGTCAGTGGCTCAATTTCAGGCTTTTTGACAGGCTATAATCTGTCCTTCTTGAAACAATTGACAATTTTTCTGGCAGGAGCTGCACAAATAGCCTGAAAAATGGACAGATATTATTTTCAAAATACTATTAAAAATGAGAAAACTAAAAAAATACAGGTGTTCTTATTTTGAGCACTATTTTTCAGAGTATTAAATATTTTTCAGTATTTCTACCTAGCAGTACAATTTTTAAGATTGTAAATTTTGACTAGTGTAACATTTTCTAAAAGAGGCACATATGCTGTTTATTTTACAGGAATATAAAAGAATTGTTGTGCTAGGTGACACAAAAAAGGGAAATATAATTAAGCATCTAAGCCTTACATGAACTTAGTCACAATGCACTTGTAACATCTAGCTGCTTTAGTATTGATGAGAAATAGTACTGAAGACTGGGAATTTGACAGTGCTGCCATTAGGTCCCCATCTCAGTACTGTAACATTCATGGCCTGGAGAGTGACCTGAAAACATTTTTTTTTTCTTTTAAAATATGTAGCATATCAATTTCTTTTTTTTTTTTTTTTTTAGTTATCATGAGAAAAAAAAAAGAAAAAGAAATTCAACCATAATTTTTTTTTAATCTGTCTGTTTTCCATTTTCTACACCAGAAATATATATAACCAACAATATATATATATTTTTAGTGAGGGAAAGAAATGAGATATTTTTCTTTTTTCTACGTGTTAATTTTTTTGTGGTATTTGTTGTAGCAATGCAGCCCTTTAGGGTATGTCACACAACAGCAGCGCACATATCTGAGCAAGTCTGAGGGTTAACTTTGATGGCTGGGTGCTTGTAATTGGGCTGTGACATTTTGGCTGACTTAACAGATTCTGCTGTGATTCTTGCAACTCTGTGTTTGTGTATCAATGTGTGTATTGCTGTTGCACTTTTTTCTGAGACCATTATGCATCCACAACACTCACCTCCTAGCTTACACAGAAGTCGCTATGTGTCACTGAAGCACAGATATGCCCTCAGCTTTCATTTGCTTCAGCACTTAAAATGTACACATTATCAGCAGGAGGTGATTATACCCTCTGCAGAGATTGTGTATGGGCATATACACCACCACAGGCCTCCAAGAGAACCAAAGTAGTGGGAGCAACACGTGATTTAAAGTGTTGTACTCAGAGATTAATTTTATCCCTTTTTGTATATGAGAGATTCAATGACGAATAACCTTTTTATGCACTGCTAGCATACAATTGAATTTTATCTGAATTGACTACTGTGTAAAAAATCCCCAAATCTAAACCTAATGACTGTGGAAATATTAATCTCTATTAGTACTGTACGTAAGACCCTAGCATCCTCTGTGTTTACAATTTGTAGTGAGTGCTTTGTTAAGATTTCTATGTATGCTTGCCATTGCTGAAACACAGCAGGGAAAGATTAGGATAATCCAAAATGCTTATAAATCACATTTAGGAATTAAAACAGTGGGAACAAAATTACTACCTTCAGGTTGGAGAAAATAAGATTTCAAAACAATTACAGCAAGTTTAATATATCTGGTCTTTCATAGGGAAAACAATTGCCACTCACTACAGGACAACTGGAATAGTTGTTTATCTTTTTTCCCCCTTTAATTCTTTCCTCAGAGGTCACATCACTTGCTTGGCTTACATTTCCTCCAGAATATACAAAATTAGATTGGTTTTGCTTTTAATTTGGTGGGTTTTGAGGAAGGTCTTTAGATGTTTTTTATTTGACACACACCTTTTTTTCTGTGTTTCTAGATAATGTGTTATCTTGGCAAACTGTTAAAGAGGTGACACAAACACCTTTAGCAAGTTCCTATTTTTACCAAAGTGTTTTGAAGAACCTCTACATCACATAGAACTCCAAAAATTTTTAATACTACAGTTCTCATCCGAACACAGAGAGGAGGCAACACAAAAATTATAGTATGCTGTCATTACAATTTAATTTAAGCTCTATGTCTTCATCATTTGGCTAATATCGCAATGCATAACATGCATCGCATGTGATATAAGAACTGCTCTTTGGCTAGAAGTGTACACTCTTGGCTGCTGTTGGTTAAATGTATGTGAATCCCTACACTATACTGAAGTTGCTGTTAAATCTTTTACCAAAATAGGATTTAATGGATTTAGATAAGGCCATTACCCATAGATCATGGGTAACCTATCTGGAAGATAAAAAGAAACTGATTGAATGTCCTCCTTCTGTTTTGGAATAATATAAAATATTATTTGCCTAAACCTCTTGCTTTGTTTATAGCCTTTGGCCATCATGACTACAAAGGTGCTGCTGTCACAGTTAAGAAAATGTTTTAAGCTCCTGCCTCCTGCAAATTTCAGATTGATCTGCATGACTGGGATTGCTCCGATGGATAGGATATCATATTTCTGAATTGCTGAAGTGAAACAGGATTTTGACAAGCTCCATTTTCTCTTAATGTCTACAGAAGTTTGCTACCACTGTGGATTTGAAGTGGTTCAAGTGCTGTCTCTGGGAAAGCAAATTAAAAAATCAGACAATCTTTCGGATGCTCAAGGCACTTTTTCTTGAAGCTTGAATTAAAATGTGGATGTGTGTGTGACAAAAAAGGGAAGACATACAGACATAGTGGAAAAGAGCAACAATTAGTTTCATACAACACTAACAGGTAATGTGTGATCTAGCTGTCTAAGCAAAAAGTTTCCTGTGTAAGTGACACTTTTCAAACAAAAAGGATACCATTGTCAATGGGAATTTCATGTAGATACTGCATTAAGTGCACCACTTGTGCTTTTAGCCATCTGTCTCAGCATAGATTCTAGTCCAGTAACTCTCCAAAGGTCAGTTGTCTTGAGTGTGCCTGGTGGATTTTGAACAATGAACAACTGAGTATGATTTTTTAAAATGTTTTACTTCATCTCATAAAATGTATCTTAGAGAGTGTGGGCTATAATTTCTTCCTAATAAAAAAAAAATTAATCCATTACTGTCTATATTATTATTAACATTTGCAAGGGACTTGGTCTCTTAGTATCCCTCAAAGGTTGCTAAGAACAACATTACTGGCTTTGTTAATTGTAGCATATTCAGTGGGATGGGTCAAGGCATTATTAAGAAGAATCAAGAATCAAGAATCGAGAAGGTTGGAAGAGACCTCAAGGATCATCGAGTCCAACCTGTCACCCAACACCTCATGCCTATCTAAACCATGGCACCAAGTGCCACGTCCAATCCCCTCTTGAACACCTCCAGGGATGGTGACTCCACCACCTCCCTGGGCAGCCCATTCCAAAGGCCAACCACTCTCTCTGTGAAGAACTTTCTCCTCACCTCCAGCCTAAACCTCCCCTGGCGCAGCTTGAGACTGTGTCCTCTTGTTCTGGTGCTGGTTGCCTGAGAGAAGAGACCAAACCCCTCCTGGCTACAACCTCCCTTCAGGTAGTTGTAGACAGCAATGAGGTCTCCTCTGAGCCTTCTCTTCTCCAGGCTAAACAGGCCCAGCTCCCTCAGCCTCTCCTCATAGGGCTTGTGCTCAAGGCCTCTCACCAGCCTCGTTGCCCTTCTCTGGACATGCTCCAGCAATTCAACATCTTTCCTAAACTGAGGGGCCCAGAACTGGACACAGTACTCAAGGTGTGGCCTAACCAGTGCTGTGTACAGGGGTACAATGACCTCCCTGCTCCTACTGGCCACACTATGCCTGATGCAGGCCAGGATGCCATTGGCTCTCTTGGCCACCTGGGCACACTGCTGGCTCATGTTCAGGTGGCTGTCAACCAGTACCCCCAGGTCCCTTTCCACCTGGCTGCTCTCCAGCCACTCTGACCCCAGCCTGTAGCTCTGCATGGGGTTGTTGTGGCCAAAGTGCAGCACCCGGCACTTGGACTTGTTGAATGCCATCATGTTGGACTCTGCCCATCTGTCCAGCCTGTCAAGGTCCCTCTGCAGAGCCCTTCTACCTTCTAACAGATCAACACCTGCTCCCAGCTTGGTGTCATCTGCAAATTTACTGATGATGGACTCAATCCCCTCATCCAGATCATCAATAAAGATATTGAACAGGATGGGGCCCAGCACTGATCCCTGGGGGACACCACTAGTGACAGGCTGCCAGCTGGCAGTGGCACCATTCACCACCACTCTCTGGGCTCGGCCCTCCAGCCAGTTCCTAACCCAGCACAGAGTGCTGCTGTCCAAGCCACAAGCTGCCAGTTTGGCCAAGAGTTTGCTGTGGGGGACAGTGTCAAAGGCCTTGCTGAAGTCCAGGTAGACTACATCCACAGCCTTTCCCACGTCCACCAGGCGGGTCACCTGATCATAGAAGGAGATCAGGTTGGTGAGGCAGGACCTGCCCTTCCTAAATCCATGTTGTCTGGGCCTGATTCCTTGGCTATCCTTCAGGTATGCAGTGATTGCCCCCAAGACAATCTGCTCCATGATTTTCCCTGGCACTGAGGTCAGGCTGACAGGCCTGTAGTTCCCAGGTTCTTCTGTCCGTCCCTTCTTGTGGATGGGTGTCACATTGGCCAGTTTCCAGTCTTCTGGGACCTCTCCAGTGAGCCAGGACTGGTGGAAAATGATGGAGAGAGGCTTGGCCAGCTCATCTGCCAGCTCTTTCAGCACCCTAGGATGAATCCCATCAGGTCCCACGGACTTGTGAATATCCAAGTGACTCAACAAGTCTCGAACTAATTCCACATGGATTTCAGGAGTACAACACTGCTCCTTGACCCCATCAACCAGCTCAGGAGACCAGTTATCCTGAAGTCCTCCTGCCTTACTGTTGAAAATGGAGGCAAAGAAGGTATTTAGAATCTCAGCCTTCTCCTCATCCTTAGTTACAATGTTGCCCTCCACGTCCAGTAAAGAGTGGAGGTTCCTCTTGCCCCTCTTTTTAGCATTAATATATTTATAAAAATGCTTTTTGTTGTCCTTCACAGAAGCGGCCAGTTTAATTTCTAACTGTGCTTTTGCCTCTCTAATTTTTCTTCTACATGATCTAACAACATCCTTAAACATATCACTAGTTTCCTGCCCCCCTTTCCAAAGGCGATAAACCCTCTTTTTTTCCCTTAAATCCTTCAGGAGCTGCTTGCTCATCCAGGCCGGTCGTCTTCCCCGCCGGCTCGTCTTACGGCATGTGGGAACTGCCAGTTCCTGTGCCTTTGGGAGCTCCTGTTTGAAGTAGGTCCAACCATCCTGGACCCCTTTGTTCTTAAGGGCTGTTACCCAGGGAACTTTCTGAATAAGTTGCCTGAACAACCTGAAGTATGCCCTCCGAAAGTCCAAAGTGAGGGTTCTGTTACTGCTCCTCCCTATTTCCCTGCATATTGAAAACTCCACTATCTCATGGTCGCTGCACCCTAGACAGCCTCCAACCATCACATCTCCCACCAGCCCTTCTCTATTTGAGAACAGCAGATCAAGCAGAGCCTTGCCTCTGGTAGGTTCACCTAAGAGCTGCATCAGGAAGTTGTCATCCATGGACTCTAGGAACCTTCTGGACTGTCTCCTCTCTGCTGAATTAAGTTCCCAGCAGATGTCTGGTAGGTTAAAGTCCCCCACAAGGACAAGGTCTGATGATCTTGAGACAGCTTCCATCTGCTTATAGAATATCTCATCGGCCTCCTCATCCTGGTTGGGTGGTCTATAACAGACTCCAACCAGGATGTCAGTTTTGTGTGGCCTCCCTCCGATTTTAACCCATAAGCATTCAATCCTTTCATCTGCAACCTCGAGTTCTGAGGCATCAAAAGATTCCCTAATATACAGGGCCACCCCTCCTCCTCTTCTCCCTTGCCTGTCTCTCCTAAAGAGCTTATAACCCCCCAGTGCGGTACTCCAATTGTGAGAATCGTCCCACCACGTTTCTGTAATGGCAACTACATCATAGTCTTCCTGGTGAACCAAGAGTTCCAGTTCCTCTTGTTTGTTGCCCATACTGCCTGCATTGGTGTACATGCACTTCAGCTGGGCTGCTGATTTCACCAGTTTGTGTGGTCCTCCCTCCTTTCCAGGGAGACTGGTTTCCACACCCACCCCCTTCAGACCTAGTTTAAAGCCCTCCCAATGAGTCCTGCCAACCCCAGTGCCAGCACCCTCTTACCCTTTCTAGATAAATTCAACCCATCTTGGTCCAGCAGGTCAGGTGCAGTGGTATATGGATTTCGCATGGCATTTTTTTCTCCTCTCAAGTGCTTCAGAAGAATATTCTTCCTTTCCTCCTCTTTTCTTCTCTCTTTTTTCCTCATTCTCCCCTGAGTGCATGTGTACATTTCAGGTGAACATTTTATGTGTTTGGAAAACTTTTAAAATCACTCATTAAAACTGATTTTGCTTCTTGATTTAAGGAGCAATAACAAAATCAGAAAGCTGATCCTAGCAGTGGATGATGCAGTGGGACATCGGATGCAGAAATCTGGATTTGAAACACATCAATACATGTCAAAACATATATTTGTAAATTCCTAAGGTATAACAAAAGCATTTTTTTTCTTGCAGTAGGGACCAAATTTGGAGGCTATGAGGAAAATATATTTTTTTTGGTATTATTATTTTGTGTGTGTGTGTGTGTGTGCAGTAGCTATTAAATGAATTCATTGAAAGTAATTTGAAGCTTTCTCATAAAAAAAACATCTATTCAAACAGAATAGTTATCTATTAATATTTCTTAGCCACAAAGGTGTCTGGAACACCTCATTATGAGGACAAGCTGAGA
This sequence comes from Indicator indicator, assembly GCF_027791375.1. NCBI lineage: Eukaryota > Metazoa > Chordata > Aves > Piciformes > Indicatoridae > Indicator > Indicator indicator. The sequence continues at coordinate 38,165,498 of NC_072011.1, forward strand.
GAATTGAAATTGTTCAGCCTGGAGAAGACAAGGATCTGGGGAGACCTTAGAGTGACCTTCTAGTATTTAAAGGGAGCCTACAGGAAAGGTGGAGAGGGACACTGTCAGGTACTGCAGTGACAGGACAAGGGGCAAAAGCTTGAAACTAAAAGAGGGTAGATTTAGATTAGATATTAGGAAGAAATTCTTTACTGTGAGGGTGGCAAGACATGGGAACAGGTTGCCCGGAGAAGTTGTGGATGCTGCCTCCCTGGAAGTGTTCCAGGCTGGGTTTGATGAGGCTTTGAGCAACTTGGTCTAGTGAAAGGTGTCCCTGCCCATAGTGAAGGAGTTGGACCTAGATCTTTAAGGGTCCATCCAACCCAAATAATTTGGTGATTTTATGCAAAATAAAAGCAACCTAGAAATTGAGACAAATGTTTTAATCATGTCTTGCTGAGGATGGGTGCAGGATGTCTAATTATCTGCTTTCCCAGACTCACACAAGTACATATTCACAGAATAATCTCTCTTGAAGCTTTCTCAATATTTTCTCATCTTAGAAACTCTTGAGAACCAGGTTTGACTACCTGGGAAAAGCAAGCATGCACAGGAACATTCATCCTCATCCTCTGCTCAGTTGTTTTGGCTCAGGTGTGTATTGTTTTGTTTGTCATCTAGCATACAATCTTACTGTTAATTCTGCTGTCTACAAAAGACATCCTTTTGAAGGGAGAGGTGGTGACTCAAAGAAGAAAAATAGTTCAGGCAAGAGTACACAGAGAGCAGAATCATGAAGAAAGAACCTAAACACTTTCAGAAAGTATAATGCATATATTAAAGCAGTGGATGAAAGCTTCTCTTGGCAACAAGTACATAGATACTTGGCTAGCTGAGGTTCAAAGGTTCTGGGCTTCTTTCCATCACAGAAAAGGGGAAAACTCAGAGAATATGAAGTAGAAAAAAGAAATACAGCATCCTTCAACCAAGGAGTGGTTTCTCATATCTTCAGGAAAATCTATTGTCACAATCACTTCAATGGAAACTGTCTAAATTTAATTGCTCTCTTGTCACTGAGCTAAGACACCACCTTGGTAGCAAAACACCAGGAGTTAATTCAGTTTATCATTTATCATATAGCAAGCTCACTACATCAAGAGTTCAGCTATTTACAGATCCTATATTTAAAGCATTTTCCCTTCTGATTTAGTCTTGAGAATCACTAATGTACTTGCTCTCCTTTAATCAAGTCAAGAGGAAAAGGACTTCTAAAGGCAAATGATTTCATATTTTCATTTTTAATGAACCAACTTACATAAATGTAATGAGGAATTTGGTACTGTTCTTGCAGTTCCCCTACATTACATGTGTCAGTTGAAATGTTTGTATTACTGATTTTTTGCAAGCTGAAGAATCCTTGATTTATAAGCTCTGAATGTAAAGAGAATCACAGAGATTTTTTGTATCAGTGAAAAAAATATAATAATGCGGGTCCTCTAGGGAAGTCTTTTATTCGTTTAGGGGGAGATTTTGTATGTAAAGTCCAGATTTCTTGTTTGAAACAGTGTGCTCTCAAAGTAGTGAAATTCAGCCTGTACCTTTATATATGCTGTGAATATTACAATAGTGTACACTAATGCTACCTGTGGGGCAGAGTGTTCTTTAAGTAGAATATTAAAAGTTTACTGTGAGCATCATATATCTAAAAAGCCTGGTAGGGATGTATCTCTACCAAAGTATTTAATTTTGCATGTGTTAGTGAAAAAAATTTGAAGGAGTATAAACTGAGGCATTAATGACAAACTATTTTAAAGTTTGATCATTTAGGCAATATTTTAGTCATAATTGTATGTCAGGAAAGAAATTAGTTCTGAGTTGGAGGTGACTGGTTCCCAAGTGCAAAAAAGAAGAGATTCAAGCTAATGTGTAGTACTAGTAATTGGTGTATTTTCATATGAGGTAACAGAATAAACAAGCATTTATGTAGGTGATAATAAACCAGAACTTTTAAACAAAGAACTACCTATTTTCCTAAACTAGTGTTATAGATTGGGTTTATTTATTGAATTTTACAGAATATTACATGTCAGTTATTCAAGAGAACAAATCCGTGCTATGGCATCATTCATATATCTTACATGAAAGTATTTTTAACATATATGTTAGACCATGTACAGACAGAAAGCACCTTACTGGTGTCATTCTTAGTTTCCCCACTCAGGAGGTTTTCATTTAACCTTTTTATTTGATGGAAAAATAAGGATATGAGCAATTAATTTCGCTTTATAAAAAAAAATGTCATTTTTTAAATCTGGACTTGGAAATCCTCAGGTGATAGACATTCTCAAAATTCCCAAAGACAACAATATGTAGTTTATAATAAGGGAGAGAAATATTACACTTTGAGTACATAATACTGCAAACCCAGGGGAGCCAAATATAAAATTGTTTCATATGCCTTTGAAACTCATAGCACAAATTTGCTACTGGACCTCATATTGTATGATACACTTTACTAAAACAACAACTATCATGGATCGCCAACAAATGAATATTTCTTCAGGGCAGCCTTGATTCTTGAAATTATTTCAAAATGCTCACAAAATGTTTACTTTTTAATTCTGAAGAATGTGATCTTTTTCAGATCCTGCCTGCTATTAAGTACATTTTGCAAGACTTCAAATTCTTTCATAGTGCTGTGATAATAAGTTTCAATTCTCCATCTGAAATTCTTTCATTCACAGAACTTCTCTTAGTCTAATGGGATTTTCGTCTGCTAGAAGGATTCAAATTGTTAAGGACATATATAGAAAAAGTAATTCTGTCGCTGATGCCAAACTGAAGGCTATTTTCAAAATTGCTCATGTTATTAGGCAAAACACAGACCCAGCGAAGCAAAAGGTTGAAAATACTAACTTTATATTTGGATAGGGAAACGAACTTAATAAATGCAAACAGACTTGCATTAACAGGATTGTAGTCTTTATTTCCGTTTTGAATTCTCATTTGCTGTACTGTCTTCCACTCATATTTCTAACAGCAAATTTACTTGAATTCCCATTGTACTCTTTGAAAGCGCTATTGGCAGATCCTCAACAGGGCAAGCAGACGTACACTTTTTCATATATATTTCCATTTAGGCACAATTTTCCTGAGTTACTTCTTTCCTATACACTCCATTGAGTGGTGCAGTCACATGGTGAGTCAGACCCTACCATTTTGTAACCAAGATTTTAGGTGGAATCCAGAAGAGAAGATTGAACCATTTTTTTTTTTTTAATTCCGCATTCTTCTAATTTGTCCTCCTTATAACTCAGGGAAAATAGTATCTCTAAAAAAGCCTATAACCTGTTTGGCACACACATCTTCTTCAAGTACTAAGTATACAGGTAGTTCATGCTTTGCAAGTAACAGTATGGAAGAGTGTCTGAAACGTTTGTTTTAGCACAAAAATATGTAATTCTAGGGGCAGTTGTGGGCCTATATTCTTATTGCCTTACTTTATGTGAGTATTCATTAATTAAAATGATTAAATTAGGATTGATTGTGGGTTCTCTCTGTAATCACTGAAGAGAAAAAGATTTGTCTGAGTTTCCAGAGCTGCTCTTTGTGGTCTTCTGTGATATTGCAAAGTGGAAATAATCTAGCCAATAGGTAGCCATTGACTGCAATTTACCACTTTATCTGGCACCAGGCCACTGACCTCAGAGCACAGAAACATCACCCCACAAAAAGTGTGCCCTCCCTTGTGTTGCAGTTGGGAATATGTTCTGGGTTTGACTAGGATAGCTTTAATTTTCTTCACAAGAAGTTGGGAGGGACCGCATCCTGGGTACCTATGTGAAGCAGCCAGTGGGATATTCTATACCATAAACATCATGCCCAGTACACAAGGGGGGAGGCTGGTGCAGGTAGCGTTGCATGTGGTCATTGGGTGTGTGTGTTACACTTTCTATTACTGGGTTTTATGTACTACTTCTTTACTATTGTTGTTATTCCATTTGTTCCTTTGCACATTGTACCATTATTTCTTCCAGTTTCTCCTTCACACACTACTCTGGGGAGGAGATTAAGGGGTAGTTGTGTGAGTGGCTGCGCTTCATCTAGACTTAAAGCCATGACAGCATATCTCAGGGTGCTTGGCCCATGCAATTTTTACTTCCATTGATTACTGGGCAAGCTTAGTTTTCAATTTTTTAAGACTCACTTTGGAAATCAAAAGATAGTAGTGGCAAATACACAAATTGTCTCAGTGCAACAATAATGAAATTAATTTAGTCATATTTTTTCCTCAAGAAGCAAGGGAAATGCAAATGTTGGCATTCACTATTAAAAGCTTGGTGAAAGCTAAGGCAAGCTTAAAGGAGTGAAGAAGGAATGATGGCTAACTAGATAACTACTGGTCCATGTAACACTCTTAGGGGTGGAGAGAGATTTATTCTGTTCTTTTTCCTACTGATTGATTTTTCAAGCTATTGAAATACTGATTTAATTAATGGAATCCTGCTGTACTTGCAATAGCTGCAATACAGAGAGTGTGGGTACATCTGTAGGTATGGATAATTGAATTTACTGTGGATTTTCATGAACATTCTTCTAGGTAAAGAAGCGGCCCTTGGTTTTTAGGCAAGGAGAGTGAAGGAGGCATGTTGAGACTCAAAGGAGGAAATACAGGATTCTGAAACTTATATTGAAGTCATTACTGCATGTTTATACCTTCAAATTAGTTCTGCTGGTTTCACTGAAGCCTGCACATGAACAATATTTACCTGTCAAGCTCTTCTATGGCTGACTGTGCAATCTGAAGTCTTACTTCAGCTGTCACATAGCTGTTGCAAAATTTGCCCTATCTGTACTAAGGTCTGGGTCTTGGCTGGTCATGTACGTGGGTGCCTAGACCTATATGGTTTGGCATACAGTAAGTGATAGCTGCTCTTGGCACTGCTGAGCATTGCATGACAAAAGCTCATCACAACACATAGTTCTCATTTCTCCTTCCAGAACTTCCCTGTGAGTGTGGCTCAGTAGCAAGCCTCAGAGAGGAAGCATAAAATCATCTCTATTAAAGACATTCTGCTTACAATGAGAGAAAGGAAAAAAGGAAAAAGTCAGGGAATGGGTAGATGCTTGATTTCAACACGCAGTTCATGTAGAGATTTTTTAAACACCAATTACATCTTCTCCTATTTCAGTTCATGTTTTACAGCAATGGAAGAAGAAGAAACTGAAGATGTTTAAGTGTTCCATTACTTTGGAACAGTCTAGGCAGAAACACAGATGCTGTTTGCAGTTTTTGAAGGTGAGGTATTATTACTGGGCTCTTAGTAGTCATAGCAGTATTTTGCTATGGCTGTTGAATGCTTGGTGCTGAAGGTTTCTTAATTCTGGCAATCTGTTTTTCTGTTAGTTTGTTTTTCCTGTCATAATTTGTTCTCTTGAGACTCTAAAACTAACCTGACAAGCTAGCCTATTTAACATGTCTCAAAACTGGAAGTGTTTCCACAATTTTGATACAGAATGTTTTGGTGCTCAGTTTCATTTATTCTGCCAAACTGTTTTAATGCTATAAATTTAGGACAGGCTTCTCAGCTGGTGTTGATGGGCAAAGCTTCAGCAGGGCTCTTAAGGCATGTCTACACAGATGGGCACAGACAGCTGCAAGCTTCTCTGTCCACCTTGCAAGCCAGCCAAAAGCAAGCCAGTGCTGCTCTGAAAGCCATAGAGCTGAACTGGCCAGATACCATGCACACACATTTCTCTACTGCCTGTTTGGCACAGTTTCCAGGTTCGAGCTGGTTTTTGTCTGTCTTTCCTGGCAGGTGAACAGAGATGTTCATGCCTGGCCCCATTCTTCATCTGAGCAGGCGTATCCCTGGCTGATGCTTTGACCTTAACTACTGCTACATTGTAGTTCCAATTCCTTCAATGAGTTTCACTTACATCTATTTAGTTATTGTGTTGGTTCCTGAGATCTTTTTCCCCCCTTTTCAGCTGTTGTGCTCACAGGCAAGATAGAAAACACAGTCCTGAAAGCAGTTTACATCACCTGAGAGCTTGCTGCTGTTACCAGCACATGCTCCTCCTGGGGTGGGGTACAGTTGTGCATGTATGAAAGGATCAAATCGTGCCTTGTGCAGAGTGTGTGGCTGACTTTTCTTTGTTGATCTGAATGTAGGCTCAAGGACTATTCTTTTGTGTGATATAAAGCAAAACTGAAACTGAAGTGGTTTGGTTTTGCTGTTAAGCCCCCTGCCACGTTTAGGATGTAGGTTGTCACAGGTTGACATAGACCTACTTCCATGAAAGGGTGGTGAGGCAGCACCAAGTTTGTTGTTGGACACCTCTGACGTGAGCCTGGTTAGCTCAGTCTGGAAGAAAATGAAAGCTGTATTTACAAGCAAAATCTACAATCTATGATGAAATGCAATGAATATGTACAAATATACAAAATTCACAACATTTACAAATATATACAATCAACAGAAAAGCACAACCAAGCTCCCTTTGCTTCCCCCCAAAGGGGACCTTTCCCAAGGGGCCTCTCTCCCAGGGGCTTCCCCCCAGACCCCCCTGGCAGAAAGCAGAGTTAGCTAAAGCAGAAAAGTTGTTAACTTAGCTCGCCGAGGTCAGTGTGTTATCTTCAGCCAAAAGAAAAGAAGAAACCGCAGCCAGACAGCCCAGCAAGTTGCCCTGACTGCAGAATGCAGAGTGCCCCACTTTGTTTTGAGTAGTAGTTCTTAAACATTTCTATCTATCCAATGGAAGTGTTTAGAACAATCACTATTTTGCTTTCTTACACCCAATAGTGACTTTTTTACACTCTTTCACTTTCTCTGCTTGAACTTTGGGAAGAAAAATTAAAGAGACCTTTTCAAACCATCACAGTTTGCATGAAAATTCACCATCATTTCATAAACCTTTCTATTGACTGGCTTAAGAAACAAAAAAAAGGTGCAGGAAGACATGCAAGCTGCCATATTTGAAGCAAACCCCTTTGAATGCCAAACTCATTGTAAACTGCTACTGCTGCCAAGCACAAGGCTTCTTTTCCTCTAGAAAAAGTCTCAGCAGGAGGTAGATTTCACCTGTGTCCTCTATAAAGCAGGAGGCCCAGTATTTACACATCGTTATCTGTGGGAGTTATTGTGAGATGGTCACCAATCTATGTGTCTGAAAGGCTGACTGGCGAGAATACATAGGTAAGCTGCATGGGACATAGTGCTAGGAGACAACCTGCTGAAATTAGAGTTAGAAAAAAAAGTCATAAACTGTGTCTCAATCTCTGTGATAATTAGGTAGTACTGAGAACATTGCCAAGAAAAAAAAATTTTTCTTCTTTTGACACATCTCCTTTTGAAAATAACTAATCAATCTCTCTTAACTTCACTGGGGGCACTGTCAGGTTGGAAATGCAATTTGGAAACAGGTAAGAATCAGAAAAGTTGAATGTTGGTGTGCCTCTTTTGAGTGTAGCAACACTATGTCAGTTTTGTGCCTGATTAAAATGTAATTTACTTTATATGGTGAGAGTGATTAAAAATTATGACATTACATTTATGGTCATTTTCTACTTACTGTTGCAGAGACAATAGAGAAACAACAAAACCACATGTAATGTACATGTGACAGAAGCATCTCTATTCACAGTCTTTTCCCATTTTCCACATCTTTATGTGCTTGCCATCTGCTGATGTGTTTTCTCTAATTTAGATGACAAGGTCCCTAGCATACCAATCTAACTTTTAATATCTTCCCTCTGAAGTATGGTTGGTAGTTATAATAATGATAGCTAATTAGAAGGAATAGAACAATGACAAAAGCTTTGTTCCCAGTGATTTGATATTCTTAGTTTGATTAGGGAAGCGAGTGTAAAGCTTAGACTGAGATTCTACTTCAGGTATAACCTGTGGTACATGGTACTCTGGGAAACTCTCCCAGAAGACAACACACACTCACATGAATATAATACTCTCAGATGAAGCATTTAGTGCTGCATTGCAGAAAGTGCTGTGGGAGAAAAAAAACATTCATTGCTGATACACAGAATTTGATGCTGCTGCTACAGGTTTTGATATTACTGTTTCAGATGTTCAAAATGAAGCTTTTGCCTGTCAGTTCTGGGGAAGCACTCAGAGGAGCAAAGAGCTAGGTCTGTAACTCCCACTGAGAGTTAGTGTGTGTGAGAATGTAGACAGCATTGTGTCCAGTAATAAAACCAAACAAACAAACAAATTCCAAACTATTTTCTGGGCTCCTGAGTTCTGAATTGTTATAGTGGGGTGTAACAGTCAGAATGACACAAATGAAGTTCTGCTTAAAAGATGAGGATCTGTCATCTACTACTGTCCTTCAACAACTGTCTGCTGGCTTTTTTTTTCTCTGTCAAACTTACTGTCTTTTTTTCAGGCCGATGGGCTTTGTGCATGTTCAGAAAGCTTTACTTTCAAATATGAAGCAGTCAAGTCTTTACTTACTGTGCTTGCACACAAAAAAATGGTTCACTTACCCATACAAAATGGCAAGCGAACAATTGCTTTCAAAATGATGTCCTTTTGTGTTTGTTTTTTTTTTTTTACATGCTTATTAAGCACTCTGAAGTGCCCAGGAATAGGAAAAAAGTGTTTAAGATGCTTTAAGAAAAAGAGAGTATTCTTTATTCATTTGTGCTTGTTACTGTGTAGAGATCTGATTCAGCCCCACTGGAATTGCTATCATCCAACTGTATCAGAAGAGATAAGCCTTATCCCAGGTGAAAGAATGATGGACAATGCTCCAGAGAAAGGGACATCAGAGAAATGGAATTACTTGGCTGAAGGCATCCAGGATTTACTGTGATCTGGAAAACAGGAAAACACATGCCTCTGCTGGTGCCATGGCTCTGTGTAATGCTGTAAGCTTATCTGTCTTAGTGCGGAGCTGTGCTCATTAAGTGGTGACTCATTGGGCACATCAGTTGCAGAAATCGATTTGCGTTCTCTATGTACCTCTTAATACTTAATTTTATTATTTAATGCTGAATTTCCTCTCGGGATTAATATTTTAAAAGATGGTTGTTAATTCCTAGGCTGCCTGATTGACCTTGAGGAACAGACTTCTTAGAAAAAGATTTTTAGATTAGTAGGTATTTGTGATTGATCAAATCAGGCCAAATATTCCACTATCCTAGACTTTGGTTATAAAGCCACATGTTTTGTCAGATGGAATTGCACCAGTGTGCAAGAAATGCTTTTCAGCATTGAGGAGCATGAATTTCTTCCATGTGCCAGGCTGCAGAAAATTACTCTTTCTAATGTAACCTACCAGCACCTGGATGCTTGTTGCAGAGTAAGTGATGAGAAACAAAGAAATAACTTTCTTCTTATTATTTTTTGCACATTTTCCTCTGCATCTCTGTTTACAGAGAGTGTAGGAATCACAATGGTAACATCTGGATTGTGAAAAAAATATTTTCATTCAAGAGATGTGTGCACTGGTGTGTGTGTGCACACATACACATGGGTTTGTGTTTGAATTTAAGTTAAAAATGGGAGTAGAAAGGAAATTCCCTGTCCTTTCTCAAAGGTTACTAAAAATCCAAGCAATACAAGATATTTCCATGCTCACTTTAATGAAATTCATGTGTTAAGGTGTACGTCCCAAAAGATAGAACTAAACCCATTAGGCTTTTGTTAGTAGAGAACTAGTACTTACGCTGTGTGGAAATAAAATATTTGAGCACCGTGAAAGCCTGAAACCTTGGCAGTAAAAAATCATCAAATTCCATTTATTATCAAAATAAATCTGATATATGAATACTTTAAAGGCATAATCTGTTAAGGGTGTTGAGTTACCTGTTAATTTTATTTCTCAGTCTACAAATCAAGTGTAATAAACAACACAACTACTGGAGAACTCTATTGCCTATCACTTTGCAAGCACATGATCACTGAAAAAAACACAGATACCTCTCTCACAACAGAGCTCTCAGTGTGCTCTGACAGTGGAGTGGAGGAAGATGGGTGAATACAGGGTTCTCTGAAAGCTGTAGGTAACAGAGATGTTGATGCCAAACCAGCACTTCCCAGTACTCAGCAGTTCTGCTTTACTCTTATTCTGAGAAGCGCTGCTCCATAATGTACATTGAGTATATTACCCTTGTTATGAGCTCTGATAAAACAAACCAAGACAACATACTTTCTGTTTGAATATAGGTACATATACAATTGTGTTTGTGCACAAATCCCACGACAAACTGGAATGTAAATTCCATTCTAAGTTACAGTGTAATGAAGTATAAACCTGAGGAGATAATTGCACTCATTTATGTACCTTGACTGCAGTAGTTGAGATGGCATATACATTTAGCAAATAAAACTTGCTCAAGTGTCTTTATTTGTGGAGGAACATGGAAATTGCTGCATTAAGCATGTCTAATGTAATACTACCCTGATCAGTATCAATACTTCAAAACTAAATGGTGTAAAAGTGACGTGTATGTAAATAACTGATTGCCTGACAAATCTGAAAGAATAGAACTTTTTTTTTTTTTTTTGGTTTTGTGGTTTATCTCCAAAACCAGACCAAATTCAGAGAAATGGTGTTTGAATGCATTTTGAAAAGATGAGAATGAAATGTTTTAATAAGGTTAAAAATGCATTTCTTTTATTTCTTTTCCAACTAGAAATGTTACCCAGTTATACCTGAACTTGTGAATATATGATCAGGCCAGATAAGGTAAGGTATATGCTTTGTGGATAATAAGTTTGCTTTTTGGATGTTAAATTTTACTGAACTTTGAAGGAAACAAATTATACCCCAAGAATTTCACCCCTAACCTTCTGCTTCTTGATAATGCTTCTGAGCTGAGCTGTGGAAATAGTTTATTTAGTTTTTCTATACTTTGTCTCTAGGACAAAAATTTCTGTTTTTTTTTTTTTTTTAAGTAAAGCTGAGGATAATAACTTTGTAATGCACGTTAAATGCTTTATATAGCTCTGCTAGACTTGCTGACATAATGATGTCTTGTGGCAATACTTTTCCTAGATTAGTAATGTAGCACATAAAAAATAATATCCTTTCAGTAGATATTCTTGTTTCTGTGAGCAGTTTTTTAGAGATTTAAAACTGTTATTGGATTTACCTATAAAGATAATGAGTTTTGTTCCTGTGGCACCAACTGTGAGAGTATATTCATTATTAATACACAGACAGTAGAGCTAAAAATGGCAACTGTGAGGTGTTGACAAAAGCAAAAATTTGAAGTCTATATATTTGTATTTTCCTAAACAAATGAAGGTAATTTCATCTCAGTATAATGTGTATTTATATAAGTATTCTCTGAGCCTTGCACAGGAGCATTTGTATCAATCATTACAACAAATTCCTTTGCCTTGATAACTTCATTTATACCATACTTCAGTGATATTACAGGACCATTCTGCATAGGAGAGTAGGTATTATAGGTGAAAAAAGATTGTTAGCCCTCTGGTTTCTTGAGTAAATGTCAGCTGCATTTTATTTTTTAAGGCAAAAATATGTTCTTTTGCATTTTCCTCAAAGCATTACCTGGAACCAGAAAAACTTTGACTTTCCTGCTTGTTGGTCTTGTCGGACCCAGGGCATGTGTTATCACACAGCTGTGTCAAGCAAGCTGCTCTACATCTTTTCTCCTGAACTGTCTAATAATGACAAACACTTTTTAAAGTCAAAACCAAGTGGATGCTGCTGTGATCTTTCTCTGTTGATCCATGAGCAGGGCACAGCTAAAAGAAAAGCCTAACTGGAGTGCAGTGGGGCTAATTGAGGGACCATGTGCTGGGAGAGAACTAAATTTAATGTCAAGAATTAAGCTTGAGAGAAGGCTGATTATTTGCCTTGGGAATGGCAAAGAGGGGAAAAATGATGTCAATTTTTTGCCTGGCAGTTTTGTCATATGGAAGGAGGAATGTGAAAAAAAAGCATCATCTACAAGGTCTTATGAATCAAGGAGTGGAATATTAGCTGTCCAACATAGCCCCTGAGTTGAGTATCAAAGTCCCTGTGCATGACTGGTTTCTCTGGGATCTGCCGGAGTCGATTGATCGAGCTGTCACAGCCCCTTATGTGTCAGAGCAGGAGGAGGCCTGTGGGGAGAAATTTTAATGGTACTTGTCGTCAAAGAAAAATGTTGTACTTCTCACTTCAGTGGCCCTGCTGACACCATCAATGTGGTGCCTGCACTCATCCTGTGTAGGATCATGGCAGGCTTCCTCATGTTGACCTGATCTTTACCAGGGCTCCTGCTCACTGGATGCATTTCTGCTACACAATTAAAGACAGCAGGGGGACTTCAGCTTCTTAGGAAATTGTAGTGTAGCAGCTCTAGACTACTCCAGCTAGGTACAAAATTCTGAATATGTAAGATTCAGATAAATGTAATCATGCTTGCAGGACAAGAAGACTAAGGAATAAAGTTTTTACTTTATGTAGAGAGGTTTGCTTTGTTAACTTATTTTTTTTAAAACATATATATTTGTAATTTGTCTACAACCATGAAGCATCTCAGTGCTGGTTTATGTCCACAGGCTCAATGTTGAGGGTGTACACTGGCAGAAGGGCTGACTGAAGAAAAGTGTTTCTTGTTCCTTAAAGTAGAGGACTGAACTGGCCAGGCAGAGCCCAGATAGTGGAGCAGTTCACAGGAGCTGCAGCAGTGGCAATTTATGCACAGGTCAGCAAGGAGTAGGAAGTGCTGAAGACTACAAAGGCATTGTGAATATTTTTGTCATGGCTTCTGCTTCCTTCTCGTGACCTTGGAAGCTTGAAGTAGGAGGAAGAAATTGAGTAGATATCATAGAGACATTGCAACATCAAAAAGGCACATCAAAAAGGACAGACAAATTTTTTCCTCCAAACCCTTCTGCTACCCCAGGAAAAAAATATCCATGTGTGATTTGCATGGTCTGAGATAACAAATTAAATGTGTATAAGCAAAACTGTTTTTTTTTCCCCCTTATTTCATGATGCCATTTGTGAATACTTCAGATCAAAGGAGGTGCCCAGTTCACAGCTGACATAACTTGTACTGGTGCCTGCTGTTATTCCTCCCCAGATGCAGGACCCTGCACTTGTCCTTATTGAACTTTATGAGGTTTGTCTTCACTCAGCTCTCCAGCCTGTCCAGACCTTGTTGGATGGAAGAACAGCCTGATGGGGTTTGGACCCACTCCCCCCACCAACTCCCCTCCCCTTCCTTCCCCCCCACCCCCCAGTTTTATATAATCAGCAAACTTAATCCCCTCATCCAGGTCGTTCATAAAGATATTGAACAAAACTGGACCCAGTACAGATCCCTGGGGAACACCACTGGCCACAGGCCTCCAAGTTGACTCTGTGCCACTGATGATGACCCTCTGAACTCTACTGTTGAGGCAGTTACCAATCCACCTCACTGACCAACCATCTATGCCACATTTCCTGAGCTTTTCTATGAGGATGTTATGGCAGACAGTATCAAAAGCTTTACTGAAGTCAAGGTATATGACACCCACTGCTCTTCCCTCATCTACCCATTTGGTCATGGTTTTATAGGAGGCTATCAGATTAGTCAGGTAGGATCTCCCCTTGGTAAATCCATGTTGGCTACTCCTGATAACCTTCTTGTCTTCCATGCGCTTAGAGATGACCTCCAGGATAAACTGCTTCATCATCTTTCCAGGGTTGGAGGTCAGCCTGACTGGTCTGTAGTTGCCTGGGTCTTCCTTCTTGCCTTTTTTTGAAAGCTGAAGTGACATTTTCTTCCTTCCAGTCATCAGGCACCTCTTCTGTCCTCCATGACTTCTCAAAAATGATGGAGAGAAGCTCTGCAACAGCATCAGCCAGCTCTCTCAGCACTCATGGGATGCACCTCAGTGGGGCCCATGGATTTGTTTGTACAAGAGATCACTAACCCAATCCTAGCTGACCAGTGGAGTGTCCTCTTCCCTCCAGTTCTGCTTCCTTGCTTCCAGAGTCTGAGGTTCCTGAGGGTTGGTCTTTGGAGTAAAGATTGAGACAAGGAAGACATTCAGCAACTCTGCCATCTCTGCATCATCAGTTACCACATCTCCAATATCATTCAGTAGTGGGCCCACCTTTTCCCTGCTCTTCCTTTTGTCATTGATATATTTGAGAAACCTCTTCTTATTCTCGTTCACCCATTCCAAGACTCTGTTCCAAGAGGGCCTTGCCCTTATTTGTTGCATCCCCACATTCTCTGGCAATGTTTGTATAATCCTCCCAATTGCCCAGACCTTTTCTCCACATATTGTAAACCTTCTTTTTCTTTCTGAGCTTTTCTAAGAGTTTCTTGCTTATCCATGCAGGTCTCCTGCCTCCCTTACTTGACTTTTTTTCAAGGGAGTACATTTTTCTTGAGCTTGAAGGACGTAATGTTTGAATATTAACCAGTTCTCTTGGGCTCCCCTTCCTTCTAGAGCCCTTGGGTGTAGCTCATCCAGTCCCATAGACTTGTGTGTATGTCTAAGTGGCATAGCAGATCACTGACCACTTCATCACTTATTTTGAAGACCTCATTCTGATTCCCCTTCCCTGACTACTAGTTCATGAGGCTGGGTGTCCAGGGAACTGTTGGTTTCAGTGCTAAAGACCAAGGTAAAGTAAGCATTGAGCACCTCAGCTTTTCTTCATCCTTAGTCACTTTGTTTCCCTCTGCATCCAATAAAGGATGGAGATCTTCCCTAGTCCTCCTTTTGTTGTTTACGAATTTGTAGAAACGCTTTTTATTATCCTTAATGGCTGTAACTAGGTTGAGCTCTAGCTGTGCTTTGGCTCTTTCTCCTAAATTTCTCCCTGCACAGCTTTACTACATCTTTACAGTCCTGATGAGAGACCTGTCCCCTCTTCCAAAGGCCATAGACTCTCCTTTTTTTCTTGAGGTCCAGCCAAAGATCCCTATTCAGACAGGCTGGATGCCTTCCCTGCTGACTCATTTTTGGCACACAGGAACAGCCTGCACCTGTGCCTTTAAGACTTCCCTCTTGAAGTATGTCCAGCCTTCCTGGACTCCTATATCCTTCAAGGTCACCTCCCAAGGGACTTTGTCAATCAGTCTCCTGAACAGTTGTTGCTTCAGAAGTTTTTGTCCACTTGAAACTAGGAGGGAAAATAGTGATAAAACTAACCTTCAGGTTTAAAATTTTATTTTTTTAAGTGTAGCTTTATGTTGCTCTTTAGAAGTTTGGTTCTATATTTATTGCCTTTCCCTTAAGAGTGAGTTTTTTAACATGATGCAGTGTGATAGTTTCCTTCAACTTTTTAGAAAAGTTTCAATGTTAAAACTTTGCATTAGCGTATCAAGGGATCTGTCTTGCTGCCAGTTTTTCAGAACAACTCCATTTTGAAATCAGTGGGGATATCTGTTGAACAAGGAGCAGCATGATATGGCCCAGGGCTACTAGTTGGTTACTTGATAAATGTTATACAAAATGTGTCTTGATTATTGCACTCTTTCTCTTTTTGCTAAGTGCCTTGCTACCAGGAACAGTATCCATTAACTTCTTCTAGCTAATGGTTTCCCCATGAATGTGTTTCTTCTGCCACAGAGGTGTCAGTTAGGAAGAGGGAGAGGAATGTAGTCTGACAGCTGTCCCTCTTGTATGGCAGCTGGTACTTCTTCAGCAACTGTGGGACACCAAAGAGAAAGGGCAAGAGTCCATAAAGAGGTAACTTGGTATTTTAGACCAGATACTCAAAGGGGTATGTTTGTACCACTTGACCAACTTTGACTGACTGTTTTTAGTTTACTGTTGACTGTTTACTGCTTTACTGTTGATCCTTTTAGATACTTCCAATTATGATGTTTTGTCCATTAAGGTTGATAGTAAGGCAACAAGGATTCTTTTGTTCTTGGCAACTTCCAAGAAAGCCCTGAAACATTGAAGCTATTTGTGTAATATAATTACTATAAACTTCAGTGTAATGGTCCACATGAGCATCGACATGTTGGTAGTTTTGCCAAGCAGTTTTAGCAAACATGCTACTGAGTCTTGAATTATACCTTGAGTGTTATGAAGACGAAGGTAATCTTTAATATTTTAGCCAATATTTAGAACTTCAGGAACTGAATGTAGCTTTGGTATCTAATTCCTGCTAATTAAAAGCACTTATTAGTAAAGTTGAACATACTTCCCAGTGAAGGTCAGATATGGAAGAGGTTCCACTAAGGCCATTTGGTAAGTTCTAGATCAGGAGCTCCCTGATTCAAAAATGTACTCAAGGAAGGCAATATAGTGCAAATTTCTCCTGATCTTACTGTTTCTAAAACACATTTGTAACTTCTGTTGGAGAAAGGCAAATTCAGTCTCATCATTCTTATGCTTTTAAGATATCTACTCCTTCTACAGCAATTACTAATCTTTCTGGCTCTGGCTCTCCACATCACAACTGAATAGTGACATCTTAGGCAAAGGTCTTACCAAAATCATAGTCTTGTGCAGGTACTAGGAATTAGTTTACGAGTGTAACGAATTAGAGAAGGGGAGCTGAGTCCTTTCACTACGAATGAAACTAATACACATGATCAATCACACACAGCTACATCATAAATGTTATGGAAGGACAAGAATCAGTACAGAGAAAAAGAAACAGAAGAGTCAAACTTTAAAGTATATTTTGTTCTTTCAATCAAATGCAACACTGCAGGAAACAATCCTGAAAACAGCTGTGTATGCTCACCTTGCTGGGACTTATGGGTATCAGTTGTTCTTTCACCTCAAAGAATTTAGTCGGTACAGCATAACTTTGAGCTGGATGGAAAAACCACAAGTCACAGTTGGATTTTTTAAATGCAAGATAATTTTTGAGGATGCTTTAATTATGAGGTCCTCTCAGGTCCAAGAGACACTTCTGATCACACAGGACAGCTTCAAATTACATTGTGCCTTGAGTCACTACTTGAGACATGGATAGCCTAAGTTCCAGGCTTTTATGTTATTGATGTGAAGTAGTGATGTTGCTCCTGCCACTTTCACCTAGTAAGGAGGTCTTACCCTTTGCTCTAAAAGCTCATACTTTTTTTTCAAAAGAAAACACATTTTGCGTTTCACATTGAATCAAGACACACACCCTACAGCTTGACTCTGTTTCTGGTTTTCCCATTCCCATGAGATGTCTTGCTTTCTCACCATTCTGACCAGCTGTGGCTAGCCATGAGATTCATTGGAGTTTAGTAAAGTGAAAAGGTACTTGTGCTGCATGAAAACTAGGTTGGCAGGCTTCATAGCCTCTCCCTGACACCTGAATGACCTCTCTGGTTTTTTTTCCACATAGTGATCAACATAGCAACATAGTAACTTTGATGTGTGTATTCATTCCTACATCCACCAGTTCCACCTTATACTTCTGTGTCTTCATTTATCTGCTAAGTGTAAGTTCATACTCAGTTGTTCCAGCTCTTTTCAACAAAAAAATTTTTTTTCCTCAGTGCTAATAACAATGGAATTTTCATCCTTCATTGGGTTTTTGTGTGCTACTGCATTCAAGCAATAAAGAAAATCTCTTCTCTTTGCCCTTGACACTTGTTTTACAAAGGGATACACTAGAAGTAACCAGAGCCAGCTGTTCCTCTGATTTAAGTAGGCAGAGCTTTATTGTCATCAGTAGAGTTATGCCAAGTTTTACAATTTCATGGCATACCATAAATGGTTTTGCCCTCCGAACTAATGTTTTTGAAAGCATTTTCCTGCATTCTAAACCTTGTTGTAGAATGATAATGTTTCCAAGGGTTACTCTCTAGGCAGCTAATTACTTGTTTAGCTTCCCACACTTTTGCTTTTAATCTCTACTTCATGACCGGTGAAGATAATTTTAGTCTGGAAGATAAGGTTTTCTACTCTGTTGTATACAGGAAAAACAGCTTTTTGAAAATCCAAGCAGACTAAGACCTGCAAATGTTTTGCTATATAAAAGTATCAGATGAGGAGGGATAGTTGTGTGCAAACTTGAGTAACTTATTAAAATGCATTAAAAATATGACAGTAGTCTCTTGATTTGACATTAGGTTGAGATTAGTTAAAAAATGAAAACAGCTGCTTTGCCATCACAAACAAAGAATTCAACACTTTCCCTTATCCTCTTGCCAAGCTGCTGCTAAGTCTTATCTTTTAATTAAACCTGAACTTCAAAATACATGTGTCTAGAATGCCAGTATATTAAATGAAATATCAATAGGTACACAGTATTCTCTGTAATTAGCATTCTGTATAGTGGTTTCTTTTTTTTTTTTTTTCATTACAGAATGGACACATTAAAACCCCTAATTTTGGGTTTGTTTTTTTTTTTTCTGTTGAAAACCAGAATAGCAATCTTTAACCTGACCAGTCTTTTTTTAATTTCTTTTTCTATTTTTCTTAAAAAAAGTGTTACTTAGTTATTTTAAACATTTTAATGAATAAAGCAAGACTGGGGATTTGAAGGTAAAACTCTAACTTGAGTGAAGGTAGTGGGAACTTTGCCATCTATTGAAGGCCACTGTTTGTAGACTTCCCTAGATGGGGATTGAAATTACTATGCAAGCACACAGTTTTGATCTAGATGTAGTTATTCATTTAGGGAATGGAGGTAAAACCCTACGACTTATATGACTAAGTCCACTGAACTCTAAACAATTTCAAAATACTGAATGTCAAAGAATGCAATTTCTGGCTACAGTGACTAAAATCCACATAATTTCTGTGTGTCCCAGGCCAGCAAAGGACTTAATTCTGTCCTAAAATAAGAAATGGTGGCAACACCACTGATATTCTTAAAGTTAAATGTATACTTTGCTAGGCTGTGCCTCAAGTATTTATAAATTATAAATTACCAAGCAATCAAGATTAATTCCCAGATAACTGTATGACCAAAGAAAGGGTTGACTATATAAAAGAAATTGAATCGGTGTCCAAATGGCTGTATTACCAGGAGAAAAAGATATGTATTCAGAACTTTAGTGGCCTAAAATGCTTTAGTCACCTTGACAATATTAATAAAGGTCACCTTTTCCTCAAATATACATGATGACTGCTCTTTAATTTCTGCTGAATTCAGCATTACATTGCAGTTGTGTGCACATCAATAATACAACAGGGCTGTAATGACTTATAACCCAGAGTAAACATAGTGTATTGATCTAACACATAATGATGTGGTAAGCACTGAGACTAAACCAAGCATCAAAGAGGGAATTCATGATGAAAGCAAGCAAGACTGTTTCTAGCAACTTTATGCAAACATTAGGAAAGGAGTTAATTGGAAAAATTTATTGAATTTAATTATGCATGAATCTTGTGGCAAGTAAAGCAGTACTCAACTCATTGAGAAATCATAGCTTGGAACAGCCATTCTGACTGCTTTATATCCTGATGTGCTGATGGCCACTTTTTACAGGATTGCAAATTCCATGGCTGTCTTTAGAGAGTATGTTGACATTAGGAGAAATATCTGGGATTTCTGAATCACTGATGAGGTGTTTCAAGAACACTTGGGAACCTGTGAGAGGGGACCATATACTATCTTTAAAAACAGAAAAGTAGTAAGAATAAAACAGTGAGATCCTTGGGAAGACTTGGAAACAAGTAACTAACCTGCATCTGCATCTAAAAAATCAGGAGATAATAAAATTATAAAAAGAGTAATTATAAGTTAAATCTAAATCTAATTTAATTTCCTTCCTTGACACTGTGACTATCTCTATATCTGGAAGAGAAAACTGTAAAACTATGAAATCGGAATTTTAATGTCACTTTTTGACATTATTCTACATGACAGCCTCTGGAGAAATTTAAAGAAATGTGATCTATCTTTAATCATTTTGAGAAGCATGCAAAATGTGAATAAAAAATTTCTCACTTTAATTAGTGTGAAACACTGGGCTTCCCCAAGGGTATTAATTTTTAAGTAAGGGGCTGATAAAGAGCATAACAGGCCACCAAGAATGAGAAGAAAGTTTGGAAAGAAAAGCTGCAGAGGATGTTACACTCATTGATGGCAGAAAACCATAACCTACATGAATTTACATTAAATCAGATTTACATTAGATATTAAGAAAACCTTCCAAAATATTATGGAGGATGAAGTATTATGATGAGATATGTGGTGATCAGAGATTCACTGAGACACAGAATAACTTGGGTTGGAAGTTCCCTTAAGAGGCCATTTGTTCCAACTCTCCCCTTGGATCCAAGAGCGTGTTTCTCAAGATGATGTCCAATGAAGTTCTAATTAGTTTAAATGATGGAGATACTGCAGCCTCTCTGGAAAAAATGGTGTTTCACCATCCACACAGTGAAATTCTTTTTCCTTGTATCTCACTGGAATTTTCCATGTTGCAACTTGTGTCCATTGCCTGTTGTTCTATTATTTTGTATGTCCAGGAAGAGTCTGGCTCTGCCTTCTCTGTGTTGTACCACTAGGTAGCAGAACTGTGGAATTTCTGCTATTGCAAATATTATCAACAAGTTTTATAAGCATCTTCTGGAAAATGCTGGAATTTCCCTCAGTACAGGGATCAAAAGAAACGAGAGCAAGTCTGTTATTCTGTCTCTTTGTGGGTTCCTAAATTTATATAATTCTTTGGAAAATGCAGAAACATAGCATTTAGTAAGTTATTGTATCTATGTATATAGATACTACTTTTAACAGCAAGTTCTGGGTTGGTGAGTCATGAATATATTTCTTCTTCATGCACTCTTCCTATGGTCAAATATTTGAATCCCTGAGCTTGCAATTTTTAATTATTTTTTCTTTTCCTTCAAGAAATACCAAGATAAATATATGGCATGGAAGAGTTTGTGGTCTAGTTTTCCCTGGAGTAGAAGTCTTTTTAATGAATCAGTTCTATAAGGAAGAGAAAAAACAGTACCCAATTTTATTGACAATGAAAAAAAAAAGTGGTAAACCAAAATTAAGATTCCAAATAGTGTAAGAAGGTCTAATCAGTTGTATGTGTTAATTTTCAATAGAAATGTCTAATGAGGGCATAAAAATGAAATCAGAAGAGTTCTGTTGGAAGCAAGAACATAACTAATGACAAGAACTAGATAAAAATGTGCAAAGATTAAAAAAAGTGATTTTTGATGAGTATACTACAAAACGAATTAAACTTGCAGATTCATAAAATATGCATGGAGAATATGAAAATAATGAGGAGAAGAGGTCTGAAATTTTAGAAATTGTATTTTTTTTAAATTCATGGGAGCCCACAGGGTTGCTTAAGATTCTTGGAAAAACAGCTATATAAAGGAAGATCTAGAAAAAAGTTGACAATATTGTGTATTCTTCAGCCAATATTTATATTAAAAGCTGACATGAAACATTTGTAAGCATTTGTTTCAAAAAAGGACACTAATCAAGTATAACTCCATTCTTCAGTAGTGTTTGTGTGTATCTTCAATGTTGCCAATAGGATATACAGAAAAGTATGGAGGAAAACACATGTGGTTGGTCTTGGTTCTTTACTCACTTCCTAATAACTCATTAAAGCCAGAGTAGCTTACCTGAATCAAAAAATGAATGCTTTATTATTCTCTAGACAAGTGAATGAGCACTCCATGATTTCAGTCTTTATTGAAAAGATTTTCATAATTCTTTCTCTGCAGTCAGATGTTGAAAAAGTGTTTTTAAAATATGAAGAAAAATAAGTCCATTCTGGGTTGTTTGTAACATTCCACCATACCGTGAAATCCTGCCACCTCATTCTGACAGCTAGAGAGCCAGCAGTGTTGTCATTTTCGGTCACTGGAGCTTAGTTAAGGAATTATTGCCCTCTTCAGACAGTCCTGCTGGGCTGCATCTTGCTCAGGCAATCACCTGTTTTATTCTCCAAAGATGTCCATCCTATCCTATTCTTATGTAATGAGTAGCTGAGGTAAGATAATGATACTTCTCTGTGACATTGAAGGCAACGTGTAAAGTAAGAGCTATATTTGAAATGACAATGGTCTTTTAATGACCTCGAAGCACTTTTTGTTCTGGCTAGAGCATGAAGGTTTGGTGAAACATTCTTTAGCTACAGTAGCACAGTGTTTGCAATATCATTTTCTATCTGGTCTTTTCTATTCAAACTGTTTTGCTTAATCTTTTGTAAGGAAATCTACTCAATTCCATTTTCAGGGTAACATTTTGGAATACATCAGTTACCATGATCATGCTGAAATGAACTTGTAGTTCAAGAAAATGTATTATCTCTCTTTTCCAGGGCTTGATTACTTTTCCTGGGAAAACAACAAATAGCTGCAAATGTAATGTCTGTTAATCATGATAATACATGCATTGAATAGCTTGCCAGGATTACATTTATTAATTTGCTCTGCAGTCATAGTAGATATCTCCTTTAGTTTTCCTTCACAGATGTACATTTCTTCATCCAGTTCCAAAATAAAATTTAAATCCCATTCCTGTTAACAGTGACATGTCTGCAGTCCTGACAATACAGTGAATGATTCGTTGTGTCAGAAACGAGGAAATAGAAAATCTTTAACCATGTATTACACAATGGTATTGCCATACCTCTGGAAGCATTTGGAACTTCTGCTCAGTGGGACAGATTCACCACGTAAAACAGAGACCAATATTTAAAACGTCGTTGGCCCTATGGCCACATGGCCACCTTTCTGTTCCGCTTCACCAATAATCCTTGGAGAAGACTTGACTTTAACCATACAGTGTTTTAAATCCTTCTCCTTGCAGTCCTTGTCTTTCAAAACATGCCTGTAGGAGAAGGTGGCAATAGCAGCAGACAGTCACTCTTTAACTATAATGTGCAGCCTGCAGCAAAATTAATTTTGGCTGTGCCCTTTGCCTGATGATGTCTTTTTTTTTTTTTTGAGGGGAGAAGAAACTTCACTTCCCTTCTTGCTGAAATCATTCTAATTAAATATTACTTGGGCCAGAAAATGTGCCCACAGGCAATCAAAATTAATGGCTAAAGCACCCATGAACAAAAATTTCAGTTTGAATCACGGTGAATATTTAGAAGCATTCAGTGGAGCTGTCTTCACTAAGGTAATTTGCTCTTTCTTGTGTTTATTTGTTTATGTTCTCTATCTCTCTAAGGTTATTTATATACTCCAGAAAGCTGAAAATGTCTTCTATGTGGGCTGCAGAGAAAATTGTCCCCTTACAGCTTGCCAGCTAGGAAATTCTTGTGGTGGTTGTTAGTTCAAAACCAGTGGATTTTTAACTCTTATTAATTAATTCACCTTTGGAATCCATGTACAATCTTCACAAGCCAGTTGCACTGAAGCATGCAAAAAACATGACTCTGAGAATCCTCTATGAACAGCTTGAAAAAATAGGGACACAAACCAAAACATGAATGAATTAGTTCTTTATCAAAAAATAATACAAATCATTAGATCTTTCACTCAGTACTGTCATCCAAAAAAGGGAGAAGAAAATAAGCATAAATGAAAATAAAAATTGTTCTACTTATAAAAGTGATTTTTCTAACCTTCTCCCTTGGCTGGAGGCAATGTTAGCAAAACCACAGGTGTTATGTCTTCAATACAGTGGCCATGTGGTAGATAGAACTTCACCAAAACAAGGCCTAGGCCAAGCTAAAAACCCTAATCTGTAGGAAGATCTTAAAGCTTAAAGCTGGGTGGTGCATGATAAAGCTGAATACATGGAAAGCAATCTTGTTGGAGGGCTTTTTTTTCCTTTTTCCTCATGAAGAATAGTTTGAGTTTGCTAGACTTGAAAGCCTGAAGTAATAAATCATCCTTAAAGTGTATTTACTGGTTCTCACAAATTTTAGTAAGTTCAGATATGAAAGATATATTTCTCAAATAACAGGATAAAAGCACTATAATCTTGTGAAGATGTGAGAAATAGCCTCTTATAAAAACAAAGTCACTTTTAACAGTTGTTACTACTCTTTAAGATTTAATTATTTATGAGATTTCTTTGGTGAATACTTTGTATCTAAACTGTATTTCTATATCACTTGTTTCTCAGTATATATCACAATTTATATATATATATATATCTATCTCACAATTTCTCAGTTATGTTTGCACTCTCTAGAATCCTCTCTAAAATCCTGTTAATGTTTCACTTCTGTGGCTTCTTGATTTCTTCTTTCTACTGTCAACGTAGCCCTCTCTCTGGCTTCTGGCGAATAGACCTGAAAAAAAAAGATGGGAGAGATCTGAGCACTGATTTAAGGGGATGCAAATTGGCTGTGATTGTAGTTGAGGTGAATGTCAAGGAAAGAAGCTGGTCCAATCATGAGTTAATGTGGTGTGTCCAAGATTGATAGCAGCAGAGGGCTCATGTGAGCATTCCTGTAGCACAATGATCCTGGGTTTTGTTGGAAAAAATGAATATAACGATTGATCAGACCTGTAGTCTCATCACTGATCTTTTTCTATTTTACATTCAGAAAAAAACTTAAACAACCCTCCTTTTATCACCATGCTCATTTTTGTGGAGAATTAGTGTACTGTTTTCCAAGAGGAAAACAAAGAAGTATCACAGAAGCAAAAATAATTAATCTACTATGCCATGTGTAAGTGGCCTCCCTGACAGTCTAGCTCTCTGTTTCTGTGCTCTTACAAGTGTCATTTGTCTGGGGCCATGTAGAGCATTCATGTAAAAGCGAATTACAGAGATTCTGTGCTGTATCTCTCACTCTGCCTCAAGGTCCATTGAATCTAATGGGAGACTTTCTGAAGACTTCAGTGGTGTTTTGAAGACATTTTTCCACATTTTTATGTAATGGGTGTATGTAGGTGCTCATGAATATCCATCCCCTGAAGACATTCTGGCAGAGATTTCCTTCAGGCTCTAATACCAGAGAATCTTGGATGTGATTTTAGGTTCTTTACTCAGCCAAATGCAGAAAATTCATGAGGTCTCAGGGGTTTGTTCCTCCAATTTTCACAAATGTTGGTAGTTCTATCATGGGCTGCATACTGCAATTTACTGATTATATCAAAGGAACTGAAGTGCTAATCCCAGGTGAGCTGCTGACTGTGTAATGAGAGGCTTCTAAAATCATTCAAAGTTACTGAAACAGGTGTTGTGAGGGATAAGAACATCAAGCCAAAGCAAGGAAAAAAGCATATCACAGAAGCTTTGCTTCCATAGTCATTTGTACTGAGCAGATTTCCTTTTGCCATCCAATTGGCTTTACATTATTTTGTTGGTTTTAAAATTAATCTCCTGCTCCCACAAAGTTCCAGACTAACAAAACTGGAAAGTGAAACCACACTGACCAAAAAATTCACAATAGCAGTGGCAGAGCAGTTACCAGCCTCTCTTTTGAAACTTCTAATGGGGCCACTAACCTTTGTGTTTGCTTTTATGAGACAGAAAAATATCCATCAGGACCTAGATGGAGGTCATCCACACTTTTCATATGGGTCGCTGAATAATGATCACAGTGTAGCAACTTCCATTTTGGATCAGTAATACAGAGGTGAAAAGCACCATCTTTCATTATTAATACCACATGTACTCTAGGTCCCTGCTTTGATTTCTTTGTACTACTGGTTCTATGAACTCTTAAGAATCTGCTTACTTTTAGGGCTGAGCAGGTTGCTTTTTTTCTGACTTTCAAAATGGATTTTGAACCTTAAAAACCATCTGTTTACAATTGCAAAAAGAATATATCTGGAAGAGAATATATGAAAAAAAAATGGCCCCAGAACTTTTTTGGTAGCAAAGGAAACAAGTGTATAAGAAGAAAGAGAATGAGTTATATTCTTCATTATATAAGATACTAGAGAGTAATGAAAACTAGTAAATATAACCACTACGAATATAAGAAAAGGAACAGTAAAGCTTCTTTCCAAACAGATGGCTTGTTTTTATTCTGGAAGATACATAAAATCACAGAATCACAGAATATGAGAGGATGGAAGGGACCTCCAGAGATCACCGAGTCCAAGCCCCCTGCCAAAGCAGAATCGCCTAGACTAGTCTGCACAGGAACACATCCAGATGTGTTTTGAATATGTCCAGAGAAGGAGACGCCACACCCTCTCTGGGCAGCCTGTTCCAGTGCTCTGCCACCCTCACTATAAAGAAGTTTTTCCTCATGTTGAGGTGAAATCTTCTATGTTCAAGCTTGTACCAGTTGTTCTTTGTCTTATTTTTGCGCACCACCAAAAAGAGCCTGGCTCCCTCCACCTGACATCACCCCTCAGATATTGACAGACATTGATGAGATTCCCTCTCAGTCTTCTCTTCTCAAGACTAAACAGCCCCAAGTTTCTCAGTCTCTCCTCACAGGGGAGATGCTCAAGTCCCCTAATCATACTCATGCCTCTTTTGGATTCTCTCCAGAAAATCCCTGTCTTTCTTGAACTGGGGAGCCCAAAACTGGACACAGCATTCCAGGTGTGGTTTCACCAGCACAGAGTAGAAGGGGAGAACAACCTCCCTAAACCTGCTGGAAACACCTCTCTTGATGCACCCCAGGATACCATGGTCTCTCTTGGCCACAAGAGCACATTGCTGTCTCATGGAGAACTTGCTATCCACTAGGACTCCAATGTCTTTCTCCATGGCGCTCAAGGGAATACATTTTTCTTGAGCTTGAAGGAGGTAATATTTGAATATTAACCAGCTCTCTTGGGCTCTCCTTCCTTGGAGAACCCTAGCCCCCTGGATGCTTTTAAATAGAGTCTTGAAGAGGGTAAAGTTAGCCCTCTTAAAGTCCAGGGTTGAAATTTTACTTATCACCCTGCTTCTTTGTTTTGTTTTTTTTTTTATATTAAACTCTACTGTGGTCACTACAGACAAGATTACCTCCAACCTTAACATCTACAACCAGTCCTTCTTTGTTTTTTAATACCAGGTCCAGCATCACGCTTCTCCTTGGTTCTTCAAATATCTGCCTGGGAAAGTTGTCATCAGTGCACTGAAGGAACCTTTTGGTCTGTTTATTCTCAGCTGTATGTTCTTTTCAACTAATATGAGAGTGATTGAAGTCACGCATGAGCACAGGGGCACTTGATCTTGAGGCTACTTCCAGCTCTGTAGAAGGCCTCATTGACAGCTTCTTCCTGGTTTGGTGGGCTGTAGTAAACATCACAACTGTACCAATCATGTTTGCTTGTCCCTTGACTCTTACCCATAAGCTTTCAATGCTTTCATCATCTCCCCCTGGGTTAAGCTTAACACACTCTAGTTGCTTACTCACATTGAGAGCAACTCCATCACCTCACCCTGTCAGTCTGTCCTTCCTGAAAAGTTCATAGTCATCCATTACCACATTCCAGTCATACGAGCTATCCCACCATGTCTCTGTAATTGCAATGAGATCACAGCCCTATGATCTCTAGCCCATAGAGATCTCTAGTTCATCTTGCTTAATTTCCAGTTTGTTTTATTATTATCCAAATTCACCATTCTTCTCAATTTAATGACATGAGAGGCAGGAAGAAAGGAAAAAGGTAACTAACAGGTATTTGAAAACACAGTGATGGAATATGCTCCTTCAAAGAGTCAACTAAATGCCCAGGATTCGACAATCTTGTGTGATATGCACTCCAGAGAATTTGGTATCTGGCAGGTTTAATTCCAAATTGACAGTCCAGTGTCAATTGACTCTGGCAACTGAACTGTCATATAATCCTCATATTGTCTCTTAAAAATGGATGCTGGAACAAAAATATAAACATGAAATTATAATTATACAAAGAAAGCTTATTTTTGCTATTTTGTATTAGGCTGGATTAGTTTTTGGTTCAGGAAACCCCACCTATTTTTATGTTGCCTTCAAGTAGTGACAACATGTGCTTACAGAACTCACTGGTGATGCTGTAAAATGAGGCAATGTGATTATTCTAATTCATGGGGGTTTTTTTCCAAGAGAATATCTATCATAATCTTAAGTTTCCCAGTAGGAAAACTGGAATAATGACAGCAGCTCTGGAATGTTATTTCTTGAACCTGAAACTACTTGCTGAACTTCATACATCTTTAAATGTTGCTTCAGAGGCAATCCGTTCTTTCATGTTGGAGTTTGAGGGCCATGCTTGGAATAGTACTTTGATCTCTGACATTTAAATGGACCGTGAGACTAAATCTGTTTTCATTAAATCTTATTTTTTGACATTTTCCTTCCATAATGTGGTGAAGGCATCTCATGCCCAGAATTATGCCCCAGATATTGTCAAAACTTGCCCCAGCTTGTTTTGGTCACATCCTCCCTTCCTCCTTCTTTCTGGAGTGGGTGCTTAGCCCAGAGCCAAGCAAAGAAAAGACCAGGCATCAGCCAGCTGGGGTAAACAACCCAACCTGCTTGTTTGGGGAAACCAAGGCTATCCACCTACCTTATGAGATGCTTATGCTATGCTCGTGCTCCTTCCATGTTTGGGCATAATTCTAGCTGCACTCTTGGTCATAGGCTGAAATGTTTAATCAAAATTGATCATTGGCCGAATTCAAGGCTTGAGTAACATAAATATACCCCAAATGGTAAACAAGTCACTCTTAGCCTGAGCTCTTTGCTCAAGCTCTTGCTACTAAGTTCCTTGTTATTGCTTTGGCTATTAAGCTCCGCTACATGCATGCATACTACTGGCCTCTGCAGTCTGGAGAGAATCCAGCAACCCGGGAAGTGCCACCATGCCTCAGTTTACCTGGAAGACTGCAAAGAGTCCTTTGCAAGCTGCTCTGTAACTACAGCAAGCTCTGCATCGTAATCCCAGTCCCACCAGTAGGAAAAGCAGCCACCGCGTCTTAAAGGGACTGAACCCTGAAGGTAAGACTACCTGGTCGGGGGAGGAGTAGCCTGAACCTTTCGGCCAGTCCTAACATATAGTCTGCTACAGCCACAAGCTGCAAACCTGTGAGCTAAAGCCCTTTGTGTGCCAGCTCTGCACAGGAATTGCACTCAGCTGCACCCTGCGTGACCCCACAGTCATGGGAGAAGGGAGCTGCCGCCCGTGCTACTCCACAGCCCTCTAAGTCAAAAGCTGACCCAGGGCAACTCATAGTTCGGACCACCTGTGAGCGTTCCATACAGTTTCACAAGGGACTGAATCCTGCTGAAACGGCAAAGCAGTCGCCACTGGGAAGAATTGGCTGGTCGCTCATTTCAAGCTGAGACAGGGGAAAAGCCGTGCCGCTCCGCGCCAGCCCCCCATGCTCTCTAACAGCTCCAGCAGGGACTGCAGCCCCAAGGCAGCTGCCCAAGCCCGTTCCAGCTACTTCTCTCCCGCAGGTGGGGGAGGAGAAAACTGCCCCCACCACCGCGTCTGGAGGGACTACCCTTCTGGGAGCCAGCACTTGATCTCTGCAAGCCTCTGAGCCTCAGCAGTGACCAGTCACAGCCGGGTCCCCTTAGCCCAGAGCCAGTGTCTGCAACCCATGTAACGTAGCTTAGCAACTAGCTTAACAAGTGAAACACTGTATTTTTCTCAGTGTTCATGTGTTTAACACCAGCTATGGTTCTGTTTAAATCCCCGTGCTCTTAGCTCAAGTGGTATCATAACCTATGCCTTATAAGCACCCTCCCTGTCCATGCCCGGTGTCATAATTTGTGATCATAATTGATCTAAGTCTCTAAAAGGTTCCTTTAAGTTGTATTGCCCTGACACACTGTCTCTTCTAGCTATTAGCAGCTGCAAATGTCTTGTTGAGTCGCCACCTGGTGGAAAAGCAGGTTCTTAATTGAATAATTATTTTGTAATCTTATAATTGGGTTCAAATTTTTATATTATACCAGTTTATGGGGTATATCTCATGATTGTGCACTATAATCTGCATATAAATATTGGCAAATCATTATTAATACTTTTTAATATTAATAAAATGATTTTCCATATTTAATATTTTCATAACTCATAAATTAATAACTTCTTCATTACACATAACACTAAGCCAGCTGTGCTGCTTCATCATATTTGCCAACTAATTTTATAAAGGTAGCAGAATAAACTTGATTTTTCTAACAAGAATCCTTTAATGATATGAAAGCTACTTCTGGTCTTGGTTTATTAAACCTGTGTTGCTACTGTGTGTCATGTTTCATGGTTCTTCTAGAAGCATTGAGAGGTAAGCCTCTAATGAGTTTCAAGGCATCCCTGGAATTCACTTAAGTGATGTTTCCTATGTATGTTAAGTCACTGAACAAAATGACCCTTGCTGCTTCCTAGGGGTAACACACCTCTAGCTTCAGAGCTAAGTTTCAAAGGAAGTGTTGCAAGCATTGTCTTTTGGGTAAGGGTGAAGGAAAGGTCACTGCATCTAGTGAACTGGGATGGCCTCAGAGTTTTGTGCTGACCTCAGTGTGCTACCAGACTTCAGTGCAGGCTTTTCGGTGCTATTCAATGCACATTTCAAGCCAACTGCCCTGTGCACAGTGGCCAGTGTACACACAGCAATCCCTGGAGCATCACAACGTGTTAATGTACTGCAAAAACTACTACTCTAGTAAGGTCTTGGGGCCATTGGAGTTGCACTGTCCTTGTTATTGACTCAATCCTCATCCAAAAGCTATTAAAAAAAAAAAAAAAGTTTTTTTCTAGAGACTTTGTGCCACAAGGCAACCAGAAATAAAAGGCCCTTTTCTTAGATCTTTCCTTAGAAGAGAGAATATACCCCTTTATATTTTATTAAGTATATATTGTATTTGACTAGAGCAAATGAATGAATTTTATAGAATCTAATAACTGAGCTAATGACTCAAATATAAAGTTCTTTTAACCCACGGAGAAAAGAAGTTCCATTGTAACAATAACAATAAAAAACCAAAACAGCAGTAACATCACCTCAGTGAATAACAACAGAAAATAAACTAGTAATAACTTTTTCCTAAAACATATTAAATCTCATAAATATATTTTTAATGCTTTGTGCTCAATTTAATATTTAGTCTTACACAAGACCATAAATTTCAATTGCTGAAACACACAGCTTAGCAATATACTTTGCCAAAGGCATATGTTTGTTTTTCCACTCCTTGACATTTTTATTTGAAGGGTGAGTTTCTACTATTAAACACAGGTGAGCAATTTATCTACCTCATACACCTCAGTAATTGGTCAGCGTGGGACCAACACAGGGTTTTCTGGTTTGCAGAATCACCTTGAGGTGTTATCAATCAAGCAGGATCAATCAATTATCAGGAAATACTTTCAAATTTTTAGGCAACCTCACTTTGTTCTTGTCTTCCAGAACAACACTGCCAACAAGGGCCTTTTTGCAGAATAAACTGAAAGGTGAAAGCTTTGTTCCTTCAAATCTTTCTAATCAGGGCAGCATGGTATATTTAGTAATAGCTGTTGGCTTCAGAGATAAAAAACATAAAACTTTTTTTTGTGTGTGTGTGTGAATCTCTTATTACCATTAAAACTTCAATAACTTCTGAAAAATAACATAACTTACAAGTGTTCTCTATTGAAAAACTAAAAGTGAAAATTATTTCATTTGAAAAAAACTCTCAGTAAATCCAGACTGGTTCTCCCAGTGTGTCTTGGCTACATTTCCTCCTACTCTTATCTGTTACAGCAGAATGACTAAAATTCGCTCTTCCCATAATTCTCATTAATTTTGTATACAACCATGGTCCATTCTCTACTTCCCTGTGTTTTGCATAGAGGTGAGTTTTGGGGCAGCTATGTGCATGACAGCACGTGTTTATGACCACTCAGAGGTTTACTCCTTCAGGTTCCTCAAGAAACCTGATACAAGCCTGAGTCAGGCCATGACAGCAGCTGTCACTTTAAGGCGGGAGGAAGTGCTTCTAGATTTAAATAGTGGTTTTAGGTGTAAAATAAAGGACACAAGGCAGTAATTAGCCTTTCCTGGAATCTCATTGCTTCTTTTGTCTACTCTGATATTTTTCCACAGACCTTTCTTGTCCTTAGATTTCAGACTTTTATCTTTTTATTGTGTATATATAACTTGAAATTTATGTAGTCCTATGTAAATTCATGTCCACTGGCTTTCTCGAAACAGGAACAAGATGTTCATGAGGCAACAGAAGGTGCTTCTCACGTGGTTGTTACCAGACAATGCTGTCTGCTAGTTCTCTGCAAAAGAAGAATAGAAGGGAGGGAATGTGCCAGCCCTTGCTCCTACTACCTCTGCTGGACTGGTGCAGCTGACATGGAGAGAAAAAGGGAAGCCCACCCTGTGCCATAGAGCCTCTCTGAGTCTCTCACAGAAACACAGGCTCCAGACACAAAACCAAGGGAGTACTGGGTCTGTGCTGGTGCCTGAGTTATCAATATCAAATACAGGTATGGAGTGAGGATGAAGTGAGGTAAAATGACTATAGCTTAGTGGTTTTCTTGGGAGGATTTAATTTCTGCGTTTATTCTTAAACCTAGTAATGGTCTCATGTCAAATACATGTGTACCTCAGGGAACTGAGTCTGAAACCCTGGCTCAAACCTCTGTAATTTCTTTGCCCTCACTACATGATTTCTGCACTCCTTGGATGCACAATGACCTGTCAAAAGCAAGGGCTGAGAACAATCATCGTCTTCCCATTTCACTTTGTGCTTCCTATTGTACCTGCCGAGGTGTTGGTTAGAGTCCTTTCTAGAGGCAGAGTAAAAGAGAAGATAAAGGGATATGGTTAGCCCCCTCAGAGATGTGCCTCTCATCTCCTTGCCAGGAGTTGAGAGGTGAAGGTTTCACCTGTCTTCCTTGGAAAAAATCTGTACAGCAGTGCATGCAGACAGAAAAACCCAGCTTAAAGTCGGATACTGTGGATGATCTTGTGTGGACTCACCTTCCCAGGAGAGGCTTCTGAGTAAAGAAGATGGAAATATTTTAACAGAAATCTGTTTCATTCTTTACCACCTTCCTTTCTGAGTGTTGTGTACGCAAGTGTTAGATTCGTGCAGTGACTTTTAAGACAAAGATCTTGCATCTATTTGCGAACTGCATAAAGAGTGACTTTTAACTACCCAAAGCATATCTGAAATGTATTTTCAGTGAGGCTTTTCTGTATCTGAAGGAAATGCAAGAAGGATTTCTATATATGGTCAATGATCTGTGTATTTAATGATAACACCCCACAAATTTGTAGTTGGCTATGCATTATGTGTGATATCTGGAATTTATTGGTCAGTTGCAGGAGCTGTGAAACAGAGTTATCATTGTCTCAAATGAAATCTAACTATTAATGTATTTTTTGTGTCTCAGATTGCATCCCTGCAGGGACTATAAGCATAACAGAAACTGTGATGGTTACATTCTATCAACAAGTTAGTTACATGCCCTCAAGAAAAGAAAAACATTCCTCTTCCTGTCGTGAGTGAAGAAATGATTTTACATGGCCCAGTACAGATAGCAGCAGTTGCCACAAGGTTTACAGAAATTTATGCAGAAACTGCTCAGTTGTTTGTGTTGGACTGTCAGGTGGAAGACAATGTATAAAAAAATAATTCTAGATTAGCTTCTAAGAACAAAATTCTTGAAACTTTTCAGTCACTAACAAATGCACAAATAGAGCAAATGACAAGGTGATTGCTGCATGAGCAGCAAGAGTGCAGTAAAGGTACTCACTGAAATAGATAACTTTTTAGATTTTATCAGCTATAGTGAAATATATCACTTGATTGTATCATCAAAAAGAATGAGATTTTGTTCCAAGATTCACCATTAAGTAAAATATGTTCTACAAGTTCAGAAGCTTCATACATTGTCAAAAAATGTATAGGCTAGTGTACTAGTGAGGAAAAAAGTTACAATTATGGGTTTGCCATGACTGGTGATATGTATACATTGCATGAGAACTACGTGGTGGCAATTTTAAAATTCTTCAAACATGATAAAGATAGAAATGAGGGATAGTCACTTTCCACTTCAGAAGATGAGTTATATTTCTTCTACAACCTGCTTTTTGGTACATACGTGAAATCTAGTGTATTCTCATTTTGTATGACCTGAAAATTAATATATAATGCATTCACCAAAGAGTCAGGTACAATAAAAAAAAAGGACAAAAAAACTAAAAATCCCCACAAGTTAATTCTTCTCTATCTAGAAAGATAGCATCTCAAAGCATAAGAGACAGAAATAGATTTTTCACTGATGTACATCAAGGTCAATGCCCTGACCTCATGATTTTACTTTAACTGAAGAAGTGTATTTTTATTTGATTCAGCCCCTTTCTTTGAAAAATGTTGACTTTTCAAGAAATTGCAAGGATTTTAAATGATTAATAAGCTGGATATAGTATTCTTTAGTACAAATCATTGTTTACTGAAAGATTTAATATAACGTCTGTACTTGCTTCAGAAATACAGGTAGTCTATTTTCATATCTTATGTCTTATAGTCCTATAGTCTTATAGAATGTATTAAGTATTTTCCTGCCTTGTAAAGAGCAGTGGGGAAGAATCTCTTTCTTGTCTAAACACAGTACGATTCACCAAGTCTTCCAAGTATTGGTTTTGTTGGATAACCGCAAATTAAACTTTCACAATTGCACATGTTAAGAGTTTTGAAACATATTTTAAAAGAAAGGCTGCCTCTTTCATCTTATTATGTTCCTGCGGTCTTTACTTCCAGAGGATTTTCATCTCCTTTTTAGTGAATAAGCGTTGACACTGTCAAAATCACAGAATCACAGAATTAACCAGGTTGGAAAAGACCTTCAAGATCATCTAGTCCAACCTATCACCCAACACCATCTAATCAACTAAACCTTGGCACTAAGTTCCTCATCCAGTCTTATTTTAAGCACTTCCAAGGATGGTGACTCCACCACTTCCCCGGGCAGCCCATTCCAATGGCCAATCCCTCTTTCTGTGAAGAATTTCTTCCTAACATCCAGTCTAAATCTCCCCTTGCACAGCTTGAGACTGTGTCCTCTCGTTCCGTCACTGGTTGCCTGGGAGAAGAGAACAACCCCCAGCTGGCTACAGCCTCCCTTCAGGTAGTCGTAGATGGCAATACAATCTTTAGAAAAGTCAGCCCTGAATTAGATTCAAGATTTATGTCTTTTAGGACTTAGATGACATTCGCAGAGCCTACGGCATAGTGAAGACTGAATGACTCCCAGTGCTGTTAGTGAAAATAGCCTTGCAACTCAAAATAATGATTTGTGGGCTCAGTTGAGGTGACAGTCCTTGAGATAGCAGTAAACTGCTTGTTCAGAGGACTTGACTTGTCTCAGGGGGTTATTCTGTCTCCAAGTGCCTGGAATAGGTCACAAAAGGCTTTTCCAACTTCATAGTGCACAGTGAAAAGCAACTTTACACAAGTATCCCAGACTCATAGTGTGCACGAACTGGTCTACAACTTCTCATAGCACCACTTTGCACCACAAAGATAAAAAATTTACCTTTGCCAGTTTTCTGCTTGTTAGTGTACAGATGATGATTGCTCATGTTGCCTTTCTTACTGAAGATTCACATTATATTTATTGTAGCTAAAGTGTCAGATGCAGCTGACTCTTGTAAAAGGGTCAGAAACATTTAGAAAAACATTAGTTTTCAGTCCATAAAGTACCAGAATCTGCCTTCCATCACATTTTTTTAAATTCCCATGTTTCTTTTCTGTGGTTTTGATCTGGGTAAAATTTTGGAAAAGATCTCCAAAACATTAAAAAAAACCCAGGCAAGAAAAGATTGGACACCTTTGGACCCCCTCTACTAAACAGAACAAATCCTGATGCTTCTCTGAGTTACCTCTCTGATGCCCGTGCTCTGCATTCCCAGGCAGATATGTTGTATATTTATTTAAATAACATTTTATTCTCTTTTAAGCTAGGGAAGAAAGATTATATAAGATGTTACTGTACATCTCCTGTCTTCCCTGCTTCTATCTTATTTTGCTACAGCAGTGTCATGGTTTAGACTCAGCTGGCACCTGAATTCCTACACAGCTCTCTCACAAACTTCACCCCTTGCCCCTCCAACCCATGTTGGGATGGCAAGGAGAATCAGGATCAAAAGAAAAACAAAGATTAGGAGAGTTTAGCTGAAAAATATAAAGATATCCCAGGCACACCTATCCCTGCTGT
This sequence comes from Indicator indicator, assembly GCF_027791375.1. NCBI lineage: Eukaryota > Metazoa > Chordata > Aves > Piciformes > Indicatoridae > Indicator > Indicator indicator. The sequence goes on from NC_072011.1 coordinate 38,201,410, forward strand.
CCTGTCAGAAATATGGAGAAGGAGAAAGTGAGCCCAGAATTGGAAGAAGAAAGAGAAAAGACTGGAAACAGGAAGCATCTCTAGTCACAGATTACAGCTTCTAACTCAAAGTGCTCCTCCTTTGATGTGACCTGCCCTTCCCTTATATAGCAGGCAAGATGTCAACATGGTATTGAATATCCATTGGCTGGTACAGCTGGCTGTCCTGGATATGTTTCCTCTCAACTTCTTGGGAAGGAACCCTATCCTAGCCGAATCCCAGACAAGCAGTTAAAGCAGATCGTTTGTGAGGTTTTTGGATGGTCTTGCAAATGCTTCTCTTTTTGTTTCTGTGTCTGATCGCCATCAATTGGAATAAAAGCCTGGTTTCAGTGGCTACATCTGTGCTGGTAAGTGACATTAGGCCAGGGGCCGTTTTCTGGTTGTCAAGCCAAAGGACACAAACTATGTCCAAACTCCAAGATCCTTGTGCCTCCTTTGGGCCCTATTCCACTGTAAGGCAAAACTATTATTTTGTTTTCTGTTTCCTTTTATTTTAAAGTGGAATAATGTGGGGGATTATGTATCAGCCTCTAAGAACAGTGTTTTTATAAGCAGTAACCTGAATGGGCTGCCCAGGGGGGTTGTGGAGTCTCCCTCTCTGGAGGTATTAAAAAACCGCCTGGATACGTTCCTGTGTGATCTGGTATTGTAATCCTGCTCTGGCAGGGGGGTTGGACTAGATGATCTTTCAAGGTCCCTTCCAACCCCTAACATTCTGTGATTCTGTAATTATGCTGCGTGCCTTTGGACATAGCACAAAGACAGTGGAAGAATTCGCAGTACAAATCCCAAAAGAGCAGTGTTGGAATAGTCCTGAGCTGGGATTTCACCCACGTTAACATAAGTATTCTAAGGGATTAACACAGCTGGCCAGGAGTCTTGGAGATATTTTCATGAAACCTCAACCAGCTTTGCAGAAGCAAAGAAAACTTCTCATCATGCCTTGAGCACAGACTGGCAAATACACTGAAATGCAGTGATTTCAATTCCTTGTCAATGCCAGGCTCAAAGAGATGCCAATACAGAAGAAATTATAGGAATTGGAAGATATGTCCTGGAACACTCCGCCCTCAGAAATTTCCATGGGCTTAAAGACAGACGTGTCTGTTCAACAAGAATCATTAATAGGTATAGTTGACTCTTAGTCATTTATTCCTTTGGACTTAGCAAGATACAGCCTATCTTAATAAGGTGATGTCTTTAATATTCACCTGTAGACTATCTCCAGAATGAGATCTGATGCCATATTTTTGTTGTTCCTTCACAGTTATTGGTCACATTTGATTTTAGTAGGTAACAAACCTTAATCAGAGGCAGGGAAAACTCTAAAACATTTGGATGGCCTCTAAACCATATTTTTGTTTTCATGAGGTTGAAAACTTCAGGTCACTGCATTTTTTCAGCCTCCTGAGAGTGAATTCTAACCTTTCTTACAACTATGCAACTTAGTTAATTTCAGGGATTTTTACAGATAATTTTGGTTGCTTTCCCCTCTTAGGCTGTTTAATACTACAGAAAAATCTGAACCATAGCCCTCAGATACAGGCTGATCTGTAACAAGAAAAGTGGAGAACAGAACAAAAGAGAGTGTCAGCCTAGAATGACATTAATTACATTCTTTTCATGGACTTTACTTGCAGTCCTTTAGAACAACAGTGAAAAATTTCTGTATTCAAGACACTGAGCCTGATCCCTGTCTCTTACAGTACCCTAATGAAAACCAAGAGGAGTTCTATTGATTCCAATGTAGTTAAATGAAGTAAGATATAAGGCTACAACTTGTCAGACATTTATGTAGTCCAACCACATTCTATGTAGTACAGAATAAATAAATGCAGAAGATCCCTATCTCAACCATGTCAAGGCAGACAAGACTCAGAAATTTTCATTCAAGAAATTCTTCATGGCATGAAACCATTCAGAAACTACACTGAAATAGATTGTTAGAGGTGAGGAAAAGATTATTTGTATTATTAAATCCAAATACATTGTATGATGTAGAAATTCTAGAATATTTGTTGCATTAGTCCAGATAAATGTGCTTTATATGAGCAAAGAAGTGCATAAGAGATACAGTTGAGATGAAACACAGACTATGACTTTTATCTTTTCCCCTTGCAACCACCCAGCAGGTCAGTGAAATCTCATCATCCGTAGCTAGCAGGTGGAAATTAGATTAACATCTGGAAGAAAGACAATCTTGAAGGTGTTTCTTTCTATCTGATGCTGCTAATGAGACTCCTAGACTTGGCAGGAGTGCAAGGAACTGCATGTAGGTGGTAGAAGATGCCTTCTGTCATTTTCCCTTCAGGTTTTCTGTCATCTGAGCTCCAGCCCGTAGTATGATTTATATAGAAATAAGTATTATATGTGCCACAAAATGGTCTCCTAAGACACTTGGTGTACATTAGTAAATAAAGGATCAGTGTGTGCAAGAACTACCTTTTTTAAGGACCAGAAATAAAAACATGCCATTGAATACAGAATGGTGACAATTTTCCTCAACCTTGACAAAAGAAAGGTAGGTTTTATAACACTGGAATATATTTGAAATTCTTCTGCTTGTAACAGTTTTTTTCACATCAGTAAAAATCTGACTCCTTTTCCCAAACATTCTGAAAACTGATAAAAGGATTTAGCGCCAAAAATTGCTCAACTTTTCCAAATATATCAGATGATATATCAAGAAATATTATATTTGCCCACAAAAATGGTCTCTTTAAAAACCACAACCCACTGACCAACAAGCATCTTACCATTACATTTCCTCCATTTGCAGTGAAAATTTTAACTTTTTTATTAAAAAATGGTTTTGATTTTAAAAGTTAACTCAGGTTTTAAAACATTCAGGAACAATTTAGACAGCTGAAATTGGAAAGAAACTATCCTCTTGAAATGAAAGATTTAATTTTTATCACATAAATATCCTGGTTTGACTTGTCAGCTCACCTGCTGTTGTAAAAAATCTCCGTTTTTGTCTCACAGTGAATTATTTCTTTTTTAAATTCCTCAGTAAACTCTGTAATTTCTTAATTTAAAAAAAAAAAAAAACAACACATTTTCCTATGTCTTTTTGTAGCTCATCTTCTGTATTCAGAGTCTAGGAATTAAAGCTGCTTTCTGCATGCTGTTTTCAAGTCCCTGAGTAATACAGTCTATCACTGAGCTCTGCAGCATTCAGCCACTGACATGTGCAGAAAAGCCTTTTGTAAGCCACTTTTTTTCTACTTTTCTACATCTCTGCTGTGTTCACCTTTTTCATTAAACCATTCTGATGGTCCCATTAAACTAAATACCAAAGCTACCTTCTGATTTCAAAAGAATCAGAGTCTGGCTAATGATTAACATGATCTGATCAGCTTGATGCTGTAGAGCAATACAGTGCTGAATGTACAGGATGGAAATAGACTGCTTTTTAGTAGGATGTACACTGTCACTTCCATATTATCAGTCAAAGCTCATTTAGAAGGGTTGAATTTGTTAGCTTTTTGCTTTTTGATACGACTGTGCTATTTGCTGTCGCTAGTGACCTGTCTACCAGCTGAATAAATGCTGAAAAATGAGATTCGATGAAATTGTGAAATCAAAGGCAGATTTTCAACCTCACCAGTTCTGTTAATACCAGTGAGGTCTGCAGAGTTGAATACCCATTCTAGCAGGCTATAACATAAGGCTCAGGAGCTATTTTTCTGATCCTTTTGCTACAGCCATTATAAATGAAAAAGGAATCCCCCCAGCTACTTTTGGACCAGCCTATGGGCTTTTGTGCAAGCACTGAAGAAATAGAGACCTGCCACATCAACAGGAGGTTGACAATGAGGGGACAAAAGTTTTATGCCTAACTCATGGCCCCTTGTGAGGTTTTATTCAACACTTACAAAAGTCTATGGGCCCCAGATTCTACACCAAAACACATGCTTCTATTTGCAATATGTTTTGAAATATGTGAGGCTACAGAGTGTAAGGTACCTGGGCAGCAAAAAAACGTCTTGCCGTTGTTGATTATCAAAGTACAATACAAAAATTGGTAGCAGACAGTATTCAGAAACAGAAGCACAAAGAAAGTAATGGGACAAAAAGAAGAAATGGAGAACATAGTTAGAGATAAAATTCAGTGTGTTTAGGGGACAGCATAAATCTTGTAGGATTTAATTTAACTCAATTCGACTATTTTCAAAGAGAAAATTTAATTCAGCCTTGAAAGCACCTTTCCTTTTCATTTTTTATAAATGTTCTTCCAACATTACATCCTCTACTTACAGTAATGCTTAATGACACCATCATGGCACCAAAATAGATACCTGTTATTTACTAACTTCAAAAATTTTCCTTAATATTACAAGCACTCTCCTCTAGTAAAAAAAAATTTGTTTTGTTGTATGACTTTGCAAGTGGATATCACCTGTGAAAATATTATTAAAATATTAAAAGGCAATTTTTGTAAGCTTTATTAAAATATTGACTTAACTAAAGCTTTTGTCTATATCAGGAAAATAAGAGCAGTTTTGTTTTTTATATTAAATTTTAAAGGTTTAAGATGATCTAATCCGTGACATCTAGACAAAGTCCATCACTAGTTTTGCTTTTGGAAGTATGAATCATGATTCCATACTTTTGCCCTGGATGGAAGAATAATGAAGTTAAATGGATAAAACCCAGGAAAATAAATAAATCACAAAGCCTGTGGGCTATAAAGAAGCTTTACAGAGTTACTAAAACAGAAAAAACACTCTCTAATTCAGTAAGTATGTTAAAAAATGGCTTAAAATGACATTAATGTGGTAGTGATATCATTGTCCCTCCAGGAGATTTTTGCTTCTGTGTATTATTTTTTTTCAGTGAAATCTAAACCCAAAGAAACATGCAGTGACTAATATAGTTTCTTTTTGCTGCCAGCAACATTATTACTGTATAATCCTCCAAATAGTAGGAGATTATTGCATGGTACAATAGCTTCTAACCAAGTGCTTAACTTGACTTATCAGGAGAATGTACTTATTTAGGGACAGTCTCCCACCTTGCATCTAACGAGAGATAAGTGTGAGGACCTGGTTTTGCTGGCTTAGTGAAAGTTACTCTGTTGTTCAAGTTTGGAGACAGGGAGGAGGTAGATGGAATGGTGCCTCTCCAGGATCATATCCTGAGAAATGGGCTCAGAGTGGTTAGGAAGTGAATGAAAAAAAGTATATCAGATGCAGATTCTTTTACAGAGCAAGCCCCAAAATATTGTACTTGGAAACAGCTGAAAGTATCTAAGAAAGTAAACACTTTTCCATCTATGTGCAACTGAACTGCAAGTCTGTTTTGGAAGTGGTAGAGGCATTTCTTTCTTTCCATTACGTGAAATAACTCCCCTTCTGCGAATGATTCTAGTATTAGTTGGAGAGATCCAGAATGAGAAGCTCTTATTCAAATCTTTGTTTCAGTCAGGATGTGGGATGAAAGGATCAGGCAGGGAAAACAGACTTTCAGGTGAAATCTTAGCGGTATCTTCTCATTTTAGGCATTTGGTCTTGAGACCAAAGAGAAACTGAGAAATTACTAACCTACTCAATGTTGTTATGTCTAATAGGACCTGTAAGACAATGTTGTGGTTTAACCCCAGTTGACAACTAAGAATTATGCAACCACTTGTTCTCTCCACCTCAGTGATATGGGAGAGAGACTTGCAAGAGTAAAAGTGAAAAAACAGAAGTTGAGATAAAGTCAGTTAATAAGTAAAAGAAAAGTCACATTTTGCAAGCAAAGCAAAATAAAGAATTCATTCACCACTTCTCATCAGCAGGCAGGTGTTTGGCCATCTCCAGAACAGCAGGACTCCATCACATAATGGTTACTTTGGAAGACAAATGTCACAATTCCAAATGTCCTCACTTAACTCCTCTTATTTCTTCAGCTTTATATGATGAGCATGATGTCATATGGTGTGGAATACCCCTTTGGTCAGTTGGAGTCATCTGTTCCAACTGTGTCTCCTCTCAACTTCTTATGCATCTACTTGCTGGTGGGGTGGGGTGAGAAGCAGAAAAGGCCTTACCTCTGCTTAAGTGCTGCTCAGCAATAACTAAAACAGCCCTGAACTATCAACACCATTTCCAGCACAAATCCACAAGGTAGTCCCATGCTAGTTACTGTGAAGGAAACTAACCCTACCCTGGACAAAACCAGCACAGACGTAATGCCTAGTGCCCATTAGGCTGAGTTTTATTCTAGGGAAATTCTCTAAACCATCATTGAACTCTGATGACAACAGTCTTGGTGCTGTACTCCAACTCTCACTGAAAAACACCAAACAACAACAAAAAATGACCCAAAAACAACAAAGAGGAAGGAATCTGGAGGATTTTAAATGGCTCTCAGTAATCCCTTCACAAAACTAAAAAACCTTGATTGTCACGAGTAAGAACTATGGGTTTTGTTATCTCTACAGTTAATACTGATATTCTTTTCATTACTAGACTATTATAAATACCTAGTTTCATTGGTTTATACATTAGAGTAACCAGAATTTAGCCCAAATAATACTTCCCTGGTTTTAAAACTAAAAACTGTATCAGTATTGTATGACATTTGCAACACCTTAAGCAACTGACTCTTCAGAATTTAAATTTTCTTTTGAAAGAGTTTTCCTGCATTTCTGTCCAATCTGTTTAACATCTGTTTAGAGTACTTTCCATTCCTCTCCTGCCCCCTGAAGTTGTATCCAGTAGATTTGTCTGTAATGATTAAATAATTTCCTGGAATTTTTCCATGTCAAACCAGGTAGGATACATTGATTTCTCTTCTCCTGAAATAAAGAATATGGTAAATCAGGTAAATACATATTTTGACCCTGTCAATGTGAGTAGCAGGTTCTTAGCTGTATTCATGATTAGCTCATTTACTTATAGTGGTATAGTATAGTCCTGCAGGAGAGGGAAACTGTTTTGAAAACACCTAAAATATTTATCTTTGATATAAAGTCATACAATGAAATATCATGGCAATATTATATCAACATAAACTATTGCATAGCCATTATACTAAACATTTGCTATTCAATAAATTAAACATTCACTCTATTTAGCTGTCAAACAACTTAAATGTTTTTAAGTGTATGGATTTCATTAATTAAATTGGAATTTAGTATATTACACAGGTTCTGACCCTGTGATTTGTTAAACAATGTGGATACATGAAATTCCTGAATTAAGCAGACATTCACAGGAGTAGCACTTTAACTTGGGATAATGATATTCAGGAGGGATTGTTCACTCATCTATTTCATACCCAAAGGTACTGTGACTTTTCAGATCCATACAATCTCTTAAACTACTCCACAGCCTTCTCATTGCAAAATTAGTTATGGTAACAGAGATTTCAATCCAACCATCTTTCCTCGCAGAATATTCTGTGTGGCTTAATAAAAATAACTAACAATATCAAGTAACACCACCTTTATCTTAGTTCACTGAAGAAAATCTGTTATTTTCTATTCCCTTGTCAAAAGGATTATTTTATGTAATTGATTTAGACACTTTTCCTATCTCATCTTTCCTCATAATATTTAAAGTGGTTCTTCTAATAGGTATGACTGTAGGGGACTTGATGCTTCCAGCTGAAATACCTTCTTCAGGGAAGAAATAACAGATTAATTCCACATCCACTCTTGATTGAGATCTTCCTGCAAAGTTCTCTTGTGTCACATTCTGTTTTTCACCACAAAATTTAGTTCCCTCAAATGTGGATAACTCATCCTAGTTTTATGAACTGCAACTGTTTCCTTTCCCTACCCTCCCTCTCCTTAAAAAAATATACATATTTGGTTTAAGAGCAACTGTGGTTGTAATTTTTAGGGGTTTCAGTTGCAATAAATAGTTTTCTAATTAGATGTCTAGAAGAACCCCATAAAAATAGAGCAAAATGCTTTTATTTTAAAATGTATCTTCTAATTGGGGAAAAACCCTGAAACTTATTACTATGCATTAGAATTCCACGAGAATGTATGACCCAAACATCTAACTTACTATTATAATTTTCATGCAAATTTTTTTGTCACGAAATAGTGTAGGTGAACCCTTAGAGAGAATGGATATACAATCCTTAAAAAATGCATTGTGATACACAAACAACTGAGAAAGAACACAAACGTTTTTACGACCACTCTCTGTTTCATTCAATGTCCACCTCTCTCAAGTTATGTAACTACTCGAGAAAGTGTAAAAGAGGTAATTAAGGGAAGTGAGATAGGTCTCTGCAGCACTAGAGACTTAGTAAATGACTGCGCAAAAATGAACTGCAAAACCAAGGGACCTTTTACAACACACTTGTTTTGCATTTTTGCGAATGACAGTTTTGTAAGTAGTCAGTCTGCAATTAAATTATGCACTAATAGAAGAAATTTCCCTTCTTGGTTAGCCCCAAATTACCTAGCTGGCCTCATCAAGGCCTAATGAAATCAACTTTCTCTCTGTGTGTTGATAGAAAATCTTTGATATTTGTATAATTAAAAAAAAAAAAACGTTATGTTAATTTTTCTGGTTTCATCTGTAGACAAAGATGTTGAAGGCATAACATTTACTGTGCCCTTTTGTAGGTATACATTACCTGTAAAAGTCAATGGAAATTATCACATCATCACTGTCTTTTATGCCATTAGCAGCATTATCATTTTTGTCATTATCCAGTTATTTCTAGACAAACTGCCTAAGTTAAAATCCCATCATAACAGTCAGTGTGCAGGCTTGCCATGTCATGAAATCCTTGCTTCTGCAACACTCATGATAATGCATTATTATATCACAGCTTAAAGAATGTTGCAAATACAAGAGAAAAACTTTGAAAATAATTTCTACCACAAAAGTCAGCTTCCTTTGCCATCCAGGCTCCTGCCAATATCCTCAGGTTACCAGGGACATATAACTTAAAAAATATAAACTTACTCCCAACAGGACTTCTCAGGCTATTGAAGTTAAGCATGCCCAAACACCCTCTGTATCAGTGTTGAGGATAGGTAAAACAAGAGAGAGACAGATGAGCTACAGCTCATAGAGAACAATTATTTGGACATTTTGTATTTATAATATGCAGATTAATCTTCTGTCATTTATTTAGCACCAGAGTTTGCATGCAATATATTTATTTTGTGTGGAAGACTGGCATTACATTTCTACTAACCTTATAACTGCAACATATACAAAAATTGACAGGTAGGGCTTTATCAGGTGTTTAAAATATTTTCAGTGTATCCTAAGGAAATTACTTATCTTTCCAACCTAATTTTCTCTTTTTCTGTGACACACCCTTATGGATCTGTGAAATATATGAATTTCATTGAATTTTCTAAATTTATTCTGATGCAATTTATAAAATATATATCGAATCATAGAATGATCTGGGCTGGAAGGGACCTCCAAAAATCATCTAGTCCAACCCCCTTCCTCCCCATCCCTCACTACTTCTCTGCAGTCAGCAGGGACATCCTCAACTAGACCAGGTTGCCCAAAGCTCATTGCAACAGAATGGAATAACTTTAATTGATTGATTTATTCATATCCCTTCTATGTTTCTTTGATGAGCAGAAAATAGTGGGAAGATTCAGGAAAAATGACAGTAGCTATAAGGTTATCTATTGATTGGAGAAAACATTTTAGTCATCACTTGAAGAGAAAACATTATTTCCATGACTAGCTAAAAACCAGGCACAGATAGTGATAACCACTGGGCAGTCACAGCACCTTCTGAGAAGACTTTTGGCATGGGGGGATAGGATTTAGTTCCTGAACATGCAGGGCTGAAAGCATGCAAGTCCTCAGGCACTTGGCTGGCAGCTCAAGCCTGCAAGTGCCCTTTACTAGCCTAAACACTTTTCTGTAAAGGGAGATCTTTTCATTGTGTATTTTACCTGAAGGTGTGCCAATTTCATTACAGTGTTAATTTTTGCCTATTCTTATTATGTTAATAATGCATAATTCCATGACAGCAAGGATTATACAGTGAATGAGGAGAATTTGCTGGCCTTCCAAATTAGTGTCCATATAAGTGTGATAAAAAGCTCTTCAGCCGAAGGAAAAGTGCTGCAAAACTGAACCAACAGAGAAAATTAGGACATGAGAGTAAAGCAGAAAAAAAAGGATTTTTTTTATAAATACATTTAATAAAGTAAATTTAATTGTGTTTTTCAATAAAAATGGCAGATGTTCAAATCTAAGCAGGAGAGGTTATAGAAAGATAAAAGAGTACAGCTTGATTGACAGCTTGATGTTTGTTGAGATGAAGTCTTGTGTGCCGTGAAGAAATTCTCCTTATGCGTTTAAGTAAGAAAATAAACTCTTCATGCCTGAATCATCCCTAAAAGTGACAATGATGTCTAACTGTGAGTAAAGGCATATTTGCATCCTGTTGAAAGCTATGGGGATCCCTGTTGACAGCAATTATCCCAAAACAGAGGTAAACTAGTACAACCTCCAAACACCTCATTTTGGGCAGCCGTGCAAGCTCCTTGGTCAACTCTGTGTAATAGAGCAGAACAGACATTGCTTCTCCACTACCCAGTCACTGTTATTACTTCTTGTAACAATTAAAAGTGAGATGGCTGATAGGACTGCATGTCTGAGATCATCGTTGAACTGGAATTTCCCACCAGTGCAGGATGATGGCTGCCTGAGACACAGTATAACCGTTTAGCTCAATCCCTGACACACCGTCTTCCAGGAAACCAATATCAGTGAGCCTGATGAAGGCTTGCCAGCAGTCAGAAGTTGCCTGTAGCATATTTTAAAGTTACTCCTGTACTAATGTTGACTTTTCTCTTAGAAAATATCATCTTCATGCTATGCAGTATAAGAATTGCTACTGAGAGCAACAGACACTAGCCTGTCACTAGTGGTGTCCCCCAGGGATCAGTGCTGGGCCCCATCCTGTTCAATATCTTTATTGATGATCTGGATGAGGGGATTGAGTCCATCATCAGTAAATTTGCAGATGACACCAAGCTGGGAGCAGGTGTTGATCTGTTAGAAGGTAGAAGGGCTCTGCAGAGGGACCTTGACAGGCTGGACAGATGGGCGGAATCCAACAGGATGGCATTCAACAAATCCAAGTGCCAGGTGCTGCACTTTGGCCACAACAACCCCATGCAGAGCTACAGGCTGGGGTCAGAGTGGCTGGAGAGCAGCCAGGTGGAAAGGGACCTGGGGCTACTGGTTGACAGCCGCCTGAACATGAGCCAGCAGTGTGCCCAGGTGGCCAAGAGAGCCAATGGCATCCTGGCCTGCATCAGGCATAGTGTGGCCAGCAGGAGCAGGGAGGTCATTGTACCCCTGTACACAGCACTGGTTAGGCCACACCTTGAGTACTGTGTCCAGTTCTGGGCCCCTCAGTTTAGGAAAGATGTTGAATTGCTGGAGCATGTCCAGAGAAGGGCAACGAGGCTGGTGAGAGGCCTTGAGCACAAGCCCTATGAGGAGAGGCTGAGGGAGCTGGGACTGTTTAGCCTGGAGAAGAGAAGGCTCAGAGGAGACCTCATTGCTGTCTACAACTACCTGAAGGGAGGTTGTAGCCAGGAGGGGTTTGGTCTCTTCTCCCAGGCAACCAGCACCAGAACAAGAGGGACAGTCTCAAGCTGCGCCAGGGGAGGTTTAGGCTGGAGGTGAGGAGAAAGTTCTTCACAGAGAGAGTGGTTGGCCATTGGAATGTGCTGCCCAGGGAGGTGGTGGAGTCACCATCCCTGGAGGTGTTCAAGAGGGGATTGGACGTGGCACTTGGTGCCATGGTTTAGATGGTCATGAGGTTTAGGGTGACAGGTTGGACTCGATGATCCTTGAGGTCTCTTCCAACCTTCTTGATTCTATGATTCTATGATTCTATGATTCTATGATTCTATGATTCTATGATTCTATGACATAAGATCAGAACAAGACTTGAAGCAAGTGGTTATGCAGCATTCTTTCTAAGTCTATTCATCACAGTTTGGTATTTTGTCCCTGTCTTTACTTTAGATTCTCTGCTGGGCTTATGTGGCAAGGGCTTGGTAGTGGGAGAGATACACAGGTGTCTTCTGTGAGAAGGTGCTGTAGACACTGGTCAAGGCCAAGCTAATCAATACTTCTGTGACAATATAATTAAGAAAGGGGAAAAAAACACTGACCAAAACTGTGCAACTGCAGCTGGAGAGAGGAAAGAGAATATGTGATAGAAGCTGCCCTGCAGACACCAGCATCAGTGAAGAAGATTGTTAAGAAATCTTAAAGATTGTCAGGGGTTAGGACTGAGCCTGGACAAATGCTAAGTGTTCTCTTAAGGTGTGTCTCTTCCCCAAGAGGAAGAGAAAGGGAGTAAGGGAGAGATATTTATGGATCAGAAAACAGCTTGAATGAAAATAATAACAATAAAATTATATATATATACAAATACATACAAAACCAATTGCATCATTGTCAATACCAGTGCTGCAAGCAGGCATTGGGAAGTCCTAGTCTGTGGTCAGTGGCAGATGGGAATTGGTTTCAGGAGATGGATTCTGGACCTGGGTTCAGGAATGCATGGATTGAGATCAAAAGCAGAATGGACAGAGTACTCCTATGATGCTGACCATCGAAGAGAGCTTGACCCTTGCTGTCCCTCAGCTTTTTACTGAGTATGACATACATTGAATGGAATATCTTGTTGGTCAGGGTAGGATCTCCTGTCTTGTCCCCTTCCCCCTGAGTGCAACCTCTGTATGCAATATTTAGCAGTGACTCTGTTCTTCAAAGGAGCAAGCATAAGCAAGTGCCTTCCTGCATACCTATTATAAACAACAGGGATTATCACTTCTAGAAGCAGACACAATATGCCGTTAACTTCAGAAAGTGCAGTTACATAGAAGAGAATGAGCTGAAATGTTAAATCACAGAATTAGTTCTGTTCTAATTCAAAGGAGGACAAAATTGAGTTTAATTTACCTTTATACTACTCTGATTTGATTGATAATAAATTAGTTTTCCAAAGTTTAGTCTGTTTTGCCTGTGACAGCAATTGGTAAATGATCTCTCCTTGTCCTTATCTTGACCCACAAGCCTTTTGTTGTATTTTCATTCCCCTATCCATCTGAGGAGGGGACTGACAGAGTGGCTTTGGTAGGCACCTGGTATCCAGCCATGGTCAACACACCAGAAGTTTCTAAGTTCCAAGTGCCCATGGTTTTCCTACTCTAGTAGGAATAAATAGTGTCCTCATTTAACTAAATATCTATAATGAGTTCAGTACAATGTTTTTCTTTTTATTATAGCCTGCAGTTTGCAGATGAGGAGTAATGTTAATGGCTTCAGGAGACACACATCAATGGACACAGGATAAAGCAATGTTCAATATGTACCATCAGTTACATACTCTGTATGAGCTAGTACCTCTCAGGAAAGAGGGATGATGTTGTTTCTTAAATTCTTATGTAAATATTTTTTAGAAAGTCTACAAATCTCTAATGTATCAGATTCAGTGTGTCATAGTTACTTTAAATATGTATCTGTATTCAAGGAACAGAAATCATTGTAACTGACACACACATTGAATTTTGGGAATGTTAGGTTATGTGATTAAAGGATAGTTACAGAATCACAGAATTAACCGGGTTGGAAAAGACCTTTGAGATCATTAAGTCCAACCTATCACCCAAAATCATCTAATCAACTCAACCATGGCACTAAATGCCTCATCCAGTCTTTTTTTAAACACTTCCAGGGACAGTGACTCCACCACTTCCCTGGGCAGACCATTCCAAAGGGCAATCACTCCTTCTGTGAAGAATTTCTTCCTAACATCCAGACTAAGCTTACTCTGGAGCAGCTTGAGACTGTGTCCTCTTGTTCTGTCACTGATTGCCTAGGAGAAGAGAACAACCTCGACCTGGCTACAACCTTCTTTCAGGTAGTTGTGGAGAGCAATAAGGTCTCCCCTGACCTTCCTCTTCTCCATGCTAAACAACCCCAGATAATCATGGAGAATGCATGAAGATCACAAAGGATTTGCTTTAGTTTGGTATACACAGTATTTCCTCTTGGGGCAAGAAAGGAAAGAACTGCAGACTTACAAAGTAGGTTTTAAAAAAGCAGTATATTTATCCTCTAGGACAATGCATAACAGGTTAAATATTGAAAAGGGAAAGCCTTGCAAACTGGGCTAATCAGCCGCTGCCTACCAGATGTATGGAATATTGGGAAGCGCATATGCAAGTCTGCCTGACTTCCAGGTTTTGGCTTTGTATACATGCTGGGAGCAGAGGTGTTCCATCTTTTTTTCTTCTTGACTGGTATCAGAGTAAGATGGTATAATCCTTCTTTGGAGAGTGAGGCTTTCTCTGGACTTTTTTTGGTATTCCTGTAGTTTTGCATCAGGGAAAGGGAAGCAGGAGCACACATGTGCATAATGCTTACAGTATTGATCAAAAAATTTTTCTGAATATCCTATATCTACAATGCTTGCCATACTTCCCTGCATAATAAGCTTTAGAGTTCCCATGTTTCCAAGAACTTACATCTGTCACATTTCACACTGAACCTTTTCCCTTCATCTCTTTCATGATCAAAGTAAAGATTTTCAATCACTCACTACACATTTGGGGTTGGTAACTAAATTTCAGTATCGCAAGTGTGATATCTGTATGCACCAGAGGGCAAAATCTTTGAACATTCAGTTTTATTTCCTGACCATTTGGGAACATTAAGAGGTCTCACAGAGAAGGAAATTGTTGTACACTAAAAGCAACATTTAAAATAACGGCAAATTTATAAATTGTTTCTTAATTAAATCAAAACAAACATTTTCCTGTGACGAGCCATAGGGAAAGCAATTTTGAATTTACATGAGGTTTTAAAATGTATTGTGACATGTTTAATTCAAAGCAATACTGTAGGTTTCATTTTTCAGAATGCTCACTTTTATAAAAGGAGTACCCAGAAAAAGAAGTGGCTTGCTCATATTTGGAGGGAAAATGAAGCCATACAGGCTTGCTGGAATAGCACATATCACTGTGTTCAGGATCATATCACATATCACTGGGATCAGGTTGCTGTATAAAGAAGGAAAGTGGGGAACAAGTGGGGATAGGCCGAGCAAAGGCAGAAGGTGAACCAGTACCTCAGACTTTCAGACTCAGACAGTATGTGGATAATATTGCTAATAAAACAACTACCACCAAAGGAAGTCTCATGCATTACTGTGGTCTTTTCCTGGGAGTGATTATAGACCTGAACATGATTGGCATAAACTGCAAAAATTATTCATGTAACATATTTATTGATGTGTTGAGGAGGAAAGGTGAATAAAACCTACCCACCCCAACATTCCAATACTATTATTTTGTGCTCTGTTAATTTTAAATTACTGTGATACATTTCCTATGATGCTTCAAATAATTGAAATTATGTCTTTCCATAATGTCTTTGAATGGCACAGGTTTTTTGAGCTTCTGACAAACACATATGAATTGAAGATAATTAAACAAAACTGTGACTTTTGGAACAGTGCAGAGATTGCTTCCTAAGTGGGAGGTAGTTCTGCATATAGGAGAAAAAAAAAACCCAAAACCTAAAGAGATTTCAAAGTATGTTTGTATTAAGTATGTAGTAATATGCCTGGACTGTCAAAAATATTTCTGTTTTCAAAATTAATTTACGTAGTAGGGTCCTACAGGATAATGTCAGGAGACCTGAGGGGCCTGTTTCCTCTTGTTCTGCTTGGCCATTTCTTTCTTTTCACTGTGGTCCCCTTGGTGATCAGGCTGCCTTTGAATCAGCCAGAGCCAGCACAATGCCTCTCAGTAAAAATTCAGATTGCTCCTCTCTCTACTTAGCAAGGCAGATGGAAGGCATTTATATTTGTTTTACTATACTGGAGGACACTGAAATAACTCTTCTGAGACAATGATCTGTCTTTTACAAGGGTATTAGTGCCTAGCAAGGCTAAGAAGCCAAGTAAGGGGAGAAAAAAAACATCCTCAAATTTACATATTTCACAGCACCAGTCAAATTCATGTGAGTCTTATGATCCACATCCTTGTGGAGATCTCAGTCAAGAAGAAAATTAACAAGTTTGGGTGGAATTAGCTTGCCACACAACAGGGGGTATTTTACTACCACGTTTAAAACAATGTTGTGAATTAGTGTGACATGATGGATGCCCAGGTCCTGAACCTTTATCCACATGACTTTCATCAATACTTTTCTCCCACTGTGGTCTGTGGTCCTACAGAACAGCAGGATTACAGTATCCACTACTGTCCCATCAATTCCTGGTCTGGAAATCTACTGAAAGCTTGAGGCAGCTGTTGGAGGCAGATGACAGGCTACTGGTCATAGTATCAAATTCAAAGAGTTTAACTTAGTATATGCAAGTACCTGAGCTCAATGGTTTAGCAAGGGATTTTCTGAGTATAGCATTGCAGCAGTTCCTTATAACTAAAAGTCCTGCAAGAGCAGAACTAGAGGTGTGCTCCCCTAACAGAAAAACAGCTTGCAGCAGACTAAGCAAGGCAAGGACAGCTATGACCATTGCTTTCCCCATTGTAGCTCCTCTGGATGGCCACTTGGGAGCTGAAAGCTGGAGGTCTTCTCCGTGATGTCAACACAGAGGCCTGTCACCAAAGGCAGAATTCCAAATGGCAGTGAAAATCTACTTCATCTGCAAACCTTGCTTCAGGTCAGATGATGACTGTCTCTGTACAAAAATCAGCATTACAGCCTGACATTCATCCTCTTGTAGGTGTCTGCCTACACTGGCCGCCATCAGCTTTCTTCAAGAACTGTGAAAAGAAATAGGTACTTTTAGAGTAAGATTCATCTGACTTATTTTGGACATCCTTTTCAGGGATGAAATTGAATCCAAAAGTTCTTGTTTCACTCCAGTGGTTATAAGAGGAGTTGGGATGTCTAACCCAGAAGCAGGTATTTCTGTCTCACTGGATGTTTTCTACCCACTGTCATGTTATACTGAGCCACAGAAGGAATCAATGGGACTGTAACAGGAAGGTGGATGGATTAGAAGTTTTCCTCAAAACTCAAGATTGATAAAAAATGAACAGGAGAAATATTTGCTTTCTCATTTCTCTTTCCTCTGGACATCCAAACCGCAGGTATTCTCATGTAGAAGCCTGTTGTTTGTGCTTCCTATTACCTTTGGACTCACTGGAGGGTATACTTGATGTTAATAACAAAAGCAGAAGAGAAAATGAATATATCACAAACAAGGAGTGGTGCTAAATAAATGCATCCTTTGAGATAATGCCCATGCCATCTTCTCATAGAATGAGTTTTGTTTTCATGAAGTCATTGCTGTTTTCAGAATGGTATGCTGGGCTTTCCTTGCATTTTGTGACTGTTCTGAGAGAATTGCATTGATCCCTCCTGCTTTTGCAGTTTATGAATAGCCATTTGACCATGAAGGGAAGCAGGAGATTCAGAGGTGCAAATCCTGTCATTCCTCAAATGACCATATGCAACATTGAGTTTGGCCCCAGAGATGGGCAGATCAAGAGCTAAGTCATTTTAGTAAGAGCATCATAGAATCACAGAATGGTTGTGGTTGCAAGGGACCTCTGGAGGCATTCTAGTCCAACTTAACTGCTCAAGCAGGGTTGTGTTCAAGACCGTGTCCAGATGGGATTTTAAACATCTCTTCAAGGATGAAGACTCTACCATCTTTCTGAGCAACCTGTGCCAGTGCTTAATCACCTTCACAGTGAAAAAAACATTTTCTGATATTCAAACAGAGCTTTCTGCATTTCATCAATTTTGGTTCTGTCCCTGGACACCACTGGCAATAGCCTGCCTTCATCTTCCTTACACCCTCCCTTTAGATATTAGTATACATTGATCAGATATCCCTGAGCCTTCTTTTCTCCTGGCTGAAGAGTCCCAGCTCTCTCAGCATTTTCTCATAGAAGGGATGCCCCAGTTCCTTAACTGTCTTAGTTGTCCTTCACTGAACTCTGCAGTATATTCATGTCTCCCTTACACTGAGGAACAAACCCAAAATGTCTTGATGTCCTCAAGCTTCACAATAATTTATTCTGATACATTCTGGGCTTCTGCATAAACTACCAAAGTTGTCTTAATTTGATAACAAGTTTTGGTCATTTTTACTTAAGCCAGGGGTAGTATCATTTAATATTTCTGTTCTTATTATTTTGATTACCATTACTATTTTTTATTAATTAATATTATTATGAGGGCTCCAGTGAGAAGATGGCAGGTATTCCAAAGCATTGTCATGGCTGTTGCTCAAAGGATCAGTGAGGAAGCCATCTGTAGCTGATGCATTCAGTGTTTTACAAGTGTTGTCACAAAAATATTAGAGATTTATAAGTGATAACAGTCATATGCCTAAGACTGAATTGCTGAATAATCAGAGTAATACTACCCAACATATCATGTTCAGTAGAACTATATTTGGGTGCTTTGCTGTTAAACAAGTGCTGAGAACACCAGCCTGGATTGTAGCCATTGTCGTTTGCTTAAACTTGATGTGAAACATGGAGAGATTTTGAGGCTGGAAGGTGAGTGTGGGTGAAAAGGCTGATCATTAGGCTTTTTACAATAGCTTTATACCTGACCAATAAAAGAGGAGCTGCTGCTGCTAAGTGCTAGGCATTCTGATGATGCCCTTTTTATCCATTAAATTACTAGGGAGGGAGGAAAATAAAACAAGCTTACAGTGTCTGCTACATTTGTGACCTCTGTCACTTTATTCATGGAGTTCTGTTGACATTATAACAACTTCTGTGCTTGAGAGAAGTGACCCTTCTTTGGACACTCAGATTTTTTATGTTTTAAATTTTATTAAAGCAGAAACATTTGGCTTCCTTCTTTTTTTTCAGATAGTTTGCACTTTTCCATTTTTATATGTAATAGGTATATGTATTCTCTAATACACCTGAGGACCTGATACTACTTTCTGTAATCTCCATCTTATTTGCCCTCCTGATAACACCTTTAATGTAAATATTGGTGCAATTTCATGTGTTGTAACTATTATCTGAGTATTATTATGTACAAGACTTTTTCATA
The DNA here is from genome assembly GCF_027791375.1 of Indicator indicator. Classification (NCBI taxonomy): domain Eukaryota; kingdom Metazoa; phylum Chordata; class Aves; order Piciformes; family Indicatoridae; genus Indicator; species Indicator indicator. The sequence goes on from NC_072011.1 coordinate 38,220,471, forward strand.
ACTCTTGTAGGAGTTTGTAGATACATTAATCCAATTGTTTCTGTATGATATTAGTACAGAATTATTAACATGACATATGGACACTTCACCAAAAAGTCTAATTTCTTGAGGTTTTTAGCAGCTTCTTCTTTGTAAACAACTTTCTACTCTGCTTGCTAATTAGCTAGCAACATTCAAAGAGTCATCAACAATGATATTATTTGTGTTAGTCCACTTCTGTTATTTATTTATTTATGTAAGGCTGTCACATGAATGGAAATTAATTTGCTTTCTCCTCTGACTCAGAAACTGCTTTTTTTTTCATTTGTACAGAAAATGGTTTGCAGTCTTCTTGCATAAACTGTTAGCTATCCTGAACTATAATATCTGTCTGTCCTAAAGGCAAATGACATGTAAAGGTCTTTTTTGTGCCTTCTTTTTAGGTTCTTTTAAAGATAATTGTAATTACAGCATCTGCTTAGAAGCAGGCAGAACACATCCTGAATTATTTGATCTGCTTCTATCCATTATTAGTGAATGATCTACTGAAAACATTTAGAACTACCACTTAAAAGACCTCTTTCAAAAATTCAGAAGATAAACTGTCTCTTAGATCTTCCTAAAAACTGTTTATAAGAAGCCACGTCTCTGTTTGTCTTTATCAACTGACTCAGAGAATGGCAAATGGATATTTCAGTGGACTGACATCTTGACCTATGAAATCTTAAAATAATAACTAGATTTTTTTAGTTATTGCTCTCTCTTGATGAGACTTGACCCAGTCAGCTTAGATAAAGGAGGTGAAAAAAGGGGCAGAAGAAAAAATGTAAAATATTTTTTAAACTTACAAACTTTTGTGCCTCAGTAACTTAGCAGCAATGTTGTTGCTTAGATTGTTACAGTATGCCTTCTAATAATTTACTTTTAAATAAATATCTGTGACATCTAACCATAGGTAAAGGGCAACATTGGACTTAGAATACTGTAAAATAAGAAACAGTAACTTCATTAAAAATAAATACATAATAGTAATTTCAGGGTCTTTCAAATTTAACTTCTCATTTTTGTCTCAATGTTTTTGAACATAAAAGGAATTTGGACTGTTGACAAGGATATCTGATAGACATTATATAAATTATGCCAGTTGGAAGTAGGCACATTTTCATAGAAAGCTGTGTCTTTTTCAATGATATAAATCAGATTTTTAGACTTCTTAGCAAATCATTAATTTAATGCACTGAACTTTTGAGAACCAGAATGTGTCCTAGATCCCATTTCCTAGCTATTCAAATTCCTTCCTCAGAGCCTGCTAAAGAAGGCAGATGCTTACAACAGTTTCCTGAAAAACTTGATTGATGGTCACTCACTTTTTTTTTCCGTAGCCCCTATATGATTAGGGCCCCTATTCAGGGTTTGAAGTGTAAGGTTTAGGTCTTCCATTTGCTTGAGGGGGATCACTTCTCAGAAGAGTGCCCTGAAGCTGATGTATAACATAAAGTTCTTGCACTGCCTTTGTGTATTGTTTGGAAGGCAAGGATATGAACCTCACTTATTCAAGTTTTCCTTCCCTTGTCTTTAATTGTTTTATACTGGTTGTGAAAAATTCAGGAGAAATGGTAGAGAAAACTCTTTCATCTTTCAAAAATGATGATACTTTACCTACTAATGGATTTTGATCACTCTGCAAATTTCATCCATAAATCTGTTTGAAGATAATTTTTTTTCACCACACATTTGTACAGTTCATATAAATTTGAGTTTGGATTACTTTAACTAGGAGTCCAAGCTCTGCAGATTGCTGCAGCAATGGAAATAGTGACTACTGCTTATAAAACTTCTCAGTTATTTTTCACTTGATTTGTGATGGTCTATTTTCCCCCACTGAATGACAAAGAAGATCACTTATCTCCTTTCTGGGAGAAGAGAAAAAACTTATAAAAATAGTCATAACTTTAAAAAAAAAATCCTCAAGAGCAGATGCCAGAGAGAGCAAGATGTCAGAAAGATTGTCTGTAAAAGATTACAGTGATAAGTTAGATGCACGATGGTCCAGAGAGAGATGGTTAACAATTGTCCATAAGAGCACACAGTTAAAAAACAAGCAATGGAATAGCATATTAGCCTTAATAGTGATTTGACATTAGGCTGGTATAAAATATTAATTATTGATGAGTTTGCTGCCAGAGTATTTTTCTGTGAACTGCATCCCTTTAGCATATCTGTTAGAGTAAAATTCCAGGTTAAATCATATCTTGCGTGGTGTAAGCCATCCATCACTTCCTAAATGCTTTTAATTATCCTGGAGTGAAGATATATTTTCTGAGGCCCAAGCATCAAGGTGACATCTAGAGGTCAAGGCAAATACTGTGCTATGCAGAATGGAAGGGATATGCACCACGTCACAGGTCTGTAGTGTCAGTGCCTGAGGAGGCATTACAACACCTTGGAAGACAGAATTTCCTGAAAAATTTCTGAAGTAACATAGCATTTGCCATGACCAAGGTTTAATGTACCTATGATAGTTGTTTCACTCCTATTTCATTTTTCCCTATGTTTTTGACTAGTTCTATTCTCCTATTGTATTTCAGGTGGAGTCTTTTCTTGTCAGTCACAACCAGTAGTTAAAACTCTCACCAACCTCCATTTTTCTTCAGTGAATTCATTGTCCTTCATTCTATATGTGCATGATATAGTTTATGATCAAATTTATAAGCCAGAAATTTGATAAAATATTAATATGATTTATTAGATATCCAAAATTATTTTTCTGAGCTAATTTGATTCAGGTTCATTTGGCTGGTTGATGATAGGTTGATTACACATGACAGGATGCTAATAAACAGTAGAATAACAGTCTAGGAAAATCAGAAACTTGGAGTACAGAGGAACAAACTGGAAACTCTTATAATGCGAAAACAAATAGCGGTATCACCTCAGGTGGCGAGGCAGACCCCGTCTGCTTCACAACGGGGTTAAGCCACAGGCAAACAGGCTATAAACTTTAGAAATAACCAGATAAATTAGCTTAAGTTACTCATGAACCACTGAGCTGCTAATCATCAAAACCTTTGCCAGATGAAGCGATACACGAAGTTGTAATTTGTAATCCAAAAGGCAGGAATAAGCCAAAAGGCAGGAATAAGCCAAAAGGCAAATCCCGAAATTAGAGAAAGTGAGAGAGAGAGAGAGCACGCTGCTGTGGTGAAGGTCTTGGACTCAACACACTGCTGCTAGAACAAAAGCAGGCAATTGTCCTGAAGACAGGAGCACGAAGTGGGTGCTTGTCACCTCCTCAAATCCCGTTAAAGAACAGGGTGTGAGCTCTCAAACCATCCCCTATAAATTCAGTTTTTGAAAACTGAACGGCCCAATGGCAGATTACCTACTCAAATATAGCCAGTCAGTTCAAAATGCTGTGTGGCGGGCAAACTGCACACGCCTTCTCGACTAGCCTCTGACACGTGCAGTTGTCTATGTGAAATGTGAGGCATGGGCTTCAGCTTCCATCCCTCACAGGCAGCCTCAGTGGCACCTGCCTATTGGCTCTTCGACCTCAAACCTGGACCCTGCAATGGGGAGGGAGAAGAGAGAGCAGTGGCCAAACAGGTTTAGCTGGTTCATTAATGCCTCTTCCAGGACAGTGCAAATCCACTCTCTTCAAAATATAGCTACAGTGACATCTGGGTAAAACTCTCAGGAATATAAACACAGACTAACCTAGTTGTTTCCTATAATAAAGTGACTATGTCAGTAGATAAGGGATGCCCTATGGATGTTATCTATCTGGACTTCTGTAAGACCTTTGACACAGTCCCCCACAACATCCTGCTCACCAAGTTGGAGAGATATGGATTTGATGGGTGGATTGTTCAGTGGATAAGGAATTGGCTGGATGGTTTCATCCAGAGGGTGGTGCTCAATGGCTTGAAGTCCAGATGGAGAGCAGTGAGAAGTGGTGTCTCTCAGGATTCTGTACTGGGACCTGTGTTGTTTAATATTTTTATCAATGATATAGACAGGGAGATTGAATGCACCATCAGCAAGTTTGCAGATGACACCAAGCTGAGTGGTATTGTCGATACACCAGAGGGATGGAATGTCATCCAGAGGGACCTGGATAAGATGGAGAGGTGGGACCAGGTGAGAACCTCATGAGGTTCCACAAGTACAAGGTCCTGCACCTGGGCTGGAACGATCCTCACCATCAATACAGACTAGGGAATGAGGTGTTACAAAGCAGCCCTGTGGAAAAGGACTTGGGGATGCTGGTGGGTGAGAAGCTGGACATGAGTAGACAGTGTGCGCTTGCAGCCCAGAAAACCAATCTCATCCTTGACTGCATCAAAAGATGAATTGCCAGCAGATCCATAGAGGTGATTCTGCCACTTTGCTCTGGTGAGACCTCACCTGGAGTACTGCATTACAGATCTGGAGCCCTCAATATAGGAAGGACATGGACCTGATGGAGAGGGTCCAGAGGAGGGCCACAAAAATGATCAGGGGGTTGGAGCACTTCTGCTACAAAGACGGGTTGAGGGAGCTGGGGTTGTTCAGCCTGGAAAAGAGGAGGCTATGGGGAGACCTAATGGCAGCCTTCTAGTACCTGAAGGGGGCCTACAAGAAAGATGGAGAGACACTGTTTATAAAAGTCTGTGGTGATAGGACAAGGGGCAATGGCTTCAAACTAGAGAAGAGCAGATTTAGATTGGATTTTAGGAACAGGTTCTTTACCAAGACGGTGGTGGAACATTGGAACAGGTTACTCTGGGAGGTGGTTGGGTTCCCATCCCTAGATATCGTAGAATCATAGAATCATAGAATCAACAAGGTTGGAAAAGACCTCAGAGATCAAGTCCAACCCATCACCCAGCACCTCATGACTAATTCAAAGTGAGGCTCAAGGGGGCTCTGGACAGTCTGATCTAGTGAGGCTGCCCCTGCTTACTGCAGGGGGCATTGGACTGGGTGACCTTCAGAGGTCCATTCCAACCCAGACCATTCTATGATTCTATGATTCTAATTACAGTCAATTGTGGGACTGAAAGGTAATGTGTAATCTGCATATGAAGAATACTGTGGCCCTATATATATAAAAAAAAAAGAATTATTTGCACAGGCCATCCACTGAAAACATGGTAGCTGCCTTCTTGAAGACTCTGGGCATGTGTCTACTCTGGTTCAGTCACAGAACTGGATGGTCCCCACATCTGGGAATATTGTGAGTTATCTTGGGGCAGTTTCTTGTTTGTTTAAACTATTTTTTTCAAGAGGTCTCTATCACTACATCCACATAGGTTTCTGTAAAAGCAGGTCACAGTTTAAATGTCTGTAGTAAGCATGTGTTCTGAAACTCTTCTCGCTATCTTGTGCCCTTATATTCAATGGCTTCAAAATCTTTAATTCCAGTGTTCTTCGTTTTCAGTTCAGTGTTCTATGCCCTGATAGAGCTATTAGACTATAGAAAATAGAAGATATCAAAATATCTTGATGGATATTTCTGAGCACAGACTGAAAGAAACCCTACAGCGTTTGTGTCAGTCTGACAATAACTGAAGGTGACCTTTTTATGTCTTAATACTTAAGCAAGAGTATTATAATCAGTATGCTCAATACCAAGCCTATTGAAAAAGTAGTGGCTGAGGCAGGAATGAAATTTTATGGCCTGTAAGCTGGAGGGTGACAGATGAGTTGTATCATATATCTAATTTTTCTGACAAAAATCCAGGAGGGGAATGCTAATATCTATGGAGAAAGAGTAGATATAGCAGAGATGAGAATGGTTGACAGGCTGTGCTCCTTTTCCTCAACCCAAGACAGTGATGCCTTCTTGGTAAGCAGTATGCATTCAGTGTATGACTTAACTGTTGCTAGCATTACTATTACTACTATCTATTAGAACTATCACAAAGATTTCCGTCTCTGTAGGACGTTACTTGGGATTTATTAACTCAAGCTCAATCAGTCTTAAAGTCAGAGCATTTATCACTGGCAATCCCAAATCTGTTGTATTTGTCACTTTAATAAATTAAACCTATCTGTTAGTTTAACTTTTCTGAACCTGTTTCAGTGCAAGTCTTTATTGGGGCACTGGAAAAGAGGCAAACAGTTGCAGTAAGAGTCTGGGGGCTCTAAAACATGCATATGTCAGGATCTTACCCATAACTTGATATACAGAAATAAAAAAAAAATTATAAAGGACAAATGTTAGAGAAGGACAGTTAAAGAACTTATAAAAGAACTTTTGTCACCTTAAATACACATGGATTTGAATGTTGGAAGGTATTGGAGATGAAGGGTGAATAAAAGACACAGTAGCTTTGAAAAAAACAATATAGTATATTCCTACCATAAAACGTAGACAGTAAGTTTGTTGATTCTCTTCAAGAAAGTAGACATAAAAAACCTACTAATCTGCGGCTTATGAATCTACCCCAAATGGAATATTCTATCACCATCTAGTAAAAGAATCAATGCTCCAGATTTGAGACAAGTGTAAATTAGCACAGCTGCATTGACCTAATTCAAGACACATTGATTTACACCAGATACGAATCAGTCCTGCAGAGCAGATATTAGATATTATTTGTAATACCTATGCTGAGAAAATACATGAAAAAAATTGATTATGTACCTATGAAAGTACTTTGTTGCTTTTCATGTTTGTGTGACTGTCAAAGTGTTTACATCAGGAACTCTTTTTTCATGAAGCTGAAAACAGATGTCTAGTAGAAGACCTACTTGCTTGATCCAGTGTTGCCGTAATAATTGAAATATATCTGATCCTGGAGTCTGATAAAATATTCTCCTTGTTCACAGGAGAGCAGATAATTTAGAAAATCTTCAGGTCTGAGACAAGACTTCTGGTGAATGGAGGGTATTAGGAAAATTGATGGAGACTGTTTTTGTCCCTATCACTTGGATCAGATGCAAGAAGGAGATGTAAGACATTAAATAAAATGATCATATTGGACAAATATCAGAGACGCTCTACAGAAACAGCGATGAACGAATAATAAAATTGCATTGTGAAGATGCTCATACCTGATATAGGTTAATTTGTTGGTCTGAAAGGTGAGTTACCTGCAGAAGCAGGAGTGGTAGATGATCTTGACATCATTACAAGTTGCTTTCATTCTTGTCATCCTGGTGGTCTTTGAGCTCAGGTGGTAGAGGCCTCCTGTAATGACAATTATTTTGCTTCAGGCATATCAGATATATTTGTTGACTGCATAAGAGCATCTTATTTCCATAAATTTATCTTCAAAGCTCATACTGTCACCTTAATGGAGAATGGGAAACTTATTGAAAATCCTATTTATTTAGACTTGTATAAGAAAAAAATATACATATCTGACTTGTATTAACACTGAAGTGTCATAGGGAAAGGGCCAAAATCCAATTATTCCATTGTCTGCATTCAAGTGGGTAATCTCAAACATTTAGTTTTGTTTACAATGTAGATGTTTCCTTTTTAAATAAAAGGAAAATTTCCCTTTTCCAAGTATGAACACTTCTCAAATGAAATGCAGGTAATTGAAGCTTTAATTGCTGTAGGCAAACATCATTACAATGCTTAGAAAGTAGTTTCGAGGGTTTGTATAAAGTGGATTTTGAAAGAAAAGCTGTAGCATTTTAATGCTACATTTCAGAAAAATTCAAGACAGTCTATTAAATTTGGATGAAATAATTTAAAAGGATTCTGAGGTTTTATAGACCTTAAAACACTGAAGTCCTGAATGAAGGAAGGGAAGTTAGGAGGGTTACCATCACTCTGAATACTATGCAAGTTATAATTAAATATATCCATAATAGAGTGTCTTAACACTTTTTTTTTTTTAATTGAGAAAGCTTTCTTTTCCTGTCCCATACTTGTACTCTAAGATGCTGCTAATGATATTGTGTCATCTGCAGATCTAACCAAGAATTTCCAGAAGGTTGTTTGTTTTTTTTTTTTTAAAGGGCTATTTCCACAGACCTTCTTCGGTCCCCACATGACCAGTGTTCCCCAACAGGCTGGAAATAATAGGAGTGTGTCATAGGTTTGTACTTCCTAACCGGCTGTCAAGGAAATCAATGGAGTTGTGAAAACAAAGGAACAGTGTGTTCCTGGTAAGTTACCAAATAAGTTACAGTCATACTAGTAAAGCGTGTTCTTAGAGCTCTCTATTGTGGAACAGCTACACATTTGTTTACATATCAATGTGCCTGCGGCTTTAGTCTTTTCCAAGATGCAATGATGGCCTACAACAAATAAAATGCATCTCTGTGGAAGGAGCTACAACTGCTTGATTAAGCTGTGGCTTCACAGAAAATTCTTTTCAAGGGACAAAGCAGGGCCAACAACGTTCTGCCTCTGTGTCTTCTAGTTGAGCTGCTGGCTGAAGCAGGGGTGCTGTGGTCAGTGCACATGGGTCTGGTACGCAGGAATTTCTCCAGAGTTTTCAGTCAAGGAGATGATCAATGACCTGCAGGTCATGAGGACTCCTGCTGCAGAGATTGGCTCCTTGTGATGGAATTTCTTCTGTTTTGAATAATTTGCTTGCTGTGCTGCTTTGGGGTATGACCACTCAATTTGCTCGCACTTTCTTCACCACAGAGGTGATCACAGAGACTAAACATCTATAACATTTGGTTTGCTAGTTTTCAGAATTGTAATTTGTTGCTCTGCCAGCTATGGAAAATGGAACTTTAAGAGGAGGCTGAGGGGAGACCCCAATGCTCTCTACAACTACCTGAAAGGATGTTGTAGAGAGGCTGGTGCTGGTCTCTTCTCACAAGTAATTAGAGACAGAACGAGGGAACTGCCTCAAGCTACGGCTGAGAAGGTTTAGACTGGATATTAGGAAAAAAAATTCACAGAAAGTGGTCAGGCATTGGAATGGGCTGCCCAGGGAGGTGGTTGAGTCACTAACCCTGGATGTGTTTAGAAGTTGTTTGGATGTGGTGCTTGGGGATATAGTTTAGGGGTGAGCCTTGTAGAATGGGGTTATTGGTTGGACTTGTTGATCCTGAGGGTCTTTTCCAATCTGAATGATTGGTGGTCTTCTGTGACATAGTTACTGAATATTAATTAGATCTAAATAGATCATTTGGACACCTTTTCTGAGATCTTTCCTTCCCATCTGGTTACTTTGTTTGAAAGAACTATAGCAATATGTACTGAATTACATTCCTATTTTAATATGTTTTAATTTCTGAAAGTTCTGAGAATTTTAATAGATGTTTCTCAAGATACAGGGAAAGAATAAGGAATAGAGATTTTATCATCTAAGAACAATTGCTTGCATTAACAGCTTTGCTATGGAGTGCTCTTGTAACATGTCTTTGGAACTGTGTCATGCAAATAAGAATGAAATATCAGCATTTTGCATGGGCTGTGGCAGCCTTAGAATGAAAAATGGAGATCCAGCAAGTATCTCCCAAAGCATATTACATACTGGTGTTTCACCTCAGTAAAACTGAGTCTACCTTGCAAGGTTACAAACTGTGAGTTTCTCCATCTCACCAGTCTTTACAACATTGGCATATTAGAATAGGATTATTCTGGAGGCAGTGTAGACTAACTTCGCATTTCAAGTATTTCCAGCTTCTAGTGTTTCTGCTGTAATTCACCTATTTACTGCCACTGCTGTCACCTCTATGGGATGTCTGTGTCTCCCAGGATACAAAAGAAAATAAAAGTGAAGGGTCACACAAGAGATGGAAAATTTTTTTTCTTTTTAAATCAGGTGGAGCGGGAGCTGGTAAGGAAATAACTGGAATTATTACAGTATTTAGAGAAACAGTCTCATCCATATATTTAGTGCTTTAATGAAGTCTAGAGAAAAGAAAATCTCTATAGTTGTTGAAAAAACGTCTTCAAGGCATGTTTCTTTGTTAGTGTCTGGTTTCCATTCGATGGGTGTAACTGTCATTTCCACAAAATCATCTTTTCAGCTTGCTTTGAAACTCTGTTAGACATAACAACTCTCACTTAGTGACATACTGAGTGACTGAAAGAAAATGAGCACCAGGTGTTCCCTCGTAAAGAGGAAAAATGCCATTACCTGTCCTTCAGGCCCGTCTTGGTCTGCCACAGATATTATAGTCAAGATTCCAGCAACATTACAGAGAATGCCACAAATGACAAAATATGGCTGTTGTCCTTAGAAGACATTTTCTTCCCTGTGCAAGCCATGAGGGTGCCATGGGCAACGTTCATAGGTGATACGCAATCTGCTGCTTATGGTGGCCAAATGGGAACTGAATACAGTTTCTGTGAACAAGTGACACTTTTCACCAGTGGAGAGATAATGGTAGCATGGCTCATAAAGCAATTTTCCTTTAACATTTTCCAGAAAGTAATGCAGAAAGAAAAGTTGAAAGAATTTCCTAGAGGAAATGCAGGACTGTAGCTGACTGTAGCTGACAGTAGCTGACCAAAGAGAAGGGTTTTCTAATTGAAAAGAATGCTGGAGTGGTTGTGATAGGTTTAGTGGATCTAATTTGCTTGTTATTTACCGGGGCTGTTCATAAGACTTGCTTGGATTTTAAGAGTTGTAGTTACAATGTCATTTACTAAGAGTCAAAACCTCACAAAAGTCAACAGGCAACTCCATAGTATGTTTAGATACTTCATCAGCCAGGAAGCAACTTCAGATGAGAGTATGCAGAAAACAGTGAAAGCCCTCAAAATCCACCATTGTTTAGTAACGGGATAATTATATAATTACAGATGCAGCAGCAGAATTCTTATCAGCCAGCATGGTCCATGATCACCTTGTAAAGTTTCCACTCAGGGGGCTCTGCCGAACAGAATGTGCCTTCTCAGAGCCTTTTGAATAACCTTCCCTGCTTCTCATATTTTATGTTCAGAAATAAATCTGTTTTGGTACAAATGGAAGACTTTAACACCAGTTTCTTAATGTACAATTTGAATAATCATAAGTTAATATCAGAGTCATAAGCTACAGCATGAATATCATTGTAAGAAAATAACAGAGCTGAAAACTATGTACAAAATCATAGAATCAGTCAGGTTGGAAAAGACCCCTGGGATCATCAAGTCAAACCATTAACCCTATTCTACAAAGTTCACCCCTAGACCATATCCTCAAGCACCATATCTAAATGACCTTTAAACACATCCAGGGAGGGTGACTCAACAACCCCCCTGGGCAGCCCATCCTAATGTCTGACTACTCTCTCTGTAAAAAAAATGTTCCCTAATGTCCAGTCTAAACTTACCCTTTTGCAGTTTGAGGCCATTGCCTCTTGTTCTATCTCTAATAACCTGTGAGAAAAGACCATCACCAACCTATCTGCAACATCCTTTCAGGTAGTTGTAGAGAGCAATGAGGTCTCCCCTGAGCCTCATCTTTTACAAACTAAACAGCCCCAGCTCCTTCAGTCACTCTTTATAAAATTTTTACTCCAGGGCCTTCTCCAGCTTTGTTGCCCTCCTCTGCACTTGCTCCAGCACTCCACATCTCTCTTGTATTGAGGTGCCCAAAACTGGATACAAGACTTGAGGTGTGGCCTCTCCAGTACCGAGTACAGTGAGAAAATCACCTCTGTACTCCTGCTGGACACAGCATTTCTGATACAAGCCAGGATCCCATTGGCTTTCTTGGTTGCCTGGGCACACTGCTTGCTCATATTCAGTTGCTTGTTGATTAGAACCCCCAGGTCCCTTTTTGCCAGAGAGCTTTCCAGCCACACAGCCCTCCAGCCACACTTCCTCAACCCTGTAGCTTACTATGGGGTTGTTGTGGCCCAAGTACAGGACCTGACATTTGACCTTGTTGAAGCTCATACAGTTAATGATGGCCTATTGATCTAATCTATCCAATTCTCTTGCTAGAGCCTCCCCACCCTCCTGCAGATCAGCACTCCACCTAACTCGGTGTCATCTGCAAACTTACTGATAACGTACTCTATGTCCATATCAAGATCATCAACCAAAGTGTTGGCAAAGGTTATTAACCTTTGTGTTAGCAAAAGTGCTACCACACAGGAATAAACTTTGTAATGGAAAATACATAATGTAAACACTTCTATTTTTCATCTTCTTTACTCCATTACTTCTCACTTTTCCCCCTTGAGCATTATTTCTTTTCTGCTTAACTCTCAGTCTCATGATCCCTATTTTCAGAATGCCATAGGCAGTAGAGCTATTGCAGTTACAGCAAAGTAGCAAACCATCTATCAAGTAATCTTATCCTATCCAGGCATCCTAAAATTCATTCTTTTACCTGACCTTCCACACTTCCTTTTAAGAGGAGAACAGAAAGCACCAGAGCTCTCACTTTAGTTGCACCAGTTCCCTCTATTCTGGCTATTAGTTTCAGGAGGTTGTTCTAAATTTCCACAATGACTTGCTGGTTTCTCTTTAACCTCAGTTATACAGCTGTCTTTTATACTGTAACTGCAAAGACTTCAAACTGAAGAGAAGACAGAGAAACTGATGCAAAGGTGATTCTTAACAGAGTAGGAAAAATGTGTGGGTTGACTTCAAATTAAACTAACAAGTGAAGGCAAGACAATATAAAAATGCTAGGTCAAATCAAGGAGAGGGAATGGACTTTAAGGAAACTTCTCTAACTCTTGTAAATTAGCCACAAAAACAGCTGGATTGCTTATTTGAGGACTCAATCTGCTGATAAATTTTGGGGTTTATTAAGTGGGCAGAGACAGGAAAGGAGGCTAGAAAGTTTTTGTCTAGAAAGTTTTCCCATGGGAACTTCCTGAGTAGCCAAGCCTTTGAGGAGTGGTACCAAAGAAAGTGGTGCATATGTTCTTTCTGTTTAAGATCACACAAGTTTTTGCCCTGATTCATGAGTTTCCAAGGCCTAAAATTGCTTTTTGTGCCCCGTTCCTGTACCTGAGATTTGCCTAGCTCAATACGACTCCAGCTGAGAATTGGAATCAGTGTTTTTATGTTTTAACATCTGAGAAATTCATTCTTTTTTTAATTTATTTATTAGAAGTAGCAGTAGTAGAGATTTTTATTTTTTTAATTTTTATTTCAGATTCTACTAGTTTATATTAAACCTCACCTCAGAAGTCTGTATTTCCCTGCAGTCACTATTGCCCATGGAGAGTATGTAGAGCTCAGAGCAGCAAATAGCAGTGTTTGTTTTCTGTGCATCACCTTAAGGGAAGACAAGGTTGGCATACCACCTATCTTCCTAGGAAATTATTTTCCCTGCAGTACAAAACAGCTGTGGTGGAGATGGGAAGTGTAATTTGCAGCCTGCTGAGCCATCTTCTCTCAGTTTTACCATAGATGAGGAGTTGTATCTGCAAGTGCACAACTTTTTGAAATAGAAATTTATGTAAGATAAGTGACTAGTTCTTAGAGAAGCTCAGCAGATATGTATGCTTACGTGGAGTGAAATACCAAAAAGAGGAAAAGTGTAAGGAAAGAATGAACATAAGTAAAAAAACCAAAAAAGATCCTTGTTATCAAGATGCTTGGTAACTCTACAAACACTTCAGTGGCAGCCCTATAAATCAAGAAATGCTGGGTTGTCACCTGCAAGACTTTAAGTTAGGGAATTAATTGTATGATTCCTAGAACATGACTAGGTAGCTCACTCAAGCTCTTCACTTAAGAACTTGTAAGCTCTTAAGAAAGCCCTGTTGTGCAGCATGGCCTCCAAGGGAGTCTTCTTGGTAGCAATAACATAAGAAAAATCAAGAACCACAGACCACTAAGTCAAAATCGATAGATGATAATTCCGTGTTTATCAAAGATTGTCATCCAAATGTGTTGTCCTCCCAGTTCAGGGCCTTTGGGTGTCAGACGATGAATAAATGAACCCCATTACTGCTCTAGCAATGGAATTCCAGAAATGCAGAGAGCAGAGAATATCAGAAGTCTTCTCAGAAGTTGTGTGTTGTAGAATCCCTGGCATTACAGAGTCTCAGAGTGTCCTTAACAGCGGAAGTCCTGGAAGCCCTTAACAGACGAAGCAGCTAACAGAAGTCCCGAGCATATCCCTAGCAACATCCGTAAACCAAAGCCCTAGCCAGAAGAAGTAGTGAACTAGCAGAAGTTGAAGTGCCTAGCAGTCCTAACCCCCCCCAGTCTGCCTCATAGCTTGGAGAGGCTGTTTTATGTACTCTTTGTTATCAGTCACTTAACCAATACAACCCAACCACATATAAAAGCTAAAATCTTTTCCCAATATAAGGTGCTAGTATGTCAAGGAGTTGGCTTCTGCATCATGTTCAAATCAAGGGGTGCCAATGTGAGGATATAGTTCTTGGCACACATGGAAAGTATTTCGCAATACCATGTACTCAGATGTTGAAACATAAAAACATTGATTTCAATTTCCAGGCAGCTGCCCTCAGTACAGTGGCTGCAACACAAATGTGGCAAAATTATCCATAGGACCAGCTTAAGACTGCAAGGAAAGAGTTCTTGTGTGAACAGATAGTATTTTGTGGGATGCAATTTCCCCTCCCTTCTCCTGCATGTTGTGGATGGCTGTAGCCTTGAGCTACAGCCTTGGGCTGCTAGTTTATCTAGACTCCTCAGTTTTCTCTAGGCTATAGTCAATAGATAGCCACTGCAGTCACCTCAGTAGGCTCAGAAAACATACCAGGCACCCCTGGTATTCTTCAGCACAGCCAGATTCATTATTTTGGTGAGTCTGTGGTGGAGATGCACCAAAATAGCTCAAGGAGCAAGAACCAAAGAAAGACAGCTATAGAGGGCTGAACTCAGAAGGAAGAGGTGGCATGAGTGTAAAAAAATCTTGAGAAATTCCACATGGAGAAAAACTAGGTGGTTTGGCCCTGGCTAGGGGCCAAATGGCCACCAAAGATGTTCTATCACTCCCCTTCTTAGACGGACAGGGGAGAGGGGAAAAATAACAAAAGCCAGTTATAAGTTAGGAGCAATTTAATAATAATCATAATCAAAGCAATAGACCACATAGAAGCAAAAGCAAGGAGAGATGTAATCTCTACTTCCCATCAGCAGATAGTGGCTAGTGTCAGGAAGCAGGGATCTCTATGTGTAATGGTTCCTCTGGAGGACAGACACCATGGACAAATATCCCACACTTCCTTCTTTCACTTCATTCTTATAGCTGAGATGACATCATATGGTGTGGAATACCTTTTTTGGCCAGTTTGGGTCACCTGGCTCGGCTGTGTTCCCTCCCAAGATCTTGCCCATGCCTCAGCATCCTCTTGGAGTTGGGAAATGTTGGAAAAACACAGCCTGGATGCTTGTTCAGCAGCTGCCAAAACACTGGTATATTATCTACAGTACTGCAAAACACAGCACTAGAAGGATGATTTGAGGAGAATTAACTCCAGCTCAGCCAAACTCAATACAGTAGAGATAAGAAATTGTACCATGTTATCAATTTTTAATAGAAGAATCTTAAAAAGAGATCTGAGGTATCCTGAGAGGAAGCAGTAAGATAATTATGTTAGGTGACTTTTAGCAGTCATAATCAATAATTCCTTTATATACACTGTGTGAAACTCACAGTGCAATATTGAACTACTCATGCCATCAGGATTAATAAAAAGAAACACTTATCATGGACCTTCCTGGCTGGAGTGCCTTAATTGTAGTCCATTTAAAAATGTATTTAAACACCCTAACAGAGTTCTTCATTCTAATTTAAAGACCGTTACTGCTCTGGGTACTTCTCACTGCCACACACCAAAGGCATTTTTTAACTTGCCTGATACTATGCCTATTTTTTCAATAACATTCACTCACATAGTGAATTGCTTTACAGTGGGATATTTTTTTCTAGATTACTGTCAAATCAGATAACTTGAACAGGCAACAGGTTATTTTCAACAGCTGCTGTGCTCTGGTAATAAATAAATGGTCCTGTTTTATTTGCATTTTTCCATTTTGTTGTTCTTTTACTGACTTACACATGATGGATTTTATTCAAAGCCTCTAGAGGTATTAAGACCAAATAAAAAGACTATTATGCTATAAAGATAGGAGAGGTATTCTCCTGAGCTTATATGAATGAGAACTGAATACAACAAGGAGGGGAGAAAGGCATCTCTCTTTCTGTCTATACGTGTATACAAAGCCTCAGATACATGTATTGCTCTACATATAAAAATGCCTTTCTAACACATGTGCTATGTTTCTCTTTGAATTTAAGAAAAATATGACTATGGGTTTTTTTCAGTGGTACTTTTTGAAAAATTAGAAGGAAAGGCCTTGGAAAAGTGTATATGAGTAATGGATAAAGAAGAAGGAAAAACAGTGGGTAGAAGTAAGATGATCATTCCTAGATGTTACACATAATTATTTCATGATGTGTGGGTTTTTTCCCAGGACACAGACAATTTGTCATGGGTAGCCATTTCGAAAAGATTAACTTCCAGGACCTGAGTTCCACTCATCTAATCCACAGATATAATTCTATTCCAAAATCTCTTGCAGTCTGACTTGGCCCTTGGAAGGTTGAGTATATTCTTTCTGCCTTTGAAAATAAAACTGCAAACACTGCAGTCACAAAGCTGGCAATAAGTTACTGTTTGTCTTTTAACATCAGCAATTGCATATGGATTGCTTACACACAAAAGCTGCCCAAAAATTTTGTAAATGCAAGTACAAATTCTGGCTTAAAGAAGCAGCCAGTGCACGTCAGGGACTTACAATGACACCATCTGCTTATAAAGATGTAATTAAGTGAGTGCAGGACAGTGTTGGGATGGAAGGGGTAGAGATGAGCTGCGTTGGCAGTGAGCAGGGAAGGAAGAACAGCATTGCTGTCATGGAGCTCATTTTAAAAAAGCTATGCAGGGCTAAGGTGAACAATATCATCACTCTTGGTGCTGCCCTTCACAGTCCCTGTGAAGAGGACTCTCTCTGAACCTGTGGACAGCAGATATTTTGTGTGACCTCCACATCCCTGTTGAGCCTAATGCACAATAATAATATGTGGCCTTGATACTGCTCTTTTTTTCTCCTTTTCAGAGAACTGCTGGTTGGTTTCCTGCAGCTGCCAACTCTTACTGAGCTGACTGGCTTATCTCTGCCTCCTCCTAGTGCTCAAGGACAGCCTTGAAATTCTCCCACAAAGAAACTTTTTCAAATGATGTGTGATTATCTCTTTAAAAGGCTGAAAACAGAGAGTGATTGTGGTTAATGGGGTACCTCTAGCTGGAGGCAGGAGCTGGAGGTTGCTGGATCAGGAAGGACGGCATTAGAAAAGAATGTCACATCATGGCCATGTTCTCTGTTGTACTGTATGTGAATATGTGGAGCAGAGGAGATATTTTCACCTCCTTGCTCTAGAAGCCAGCTGAATGTCAGTTCAGCATATAATATAATTTAAAGTATCCTGGGGCCTAGAAATTACAGTGTCTAGGTGTCTAGGGTTAGGTGCACAGTACAGTTGTAAGTGCATCACCCAGCTGATCATTGCCAGATAATTACTGCAGCTATTGCTCCAGTGCATGCCTTACCCCAGCACTAGAGACGTGCTGCTTGACAGCCAGATGGTCTTGTTTCAGCCTGCTCATATTGGACTTCTCAGGAGGGATGCACTGAAAGTGCACCTAGGCTGAGAATGTTGTGGTCCAAACTTTGGCACTATGGGAGAGATAAAGCAGAGTGAGAAGAAACATGAAATGTACCACATCCATTGGCGAAGCTGCCATTGAATGTCTAGTGAGGAAAAAGAAAAGGAAACTTTTAGAACAAGAATTATTTGGTGTTCAAAGACCAACAGCCTGATAAACAAGTATCTATGCACTTTTTATGTAGCTTAATGGCAAGCTTAAAGGAAAGACTGGCAAGCTTCTTCCTTCAACTTACGGAAGCATTATGCTTGTATGTGGGAGTAGTTGCTCTGGCAGGCATTGTGTGCTGTTTCATTTGTGAATGAAAGAGGCTGTCTGCATTTCTAGCAATCACAGTGAAAACTATGCTTAGTTTGTGGCAGAATAAAAAGGTGATCTAATGTACTGATTTTGAAAGTGGGAAAATGATCTCTGCTCTAGGTGTATCAGATTCTGTCATGGAAGTATCAGTAACATAAAGATGCTGTGCCTCATGCACAGGGCATTTGCTTGCCCATGTACCAACCTGTACTGGGAGAGGGAGAATTCAGCTCTGACATCATGGCCTTTATCTGTGTAGGTCTCTGGAACAGAGGTGCCTATGTGTCATGGTAGGGCCATGACATGGCCCAGTACAAATCCAGACAGGCCTTAAGATGTCTAGACAAGGTCCCTTTCTCCCCCCTCCTTCCCACAAAAAGACAGGGCAATGTGGGAAAAAGAACAAAGGGGACACGACTCCTGCCTGTGGTAAACAAGATGTTTATCTGGGTGAGAGCACATAAGCTGACCACTGTTCCCCCAGAACAAGGTTTTGTTTCTGCCTTTTATGGTTATAGCCTGGCAGAACGCCTTTCCATTGGGCAGCTACACATTAGCTTCAGTGCCCCATTGGACCAATCGATCTCTGGCAATTTGTATACATACAAGTGACTTGGTAGTCACCCTTGCCTTGCTTCAAGCCTTGCTCAAGCTTTGCATTGCTTTCAAGCATACTTGGACCCACCTTGTAGAAGCTGCCTTGAGTTGCTCTGCCCTGCCTTGAGTGCCTGGTCCAGAGCCTGGGATAAAGCCATGAGCCCATCCACAGCAAGCCGGAGAAGCCACAAGCCTAGAAGCTGGATCCGCCTAGCCTGCTTCCCCTTGCCACTAGAATTATGCCGTGCCTCAGTTTACCCAGAAACCAAGCAAGTGTCCGTCACAAAGAGCGTCATTAACTGCCCGCTGTCCACTGAAGCCAGATCAGCCTTGGGACCACATGATAAACTCTCCTTGCCAGTAGTCTGCTGTGCCCACACTGTACAAGAGCGCCCCAAAAATAACACAGAAGCAGCAACATTCCCCATGTGGGTAAAACAAGCTGTAAGTAATTAATTCATTGCCCTTCGGGTTCAAAAGTTCTTATCAAGCCTCCCCCCACTGTAATCGAGTGCTATCTGCTCTCGGGGACTTTCTCTTTTCCAAGTTATTGCCTCCTAGTTTGCATAAAATTGTTTATATTGGCCCAAAGACTGCATATTCCCATTGTAAATATATATTCCAACTGTACAACTATCCTATTCAACAAGTTTGGCAATTTTCGTTAATAAAGTGTTACTAATATTTTATTAATACCCGTTTGCCATATCATTTATTATTCTTGTAAGGGTAATTAATTAATATCCCTTTTGAGACACTATGAGGCATCAAAGGTCACGGTGAAGTGTTTATTTTGAAATTTGAGGAATATTTCTCTGCCCAAATTTCAGTTTTGAGAGCTTAAAAACTATTTTTGTTTTCTCGAGGAAATAAAACCAACAAAAAGGTGTCTGAATAGTTACCTTATAAACAGCTGGAAATTTTAGTATCTGTAGCAGAGTCCTCTTCCTGTGGTCTACATATTTCCCTCTGGAGACTAGGAATTGTTATAGTTCAGGCTGTGGTGCTTACAAAATAGTCAGTCAACTTTGAGCTGAAAAATGTAGATATTTAGCAGTATATTAGAGATTGAATAAAATTAATCCTGAGGAAAAAATGAAAAAAAATTAAACAGGCATATAAATTACTGAGGCAGAACTCCCCAACCCAATATTCAGAAGCCCAAATTAATTGCATTTTCTAATTTGCACCAAAACAGCAAAACAGTATTGCCAATTCATAAGGGTCAAACTCTTTTATGTCAGTAGTACTTTCTCAAGGCGAATAAAGAAAGCCTGCCATACTGTATAAGGAGAAACATTGCTGGCAGATCAAGAGAAGTTAGTGTTTGCCTTTTTCTAGCACCATTGAGACTGTACTTGAAGACTGCCCAATTCTGGACTTCCAGTTAAGAAGGCATATTGGAAAATGAGAGAAGTTCCAGGTAGGGTGTCCAGAGAGGGACCAGGATGTCAAGGACCTCAAGCCTGTGACTTGTGAGGAAACAGTAGGGAGCTGGGCTAAATTACTGAGCAAAAGAGGAAACTACGATGACTTTTCTCAGTAGTAGCAGATCATACAAAATTGAGCAACAGCTACAGACTATTAGATTTCATACTTCAATGAGTTATAAGAAAAACTTTTTCACCAGAAGAAGTGGGTGGGGATTACAAAAGTCAGCTAAGTCAAGCCTTGGCTGACTTGATTTAGTGTTGGTGATAGCACTATGTGTTCTGCAGGTTATATCTGTAATGAATGAAGGATGGAAAATCCCTCCAACACACTTTCTGCTCTGCAGTGAGAACACCTAAGGCCATGTTGCCATTTGTGTCATAGACCCTCATGGAGAGGGGAAAGAACCCACACAGATTTTCCATCATAGGTTCATTATAATGTATGGTAGTTTCAGGCTGTGCCTTGAAAATATTCCCCGGATCTTGAACAGAAAGTAGTAGAATGTAAATAAATCACCATTGGGTGTAAAAAGGAAAATAATGATAAATTCTAAATAATCCCATTGGAAAGATAACAGATATAAAACTTAGATAAGTGAACTAACTTTCTCTCTTTTCACTTCCTCCACTCTGGCTGGTGCTTCTCCTGGCTTTGCTGACCTTGGCTGTGTCTTTGTTGTGGCTAAGCACTAACAAACAACTCTCTATTCTTTCTCTCGTCCCTTGTGTACAGGAGGGTACAGGGAAGGAGGCAGGGAGTGGGGAAGCTGTTATTAGCCTCCTGGTTTTATCCAGGGGGCTTCTTGTGCTGTTTATAAATTGTAAATATCTGTAAATATTGTATATTTTGTACACATTCATTGCATTTCATTTTAGATTGTAGTTTTGCTTGTAAATACAGCTTCATTTGTTTCCAGCAGAGCTGGTCTGGGAATTTAATGTTGGGGGGAATTTTCAACCCACCGTGAATGTTTAAGCCCATTAAAGCAATCAGGGAGACAAATTTCTGAATTAACCTCTCAAATCCAAATAGAGAAAAATCCTGTCAGAGGACATGTGTTGGCTTTATTTTCTCAACCTTCTTGCTTACTTCATATATCTATGATGTATTTACCAAACTATTACTAATGGGCATCTTTTCTTTTAAAGAGACAAATCTCAATATACAGAAATTCCCCTGGATTTCAGCAAAAGTAAGGGAAGCATAACTAATTCTGTTTTTGAGGTGCTGAAGCTGTCTTGCTTGACTCTCACTGACAATAATAAATTCTAAAAAGATTTTTAAATTATTTATTTGATACAGTTCTGTGCTATCATCCTACATGGTGAGAATTGTTTGTAATTGCTTGCAAGCTGACTGAGCTGTTGAATTTGCAATGAGCACCCATTTATAATTTACAATAGTAAAAAATAAAAAAAGACTAACTTTGCATTAATTTTCCCCATTTCTATTACATAGATTCACTGAAACCTAATTAAAACTCTGATTAGAAAGCAAGAAACTGAACTGGAGCTTGCAAGATTTTGATGGATATAGACCAATATTTCTTAAACAGTTACATTATGAATTTCAATGGGACAGTACTTACGTAGCAAAATTAACTTCCAGAAGTAATTAACATAATCAATTCTTGAAAAATTTAACCAGGATTCTAATCATTAAATTATTTCATACAAACTGCTTAGGGATTGATGAAGACCATGGAATTGAATGGCTTCAGGGGTCCCTTCCCAGTTCTGCTTTACAGAGAGCTGACATTGAAATCAGTGAAGGATATGAAAGAATAACTTCCTCATTTTTGTAAGTATTTGGTCTCCTTTTCTCTACTGAGTGACTCTTGGTGGACAGAGTTCTGTTAGCAGAAGACTGAAATTGGCTTACAATTAGATCAGAGACAGTTATGTGAATCCAAACTCTACATAAATTCTAACCTGGCTATATTTTAGGACAAGAAGACATATCTAGTCTATCAGAGTTGGAAAAAAAAACCAACAAGACACACACAGTATTTTTACCTCTGCATTTTCTGATATGAAATGGAAGTCTTCTGTGGGAGGAATTAGCAGTGACAAACTATTTGATCTACCCCCTCTGCTTTGCTCCTCTCACCACTGAACTACCAGACTGGAGGAAATAGGTGATGCTGTCAGACTTGCAGCAATCCCTATGTCATCTCACATTCCTCTAGCAAGAAAGGCCACGGGCTAGCTGCTTTTTATCTAATAATTCTGCATCTCTGGTGGTAGATTTTTAGAGACTGATGCAGATGTGAGGTTGCTATATGTAATATTTTTTTTTATAAATAAAATCATGCACAGTCAATGTATATCTGTGGACTTAATGAGTCAAATGTGGGTTACCAGGGGATTAAAAATGACAAGCAGAACAACAAGATAACAACTTGAGGTGATTTACTTCCCAATATCCATGTTGGAGAGGTGCAAAAATACTTGTTTTGCTAAAAATAAAGAGGCTGCTCAGGCGCTCTAGCTGGTTATGCCAATTTTCTGGGATAAAGCTTGGAAGCCCAAAAGTGCAGAACCTCTGACTAAGTGTAGGTAGCTCTAGGATCAGGACATGGTGTGGAATTGCCAGTAAGTTGCTTGTGGGATCAAATAGAGACAAGTTTGAGAGGAATACATGAGGCAGATGATTCCAATCTGCTTTGAGAGGAGAGCAAACCATGAGAAAGGAGGTTTCTGTGAAGGTATAGTTGAAGCTACCTCTCAAGCTGGGAGGAAGGGTCAGATAGCTTGCTGGCTGTATCTGGAGCCAAAACTGTATTATGGAAGACAGGGATTATGTTATAGGGACAACACTAAGTAACTCACAAACTTGAACATTAAGCCTTTCATGTGACTCCAGATCTAGAACCTTGTTATCAAGGTAGAAAAGGCTCAATATACAGGTTTTGTGTTATGCTAACTAAAATCAAGTGAGCAAACAACATAGGCAAACAGATAAAATTAAGTGGATTAACAACATAACACAAAAAGAACTTAATTAGCAAACTAGTTAAGCTGACATGATTACACTGGTTTTAATACGTTACATACCGTAAACTGGAAAAGCAGAGATCATGTTTATTTATCAGCTCATAAGACCCAGAATTAACTTGCTCATAATGACTGTATCAGAGTGTTTGTATTCTGGCAGCTAGTGTGTATAGATAGATAGTGTCCTGGAAGAGGCATTAATGAACCAGCTAAACCTGTTTGGCCACTGCCCTTTCTCCTCCCTCCCCATTTCAGGGTCCAGGTTTGAGGTCGAGAGCCAATAGGCAGGTGCCACTGAGGCTGTCTGGGGGGAGCGGAAGCTGGACCCTGTGCCTCACGTTTCGCATAGACAACTGCACATGTCAGAGGCTAGCCGAGAAGGCTTGTACAGTTTGCCCACCATGAAGCATTTTGAATTGATTGGCTAGATTTGAATAGGTTGTCTGCCATTGGGCCATTCAGTTTTCAAAAGCGAAATTTATAGGGATGATTCAAAAGCCCACACTCTGTTCATTAGTGGGATTCGAGGCAGCCACAAGCACCCACTTCGTACTTGTCTCTAGGGTGATTACCTGTAATTGCCCTAGTAGCAGCGTGTTGGGTCCAGGGCCATACCACAGCAGCGTGCTCTCTTTCTCTCCCTCACTTCTTCCAATTTTAGGATTTGTTTTTGGATTATCCTTGCCCTTTGGATTACAAATTGCAGCTCCATGTATTTCTTCATTTGGCAAAGGTCTTGGTGACTAGAAGCTCAGCGGTTCGTGAGTAACTAAAGCTAATTTACTTGGTTATTTCTAAAGTTCACAGACTGCTTCTCTGTGGCTTCACTCCACAGTGAGGCTGAGGGGCTCTGTCCTGCCTCCTGAGGCGGTATTGCTGTTTGTTATCGCGTTATAAGAGTTTCCAGTTTGTTCCTCTGTATTCCAAGTTTCTGATTTTCTAGACTGTTATTCCATTGCTCATTAGCGTCCTATTATGTGTGACTAACCCATTATCGACCAGGCCAACAAACTGGGATCAAATTCGTGTGGAAAAATAATTTTTTATATCTAATAAATAATATTCATATTTTATCAGATTTCTAGCTTATAAATTTGATCATAAACTATATCAGATAGATATATATGTATACACACAGTCTAATACCTTGTGGAGTCAATATTAAGATGACAATGTTGATGATACATAATGTAGAGGGCTCATCCTATAAACTGTCAGCATTCCATGACTGAGCACAACACAAGGATACATAAAATACTTCAATGCAACTCAAGGTGACGAAGGTTCCCTTATCTAATCCCACACCTAACTGGTAAAGAAGAATATATACAGAAATGACAAATTCACAATTGCAATTGTGATTGTTGTTCTTATTCTTTTCAGTGGGCATGGTCCAGAGCTGTATTTCATCTCCTGTTTGCTCAGCAACCAAGGAAGTACCAAGACATACTATCTCTCTTCATTAAATTGCTACATGCCTCTGGCAGAAGACATTCAATCTAAGTGACGGCACTGACTGACCGTAAGATATATCTAGCTGCAGTTCTCATCACTCAGCATGGCAACAGATCTAATCCAAAATGTTTTGAGAGGGGAAAAAAAGTTATTTTAAAAACAATTTTCATGGAGCATTTCAGCTATCTGAAACCCAATTTTCTATTGATAACTACCTGACTTTAATTGGCATAAACCTTCTTTGAGGGAAAGCCTAGAAAGATGCTACTTTGGAGTACCTACAATGCAGTCATAAGTACGAGGTAAGGTAACATGCTGGCTGCAGTACCGTAGGAGCCCATTGCTATGCTATGCTACAGTCACCTCTGTGCTTGCAGTGTATATACGTGCTAAACCTATTATTATGCAAAAATATACATAACCCTACATAGTTTTTAGAGATTTATTTTGATTTATACAACTTCTATTAGATGGTTGTTTCTGTGTTTTAGGGGCCTATTATGCAAAATACTATTCCTAATATAAATTACCAGATAATATAATGGGTTTCTTACTTTATTTCAATGAATGGATAATTATTCAGGAGTGGGTCAGGAAATTCAAAGCCATTAAAAGAATAGGTCAAACAGAATCTGTAACAACCAGATGCAGTAACTTTCCTCCAGGCTTTTCTCCAGTGGGATTGTTCTACCTCGGTATATTTCTGCATATGACAGGGAATATGTCTCTTAAATCTAGCTAAGTGAAACTATTTTCGATTGCATTTGGTTGATTTTTTTGGCTGTTGGATCTTGGTACATAAGGACATATTTATTTCTAATTTTCTTTTGCACTCATTCTGATAATTATTATGCCATTATGTATTATTAGCTACAGTTATTTTCCATTCTTCTTTTTGGATGGTCTCTGGCCTTTCGCAATACAAGCGACATAGATTTTCCAGTTTTATTGCTTAATGGGGTATTTGGAGAAGGACTGGGAAGGCAGAAATTAAATAGTCACAATGAAGATTTCCAGGGACGGAAGGCAATATTAAAATTCCGTGGGCTGTATTGAATACATAATAGACACGTAAGTCTATTCATTTTAATTGTTTTTGATTTACCCATAGGAAAGAGAAAGATGTAGCCTTTATAATGCATTAAGCAAAGAACAGTTCTGTGTTTCGGGCTGTTAATTCGGTCCCTCATGGAAAATTCCTGCCAGAACAGGAACTATTTGAGTATGTAGAGTATTGCTACGTATTCCTTAATGATCTCTGGGTTCACTAGCTAATTGTTTTATCTGCCAGATTCCATTTGGTACGTAAATCTAAATGGAATGTCTTTTGGTGATTAGCTAGAATTCCACTAGCAGTAGGTTCAGGTAAGTTCTTGTCATACCATCAGAGTTCTCATTTTTAAAGTTCTGTTAAGCACTTCTCCTAAATCATGGCTTCATATGTCTACCTAAGCAGTAGTGTTCACCTTTGCCTTATGATTAGAGACTGTAGAGTGCAAGACTGTGACAGCGTATTGCTTCCAGTCAAGATGTTAAATAGATCCGACACCTTTCCTGCGGTATTTGTGGTATTAATTATACTTGGAAAGGGAAAAAGTGCAAATGTAGTAATAAATTTATGTACTTATTGTTTTATTTATATTAGAATGTAAGAAAAACTTATCTATGCCCCCTTAGGACCTCTGATCATGTCCTGCAAATTCCAGAACTTTTTGTAGTGAGTCTATTTCTGGAGACAATGTTAAGTCAGGTACTTTGAATGATCAAAATTCTGTCCTGTCCTGGAGGATAGATATTATCTTTGCCTTTGCCTTTTGCTTATAGCCCAATCATTCTGACTTATCAAGACTGAAATCTATGCTACCACCTACTTTCTTGGGTAGGTATCACAATACTCTCCAAAACTTCTGTCTCTATGAGCATCTTCTCTGTCAGGTCTTGTGAGGGCATTAGAAGATAATTTGCAGCTATCTGCCTTGGTCTTGTTTGAAAGGATTACACTCCTCATTGGACAAAGACTTTGATACTCTGATACTCCTGTTTGTGTGCAAAATCTAGAGAAAGTATGTACATTTTGCCTTTAAGTTAGGACTTCGGTTACTTTGTACTTTTCCTGCAGGAGCTGACAGGATTAGCCAAAATCTTTGGTGCAGTTCATTATGGAATCAAACTTTACTTCTGAATCAGCAGGGATGTCTTTGTGAGGCTTAGGATCTGGGTAAAAGATGTGAGCATTTAAATGAGTATCTCTGATTTTACACACAGTAAAAAACCTTACCTGGAACTTGACCTAATGAAACAGGTTCCTTTCATAAAAGAAAGGCAGTTACTCTTGTTACTTCCTCAGCTTCTCCTTGTCAAAGACTTTATTTAAGTTTTGGTTAAAGAAAAAAAACTAAATTTCAAGATCACAATATTCATTATTTCCCCACTACAATGAAATACCTCAGCTGTGACAATTATTGCAGAGCATGTGGTAAACCACACATACTTAAGTGAGAGTTCTCCTTACATAGGATATTCTTCAAACAGTTTAAAAAACTCAGAAAGATAATACTCCGTGGAAAATGTGATAGAAACACTTGTAAAATGCTTACAGTGAACACACTTGTATTATGCTTAATGTGCTGGAAATACAAAACCAGATAAGCTTATGGTTCCTTTGCCTGGAAATGCAGTAGAAAGTACTGCAAAAAGTGATTGTGTAAAAACTGAAATGTTTCACCTTAACTTTTAGCATAAAGTCTGTTAAAAAAAAAATCCTACTGATAACAGGAACTCTATCATCTTCTTCCTTTTGTAACAAATCTGATTGAGTAGGTCCAGCTCAATTTACTGAACCTCTACTATTCACCAACCAGGTTGCTTGTGCTAAATGTTTCTCCCAGTTTTTCAAAGATCCACCCCCCATGGCTTTGAGAGTGGTTTTCAGCAAACCGTTGTAGCATTCGATCTTCCCTGCAGCTGGTGCATAGTAGGGAATGTGGAATATCCACTCGATGCCGTGCTCTTTGGCCCAGTTTTTCACAAGATTGTTCTTGAAATGAGTTCTGTTGTCTGACTCAATTCTCTCTGGAGTTCTGTGTCTCTACAGGATTTGCCTTTCCAGACCAAGAATGGTGTTACGTGCAGTTGCATGAGGAACTGGATAAGTTTCCAACCATCCAGTGCTTGCCTCTACCATAGTCAGCACATACTGCTTACCAGATGGAGAACGAGGTAGAGTGATGTAGTCAATCTGCCAGGCTTCACCATACTTGTACTTGGACCTTCGGTCACCGTACCACAAGGGCTTGATCCGCTTTGCCTTCTTAATAGCAGCACAAACGTCACAGTCATGTATGACTTGCATGATAGCATCCATGGAAATGTCAATGGATCTGTCACAAGCCCATCAGTAGGTTACATCTCTGCCTTGATGTCCTGACGAGTCATGGGCCCACTGAGCTAAGAACAGCTCACCTCAGTGTTTCCAGTGAAGATCAAGATCAGAGTTCGTGCCCACTTGGGAAACTCTTGCAGCTAGATCTGCCTGATGGCTGCGTCATTGTTCCTCAATAGCTTTGCTCTGAGGAATGTGAGCATCGATGTGTCTCACTTTCACTGGAATTCTCTCAATGCGAGCAGCAATGTCTTGCCACAGATCTGCAGCCCAGATAGGCTTTCCTTTTCTCTGACATCCATTCTTTTTCCAGTCTTTTAGCCAACCCTACAAGGCATTGATTACCATCCATGAGTTGGTGTGGAGATAAAGCTTTGGCCATCTCTCACGTTCAGCTACGTTAAGAGCTAGCTGGACAGCTTTTGCCTCTGCACATTGACTGGATTCTCCTTCTCCAGCTCTTGCTTCTGCCACTCTGTGTGTTGGACTCCACACTGCAGACTTCCATCTTTGCTTGTTCCCAACAAGATGACAGGACCTGTCTGTGAACAAAGCATATTTCTTTTCATCATCAGACAGATCACTGTAAGGAGGAGCTTCCTCAGCACGAGTAACTTTCTCATCTGAAGGTTTTACCCAGCTTGTGCTTTCAGGCCAATTTGTAATCACCTCCACCAAACCAGGTCTTTTGAGATTTCCTATTCGAGCTCTCTGTGTTATCAGAGCCATCCACTTAGACCAGGTAGCATCTGTTGCATGATGTGATGAAGCACCTTTGCCTTTGAACATTCAATTCAGAACTGGCAATCTGGGAGCTAGAAGAAGTGGTGACTCAGTTCCAATCACTTCAGAAGCAGCTTTTACTCCTTCATAAGCAGCTAAAATCTCTTTCTCTGTTGGAGTGTAGTTTGCTTCTGAGCCTCTGTAGCCACGACCCCAGAAACCAAGAGGACGTCCATGTGTCTGCCCTGGAGCTCTTTGCCATAAGCACCAGGTTGGACCATTGTCACTTCCGGCCGTGTACAGGATGTTCTTAATGTCTGAACCAGTTTGGACAGGTCCCAGACCCACTGCTTGGACTCTATTTGGTTGAAGGTTCCGTGTTGTTCAGGACCCCACTGAAACTGTTTCTCTTCCAAGTCAAATCATAAAGAGGTTTCACAGTCTGACTGTATCCAGGAATGTGCAGTCTCCAAAATCCCACCATACCTAAGAAATGTAGAGTTTCTTTCTTATTGATGGGATTTGCCATGGTGCAGACTCTGTTTATCACATCCATTGGGATGTGACGGCGACCATCTTGCCACTGCAATCCCAGAAACTGGATTTCTCTGGCAGGTCCTTTCACCTTGTCTCGCTTGATAGTGAAACCAGCTTGCAAGGGAATGTCAATGATTTTGTTACCTTTCTTGAAGACTTCTTCAGCAGTCTCACCCCAGACAATGATGTCATCGATGAACTGAATGTGTTCTGGAGCTCCACCTTTCTCCAAAGCATCATGGATCACTGCATGGCAGATGGTTGAACTGTGAATCCACTCCTGGGGCAAACAATTGAATGTGTATTGAATGCCTCTCCAGGCAAAAGCAAACTGAGGCCTGCATTCCTCTGCTATGGGAATAGAGAAGAAAGCATTAGCAATGTCTATGATAGCATACCATTTGGTCTCCTTGGATTCCAGCTCATATTGGAGTTCCATCATGTCTGGTGGAGTTACCTCATTCAATGCACAGAAATTAACTGTCAGATGCCACTCTCCATTCTGCTTTCTCACAGGCCAGATTGGACTGTTGAAAGGTGAATGACTTTTGCTGATGACCTTCTGACTTTCCAACTGACAAATCAAGTTTTGGATGGGCACCAAAGAGTCACGATTGGTTCTGTATTGTCTGTGATGCACAGTTTGAGAAGCAACCAGCAACTTTACATCCTCTATCTCGTGATGTCCCACAAGTGCAGATTCATCTGAAAGCTCAGGTCTAATATGCAACTTCAATTTTCCCTCATCGATTTCTACATTTGCTATTCCAAAAGCCCATTTGTAACCCTTAGGGTCTTTGAAATGCCCTTTTCTCAGAAAGTCAATTCCCAAAATACAAGGTGCATTAGGTTCCATTACAATAGTGTGTTTCTTCCACTCTTTCGAAGTTAAACTTATATCAACCTCTATCTTAAACAACTCTTGTGATCCACCAGTGACTCTCTGAATAGTTATAGATTCTGCCCCTTGACAGTTTGATGGTATTATGGTGCACTGAGCTCCTGTGTCAACCAAGGCCCTGTACTTCTGAAATTTTGAAGTGCCAGGCCACTGGATGTACACATCCCAATAGATTCTGTTATCTCCATTATCCCTTACCTCCCTCTGGCGGAAGGCAGGGCACCCCTAATTGTGGGGATTACTTCCACATGTACAGCTGGCACAATGTCAGGTGCCAGAATTAGAATCCCTGTTGGAACTACTAGAGTTGTCCTGGGAAACTAAAGAAGTGACAGCTACCCTTCTGGTATTGTTACCTCAGGCTCTGCCACTTTGCAGCTCCCGTGAAAAGATCAGAAGTTGGTTGACCATCCCATCTGTTCATGTTTTCAGCAAACTGAACACTCTGTTTTCTGTTCTGGTTTGGCCTATTTTGGAATGGCCTTCTTGGAAGACATCTGTTCCTGAGAGCTGAAACTTGTACCCATCTGGAGGAAGAGGAATCAGCATCATCCCCCTTCATCAAGTTGGATATGGAGGTTTTAAATTCATTCTTCAGCTCTTTCATACAATTCTCAATCTTTCCAGTCAGAGTTTCAATGGCTGAAAGCAAAGAAGTACGTGCAAGACTATCCTCCAATTGCCTCATTTGGTCAGTGAAATGGCCAACAGTAGGAGGTGCTCCACCATAATTTCTTGCCACAATTCTGCTTGCCAGAATGGTAGCATAATTAGGAGGAGCAAGCTTAATGAGTTTTTTGGCAAGGCCTGTTCCAACAGGAATTTCATCAGGATTCCACATATTACGATCTCCATACATTACTTCTCTCACAGCATACTCCCTCAGACACTTGATTCCCTCATCTATCGTGTTCCAAGGCTTAGGGTTCCATGGTAAATCATCTCTGCTGGGGTACCTCATAAGGACTGCCAATAGGAGGCATGCCTACAGAGAAACCTTACCAAGGCACCTGCTTAGATGCCTGTCTACGCCTGTATCTTTTGAGAGCGTCCCCAGCTGGGAGGCGGACTTGTCTCCTACCACCAAGGCTGGGGTTCCCATATCAAAACATTTCCCTAGCCAACTCAGGATTGGCTCAGTGTCTCGTCTGATGTAATCTTTCCTTACATGCCTAATTTCCTGTCTGGGTGCATTAGCTTACTGTATATCATCCTCCTTCTCCTCCTCATCATCTTCTTGAGCTTGCTGTCCCCATACTCCTGCTGCAATCCTCTGTGCTGTTTCCTGGAGTTCAGAGGCACTTCCAGCAGTTCTTAATTTACCAGGGCTCATATTCTGTCCTACATCTCCACCATCCATGAGTGGTCTTATGAAGTCTGCCAGACTTTTAAGGTTAACCTTCTCTTCCTCATCAGAAGGATCTTTCTTAACAGAGGGTCCCTGCACAGAAGGATCCTGACCTCCTTCTGCACCTTCTGCACCCTCTTCTACAGCATCTGTACCTCTTCTTGTGGCTCCTTTGTGCTTTCTGGTGGGAGTAGCAACTAAATTCACTGGTTTAGCTTTCACATTCACAGTAGAGTCATCAGGAACAAAGAGATTCTGTGCAGAGACAGCAGGTACTCTTTGAGACCCTGTAGCCACTGCTGCTTCCATTTCGGCAGCAGTGGGTGGAAACGACTGTGCCTCATTCATGGCCCCTGCCTGTGTAACCATAGGAGTTATCTCAGGTTCTGGCAGAGTTCCTGCAGCTACTGGCTCTGAGCCAAAGCTATTGGCAGCTCTCTCATAAGCCTTCTCTTCCCTGCACTTAATTGTGATCTCTTGTATGCTGTAATCAGAACCCGAACCTAATTCCAGATCTTTCTGAGCTCTTCTGTGTTTTCTTTTATGTCTGTGCAAGCTGCTAGAATATCTTTCTCGATACAGCGCTACCAGCAGCCATATGATTATTACAACAAACACCAGATTCAAGCTCAGCATAAATATCAGTTTAGGGTTCCATTTGTTCACATAACCTTCTGCAATAGGAATTGCAAATTCATATGCTTCTGCTGGCAGATTTACCGTTGAATTGCCATAACTCCCTATTCCGATAAAACCAGAACAGTACTCAACAACTTCCTGCAACTTGAGTTTACCCCAAAGAAACAGTTTACATGCCACATATCTTACAATTTTATCTATCATAGCAGAAACAGTCCATTTGTAAATCACCACAGTCAGAACAGAATATATAATATGCCACAGGATCCAAAGCAGCTTCATTTTGCTTCCTAATCTGAGCAGAAATAAATCATACAAGCAATTGCCCCATGTTGGGTGCCAAAATATGAGTTGTTACATTGGAGAGCTGGAATCCCTATCCCACACTGACAATGACCAGGCTAGCTCAGTCCAGAAGCAAATGAAGCTGTATTTACAGGCAAAACTACCAGGCAAATCTATGATGAAATGCAGCAAATATGTACAAATACACACTATTCACAACATTTACAAATATGTACAATCAACAGAAAAACAAATCCCCCTGGCCCCCCAAAAAGGGGCTGTGTTTCCTTCTTCCCTCCACCCCCCTGCCGCCAGAAGGACTCCTCCCAGACCCCTCTGGCAGAAGGCAGAGAGCCAAAAAAACGGGGAGCCTGTTAGGCTTAGCTTGTCAAGGTCAGTATGCGGGGGTGAGCGTTATCTTCTGAAGGCAGAAGGAGAGGAAGAGAGAAGCAAAGCAAGCTGAGACTGACTGACTTTGAGTACTGGCTCTTAAACATTTCTATCTCTCCAATTGAAGTGTTTAGAATAATCATTATTTTGCTTTTTTACACCCAATAGTGATTTATTTACATTCATTCACTTTTCTGCTTGAACTTTGTGAAGAAAAATTGGAGACACAGTTTTTAAAACCATCACACCTCCTTATCAGTTTTCCTTGTAACATTTGCTCACATGTGAAGTTTGTTACTTTGCATAGTGATGTGAACACATTTAAATGTGTGATAAGTACAAGTGATAATTATGGGTTTTCTGAGCACAGTCTTATAACCGTGCTTACTGTGGATACAGTTTTGAAGCCAATGAATATGTACAATTTTCACTTTTTCTTCCAAAGGAAGAAAAGGATTTGCAAGACCTTTCAGTGCTGTCCAGAGAATCACATTTCCTGCTCCAAGTTTGCTTCCCCTCATCTTTTTCGGTCCTTGAGCTCCTCATCCCATCCATGCAAGAGGTACTGACGCTCTATTTTTTCCTTCCCCTCTTGCCATGTCAGCTTGTCTGCCCAAACATCTAAAATTTATGCCCTTTTTATCCTTTTTATAGGATAAAAACAGCCCTTTTTATCTCCTGGCTCAAATTCCTTTTAAGTTCTTGACATTCCACAACCTTCAAATTTTCAAACCATTGATGAACTTCTTAGTTCTAAGCTTCCTCACAATCCCCAAGCTCTAGACTGCCTCTAGCTTTCTTAGTTATATCTCAAGTTCCTGCTGCTTTTGTGCCTGTGATTTAGGTGTTGACGCCGCTGCCTGGAAGGGCTGGAAAGTTCAGGCTAAGGTCTGGAAGAGGAATCTGAGTGTTTGGAATGAGCTCCTGAGGTAGTAAGGGGTTGTAGTATCAGTAAATTCTGATGTTTGAAGAATTTCTTGTAGGTATCACTACTATTGTCTCCCATTTGACTTCCTTCAGATCTGTTGCCCACTATTGTCCCATATACTGCCCCTGTCCATGTAGTCAATGGAAATGACTGAAGATACTTTCTGCCTCTATTTTTCTACTTTGTTAATGACTCAAGGTCAAATCCTGCCTTCTGCAAAAGGTTTGAAAGGCCCGAGTGCAAGCCACTCAGGATACTCAAAGTTAGAGTGCCGTGTTTGGGAATAGTAGCCACAATTCCATGGGCTAAGAAATACAGAACCATTTATCTTGCAAGCATCAACAGTCTCATTAACACATAAAAAACACAGATAAGTGACAAGAGATAATTTGCTTGAGCCAACAGCATGCCACTGGGGATGCACACATCTCTATAATCCTGCACATTTCACTCCCTGCTTGCTCTAATCTAGGACAGAAAACAGAGAAGTCAAAAAACTATCTTCTCTGTGTGAGCAGGGTTTGATGAATCAGTGCATTGTATGTGAAGTACCGAGGACACTTCCTGCAATCACTGTTCCTTTATGAAGGTGCTCAGGCTATGTATATATTCATCTTAAACTATTCCAGACTGCACAGCTCCAAATATTAGGATTTAGAGCCTTTTAAAAAGGTTTTGCATCCATAATCTTAAAGCAACACTTTTGTAGCTGGAGAATAGTTAAGGTTTAAATGAATAAACACTCATTTTTGGGGAAAAAAAAAGGCTCTGAAGTACCCTTGCCTGTTTTAGAAGTTTGGTAACCGAAATGTGGCTGTATTACTGTACCTGTTATTAAAAATCACATTTCTTGGCCCTTGTATCCACTTCTCCACCCCCTGCTTTGCCCCCTGACAGAGTCCCCATGCACACAGCCATATTTAGCAGCATTTCTGTTCTAAAAGGGTACTTTCCATGAACAGGTTATTGCAAGAGGCAGCTATGTCCTTGCCTTTTGTTTAAAACAAATTGGAGGAAGCTACCTTCCCCAATTAGAAACCTTCCCATATTGCTTATTTCAGTATATATTTGACTTCACACCTCTTCCTGTCACTTACAGTAGTGGTGAATGCCTGGAAACATGCCATTTTCCCTGCTCCTCCGCCCTTCCTCTGCCTCCTGGCTCATTGTACACTACATAATATTATAGCTGTTTGGTAGGTATGGTCTCCATCCTTGGGTGACTTTTTAAGTTGAATCACACATCTGATCTGATTCAGAGCATAGACCTCAACTTCATTTTTAGCTGCTGTGGTAAAGCAGTGGGGATAAATGGCAGGAATCATGGTATTACATTAAAAATATTGCTGGGGAGGGATTTCAGAAGGACCAGCCTCTGCCTCAAGACTGGGCTACCATTAAAGACACAGCAAGTTGCTCCTGGCTTCATCCAATCATATTAAAAAAATCTTTAACTTCAGGTCTACAATCCTTATACCAACAGTTCTGCAAAGGACAATATGGAGGCCACCTGCAAACTGTTTATTTTGATAGGTAAATAGGTCTTTGGGCTGTCGGCTCTTCTGTTACACTTCAGCTTTGGAACTATTAGTTTGTGTCTCAGAGGAACAATAGCAGCTCTGTGAGGTAGTCAAACTTAGGTTGATAAGCCTTGTCTCATAAATTAGCTGATCATCTAAGGAGACATATTCTGATGGGTCTGCATTAATTCCAGTCTGAATGAGAAGCAGGTAACTGTTCTCTACATATAGTGAGGTAGTGCACTGTATAGAATTCTCTGATTGCTCTTGGACATAGTGTAAATAATGTAGAGAAGGGGATTTGGAAATATGAGCCAGATTTCTCTGTTCTCTTGTCAATGTTTAGATATAACTCCTAATCTGATATTCAGTATAAAGAGAGCTACAAAATCAACTAAAGCTACAGCAGTACTTGCAGTGCTAGTGCTTGTGCACTAACTCTTTTTTTAACCACAGGGAAACAGCTGGGTACATGATGCATAACAAAGCAAGTGAAGGATTTCTGTTTGGGTAAATATTGGGCTGCTAAATATTTACATTTTCTTCAAGCTGACAGAAGCAGCTGAGAGGTAAGTATGCAAGGCTAACCAGACCTGACAGCAAAACAATGATTCATTCAGTCATTTGTCACTCAGATGAAGTCTGTGTTCAATGTAAAAAAGGAGAGAAGAAACAAAGAACTCAGCCCATTAGCTTCCTGCTTCAGGTAAAGGAAAAAGAAAACAAGAGAGAATGGAACAGTATTTATAGGATCTTTAATTGAATATAAATTAAATGTAAGAACAAACTATTGAAGAACTTTTTGTAAGCTTCTTTTCTGAAATCTGTAAACACACTCCTAGCTAAATTGCTGTAAAATCTTGCTTTTATCTATATCTTACAAAGTAGGATGGAGAGTAACAGCTCTGCTGTCTGGTGTGAACTGGTAATGAAGCAATGCTGATTCATACTAGATTTATAAAGGTATCTGGGATGCCAACAGGTGGATGGAGGCTGGCTTTCAGCAGGAGCTGACCATCCTGACTTCTCTGTCTGATTAGGTGCTATTGCACCTGTGTGTGCCTGATCCTCACTCCTTAGAAGCAGACCCTCTGGGAACCTGTGTTTTTTCTCAGGAAAGCTGCCTGTCCTCAGAGACTGTCATGGAGATCTGCCATGCTACCAGGGACCAAACCAATTGGTGCAAGACCAGAAGCATCTAGTGACAGTGCTTCAGCTTGCACCTGAAGTAGAAGGTATTGTCATGAATGTTCTGCTTTAGTCACTCTGTCTAGCTCACTGATGGCAGCATCCTATTGCTTGTTATAGTCTGATAAAAAGTTACTGTTGGTCAAAATTCACTCCCTTTCAGAATATAATTATTTCCCCCCTTCAATTCAATGCCAGAGGGAATATGATCTAATAGCAATTCATATTTTAGTGCAGATCACTTTCTAATTAGAGGAATTTTCTCTGTATCTTTGAATTCATATTTATATTCCAGGATTTACATATTCCTATTGTAGGATTAGACAGCTCGGCACTCTGGTCACACAATCTGGTACAATTTGGTACAGTCCTTTGTGGCATTGCTGTTTACATTGCTGAGGCTTACCTCCACAGAGAGAAGGTGGCTGATGATAAGGCGAGCAAAAACTCAGTCCACTTCACCTCTTCTGTGGCACCACTTGGTGAAGTGATAATTCGGGAGCTTTCAATCTTGAAGAAGACATTCTGAGTTCAGGTACCTGGAAGAATTCAAATGATGACTTGGACTAAAAACAAACCAGCTGCAAAACAGTTGTCTCAGTCTTAATAGCCATATATATTTATTCTGACTGCAAATATCAACATCATTTCTTTGTCCCTTTATTGTTGCTATTCCTAAACATTTTATTGTGTACTAGATACAAGATAAGAATAATAGTCTGGAAACAGGTATTCTAGGCTGTTTGGAGCTAATATAATGGCTGAAATAAACTGCCATATTAATTCATACAGGGGGTATGTGAAAAAGGATGCAAAACAAAAGACAGGGAAAAATGTTTTAATAGTTAATGGAAGCACAGACTAGATGGATTGCAAATACATATTAACCAAGCAAAACAGAGAGATGTAGGTGAGTGTATTAAATGAACAGATCAGTTCAAAACTAAAGATATCAGACAAAATCAGCAAGTGGAAAAGATGGTGGCAGAGACATCAGAAATGGCTTTAGGAAAAATAGATTCTCTGTTCAGTAAACATTCTATGCAATTTTCTAAAGGTGAGAACAGTATGGTAGTATTTTTCAGGATCTAAATTCTACAGAGTAGTTTCTAAATTCTGGCAACTTTAAATTGCAATTATCTGTGAAATGAAGAGCAAGGACGTTTATCAAAGCAGCTTTGTGTTCTTGATTCATGCAATGACAAATCCTTTGTGAATTATGGTGAAATACATTACATTAAACTTACATATTAGTCTCGGAAGGAAAACAACGTGTTCAGGTCCAGCTTCAGTACATCTGGCAAAATCTTGCACACACTAAGATAAGGTGGATACCCCTGTATGATGTGCATCAGGTATCCTGGCACTATATAGGCAAGAAAATACAAGAATTAATTGTTTCTTTGTATCTTTAGTCTAAGCTGTCAAGGATGGTGCTGACTTAGCTTAAAGGGTGTGTTTATAACTGTAAAGCACAAAGAAATTGCTTTTCCTATAAACTCTTGTTCAGCTTTCCTGAAATCAATTTGCCCAGTCACTTGAAAAGTGTACCTTTGTCATTACTGCTATTTGTTTTGCCTTCCACCTTAATTTTTTTCACTTCTCTGTATGATTTTGCTGACATGCAACTTAAAAAGGTAGTCACCATCTGTAAGCTGAAAGAAATATCTTTCCTTTTATATCTCATACTAGTGATTTTGAGATGTTTTAAGCACCAAAAAGTCAATACTAGTCTCTTCCACTTTAATTTGTACAGTTAACAATAATTGACAAGTTAATGTTTAAAGAAACTAATAAAGAAGAAGAAAAAATGAAAATACAATATGAACTCACCCTGACATGACAGCAGTAGCTAGATGCCTGTCCAGTCACCACATCAAACAATGGTTACACAGCTTAGAGGAAGTACAGACCTGTGTGAGATATTAATTGCAATAGGAGAACTTCACAGTAGTTTGAAAACCAGTGGACTTGATAACCTTTAATGTCTTTTCCAACCTAAACGATTCCATGATTCTAACCAATATGAGGATTAAATTCATCAGAAGTGTTCACATGGAATAACTTTATCATGCTTTTCTGCATACAGTTACCAAGTGCATCAATGTCTCTCAAATTCTTCTTAACAGTTGTGGAGAAAGAAGTTATTTAAATACCTGCATTTTACTGAGTCACTGATAAAAACTGGTTTGACTTTATCATTCCCTATGATTTTCTTGAATCCCTCTCTTTCTTGTCCTCCACCTCCTTTTTTTATTATTTAAAAACAATATAATCCTTCTTACCTGCCAGTGCTTTTAAATTTCTTCATCATTTGCACACAGTTTACACTCATAATCTCAATACTAGCTATAAACTTTTTTAGCAAAATTGACTAGAAGTACTTGTTTGGTACTGTTTGGTACTTTCACAGGCTATGAAGATCTTATAACCTTATGCTGCCACAATGCATATTCAAGAATTAAGACCTGTTATAAAATTCAAAGAATCTTGGTACATAATAAAATTATTTCCTGAGTTATGAATTAATTTAGTCCCTTTCCACCTTAAAAAAGAAAATTCAATAAACATTTACTCAACCACAAAAAGGTGGAATGAATGCAATTAAGCCATTTAAATACCAATCATTTAGACAAACAAAACACACGAGTGCCCAAGTGTTCAGTCAGTCAATTTTATAAACACACAGGAAAGAATAAACCAAGAGTATTTTAATGGAAAAGCAGACTAATTTACAGTCTGCTAAAACACACTGCTAAGCTTCTTGGGTATACTATGATTAGACATGGGTTGCAGTGAAATAGCTACCAAGAAGCCACAGACTACGACAGTATTAGCAAGAAATCTAACTTTCTCACTGCCACATATAGGAGAAACAATGGTTGTGAAGGGGGAGTGGTATTAATACTGAAGCTTATTGGAACAAGACTCACTGTTCATCAGAGAAGCTGGATTTTGGACCAGCTCCAAGCCCATAATGATCTGCCCAGGATAATATGAAACCTGATGCCTCCTTATTTAAAAAACGTAGTGCAATCTCTGGGAAGTCGTTTGGACATTTTAATATAAAAAAGTAACAGTAAAGAAACCAGAATATTTATTTATCGAGAATCCCATGTTGTCTGCAACTAATGCACCAAATTCCACTTCTGAGTGCTTTATAGCCACAAAGTGACAAAGTAGCTGAGATAAGGATTGTTGTTCTTAGAGCTACTTTTGCAGTTACAATAGAGAAGTGATAACTTACTTCAATGATCTTTCTGGAAGAAAGATTGGAGACAATTATAGCAAAAATTAACACATTGGATAAAAGAGTGACAGGAGATCAAAGAAGACCAGAAGTCTGCAGGAAAGATCACAAGATGTGAAAAGAAAGACTGAAATATTCTGCTCCTACAAATGCAAATGATCATGGAATAATGAACTATGCATCTGCAGGACAAAATTAAAGAAAGAAGAAAAAAAATCATAAACTGGATAACTTAAAGTGGTTTAAAATGGTCTGAATTTTTGCTGCAGCCTGTGAATCAAATGTTGTGTTTTTAAACACCATGGTAAGTGAAAAGGACACCTAGGAATGGAGATGTATTATTTTTCTTCAAAAAACTTGGACATCTTCTTGATTTTTCTTCAAAAAACTTGAACACAGTATAAGATTTGAGAATATGTCAAATAAGCCTAATTTCCAGAATTAATCCAGAGGCAGGAATCAGCTAAAAAGAATGTCAAGAAATGACCTCCTGAAACATCTACAGAGTGTTTGGAAAGAGACATGCAGATTCTTGGTAGTGGACAGTTCTGTCTCATAGAGTCTACTTATTCATGGTAGCAGCCCTGATATCTGCATTGACATCTTGGAGAGAATCAAACTGCCTTATCCTTGTAATTCTTTCCTTTCAGTATGAAGCTGACTTAAACCATAAGATAGTGTGTTGACTTTGAATCTGCGGAAAGCTATATGTTCAGAATTCGTCTATCAGTGACTTTAGGATAAATATTATTATACGGTAACAGATCACAGTGCTTAGTGCTATGGGTAATATGCTTAAATGAACATTAATATAGCGTTTCTTTCAAGGAAGTGCAGCCTAGTATAGAATAAGACTGAACTTGGAGATTTACCAGGAATTTGTGGCTAGCACACTAATAATAATCAAAGGATTGGTTTTTTTTCTGTCCAGTGATACATGAGTTTTCATGAGGAAAATCAGATTTTGTACATGTGCTCTGGATGGAAAGGTGGAATCTTCAGAGCCATAATCTGGTTGTCCTTCTAATGGAGACTGATTTGAGTATGTCTGTGATTAAGGAGTTTAAAGAAACAGATAAATTTGTGGACTGTCTGCTTTCTCAGCAGGCTCCATACATTCCCCACGTTAGATATTCATGAAGGAAAAAAGACTGCCCAAGCCACTCCAAGAACCTGAGCCAAAGTTCACCA
Source organism: Indicator indicator (assembly GCF_027791375.1). Classification (NCBI taxonomy): domain Eukaryota; kingdom Metazoa; phylum Chordata; class Aves; order Piciformes; family Indicatoridae; genus Indicator; species Indicator indicator. Next base: position 38,261,079 of record NC_072011.1, read on the forward strand.
CAGGAAACAGGAAGATTATTGAGTTATGAATTACTAGGCAATGTGTTGTTATCCCAACTGTTTATTTGTATGCCCACCAGAGTCATGATCATTGCTAATACTAACACAGATTGATTTGGGAATAGAAAGTTACTCGTTTTGTGTGGAGGTTTTGGGGATATGTAAGCTTATGAGAAAGCTCCCAGTATTTTTTTTTTCAGATCCACAGGAATCTGGAGAAAGCTGCCATTGAAAAATATAACTTAATTCTCCAGGTTCCTGTCCTGGTTTAGAGCCAGACAGATCTTCTATTGCCCCAGGAGGGACAAAAGAATGACAGTCACACAAATGGATTGGAGGGTGATGAAAAATTGAAACGGAAAAGCAATTAGTGTTTTACAGAAACTACAAGCATAGTCGCAAAGATATCCCAATGAGTACAGCGTCCCTTACACAACACCCAAAGTCCTCTCAACACTTCCCTTCTCCCCACCTGATGGTGTACCCAAAACCCCCAGGGCTCTTTCCTCCCCCCTCACTGCTAGGCTAGTCTCAGGCTTGCCAGGTCTAAGACTGTCCCTGTGCCCCCCATCTCCTCCTGGCATTAAGCCTAGACAGGCCTAAGAGGCCTTGAGATACCCACGATTACCCAACAGGGAGCATCTCCCACAGGAGCAGAGAGGGAAGAAAGAAGAGAATGACTTTGCTTTGGATTTACTAGGGGGCAGGATTTACGGGTAGAAATACGCTGTCTCCTGTGTCCACCTTACTGGGTCAGACACTCAGGACACCGGAGGTGTAGCTTATGTGGCAATAACAGGAGGCACCCAGCCTAAACAGCCACATGCCACCCCTTATTTCATACCATAATCCCTACACCCAAAACATATCATCACATTAGAAACAATCTTTAAATGATACGTATAGCAAAGTCCAAGTCTTCATCTGGGCATCCTTCCAAATAGTCTCTCACTCAGGTTCAGGTAACAACTCTTTCCAGTTCTTTCCCTCCTCCAGTGGAACCTCCCAGCAACACAGAGTTCATTCTTCTGCACAGTGACCTCTTCATGGATTCAATGGACATCCTCATCACCTGGAAAAAACCTCATAATTTCTCAACAGGACCTCTATCTGCATCTCTATCTGCTCAGTGGCATGTTTCCACCTCTTGGGGCATTGAGTCACATCAGGTTCATCGACTCCTTCCACCCCTCCAGGAAACAGCACGCTGAGAGACTTCCAAAAGCTGCAAAGACCTCTCCCAAACCCAGAGCTGACCGCTTCCAGCCACGGCCCCAAGCTGCATGCAGGCTCATCACGCACAGGCATGCAGCTCACCACTGGTGGTAGCGTACCGAGCCATGACCACATGTGGCTACACCAGCTCTCCCCAGGAGAGGGAGTGTCTACACTGCAACCTGCCAAGAAGAGAGGCGGAGCCAGGTGCTAGGCTCCATTTTCAGAATGCATCTGAAAATCAGGGGAGAGGTGACACCCGCCACCGCCCGATATTTGGGAATGACAGAGCTGCTGTCACCTCTACCGCCACCCCTCGGGCCGCAAAAGCAGCTTTTCCAGCCAAAGCCATTACTCACTCCCTGGGCCTCGGGAGCAGCTTCCCCCTAAAGCCACCGCTCATCTTCTTGGATTCCAGGAGCCACTGCTCACCTTCCCGCTGTGGCTAGCCCCCCCTCCACCACAGGACAAGCTGACTCTGGTCTGGTTACAACTGCCACCTCCCCCTCTCCATGCTGTTCGCCGCTTGCGCCACACAGAACAAAGGGGAAAGCACCGCATTCTTAAGCTTTCCTCCAATGCCACTGGCTACAGAATTGCTGCTGCCTCCTTGAAATGGCAGGAGGGATTCCATGCCACAGCTGCATGCTCAGCTGTCCCTTCAGAACCCATAAAATGCCCACATGGTTGCCCCAACAAAACCTTCAGCACAACCACCAAAACCAGCAATGAGCAGGTTTCCATTTTAATTTTTCCATCTCTGAACTTCTCCAATCCAATTTATAGAGTTCCCTGCAGCAACCATCCTCTGCTACCAATAATCTGTCCACACCCTGGGAAATTATTAATAGTCTACATTCAAAGCACAATGGCAAAAAAAAAAAAAAATCCTCCCTCAGTAGTACTGTTTCTAATCTCATCACTTGGGGGTGAGAGAGGTAGAAATACACCATGACTTTTGGGTATCTTGATTTGACAGTACTGTTAAAGGCAAGATGTGTGATACATCTGTCAAACAGAGAAATGTTTTTACCTTGTGGAAAATCTCATGCCTTGAGACTGGACCGTTTATGACATTCTCAAGGCAAGTCTGTAGCAAGGGTCTGGAGAAATGTCAGGGGTTTTGAAGTGTAGTCCCATGCCTTAACCACAAACATATCCTTAAAATTTAGGGTCCCAAGGGCATCTAGCCCCCCCAAATCACAGCTGTTTGATCAGCTGAAATGTGCTTATGAAAATATTGAAAACTTTATATTTTCAAAAGAAGACCGTGACCAGTTTAACTACTTACCCTTGCCTTGGCAGGGGGATTGGATTCAATGATCTCTGGACATTCCTTCTGACCCCTACCATTCTATGGCTCTATGACTCTATGATTTTACAATTCTGCGATTGTGATTCTGTAGTTGCAAAACTCTCTCTCTTCTACAGGTTATCGCATCTGATTCGGTCAGTATGTGTTCAAACAGCTTGTTGGTCAATTGTATGTAGCTCTTGGAGACTACATTTGCAATTGTAGCTCTGCTTACTCAAGCATATTACAGCTACACTGAGATACTTGCCTTGAAGAAGATAAACTGGTTAATAGCAAAATAGTAAATAATCATGAGCAGGCTGGGCCAGAGTTGAATAATCAAGCAACTCTTTGAGTCAAGATTTGGCAAAAGAAGACAACTTTTGCTAAAATGAAAATAAAACATTTTATTTTTTATATTTTTCCCATTTTTATATAAAATAAAAATATTTTCTCACCTCCCACCTCAGCCTTTTCCTGTGGATTACATCTGTGGGCATGCACAATCATTTCTGCTAACACAACAGACTTCTGCTTGATTTAGAAAAGGCTGTAAATACCAGATACTGCAAGAATAAAGAGTAATCACTGGTACTTACTCAAGGGCCATTTTAACAAAAATTGATTAAGTTACTAATTCCTTGTTGACCTGCCAACAGTATCTGTAAAGGTAGCTTGCCTTTTTTTTTGAGGTGACAATAGGTTTTGGACATTAAGCCATAGGCTAGGCTTCAGTCCATTCATAATAGTCCTCAGCTGCTGCATTAGATAGTATTGCCTTCAGAATAGGAATAATCTGTCAGTTTCTTGAGTGGTCATTACAATGCAAGATGAATTCATAGGACTAACTTAGAATTTTCTTTCTATTCATACTCTACCTCTGTGTCAGCTTATGCACATCTCTTCTATTGTATCTGAAATGTTGTCATGTCCTTCTACATCCAACTCTTGTTTGAAAAATAGTTTTTTGTGGATAATGTAGACCATGTAGTTGGACTCTAATCCAGTTTCATGGGAAGCCTTAGCAAGGCCTAGAGGTCCAAAAGGGAAAAAGAATTTAGTGTCCAGAAGGCTTTCAATCATTTAGTGGTGTCTTGGGACCTTAGCATTTCTGCTACAAATCCAATCTTTTTCCTGGATATGCAAGCCAGGATTAGTATTGAAATCAGAGTTGAGGTGAGTTGTTCCATGCAGAGGAGTCTATAAGATGTAATCAGCACTCTTGATTACAAAGAAATAAAAAATGTGCTAACATGAAAGTTATTTTGTTTACAGGCAGTGAAAAATACAAAGTTTACTTTAGCTCTCCACAGATTGTTTTTTAGTGTATATCAGATTTTCCTCCATTCTCATTTATACTGAGACTTTGCAAGAGAAAATATTTTATTTACAGCAAAGCATAACAGAAATGGCAAAAGAAGCTTTAGAAAATAACTCTGTGTGAGTGTTTCTCCTCAGTTAGCTACAGCCCTACAAAACAGCGACTGAAAATATGCTTCTTTTCTGCAGTGAGGATGCTCTGGACTTTCTTCTTGCTATCTCTTCTGCACAAGATGACTTAAACTATTGACTCATTTTTATAATTTCATGCTGGAGATTGACTGTATATCAGTGTTTGGGAATGTATTTTGAAATTCTGAAAATATTCTGCCCACATATATTCCTTGCTTGAAGATGTTATACCAGTAGAGACTGTAAAACAGAGGCTAGTGCTGGAAATAGAAAGACAGGTTTATGGAAAGGTGACAGAACCAGATACTAACTGTGAAGGCTGCCTTGTGTCTGTGTTCCTACTATAAAATCAGCTGCCTTTTACAAGGGTGACAAGTAATTCACAGTCCTTACAATACACTCATTTCTACTGACTCAGGAGTTTTCTTATAAAAGACGTTTTGAAAAGAAATCATTACTGTCTCTTTGTATAACCTGATCTGTTCCTAATCAGTATTTTGTGCAGCAAATAAATGGATGTTCACATATCCTTCTACATACAGAAAGAAACTTCCCAGTTAATGAACCAGAGAACACATCATTTTGCAAGCTAATTAGCCTGATAATAATTATTTTAATTTAAGTAAAACAGATCGAGCATAGTAGCTTTAGTTAAACTGCAGTTCACTTGTATAAACCAATCCCTGCACTCAGGAAAGAGACGATATTTGCATTTGAACTCACTGGATAAAGGGTTGCTTTTAATTACATATGCAGATCAGACTACAGAGGATTCTGTATTGAAACTCAATGAGAAGAAATTAAAATTCACAGTGTAAATTTACATTTTGACCCTATTCAGTCCATAGTTTCTCTATATCACATAAAAATATAACTTCATAATTTCAAAACTTTGAATAATCTAAAGCATTCAAATTATACACTTGTCTCAAAAAGATGTGGAGCTCTCTTAAACTGTTAATACTACTGAGAAAATTTCATTATCTGGCAGCATTGCCCTTTGAAAGTCACAGGTAAAGCCTTTTTTTTTTTTTTTTTGTGCTTCTTTCAGCTCATATTTTATAGACTGAGCATGAAGCATATGAAGTTGATGCATTCTCACCCTGGTAAGATGGAAATCACTGAGTGAATCTAGAAAGCTACAGCCAAATTGATGAGAACTGTGACAAAAGCGTTGTGTTGCCATTGTGAATAACTGAATAACCCATTTTCTCCATTCCCAGAACAAAAGAGTGCTTAACTTAAAACTTGTCCTGGAATGAATTTGCAACATCCCCATACACAAATGCTTGTGGGTCGTATTTGCAGCCTGCACTGTTTCACATCAGTGCTAGACCTATTCATTACAATCTTATTTTCCCAAAGAAATGGCAGCAAAAACTTTTAACTATCATATGCTGCCCTTTTTTTTTTTTTTTTCTTTTCACTTAGAGCTTAAAAATTCCTACAGGATGAAATGTTATCAGGAAGGGTTCATCTACAATGTGCCTGATATGATGCCTGGTAGCTTGCTAATTATGGAGGAACTGAATGCCCAGTCAGAGTCCTAGCTATTTACTTTAACTGCAATACATTCAACATTATCTTATATCTCCCATGCCTCCCCAAAAATGCACTAGTTATAGCCATTTTTTTCACCATCTGTTAATACTGTAAGGGTTTTTTGCCTAGGAACCATATTCTTAGCATCACAGACAGGATGGTAATGACACCTGTTAGTCTTGTTGCTCAGCATGTCCCTCCAGCTGACAGCACAAGACATATAAATGTCTTTCCTCTAGTGTATATGTATTTGTTAAACTCTCATCCCTTAACGCTACAACCTTCAATGTATTGTGTTTGCCTCGAGATGGAATTTTCGAGCTGTATGAAAGATCAAAGATAGGAAATGGTACTGTTTTGTTTGCGTTAAAAAAACCTCTCATGCCTTTTACTTTGAAATGCTCTAGTTCATCTAGCTTTTGGAGAAAAACTTAAAAAATTAGTGATGCAAAGGGCTTTGATGTGTAAGAGGAGATGTAATTAAACTGAGCCACTTCTTAAGTTTCAAAAATTGCAATTTGCACATGTGATGCAGAGACTTGCTAAAACCTCTTTGCACTTTGGGTATGCTCTTCTCATATGTTTTCCTGATGCAGCTGGCTGGACTGGCTTCAGGACCTAGAATGGTCCTGAGCTGTCAGAGGTCCTCCTTCAAGGAGTGGAAGTGTCCTCTTGTGCGATGGATTCTTGCTCCAGTTATCTCAGACAACTCCTTCATATAACTTCATTAACAAGCCATTGAGCTACATCTTAGAAACAGGGTTTTCTTGGCTCCTATTTACAAAAAATAGCTTTCATGAGTATAAATTCTCCCCCCCCCCCCCCCCCAATCTTATTTACCTTCATAGCTAGTTTATATTCCCTTTTGTTGTTAGACCTTAAGTATACTTGAATGTAAATCTGTCATTTTCCCCTTTCTCTTCCATGTGATTAGGATCTCCATATACCTTTGTCCTGGTTTGAGGACAGACAGATCCTCTCATGCCCCAGGAGGGACAAAAGAATGACACTCACAAAAACAGATTGAAGAGTGATGGAAAGTTAAATGGAAAAGCAATTGGTGAAACTACAAAAACTACAAGCATAGTGGCAAAGATATCCCAAAGCGTACAGAGTCCCTTACACAACACCCAAAGGCCTCCCAATTCTTCCCTTCTCCCCACCTGAGGGTATACCCAAACCCCCCAGGGCTCTTTCTTCCCCCCTCACTGCTAGGTTAGTCTCAGGCTGGCCAGGTCTGAGGCTGCCCCACCCCTTCTCCTCCTTCTCCTCCTGGCATTAGGCCTAGACACGCTTAAGAGGTCTTGAGATACTCCCCCACTGTTACCTGATAGAGAGCATCTCCCACGGGAGCAAAGAGGGAAAATAAAAGGAAGAGAATGACTTTACAGATGAATTTATAGGGCACAGGATTTATGGGTAGAAATACACTGTTTCCTGTGTCCACCTTATTGGGTTGGACACTCAGGACAGTGGAGGTATAACTTATGTGGCAGTAACAGGAGGCACCCAGCCTAAACTACCACAACCTTTTATCTGAATACCCCTTCTCTGCATTATTCTCAAGATGAATCCATCCTTCTTGCACCTAGACATAACTAGGAAGGGTTTCAGAGGGTCTTTCTGTGTTGGATACTACTCAACATTTTCCTTAGGATTAGAATGAGGGAATAAGGAGTACACATATTAGACAGAAATTCAGCAGTAGGGAAATATAGGCTCTATAATGCATTATCCAGGGATAATGTTAGATCTTGACTGTAGATCATTAAACAAATTTATGAATACTTTTCTGTAAGGAATAATTTAGAAAGAGCAGATCTGAATGTATTTGAAGGATGTGGGATAGACATAGGCTTCAGATGTCTGTTGTTGGCCAGCTTCCACTTAGTAAAAGATGATATCACTTGATCCCCTTTATTCACATATTGCTATTATTTTAGTCAATTACTTAATGTCCTTAGCTTTTGTAAAATCTCCCAGTTTTATAATACTACTGAGCTCTACTAACACACTCCTTGCTTTTTGACTGAGGTGATGTCATGGATTGAGTTGAACTTGCTGCTGTTATTCATACCATGCTGCAGTCATGCCAGCTTCAAAAACGAAGGTGCTAACTGGAGTACAGATTGCGACATGGGAGGCTTCCTGTTCCTGTCACTGCTTTGGGTTCCAGTGTCTTGAGTGTGGGCTCTTTTCTGCAGACACGGCAGTGGAATGAGTGGGAGTCAGGTAGCTGCTGGGTTTGTGTTTCTGTTTTATGCTGTTGTTCCTCCCTCCCTCCGCAAACCCCCCCCCCCCCTCCATATTTGACTGCACTTCTTCTGTAAATAGGCTAAGCTAAGGTAATCATGTTTTGTATTATTAGATTAATTAGATTGTTAGCTATGGTAATTATGCATTATGCTTATGATATCTTATGTTACATTAAACTCTTATCTCTTTGTCTCAGTCCTGAGTTGTGTGTGTTACTCTTCCCCTCTTTTTTTTTTTTTTGTGTGTGTTGTTGGAGCAGGTAGTTTAGCCCTTGTGCTAAACTGTTACAGGTGACTAATCAAAATGTTAAGGTTGAACTAAGACAAACTATTGAGAAAATCATCTATGTTAAAATGTGTCTAGGCTGGGAACATAGGCTGTTATTTTTATTCTTAGTATACTCATAATAACATAATAGCTCTTGAACTGGAGCTACATTTTCTCCTGTGTAACTGCTAATTTCCCGTGTGATGCTGTACCAAATACTTTGCTGTAATCCAAACAGACTGACCAGTTCCCTTCCCTTTGTCTAGAAAAAGCAGTAATTTTATCAAGTGAAAGTGTCAGATTAGTCTCAGCCAATCCTTTTGGTAAATGTGCATAGTATTTTCCCTCATGTTGGTTTTCTGCCATTTTATTTGAGTTACTCTTTCCTCAGAAATTGATATTATTGCCTTTCTTGCCTCATTGAGGCAAAGTATCACAAGCCTCTTCTTCTGTATAATTTTTTTCCTCTGTAATTGTAGCATTTTTTCTGTGATAGCTTTCCATCAGTGATGCCAATTTTTTGGATACACAAATTCAAATTAAGTGAGACATTTCATTTGACAGCCTTTAAAGAACTCTCATAGAGATGAATCCCCTCCCTTTGAATGACATAACCTCTAAATTTTCCCTCCGTCTTGAATGCAGAAATCTCGGTTTATTTTGTCATTCCTGCTAGGCAGTGTTTCTTTACTGTATTGATTTTGGTCTCTCCATAGCTTTGCTCTGTAGATGCCAGGTTTCTTTCTTCCTCTTCCCCTCCATTTTGTTTTCTGAATGGCTGACAAGTCTTTTATTCCTATATCTTATTCTGATCTGTAATGTGTATGTCAGTCTAAACTTTGCTTATTCTTTTGTATTGCTTCTTCTCTAGAACACTACTTTCTTTGTTGATCAGTCCTTTTTTTTTGCTTCATCCAATGTCAGCCCCTCATTTATATTTAGTGTCTATTGCTTTTCTTTTTTTAGCATTTTATAATGTTCCCATTATTTACTGCAATGAAATCTGAAAAAAAACAGTACAATCCTATGAACAGGCATTTGTAATAAAAGACATTGTACTGTGTACTATAGATTTCCAAAACTGCCTCTAAAAAGTACACTGACAAAGCTGAGGTACTACACTTCTCTGTGTCATTGCCAAAGAGATAAATCTTTCAGTTTCTCACTTTCTGCAGTTTTACTCATGAAGATAAGTCTCTTCCATTCATTAGAAAACAGAATATTTTATTTTTCAAAACAATACAAAAGTGTAAAAAATTTGTTCGAAGGAAAGGGGAAAGAAACAGAAATACTCTGAATTAATTTTTAATCTTATCTTCTGTGGTCAGAAAATTGCACTTAAAATGCACCTAAATTTTCGTTTGCCTTGCCTCTACAGCTGAGCAATACCGTTATAAGTGGACACATGACCCCTTAATGCCTATTATACATGGATGGCAGCTAGCAAGGCTCAAAACTTTTGTCCGTATTTTAAGGTTAACACTCCTTTATCTGAAATGCTCTGTGTCTTAATATACCTGTGGTTTCTAGTGTGACTGGTAAGCTGGAAAATTGAGTAGCTGCTTCAGAAAATCAGTACAATAGTGGACAGGCCTAAACTAAATAGCTAAAAATATGAATTGAAATACCGTTGCAAGAAGTGAATCTCTGGGTTGTAAGGATAAACCATTAAGACATAAATTCTTTGAAAATGTCGAATGGTATGAGTGTTAGAAATTAAAGCTGAAAATAGCAGAAACCTACTCAGGTAGATATTGTACCATATAAGCTCTATGTATTTATAAGATGGATTTCTAAATGAAACATCTCTGAAAAGAGGTAAAAATAGTATTTAAATGTGATAGATTTCTCAATTAAAAAAGTATATCAAATTACCTTTGCATATTAAACTGACATCATTGCACATTAAACTGAGATCATGTTTATATTCACAGATAGTAATACTATTCAGTTTCGCCAACACCTTTGTTCTGTTTTCAGTGTCTACTTAGCTGCTGTATATTTAAGGCCCTTAAAAATATTTTAGAAAGGTAGAGAAATTAACTGATTACTTTTATACTTGGACATAAAATTTATAAATTGTATTTATAATATTTGTTTTTAAATATTTTTGTTTGTTTGTTTCCTTGTCTGTTTGAAAAATACAGTAATGTGGCCTCAGTTCAGAGAAGGATTTCACATACTTCTTCAGCCTGAATTCACTGTGCTGTAAACACGTGCTTGAAAGTCACTTCCTGCAAAATGCTTGAATACAATGAACTAAACATCAAAGGGATAGTCTTGCGATTTTCCACCAGTGTTCACCATTACAATACCTGCTTGCTATCTACATCCATTCAACAGCCTGAAGGCTCTTTGTCATACTTCACGTTGTCCTTTGTGGAGTAAAGGTCTTCACATCATGGAGATTAGAGGTTTATTCTAAAAATGTGAGCAATTTGCTTTTACTTTTGTTGATATTGATTTCTTGTTATTGGCTGGTTGGTTAATTTTTTCTGTAGGAAGAGTGTTATCACTGTGAGTATCATTGTTTTGAGAAGAGGATCTAAAATATGTATCCTCACTGCCTAATTGTGCAGCTCTTTCCAAGCCACTGGCTTTCTTATGTCCTGGTCAGTTCAGGTGCAAGAGTGGATCCATTCAAATTCCATTAAAATCAGTTTATGTATTGAAGTTAAACCTTCATGGGTAAATGGATAAAATAAAAAAGAGCATGTGAGTTTTGCATTATTTATTATGTATTCATTTCTGGGACATGGCTTTCAGAAGACACTTGAGGCTGCAGTGCTTTTGGAATACGTTTCACATAATATATAAAGCATATGTTACCTCTTCTCGTTCCTCAGGAAACCATAGGGTAACACTCATAATGGAATGTGCCCACGACCATTCATTTCTTATTTATCAGTGTGATGTTCCTGTATTGAATTGCACATAGTTTTATTTCATTTTGCATCTTCATTTCTGAGACTCAGGCTGATCATGATGGCTCTCTTGGTCTACTGACTCCTGCAAAATTCCTGTCCCAGGAGGCTAACAGAAGTGACATTAATTCATTTCAAGAATAATATTACCTGTAATTTTCTAAAATGCTGTTTTAACATGATCAAGTTTCTGGGTGGCTAACTATGAAATTACTACTTCTTTATAGCTACTTAATTTCAGTCTATAATAGAAACCCATTAGAGAATACCCAAGGGCTGATATGGTAAGTGGCATTCAGAGCTTTTAATCTCATAAATATGTTTGTCAAAATACTTACAGGATATAAAAAAAGTTGTAAAAAGATTTATTCTAATCTGTCAGAGACTATAACTGTGTGTTGGACAAACGTGAGTGTTGTGCCTTCATACTGACTGGCAAAGGGTAAGTCTTTAGACTGTCAACAGAATAAGAAAATTGTGCCAGAAAATTAAATTGTTAATAGCTTATCTGAAGGACTGCTTTGTCTTTTCCTCTTGCTACTTGCTTACTTAAATGAAAACAAATATCAGTGCAGGAAAGCCTTCTTTAAAAGCACAGAATGAAGCATTTTAGGCCAATGGTCATGCACAGAAGAAATGTACTTCAAGGTGGGAGAGACAGGCATTTTTCAGAACTTAAGGAACAATCGCTTCCATTTTTTTCCCTTGCTGTAGTTTTCTGGTTTTACATCTACCAAGATCCTGAGCACCCTAGAGCTACACGTCCCACTTCTTCAAATGTTCTGTATGTTTTTATTTTGAAGCTTAGTAGATGTTGTTCTTGCTTTACTCAAAACTGAGGGTTATTTCCACTCCCAATGCATCCTTTCAAGATGTGACTTGTAAGACTGAACTGACTCTAGAGATAGTGACAGATTGAATCCTGAATTAGGAACACAGAGGTAAGAAAGTACTCATATTAAACCACATTCCTGCAAGAAGAGTGTATTCCCCCTCTAGCTTACCTTTTCATACTTACCTAAACTGAGTCAGAAAAGGATGGAATTTTCTTTCAAGATGATGTGGCTCTTTTAAAATATCATTTGCCAAAACTTTGATGACAGTATGCACAGTCAAGACATATCAGTATCTTCAGGAACACAGTATTAGATTCACGACATTTAAAAATATGTGTCAGTACATTAAACTGTGTTAGAACAGTGTTAGAAAAAGTATGTGTGTATTACATTTCTAAAAATTATATTATCACAAAATTATGAAACTATCTGATAGCCAAATTGTGCTTTCTCCAAAGTCAATAGGTAATTCTTATCCATTGCTGGGAACAATTCACCAGATAATATCATTAATGTCCATTGGTATCATACTGATATTGAAGAAGACTCGTCTGTTACTAGATGATCAGTGTTATAAATTCTTCTACCATTTTTGCACATTAACTTAAAAAAATGTCACTCAAAATTAAGAAGTCAATTTATAGGTCCATCATTACTATGTCATTGCTTAAACGAGTGTCTAAAAATTGACTTATTAATGTTGCTAATTTCCCCTCACAAAGGAAAGTTTCCATAACTCCAGTGGATGCAAAGAGTACATACTTTCTGCTTCCTAAGAACATGCTTCAGCCCATGACGGGGGTCTCATTTCACATCCAAACTGAATCTAAGTGACCCAGAAAAGAGTATGCATTTGGTGAGTAACACAGGTTTGACCTGTGTTCTCACTAGAACTGAAGCATCCCTCAGCCTGCAAGAATAGAGTCTTTCGCTGTACCTTCAACACTGCTTAGATGTCATAAAAATGCCATCAGGCAGACAAGACTCTTGTATCAAGAGTAGGCCGAAAACATCAGCCACAGACACTTTTACTGGATGGAAGCACAGTCATATGGCTAGCAAATTAATTCTTCTGTCACACTTTAGTCCTCTTATAACACTGAGGGCATTTAAATATAGGAAATTTTTCTCACATTAGTCTCGAATTAGTTACTTAGCAGCCAGATGAAAAACTTCAGATCTTCCCAAAATAAAAAAGACCTTGTTAATGACAGAAGAATACACTTTTCAAACTGTCATGGTTTGAGGTGGGTGCTTTTTTAAAAAACCAGAGAGCTGAATTTTCCAGGAGGACCAGAAAGGTCCAGGGAATGAACCATAAAATTGGAACTTCATTATTCAATCCCATAATCCTGCTATCTCTTTATAAATTTGGCAGCAAGGCCAACTCTTTCTATTTTTCCTCCCTTCCCGTCGGCTCTCCAGAGGGCATCCCTTATCTGGTAAACCATGGGAGTAGGTCTGTTCGTGGCCATCAGAGGCCTGAATAATTTTCTCCTGCACAATTATAGACTGCTTAGGTCAGGAAGAAAACAGGGTCGGAGGGGAGGAGGAGGGAAGGGGGAGAAGGGGAAGGAGGTGGGGGAGTTGCAGGGGGGGATAGGGAGGAAGGGGACAGGGAGGAGGAATGAGAAAATGAGCACTGGGGTTTGCAGTTTAGTCTAGCTGGGGGAAGGATTTTTGCGATTTTTCATGTATCCTGTATATGTATTAGGTGTTAAGGATTCATGTATTCTGTATTTTCCTGTATATTTTTGAATGCAATTTCTGTATTTCTCTCCAATTTAACAAGAGCGTCTTTATTTTACTTCCTTTGGGAATAAAAATTATTTCAGTCCTCTCTTTAAATTAAGACATAAAAGAAAAATATTTTTTAATATAGAATTATTTAATTTAATATAGAATAAAATAGAATTTTAACTCTGAATGGCAGGAATCATATGCTATAGGCCATAAAATCTGAAAAATCTTTATGCTTCTAAAACTAAACTAAAAGTGCATTTCAGTAATTATAACCTCAATAAACATTTTAAACCTTGCTCCCTTGTCTCATCGAGGTTAAAATGGTAGGCTTACCAGAATCATTTGAATACAGATTCAGTATTTTTTATGTGATGTAATCTGCTTCGCATAGGAATTAATTAAGGAAGTCCTACTGTATAGGAGTCAGTCCACAAAATCACTGGGGGCCTAAACTTATGCCAGGAGTAAACGGTTAATTTGCTCTATCCCTTGAATTTTATTTGTTTCTGCAGCTGATAAAAGCGGTGGTGAATGCTTCTTCCTCTGAAGAACAGGAAAAAACAGTCAGTACCGTACACTACTAAGCAATATGGGTGTATATTATTGTGCTTTGCTCTTGGCAGTCTGTATCAAATTCATTGACGATACAGAGATGTATCCACAAATAATCTTCCTAACAATTTATGGAAATTGTTTCCTTGGAAAGTGATGTTTTAAGCAGGAATAACTCTCCTATTAGGGTCAGTGAAACCAATTTCAATTTTCTTGATGAATTGATAATTCAGAAGCAATTTGGGGTGAGTCTTCAGTACATGTGACATTGGGTAGATGCCTGAATATACACAGTGAGTAAGCACAAAGTAGTGCAAATGATCTTGATCTCTTACTTCTGTGTTAGCACAGATAATATTGACACTTAAATATGTCTAATGTAAAGTTATCTGCAATTAAATTACAAGAAAAAAATATAAAGATAGTAACAGCAGTCTCTACCTTGAAGAATCATGTATCATTGTAAGCAGTAGTAAATATACTGGTGTTAAAGTTTCCTGGAATGGGATACCAAAGATAAAAATAAATAACTACAGTTTCTTAGTTCTTTTTTCTTTGAAAGGATTAGGTGAAATTTCAGGATACAAAAAGAATTTGTCCTTGCCTCACTATCATGAACGTGAAAAGGTGTTGGACATATATAAAGAGAGGTGGGTGAATAAGTGTGAAGTCTGTTCTTTGTAACCATTCTTTTATCACCCTATTATCTAAGCAGTCTTGAGGTGGCTGTCAGTTAAAAAAACTACTAAAAAAAAAAAAGAAGATATGTGGCAGCTGGTCCACTGGGAGACATGAAAAGAAATATTAGAAAGTGTGTAAAAAGCCTCTTTTAAAAGCTTTTCAGTCTTGAGGTTTTAAAGAGAAAATTAGTTCAAATGTCTCCTCACTTTAGTGTAAACATAGCATAAAATGGGAAAAGGCTAAACTTAATGCATTTTTGTATTATACAGCATGTTAGTGTCTTTTAAAAGGCTGGAAGCAAGTTTCAGAGATTTTTTTTGAGCAGTGCCTGTGGTTTTCTGTGTGACCAACTTCAGGATTTTGACTTTTCTTTTTTTTTTAAGAAAAGAAAGAACAAAGCCTGTTTTCACTTTTGTTCTACATTTTCTCTTAAATGGTGTACAAATATTGTTTTAACATTGTTCTATTTCCGGCAGGGCAGGGCAGTTATTACTGAAAGTAAACTGTTTTCTCACCTTACAGGAACTGACCTTTTTTTGGAATAACAGTAGCTTGATGTTAGTGTAATTTTCTAGCTTTGAAGGAAATCATTACTTTCATGTACTGGAGAGATTATCAGACTTTATTTTATCGTCCATAATACTGCATTTGCCCTTCATGACTTCAATGACTTCCCCTTCCAAGAGCAGCATGGCTTTTTATATGCATTTGAAATACAGTAAGATCCCATGGAAGTCTGTCAGTTTGTACCAGGATAAGGTGGATATAATGCAACAGAGTTCAACTATGCCTTTTACAATAGGAATACAGCTATAGGAAGTAGTTTCACACATGTGATTGACAAGGGAAGACTACTTTAGGAGTCTTTGATCAAAAAATGTCATAAATACTTGAATGACAGCTTTGAATAACATCAATTTGTATTTGCATAGGCTATCTTGCAAAGCCCCAAGCTTAACTTTATGAAGTTGAAAAATCTGAAAAACCTTGAAAATAGTCTCTTTGAAAAGTCTTTAATGTATCTCTGGGAGTACTTAATATGCATTTTTCTCTTCCATTACAAGAATGTGTTGTGAAACAGAGTTTATCAACCTTCTATTGTCAAAGCTTGACTTCAATTCACTGAGATTTCTCAGATTTTCACAGTAGATATCCTGATCAGATTGAAATGGATGCCCTGTTCTCTTGTGTCATTTTTCAGGCAGGGCAAGGAGAAAGGAGAAAGAAAATGAATGAGTGACAGAGCTTGATCTTTTGGTCTGTAGAGAAACTTCCTTTATCACATATATGTTCTGATTTTTAGCTTCACTGAGCACCTCAAATAATTGAAAATGGTGAGAAAAAGCATTTAATTCTTATTCATGTTCTTATTTGTTAAACTTCTTTACCATTCTTGGGTGATGATATTTGTCTGTGATTCCTACTGTACAGATGATTGCAAGTGAAAATGGTCATGGATTGTCCTCATCCCATGTGAAACCAGTGGCAGAACTCCTGGTTGGACTCACTAGAGCTGGAATCTGGTCCAAGGCTATTGCTTCTGAAGTTTCTCTTCCATCTGCTATAAATCCTTATGAGTGTGAGAAACACTCTTGTAACCCTTACAATAGTTTACCCTTTTTCTTTCCATCTGAATGAATCCATGCAATTTTCTTTAATTCCTGATATAACCTCAGCAAACTCATTGATCCTTCTTTCCTCTAGGGAGATCTTACTACCTTAGAGTTCATAACATTTATGAAAAACACAGACTGTTTCAAATTATGTCATTATTGACATAAACAGTTATTTTGCAGTGGCATAGCCCAGTCTCTCAATTTACTTCAACACATCTAGAGTGAATCATGACCCTGTGTGAATTTCTATTAGCTTCAGCAGCAATATTTTCCTCTTTTATTTCCTCATGGGTTTTGGATTCCTAGGAGTCTGTTCCTACCTAACATCGCTACTTTTTTCTTCACACTACAATTCATAGATCACTAAAGAAACAAGGCATCCAGGTTGTTCTGTGGCAAAGGCCGTATGATCATTAGATCTCTATTTTTGTGTTGATTTATCTAATTTTTCTATTTGATTGGACCTTTCTTCTTGCATATTTATTTTCCTTGAAAATATTTTGCAAGAAACTTTTTCTATACCTTATATTTGAACTTCCAAATATAATACATTAAGCTGCTTGACTTTATTTTACCCATAATAATGTTTCTGCTTACAAAGAAATATGCTGAGACAGGTACATACACACAGAATGAGAAGATACATTGTTCTTCCCCTATTACCTAGTTTTGCACAGGTATGTTTGCATCCACCTTGAAAAACATATTTTTTTTTTCAGTAAACACTTTGTTAAACCTTCACAAGATGAACATAAACAATGGTTAAAAATAAATTGAAGTTGTAATTTATCCTGTCAGTGCTCTAATTATTATTGATCAAATCTTTCTACAATACTGATATCAGCTTGTTTGTACTGATCTCATTATAACTAAGGTTGAAATATTTAATGGCAGGTACAATTTCTTTAAAAGCACTGTACTTAGTAACTAATGTAATTATACCAGGGGGCATAACAGAAGAGATTATTGCAATAAGTGACCTAGTTTAAATAACATAATCAAAGATTGTAATTACAAAATTATCCATTATGTTATAAATGTTCCCTTACATGATATCCAAGTCACTTATAATTTGCAGCATTTTGTGAAGCAAGCAATTAATTTTCCAGTATACAGATATCAATTACATTAATTTTAATAATCCCCTCACTGCAATCCTGAGGGCTGTATATTTAGAAACAGTACAAAATGCCTTCTGCCATGGTAGAAAAACATGTGTTATAGCAGACAATGTTTGGCTGACAGCTTTCCAAGAAAGATTTAGAGATTGAGTTTGAGACAAGAACTCAGAGCTGCATTAAAACGCCTGCAACGTACTCTAATAAAGGTATTGACGATACATCCCAGATTTCTCTGTTTCCAGACTGATTGTGGGCATATATATATTCGTCCTTCCATCCATCCATCCATCCATCCATCCATCCATCCATCCATCCATCCATTGATCCATCCACCCACCCATCCATCCATCCATCCATCCATCCATCCATCCATCCATCCATGTATATATGTCAACCTATCTCACGGTATTTTAATAGTACACCTTGAAGACCTGGATCAACCCCAAAATTCAATAAAAAAGTGAATGAAAATGGAAACCTTGACAAAAATGTATTTGTGGGGTGAGTTTTTCAGTTCTGTATGAACTTTTTTATTCAACAGAATGAGGAATAGATCTGATTCTTTTGTTCCTTGGACTGCATTAAGCTATTGTCAAAATGAACAAGAAAAACATGTTTTCTTTATGACGACAAATTAGTCAACTGCAGTAGCAGTTTTCCTTCGAGTTCCCTGGCATTTTATGTCACGGGAATGTCTACATGTAGGGGAGTCTGCTGGACTGATCCACAAAGCCAGTAGTGCTTCTCTAAATCCAATAATGGCTATGGTTTTTATTATAATAAATAGAACTATTTCTCAGGTATTTTCTACTCCTTGCCTTTTTCCTGTTTGGTGTTCATCCTTGCTTGGAATACTGTACATTGTGGGCTGCTACCACACATTTTGTTATAAACTCCTGTGAAGAGAGAATTCTTCAACGCAAGTGAAATCAGCCTCGCATATTGTGGACCTTTCTTCTAGGTACTCCAGAAGGACAAACAACAAAGCCTGAATCTCAGATGAAAACGGGCTTAACAACAGACACACATGTTCAAATATCTTAGAGCTATGAGGATGATTAAGGGACTGGAACATCTGTCTTATGAGGATAGGCTGAGTGACGTGGGGCTGATTGGTCTAGAAAAGAGAAGATTGAGAGGGGATCTTATTGATGTTTATAAATATCTGAAGGGTGGCTGACAAGAAGAGGTGCTAATCTCTTTTCAATATGTCCTGTGATAGGACAAGGGGTAATGGATACAAACTAGAACACAGGAAGTTCCACTTCAATATAAGGTAAAACTTCTTTACTGTAAGGGTTTCACTGGAGGGGAGTACTACTGGAACAGGCTACACAGAGAGGTTATGGAGTCTCCTTCTCTAGAGACTTTCAAGACTCATCTGGATGCATTCCTGTATGACCAATCTAGGTGATTCTGCTTTGGCAGGGGGGTTGGACATGATTATCTCTGGAGGTCCATTCCAACTTCTACCATTCTATGATTCTGTGATCGCCCTCATGGAAAAATTTCCACCTCACCTTACTAGGTACCAAGGGTTCATTCCTCTTTCTGTGTTCAGACTGTGTAAAAGGTGTCTAGTCTGAGAGACTCACTTACAGTCCCTGTGTAAGGAGAAAGAGAAGAAAGTTTAGAGTAACTCATCTTATGCACCTTAGACATCCAAGGCTGAAATTAATTGCTTTCTTTTAAAAATTCATCTTGCTTTCCAGTAACTACAATGGAAACCTCATTTGCTCCTTATTGAGTCTCTATGCTCATTTATTTTTCAGTGATGGTCTTGGACTAGATACCTAGCTTTCAGAAAGCAGTATGTCTGATGAATGTTATCTGTACTATCTTTAGCGCAGAAAGACCGTATCCCATCAAGTATGATCATGCTTTAAGTTGTAGCATCTGCCATGAGGCAAACTAGAAATTTAAATCTTACAAGGACAGTCTCTCTTTCCCTTCCTGCATAGCTCTTTATGGACACTGCAGCCATGAGTTTCAAATGGTTTCAACAATGGTACAAAATTCACAGTGATTTATGTGGATGCAAGGTCATAGAGCAGCACTGAAATTTGCTGAAAGTTATATTTATGGTTATTGTGTGGCACATCTGTTGCCTTTTTTCAAGACTGTGCAGAGATGGCTTTTCAACCACACCTGCTTACTTCTGACTTTCTATAACTCTGCCCAACTGGATTTTGAGGGATGGGGAAATACAATATATTGTCATACCAAATACAGACTTAGACTGTCTCCAGAAGTAAATAAAAATAAGTAATCTCTGCATTAAATCGTCAGTGAAAACAGTTTGGGAAGTGTTACCAAGAACAGTTACCTTTCCTTTGTCATCTACTGTTGCCAAAGATACTGCATTTTCTAGTATTTCTAGGGTGTAGTTTCCATGTTGTTGCTATTTTCTCTTGTTATCTGGGTCTATTTTTGTTGTTCTGTGGCCATCATTTCCAGTTTGCATTTTATCTCTGCAAGTTCTTATTTTTTCAGTCTATTGTGCAGGTTGTTTTTTTTTTGTTTGTTTGTTTGTTTTTTTCTTTTTTTTTGTGTATGTGTGTCAATACTAAGAAACTCAATATATTAAATGTTTTAGTTAAGCTCTAATTTCTGTTTCTAGGTTTTATGTCTATTCCTTCTGTAACACCCAGTCACTAAAGAAAAAAGCACACATCCCATAATATCTAGAATGGCTAGTTTTATATATTATCAATGGAAATACTATATAGCTTAATTCAGATGACACTAAGTAATATCACACGGTGGTTTGCAGTGAAATAGTTTTGTGTAATTATATGCTGCTGTTAAAAATATAAAATACATAACTGAAACATCTTAAATGCTGATTAGGCAATGTGCAAAAATAATTTGTATAAATTTAAAAATTTTTCTATTTCATGCTTTTAATGAGTAGAGTGCAGAAAACTGATGTCACTGCAATTTTCTATGTTTGACTTGTAGAGATCTAGGGAAAACTAATTTCTGATGTAGTGCCATTAATTTGATGGGACTTACATCAGAAATATGAACTCATTCAGTTATTGCTAGCACCATCTGGAAATTTATAATGTCACAGCAATTTTTCACTTGCTGAAGACACATTCATCCTTTTTGTTCAGAATGGGAAGACAGGAATTAAAAATTGAAGATCAATTTAGCTTGCCCTATGTCATCTTAAATTCCCTTGTAAGCTTTGTTATGTTTGGATGATGAGATACGAATTTAAATAATATTTAAATAAGCATAACAATATACTCAGAAAAAGACAAAATAGACCTCCTGAGGCAAAATAGTGTCATGAATATCAACATATTACTTTTATAACAGGAATGGATCTATAGAAGTGAGATTTCTTTTGGTGTGTGTAGATAGCTGTCTCTGTCTGCTCTTCCTGACACAACTTTGCATTTCTGAGTTAATGTTGGCCTGTAAGAACCACTCTCCTAGGATTGGAAGAAAGTTGTCATGAAGTCTGTCTATATTTTGTTATGCTTCACCTTATTGCATAATCCTGCCAGGAATGTCAGAAACTTAATTTTATCTTCCATGTGTTTAGGATATGATATTGTTTGGTTTTCATATCCTTATTGGCATTTCTTTTCTGGTGATCATAGGAGATCATTGCAGGAGAGCCATACTGGACATGCTGTCTAGCTCAGGGACTCTGCATGGGAAAGAGAAGTAAGTTTTATCTCATTTTGAAAATATATTTTATCTGTGTGGAAACATCAAATGATAGCTTAAGCCATCTCCTTTCTCATTTGTTTTCTCTAGAGCATGGATAGGAATTATGCTTTAAATGAGTCCTGATTTCTTGGATTCTGCTCAGAAATGCACTCAGTATACCCTGATCCAGTCATGTCACAACCTCAGGTAGCTCAAGACCAAGGCTAGTATGGACAAAGTTATAACTACACAGTATATTTAGATATTTATATTCTATGCATACATTTTTGCAACTTTTATCAATAAAATTGTTATGCAAGGTGATAACAGGCCAGAGATGGAAAAAAATTATTTTCCTTGAACAAGGCTATTTTAGACATAATCGATTGATTTCCACAACCCAGCTTTAATGTGGCATCTTAGAATCCACTTAGAGTTTTACAGTCTTTGTGGAAGTATGGAAAGGAAAAAGTCTGTGTGATGCACCATCTGGCTTCTTCTGATTCTTCTAGACCTTAAGCATAATTTTATTTCCATTTTCTATGCAGAGAATGTGCCTGGCCTGTGCAGCACGCCCAGCAGTTCCAGCATTGCCCTCCTGCAATGATCCCTGGCAGACAACACTGTCCCCCCCAACAAGGCTGTTGCACCAGAGGGAAGAGGGCATATTTGCTGGCATCTCACAGTCACCTTCCTCATCTTCAGTCTCAGTGAGTCATTTGGAACTGGATTTTTTTTTTTAATGTAATAGTTTTGCTGAAACATAAATATTATGGTGTCTTACCAGGTGTTTACTATAAATTCACTGGTAACATAATTTCATAATTTTGCCTGAAAGTGTCTACCCTTAGAAGCTCATTTGCTTGACTATTAGGCTATTGTTATTTTGTGTCTAGTTTGTGTTTACAAAATTCACAGTATTCATCAAAATAGTTACTTTTGAAATGAATGGAAATGGTGCTATGTAGTTCACTGGAAAATACTGCCTAGGAAAATTTGTATTCAGAATGTTTTAGTAATCACAGTCGATTTTTATTCAGCCAAGACACAGCTAATTTTTTTATTTGCAATTAATTTTTAATTTAAATAAGTAGGTTATGTAGATATCTGATGCTAAGATGATGAACATTATCCACTATTTATAATAAATTACTGTAATGAACTTAGTTCCATAGATGTTTGTGTTTATATAAAGAAGAGAATTTGTGCAGCATAAGCCAGATAATTCATCTTTGTTGCAGTCAGCTTAGTAGACATATTGCCTCTGGAATGCTAACAACCACCAATTTTTATATACAAAAAGTGGAATACACAGTATTTAGAAATACTCAGAAGGAGAATTTCTTTTCAAGGACAATAAAACCATAAAAATATCTAAAAGGTCACTAATAGCAAATAAAACCCCAACAATAAACAAAGCACCATCCTTAAGACTGAGTACCTTACAAGAGATTGTAAAAAATACCAACCAATCCAATAAATCAGGAAAAGTGCATTTAGTTGTAAAGCTAAAGAATGAAGGGGGGAAACAATTAAGAACAAATATGAATTTTAAACCAGATTCTGGCAAGTACATCTCCCCATATTGTCGGTGTTACAGCGCTTGTTTTCTATGCATGCAAAGACATGCCTAAGGGTCCTGTTCACTGCTGGCACCCTTAACATATCATGATTGACATGATAATATGTGATAGAAACAGATAATAGCTATAAAGGTGAGTGATGAGTCAAATCCCGTTCTATCATGCCAAATTCAGTGCTACTGTGACTTAATTTCTTTGCTCTATTTCTGAAGCCTGTAATTCAGAGAGTGTCACTTCTCTGTTTTTTGGTGGAGGACACACACACTGGAGATTTAGTTCAAAGGAGGCCTTGCATCAGTGCAAGCGCTGCGCTGCACTCTAGGGGGTCAGTTTCTGAGGCAGTACTTTAACAGGAACTCTGCTTCCCACAGTACACCAACAGAACCCGTATTTTGTTCTTGGAACAGAATAAATTACTCCTTTCTATCAGCTGAGGTGGGACAAGGAGCAACTTGTGTCCCAGCTTCATATTAGAATTACTAATCCTAATTGTCCAAGACCAGCCCTCCTCTGAAAGACACAATATACGTGATAGGCTTTGATGTGCTAGAAGTCTCTGCTGATGGTTCACTTGGCAGCATATGGTTATATTTCATTTTTGCTGCTATTTAACAAGCATTTTCTGATATTTTCCCATGTTGAATATCATAACATATTTGACACTTGTTAGTGACAAATTTCAGTGGCCAAGACTGTAGACAGTAACAAGAAAACAAGGTTTTCTGGTTTTCTTTTTCTTTCTTTCTTTCATACTCTTTCTTTCTTTCTTTCTTTCTTTCTTTCTTTCTTTCTTTCTTTCTTTCTTTCTTTCTTTCTTTCTTTCTTTCTTTCTTTCTTTCTTTCTTTCTTTCTTTCTTTCTTTCTTCTTTCTTTCTTTCTTTCTTTCTTTCTTTCTTTCTTTCTCTTTCTTTCTTTTTCTTTCTTTCTTTTCTGTCTTTCTTTCCTTTCTTTTTTTCTTTCTCTCTTTTTCTCTTTCTTTCTTTCTTTCTTTCTTTCTTTCTTTCTTTCTTTCTTTCTTTCT
This sequence comes from Indicator indicator, assembly GCF_027791375.1. Taxonomy (NCBI): domain Eukaryota; kingdom Metazoa; phylum Chordata; class Aves; order Piciformes; family Indicatoridae; genus Indicator; species Indicator indicator. Next base: position 38,284,848 of record NC_072011.1, read on the forward strand.
TTCTTTCTTTTTCTTTCTTTCTTTCTTTCTTTCTTTCTTTCTTTCTTTCTTTCTTTCTTTCTTTCTTTCTTTCTTTCTTCTTTCTTCTTTCTTTCTTTCTTCTTTCTTTCTTTCTTTCTTTCTTTCTTTCTTTCTTTCTTTCTTTCTTTCTTTCTTTCTTTCTTTCTTTCTTTCTTTCTTTCTTTCTTTCTTTCCTTCTTTCTTTCTTTCCTTCTTTTCTTCTTTCTTTACTTCTTTCCTTCTTTCTTTTTCTTTTCTTTCTTTTCTTTCTTTTTTCTTCCTCATTCTTTCTTTCTTTCTCTCTTTCTTTCTCTCTTTCTTTCTTTCTTTTCCTTCCTTCCTTCCTTCCTTCCTTCCTTCCTTCCTTCCTTCCTTCCTTCCTTCCTTCCTTCCTTCCTTCCTTCCTTCCTTCCTTCCTTCCTTCCGAATTCCAAATTCCGAATTCCTAATTCCTTTCTTCCAAATTCCTTCCTTCCTTCCTTCCGAATTCCTTCCTTCCGAATTCGTTCCTTCCTTCCTTCCAAATTCCTTCCTTCCTTCCGAATTCCTTCCTTCCTAATTCCTTCCTTCCGAATTCCTTCCCTTCCTCCATTTAATTGCTGGCAGTCAGAAGGATGTTTTACTACAAGAGGTATAGCTGAGTCTGGTGAAAGTTTAACTGTAGCAAAATCCTGACTGTATTTAGCCAAAGCACAAAACTCTATGACGATGTGAGGTATTGAAGATGTGAGTTTTTAAAGATGTTTACATTGCTAACATTCATCCAGACTACAGGCACAGGCATCATGCCATCTCTGTTCCCCAGAGAGAAATAAAACTCAAGCAACTTTCTGAATTCACTTTCAGGAAGACACAAGGCTCAACATTAAATTAGTCAATTAATGCTTCAATCTTAACAGCTTCACCAAACATGTTATCTAATGTCCAGCCTCAGGACACTCTACATGGTCCAAGACAGAGTATTCCTTGTTCAAGTGGATGTTTTGGTGCTGAAAGTAGCATACAGCATGGCACAGCAACAATCATGTCTTCTTCCTCATGCAAGTGTTTCGAAAGGTTTTAGTTGCTGCAAATATATCAGCCATTTACAAGGTCTCGTCTACATCACCACATCCTCTTGGTGGGTTGTTTGATTGCTGCTATGGAGAAATGATTGTGCTGTCCTCCTTTACCTGCTGGGCAATAACTGAGAAATGTAGACATGCACAGGTACTGCTCTGAGGGCATTAGAAGTGATCTGTGTAATTCAAGAGTAAATGGTGTCCCTGGGCATTTTGTAGTTTGCAGCTGACATGGGAAGAAAGAGACAACATATTGGTTACTTTCTCATGCAAGCTTAAAGTTTCATGTAGCTTTACAAATTTGTCAGCTAGTAAGTATACCTATGTAGTACTGCCTTGGTAAGTTGTCATCAGTTTAGACAGGTTAAAAAAGACACAAACCAAACAAACAAGTACTGATAGACTTTATTGATGCTGAAGGATTTATTTTGTTGATACTGCTAGGCTTAGTGTCTCATCTGTCAAGTCTGCAGCCTGAAAAGTTTCTGCAGTGAATTACAGACACTTAAAATTCCTTTTCAACTGATGTATTGAGTCTTGTAAGCTCAGAAAGAGAGGGGAAAAGTGAACTCTGCAGAACTAAATCTTTAGAAACAGGCCAAAGAAACTAGCTTGAGCTAACAGAGTTTCAGGAAACCCCAAATCAAAGACGTTTCATGTCTTGGTGACAATTTAACGGCCATTAAACTGATACCACTTTGGCAAAGGTCAGTAAAAAGTTTCATCTGGTATAGACAGGCTCTGATGGTTATGAGTTTATAACAATTATTTACTGTTTGCTGACTGAATATGGCCTATGTTTCCAAAGCATTACTTAAGTTTTGGCAAAAGAGGATAAGCAGCCAAATGCATTGTATTATCAGACCCTTGTTACTATGCACCTTCTCCCATAGATGCAGATGATAATGGTGATGATAATGATAATAACAATAATAATTATTATAATAATTATGGTTATATTATTAATAATAGTATTATTAATAATTAATAATGTTATTAATAATAGTAGTAATAATAAAAGAAAACCCAAACCAGTCCAGTCCTTTGTCTTAACAGTATTTGATTTTCCTTTGTTCCATTAGAATAGAATTAGGTGTGTATGTCTAAGAATGCCAATCTCTATTCTCTTGCCAGGATCTCCACGTGAAGAAAGGAGTCTGAAGAATCCTCTCCCAGAGTTTACTAGAACTTTGTGAAATGGTCCCACAACTTCTAGCCTCTGATCAGCCACAGCCCTATCCTCAACTTTTATGACTGGATTCACACAGACATATTTTTCCAGCTTAGCTTATTTCCAAAATTCTGCAGTTGCGTTGAGAAGTCTGAGGGTGAAGCTACCCAGACTCTGGAAGGATGTAGCCCTCTTCACTATGATATGTAATGAATGAACCATTTCTGTACTTCAATGCTTGATGCTAAGACTTTCAAAAGAGTTGTAGTGAGGTGGATATTTCCAGCCTAGCTGACATGACATATTGCTCAGAAGTACTGCCTCTGAACAGCTCTGCTGATGCAGGGCCGTTTTCATGCTTGCAGGTGCCAAAGGGTAGTGATGAATTTGGGGGTTTAAAAGAAATGGTAAAACACAGGTCTTCTAAATCATTTATCACTTTTACACTATGCTATAGTATACTGGATTTTTATTTGTTTCTCTCTGTGATTGCTCTGTACTGTTTCTGTGAGACAGATTTGCCATGAACAAGCTGTTCATATGAGCCAGTGGCAGGTAGCTGGAGTGCTCTGATCCCTCCTTCTCTTCCCTGCAGCAGTGCATGGGCATCCTGAGCTGTACCACGAGTGCACAGCACCTAGATCAGCTGCTTCTTTTGAGCTGTCACTTTAAAAGCACTTATCTGCAATGATAAAATCAAACACCACTGCTACTCTTATTGCAGTGCTAAAATCTATTAACACTGACAAGTAATAAGATGACTGCAACAATTAATTTCCATGTTTCCATTGAACTAGCTCTGGAAAATTATTATTTTTTTATGGACATCCAAATACCAGGAGAGGGAAAAAGAGGGAAGTCTTGCTTTTCAGCACTTCCACTTTTCTGCAAGACACTGCCAAAAGACCACTGTGTTTGGATTGCTTTCCCACTTCTGAGTGCCAAAAATTTGACATAATGCTTTTTGATGGCTTTCTGAACACAAGAGAATTACAACCAGTAGTGCATTTTTGCACCATCAGTGTAACTGTCACTTGAATTCATCGTGTTTCGGAATCCAGTGAAATAGCTTCAGTCTTTCTCTGTTTCTGATAATAAATCATTAGCAATGTTACCAGGAGACCAAAATATCACTGGGATAGGCATTGAATGTATTTACTGATAGATTACATGTTATTTTTTTCCCAAAACAATAATAGCATTAAATAATATTGCAACATTTAAAAAAAACTTAACTCACTAAAAATGAGTAATTGCTCTAAAGGCAGGAGATGAAAAGCAGACTTTCTTAAAAGGCAGACTGCCGTCAGTTCCTTCATTTCTGTTTATAGATCTACACTTGAAATCACCACTCTATTTTAAGGGTATAGTAGGCTGCCCCAATTCAGTAAAGAGCTTTAGGCTGACAAATAGACTGTGTATTGGTAGCAGTAACTAACAACAGTAGGCATTAAGCAGATACAACCAAAGGGTAAGATGGTGTCATTTTTTTTCATAAGGCAATTGGATCTTATGAAAATAAAGGAGTTATAGCACTTTAGGTTGAGATTTGCATCTGCAGCTTTCAGTAAACAAGGGAAGATTTACAGTGGGCCTGGGTGTTACCTTGTCTCCTTTAGGAAGCTGACAGAAAGGCAGGAGAAGTGTCAGGAAACGGAAAGTACCTGGGAAGTTACAGAGTTTATCCATTAAGTGCAACCACAAGCAAAATAGGCTCCAAAAGCAGCAGCACTACTTGACACCCAGGTCAAAAAAACTGCCACAGACTCCCAGCACCCAGTTAGTGTGACTACATTGTTTAGGGTGGCTTTACTAGGTCTGGATGCAAATAAATTTTCAAAGTTCAGTTCTGAGCATCCCAGAGACACTTGATCCCTGTGATACTTGTGTAACATACACAAAGCCTTGATGAATACTAAAACATCTCTAAAATAATAATAATAATAAATTACAATCAATATTAATCCAGTCAAAGCTTGTATTGAAAGACAAGGAGGTTTTCTGGAAAGTAATTAATTATGCAATTGTCTCTATCAATTGTATCCATGGTAGTGCTGCTTAAAGCCTTAACAATGATCACACTTTACTCGTGTTCCAGTCCCTGCCTCTAAGATCCTTGCATTAGCTGTGCATGAAGCACAAATGCAGGTGAGTGTCCATGCTGGGTACAAAGAGAGGCAGCTTGAAGTGATATCTGGGGGAGTCATCTCAAAATGGTAGGGGTTGGAAGTGATCTCTGGCACTCATCTAGTCCCGCCCCTTGCTAATACAGGTACTCCTAGATCAGGCTGCACAGGAACATGTTTAGGCAGATTTTGAAAGTCTTCAGCGAAGAAGATTCCACAACCTCCCTGGACAGGCTGTTCCAGTGCTCCAACATCCTCAAAGTAAAGAAGTTTTCCTTAAGTTCAAGTGAAACCTCCTGTGTTCCTGTTTGTACTGATTGTTGCTTGTCCTGTTACTGGACACCACTGAAGAGACTGATCCTTGATTGCACCTCTAGATTCAGGGCCTGAATCAACCTCACTGTACTGCAGCCCCTGAAGCTTACCCCTCTCTTCTGCAGATCTTCCCACATATGTCTGTTCTCAGGGATGTATGATCTGCCTGAATAAAAGTTTATTATCTGGTAAATAATTAAAGAGAGGACAGGAAAAGTCTGTTCGGCTGCAGATTGCCTCATATAAGAGCTGATGGTGGCTCCAGACCCATATTCAGCCAACAAGACTGTAGCTATCAGAGGTAATTTGCAAAGACTGACAAAATGGTCTCTGGAGACAGCTATGTAGGAGCTAAGGATGAGCCTTTCTGTTAGATGAGCTCTCAATCACGTTTTCTAACAGCGCACTTAGAGAAAAATATGGCAAGCATTTAAATCACTTACTGAAGACCACGACTCCACCAGCAGTAGTGGAGTGAAGTCAAAAGGGCAACTCAGGAGATTTTAAGGAGTGAAGAGTAGCAATCTCTCTAGATTTACTGAAAATCCTAACAAATAAGTAAAAGTAATAAAGTAAGTATCAAGAAAAACTGAAGCTTGGAAGAATTTTGTTTCTCTGATGCATAGGACAAATCAACATATTCCAGCTCATTGACTATCACAGCTGGCAACATTCCAATAATTTGCATGGAAATTTTTTACTGAAATACCTGATTTGCAAAAATCTTTAGAGAAATGTGACCTACAGCCATAGCATGTATGGCACATGTTATTGCAAATGCATTTTAAGGGTGAAATGGAATTCTGGTGTGTGGTGTGGGAGTGTACTCACTGATTTTGGAGAGGTTGCTCCACCTTTTTCAATCTGCTCTCTGGTCAACAATTTGCTCTGGAGAATGTTTTTCAATGCTGTATTTATTTACATCACAACTATGCAAAATTTCAGAGTGTGGTTGAACTTTATGCCCAGATTGAAACATTGTAGCCTGACACACATTTTAGACTCCTCACTTCCTAACCCTCCTGTTGCAGTCGAGGGGAGGCTTATTTATTAATTACCCTCACAACAATAATTAATAAAACAATATGGCAAATGGATATTAATAAAAATAGTAACCCATTATTAATGAAATATGCCAAAACTCGTTAAAAGGATTGTTTGTATGGTTGGAAGATATATTTACAGAGGGAATTATGCAATCTCAGGCAAATATGAACTATTCTATGCAAATTAGGAGGCAACAACTTGGAAAGAGAAGGTCCCGAGAGCAGTTAGCTCTCAGTTACAGTGGGGAGGAGACTCGATAAGAACCGTTAAACCCAAAGGGCAATGAATTAGTTATTCACAGTTATTTTCACCCTTAAAAGAGATGCTGCTGCTGCTGCATTAGCTTTAGAGCACTCTCGTAGGTGCAGCACAGCAGCTTGCTGGCAAGAAAGGTTTACTGCGTAGTCCCAGCCTGGTCTGGCTTCAGCAGACAGCGGTCAGTTAATGACGCTCTTGGTGACGGGCGCTTGCTTGGTTCCTGGGTAAACTGAGGCATGGCACGATTCTCGTGGCAAGGGGAAGCAGGCTAGGCAACTCTGGCTGCTAGGTGACTCTGGCTTCTCCGGCTTGCACATGTATGGCTCGTGGCTTTATCCCAGGCTCTGGACCAGGCACTTGAGGCAGGGCAGGGCAACTCGAGGCGACAAGGCTTGAAGCAAGTCTTCAGCAGATTTGAGCAAGGCTAGGCTACCTAGCCACTTGTATATATACAAAATTCCAGAGGTCAATTGGTCCAATGGGGCACTGAAACTAACGTGTAGCTGCCCAATAGAAAAGTGTTCTGCCAGGCTATGACCATTAAAGGCAGAAGCAAGGACCTTGTATCTGGGGGAGCTTAAGTGCCCTCACCCCAGATAAGCATCTTGTTTACCAGACAGGCAAGGGTCCTGTCCCCTTTGTTCCTTTTCCCACATTGCCCTGTTTTTTTGTGGCAGGAAGGAGGGGAGAGAAAGGGACCTGTCTAGACATCTTAAGGCCTGTCTGTATTTGTACTGGGCCATGTCATGGCCTTACAACCACACCTCCAAATTGATCCAGCCAAGACATATAAAAGGAATCAAAAGTATATTCAGTCTGACCAGCTCCTTGATTTGATCTGGTATAGGTCCAGCAAAAGCCTGTGGTAGCATTTGTGTCAGGAGAAGCATAAATAGGCATTGACAAGGACGTTAAAAGCACAACAAAGAACAGATTTACCATGTTTATTACTTAAAAAAAAAACCCACATCATAATAAAAGAGTGCTTGCAGTCTGTTTTCTGGCTTCACTACCAATTTTTCTTGGAGTTATCTCCCTATTTCCTCAGGAGATTTTTCAATGTTTGTTCTTTTTCTGTCATTTTATTTTCTTCATGTTTTTAGATTTTTTCCTTGAATTTTAGCATCAAGTTCCTCTCAAAGTTAAGTTTTTCGTAACTCTATCTCTGAAAGTGAGCTTCATGCCTGATCTCAGCTTTCTACTTTTGAATTTTAATACTCCTGATAGCAAAGACATTTGCAAAAGTCATTTACAAATGAGGAGATGAACAAAAATAAGGCCAGCCCTCAATTCTTCAAGATGGCAATTTGTACTTTCTTGTAAGGGCAGAAAAGTGAGTTGTCTGTTTTGGTTTGGTTTGGTTTGGTTTGGTTTGGTTTGGTTTGGTTTGGTTTGGTTTGGTTTGGTTTGGTTTGCAGAAGTTTGCAGCCATGTAAGTGGCTGGGAAGAAAGTACATGTGTTCAGTGCTGAGTTCAGTCCTGTTCAACATCTTTATCAATGACATTGATGAGAGAACAGTGTCTGCTCAGTGAATTTGCTGGCAATACCAGACTGGGAGGCTTAGCTGAGGCACCTGAAGGCTGTGCAGCCATTCAGCAAGACTTGGACAGACTGGAGAGCTCAGCAAAGAGGAACCTAATGAGGTTTAAAAAGGATAAGTACAGAGTCCTGAACCTGGGAAGGAATAATAAACTGCACCAGTACAGGCTAGGAAGTGATCTGTCAGAGAGCAGCCCCATGAAGAAGGACCTGGGAGTCCTGGTGGACAGCAAGTTTTTGTGGGAGAGCAATGTGCCCTTGTGGCCAAGAAGGTTAATGGCCTCTGGAATGCATTAAGAAGAGTGTGTCCAGCAGATTGAGGGAGGTTCTCCTCCCCCTCTACTCTGCTCTGGTGAGGCCCCACCCAGAATATTGCATACAGTTCTGGGCTCCCCAGTTCAAGAGGGACAGGGATCTACTTGAGAGAGTCCAACAGAGGGCTACAAGGATGATTAAGGGACTGGCGTACATGTCCTATGAGGAGAGGCTGAGAGACCTGGGGCTTTTTAGTCTACAGAGAAGACTGAGAGGGGATTTAATACATGTGTATAAATATATAAGGGCTGGGTGTCAAGAAGGAAGGGACATCCTCTTCTCACTTGTGCCCTGTGGCAGAACAAGGGGCAATGGATGTAAACTACAGCACAGGAGGTTCCACCTTATCATGAGGAAGAACTGTTTTACTGTAAGGATGATAGAGCACTGGAACAGGCTCCCCAGAGAGATTGTGGAGTTTCCTTTTCTGGAAACTTTCATGACATGTCTGGATGCATTGCTGTGTGACCTGCGCTAGATTCTATGGTCCTGCTCTGGTGGGGGGGTTGGACTCAAAGATCTCCAGAGGTGCCTTCTAACCCCTAACATCCTGTGATCCTGTGATCCTGTGATCCTGTGTTTAGTTATGAAGAAGGCTGTAAATCAGCAGCTGTGCACTAATGGAAAGCCTGACTCAATAACTGGCCTGGTGCATCAGGGTAAAAGTCTACCAGACAGATAGAAATCCACATATGCAGCAGAGTGTGTCCATTCTTGACTAACAGTTTCTAGTTAATAGAAGGAGAGGGGCACTTCCCTCCAGTATCTATTGAAGGAGGAGGAAAAATAGCCCCTGAAGATGTCTCTATTTGCTGTATGGGGACCTACAAAGAGATAAGCATAGATCACTGGCTGTTATAAAGCTAAAGATAGACACTGAACAAAAGACAATAATTAGACAACATCTCGAGAGTTAAAGGCAGCCACGTGCAAACATCACTGTCTGTCCACCGACTGCAACCATCCTCTATGTTCTAACAGTGCACACCCATTGAACCTTGTGATTTTCCAGGTGGCTGCAAGTCACTGATGGAAATAGTGGGATCATCTGTTCGAATCATCACTCAGTGCTTAGAAGAATGTGTGCCTATACATTTTGCATGGACTAATTTGCAATAAGATATATTCATTGTGGAAACTATCCCTTTGAAAATGGCATCTGTAGTAAAAACTTGGAATGTTTGAGGGGAAAATTGTTCTCTGAATCTAAGATTTGAGGCCCTTTTCCTTGTATATTCTGCTTTGTGCAAATGATCTGAGAGTGGATACTACAAAGCTAGGCAGGCAGATCCAAATTCTGTATTTCTCTGACTGCATCTCTCCTGTCATTTCCCCAGCTACTTAAACAGTAATGATTGCTCTCTTTGTTTTCTTACTGCCACCCATTACAAAGGTACCATTTGCTTTCTTTGCATTAGATTCAGCTGTTTCTTACCACTTATTTGTCCCGACATGCTGGTGTGTGCTCAGGATCAAGCCTGTCTACAATTAGGCAGAGCTCATTGTGGTCTCTAAGTACAGGTTTGAGAACTCAGTAACGATCAGAAAAGTTCCGGTAGCAGTAAAGAAGTTGGAAACAACTTTGCTTCAGTCTTCTGTTAGCTTTAATTCAAGTATTCACATTAAAACCCTAAAAAATTGCCTGCTGAAGAGGATGAATTAATGACTTGATTGATTAGTCAGAAAAAAAATCACCTAACATGAAGGAATTTTCACACCCATGGGAGCTGTTGCATGACTGCAAACCTTTCCCTGTTGAAATGGGAACATCCCCCTTCAGTACCTTTTGCTGACTTCTGCCTGGGAACTGCAACTCTGTCAGTGCAGTGAATAAAGACAAGGAAAAAAAAAAGGATGTGAAAGAAAGTGCTTGTGGGGAATTCTCCAAAGCACAAAGCCACAGCTAATGACACCAGAGGGCAATGTTCCTTTGCAATATTGGTTGTGGGACAAACCCACAAGCCTGAAAATTCTGCTCCACAGACAAAAGCTTTTTTGAAAAAAGACTATGGTTTTGAAAAAAACCCAGAGTTTACAGGGCAGTGTGCTGAGCTATACAATCAGTTTTGAAGCTTTGCATGATGTACAGCTACTGGTTACACAGAATGACTTTTAAATAAATTTTAAGTTTTAGAGTGAATCATGTGTGGAACATCAGCAGAATTATGTCAGAGAAAGATGAAAATCTCAAGTGTTCAGGGTAAACATGAGAAACACTCCTCTCCCCCCCACCCGTCCACCCCCCCCCCACCCTCCCTCCGCATATTTATTTTTTCCTTTGAGTGCACAAAATATGCACAAATCTTATTTCTACTGAACTGGGAAATTATTGCTTGCATAGCAGCCCAGTAAAAATCATTGTTCTAGTAACTTAATAAGAATATGTGACATTGGAATAGAAGTTAAAAAATCAATAATGCCATATTTGAATAAAAGGGTTGTGAATGGGTGTGCCCCCTTCTTACCCTGTGCCTTTTCCACAGTGGGTTTATTAGCTTCTAAATTAAGTGAGCTGAAGTGATGTATTCTCTCCCTTTCCTCCAAATAAACTAAGAAGGCACTGTTGGTTGCCTGGTCATGGCCATATTGGACCCTTTCAGAGCCCCTGGGAAGGTGCATATGCTCAGGCAGAGCTGAGGTTCCAGGCAATGGGCAGCTCTCCTGGTCAGCCCTGCTGCAGTGCAGTACCCCTGCTTGCATGACACATCTGTTAACATCTGTCTGCCCCTCATTATGCAGGAACTGGTGATTTGTCTTTAACTGGGTAATTATATCTGTTAAATGAAAAAATACCTTATGCTGAAATTAAAAGCAAGTAAGAAAGATTTTATGAATGACCAAAGGGGCAGGTTGAGGGCAAAATCCCCCAAAGAATTGAAGCATTGCAGTGTCAGGTGCTAATTTGCTGGTTTCTTCAGTCCTTATCTGATCAGTTGGAAGTAGATACCTAAAAATGGGATTAGCAAAGAAGTGAATAGTATTTTTTTTTCTGAAGGGGCTGGAACATAGGTGTGGGGACTAACCAGGAATATTTGGTCCAGAGAGAGACAGACCTGGCTGTGTCTTGAAAGATCTTAGAACTTTCTTCATTCTTTGAGGATACTCCTAGTCTTTCGGGCAGAGGCAAGGTTGTGGCAGTTTAGGCTGGGTGTCTCCTGTTACTGCCACATAAGCTACACCTCCGGTGTCCTGAGTGTCCAACCCAGTAAGTTGGACACAGGAAACAGCGTATTTCTACCCATAAATCCTGCACCCTATAAATCCAGCTGCAAAGTCATTCTCTTCCTCTTTTTTCCCTCTCTGCTCCTGTGGGAGGTGCTTCCCTATTGGGTAAAGGTGGGGGAGTATCTCAAGGCCTCTTAGGCCTGTCTAGGCTTAATGCCAGGAGAAGGTGGGGGGTAGTCTCAGACCTGGCCAGCCTGAGACCAGCCTAGCAATGAGGGGGGGAAGAAAGAGCCCTGGGGGTTTTGGGTATACACTCAGGTGGTGAGAAGGGAAGTGTTGGATAGCCTTTGGGTGTTACGTAAGGGACTCTGTACACTTTGGGATATTCTTTGCCACTATGCTTGTAGTTTTTTGTAGTTTCACCAATTACTTTTCCATTTAAACTTTCCATCACTCTTCAATTTGTTTGTGTGAGTGTCATTCTTTTGTCCCTCTCAAGGCAAGAGAAGATCTGTCTGGCCCCAGACCAGCACAGATTTTTTGGTGTTTCCGCCTGGTTTTGAACCAGGAATCTTTCACGTGTCAGGCTAAGGTGATAATACGCTGTTTGCTGTGTCCACCTTATTGGGTTGGACACTCAGGACACCAGAAGTGTAACTTATGTAGCAGTAACAGGAGGCACCCAGCCTAAACTTCCACAAAGGTGTACATTGAGCGGGCAGAGGAAGGACAAAACAAAGCCTAGAGGAGGAAAGCAAAGGTAACTGAAGGTGTGCAATGGTTTGTGCACAGGCAATAGCCCCATGGCTGTAGTTTGCTGCCATGAACCTTTGGAGCTGCGAGAGATTAGTGGGAAAGTAGCACTGCAGGCTTTCCCATTTTTGTATGGTTCCCTAAGGAACTGGCTGTGGGTCTCTGATGGAGAGAGTCCTGATGGAGAGGGACTGTTGAATTGAGCTCCTACAACTATATCTTATGAATTTAATTCTATTTGCTGTTGTTTTTCCATTTGACACCGGATAATGCCATTTCCCTTTTTTGGAGGTAGAGAAAGGGAGAATGTGTGTAACTTTGAAGGTTAAAGGTTTGTGATGGTTTTAAGACTGTCTTTTTAATTTTTCTTCACAAAGTTTGAGCAGAGAAAATGAAAGAATGTAAATAAGTCACTATTGGGTGTAAGAAAGCAGAATAGTGATTATTCTAAACACTTCCATTGGAGAGATAGAAATGTTTAAAAACCACTACTCAAAACAAAGTGTCTCAGTCTCAGCTTGCTTGACTTCTGTCTGCCTGCTTCTTCTTTTCTGGCTGACAATAACACACATACTGACCTTGACGAGCTAAGTCCAACAACCTCTCTGCTTCTTGACTCTGCCTTCTGCCAGGGGGGTCTGGGGGGATTCCTTCTGGCTGGGGGGGGGGGCCCTTGGGGAAAGGCCCCCTGGGGAAAGCCCCCTTGGGGAAGAAGCACAGCCCCTTGAGGGAAGGGGGAAGCCAGAGGGCTTGGTTGTGTTTTTCTGTTGATTGTACATATTTGTAAATGTTGTTAATAGTGTATATTTGAACATGTTCATTGCATTTCATCATAGATTGTAGTTTTGCTTGTAAATACAGCTTTCACTTGCTTCCAAACTGAGCTAGCCTGGTTATTGTTGGTGTGGGAGAGGGATTTCAGCTCCACGCTGTTACAAGTCTCTTCTTCTGCCTCCTCCTGCCATCCACAGATGCATCAAATGCCCATTATCATTTTAATTATCTTAATTATCATGTTATCTTCTAGAGGATTTCAAATATCTTCTTGTGGCTTGTGAGCATTATTGACCCCACTTAAATGCAAGGATTATACAAGAAACTCTGAAGAAGACACTGATTCAAGTTCTACAGATAAATGTAAAAGGGGCTAAACTGGAATAAGGCTTGGTCAATAAACACATTTTGTCAGGCTAATCTGATGCCTGTCTTATCAAAGAATATTGATAAGAATCTTCATTCATGTGTCTCGAAAAAAACCAAAACAAAGCAAGAGATGATTCTGCACACAACAGCAGTAGATCAAATCTATTTGACCTTGAGTAAAGCATCTGATACAGTCTTACATAGGAAATCCTTGGCTAAAATAGTGAAGATGAATATTATTACAGGAACTGGGATATGGCAGACCTCTCTAAATGAGAGATGACAATGAGTCATGCTGTGAGGTAAATTATCAAGCTGAAAGAGGTTATTAGACAATTTCCTCAAGGACTGGTCTTGTGACAGAACTTATCAAATATTTCCAATAAAGACCTTGGCATAAAAGACAGGAGCGTGATAATGAAACGGACTGACAAATATAGAAGCACTATAGTGCGTAGCAGGACTGGAGTCTTGTACATTGACATGAAGTGATCTTGAGGACCAGAAATATAGAAATGGATACAGTAGGGGACAGGTTAATGACACATATCTTGGGGCTAATGGCAGGGATCTGTGTTAGGATCTCAGTCATGGGAAAGGACATTTGAGAGAATTTCTTTTATCAAAAGAGATTCAGAAGATGTTGACTTAGATAGCAAAGTAAAATAATGGCTCTGATGGAATTAGAGAGGATGGCCATCTCCTGTAAGCATGTACCAGAATAGATTGCTGGTATCTGAGAAGAAATGATTTAACTAAATGATGTGTTTGTGACAAAGCTATTTGGGTATGAACCAGCCATAAATCAGTTGCAGCTGCAAACTGGTAAGAGATCTGACCATCTGAAGACTGATAGTATGGAGACTTATTCTATAAGGAATAGTAAATTTAAAAAAAAATTCTAGTTTTAAAATTATACTTGATAAGCTTGTATCATAGATTGTATTGATATTGATAATGCCTGCTCATAAAGACTGAAATTGGACTCAACTTCTCAAAAGTCCAGTTCCAGACTCACAATGCTTTCAGTTATTTGCTTAGAGGCAGTCTTGCTTTCATGCATAACATCTTGAATTATTTCATTCAGATAGACCAGGTTCAAAAGAGAGAGTTCCTATCCCAATTGTCTATTAATGCAATAACTAAGATGTGCACCCAGGCAGAAATTGAATCAAATCTCATGCTGTTATTGGAAAAATAAATAAGATAGATAAAACCTTCATGTTTCTGCCACATTCTTAGTAATGTGTATCTCCTGTCAAGCTACACTGAGATAAAAATTGTACCAAGCTGGTGTAGTGTCACAGATTATAAGGCCAGAACAGTTTTCTTTGGTCAGCTACTCTGACTCTTGGCATTTTTATGTGGTACATTGCTTTTACTACTTTATCTTATAATATCTGATGCTGAGGAGCTGCAGAGTTTGTCTTGTCTCTTGGAAAAGAATTGGATGATTTCTATATTGCAAATAATTTATTAAAATTGTTGTCGTTCCTTTCCATATTTATGAGCTGTCCTTACTTGATTTGTGTTCCTAAAATATTTCATCCAAAGTCATTCAGTCTTGCTTCCATATTTGAAACTAAGAGTTTTTCATATGGTACTTACTATTCCTGCTAATCCCTAGTTTGTGAAACAGAATTTTTATCATGATATATGGTAGGTATTATAAGTCTTCTATCATAAGGTTTTTGGTGTTGCTGCTGTTCCCTGACTGGATGGCATCCAAGCACTTTTGAAACAAACACTCACTCTATTTGGGTAGGATTTTGTAATACATTTCCTTTCTGCAAGTTTCTTTGACTACAGAAATATTTTTGCAGATGAGCATTGACTGAACATGATGACTGATGCCATGATGCAGGTAGCACTGAAATGGGCCATAGATTTTACTCTGGACATTCTATTGCAGACATCACCCTGCTCAGCTTGGCAGCGTTATAGCACTGCTAGTAACATACTTGGCCAAAACTTTTAATCAGCACCTTTGGTCATCTTAATCTTGTCAGCTCGTGAGTGTTTTTTTTTCCTATAAACTGCTCCCTTGTACAGATAGTGATCGCAGTTGCTGTCGTCCTGTATAATTGCTACTATGTTGTATCTGACAGTCTTGATATGTGACCTTCATTACACTGACGTCCTCTGGACCTAATGACAATAAACAGTGGGAGAAAGCAATCACTACTGACTTTCCTGTATCTGTGGAGTGCGAATGTGTGTTTTATACAGCTTAATGTGCATACCTGTAAGTACAAGTTAATCTAATTCTTCATTGTTCTCAAACTGCAGGTATGATTAACATTCCGAATAAGAATTTTGTTTGTTCAGTTTCACATGTGCATTGCAGAACTAGGAACAATGAAAGAAAATTACATCAAGGCTTCTTGGTACAGCTATTCAGGGAAAAAAATAAATACAAAATCTAAAACTGCAAGGATACAGGCATAGCTCCTTGTTCTGCACAGAATCAGAAAATACTGCTAAACCTTAGCACCTGTTGAAATATAGTAACAAAACTACATGGCACACTTCTATAGGATTTTCATTTATTCCAAACACTGTAGCAGAACCAGAATCCTTTGAGGAATGGGAAGAATAAAATAACAGTGGATTTTCTGTATGAGAATAGCAAGATTTTATATATGAGCAAGTGTGAAAAGGAAAGCAAAGAGGAAAATTATCTGATAAAGCTGTTGGACATTGCTGTATAGATTCTCCCCTTATGCATGTCAAATTTGTAGATAACTAGTGTCCTAGTTTCATGTGGGATAGAGTTAATTTTCTTCCTAGTAGCTGGTACTGGGTTCTGGTACCCGTTGCCAGGAAAAATTGGTGATGATACCACCAGACATCCATGCCAGCTACATGGTTATTGTGACATGATCAATAAAATAGGGGTTTGGTGGTCAGGGGTTAGGAGAAGGTATCTTTTGTCCACACATTTATAAATCTGTACTACCAGAGCTCTGCCTTGTTGAATGGCAGTTCTGGGCAGTGCAACACATGCATTCTATGCTCATTCCAGCTCTGTCCTGGCTGCTTAAACCCTACAGCATTTATTTCCAGCTGTACAGCTGCAGGGTCAGGGTCTGATTGCAGGTGTCAGCCAAGGCAGCATGAAAGGAAGAATTAATTTGAACATCTCTCCTGGCCAGTGTATAATCATCCTCACTGTGAAGATACCAAAACTGAGGAACAACTTTGCAGATGCTGATTTTTAACCCTTGTTCCTTCTTTTTTGTCTTTGTTCATGTTGTTGCTACATTCTTTAGTGGCTGTCATTTTCTCCTCCTATGCCTGAGAGGGTGAGAAAGGATGCTGCCTGTGCCAGAATCAAGTATTCTCTCTGAGGCTTAAAATACTGTAACCATATCTATACTGGCTGCTGCTGCAGTTACCTTTAATACAAACCACACCAAAGGAAAAAAAAAAAAGCAGCAGCTGGGTGTGAAAAAATGTTTAAATTTACTGGAGTGTACTTTCATTGGGAGAAGATGGAAAAGTATTATTCTATATCTGCCCAGAAAATACAGTTTTATTTGCAGACTGCATGATAACCGTTAATCATGTATTTCATCCAATCCTTACCTGTGGGAATTTACTGAAAACATAATCTCAAACCTCCCAACAAACAGAAACTAAAACCTTCTTTGCTCTCTCATGATCTTCAAAGACTGCTAAATGACAAGCTTTTCAGACTTCTCCTCTGTAAAGCCTTTTTTTGCCTTTTTTCAATATCTACTACCATAGATTTGGGGTTGTGGGGATTTATGTTTTTTTTCTCTTTGCTTCTTCTCAGTGTTTAAAGCTCTTGTTAGTCAGACACAAAGCGTTGGAGAGAGAATCTACAGAAACAATGTGCAATGTGAGAAGGGGAACCTTTTTCCTTACAAGACTTTATACTTTGGAAGATAGTGGGTGGTGGGGTTTTGTTGCCTGCCACAGGGGATACTGACTTCTTGACACTATTCACAGAGGCAATATACAGTCATGAGGCTGAGAGCATTGGGTAGTGGAGAAGTCATTAGCACAGCATATATACTGCTGACAGTGGGTCTCGCCTCTCCCTCCTGTGTGATTCCATTGTGCTTACTATCAGAACTAACAATATGCTCTGCAGGCCCCTCTTTTCAGTAAGGATCCTATTTGTTTTCTATGCTGGACTGTGCCACTTTTTTTTCTCCTTATTCTTTGCCTTAAGACCTCTTCAGAATAAACAATGACATGCCAGAAACCTTATCCTATCACAATATCTATAAAAATAGATGCCGTTGAGGATCAAAAATGATGGAGTAGAAAAGAAAATGGGATCATTATCTTTAGTCTGAGATTCAAGCAGGATGCTGTGCCTGCAGGCTGAGACACTGAGGTATGCAACACAAGTGTTAACCATATCTGACATTTCACCTTGAATCTCTTAGTCTATAAATGTTTGGTCCAGTATATTTATTAACTCCCATGTGGTCAAATACCTTCAGCAATTAATTTGACAAAGAGTAAAAATCCATCAATATTTTATGTATGTCTATATATATGCTTTGCTATCTCAGTCTCTCGGAATAAAGTCATTTTGACAAGATGTATGCAGTCCTTGATTGCAAATATAAGGTCTTAAATATAAGGATCTGAAGCTGGAAATAAGCATGAGTAAACAACATGTAATTTAAATACCACACAAAGTTATTTGTTTATTTCTATATTTTTTCTGCCACCTTAAGTACTGAAATGCTGATTAATTTGTTAATGGTACTGGGAGTTTCTTATCAGTAAACCCAGGAATTATAGCCACAGTAATTTTTTTTTTTTGCCTTTGGAAATCTTTGATTTCTCTACTTTGGAGCTCAGTAATACTGAGTAATTTTCTATATATGGCGTAGCACAGTAATTGTGCTGTTCTGAGCCTGTTATGTCTAGATTAGATTAAACAGAGAAAATTAGTTCTTATCATAATGCTTCATTAAAATTTTAGAAGTAGGACAATATCAAATGAGAGTTTAACTTCATTATCTACAGAAATGTGAAGGCAGTTATATTTATGCTATTTAGCATGCCCAATTAGACTGTGCTTGTGAAAACAGAAGTGTTAGCCTTCAGTTTTCAGTCTGGCTTTTCACAAGCATGTATGACATTTTCCCATACAAACTGCTGGCCCACAGCCTGTGCATCACTGAGGTCAGATTTAATAGTAGCTGAAGAGCGCATGTGATTCATAGGTGCTGCCAGCAGTGATAAATTTATCTCCCAAAGAATTTACATCTTGCATTTTTGTGTTGTTTCTGAAGCTTCTCCTGCTGACTTTAAAGATTAGTCATTCATTTTATAGCCAGGAGTGTCAGATTCTTTAGGAGTATTTCGATTTGCTCTTAAATCTACCCCTTAAGTATGAATTTCTACACTTACCAAAACAAGTCTGGAGAGCTTCTGAAAGTGCCCTGTAAAAATGTTAGCTATAACTTCTGAAAGTGAGAGGGAAGAAGCTCAAGGGATCACTCTTGAACAACATCTCCACAGTCTTTGCACAGCAGGAATTCTGTTAAACAATTAAACACCCATCCTTTCATCTGTGATGTGCTTTCATGTGTTCTTAAATTTCATAAACTGTCAAATTAGGTATTCAATAGTAAGTGGCAAATTGAAGTTCTTATTTTAACAACCAACAATTAGTTCAGCAAATTATGGGGTTTGATCTGCCAAAGCAGTTGTGGACATTAACAGACAGATAGTGAGATGAAATAATGATCTGAATGAGTCTAGAAGATCAGAAATTTGCCTATTGTTCTGCTAGTGAAAAATCTTTAGGTGGTGCTAACACTGCAGCATTATAGTCCTTGACTAGCCACCAGGCAACCAGGTCTGCCTCATGTTCATCATTCCCAGTGATTCCCACATCAAGAAGATGTGGGACTGTTTTGCTGTGGCAGTATGGGCTTTGGTTTAGTCTGCTGTGCAGCCAAGAGTTCATCTGATGTTCCAGTCTGAAGCCAGGTTTTATTTTGGGCCACATTTTTCTTCTGCCCCAGTCTTCAGGTTTCAGTATTTATGCCACTATATGGGTTCCTTTCATGAGCTGCTTATCACCCTGGCTGTCATCATCCTCACCAGCACTTGTAGGCCAATTTGTCTCAGTCTTGCATACATCAACTGGTACTTCCCCCAGTATAAAACCTGCCCTGAGCTGGCATTTATTCTTAAAATCTGACAAGAAATGATACTTAAAAATCCCCACCAAACAAACAAACCAACCAACCAACCAAAACCCCACCAAATAAACAAAAACCCACCAACAACCTCATGAACTCAACCTTGAAAGAGCAGATAGCTCCCTGTCTGGTGTACTATGACAATGGTTCCTTTCGATCAGTGTGTTTGTATTTTGTTCTGTGCACTGATAGCTGTGGTGATTATGTATAGTTGTGTGTGATAAGTTCTGAACAGGAGAAACACATCTGGTTGTCCTCATATGAAAAAGACCCTGTCAATGATAAATATCTATCTTTTTTAATCTAATCCATTGCAACTTGTTTACTGGCAAGGCAAAGTATCTGAGATGTAAATAGGTTATTTCTGCAAAATATAGTACAAGAAATTGTGTCAGAAATTTACCTAATTCTTTTCAAACATATAAGCATTTAATGAAATCAGCTATTTACTTGGTTTTGGTGGCATGTTTGTTTCCTATGAATATTAATTCACACCAGCATATACAGTTCTCTTCATTGGCTGATGTAAGAGAAAAATAATTGCCCTTGTCTACTGTCATTTTCTATCTTTCCTGGAGAATGATCTACTATTTGTAGAACAGATACACCTATTTTAGCATCCTTGATGGGAAGGGGTCAGGAAAGAAAGAACCTCCAAATGATATGCATGTGGCATCACTGGAAAATTACCTTTCTTATAAAGAGATTCTGTATTGTCATTTAAAACTATAACCCTCAACTTGCAGTTGCATCTTCATGACATCAAGGGATACATTAAATATGTTACCACTTAAATATAAAGCACTAGTGATGCTGTCAAATATATTGAGACTCAGTTTGGAGTCACGGCACTTTAATACAAGCAAGACATTTTTACCCTTTTCAGGGATAGAGCTTGGAAAATTATTTAGATATTTAAAAAAATTAAGTCAGTATGAGAAACTCCCCTTAATTTTAGTGATATGATATAAAATCTAATGGCTCTATATCTCCTCCATTCTCTCTCCTCTAGACTCAAATAAAAGAACAAACTAATATCTTTCCTCTCTTAGCCTTCGCTCAACTTGCTGATAACTCTCACTGAAATGAATCTTAGAATCACAGAATAGTTTTGGTTTCTAAAGACCTCTAAGATCAAGTCCAATCATCAGCCTAACACCACCATGAGCATTAAACAATGTCCGAAAGTTCCATGTCCACATGTTTCTTGAACACCTCCAAGGACAATTACTCCACCACCTCACTGGGCAACCTATTCCAATGCCTGACCACTCTTTCAGTAAAGAAATTTTTCCTAATATCCAACCTAAACTTCCCCTGGTGTGATTTCAGGCTATTTCTGCTCATTCTATCACTTGATACTAGGGAGAAGAGATTGAAGCTTCTCCTCACTGCAACCTCCTTTTAGGTAGAGGTGTCCACTCAGCCACCTCTTCTCCAGACTAAACAGTCCCAGTTCCCTCAGACACTCATAAGATTTGTTCTTGAGATTCTTCACCAGCTTTGTTGCTCAGTCACCCGCTTTGTTGTATCAGTTACCCCATAATAGTTAACACAACAAATATTTTTCCCAGTTCTGCAATACTCACAAACTGCACCTTTTTTTCTTAATATGCTGTCCAGAATTCTGAAAACCAGCACTGATGTTCTGAAAGAGATATATTGGCTTATTCATCTCACACATTCCCACCATACTTTTGTTGCTGTCTTTTTTAATTATTATTTGCTTTGTTTTCATCGCTGATTTTGGCTTCCTCATTCTTATCACACCTAGGGCCTGGTGTGAATTTTGGGGCTTCAGTTCATCCTGCCTTAATGTCCCAGGGCAAAATAGCCTATCATGTCAGGTAAAGAAGTCCTCTTTGGAGCAGGAGCAGAGCCAAGCTGCATGGGTCAGTGATGTACATCCCAATAGCATGCAAATATTGCCAGATGAACTCCGTGTTTCTGTCTGATTTCCTCAGGGATTGCTCTATTTTTCAACACAAACTGAAGGATTAGGAGTTAAATTTCCTTTTTTTACACATTCTCAGTGTAAAAGAAAAAAAAAAGAAAAGAAAGTATTACTTCTTTTCCCATCAATCAATCTCCTAGCAAATGAATGGCACCTGTCTTCTTCCAAACCTACCTAAAGTATAATTTAGCTGCAACATGATCAATCTGATAGAAATGTAGCATCTTTTTGTTTCCTTTGTTATTTGTTTTAATAAAATCCCAATCTTTTCAAACAGTATAATTATCATTGTATTATTATTTAATATCAACTTCATAATGGAGATGAAAACTTGTAAGGTTCAAGCTTCATTTCGATTGCAGTTAGGAATGTTGGTATAAACATTAGCATAAAAACCCCAAATGTGGCCTTTTATGTTTATCTGTTTATATGACTGTATAAAAAGGAGTTTATGCGCAAAACACTATAATGAATTATGGGATTAAACAAAAAGAAAGTAATTCAGTTTTGCACTAGGAAATCACATAAAAGCCAACGAAAATTCCAGGATTAACTGTAGAAAGCTTTTTCAGTGTATTACAGTGCAAATCATGGAACTGTGGTGTACTTAGCCACACACAGTCCTACAAGCTTCTGTGGTACTCTTGGGAAGTGCTCATTCTACCAGCTCAGGGTTTATAGTATTTCATACAATGAAGCTCTGATAAACACATTTGTACAGCATATTTTTTGGGATAAAAACTACATCATAGTTATTCAAAGCCAGTTTTGTACAGAGAATTTTGGGGAGTTTTATGGGCATAGAGAAATGTATTTAAGTATTTTAATAGCTTATAAGCAGTCAGTTGTATCCCTAAATAAAATATAACTATGTTTAATGGAAAAAAAATTTTCATTATTATTCTTTATATGAATAACCTTACTGTTCTTACATTCTCTTTTTCTTCCGATTCCTTCGTAATTCTTTTTCCTCTTCCTTCATTCATTATAAAACCTTCTCCTGGACTCCAGGTACCTATTTACAATACAATGTTTGGTTGGTTGGTTGGGTTTTTTTTTTAGATATAACTCTAGACTTTCTCACTAGCTGGAGTCCTACCCAGAGGTTAGTATCTCCTCTCCTGTAAATGTTTGTGCTCTTTCACTCGTCTCCAGCTTATGTAACACCACATTTAACCATACACCATGAGTTCCTTCCCTTTTTACAGTTACCATTTCTAAGTTATCAGCTGTTTCCAGGACTCTAGAATAGTTACAAAATTGAATTCTTATTGACACATCACTATAGTGTTTATGTTTGTATTTAAATTCTATACAAATGTCCTGTTTATTGCACATAAGTTATCCCTAAGCAGATGTATACGTCCTTTTAAACTGTGCTGCAGGCTGTACAAATGTGCTTTTCAGAAGAACCATGAACGGAATTAGAATATTTATAACTCATTGTTAACATACTCATAAGTGTTTTTGGTTTTGTGCTGATACCAGAAAGAGGAGCTGTGTTAATCTCTGAGGACTTGGGGGCAGAGGCAGTGAAATGCTTTGCAGGCATTTGGTAGCAGGAGGATAAACAGCCTCTGGCAATGCCAGTGCTGCAAGGAGCTGCAGAGAAATCTGCCATTTGGCCAGGTTGAAACAGAAACAGAGCAAGAGTGTATGCACTGATGATTTGTTGCAGTGATATGCTGGCTGTTTAAAAACAGTCCTTGAGCTAAATAAAGGCTCAAGTCACACAGATGTGCAACCCTCTGTAAGAGGTGACCAAAGTCTTGGAGGACTATTTTCCCTGTGTGAATCAGAAACTCTCTGAGTCTCCTCTAGTTGACTCACTCTGTCACATTGTCCTTTTTGCTATTTGCCATCTTCTTAAAAGAATGCTGCCAGAATACGGCTGTCAGACGTAACGTGTTATTTCACTTGGTTCCTCACAAAGGTTTTCACACTTCTGTTGCATTGCGCACAGATCACTAGATAAGATGCCTGAAGCAACCCTTGATCAAGTGTTTAGGGAGCTGCCTGTTACCTAACACTCTTATCCACAATGTTAGAACCAAATATTTTCTTTTCTTTTTTTCTTTTCTTTTCTTTTCTTTTCTTTTCTTTTCTTTTCTTTTCTTTTCTTTTCTTTTCTTTTGTTTTCTTTTCTTTTCTTTTCTTTTCTTTTCTTTTGTTTTCTTTTCTTTTCTTTTGTTTTCTTTTCTTTTCTTTTCTTTTCTTTTCTTTTCTTTTTTTCTTTTCTCTTTTCTCTTTTCTTTTCTTTTTTTCTTTTCTTTTCTTTTCTTTTCTTTTCTTTTCTTTTCTTTTCTTTTCTTTTCTTTTCTTTTTCTTTTCTTTTCTTTTCTTTTCTTTTCTTTTCTTTTTCTTTTCTTTTCTTTTCTTTTCTTTTCTTTTCTTTTCTTTTCTTTCTTTTCTTTTCTTTTCTTTTCTTTCTTTTTTCTTTTTCTTTTTCTTTTTCTTTTTATTTTATTTTTATTTTTATTTTCTTTTCTTTTCTTTTCTTTTCTTTTCTTTTCTTTTCTTTTCTTTTCTTTTCTTTTCTTTTCTTTTCTTTTCTTTTCTTTTCTTTTCTTTTCTTTTCTTTCTTTTCTTTTCTTTTCTTTTTTCTTTTCTTTTCTTTTTCTTTTCTTTTTTCTTTTCTTTTCTTTTCTTTTCTTTTCTTTTCTTTTTCTTTTCTTTTCTTTTCTTTTCTTTTTCTTTTCTTTTTCTTTTCTTTTTTCTTTTCTCTTTTCTTCTTTTCTCTTTTCTTTTCTTTTCTTTTCTTTTTCTTTTCTTTTCTTTTCTTTTCTTTTCTTTTCTTTTCTTTTCTTTTTCTTTTCTTTTCTTTTCTTTTCTTTTTCTTTTCTTTTCTTTTCTTTTCTTTTCTTTTCTTTTCTTTTCTTTTTCTTTTCTTTTCTTTTCTCTTTTCTTTTCTTTTCTTTGCTTTTCTTTTCTTTTTCTCTTTTTCTTTTTCTTTTTCTTTTTATTTTTCTTTTTATTTTTATTTTTATTTTTTTATTTTTTTTTCTTTTTCTTTTTCTTTTGAAGTTCCTGTAGACAAGCACAAAAATATTAAATTAGGGTTGGAGGAAAATGAGTGAAACCAAGTGTCATTTGGAGTTCATTCTACCTCAAAAAATAGGTTTTGTACAATTTTTTGTTAACAATTACAGATATTTGAATTTTCAAAGCAACAACAACAGAATTCCAAACACTTGAATATTTCTGTGTTTTCTCTCCCCCTCTTTGGTATGGGACTAACCACTAATTTTCGACAGAACTTGTTAGTCATTTCAGTCCCTTGGGAAAAATAACTTTTCATGCAAATGTACTATTCACTGAAGAACTGCATCAACTCCTATGTGACCTGAGTTGGAGCAAGAAAGGTAGAAAACACCAAGCTTTCAAGCTGTGTCTTCCATCTACAAATTTGTTCTGCAACGGGTTTGGAAGAGGAGAACTGTGCCAGCTGCACAGCATTGCTCTGCTCAGGCCAGTGGTGAAGATGCTCATCAACAGCCCTTCAGATTACACCACATACAAGACTGAAAAACTAGCAACTTTTGTGATCCTGTGTCTCTCTGCAGCATAGTCTTGAATCCTTTCAATGAATGGAATCAATATATATTGTGAAAGAAATAAGATAAGAAAACAGATGAGAAGGAGCAGATCCTCCTGGAAGCACTGCTGAGGCAGAAGAATAACAAAGAGGTGATTGAGTACAATCAACATGGCTTCACCAAGGTGTGTGATGTAGCAGACACACTGGAGGGAAGGGATGCCATCCAGAGTGACGTTGACAGGCTGGATAGCTGGGCTCATGCCAACCTCATGAAGTTCAGCAAGACCAAGAGTAGGATCCTGCATCTGGGTTGGGGCAATCCCAGGCACCGATCTAGGCTGGGCAGTTACTGGTTTGAGAGCGCCACTGAAGAAAAGGAATTGGGGATACTGGTGGATGAGAAGCTCAATATGAGCTGTCAGTGCACACTTGCAGCCCAGAAAGCCAACCATATCCTGGGTTGCATCAAGAGAAGTGTAGCCAGCAGGTCAAGAGAGGTGATTCTCCCCTCTACACTGCTCTGGTGAGACCCCACTTTGAGTCCTGTGTCCAGTTCTGGAACCCCTATTACAAGAAAGATATGCCAGAGAAGAGCCACAAGAACGAACAGAGGGCTGGAGCACCTCTCCTATGAGGGAAGAAAGAGTAAGAGAATGACTTTGCAGGTGAATTTATAGAGTCAAGGATTTATGGGTAGAAATACACTGGTTCCTGTGTCCACCTTACTGGGTTGGAGCCTCGGGACACCAGAGGTGTAACTTATGTGGCAGCAGCAGGAAGCAACCAGCCTAAACTGCCACATGGAGAGTCCAGAGGACAGTCACAAAGATGATCAGAGGGCTCAAGCACCTCTCCTATGAGGACAGGCTGAGAGAGTGTGGATTGTCCAGCCTGAACAAGAGAAGACTTCAGGGAGACCTTACAGCAGCCTTCCAGTTCCTAAATGGGGCCTAAAAGAAAGCTGGGAAGGGGCTTTTTACAAAGGCATGTAGTAATAGGACAAAGGGTAATGGCTTTAAAATAGAAAAAGGTTGATTTAGATTAGATATAAGGAAGAAATTCTTACTGTTGGGGTGGTGAGGCACTGTAACAAGGTGACCAGAAAAGCTGTGGATGCTTCCTTCCTTGGATGTGTTCTATGACTGTCTGAATAGTGTTTTAAGCAACCTGGTCTAGTGGAAGGTGTCCCTACCCATGGCAGGTATTTGGAAGTAGATAATAAATGACCCTTCCAACCCAAACCTTTTTATGATTCTATGATCTATATTTCTGTGAAGATCCATTTTGAAGAAAACACTTAGCACTTCATTGGTGTATTGCTAGCAACTTTGTTTTCTGTCCTGAGTGTGTCCTCTGTAAAGGACTGAGTAATATAATTTCTATTATTTGATTCTATTTCAAAGTATAATAGGTTAACACACATAGTTCTCATAAGTGCTTTAATTAAACTCTAATTCTTAAAAGATTTGCAGTGAGTTAGTTACAATGGGCTATTTCCATCACAGAAAAATCTTCAAGGTGGAAAGAAGAGTGCAGTGGCATCTGGCTGCTGTATGAGGCCACCACTGAGTACAACCTGAAAATTCAACATGATGTGTCTCCAAAGGAAAATGAGACTTGAATGTGTTAAGCATAGACTTTGTGCATATTTTCCTTGTTGTGAAGGGGATTATTAATTACCCTTACAATAATAATAATAAATGATATGGCAAACAGGTATTAATAAAAATATTAGTAATCCTTTATTAATGAAAATTGCCAAAACTCGTTGAATAGGATCATTGTCTGGTTGGAATATATATTTACAATGGGAATATACAGTCTTAGGACAAAATACAAACAATTATATGCAAATTAGGAGGCAATAATTTGGAAAGAGAAAGTTCCTGAGAGCAGATAGAGCTCAGACACAACAGGGGTAGGCTCGATGAGAACCTTTAAACCCAAAGGGCAATGAATTAATTACTCACAGCTTGTTTTTACCCACCCAGGGATGCTGCTGTTGCTGCTGTCATTTCACTTTTTAAAACTTGTTTTCTGGAAAACTGGAACCTTTATTGGTTTTTGAAAACACTGAAACTTTTAGTCAAGAGAAATACAAAAAAGAAAAAAATGCCATCAAAGGTAGACTATTTTAATGGATGCTTTATATCTCATACCTTTTTGGTTTAAAAGGAATGCTCTAAAAGGAATGCTCTCTCCCTTGAGACAGTCTTTCAGCAAAAACACCTGAACAGAACCATCACTTACCTTAAAAATATATTATGGTAAGAATAATCTTAGGCTTTGTAACAGTAATCTAATAAAACTGGTACTCCTGTTGATTCACTGCTGGTATGGTCTTACTCCTAGGCAATCTTAAATTCAAAACATAGGAAAAGTTTGTGGCTTTGAAGACTGCATTATTATGTGATGGGTCCTCTATATTGTTGCTCATATTCTGCTGAAATAGTACTTCTGGAAGAATTTAGTCATCAGGCTAGAGGGACTATTTGAGTGTAATTATTCCAGATAATCCTGTCTCATTGAAATAATGAAACTATAGACCAAGAAGACAAGACTCACCTCTAACTTGAGGGTTTGCCTTAGAATTCCTTCCCATCAAGCACTAGGCTATTGTTCACAAAGCACAGGATAAACGAAAGAGATAAAAATAGATACTGGTGTTTTAATAAATGCCTTGTGTCCATTTGGGTACCACCATGCATATACAAACACATACAGAATAACAAATGGTTGAGCTTTAGTTCCCAGAGTAATTTCCCTTCACTAAACTGGCTCTTTTAATTAAACTTGAAAAGCTTTTCTGCTTGAGTTTCATCCTGGATAATGTGATCAGAATTCATTGGACTTAAAATGCTCCTCATAAAACAAGTGAGAGAACACTATAAGAGAAGTAAAGATGTAATTAATTTTTTTTTTAAGATACCAAACTTCTGAAACAATTCCAACACTTCCAAAGCGTAAATTTCATGGGTCAGTAATAGGGAATATGCAGCTAAAGACTTTGTGACAAGGAGTAGGAGTGTTTTTTTTTTTAATTTGATTTGTTAAAAAACATTTTGTGAAGGGAAAGTTGACATGAATAATTTTTATCTCTTGCAGTTTATACTTTTCTGGTATGCTTTCTGATAAAAAAGCCTTTCTTTCCCATTCAGTCAATTTCACATATAATTGCAGTTTTGATGATCATGCCTGGTTATGTAAATGGTTAAATATTGTTCCAAACCCCATCTCTTTAACGATTTCCTGTTCAGAATTTTCACAGTATCACAGTATCACAGTATATCAGAGGTTGGAAGGGATCTCAAGAGATCATCAGGTCCAACTCCCCTGCCAAAGCAGGATCACTAAGGGTAGTCCACACAGGAACACATCCAGATGGGTTTTGAAAGTCTCCAGAGAAGGAGACTCCACAACCCCCCTGAGCAGCCTGTTCCAGTGCTCTGTCACCCTCACTGTAAAGAAGTTTCTCCTCTTGTTGAAGTGAAATCTTCTGTGTTCAAGTTTGAAACCATTGTTCCTTGTCTTATTACTGTGAACCACTGAAAAGAGCCTGACCCCCTCCACTTGACACCCACCCCTCAGATATTTATAGACATTGATCAGATCCCCTCTCGGTCTTCTCTTCTCAAGACTAAACAGCCCCAGGGCTCTCAGTCTCTCTTCATAGGAGAGATACTCAGGTCCCCTAATCATCCTCGTGGCTCTCCATTGGATTCTCTCCAGCAGGTCTCTGTCTCTCTTGAACTTGGGAGCCAAAAACTGGACACAGTATATCAGGTGTGGTCTCACCAGGGCAGAGTAGAGAGGTAGAAGAACTTCCCTAGACCTGCTGGACACACCTTTCTTGATACATCCCAGGATCCCATTGGCTCTCTTGGCCACAAGAGCACATTGTTGTTCCATGGAGAACTTGCTGTCCACCAGCACTCCAAGGTCTTTCTCTGTGGAGCTGCTTTCCATCAGGGCAGCCCCTAACCTGTACTGGTGCCTGTTGTTATTTCTCCCCAGATGCAGGACCCTGCACTTGTCCTTATTAAACTTCATGAGGTTTGCCTGCACCCAGCTCTCCAGCCTGTCCAGGTCATGTTGGATGGCTGCATAGTCTGAGGGGTGTCAGCCAACTCCCCAGGTTTGTATCATCAGTGAACTTGCTGAGGGTACTCTCAATGCCCTCATCAAGGTCATTGATAAAGTTATTGAACAAAACTGGACCCAGTACCGATCCCTGGGGGACACCACTTGCCACAGGCCTCCAAGCTGACTCTGTGCCACTGATGATGACCCTCTGAACTCTGTGGTGGAGCCAGTTTGCAATCCACCTCACTGACCAACCATCTATGCCACATCTCCTGAGCTTTTCTATGAGGATGTTATGGGAGACAGTATCAAAAGCCTTACTGAAGTCAAGATATATGACATCCACTTCCCTTCCCTCATCTACCTACTTGATCATAACATCATAGAAAGCTATCAGATTAGTTAGGATTTCCCCTTGGTAAATCCATGTTGGCTACTCCTGATAGCCTTCTTGTCTTCCATGTGGTTAGAGATGACGTCCAGGATGAGCTGCTCCATCATCTTTCCAGGGATGGAGGTGAGGCTGACTGATCTGTAGTTGCCTGGGTCCTCCTTCTTGCCTTTTTTGAAGACTGGAGTGACTTTCTTCCAGTTGTCAGGCACCTCTCCTGTTCTCCATGACTTTTCAAAGATGATGGAGAGAGGTTCAGCAACAGTATCAGTACACAGTATTCCCTACAACAACAGTATTGTATTGATTTCCATCCTGTGTTTTACTTGACTGTGTTATTGTGTTTGACATCACTTTACCTCTGCTTACACAAAAATGTATCAAATGATGGTTATGCATCTTGGTAAATGAATAAAAGCTAATCCACCACCATATTCACTGAATAAAATGTCCATGAAAATGTGTTCAGAAAATGGCAGTATAGAAGACTTGGAACCCAAACACTAAAATCTCTGAGAGAAAGCCAATGAGCTGCTGAAAACGAATTAGAATCAAGGACTGAGGAGAAAATGTGCAGCAGAGGAATGAGAGGTATTTAAAACAGAACATGAAGCATGTCCACTACTAAGAGTGTCTTACATGGATGCAAGTTCACTTTCTGATGCAATGTTATCACTTAATTTCTTCATAGAGAAATACACTAAAAACTTCAGTGAGGTCAGCCTCTGAAATATCCTTGAAGGGGATATTGAATGTTGGCCTTAAGCTTTTTTTCTTTAATCAGCAGAAGATGCTGTTCGAATTTTGATTGTAACCTTTACTTTACTGTATTTAACTCCCACTGGACTCCCATAAAAACTGTGTTCCCTTTGCAGTGAATTTATGTTAACTTCTGTTGATGAAGCTGCGTTTTTTTGTGTTCTTGTTCTCCTGAATTGTGTTCTCAAAAGATAAAATTATTATCACAATCCAATAATTTCATCATCAGTTTTTAAATTTTCCTCAAATAAATATAATTTAGATTTCTTATTATTCCAGCCAGCTGCTTCTGTCAATCTGAAAACCACTGCCTGAATCTTTAATTTTCCTTGCAATAGCTATCAGGGCTGGCTTAAGAAATTTTCAGCAGCTCTCAGGCATCTCTCTGAACACTCTTGGGTGCATCTCATCAGGGCCCATGGACTTGTGGATATTCAGTTTGTATTACTGGTCCCTAACCCAGTCTTCATTGTCTAGTAGAGAGTCTTTCTCTCCTCCAGGCTTTCTCTCCTTCATCCAAGGTCTGGAGTTCACAGGGGCAGGTCTTAGGAGTAAAAACTGAAGCACAGAAAGTATTTAGCAACTCTGCCTTCTCTGCATCCTCAGTCATTAGGGCTGCCTCCTTGTTCAGCAGTGGCCCCACACTTTCTTCCATTTACTACTGATATATTTGAAGAAGCCCTACTTGTTCTCTTTTTCTTCCTTTACTAGTTTTAGTTCCAAGAGAGCTTTGGCCTTCCTTGTTGCCTTCCTACATGCCCTGACAACTTCTCTATAGTTCTTCCATGTGACAAGACCCTTCTTCCATTAACTGTAAGTTTTCTTCTTCCATGAGATTATCTTCAGTAGGTCCTTGCTCATCCATGCATGTCCTCTGGCATGTCTACCTGATTTTTTACTCAAGGGAACACATCTATCTTGGGCTTGGAGGAAGGGACATTTAAAAATTGTCCAGCTTTCTTGGGGTCCTTTACCCTTCAGAGTCTTAGACCATGGGATTCCTGCAGGTATATCTTTGAGGAGTACAAAGTTAGCCCTGCAGAAGCTCGCAGTTGTAATTTTACTTATTGCCCTGCTTCTACCCTGTGTAACACTAAACTCCACCATGTCATGATCACTGTCACCAAGGTTGTTCCCAGCCTTAATGTCCCAAACCAGTCCTTCTTTATTGGTTAATACAGGGTCCAGCAATGTGCCTCTCCTTGTTGGCTCCTCCACTACCTGCATCAAGAAATTATCATCAATACATTGCAAGAGCCTTTTGGACTGGCTGTGCCTGTCTATGTGAGTTTTCCAGCAAATATCAGGGTGATTGAAGTCACCCATGTGTACCAAGGAATGTGTTTTAGAGGCTACCCCTACTTGACTGTAGAAGGCCTCATCAACATCTTCTGTTTGATTTGGTGGTCTATAGTAGACCCCCACAACAATTTCACCCATCTTTCCACAGCTCTTAATTCTTACCCGCAAGCTTTCAGCCTGTTCTACCTACACCCTTGGATAGAACTCAACACATTCCAGTTGCTCTTGCAC
The DNA here is from genome assembly GCF_027791375.1 of Indicator indicator. Classification (NCBI taxonomy): domain Eukaryota; kingdom Metazoa; phylum Chordata; class Aves; order Piciformes; family Indicatoridae; genus Indicator; species Indicator indicator. Next base: position 38,316,200 of record NC_072011.1, read on the forward strand.
GAAGAGAGCAACACCCCCACCTTGCCTTGTTGGTCTATCTTTCCTGAACAGTACATAGTCATCCATGACAACACTCCAGTCATGGGAGCTGTCCCACCATGTTTCAGTGATTGCAACTACATCATAGTCATGCAGCCTAATGCAGATCTCCAACCCCTCCTGCTTATTCCCCATAGTCTGTTCATTGGTATATGAGCATTTCAGAGAGGGAGTTAATCCATTACTTTTCACTCTTGCCATTCGACCATTCCATCTACCTTCATGGCCACCAACCTGAGCCCTGCGTGTGCTGGTGTCTTGAGTAGCTACTAATAATTACATCTGTGCACCAGGTGTGTTAAGGCATCCTGTGCTGGTTTGAGGCCAGCCAGAACATCTCTTGCCCCGAAAGGGACAAAAGAATGACACACGCAAACGGATTGGAGAGTGATGGAAAAAGTTTAAATGGAAAAACGAATTGGTGAAGCTACAGAAAACTACAAACTACAAAGCATAGTGGAAAAGAACATCCTAAAGCATACAGAACCCCCTCACAGGATTCCCAAAAGCTTCCCAGTCCTCCCTTCCTCTCACCTGAGGGTCTACCCAATCCCTCAGGGCTCTTCCTTCCCCCCCCTCCTACTGCTAGGCAAGTCTCAGGCTGGCCAGGTCTGAGACTGCCTCCCCCTCCATTCTCCTCCTGGCATTAGGCCTAGACAGGCCTAAGAGGCCTTGAGGATACTCCCCCGGCATTACCCGATAAGAGAGGACATCTCCCAGGGGAGCAGAGGGAAGAAAGAGGAAGAGAATGACTCTGCAGATGGCCTTATAGGGCGCAGGATTTATGGGTAGAAATACGCCGTTTCCTGTGTCCACCCCTCTGGGTGGGCACCCAGGACACCGGAGGTGTATCTCATGCAGCAGTGGCAGGCGGCACCCAGCCTAAACTGCCACACATCCTTACCACTGTAAAAGCGTGAAGTCCTTGTCTCGGCATATACAAATAATGAATTAAAAAAGCAAGGAAACAAAAACCCAGGCACACAGGAAAGTTAGCCTTCAGTTTTATTTATTTGTCACTATTTCTCCATTGTTTTCATACCAATTGCCAGAACTACCAGAGTCCACTACTATTCTGTAATTATGTAGTTGATACAATAAAGAGCCTCAGCTGTTCTCCCTCCAAACAAAGATGATGGAGAAACTGCATAAAATGTGCTTTACCAAGTCACTTCACTGAAACATCTAAAACCTTACCCTTTACCTTAGCAAAGCTTACCCTTCTGCTGGAAATTGAGCTGGATTAGCTGCTTCTGAAGAAGATGCAAGGAATGCTAGATAATGATGAACTAACTTGCCATAATGAGCAATTAGTAGCTGGCTTGTGAACCTAAGCAAGAAGGTTGGTATTCAATCTACTTACTTTTTTCAAAGGCCTTTTTTTTTCATATTTCTTTTCATGCTTCCTGGTTTCTCTACACTGGCTCTGACTGTGCTCATTATTTTCACAAATGTCTATTGTTCTGACCTTTGAGAAGTTCAAGGCCTTACCATGTCAAATAAATATATTTATAGGCTAGTTATGCAGTATATTAAAGAGGCAGGTCTTTTTCTCAGTTTGTGCTGTATTAAATAAGTGATAAAGATAAGTGTAAAGTAAAATCACAGTAAAACTATACAGTATCAGCAACATCAAGAAATTCAGGAATACAGAAGCTAGAGGACATTTCTTCATCTTATCCCATTGTTTCCACTTTTCAATATTAGAAGTGATGTAATTAGTCAAAAACATCATCTTTTATGCCTCAGTATTCTTACAAGGAAGCTGTTTTTACTTTTCCATTTATGATCAGAAACTGCATCCACCTTTCCAATGTATATTTATGGGCAGGGTTTATCTCTTATACAAGTCTTGCTCTTTTTCTTTTTTCTTTTTCTTTTTTTCTTTTTTTTTTAAATTTATTCTAGTTTGCACTCTTAATATGCTTACAGGATGCTCCTGGATTCTGACTTGGCCTTTGACTTACTAAAAGAGTTTAGCCTTTTTTCAAAACACCATCCCATCAAAGTTATCTTTGCTTACCTGGTGCAAAATTGGTTTGTGCTAGGAACTGGAGATTTGTGCAAAATTCTGGTTAAGGTTTTACCAATATCTAATAAAATATTGTAATCCCTTTTAATTATCTAGTAGAAATAGTCTATGTAACATCTTTGGGACAGTGCACTTGCTTTTTCTTCAGCAATGCATTACATTCCTGTTTTAGTGCTGTTTTATGTGTTTATAACTCACTCAGCCTTCTGGAAATTCTCACTTTATATCTCTGTTTTCCATTTTCCAGTGTTTAGCTTTCTTTGCTGATCATTTTTTTTTTCTTAGTTTGTTTTTTTTTTTTAATACAGGTTTATTCTTTCTGTTCCTTTGATATCCATGTGACAGGCTCAAGTCTGGAACTGTTCTCTATGCATTTATTCTTCAAGTTTTGGAGAGCTTTTATTAAAATAGCTATTCTAATAAAATTCCAGGTGCCCCCTCCTTTCAAATCCCAAATTTTCTCATCCAGCTAACTTTATTTTTCTCATGTTTTATCAAAGTTTCATGTTTGAACTAAAGAATCTCAGTTACAGATTGCAAGAGACTAAATCTTGTCTCTCTTGTTGTGAATCAACTCAGATAAAATCACCTTTGCACCCGGTCCAGACAATAGCAGATGTGTATTGGGCAATTGGGCAGATGCCACAGAATAACGACTCTCTGGAATGTGCATAGAAAAGATCATCTCTACCCATCAGTTACCCCGGAAAGGGAGGATGGTGAAAAGGACAATGGATTCGCCACCTGGACACATACCTAAAAAAGCCTGTGACTAAAAAAACTGTATAAAAGACCTGAGCGATGCCTGCTCAGAAAAATTAAAACGGAGAAGAAAATACAAGGAGAGAAAAGGACAGACACAGTAGAAAAGACATCACCACGTAGCCTGGAAGCGGCAGACCAGGAGGAACTCTCTCTCCATGTCCTAAATTCCGTCTGCTGCAACTCGTGGAGACTGACACCACATGTTAGAGGCTGCTCAGAGAAGGACTTGGACTTGGACTTTGGGATCTCTCCCTCCCCTCCTCCAGCGGAGGACAGCACAGCCAACAAGGATGACACCTCCTCCAAGCTAAAGCGTCAGCACCCTTTCTCCACAGACCCAAACCGTCTTGGGGGGTATGGGGTGTGTAATATAATTCCTTTCCTCTTCTCTCTCCCTCTTCTCCCTCTTTCTCTCTGTATTTGTTCTCTCTCTCTCCCCCTTCTTCTGTTCCCTCCACTTTATTCTGTTAATAAATAGCCTCGCTGTTGATATTTTGGCCTCCTGTGTGCCTCCAATTTCATAACACGGGAATATTCAAAAAGAACTGAGTCTCTCTCTCTCTTTGGACTGAAACACAGGTTTACTTTTACTATTGCATTTTGTTTAGAACAATTTAATTTCGGTTAATTTTTCATATCCATTTTTCCTACAGTGTTCTCATTACTTGCCAAAGACAATGTTTTCATTTTTTTTTTTCAGCTAGTAGTTGATAGAAAAAATACCTCTGGGCACATTTGCACCTAATTTCTGTCTCTATACCTGGAAAGTTTGATCCTTCCAGAAAATAAAAAAAAATGTTGATATTTCTCAAATGCTTTTGCAGAGATTTTCATGCATATACTAGTCAAATCCTAAGAAGTCTGTACAGGACTTCTGAAATTTCCTTTAGCAGATCAGAAATATTCCACTGAAGATTAGTTGTGGGTCTAAGTCTTCCTCAGTCTGGCATCATCATTCTTTTTCTCTTCCAGTTAAATCTGGCAGTAGCTTTTCTCATTGGCAAGGACTGGATTCTTCCCCTCTCCTACTGGGACTGAGTTCATCCTCAAGTCGAGATTCAAGTCCTCAGGTTTCAGTCTCATGGACTCACTGAATGTGATGACATCTACAGCAAGGAGCTTTGAAAGCATGATCAGATCAAATATAAACCTAGAATCTATGGATGTTGCACTGCCTATAGATCATCTCTTTTTCAGCACTTTTTATTTAATATTAAGGTTTCTTTTTATCACTTCCAAATTGAGACTAGTGCCAAATAAGACTAGAATAGAAATACTAGGTTTTCTTTGCAGCTGGTATCAATTATTATTACTCAATATTTTCAGATATTGAAGTTTGTGTTATTATAAAGTGCTAGCTCATGCGAACGCTCCCAATGAAGTGATTCCTCCAGAATATTGACTATCTGATATTCTATTCCATTATTTTTCATCACTATTTTGACATAGAGTTCTTTAGCTAATCTATATGTTCCCTGAACATCAGTTGTTATGACTGACTTTTACCTTTCTCTCCTACAGTACTCTCTTCCTTGTTGTTGAGATAGAGACAGAATCAATAGAAGTTTTGCATGGGTAGTTCATGACACAGAGACTTTACAAATCCACACTTTTTCCACCCAAACTTCTCAGAAGGTCAAGTCTATATCAGCAGCAGGGACTAGGGCTGGCCACATAACTGAAAAATAATCTTCTAATTAGGTAATGCCACATTTGTCACTGTAGTAGATGAACACCTTGCATGCTCCCTCTGTAAATATTTAAAGATGTATTTTACTGTGAATTGAGTTGAAGAAAATACACTTGGCTTAGCTGTTAATTAACTGACAGACAGGACAAAAAAGTAGATGAGGCAGATAAAATGGGGACACAATGTAATGTTATCTGGCTAACGATTTGAGGGACTGTCCCTAATAAATGTATGCTTTATGAAGTATTGTTGTGAAGAATGCTTCCCTTTTCCTGCCAAAGGCAAGCTAGGGAGGTGATCAAAGAGGACCTGGATCGTTTATTAACATGGTTTCACAAACTAAATGTTTCCATTTTCCCAGTAAAATAAAAAGAGCTGTCATTATAAGGGTGAGAACAGCTGGTTAAAGCAAAAATTAGGGGACAAGACCTCTGGCTTCTCTTCCTGTTGCAAATACAGTAAATAGTTATGACTTCAGACTTAGCATTTACAATCTGATTTGCAGAGGTCCCATTAAATTTAGCTGGAGTAGGTGTGGTTATCACCTTTGAAAATAAGCTTCCTTATAATTTTGTACTTTAATTTCCTCATTATAAAACGTGGAAGAAAACTAACAAGACCTAACTCACTGCTAATAAAGGGCACTGAAATATTCATTTGCAAAGCTATCCTTGCTGAGCTGGGTTACACATAACAGATGTAAAATTCCAGGGAATGATATAATGCTACACCCTTCCCCTCACTGATCTTGCCCTTGCCCTTGAATTTTTCTAATCTCTAGCTTCTACAGGCCTCTGAACTGAAAGGTCCTTGATATACTCTGCTCTGAATAACAGGATGTCATGAAGGAGGCCTTAAAACAACAAATCAGTCTGAAACTGCTGCTTGTTTCATTAAAATGGTAAACATTTCAGAATGTAAATTTTTTTGATATTTCACAAGCTTTGCTTTTAGAGGTTTCAGGTTCCTGATTTGTAGGGACCCGCCAGTACTACAATCCCAAAGGACTCGTGTAATATTAATGTACTAAAATTGATTTAGGTTTTATAATATGTAAGAGGACAGATTATTCATACACATTCATCCCTGTGTACTGACTGGAAGAAATATTTGTTAGCAAGCTATTCATTAACATATAACTACATTATTTCATTTAAAATCTGTCTTCAATTTTTCATTGAAAATACAGCATAAAAATACAGTTATGTATATTTTTGTAGTGAATCTTTGCTTCAAACCCCTCTGTTTTGCAGGGTTATATTTATGTTGTTATTTGCTGGTGCTTCACAAAGAGTGTAATTCTGAAGCTTTTCAGGAGAATTGTGTTTTACATAGCGTGGCATCTTCCAACTAAATACCTTTCTCCGTGCTTTGCTCTTGACATCTTCCCTGGCAGGAGAAGAGGAGGGGAACCAACATGTTTCCATCAAATCTTAGAGACCTGGTGCAGTAGTAGCTGGCTATCTGCTGTCTGTCTGCTTTTTTTTTTCCTAGAAACTCAACCTAGCCCCTGCCATTTTGCCACAAGTGGGCAGTAATTAACTGCTAATTCAAATCACAAGACACTCTTCTGTCTCACTCCTGGCTGAGCTTCATAACCCTCAGCCTGCCCTTTCTTTGACCCTATGTGACTACTTAATCTAGGAAGAAACCTGGTTATGAATGACAATTTATTCAGCATTCCTATATAAAGTGTTCTAATGGTCTTCACAGGAGCTTGGAAAGGTGCATATTTCTGTTTAGAACTTGATGTAGATGGATACCCAAAGCCACTATCCTTTGTGCAAGGCTTGCATTCTTCTGCTCCCAACCATTTAAATAAGAAACTCAGCACTTTACTCAGCACTGGTTAGACCACACCTTGAGTGTCCAGTTCTGGGCCCCTCAGTTTAAGAAAGATGTTGAGCTGCTCGAATGTGTCCAGAAAAGGGCAACAAAGCTGGTGAGAGATCTGGAGCATAAGCCCTATGAGGAGCAGCTGAGGGAGCTGGGGTTGTTTAGCCTGGAGAAGAGGAGGCTCAGGGGAGACCTTATTGCTGTCTACAACTACCTGAAAGGAGGTTGTAGCCAGGTGCGGGTTGCTCTCTTCTCCCAGGCAACCAGTGACAGAACAAGATGACACAGTCCCAACTGCACCAGGAGAGGTTTAGGCTGGATGTTAGGAAGAAATTCTTTACAGGAAGAGTGATTGGCCACTGGAATGGGCTGCCCAGGGAAGTGGTGGAGTCACCATCCTGGAAGTGTTTAAAATAAGACTGGATGAGGCACTTAGTGCCATGGTTTAGTTGATTAGATGGTGTTGGGTGATAGGTTGGACTTGATGATCTCAAAGGTCTTTTCCAACTTAGTTAATTCTGTGATTCTGTGAAATAGGTTGGCAAAACTGGGTTGACATAACTGGGTCCAAATAGTAAATTATATGTAGAAAATTCCAGTATTTGCAATACTGAGATTACTGCCTTCCTTACAAAGTGAATAAAACACAATTAAACCAAGTTGAGCAAAACAGTTTGTCTGTGGTACGATTGGCAAGGATTTTGGGTCAGTGCTACATGGTATTAGTATATCCTGTTTATAGCTCTTGTAACCTTAAACAACAGAATACCTGCTTCTAGTAAACTGAAAGAAATATGGAAATAGTATGGTTTGAATTCCAGATTCTTGCCCTTTTCTTTGTGGAAATTTTGTCACTGCTCTCTTCTGGAAAACTGAATTATTTTACTTCACTTTTTAGACCAGGAGGTAACTTATGACTGTATCACATGAAAGGTAATACCATGCAACAAAAAGCTGTATGCAAAGATGGCATGTTTCCCTTGACACATGCCAGCCAGGTGATTAAATGTTAAGAGAAGTTTGTCTCATTTTAAGTTAGTGTGTCTTGAAATGAACTGACAGCAGACATTGAAATTTGGCTTTCGGCAGCAGCTTCCAGACTCTGGGCAGGAGGACAGAAACGGAGTATGTGAACCTGGAAGATGGCTGAGCTATGAACAGCTGCAGAGCTATTTTCTAGGGACCTGGAATATATATCTTCCCACTACGGGAAAAATTATGACTTTTATGACACTGTGAGATTTCAGTTCAAAGGTGAGTCTTATCCAGAAGGAAGGCCAGCAACAAGTTTCTCTCTTCTGGGCAAGATGTGTCCACTTTGTTTTTACGGGAACAATAACTTTTCCCTCATCCTGATAAACACATTCCTGTGCAGCTGTTTTGCTCATAAAGGTGTTAGTTCTCAAAACAGCCACCTGAAGTGGTCTGTGCACTTACAGAGACAGGACTCTTGAGGTGGAATGTTTCTCACCTGAGAATGACTGTCTCTCCTCTCTTTCCAGGCAGGGCTGGGCACAGTTAAACTTCGTGGTCTATGGGAGAGTACCCTACTAGTGGATTGATTTGCTGAGGTACCAAAGCCCTGATCCTCCTGGAATAGTCAAGTGTGAACAAAAAATTCTTCAGCACATCTAGGAATCAAGATAATGTTATTCTGTAGTCTCCCCCTGTGATGGCTCTCACATCTCTTTGGCTTTTCCTGACCACTGCTGATCACTGAGCAGCTGTCTTCAGTGATCTATCCATGGTGATACAAGCAGAGTGCTACCTTAATTTTGCTTGAAAATAGGCAGCAACAAATGGTGCAAAGTAGGTAAAAGAGTTATCTGCCATTAACAGAAATAGAACACAAGACTAGCAAGTCTGCCTTTTTGTTTGTTGTTATTTGAAAGAAAAACACTTTGGTGAATTTTAATATGAAGTAAAAGAAGTTGTAAATAAACAGATGACCAAATAAGAAAAGGTTAGGTTAAAGGAAACACTGGAAGGAAACAAAGAGGTTTAGATGAAATGATTTGTTTTCTAACAAAAGAAAAGATTACATAAAAGAAGAAGAAAAAAAGACAATAAAGAAAAAACAGACAGGAGAATAAAAGAAAAAAACACTTAAATGTATGTGGGCAGTCCATGTGCTCTTTCAGGTGGGTACTCAAGAAAATGAACAAGCCAAGTAACTGAAAGGAGAAATTGAATTGCAAAGGATCACAGGATTTCAAATTAAGTGAACAAATTGTATGGGGGAAGTGTGTACACCATACAATACAGTAGGTTGAATTGGCAAACAGCTTATAAAAGTGGTTCTGAGTGAATGACCCTTCATCTCCTGTGGCAAATTGAAGATAATGCCAGAATTCCATAGTCGTTTCACTTTTATTATCACCAAAAATTTAGGGCAGTATTCTATTACCTTGAATGTCTTTATGGTGCCAAGTTGAGCTGGACAAGAAATTAATTTGATGATTAATTTGCTTTCTCCGAAGAATACAGTAAAAGGTGAAAGCAAGGCTTTAGGATTATTAAAAATTTAAGAAAATGAAAGTACCAAATCAAATCATTGATTTGAAAGATTTATTTTTTATTTGGATAATTTTTGATCTTTCCAAACTCATTTTCAAAAACTGCATATCAATATAGAGAGTAAAAATGCTAATTCGAAATAGCATTTCTTGTTTCATAATATCTTTCCTCTTTAAGCTGACCCAGTCAACATTTTCTCCTGGTTTGGGTCAGGCCCTGTTTCAAAACCTGTTTGATTATTTGAACATTCACTGAAAAAATGTTAATCAATTTTGGTGTCAAAAACCCAGGCTGCAACTATCCCCTCAAAACTAAATTTTTATGACAATGAATATGATTACTGAGTCTGTCACAAATCTGTGGCATACCAAAAGAGGAAAAAAAGTCAAATCAAATAAATTGAAATAAACTACCAGCTACTATGTTGACTGTATTAATTTCACATACAGTTCTCCAAATTCTCCTTACCACTCAAATAAATCTGCTGCTTAAATTAATTTTTGCCACACACAGTGCAATATGAAAAAGCATTTTTGGTTCAGAGTTCTACAGCTTGGAAGGCATGAGGTATTGTGGTCAGCATCTATTAGCTGCTAACCTTCATTCTAGGTTTGAAGCAATATTCTCACTGTGTGTCCTGCCCTTCTGTCTCTGCTCCTTTAAAGAAAATGCTGTCCTTGGAAGTGGTGCTTGTTACTCATTGACAATATAAAATTTTTGTTTTGTAAGTAGACAGCAGATTCTATGATTTGACAGATGACTATCACAGACATTCAAGAACATGAGGAGAAAGTGGTATAGGCTATGAAGTGATCATGTAAAATTTTGTCAACATATCAAACAGAACAATTTTTAAATTCATGTATTTACTTGAAACCAAATGCATATCTTTCTAGGGAAGTGACACGTACTCCTGGCTTTCGCTTTTCTCCTGAAAACTGTCAGTCACATTCTTCATCAGCATCAGTTAATGTTTAGCTTCATCAGGCAGACCAGTCAGCACTAAATTACATTAATGTCATCTTGGGGTAATGAAAGTGTAGATAACTATCCCAGAATCTGGTTGGGAAAAAGCTCCTGATGCAAGTAGCTGAAGGCTCCACTGACCACATAATTCACTTTTCACATAGGAGAGGGTATGATCCATAAATAGTTTTAGGCTTTCTTATGGATGAAGTAGCAAGAATTTTGTTGCTTTTTGGTAGAGGAAGAAGTAATAAAAATAACTGTGTGTGCATACACAGGAAAGAAAAAATGGTTTGCATTTTATAAGCAAAATATTCAAAATGTAGCCCTGGATGTTTTGCAAGTTACATCAGTGTGAATGGAGAAAATTGTGTCTTGTGTATAACAATGATAACTAAATGATAATCTAGAAGATCGTTTACTCATTCTGTATTAGCTACCTACTGGATCTATGGAGGCCATTTCCTGACGGCAGATCACAACATCAGGAAAAAAATTCTGATGAAACAACTCCAGTCAGCCTGCCTGAATGTTCATGGTGATTGGACACCTTTTGAACCTTGAGGTATTCAAGGATTACGATACTTCTAGTGGTAGATCTCCCATTCAACATTACGTGTCAACACAGCTAATTAGTCACTGAGAGTGGGGCATCTTAGCAGTGACCTGGTGTGCTAGCCAGATTGCTTGGGTAAAGGGATGCTTCACAACAAAGTAGTTTTAAACTTTTGCATAAAAAGAGAGCAAGAAAACAGGAAAAAAAAAAACAACAAACTTTTCTTTTGGACCAGGTTTAAAGCAAATAAAATAAAATTAAATGTAAACTTTTAAGCAAGCTTCATAATAACAAAAGTCATTTTGAGCAAAATGGAGTAGAATCCTTCTCCCTCATCTGAGTTAAAAGATGTGACCAGGATGACCAATATACTCCTTGACTGCCAATGGGGTTGACAATGATAAATGATTGCTTTTTGGACCATTTACTTTCATAAAAAGCAACCCAGGAGCAGCTGCTGCTCTGCAGTTGATGGATGTCAGAATCCGTATAAAGTGTACACCAAGGAGTGCTTGGTAAGGATTCAGCCTCCACTGCCAGTCTTCCTTATTTTGATCATTGGGATATTTATGCATTAATACACAATATGTAATATATATTTACATGTACAGTATATTCATAGTTTCAGAGCTGGGGGGGACCTGTGATGCCTTCTCCAGTAAGCTGTGGCTCAAGGAATATGACTGTGTGGTGAAGGCACCATATGCCCAGAATTATGCCCCCAAATACAGGAAAACTTGTCCCAACATGTTTGGGCAAGTTCCCCTCTTCCACCCTCCTTTCCAGAGTGGGAGACAAAGGCCCAGGCACCAACCTGTCTCCTAAGGGGTAAACAACTACATGCACCCATCGCATGGCATGCTCATGCTTCTTCCATTTAAGGGCATAATTCTAGCTTCACAATTTCTATAGGCTAAAGCAGGTTGTTGACAAGAATGCCCATTGGCCAATTCCAGCCTGGAGAAACTTATAGGTATTACCCCACTTGTAAACAAGTTGCTCTCTCCTTTTGCTCTCTCTCACTTTGCTCAAGCCTTGTAAGCTTGCAGTGCTTAAGCCATTGTCTGTAAGTCTTCTCACTCCCACATGCAAGCATACTAGTGGCCTCTGCAACACAGAGAAGAAGCCAGCACCCCGGAAAGGCTGCCGTGCCTCAGTTTGCCCGAGGAATTTGCAAAGGAGAACCCTTCACTGGAAGCTACAGAAGGCTACAGTGTCGAAAGCCCAGTCCCACTGGATCAGAAGAAGACATGTCTTAAAGAGGACTGGACCCCTGTGGGCAAGATTTAGCCCAGAGGGGGAGGGACTAGCCCAAGCCCAGCAGTCCAACATCTGCTGCAGCTATAAGCATCAGACCGAGCAGCCATGACTTCATGTGTACTGTCTCGCATAAGCAGAAGAGAGAGTCCCATCCGCTCTCTTTTGAGTCAAGCATAGGTCTGCCTTGTAACCTTAAATGGGAAGCAGTCACCAATGAGATTCGGCATTGCCATCTAGTTTAAAGTTGAGCCGAGGAGAAGTCGCAGCTCCGTATAGCTGTGCCCCTTTCCTGAAGCCCATCGCCGCCGGGATCGGAGACACCCGACCCCAACTACCAGGAACCGTCGCACCCACCCCACTGTGCAGGCTGACCCTGCAAGCTACACCAAAGGACTCAGCCCCGCCTCACAGGACCATTCCCGCAGGACCACTCCCTCAAAACTGGCCCTGCCAGGTCAACCCTGTTCAGGGAGCCGCACCTACCCTGCCAGCCCCTGGCCGCTGCAGTTGCACCATGGGACCACCCTGCCAAGGGAAGCCACTGATCAGCGGAAAGCCTCACCCCTTCTGCAGAGGTGGGAGGAGAAAGAAAGTCACCATCCAGAGGGAAGTCCCCCCCCGCCACCCATCAGTGACTCAGCCACAGCCTGAGCCCCGGGAGCATTCCCCCGCCTGGAATAGACCAGCCCTGGGCCAACCCCTGGCAGACAGCGAGCAGCCAGCGTAACCCAGCACTTGCTTCGCTACAAACAAAGACACAGTGTATCTTTTCATGTGTGCAACACTTGCTAACATTCAGTTGAAAGCACCAGTGCCTAGCCACATGACATTCTAGCTTGAATTGCCTCTTGATAGCATTGTAAATTTCTCTGTACATAGTTAAAGCGGCCAAGTCTCTTGTCGAGTCACCATCTGGTGGACAACTGATGAAACTGCACCCTTTGTTCCCTTAATTAGAAATTAATTATGTAAATATTCTAATTGGGTCAAATTGTACATACTGAACATATGGGATGTATTTTCACAACCATGCACTAGAATCTATCTATATATATAAAATAGTGATTAATTGGCTGTTAATAATTTTAATAATAAAATGTTTCATAATTCATATTTCATAATTAATAAATTAATAACCTCTTCATCACACTGTGCCAGGGAGCTGATGAGCAACGAAACAGAATTTCTTGAGGGAATATTTTTTGTGAGAAAGGACTCTACTGTGTTTGGGGACAAGACTTGCCATGATAACCTTAAGGTTGCTAAAAAAAATGCGCTCACTGACACATAGATAACACAAAAGCTGATGGAAAGGTGGCTTACAAGCCTCACTCAAATCCAGATCAATAATTCACAAGTTTGAAACTGTTGGGGATGACATTGGACACTGGATACATCACCCAGTGTGTGCAAGTGAGCAAGAGGGGAAGGAGATGAGGAGATGTGCATGGTGATTGCTGGCGACTGTCTTCACAGGAAAACCAATCCTGTCTCAGATTGTTTGGTAAGTGTGGAACATGATTTCAGGACACTTCTTCATGAATGAGGGTCAGGCAGAAGATGAAAGCCAAGCAAGGGAGCATAGGTATGGCAAGAGATTGGATGCCAACTTTTTGGACATTAATGACTTTCGTGGAAGGTGCTCAAGGTAGGTAACATTGCTGTGGGGGCAGCCAATGGGAAAGCCTATAGTAGCTGAGCTAACATAGGCTCAAGGTTAAGAACCACAGAGGTAAATTGGATTGCTTGGGATGAAGTGCTTGAATGGCTTAAATCTGAGGCAGAAGACAAGCATGGGAATTTTATTTCTGTCTCAAAAGACCATTTATCTGTCTTGGGTTTAAGGAGTGAGACAGGGCTCTTTAACCCTTCTCAAAGGAGTTAAGAAAATACTCCACACAGGATGGGATAGAATTAGAAGGTTTAAATGGAAATGCTATTCATAACTACATATTACAGTACAAAGTTGTCCTAGTTTTGAGCCATGAATTGCCCAAGGCAAAAGGACAGAAAAGCTATTTTATCCCTTCCCAAGGAGTCAAGAGTTAATTGGTGTAACCACAAAGAAAAGTCCTCCAGAGGCTAGAGAGTCTCAGGGGGAATCACACACAGAATCACACAGAATCAACCAGGTTGGAACAGATCTCCAAAATCATGAAGTCCAACTGATTACCCAACTGTAGCTTATCAACTAGACCATGGCACTAAGTGCCTTATCCAGTCTTCTCTTAAACACCTCCAAGGACGTCAACCCCACCACCTCCCTGAGCAGCCCATTCCAATGTCCAATCACTCTTTCTGTGAAGAACTTTTTTTCTAAGATCAAGCCTAAACTTCCCCTTGCACAGCTTGAGACTGTGTCCTCTTGTTCTGTTGCTGGTTGCCTGGGAGAAGAGACCAATCCTCATGTAGCTACAATCACCCTTCAGGTAGCTGTAGACAGCAATAGGATCACCCCTGAGACTCCTCTTCTCCAGGTTAAACAATCTCATCTCCCTCAGTCGCTCCTCATAGGGCTTATGCTCCAGATCCCTCACCAGCTTTGTTGCCCTTCTCTGGACACATTCAAGCAACTCAACATCTTTCTTGAAATGAGGGACCCAGACCTGGACACAGTACTCGAGGTGCGGCCTGACCAGTGCTTGGGTACAAGGGAAGAATAACCTCCCTTGTCCTGCTGGCTACGCTGTACACTATACACCAGGATGCCATTGGCTCTCCTGGCCACCTGGGCACACTGCTGGCTCATGTTCAGCCTACTATCAACCAGCACCCTCAGTTCCCTTTCTGTCTGGCTGCTCTTCAGTCACTCTGTCCCCAGCCTGTAGCGCTACTTGGGTTTGTTGTGGCCAATGTGGAGAATCTCACATTTAGCCTTGTTAGATCTCACCCCACTGGCCTCTGCCCACCCATCCAACCTGTCAAGGTCCCTCTGCAGGGCCCTCCTACCTTCCAACAGATCAACACCTGCTCCTAACTTGGTGTCATCTGCAAACTTACTGATGATGGACTCAATCCCCTTGTCCAGATCAATAAAGATATTGAACAGGATTGGGCCCAGCACTGATCCCTGGGGAACACCCTAGTGACTGGCTGCCAACTGGATGTGGCACCATTCACCATCACTCTCTCTGCTTGGCACTCCAGCCAGTTCTTTCCCATTTCAGAGTGAATCTGTCCATGCCACGATCTGCCAGCTTTGGCAGGAGCTTGTTGTGGCAGACAGTGTCAAAGGCTTTGCTGAAGTCCTGGTGGACTTCCCTGCATTCACCAGGCAGGTAACCTGATCGTAAAAGGAGAACAGGTTGGTCAGGCAGGACCTGCCCCTCCTAAATCCACGCTGGCTGGGCCTGATCCCTTGACCACCCTGTATGTTCTGTGTGATTTCACTCAAGATGACCTGTTCCATATCCTTGCCTGGCACTGAGGTCATGCTGACAGGTCTGTAATTTCCTGGTTCTTCCTTCCAGCCCTTCTGGTGGATGGTCATCACACTGGCCAGCTTCCAGCCATCAGGGACCTCTCCAGTGAGCCAGGACTGTTGCTAAATGATGGAGAGTGACTTGACCAGCTCATCTGACAGCTCTCTCAGCACCCTAGGATGGATCCCATCTGGTCCCATGGAGTTGTGACGATCCAAGTGGCTCAGCAGATCCCTTACCGCTTCCTCCTGGATTACAGGGGGACTATACTGGTCCCTGGCTCCATCTGCCAGTTCAGGAGGCCAGTTGTCCTGAAGACAACCTGTCCCACTATTGAAGATTGAGGCAAAGAAGGTGTTAAGTACCTCTGCCTTTTCCTCATTTTTTGTTCCCCTCCACATCCAATAAAGAGTGGAGGTTGTCCTTGCCTCTTCTTTTGCCACTAATATATTTATAGAAATATTTTTTATTCTCCTTTACAGCAGTGGCTAGTCTAAGTTCTAAATAAGCATTTGCCTAAGTTTTTTTTCCTACAAGACCTAGCAACGTCCTTAAACTTTTTTTCCTCCCCTTTTTTTCAAAACTGATACACCCTCTTTTCTTCCCTTAATTCCTTTAGAAGCTCCTTGCCCATCCAGTCCAGACATCTCCCTCATCAGCTCCTCTTCCAGCACGCCGGGACAGCCTGTTCCTGCACCTTTAAGTGTTCTTTCTTGAAGTCAGTCCAGCCTTTCTGGACCCCTTTGTTTTTAAGGGCCATTTCCCAAGGAACTTTCCGAGTTAGTTCCTTAAATAAGCTGAAGTCTGCCCTTCAGAAGTCCAGGGTGGAGGTTTTGGTGATGTCCCTCCTGGTTTCACTGTATATTGAAAACTCAATTGTTTCATGGTCACTGGACCCCAGGCAGCCTCCGACCACCACATCTCCCACTAGCCTTTCTCTATTTGTAAACATCGAGTCAAGAAGGGCCCTACCCCTGGTAGGCTCATGTAACAGCTGTAATAAGAAGCTATCCTTCATACACTCTAGGAACTTTCTAGACTGTCTCATCTCTTTAATCTCATTTTCCGTGTAGACCCTTGTTCTGAAGGGACAAGCCCCAGAACATGCCCTAACCCAGACAATGGGATAAGCACCTGTGAATTTGCAAAACTGGACACTTCCTGGGATCCAGGTAGTCCAGGTAAACCTGTAGCACATGTGACTGACCTTGTAACACACCTGTGAACTGTGGGTGCCCCTGGGTGTATTTGGACTTGCCCTGTTCTACAGATTAACCTATAGGGTTTCTCTGTCACCCATGGACAATAATTGTCCTTGGACAGCATTTAAACCATCTGAGATGGTAGGCAATTTGCCTTGTTCATACCAAGAAAGCAGCAAGAGCTGAAATGCCTCCAAAGTTGCATCTAAAAAATTTGTCCTAGCAGGCAAACTACACCTGGGCCTTGTACCTGAAACAAAGCAGGAGCCAAGCCCTCGTGAGAGATCTTGTTGAGCAGAAAGGGGGAAAGCCCTGGGTGAACCGAACCCTGGAAGAGATGCACTGCTGCAGCCCAAAGCAGCTAACGCTCCAAGAGCCCCATGCTGGAGAAACCACTTGCCTGAGAGCAAAGAACCACCAAGTTGCAGTAACAATCAGTCTGAGAACTGAGAGAAAACCCAAGTCCTCTCCACAGCCTCAGCACCTGAGAGGAGAGGAGCTGACCGCCACAGACTGTGAGCCGATCAAAACTCTGAGAACCCCATGCTAGAATGCACAAAAGGAGAGAACCCGCCTTTGCCCTCTCCAAGATAAGAACCAGTAACAGCCCTTGAGCTGGGGAGAAACTGCTTGAATTATAGTTACAGTGTCCAGAAAGATATAGAATAGCAAGTCGTGAGTACTCGATTAATTTGCTGCAGAATCCATCATGTGGGAAATCACAACTCACAGCACCTCTCTTTCCAATTTGAATCACTGTATTGGAAACTCTTGGATTTTGCTTAAATTGTTTAAACTGTCTTCTTATTCCTTGCACGTGGAATATATCTCCTACAACTGAATATCAGAACCTTTTTTGTAAATATGCTACGGCAGTGTCTGAAAATACCACCACCTGAAATATTAAATATAAAATATATTTATATTTTATGACAACCCTCAGTAGCATATTGTCTGCTCCTGTTTCCAGGATATACAGATATGATACAGTACAAATTTTCTATGGCAGGGTATGTGTAAGATTTCAGACTATAGCCAGTGAAGACACTCTGCTTGCCCAAGTACCTGAGATGGCTGTTCCTTCCCCAGAAAAGGAGATAAGTATTATGTCTGAGAGACCTACTTGGAGCCTAAGACCACTGAGATAGCACTTGCATGAAACTCTGAGTGACTTTTTTATGACTGTAAAAGGACTATGGTTTCCATGAAACTTCCTTTCTGGTCCTGGGCAGGTACTATATGCCCCATAACATCTAGTTTGCTGTCCCTTGCTTACAGCTTGCTGTCCCTTGCTTACAGTTATGCAATCATTCAAAATTTGTTAACTTGAAGGATGACCAAAAAAGATCAGTTCTGTCCACCATATGCAACATAATGGATACTGTATTTAGCTGCCTGGGTAATTGTCTGCAATTCTCTTTATAGCATGAATTATAACTGCCTATATAGCATGCCCATTTAATAACTTCATTCCATGTTTTGTGACTCTGCCCTTATTTGTGTGTTGTACAAGGCAGAGTCAGAAGGAGTGGGAAGCCTGGTGCAACTTTACACAACTCAAATAGCATCAGAAATAGTGACTGGCTGCTTATTATGTGAGACCTTATTGTCCTGCATGACTCAATGGGATGATTGATGATTTCACTTCATATACTGAGGCAAAAATTCTCAGTAAACTTTAAACAGAGTTAGGTGGAGAACATCTAAACCTGTTTTGACAGGATTCTAATGAAAAGAAAAGCTACTTTGAATCTTTAAAAAAAATAGTACACTTTACATGTGCTACACTAATTATTCAACATCAAATTCTGGTGCCAATAGTGAGGTAAGAAGGAACAGGTAGGAGCAACTGTAGGCAGTACAGGAAATGGGACTCCACCACAAACAGTAAACCAGGAAATGTTTCTCTGATGAAGCATTTTGGTGCTCTAGATTTACCACCAAACAAGGGAACATTTAAAAGTATCATTCATGCAATTATTTGTTCTTTTTTTAATTATGTAAAAACCAACCAACCAACCAAACAAACAGAACCAAACTAAACAAAACCGTTTAGAATGCTTATAAAGTACTGGGTAAGGCAGAGAAGCAAAAAGAGATAAAAAAATAAAATCCATCCTGCAACTAAATGGTTTACCATTTACCATAGGTTTAAGAATACAACTGTGTTATAATTAAACACGGTGGTCTGGATGCAATATCTAGCTTAGAATGGCTCTACATCTGTGCAAATAAGAAGGCTGGAAGATATTTCCAGGAAAGAAATTCCATGTTTTACATCCTTCCCCTACATGTCTATCAATGGATATGGTGAGAAGCAGGATATCAGCCCAAACTGATCTCTCTGTCCCAGGTGGACAGTTTTTTTAGAAATGTGAACAGCTTAGAGGAGCTCCATACAACCTGACTGATTTTACAATGCCAAATTCAAATTACCCTGTCTCCAAGCAAACATACACTAAATGATGTGATATTAATGTACCAACCAGTGTGTCTGCTAGATAATGACACAGGCAGTGCCTCTCTTATATTCTTTCAAATAAAATGTAATACATAGTAGAAAGATATTTGAGAATCTGCTTTGCATATTTACTGGCAAGATAATCTTTCTGCTCCATCCAACTGTTTCATAGTCCTGGAGCACATACTCTTCATTCACCCATCATCCTTTCTTCACCCAATAAAGCTGATTTTATAAGGAACCATTTTTCAATATTGTAATACTTATTTTCTTAAAGGAATCTTACAATATTGACTACCTGGCTTCTCATTTTGCATTTTAGCCTCACACATCTGCAGTTTTTACTTTATATCCTTTATAGGATTTTGCATAATTTTTTCAGAAAAAAAGGGACACATTTATCATTCAGGACAAATAAAATCTTTAGTGGACAAAAAGACAGTTTCTATCACAGGACACCCATAACTCTCAGTTATAGCAACAAGGGGAAGTCAACATTTATATTTTCTTCTGCCTAGGATGTATGTTGTGCCAGGTGCTATGCTTTGAGTGTGCATCCCTGCCTTGTGGTAAATAGTGTTCTGAGCCAGTTCAAGGTGGCTGTTGCTGAAAGCATGGACATTCAAGAAGCCAGGTAAATGGATAAATTTGACTTCTAGAATTTTTGTACTTCTGACACAAAGACAGCTCATTTGAGCCTGCTGTTTAACGGCTTCAGACTATCACAACTACAGCTATGCCAGTCACACCTTGCTCTCTTTCCTTATGCCAATTATATCATGCTGTATAGTCCAATTAACCCTAGGCAAGTTGCTGCAGAAATCACCTGACTGCAACATCATGGAGGTCCATTCTGGTTAATTTCTCCTGCTTCATAGGAACTTTCTTGGCAAAGAAAATTAGCTCACATGATGCTCTGCTCTTCAGCTGAGCAGGCTAATTTGGGGGTTGTGTGGGTATGTGAATATCAGTCTCCAAAGTGCAGAAAAGCCTGTGAGCAGAACTTCCACGGCCTGCCAAAGGAGAAGTTGTCTGGAGCAGAGGTGAACAGCCATGTAATGGGATGTATTAGTGGGAGTGGAAAATTTTCCACAGATCTTGAAGAGAAAGTGGTGGAATATAAAGAAATCACCATTGGGTGTAAAAAAGGAAAATGATGATAAGTTCTCAACAATCCCATTGGACACACTATCAACAAAGCGGGGTTGTACATACTATATTTCTCTCTTTTTGGTTTCCTCGCACTGGGAGACACTAACTTGCTTCTGCCTGGCTTTGCTGACCTTGTCTGTGTTCTTTGTTTTGGCTGAGTATCCTAACAAAATAACTCTTTGCTCTTTTCTCTTGTTCCTGTGTGTCCAGGGGAGTTCGGAGGGGGGCAGGGAGTGGGAAGCTATTAGTTCCCCTGAGTTTTGCCCAGGGGGGTTCTTGTGATGTTTATAAATTTTAAATACCTGTAAATATTGTAAATGCTGTATATTTTGTACATATTCATTACATTTCATTGTAGATTGTAGTTTTGCTTGTATGTACAGCTTCATTTGCTTCCAATTGGGCTGGTCTGGCAATTTAATGTTGGGGGGGAATTTTCAACCCACCACAAACAACAGAAAAGCCTTGATAATAAAGTGCAAGGTGGGACCCTTCTTTTCATACATAAGATACACCAATTACCTCATCATTCTACACAACAGGCCACCCTCTTTTGGCTGCCTGCCACTTTATTTTTACCCCTTTGACATATTTCCCACACACAAGCTTTCTCATTTGGAGGTATGTTGAAGTTCAGTTATTTCATTCTGTTATGACTTACTTGCAGCCTGAGGTTTCTTCTGTGATCAGATTAGATAAGTATTTGGATCTTCTTTGTAACCCTTTGATATTTCTTTCAGGATGACTAACAACTAAGCAGACTGTGTATCTGACTCCCAAATACTCTCTAAATGGTCTTTAGAGAGAAAATGATGGTGCTTAAGTATAAGAAATTAAAGAGAGACTTGCAAATGTAATCCACAAACTTCTGTAGATTAGATATGTGTATCAAGGTGTATTCTCCTTACATTCTATCCCAGCATATGAACTTTTCTTTTTTAAAAGGATAGAAAGGAGGACCCTGGGAACTACTGCTGGCCAGTCAGCCTCACCTCTGTGTCTGGGAAGATCACTGAATATATTCCTCAGCTACAGGTGAGTGGTACTGTTAAATCCCCAAACAAAGAGCTAGAATTATTTGACAGACTCATGTAGCTGAGTTCCTCAGCCACTCTTGAGATCCTTAACATTTCTGTGGTTTTGAAGGTTGGTGACAACAAAAACTAACAACACAGCTATATGACTATCCATCAGATTAACATAGGAGATCATAGTGTTAGTGCTAGGGTTGACTGCAAGATGCTCGGTTATTACAGGTCTCTCAGTTATATGGCCAGTGTAGTTCTGAGAACAACCCTTGCCTGTGAACCAGGTTTCTTCCTTTTTGAATATTTCACCCACTATGCCTTTTCTATATGAAATATATTTATTTTTACTTTGTGATAACATTTCTGTCCTTATCTATATGCAGTGGAGGGTCTTGTAGATGTCAAGGGTTAGCACTGGGCTGGCTACCAAAGGAGTGACAGACACTCCTTATTAACCCCTCTCCTTACCCAAATGGGAAAAGAAAGGGAATAAGGGAGAGAGACTTATGAATTTGAAATGAAAACTAAAACAGTTTTAATTATAATAATAAATATCATATCATATCATATCATATCATATCATATCCAAAGCCAATACCAAATACACCCTCCCTGATGGCAATTATTTACTGGCGCAACTGACACTATGACAGGCACTAGGGAGGTCCCAGACTGTACTCAGTGGCAGATGTGGACTGGATTCAGGAGCCAGATTATGAAACTAGATTGAGGAATTCATGGATTGGAATGGAAGGCAGACTATACAGAGTACTCCTCAGATGCTGGCCCTTGAAGAAGAGAGCTTGACCCTCAGGATCCCTCAGCTTTATACTAAATACGATGTATATGGAGTGGAATACTTTGTTGGTAAGTTTATGGTATAACCTGGCCTGTCAAGTTCTCCCTGCAGGTGTGGCTTTCTACTTTCTGTACCCCCAATGTTGTAAATAAGATTTAACAGTGATCTTGGCCTACATACCAATCTGTACTACTAACTAGAAATATTGAGCATTATCGTTACCAGAGGCAGACATTGTGAAAACATGCTGTTAAATTCAGCTACATAGAAGAAACTGAGATGAAAAGTAAAATCACTGAACAGAATTAGCTCTGTTCTAACTCAGACCAGGACAGTAATCTATTCCTGACTACATTTTATAATAACACACTTGAGAGAAGACTAGGCACTGTGAACTGTGTAGTGTTTGAGTGTATTTAACACTAGAGATATCAGCCTTCAATAATTTAGTACAAGAACTTGGCAGGAATAAAGGTGCTAAGAATGGAGATAATTGGATTTAAAAGTGGTCTTGACTTTACAGTCATATAATAGGCTTGGTAAAATCTACTTTTGATAAAATGATATCCCTTTTGGTGGGAGTTAGAGGGATACTTGTTTTCCTGAAAAAATCTCTGAAAGTTCAGTGGCTACATGATTCCTGCTTATTATTTTCCCTGGAAAGGAGTCTCTGATACTCACTCAGGGGAGGCCAAAAAGGAGAAAAAAAAAAAAAAAAAAAGGTGGGGGGGCTGCTGGTGGAGAAGAATACCATTTTCATGTCACAGTAATGTAATGAATGAGACAACCATTCACTCCACAATGTGCACTCT
The DNA here is from genome assembly GCF_027791375.1 of Indicator indicator. NCBI lineage: Eukaryota > Metazoa > Chordata > Aves > Piciformes > Indicatoridae > Indicator > Indicator indicator. The sequence goes on from NC_072011.1 coordinate 38,338,737, forward strand.
TGCAGTAACCAATACATAAATCTCTTTCACTGTGTTTGTCAGCAGTCATTTTTAAGGGCTTCTTTCTCAATTCACAGGTTGTGGGTTTTAGTAACCTCATAGCTGTGCTGCAGATGTCATTGAGTCTTATTCCTTGGAGCCATGTCATCAATCATGGTTTTCACATACTGATGCAGAATAATTCACAGTATTTTTTCCCCTAGTAAGTATGACTTCAATAACTTAAATGGAAAATGTAAGATATAATCATCATGCACGTGCACAAACCACATTGACTTGGCTGCTTAAACTGATGTGAGGCAGTGACATTTTTGGTAATACTTTACAGTTCTCTAAGACTTACCTTGAATGCATGGAAAAGAAAGGAAACCATAGCTCTGAGTTATGTACAGGAATTGTTGATGCAGATGATGTTGGAATTGCTCTAAACTTACTCCAGATACACTTTTTGCATGGCAGGCTGCAGTATCACTCCCCCAAGTACTGCCACATTGTTAAAACATCTCACATGATCAAAGCTGTCCAAAACTATATGAAGAAATTTATGATGGATGTGACCTCAATGTTTTGCTTCATGACACAGATCATTGCAGGACCTTATGAATGTGAAATGCTTGCTAGAGGATTAAAAAAGTTGTTGAAAAGATGTATGTTTAAGGAGTGCACAAAAGCTATTTCATACATCTCAGCAAGAAAATCTCTGTGAACCTAATATAGAATTTTTTTTATCTAGTATGCAGTTAACTGTGAGGTGTAAGGTGAGGAGTCTAAAGTTTCTCTAAAATACGGTGTAATAGTGATAAAATATCATATGTCTTCTTACATAATCATCTCTAACTATGTTTATGCACTTTGTGTAATAATGATATTTCCAATAAAGGAGGCTTTGCAAGTGCATCACAAACTTGGCTAGCAATCAGCTTCTTCCCTGGAATGATTTGCATCTCAGTAGTGAAACTAATAAATTTAATCAATAGGCACATACATCAGATGGGTGATTTGTATATCTTGGCTGTTGATCAACAACACCATACATTTGCTGCCTATTTAGAATAGATGAAGCGTTTTGGATTCATGAAATTGCAGTGAGCTCACCACTTTATACTCCCTGCCAACATTTTTTTTTTTTAGCCTGAGCATTTTTTTCTGTACTTCAATTATGAATTTAATGGTAAAATACAGCATCAATGAGCAATTCCTGAAATTGCTGCTGCAGCATTTCACATTCACAATCCTTCCCACAGACCATGTCAACAGAAGAAAGCAGAATCTATGCTAACATGTAAGCTCAAGGAATGAGCTTCTGTTTAGATCATGACTCATTTCAGCCACTTAGCTGAACTTTTGGTTCTCTGTAGCTTAAATCAGGGGTGGGTCAGCTGACATTACAGGTTGGAAAACAGCTGTACCAAAAAATGTATTGATATTTGTCTTCTGTTCTTCCAAGCATTGTGGTCAAAATGGACGCAAACCACTTGGGGTAGAGAAGGTAAGCATAAACACAAGGACAAACTCAGATATGGAAATTGAATTCAAGTCTATCTGCTGCTTGCCATGATTTTTGATGAAGCAGGTACTGTCAGATCACCTTCTCTTGTCTCCCCTAGCTGCTTCTCAAAATTAGAAAATGTCTCCTACTGCTGATAAGCTATTTGAAAGAACAGACGTGTGGAAAGTAATTCAAAGTATACTGTAGGAGTACAGTCGGGACTGTACTTGTTGAGTAACATGTTGCAGGCAACAATATGCTGCTCTGTTTCTATCTCACTGGATCATAATGGTGGCAGCTTCCTGTGGCTGCCCCTCAATAGGAGAGCATTGGCTTAGAACAAGCTCTGGACATTCAGGCTGTCCTTTGATAATTTTCTGGCTGCTCAAAGTTGTTTATTCTTTCTAATGCAGCCAAAATAGTCAATCTCATTTTCTGTGTCTGGCCCTTTTCTTTGGCAGGTCTGATTTCCTCCTATTATTCTGTGTGCCAGGAAAGCATGCATCACATTCTATCCCTATCTTCCTGTACAGAGATGCCATCCATTACTGCATCTGTTCTTTTGTGTCCCTTCTGGAAACTGCCTATTTTCAATACAGCAAATGTGTTGAGAACATTAGTTCCCAAATAACACAATGAACATAGGACAAAAAGTTCAAGCTGAAATGTAGGCTGTTGAACAAAAATGTTGGATGCCTGAATCAGAGTGGTTGTGTTTTCAGCAGTGTTAAGGACTTAGAGCATGTTGTGGGTTTAAGACTGGGTGTCTTAACCATAGACTCGAAAAGTCCACCGTGGGACTAGATAGGTGCAGGAAATCATAACCTTTTGTTATTTTATACCATAAGCCCTGCATCTGCTATATAAATGGGTTGCAGTGTCAGTTCCTCCCTTTTTTCCTCCCTCCCTTTGCAGCATGGATCCTTTATCTCTTGTGATGTGGGGAAGGTTTGTGTCCTGGCTCAGCCTGGGCAAAGCTACTTTTAGCTGCGCTATTTGGCTTAGCATGGGGTCATAGGGAGGCATGGTGGGAGGTGTGGGGGGGGCATTGAAACCTGGTTTTCTGTTAAGTTCTTGGCCTAATGAAGTTGTTGTAAGCTGAAATGTGAATTTGGATGTTTTGCATTTGTGTAAATAGTGTAAATGTTTCTAAATATTATTTCCATTTAAATTTCCAATTCTGTGAGGAGCATTTTTATTTTACTCCTTTGGGGAGGGGTAAAATTATCTTTCGGTCCACTCTAAAACTAAAACAAAGACAGAGCGCTTCTAAAATCAAAACCAGGAGCTTTTGCAATGGTCATGTTTTAATGCTCTTGGAATTCTACAGGTTGAGTGTACTTAAATATGTGCCAAGCATGAATCTTTCATTTCATTGTCTTGTTCAGCCACCCATGATGATACTTACTATGTCACTATTTTTTTTTTTTTTGCCACAGGGAAATTCTCATTCATCATTTTAGAATTGTCCTTTCAAATGATCACAGATTTTATTATAATGATGTCTTCCTTCACTTTCAGAAGCATTATAAGGGCCTATAAGTGATGCAGCAGCACAATGGGGAATAATACTAGTTTTGAGATCAATGTGAACTGGTTTATGCTAAAATAATCCAATGTCCCCAAGGAAGGCTGTATATACTCCCTTCACTTAGAACATTAGTCTTATCAGATGATTCAAATATACTTTCTACAACATTAGACTGATGGCTTTAGAAAAATGTGAACTATCAAATGTCGCATATTAAAGAACCTGTCAAAACCCAAGAGCCTGATGTGACAATTTAAGATTATTTGTTTAAAACTTCATTTTTCAGAGGCTCAGCTCTTGAAAAATAGAGATTTTTTTTTTTTTTGCTACTGAGTAGAAGGGTTTTAGACATACAATCCTTTTGGTTTTATTGAGAAATAAAACAGTGATAAGTGATAGAAGCTAGCAAAATCTGTCCATATGCTTCCCAGCTACTCTGCATCAGAGCAACTTTGTGGCAGGATGTCATCACAAAGCAGTGTTTTCACTTCAAGCTAAAAATTTCACTTGGTAAGCTGTGCACAGAATCCCTTGAGTAGCTCACTTCTATGTTTTCTTAGTTAAGTAAATATAGAATTTCCCCTGCTCCTGTAAATGCTCAAAGGCATCTTCTCATTTTTTTTCTCCAAATAGTTCTGTGGAATATGATACTGTAGAAAGGAAATAATTTTAGTTGACTAGAGAGAAAATTGGCAGAGCAAACACTTGAGGACCTCTGAAAGTTTAAGGAAAAAAAGATTCTTGGAGCAGGGACAGGGGTGTGTATATATATATATATATATATATATTGGTAATGAGTTGAAGGAAGGTTTGGAGAAGTGAGAGCTTAAGTGTTGCAAGGAGGTTGACAATATTTTGACAATTTAGATAAAGATTAATTAGAATTAGAGTGCAAACCTTTTGGAAAACAAAACAAAACAAAAACCAGGGGATTTCTCCCTTGCCAATCCATAGTGTCAATTTCTTTTATTGTAGCACCTGTCTTGGAATACTTCTGAAGGCATATTTAGTACAGGCCTATTCATGAAGACACAAGTTTTAAAGAGTAGTCACTGACCTGGGAAACATTGTGCAGCCTGAGTTTAATTTTTTTCAAATGCTGATGTGAAAGACATGGCTAGGTATTTTTAAGAATGGACCTAGAGAACTATAAAAGCATTATAAGCAAGTGGCAAAATATTTATATTTAGGACCTTGTAAGTATTTATATTGATCAAAAATAAGCATACCAACACAGTATACACAAGTGAGTAAATCTGGATGCTATATCATAGCATATTCAAGATTGTTATCTCCTGTAAGGTACAACATGATGCGTTCAAAAGAATAATGAAGTCCTTAAAGACCTGCAAGATACTATAATCCCTGATTTGAATGTTTGATTTATTTTCCCTTTAGTTGGAATACCTTTCTGTCATATAAATTACAAATCAATACTCAAAACACAAGAGATTCATTACTCTTATTGGCATATACTAGAACTCTCTTGATAGTCACTTGCAAAAAAATTCTTGTTAACAAAAGTACTTCTTCAGGTTATTTCTTCACAGCCTATGATCTAAGATTAATAAATACAGCTCAGCAGACCATTATTAAGAATTGCTTTGTCAGTTCTGAGGAGTGATACACATATAATTAATTACACCTTGATTAATGAATTATAGTAGAACATGAGGTTGGTAAAAGAGATTCCTTTTCTTCTACAGAAAACAAATGTTTTGAGTTTTTTTTCCTAATAGTATTTACTATTCAGCATTGAGGTAATGGTATTTAAAATACAATATGTGAAATGTTCAGATGAAGCTAATTGGATTTACATTGAATTATGCAGCATTATACTTAATATTCAATTTCTAGGAAGGGATGACCTATGGTTAAAAAGAAGAGATTACAAAACAAAGAACTCATTCTCCAACACTGACTGACTTGACCTTTTTCATTAAATTGCTTCCCTCTTCTTTTTTCACCTGTCTTTTTGGACCTGAACTCTGACAGAATGTGTGTGGCTTGTGCTGTACTATTTGAAAAATATAGTGTGCTATAAACACATACCACTTTTTAAGTCATTTGCATAAAGGGTAAAGCTAATAACTGAGGTGTCCTAATAAATTTTTCATGCCTACATGGACAACAGTTTGTTTGTTTGTTTGTTTGTTTGTTTGTTTGTTTGTTTTTCCTGGTATTTTAAATTAACTTAAAGTATCAGGAATCCTTGGTGTATCTGTGATTGAAAAAATCCTAATTATTTAGTATTTAAGCTGAAATGCCAAAGCTAATCACATCGATTTGACTGAGTTTTGGCTGACTGACTCGGTGTACTTTAATGAAAGCTTTTCTGAGCAAAGATATGTAAGGTCAGTTTGGAAAATCAGGAACTTTTAAGGGGTCTCAAAGTAGATACAAATGATTAAGATAGCCAGTGCAACCAGTCAGTTTTAAAAATCCTGGTGATAACAATATTATTGAACTCTGCCGCTTGTAAATGCTATGTTAAAAAGACTGCCCTAAAGTTTTTTGCTCTTTAGTATTCTGAAGAGAATCTCTGTAGATAAACTTATATTAATTAATTCCACAACTGATTAAAACATTCAAGCTACACAGTGAGACAATGACTTAAGATAGTTTTTCTTCTGTCTTACTCTTGTTTTCCTTTTTTATATGTTGAATCAAGAAGTGAAATGTTATTGCCTTGATTAGGTTTTTAGTTGTGGTTTGTGGGGGGGGGGTTATTTTTTTTTCAGTTGGGGTAGAGTTTCCTATGTCATAAACCCTTAAGCCATTATCTAATGGCAATCAGAATTATTAACTGTGAAAAAGGAGCTGTGATTGTGCAATTGCAAGATGATGAATGGGTAACTTGCACACAAAAAAAAGTGACAGACCTATTCCAGTGTGAATTATTAGTGCTGAATGACTATAATGCAGCTATAATTTGGTTTTGGTTTCTTTTTCTTTTTACTTTCTAATGTATCATGAAACTTTTCATTAATATCTTTCCAAAAGATTATGCAGTACCTAATGATTTTTTTAACTAATTATCTAATATTAAATTTCTTTACTCAAAGAGATAGTTCTCATGATACCATCACAAAGGACAAAATTACAAAGTACACAATAGCTTACAAGAGCTGCATGTTAGAAGGGACAAAAGCAGCATGCAGGTTTCTTTGTGGATAGATACCTGTAGGCATCTAGAAGAGAGGGAGATGAACACAGAGAAATATGCAAATATGTTTCTAAGTATAGAAAATGTTCCCTAACAGTAACATGGGTTCCTGCACAAAGGGTTTTCCTGTTCTTTGTATTACCTTTGGATAAATTTTACTATTGATGCACATAAAGAATATGTCCTCAGATGGAAGGACTAGAGTCTGTAAATATAAACCTTGTCATTGTTAATAAGAAACCTAGAAAAATGCATTTATGTGCATTTATGTGTGATTTGAACTGTATATTCCACATTACAACTAATTTTTGAACTTATTTCTTATGGTTTAGAGTGTTGCCTATCAGTTCTCTTTCAAAATCTAATTTCCTGTGCTGTAATAATCACAGGGTTCATCCTTTTCACTTACTTCTTCATCACTTTATTTATATAATAGCATGTTTAGTAATTGCTTTTAAAGAGACTTATGGGGACTGCATTCTGAAAATAAGGCGTATTTTCATCTTGGTGTAATACAGATGATGAAAATTAAACAGTAAATTTAAAAGTATAAATTTCCATCCAGATTCTTGTAGTCTCCTTTTCTTTAGCTCTGTCACCTCACAAAATAAGGAAGAACTGCTCAGGAAACAGAGTGGTGCAATGAGCAAAGCAAGTTTGCATTTCTTTGCTGAATGTCTTATTAAGTGCTTTGTGCTATCTTGTCAGGTCTCATCAAAACTCTTTGAATCTTTGCCTTCCAGTTGAGTGATTTGATTTTAGGTACATTTGACATTCATATTTGTGCTTTAAACTAGATGTGGCATATAATGTTCATGTTTTGATCAATGCTCCAGTAAACATAAAGGGGTTTTTATTATTTTACAAGTAAGACGTAGAGTTGCAAGATTGTTCTTGACTTGAAAAATAACAAAACTCTTACAAAAATATTGTTATTCAATAATTTATGCACTTCATGTCAAGCTGTGTCAACATCTTGAAGTATAGCTTAAGGATAAAATGTTAAGAGGGAAAATTATAGATGTACAGTGAGTTTCTTTAAAACTGTCACTTATCCCCATTCCATCACTGTAGCTGTCATTTTCTCTTGTGGTGTTTTTTTTTCCTTACATGTTTTTTTTGGGCTAATGTGAATGTCTGGATTATGATAGAAACTGCCATACCATGAATAATTCTTGATAAATGCATCAGATGAAATCTCTAAAAACTCAATGAATATTTAAGGTCACATATATAATATTAGTTCTTTCAGACTTAAAACTCTCCTTAAGGCTCTTCTTGAATTGAAGAAAATTTCATTGAAAATCTGGGCTTTTATTTATGTGTTGAATATCATGTGTACATACGACAAAATTCTTGTTTCGGACAAGCACACAGTCCCAGACAGACATTCACTTCTCCTTCCTGTGGATCTAGCCCCATACATACCCCTTCTGTTCTTTTTGCCTTCTCACACTAGCATGTGATATCATAAGGTACTAAATGTAATTAATTTTTGAACTTCAATACTGAGTTATCACTTCAACAGGTTGTTTAGAGTTTGTGTTCACAACTGAAATGTTTAAGAAGAAAATTCAGTAGAGTAGGCATCTCAGAAAATTAATTTTAATTTTGCTTTGGATCAACACACAAAATTTCACTTATTTGTACCATACACAAAAGTGAGTCATTTGCTCCATTAGTAAATGCCATTTCTGTTAACTGTTGGCATTTCCTGAATACTTTCAGGGTATAATCAGGAAATGTAGTATATTGGGTTTGGCTGAGGTGGAGTTCTCCTCAAATCATCCTTCTGTTGCTGTGTTTTGCACAGCAGTGTTTTGGCTGCTGCTTGTTGCAGGGTGCTGCAAATCCCCCCACCTTCCCTCATTATCTATCAGCAGCGGTCTGAATAGGGGAGACAAAGGTGTGGAACGGCCTTCCCCTGCCGTGATGACAGTAATCACCACTTGACTGTCCCTGCCGGGTGGAGGCCCCACAGATATCTACCGGTGTGGGGAGAAGCCCACTGGGATTTGGAACTGTGATAATGGAGATATTTCACACTTTGGCCTGGACAGATTGTCTAGTAATATACAAAAGGGTGAGCAGAGAGCAGTCGGGGGGTCTCATTTTCTGCCGCTCTCAATTTTACACTGCTCATTTGGGGCCCGCTCATTTCGGCTCTGCCATTTTGGGCTCTCATCTCTCGCCACTCTTGCTCGCTTCTCCCCGGACTGGACTGCCAGCCGTGGGACCTTCCTGCCACCGCCAGCCTGGGTCCGATCCTGTTCGGGAGCCTGCCAGCAAAGCCGTGAGTCTGCCTGCCCGGGACCTGCCTGCTGGGACCTGCCTGCCCTTTCGCTTCTCCCTAGGACCGATCCTGTAAAGCTGTGAGCCTTGAATTGGATCACAAATTGACAGTTTCTGGAGCCTGTCAGCAGAGAGAGAGGGCTAAAGACTGTCTCCAAATTCCTACTCCAATTTTCGTGAGTACACCCCGGCCTTCACATATCTCCCTAAGGGTTATTGGTGGGCCTTTGATTTATAAGTGGGTGAAGCTATTTGTGGCTTAGTCTTTTCCAGTCTCTGAACTCTCCAAATTGTATTGAAAATTGCCATAAATATCCTGGAAGAATTCACAACTGAATAGAACCTGTAAACATTTTTTATCAGTTTTGTACATAGTTTTGGGGTGGGGGTTTTGGGAAAATTAAAATAACTATATTTTTATAATTCCCGCCTTGCTAATTTAACCCCAAACTAATAGACTGCTGAACAAGCATCCAGGCTGGGCTTTTCCAACATTTCCCCACACTGAGAGTATGCTGAGGCATGGGCAAGCTGTTGGGAGGGGACACAGCTGAGCCTGATGATCCAAACTGGACAGAGGGGTACTCCAGGCCATATGATGTCATATCAGATATATGAATGAAGTGAAAGAAGGAAGTGTGGGGTATTCGTCCATGGCATTTGTCCTCCAGAGGAACTATACGCACAGAGAGCCCTGCTTCCCCAAACCAACCCATCTGCTGATGGGAAGTAGAGATTAACATCTCTCTTTGCTTTCACTTTCAGTGTGGTCTATTGCTTTGCTTATCATTATTATTAAATTGCTTCTATCTTATAACTGACTTTTCTTATATTTTCCCCTCTCCCTTGTCTGTCCAAGAAGGGAAGTGATAGAGTGGCTTTCGTGGGCATTTGGCCCCCAGCCAGGGCCAAACCACCACATGTCAATATAGATCAAAATATTTATGAGTAGGCTAATCACTATCTTCAAAGTAATCAAAGTCATGAAATTCAGACTTAATCTTCCAAAATCGACCTAAGTTTTGATGATTATTTCCACAGAGTATCGGCCTCCTTATTGTACAGGATCTGAGTCACATATTTAGTAATCAAAAATATTTGAGACTTTCCAGCCAATGTCAAAAAGAATGCTTGACAGTTCTTCTTCACTCCAAATTGCATGAAACATTGGCCAGTTTTCTTTCCAAAAGCAGAAGATAGGAAAAATGGTGGATGGTACTTGCTCCGAGACAGGGTAGTTTAAGTAGACTATGCTCTGCATTTGGGCCAATAACCCTTAATTTACAACTCTTGTTAAGAAATAGATTTATCATACTACATTAGCAAGTAGTGTTTCTAGAGTGAGCCACAGCTAAAATCAGACAATGCTGTAGACTGTATTAATGGCTTGTTTTCCTTTTAACTTTGCTCCCTTGATATTGGAGAAAACTTGCAGGATTCTGGACTGTAAGATTGTGTCTTACAGTGGTAGTTGCATAGCAAAGCCTGCAACATTTCAGTCCCCTGCACAGGGACTGAAAACTGATAAAGAATTTTAGCCTGATAATTGAATCCTCTATTGTCTTCAGGACACCTAAGTTCTGCAGACCATGATTCACTGTCTCAAGAACTCTGAGAACTTTCTATTGACTTAAATAAATAGGAGATCAGAGACAATAAATTCAGCAGATTTTTGTTTGACTCCATGAATTTTGCAGAAACTAAACAGGATCTAAACAATGCAGATACTTTTTTGAGAAATTACTCAAAATTAAACACTGAATCTTTGTGAAATTAACTAACATGACAGCAAGGAGAAAGATACGTAAACATAAAAATATGTAGAAAGTATGTATTTGATATACACCTAGTTGACAGAAAAAAATCCATTGACTTGAAATATAGGAGAGAAGATTACAAGGGATAGCTTTGTTAGTCTAGCCTACCAGGGTACTCTTCTCACAGCAACAGAAGCACAATTCAGCTTTTCCTGGTGTTAGAATCATCTTCCTATCAACTCAATTCCCATATTTAAAAGGCTCAACTAGGCCTTTAATAAACCAATTTATTCTTCCAGCTTTTTACGGAAATCCCTTCCTTGTATGTCTCCTTTAGTGTCAGTGTACAAAGTAAAAAATGTAAGTAGAAAAGTGTGAGATAATGCAATCTTATGTAGCCTTGGGTACCTTCAAGATGTAACTCCCTCTTTCTATCCCAGGAAAGATTCCTAGATAATGTACAAATCTTTCCTTGAGGCTGGGCATACAGGTAAATTTTACACCAGGAAAGATTATCACATCTGAAAAATCTGTCTGTATATATGGTGCTTCTCATGCACTACAGCCAGCCCCTGTCACTAGAGGACTTCACTTCTATTGTTTTAATTGAATAATCATTATCTTTTTAGCAAAACTAAGAATTTGTTGTGTAGCACTGGCTGTGTAAGCTCCTCTAGGTCAAAGGGAATTTTTTGAATTTTGTTTGAGGAAAGTACTGAAATCTGGACAGTATCTTGTATCTGCTCTCTTCTGGCTTCCCTTCTGCCTTCACTCTACTTGCAATACACATATAAATAAATACAGAGGTGAGAATCCGTGGAAGTACTGATTACAATGGGCACAGGAATTTCCATATACTATTCTACAAGGACAAATCCAAGGTTTAGCTTATAAAGGTCTGAGCATGTGAAAAAACATTACTATGATACTAATACCAATCTTAGCTAGTATTCTGATTTTGGTAAGGTCTGAAGTGGGTCATGTATGAATATTTATAATAGCACTATGATACTGAAATAGCAAAAAGTATGCTTTTATTGTATGAAAAATAAATATAACCTTTTCTGATAAAGTTAAAAGACAGAGAAACCTAAGGAGTATTTCCTTACATGTGAAATTCCATAATGCTACATTATTGATTTATGATGGTATCAAAGCATCCACTATCACATAACACTTTACAAAGTCTTTGCTAGATATAGAGGGGAGGTGAAAGCAGGAAATAATATTATCACTCTTAATATATAAGCTCTTGTAATAATTTTAAAAGAATGCTTATTTCAACATTGACTGAATTTGTCAGTTACATCAAAACAAGAGTATCAGCTGACAGAATGAAGTTAAGCTACAACGAGACTTAAATAAGTCAGAATAGCACAATGTAAGAACACAATATGCATTTGTGCATCATACTGAGAAGGAAATAAATACCATCAAAAATTAGGAGATGGGTAACCTGAAAACAATGGGCAACACCTGAAGATTATAAAAAAAAAAAGTAACGAAACCCCACACTCTCAATAGAAGACATGTTCTGGACTGTATGTAGAACATATCAGGAAATCATGTAGCTTTCATAACACTAGTGAGTCAGTACGTGACTCAATAGCCAGTACATGGAATAAATTAGTAGCTTTACATTTTAGGAAATAATGGAAAAAATATTAAAATGTCAAGCAAAATGCTTTGAGGGACAGTAGATCAGACTTCTGATGTAGCATACTTGAAGCAACACAAGTGATCTGAGTGCTTACTTCGCAATGAGTTTAGGACAGAGACATTGGCCCAATGCAATGTAAAATGCTGTAGCACAGATTTAATTTTCAACATGTGTTTAAGCAGACCTCTTCAGGCACTGATTTATTCTCCAGATTACTGGGAAAATACAGGATTTAAGCATAAATGACAATGCTAAATTACAACCTATTAAGAAGCAGAAAAAGATTAACAAGTAGGAAACTCTCATGAAATGGGAGTTATATGGAATAATTGATACAAGGGAAACATTCTTTTCTTTTTTTTTTTTTTTTTTTACTTTGGTGGAAACAATAAATAGAAAGGCCTTTTCAGTATACATTAAAATGTGTGGCAGTGCTTCTAGTATTTGCAGGGATCTAAATCCTTAGGTTAGAGCTGAACAAAAAGGAAAGCTGTGCTACCATTGATCTTTTCACTTGCATTTGGTTCACTGAAAATTCTTGAGAAACAGATAATTTCCTCTCTCATTTTCACTTCTTTGTTTTCACCCTCTGTTTTTTTGTTTGTTTGGGATGTTTTTGTTTCTTTGTTTTAATTCAGTGGGTATATCCTGGATAACTGAGGAGTTGGAAAAATCTGGCTTTTGCAGTTTGGTTATGAAAACCTGCTAACTGTGTAGCGTGCCAGTTTCATGCTGGGGAGCAAAAATGTTTCCACTTCTGCTACTCTGCACAGTCCTGAAGGCTATCTAGCAGGAAGGAAAATGAAGCTTGTGGAATGAAAATTGTCTAATATTTTCTACCTGTACACAGGACTGGCAGCAATAGAATTTTTGTTATGGAAGAAACATAAGCAAATCTTTTCTCAGTGTTGGAACTTTTGAAAACATTCCTGTATGGAGGTGAAACTAAGAAGAAAGAATTAGATTCAGTCTCAGTTAAACACAAAGACTGAGATAGGCAGCTCTTGAGTGCATAGCACAGTTCAGAGGGACCAGCTTTAAATCACCTCCTATAACTTGCTTTTCCTCTTGGCTGTGTGAAATGCTGTTTGGTAAGTTTCTGAAGGCTTCTCTGACCTGTGATGACTGTGAGCTTCCTGCAGGGTTCTTCTGACACAGCCCATTATACTAGACTACGTCCCTTCTTTGTTGCCTCAGCACTGTTATCTGTCTATATCTATCTATACTTCACCTTTATCCTTTCTAAAGGATTTCTTCTTAGGGCCTTGAATCTAGTGACAGCTACCTTATCATTGGGATAAATCTGATACTGGTTTTCTGCAAATACTCAGCACTATGGGTCAAAGACATTGGTTTTGAAGCAAGTTGTTTCATCCACTGTTTTTCCAGCAGGCTTTCAGTAGTTTCACAGGCTATCACAATATTTGAAGGACTAAATGTCTTTAACTCTTGTAGTTTCATCTTGGGTGACTTAGACACTTAAACACAGATTTATGTATGCTGCAAGATTTCAGATCCAGCCTTGCAAAAAGACTTCCATGTCTTTTCATTGAAATTTGTAGGAGTTAGATGTCTGGCTAACTATAGTTGTAAGTGGAAAGAATGTAGTTCCTATGTAGGTCTAATGAAGTTCAAGCTCCCAAGTAATTTAACTCAATATTCATGCCATTTCCTATAAGTTTACTTTCATTGGAGCAGCTGCTCTATGAAGGTATCCTGTATGCAGGAATGATAAAAAAATGAAACCTTCTGCCATTCAGAGCTGATAACTTCTGCCTCTCTCTGAGGGAAATCTGATGCCATAACAGCTAGGCAGAAACAGATAATGTTCTCAATAGAACATAGATGTTTTGGAGATCTTTTACTACTTATCAACAGGCAGATCTCAAAACCAAATAAAGACAAACTTTTTGGGAAATTATCACCCTTAACAAACTGATTTGAATGCACACACTCAGGCAGGCTGGTGAACTTTTTTTGCCTCCTCTATTTTTAAGCACTTTCTACTGCCTGTTCCCTTTTTTGTCACGAGTTCAAACACTGAACAAGAACACTTTGTTCTAGGTACTGCTTTGCAAAATACTTGTTGTACACAACAAAAATATTTTACCACGGGTGAAAACAAATATCCCTGAATAGCAATTATGAACAATTACTTAGCTTTTTGAAACATTTTAGTTGTGTGTTCGTTTGTTTCCTGCATGTTTTTAGACACTCAGCAATAATTTGTTAAACTCAATCAAATTATTTTAGGAAACATAATAAACATTAAGTATGCATCAAAGCCATCTGGAAGTGTTATGTACTGCACACACAGTGGGATTTATCTGAGTATATTAATCATTGGAGGTTGCTCACTTTCTAAATTTTACATTAGCAACCCAAACACAAAACCCAGGTAAAAATGTGTATAAAACAGAAGAGATAGATTGGCAGAAGACATTTTTGGAAATCCAATGAAACATCCCTATAATCTTTGGTATTTAAATCCCAGGGAACACCTAACCCTATTTTCAGATCTACCTCAAATATTTTGAAGGGTCTACTGGAGGTGCATGGGTCAGTACTCAACAGGAGTCATGAGTTGGTCACAGTCTTAGCTCAGGCCAGTTCTTGCGTTGTCAGGCAATTTAAAGTACAGCAAGAATTCTCTTTGTGATTTTTTTTTTTTTTTCACATACAGGCACACAGAGTTACTAGGACTAAATGAAAGCAGATGACTAGATGAAAGCACAGAAGGAAATTACTGGGAGGTGAATATGTCCTAGGCAATTAAAAGATGCAGATACTGCCAATACTGCTTGGGTCAAACACCATTGGCAGTGATTGCTAGTTTTTGGTGCTTGAAAAAAAAACATGTGTATTGTCTCATTTTGAAAGTTATTGTCATGTACACACCATACATGTGAAGGTAATACAGTTTTTTCAATAGGGCTTTGGCTGTATCAGAGAACAAGAGGAAGAAGAAGGTATACCAGAGTTTTGCTGGTTCGGTGAAGCTTGCTTTCTTGTTGTAGTGTGGTGGGGTGAAATTTCCCTCCTACATTAACAACACCAGAGTAGCTCAGTTCAGAAACAAATATAGCTGTATTTACAAGCAAAAACTACAGTCTACAATGGAATGCAACGAATATATACAAAATATTCAGTATTTACAATATTTACAGGTATGTACAAGTAACAGAAACAGCACAAAACCCTCCTGGCAAAAGCCTGGAATGCTGCCTCCCTGCTTCCCCCTTCCCTGCCTTCCCCAGGCCCCCCTGGCAGAAGGAAGAAAGACAAGATGCTGAGAGGTTGTTAGAACTTAGCTTTCAAGTATGTGAATATGTTATCTCCGAAGCTAAGCCAGAAGAGAAACGCAGAACGCACCCTGCTAGACTGTCCAACAGAAAAACACCAGACAGACTGAACAGACAGACTGAACTTTGTTTTGAGTACTGACTCTTAAACATTTCTATCTCCCCTATGGAAATGTTTAGAATAATCATTATTTTTCTCTCTTACTACCCATTGTGATTTATTTACATTCTTTTACTTTTCTGCTCAAACTCTGTGAAAAGAAATTAAAGGCATAGCCTAAAAACCATCACATTTCTTCTTCATTTCTCAGCAGTCTTTCCCCATAAAGATGGGTTTCTATGCTTGAAAATGGTTACTGATAATGAATAAGCCTCCTTCAAAAACGTGGGAATCAGTGCCTGAGGTGTTATGTCTTCACATGAGAAAAATCAATGCCTGCTCCAAAGAACTTGTAGTTGAAAAAAAAAGTACAAGCTGAATTCAGACTAAAAGGTATCCCTGTAACAGATACAAACAAGAATAGAATTAAAAAAAAGAAAGAACATTAAATTTGTATAGTTTCATATGCAGTTAGCTAAAGCAAACATCATTGTTTTCAGAAGCCTTGCCTCAAATATTTCTAGGTAAGATCTAAGGCATTACAGAGTTGTAGGGAAGGGAGGCGTTCCCATCCATTACCTAACACAGGTGAAGCAAGCTGTGCATGGCAGAATCTATCCACTTGTCTCTCTGTCTGTCTGTTGTGGCAGGAACATTTATCCTAGTTTTACATCCTAACTTACTCAAGTTTTCTTTCTTATTGTGTTTATTGTGACCTGTTACTGATGAATAATGCAGATTGCAAGACTCGTGTTAACGCATCCTGAAGATTGTAAAGGTCCACACGTCTCCTGTAAGAGCACAACTTCACAGCTGTTAAAACATTTTCCACATGTTTTGTTTCATAGTTTCTACAAGTTAAAATAACTCCATTAATACTTGCTTGCTGCATAACTGATTTCTTTGGGCTGGCCTATCTCTTTTCCTCTGGATAGTTCAACTGTTCTGTCCAAAAAGTTCTCTGTGATGGTCCAAACACTGTGGCATGTTTTATGCTACAGAAACATGTTGAAGCAAGAAAGACCGACTATAGTCAAATACTGTTCAGCCCCCAGACCCTTACACGTACTAATGGTTTGTTAAGATATCATAATATCAGAGGTAAATATTACAATAGATTGAGTATGAAAAGCATCACTTGCAGGACTAAAATATGAGCAGGGTTATTCCAAGACAAATCATCTGAGCATACATAACAAAATATTGCATGTCTAACAGGCATTCTCTTTCATCAAGCTGGGATGCAGGAAGAAACTGTTAGCAGTCAGAGCTTTTCCTACAACTCGTCATGCATGTCAACACAGCGAAAGACATGTTTGAGCTGGAAGTGACAGCACAGTTGGACAGATAGCACAAGACGTGCTTTGCTGACATGCACTCAGTACACATCAGAGCACTACTCAGTAGGAGCAATTTCTGTCCTTGACCATTCCCAGGAAAGGGACGTGCTTCTTGCCCTGCACCTGTGCTGCTCTCCAGGCTCCAGCTTCTGATTAATACAACTTGTTCAGCAGTCACAGCTCTGGTCTTTGCCTGTGATGGAGCCGTAGTGTGAGATGAATAACATTTTCAATTCGTATGAATAATGATCATTGCAAATTAGATTGAGATCAATTATTAAATGAATATGACTATGAAATATTAAAAGGAAGCTATTATGCATAATGTATTTGTCACATATTAAAAACTGGCGTTGATATAATATCTTTCTTGGCCTGATAATGTATTTAGATATTTAACATGTTTTAAAAGAGTGAAAAAAATAAAGATAAGCAGAAGAGAGGTGCATCTCCTAAACAAGAACTGGACTTGCTAATGACTTCTGTAAAAGGGAATTTTCCTCCATCTTGGATACAGTTAATCTTTGGTCTATGGTGAGGACAGGCAGGACTTGTCACCCCATGCCTGGGAACTGCTGTCATTACTATCTTTGAAGACTCTTCTTTATTGTACACATTCAAGGAGAAGAATTTTGATTTAACGTCTAGCCCTGTCACTTGTGTGGAAGTCCTGATGACTGCAGAGTGATTTAGTACTGAAAAAAAAAAAACTAAAGTTGCTGGTCAGCTGGGGTTCCATCATGACAGAAGGTACAAGCAGTAGAGTCACTTGTTTTCTGAGGTTCTTCTAAAGCCCTGCTGTGCTGAGATATTTTGCATTGCATGTGATGAGTCAGTGGCACAGCTTTCTCTCTGTGTGATGAGCTGACGACAGGATACTGCTACAAAACCTCATTAAATCCACCTCAGAGACGGAGATTACTGAAAAAAAATCATCAATAGAGCACTTCTCACATCAGAAAATACTAGTTCCATGGAAACAAGACATTCTAAGGACATTTGTTTTTTTCTTTTGAAATCTGCAGTGGGAATCAGAGAGGGAAGGCTGGCAAATGCAAGATGCCTATTTCTGATTGGACCCTCAGTTCCAGACTGCAAAGGTGGTGATGCAATCTGTGTCTTGCCTGACATTGGCACCCTACTTTCCTCCTGGGCTGGAGGTGTCCTGTCCTCAAAGCTGGGGTGCAGTTTTCCCCACATGCCATCATGGAGGACTCATCCTGCTAGCTGAGCCCAGGTAAATTCACTGGGTAGAAGAGGCAGAGAAAGAAAAGGCAATAGGAGAAGAGGTCCCAAGGCATTGCAGCCTGTCCAGGAGGAAGGGTTGAGAGGCCAGCTGCTTTCTTGTGTGTTGTGACAGGGTCAGAAAGGAATCAGAAATCTGAGCTGCAGCAAAAGGCTTCAGCAAGAAGAGTAGAAGCGGGGAAAGGGTGGCAGGAAGGAAGCTCAATGAATGGACAGAAAAAAATGTTATCTTTATCTTCAAGAAATACAAAATATTTCAGAAACCTATCCTCTAAGGTTTTTTTTTCTATTTCCTAAACAAAATCTGTTGGGAAATCAGTACATTTCAGGATTTTGTCATTTTTTTCATACTTGGGAGTGAGGCTTGGAAATCACATGTTGGGTTTGTTTGTTTTTCGTCAGGAATAACTTTTCCTATTTTTCTCTTCTCTAGTGTTACCCCCTTATGTCTGTTTTTATTTTGGAGACTTATCTCCTACCCCTCCATTACAACAACCTCTGTTGGCCAGCAAGCCATTGCATTTCTGTACTTAACACATGCAAGTATTTTAAGGCTTCAGGAGGTAAAGCTGCATTCTGCAGTTACCCTGTATGAAAAGAAACTTTTGAGGCACTTCTGCATGTTTTTCCAGTCTATTTTTGTCTTTTCTTGAAGTAATGTCACCCTTAAGTTCCAGGATATTATTAGCTGAAATCAGGTACTTAAGAGACTTGAAAAACATTATTATATAATCTTAAAATATAAAATAATATTCATTTCATATATTTATAAATTGTAAGGTCACAGACTGCTGAGCAATTGCAAATTATTAAACCTATTTTGAGAAAAAAAAAAAAGGCCTCTTTCCTGAAGGTAGGAAAATCACCTTTGAAGCCTTTTCTATCTCTTGAGTAAATATGTGCAGTCATAATTAGACAGTTTTGTTCAACGTTTTATGCAATCAAAAACCTGGAACAACTCCAATGCCATTTCTCTCTGTTGTATAAATATGTAATTAGGCAAGATTTTTTTCAGTGTTGCTGCTCATTACATTTTCCTCAGTCATGGAAGAATGGGATTTTTCTCTTCTCAGACATACCACAATCTGAGCTCAACAACAAGGACTGACACAACATATTACCTGCTCCTAATTACTTTCTCTGGGTGTTGTCTTCTTTTAAGTGGGGCAAACCACATGTGAAATCTGACAAAAATTATCAATCCCAGAGAAGATTAGGTACCCGTAATAGCACTGAGCGTAAGAATGATAGGGTTTTTTTCCCACCATGTGTTACTAGTAAAAGCTGAGTAGCTCATAAGACAAGACTATAGAATCCTAGAATTAAGATGGCTCAGTTCCTGTGCATGCCAACCAGTACACAATTACATGGTGTCACTTCCTATACTTCCTCTGCTGAGAGGATGAAGGATGCGAGTGGTGTTATGGCTGTGCTTCAGGCGTGCTTGAGGAACGCAACATGGATGCTGAAGTTTCTGCCTTTTACAAGCCAGACTCAAATTTTGGTTCTGATGACTGATGTGGGGGCTAGTTATGAATGTTGAGCTAGACAGGCTATAGGAGGAAAACTCATCCAGAATACCTAAATCTGGCGTACTTGGATGGAAATTATAACTTCATACAGTGCCATGCTTCCAGAGGAACTTTTTTTTTTGCTTACTCCAGAATAACACAGATATTTTTGTGCAAGTTTTGTTGCACTGCTGACACCATGTCCTAGAGTAGAAAAAACATGGACAAAGATGACTGACAGGACCATGTCAGCACAGGACAGACACTAATTCAGTTTAGATCTGGCATAATTACTTTGATGTTTAGAAATATTTTTGAAGATGAATGAGTAATTTTGAGGACTCATAGATAAATATTTTTATTTCTGTCTTTGATTGTATTTCCCCAAGAAGTTATGTTAGCTATCACTTTGAAAAACTTTTGACATTTGGGAGGCATTTAGAGCTTTTTAAAAATATGATAAAGCTTTTACTGAACTTCTGAAATAATTCAGGCCTATATGAGCCATTAAGAACTTAGTGGAAAGGAATCTATTTGCACTCACCAGTGAAATAGAGAAGTGCCATGCTTCTACATTTTCTTGCAAATCATCATTATTAGGCTGCTTGTCATTCTCATTTCTGTGTTTCCTAAATAAAATTCAACACTACTTTTTATAGTGAATATAATATTAAATTCAACTCACTTGTTGAAAATTCAAGGTTAGAAAGCATTTATATTTATATATATATGTTTTGAAAAAGGTTTATGCAAATTGCAAAACCGTAAAAAAATCAATGGTAACTTTTATTAGAAGACACTACAAAGTGATCCCATGGTGAGAAATGTACCTTTCAATGCCTTAAAAGTGGCTCAGCTGTGAAAGGACATGTGCACAGACTGTTTTTCTCAACTGTGGAAAGCTAACATCAGGGTTTGGCAAGGTGTTCTACTGGATGGATTTTTAATTATTAATAGTATTAATAGTAAAACACTATTGTGCTAAGTATTACAAGAGTGAAGCAGTAGTGGGCTGAAGAGAAAAATACTGAAAGTTTCCCAGGATGCATAATTATTTTAAATAATCTGTACCACTGAGGACTGAAACCCAACAGATCTTAAAAAAGAAAAGATCAGGAGTTTCTGGCTTTGATTCACTGTTGTCATCTGCCCGTTTCCATGTACATACTATGACAATCTCATTTCCCTTGGCTCTTCCAGAGCAGCTTTTTGTAATAACCAGGTTTGGGATTTCAAACACAGTCTATAATTTATTATCCAGAGAGATGGCTTTTCAGAAAGCTACAATTAGATAAGGTGTTGTTTTGGTTTTTGTTTGGTTGGTTGGTTTTGTTTTGTTTTGGTTGGTTCGTTTGCGGTTTTAATTTTTCAATTCCATGTTCTAGCTTTTGGGATGAGCCTATAGATATATAGCAGAAGAAGGATGAAAAACCAGGGCAGAAAAAACAGTCTGGGGTCTGGGGGGGTTGGGGACTTCCCAGCTGTGTTGATTTGCACTGCAGTAGCTGCATGTCTAAACATTTGCAGAGAAACAATGTTAAAATTAATAAAAATGAAACAAGTTAAAGGCAAAAGAGAAAGGAGAAGTAATTCACTCATGTTTCTGAAGTGCTTTTTTTTGGAACCTAGGAAAGCAGCACATTCACACACCTGTTCCAGGCCTCTTGAACTGAAATCCCAGGAGTATCCTTGTCTGTCTTATACACTTTCTTGTGCTTTCTTTATAATCAAAATATTAATACTGTCAGAGAAATTGTGAAATTGTGTAACTCAAAAAATCTGTCCTGCATTAACTGTCTTTAGAGCTTAAGGTACTTTTGTTACTTGAACTGAGCAATTCACCTTTAAATAAGTGTGCCAGTTCCCCAAAGAGATGAAAACCAAAGTCAGATCTGTCATAACTAATAAAAGCAGAACTTTGTCAGTCAGTCAGCAAAGACCTAAGGGAGAAGGAAATTAATGGGATTTATTAACGTGTTGCTGTTGCCTGAACATGTGTGCTATACAGCTGCTGAATTAAAATATGCCACAGCATTCTTGCAGAGTGATGCTTTTTGTCTATCTTCTCATCTGCTGTTACAATCTTAAAAACAAATAATCATAAGTCTGCTCATTAAGAAAGACTGAAACAATGCCCATCAAGTGAGGATTCATCTATTTTTTATTCACAATTTGGGTAACGACATATGTGTGATTAAAGAAAATACAGATAACTGCAGCTGATGACATTGTCATGTTTTTTTCCCCTCTATACTTACTGCTTCATAGTACTGACAGATGAGTTCATATTATAGCTATTTTTGCTAACAGAAAAAATGTGTAAATCTCTTTTATCTAAAACAATAATTAAAGCTTAGCATAAAAATTGTTTATATGCAGGTACCTATGTGTCCCAATAATTCTGTTTTCAAATGCTTCAAAGTGCAGACAACTCCACTAGAACTTACATGACCAAAACTGATGTTGTCTTCTAATCTTGTGACGTGACTTCACCCATCTGAACTATTCAGGGCATACCTATGAATAAGAAATACTTTTTTTCACACAGTGAAATGAGCTCATAAATGTATCTTATTATTAAACATGAAGAAATATAATGTGTAATATTCTAAGTCATGGATAAATTATCAGACCCCACAGAATACATTTTCATGTTCGATGTTGTTCAGATTTCCTCTTTTCTATCAAAGTGTCAAAAGACAAGGATGTCATTGTCCTTCTGTGATGCAAGCACACACTGTTGGCTCATGTCCAGCTTTTTGTCCACCAGAACTCCCAAGTCCTTTTCTTCAGGGTTGCTTTCTATCACATCATCCCCCAGTCTGCATTGATAGCGAGGATTTCTTCCAACCCAGGTGCAGGACCCTTAACTTGGTCTTGGTGAACTTCATGGGCCCACCTCTCCAGCTTGTCCAGGTCCCTCTGGATGGCATTCCATCCGTCTGGCATAATTGACAGCACCACAGCTTGGTGTCATCTGGAAACTTGCTGAAGTTGCACTCGATCTTGCTGTCAGTACAGGTCCCAGTATAGCCCCCTGAGAGACACCACTTGCCACCAATCCCCACCTGTACTTCGAGTCATCTGTATACATACTTCACACTTAAACAGAAAGTTCTATAACAGCTTCATTGATACTACAATATAAAAAATTGTCTCCTGATGATAAGACATGTGAATCCTACAGCAGGTCCTTGCTCAGGTTAATACTTTTTTAATTTGAAGGACAGCTAGTCAGTCAGTGCTATGAATCAGTAAAAGAGAAAATAAGCTCTACTCCTTTTTAGTAAGTTATGTCTGTCTGTAAGCTTTTGACACTCCTTGGCGTTAATTGGGCTCTGCAAACACTAAGAATGGTGCTGCTGCTGTACACAGATACCTGTGCATTGTGTCTGTAAAATGTCTGGAGAATTGTAGCCTGACTGCTCATACAGGTGAAGCTAAGTACTTTTGAAATCCCTCAAGTAAAAGGCCACTAATGGACTGTTACTTACTTCATGTAGAAGAAAATTAAGATATTCACAACTTCTAATCAGCTTACAGTTGTAGTATCTTAGGGAAGATAAAATAAAATATTAACCCTTGTAGCACCAACCAGAGAATATACATTTCTCTATTGAGAAAAGCTGTGGGCTTCTGTAGGTTTTTATATGAAGAATGTGTCAATACTTTGCTTTCCCTGTCATATCTCTGAGACCCTGCTACTGCTGGTGGCAGAACATCCTCCTGTTTCAGAAACGTGGGATCATCTCTGTCTTGACGCCAGATGCACTGGCAACACATCTGAAGAGATGTAAGTTTTGAAGAGGTTAGCAGACAGTGGTGTGTTGTTCTGCCCAACTAGGGGACATTAACACATCAAGAGCATCAAGAGCATTGTCCTGGTTTGAGGCCAGACAGATCGTCTGTTGCCCCAAAAGGGACAAAAGAATGACACTTGCACAAACGGATTGGAGAGTGATGGAAAGTTTAAATGGAAAAGCAATTGGTGAAGCTACAGAAAACTACAAAGCATAGCGGCAAAGAGTATCCCGAAGCATACAGAGCCCCTAACATGATCCCAAAGGCTTCCCAATACTTCCCTTCTCCCACCTGAGGGTATACCCAAACCCCCCAGGGCTCTTTCTTCCCCCTCCCACTGCTAGGCTAGTCTCAGGCTGGCCAGGTCTGAGACTGCCCCTCCCTCCATTCTCCTCCTGGCATTAGGCCTAGACAGGCCTAAGAGGCCTTGAGATACTCCCCCACCATTACCTGATAGAGAGCATCTCCCACGCGAGTAGACAGGGAAGAAAGAGAAAGAGAATGACTTTGCAGATGGATTTATAGGGCGCAGGATTTATGGGTAGAAATACGCTGTTTCCTGTGTCCACCCCTATTGGGTGGGCACCCGGGACACCAGAGGTGTAATTTATGTGGCAGTAACAGGAGGCACCCAGCCTAAACTGCCACAACCATGCAAGTGGCCCACCTCTTCCAACTCTGAAACAACCCCTTCATCATTCACAAAATCCAGTTATATTTTTGCCATTTATGATTTCTAAAAAGTCACTGCAATTATTTAAGTTGATGTCATTCTACATTTTAGAAATAAACCTTGTGTTCAGAGGAGACTTTGACAGACAGGGAGGCTGCCCATTTTGCCCAGCCCTCTGACTGGGGTTGTCTGGCCATATGGATACAGGCACCAGCCCCAGCTCTGATGTTTCAAGATACCTGCAGGCTAACAAAACCTACTTGGTAGATTGCTTCTGGAACCACTACATTTCACAAGAACACTGAAATCATGTAATTTAAAGGAAATTCAAGACTAAGGAGATTAAATTCTCTGAAGCTGGCACACAACAGTGAAACTCACTGAAGGTGCAAAGAAGGTATAAAATAGTCCTGTCTTCTGCCATTATCGGCATGTGGTACAAGCCACATTTTTTTAAACTCATCTTTCCTTTATGCTTAAATAAATTCTGCACACTACATCATCCCACCACATGGCCACTCACTCACAAAAAGCTTAACAAGGACACATCTGTGAACTCAAGCAAAAGTCTAGAAATTAACTGAGTTTAATAAACTGGGAAAGAAGATAAACAGAGACACTGATTTTGTAGTTTCTGTTGTGAACTGATGGGGTGCTGCTCATATTTGTATGTAAATAGCTAGCTCTATTTTACAGATTCTAGGGGTTTATTCACCTCCAAGAAAATGTTGTTGAAAATAATAACTACGAATTTTTATAATATATTTCTAAAATATATTCTAACGTAGCATATTTTCATATATATTTTTATAATATATTTATGATATATTATTAAATATGTATGTAGAATAAAAAAATCTGTAAAAGAATGAAAATTGGAAAGCTGTTTCCAAAAACCAGTGTTCTATATTAATGAGGTGAAATTACATTTGTAATAATCATTATTTTGCTTTCTTACACCCAATTATGATTTATTTACCTTTCTGCTTTCACCTTTCTGCTCTAACACTGTGAGAAAAAATTAAAGGCACAGCCTTAAAATTATCACAGAGATCAACTAATCATTAAGAAAATGACCTAATAAGTTTAAAGCCATACTTGCATTTAGTTCTAATCTTTATTTCAAAAGTATTTACATATTTCAAATTATATGTATTAATAAATACATGCAAAACAGGTATTAGGAAATATATTAAAAGAGAAAAGGCTTCTGTGGAGAACTTTTTAAGACATCACATGCAGTTTGTGACATCATTTCTCCATACTGTGAATTTTATATGGGTTTCTCCTCTCTCTCTCCTTTTTTTTTTTTTAATAATTTTTTTTGTACTGAAATCCATCATAAACATAGGAACATATCTTTGGGTTGTAGCATTCTCCTGTCTGTTTTTCTGCCCTTTTTATCACTCTGAGGTGAGATACTAGATGTTTTATTTCAGAAACTTATCTTCAGCACTAGACAGCTAGTATTTTTCATATTCTCTGTGTCTTCCATTGAGGACCACAATAATACATTCAGATTAATTTGTAATCTTCAGCAGCAGTTTAATTTAAAATTTGTGCAAATATAAATTGAGTATTTGCACAAGATAATAAAATTACTTCTATAATCCTTCAAGACTCCATTATGGCCTGCTTGCCAGTTATACATTTACTGGGGGAAACCCCCTGATGTTCCTACAGAGGATTATATATTTGATATTCAAGGCTATTCCATAAACTCAGAGAACCTGACATCTGGAGAAATAACACACAAAGCATTTACTAATGCTACTTTTCACATTGACTTTGTATAAAATTATAAAATATATTTGAGAGATTGGCTAAGAATTTAAGAAACTTGAGATGGAGATTGAAGTCCAGACACGACATCATTCATCTGCAGCACTGCAGGCCACAGACCTGAGGAGACGCAGGGTAGTGAGGAGGCAGTGAGAAGAGAGCTGGTGAGAGCAGGTGGTCATGTGGGCTCAAGGTGTCAGGGAGATCTCTAAGAAAAGCAGACATTATTCACTAATAGTAAGTATTAAATCTGCAAAAGTGGGTTGGCTTTTGTATTTTACTATTCTGAGGCTTTTTGCACTTCAAAGCGGAACATGTGGGACAATGGAATAGCCACAGAAGGAATTTATGACCTCTTTCTATTACAATATCACTGTAAAATTTCTTATATCTTTATGGGACATTTATATTGTACACCATTTCTGCACTTATTTTCAGGCATTGAATTAAATTTTGTGAATTTTGCTTGTAGGCACTAGGAAGAAAAACCACATTCTCTCAGCTTTTTAAGTATAACATGGGTAGACACATTATAAACATCTTTTCCATGCAGTGTTCCCTACACGTCGAATGTAACCTGCATGCAATTTTCTCCCACAATCCATGGTCTAAGGAAAGAGTTTGTGCTGAGGTTTGGCGGGGGGGTGGGGGGGGTGGGGGGGGTGGGGTGGAAAGCCATGAGATGGGTAGTCTTTTGACTTTCTGCCTCTCAAGCCACTTTTTAGAATAGAGCTCACTGGTCTGCATATCTGCTGAACCTTCAGGCCCTCTTGCTTGGCAGACTGAACTCCTGATATCATTAGTTCTTCTCTTCATCTTGATTCTCTCTCCCTCCTTAAACCAAAAGTTTAAACAGTAATAGCCTTTGAAAAGAGGCACCCTTAGAGTGCCTGTGTATGTGCATACACTTAGACTGATGAGTAATGCCAAGCACAGATACCAGCAGTAGAAAGCTGTTATCAGAAAGCTGAAAAAAATATTTTACAATGGTGCTTGTTCTGCAGAAAGAATTTATGAGATTTTGGTTTTGTTACCACCTCTTAAACTTTGTGGTTTCTCTTAAAACTCCTTGACTATTGCTATGTGCAGTATTGCCTAATATATCTTACATTATGGAACAAAACCTCATGTGAAAACATCTCTATTTAGATTATGCTTTCATACATCAGAAAAATTATTTTAAAAGCTTTTTGCATGTCTTCTGAGAATTTACTTGATTCCCAAGTCATTTTGCTCAGAAGTGGAATCAGAGTTTATGAAGAATGAGGTGTGGTCTAATTGGCATACTTAAAAATTCTTAAATGTGACTGGGAGATAGAAGCATATTTTAAGAATATGATTTCAAAGAAAGAATTTGTTGGGGCTTTTTTCTTCAAGAATCATTACAGTGGTTAACTGTGTCTTTGAAAACTCCATGAAAACAGTTCAAATTGGAATTTTTGGAGATTAAATTGTTCTGTTGCCCCAGAAGATATAAATCACTAAGGTTTATCTCAGAAGTTAGAAGCTTCTTTGCATGTTCTTGTATGTTCAGTGAACTCAGATTTAGTAAAGGATTTAAGCTCTTGTTTTCCATGAATAATACAGTCTTGAAAATAGGACTTAAAATCTCAGTCTTCTGACTGCCTCAATCTCCATGCAGTCATAAATACACACATTTCTGTAATGGTAGTGATGCACAGGCAGTTTCATGTGCTAGTTTGGGTATTTATCTTTAAAGACAAATTTTATTGTTGCCATGGGAGGCCTCTATTTCAGATACTTTCAGCTGTATGAAAATGAGGCTGTTAATCTAGGAGAGCCAAGAAAAGCAGCCACTTGCCTTGCCCTGTGATCAGCGTCAGAGTACTCCTAATAGTGAGATATCCTTGCCCTGCTGCCACCAGTGTCCCTTCATGACCCAAAATGAGCTGGGAAAACTTGCTTTTTATTTTAATTGGTTTTAAGTGTTACATCTGTATTTTGAGTCTGGCTGAAAGATAATGCCTTAGACCATTGGAAAAGGATTTCTCCCTGATGTCATCTGAGATACACCAGAATTTCTCGTGTGAAATAAAACCTTCCTCTGGTCATGAGCTGGGCTGCAAGATCCTGATTGGCCTCATCCAATTCTCTTAACCCACTAGCATCTCATGATTGCACACGTCCTGCTAAATTGCAAGGAGATGTCATGGTTAAAGATCCAGTGGAAGTCACACCAAAGTATTCACAAAGAACATTTAAAATTATAGGTGTGCTAATCTAGAGTAAAACCTTCCAATTTATAAGTCCCCTAAAACATTGCTCATACATCCCTGTATATGTAGGTTAAACCTACCATCAATAGGTAGGTTTGTTTGCTTTTATTATCTTTCATAGCTGCCTTAGGAGTAGTCTAGAGACTTGCCTAAAGACCAATAGATGGATGGCTGAAAAACCCTCTCTAGAGTAAATCAGAAATTCTGTTACATCAGTTTCACAGTTATACTGGATTTTATGTTTTATGCAAGCAATTTTCAACAACATAAGTGACAGGAAGACTTGTGTGGAATACAGGCACAACCAAGACAAATATATGTAGCAGGGCCTAAAAGATGACAGGCTTGGTTAACACATAAATAAAGCTTTCAAATATGATATCTCAGATAAACAAAGGAAAGAGGAGATTTTGTGAGTTATAAACATCTAAACAGGTAACAGCTCACTGCAGGTAGCATCTCACTGGAAGAGTTGAGAAGTTTGACATGTTTGTTGGAAGAACATAAAAAGATGACAAATATTATAGGCAGAACGAAAGAGACACAATAAAGCTTGTAAGAGAAATTAAATTTATTATGTGGAATAAACATCATAAATCATGTTGTTTGAAGAGACATTAAGAGTTTCCCACCCAGGCAGGTTCATTTTTCCTTTTGCGTGTTTTTCTAACTTTCCTAAAGGCCTTGAATAGTCATTTCAGTGCTCTGTAGTTGTTAGAATGTTTTTCCACCTATCCAGTTTAATTCTTCTATGTATTACAGGTATTTTTAAACACTTTTTCCTTTTGTTCGTTTTTGTTTGGTTTGGTTTGGGTTTTTTGTTTTTCTCAATGTTTAGAACTAAACTCACAGCTTTTCTAGTCACATCCCTTTTCTAATCACAGCTGACTCTTGTCCCCTCCATACCCTTCTGTTACAGGAAAATGTCTACGATCCTTCTCACCCCCTTAAAAAATGGCATTTCACAAATTCACAGAAGATCTATAGCTCTAATTCTAAGCAGAATTCCACTTTTCAATTCATAATTCTAATTCAGTTCTCTTTCACCTAAACCATTTTTTTGTTGAAAGAGAACTAGCCCCAAATAAGGAGAAAGAATTTACAAGCTTTCAGTTTATGAAAAGAAATTGTAAAGACAACATGAGATGGTTTTAAATACCTGTTCACAATTCTAATTTTGCAGTAAATGCACAAGCTATGGGGCAGGGTTGAAACCACTCTCACACTGGACTAGAGGCAGAGAACTGGAGAGCACGAGGACACTGCTAGGAGCCAAGAACTCCTAGACAGGATGTTTTTTTCTCCTAAACTCACAGGTCTCCTTCAGGAATCAGACTGTTCTTTCCTAATGGAGGTAAACATTCATTATAATTTTGTACCTGTCTGATCAGGGAGAACATAAAATATGTTTCAAAGCACAGCCTCTCCTCAAAGTATCAGGTAGGCAGGAAATCTCTTCACCTAGGACTGCTAAAAACAACACTCAGTGGAGCATGGTGGATGATGCTTCCTTTGACAGGTGATGCAGGGAACAGGCAGGTGTCTGTGAGAAATGGTGCTTTGAAATGGAGACATAGCAACCAGATTACCTTGGCTTGCCAGGTTTTTTGAAAATCTGGGCTCTGCCAGGAAAGAGAGATGCTTCTCTTCTAACAAAATTTATATTTGTAAAGTTCTTTCAAGCTTTCTAATTTTTCAAATATCATTGTTTATATGATCATTAAAGAAAAAAAAATGAATTTCAAGTCCTTGATATTAATATGAAAAACAACTGAATGATTCATGAGAAAAATAGCAATTATATTTTTCAAGTGGTTGAGTGGAGTTAAAGGCAATTTTTTATTGTGAGAATTGTTATTTGATATATTTCTCCTTCACAAAACCTCAAGTTTTTTTTTCCTTAGTGCTTGATTGTGCAAAAGCAAAATATTTCTGTAAAGCATAATACCTAGCAGGAATGTCTGAAGAAGACATTCCACTGTTTGCTCTAACCATTCAATGTGATCTGGAAACGCTTTTATGCCATCCTGGAAACACAACAAAGCACAGAATATAAAAAGCAAGTATCTGAAAAAGGTTTGGACAGTTCTGTAACTTGTCTTGAAGAGTCAGCCTTCTTTTACTTTACAGTTCTATATGTGCTTCTTCTCGTGTTGCTCTAAGAAATGAGAAGAACTCCAGTGGCCAAACCTCTGGGATCCAGATAAATGCTGGATATGATATGGGAGGGTATAGATGTATTTCTCAATGCAGATGACTACTTTGTCTCTGGACCCCACTTGTTGTCCACTACCCCATCTATTGTTTTAGATGGTGACCTGTAGATGTTTGGGAGGAATTTAATAGAAAGCAAAATATTGACATCTTGATTTTTGAATCTCAATTTTTAAAGGAAATATAAAACATTTAGTTGAATGATGAATTTTCTTTAAAATAGCAATATTGATGGAAAACTCTTTTCCAGCTGAGTGGAGAGACCAAATTTCAGTTGAGGGCACTGGGATGCTGTTGTGCAGAACAGTACTCTTCCACTTTTCACTGTATTTGAAAAATGTGGGGTTTGTTTTCTTTTTAGGTGAGTGAATGTCTGAGTATTTGAATGAATTTTTGCTTTGAAAATTACATAAACA
The DNA here is from genome assembly GCF_027791375.1 of Indicator indicator. NCBI lineage: Eukaryota > Metazoa > Chordata > Aves > Piciformes > Indicatoridae > Indicator > Indicator indicator. The sequence goes on from NC_072011.1 coordinate 38,369,253, forward strand.
AGAACATTAAAACTGAGTTATAACTGCAAAAAAGAATTGGGGTGTGGTAGAATCCTCAGGTTGTGACTAACTTAAGCAGTCCATGGCTCTGGGAAGCATGTGACAGAAATTGTGCCTAGTGGTGGTAGCATTTCACCAGATTTAAGACACTGAAGCATATTCTCAAGTCTGTGGATGTATAGTATTTCATGGTTTATATGGTAAATAAATTAAATAATCTCCAGAGATGCAGCAATTTCAAAATCTATTCAAATAAATTATTTATGTATTTAAATAAGTAATGGTGATGAATATGCAGCAGAATTGCTGATTTTCATGGTGAGGTGTAAGTATCAATGTCAAAAACATTAATTATTAGAAGGGAAAATCATGAAAACAAGAATTCCTAAAGCACTTAGCATTGTCTCAGGTCTGTAAGACATTAATCTTATTAGAAAATTCTTCCACTTTATTCACTAGTTGGGCCATTACTGAGTGCTTTTAAATATTTCCTGTAGAAACAATTATGCATCATCACTACAAACCCATAGCACACTTTCAGTAAAAGCTTTAATCTGAAGAAAGAGCACTTCTGGTCTACCACTTTTAAACTTTTCTTAAAGACTAGAAAATTACAATAATTTAAGCAATTAGCAAGTTGTGTTCAAAATAAATAAAAAACATAAACTTTTTTCAGATATGAAAAATGCTTTTATTAAGTTTTTTCTGTGGGTGTTTTTTGGTTTTTGTTGTTTGCTTGTTTTGGTTCACATAATCCTTTCAAGACTTTGGTCAGGACCCTTAACAGAAATACAGAAATGTACTGGTTAATATAGCATTATAGTATCCCATAGCTCTCATATGTAATAAAATTTCTATTATTTCATGCGGAAAAGTCCCTGACAAAAACATTTTTGAAAAGGATCTTAAATTTAGAGTAGGGCTTAGAGTGGAAATCTGAAAACTGTGCTTAGTGTCCTTGACTAAAAACAAAAACCTAAAAGTAGTATTTATAATGATTTAGAGCAAATAATTGGGAAAAATACCTATGAGTTTTATGTTTGTGTTTTTGTTTATTTGTTTGTTTGTTTTAAGCTTTTCCTTTACATACATATTAGTACAGATTTTTAAAGCTTTGTAAGTGAATGTGATAATCCACATAGACTGAGCTGATGTATACATCAGGGGAAAAAAGATGTAATTGGAAATATGTATATTTTCCATAGATACTTCTTGGTACCTGGACTAGACATTAAAAACTGAAAATAAGAAAACATTTCTTTGTGAAGAGTGTGGTCAAACACGGGAACAGGCTTCCTAGAGTGGTGGTTGATGCCCCAGACGTGTCAGAGTTTCAGGCATTTGGACAATGCCCTTAATAACATGATTTAACAGCCCTGAATTGCTTGGGCAGTTGGACTAGATGATTGTTGTAGGACCCTTCCAACTGGAAGTATCCTTCATTCTATTCTATTCTATTCTATTCTATTCTATTCTATTCTATTCTATTCTATTCTATTCTATTCTATTCTATTCTATTCTATTCTATTCTATTCTATTCTATTCTATTCTATTCTATTCTATGCTGTGCTGTGCTGTGCTGTGCAGTTCTGTTCTAGTCTAGTCTAGTCTAGTCTAATTTCTATTCTATTCTATTCTATTCTATTCTATTCTATTCTATTCTATTCTATTCTATTCTATTCTATTCCATTCTACCACAAGAGGCATGTCAACTTTTCTGTTGCATTAATCTGGTCTCTTTGGGTGTTGCTGTATTGAAGATATTATATCTCACATATGGGGAAATGTATTTTCATGTTAAAAAATGTTTAACAATTGTTTAATTGCTTATCTAAGGGTTTTGCCTTCTCAGCTTTGCTAAGAAGTTAATTAGTACCAGAGATTTAAAAATGTTAAGTTACACACTTCCATCTAAGCCCTGAAAAATAACACTTAGGTAGAAAGTATGCAGAGAACATATGCCAGGAAATCAAACAGGAAAATAAAAACTTCCTAAATTTTGTGGGATGGCCAATTCATGTACAACATTCATACTAAGGACAAATAAAGAGGTTGCAAGGAATATTCTAAGGAAAAATAGTTTCATAAAATGAACAGAAAACTGGAAACAAAGTGTGATAATACAGTAATGATCAGTAATAGCATTTCAAAGTTTCACAGCACTACTTGTGAAAAAAGAAAGTATCAAAATGCCAGTAAATTTCATCCAAACCATTCTTTGTGCTGTGGATGGGATGACGTTTTCATGTTACTCCACTTATGCCTGAGATGATTCTGACCTCTTTGGCCTCAAGATCTGGCCTTTCAGAAGGCTACTCCAGCATTGTGCTGGGATTCCTGCCTGCCATAGGAAAGAGCTGTTTCTGCTATGGAGAGGTGGTTCAGATTCCCTTGTCCCTATGACCCTGACCTTGCAGAGGAAGATGAAAAGAGATAAAATGAGGCTGATCTGCTAGGGGAAGGATATAGAGATTAGTACTGCTGACTGAGCCAGAATGTTGTTACTTGATGCTTAGATGTCATCAGTGTATTTTCTCTTATCTTGGCTGAAGACTCTGCTGCAACTGATTGTCAGTAATGAGGTCTAGGAATGAAAGTGCTCCTGATCTCCAGTCACGTGAACACTACTAATGCAGCAGTTAAATATACTATGCATAAGGCAAGGTAATTTTAGAGATGCCTCCTGCAGATACCCAGAACTGCAATGAAATATTAATCTTTCCTTGCTTCCCAGTGCTTCCTATAGCAGCTCCCAATTTTCTCATAAAGTGATAAACAAACAAAAAAAAAATCCCCTTAGTAAGTCTGCCAGGAAGAGTTTAGTCAGAGGTATCAGATTCCTCTGGGGGCATTTCTAACCCAAAAAGAAAGGACCTAGCATGGGGATCCTAGCAGGATATATCATCTCAAGTCATGACATGGATCCTGTTTATTGTGTGTCTTAGAAGAGGAGCAGCTGTGCCTCTTTTATGCCTGAGCAAGTACACCTGTAGGTACCCCAAGGTCCACTGTACCTCAGGTACTTCTCTACACACCATGGAAATACATCCTCTTTCACATGTCACTCTGAGTGACTTTCTAATTCAGGTCTCCCAAAGCAGTTTCTCACCTCCCACATCAATTAATTTCACTTACACTTGCGGATAAAAAAAGGCAAATACTATCTCAGTCATTCATTAATATTTTCAGAGCAAAAACTACAAAACAATGAAGGGAAAAAAAAGAGTGGCTTATGTGTTTTTGCAATTTGAGGGTGGAAATATATCCTTTTTAATTACTCAGAAGCAGAGCTTGGACCTCCCCAATGACAATTGAAAACAAATATTTGTTCTCACTTCTCATGCAGAACGACTTTACCAGTTAACTGCTTCTTTCTTTTCCACACCAGGTCAAACCCACATTTCTTTGACTACCATACTCAGGCAGCATGTCACTCAGGTCATTCCTTCAATAGCTTTTCTAAAAACTGGCAGTATCAAAGGATATCAGTGATGGCAGCCCTTTTCCTGACACAAAGGGGAGATTGCATTGGACAGATCCGTGTCACACTATAGAGCCCTGTGCAAAAGTGAGATAGCCAACAGGGGAGATTGCAGTGTTCCTATATGTACTTTAAACTCATGTGGTCAGAATAAATAGATATGTAAAACACTTTCACCCCTCTCTTCCTTGCCTCACTCCTGTATGGAATCAGTATTGTTTTACATAATGCCTAGAAAATTTATATAATATTAATGGATAGGAAGTTTAATCAAATTACAGATTAAATAGTCTAAAATTGTAACTGTAAACATGGCACAAAATATTTTCAAGACATGTCTTCATTAATCTTTCTCTGAATTTCTTCCAGTGAAATGCTATCTAAACAGAAAAGCTCAGTTGTGTAGCTGCCTAATTGCTAGGTCTCTCTGTCTTCAGATTCAAAGTCTTCAAACGCAATTCAATCATTGCTACTTGTTATTTATGCCTGTTTGGTGGTTCTCATCTGGCCTCAGGCTAATTCTGTCAGGCCTGGTGTCTCAGTGGGGCAAGCGAAATGGTTGTGGCCAACCAGACTGAGGAGAAAAGAAGATGGGATCAGAGGAAGAGAAGTCCACGTGGGAAACGTACAACTATTGTTGCTTTTACAGCAATGGATCCGTAGCCAGGCTCCAACAGGAATGATTCAGAAAACAGAAGGGTCTCTGTCAGGAGCTTCTGAGGTAGAAACAAAAGCTTTGGTTTTGTTTCTCAAATAAGCTGTAAGTAGTTGATTTGTATCTGGTACTTTTTTTTGTTTAATTTTAGTTTGTGTTCTCTTCCCGTCTCTCTCCCATCCCTGAAAATTGCAACCATGGAAAGCTGTTTTGGTTTTTGATGACTTTTAAGTGCATGACTTGCATTTTAGTAAAATACACAGTTCCTTCTCTTTTTGAACAGGGTTTTGTACCTACCCTAAAACCCTTTCCTTGCCATCAACATTGTATCACAAAATCAGATGATTGTAGGGATTGGAAGGGACCTCCAGAGATCATTGAGTCCAACACCCCTGCCAAAGCAGGATCATCTAGGGCAGGTCACATAGGAATACATCCACACTTGAAAGTCTCTAGAGAAGGAAACTCCACAACCTCTCTGTGCAGCCTGTTCCAATACTCCATCAGTAAGAAGTATTAAGGTAGAACTTGCTGTGTTCTGGTTTGTATCCAGTGCCCCTTTTTCTATCAGAGGACACCATGGAAAAGCAACTAGCACCTTTTTCTTGACATCCACCCTTCAGATATTTATAAACATCAGTAAGATCTCCTCTCCATATTTTCTTATTTTTTTCCCAGATAAAATAGCCCATGTGTCTCAGTCTTCCTCATCAGACAGGTGTTCTAGTCCTTTAATCATCTTCCTGAGGGGGACTATCCATCAGATATTGAAATGTTTCCTCTTTGTTATACAGTGTTTAGCATAATAGCACTAGGTTTTCCCACCAAGTATTACAGTACTGGAAAACACATAAATATATCCACAAAGCTGAACCTTTTTATAATCACCTCTTATATTCTCCTCAGTTCCTCAAAATAATTCTTGACTTGAGACAACTATTCTTCTGCTAAAGTGTTTCTGAAATCAGTTGTGTGAGCAGTGAGGGAAGGCTTCCTCCACTCTTTCCCCTTCTATCCCTATCATTCAATGTTCCAGTCCAATGGTTTTTCCATTATTGTTTCCAGTGAGCTCATTTTAAAGTTCCAAATGGTTCCTCATATTTATATCTTCTATTAATTTCTTTAATTTACATTTCTTTACTTTCTTTTTTTCATGTCATTATTCATAATGGGATGTGCCACTATCTTTCAGCTTGCAAGTTACATCTATTTTTTTTTTATTCTATGGGTCTGAAAGTGTAAGAGAGACTGATTTCTGTAACCAATTTACTATATTTTTTTTTCTTCAAAACAGAGTCTTTTTTCTCCCCTTTCCAATAAAATATCTAGGATTTCCAAACATAAAATTGCTCAGGAGAGCAAAAGTCTGTTGACTTAGTAAAGCTCTACACTAAAGTTTTGAGCAAAGCATGTTCCAAGGGTGAAAAATGAGGTGTGCAGAGCTCATCTTTTCTTAAATGTAAGTTTCCTAAATAAACATGAAAACAAAATTCATTTTGGAATGAATTCTCTTGCTATTTATGCTGTATTTCGAATGAATATGAATCAGTACCTCTAATAAATCAGCATTCAGGTTTCATTTCTAGATCAATTGGAAAAGGCAATTACAGCTTTTCTTAGGAGAACAGGGGAAACTCACTGCTATATTACAGTAGAATTGAAAAGTCTGCTTTTCAGTGAGATATCCTGAAGGCACAACAAATATTTCAAACTCTGAAGAGCCATGATATTAACTGCACTAAGAGTCAATTCTAACAATTAAGATCTTAGCTCAGGAAAAAATGTTAAGCAAATGCAGAAGACTGAACTAAGCACAGAAGAGAGAGTAATGAGAACATTTGAAAATGAGAGGACCTCAAGGGGGACAGATAGGAACATGATGAATTGCCTGCTAGTGATAATAAATCATATGTACATGTTGCATCTGTGAGAAAAGGCTAATGATTATGCTTGTTCTAAACCCCATAGGCCAAAGTAGACCTTGCCTCATATTGTACTTTATTGTTTCTTTATTTCTATACCTAAGTTTAGAAATTACATCATATTTCTTTTCTTTGAGGTCCAGAAACTAGCTGTGTGCTGAAAAGATTGAGATTACTTGTTGCTTTCAGAAATGCTTGAGTTCACAAGACGAAGCCTCGATTTATTTCCTTCTGGGAGAACTGAAGCACTGCAAATTGGAAAAAAAATTGCTGGATACTGCTGTTAACGTAACATCACAGCTCCTGACAACTTGCTTGTTTATGTACAAGGATTTCTCTTCTATGAATGAGTAAGATGATCATATTTAAAAACAGGTAACTTCTTTGTTTTTGAGCAGACCATGAAGCTTACAAAGATAGTTGCTATTCAGAACTATTCACTAAATTATGACTAAATCACTGAATAAAATCTGTTAATGTTTGACAGCGGTTTGTCTGTTTGTAATAGGTGGTTGGTCACTTGAAGCACAAGCCCTTGTTTGGCTTCTCCAGCTAAAATATGAACTTCTGTAGTGGTGCAAGCTATAAAGATTCAAAGTTCTGCCTCAAGGAGTGCTCATTGCTTCTAGATTAGCAGTTATTCAGTATTCATAGCATTCATTAAGTCCATTAATTCCATGTCTTTCAAAAGATAACGGTAATATTTAATAGTAATAATCACAGACTGGTTTGGGTTGGAAGGAACCTTAAAGATCATCTAGTTTCAATCCCCCTGCCATGGCCAGAGACACCTTCCACTAGAGCAGGTTGCTTAAGGCCCCATGCTCAATGACATGCTTCTCAAGTTTTGACAAAAAGATATAGTCCCAGAATAAAATGATGCAGTTCTGGTCTTCAGGCCTCTGCTGTAAGGGTCAGTATTATTTCCAAGCTAAGGTGCTAAAAAGATAGGGGGAAATAATTTATTCACAAGAACATTACTCTAGGCTTATTTTGTTCTCTTTCTGGCATACTTCTCTTTAGCACTTCTAGAGGCTCACAACTCCACATGGCTGGCAGAGAGAGGAAACAATGCCAAAGTAATGCCTTCATGGATAAGCATGTCCCTGCTAATCTTTTGCCCACAGGGTGCCAAATGAGGGAGACTCAAATTCTACATGGCATTGCTCCTAGAAATGGGAGTGTAACTGGGAAGGAATGTTCTACCTGCTTGCAAAAGTAGAGGAATGTTAGTGAAAGAGCTCATTAGAATTGTACCTCACTGAATATCTGCAGCAGACTATGCATAAGACAGGGAGGATATTTTCTTATAATCATAAAATCAGTCCTCAAAAATATGCAGTTCTATAGTAAATATTTATGCAAGGTGTTGATTTTATGTAAAGTTTCTCTTTGTCACTTACGGAAATTTCCCCTGAGATTCAAACTCAATCTTTGTCCAGACTTGACTGTTTAGCTGAATATAGAAGGAAGATTTGTTTTGGTTTCTTTGTTGTTGTTTGTTTTTGTTTTATTTTGTTTTGTTTTGTTTTGCTTTGGTTTGGTTTGGGTTGGGTTTTTTTAGGAGAGGGGGACTGATCTAACATAATGGGTTTTGCTTTATAGTTGAGAATCCATTCATATTCATAGTACTGGGAGATGAAGGTTGCTGTCTAACATGAGGCCAGTGGCTACTAGTCCACCAGTCAGTGCTGCAGCTGCAAAAGTGTCACAGGAACCAAGAACTTTGGCACCCTGAGGTGGGATATGAAGAAACATTACCACCGTGTTGTGCATTTGGATGCATGGAGCAAACAGCTGGGGATGCTCAGGACATCTGGAAAGGAAGGATCATCCTTTCATTAACAGTAGTCCTGTCTCCTTCACTCCCTGAAATGTGAGATAAAAATGAGGAAGTGTCAACTTCTTTTTGATTGTATTGTTATATTCAAATTATCTGCCATGTCATATTGATGAGAACTAAATAATATGTTGCGTTATGAAAATGCATCCCCTCAAACACTCTCAAGGAGGGAAGAGGGTCAGCAGCTTCCTGAACTCTTTTTGAGTGGCTGGTCAATGAGGTCATAATAGCTTGCTGCATGCTGTATTAGTGCATTGGGCAGATTGCAGTTTCTATCTTTTTAGGAAATAATGGCCAATGATATCCTAGTACAGTTTTCTCAAGCTGTTATGTATGTACAAACACTTAAAGAGGTCAAAGTGCATCTAAGATGGAGATATGGTCCCACAGATAATTTCTACTACTCAGGCATGAACCCTGCCTAAACAGATGATTTAGTAAGCAAAGAGTTTTTCTTCCATTATTAACTATCTGGGTGTTAATGAAAATGTTTGAGTAATTCAATTATTTTCTAGTGCTGTCAGGATGACAGAGTCTATGTACTTTAGGACACAATTTTGTGCTAGAATATCTATATTACAATTTGATTCTAGGAAAAAAAGTAGATATACAGATGAGAAAGCTCACCCTGCACAGATTTCTTATCTCCATTTTTTCCTTTTCTGTTTTATTTCCAAATAGGAAGTCATCAGAGTTATATTTTTCCTGATTAACATGTTTCTTCATCAACGATAATTGCAGCCATTAAACTAGATTGCCTCCTCTTAATCTTCCCCTGCTTCAAGACTATTATGCAGAGAAATAATGTAAACTCTCAGATTTAGAGGCTGTAAGTGCCAATCTTGGAAGTAGAGAAAAATATTGTTTTAATAAAAAGCCTTTCCATCACAGTTACCTTAAAGAAACACATTGATGGCATTTTTTAAAATCACCAGAAATATGCATAAAAAATGAGAGATATTTTCATCAGCATGAAGAAATGAAGGTATCAAAGCTGATGATGTTCTCACATGCTTCATTTGTGTAGCTCAACAGACAGCTTAGAATTAAAGAGAACCCCAGGCAAGGAATCAGAGAAGCAAATAGAAGCACTTGAAGTCTTAATTTATATCTTGATATAAAGTTTATAAGGGTAGATAAGAACGTAGGTAGAGAAAACATTAGGTCTCAGCAGTCTAACCAGTCTGATTAATATCTCCTCGGGCAGAACTTATATTTATAAGACAGTTCAGAAGACACAACTGGGTTTATAAAGGCAAAACCTGGCATATCTGCCAGGATTGGCACATAATGGAGGTTGAATAGTTCCTTTGGACCCGCCTTGTTAAAATATGATATTAATCTTGTGGTAAGTTTTAAAGATCTCATGATCTGAGTGAACATAATAGCCTTTGCAGCACTGAAACATCATACTGATCCTCCTGTCATTTTTTGAACACTTCATCAAAGATGAATTAGAGCTGCAGCATGTTCAGGAAAATACAACATTTTAAAATGTTAAAATAAATTCTAAACTGTCTCTAGTTTTCTAGTGTATAAATAAAACCATTGACTTCTGTATTGAATAATTGATATTCAGTAATGGTATAGTCTGTGGTCAATCAATTGGGTTTTGATATTTGAAAGTTAGTAAGCAAACAAAGAATGCTTATTACCAGAATGAGCAGAACCATTCTAGCTTTGCTGTGAAGAGTAAAACATGCATATTTAGAGAAACCTAATATTTATTTATTATCTAATTTCTAAGATGGCTTGGGAAAATTGTCATTGGTGGATTTTAAGAATTGGTTATTTGTTCTGGAAACAAGGGACTAGAATGTAAAAAAAAAAACCAAAACAACCAAAACCTCTAATAAATCAGCATTCAGGTTTCATTTCTAGATCAATTGGAAAAGGCAATTACAGCTTTTCTTAGGAGAACAGGGGAAACTCACTGCTATATTACAGTAGAATTGAAAAGTCTGCTTTTCAGTGAGATATCCTGAAGGCACAACAAATATTTCAAACTCTGAAGAGCCATGATATTAACTGCACTAAGAGTCAATTCTAACAATTAAGATCTTAGCTCAGGAAAAAATGTTAAGCAAATGCAGAAGACTGAACTAAGCACAGAAGAGAGAGTAATGAGAACATTTGAAAATGAGAGGACCTCAAGGGGGACAGATAGGAACATGATGAATTGCCTGCTAGTGATAATAAATCATATGTACATGTTGCATCTGTGAGAAAAGGCTAATGATTATGCTTGTTCTAAACCCCATAGGCCAAAGTAGACCTTGCCTCATATTGTACTTTATTGTTTCTTTATTTCTATACCTAAGTTTAGAAATTACATCATATTTCTTTTCTTTGAGGTCCAGAAACTAGCTGTGTGCTGAAAAGATTGAGATTACTTGTTGCTTTCAGAAATGCTTGAGTTCACAAGACGAAGCCTCGATTTATTTCCTTCTGGGAGAACTGAAGCACTGCAAATTGGAAAAAAAATTGCTGGATACTGCTGTTAACGTAACATCACAGCTCCTGACAACTTGCTTGTTTATGTACAAGGATTTCTCTTCTATGAATGAGTAAGATGATCATATTTAAAAACAGGTAACTTCTTTGTTTTTGAGCAGACCATGAAGCTTACAAAGATAGTTGCTATTCAGAACTATTCACTAAATTATGACTAAATCACTGAATAAAATCTGTTAATGTTTGACAGCGGTTTGTCTGTTTGTAATAGGTGGTTGGTCACTTGAAGCACAAGCCCTTGTTTGGCTTCTCCAGCTAAAATATGAACTTCTGTAGTGGTGCAAGCTATAAAGATTCAAAGTTCTGCCTCAAGGAGTGCTCATTGCTTCTAGATTAGCAGTTATTCAGTATTCATAGCATTCATTAAGTCCATTAATTCCATGTCTTTCAAAAGATAACGGTAATATTTAATAGTAATAATCACAGACTGGTTTGGGTTGGAAGGAACCTTAAAGATCATCTAGTTTCAATCCCCCTGCCATGGCCAGAGACACCTTCCACTAGAGCAGGTTGCTTAAGGCCCCATGCTCAATGACATGCTTCTCAAGTTTTGACAAAAAGATATAGTCCCAGAATAAAATGATGCAGTTCTGGTCTTCAGGCCTCTGCTGTAAGGGTCAGTATTATTTCCAAGCTAAGGTGCTAAAAAGATAGGGGGAAATAATTTATTCACAAGAACATTACTCTAGGCTTATTTTGTTCTCTTTCTGGCATACTTCTCTTTAGCACTTCTAGAGGCTCACAACTCCACATGGCTGGCAGAGAGAGGAAACAATGCCAAAGTAATGCCTTCATGGATAAGCATGTCCCTGCTAATCTTTTGCCCACAGGGTGCCAAATGAGGGAGACTCAAATTCTACATGGCATTGCTCCTAGAAATGGGAGTGTAACTGGGAAGGAATGTTCTACCTGCTTGCAAAAGTAGAGGAATGTTAGTGAAAGAGCTCATTAGAATTGTACCTCACTGAATATCTGCAGCAGACTATGCATAAGACAGGGAGGATATTTTCTTATAATCATAAAATCAGTCCTCAAAAATATGCAGTTCTATAGTAAATATTTATGCAAGGTGTTGATTTTATGTAAAGTTTCTCTTTGTCACTTACGGAAATTTCCCCTGAGATTCAAACTCAATCTTTGTCCAGACTTGACTGTTTAGCTGAATATAGAAGGAAGATTTGTTTTGGTTTCTTTGTTGTTGTTTGTTTTTGTTTTATTTTGTTTTGTTTTGTTTTGCTTTGGTTTGGTTTGGGTTGGGTTTTTTAAGGAGAGGGGGACTGATCTAACATAATGGGTTTTGCTTTATAGTTGAGAATCCATTCATATTCATAGTACTGGGAGATGAAGGTTGCTGTCTAACATGAGGCCAGTGGCTACTAGTCCACCAGTCAGTGCTGCAGCTGCAAAAGTGTCACAGGAACCAAGAACTTTGGCACCCTGAGGTGGGATATGAAGAAACATTACCACCGTGTTGTGCATTTGGATGCATGGAGCAAACAGCTGGGGATGCTCAGGACATCTGGAAAGGAAGGATCATCCTTTCATTAACAGTAGTCCTGTCTCCTTCACTCCCTGAAATGTGAGATAAAAATGAGGAAGTGTCAACTTCTTTTTGATTGTATTGTTATATTCAAATTATCTGCCATGTCATATTGATGAGAACTAAATAATATGTTGCGTTATGAAAATGCATCCCCTCAAACACTCTCAAGGAGGGAAGAGGGTCAGCAGCTTCCTGAACTCTTTTTGAGTGGCTGGTCAATGAGGTCATAATAGCTTGCTGCATGCTGTATTAGTGCATTGGGCAGATTGCAGTTTCTATCTTTTTAGGAAATAATGGCCAATGATATCCTAGTACAGTTTTCTCAAGCTGTTATGTATGTACAAACACTTAAAGAGGTCAAAGTGCATCTAAGATGGAGATATGGTCCCACAGATAATTTCTACTACTCAGGCATGAACCCTGCCTAAACAGATGATTTAGTAAGCAAAGAGTTTTTCTTCCATTATTAACTATCTGGGTGTTAATGAAAATGTTTGAGTAATTCAATTATTTTCTAGTGCTGTCAGGATGACAGAGTCTATGTACTTTAGGACACAATTTTGTGCTAGAATATCTATATTACAATTTGATTCTAGGAAAAAAAGTAGATATACAGATGAGAAAGCTCACCCTGCACAGATTTCTTATCTCCATTTTTTCCTTTTCTGTTTTATTTCCAAATAGGAAGTCATCAGAGTTATATTTTTCCTGATTAACATGTTTCTTCATCAACGATAATTGCAGCCATTAAACTAGATTGCCTCCTCTTAATCTTCCCCTGCTTCAAGACTATTATGCAGAGAAATAATGTAAACTCTCAGATTTAGAGGCTGTAAGTGCCAATCTTGGAAGTAGAGAAAAATATTGTTTTAATAAAAAGCCTTTCCATCACAGTTACCTTAAAGAAACACATTGATGGCATTTTTTAAAATCACCAGAAATATGCATAAAAAATGAGAGATATTTTCATCAGCATGAAGAAATGAAGGTATCAAAGCTGATGATGTTCTCACATGCTTCATTTGTGTAGCTCAACAGACAGCTTAGAATTAAAGAGAACCCCAGGCAAGGAATCAGAGAAGCAAATAGAAGCACTTGAAGTCTTAATTTATATCTTGATATAAAGTTTATAAGGGTAGATAAGAACGTAGGTAGAGAAAACATTAGGTCTCAGCAGTCTAACCAGTCTGATTAATATCTCCTCGGGCAGAACTTATATTTATAAGACAGTTCAGAAGACACAACTGGGTTTATAAAGGCAAAACCTGGCATATCTGCCAGGATTGGCACATAATGGAGGTTGAATAGTTCCTTTGGACCCGCCTTGTTAAAATATGATATTAATCTTGTGGTAAGTTTTAAAGATCTCATGATCTGAGTGAACATAATAGCCTTTGCAGCACTGAAACATCATACTGATCCTCCTGTCATTTTTTGAACACTTCATCAAAGATGAATTAGAGCTGCAGCATGTTCAGGAAAATACAACATTTTAAAATGTTAAAATAAATTCTAAACTGTCTCTAGTTTTCTAGTGTATAAATAAAACCATTGACTTCTGTATTGAATAATTGATATTCAGTAATGGTATAGTCTGTGGTCAATCAATTGGGTTTTGATATTTGAAAGTTAGTAAGCAAACAAAGAATGCTTATTACCAGAATGAGCAGAACCATTCTAGCTTTGCTGTGAAGAGTAAAACATGCATATTTAGAGAAACCTAATATTTATTTATTATCTAATTTCTAAGATGGCTTGGGAAAATTGTCATTGGTGGATTTTAAGAATTGGTTATTTGTTCTGGAAACAAGGGACTAGAATGTAAAAAAAAAAACCAAAACAACCAAAACCAAACCCAAACAAAAAATATAACCCAAAAGATTATTTTCATAAATTCATAACTCATATATTTCTATTTCAAAGTTTCTCAACTGGAATTTTCACAGGATGATATTTTAACTCCTAGAGGTTGTGAAGTATTCTCAGAATTCATTGAGGCTCCCTTTTGTAATGATCATTAAAATAAGTATATTTCCTGCAACAATGAAGTTTCTCTTATTTTTTTTTTCAGGATCAGTCAAGCTATTTCAACCACTGCAGTCCTCCTTTCCTTACTGCAGCAACCTGGCTGCCCTCCAGCTGTACCTTTCAGGGATTAGTTGATGTCCTCTACCAGGACAATTATTTCCAATATCAAAAGGTTTGAAAGATGCTTAAACATACACTCTATGTTTTCATGACCTTACTTTTCTGCATATCTAATTGCAATAACTCTCAGTATGTTGTGTTAAGAGCAGAGGACAGTGAGGATATGGAAGTTGGAGCAGTCACTGAAAAGTGACTGAAAAGGAACAACCTTGATCCTCAATCCTTTCACCCAATGCTGACATCATAAAAAACTAAAGATGATGAAGTATACAAACAAGTCAGTCCCGGATGAGTTCCTTACCTGTTTGTAAATACTATCCATCATAGAGGAAAAGGTCTGCCAACACTGGTGGGGTGAGGCACCACTGAAGTCTGAGAAGATACAGCTCCCCCTGCCCCCTGCCACTGTGATGCCCTGAGATGGCTTCTTTTTCTTACTCATTTTTCAATTATGTTGTCACTCCAGCAGTGGCAACATCTGTAGAGCACATAGGTTTTTGATTAAAAAGAAAAAGTTTGTGAGAAGTGAATAAAGCATTCTCAGTCTGTGATTTCATCTCTGTTTGTCATATCTATTTCTAATTTACCTACTTTTGAATCTGAGCAAAAAGTTTATTATCACTTAATTCTATAAAATATTTTCTAAAAATGTTTGTGTGTGGGAATGTGGAGCCTAATTAAATTAAAATTACCTAATAATTTTCATAGTAAAAGTTATTGTATATTTGCAATCTAATTACAGAGTAGTTTCATGAAAATGGAAAAGTTTTTAGTGGAACAGAGTGTGAAACATTATAGGAAATAATTTTGTCCAATTTGTCCATCATTTTTTGCCTAAAACATACAAGGATGCAATTGTTTGCATCGTACTCTCCAAAACATTTTGCCAAAAGGAGTTCATCATTCAGATTTGGATGAGTGTTTAAGTGCTTTTCTTTCATTTCAAAAACTTTACATTCAATTATCCTTCTACAAACCATGAAAATACTTCTGGTGGACAGACAGATCTTCATCCTGTCCTTAGGTGCTTTTCAAGATAAGAGATGGGAAATAGAAGCGCATCTGTATACTGAGTGATAAGGGTGAAAACACAGAATTACAGTGATTTATAGTATATCTGAGGTACATGTGGAGTAATTTTTTCTTTGATTCTTTGAAAGAAATGAAGATTTGCTCTTGAAGCTATGCTTGGAAGCATTAATTGGGAATTATCAGAACTAATTGCAAGTACAGTGAAACTTCTGTAAGGTTACACAACTGCAGGAGAACAACTTTTTTTCCTGATACATGGCTAATTGTACACAATTTACCTAGGGTGCTTTGCATTATGTTACAAACTGTTTTGAATAGCAGCAATCTTCATAGTCATAGTATTCATGAGAGAACTGTTATCTAGGGGAGGAATATTTCAGGTAAACTTTAGATGGCAACTCTTATTTCGTCGCTTGCTACATCTTTAGGAACTATGTTGCACTGTTTAAATTCAACATGCTTTAGAGAGAGGGTTAAGGCCTGGCTCCTGCCTTAATTTATGTTGGGAGAGAGAGAATTGGTCCCAAAGCTATTCAGGTCTATATAGTAAACCATAAAATGAGGAGATCCCTTTTAACCACTGAATGAAGGTGAAGATATAGCAGAACTTCATTCTGTCTATAAAAGGGGGAAAGGTCCTGACTGAGGTCAGGATTGGGCCTATCTGCTACTGATGGATGTTGGAAAGCACAATGCCTACGAGCAAATCAAGACAAACCTCTGCTAGGAATGAATGCTGCACATCTGAATGCATCATGTCTTGCTCCCTACTTGATAAAGAGATTCCAGTCTGTTAAAAAAAAAACCCACACAACATTGGTGGTGAATGAATGTAGCAATATTAGATCTACACCTGTATCAACTACTTTGCACACATTCCATCACAAACATTGTAATCCTAAGGGAGGACTAATAACACTGCTACTTTCTCTGACATCACTAGCCTTTACAGTGATCTTGGGAACATGGGAACAACAAGAATGTGCTTCCAGGGTCCTTCACCTGCTTCTCTGATCCTGAAGTAAAATTGCAAGGTACTTCTTGAACTGCAGCAGTTTCTATGGTACTATCAGGCATCAAGCTAGAGACACCTAAACCACACAATACGATATATTTCTTACAATGTAAGTACATGTGCTTAAAAACCCCCAACCAAACAAACAAAAATTAAACAAAACAAAACAAACTCCAACAAACAAAAGAAAAACAAACAACTTCAACAAAAAATAAACACAAAGGAAAAAACCCCAACCAAACCGAACCAAACAAAACCACCCAACCAACCAAAAAAACCCAAACCACAACTGAATGTTTTTTATTTTTGTTGAAGTTTTATCCATGGGAAAGGAAAGACTGAAAGGAAGCACTGACAAATCACTAATTTCAAAACTGGAAAGAAAATTTTAAAGCACTCAGAAAATTTGTGCGTGTAGCTATTTTGAAACTAACAACAGAGTGATGACATCTTGGAATGAATGCCTACAGTGTTAGAAAGCATAGGATAAATTAGTTTCAGATGGATGACAGATATGTTTTTAAAAAAGCTTAAGTAAGTTAGAAATCTAAATCTTCTTTTCAGACATGACTAAAGACACATAGACAGTTTTTTTTAAATATAGCTTAGCTCCTGAGCTATATACATCCTTTGAAAACTGTTTAAATGTAAGACAATTTTCTTTGTAAAGAAGAAAATGCAAGACATTTTAGGCAGGCTTAGTTGTGGAGGTTTTTAAGAAGCTTTACTAAGAACTGTTGAGTTGAGACTTCAAGAAAATAGGTGTCTCAGAAACCTCAAGACTTGGCTAAAGGATTTCAGGATAGTTCCTGGCATTTCTATTAATCATTTCCCAAAATGAGCAGCAGTAGAGGTAATGGGAGCAGAGGAAAATATAACAGTCATTAATAAAAGCAAATAATGTTTAGAATTCACCAGTAAGCAATAAGAAAATAAATTGATTTGCCCAGGATGTCAATAAAAATGTACATGCTTATAGCAATATATCCTACAGTATTTTCAAAGCATATTAATAGAAGGGATATGTGTCACTGTTGTTGAAATCTATGTGGACATCTTGTGACAGGAACATTTCCTGTCAGAAGTGCATTGAGCCCTCCGTTTTCTTATCCATCCTTGTGCATCATGTGCTCTGGTCTCTACCATGGAGAACAATCTGGTTTTAGTTAATTTAGTTCATGTAGTTACTAAAAAATGAGTTATTCTCCAGACTCAATAAATATTGATGAATTTTCACACAGTACAGTATAACAATATTTGTTCGCAAACTGCGAACTGCGAACTCCATTGCCACTCATTTTGCCAATACTTTATGTTCCAAATCTATAGATTTTATGTCAACTTTACATGTTTGGGATAAGGATTGTTCTGGTCCAAACATTGCAGGCACATAGTATTAACAACATTAGAATTGTTTATCAGAAGTGTACAAATCTTGATGTCCTTCATAAAGGCCAGATAAAATGAACCTTTCTTTATGAACATATATACATATACAGCAATACTTCTGTGTTGTGTGCTGCTGCAGTTAACATACTGTGGTAACATTGCTTTAAAAACACAAAACTTTGTCATTAATTTGAGAATCAGAGAATCATAGAATCAGTCAGGGTTGGAAGGGACCACAAGGATCATCTAGTTCCAATTCCCCTGCCATGGGCAGAACTTTCATATAAGGAGTAGAATAACACAGCACAAGATGTAGTCGCATTTCCAGTGTTATAAGGTTGTTAATTCTGATAAACTATTTCTTGAATGCTTAATTCTATACTCCATGTGGCCTTTTTCAAGATTTTTTTGAGCACTTCTGTGCTTTCTGTAAGTGTCAGAGTCCTCACCTAGCTGCTACTATAACATGAAAAAATATCATCATATAACAATATATTTAAAGAGGAGCTCTCAGAACTTTACAAGTATTCTCAAAGCTTGGGTCTCTATTAAATATTGACAACAATTTTTTTCTCAGTATTTGTTGCAGTTGAGGGGAGGCTTATTTATTAATTACCCTCACAACAATAATTAATAAAATGATATGGCAAATGGGTATTAATAAAAATAGTAACCCTTTATTAATGAAATATGCCAAACTCGTTAAAAGTATCATTGTAGAGTCGGAAGATATATTTACAAAGGGAATCATGCAGTCTCAGGGCAAATACAAACTATTCTATGCAAATTAGGAGGCAACAACTTGGAAAGAGAAAGTCCCTGAGAGCAGTTAGCGCTCAGTAACAGCAGGGAGGAGGCTCAATAAGAACCGTTAAACCCAAAGGGCAGTGAATTAGTTACTCACAGCTGATTTCACCCATATAAGGGATGCTGCTGCTGCTGCTGCATTAGGTTTGGGGCGCTCTTGTAAGGTGCAACACAGCAGACTGATGGCAGGAAAGGTTTACCACTTAGTTCCAGGCTGGTCTGGCCTCAGGCAGTTAACGACGCTCTTGGCGATGGGCACTTGTGTGGTTTCTGGGTAAACTGAGGCATGGCATGATTCTAGTGGCAAGGGGAAGCAGGCTAGGCAAATTCAGCTTCTAGGCTTGTGGCTTCTCCAGCTTGCACATATATGGCTTGTGGCTTTATCCCAGGCTCTGGACCAGGCACTCGAGGCAGGGCAGGGCAACTTGAGGCGGCAAGGCCTGAAGCAAGGCAAGGCTTCAGCAAGCTTGAGCAAGGCAAAGGTGACTACCAAGCCACTTGTATATATACAAAATGCCAGAGGTCAATTGGTCCAATGGGGCACTGAAGCTAACATGTAGCTGCCCAATGGAAAGGTATTCTGCCAGGCTATAACCATAAAAGGCAGAAGCAAGGACCTTGTATCTGGGGGAGCAGTGGGCAGCTTATGTGCTCTCACTCCAGATAAACAGGATAAACATCTTGTTTACCAGACAGGCAGGAGTCCTGTCCCCTTTGTTCTTTTTTCTGCATTGCCCTGTTTTCCTGCAGGAAGGAGGGGAGAGAAAGGGACCTGTCTAGACATCTTAAGGCCTGTCTGGATTTGTACTTGGCCATGCCATGGTCCTTCCACCACAGTATTTTTATAAGACTTCAATGAACACGTTAATTTCAGGAAGACATGTTATGGTTTATACAAGACCATTTTAGCTAAACAAAAATGAATAATCTTGTTACATCAAATAGAGGATATAGAAAAAATAAGTTTCATTGACTCTTTGGCAGACATTTTCAATAAAACCAGCCACCCAGAAACATATTTAATCATCTTAGTAAAGAGGATTTGATTTTCTATGGCAACCGAATACCTGTCACATCCAAGAACTTGGATTTTTTGAAATTTTGTTACATAAAAGATGGCTGCAGCACTCTTTGAGGGAATATTTGTTCATCTCTCCCAGGTGTGTGCTCCTGCTACTGCTTTTGTACCATTCAGATTTTTTAGGTGAAAGTTCATAAGCAATGTTTTTTACTTTTGAGTGTTTAAGCTCCATCAACCTCGCTGGACATAAGACACATTTAGGCTGAAGTACATATTCTTTCCTGAATATAACTGCTTTCTCAGTCAAAATGTATGCTCTTAATAGTAACATTTTATATCCTTTCCCCCTCCTCCCCCTCTGAGCCCTAGATTTCTGTGATATTTTGCATCACAGTATCACAGTATATCAGAGGATGGAACGGACCTCAAGAGATCATAGGGTCCAACTCCCCTATCAAAGCAGGATCACTTAGAGTAGTCTGCACAGGAATGCATCCAGGTGGATTTTGAAAGTCTCCAGAGAAGGGGACCCCATAACCTCCCTGCATAATGAAATTAAATTAGTAGCCTTAGTGGACTGTGTGGTAGGAATTACATAAACATCTCATTTAGATGTAGCCTGGCTTTTACTACCAGCTCCTGAAGTGGAATTCTATAAGGCAGAATAGTTACAAGTTAATGTCACCTGTAGGTCTGTTTCCTACCATGAGCCCCCAGGAACACTTCCATGTGGTAGCTGCTCTTGTGGTTGGGAGTGATGGTGTCTGAGAGCCCTGGGAAGGCTCCTGGGGATACGTCAGCGTGTGTAGGCAAAGCTAGGTTAGTACTAACCCCTGCCTCCTTACCACATCTTAAAGGGACATGCTCTTTCTTGATTTAGATGCCTGCATAACTGTCTTTCTCAGATACTGCTGGAGAGGGTTGTGGTTAATAAATCACCTTTGATTTGATGAGATATTTTCTTCAATAACATGAAATAAGAATGAGAAAGAGCCAAGTTTCCAAACAGTATATTCTGAAATAATGCAAATGTGAAATAGGAATACAAGTTGTTGCACAGGTTTCCTATCTGACAGTGCTAATTAAAAATTTTAATAACATTTTGTTTTCCTGAGAAATCTATTTTCAAGTGTAGTTGATTAGACAAGAGGAAAAACTACATTTGCTTGAATTTAAAGGCAGGCAATTGATTTCAGAAAGCCAAAGGCTTTTGTGGTATAATGTAATGGCCAACATTTTAATTGCTGGCCCCAGGTACCAAAATCCTTAATTTGTTAGAAGAATTCGGATGCAGAACAGAATGAACTGACACTTGAAGAGCTTGAAGAAAAATAGTATATTTCAAAATCACTAGATTTTCATTCTGAATTTTGTGAGACTTTTATGTTATTGTTTGTATTAAAAATTGATCTAGAAAAAACCCACAAATTCTAAATAAAACTCACTATTTATTGACATTGAATCCTTGGTCTGTTTACACACAAGTTGCTTCTGTGCAGCTTAAATTGTATAGAAAGAGATACAGAATCATTCATATATCAGGAATTTGTAAAAAATACAAATCAGGAATATCTGATATCAAATAGACATTTTGCTTGAAAGTTGGTGTTCTAAAATTTGTCTATTCATGTTGGATTCAGTGCTCGTCTGTACAAAATGCCAAGAGTCCTTCTTTTAAAATTTTCTTTAAAATATTAATGCATCTTTCTTGTCAGAATCTCTACCAGAAGTGTGCATTAATTTGCTATTACATGGGTAAATTCTCCCTTGGATATGCATTTCTATATCTGTATGTAACGTGACAATTTGATATACAATTTACAATAAAAAGACATTAAGAAATTTTATTTTGGGTCAAATCAAGCATGGCTAATTCAAAATGTAATACTCCCTTTTCAAGACCAGAAAATGAAAGTCTATATTTCAGAGATATTTATGTTTTGCTTTTATGACATGTCTTAATATTTCAGTGCTGGAAACCCAGATGTAACTTTCTTGTCAGTTGGGACAGTTTAAACCTACTTCCCAATATATGAAATCTCTATATAGTTTTGAAGATACTGTGATTCAGAGTTTCTCTGGGTGACACTTTTTCACATGTATGATCATAGTATCTATGAATGAATATCTCGTTCCTCACCACGTTGTCAGGCTGCAGAGCTGCTGGGTCAGTGATCTCTTTCTACATGATTTCAAATTTTTCACACTTCATATTACGCTTTATCTACATCAATTTTACAGTACTTCATAATATATAAAATGCATTTCCCAGGAGAGTATACTGAATGAAACAGGATTCTTCAGAAAATAGTGTATTGTCACGAAGCTGACATGTAAATATTCATAAAACTTTGTATTAAGATTTCAACCTTACTGATGAACAGGGCCATGTAATAGAAGCCTAAGGAGGTTTTGGACAACTGTGGCCTATGGATTTCTTTGTATTTTATATTCTTTACACAGTAGCATGTAGTTTATGATTTGCACTTCCATTTAAACTTCCATTAACATTCTGTATTTCTATCCAATCTTGTGTGGAGTTTTTCTTTAACTACTTTCAGAAGAGTTAAAGAGACTGCCTTGCTCTTTAAAGACAAGACAACCTCCAGACTTCCAACCCTGACACAAATCCACATATACATATGTTCACAACCTTAAAAATGGAAAATCTTCATGTGATAACTGAAAGCATGAAGATGTAGAGGCGTGCTGAAATCAGGAAATGAACTTCCAGGTGCATATGTCACACTTATTTTATGTATTTTTTAGATTTAAAAAAAAATTATATTTTGTATTCTTGACCCATTTATTCAGCATATAGGATGTATTTTCTCTGAGGAAGAATCAGGCTTACTTGAAGAAAGAAGCTTTTGCTGCAGAAATTGAGAGATATATGATTGTTGCAGGGGATTATTGGACAGATACAGGACAATCTTAAAGTTAGTATTTTTACCATGGACATTTTTGTGTACTAGAGGACACTGTGTTGGTTCCTGGGGCTTTTGCTTACATAGATGAAGAATACATTAATAGCAATAAATAATAGTCATTATCTTCCAATTTGGTTTTAGGTTTTCTTGTGATGTAGTGGTATAGTGATGACAAGTGGGAAAATACGCTGTTATGTCACTTACGAGTATATTCTCAGCCCATGTAAAATATCTTGTGTCAAAATTACTTGAATAAGGGTTCTCTAACCTCACTTTTTATATATTTGTGCACACACTGATTTCTGACCCTTTTCCATGTGATAATCCAACTTCAGTTGTCATAATTTCTGCAGGAAACCTTCAAAACATAAAGATTCACAATGTTTAACATCTATTTGGCTAATTCTGCTCATTGTGAACAAGAATCAGGCATTATAAAAATGAAAAGGTCAATGCATTACTCATTTGCAGTGAAAAAAAACAAACACAATATTAGGAATTTTTTAGGAGGTGAAGAACAAAACAGAAAACATCACCAGACCATTTTGTAATACTTTCACTGTGTCTTGAAAATTCTATATAATTCCAGTGCAAACTTCACAAATGGTTGTAGCAGAATAGAAAATAGCACCAAGAAGGATGATCACAGATACTGGGGTATGGCCCTGAATAATCTTTCACCCAAGCTGCCTGGAGCCTCACAGGCAGTTTTCCCTTGCGTTCCTGTGTTTTTATTCTGGCATCATTGAATTCATGTCCCTGCCTGTGCTGATCCCAATGCTGTTGTTATGCAGGTTCTCATGGGAAGTGTCTGCCACTAGAATAAGAAACATCCCTGCTTACACCCTTTCCCTCTTGTTTTGCTGATTTTAGTTTATGCTAGGGAAAACCAACTATGGTGTACACTGAAGTCAGTTACAGTCATTTAAATGCATGATAAACACACAAAAGTACATGCTCATGGAGACTTATATGCTCCAGCCAGCGTTAAAAGCAGGACATGCAGGAGCACCAATAGGGTTTTTAAGGCAATACCCATGGAAAGTACATATTATTGGGGAAAATGTGGGGAAACTAAGGGAAAAGCAATCAAGGGCACAAGAGGAAAAGCAATGGGTACTCAAGAATGTGAATCTTGGTGAAAGTTGTGAGAAGGCAGATGCTGTAACTGTAGCCAGGTGCTTTCCTTTGTGCACAGAGAGTTAGTGGAGCTAGGAAGGACTTCAAAGATAGCAGGATGGTAATCAGTGGATACAGAAGTGTGCATTTCAAATATCTCATATGTCATAAAAGCAAAACATAAATATCTCTGAAATATAGACTTTCATGTGTAGAGGATATAGCAGAAAGGTGAGTTACAGTCTTAGTGACTTGGTAAATCCAGGAGACGCTGCAGTATTGTGGCTCTGAGGTGTCACCATGTTTCCTGTATCTGACATGCCTGGCCACAGTTAAAGATGTGACGTCCTTCGTTTGCATCCTAAGTGAATAGTGCATGTTTAAAGGACTGTGGCTGATATTTTAATTCCAGATTCTTGAGTGCATATCCTCAGGCTGAATTGTGAATTTTCTGAGAATTTAAGATAATAGCACATAAATAGGGACACTTTTTTTCTTTCTTTTTTTTTTTTTTTTCTTAAGGAGTGTTCCCTGTGTGAAGTCTTCAGCCTGTCAAAACCAGCAATATCAACAACATGAGCAGTACTGGGACAGACCCACCAGGAAATGTTCACTCCTCTTCAGATCACACAGAAACTTAGCATGCAGCTAATATTTTGTCATGTAAGGAAGCAGAAATAAGTCCCCAACCTGTTCTCAAATTTGCAAAGAAATTTAAAGTTAACAATTTAATTTAAAAATTCAAGCATCTGTTATTGTTAAAATAAATTGGACATCTGTGATAGTCTGCTTTGTCTCTCTGGTTGCTTAGAATAAATACTCAGTGTTTAAGTCATAGAGAGCTGGTACACCTCAAACACCATGAGTACTACAAGACATGTCAGAAGGAGCTTAGTAATACACATGTATCAACACATCATCAGCAGGCTTTTTGTGCTCAACAACTTATTTGAAAAGATAGAGGTAGGAGTTTCAGATAGGTGTGAGAGGCTTAAGACTGAAAACTCAAATTAATTTCACAGAGTTTCTCCCATTCAGTTTGTGCTTGACTAGGCAGAAAGATCTGCAATTGTGCAGATTTTATTTTAGTCACATTTTATAAACGTAGCAAGATCTATACATTTCAGTGAGACTGTGGCATACGGTGCATGCCACTCTGGTGGGTGCCTTCTTTAAAACTGGCCAGTCCCTGACAGGGACAGTACTCAGCAGCAACAGTGCCTGCAGGATGGCATAATAAAGCCAGTGCAAGAGGCAGGCAGGGGAAAATACTGGGGATCTCACTCTATCACTGTCTGTGAAATTATGGGTTAAATTGTGCCCAGGACAATTGCAACAAAATGATGTCTCCTAAGAATCCTACTCTCTAATTGTTTTGAGGAAACATTGAAAAATGAGATGGGAAACATTGAAAATGAATGCGCTGCCTAGGGTTATTCAAATAGCACGATGGTGTTGTTTGAATACTGAGATGCCCCCTCTGAATCTCAGGTGGCCTTTCACATTGTCTGCTTCATTATGCATCTGTGGTTCCAGACTATACTGTGACAGCCTGGGCAGTTTCTGTGGGCAGTGTGTGGGTTTTGTTATATACTGGTGTCTTTGGGTCATTTCCTATACTATGCAACGTACTTCATTTTGAAGGTCCTACTAGTCCTTTGTTACAGTCTTGAACACATTAAGACAAATTGAAGCAGGGTGTTCAGCGTGCTATAGCTGTCTTGAAGCTATTCCATTATAAAGAATTTTCCTCCATTTTTTGTTAAGACATATGTAAATGTTTACACATATACATTAAGGATATACTTAAAAGCATTTTTTCCCAGAACTTTTGAAATAAAGATGTAAGAGGAAGTTTACTGATGGTGAGAGCAGGACTATGAATGTGCAGAGACCAGAAAGAGAGAAAATGGAATGAAGGTGCATGCCTCATGCCTTAGAGGCGACAGGAAAAAGCATTATGTGTTACTAATGGAAAAGGCTTTCTTTTATGTTCAGGATGTAAGTGCTATTGAAAGGAAAAATGGAAAAAGAGCCAAAGAGCCAAATGTAACAAGGAACTTTCCTGACATCTCTTACAGCAATGGTAAAGGGGAATATGTTAGAAATACAGAGGGATACGAGATGAAATTAATAGAAACAAAGTATTTTCAGTCTGCAAAAAGAATATGCATAAATTGTCATGAAGTAGCTGATATGGAAAATATTGAGTCTGGGGCTTCTGGAATAACTAACTGAGGCAAATGATTCTTATAAAAACAAAACAAAAAAAAAGATGATGTGGAAAGTGCACCAGGCAGAATAATGCATATTAAGGGATACTCAGAAAGTTCAAGAAAGGCATAAACTTGCATTTGTTCTGCTGTAGGATATAGCTAGTTCAGAGGTTTGTCTCCAGGGTCAATTACTGTTTTATTATGCTTGATTCCAAGGAAAGAAAAAAAACCAAACAAAACCAACAAACCAAAACAGAAAACCCCCAACCCAACGATGTTATAAAAAAACAGCCACTATGACGACAAATATAATAATCCAAAGGCTGTTTTGCCTGTGTAAAGCAGAGATTCATTGAAAACATGGTATCATTTTGATAAAATGAGGAAACATCTCAGGGATAAAGGTTTGATTGTTATTATTTTGTGCTCCTAACATGAACTTCAAGTGAAATGAATCACAGCACGTGTTTATCCACAGAGAACACTTAGAGTTCAGTTAGAACAAAAAAGCCAGCAGGATCTTGGATCACAGCTGCTCAGAGAGCATCTAAGAAATGCATCTTCATTCCCTTCATTTCAGTACCCTTTTACAGAAACAGATCTTCATTTCTTCATGCTGTGTATTTCCTAATTCTCCCTATTTTAGGCAGCAAAACGGAAGAGACACCTTAAGTAAGAGTGTTAAACCAAAGTATGTCTAAATATGATGAGGAGCTGTAAAAATAAGTCCAACATTTTATGACATCCAAATAATCTCAAGAGCTCCTGAAACAGTGATATTTTTACATTTAGATTTCATTACAAAGACTTCCATCCATCTTGTAATTTTGAGTTTGCATCAAGTTTTGGCAGTATAATGGCAGCTTACATGATTTGACCAGAAAATGCAGTTTCCAGTGGAATTTTCTTGTTCTTCAACTAATGAAAGAACAATGTTAATGTACCCTAGGAAACTAGAAAATTATGTTGATGACAAGTGACAGTACATCATGTTTATAACCATATGTAACACTAGAGCTTGACCGATGTGTGGAGTTAGAATTATACAAAAGTTTGATTGTTTTCTTAAACTATCAAGTAAATGGCTGAGTTTGTCCAGATAGGAGATTTAAACAGCATTTAGTGATAGGTCCTGCACTTGGCTCGCAAAAACCCCATGTAATGCTACAGGCCTAGGGAAGGGTGTTTGGAAGCTGTCCAGCAGAAAAGAACTTGGGGGTGCTGACTGACTTTCAGGTGAATATGAGCCAGCACGTGCCCAGGTGGTGATCCTGGTCTGTATCAGGAATAGTTTGGCCAGCAGGAGTGGGGAGGTGATTGTGCTCCTGCATTTGGCACTGGTGAGGCCACACCTCAAATACTGTGTTTAGTTTTGGAACCCTCACTACATGAAGGACATCAAGATGCTGCAGCATGTCCAGAGAAGATCAGTGAAGCTGGTGAAGGTTCTGGAGAACAAGTCTTATAAGCATTGGCTGAAGGAATTGCAATTGTTTAGTGTGGAGAAGAGAAGGCTGACGGAAGACCTCATTGCTGTCTATGTCTACCGGAAAGGACGTTGTAGTGAGGTGAATGTTGGTCTCTTTTTAGCATGAAGTGATAGAATGAAAGGGAACGGCCTCGAGTTGCCCCAGGGGAAGGGTATTAGGAAAAATTTATTTATAGAAAGAGTAGTCAGGTATTGGAATAGTTGCCTAAGGAAGTGGTGGAGTCACCATCCCTGGACATGTCCAAAACATGGCACTTTGGGACATGGTGTTAGGTTGACAGTTGGACTTGATGATCTAAGGCATCTTTTCCAAATTATTCTATGATTTGCCTTACAGTTTGAGGGCAGAAGAAAATGGCACCTCACCTAGAGGACTAAAAGGAGAATTCATTTATCAACTTATGTAATGGTTTAGTGCAACGCTAAACTCCCTCACTTCCCCTCCCACCTCCTCTCTCCTCTCTCTCTCTCTCTCCTTACCAGAAGATAAGAAGGAGAGATAAAAAAAAGCAGAGGGAGAGTTTTCAGTTGATTTACGCAGAATATTTTTAATCCTCTGCTACAAAATTATCAGATTACATCAGTATATATAGAGAACAGAAGGAAAAGCAAAAGGCACATGTGTCCAAATCCTGTAACAGGGGCAGCAGAAATACAGCTGCCAGCTCAAGGACCAGAAAAGTGAGAGAAAGACTGAGATTCCTTTCCAGGGTCATAACACCGCACAGTTGTATATGCCGTAGTTGTAAATACATTATTCTGATAGTGGGGAATATTATTTGGTTCCACATAATGGTACATTCCACACTGTTCGGCATCATGCTCAACAGCAGTTAACATCATAATATACATAAATTTACTGTACATTCTCACCTAGAGTGAGATTATTCTGTAGCACATAATAAACTTGCATCCTGCTCCTTGGGCAAAAGCAATCCCACAAATGGGTTTGCTTCTACCTGGGGCAGGACTAACCAAACATTATTCCCTAGGATATTCTTTATGTGTATGATGTGAAATGTAAATTCTCGCTGAAAATAAGCAGCGGAGATATTTATAGGGGTTTTATAAATATTTATTTACGCTATATTACAAGTTATTTACAATTGATATTTACAGGTTCTAGTATTCAGTTGGAAGGAATCAGTTCTGCAGAATGTATATATATACGGGCGCTTTAAACAGTTTGAGGAAATCTAGAAGTTTAGAAAGTGAAACTAATTCAGAAAGAGGTGAGGGGGGGAGCACGTGCTTGTCGGGGATCAGCAAGCCTACAAACAGGCAGTTTGCACAAACTATTACAGAAACTCTATGAAGAAATATTTAGCTTACTCACTAACTGAAGAACTTCGCGAGGCCTTTTCTTAATACTGTTTTGTATTTCCGGAAATTGTAGCATGGATGTACCGCAATAAAGAAACTGAAATGGTGCCAACCGCGTGGCACTGTGCTGCGTGGTTGCAGCTTCTCTCGGAACAAAAGGGTCCTGGAAGTTTGCCGGTGAACCTCGGAGGCTTTTGCATGTCAAAAAGTTCGCGGGGTGCACTGTGTAAAACTAGCTTGCCGCTCCAGGGGAAAAGCCTTGTCGCCGCGGTTGCAGGGTACGGCAAAAGTGGCTTCTCTGCGAGGCTGGGGTGACCTTTTCCACAATCCGCAAGGATCTGCCGGGGAGGTGCTGGTCCTGCCAAAGTGATGTCCCCACCTCAGGGCAGCTGTAGCGGTCCAGGATGGGTGGTGTGCTTCGCGGTTAGTCGGGCAAAGGCGGTGATCTGCAGCGATGCACTCGGACACGCCGGTTCAAGTCCTGGGCAAAAGCGGATCTCTCGGCAGCGCAAGATGTGAAGCAAACACGGGCATGCACACGGGAACAGGCACAGGTACAAGCACGAGCGAGGAGCACAGAACAAGGAGCACTGGTTTACCAAAACAACCCCTATTTAACATTTGCCACACGACACAGGTCCAGTGAGCATCCTTGGTAAACAGAGCAATTAACCAACTAAATGATGTTTTACCAAATGTAGTGTGAGCATGACCCTCAAACAAAGCCAGCACGAGCATGTCGCCTGAGCTTTGTTTACCCCAACGGGCCCAGGGAGATTGTTTACCCAGACTAAGTGGCGCCAAGACTTACCCCCCCCAACCCCAGAAGGGGGAGGAGGGAAGAGGGGGTTCAAGCTGAACATATAGGGACATGTCCTGCCACTATTTGGGATATAGTCTTGGGCACAGGCATCATTCACCACAGTGTACCACAGGAATTTTATCACCTTCTACAGCATGTGGCACCTTAGACTGGGCAGGGCCAGCCCAGTTAGTAGATCCTCTGATGCTGAGCACAAGTGGCTTGTGCTAAATGTGCATATCAGTTTTTTAAGGTCCCTCTCACTTTGCTTTCTGAATGGTTCTTAGCAGCTGTTCTAATGCTTAACTTTCCCAGCAGCTGGAGCACTGTAAGGGATGTGATACACCCACTCAATGCCATGCTCCTTGGCCCAAGTGTCTAGGAGGCTGTTCTGAAAATGAGTTCCATTATGCAATTTGTTTTTTTCTGGTGTGTCATGTTGCCACAGGACTTGTTTTTCAAGGCTGAGAACGGTGTTTCAAGCTGTGGCATGGGACACTGCATATGTTTCCAGACATTGGTTTCTTCTACCATTGTAAGCACATAGTGTTTGCCTTGGTGAGTTTGTGGCAGTGTGATATCATCATTCTGCCAGGCTTCCCTGTATTTATATTTCAGCCATTGCCCCCCCATACTATAAAGGCTTTATATACTTGGCCTGTTTGATTGCAGTGCACATTTCACATTCAAGGATAACCTGTGTTATAGTGTCCATGGTTAAGTCCACCCCTTGATCCCAAGCCCATCTGTATGATGCATCTCTTCCTTGATGGCCTGAGACATTGTGAACCCATCGAATTAGAAATAGTTAACTTTCATGTTGTCAGTCCAGATCTACTTGAGTGACTTTAATCTTAGAAGCTTGATCTTCTTGCTGGTTGTTGCAATGTTCCTCAGTGGTTCAGCTCTTGGACACATGGCCATCTATATGATGTACTTCGATCACCACGTTCTATGCCCGAGCGGCACTATCTTGCCACAGTTCAGCTGCCCAGATGGCTTTACCTCTGCTCTGCCAGTTGTTTCTCTTCCATTGCCACAGCCACCCCCACAAAACATTTGCCACCAGTCAAGAGTCTGTATAGAGATAGAGCTTTAGCCATTTTTGTCGCCGAGCAATATCCAAAGTTAGTTGAATGGCTTTCACCTCTGAGAACTGGCTTTATTACCCTCTCCCTCAGCAGCCTCTGCAACCAGCCTTCTGCTTTTGGTGCTTTCCCACAACGTGGCATAACCCATCAGTGAACAGGGTATGTAGCTTTTCATTATCTGGCAATTTATTGTATGGTGGAGCCTCTTCTGCATGTGTCACCTCCATCCCCTATGGTGACATCCCAAAATCTCAGCCTTCTGGCCATTTGGGCTCCCTACTTGAGCGCATTGTGTTATCGATGTGATCCACTTGTGGCATCAGTTGCACGATGAGTAGGAGACTCTCCCTGGTAGCTGGGGTGCCAGGAGAAGCTGTGTTTCAGTACTGATCACCTCTGAGGCAGCTCAAACTCCCTCATATACTGCCAGTATTTCTTTCTGCAACTTGGAGTGTATTTGGCCTCAGCTCTCTTGTAGCTCTGACTCCAAAACCCCAGAGGTCTGCACTGTGTCTCCCCTCATGTTTCTGCCAAAGACTTCATGTGGGACCATTCTTGCTGGCTTCAGTGTAGAGGACATTTGTAACCTTCTGTGTTACCTGGAACTCTTCCAAGGGCTACCACATGCACAGTTTCCTGTTTCATCTGTTCAAGAGCTTATTGCTTCTCAGGACCTCATTGGAAACCATTTTTCTTCTGAGTCACTTTTTAAAGAGGGCTTACAATCAAACTGTAGTTTGGGGTATGCATCCTCCAGAAATCCATGAAATCCAAGAAAGCCTGGAGTTCTTCCATATTGGTGGGTGCAGACATAGCTGTGATCTTGTTGATGATGTCCATCGGGGTCTGCTGATGTCTGTCCTGACATTTTATCCCTAAACACTGAATCTCTCTTGCAGATCCCTTGACCTTAGTTTGCTTTATGGTGAACTTGGCCTCCAGAACAATCTGGATTATTTTCTTCCCTTTCTCTTAAACTTCGTCTGCTGTGTCACCCCACACAATGATGTCATCAATGTATTACAATTGTCCTGGAGCTTCACCCTTTTCCAGTACAGTTTGGATCAGTCCATGACAAATGGTGGGACTGTGTTTCCACCCTTGCAGCAGTCAATTCCAGATATATTGGACACCT
The DNA here is from genome assembly GCF_027791375.1 of Indicator indicator. NCBI lineage: Eukaryota > Metazoa > Chordata > Aves > Piciformes > Indicatoridae > Indicator > Indicator indicator. The sequence goes on from NC_072011.1 coordinate 38,400,728, forward strand.
GAAGGCAAACTGTGGCCTGCATTCTGGTGCTATGAGAATGGAGAAGAATGTATTTGCAATGTCAGTTGTGGTATACCATCCGGCTGCCTTAGACTCCAGCTGGTACTGGAGCTCCAGTATGTATGGCACAGCAGCATTCATCACTGGTGTCACCTTGTTACAGAGCACAGTAGTCTCCATTCACCATTAGACTTCCTTATGGGCCATATAGGGCTGTTGAAGGGTAAGTGAGTTTTAGTGATTATCTTTTGTCTCCTTAGTTGTTGAATTAGTTTATAAATGGGCATTCCAGTTGGTGAAATATTGCCTCTGGTGCACCATTGCATTGGCAATTGGTATTTGTTGGACTTTAACATCTAACGACCCCACCATGAAGGGGTCCTTTGAAAGACCAGGTAAGGCAGTAAATTGTTCCTTTTCCTCTATTTCCAAGGCAACCATACCAAATGCCCACCGATATCTTTTTGAATCCTTGAAGTACCCTCTCCTAAGATAGTCTATGCCAAGATCAAATGGGGCCCCTGGGGCAGTCACAGTGGGGTGTTTGTGCCCCCTCGTAATTTGATGACATCAGAATACACTGTGTGACTGCATCCACTAAAACTTTATACTTTTGTGGTTTTGATGTATCAGGCCACCTGATCCACACAGTCTAATAGACTTGGTTGTCCCTCTCCTCCACCTGGTTGGAAGCAGGGCCCCTCCAATACTGATCAGAATCCCTTGCATATTATAAGTATGCCTTAGAGGTCCCTTCGAGGGGTTCAGAGGCATAAATTTGTTTGTTCTTTTTGGAGGATTTCCCACTAGAAACAGGGGCAATGTTCTTCTGAGAAGAGGTCCCTTGAAATCCACAGACTTGAGCAGCTAGAGCTGAAGTGGGCTTTCCATTCCACTCTTTCATGTCCTCCCGCTGGTCAAGTAAGTAAAACCAGAGGATGCTTCGAGGTGTCCACTTCCCAGATTCCCTCTCTTAGACATGGAGACGCCTGCGTTTAATAGCTGAAACCCTGGGCTTTTTGGGGAGGGAATGGGCTGAGTCCTCTTGAAGTTGGTCAACCTTTTGAGTCAGTTCCTCCACAGCTGAAACACAGGCCCATACATTAGAAGAGAGACTTGAGAAACTTCCCTCCTATTGCAAGAGAGTGCTAACCAGTTCATCCACTGTTCTCCTTGGCCATCTCTCATGGTCCAGACTGCAATTGGCAATGAGTTGGCATATCATATTGATGCAGCGCATAAGCAGTTTTTCCACGTGGCTGGTGTGCATGCTACCTCATCTGAGTCTACAGACTGGGGATTGTCATCCATCTTGTTATAGAGCTTCTCTAGCACAGCTAGTTCCCGCAAGTATTGGATGCCTTTCTTCATGGCAGTCCATCTCTCAAAATGATCCTTTATATCATCCTTGGTGGGTTATATACCCTTCACACCTGCTAGAAACCATCTCCTGGGGTTGAGGGTTTGTACTGATTTCCCAATAACCCTTTCAATGCCTGCTTCCCCAGACAGAGATCCCAACTGCTTGGCTTTCCTGCCTTCCAACTGCAAACCATTAGCTCCCATATCCCAGCATCAGAGCAGCCAGGTGACAATGGGCTCATTCAGCTGGCTGCCATAGTTATCAAAGGGCATGTCAAAACAAAAAATGCATGAAAGCCTATATGCAAGCTTATATAACGCCACCAGAATATGTATTGGAGCCAGGAAAGTGAATGTCTTAACACGACACTCACCTGCCAAAGTCCAACTGTCTTAATTAAGGCAGCTGTTTTCGCTGCCCCACTCTGGGTGCCAATATAGGTTGCAATGGTTTAGCACAAGGGCTAAACTCCCTCACTTCCCCTCCCATCTCCTCTCTCTTCTCTTTCCTTACCAGGAGATAAGAAGGGGATGAAAAAACCCAAAAAGACAGAGGGAGAGTTTTGAGTTGATTTACACGGAATATTTTTACTCTTCCACTACAAAGTTATCATATTACATCAGTATATATAGAGAACAGAAGGAAAAGTAAAAGGACTACCCATCCAAATCCCATAACAAGCAAAAATGCACCTGCCCGCTCAAGGACCAGAAAAGTGAGAGAGAGACTAAGACTCTCTTTTTTTTTTTTTTTTCTTTAAAGGGAATGACACAGTACAGGCATAAATGCTGTAGTAGTAAATTCATGATTCTAATAGTGGGGAATATTATGTGGATGTATTCCTGTGTGACCTCTCCTAGATGATCCCACATCTACCGTGGAGCGGGTTGAACTCAATGGTCTTCAAAGGTCCCTTCCAACCTCTACCATTCTATGATTCTATGATTCTGTGAGAATGTGATATCCACAATAAAAAAATTTGGGGAATTTTACATTGTGGTAACCATAGTCTGGGTTCCTGGACTGAAGTCCATTCGTGGTTGAGACTGCTGAGGTACATTTGCAGCATATATTTACCAGTTCAGTTCATCCAAATGGACTCCAGGTCTGATCTCAGAAATTACTCCACAGTGACAATAAAAATTTGATAAATGGGAGGTGTTTGTAAGATACATATCTGTTTTGAACTAAAACACCAATGAGGATTAAAAAAACAAGAGACCTGCTGTTTTACTACCCATTGAATGTCCTGGGATTATTTTAGAATAGTTCTAAATAGGAAGAATATGCTTTAGCTTGTATCACCATTTGCGTGGACTATTACTTCTACATATAAACTTCTAAGCTAAAATCTTCTTGGGAGGTAACTATTTCTAATCAGTTGTGTTATGGGTGAGTAACTTAAGTAATAAGCAGAATTTGGTTTAATTGGTCAAAAATAAGCTTAAGTTTATGGCACACAAGGGCCAACTTCTGAAACGGCAAAGGTGTTCACCAAGTGGAATTGAAACACCTTTGAAAACCTGCAGTTTTATGCTGTATGACATAGAGCATGAACTAAATATTACCCTGATCTCAATCCATTAACACAAGCTCATTCTGTTACAATGATGCTGACTTCAGCTGACTTATTCTGAGGGTAAATTTAAGATGATAACTTTGAAAAAATACAGTGATATCTGGAAGACTGCCAAAAACATTCATCTTTGTTTCTGGAACTGAGGTTTTAAAGTCCACTTACATTTAGTTTGTCAAATTCTGATAGAACAACCGGCAACTATTCAGTATTACATTATGAAATAGCAACCTGCTCTGTGACTTAAAGGGCTACAACTTAGTACAGGATATTTATGAAGTCAAAACCCAGAGCAGAACTGAGGTGCTTTACATATATGCCAGAAATTTGAGGGCAAAAATGTAACTAAGTTTTCAATGTGAACTTTTTTATATATATACTTCTAATTTTGGTCTTATTTTCACTTCTGCGAGTGGTTGTTGTAGCTCTTTGAGCTTCATCTTTCAAACTACAAAATCACAATTTGCTACAGTTAGCTTATAATGTAACTTCTATTCAAGCATCTAAGTCTACAGTCTTTCCCAAAATATAGGTCTCCTAATACTGTTGAACATATACAATGTCCACAGTGTTCAGTACACCTTCCTCTGATATTTTTAGAATAATTTGCCATCATTAAATGTTGGGAGAACAAAGGGATAAGAAAATAATGACAAATCCTGTTGTACTCTGATATCTATGAATATAGCAAAAGCCTTTTGACAGCTGATAGGCCAAGATGCCTCCTATAAAAGATAATTTTCTTTGTGCACAGGTATGTAACTTCTGTAATAATAACAATCTGTATTATTAGAGGTGTATTCTGCTGACAGGAGGCTATGTCTATTTATAAATTACAATAAGCCCTGTTTTAGGACAACAGAGTTGAAGTTCTTGTGGGAGGATTTGACACATTCTTGGATAAAAGAATGGAATGAAAAATAGTACTAAGGCTAAGTAGATCTTTCTTCCCACTACCTAAACTGTGAGTGAATCCCTTTATTTTGCATTATGCTTCTCTACTATTTCCATCAAATTTGCACAGCTGATACTTCAATCTCTTCAGAAATGCACTCCCGACAGCTGAGAGCAGATAGCAATGGAAGTTGTATTTTTGCCTTTTTTCTGACAGTACATGTAGGTATCGATAAAAACCAGGAGGACTGTCTACAGAAAAGCAAACTTGTGTTTGCATTTGATAGACTGTATTAAGAAGGCTGAAAGCTGGTTTAATCCATCTAACATTCTTGGAGATAATGTCCACTTAATACAATACCAACCAACACTTTTTTTTTTCAGAGAAAAACATTAGAAAAAAACACATTAGGATGTTTTTGCCATATATTGTCATTAGTGTTGGTGCTGTGCAGACTGAACTGAAATCAGTTTATTAATGTTAGGCATACAGATCTGTCACAGCACAAGAAGCAGTAATGTACAGAGAAAAAGCTATCACATTTGTTCTCAAGAGGACGTTATAGGTTTATTACAATTACGCCAGGAAAGAATCTCTTCCACTTCTACACTTTGGCCACAACAACCCCAAATTCTCAAAATGATAAAGATGCTTAATGCAATTGCATTTCATATTTTTATTTTCTTATTACCAAGGTTAATTTTCTCACTGAAGATCTGTTTTGAAATGCCTGATTTGAAATATTTCCTCAAATTAAAAAGATACATTCCCAGGTTTGACTTTATTATTATTATTATTATTATTATTATTATTATTATTATTATTATTATTAAATGAGGTCTCTTTGACAAAACAGAAAAATAAAAAGAAACAAAGCTATATCTAATATTTCTGAAGGGAACTCTCAAAAACAGAAACCTGCTTTAGTCTGCATTTTGCTGCATGTTCCCAGAACCTGCCTAGGTTTTGGGCTAGGGACATGGAGTGATATTGGCGACAACTGCCTGTGCAGGTTTACAGGCTGTTCAGGCAGCTCAAAATGTCATATTAAACAAAGTTGAGCAAGTCCCTACTGGGTAACTGGGCACTCCATCCCCTGGTAGGTAGGTTCTGTCACACAGAATCACAGAATTAACTAGGTAGGAAAAGACCTCTGAGATCATCAAGTCCAACATATTACCTAACACCATCCAATCAACTAAACCATGGCACTAAGTGTCTCATACAGTCTTATTTTAAACACTTCCAGGGATGGTGGCTCCACCACCTCCCTGGGCAGCCTGTTCCAATGGGTAATCACTCTTTCTGTGAAGAATTTCTTCCTACCACCCAGCCTAAACTTCCCCTGGCATGGCTTGGACTGTGTCCTCTCGTTCTGTCACTGGTTTCATGGGAGAAGAGAACAGCCCCCACCTGGCTACAACCTCCTTTCAGGTAGTTGTAGACAGCAATAAGGTCTCCCCTGAGCCTCCTCTTCTCCAGGCTAAACAACCCCAGCTCTTTCTGCCTCTCCTCATAGGGCTTATGCTCAGAGCAATTGCTCCATGTCTCCCCTGGGAAAACTGCATTTAAACACTCTGCAACTAAAATGACCTTCCTGGAGGGTATGCTGCTCCCTAGAGTACCACTGCCATGCCTGACAGCCCTGACTTTTGAGTGGGCTGTGTTCATCAAATCTCTGAGACAAACTCATCGTCATCTTCTCCCAGGAGGAGACAGACCTGACACAGTGAAGACATACAAAGAAAACTCTGCAGAAATCAAAATTTAATATGATTATTAATAAACAAAGAAAAGGAAATGCAGGACTTTCATAGCAGATTAGGAATGCTTGCTGCATGACAGAAGTGGATGTTGCCCGAATTTGTGAGACTTGGAGGATATGTAGTTTGTGAAGTTCCTTGTTCCGGGGTGGGGTGCTTGGGTTTTTCTTTCCAGTTTCAATTGTGGGTTGGTCCTGCAAACTTCTGCATTGATTTTTATGAACTTTAGACCTGGCCTGTTGACTTCTGACTGGTTGCCACAGCAACATCACATAAACAGCACATAAACATCCTAAAGTGACTGGAATGTAAAAAAAGAGTAAAAACCTCTTACATTAGTTGGTTTTGCTCATACCTTTATATACATATGTTTCCTCCAGGGTTACATCTAAATCTTTTAAAATAATCAACTATTCAACACTTATTATTCTCTGTATGAAAAGTGATTTTAGTCTACTATGAATGTACTGGTTTATTATGCACTATTTCATAACCTTTAACAGCAGGAAAATGGAAAGGAAATTAACTCATGTCAGTCATGTTATTTTCTTCTAAGTCTCACACCTATACCGAAAGAGAAAACAGTCTGTTTGTTCCAGTGCCTTGCATATTCTTTCTCATTTGTTACCTTTATTTTTTCTTCTCTTTTTTTTTTTTTTTTTTTTAAGTTTTGTCCATGAATGTGAAGGACACATGCATTAAACTGAGTGAGACACAATCATAAAGACATTTAACATGGAGAATCAGATTTTCTATGAACTGTGCCCATGGCTTGCTGTCCTCATTCCTCTGAAGAGACTGGCATATTTTTATAGTGAGGTCTTGATCTATATAAGCTGGGACTTTAGCGTGTGCAGGGTCACTGTGCTGATATCAAAGCATTTGCTGGAGGGGGAAGCAAATACTCTGTGTAGATCAGATCTAAATTAATGGTTTTGCCCAGAGCTGTGACTGAAGAGCTGATTTTGTAGTGAGAGGTGTCTCTTCCTTCATTTTCATAGCCTCATCTCCTTTTTTCAGTGTTTGTCTCAGTTTGCCCAGTTCTGTAATTCCTGGTTTGCTGCAGTAATTCCAATGACAGCAACTGAAATGCATATGCATAAACCCCATCCCACACCTGTCCTTTGCAGGCAGTGGCTGAGAGCAAAACTGTCGGTCTGGGTCACTGCAGTGTTTCAGGGATGGCTCATCACATTTCTGGGTTTGTTTTTTTGTATTTATTCTCATTCTCCTTTCTTAATATCTGCCTAAAGATTAAAACTAAAATATAAAATCATATGGCTTCTTGAAGGATGTTACTTCCTGAGCCATTTCTTAATGTCCTACAGCAGAAGCAGGGATCCAGCAGCACACATACCATTTCTTGTTAAGACAAAGAGGTTAGAAGTCAGATCAAGCAATTTTTGAACTATGAGAGTCCCTTCTTTCCTTCCCAAGGGAATAGTGCAAGTTGTCAGAAATTAAGCCAATTTAGGCTTTCTGTATGTATATGTATCCTTTTATCTGGTGTGCTTCAAATTTTACAGGTATCTCTAGCCTTAAACATAGTCCTGTGAAACATCAAATGTATTTGCTTAATGTGGAGGATACTGGTAGCATGGAATTCATCTGGTTTCTGTTTGAAAGCTTGTTTAAACATTCTGGACATTCTTCCATCTCAGCATTTATTCATATGTGAATAGTGAATTTTAATAATTAATTTTGAGCTTCTTCTGCAAGGCATTACTTCAGTTCAACCTCTGTACTAAGAACTGCCTTCTTATTTCTGCACATCACAAAACTCTGGTTGATGGTATTTCTCTTGATCCATGTGAAAGTAGTAAGAGTACTCTACTAGAAAAGTATTGAAAAGTGGACACATTTCTGGCCTGGGAGAGTCTACATTTTGCAGATAATTTAACTTATAGTAGTTCCTGTTTCAAAACTAAAGTGCTGGAAGAAAATGCTCTTATTAAAATGCTAAATGTGTGTCTCCTCTGAAGTAATGATAACATCATCAAATTTCAGAACGGTCGGGGAAGCTAAAGCTAGTGAATTGATTGACTCTCTTGCAAAGTGGCTCTAATTCAACTAATTAGATGTTGAATGGATGTTAAAGTTCAGCCTGAGTGATTCATTGCTTTTTCAGCAAATGTACCTTTCTCATTCAAAATTTCTGAAAGTTAAAATACCCCATAGCCATAGGTAAAAAATATGAAATGTCTTTGTGTTTGGATACCTATTTGTAAAATACTGCATCTGGCTTTTCACAAGAATTATATAGTCTAATTATGTCTGTTCCATGTAGAAATCTCATTAAATAGTTAAATTTACCCAAATAATTTCCTTAAAGTTTCCAAGATAATAGATAAATGTTACATGCTACATGCTGGAAATAGGACCTTCAAATTGTGTGGTCTTAAGGATCTGTTAAGAAATTTAATTGTATGTCTCCTGGTGGATGCTCACAGCTCTGCCTCCCTCCCTAAATACAAGTCATAGAGTGGTTAAGTCATGCACCACACAGCACTCCACCAAGACCTCTTTACTGTAGGGAAGAGGTCCTAAACCAAACAGTACAATGGCAGCTGTCGCTAGAATTTTATGGTGGTTAAGGCCAGGCAGAGCTCAGCCGTTGGCCTGAGGCATCAGGATAATTCCTTTCTTAAGTAGTTCTCTCCCATGGTTTCTTGTCCCTGTGCTGCAGCTGCTTTGCTAACACAGATGTTGAAGAGCTATGAGAAAAAAACCACAATGTCAGAGTACTGATGCAACTGAAAATTAACTAGTTTTCTCTTGCACAAAGTTCTTTTTCAACTGGGTCTATTCCATAGTTCAGGTAATTGGGCAGCTACATGAACTGCTGTGCTGGAATGATAGAATGGGCAGTGTGGGGCTTCCCAGGCACCCACAGCTGACACAGACAGGCTTGCCAAGGACTGTTCCTGCTCCAGGCACCTAATGAGGCAGAACATTGTCAGCCCTCCTTTTTTTAATGGTTACTGAATTACACCTGGTACCAGAAGCAAAAAGAACTATGAAAACAGCTTGAGTGAAAAAACTAAAACTCTCAGCAGAGCTTAAACCCTAGCAACTCAATTTAACCAGAGCTTCATATTGTATTTTTGAGCAGTGGCTGCCAGTTGAGTGGAAAAAAATCAGAGGTGTCCTTATTCCTGACAATGGTTATAGCTCTAAAGGCATAATGGTTTTGGATTAATTCTGAGAACACAGATGGACTCTGAACTTGTAACAGCACATTCTGAGAAATACAGCAATGTCTGCAGAGTGCATGTGTACTTAAAATGTTATTAGGCAAAGTGCAAACTAAATTAAATCATAGAAGACTTTAATTCTGCTGTCACAAGTAGAGATGCAATCTTACTCTTATGGGAAGGAGCAGCAATGAAGCACCCAAAACAAAGACAACAGCACTCCTAACATCTGAGAGGCCAAAAGCCACAGGCACAGCACTGGGAGTCATGGAGTTTAGTCACTAACATCTACTGAGCAAAAGATGCCTCTTTCCAGATGGACATTGAGGAAATTCAGACAGTACCCTAACCCCAAAAGTATGACAGGGAAATCAAAACACCACAGAGGGAAACCTGTGAGAGGAAGGCACACAAAGGTCAGTGCTGGAGCCTGTGAAAAAGCAGTGGGGAGAACAGTACATGCCAAGACACTGGGAACACTTGGGAAGAGACAGCTGAGTGAAGAGGGAGAACATTACTTGGCACATGATCTCACCAGCAGTGTGTGCATAGTAGGCATTGAAAGATGGTAGCAAAGCTCCTAGCTCCGACAAAATTGTCTCCAGAGGAGGAGCTGGCCTGATTATTGGCTTGAAAAGAAGTGGATCATTATTCTAAGCTGTACAGATGTGTGATGGCCAAACAGCTGCTCGGAACAGTGGAAGTCACACTAAGAAAAAGCAGAGCCTCTTGCAGGTAAAAGGGTAAAGCTAAAAGTGACAGTAGGGAGGCTGTCACCTGTCAATGGGTGTTTGAACTGTAAGTGTGAGAATAAAGAATGTTGAATTTTTTTTTACTGAGATCAAACTAAAATTAAGTCTGCCCCTGCTCTACTATAGACCTGTTTTGGGTTAACATAGCCTGCTGTCCCCCAACAGAAACAGGAGGGAAAGTAACATAAAAAAAACCCACCCCATATTCTGGGTTGAGATAAAGAGCTTTACCGGAAATGAGATAATAACAGTGCACAATTACCTTAGCCTGTTTGCAGAAAAGTGCAGCAAAATGCAGAAGCAGCAATATACTCCCCCCCACAACCTGACCTGTAGCCAGCCCAGTGGAAAAGACCAGCACCCCAAAACTGGACACCGGAAGCAACAATTGGAACAGGAAGCCTCTCATGTTACAATTTGAACTTCAAGCACCATAATACTTTGCTCCAGCCAGTGCTTTCATTTTGGAACTGGCGTGACTGCAGTGTGATATTGATTATCATCTGCAGAGTCAACTTAACCCATGACATTCTCCACCCCTGGTTCTATACTATCAGCATCATGTCCAGCTGCAATTAACATCAAAGAACACACATCATACCTTATTCACTGTCCATTCTCACTCAAAATGGGATTGCTTTGCAGTACACAGAATACTTCTCACTGCAGATGCTCTGGAGCTCCACCCTGGTCTAACACATTCTGGGTGATTTTCTACTGGAAATTGGAGCAGTGTTCTTCTGGGAAGAATTTCCTTGTAATTCATGTACTTGAGCAGCTAGGACTGAAGTGGGTTTTCCATGGCAATTCCTCATGTCCTCCCCATGATCATGCAAAAAAACCCACAGGGTTCTAGATTCTCTCCCTTGGACAAGAAAGCATCTGCTCCTCATGGCTGAAACATGAGTCCCACCATCTCCTATGCAAGGATCCTTTTCCCTCTTTGAGAAAGAGGTACTCCTGCTGCTGCCAACAGACCAGGTGCCATATAAACTTCCCCATGATCAAAGAACCCAAAATTCCAGTGGTGCACCAGTCTCTGAGCCACGAGTCAATCAGGTATGTTTTCCACCCTCTTTTAGTGTTTTTCCTTACTGCTTGAAGGATTGATGAAAACATCACCTGCACACCTGAGCCTTCAACTAGTTGCCCTAATGCCCTGAAGTCCTTCTTAATTGCCTTTGGAATTCTCTGTGCAACCTCATCATTACCAACCTGGATAATTAACAAAGGGCAATAATCAGAGGGATGCAGAATGGCAGAGATCTTCCTTTTAACATCTCTAGCCCGAGCCCCAGGTAGGCAGCAGTCTTCCCTGTGGGATGGGTCTGGTCAACAAACAGGCCCTTCTGTTCCCCTCAGATGAGAGTCACTTACTACAATTACCCTCCTTTTCTTCTTCGTTGAAGAAGGTGTGGGGATGAGGGACAAGCCCTGGATGACTCACTGGATGCATCCTTGTCTACATTATCCTCTACCTCCAGAGCCTCTTACCTATTCTGCAACTGTATTTGGGGTGGTGGAAGGTATAGAAAAGGATGGGGCATGCCTGCAACCACGACCAGGAACCTGCTTCCACCTTCCCTCATCGTTTTTTATTTTTACTAGCCTGATGGCAGGAGTGTCTCCTGATGTACCTGCCTCAGGGATGGTAGAGTAGGACTCCACCAATCTATCTCCTCCTCAGAGTCTCTGTTACTTTGTAACCTTGCAATGTTATCTTGTAGCTCAGCCACCATGCAGAGCAAGTCATCTACTTCTTCACACCTTGCACACCTGTTGTTAATGCTATCATCCAGTATTGGAGATAGGCTGTGGAATTCCCTGCAGCCAGACACCTGGACAGCTGCATGACCCTGTGGCAGGGTTATCTGGGTTGCTGCACCCTTTTTAGAAGAGGTTACCACTTTTGCCTGAGTGGATTCCAACTCTACCTGTTTGCCTGTTTCTGGTTGCCAAACAAGGAAAACTGAAAAAAAACCCCAAACCTGCCCACACCAATGGCCACACACAACCAGCTGTGTGACCATGTCCCTTCCCTTATGTGCCCCACTCGCTGTGTTCCAGCAAGTGGGAAAGCTGCCACCTCGATGGTCATCATCTGAACACCACTTCTGGTTTCACTGTGTTTCAGTCTCCTGCAGTTTCCTTGGCAATGCCCCCAGCCACATCGACCTCTTAGCCACACACATGAGAGATGCTGACTCATGTCAGGTCTCTCTGCTCTCTCAGACACTTCCTGTCTCCAGGAACCCTCTGTTCTTCTCTAAAAGCCATTGCACAGCCACAGAGCTTGACGGTTTCAATGCCACTGCCTCGCCATTCACAGTCTGAGCCTATTTGCAGAAAAGTGTAGCAAAATGCAGAAGCAACAGCAGAAGCCAGCAACCTACTCCCCCACCCCCTGACCTGCAGCCAGCAGGAAAGACCAGTACCCTAAAACTGGAAACCAGAACCAACATTGGAACAAGATGCCTCTCATGTTATAATCTGATCTTTAAGCACCATAATACTTTACTCCTGCTATCGCTTTCATTTTGGAACTCGCATGAGAGCAGTGTGATACTGAATATCATCAGCAGATTCAACTCAGCGCATGACAAGACCATCTGAGTGGAAAAACAGGGGGCAAAATCAAGTATGAAGAAGTCTTCCAGGAGAAAGCATATCCAGCAGGCTCCAAATTAGAACTGAGAGTGTACAGAGACTCCTGTCACCACTGTGGGGTGTGTCAGGGACAGTAGTGGAGGGGTACCAATTTCCACAAGCTGAGGATATGGCCTTTATTATTGCCTGGATATTTGGTGAGGATTGGGAGAAAGTGGAGTGAAAGTATGATGATTTGGAGAAACAGAGCACACGGTCCTTGAAGCAATTATACATTTAATTTTTTTTCTCAGAATTATCGGAACACCACAGAGGGAGAATTTTAAGGCATTAATGTAATGCCACACAGGGCTCTAGAGCACACACTTTATTTATTTGTACTTTTGCCGTGTTGAACCATGGCAGAGTATTTAATAATTCTATTTTGGCTGACTGGTTGGAATAAAATTCTTGGCCAAATACCATCACAGCACCAGAAAGATTTTTATATTAGTTATATAAAGCCACCACACAGCCTGCACAGCCTATTTCCTGTCTCAAATATACAGTGACATGTTTATCTCTCCTTGATTTTTTTAAGTTTGAGTTAAGACCTAAAGCCTATTATTTCTTGATTCATCTCATTCATTAAGTTAAGTGATGAGAAAAAAAATGTATGACAGAAGCAATATATGCTTTTCAAAACCTGGCTGCTGAACTTTTGTTCTCTGCTTCTTGCCTGTTTGAATCATTGGCTTTGGAGCATTGATTTGTTAGCCTCTCCTCCAGGAATAGATTAAAAAATTACAATAGAAGTGACTGAATAAAATGTGTACTGTGAATTCTGGGGGGGGGAAAAAATAGTAGTACTCCAGTAAATACAAGCATGAAGATCTTTCTATACAAATATTTATGCTGTTGATAATCAATTAATTTGCTCTTATGTAAAAAAATTCATTCCAATATCTCAAACATAAGCTTAACAATGTTGTGCTAAGAAGGGCTGAACATAATAGCTTCTTGGCAGAGGCAAGGCTGCTGCTGCTCCATGCCCCATATCCAGCCAGCAACAAGACTGACCACATATTCCTGGTAAGCATAGGCACTTGGATGCAGGTGTGCAACACATGCATGTATACCCATAGATCAGCACAGGCAGGCACACAGAGATCTGACATGAACATAAAAAACAAGGATGCCCTTACATTCCTCCCTTCTTTGGCAGTTCAGGATTAAATTCTGTTACTGGAAATATATATACAAATATTTGCATTATGGGTTGCTCACTAACCCTTAAGCTGCATTTCCCCTTGACACTTTATCTTATAAGAAATATTAATAGGAATAAACATCAATATTTGGGATGAAATCTGACACTATATTAAAGAGGACTGGACAATAGCAGGGGTAATCAGATAGATTATAATGAAATGGAGAAAAAAACTATAGACACGGTAGAGACTACATTTTAAAAAATGAGAAGTGTTTTTTGGCAAAAGATATCTATCATTTACTGTAGGCTCAAAGCTGACCATATTTTCCTCACATATTTGATATTTTCATTACTGTTATTACAGAAAATTCTCAATATCAGCAGAAATAAGTAATTATATAATGGTTTCAGAAAGGAATGAATTCCACTGTGTTTTAGCTTTTTGCCTGTGTGACCATCTGTATTTCTAATCTGGGCATCTCTCACATACCTATTCCAGTTTTGTACCATGATGGCTTGAAACTGAAGAAACAGTCACATCCACATCTTCATTTTACAACACCAGTACATGCTCGTGAGAACTGATTCATAGCTATTGTTCAGATGTCTGTTTTCAGGCTCCCTGAAAAACGTCCAACAATTCAGCTGGAACTTGGTTTACCACTTACACAAATAAGGACCTTTTAACTAACTGAGACAAACAAACAAATATGCCAATTAGTAGATGGCTATGCCTTATCCTTTACAGAATCACAGAATCACAGAATGTCGAGGGCTGGAAGGGACCTTGAAAGGTTGCCTGCCCAACCCCTCTGCCAGACCAGGATCACCTATACCAGATCACACAGGAATGCATCCAGGCGCGCTATGAATGTATCCAGAGATGGTGACCCCACAACCCCCGAGGGAAGCCTGTTCCAGTATTCCATCACCCCCACAGTGAAAAAAAAAATTCCTCATGTTTACATGGAACTTCCAGTGCCTCAGCTTCCACCTATTGACCTTTGTCCTGTTGTTGGGCATCATTGAGAAGAGACTGAGTCCATCTTCTTGGCACTCAATTTTTACATATTTATACACATTAATGAGGTCACCCCTCAATCTTCTCTTCTCCAAACTAAATAGACCCAGCTCCCTCAGTCTTTCCTTGTAAGAAAGGTGTTCCACTCCATTAATAATTTTTGTGGCCCTGTGCTGGACTCTTTCAAGCAGTTTCCTGTCCTTCTTGAACTGAGGGGCTCATAATTGGACACAATATTCCACATGCGGCTTCACCAGAGCAGAGTAGAGGGGGAGGGTAACCTCTCTTGACCTACTCACCACACCCCTTCTAATACACCCCGGAATGGCATTGGCCTTGTTGGCGACAAAAGCACATTGCTGGCTCATGGTCAACCTTCCATCCACTGGGACCCCCAGGTCTTTTTCCCCTTCACTGCTCTCCAGTAGGTCGGTCCCCAACCTGTATTGATCCATGGGGTTGCTCTTTCCCAGTTGCAAGTCTTTACACTTGCCCTTGTTGAATTTCATTAAATTTCTCCCCTCCCAACTCTAAGTCTCACTGAATGGCAGCACAGCCTTCTGGTGTGTCAGCCACTCCACTGAGTTTTGTGTCATCAGCAAACTTGCTGATAGTGCTCTGTGTTCCCTCATCCAGGCCGTTGATAAACATATTGAAGAGTACCGGTCCCAGTACTGATCCATACAGATGTGGTAGAACCTCCTTTTTATACAATAACCATAGGAAATACTACAGTTTTGTTGAATGCTCTCTCAAAGATAATTGTAGTTAAATGAGTAGCTGTTCAGAGTTTCTAATCTCTTATTGTTCATGTTTCCTGAACTTAACCTCCTTTGTAAGATAGATGTCTGTTAACGTACTTACACTAACTAGATGAGAAGAGCCATCTAGTTTTGCATATTGAAATTTGTATTCCATATAGATTGTGTTCAAAGGGGGTTTCAACTAGATGATCTTTAAGGTCCCTTCCAACCCAAATCATTCTATGATTCTATGAAGTGGGCTTCAAAAGATAATTTAAAAAATAATCTCTTTAAAGCTCTCTTGCATTTACAAGTGACTAAGGTGGAGATATCCACGAAGGCTAGATGAGATAGAGCTGTCACTCTCTTCTTATGTATATTTTCTCCCTGTCTCTCGTATAGCTTAACTGCATTTCTTAGCTTTGTCTGTGATTGGGGAATCTGAGTAGAATAGCAGCCACTATTCAAAGTAGCCTGAGCATGATGAGTATACTTCTGAGGAGCAGAAAAACAAAAGATAGTTATGCAGTACACAAGGTTTGGTTTTGTTTGAGGCTGTGGGTTGGTACATTTTCAAGTTGCCATTTTGCCTGGCTGAAGTTCTCATATCCTTGTTCTGCTAGCGCACTTTGCTCCCTCTCTGAGAAAAATAAACAAAAGTATGGTATTGTAAAAAGACATCACCTTATTCTTTTCAGCTGAGAGTTGAGGACTTCAAAATCCTGCATGAGGGTAACAAAAAGAGTACCCTGTCCCTCTTACACAGCTGCACAAAAGTATAATTACATACTATTAGAACAGAACACTTTTCTCACAGCCTGTCTAGGTTTTGGAGATATTTCCTCCTTTCCGCAAAACCTGAATAACGTAAACATAAGCATGTATTTTGTGGTCAAGCATTCCAGTTCCACTGTACTTTGAAAAGGTGCATTTCTTACCTATAACTGTGCAAAATCTGAGACACATGATACCAAGAGACAAGAAAATAGGGCCTCACATCTATATGTTTACTATGGACATTTAAAAACAAAAAAATATTAAAAAAAAACCCCCACAACAGAACTGGTCAGAAATTACTGATTTAACCATAAAATGAAACTATATATCTAAAATTATTTATACATTTTAATTATTTCAGGACAACATTGTGTTGACATTTTATAGTTATTCGGATCTATTGGAAAATTGGATAAGGCATAAAAAACAAGATAGTGAATGCTGTTCCATACGGGAATGAGCAAAGCTGTAATACTCAGGTGGAAACAGGGAATATATTATAGGTAAAATACACCATTCAATAGTGATACAAGCTTGTTGTAAAGCCCTCACAGAAAGGAACATCACTGCCAAAGACATTTCGAAATAAACCCTTAAACCCTGGTGATTATTTATTTAGACATAAAGGGACAACTTTATTTTTGGTGCAGTTCTGTTAGTATTCTTTTTCATACCTAATCTCTAAGCTTTCTAGTTACATAATGCAAGCATTTTGTCACATGTCTTATAATATTGGAAATGTGTTAGTAAATACACTGTGATGTCCCTACACACAAATGCCTTCAAGTTTGCTTAGCTGGAGTTTCTTCTGTCAAGACTGAAAACAACACTTCCTTGATTAGTATTGTCAGATTGGAAAAGAAAATTGACACCTTGGAAAAGAAAAAAAATAGATACTTATATTTGAAAAATGTGATCTGTAAGTGAGAACAAGTAATATAAAGGCACTGATGAAATGACAAAATCTGTATTGTTCATGAACTGGTAGTATTCTTGCGCCCATGTTAATGAGATATAAACACTTTGTAGAGTTCTGTTATTTTAATGTATGTGTTGACTTGCTTGAAAAGTTACTTAAGATTTATCACTTTTGATATATGTATTTATACTAATTTCACATTTCTTTGCTTTGCAGTTGACTGCATAGAGTTAAAACCAAGGAAGTAAAATTGTAGCAGGATTGCTATAACAGTGAATGCTAACACAAAGGTGCTGAAAATGTAGATGCCTTTTAGTATTTCAGGCACCAGTATGAATGCTGTGCTTTTTAAGTTTTATTTTAAAATTAACTTATGTGCAATGGTTTTCAGATTTTGGCAAAAGAAAATATTCCTTACAAAGACTGATGGTGAGAAATCCTGGGTTTAAAAAAGAAAAAGCTGAAAATTTTTCTGTCAAATGGAGAAATAATTTCTGGTATCAAACCCCAGCTGACTAGCAGAGTTACTAATTATCCAAAACTTTAGCAAAATTAAACCTTGCAATTGACTGCTTGGTACCAGTTTTCATGTGACAAGTCTGGCTTTTCAGCTGAAGGGAACTTCTTTCTCTTTAGTAAGTAGAATAAAAATGAAAGGATACCAAGGAGCATAAGAACGAAGTACAAAAGAAATTGATTAGCATAATCAAATAGAAACATACCAAATCACTTTCTGCCTGCTGAGGCTTTGTCCCACAGTATTTTCAGTTTTTCTTGTAAGCATCAAACAGTAACAATTGATTGTACGGTTTTAATTTTCACATTGCACAACGTTAACCCAAGCAAAGCAGAAAAATGCTGTGATTAGGGTATGTGTTTTTTTCCGCTCCATAAATATTCAGAAGGTAATGTGTGATAGCAGCTTTCAGGAGGTTTTGGTGGTGGTTTTACTCATGAATCTGGCCCTATTATAAACTTGTTTATAGAAAAGATTAATGCAGATTTGAGTGGGACCATTGATGGATAAGCGCTTTGGTGTGATAGGCAAAGTCAGTGAAACTGCAAGTGTGTAAAAATCAAGCAGAGCAATGCTGTAAGGAATGAATGCTACAGAGACAACAAAACAGAAGACAAAAAAAAAGAAGGCTTGCAGTAGCGCATTACAACAAATTCATCCATACACTATTTTTTTTCCTACAGATTTAAATATGTAACACAGTAAGTTATTTCCTTGGTTTTGACCTTGGAATCTCCGTGGATGTCCACAACTTCTAATGGTGCATTTTGGTATTCACAGAGAGCATTAGATTTAGTATGCTAGAAGCTAGGTTTTCATCTTCATGAAGGACATTTCCTGTCACAACAGATATAAAAACGTGGGAAAATGACTACAATTCTAAATCTTCATGTTGATAATCTAAAGAATAATGCCTTGAAAGCTGATTATTACTGAGGATTTTCATAGTAGAAAGCATGTATATAGCATGAGAATTGGTCTTTGAGCTAACAGAATATGCAATATAGAATATAGGAATAATACATATCTGCTTTTCTGATTTTTCTCTCTGCAAATTTGCAGACAATTAGACCTCTAGATACTTATTTTAGTTTCATAACTAAATATATTGTTCTCTGAAGGAATTGATTTAGGGACCAGAACCCCAGACACTGTCTTACTGATGGAAGGAGATGCTTTAACCCTGATGGGTGGCAAACCCTGGGAACAGAGCGCAGCTAGAAGGAAAACACAGACAGGTCGGCTCCTTAGAGGCCACTGTGACCTAAGGGAGTTATACAGGGACCTGATAACAAGAACAAAGCAAAACTTAGGACAGAATTATGGAATCCGTTTATCTCTTGCTTGACGTTTGCTTAAGCCTTCTGAAAAATATATGCGTTCGTGTGATACTTTCTCTCTGTAGCCAATCATGAATTTACAACTGTAGTATGGACATACCAATGACCAATTACAAGCTGCCTTCTGATATTATGTTAACCTATATAAAGAAAAAGCTTTGCACGATAAATTGACACTTGGCTTGCATCAGGCCTCGTCCCGTCTTTCACATCGCAGCATAATGGTGACCCTCGATGTGATGAGGAGATAACCACTACACTGTGGCCTGCTGCGATGTCCCACCGAACTTAAGTGAGCTAGTAGTTTTCAATCAATCAAGGTGTGATACCTTCTTTGATCAATCAAATTGTGTTTGTGTAAAAATCAGAATATAGCTAATTGAACTGATTTAAAAGAATTAATGATTTGAATGTTTTTGGAATATATTCAAACAGAGCAAAAAATTTCTATTTCTCTCATGTTAATTAAGTGCTATGGCTAAAACCTATACCACAGCTCTGTTCAGACACATGGCATTCCTACACTTTTTGTTGAGAAATGAAGATGGTCTGGTTCTTTGCTGGGTCAAGAAAAATGACGGTAAGAATCAAGGAGAAAAGGCCTCTGTCCTTCTAAATTCTGAGATAATGGGGAGAGTTTGTACCTTACGATGCTGTAAGGTACAATTGCAAACCAGTATCTCTGAAATCTGCCATCAAAATTTTTTCCCCAGCACTGTATTGAATTTCATCTTGGCAAATTTTGAGTGATTGTACATTGCCTAAACACCTTAATCTGTCACTCAGTTTAAATAGCAATCTAAAATCACAACAGAAGAGGTTCTATAAAGATGTTGTCTCTTTTTGCCCTGCTTTGCTTTGTGAATAATTATTAAAGCTAGTTGACAGAGAAATATAATCACATAATGGTGCTCATATTTTTATATCACATTTTTCATTAATGAAGAGAGTAACAGAATCTAACATTTTTGAGTACCTGCCTAACACTCATAACCAATTTCCCTTTTGTATGTAACTTTGTAATGTCCCCATTCTTTCAAGAGAATCACTTAGCTATCTATTTTTCAAACTTGAAGTGATCCTTCTTCAGAGAGGACATTGTTTTTTGAGACAGTCCTTCCAACATAGAAGGACTGGGAACATATAGAGGATAAAGAACGTGGGAACAAAGAATATATGGGTCAAGACTCTCCAGCAGAAAGTCCACAAAACATCCACCAAAAATCAAACAATCATACATCTTTCTTGGTAAGAATTATCTTTCTCCCTGCAATTTGAGAACTCCCTGTATTATTGATGCTTACATAATACAGAATGTTTGCACATACTTCTCCTCTCACCTCTCATCACACAACCATGTTGCTGAGGGGTAAGCAGGAAAGAACAGTGTTGCAGTCACTGCCGAAGGAACCTTGCTTCAGGGCAGTAATAGTCAAGGTCCTCATGCCAATACATCTCTAGGCAAGGAAAGGCTTACAGCACAGAGGGATGAGAAGGGATGGATGCTCTCAACAAATCAGGATTTGGGCTGGAAGCAAAAATGAGGTTTCTACCTCTTCCAAATGTGAAAGCTCCTTGCAGCATGGGATTGTGGGGCAAGCAGCACTGGGACAGAAGAAACACTGAATAGTAGCAGTGATGCAAGAGGCACCAAGAAAGAAAAATAAAACTTGCCAGGAGCTGACAGAAAATAAAGTTTCTCCAAAAATGTTTTGAGGCATGGTGACTGCCATAAGGGAGACATTTAACAAACCAGTGTTCTTAAACCCAGATTCTCTCATGACTGCCTGTTGTCAGAGCAGCCGGACCCTGTTTCCAAAGGTTGTGTTTTCTCAGTAGCAGCTGTTTAAATGTAAAAGAATCAATCTTTCTCTGCAGTTTAAACCTGTTAGTCAGTTATCAAGGATCTAGAATATTTGGAGATTCAATCAACAAAGTGTGATAGATCATTTGTTTCTGTTCAGGAAAGATCATAACCCGTATCTCTGGGTCAGATCCTGAGTAGGCGGCAGAGATGTTGTGAGAAGGATTCTTTTTCTGATGGCATTAGTTGATTTATAGGGCAGTGGACAGTGTCCAGCCCTTCCTTCCCCAAATGTTTGCCCCTGCCTGCCCTTGTCCACCAAGTCTCAGGCTCACTGAGTGGGATTCAGACTTTTGATCACATTTCCCTGTTCCAATGCCAGGATTTTGTATTTTCATAACATCATTGCAAAGCCCCTCACCTGTCTGAGAGACAACATTCATCTGGCCAGTGACCAGCTTCATCTAAGGTATGCATGAGATAGGTCATGTGGAAAGATGGACTGTTGCAGTGATCTGGAAACAGCTGTAGAGCTCAGTCTCAACCGATCCGTGAGGATACCTGAATAAAGGACAAAGATTGTTGCTTCACAGTGAGTAACATTTCAGAGCTGCTTTTTGGCTGGCATCAATCTTCCTATTTTTAAATTAATCAGTAGTTTCAGTGAAGACAGGGAGCATTTCATTACCTTCTGGCAAAGGATTTCCCATGGTTTCCCTTTTCTCATCACCTATTTGTCTGGAAGCTTTCAGCAAGTTTAGAAATCTTTCACTTCACAATCATGGAAAGGCCACAGTTTGGGATTACTATATTGTGAACTATACTGCTTTCCATCTCAGGGGATGCTTTACTGAAAGTATGGGCTGCAGCTTGAGGTGAAACCTGCTAGTGGCCATGACAGCAGGTGTGTGCACGCTCCCACACCTATTGCTTATTCCTGCACCAACTATTCATGCAAATGTGCTATAAAAATGTAGTTTTGTCTTTGGCAGAAAAATGTCTCAAGCAGCGTCAGTGCAGATACAAATGGATTTTGGGATACATAGTGAATAGACCAGAAATATTCCCCAAAGAGGCTGGTTTAGCTGTCAAGTAATGGTGGCATTGAGGCATAGTCTGAAGGCCAGGTATCATAAGGCATCTAAGGCATGCTCAGGATGCCTACTAGGACTTGTAGGACCAGACCATATGTACCGTCAAAGAATTTGAAATGCCGTTACCGAGTAGGATAAAAGTGGTCACCACAAACCTTGCCTTGCGCTCTCATTGTATCTTAAGAACAATACAACTGAAATGCAACCAGAAAGTTCAAGCTTTGTTACAGCAGCCACCCAAAGTTTCTGTATAGATTTTATGAACCACATAAACCAAACTCCTGAAGTCACCTGCAGGCTGATCTACTCCAGGACTTTCATACATCACCTTGTGATAGTTGATAATTGCCTTCCTAAAATTTTAAATTAGTTTCAGCTGGCCTGGACTGCTGTTACCAGGAAGCAACTGTTGCTTTTACAAATCCAGATTTTCCTGGATCTAAAGGAAGAAATGGAAACAATACCAATATTGTTCCTTTCAGGCAGATTAAGCCTATTGGAGACTGAGATGGGGAAGCAGAGGAATAATGGAATATACATATTATGTATATATAATATATATATAAAATAAAAAATACTATGTAATGTATTGTAATATATAATTAATATACATCAGCCTGAACGGATCTTGACTGTTGAGCAAGACTGAGAACCTTGACTGGACAAAGTTCTCCCACCTATACACAGCCAAAAGATCCTCTGCTTCTGACTTGCATCTAACTTGGAAGCTGGCTATGGGTCTCTAACAACCCAAATTACTTTGTGATCCCATGTCATGCAGAGGAAATCTACACCAGCGGTCATAAAATAGAGGTACTTTGAGTATCTCCACTTCTGCTGCTTGTATTTTGGACTTCATAGAGTGTGATGCTGGGGTTCCACTGAAGTATTTTTAAAGCAGTTCCAGGTACGTAGACAGCAATGAAGACATGTCTATTCCTCCTAATTGGGCAAAATTCAGTAAGATTCATTGCAGCAAATGCTCAAATATCCTTTTTGTAGCAGTCATTCACTACAATAAAAAGACAGAGAGATAGAAAAGTGCTCAGACATTTGCATCTGTTTAATCAAGAGGAATTCAGTGATCTTACTAGCTCATGAAGACTTATTGCACCTAATTAAAATCTTCTATAACAAGTAAAGTTTTTGAGGAATGCAAGAAATAAATACATGCAAGTTTATATGTATATAATTTTTTTATGTTCCTAATATCTCTATCTATCTACACAAACACATATATTTACACACAGAAAATGGAAGCAGATACATAGTGGCACTGAAAATACAGCAATTGTCAATAATTACAATACAATACAGTACTTGTGTGGTGTATTCACAATCACTAGACATCAGGAAGTGCTTGACAGAATAACTTTTCTGTCAAGCACTTTCTAACATTTTGTGATTGTCATTAAGCCAGACTGGAAGACACAGTGTAATCATAATTGAAAGAATCTACTGAATACTACAACCTGGGCAGGAGTGTTTATAATTTAGGCCAGGAATTTCCAAGAAATCTTGAAGTGGTTTCTGAACACAAATAAATAGACCAAATTATTTATATGCCTTTTAAAAGTTTCACCTGAGTCCTTTCCTATTTGTTGACTCTAAACATGGTGATTGGAGGCTTATCAATTTAACTGAAGGCATCATATTTACAAGAATGATACAATCATGTGTGAGTTTTTCAGACCATTTTAGACTGATGTAGCTCTTCTAACATGTTGTCTGCTGAGAAGATAGTGTAATTAGTTTGTCCCTTTCAACTGCTTTCACAACATCCCACAGGATATATGGGATAATTTCTTCAATGTTGCTATAGAAAAAGTATTATCTTTCAATGTCTCCAGCTGAAATATTATGCCACAAATCCTTTTCAAAAGCTGAATTTCACAAGCATTCCCAGAGAGCTGCAGATAAAGAGAGCCATATTTGAAGACATTAGCAAGAAGGAAATGAAATAGCAGATACACAGTAGGAACTCATGTAAAATTAGTGATCAGTATGTGTCCCCCTGGAAAAAGACTGATTGAATGTGGCTTTCCAGAAAATGAGTGTAGAAAAAGAATTAACAGGCTTAACAGAATATGCTCAGAGCACAAATTCAATGTCTGCAGAAAATGAATCACTTTACAGGAAGTTATGCTTTATTTTGTCAATTTAAGAGGAAGATAGATAGGGGACAGACAAGATACAATCTATTTTAAGATACAAAAGCACTGTGAGACAAAATAATAATAAAAATAAAAATATTAATAATATTTTTAAAAAGCCAACAACAACAAAACAAAACCAAAAAACCCACATGCTGAATTTATTTTCTGAAATTTGGGATAGCGTGTAGAGGAGTTCCTCTGGAAAAAAAATATGAAATCACAAAATTATTATCCTCATAGAAATAATATTGCAGATAAGTAATAAAGTTTGGGCTGGAGTAGGTATGGGTTTCAGATAATGGAGGATTGTCTGAAAAAAGAATTGTCTGAAATCTTAGAACTATTTTCTTAATGACACAAACACTGACACTAGGGTAATGCTTAAAATAGTTAGCTCATTCAAATGCAGAACACAAAATACACTGTAGTGGTATTTCTGACCTCTATTTTTTACCCTTTACATCTGTTTCTGGAAAGAATTGATTGTTTTTATTTAGGACTTCCCTCTGAAGGGATTACAATATACATACTCTTGAAAAAAAACTATTTTGCCCTCTGAGAATGTTCACACAACTATCTTCAAAGCTCTTCATGGTCCTGAGCCCAAAGACAGAGATGAAAACGATACTGCATTCATTGTGGTGATGGATAGCACAACATGAAAAATGGAACAATTACAAGGGAGAAACACTACAAGTAATAAGTAGAGTGAAGAGTTTGCAAGTGTCTCATAGTTTGAAACAGGTTTCCAAAGAGTCTTAGGTCAATCACATCAAATAACAAACATTTCAAAAATACCAAGCTGTAAGACTAGTATCAGTTGAGATGAAAAGGTTTTTTTTTTTTCAGCCTAACAATAGCCATCCCTTGCTCATGCAGGAATGGTAGAAGGCAACAGTCTGAGGCATATACACACTGCAAAGTGCCCCATGTGATCATTTGAGCAAAATAATAGCACATATTCTCTGCAAACCACCAAAATAAGTAGCTGAATACTGCTTCATAAACAACTTTCAGAAGTAGCCATTGCACATGTATGAAGTGCTGACAGGCTCCCAGGGTCTGAAATTCTGCAGCAGTGATAGGGAAGAGCACAAGTGAGCACAGCCTGTGGGAGCTTTGTTTGTGGCCCAAAGCCCAGGACACCAGCCCTCTGCCACCACAGCCCTGGCAGACAGCAACATGGGGAAGCTTCCAGCTTAGAGCCACAGGTCGAGGGTTTCCCTCAGGAAAATAAATTTAAGTAAAGTGCATCCTGGCAAATATCCCAGAAATGTGCCCAGTGTTTGTAAAACAGCAGGACATTCCTAAGCAGGGGACTCTATGTATATCTGTGTATTTATAGATATATATGTATGTATAGATTTACATACACACACAAATGCTTTACACACTTTGTAGTTAATTCACTTCCTAACAGTGAGAAAATACACTGACATAAGAAGAGTGTCTGCTTTTCTAAACATAACTTTCCCTTTCCTTCATGGACTCTCAAATCTCGGAGACTAAACTTAGCTCCCACATTGGTGCTTGGGAAGATTTTTTCCAGAGGCAATGCAAATTAAAGGATAGGAGCTGGACCTGATGCTAGAGCTGTCCAGGGCAGGTCTCAATCACTTCAGCAGACCCTTTGCATTCTCTCTGTTGGTGTCAACGAGGATCTGTGCAAAATGAGTGATGAGGTTGTGGCCTCATGTTTATCATAACCCAATAAAAGCAAAAAGATGGGAGGTGAAAAATAAATTCTTTAGATGCATTTCTGTGGCTTTTGGCCTTCTCAAATGGACTGAATGTAAAACATTGCCTCAGCAAGAAACATCTACACTATCTAATAAAATATTTACTGAACAATCAAGATGCTCTGCATTTAAATTCTTAAGTATATTGCAGTTTAGCTGTGTCCTGGATGAACTGACAGTAAGACAGGTCTTTCTAAAATGGTATTTTTTGTGTACTAAGATTTCTAGCATGAAAATGCTAGGTTAAAATGCAGTGCTACTGCAATACCACTAAAACCAAGAAGCAATTTAAAGGAATTCACTCTGCTTGATCTTCCTTGGTGTGATTCAGAATAACATGACAAATATTGCTGCATTTCCTCATTGCTAACAAGTCCCAAACCTGGATTTTTTTCCCCTGCTGAACTCCTTTGTTACACCGAGAGGTTCAGAGATCACAGAATCACAGATCCATTCAGGATGGAAAAGACCCTCGGGATCACCAAGTTCAACCAATAACCCTACTCTACAAGGTTCACCCCTAAACCATATTCCCAAGCACTGCATCCAAACCACCTTTGAACACATCCAAGGTTGGTGACTCAACCACTGCTCTGGGCAGTCCACTCAAATGCCTGACCACTCTTTCTGTTGTACACCCTGTTGAGGACTGCTTTGGAGAAATATGATGAGTAAATATACACACAAGTCAGGGTTTAGTGGCTAGTATGTTTAGCAAGCAACTGGAAGATCTTGTAGAGCAAGACTGCATCATCCAGAACTCTGTGGAGGAAATTCCAATCTGCACCAAGGAATTCAGAACATATTTATGCTCCCAAAGCACAATCCTTCCAGAAGTTATACAAGTAGAAGGTCCAAGATACTGCTTGTTTAGGGTTAAACCAGCAGCAATATATCCTACATGCAATCAAAGGTGTGTATGGGTGTGGGTGTATATGTGTGTGAAGGGGCTCAGATATATCCGTGAAGCTTTGCCAAAATAAATATGTTGATTTCCTCAAAGTAAAAGCTTTAATATACTCTCTACCTTGAACATATAACTTGCAGAAATGTTTTCCAAAGATTGCACTGTCTCACTGTGTTGTCAATAGTTTGACAATATTACAAAATGTATTTAAACATTTAGTCTATATACGTGCAGAGTCCATCTTCACTGTCTAGCTCACTGCTGTCCATTTAAAGTTTAGATTTGTAACTCTTATGCACAGAGATGACAACTTGAGAGTGTCATCATCAAGAACACATTTTGCGTGTTTCTATTGTAAGAAAATCTTAGTTTAAAAATGCTTGTTGACTCATTCAGCTGAAAATCTGCCAGGGTAGAGGGGAGAGATTCTTCTTCCTTTCATGTGGAAGTTGTCAAGTGAAAAGGATGTAAAGAATGTAATACCAACAGACAAAGAAAAGTATAAGGAAACAATTTTAATAGTGGAATAAACTCTTATCAGGACCTGCTGACACAATTACAGCTCATCTCCATAATTCAGAAGAAGTGGCAAAAATTCAGGACTGGCATTCTTGAAGCCTCACAAAAATGCTGAAATTTCACAAACTGAATTCAGCCAGCAGACAATTTCAAATACTTCCAAGTTGAAATAACCTTTTGGAAAACTCTGCTCATTTTGTTTGCATACAGAGATAATCAGAATTTCAGACCTTGTTGTGCCAGCATAAAGAACTAAGCCATTCTTGGTGGAGAAAAAATAGATTAATAAATTAACATTCAACATCAGAAAATAGTGTGCTCACAGTAAATGAAACAACAGTGACTTATTCTGGATTCCTCTTTGAAAACCAAGTTCTAGGGATTGCAAAACAATACCCATAGAATTGTACACTGTGGGTAGCTGGAGAGTGAGGCAAAGCCTCAGATACAATTCATCCTCTTTAAAATACTGAACAGACCTTCTGCCACCTGTATACGCAATGTTTTGGGGTAGCTGTGCAGGTGCCTGTGCTTGCACCTGTCCTTATCTTGGTGGTTGGTCTCAGTGGTGTAGAGCTGAGAGAGCCATGAGGGTGCTGCCACTTCAGTTGGATGTGTTCCAAGGTCACAACGATGTTGGTGCTTGTATTATCTGACCCCTGCTATGCTCTCATGCACTGACTAGATGTTGGGAACCACATTGACTTGTTGCAGGTTTGAGCAGAGGAGAGGGATTGGGGGAGGCAGAAAAATGTGGCTGCAACAGTTGCTGCTCTTTCTCCAGATCTGGTGATGTTTTCCTTCCTTGTTGTCACCTGTACATTAAAAGAGCTCTGTGTTTCTCCTTCATTTGATAATTAACAGAAACACTCAGATTAGATCTAACACTCTTTATAGTGTTGCCCTCATGGGCAATGCTGAAAGAGGCAGTCAGTTTTGTTTAGCATCTTTATAAATAATATGGAGTATTCACAGGCTGGTGTCACAGTTTTCATTACCATTCAGTGTTTGGTCCCTTGGCCAATTCATAATCAATTTGCTAGCACTCATGGTCAACACACACAATACTATAAACTGTTGACAGAAAACACAGGGATTTAAGACAGGCAAGATGGTGAAGCTTAATTCAATACAGAAAAACAGAGCAGACATTATAAAATACAACAAAACTGCCACCATCAGCTTAGCAGCAGCATGTATTTGGTTTAAAGCACTTCACAGAATGTGACAAGAATGTATTTCAAGTGCATTATCAAGGACAGAACAGGCACCAGTCAAGGTAAACCTTGCTTTTGGAGATGTGTTGGCAACACAAGCAACAAATTTTCTAATAAAGTACAAAGCACATCCTGTGCAGGCAAAGCAGGTACCAGTTCCATTTTTTTTTAAATGTGTTTCGCTCCAGAATGACTTTAATAAATCTTTCATGGAATATTTTATGAGATCCTGTAGCAAATGTTTGCCAAAACTGATCTAAACTCTGTGCTGGTATTCTTTCTCCTCCAAACTGTACTTTATCTAGAAAGTAAATAAATAAATAAATAAATAAATTCTTTTTAAAAAATTGAAGTTATTTTTATGCTGATTTACACCCAGACAAAACGTATCCTCTTTACTGAGGCTGCACCCTGACTAAGTCATAGTTGATGCCATTTGTATTCAGACTTTCACTAGTCAAGATGTTCATGGGTTTCTTCCTCTTCATACTTTTCGACATTATTTCATTAGTGTTTGTAATCAAATTAACCAGATGGCACCTGCCAAGTTAACATTTGTTACTTGCTTTGGATGACAAAACCCAAAGTAGACTCACAGTGTAATTTGTCTTGAGATATTAATTTCTACAGTAAAGCTTGTACTAAAGGTAGGATTATGAGTTCTTATTGCCATGTTTGCTGAATAGGGACAGCAATGTTCCAATGAAGATGCTCAATGCCTGTTTCTTACTAAATTTTATAATGACACCTTACTGTGCCGTTCAGCACTAATAAGGTATACCGTTGTTGAGCATGAAGGTGTGCTGAGCAAAACTTTGTGTGGGGTCTGTTTGACATCATGCAAGTCAATGGACAGCCTACCTCGTGGGAAATAGCTCTAGGACAGAAAACAGCTCTTGAGTATTTCAAAAAACAAGAATGTAATTCTCAGTGTAGTTGACCTTGACATAAATAGGGCTAGAGTTCCATTCCAAGTCATGTTGGATCTGGGAAAATAGCAAAATAATTATATTTTTAATTTGGGATTATTATTTTTTTGCACTTTTTTACTTGTGTTGAAAGTAATGCTTTTTTCCTTGCAATTCTCTGTAATCTTCAAAACCCAACAGTGTTTTAAAAAAAAATCAAATTTCATATTTTTTATTTCCATTTCAGAAGACATATTTATTTTATGGGTTTGCCTGTATTCTGCTTTTCATAAAATGTAAAATTACATTTCCCCTTCCCTCTTTTTTTTTTTTTTTTTTTTTTTTGTGGAAAAATAATTGAAAGGGAAAAATAAAATGAAGCCAAAATGTTGACAGATATTTTGGATAAATTGTATTAAAATTGCAAAAACACAACACAAAAATTCTAACAAATAATGATAATTGTGGAATTTACCATTTCCATCCAGAGAGTTCTATCTGGCTTTATCGGGTTGAAAATTAGAGGAAAAGACAATATGAAAATCTAAAGTAAACAGCACTGACATCTAATTTCCCATCTGTCATGTTTTCTGCCTATAACATAGAGGTTCATGAGATATTTTAAAGCCTACATATATAGCTGGATTCAGACATTTTCATTTTTCTGAAGGATAACTATGCTTTTTTTGACAAAACAACAATTTTCCTTGGGAAAATTTCATGTTTATGGGAAGCACACATTTCTATTGGAAAATTGCTCTCATGGGAAGTTCTCAAGAGATGCTGATTGTTTACTTTGTGCCAGTAAGTTTGATTTAAAGTATTACAAAGTTTCGTGCTATGCCTATAAGTTATAACACCTTGGTATAGAGTTTGACATTTGTTTAATTTTTATTCTTGTTCAGCTTCAATTAAAGCAAAAGATGAAGAAGATAACTGAAATATAAAAAAAACCAACCCTTTGAGAGTCACAGCTTGATTTTTCTTTTTGACATTATAAAAATCAGCGTATTCTTAAGTAGTGCAAAAGTTCTTGAATCTTTTTAGCTCACTGTAGCTCATTCATGTTGTATATGTTCACTTTCCACCAGTAATTTCTTTTTCATAGCAATTTTAATTTTGGCTTTAAAGAACAACATACCAATGGACTTTTAGATAGGTTTTATGTCCAGAAGATCTCCATGATCAGCAGATCTGGATGGTCTTTAGCACAGACTTTTGGTGCATAAGTGGGTGATGAAGAAGAACTGGCAGCCTTGTCTGCAACAGCACTTGGCTGCTATAACATCAGCAACATTTATCTGACTGAGATAAGATCAGCAGATAAATGAGAAGGCATTTTCACATTCAGGGGAGGTTCTCTGGCTATTATAAGAAAGTGAAGATCTGTTGAATCAAAATGGCAATCTGCAGAGCTGGAATGAGACTTTTGAACACACCATTTTGCTTCTGAGTTTCTCCCTTCTACTCTGGCAGAAATTTATTTGGAATTCTCCCCGAGGGCAGCAGCAGCAGCAATGATTCACCATGCTGTCAGCCTGCAGGAAGAACAGCTGTGGGGCCATTAGGTGGTGGACTCACAGGCAGAGGTATCTGTCTCCCAAATGCTGCAGAGATGCCATATGCAAAATTTTGTATAGTTAGGATTTGTACATGTAAACACGATTTGGATAAAAATAAATATGTATCAGGGATTTAGCTAACTGGGTAAACTGCTAGAAGCTAGAGTTATACAGAAATGAAAACCGATGGGCAAGGGTATATTGCCAGTAACTCTACATGCAAAAGTTAGCCCATCATTTTTTTTCAAGTCATGG
This sequence comes from Indicator indicator, assembly GCF_027791375.1. Classification (NCBI taxonomy): domain Eukaryota; kingdom Metazoa; phylum Chordata; class Aves; order Piciformes; family Indicatoridae; genus Indicator; species Indicator indicator. The sequence continues at coordinate 38,431,548 of NC_072011.1, forward strand.
ATATTCAAATATTCTAAAATGGATTTTCACAAAGCATTCTGTGTTGGAATCAAATGGCTGGTTCATGTAAAGCTTAATGAAGGTCAGAGTGAAAAGAACGAGATATAAACTCAATTCTTTTTTCTTGTCACAGCCTATGAAATTACTCTCTGTATTACTGAATATACACAGCTTAAAGATTTCCCAGTCATGCAACATTCTATAAGGTGGAAAGAGTTAACCACAAGAGCCTTTCTGAAGCTATGTTAAATAATGAATTTATTTTCTGGACCTAATCTTTGACATTTATCTAACTAGAATACATGTAAACTGAAACCAAGATCTTTCAGATATAAATATTGACATTTGAACAGTAAGTGGCAACTTGTGTTAAACACAAAGAAGCAACATTGTTTAGATATTTTATAATATTATTTTCAAGTGTTTTATGTGCTTCAGAATAAAAAAAAATACTATAGCAAGTCCTTTAGTATAGTAATGTATTTTCCTAATAGATTTTATTGAGGCTGTTTTTTGTCTGTGAATTTATCAATGAAAATTTTAATTGGGGCATTTTTACTCTCTTTCCATTAGATATCAATGTTTTCCCTTTTCTCTCTCTCCCCACAAATACTGTTTCAGACAAAGAGTAACTTAACAAAAAACCTGAATTTGTATTTTCAACTGCTCATTCTGGAGAAATGAAGCTGAAAGGTTCTTGTCAAAAAGAATATCATTACCTCTATGAGCAGTTTTTTACAACATGGCCTTACCTTCTGAAATGCAGATTCAGAAACTACTTACTTTCGTAAATGTACTTATGTGTCTTACAGGACTAAAACCTGTTTAATTCAAATTGCAGAATTAATATTTTTGTCGTGTAAGTAATTGTATTATCATTTGTAATAAAATTATACACTATTGTTTCTTGAAGTTTATATCATACGTATGTGTTCAAAACTACCTGCATTAAAAAAAAAACAACTTTGTGACGAATTGTGTAATGTAGTAACATTCATTCAAAAAGCATCAGTTTAATAGGTTCAGAAAAATGTAGTATTTGATTTTTCTTTTATCCTAATAAAAAATGTGGAAATTAGAGGTAACAGTTTTATAGAAAACAACTAACTGAAATCTCCTAAATGGATCATCTGAATCATACTCCCTCAGCTAAACAGATCTTTGTGCATATATAAATTTTTCTCCTGTTTCAAACTATCAGTGAATTTTAAACATGACTTTTCTCAGAAGACAAAAATATACTTAAAATGTTTGCATTTTCTTCACTTTAATACTTAACAATAACATTGATAATTTCAGATTCTTTAAGGGCAAAGCTCATATGCTGTCCTTATCTTGCACACAAGCTTCTGCTTTTAGTGTATATTATTTTTTTATTCTAAAAGTTTCTGCAGTATAGCCATAATGTTCAAGTTGGGCAAAGTGAGTTTTAAAGTGGAGCTGAAAAGGGAGAACGAATGTCAGCATTTATCCAGGAGTCACTAATAGGCAAAATACCTTGTAAACCTTCACTCCACAGTGTTTTGCACTATGGAGGACAGAGTCTAATGAGGACATAGTTTGTTCCCATAAAATAAAAAAAAAATATACTGTTGACCATGAACAGCCACAATTTTTTTATCAGCAATGTTCAAATATTTATATGCTAAGATGTGTTAAGCCAAATTTAACATATAGAATTTGTAAATAGATCTACTCTACAAATAAATAGAATCTACTCTAGATTTAATCATAATGAAGATCAATCTAGAAACTATAATCTGCAGATAGGTTTCCTGGTGTTAGATCCCTTTGGCCATGTAGAATACCACTGACTTGGAAAACAGTTGTTTTCTATTCCAGACTTCGGAACTTAAGGCAGTTAACCTTGTTTCTTCTATTTTCTACCCTTAAGGAAGCAAGCTCAGTCTGGCATATCAGCAGTTTTGCACACACACCTCCTCCCCCACCCCCACCCCCCAGATATAAGGCTTTGAAAAGAATAACTCATCCTGAAACTTCATAAATTCATGAGTGCCCAAACTGGCAAACTGTAAGTGTATACATGAGAAAACAATGTGAGTGTCACATTTTCATAGTAAGAATACTCTTGGTGCAAGTATGACTAAAACATTGAATCAAAGAAAAATTAGACAGAATCCTTTCTCATGATGATGTGAATCAGCTGTGACCCTATGCATTATCTCTTTATACATTTAGAGGAATATATAGCAGTTTCTTTAGATTTTTTTTTTTTTTAATAATTACAATGAATACTGATCTAACCACAGAACAGCATGGAGAGTGCATATGCAAAATTCACTTCTATAATTACAAACCAAAGGCCTTCCCTTTTGAGTATTAATTTGAAATTGTTATCACGCACAATAAAATGATCAGATATCAGGTGTAGGGACACCTAAGGGTTTATTCTTTGAAGATAACATAATAAGGAAAGAAAAATGTCTCTGGCTAAGTTTTGAAGGGCACAAAAATCTTGTTACACACCGTTAGAGAATTTGGTATAAAACTTCACCCTCGGTGTTGCAACATTTTATTGTATTGTAACTTGTTTTTACTGTAGTGTGTTTATATAGAGCACTTCAGCATTCACTTTATAGGCATTTTTGCTAACCATTTGTAATGGCACTATGGAAGAGTCCTATGTTTTTACCATTTTTTAGTTTTTGCTGTTCTCAGAACTTGATGAGAAAACATTCTGCCATAGTCTTCATCCAATCACCAAAACACCCCTGATTTTTATATCATAACATTTTGCCTTCACAGTGCAGCGATAACTTAGTCTTTGGAAAGACTGTCAAGAAATATGTAACACTGTTTCAGGCCTTTAGTTTCTTTTATGTTGCTTTCTATTGACCAGAGGCTTTTCTGCTGAGGGCAGAAGCTGCAAAGGGGCTGGCAACCATGATCCAATTGCCATCTAGGTCCACATGCATGTTCTTTAAACTCTGGTTCCCCAGCTCTATAGTCCTAAATTAGTTGCCTACCTGAGCTTCCACACAGTAAGCCTCAGAAATAGTACTCGTTGCATAACCACGCACAACCTGGTTGTGTTGGTGTGAAGGTACTGAGCTGATGCTTCAAACTTCCAGAAAAGACCAAGCGAGTAATTTCTGCAGCCACATCATCACATCCAGTAAATATTTTCCAAATAGTCACCGAACAGGACTCACACAAGTCATAAAGAATAGACTGGTCCCATGTTAAGCCATTTATTTTAATAGAGTTACATTAAATAACTTTACTGCAAACACAGGCTGATGACAATCAGCACAATTGTTGATGGATATCCTGCAATAAATTCCCAGGAAGATTTTCTCCTTGTATTTTAAAATATTATAGTGCATGATGCAAGATTTCTATGTATATAAGCATTCCAAATTAATTTTAAGATAAGTAAAAATTTGTAAAGAGATGTACTGTATCCTATGAGACAATTGATACAATTGGAAGAAATAAAATCCCAAGTTTCCACACACTGACCTTAACCCACACAAAAGCCTACATGCCTAACACCTTGTGTATGTTTCACATTTAATTTGTTCTTAAAATAAAAATGTGGATCCTTTTAACGTCAAAACCTTCCAAGCTCTAGATCATCACAGACAGAAAAATACCTTTGATACTAACCTACAATAAACTCAGTCAAAATCATCCCATGCTTCAGAAAAAAACGTAAAAGAGTCTTGTTTTAACAAACCTTTTTTTAGCAACAGGAGCAGAGCTACAGCTGGGAAAGAGAGAAGTTGCTTTATGACCTGATTTTTGTCTTTATTTATCTATCCATAATAAACTTCAATTTTTTCTCTCTACCTGAAACCTAAAGTATCTACCTCAAATTGAGCTCCTATGACAGTCAGATATTTAGCACCATACATTGCATTGCTCTGGAATTTAACAGTGCTTCTGAGCCAAATGTTTTGACAAGGAACAAAAAAGCCCTCAGGGTATGGCCACCAGGGATACTTTGCTCCTCTGTGCTAACAGAAATTGTTCTTGGCTCTAGGGTTAAAGTATAGTGTGTTCACTCCATGATCCACTCTGGTGGCAAAATCTGTGTATTCGATGGTGCTACCTTTATTTATTTATTTATTTATGCTGTATAATACTTCTCAGTGTGGAAAGACTATATAGTTGTATTGTAAACTGAGACTAGAGTAACTACTTAATGGATGGATTTCCATAGAAGTCATGGAGGGAGGGTTAAGTGTTCAGCTCTTCTATTTTTAGGTTGTTTCAAAATCACAGACAATACAAATGTGGCAGATTTGTATTTCTTAATTCTAGGATCTTTGAAAGTGTGTAACACATTCTATTTCCTTAGCACCTGACTCTTTGTTCTGTTTATCTGTCTTTATGCGCAGCTGAAGTCGTACAATACAAGAATGTGCACAGCTCATCACTATAGCAGGAGCTGTCTGCTGCATCTCTGCTGTGATTTTGTCAAAACCAGGGACTAGTACCTCTACTGGTTTATGTCAAATGCTGCAGCAACAGGGGCTTGTGCTACCTGACTGTCAACCTAGGAAAACTTTGTGCTGTTACCATGGTTTCCAGAAATTACAGGCCTTTATTACACATTTGTGATACAGAAAAGGCTGTAAGCTCTGCAGGTCAAAGAATGGCTTTGGGGTCCATGGTTGAGCATAATACCTGATGAAATGAATTTAACATGTTACAAACTATCTCATCAGATCAAAATACAATGTTAGGGTGAAACAACAGTCTGAATAACTGGAAGCCAGAGCTACATGGAAAAAAAATGCACAAGTTCTTCAACTGGGTGTATCTAGACTGAATTTACTGTTAGACTTGCCTTTAGGATTAACTGAGAACAGAAAATGTGAGCTGCCTGAAGAGGTTGATTATCAGTCTCTCGAAACAAATCTTTTAAAAAAAATTGAAACAATGGTTTACTAGACAGATCTTGAAACCAACGAGACTTAGCTGCTCTCTTTCAATGAGATACAAAACCTAAAAAAGAGATCTGTCTGTAGGTTTAGGGTGACAGGTTGGACTCGATGATCTTTGAGGTCTCTTCCAACCTTCTTGAAATGAAATGAAATGAATCATAAACAGATATTACTTGTCCAGTGGCAGTTTGAGCATATTTCAATATTTGCAAATGACATTTTGTAAAAAATCTGTAGATAGGCAGTCCATGGGCAAGCCGAAGTCACTGTTTAAAGAAACACTGAAGATCACAAAAACCTGGTATACAGCATTCAATACTTCTGTGGTACAAGCAAATGTGAACTAGTCACATGTTAATACAGCTATAGCTTGATTCTAAATATTTTGCTTCAAGTAACATTGTTCAGAAGTGCTGAGTGCAATGTTCTATCAAATCATTCCAGATGATAGTAGCTTAAAGATATTACATCACCCCTGACATAACAGGATTTGTACTGACAGACCTGAGATAACCTCATATGGTTCCATGTTTATCTCAAGGATCATTTTACACTGTTTTAAGTCTCTTGAAGCTAGTATTTATTTTATATGCTTTTTTTTAAGCTTGTGTTTGGGTTTTTTTTCTCTAATGGAAAAGGAAATAAATAGGAAAACATTAATTTCAAATGCCTGCACATGCCAAGAGGAGAGAGTTGGTGAGGACAGTTGAAAGAAATGGAATCACTAGCAGTGCCATATATACAAGAGTGAGATGAAACCAGAATCAGAACCAAATCCTTCCAATGTTGCTCGCCACTACTCCTGACCACGGACCTGCACGTATTCTCTTAGCTGCTCACCACCCAGAAAAGAGGCATTCCTGGACCGCATATTATGCAGTTGCTGTGACAGACTGCTCTCCAGGCAAACACTTGCATAAACAGGCTCAGGAATGCAGTGTTAGGTCTGTGCTCCTGGTACAACAAAGTGAAACAGCTATATCTACTTTTGACATTTCAAAGTATCACAGTATATCAGAGGTTGGAAGGGACCTAAAGAGGTCATCAGGTCCAACTCCCCTGCCAGGACAGCATCACTTAGGGTAGTCCACACAGGAATGCATCCAGGTGGGTTTTGGAAGTCTCCACAGAAGGAGATGCCACAATCCCCCTGGACAGCCTGTTCCAGTGCTCCATCACCCTCACTGTAAAGAAGGTTCTCCTCATGTTGAGGTGAAATCTTCTATGTTCAACTTTGAACCCATTGTTCCTTGTCCTATCACTGTGAACCACCAAAAAGAGCCTGGCCCCCTCCACTTGACACCTAACCCTGAGATATTTATACACATTTATCAGATCCCCTCTCGGTCTTCTCTTCTCAAGACTAAACAGCCCCAGAGATCTCAGTCTCTCTTCATAGGGGAGATGCTCAAGTCCTCAGATCATCCTCATAGCTCTCCGTTGGATTCTCTCCAGCAGGTCTCTGTCTCTCTTGCACTTGGAAGCCCAAAACTGGACACAGTATTGCAGGTGTGGTCTCACCAGGGCAGAGTAGAGAGGTAGAAGAACTTCCCTAGACCTGCTGGACACACCTTTCTTGATACATCCCAGGATCCCATTGGCTCTCTTGGCCACAAGAGCACATTGTTGTTCCATGGAGAACTTGCTGTCCACCAGCACTCCAAGGTCTTTCTCTCTGGAGCTGCTTTCCAGCGAGGCAGCCCCTAACCTGTACTGGTGCCTGTTGTTATTTCTCCCCAGATGTAGGACCCTGCACTTGTCCTTATTAAACTTCATGAGGTTTGCCTGCACCCAGCTCTCCAGCCAGTCCAGGTCATGTTGGGCAGCTGCACAGCCTGAGGGGGTGTCAGCCAACCCCCCCCAGTTTTGTATCATCAGTGAACTTGCTGAGGGTACTCTCAATGTCCTCATCCAGGTCGTTGATAAAGTTATTGAACAAAACTGGACCCAGTACCGATCCCTGGGGGACACCACTTGCCACAGGTCTCCAAGTTGACTTTGTGCCACTGATGATGACCTCTGAACTCTGTGGTGGAGCCAGTTTGCAATCCACCTCACTGACCAACCATTTATGCCACATCTCCTGAGCTTTTCTATGAGGTCTTTATGGGAGACAGTATTAAAAGCTTTACTGAAGTCAAGATATATGACATTCACTGCTCTTCCCTCATCTACCTTCTTGGTCTTCATAGAAGACTATTAGATTAGTTAGACAGGATTTCCCCTTGGTAAATCCATGTTGGCTACTATTGATAACCTTCTTGTCTTCCATGTGGTTAGAGATGACGTCCAGGATGAGCTGCTCCATCATCTTTCCAGGGATGGAGGTGAGGCTGACTGGTCTGTAGTTGCCTGGGTCTTCCTTCTTGCCTTTTTTGAAGACTGGAGTGACATTTGTTTTCTTCAAGTCATTAGGCACGTCTTCTGTTCTCCATAACTTTTCAAAGATGATGAAGAGAGTTTCAGCAACACTATCAGCCATCTCTCTGAGCACTTGTGGATGCATCCCATCGGGGCCCATGGATTTGTGTGTCTTCAGATGGTATAAGAGATCTCAAACCCTGTCCTGACTGACCAGTGGAATATCCACATCTCTCCAGTTCTGCTCCCTTGCTTCTAGAGACTGAGGTTCCTGAGGGCTGGTCTTAGGAGTGAAGACTGAGACCAAGAAGGCATTCAGCAACTCTGCCATCTCTGCATCATCAGTTACTGTATCTCCCCTCTCATTCAGCAGTGTGCCCACCTTTTGCCTGCTCTTCCTTTTATTACTGATATATTTGAAAAAACTCTTCTTGTTCTCCTTCACCCCTCTGGCAAGATTCAGTTCCAGAAGTGCCTTGGCTTTCCTTGTTGCTTCTCTGTATTCTCTGGCTGCATCTCCGCATTCTCTGGCTGCATCTCCATAATCCTCCCAATTGACCAGTCCTTTTTTCCATATATTGTAAACCTTCTTTTAGGTTTTGAGTTTTACTAAGACCATGCAGGTCTTCTGCTTGCCTTACTTGATTTTTTTTCAAGGGAATACATTTCTCTTGAGCTTGGAGGAGGTAATGTTTGAACATCAACCAGCTGTCTTGGGCCCCCCTTCCTTCCAGAGCCCTAGTCCACTGGATATTTCTGAGTCTTGAAGAGGGGAAAGTTGGCCCTTTTAAAGTCCAGGGCTGAATTTTTACTTATCACCCTGCTTTTTTGTCTATTGATATTAAACTCTAACATGTCGTGGTCACTGCAACCAAGATCACCCCCAACCTGAACATCTACAACCAGTCCTTCTGTGTTTGTTAATGTCACGTCCAGCATTGCACTTCTCCTTGTTGGTTCTTCAACTACTTGCAGGAGAAAGTTGTCATCAATGCACTGCAGGAACCTTTTGGACTGTTTGTGCTTGGCTGTGTGATCTTTCCAACTGATATCCAAGTGGCTGAAGTCGCCCACAAGCACCAGGGCACTTGATCTTGAGGCTACTTCCAGCTGCCTGTAGAAAGCCTCATCAGTAGCTTCTTCCTGGTTCGGTGGTCTGTAGTAAACCCCCACAACTCTATCATCCATGTTTGTACGTCCCTTCACTCTTACCCATAAGCTTCCACACATTCAACATTCCAGTTGCTTATTCACATAGAGAGCAACTCCACCACCTCACCTTGTCAGCTTGTCCTTCCTGAAAAGAACATAGCCATCCATAACCACATTGCAGTCATGGGAGCTGTCCCACCATGTCTCTGTAATTGCAACAAGATCATAACCCTGCAACTGCACCCAGATTTCCAGTTCATCCTGCTGATTCCCCATGCTTCTTGTGTTGGTATACAGAGACTTCAGAGACTTAGCAGAGGAGTATCTGTTACCATTGTGGGTATTGCATAATCTACTACCCCCTACAGCCCCTGGGATAGCAGTGGAGCAGGTACCCTGCCTCACAATTGTCCCAGGAATGTCCTTAGTGAGGCTCATTTTTTCCTCTTCCCCTTTTGAAATTAGTTTAAAGACCTATTAATCAGCCCTGCCAGTTCTTGTCCCAAGATTCTTTTTCCTCTCAGATATAAGCAGGTTTTTTTCTATAGTCAGCAGGCATTTCTAGTATTCACTGCTGTTATGTATAGGGCTTACAAAGTCTAATTTTGTAGCCTTTCTAGAACAATCCTTGGATCACCCTGTGTAGCTTTGTAAACACAGTAAATGATGTTAGCAATAGAAAAATTTACTGTCCAAAAGCTAAACTTTTTTTTCTTTTTTTTTTTTTTTTCAGATTTAAGTTATAATTTGTGACCTGTTTCTGTAATAAAAGATTTGATTCATCTGGAGGAGATATTTAACTAATAAAATGATACTGCTTTTGTCTATGCCTAAAGAGTGGTCTAGACCCTGTTCACAATGACTGAAAAGAAAAAGAGCATTTTATGTGTGGTTGATAATATCTAATTCAGGTATTTGCCTTAAGTTGAGATTATTTTTATCTCAAAGTTGCCTATTTATCTACCAAAAACCTATAGTCTATACAACTACCTCTGATATTGACCTCCATATTTAGAAGTCTGAATTTCGGCCGAATTATTCCCCTCCTTGAGTTCTGAATGGATTGAAAACTGCATACACAAAAATACAGTATACTGAATAATGCAATCATAAAGAAGAAAGTAGTTAATAGGAAGATACATGTGTATGTCAGCTCTGCAGCAAGTTTGTTTCATTTCTTTTCTGCAGAAGAGCTTGCAACCAGGAACTATCACAACCCAGGATAGTGTTTTCCCAGTTCCTCCCAGGTAAACATCTCTTATGAATTAAATGGATCTTCTTTTGTCTGAAATGGGACCGTGGAACTGTGCTCAGTGTTTATGTTTTGCCACAGGGTTTTATCATTTGCCTGTAGTCAGTGACAAGCTCAAAGTGATTTGCATAAGTTATTCTAAAGTAATGTCATTACAGTCAAGATAAAACAGACCCCAGAAACTCTACATTCTGTTATTTCTTCAAACATGACTGCTAAACTAAATTGATATTGTTATTCAGAATTTTCTTTGTTTTTAATTCATCATATGATTTGATGCACCTCCCTGCTGACTGCAAGGAAGTTGGATTAATGACCGTTAAAGGTCCCTTCTCACCCAGTCTGTGATTCAGTGATGTCCTTGAGCATATGAGTCAAAATGCGTTTGATATGTCCCTACATCCTTTTTCTATCCCAGAAATGTCATGAAATATAGCTTAATCTTTCAATCATCATCAAACAGTAATTTTGATCAGAGTTGCCAAGCTGTTTATAAGCATCTTCAATCAAGGAAGGAATGGATCTTTCTTTCCATCTGCTAATATAACTGAAAATAGCCAAGTGGACATAAACTGGCAAATATTGCTAAGATACACTTGGTTAATTGGCATCATTTAGTCACTGTATACATTCAATGTATTCATTTCAAATTTGTATTTAATGCATATTGATAGTAATTTAGTAAGAGTATTAAATGGTAAGTATTGCAGCTGCTCTGAAAGAAGTAATGGTGAAACACATGCACTGTATAAATATTAGTGGGTAAAAATGAACAAAACACTAAATCAAACCCTCATCCCTGTTGAAGGTCATCAAAGCTTTGCCACTGACTTAAGCAGATGAATGGGGTTTGTGTCACATTTTTATCTTAGACTTTAAGAGAGTAACATTTATGAAAATATTCAAAAAATTGATCTACTTAAGTTATGAATAATGGGACTTTCAAAAGAATTTGAAATGTTTTCTCTTTGAAGCATAATGAAAATAAGACATTTGTTATGGACCTCCTACCTAGAATTATAGAATCATAGAATTGTCAGGGTTGGAAGGGACTTCAAGGATCATCTAGTTCCAACCCCCCTGCCATGGGCAGGGACACCTCACACTAGCTCAGGTTGCTCAGAACCCCATGCAGCCTGGCCTTAGAAACCTCCAGGGAGGGGGCTTCCACACTTCCCTGGGCAACCTGTTCCAGTGTCTCACCACCCTCATGGGGAAAAACTTCTTCCTAACATTCAACCTGAATCTACCCTCTTCTATTTTTTCTTCATTCCTCCTAGTCCTATCACTGCCGAACATCCTAAAAAGTTCCTTGCCAGCTTTCTTGTAGCCCCCCCTTAAGATACTGGAAGGCCACAATAAGGTCTCCTTGGAGCCTTCTCTTCTCCAGACTGAATAGCCCCAATTCTCAGTCTGTCTCCATAGGAGAGGTGCTCGGCCCTTCTCTGGACACTTTCCAGCATGACCATACCCTTTTTGTAATAGGGGCTCCAGAACTGGATGCAGTACTTCAGGTGGGGTCTCACCAGAGTGGTGTAGAAGGGCAGAGTAGTTTTGGACCCAGAATTGCTTGTGGGTGGAACGTGAAGCTGGTTTCATTGCCCGAATCACACAGAAAGGCTCTCAGGGAATTGAGTGGGTGAGAACATCTCATGATGACGTATTGGGTAGGAGTGAAGGACCCTTGTCTTCCATCCATAAGTGCTCTGTGGTTATCAGCACAGAGCTCAGTAGCACAATTGTTCTCCTAGTGCGTGCTGAAAGCAAATCACTATGAACTGACTTGATTAATTTCAGAATTTACAAAGAAAACAAATAAATAAATGTAAATATTATACATACCTGAACATGTAGATCAAATTACATTATACCGGGATAAAACAAATCTAGAATAGAGTTTCATACTTAAACTAACTTTTTAATTCTCTGATACAACCTAATGAAAAATTAACCAGTTATGCATGCGAGGAGGAAGTGAAAACATGCCCTGCACTTTCTGTTGGGAGTTTGTGTGCTCACTTTACATAACTTAGCATGCATTTTGGGATAATTCTTTGTATTGGTAGATAGATGAAACTGATGTTTTATACAGATCTTACAGGGAAGTATGATTATAAGGATGAAAGAAATAGCCTAGCATTTTAATGGGAGGAATACTCAGTCTTATTTTAGTCAGGCAATACTTGTGTATCTCTTAAATAGCTAAGGTATTTAATATTACGAAGTCTCTTATGCTTGCAATATCTTACAAGATATGGATATTTGTTTTATTATATTTATAAATATCCATGTTCAGGCAATAAAAAAGAGATAAAGAGACATTACAAAACTTGTCTTTATTTATTCAGAATGTATGTTAAAGAGAATTAAAATCAAAATCTTACCTGTCGACAACCTTGTGTTTTCCTTAATAACTGTGGATCTGAAAGAACAGATTCAGATTGTTTCTTCTAACTCTTCCCATAATACAAACAAGCTGTTATTCTGCACAGTAAGACCAATATTGCATAGCCCACCTCATCAATCTCTTCATATTATTTTATTAAAACAATATATTTATTAAAACCAACCAAAGAGACAAAACCCAATTATTTTTTCATTTGCCCTTATGGAGAGGATGAAATTTCAGGATTTGCTTCTTATTTTTAGAACTTTACATAGTCTTGAAAGTCAGTGTTCCTGTCTTTTGAAACCCTTTAAATTAATATTTGCTACTTCTAATTACCAGGTTATGTAACTGTTTTAGAGTTTAATAGAGAGTGCTTCATACTGTGTGGTTAACACCTGCCATGGTAAGATGAAGTTTTAGGCAGCTCCGAAAATCAAACTATGCTGACATTTTCCTCATTAAATCATGGAAAGTTCTGCAGAGCTCAGACTTCCATAAAACATCAGGTAGTTTGTTAATCCACTAAGCAATCATAAAAATGAATAGAAAAGGTCCATCAGTTCTAACACACTGATACATGCTTACATATGGTAAGCACTCACATAAATGTAATTGACTCTCATGAAGTCTCACCATGGAGGTGAGATCTCATATAGTCAAATGGCAAACTGAAATTGTTTAGAGGCTTCATTTTGGAAGTCAGTTATGGACAAAAAGATATGACCTCAAGGACTGAAAATGACCCATGCCTGTACAGGCACATCTAAACGTTCTCTGTATTTTTGCTTTAAAGTACAAATAAAGTTGTCTTCACTAAGTTAGGGCTTTCATAGTTTACATGGCAGCCAAAATTCTGCTTTCTTAAGAAGAAATTTAATCTTTGTTCTTTTGCCACTTCTTTTCTGAAGGCATCAGTTGTGCTTCATCTGAATGGGGAAAAAAGGGACATGTGTGCCTCTTCCATTACACACACATATCTAAAAGTGGCAAAGACAGTTATTTCTTAGAGGGTTACTTATTTGTTTCACTTAGTCTTTCTGAGATCGTCAGATTGACTACATGACAACAAGAGTCCTTAGAACACAGTTCTCTTTGTCGTATACTGAGAATTACAGTAGTATTCATGTGTGATGTCACTTCCCTCGAATTGGTCGAGCTCTACTGTTTACTGATTTGTCCTCATAATTAAGAAATTAGATACAATTAATAGAAACCCCAGAACTGAAGTCCAGCTTTTTTGTTAATAACTTTGTAAATAAAACTGGGCAAATACAGTGTTGGTGGTTGCCCCACATAGCAAGACCTCAGAGTTTTCTATGGATAAACTAAAGGGATTTTGCAAAGTTAATATTCATGCCAAAGTTGAGAACAATAACTATACTCTTACTGATTACTTAGGTGACCATAAAATTATCATTACAATCCTGAAACTGAAGAAGGACATGCATTCAAATGACTGAGGAAATTGTGTCTCAGGACAGAAAAAAAAGGTGTCAAGTTAAAAAGGAACAAAAAATCTAAGTTATTATTTTTCTCTAGGGATTGATTAACTGTGTCAAAGGCAGTCAGCCAGTAATCTCTCAGTCTCTTCACTTCAGTGGGAGGCAATGAAATTTAATTAGTGAAAAGAGACAGCTTTCACACTAAAGAGAGTAGTGGAAAGAAAACAGGCACATCAGTGTGCACAGAGAATAATGTTACAGTACATAACAATCCCTATTAAAACTGAATAGGCAAAGCTGTTTGGCCTCTGCTCTTCATTGTAGGGCTCTCTCATTTTAAATAAAAATCTGAAAATGAGCTATAGCTATATTTTTGTTATTAGTGGTATGAAGCTTAGTTTTGCTAGAGCTGAAAACAGGAGTGCAGTACTTCGCAGTTTATGAATTCTTCCAAATTCAGATTAACACATTCATAAAGTTGGTGAGTTTTTGGTTTGTTTGGGTTTTTTGTTGGTGGTGGTGGTGGGTTTTTTTTTCTATTAGAAACAATAGTTGGTTTCGATTTCTATTTTCCCTTTTGGCTTACCTATTTTATGGACTTATGTGCCCTGAAGTTCAAATAAATTGGCATTTAGATTAACCCAGTTTTTATGTGCTTGAATCTCATGGAGAACCCACAGGCATGGTTAGATAAAACATGCATTGTTAATGCATTTATAAATGTTCACAGGGTTGGACAGTGCAAAAGCATTATAAGCCCAACCCTAGGGTCTTGAATTCCTTGCAACATTTGATTTGCTCAGAAGTAAAATTCTAATTAAAAAGAAAAGAGTTCCTGGAATTTCTCTTTGCAAGAAAGAGCTTGGGAATGTAGCTGAAACATTCCTGAGGGGGTGACACATGCCAGCTGTCCAGCAAGTCTGAAGTATGTCCCTGAACAACACCCAGAGCTGCCCTGGGGGTGAGGGTGGTTCTCCATCTCAGCTCAGCCAAGAATGCTTGGCCAGCTCAGGCAGGAAAGGGTGGAGCATGGGTCCCAAAGGTATCATCTGCTGGTTGGACCTCCTCTCAGTGCTCACTCCAAGGTACAGACCAGACCCACTGCTGATCCGTGAGGGCAAGGTGAACAAATAAATGCATTGTTCATGAATAGAATTAACTCCTGGAAAAAAACCTCCACACTTTGAAGTACTGTCTGTGCACTGATGTAATTTTTTTCCCATTGTTCTTCAAAAAATCTACCAGGATCATGAAAGTTCTCTGCCTTTTGGAAAGACAGACACTTTAGAACTGTGTGTGATGTCTTAGAAGCAATACCACTTTGTCCCAAGTTAAGTAACTATTACAGGTTTTATTAACGCATAGAGTGGAAATAGCCATCTTCTATTTCCTTCCTCTGCTCCAGGGCAGAAGAGGCTTCCAGGAATTTACCAATTTTCCTTGAAATTTCTGTCTAGCTATTTTCCCCAGGATGAGGCACTGCATGTCTTTGAGACACTGCTGTTCAAGAAAGAGCAATCCCCACTTTCCAATACCCTGGGCAATGCAGAGGCAGGTCCAATGCCATGCATCCAACAGCTGAAGGACTTGAGAATAAACCAAAATAAGATGCCCCAATGCCCACCATTCTTGTTTTGGAAAGGGTACATGAGAATAGATAGCATAGTACTGATGCTAGTTGTGTCACTCTATGAGCAGCAAACAAGCATTCAAATATTCCAGTGAGGAATGCCACCTAAGAACTTACACAAAAATAAGATATTATGAGAATTGCAGAAATATTTTCTGTAGAATTACTTTAAAATATACATAGAAATATTATAAAGCTTTAGATTCCAAAGTGAGAGATGTATCAGAATTAATGTAAATCACTGATTTGAAAAAGAAGTTTATGTGATTATTTGTAAGAGCCACTACTTACAATATGACCAACAATATTGTTAGGAGAATTCATGCGCAATAATGCAGGAAACTTGGATGTAGGTCTATAAAAGATTCATCCTGTCTTAGGATAATGGAAACCTATCAGAAACATTTCATTGTTAATGAATAAAGGCTACATTTTTTCTTTGTCTTTTTTTTTTTTTTTAATGGCAGAGATTTTATGCCATTATAAGAAAAGTTTTAATAAAATGTAATCCTCCTTCAGATGCTGCCTCTTTAATGTACTTTAAAAAAATTAAGTGTATGAATAATCATGTTGAAATGCTGCCTACGCATTTTAACAATATTCATGCCATAATGTTTCTAAGTTTGTTTCTGTACACTTTAATCTAAAGCTGCAGTATCAGAAATTTCTCACTTGAATAGTTTTCCATCAATGTACAGTGTTTTCAGCAAAACTACAGAGCAGTGTACTCAAAACCAGAGAGTGTCTGTGCACTTTAACACTCCAAGTTACATTTAGCCTCAGCTGATGTATATGAGCAGATCTCCACTGATTTCAATTGCATTACACTCACACTGACTGATAGGCCTCTTCAAGAAATTACAGTGTGGCAATAAGATCAGGGTAGATGGTGCTGTGCAGGAAGGAGTATAAAATATACTCCACAAGAAATCAAATGAGAATGTGGTGGGGTTTTTTGCTTGTTTTCTTTCTGGACTGAGTCTGCTAAGGATTTTGTAAACTTTTTCCTGTAGAGTTGAGTTGATTGTTGTATTTGAACAACAAATGTTCTCTTAGCAGTTGAGCTTTGTAGCACTGGAAAAACGAGGTGAAATTGAATTTAATCTAACTGAATGTGTTGAAGCTGATACGCAAGGAAGTATCTCTGCTCTCAGTGGAGATTGAAAGAAGGTGAAAACAGAAGGTGAAAACAGAAGGTGAAACAGAAGGTGAGCAGAGGGTAGAGAACACATTCAATTCAAGCATGTCTTAGAATTCTAACCATCTTAAGAGACCTGGCTCTATGTGAAAATACAGATCTGTGTCAGGAGTTCAGCAATGAGGGCAATTGTCTCAGGAAGCTAGTAATAGGATGCTACAGAGTAAGGTGTGAAGGTGTGAGATAACTACACATTACAGTTCTGGAAAATGATACACATCCTGCTTTCTGATTTTTTTTTTTTTTTTTTTTTTTTTTTTTTTTTTTAGATTTTGGCCATTTAGGCTGGGTGTCTCCAAAAAGAAACCACAGAGTTGAGACATCCAGTGCCTAAAGTGTCCAGCCCAGTGGGTAGACACAGGCAATAGTGCATTTCTACCATTAATCCTTCACCCTTATAAATCTGGCTGCAAAGATATTCTCTTTCACTTTTTTCCCTCTCTGCTTCCATGGGAGAGAGATGCTCTCTTATCAGGTAACGATGGGGAAGTATCTCAGGCCTCTTTGGCCTGAGTAATTTTTCAGGCCCAGATGGGGAGAAGGAAAGTGTTGGGTTTTTGGTCTGGGGTAAAGGAACTTTGCTATGCTTTGCTATGCTCACCACTATGCTTTGTAGTTTTTGTAGTATATTAATTGTTTTTCCATTTAAACTTTCCATTACTATCCAATAGATTTGTGTGAGCATTATTCTTTTGCCCCTTTTGGAGCCATAGAGCAATCTGTCTTGCTCTAAATTAGGACAAAGATGCAGAAGTCTATAGAAGTGTGATGGGTTTAAGACTGCCTTTTTAATTTTTCTTCACAAAGTTCAAGGAGAGAAAGTGAAAGAATGTAAATTAATCACTATTGGGTAAGAAAGCAAAATAATGATTATTCTAAACACTTCAGTTGGAGAGATAGAAATGTTTAAGAACCACTACCCAAAGCAAAGTGTCTCAGTCTCAGCTTGCTTGACTTCTATCTTCCTGCTTCTTCTTTTCTGGCTGAAGATAACACACATATTGTGTGTTGTGACCTTGACAAGCTAAGTCTAACAGCCTCTCTGCTTCTTGACTCTCTGCCTTCTGCCAGGGGCATCTGGGGGGAGTCCTTCTGGCTGGGGGGAGGCCCCTTGGGGGGAAGCCCGGGGTCTCATTTGTGTTTTTCTGTTGATTGCACATATTTGTAAATGTGAATAGTGTATATTTGTACATATTCATTGCATTTCATCATAGATTGTAGTTTTGCTTGTAAATAGCTTTCATTTGTTTCCAGACTGAGCTAGCCTGGTTATTGTTGGTGTGGGAGGGGGATTTCAGCTCTCATACTGTTAAAAAAAGAAGCAGAAAAACAGATGACACTTCAGTTTGTTAAGACTGGCTGCTGAGAGTTGACGTACTGTCCTCTCAGTGATGCTATAAAGTTCATAGGCCTTTAAGGCCAGAAATTATTTTTAGGTCTCCTAATCTCGCTCCATAAATGACACAGCCTATTGAAATTCATTTTAATAATCACTTGGATATACAAGTACTAAATCTAGTAGCTACATCAAATTTTCTTAGGCACTTTCCCCTTAGACTGCCTTTTGCAATGCAGTAGATATTGGTGAGATTAGGTTAATGAAAGGAAGACAGTGATTAGTACAGTAAATCTGTTTGCTGTTTCCGCACTGCTGAGGGTGAAACGACATTTGGAGTGACTAGAAATCTCATGGAGGAACACAGAGGATTTTACAGGAGAAGAAAAGGATCTGTTTGCCCTACTGCATTCTTGTATGCCAGCTAGCACATGCTGGAACAACGGTATTTGAAGTGATTATTGAATAGAAAAAAGTGACAACTTGTAACTTCAGACCAATTATACATGACTAACTGTTTCCTTTTCCAAGGATATATACATACATATTATGCTTGCAAGAAGTATATCCGAAAAAAAAGGAGGACTAAAAAGGTTGTGTTTATTTTGCAGCACTGAGGAAACTGAGTTTTCTCCATAGACTCTGCTTAAGAGCATGTAGTGTCTGGAGTGTTCACAGAATTAATAGCTTAGTTGCTTGATTCCTTCTGCACTGTAAGAACTGAAATAATTGTGATTGCATTGTAAATATTAGCAAGATGGATTTTCTAGAAGGAGTAGCTTAGGAAAACGACCAGCTTTTTATTGAAAGATTTCCTGTTTTCCTTCTATCTGCAATTTTCTCTCTGCACATTTCATATATTGATCTGTTTAGTGTCCAAAGTTCTGCTGAATATCCTACAAAAGTCCAGAAAGACTTAACATTTCACAGTGGATTGTGAGTTTCTCATAGATAGATATCTGGGATGTGACAAATAAATTCAGTAAAGCACTATAGAAGTGTTTTAATTGTCTGGGGTTTATTGTGTTCTACATAAACATAATAATTAGAATAACAAATTTGGCAACACTAGTCATCATTTATGAGTAGAAATAGGTAATGCATTCAAATTAAAGTAACAATTTATTCTTAGGAAAACAAGAAAGCCAGTAAATATCAAGTTATTAAGACTTAGATGACATAATAAAGGTGTGGACAACATTTTTAGCATGGCCCATTGCAAAATGACAAGGGACAATGGTATTAAACTAAAGAGGGCAGATTTAGACTAGATAAGGAATATATTTTTTACAATGAACTTGGTGAAACACTGAAAGAGATTGCCCAGAGAGCTGGTGGATGTTCCATCCCTGGAAACATTCAAAGTCAGGTTTGTAAGGGAAAATTAATCCGATTTAGAAGTTCCTGTTCACAATAGAGACAGAGGAGTCTTATAAAACTTTGTTTCAATAAAGGGAGAGTCCACGGGACAATTCCCTATGGGGTCTTTCAAATTGCTGGGAGATGCAGCTCCCCTTTTATCCTAAATTCCCAGATGCAGATTTCCCTCTCCCTTTCCCATTGGCTAAGGTACTCAGGATTTACAGTCTTTCCTGAAACACCTACTAAATGTCTCCCTTCACATGTAACCCCCCTGTATCATACATTGTACAGGTTCTTCACTTCTCTAGGTGGAGAAATTAATATTCAGTAGTCTATTAAGCCTGTGCTCTGTCCTAAAAGTTCAGAAGTTCAGGTTCTGCTATCTTCAGACAGACCCCTACTGATTTACAGCAAGGTTCAAGGTAAGGTACTTAGCAGAGGCCCTGGTGATTTACATATACATAGATAAGGTGAACTGTCTGGTTCCTCCCTTTCTACTCCAACTCCCTCTTAGACAATTCTTCCTTTGTGAAGATACTAGCTATTTTAATCCCATCAGATTGGTCAGGGCTCCGAGCAACCTGATCTTGTTCAAGTTGTCCCTGATTACTTCATGGGAGGTGGATTAGATGACCTTTAAAGGTTCCTTCCAACCCAAAACATTCTGTGATTTTATGTTTACAGTGAGAAATGGCAAATGGGTTAGAACCACTTGAAACTATTAATGAGGAAAAGGTAAAAAAAATTTCCTAGCATTGTCTTATTACAAAGTCTTGTCTGATTACATTAAAAAAAAGAAAAAGAAAAAAAGCTAAACTCTCTAATATGTTCTGTGTACACTATGTTGATTAATGCTTTTACTTGTTGCTCTTCTACTTTTTCTTACTTTCAGTGTTTGTTGATCTTAAATGTCAGCCTCGTCCTATCCTTCCATATTCTTGCCTTTGTTCATTTTCAGCCTTTGGTCAAATGAGTAAGAGATTTGATGTCCATCTTTTTTTTTTCCTCTCCATTTCACAGTAAATTATTACTTCTTGGTTTGAAATGCAGTAGCATGCAATTTGCACAACAGAAGGCTCAGTGTAAATAATACATTTCAGAATCTCAGTCAAGTATAAATCACTGTATCTTTGTATCATTTTAAAAAAGACAACATAAGACTGTTGATAGCATATGGAACCAGCTCACCAACATTGTTTTGCCTCTGTCTGCTAAAAAGAATAAAATAAAAATATTTAAGATTAGAGAACAGGAAGAATAGTGTATCTAGAATTTAGTGTCTCCAGATACACTGTCTATTGCTGACATTCAGAAGTAGTGGTGGTTTTTGCACATTGGTTCTGGTAACTTTAATTTCAACAAGGGCAAGTGTAAAGTCCTGCACCTGGGAATGAACAACCCAGTGCATCAGTACAGGTTAGGGCTGACCTGTTGGGAAGCAGCTCTGTGGAGAAGGACCTGGGAGCACTGATGAACAAGTTCACAATGAGCCAGCAACATGCCCCTGTGGTATTCTAGGGTGCACTAAGAAGAGAATTAAGAGAACTAAGAATTAAGAGAAGGTTCTTCTCTCCCTCTACTCTGCCATGGTGACGCTGCACCTGGAGCATTGTGTTCAGTTCTATGCTCCCCAGTTCAAGGACAGGGAACTACTGGAGAAAGTCCAGTGGAGGGCCACAATGATTAGAGGACTGGATCATTTCTCTTATGAGATGAGGGTGAGAGACCTGGGGCTCTTTAGACTTGAAAGAGAATATTGAGTGGGGATCTTATAAATGGTGTTAGTTATGAGGATAGGGATGGGCTCTTTTCAGTGGTGACCAATGATAGGACAAGAGTCAATGAGTACAAACTAGAACACAGGAGGCTTCACTGGAACTTGATAAGAAGCTTCTTTACTTTGAAGATGATAGAACACTGGAAGAGGCTGCCTAGGAAGGCTGTAGATTCTCCTTCTCTAGAGACTTTCAAAACCCACATAGATGCGTTCCTGTGCAGCCTGATCTAGGAAAACCTTCTTTAGCAGAGGAGTTGGAATAGATCATCTCCAGAAGTTCCTTCCAACCTCTATCATTCTATGATCCTATGAATCTATTTTTCATCCCATATTTGGGATTTTCAGATACATTAGAGATTCTCTGTAGGTCACATACAATCATTTTCAACCTGCATCTGTAATTTAAGAAAGTAAGAGTTTCAATATCAGGAATTAGATCAGTATTGGAAATGCAGGTGGCTATTTCTCAGTAAAATTCCTTAACAGTCTGTTTCCCCAAATCCTGGGGGACTGAAATGGAGAACTAAGTATCTGGTTAATTGAGAGGTGCTGAATTATCTGAAATATTAAATTAATTGTAAAACATGATGTTATTCTGAACCCTATTAATGACATCAGTTTCCAGACATAATAAATGTTTTAAAGGGTGGCATATATGATTACTGTTATTTGCTGTAGTATGCAAAAAGCTTTACTATCTTGTCATGCTTCTGTTTGATCCATCTATTTGTCACTTCTCATATGATTTTTTTTGGTAGTTTTTGGGTTTTTTTTGGACAGGGAGCATTACTTTATTTTATTGCTTTACATGAAATTTTGTAGCCTGAAACCCAAATTCTTAAATTCTACAACAACACAAATAGTAATAGTAATGCCATAGGAACTACTGTTCTCTTAGAGGCAGGAAATAGAACAGCGTATCTGCTTGATAAGAAAATATCGGAGGAATCTCAAAACACACAATGGATATAAAATTATTTTAAAATCCTCATTATGGTAACTTCTGAATTACGAATATTTCTACACTGCTTGTGTAGAGCATCTCTTTTACTACAAGTTCACAAATATGGGAACAGATGTCATTGTATGTCATGTGGAGATCTTAAAGATCAGCAAATGTACTCCCACTGAGTAACTGAAGTTCATATATGTAATCACCTGAACAACGGACATATGGTTCACTTTTTGACAAAGTAAATATATACCAAAGTGAATTCGATAGCTTAGTAGTCACAGAACCTTTAGGCTAGACTATATGCTCTTAACTGACTTTACAACATGATTTCTTGAATCAAAATGTCTCAAATTAATTTAAAATACTACCTGAGCTATCCAAAAAATAACACCATGAATATAAATAGATAAAGAGAACAAATATCACAGCAATGAGAACCACACAGCCAGGAGAAAAAAGCTTATTAAAATCAATACAAGCTGTAATTTATATTTAAGATTTTAATATTTTAAATAAGTCAATGAAAGCTATCATTATAAGATCAAGCTAAGAAAAGATTTGAAAGCAGAACACTCAGGAATATTCAGTAGTAGTTTATCAAAGAGAGGAACTTTTGGTTATGACCATGCAACACTGATAAAATATTTTTTTTTTCTCAATTTATGAAAAAGATCAATTAAGCTAATGCTTGCAAAGTGCTTTGGAGGAGGAAGTAACTGACACAATGATATCATGCTAATGATGAAACTAATGAATTCTCTCATCCAATAGTTCTTCAGGACAGGAGAACACAGTCAAGTTCTCTTTAATATATTGATCAATGATCTGGATGAGGAAATTGAGTGCACCTTCAGTAAGTTTACAGATAACACCAAATTGGGTAGAAATGTTGATCTACTTGAGGGTAGGAAGGTTCTGTAAAGGGATTTGGACAGGCTAGATCAATGGGCTGATGTCAGTTGTATGAGACTCAACCAACACAAGTGCCAGGTCCTGCACTCAGGTCACAGCACCATCAAGCAATGCTACAGGCTTGAGGAAGAGTGGCTGGAAAGTTGCCTGTCAGAAAAGAAACTAGGGGTGCTGGTAGATGCATGGCTGAATGTGAGCCAGCAGTGAGCTCAGGTGGCCCAAGGCCAAGAGCATCCTGGTGTTCTGGGGAAGCAGTGTCTTTAGTACCCTCCCTCTGTCACTTATTATTTTTCTAAGACATGTACAGCAGGATTTTTCAGTCTGTCAGTCAAATCCGTTGCAAAATGATAAATTTGGTTATCTATGTTCAAGTGAAGAATTCGCTGTACATTAGCATCATCCTTTTCTTAGAAACCCTGAGGATAGTAATCTCACCAGAGCCCTTGGAAGAACCGAATGGACTTTGTCACGTTGTTATGGCTGGATGTAATACTGTTTACATCAAAGAACTGGTATACATAAAGGAGTTCCATTAATGATGTATAAGCTGCATTTGTTAGGACTGTATCTGGTTTTTGATAATTTGTCTTTGCAACCCCAAATTTTTGTCCCCTTAGTTTGTACTTATGCATTTGTATTTATGCGTGATATGCCCCACTCAGATCAATTATAAATTATTCCATTGCTGTTTTTCTGATACATATAACTATATCTGCTCCTCTGAACATGCTTTCCCCAGGGCTGTGGTGCTCAGTAGACACTTCTTGCATGCTGCAGGGCTTGTCTGGTCTACATGGAGCTGAATCCCTCACAGCTCAAAGCAGGGGCACTCAGCTCCAGCCAAAATTTGGGCAAAATTTGCTCCTTCTGCACTGCCCCAGCTGGGAGTTTTTTCACTGCAGGGGCTTCTAGCTGGGAATAGCAAGCATCTGTGAAGGAGAGCCAATTGCTGTAGAGATTGCAGTCCGGATTCACATTCCCTCCCTTCTTGCCTCCCCACCTTGGATGCTGTGTTCAATGGTGTGGATACACCCACTTGTGCGTGTGCACACAGGTGCATATATAAGACTCATACACTCATTGTAGGATCAATACACCTCTCCTTGTCCATGTAATCCTTAATCATAGAAAAAGTCTTGAAACATTGCTTGGACTCCCTCTCTAGGCACCTCTGTGACAGGAACCACTAGGCTTATTGCACCATCCTCAGTGTGGGACCTGAGGATGTACCTGCCTGGTCTTGCCTAACCACATTGCTTACAAAGCAGCCTTCTTCCCAATACCTGCTGCCTTTGAGCATTTTCCCAGTTTAGCCTCACTGTGGCAGTCAGGGCTAGGCTGACAGATGCTCAAACCAGGACACCCAGGAATCACAAAATCACAGATTGCTAGGGGCTAGAAGGGACCTCAAAATATTATCTAATCCAACCCCCTTGTCAGAGAAGGATCACCTATACCAGATCACACAGGAACACACCCATGTGCGTTATGAATATCTCCAGAGAAGGAGACCGCACAACCCCCCTGGGCAACCTGTTCCAGTGTTCCATCACCCTCACAGAGAAAAAAAATTCCTCATGTTTACATGGAACTTTCCATGCCTCAACTTTCACCCATTGTCCCTTTTTCTGTCATTGGGCATCACCAAGAAGAGCCTGGCTCCATCCTCTTGGCACTCACTCTTTACATATTTGTAAATATTGATGAAATCACCCCTTAGTCTCCTCTTCTCCAAGCTAAATAGACCCGCCTCCCTCAGTCTCTCCTCATAAGGAAGATGTTCCACTCCGTTAACAATTTTTGTGGCTCTGTGCTGGATTCTTTCAAGCAGTTTCCTGTCCTTCTTGAGCTGAGACGCCCAAAACTGGACACAATATTCCATATGCAGCCTCACCAGGGAAGAGTAGAGGGGGAGGAGAACCTCTCTTGACCTACTAACCACACCCCTTCTAATACACCCCAGAATGGCACTTCTCTTCTTGGCCACAAGAGCGTATTGCTGGCTCATGATCAATCTTCTGTCCGCTAGAATCAGGTCCTTTTCCCCTTCACTGTTCTCCAGCAGGTCAGTCCCCAACTTATACTGATACATGGGGTTGTTCATTCCAGGTACAAGGCTCCAAACTTGCCATGGTTGAATTTCATTAAATTTCTCCCTGAATTTCATTAAATTTCTCTCTCCCTGGAGAGCCTGTCTCCAGCCTGTGTGTAGCAAAGTACAAATTAATAATTTTCATTTTGAGCAATCATGAGGGCATTTATTTGCCTTTTCACTGGAATTATATAGCTGTCATTTCCAGGTAGTTGCTTTAACATAATTAGCTTGCAGCCTCTCCTTGTTAAGAAGACCTGCAATGAACAAATGAGTTTTGTGTTTACCTAGGACAGTCATGTCGACTAGTGAAGTGTTCCATCAGCCCATTGTCATGGGTTAGGTTCAAATTTGCTGCTGCTATTCAAAACCATCTTGCTTCACACCAGCTTCAAAATGAATGTACTGGCTGGAGCAAAGTTTTATGGGGTTTGAAGTTCAAATTGTAACAGGAGGGGCTTTGTCTTCTGGTTGCTGCTTTTGCATTCTGGGTTTTGGCTCTTTCCCACAGGAATGGTGGTGAGATGGGTGGGAGTTGGTTGCCTCACTGCTTTATGATGTTGTTTTTTTTTTCCTGCATTTTGCTGCACTTTTTCTGCAACTAGGCTAAGCTAAGGTAATTGTGCATTGTATTATCTCATTTATATTGAATTCTTTTTTTATCTCAATTCTTTATCTCAACCCAGAGGGTGCTTTTGTGTGTTACGTCTTCCTCACTTCTGTGTTGGAGGGAAACAGGCAGCTTAACCTGTTACAGTGCATTAACCTGTTACACAATTTCAAAAAGCCCTCCTAGGAAGATTTCTGTTATGAATTTGTCTAGGGAAAAAATGAAGTATTCAGTATGGCAACCCTAAGGAGTTAAGCTTGTTTTCTTCATGTTTGCCTCAGTATTGTTTATCCCAAGATGTTTTCAAACCATTGTCCCAGGAAGATAGCTGTTTATCCATGAGACCATAAGCTCTATGATTATAGCAGCTGACAGCCAGACAAGGCCACAAGTTCCACTTTAAAGAGCGTGGGATGCAAGCTGGGGGTCCCTGTGAGAGTTTTATGGGTCCTTTGATGGACAGGACCTCCACAGATAACTGACACAGTAGTTTAAAGCCAAAAAAAACATGCAACATACTGTGGCACTGGGGCTGACATACATAACTAGCTGTGGACCTGTGGTGACACCAGTCAAATGCTCTGTAACCATGACAAATGAATGAGGAACTGTGACCACATATGAGATTGGATAAAGTATAAAACCCTGAAGGTAACAGGACATTTGGATCTCCCCTACTGATTGAAACCTTCCAGACTGGCAAACTGTCACTTGATCTTCAGTGGTAACTATCCCTTTTGCTTTTGCTATGTCTTGCTTTTTTTCTCCTTTTCTATATTTCTAACTTTCCCCCTTGACATATAAGCAAAATAAAATTCAGGTGCTTTTCCCAACCAACTACTCAGTTCTGTCTTGGTTTCATTCTGGGAATCCATAAAAGAACCATCTCTTCTGCAAAAGCAGATTGAGGAAGCAACCTAAATTTCCATAAAATCTATTTTTAAATAAGACTTTGCTGTATTTCATTTATCTGCTTATTATCTTGAGCAATAATTATCTTTTCTTTGCTTTTACACTAGTTTTGCATTTGTCGTATATTACAAAGTTATTTAAGCAAGCTCTGCCTATCTTATACCTCAACTTTCCCTTATAAATGAGCTTTGGGATGATCCAGAGAACTACTGGCCTGCCAGTGTGACCTTGCTGCCAGGGAAAGGTATGGAGCAGTGTTGTTCTTCCTGATTTGGGGGCCACTGGGTGATGAATGAAGGGACAAACCCCACCACTGTGTAGGAATGAGATTCCAGAAATGCAGAGAGCAGAGAATCTCAGAAGTCCTTCCAGAAGTCCTTTCTTGTAGTGTTGTAGCATCCCCAGCATTACAGTCTCAGAGTCCCACTTACAGAAGAAGTCCCGGAAGCCCTTAACAGACGAAGCAGCTAGAAGTTCCAAGCATATGCCTAGCAGCATCCCTACACCAAAGCACTAGACAAATCCCTAAACAAAGACACCTGTTGCACAGAGTGGCTGTTTTTATACTCTTTGTTATCAATCCCTTAACCAGTAAAATCCAACCACATACATAAGCTAAAATCCTTTCCCAAAAAGAGGTTCCAGCATGTCAAGGAGGTCGCTTCTGCAGCATGTCCCAAACAAAGGGTGCCAATGTGAGGATGTTGTTCTTGGCACACATGGAATGCTATTGTTTCTCTCTATGGAGCATGCTAAGGAATTGGTCAGCTGAGGAATCATGCACTCTGCATGTGTCCAGCAGCTGCACTCAGAATAGTGGATGAAACAGAGCAGGTCATCCTGAACGCCATCATATGGCACATACAAGGCAACCAGGCAGTCAGACACAGTCAGCACAGGTTTATGAAAGGTTGGTCCTGCCTGATTAACCTGATCTCCTTCTACAACAAGGTGACCTGCATAGTGGATGAAGGAAGTTACATGGTCATTGTCCACCTGGACTGTAGTAAAGCTTTTGACACTGTCTCCCACATCATTCTCCTTCAGAAACTCATGGCACAAGGCTTGAATAAGTGCACTCCGCACGGAGCTGTGGGGCTAGGGAATGGAAGACAGAAAGGTTTGTATACTGCTCTTTTGGGAACTCATCTTCTGTCTAAACTTGAGATTACTGTTGTCAAAAATAAAGAGATAGAGGCTTTTTTTTTTGTTTTATTTTATTTTTAAATATTATTCCCAGGCTGTTGAGACACAGTGGGCAGAGAAAAAAGGCAGAAGGAGCAATGGTCATACAGTGAGAACAATAGTCACAGCATTAGGATGACAGAGGGATGCAGGCTGGTACATTTGGGACCAGAGCTGTTCAATATCTTCATCAATGACGTAGACAGCAGGATTGAGTGCACCCTCAGCAAGTTTGTAGATGACACCGTGCTGAGCAGTACAGCTGACATGCCAGAGGGACATGATCAGAGAATCACAGAAACATTCAGGTTGGAAAAGACCCTCAGGATCATCATGTCCAACTGATAACCCTACTCTAGAAGGTTCACCACATCCAAAAGACCTTTAAACACATCCAGGGTTGGTAGCTCAACCATGTCCCTAGGCAGCCCACTCCAATGCCTGACCACTCTTTCTGTGAAAAAATTTTTCCTAATGTCCAGCCTAAACCTACCCAGTCACAGCTTGAGGACATTCCCTCTTGCTCTGTCACTAATTACCTATGAGAAGAGACCAGCACCAGCCTCTCTACAATGTCCTTTCAGGTATTTGTAGAGAGCAATGAGACCTCCCCTCAGCTTCTTCTTTTTTGAACAAAACAGCCCCAGCATCTTCAGTTGCTCCTTATAAGATTCATTCTCCACACCCTTCTCCAGCTTTGTTGCCCTCCTCTGCACTCGCTCCAGCACCTCCACATCTCTCTTGTACTGAAGTGCCCGAAACTGAACACAATACTCAAGGTGTGGCCTCACCAGAGCTGAGTGCAAGGGGACAATCACATAGGCTTTCTTGGCCACCTGGGCACATTGCTTGCTCATATTCAGTTGCTTGTCAATTAGAACACTTTAGCATTGCTTGGGGTTGTTGTGACCCAAGTGCAGGACCTGGCATTTGGCCTTGTTGAAGCTCATCCCATTAACATTGGCCCATTGATCCAATCTATCCGAGTCCCTCTGTAGAGCCTCCCTACCCTCATACAGATCAACACTCCTACCTAACTTGGTGTCTCCAGCAAACTTACTGATGACACACTCTATGTCTTCATCAAGGTCATCAATAAAGATGTTAAACAGAAGTGGTCCCAACACTGAGCCCTGAGGAACACCACTTGTGACCAGCCGCCAGCTGGCTTTAACTCCATTGACCACCACTCTTGGGGCCTCTTCACCCAGCCAGTGCTTCCTCCAGCAGAATGTGTGCTCATCCAAGCCATGAGCAGCAAATTTGTCCACAAGAATTCTGTGGGAAATGATGTCAAAGGCTTTTTGAAAGTTTAGGTAGACAATATGCACAGCCTTTTCCTCATCCAATAGTTGGATCATCTTGTCATAGAAGGAGATCAGGTTGGTCAGGCAGGACCTTCCCTTCATAAATCCATGCTGACTGGGCCTGATCCTCTGGTTGTCCTCTACATGGCATGCCACCCAAAGTTTGAGAAATGAGCCTGTGTGAACCTCATGTGGTTCATCAAAGCCAAGTGCAGGCTCCTACACCTAGGGCAACCATCAGTATCAATGCAGTTGAGGGATGATGTGGTTGAGAGCAGCCCTATTGAGAAGGGCATGAGGGTACTAGTGAATGAAAAGATGGATATAAGCCAACAATGTGCCCTTGCAGCCCATAAAGCTAATCATATCCTGGGCTCCATCAAAAGGAGCATGTTTGAGGGAGGTGATTCTGCTGCTTTGATCTGTTCTGGTGAGACCACACTTGGAGTACCATGTTAAGCTCTGAAGCCCTCATTACAAGAAAGAGATGGACCTTTTGGACCTGATGGATTTTTCAGATGGAAAGATCAACTATTTCAGTGATGAAACTCTTCACAGGGATATTCTAACAAATGTTTTATTTTATCACAGTTCAATTAAGACAGGATTAAAAAAAAAATTTAAAAAAGGAAAGAAAAGGAAAGAAAAGCAAGAAAGACCCAGGAAGAACTAAACCAACCAATTAGCTCTAGAAATTTGATGTCAAATTCTACCACTGGAATAACAAGGACAAGATATGTCATATGAATTTCATTTCTATAAAGTTAATTTCTATAAAAATGTATTGTTGCTAGAACTAAAATTCTATCAACATGCTTCCCAGATCTGATAATGCATTGCAGTGGAAATGCTTTGCAGGATTATTAATGGAATCCAAACATTTTGCTATTTGGGATCCAATTGCTCCTGTACCAATGATGTAACTCACAATGCTGGACTCACAAAAAAAAAAAAAAAAAGGAAAAAAAAAGGTATTTTAGTAGTAAGTATAAGATATAGGAAAGCAGCAAAAACATTTTGTCCTAGTTTTTAAGGAAAAAGGACTTTTTTTCATATCATAAGCTTAGTGTCAAGTATGAAATGACTTCTATTTATGTTCTTCGGCACTTGTAGACTTTAAGCCAGAGATTTTTTTTCTTTTTCCTTTGTCCTCTTTCTTTTTTTTGTCTTCTTTTATACAACAGATGATTTAATACATTTTGCTTGTGCATTTCAGCTGAAGTTTCTCATTTGAAATTGGAAACGCCTGACCAACAGCCTGAGATGTCATTGGAACTAAGGGATAACAACAGATTTTAGATTCAGAAAATAAATATCTCAGTACAAACAAAATCTTTTCATCACAGTGACTTTCTTGAAGGATACACAACTAACAAACAGCAAATAATTTCTTCATAAATGGTAGGACCACAAAGTCTAATCTGTATTTCCTGTATACCTTCAGGGACTTCATTAAGTGGAAAAAAACCCCTGCTCCTCTCATTTCTTACTTTCCTATTTTTAGACTAAGCAAATTAGACATGATTTATAGCTATATGATTATTTTAACTGGAAGTCATTTTTATCTGTGTTGTTTTTTCCTGTGGTTTTGTTTCATAATCTGTGTATAAACAGTCATTGTTTTTCCAATATGGCAGTTTTTTTGCCAGGCACTACTGATTCCGTTACCCACACATACACAGATACAAACTCTTACAGAATATTTTTCAATTTACTGTTTATCTGGCTGTTTAGTTTTTCTGGTGAGCCTGGTATATCTAAGGCGTCAGGGGAACTGCTTGTCTGTGTTTTCCCCATAGCCTGTTGTAATGAGGAAAACATTACTATATCATCTTTTTCAGGAGAATTTCATTTTATCAACTGACTGCAAATAATAGCTATTCAAAGGATCATATAATTGAAGCATTGTATAGACATGGTTGTCCTGTCTTGCAAGGAAAATTAGACACATCTGACTGGTTCAACAAGACCAAGTGCAGGGTCCTGCATCTGGGTCAGAGCAATCCCAGGCACTGATATAGGCTGGGCAGTGACTGGCTTGAGAGCAGCCCTGAAGAAAAGGACTTGGGGGTGCTGGTGGATGAGAAGCTCAATATGAGCCACCAGTGTGCACTTGCATCCTAGAAAGCCAACTGTATCCCGGGTTGCATCTAAAGAAGTATCATCAGCATGTCAAGAGAGGTGATTCTCCCCCTCTACACCACTCTCGTGAGACCCCACCTGGAGTATTGTGTCCAGTTCTGGAGCCCCTCTTACAGGAAAGATTTGGACGTGTAGAGAGAGGCTGTTCTCTGCACACACAAATCGTCTTGGAGGTGATGGTTAGATAGGTGAGATAAAACATGTCATCTCTGCTCACCAAGACAGCAGCTGCCCTGGGGGTGTGTGGTGTGAAGACCCCCTGGTACGTGCAACAAAGATAAGCAAATCCTGGCCTCATAAGCCCAGGACTATGTGGTTAAAATACTCTTAAATAAGAAGGTGGAAAGGGGAGCTCCTGGGTCAGCAAAGATGGCAGAGGCAAAGAGGGCAAAGGTCCACTCTGGTGCCAACAACTGGAAGCACACAGGAAAAAACCCCTGGAAGTAACATCTGAAAGTCACATATTAATTATAATGTGACTAGGGTGTGGGGCCAGGTAGAGCTGCTGACCTGTATAAAGATCCCAAGCTACACCTACTCTGGGAGAGAAGAACTTCACTGAAAACACTATTCAGTGAGAAAGCAGAGAGCCTATGAGTAGAGAAAACCTCCAGAAAATAGGAACATCAAGCCTGGTGTTTCAACTATAACATGAATATTTTTCTGATAAATGTCAAAGCAAATTATTGAAAGGGTTCAAAATCTCCTAGTTTCTTATGAAAAACGAATTTTTTAAATATTAACTAGAAAAGTGAACACTCCAGAAAGGATGCTTCTAAATCCTTAACAGACTTGCCTAGTACTGGAAAAAAAATACTGTGATAGGGACAGAATGTTAAGCTCAGCAGCAGTGGCCCCAGAAAACTTCTGAGAATCAGGCAAATTGTCTGGAGAAGAGAATTCAGCTGTAAGAAATACAAGCATCATATCTTTTCTCATTCTGAAATAGTATTGTGATAATAATGCTATCATCTTGTCAGATATCCTTCAAAAAGAGGATGATAGTGATAAAAATGACATTAAAATGATAATGGACATATTTTTTAATGGAGAGAGAAGATGAGTCTCTGAGTGTGTTTCAAATCATGTGACAGGCATTTTGTCTTCATGTAATAAAGTGATTTTAGCATTTGTTTCTAAGAAATGGTGCACAATCTCTTTTTCAGATACTTTAAAAAAAACCAAACAAACTACCAAAAACCCCCTAGTCCTCAACTCTAAAGCTAAAGAGTTAAACTTCTGTTCAGATATATCTATAAATCATCACAATCTTACAGTGGCTTTAACCTTTAATAACTTAGCCTCCAAATTTGGCAATGTTGGGACTATCTAACATCAATAAATGAATTACCTTTGATCTGGGAGTGTTTAATGAGTGCTTCATGGAAGATGTATGAACCACTGAAAAAGTAGAGAAACTTGTACATTTTTTGAATCCAAAATGAGACAGTTTATGACCTTTTGGCCACTTCCAGTCAAACAAAGTATACTTTTGAACATTTAAACAGCAGAAACTGCAATTTTAAAGCTACGTGACTTCTGCAGTTATACAACTATGGGGAAGTGGAGGAGGAATGAAAGTCTTTGCAACTACTTATAAGCATCTAATGCAAGACAAAGTTTTCTGCAATATTTGGCCAGTTATATAGTTGGACATCCTGTTTTTAGAGGCTGTCCTGATACATTTACAAATGAAATAGTGCATATTTTGTGCAGAGATTGAAGCTTTTTTAGATATGATTATCATGAGCTTTGCCTTTAGGCAAAAATTCCTACATAGATTCAGTATTAAAAAAATATGACTTTTTATTCCTTTCCTGTGACCTGAATCTGGTGTGAATCATCCTTTTTAACATTCTCATAAACATAGATTAAATGTCAAAACACAGCAGAAGCTGTTAGGAACAATTAAAAAGTAGTTAGCAAGTCTATGGTTGAAGTTCACTGGATTGGTACAGATCTGCGTTACAGCAGCTTTACAGTACCAGCTATTCCCCTTGGTGCAGTTATAGCAATATCTTGCTGGCACAGGAGAGCAAAGTCACAGTCTGCTTCTTCATGGTACACACAGGTAAAAAATTAGGGTAGTTCTCAAATGTATTTTAAACCCTGCAGGTTTCTAATTCAAAGCTGTCTTTCCATCATGGGTGACTGATTCAAATGGGGGTGCATATTCCTTGGGATGCTTTAGAAAATAGGACATGTTATCTTACCTCCAGTGCTTCACTGCATTACACATTATATCCAAAGCATTTCCTTTGGCTATTCATGTCTCACACTGATAGTATTTAAGCCTTTCCTGTTCTATGTTATTATCTAAATCCCCTAACTACTGGCTTGTCACCCTGCTACTCTAGCTTTCTGCGATACGCAACTTTGCTATAATGCACAGACACAAATGCAAAAGTAGCAGAGTGATAAATCGTGCCTGTCATGCATTAATTATACTTGTTTTGGGTAACTCATGAATACCCCAGGCAGTGTGAACTACATGGCTTTACTGTTTAATATCCAAAGCATTTATATGCCAGCATGTAAATAGTGTCTCGTATTTATCACTGTTTATTTCACCTCAAGAACATAAACATAAACTTCATCCTCTATGCTAAATTTTGCTTAGCATAGACTTTTCATTAGTTTTAATTCATGTGTAACTTCTCTGCTTGGACTTTAAAAAATAGAAAGCCTTTTTATTTTATCCTATGGACCACTGAACAGTGCTGCAGCAGTAGAGGGATTTAATCAAGTTATATTTCCCAGCTCAGTTCTTGATAACAGACTGGATTACATATGATTGTCTCCTTTAAAACCTCAGATCACCACTCTGGTTTCCACATTAACATGCTTAAAACAAACAAACACAACACTGGAGTAATCCAGTAGGATAAGAATATACAGCATGTTTCTTACAGAGGAAAATTGTAGAGGAATCCTAATTTCAGCAGCTGCATATGAAAATATTTTGAGGAGAGGAAATTATAGTTTCAAGTGGGACTCTCCAAAGCTCTTGGCAGAGATCTTATTAAAGATAAGGAGAAAATAAAATATTAAGAAGTGTAACGGTTGAATACTGAATTTTCCTGAAGGCTACAGCTGGGATATGAGTGGGCTAGAAAGGCAATATTTCATTTTCAATATGAAAAAGTTTCTCCTGTGGAAAAACTGTGATCTGCCACTTCAGATAACAGAGGAATTTAGAATCACTTAACAGAGCTTGCACCCATCTTTATTGTCTGTAGAATTTTTCCAAAGCAGCAGACTGTATTATTTTCTAATCTATCTGTTTTTCTTAGATAGTGATAAAGACCACATTATGAATGAAGTAAGGAAGCATAAAGGAAGTATTTCATATCTAAGGGGAAAATACATGTTTCTTCAGATTTCACTAAGGCAAAACAAGCCTGAACAAAGAAGCTTATGATTCTAAAAGCTGGGTTTGCTTCTTTTAGTGTGACTGTTCCAAGGGAGTGGGGAGTTTTTTGGGTTGTGTGGTTGTTGTTTTAAATACAATATTTCCTTTTGGCTATAATATGATTAATTGTTTGAGGAAAGGAAAAATGTGTTTTTCTTTGATTAAAATGGTGCTGAACATATTTACCATCTCAGTCTGAAAAACATGAAGCTCAAAAAAGGCATTTTCTCTGATTTCCAGTAATGGGCTGCTATCTGAAAGCTTTGTTCCCAGAACAGATATTGAAAGAATTGTTTCACCTTCCCTCCCTAGCCCTTTTGCTTCACTGACATACAATAAATGTTTGGATAATGAAGAAATTTATGAGGATTTGTTAATGACAATCACTATAAAGGATTGTACTGTTTAATGAGCCAGAAAAAAAAACAAAACCCAAAAACCTCTCAGTCCTGTACAGCAGTATTTGCCATCATGCAGTGGCCTCTGCAGAGCTTGTAGTCGTGTTCTATTCTGTTTTCAGGGTGCCAGTGGAGAAAAAATCTTGCATAGCCCACCTGGGACTGGTGAATTTCCTTATTTCTTCCTTTTATCCCATGGTGACATGAGTGTCTAATAGGCATTATGTAGTCTAGTCCTTAAGGTATTTCTTCTCCTTGGGAAGAAAATGAGGTATGTGCAAGTCAAGCTGACCCACAGGTCTGTAGGCAGAAAGGGTATAAGAACAAGAAGACTGGAGTAATGATGTTCCTTGTGAAATTTTGCCAGGCATTTACATTTCATTTGCACTGGTAATGATAGCTGTGAATTGGCTATTCCACAGCTTATACTGCGGCTAAACTAACTGTAGTTGGAAGAACAGTGAAACTGCCAAGAGCTAGCTCAGCCGAATCTTTCCCAGTGGATACCGGAAGACTTGTACAAATAGAATAAAACAGAATGGGATAGGATAGGATAGGATAGGATAGGATAGAATAGAATAGACTAGACTAGAATAGAATAGAATAGAATAGAATAGAATAGAATAGAATAGAATAGAATAGAATAGAATAGAATAGAATAGAATAGAATAGAATAGAATAGAATAGAATAGAATATTTCAGTTGGAAGTGACCTATAGCCATCGTCTCGTCTAAACGTGGCTAGTGGCACCTCACCTTCTCAAAGCCAAGTGCTCGCAAACACCAAGGAAGTCACAGCACACGAAGTGACTTGGCACACCACAAGCAGTAAGATTCAAAGGAAAATCAAGTCCAATCTGGTCCTTTGAACAAATGTATAATTTCCAATGACAGAAAATTTCTCTTTCAAGTAGTGACTCACTAGTAGTTCTTTGTCTTACTAACTTCCACCTTTGTAGCATGGGGTGTTAATATCTTCATATATTATTAAAATCCAGTAAAAGATGCATTTGTATATAGAAACCACTTTAAGGCAAATTAAATTAAACTGAATACACAGCTCTCCAATAATGTGTCTCTCAGATGACACATTGAGGTCTTGCATTTTCAACATTTTTAAATTATTATTTATTAATCTTTCAGCCTCTGTACTGGTGCCTGTCCTCATTTCTATGTTTCCATATAGCTGTAAAACTTTCTTCTTCATGCTGCAGTTGTGTAATTTGTCAGACTTGAGAACACACTTTCAAAGACATTTGCTCAAATGGTTACAGCTACCGCCGGTACTGAACACCCAGGAATGAACATCTTATTAAGCCATTCCTTGTTTTCTTGCTAACTGTTTTTGTTTCCATGTTTATTGGGAGGAGTATAATTTTTATGAGAACTCACACTTTAGCTAGTAAGTGCATCAGCATAACTTAATTTTCCACATGGCTGTATTAAAAACAGTACAAAGGCCAAAACCAATTTTTATTTTATGCACATATTTGAAGCTAACCTGCAGTCTTCCATTTTGCTAAAGGTCCCAGAAGTACAGTACATAACTTAGTGCCTTAAGCTTTTGGATGGAAATAGTTTAACACATATTAGTTGCTTGTCGTGGTAGAGTTTTTGTTCATTACACCTGAGTGGATCCTTTAGACTAGCTGATAATCTGATTTGATCTGTTATCATAGAAAGCAGGCGAGTATTTATTTTCAGACCCTTTCTGAAATTTGAGCAATCTGACAAGGGAGACGGAATTGCTTATTTTATAGTGTTTGGATGAAGGGAAAAGGTGCATTTAATCAGGGCCAGATTTATGAAGAGGATGCCAGTATAAAGTTTCCTGTTGTAAGTGTCCATATGTAATACCATGGTTTGACCCCACTTAAGTGCACAAGGCATGTCTCATCTAGGTTGAAATTAGAAATGACGGGTAGTTACATTAAAGAAGCGATAAAGCTGATCTGTGAACACTTGTGGACATGTTCCTGCTCCTTAACTCTTTCAACTATCATATTTTGTTTCTTAAGACTACTCAAAAGTATTCATACATTTCTTTTGTAGTTTTATATCAGTAAAAATCTATGCTTCAAAAAAATAAAATCCCCTTTCTGCACTGATATAATGTGTTTACAAATTTCAGGATGCCTATTAAATATATCTTATTATGAAATCCAGGAAGGAGAAATATTTGATTAAGTATTATTTTTCCAGGCATTAAATCTTAATCCCATCAAGGCAGGAAAAAGAGACAAAAAAAAAAAAAAAAGGTAAAATCAGAAACCAAAGAAAGATTATTTGCTATTCTCTTAGCTCTGTGGGATTTTCATTTTTTTTTTCAGAACAGTGATTATTTTAATAACCTATAGAGCAACAGCCTGAAAGAATGTGTTCTTCTACGTTTGTAGACTTACTACAATACTTGGTACTTCAAATTTTCATCATACTGCTTGCCACTTACACTTGATTCAAAGTTACGAGACAACTTATTTGCCAGACCTGGCCATTTGGTACTGTTTTATTTCTGATTCATGTTGGCTTCAGACACTCTTCTGATCACATACAAATATTTTATTACTGATATATGACACATTATGATTTCTTCAATTGTTACACTAAATTTGGTAAATAGCTTTTGTTCTTAGACATTTCATTACAGTCACATACAAGTCATTATCATGTAACAGAAGTTCAGTATTGATGCTGTTTTTTCCTTGTTATTATAACTAGCAACATAAATTATGCAGGGAAAATATTGTTAAATTAATGCATTTCTTAAAAATCCTAATTAAGTTATCACTAAGGAAGCATAAATCTTCCCATTTCACTTGAATGGGAGTAGGTTTGAACTCAGAGAAATTTTGATTTCACAAGTTTGGACACTTGCTGTTAAGGTCAAAAATGAAAATGGATTTAGCAAAAATGCAATGGGGGAAAAAAAGATTATGTCTTCTGTTAAATTGAAGGCCTGCCAGAAAACCTATCACATCAAGAGAAGTATTCTTGCTGATGTATCTACACATTGGATAAATTGTTTGAGTTTCTAGAACAAGGTAATTTAGAGAATTTTTCAATATGGGATGTTAGTTGTGTTTGATAATATTTTCAACAATGCAGTCTAAGTTCACATGCACCAAACAAGTTAGATTAGTATTTTGAAGAATTTTAAAACATTTGCATCCTTCAGGCTTCTTTTCAATGAAAGCTGTGAAGGACTGCCAGAATATCTTGTTGTTAGATTTTAATGTATTTACCACAGGAGTTAAGAAATGGCGCTCATAGGATCACAGGATGTTAAGGGTTGTAAGGGACCACTGGAGATCATTGAGTCCAAACCCCCTGCCAGAGCAGGACCATAGAATCTAGCACAGGTTGCACAGGAATGCACCCAGATGCATCTTGAAAGTCTCCAGAGAAGGAGATTCCACAATCCCTCTGGGAAGCCTGTTCCAGTGGTCTGTGACTCTCACAGTGAAGAGGTTCCCCCTCATGTTGACGTGGAACCTCCTGTGCTGTTTATATAGTATATATAGTTTATATCCATTGCCCCTTGTCCTATTACAGGGTGCAACTGAGAAGAGCCTGTTCCCTCCCTTTTGACACCTAGCCCTCATATGTTTCTAAACATTTATTAAATCCCCCCTCAGTCCTCTCTCTCCTAGAGACTGAAAAGCCCCAGGTCTCTCAGCCTCTCCTTATAGGGCACAGGCTCCAGTCCCTTAATCATCCTGGTAGCTCTCTGCTGGACTTTCTCGAGTAGATCCCTGTCCCTCCTGAACTGGGGAGCCCCATACTGGATGCAATATTCCAGGTGTCGCCTCAGCAGGGCAGAGTAGAGGGGGAGGAGAACCTACCTCAATCTGCTGGACACATTCCTCTTAATGCACCCCAGGATCCCATTGGCCTTCTTGGCCACAAGGGCACATTGCCGTCCCATGGATGACTTGTTACTCACCAGAACTCCCAGGTCCTTCTCCACAGGGCTGCTCTCCAGCAGTTCACCTCCTAATCTGTACTGGTACAGTTTATTATTCCTTCCCGGTGCAGGACTCTGCACTTATCCTTGTTGAACCTCATTAGGTTCCTCTCTGCCCAGCTCTCCAGCCTGTCCAAGTCTTAATGAATGGCCACACAGCCTTCAGGTACATCAGCCAAACCTCCCAGTTTGGTATTGTCAGCAAATTTGCTGAGCAGACACTCTGTCCCCTTATCAATGTCATTGATGAAGATGTTGAACAGGACTGGACCAGCACTGATCCTTGGGGGACTCTACTAGTTACAGGTCTCTGGCTGAACTTTGCACCATTGACCACCACTCTTTGGACTCTATTTTGTAACCAGTTCCTAATCCATCTCACTGTCTGTTCTATCCCACAGCTCCTGAGCTTACTCACAAGTATATTATGGGAGACAGTGTCAAAAGCCTTACTAAGGCCAAGGTAGACTACATCCACTGGTCTCCCTGCATCTACCCATTCAGTTACGACATCATGGATGGCTATCAGATTAGTCAATCATGATTTCCCCTTGGTAAATTCATGCTGACTGCTCCTGATCATCATCTTCTCTTCCAAGCATCTAGGGAGCATCTAGGGATCACCTCCAGAATGAGGTGCTTCATCGTTTTTCCAGGAATGGAGGTGAGGCTCACTGGTCTGTAGTTTTCTGGAATCTCTTTTTTGCCCTTTTTGAAAACTGGAGTGACATTGGCTTTCCTCCAGTCCTCAGGCATCTCTGCCAGGAATTTGCAAAAATGATGGAGAGTGGTAGAGCGACATCAGGCAGCTCTCCCAACACTCTTGGGTGCATCTCATCAGGTCCCACAGACTTGTCTATATTCAATTTATGTAACTGATCCCTAACCCAGTCTTCATTGAGTAGTGGAAAGTCCTCCTTCCTCCAGTCTTCTCCTTTATTCAGGGTCTGGAATTCATACAGGAGTTCAGTCTTAGGAGTTCCCAACCTTAATGTCCCCAACCAGCCCTTTATTAGTTAGTACAAGGTCCAACAGTGTGCCTCTCCTTGTTGGCTCCTTCACTACCTGCATCAAGAAGTTATCAACACACTGCAAGGGCCTTTAGGACTGGCTGTGCCTGGCTGTGTGGGTTTTCCAGCAAATGTCAGGGTGATTGAAGTCACCCATGAGTACCAAGGAGTGTGTACTAGAGGCTGCCTCCAGTTGACTGTAGAAGGCCTCATCAGCATCTTCAGTTTGATTTGGTGTTCTGTAGTAGACCCCAACAACAGTTTCACCTACCTTTCCATAACCCTTAATTCTTACCCACAAGCTTTTCACCTGTTCTACCTCCCCTCCTGGATGAAACTCAACACATTCCACTTGCTCTCACACACAGAGAGCAACACCCCCACCTCGCCTTGTTGGTCTGTCTTTCTGAACAGTACATAGCCATCCATGACAGCTCTCCAGTCGTGGGAGCTGTCCCACTACGTTTCACTGATTCCAATTACATCATAGTCATGCAGCCTAACGCAGATCTCCAACTCCTCCTTCTTATTCCTCATGCTCTATGCATTCGTATATAAACATTTCAGAGAGGGAGTTAATCCATCAGTTTTCACTCCTGCTGTACAATCACTTCTGAGCCCTGCATGTGCTGATGTTTCCTTGTTGGCTCTTGCATCTTCCCCAACACATGGCTCATTTTCGCCTACCTCCCCTGAAGTAGCAGTGGAGCTGGCACTCCACCTCTCAAACATCCCAGGTTTGTTTCCAGTGAGCCTGGCTTTTCCCCTTCCCCTCTTTGAATCTAGTTTAATGCTCCACTACTGAGCCCAGCAACCCCTGTGATATAAACCTTCTCCCACTTTAAGAGAGATCTGGCATCATGTGAGGTGACCCGTGGTCAAAAATCCCAAAGTCCTGTTGATAGAAGATGTTTGTATGCTAGGCTTGGACTTCCTTAGTCTTGGGAATACTTCCGAGCTAGATGGTTCATCTTTCTCATTGTCTGGCAGCACTTGCAGTACATCATACCTGTTCTGCAGGGGCACCTGGGGGGGTGGGGGAATAGCTGTCATGCTAGGCAGGAACTTGTTGCCATCTTCTTCTGCCAGGTAGGCACCATTATATTTTGACTGTATTTTATTTTATTTTAGTTATTTTATTTTTTATATATATATCTTGCCTGAATACCGTGTTTTACCCAGGCTACCGCTGAGGCTTGTGCACTCTGTCACCTGGCCCAGCACAGGCTGCTTGCTGTGATCCAGTGAGAGAGCTCTCTTACTGTATTGCAGTCTTGTGTCTTTTCCTGTTCTTTTCACATTTAAATTTCCTGTGGTTGACCCCTAGCTAAGTCACCCTCCTGAGCAAGCATGCTGGTCCTCGCTGTCTGGGTCCACCCGCCCCGGGAAAGCCCCAAAACGAAACCAAAATGAAACACCGCTCAGCTAGAGTTCACTGGAGCCGGTCCCAGAGTAGCTCTCTCGCTGTATTGCGGTCTTGCACTCTGACATACTAAGAATAACACGTGCCAGTGAAGACATTTCAGAAAACAGATACTTGTTATACAGCGAAAACTATGCTTGCTGTAAATATACTAAGAATAGGATCTGCATTTGAGCTGAACCCATAATGCAGGCTCACTGTCAAAGGTGAGGAATGAAACACCCTATGTCTCCCTTCAGAAGTCCATTCAGACTGGGTACATCTCTGTAAAGTCATCCTGCACTAAGGCAAGCAGATTTAGCTCTCACTGACATTAGCAAAAGCTGTAATAAGAGATACTAAAAATCAATTAAAAAAAAACCCAGATTCAACCCTCCTGCAATCTCCTCTCCCTTATCTAGTCATCAGAATTCAATAGTCTTCAGAATTCAACACCAGATCCTACCTTTTCAACAGTCTTCAAAACAAAATAAACAAGATGAAGGATTCCATTAAATTAATCTTTGGGTTTCCTTCTGCTCCCTGTAGTGACTTCCCTGGAAGGGCTAGTGACAGGGGTAGAGAAATGTCAGTGGAGGCTACTCAGAAAGTAAATTAAAAACCTAATTGTGTTTTCGATCTTTCTTTGTACCATTGTATTTACATCTACCCCATGATCCTCAACCCCAAACACAAATCTGGAAACATTGTAGTCCCTACAACCATACAGAATTTAATTTTCATTTGATGAAACTGGCAGTTTCTGAAGGAAGTCTCCAGTTTTACTGCCAAATAGAAATGTTGATAAGGGGTAGCATCAATGTGCCTATATTCTGAGGCCTCACTGGATAGCAAGGTATGGATATTTTTTCCCACATGAAAAGAAACAAGTGCTATTGTAATGTCTGAAAGTTTTATGGGTAAAACTTTCCTCAATTGCTTTGTCCTGTGAAAAAAAACAATGAAAAAGTCAGACAGACAACACAGCTCTGTGGGCAGGAATCTTTAGAAGGCAAGTAAGGTTGTTAAAATGCCAGATCTAATTCTACAGAGAATGTCTCACAGTGGCTGCTGAGAACATTTTTGTCGTGCAGTGAAGGTCTATTTGATCTGACACATTTTTACCATACTGAAGAGTGCTTAAGTGTGTACTTTCACTCACATCTCAGGGCTTTGGTCAATGTCTTCCAGGAAGTCAGAAACATGAATGTCCTTTGTATACAGCAAAATAACCCAAATGCAGAAAACAACACACAAATGGAAGTATCTTTCAAAAGAAAAAGAAATATACATTTACACAGGTGCATGTGCCTTGATCACCCTGATGAAAAATTATCTGTCATTAAAAGTGTTAAGTCACAACACGAGTCTCTTAGGGAGTCCTGTTGTGTAGGCTTAGTCCTGAATACCTCCAAGTTTGCAATCGAAACAAACTTTTTTCCGCTATACGCCTGTCTGGTTCCTTGACATCCACCCAGCAAGCAAGAAATCCACAGTTTAATCTTCCTTGCCTTTTTCCTCCCTTTTTGTTTCTCTGAATGCTGCCAGTTAATGAACATTGAAAGGCTCTGTTTTCAACAGCCACTGAGGCTGATCATATCTGTGCCTAGTACCATATAGCCAGAACTTGAGATGGCTCTGGTCCTTAGGGGTGAAAGTGAAAGTGAAGGAGAGAGAATCCCCCTCCATCAATAATTCTTGTTAGGGCTGTTTCAGCCATGATTAGCAACCCATCATCACATAACAGATATGCAACAATTTCTTCTGATCTCATGTTCATAAAACTGAGAGCAGTAGTACTGATTCCTCCTCTTTTCAGAGACAGTTATCATTGCCTATTTGTATGATTCCTATGTGATTGCTCTGCTTCATTTGTTT
This sequence comes from Indicator indicator, assembly GCF_027791375.1. Classification (NCBI taxonomy): domain Eukaryota; kingdom Metazoa; phylum Chordata; class Aves; order Piciformes; family Indicatoridae; genus Indicator; species Indicator indicator. Next base: position 38,474,539 of record NC_072011.1, read on the forward strand.
TACACTTGGATTTCAAAAGAGAAAGCCTGTTAATGACTCCTAATCTAACGAATCATTCAAATCATCCAGCCATGGGGATGCTGGCTTTATTCTCATATTGACCATTTTTCATGGTGGTATTTTATGTATTAAAATATTTTGATTTTTGGATCAAATAAGGATACCAAGTAGTTTTGGTCATTTTATGCTATGCCTTTAAAATTTTTCACAGATTTTGAGCAGAAAGTAGTAAAAAATATAAATAAATTACTACTGGGTGTAAAAAGGAAAACAATGATTTTTCTAAACAATTCCATTGGAGGATATCTCTCATAAGGTTTGGTTCCCAAAACTTTCTTTAGTTCTGTTCTGTTCTGTTCAGTTCTGTTCTGATCTTCTCTTCTTACTTCTTTAGTGGGAAGATACTAACAGGCTTTTGCTGACCTTGACTTCATTGTTTCAACTGCTATTAACTTATCCTGCTTCTTTCTCTCTTCCCTTTGTACAGGGAGGTCAGGGAGAGGCACAGAGGGGGAGGCAGGGAGCTATTTTTCTTTGGTCTTTTGGCCAGGGGGGTTCTTGTGCTGTTTTATTAATTGTAAATACCTGTAAATATTGTAAATACTGTATATTTGTACATATTCCTTTCACTCCATTGTACATTGTAGTTTTGCTTGTAAATACAGCTCCATTTGCTTCCAAACTGAGCTAGTCTGGTGAAGTTAATGTTGTGTGTGGGGGTGGAATTTCAACCCACCGCAATAGTATATGTATTTGCCCCAGAGGAAAGGGATAAACTGCTGCTTTAAAATATTTCCTTAATTTGAAATGTTTTTGAATTTAAGAACAGTAAGTAAAGAAACAAAACTCTTCCCACTGTACAACACAAATTATATTTGAGGGTCTAAAATTTATTCTGCCACCGAAGATTCATTTTATTTCCTTCCTTATGCATGAGTTTACTCTAGCACCTATATGAGAACTATTTCCCTAGGCTGGTAAGTGCAGATAAATACCACTTTTAATTTAATTTCTTTATGTTCCTTTCTTCTCCCTCCCTTTTAGCTTAAGCAGACATTGTTGAAAAGGAAATATCTCTGATATTCCATTTTACCATGCATAACCTAATCAACAAGATCTAGCTTCTTGAATATTTGAATATCCAGTACTCAGTTATTTTTCAGATTATCCAGATTGCAGTGTATATTTCGATATTGCTGTCTACATTATGAAAGCTTGAAATGCCTCTGGACATAGTTTCTTTAAGCATTGGGATATTTGCTGCTTAGAAGAAATCAGACCCATCATTGCATTGGAATGCCTTTTCCATATTATTCTGCGGTGATTTTGTTAATTTTGCTCTATTTTATCCTCAAATTCTGTATCCACTCAGAAACCACAGGAACAATTCCTCTGGACACTTACTTTCAAGGATGTATAGCTGATGAGTAAGAAAGTAATAATTCACAGAAAGTTGCTAACAAATATGAAAAAAAATGTAAGAAACAAACAATTCCCTACCTTGCTATGCTAGATGTACTGTGGATTTTGTGAAAACGGATTGTCTTTTAAAGAGCACTGGCAATGGCTCGCATCACTATTTGCACTTACTCTTCATTTCTGTCAAACCTGAGAACAGCAAGAATGACAGCGAAATATATCAAAGCACTCATTTGTCATTGTCTCCACTCATAACAGCACACCCCTGCCACCTTTCTAAAGCTTCAGGGGATGACAGGGTGAAAGGAGCCCTACATCTGGGAATGCAAACTCGCTGAACTTCATGATAACGTCATCACAGGAGGCTCAGCTGGGATGTCTCTGCTCTATTTGCAGCCATTTTGAAGTGTTCCTTTTTTTGGTTTTTAATTAACATTTAGAATCATAGAATCATAGAATTGTTAGGGTTGGAAGGGACCTCAAGGATTATCTACTTCCAAGCCCTCTGCCATAGGCAGGGACACTTCACACTACATCAAGTTGCTCAGAGCCACATCCAGCCTGGCCTTAAAAACCTCCAGGGATGGGGCTTCTACCACTTCTCTGGGCAACCTCTTTCAGTGTCTCACCACCCGCAGGGTGTAAAACTTCTTCCTAACACCCAATCTGAATCTACCCACTTTTAATTTTGCTCCATTCCCCCTAGTCCTATCACTAGCTGACATCCTAAAAAGTCCCTCACCAGCTTTCTTGTAGGTCCCCTTCACATACTGGAAGGCCACAATAAGGTCTCCTTGGAGCCTTCTCTTCTCCAGACTGACTGAATAACCCCAACTCTCTCAGTCTGTCTTCATAGCAGAGGTGCTACAGCCTTCTGATCATCCTTGTGGCCCTTCTGTGGACATGTTCCTGCACCTCCAGGTCTTTCTTGTAATAGGGGTTCCAGAACTGGATGCAGTACTCCAGGTGGCGGTCTCACCAGAATGGAGTAGAGAGGAAGAATCACCTCCTTTGACCTGCTGGCTATGCTTCTCCTGATGCAGCCCAGGACATGATTGGCTTTCTGGGCTGCAAGTGCACACTGGTGGCTCATGTTGAGCTTCTCATCCACCAGCACCCCCAAGTCCCTTTCTTCAGGTCTGTTCTCAAGCCAGTCACTGCCCAGCCTATATCGGTGCTTGGGATTGCCCCGACCCAGATGTAGGACCTTGCATTTGGTTTTGTTGAACCTCATGATTTTGTCATACACCCACCTCTCCAGCCTGTCCAGGTGCTTTTGGATGGCATCCCTTCCCTCCAGCGTGTCTGCTGCACCACACAGCTTGGTGTCATCAGCAAACTTGCTGAGGGTGCACTCAACACCACTGTCCATGTTGCCAACAAAGATTTCTGATCTAAGGAGGGTACATGAAGTAAGGACAGTTTGGTATTTGACATTTTCCCTTAGAGTATTTCTACATGGAAAAAGCCTTATTTTCCAAACAAATTTTACTCCTTTCAAAACATTTGCCTGGCTTCAGAGATTGCCTGATGTGCAACTATCGGACCTAATACTACAGAAGAGTCTGAGGTACAGAACTTATATTAAGAGCATGGGAATTATGATTTGACATCAGCTCTAAAGCTGAGTCCAAGGGATTCTGATATTTGACTTTAAAGTTCAAAGGGTTTGTCACTTATTTCTTTATCAAAATATGTATTTCCATTTTTCCTTTGGCTCTCCCATTTTGTTGTTAAAAATCACATTGAAAAAATATAAAAATAAACTATAATTAAAAGGAATTGTACTTAATTTCTTCAACAGCCAGTTTAGGTCTTCATTGCCTTATATTAATTCTAATTAAAAATGAGGTTACTAAACCTATTCCTCTAAGTACAAAAATTTCAGAAAGTAGATTAAAGTCAAGACATGGTATACATATATAAAATTTTGTCTTGTACTCTTGTTCTTGAGTTCACAAGAGTACATTTGCTTACTCTTTCAACCTCTGCTGAGCTATATAATTTTATTTGAAAAGTGGCCTGTTCTCACAAATGTTTGTTCAGGTACACATTGCTACAGAAACACGGTGTCTGCTATGATACTGTTAAAATTACATTCGGCCCCTTCAAATCTGTGGGATACGTACTCACAAAATTATTCACACAACTCAGGGGAGTGACTATTACATTAAAAACTAAAGTATCTGTTGAAAACAGCTTAGGTGCTAATTATGTTAAAAATGTAAACTCCTATCTCTACATCTCTACTGATGTAAAGTTATGGATGATTTCACCTGGATTGCTTTTAACCACAAGGGATAAAATAGAACCTTTAACACTGATGTAGGTATCTTCCCTAAACACCTTTTTCCAATGGTTTTTCTGAAGAAAAAAACAAAACAACCAAAAGGAGTACTTTAATGATTACTGTGTGTCTTAACTATCTTATAATTCTGTTGGAGCAATTTAATGCTTCCTGCTTCTATCTCCAGCTGGAAAATGTGCTGCCCGGGGCTCATGGTTCAGCACAAACAGCACCAGCCTAGCTTGGTGCCATTTCTTAATGCGCACTGAATTACTGTTTTTCTTTGTTAGAACTCAGCTCCCATCTCCTCTTAGAATCAGTCAGGGTTGGAAGGGACCACAAGGATCATCTAGTTCCAACCCCCCTGCCATGGGCAGGGACACCTCACACTAGATCAGGCTGGCCAGAGCCACATCCAGCCTGGCCTTAAACACCTCCAGGGATGGGGCCTCGACCACCTCCCTGGACAACCCATTCCAGGCTCTCACCACTCTCATGGTGAAGAACTTCTTCCTCACGTCCAACCTGAATCTCCCCACCTCCAGCTTTATTCCATTCCCTTGTTAGCTGATCCTGCTAATAACTCTGTTGGCTCTTCAGGCTCAGATTGAGGGGTATCAAGGTGCTACTCCACAGTCTTTCTACTCCCGTTACTCCTCAGTAGACCAGCCTATTTGCAATCAAGAAGGGTATAACCCTCGTTACTGCTGTAAGGTTGAGATTAAACGTTGAGTAAATACAGTTTCAGGCTACTTGTTCAAGGAAGTTGCAGAGGTACAAATAAATTCTCACAATGCAGGAGGAGTCTTGTAAAGAGGCACTATCAACAAGATTTTGACCTAAGTATTGGCTTCTGTGAGATCACTTTTTAATCTAAAGTAAATAGCACTTTGCATGACTCAGTGAGTTTGAATGGGGTATCACTGGGAACCAAGCAGAAGTGGTAGCATGAACTGTCAGTATGAATTTCTTAAGTTGATCATGCCCCTGTGCAGAACCCCAGACTTCAGTTCAGACCTAGTGAGGCAGCTGAAAGGTACATGCAAACCTTTTCCTTCAGGAGACGTTTTTGTCTTTTGCACTGTCATATTAAATTCTCTTGCATTGGTGACAGATGTAATCAGAGGGTGACTAGAAAAGTCTTACATCCTGTTTCAGGCATGTTGTGGTTTAAGCTTTCCTGGAGTCCAAAAGCCCAAATAGAACAGATTTAGATTGCCTCCCTTTTCCCCGGTAGGGTAAAGGCAACTTAGGCAGTAGAAAAGAGAAGTAAAATCATGAAAGAAACAGTATGGAATTGATTTGGAAGTAAAAAGGTAAGTTTAACAAAATATATATATATCATTTGAATAAAAGGGAAAGTTATAAAGGCATAAGAAAAAAGGGTAAAAGAAAAAAATATATACAAAACCAGGCCCAGCTGGCATAGAATTCTCTTGATGTAAAAGTGGATTTTTCTTAGATGCAGTCCTTAGGAGTGTGGATGCAGCATGAGGCAAGCCTTGCCATGTGGTAACTGCAGGAGCAGGGGCAGGAGAGAGGTCTGTCAGGCAGGCGAGGCACAGGAACAAAAGGAAGAGCCAGGAAGATGGATCCCCTTAAATAGGCTTGCTAGACAGGAAGGGGGAGTGGAATAGACTTTGTCCCGGGACCTCTTTCCCTGGGAGGAGAAAACTAAGTCTCTCTGACCACCTGGGTCAGGTTTCTTTGTCCACCTGGGGGCTAGGTTCTTTTCAGCCCCTCCAGGGATGGGTGTAACCTGACACAAGGCATTAAAAGTTATCTAGTGTTAGCATTTTGGCCTCACATATCACTATCTGCACATAGCAAAAAGTACCATGTTTGGATTTTGTCCGTAGATTTTTTCCAAACTTTTTGCACCATATGTCTTTTTAAAGGGAAAATTAAACAGATATTTTTTTCCTAAGCTTTTCCATTTCAGAGAGATTTGATTAAATAAAGGCAGCTCAATCAGATTTTGATAAAAGTACCTCCACAGTTGTACACTGGCACTTTAGTGATGGCCTGACTCTCCTAACATCACATTTATATTTGCAGTATTTTCCACAGCACTATCAAGAATAAATGCTTTCTATAAATTTCCCTAGTTATCTTGATCCACCATGCAGTGAGCTAAGGGCAACCATCCTCTACGTCTCTGTTCTGTTTGTATCATTGACAGGGCATGAGTGTCCTTCTGATATGACTGATTTGTGCTGGATGTGATTTCATATTAAGTGTTCATACAGAATCACGTCGCCAATATATATTGTAGCTACATGTTTTCTAACTATATATGCCAACAAAATCCACTTTGTAATATTGCTTTCAGGCAATTTGGAAGCTTAAGAAAAGTTATCTTCTAGCATAAGAGCTTAAGTGAATCATTTATATGCAGTTAAAAATATTCTATGGCAGCAGATGTGATTTACTGTTAACGCAGAAGTTCACAAACATCAGTGAAGAAAGATAGTGTGTTTTTTCCTATAATTGCAATCCCATGATGGTAGAAAAGTACTCTTTTGGGACAGATTTGAATTTAAAACCAGATTTCTTGACTTTTATCTTCATAAATTTCCTCTTTTTAATTTCATTTTAAAATTAAATGAAAAAATAGATGTTTGACATGATGATTTCCATTAATTTAAATTGGTGAAATCTCTGTTTCTTCTGTGTTAGTGTAAAACCCATCCTGTATTCATTAATACTGAAATTTAATTTTTAAATGAGAAATGCATTATTTATAGAAGTGTACTTTTCAGTTATAGTCTACATACTGGTTTTACTTTTACGATTACACCAATGTAGGATATTCTATATGCTTAGCTTGGGTAATTTCATTAAGGAAAATAAAGATCTTCATACTGGCAGGAGCTGACAAAAAGTTATAAATAAGGCCATATTCTTGAGTGACACAGATCAGAGCGTATCCAACTAGATTAGTGTAGCTTTGCTGAGTTTTTTGTAGTTAAGTATCTTGCTTACAAAAAATAACAATTGAGGGTGGCTTCTGGCATTTTGGTATATATTTTATATGAGGAACTAACATGATTGTGCTTGACTTTGCTTAAACTAATTTGATCTGTTTTCCAGGGTTTTGTTTTGGTTTATTTTGGTTTGATTTGGTTTGTTTTGGTTTGATTTGGTTTGGGTTTTTTGCGTGTCCCAGCATATGCATTTACTGGTTTTATAGCACCTCACACCATGGAATGACAGTACTTGCATTCTCCTTCGTTGCAGTGGCAGAGACACAAAAAAACTTTTTTTTTTTTTTCAGGAGTTAATGTTGGCTAGGATACATAGTTCCTGTCCAAAAGATCCCTTTCAACAACAAGGTAAACTGAAAACTGCATTTTCAGCATACAAATTCTAGAGAGGCCTCAGTTTACATTTCATCAGAAGTACAAGGATGATAGCTGAACAGAGCAATGAAGTTAAAAAATGCTTTTAGAAAAGCCCACAGGATTAGATTTTCAGCTGAGACTTCAGTGAAAACACATTAGAATTCTAATTAACTGTTGCTATGTTGATGTAGGTTAATACCAAAAAAACCCACAATTCTATATAACAAAAATTGCAGAAATTAATGGTAGTTGAGAGTGCAGGGCTTTCATTTGCCTCTTTAGTCTCCACAAAGCATGAAGAGATGTTGTCGATAACGCGAGAAAATTACATTACCTGGTTCTGAAGTTATTAATATTTGCTGCAGTGCAGTCTTTTCACTGGAAGAATTTGTGTTGCCAAACAAAGTCCGGTAATGCACATTGACAAATCATTTTTCCATTTAAGATAATGTAATTACAGTTGATTTCCCATTAAACTCTTCTCCTTTTCAAAAAACATCAAGGAAAGACCTGCAGGTTCAAGCTTTAATTATTGAATTACTTACGATACGTACAGTTTGCGAGGTCTGAATGAACAAATAAATCAGGGAATGCTGAGCCTAAGCATTTCAAAACTCTGAAGTATTTAGAATAATCACTAGTTAAACCTGGAAAGCATTTAGAAAAAGGTAAGAAATGCCCAAAGAACATGGCAGAAACAAGGAATCATCATCTTATCTTATTATGTACGTTTTAAATTCATTAAAAACTATAGGGAAAAGGTAGCTAATACTGCATTTGGGACTGCTGATTCTGTGCAGTATGAGAAATTCTTCAAGGCAATTAGGAGCAAGTTTTTGCTGATGTTAATCCAGACAGGGTTCTTAATGGCAATGAGGTTTTTAGACAGTTTACTGCATTAACCTTGGCTTCATGACTAGTACACAACACATGTACAAATCAGTGCCTGAAAACACAAATTCTTAGACAGAGTTAGTAAATTCAAGTCCTCTGAAGAATGAGGTCCTTAAGTTTAAAATTGGCCTCAATGATTATTCCTGGATCAGAATCCAATAATATGTGTTTTCCTTGCCTCTTTCCTACTTGCAGTTAAGCTTTTCTGTCCCTATTGCTTTGCTATCCACTTAGAGGCATACCCTAAGCCCTAGGCCTTAGGGCTGACTGAGTTGGAAACAGGTAAAGCATATGGTCAGCAAACCTCCACACATGTATCAAACTGATTCCTAAGCAAACAATCTTCAAAGTTAAAAAAGTTTCTGTCCTTGTCAGCAGTCCTCCAGCATATTTTCACTCTGATAGGACCTGTTACTGATGCATAAGAATGAAAGGAATTTTAACCTTCCTTTCAATGGGGCAATAGGTAGAGAAAAGTCATAGTGATATATGTAGGGGAAGTCAGATAATTTGTTAAGATGGGAATTCCCTCAATTTTGTTCTTATCACCTAGGAATCAGTCAGGTATATATCACAGTTGTACACAGAACACATTGGGTCTTGGTGCTTTACTGAGGGATCAACACTTGGCTCAGTGCCAGAAATGGCATCCCAACTCTAGAGAGGTATCTTGGCCAAATTTGTACCAGCTTTAGGCTGAGATGCAGCCTGGCACTCAAGATCTGAGGAGGAAGGCAAGCTGACCTTCAAAATTCCTCTGCAGAGACAGACAGTTTTGGATCTGAATGGGGATTTCCAACCTGCTGTTTCAGGGGAATGCCTATCACTAGCCATATTATGTAGTCTTCAATCTTGTGTGCATCTGTTATTTGAACTCCCAGTAGGTTTTGCTTGTGGGTCAGATCCCATGTGTGAATCCAGAACTAAGACAGTAAAAAAAAAAAAAAAAGCCAAAACCACAACAACAAAAAAATAAAGTTGATCCAACAGCTATCCTGAAACTACAAAGTTGTTTGCATATATGCTTCAGGAGGAGTCTCAATCAGGCATGTCACTCAAACATCTTTTATCTCTCCTGCTATGCTAAAACACCATGGGAATTTGTTGTGTTTGTAAGGGCTTTATGTGGCAGCGCTGTGTCCCTGCTTTGATTATATCATGGCACAGATACTAAAGCAGTCTTATAAATAATACATTATAATAAAGTCAGATGAAGGAAGGTGTAGAATCACTACCGTTGCATGTAATCAGGGTAAATTAATGGGGATTTTGTAGGAATCTATGAATACCAAATTTTAGTAGTGCAGCCAGATAGAGTAAATTACCCAAGAGATTATCCTAGCTCTGTTCTCTAATATCTACAGATATTGTGCATTGGTAGAAACAGAATAAACTCTAAATGCATCACATGAAAACATAGTTCATTATGTTCAATGTTACAAAACCAGTAGGCTAGAGTCTACTATCAGTTATGCCAGATCTTGTTTATTAATCACACCAGCATTGTGTGTGGGGAAGAGGCAGTGAAAGGCTGGACATCTCTGATTCTGTCCATGTAGAAAACCTCTAGAAGAAGGCTGTGGGGACTTATTTTCAGAAATTGTTTCAGTCTCTCGCATTCTTTTTCCTTGAATGAGAGTTGTCCCCATGCAGAACAGGGTATGGGAGACACCAGAGAGCCTTTCAGGTTGTCTGGGAGGTGCAGCAGTTCCAATTGACCCTCAGGTAACATGAACCCAGGGGCTGGCGTAGCTGGAGGTGATCCAAGGGCGCAGCAGACCCAAGAAAGATCCTCAATCCCGTCCTGTCCCTGTCCCCGGATTCCCATGGAGGCCACCTGAGGGAACTGGAAAGAAGTGGAGGGCTTAGTTCCTGGGTGGTAATTTTGTTTGCTCGTTTCCAAAGTTTTTGTTTGGTTTGAGAGGCAAGAATGGTGAAGGGAGTGAAGCAGAGATGAGAGTCAGTGGTTCACCAGAAAGAGAAGCAGGTGAGGAGGCAGAAGAGAGGGCAGGAGGATGTAAAGGACAAAGGGGAATGGATGAGTGTATCTGGGAAAGAAAATCTATCTGGGAAAGCAGAAATAAAAGTCAAGTGGGAGAACCTTTATGCAAAGATGGATAGAGAAAGGCAAAATACAGCTTTAGAAATGTGTTCAGCATATCAAAATAATTCAAGTGAGATGGGGCTGATTATTGTAACTGTACAGCTTATCCTGAGTCCCTGGCTGAAGTTCTTAGGAGAATGGGTTGCCTCATTTACAGGCTGTTAAGGAAGATTATTTAATTAATAAACAATATAGCAAATGGATATTAATAAAAATATGAATAACTTTTTATTAATATGGACAATTGCCAAATACTCATTACATAGGTTAATTGTACAGTTGGAATATACATTCACAATGGGAATGTACAGTCTTTTGGCAAATACAGTAATTCTATGCAAACTGGGAGGAAATAACATGGAAAGAGAGAATCCCCAGGAGCGAAATGGTGCTTGACCACAGTGGGGGGGAGACTCAGTAAGAACCTTTAAGCCAAAGAAGCAACGAATTAATTACTCACAGCTGATTTCACCCAAGTGGGGAGTGCTGCTGCTGTGTATTAGCTGTGGAGGTTTTGGGGTGCTTACGTGTGCCAGAACTTTGTGTGCCAGCAAGAAGTCCAAGCTTGCATTCTCAGGCTGGTCAGGCTCCAGCAGACAGCAGGTGGTTTTCGATGCGTTCTTTGAAATGAGCACTTGCTTTGTCCTAGGTAAACTGAGACACAGCATGATTCCAGTTGCAAGAGGAAACAGGCTTGGCTCCAGCTCCTGATCTAGTGGCTTCTCTGGCTTACAGTGTGTGTAGCCTCATAGCTTTATCCCAGGCTCTGGACCAGGCAACTCAAGGCAGGGCAGGGCAACACGAAGCAAGTTCAAGCACAATAAGTCTAAGCAGGTTCAAGCAAGGCTTGAGCAAGCTTCAAGCAAGATTTAAGAGCAAGGTTTGAGCAAGGCAAAGGCAACTACAAGTCAGCCTGTGTATATATCTTGCCCGAGATCCAGTTGGGCCAACAGGGCAACTGAAGCCAGCACATAGTTATCCAATGAAAAGGGTTGTGCCAGTACACGTGCTCTTTCCCCAGAAACAAACTTGTTTACCAGACATGCATGGTCCTGTCCCCTTTGTTCCTTTCCCCGCATTGCCCTGACTTTCTGCAGGAAGGAGAGGGGAGAGGGGGACTATGTCTAGATACCTTAGGGTCTGTCTGGGTTTTGTGCTGGTCCTGTTTGGCCCTACCATGACACAGGCCTGAAAGTCCAGCTGTGTAAAAGGTACCCAGAGACCAGCCTGAGAGCTGAGTAATCAACTGGAAACAAAATCAAGAGCTTCTGGAAGTAGTTGGGGTGGTTGCACCATAGGTTGTCTCATAAATCTCCATCTCCATCAGGTGTTATCATTTTCCTTTGAAGTACTTCCATCCCGTGAAAGCAGAGAGGTGCTCTGGTGCCAGGAATCAAGCTATCAACCAAGTTCAGATATTTGTAAGACCTCAGGGTAGTTTGGGAACAGTAGGAGGTCTTTCATTTTCTTCAGCTTTAAAAGACCTGTAACATATGGGGTTTAACATACATTGCCTTATTCCAATAATTCTGAAAGTTGGGTGAGGCTGTGTGGGCTGTTGGGTGTGGAGGGGGACTGAACAGCACAGCTGTTCCTCCTGCATTTCCCCACATCACTGTGAGAAGATGTGGCTTAGAGTAATCTACAGAATGGTCCCTGTGGCACAGATCAGTGGTGTGTTATGATGAGGCTCATAATTTAGTTTCTGTGGATGTGTTTTTATATTTCACTCTATAAAAGTGAGATAGTGCTTTGTCCAAATGAGCTCAAGAATTAATGTTGTGTCATGGTAGATTTGTTCTGCCTGGCCCTCATCAAGTCTTTTCAAGTAAAATATTAGTTCTCATGGAAGACATCTACTGTGTCAGATTGCAACATATTTTCTTGTGTCACAGCCACAAAAGCTTCTTAGTATTTAAAAATGGCACCTTAGTAAAAAAAGCTAAACTTTGGTGCTATATTATCAGTTGACTACGTAAAACCAAAAAGCATCAATAACAAAAAAGACATATAGGCTCACAGTGAAAAGTGAGGTTTCCAGCAATTACTGGTGCACTCTTCAGTGCATCACAGGAGTTGAAACACAAGGGCGACAAGAGAAAAGTACCAACCCGTATTTACGAGAAATACTATCTGAAAGACATTAGCCTTGTCTCCTTTACTCCAAAGCACTTCTATTTAACCTGCAAATACTAGCAAACTTCTAATGGTTTGAATGAAATTCTCACAACACTGATGTCAATAGAAATATTATAATTTATTTCAGTGGAACAGTGATTTAAACTCTTGTATCATGAGGAGCTGCTTCTCAGCAAGCCAGATGTATCTTTGTGAACTATCTCCTTTCCCCTTTCAGAGGTACCCTTCCACAGAGAATCCTGAAAGAAAGTCAGCCTCCTCCTGCCAGGTTTCTGAAGATGCTGTTAAAGAATAGCTAAATAAATGTACAACACAGTTATGGTCCAACTTCTTGCTTGTGTCAGAAAATTGTGACAAATGCAAGCATTATTAATTAGTAACAGTTGAAACTGATGACACAACTTTCTTAAACATTATTGTGAGAACATTCGGTAAAGCCTGTAAGAGAGCTTGTTAATAAATTGCTCATGCAAATAATTCACATAAGCCACCACAAAGCTGATAAACTGATGAATGTTATGTAATCAAGTCACTGATAGACTGAACTCTATCCATTTGTTAAGAGGATTCCATATCCCTGTAGAAGTGACAATACAGTTGAACCACACTATTAGGTAATGCTTGCCTGCAAGAATTAGCAACAAGGCATTTTAATTAGTGTCCATTTGATTATAAATACAGATGCTATATTCCAGATATAGTATGTCTAAAGGAAATGCATTTCAGTCAGAAGGAATGTAATGAGAATGGCCTTTATTCACCTATTGCAGATATGTGCTTATAAAATATTGCTAAATATGAAGCATGCATGTCTTTCCCCCTCTGCTCCATTAAAATGGAAAAGAAAGCCTAAAATGTATTCAAAGTTTAAAAACGAAGATGGACTGGAAGAATTTCAGGTTCAAAATATGCTTGTAAATCAGTTTGAAATTGCTCCAGATCAAATACAACAAGCAGGCTTGTTTCTGGTGACTTTTTAGGTGACAATTATTCCCTGTTCACAGACAGCCATGAATTCATCCAAAGGGTATGTCCACTTATGTTTTAAATTGTTCCAGGGGAAAAAAAAAAACAAAAAAACAAAAAAACAGAGGAAAACAAAACAAACAAACAAAAAAGCAACCCCACAAAACCCCCCACAATACCAAGTCCTCCCTTGTGATTTGCCTCATCTCCACATTTTCTTTCCTTTGAAAGAATAAACTTTTCTATACTTACCAGATATTGGCCAAAGGGATTCTTCACTAGTACTACTCTTCAAGAGATGCAAAGAGTGCAGAGTGGGGAATCTGAGATGTACAGCTGTGATGTAAGATGTGAATGAAATGGCACATTTTACTCAGCTTCTCCTCAAGGCAACATTAGTCCATTAAGCCACAATAACACCATGGTTTTAATGCTCAAAAGACACCACTGAACTAATGATTTTCAATATGCAGTTTACCTAGTGAAATTACAGATTTCTTTGCAAGTTTAAGCTCACAGACTTAGGTTCCTTTTTCTTCATTGTTTCTTAGAAGTAGCTCATGAACCTTCCGAGGTCAAAGAAATATTTTACAAAAGAAAGTCGTGGTTGTAAATGAAACACTGGGCTTCAGTTCTGAAAGATTATATGCAAAATATTTTCTTTATTAGTCCAATTGAGAAGGTATTTTCATTTCACCTTTAGCTTCCAGTTATTTTATTTCCAACTGAAACAATTAATATTCTCTTTTTTTTCTCTACCTCTCTTATTAATTCTAATGGTTTGCCTGGAACGTCCTGCAACTCAGAACTTAATGCATGTAAGAAGGCAAAATAATACTCTGCAGGTGTCACTCCTCTGCTGCCTTTTCTGGTAGGGTACAGTAAGACTTCAATATTTTGTGAAATGTCAAATGCTTTCAAACTGAGCCCTGTCATGATGACTCCAGTGACTCCAGTGATTGTGATGCACAATACAGTACCCAAGACAGAATGTGGAAAGATGGTGAAATGTAAAGAACAGTAGGAAACAGTAACTTAGCTTGAGAGAGATTGCAATAAAAAAGCTGAATAGCAGAGAAATGCTTATTACTAGTGGTACAAAAAAAAAAAAGTATAAAAGTGTAAGTATGTCAAAATCAGAGTGTTGCTGCATCCAAGAAACTGTAAAATGGAGCACTTGGAATATATATAGCTCCAACATGAAGTCACTACTGGGCATGAAAAGGTGAAGGCTCTTTTTTGGAAGGCAGATTCAGCAGAGTGTTATGCAGGCTGGAAATTATAAAGAAGTTCCTTTAGGTCAAGGTGCATAAATGAATCACAAACCCCACTCCTCCTTAGCTGAAGGATTCTCCTAAGGAATCCAGAGACTCCCAAGAGTGTAAGGTTCAGATTCCTCACTGGGCTTGTGAAGCATACATTTCAGACACATTACTGCAAAAGGCATTGGAAGAAAATCTAAACCCTAATAATGGCCTTATTTCTATGTATGAATGCATGTGAGAACACTTATATGATTTTCATTGGGGAGCTGGCAATTTTTTGGTTTGGTACATCTCATTGTTTTCCAATTAATAACATAATGATTTGCATTACTGATAAAACAGTGGATCATTGCCAGAAGGTTCAATAAGTTTATCTATATTCACCTGGGTTACCTGCTGTCTGTTCATATTTTAGCTCTCCAAGCTGAAAATGTATCATTCATCACAAGTGAGATCCTGCTTTTGTTTTCCCTGCATGTCAGTTTAGAGCTGTTCATTTGGCTGTGACACTGCAGTACTGGAAGGAAATTGAGACTCTATCCCAAACAATTCACACAGATTTTTCTTTGCCAATCTGTGCTTAAACAAAAGCTTGACCTTTCATTTTACTTTTCATTTTTTTAATAGATTAAAAATCTGAGAATACATTGGCACAAGAGTGATAATTTTATGTTTTTCTCCTTTTTTGGGGGGTGAATGCATTTCAGTATTCACATAGCAAAAAAGTCCTAACCAGCTCCCCATTCCTTCACTGTATTTTTGGAAAGTCCAAGGTAATTTTTTCCCAATGAACTTATATGTTTAATCATACATACAGACAGTTGAGAAGAGATATCAGATGGTACTTTTGAGACTGAATATCTAAAAATATTTTTAGGATGTTAATCAGTTACTTGAAGATTCTGACTTCATCCTTTCCTAAAGTTCAAAAGTGAGATCATTACAGCTGTGGGGTTTTGTGTGTGTGTTTGTTTTTGTTGTTGTTGTTTGTTTATTTTGTTTGTTTGGTTTTTCCACAGCTTTTTGAGCAAGAATCAATTCCTAGTCATCCTCAGTATCAGGACACCGATCTTCCTGATATGATTTTTCCATGTAAAATAGATCTTTGGTTCAACCGAGCCCAGACAAGAAATTCAGTGCTAGCTATAGATGGGTGCAGTGTGTTTCTCAGGGATTTCTTGGTTTAGGGGACATATGCTTTACAGTCATGTTTTTTTCCTTTCTTTTTTTCCCCCCAATTACTCAGCCAGTGGCTTAGCTCTAGATTTTGTTGTCCAAGGTCTTAACTCACACCAATTTCAAACCTCTTAGATTCGTGCCTAATAGTCATGCCTTGAGGCAAGTAAGCTGTTTGAGATAAACATCCAAACCTTTGAATACCTTTCCTCGCCAGAACTCAGCTCTAAGCCTTTTGAAGTTCACTCAGCACTTCTACCCATTCATGAATATTCATCCAAGGCAGGAGTAATTGTGATGCTATTGTGTCACTGCTAAATAACTAAAGGATCTTCAGCAACACCTGTGAAACCTGCCTGATTTTTAAATTAAACACACTTATCTTTTTTATATTTATGTTTTATGATATCACAAATACCACCCTGGGAATGTGGTCAAACAGATGATTTTGAGAGTTGCACTCAGAAGAAATGAGGAAAATACAAAAATGTTCTGTGGGGAAAAATAAATTAGAAAGATTGGTTTCATTAGAAGGCACATAAGCTTTTGTGGTCCATCTGTTGGGTAGCTCTCTTTACTAAATAGACCTGGATGATCATATCATTGGAATTCAGAAACCAGGAAACGTTCAAGTGTGAAAAACAAAGTGAATTTAAAGTGGGTAAACCTCTGGGAGGTTAAAGCTAGGCAGAAATTATAATTCCAAATTCTCACAGTTGTCTGACTGAGGAAACAGGATCTGTACAGATCAGGTGGCTTATTCTTAACAGATCAGGTGGCTTATTCTTAACATGCAGATGTCCTGAAACTGGAGAAAATAAAACTCTGATGAGACATATGAATGCAGATTCTTTCTGTCTTCATGTATCTACACTGCCAGAGCCTCCTTACGCATTTTTCCTTGTCCAAACCTGGGACAAAAGCATACAGGAGTATCCTCTACGGAGAACTATGATAAAGGAACTGAGTCAGGCTCTCTGTTGCTTTTCTCTGAGTTCTTGAGAACTTTTGGTGGAATGGTGCTTTTAATGATGCTTATTCTCTCTTTTCATGCAGATGGCTCCCCTTAGAGGTAGCAACTCAAATTCTTGCACTGAATGGTCCAGTGGACAGCTTTGGGCAGGGCTTCTTCCCTGTCAGGCCTTTTGTATCTGTCCCTCCATTAGGAGAAGAAAATGAAGTCTCACCTCACGTTTTCCTGTTTTTGGAATAAATTTCTTTCTTTATGCTGCAAGCTGTTTTCTGATGACCAGCAGCACTACTGTTTCTATAGGTCTGAAATTCCTGCACAATATTCTCCATCCTTGTTAACAGCCAATTCTTCTCTCTTGGTTTCAAGCCACTCTAGTGGCTGTTTCTAATTGTCTGGTTAGCTAGAGCTATAAGAGATAATGAGGCCATTTAGCAGTCTTTCCAAATTGCTACCCAGTGGAACTTTTATCTTAGCTTTGTTCTCCATTAGTTTTATTTCCTGTGCCTGTAGGCCACAAACCTGAAATTTTGCGAATTTATACAGTGTCATTGCATGCAAAGAACTGAGTAGATTCAAGCCAAGAAAGTCATATCCTTCAGGAGAGGATTTATTGGACTGTATGGAACCAATGTCTTGGTGGATTGAAGAGGTGGAACCCATCAGTATTTCTGGTGTGACAGAGGGATCTACACTCCTGCATGCGTTGGAAGCTGAGCTTTGGGATGAAGCTGCAGTTTGCTTTCGCTTGGAGGGGTGGAAGGAGTCATTGCCGCACTTGGCTTCCCCAGGAGTGGAAACACAATCCCACCATTTGGACTGGACATGGACTGATTCAGACTGTACTGGAACAGAGTGGAGCTCCAGAGCATCTGCAGTGAGCAATCTTCTCTGTACTGTAAAGCAATCTCACTTGCGTGAGAACAGACAGTGACTGATGTATGGTGTCTATTGTTTGATGTTGATTGCTGCTGGGCATGATGCAAATGGTATAGAACAAGGGTGGAGAATGTCATGGATTGAATTGAACCAGATGTTGTTATTCATGCTGCAGTCATGCCAGCTTCAAAAATGAAAGTGCTAACTGGAGCAAAGTATTATGGGGCTTGAAGTTCATATTGTAACATGGGAGGCTTACTGCTCTGGTTCTGCTTCTGGGTTCCGGGTTCTGTGGGTGTTGTCTTTTCCACTGGGATGGTGGCAGGACAAGGAGGGATGGGGGAGTAATTTTCTGGCTTGGGCTTTTGGCTCTCTTGCTTCTGCTTCTTGCTGCTTTGTGCTGCATTTTTTTCTGCAAACAGGCTAAGGTAATTATGCATTTTGTACCACTTTTTTCTGGGTTTTGATCGGCAAACTCTATTATTTTCTCACCTTTTTTTTTTTTTTTTTTTTTTGGGTCTCAATCCTGAGGATTTTTGTGTTACTTTTCCCTCACCTCTGGGTTGGGAAAATAGCCAGGTTAACCCATTGGTTCAGTTTGACCCATTTTGTTCTGATTTGAACCATCACAAGGAGTAAAGTGAAATGGTTAGAGTACACCAAAATACCCATCCAGTCAATGGTAAGGTTGTTGGCTGAAAGACCTGAAAAATCTACTGAGTCTCTTCAATTTACAATATATGAAATGTTGCTTTGGATATCTGACTGAAATGAAAGTTAGGGAAAATAATTAGAGCAATACCCGCTGCAATTTCTGAGGAATATTTACATGGAAGTAAACATTATCACTTGGAATACACAAAGACTCTTGTGCAGAGGCATTTTAGATACCTTTTCACTGGGCATGGGGAAGAAGCAGAAACAAAAATGTTTTGAAACTACTGAAAATGGGCAGAAGGTTATTAAGTTGGCATTCTCCCATGCTCTACAGGAATCTGAATGCCAAGCTTATGTGGCTATTTTAGAATTTTAATTAATGTTAAATAAATTAAATTTTAACCTCTGAAAACACTTTTCTTCAGCATCCTTGTGTTAGACTGAGTACAGTCTTAAAAAATAGGGATTTCCAGATCTCCCAAGATACAGAAACAGAGTATGAGCTTTAAAGAGAGTGAAAGCTGTGGTCCTGTCTATCCCCAGGCATTCATTAGCCTGTCCTCATGTCTCCATCTTAAGTCTCTCTCATCCATGAATGCTAGCACAAAGAGAGGCAAAGGCCACACAAGATGTCCTTGGTGCAAAGGAATCCAATCTGCTGCTAATGCTTGGTGTGGAGGAATAGGGAAAGAATCTCTTCTGTCTTGCAAAATATACACACGCTCCAGCCCTAGACTGTCTTCAACCTACTCCTGCTTCTGGGTCAAAAAAGCACTGATTGTGAATTCTCCTCAAGCCAAAAAACTGAAAAATCCACACAGGACATTATGATGGGCTGAAGGAATATGTTCGATAACTTCTCTTAAATTCCTGATTAGAAACTCTAGGGTAATGCATTCCATCTCTCTCTTCCAATCCTATCTGAAATAGGTGTCATGAAGGTAACTTTATTAATATTTCACACTTCAGTAATATTTCAGGCAATGCCACATTGGAATAAAGCAAAAATGCAATCCTGAGCTGTTTCGGTGCTATCTCTCTAGTGTGCTTGACATGCAAGACACAGATTCACCTTTTAGAAGATTAGATAACTGAATTCATTTTCCTCTTTGATGCCTAGCATCTTCTTCTCCCATTTTGAGTTCCAGGTTCATAATGTATATCTTCTTTACTTAGAGTTCTGAATTGCTTTCTAGTCTTCAATCAAACATGAGTCGTGGACCAAGTCTGCCTTAGACACCCTGTAGGTCTTGATATATAGTCCATCTTAAAGACAATAGGAATATTTCCACTGACCTTAATAAAAGCTTTCTGGTTTTATTTGCTTTTTTTTTTGCTTCCCTTCCACAAGCATATAAAACTTTAAGAAAAATTAATAGATCTCTGACTAGTCTACATGAAACTTTTCATTTTTTTATCACTTTGCCAATTTACTCAGGAGGAGTAACTATTTCCAAAGCACAAGCACTGTTTTCAGTTGTAATATGTATAATATTAACATCATTATGGGTTTGGGTTTGGATTTTGGTTTTGGTTTTGTTTTTTTCAGCAGTGATGTATATAACAATATTCTGTGCATCAAAGCATTTTTGCCTTGGGTATTCTTTTGTCATATGAAACTCTCATTAAGCATCAAACAGATATTAAAATCAACAGAGAAAATTTGTTTCAATTGCTATTTTGCATCTCAAATAGGATGAGTAAAAGAATCCTGAAGGTTGCTTATTTAATGCTGCATGGCATAGACATGGCAAATATAAGCTGTTTTTAAATACAGACATGCACATGAATACCTTTACATAAATCAAACAGCCAAGCTCACATTAGGACACCAGTACACCGTATATTTTTGTCCGGTGACACATCTGTTTAAAGAATTTAGCCCTTTCCAGTGTAGAATGACATTTATTTTTTATTTAGTCTGCATGATGAAAACTGGCAAGGCAGAGTTAATGATTTGACCAATCATTTTGTGCAGTTCTCTGTTTCATTATACGTGACTACATCGCTGACTACATTGAAGCTACTGTCTAACTGAACGTCAGATTAATTTGCATTTTTTCCTTGAAGGTATATGCACAAAGCGGTTACGCTAGGCTGTTACAAAACAAACCTGAAATAATGGGTTTAGTTTGTCACTAAATACATTCAGGTAAGTTCTCTCCAATTATTTGATATTCGCTTGGAGTCCAACTCACTCTGTACCAGTGTTACTATGGCACATCTATTGTTGGTCTAAACATGAATGTTTAATTTATGAGCATTATTTTCTCTGAGGTCAGTATGGCTTAGCTGTGCACTATGCAGAAACCAATGTATTTATTTTGCATTTTGTCAGTGTACTAAAGCAAAGGCTGAGCATC
Organism: Indicator indicator; assembly: GCF_027791375.1. NCBI lineage: Eukaryota > Metazoa > Chordata > Aves > Piciformes > Indicatoridae > Indicator > Indicator indicator. The sequence goes on from NC_072011.1 coordinate 38,495,002, forward strand.
TCATATTGCTAGGAGATAAAATATTTACATGTAAAACTAAAGAAGTTAATAGGGCTGACTCTTTTTCAAAATCTGCTGCATCTCTATCTAATTCCAGGGCATTAAATAGACCAAGTTTAGAACTTATGTATTAGATGACAGAGTGTGTTCTCATCAAATAAAAAGTGCTTTTTAAAAATATAGTGCTTTTTAAAAAATAGAATTGTTGCAAAAATCCATTTAATATCAACTACTTGACTGCAATCAACAATATTTAAACTGGTATGAGATGTAAACAGAACTAAAGTCATTAAACTATATAATGGGATAATAACATAAGAAATACACCTGTAAAACACAAGCACAGTCATTCTCCAGTTCAGGAAAAAAATCCTGCTCAGTTTAGAAAATTATCATCTGGTTAGAAACTTTTGATCTATCAGCTCTGTCTCAAAGTGCTATTGTGAAATGGAACTTTTCTAATATATTAACAATTTGATCAAATGAACCATGTTATTTTCTTCTTTCAGCATCGAGTTTACAAGTTGTATTTGTATCCCTTGCATTTAACAGTGCCAACAGATTCACTTTGAAGATACATTTGTCAGAATAACTCATTGTATTTCAATGTCACTGTTTTAAATGATTTGAGGTTTGAATGGTAGCTGAAGGGATGTTATGAAGAGTTTTCAGTGACAGTTGTTCTGATACTAAAAATTGTTAGTGTGGGACTGTTAATTTGTTTTGACAATTCACTTTTCATTCTCTAAAGTCCATATAAAAAAAGGCAGTTAGAAAGGCTAAGATTCCAGCACCCCTCACTTCACAGGCTGCATTATCACAGAGCACCAGTAAAATAAATTAAAATACCATAGTTATGTTTTAGTGGCATATATTAGTTTGTTTGTTTGTTTATTTTCCTTTTTGGTAGAAATTCTAATATCTAGTTTCATTAACACCTAGGATTGTTTAGTTTTAGCCTTCACCTGTCATTACATTAAGCCTGGAAATGTAAAAGGAGCAGCAGATTCATCACAGGTATTGAAATACACTCAGTAACATCAGGCAAGAGAAGGATTCTTATGTATTGCTGTGTGTCGGTGTGAGCTGAAATTCCCCCCCCCCACCAACAGTAACCAGGCTAGCCCAGTCTGGAAGCAAATGAAAAACTGTATTTACAAGCAGATGAAATGCAATGAATATGTACAAATACACAAAATTCACAACATTCACAAATATATACAATCAACAGAAAAACACAACCAAGCTCCCTTTGCTTCCCCCCAAGGGGACCCTCCCAAAGGGGGCCTCCCTCTCCCAGGAGCTTCCCCCCCCAGACCCCCCTGGACAGAGAAGCAGAGTTTAGTTAGAGCAGAAAGTTGTTAACTTAGCTGCCAAGGTCAGTGTGTTATCTTCAGCCAGAAGAGAAGAAGAAACAGCAACCAGACAGCCCAGCAACTGCCCCCACTGCAGAACGCAGAATGTGCCGAATGCCTGCTTTGTTTTGGGTAATAGTTCTTAAACATTTCTATCTATCCAATGGAAGTGTTTAGAACAATCGTTATTTTGCTTTCTTACACCCAATAGTGACTTATTTACATTCTTTCACTTTCTCTGTTCTGAACTTTGCAAGGAAAAATTAAAAAGACAGTTTCAAACCACCACATGCTGTTTGACTTGATCCAGGCCTATTTTCATCTAACTCAGTCACGTGGAACATTCTTTTATTTTTACAACTGTCACTTCAGATCCATGCATAGTTTCATCCATTTTACACCAGTGATATTGAAATCCTATAGTCTATGATATCATTTAATCAGTTTCTCTTTAACAGCATTTCAAGCTGAAATCCACTTTATGGTAGAAATGTCTTGAATTCTTTAGTCAGTTCTAATCACTCACTCAACAAAATTGTTTTAAATGAGAGATATGCCTGAGCAAGAGCCGACAAAAACCTGACTGAGGAATTTAAGCATTTGTCCTGGTGGTATGTGGAAGAGTACTTTAAATTTCTCTTCACAAAGAGTAGAGATTTAAGTATACAGTGAAATCAGCTGTAAGGAGGAATTACCCATCATGAGAGATTCATAGATTTATAATATAATGCAGAGAACAACACAAAATACCTTCCTGCAGAGAATAGTTTTCTCTACCTTATTTTTCTAATAATGGAACCATACACTGCCCCACCAGGCATTCCTCTCGTTACCATCAGCAACTGCGTATTTGAGCTGAGTGGTATATGTCCACGAAGTTATTCTAGCAGTGCAAAGGTTTTCATAAAAATATGTCCATTCCATGATATGCAATCTCATCTCAAAAGAGATGAAGGAAATTCTTTTGACATAGTAATGTCTTGAAATAGTTTATTTCACATAAAAATGAATTGTTCTAACATTTTCACACGTAGGATTAAAACAAAATTTTAATTGTGCAAAGAGTTTTAAAATATAAGGCAGTGAATAAGCCAAGTAAAATGGAAAAGAATTGTGTACACAGTTACATTTTGGGTAAAATTCATTTTATTGTGTTCAGAGGTTTTGTGTTGGAGTTTTTTGTTTATTTTTAGGTTTGTTTGGTTGGGTTTTTTTTGTGTGTGTTTGTTTTGTTTGTTTTTCTGCTACAAAATTAAAGGTAATATCTCTGCTTTGCTGGACAAATTTTATAAAATAATACTCAAAAGAAATCTAACACTCCAAGGTCTTTCTCTGTGGAGCTGCTTTCCAGCAGGACAGCCCCTAACCTGTACCTATGAAAGGAAAAATTCAGCAAGAAAATGGTAAGCTGAATAAAACAGACTTTGAACAAATGAAAATATTCTTCATTTCTAGTACAATATTCTACTAGTTCAAGCTCCTTGAAAATAGATTTAAACAAAATATGAAGAACCTAAAACTGTTGCTCTTTTTAATATTCTTTAAAAATGAATGTTTTATATATGTTGAAATATTTTATTTTCTTTCCACTGAATCTTCTTTCAGATGGCTTTTCTCTTTTAAAGACTTCCAATCAGACATTTCTTTCAATATTAAAAGTGATCACACATATCTTAAGTAATTTTCTTCATTGTCTATCACATCCACCCTTTCCTCCTAGAAAGAAAATAATTCCTCCAATATGCTTAACTTATTTATATACAGATCTTAGTATAATTTCTATTTTCTGACACCTTTAGACTTCTAAGTAATCCAGTTTTATTTCTGCATAAACCAAGAAGAATCATTAAAATATTTCACTGTATACAACTAATAATTTATTTCTGAATATAATAAAAATTTATATATCTGATCAAACACTGCACCTTGAATACATTTAAAATGTTATTCGAAACCATTTATTGAAAATCAATTTTCAGAACAAAAAGTTTTCCTTAACAAAAGACAGAAAATTTGGTAATTCTGTAGTAACACAAAAATCTTGATAAATTAATTTAATGTTAACATAATTGAAATTAAATACTTTATGAGACAATTGTGACCATAGAATATTTTCAAAGAAAGAAAAATAATATCATTAAAGCAAAATCTGTTAACTCAGGGTCGAACTTTCTTTTTCTGTTCTGCCATTGGTAGTGTGAGGAAGTAAATCACACTGAAGACAGGATGTTGGAAGTTCCCTTATCTCTTTTTATACAAAAATAGATATATTTATCTCCATTTTCACTTCTGATTTATGTCCATCAGTGTTCTACAAATAGGTTGGTTGTAAAAGTAAAACTACAGTTTTTTTTAAGAAGCCTATGGGTGGCTTAGAAATACTGATATTAATGGAAATACAGACCCTGCAGCGCACTGCTCTCCTTTAGATTTTCTTGTTAGGAAATTTCAGTTTAGTCTTTCACAAAGTCATATACTGGGGGCAGGAGGGGGAGCACATGCAGTCAGGTTCATTCTCTGCAAAAGAACATAAGAGGTCAGAGAACTACTCCAAGGATCTGCTTTACATAAGAGCAATCACAACATGGTTAAACACAGAAGTTTTGGGTCATGAGAGGTGTTCATGTGAAGACCGTATACAAAACGATTTTTTCGTTCCATTGTCTAAGATGTTAGGGGGGTGTGGTCATGGATCTTCATATATTGGCATTTGATTATGCCCCACTTCCAGAAACTTATTACAAAGTTGCTTATCCAATTATATACCTCAAACTTACTCTTTGAGAGGTAATCATCAAAAACCAGTTTCTATGGCACTAACAGTAGTGGCAATGCTCTTTTTCTGAGACAGTATTGTTTTGTTCCATTCAAGCCTAGTTATTTTTAGATTTGAGGTATGTTCTTAAGTAACATTGGAATTTTATTAGAATGTTAGATTGAATCTTGAAATAATTCTTTTTATTTTGCTGCAGGTGCTGATAGTGAAAATGAAGAAGTGATTTGCAGGAGGAAATAGACGCTCTTTGAAACTAAGTTATGTAAATATTTTTTTGCGATGAAATTCATACATGAAAAGATGCAGAGATGTTCCATGAACACACTATAATCTTGCTGTGCTTATAGATTTGGTTGCATTTCAATATATCTGATAACAGTGTCTTCATCTATTACAAATCTGTGATATTCTTTAATTTTTCACTTTTGGTCTTTATTTTAATGTAGCTAGTATTCTGACACACACAAAAACCTACTTCTGTATATGTGCTCTTAAGAAGGGAACATTCAGGACATACACATCTACAGTAGAACATCTATTGCATGTGTCTGAGCTCTATGACACAGAAGCCTATGTTCTGTGTCCAACAGGAACAGTTTTTCACAGCTGATATGTTTGTTTGCTTTCCAGGTGGGAAAAGGAAGAGGAAAGATGCCAAAGAATATGAAACAGGGGTAGAAAATGGAGAGCTATTAAAGTTAACTGAAACTCTACTGTAGTTGTACAAAATAAGAATTTCAGATACTTGATAGCTATAAATCAGCATAATTTTATGACATTCTTAAATTACATTGATTATAATATATACAGAAATATTTCCATTGTTATAGTGAAAAAGACATTTATTCGGGAGTGGGAGTATACTGTCATCAGGCAAAATACCTCAACAAAACTTCTTTGAAGGCAGTAAATTTCCCTGGGAACTCAAAAGAATCCTGTAAGTTACAGTAGTTCTGTTCTGTGAAGTCCCATCAGAAGCTGATCATCAAGAACAATTTCACATATCATGGCCAAATAAGTGAGATGCTCATTAATGTAACTATAAGCACTACTGTAAGCAAACAAAAATCAGAAGATTAGCACTCTTAACAGACATACTGAAGCTGCAACACTTCAGAGTATTTTCCCCATAGTAAGAGAACTTGCTTCTCCTTCATTATTGTACATTTGATCTTAAATAAGTACAAAACCAGCTGAAGTCTGATTTTAAGAAGAATGGTCATTTCTTCTTGGTAATGGTCAAAGGAATTGCACTTCTACCAACTTAGATTAGTTTTAAGCTCATGGAATTCACAGACGTCAGTGTGGTAATTTACAATTTATCATCTGGTAATTAAGTCAAGAAACAGACTTTCAGTGTAGCTGTGAACAGCTCACACTGACTTCAGTGGGGGTTTTATTTTGCAGAACAAGACCCTGAATCTAGAGGGGTAGATGCAGTAGACAGCTTCTGTGAGGCCCATGAGTGGCCCCAGCAGGTGAGGATGCTCAGAGCTCTTCAAGGTCAGTCCAGCACCTCCCAGTGTTGTATCCTGATAGCAATGGATAGTTTCCTCAGCACTGGTGCTGAGAGCCCTGGCTATTAAACCCCGCAGAATTGCTGAGCAGTGTGGCAGTGTGCCATCAGAGACTTTACTGTGACCATTAAAGAAATGAGCATCAACCTGGAATAAGTAATTTATTTTTTTACCAAAAGAGAATAGGATGAGCAGATTTTATCACAGAAGTGAAAAATACCCTCTTAAAACCAAATAGAACAGTCTTGTGATTATTTATTTGTCTGTCTTATCCCTATGACAGCCTTCAAAAATTAACTGATGCCTTCAAGCCTTCAAGTAATGCTGGTCTCAAAGCCGTATTAGTCTCATAACTCAGTGAAACCCATAGGGGACCCTTAATACAAACAGAATCTTGGAAAACGTTGTGGTCAGCATCAGCACACCCAAAACTGCAGTAAAAATGGACAAAATTTATGGTAGAGAGTGTTTCAGCTTACAGCTAGATATTAGATGGGATTGTTCATGTTGCCTTCTTCAGTGTAGCATAATAAAAGTCAACATTTTATTTACATCTGTATGACAGAAATATCATTTTGGGAGCAGTTTGTTAAATAGCTGTAAATAGCTTTTTACTACCCCTTTTGCATTGCTTTATATCACTTTGTTTTCCTGGGGAAGAGTGAACCTGTGTAGCAACACTGCCTCCTGTCCCAGTGGCTGCAAAATCCATCCTGTGGTTCTGGGGGATGCTGGAGGAGCAGGGTTTTCTGTACCTCTGTCACTTTTCTCTTCATATTGATGTCTTAGTTCCTAAGACAGCAAATAGTTACCTTCCTCTGTATCACTCCTTATTTTTTGGTGCTCAGGATCCCCAGTAGCTAAGCACACATGAACTCTTGAGACACATTTATGTCTGATTTTTATTTTATTTTTTTATTTTCTCCTCAACTTTTCACATGAGTTTTATGATCACATTTTCCACATATGCACTATGTGCCTTTTTCTTGTCATTCTTCACCCAATTTTCAATTACACATCCTTTCAGTCTCTGTGTTATATATATTTTTTCTCTGATGTTCCCATTGCTATACCAAATTTCTCAATGGGCTGCTTCTCAGTACAGCATGCAGTTTATCATGTGCACACACACACACACACAAATTGCCCCCTAGCCCCGAAAAAAATAAAAGACAAGATAATGTGAAACCCATCCCTTTGGCAGTAAGACTTCACTGAACAAATATCTGTATCAGCAGCCTGATCCAACAAAGGGACACAGAAGTATCTTGACATAAAAAAAATGTCTTTTAAATGTAGTCTAGGTTTCTAAATACACACATACACACATACATATTATTTTTTTCTTAGATATACAGTCATTACAATGTTCTTTGACTTCCTATGGGAATGATAACAATGATGGCACAACTGAAATGTGCCCCCACTCTCATAAAGGAAATCTGACTCAGAGATTTCACTCTCAACGTGTACCAGCTTTAACAGAACTTTTTTTTCCTATGGCACATAACGTTGTAGTATTCTCCAGTCTTTGTATTAGTCTCCTGAGCTGTACAGTAATGAAAACCTAGAAGGATTTATAACAACTAGTATAAATTTTACTAATTACTAATTACTGTATTATAACACTACCACAGGTCATAGACAATGTCTTGCGTCTTTGAGCCAAGGACTGTACAAATTCCTAATAAAATGTACTCATTGACTTTAAGATTTTAAATAAACAATATAGAGTGTCAAAAGAAGAAAGCTATGTCAGTCCTATCTACATAAAAAGAGATAAGAAATTAAGATGCTTACCAAGACTGAATGATCATCCATAGAGAAGTCTGAATTTGAAGCAAGTTTTAGAGAACCTTCTTTTCTTCTTGTTGACATATGAATTATGAAAAGAGGAAAATATATAAAAAATGAATGACTCAATACAAGAAGAAATATATTTATATTAGAGTAGCTGAAAACAAAGCAATAAAGTACAACTTTCTGAGTAAGCAAAGGTTTAATTTGTCGGCTGCTATACCCAAAATATATTGGGGAGATAAAATCCCCTGATCTTCTGAGACACAAGATTTTGAAAACCTACAATGCTTTATGGAGCAGGACAAGTCTCAGATATTTCTAATTTTGGTTAAAGACATTATATTTTCAGTTTTACTTTAATTCATTGTGAATAGATTGATTAGTCAAACTTAGTCCAGCTGAAAAAGTCAGTTAAGATAAGAGATACAACTGCACCACCTCAGCATCTGTATACACTTGTGTCATGCATTGAGGATGCCATGTGCTATGTATGTCAAATGCATATCAATATCTGCCAAAAATACATATACTATGGAATGGGAGATCTGTACCAGAGTTGTGCTAGAAGACAAAGAAAACCACAACATTTTGTAGACACCAAGGGGTATGCAGATACCAAATAGAAATAGGAGTATAAACAAGGGCAGATGCCATGTTTTTGCTTGAATGACAGTGGGGAGCCCTCACTCTCTCTTGTCATTTTTCAAGCTGACAGGGAGGACTGACTCCAGCTGAATGAGATGTCATCCAATTACCAACCAGAAATCAGAACTGATACAGTTGCACAGATATCACCCAAGACAAGCAAGCCAATAAGGGTATGTAGGAAACATGAGCAAAGCTGCTGTTCTAGGATTATCTCATCCAAATGCACAGAAGTCTAAGCGATGATGAGGGATCAGCCTTCTGACTGTGCAGCTGAACCTACCCTGTACTATCTGCATTGCTAAAACTAATTACAGGTGCAGAAGACAACTTGCAGCTGAGAGACCTTGACATCACTCATGCAAATATTTGTAAGAAAGTTTTCATATTTTTAACAGTAATTCATCTTAGTCTATGCCTCATCTGTGAAACAGCCTTGGTTTGTCTTGCACTCCTAGAGGACTGGGGGTGGGCCTGCCAGAGTATGCTGTGACTCATATACATGGAGTTCATGAGCATATGAGTGAGGGAGACACGGATATTCATGTCACCTCCCACACTGAAACAACTGGCTACCCAGACCTTAGATCTCAGAAACACTCATAAATCCCACAGGATATCCATGGCTTAATGTGCTTTCTAGAGTTGGAATTCACTCAGTGGAAATTGCTCTGAAAATGGGAAACAATTATTTAAGAAAATTTATTTTTTAAACCCCCTACAAATAGTGACTATGTTTGAACATTGACGTGGAACAAGCAGTGGTCCCAGGATACTCCTCCTTGGCTTGAAGGGCCAGAGATGGACACAAAGCAAATGTCTTGCTTAAGCATGTGCAAGATATAGATTATAAATTATCTGTGAGATTTGGATATTTGTTTTTCTATAAATGCCTTGGTCCATAAAATTGTTCCATAAAGTTTTCAGTAAACACAGGAAACTCTACCATCAAGACATTCCTTATTTCAGTTTTTGCCAGACGAGGAGTTCTGACAAGGAGTTTGGTTACAACATAGACCTTGACATCACTTTCACCCATAAAGTACTGTTAAGTTTAATGGCACTACAAAAGTGCTTCCATATCCACGGTTAACAGCCTGTAACTCTGGGAAAATAGGTTTCAAACAAAAAAGAAAGCTTTTGCTTTCCTATAAAAATGCTAATTTGGTTACATGGCTTGGATGTTGTTACTTAGCCTTCTAATTTTTACTCTTTATCTTACAAATTAATAAATGACAGTTCTGAGGCATAGAAGCCAGAGTTTATTAAGCTTTTCTGTAAAGATGAAAAGTCTGCCAACTTAAGTCTTCACTCTCTTGCTAGAAAAGAGAAAAACACAACAAAACAAAACAAAACAAAACAAAACAAACAAAAGTTGATGAAAGCACTTGGGGAGAGTGAATGCTGTGTCGTCTTAAGTCATGAGACAGTGAAAGATTGGTATCGGAATAAAGGTGGATGAATACATGATTATATAGATCTGCCTCTTCTCTCTTGTTTTAACATTACTTTCCAGAGGGATTCTTTTTCTGCCTAGATTTTTAAGCAGATAGACTTTGAGGTTATAAACAATGAATACTTATAAGCCAAATTTTCACTAGTTTGATATTCCATTTGTACTGAAATTGCAATATGGTTTATGATATAATACCTTTATTGGGTTGCAAATGCAGAAAAGAGCTTGTCTACCCAAACAAGCTAACTTGCTGAATATTTGAGGTTTTCTTCTTTTATTTACATAATGTTTTAAAAATTGTTTTGGTAATCTGTTTGCCACTGAGAGCTAGCAATAATGAAAGTGAGAAGATATCCTTAGCCATCAGCTAAGGTTATAATATGAAGAAAAAAATTATGTTAAATTTTAAGTATTCCCCCTTCTTGTATACCTTGCAGCAAGACCCCTTCCTATTACAGATAATGATCAGAAGAATTTACAAGTATAATAAATTGTCATTTTGTTCAATCATTCTTTGGAACATCCAACAGTTTTGGATTTGTATGTTAGAAGTAATTTATTAAATTGTCTGTAAATCCTTAAACTGAGTTTAGTAGATTCAGTTTAGCACAATCAGTTTGACTGGCTCTACAAGGCCATTGAAACCTTGCTAAAAAGTCTGGCATTTTCTATTGAAACAGCAGCAATACTAGTGTCTCTGTTAATTTCTGCTGCCTATTTGTGCACCTTTTTGAGATAGACTGACTGCATCTGACACTGTCATCTTGAGTCTTCTCCTGGCCTTGAAGAATGAAAACTGCCAGAGTGAATCAAATTGCTTGGCAGTGCAACCTGCTAATGTCAGTGGCTTAATGCTCGTATTTGCCTTTATGTAAGAATCTTGTAATTCATACTTTTAAACCTATGAAAAGCATGCATGCTGCAGAAAGCTAGCTCCAAGGAAAGAGGATTTTAAAAAAAGGCAAAAAACTAAAAACATTTGGAATTTTATCCAATGTTAATTATGGCAGTGTGAGTCAGCAAAATATTAGTTTTCAGTCTGATGAAAATGCATGTATGCAGGATTTGTTAATTACTAGACTCTAATAAAACTTTAATCTTTGCTTTCTGTTAGCTAAATGAAGAGCTCTGCTGTAAAGGGATGTGGGATATCCTTTGACCTCTAAGGGCATCAAAATACAAAATGTATTTCTGAAAGGTTAACTAGTCTGAAAGTACAGGCCCTTTTCATTTTTCATAATACACTTTACATAGCTTGAGATGAAACCTCTTTCAGTCCATTAATCAATCATAACTCATTGCTAATTAAGGGTTAGGCATACCAACAACCGCATTTCAGGTTTCTGTATTCAGTTTTGCAGCCTCCCTCTAATTAGAGGATTATTCTGAGGAAAATTGATTATAAAGGAGAGGAACCCAGTGCTACAAAATGTTACAGGGGAATATCCTACCAATAGAAAGGTGAGTAGAGAAGTCTCTAAAGTTAAGGGCTGATATTTTACTTCCTAGATGGAATACTTATAATTCCTTGGCATCAGTTAGTAATTATGTAAAAGACTGGGTTCTATATGTTCCAAAAGCTTGGAGAATTTGCCTGATCTTATTACATAACACAAGAGGCCAGATATGACAATTATTTTCCATACCTCACAAGTCTTGAAATTGTTCTGATTGACAGGTCTGACTAGTGTTCTCTCTTATTAATGTAGGATTAAAATTAGAAATTGTAATGTACTCAAAGGTTAGTTGTGGAATAAAAGTATGTAACAAAGAGATGGGACAGATGAAATAAAAGGTTTTCCTATTTTCTTTCCCTCGTGTTGCATCAAGAGGAGAGGGAAGAGAAGAGCGGAGAGGAGAGGAGGGGAAAAAGGGAGGGGGAGGGAAGGGAAGGGAAGGAAAGGGGAGCGGAAGGGAAGGAAGGGAGGAAAAGGGAAGGAAGGGGAGGGTAAGGAAGGGAAGAAAAGGGAGAGAGGAGAGGTGGCTTGGATTTTTTTAATTGTAATCATGTAATTTTGTATTCTTGATTTTTTACAAATTGCTAAGTAGACGGTTTTTTTCATTCAGAGGTCACCATTTTCAATAGAAGCACATTTGTGAACTTTCTAAGTTTGGTGGACTTTTTCATGTTTTTGAGGAATTAGAAGGGAAAAGGACTTTGGATAGCTGAATAGATCTAAAGCTACCCACAACAGACATAGAAAGAAAAAGAAAACAAAAAGAAAACTGCTGGATGCTCTGGGACAAGTGTTAATTTGTTTCTCATATTAACCATCAGAGTGTTAGAATGTCAGTTTCTGGATGTTTGCAGTTTTACATGGTGAGTTATTAATATGTAAATATTCTTGTATGTACTGGCTTTTGAAATTTTTAAGTATTCATTCTCTCTCTTGAAAAAGTAAAGCAACTATCAACACAATGGCAAATTCTGCACTCATCCCATCTAAAACCACTGAACCTAGAAAATATCTAAGCAAGTAGTTATGTATTTGCAGCACATTCTGATGTTTAGCTTCATGTCTCTTTTCAATAGTGTCATAAATTGTAAGTAAGAGAAATGGCTTGGCACATGGTAACTTGCCGGGTAATGAATTTGAAACAGTCAACAATTCATCATCCACCTCCTTCAGTTCTTTCTCTTAAACACTTTTAATACGCCTGTAAAATTATTTAAGCTGCTGGTGGCTATAGGTCTTTTTCCCTGGTCCTTTCCCCAACAGGTTTCTGTTGGGGTTGAGTTTTCTGTCTCCCTAACTGTCGTATCTTGATTGTCTCTTCCTCAGTTAAGACAATTTCAACTATTTCACCTAGGGGGTTATATTTAGGGAGAGTAGTAAATCTCATCTCATGTGGACAAAAAACCAGCAGTTTTTGGCACTGTTACAGTTTCTAATTGTAAAACTTTGTAATCAACTGTGAACCTGCCTATTCTGTTCAAGTTTTATTTAAGAATTTTTAGATCAAATTGAACCAAATTATTTCATAATGTGCAAATCTGCATATGGCCCCAGTTCGATGCAGTACTTCAACACATATCTAACCAGAGATTCAAGCATTTTGCCCTAACCTACTTTCATAAGTAAGCTCAGCCACAGGTCTAAAACTCTCGCTGAGTAAGATTGAGCTGCAACGCATGCAAGGCAAATAATGTCAGAAATCATCAGAGTCCCACTGATGTCCACAAGCCAACTGAGGATTCAGCCCAATGACCCCTGCTGAATGACCTTGATTTCTGTAATTAACAAAATACAAGATTGTTCCCTTGAGTCTCCATTTCGTGACTACCTTTAAGCATGCAAATCCCTTTCAGAGCAGTTCATCTCCATTTACTCTTGCAGTATAAGAGTTAGCTTGATCTAGCATTATTTTCTAATTTTCTTCATAGTCAATAGAAAGCAAGAAGTGTCTTTGAGTGAAAGCCTAGATGACTAGGTGAATTTTACGAAAGTGAGACAACAGGAATCTTGCTCCTTGCATTAATGAACTCTGTGTCCTAAAATACTAATTTCTAAGTACTATTCTAGAATCACATTTTTAAGCATTAGATCATAATACAGTGTAAATGTTTCTAAGGAATAATAAAGTGTGCAATATTTAATCAAATTATTTCTTCAGTTCTGTAAAAAAAAATATGTTCTGAATTATTTACTTTTAAATATGAAACATGCAATAAAGACATCAAGAGACAGAACAATCGGCAGCACTTGCATCTGGCAAAAATGAACTTAGATTAGGTACTGATGTGTACTGAGAAGGATTTCAAAGGTATCATAAACTGAGTAAAACTTTCAAGTTTCACAAGAAATATAATTCTGCTCCTGCTGGCTTGTCAGCTAAATCTAACACCTCTCTTTATGGACAAGCTGTTGGGTCAGAGTGTGTGGAAAAGGAGAAAGAAACCAAGGTGGGGGACATAGCTGCTTCCTTTACTGGAGCTATTGTCTGCCTTGGAGGTGAAATATTGTGAAATTCTTACTGATCAGTTTATATTAAAAAGATAGTGTAGTATGAGAAGTTCTACCTATGTGGAGGTGTTTTTAGAGGCAATTCTGTATCTTCAAATGAAGTCAAAGTGAATAGATTTTTTTTTTCTTTTCCCCTCTGGGCTTCACCATAATATAGGTTATAAGTAGTATAAGTTAAACTATATTACAATCTTCTTATGACCCAGCTTTCAAGCATTAATTCTAATGCTGTTGTTTCCAAGTTGATCAAAATTTAAAATATTTATTTTTTAAAACCTGAACTACTACTACTACTGCTGATTCATGCTATCACATAATAGAGAGTAGCTGAACAAAACTAGTTACAGGGTTGGGGCTAGTACCTGGTTTGTTGTTTTTTTTTGTTTTGTTTTGTTTTGTTTTGTTTTTAAAAATAAATATGGGATTTAAACGTAGGACAAAAATGGACCTGTGATCTGCATATGTTTAGACAGGAGGCAAACACTGACATAGAATGATCAGGACTCTTGTGATTTTTTTTCTCCTTTCCTATTCCTGTCACCTGAACCATCTGAAGACTATATTGTAAATGTCAGGGTTAAGTTCTCTCTTTCTGGTTCATGAGGTATTCAATAATGTACAAAAAATGCCTTTTTTTTTTTTTCCAAGTTGAAAAGTGCTTAAAATTTCATCGTGTTGAAAGCTTGCTGGGTTTGTTTTTTGTACTTTCAGTAACAACTGTTAATTAGATGATGCAAATACTAGAAAATGTATGTAAATATTATTATTCAATTCATGTTGGTTGAACATGCAGTTGAATGCTTGGCATAATGTATTTCTCTGTGTAAAAGACACATCTGTATATTACTACATATTTATATTTATAACTGGAATACATTGCACATTACATCTTCTTAAAAACCTGCACACATATATATACGTATATAAGTACACATTCAACAATAAATTAATTTGACCAACCTGCTGAATGTGGTGGTGAGCCCACAGGCCTACTGTTCTGACCAAGAATGGTAACACTGAGTAGACACTCAGTTACATACCAAGGCAGATATACCCTCAAGGGCTCAGCGGCAGATGTGAGGTCTTCATGAGGACTTCAGACTGAGTCTTCAGACTCCACACCAAGAGAAACAGAAAACATTCACTTTCCACCACATTTCAGGAGTTTTGTCTGGGACCACAAATACACTTCTGACTAACAATCAGTCTCAGAGCCATACCATGCTTTTTTATAGAAAGAGAAAAGTCATTATATTTCTCCTAGGGAAGAATGTTATCACACCTTTTCTTTTTTTCAGACTGACTACATTTATACATTCCTTCTGTTTTTCCTCCTGTGCATCATTTTATATTTCTTTACACTGAATTTCATATGGTACTTTATCACCTGTTGATCACTCTTACAATTCTGTCTCTCATAGAACTAGACAGAATTTGAACATATGAATCACACTTGGCCTTCAATGAGGAAACTGCCAATAGCAACAATCAGCTGCTGCTTCAAAATGAGCCAGCCTTGATACAGACTGATTCAGAATCTCCAGCCGGTTCCAAGCTATTACCTCAGTATTGGGCAGAAGGGCTGCTGTGCTACCAGGACTGTCATACACATCTGCCACCACTAGTAATGGGGTTTTTAATCAGGTTAACAACTTCAGGAAATGTTCCTGACACACATCAAGATATGAGGAAATGACTCAGCAAGCAACCTGCTAACCTGACATTTCCCCACATTTAATACCTGCACTCTCACAGGAAGAAGGTCAAAAGTAAGCAAAACAGTTCCTGCCCTGGGTGGCTGTTCTTTGTGAGCTGCACGTTTCTAGTACATTGGAGAGAAAGTCACTGATAGGGTAAAGGAATTTATCTTAAAGAATGGTTAATTGAAGTCTATCTATACTAAGAAAGGAAACTTTGGTTAAGCAAGTCAAATTTTTTTTTTTTTTTTTTAATGGGAAAAAAAACCTCCAAATATTCAAATAAAAAAAATCCAAACTAGACCTAGTCACAACAGAATCACATTTTTTTTCTGATTAAGCTAATTTGTGGAGACTGTGAAGAAATATATTTGCAGCAGTTTTGGGTAACTGTTATAATTTTTTTCTATTTCTGATTTGCATTTGTGTGATTTCATTAACTGAAAATTGCTTTTGATATGGAACGCAAAAAGACATAAATGGCTCATGAATCAATAAATGATGAGATTTGAGTAATTTATTGATTTTTATCTCAAATTTACTCTTCATTGAATTTATAGCCATTACACTTCATTTGTTTGAAAAGATTGAATGCAAATGTTTGCATGGAGTTTGCTTAGTGCAATTATACTTCAGTTGTTTTAAAACAAGGTGTGATTTTTGAATTGGAAAAACTGTCTCTAAAATCCTTGCATTGGGAAAATATCCAGGCATATCATCCCCCAGTTGTTACGTGGAATCATTTGGTCAGCTTTATACACATTTATTAAAAACTAATCTATATAAAAATTTTCATCACTGTAGTAATAATTCTAGATGATTTTTTTTTTTAATTCACTGCTCTGGATATACATTTTAAGTCAAACAGACATATATAAATAAACAAATACTTTTATGACCTAGTATGGAACTATTTTGTTATTACATTTTAAAAGTGAAAATTCTTATTGTTTTTTCATATTTTAAGACTAAATTTGCCTAAATTTAAACTCATAAGGTATAAAAATTTTGAAACTTTTTAAATATTGATAAATATTGGAAATATTTCCATTTAATTGTGATCATAAAGTTTTGGATATCAGACTGAAAGAATTTTTTTTTTTTTTTTGCACACTGACGTAGAGATATATTTATACAGATCAAAGGGTTTTAAAGGAAACTGATAATTCTGCTGTCATGTAAAGGATTTTCTTACAATTATAGCTAGCTTTGTGGTAAACCTAAATTTTGTTCTATGACTAGATTCCAGTAAATGACCCAATAGAAACAACAATCTAATAAAAAGATTTATAACTTGTTATTAGTAATTTAATTCAGGAATCAGTTTTATATAGTATGTGCCATGTGTAGAAAAGCCTTAATGGAGTGAGTTCTGATAAATGAAAACTGTCAAAATTATGATCATGGAATTACATCCACTTGATTCTTTGAAAATAATGAAAATGTCCTATGGTCTGAAAAGTCTAATCTCAAGCATGTAGATTACCATAAAAAGAATATCCAGGAACTCTGATATCTTTCTTGACTTTGGTAAGCAAAACTCCAGTGGATTTCGCACTTAATATATCGATATTTTATAGGCTAATCGACTTTCTAGTTGTGAATCACTTTTTTAAAAAAATCTTTTATACTCATAGTGTCTATGATAGCAACTCTTTGTGACTAATTTCCCTTCAGAACCTTCCAGCCCCATCATATTTATTGCTCAAGTTTATGCATGAAAGTCCTCAGTTAGAAAAAGCAGAATGAAGGTAAAATGGGAATGTAAAAGCTAAAAAAGTAATGCATTTTTAGCATTGACTAGTAAATCTTGTTTCAGAATGAATTGAGATCAGTTGGAGTACTTCTATGAATATAGCTTGGTGGTGAAGGAGCATGTTGAGCTGACACTCGTAAGAAACTTCCATGTAACTGTCTACATTTACAGAGCTATATTGAGCTTTAAAAATGCGTCAGTTACTTTGCAGAGGAAAGAAAACAGTGGATATAATAGAAATGTTTAACTGTAGGGGTTTTAAATCAGAAGTTGCTTTTTGGCAGAATACAAGCTAATTCTTGTAGTTACAGAGATGAAGACATACACATTTTTTTATAAAATTCATATTTCTGTTTAAATAAAATCCTTCCTCTCCAAGTTGTGTGGGCAAAACCTCAAAAATGTGCATGATGAAATTCCACAGAATAATTTTTTTTTCTTTAAAATATTTTCCAAGGAAACTTTCGGGGGTTTTGTTTGTTTGTTTGTTTTTTCTGAGCAACCCTGGCAATATATTATACTGTACTTGGACCAAGTAAAACAGAAAATTATTTATTTGCATAAGGTATGGAAAGAAATACAGAGATTTAAATTTCTTTGTAAATTTCACTGATCTATATAAATTCTAAAGAGATCCATATACAAATTAGAGTTTTTAATTTCATTCAAATAAAATTATGTAGAAGATTCAAATAGTTGTCTGGTAAATTTTACTTGTAAATTGGCCACTTAATTAAAAACTATTTAAGAATGGTTGAGCATATATTTTATGGTGTAGTGACATGATCTTCTCTTCATTAAGGTTTTTTTTTCTGCACCTTTTCAACTGGTGCCTTGTCTCAGTCCAGAGGGGAAGAGACTCGGTTCTTTTTGAATATTCTCGTGTTAAGAAATTAGAGGCACAAATGAGGCCAAAATATCACCAGTGAGGCTATTTATTAAGAGAACGAAGTGGACAGAACAGAAGAAGGGAGAGGGAGAGGGAATAAATGGAGAGAGAGAGAAAGAAAGAGAGAGAAAGAGTGCAGGAAAGGCATTATATTGCCACCCTCCTCCTCCCCACCCCCCAGCCCCAAGACAATCCATGTTCGCTTGTGCTGTCTGCCCTGCAGGAGGGGAGGGAAAGATCCCAAAGTCCAAGTCCTTCTCTGAGTAGCCTCCAACATGTGGTGTCCTCAGTAAAGATGTCTTTTGAGTTACAGCAGGCAAAACTTAGGGCACAGAGATAGGGTTCCTGGTCTGCTGCTTCCAGTTCATGGTGATGGTTTTTCTCTCAGTCATTTTCTATCCTTGTTTTTCTCCTCCTGAGCAGGCATCGCACAGGTCATTTTTTAGGTATGTGTCCAGGTATTGTCCCCAGGGAATCTTCCTGTGTATTCCTTGCGTGCTTACAGGGGTCCAGCAGAGGGTGACTCAACAAGACGCTTGGTGGCTGTAACTATATACACAGAAATAGTTACAATGCTATCAAGAGGCAATTCAAGATGGAGTATCATGCGGCTAGGTGTGAGGGTACTTAGAACTGAATGTTAGCGAGTGTTGCACACGTGAAAAGATACAGTGTGTCTTTTTTTGTAGTGAAGCAAGCTGCTGGCTTACGCTGTCTGTCTGCTGTCTGTCTCCTGGAGCTGGCCCGGGGCTGGGTGAGGGAAGGCTCCCAGGGCTGAGGCTGTGGTTGGGTTGCTGGTGGGCCACGGTGGGGCTTTCCTCCAGACAGTGACTTTCTTTCTCCTCCTGCCTCCACAGGAGGGGCGAGGTTTTCCACCTATTGGCAGCTTCCCTTGACAGGGTGGTCCCACGACGCAAGTGTGGCGGCCGGGAAGCTGGCAGGATCGGTGCAGCTCCCTGAACAGAGATGGGGGGAGTGGTTCTGTGAGGTGGGGCTGGGTCCTTTGGGGTCGGCCCTCATAGGGTCAGCCAGCATGGCAGGTAGGGGCAATGGTTCCCGGTAGGTGGGGTTGGACGTCCCGATCCCGATGACGCACTTCAGGGCCAGTGGAAGCAGCCCTGGGGAAGGGGTGCGCCTACACAGAGCGGCAACTTCCTTTTGCTTGGCTCGAAGTGAGCTGACAATGTCAATTCTCAGCGACTGCTTCCCGCTTAAGGTTACAACTGAGTCCTTGGCTTGAACTCAAAGGAGAGGGTGTCCCCCTCTCTCTTGGGAAGTCCCGAGCTACATTACCCTGACTACATGAGGCTGTGGAGCGGTGACAGTGGAGTTCCGTTTGTCTCCCATGAACAGTGGGGTCACGCAGGGTGCATGGCTGCTTGATCTGCTGCTTATAGCTGTAGCAGATGTTGGACTGCAGAGCTTGGGCTAATCCTTCCCCCTCTGGGCTAAAGCTTACCCTCGGGGTTCCATTCTTTCTTAAGATGTGACTGGACTTATGACTCTGGCTTTCGTAACTTCAGGGAAGGGAACTCCTTTGCAGGTTCCTCAGGCAGCTCGGTGTACTGGCTTCTCTGTGTTGCAGAGGCCACTGGAATGCTTGCATGTGGCAGTGAGAAGACTTACAGACAATAAGCTTAAGAGCTATGAGCTTACAAAGCTTGGGCAAAGCGAAGAAGCAAAAGGAGAGAGCAATTTGTAAACAAATGAAGTAATACTTATAAGTTTCTTGAGGCTGAATCTGGCCAATGGGCACTCTTGTCAGCAACCTGCTTTAGCCTATAGAAAGCGTGAAAGTAGAATTATGTCCTTAAATGAAAGGAGCATGAGCATGTCATGCGATGGGTGCATGTAGTTGTTTACCCCATAGGAGACAGGTTGGCACCTGGGCCTTTGTTCCCCATTCCAGAAAGGAGGGTGGAAGGGGGGAACATGCCCAAACATGTTGGGACAAGTTTTGCAGTATTTGGGGGCATAATTCTGGATGTATGGTGCCTTCACCACACTGAGACAGTGCTTCTCTAAACAATTTTCTACTGTAATAACTGTCCTGTTTCTACACATGCAATCATTTTCCTCTATCATTCTGTTGTCAGACGTAGTTGTTTCTTTAGTTTTTTCTCTGATCTCCCTTAGCAGAGATTCAATACTCTCATCATTGTCACAAAATCAGGAATCCAGCTCCACTGATATGTTTGAATTATGAGGAGTAAAATTAGTAATTTTCTGTAAAGATCCTGCTCTTTTTAGTCACAAATACATTTCTTACCGGTTGGCCCTTAGCTATTCAACCAAGTGGGCCAGAGAATGAAAATCTTTCACAACTTTCTGCACTGCTCAGGCTGTTTCAACCTTCCCATGCCTGTCTTTCTATGCCTGTCTGTGACGCTGTTCACAGCCTTAAGCATCTGCCTCTTCCTCTGGTAGGAAGCCCAGTGTCAGCCCCTTGGACTACGTCAGAGAGAATTTGGGGTGTTTGTAAGGGAAGAATGGTGTGAAACCCTGGAATGTGGGTGCATGGGCCATTTAATAAGCAGAGTGGTTCAACTATACATTGGCATAAGCTAGTCCATCTAGCTAAAATTTACTCAATTCATTTGGAGGACTGTCATGCAGGTTATGCCAAAAGCCTTACCTACTACAGACATGTCACATCTGCTTTCTCATATTTCAGACAGGACCTTGGACTTTGTCAAAACAAATGTGACTTCTTGGGCACTATTTCTCCCCGAAAAGACATAGTAGCTATTTTTATCACTTTATTAAATTGCAGATGCTTCAAAATCATTTTTGCTGACTTGTTCTAGCAATTATCTTTCTAAATTTGCATTAAGTGAGGATGGACTCCTTCTTTTTCCCCTTTCACTTTTCTCAAATATTCTGCACTGGCAACAATTTTGCAAAGGTAATTGCTTCTGATGCAGGTCTAGAGGTTGCAATTATTCATACAGTAAAAGAGAGAGTAGTATTGTATAACGTCAACTAGTATTCATAGCGCATACTTGCATTTTACAAATATCACACAGGTACTAAACATTTTCATTGTTTTGGTGCCTAAATTTAATATAAAAATTATATAAACCACCAGCAGAAACACAGACAGATCTCTTCAAGAAGTGCAGCAAGTTTGCTCACATTTCATTTTTGCAGCATTGTGTTGCTAATCAACAATTAGGTTGGAATATATTTATGCTATTGGCATAACAAGAAAACCACCTTTAAGAAATCCTCATCCACATTTTTTTTTATTTTTTAAAATTCCTATTCAACATTTCTTCATGAAATTACATAATCACATAATCAGTATATGTTGAAGTCCTATAAAAGACCAGACTGCATTAAAAAACTTTCTTGTAGTGGGACCGAATAATGTGAGTAGTTAAATAATAAAGGAGTTTTAGACAGTGAAAATGGAACAATCTGAGCTTAATTTCTCGCAAAAGAAATGTGGTCTGAGATTTCTCCCTGGAATAGTCCCACTAGCTGTCTGGAGATTTAGAACCAGCCTGTGTTCAACAAGAAATAGTATACAGTATTTTGGTGTCTCTCGGAGGAATTAAGGCACATTTAAATGTCAGGTCATCTTAGTAAAATCAGTAATAATTGTTTATTATGACTCAAAATAGTGTATGAAATAACTAAACCCAGACTTCTTAACATTTATATATATCTCAGCAATCGCAAACTTGCGTATTAAGTCATCAGCTTCACAAATATTTTTGTGAACATTTTAATCCTCTAATGTAGAACAGATGCTGAGCCTGTAAGCATGGCTATTACCTACCAAGATCCTTCTTCTGAGGTTTGCCTTTATGCATCTGCATCATTCATTCAGTGTCTGAGCCCCTAATCATAAATGAGAAAACTTTGTATTCAGCCAATTTGTTGTTGCTGTTGTTACCATCATGATGACATATGTGTGTAGGAAATTTATTGGGTCTCCATTTGAAACTATTTATATCTGCCAGCTACTGCTCCTTCTTTCACATCTCCAGGTTTTAGTTGAGAAGCTTAGTTGCTATTAACACATGTATAATCATAGATTCATAGAACTGTCAGTGTTGGAAGCGACCTCAAGGATCATCTACTTCCAACTTCTCTGCCACGGGCAGGAAGATCTCACACTAGCTCAGGTTGCTTAAAGCCACATCCAGCCTGGCCTTAAAAAACTCCAGGGATGGGGCTTCTACCACCTACCTGGTCAACCTGTTTTAGCGTCTCACCACCCTCATAGTGAAGAATTTCTTCCTAACATCCAATCTGAATCTACCCATTTCTATTTTTGCTCCATACCCCCTAGCTCTATCATTGCCCAATATCCTATAAAGTCCCTCACCAGCTTTCTTGTAGAGCCCTTTCAGATATTGGAAGGCCACAATAAGGTCTCCTCAGAGCCTTCTCTTCTCCAGACTGAACAATCCCAGCTCTCTCAGTCTGTCTCCACAAGAGAGGTGCCCCAGCCCTCTGATAATCCTCATGGCCCTTCTCTGGTGATGTTCCAGCACCTCCATATCTTTCGTGTAATAGGGGTTCCAGAACTGGATGCGGTACTCCAGGTGGGGTCTCGCCAGAGCAGAGTAGAGGGAGAGAGTCACCTCCCTCGACCTGCAGGCCACACTTCTCTTGCAGCCCAGGATACAATCGGCTTTCTGGTCTGCAAGTGCACACTGGTGGCTCATGATGAGCTTCTCATATGCCAGCACCCTCAAGTCCTTTTATTCAGGGCTGCTCTCAAGCCAGCCACTGCCCAGCTGTCTCAGTCCAGAGGAGGAGAGAGACTCCATACTTTTTTGAACATTCACATGTTGTGAAATTAAAAGCACAAACAAGGCCAAATATCCAAAGCAAGGCTATTTATTAACAGAATAAAGTGGACAGAACAGAAGAAGGGAGAGACAGAGGAAAAATGGAGAAAGAGAGAGCAGGAAAGGAATTTTATTATCAGCCCCCTCCCCCAGCCCCAAGATAACTTGGGTCTGAGGTAGGGTGATGTCACTTTGGCTTGGAGAAGATGTCATCTTTGTTAGTTTGTGCTGTCCTCCCTCGAGTAGGAGAGGGAGAGATCCTAAAGTCCAAATCCAAGTCCTTCTCTGAGCAGCCTCCAACATGTGGTGTCTTCAGTAAAGATGTCTTTTCTCCATGAGTTCTTCTTTTCTTCTTAAAGCAGGCAAAACTTAGGGCATGGAGAGAGAGTTCCTGGTCTATTGCTTCCAGGCTGCATGGTGATGACTTCCCTCTGTGTTTTTTGTCTCTGTCTGAGCTCCTAAGGCTCAGTGTCTTTTATTCAGTTAATTGCAGCTTCCCCTGGTCCACACACGAGTCATATTAATGCATGTGTGACTGCCAGGTGTGCTATTAGTGGGCAGAGCTGACCCATCAGACAGTTTGTTCATAGCAATCTTTTTGTTGGACATTTCAGAGGGTCTTTTAACCATCCCCTCACTGGGCAGCTGTTGTCTGAGGAAGGAGCAAAGGTGATTTTTATCTTTGTTGATTCACAACAAGCAAGACAAGATTTAGTGTCTTACACCAGACTATATTAGTGCTTGGGATTGTCCCGGCCCAGATGCAAGAACTTGCACTTGGTCTTGTTGAACTTCATGCAGGTGGCTTGGGCCTCTCGAGGTCCCTCTGGATTACATCTCTTCCCTCCAGCACGTCTACAGCACCACACAACTTGGTGTCATTAACAAACTTGTGAGGGTGCGCTCAATGCCACTGTCCATATAGCCAACAAAGATGTTAAACAAGACTGGTCCCCGTGTTGATCCCAGAGGCACTCCACTTGTCACTGGCCTGCACTTGACAGCCACCCTTTGGGTGAGGCTGTCATGCCAGTTCTTTATCCACTGAGTTGTCCATCCATCAAACCTAGACTTTACCAGTTTGAAGACCAGGATGTCATGCAGAACAGTGTCAAAGACTTTGCTCAGGTCCAGGTAATTGATGTCAGTTGCTCGACCTTCATCTAGTAATGTTGTGACCTTGTCATGGAAGGCCACCAGGTTTGTCAAGCAGGATTTGCCCTTGGTGAAGCCATGCTGATTGTACGAAATCACCTCTTTGTTATTCTTCTGCCTCAGCAGTGCCTCCAGAAGGATCTGCTCCATGATCTTACCAGACACAGAGGTGAGACTGACTGGCCTGTAGTTCCCTGGGTCATCCTTTTTCTCTTTTTTAAAATGGGAGTTATGTTTCCCCTTTTCCAGTCAGGGGACCTCCCCAGACTGCCATGACTTTTGGAATATAATAGAGTGGTTTAGCAACCTCCTCCACCAGTTCCCTCAGCACCCATGGGTATATCTCATCGGGTCCCATGGACTTGAACACTTTCAGGTTCTTCAGATGGTCACAAACCTGATCTTCACTTACAATGGGCAGTTCCTTCTTCCAGTCCCTGCCATTATCTTCCATGACTCTGGGAATGTGGCTGGAGCCCTTGTCAATGAAGACTGAGGAAAAGAAGTAATTGAGAACCTCAGCCTTCTCTCTGTCACTTGTCACCAGCTCCCCTGTTTCCTTTCTGAGGGGGTCCACACCTTCCATAGTCTTCTTTTTGCCATTAATATACCTATAGAAATGTTTACTGTTCCCCTTGATCTCCCCAGCTAGATTTAATTCTAACTGAGCTTTAGCTTTTCTAACCAGGTCTCTTGCTGCCTGGGCAGCCTTTTTATATGCCCCCATTCTAGCTGTCCTTTCTTCCACTCCTTGCAGAATTTCTCTTTGTGTGACAGCATATCCAGGAGCTCCTTATTCATCCAGGCATCCTTATTCATCTAGCATTCTTTCAGTATACTTTGCTCCTGGGCATGGAGAGGGTGATCCTTGAATACTGACCAGCTGTCCTGGGCCCCTCTTCCCTCTAGGGCTTTGTCCCATGAAACTTTGGCCAGCAGATCCCTGAAGTGATCAAAGTCTGCATGTCTGAAATCCAGGGTTGTAAGCTTGGGATACATCCTCCTAATTGCCCTGAGGATCTTAAATTCTATTGCATCATGGTCACTGCAGCCAAGATTATCCCTGAGCCTCACAGTGGTCACCAGCCCTTCCCTATTGGCGAGAACAAGGTCCAGCATAGCACCTTTTCTCGCTGGTTCCTCTACCATTTGGAGGAGGAAGTTGTCATCTAATCCAGGAACATCCTGGATTGCTAGTGTCTAGCTGTGTTGTCCTTCCAGCAGATGTCAGGGTTGTTGAAATCCCCCACAAGGACCAGGGCTTGTGAATGTAAAGCCACTTCTATGTGCCTTCTATTTGCCTCATCTTCTTGGTTCTGCTGGTCAGGTGGCCTGTAGCAGACCCCTACAGTAACATCTCCTTCCCCTGTCTTGTCTTTAATCTTCACCCATATGCTCTCAACCAGCGCATCATGCTTCTCTAGGTGCAGCTCCTCCGATTCCAGATAGTCACTGATGTAGAGGGCGTGGTAGAGGCAACACCTCCTCCCCTCCTACCCTGCCTGTCCTTTGCAAAGAGATTGCTTTCACATTCAAATTAAAAGTTCCTGCTAAAAAATGGCACCAAAAATCTCCAGTGTTTCACTGAGGCATGAAAGCAATTGTCCCTTGAAAGACAGGTATAACGGCTTTAACGGTATGGGATGTAGAAAACAGATACACACAGAAGCATGAAAGCAAAGACATAATTTGAGACAGATAAAGTATGAGCCAGGAGCAAAATTCAAACAGGAAACAGGAACTTTAGCACTAAAGTATAAACTAAGTAATCTGGGAAGACCTCTGAACTCAAGCTCACAAAACCCGTGATGTGGTCATCACAACACCGGTAAAGTGCTGTGGTATTATAGACACGTGACCAAATTCCTGAACCTGATTTACACAGCCCATATTTAAGCATCTTCTCCACTAAATACCATAGAACTTTGAACTAGTATCCTTGCTTTTGAATAGCAAACAATGTGACCTTGAACTTGGCTGAATCCAGCAGGTGCAAGTGTAATATAAACTAATAGGAAGAAAATATTGCAGTTTTCTATGTGTTTCAGGTACGGTACTTTTACTTTTCTTATAATACCAGGTTTATAAAACATTACTTTTATCACATCAGATGCAAAAACTGCACCTGCCATTTTCAAAATGATCAGATCTGACCAAATGATCTCCATTATACCAAATAATGAGAGCTTATGTATTAATAGTCAGTTTTATTTCCTCATTTTCTGTGCCACTCAATCCTAGAAACAGAACACAGATTGAATAAATGGAGTTGCAACTGTTAAGATTCTCCATTATGCAATATGTAAATACTTACAAATTCAGTGGAAGTTACAGTAATTAATTTAATAGTAAAGGATGACCAAATGAGATTTTAATCCTTCTTTCCCATTAGCATTGTCTGGTGTGAGGTGTTTGTCACACAAGGGAGGAAAAGCTGTATGAATTAGAGACCCATATGATCGCACCCAGCACTACATTTACATGAATCTCTTTCAGAGAGTGCCAACAGCATTCTTTTCAGATTTAATGGTGTTTGTGATGCTTAAGCTTTCAAAGGAACACCAGCAAAGGCATCCTTCTCTGAGGAAATTAAATTATTCTCAGCTGTAGAGTCTGAGAATTCTTGTAGTCCTTTACATCTGTATAGAAGAGAGCAGTAAGATTTAATTAAATAAAAACAATGACAGACTTGCTTACGAAATTTTACTGAAGCCTTCTAGAATTGTACATCTACTGCAGATTCTTAAGGTTGCTTCCAAAAGATCATCCTTTCCTACTAAACTAAATGGGAACGATTAAAATAACTTGCTTCTCTTAATTGTAAAAGCAGCAAGGGAGTTGCAGTTTTTTCAGAAGTACCTTACTCAACAAGATTATTTCTACTGAATTTAGTGGAAGCAAAGTCCAGATACCACTGAGCAAATTTGAAGGTCACATCTGAATTTTAAAAGTGTGAAAAGTAGTTTCTTTAGGTCTGAATGTTAAATTTAACCTGTCAGAGAGGACTACCAGACTAACACAGATTTTTTGTTCTAACAGGACTGGTATTCACTCAGTTGCAAGCATCTAAACTTTCTGATTCTTCTCCTTTTGTCATTCCAAAATCAGTTGGCAGCAAGTCTATGTGTTACAGGGATCTGAAATCAAAACATGCTATCAGGCTTAGGGCTACTAAAAATACCAGAGAAATATTTAGCCTGTCAGCTTTGTTTCTTTGCTGTCTTTGTGAAATACAGTGTGCTATTAGGGCAAGGACAGATCCATCCTTTGATGGGTTTTCAACAGATTTGAGTAAAAGATTCCTTCATTGCTCCTGTGAGCAGTTTATTTGGCTTTATTTCTTCCAGATAGTGCTGCATGTATACTACTTTCCATCAAGGCAATACTCTATACAGGCAATGCCCAGTTTAACTAGAGATTTGTACTCTGGGAAATTTTCTGAAGGCAGATGATGAATGTTTGAGAGCAGCAGAGAGACATGCCCATGACAGGAGTGGACTGAATGAATAGTTAGAAATAAAAAGAGTGAAATACAGGGACTATGGAGAAAATGTGTGAAAAAAAAAAACTTTATTAATGTATCCTATTACTCACACTCTGCATCTAAACCTCCTAGACCAGCAGGTATCAACCAGCTGTCAGAGGCAGGGCCTTAAGACAGTTGGACCACATTCTGGGATGGGAGCAGATCCTGGCATCCACCTTATTTTCCTCTTTTTCCACTCCCGTTCTGCACCGTGATGAAAACCTGACTATTTACACCCACAAATATCCCACTGCTGAGGACAGAACACATACATGGCACATGCATAGGCATCAGCATAGGAAGCTGCTGACCCAAGGGGTCTGCAACATAAGTGCACCAAACACAGAAAGCTCTGCAGCATGCTGTTGAGCTGCTCTGTGGCTCCTTAGCTGCTATGGATAATGAAAAAGCTGGAAGAAATACAGAATTGTTCATTTAGAAATACTAGGGAGACAAAAATATATGAACTGAAAAATAGTCTTTAAAAAAAAAAAAAAGTTTGTCTGGAAAAAAAAGATGAGTGGTAGAGATGTTTCTATTTTTCATTAAAAATGTTAGGCCCTCCATTTTACAAAAATATTGTTACACATTTTATCTATATGGTTATCAATTTCAACCTGTGTTGTGGAAGAAAAACATACACACAAGAAAAAGCAAAGGAATTTTTCAATTTGCCTACTACCTCAGAAAACACTCTTAGGATCAAACAAACGATAAGTGTTTATGGTTTTTTCTCTCCTCTCCTCTCCACTCTTACTCCCCAAACACTGACATTTGTCTCTCTCATCTCCGAAAGGAACAATATGAATATTTAATTCAGTATAGAATGTTGCAAATAGCTTTAAGTAGTTTACTTAATTTTATGAATCAGTTACAATTAAGTTCACATATTAGTCAGAAAAAAAAAAAAAGGAATAGCTGTCCTTCTTTCAGCCTATCATTTCAGGATTTGGATTTCTCTGAGAATGTTGAAAATACAGGTTCCATACTCACCCTTGCACATGTGGTGAGACTACCCCTGTTCTGAATGAGGCAGAGGTAACTTTTACCTTCCAATCTCAAGTGTCTTTTCCTTGAGGTATTTTAGCATTGGCATCTGCCACTGACAACCTTTTAATGTCCATCACATCCCTGAGCAAGCTATTCCAATGCATGATAACCCCTTCTGTGAAGAAATTTTTCCTAATGTCCAACCTGAACCTCCCCTGGCACAATGAGCCCATTTCCTCTTCTCCTGTCACTTGTTGCATGTGAGAAAAGACCAACCCCTGCCTTGTGCCAGCTTCCTTTGATATAATTGTAGGTGACAATGAGGTCTCCCCTCAGCCTTCTCTTCTGAAGACTAAAAAATCCCAGTTCCCTCTGTCATTCCCCATAAGACTTGTTTTCAAGGCCCTTCACCAGCTTAGTTGCTCTTCTTAGGACATGCTCCAGCACCTCAATGTCCTTCTTGTAGTGAGGGGCCCTAAACTGAACACCTTTCAGGCCCGATCACCCTCCCTGAGGCATCCCTGCCAGGAAGTCACCAAACTCCCTTGACATCTCCTGGCACTCAACAAAGTGACATGGAAGCAGTCAGCAGTCCCCACCATTATACACATGATGTGAAAAAATTGCCCCAACCTGATTTTTGTCAGGTTGTAGGGCAATAAAGTTATCTTTTCCCCACAGACCTCAATATAGAAGCTTGTATGTCCCATGCAGGGTACACTGCTGTGGGCTCAGCTCTGCTTCAGGGTATGCTGTGTCGCATCCCTCACTCCTCTGACCTACCCCTTGTTGTGAACTGTTCAAGCTTCATATTACACCATTTGTCTGGTCTGTCACTTTCCATAACTTGTCAACTGTTATTTCTACTGACTTTTAATTACCCTGATGTTTAGTTTGCTTTAAACATCTGTATCCAGTTTCTATGTGGAGTATCCAGTTTCTATGTGGAGTAATTTTAACTGTTTGTGGATAACATAATTTGAAAGGAATATGGTTTTCTTATATTTCATTCTAGGATAATCCATTGTGGTTATCTACAGTCATCTGCTCCTGTTGATTTGCTGCCATACAGATGATTTAATTACCTGGAGATCATTGTTATTACCATAAAAACCCCATTTATTAACTGCCATATCAATTATCCACTCTGTTGCATATTGATCTGAAATCTTCTAAGCAGCTGATCTCCTGGGGCACATTTCATCCCAAGTACAAATCTAACAGAGTTCACTGTAGTCATGTAAAAGATGAAGCTGGCTTCTGTGGCATACTGATCTCCTGCCAGTACTTTTGTTGAGATGCCTACTGACTGTGCAATCACCTGACAGATTTGGTTCCGCACTAGTTTACAGCTCCTGTGATTCATGATTCTGCTGATAATGATTGGCCATTTGTCACTGTTATTTTTACTTTCCTCCTTCTTCTCTGTGATTCCCACACTTCTTTTTTTTCTTGGTTTAAAATTTCTATCTGCCTGTTCAACTTTCAATTTTGTTTTCCTTCCTAGCTTCTAAGCTTCCTCTACTGTGTACCTGCCCTCCTGTACCTTCCTGGGTTACATTATCACCTTTTCTATGTTACTGTTATACCACCTGCAAGTCCTTAAGGCATCTCTTTCTTTTTCTCACATCAGGCATTGGAATTTAATTTTCTCATTCTTTGCTTCTACTTTGTGTTTCCTAATCACAACTTGCATTTTGCTCTTACTGCCAATAATGCCCTTTCCTTCCTCCTTCCTGACCCTTTGAGAACTTTATTCACTCCATCAACTTCTTCCTGATATCTCTGGAACAAAGGACAGACCAAGCATACATCCACTATTAATCAATAAAGATGCTTTGCCAATGTCTTGGAAAGTCTACTATATCTCATCTTTTGGCAAATTAACAACCTCCTTCTGTCATATAAAACCTTTAGATGATGTTTCAAGAAATACTGTAACAAGGTAGGAAGTAGCTAATTTACACATGCGGTCTGTCAGAAAAATTTGGATTCTGCTAATGCATATACTTTTCCAAATCACTGTGATTTTCTCAAATCTTATAAGTTTATTTTACAAAGTACACATAAACATAAATAATTCCATACCAATAACTGTCAAAACAAAAAATTCCCCAACAATTCAGGGCTGACTGAACTGACATAAGATTGATTTCGAGTGAAAATATAAGCCTTTGGGATCTGCATTAATGTCTCTGCTGACCTCTGATCAATAAGTTAAAAGCAAATATTTGTGCTTTTCGAGAATTAATGCTCATGCTAGACATGGCTCAAGCAGCAAATCCTTTACCAGTCTCCTGATCTGAAACACATTGGCACCATTTGCTGCTCTGTGCCAGAGGTTTGCTCCACTCTTCTCAAGAACTGCATCATGGCTGCCGTTCCTTTCCGGGCCGTGACGGCATGTTCCGGTCCGGGCATGGCCTTTCCGGTGCCGGTTCCGGTCCTGGTCCGGTCCGTTGCCTGGATCATGTTCCTGTTCCGTTCCGGTACCTGTACGGGCCTGTCCTGTCAGGTCCTGTGACGGTCCTGTTCCGTGCCGTGCCTGTCCATGGCCTTGCCGGTCCGTGACGTGCACTTCCTTTCCGTTCCGTGCTTGGCCTTTGCCTTGCCGTGCCTGTCCGGTCCTGTTCGCATTTCCTGTCCTGTCATGGCCGGTTCCGTGCGTTCCTTTCACTTTCCGTTCCTTTCCTTCCGTTCCGTCCCTTCCCTCCCTTCCTTCCCTGTCCCTTCCCTTCCCTTCCCTTCCCTTCCCTTCCCTTCCCTTCCCTTCCCTTCCCTTCCCTTCCCTTCCCTTCCCTTCCCTTCCCTTCCCTTCCCTTCCCTTCCCTTCCCTTCCCTTCCCTTCTTCCTTCCCTTCCCTTCCCTTCCCTTCCCTTCCCTTTTTTCTTCCCTTCCCTTCCCTTCCCTTCCCTTCCCTTCCCTTCCCTTCCCTTCCCTTCCCTTCCCTTCCCTTCCCTTCCCTTCCCTTCCCTTCCCTTCCCTTCCCTTCCCTTCCCTTCCCTTCCCTTTTTTCTTCCCTTCCCTTCCCTTCCCTTCCCTTCCCTTCCCTTCCCTTCCCTTCCCTTCCCTTCCCTTCCCTTCCCTTCCCTTCCCTTCCCTTCCCTTCCCTTCCCTTCCCTTCCCTTCCCTTCCCTTTTTTCTTCCCTTCCCTTCCCTTCCCTTCCCTTCCCTTCCCTTCCCTTCCCTTCCCTTCCCTTCCCTTCCCTTCCCTTCCCTTCCCTTCCCTTCCCTTCCCTTCCCTTCCCTTCCCTTCCCTTCCCTTCCCTTCCCTTCCCTTCCCTTCCCTTCCCTTCCCTTCCCTTCCCTTCCCTTCCCTTTTTTCTTTCCTTAACAGAAGTTCCTCATTGTAGCTGGCCTTACTGGGTTCATGCTACTGAACCAAAATAGATAGCAATAACTCTTGGACTATATGCTTTAAGAAGTCACTAACACAGATCTGCTGGGAATATGCTGCAGAGACTGAAGCTGAACATAAGCGCCCTGATGCTTCCCATGATGGGAGCCCTCTGTGCCTGGATGAGAGGGTCGAGGAGGAGATGTCTATTAATATTAATGACTACTCTGGGATTGAGAGGGAGGGTGATTGGACACCATTTCACTGCCCTTAATTAATACTGCTGGAGTCATTACTGCTTTCTTTGTCCTGGAAAAGCAGTTTAAAGTCTTTGGACAGCACTGCTCTTACATATACCTCACTGGTGAGTGAGTAAATATAAGAAGGTACCCGGGCAGAGGGTTAGGGAAATATGAGCTCCAAAGAGAAACTCACAGATCATCCAATTTATTTCTGTTTAAACCTAAATGTATTAAGATGAGGTGAAGGGTGAGCACTAGCTCAGATCACCCTGCCTCAGTGAGCCAGTGCCCCTGCAACAGTGCCAGAAGGGCTGCACTTGAGGGCTGGTGGCTCCCCACACAGCCTTTGCTCTTGCAAAGCTGTTTAGAAGTGTTTTGACTTGTGTTTTATGAGAAACTCAGCTTGGAGATTACTGGGGAGTTAACGAGGGTTAAGGACCTTCACCTCAATACATCTCTTCTTCCTGAATAGCACTTTAAACTTGGCCTCACATGTATTCTGTTTCCAGGAGTTTTTATTCAAGTGTACTGACTGGACACTGGAGTTCAAGCATCATCTATGATGGACTGAGGAGATCAAATTATGATGACAGCATGCCACTGTGAGTCTGTGGAGGGTAGAAAGAAAATATGAGGGGAGAATGATGTGGTGATGAAGAGTTAGGTAACCACTGAATTTATTTAAGCTCCTGAGCTGAGGGAGTAAGACATCACCAGAGATATCAGTCACAGAAATTAGGTTATTATAATTTGTTCTTTCATGACAGTGACTCTGTTTCATGCAGTCCAGGATGATGCAGGATAAGATAGACTCTGCACCTATGACTGCTGTCAAACAACCCTAGAAATGGCTGCTGGCATAAGTTGCTCCTGTGACCTGGAGCTTTTGTGTCCATATTGCTGCCAGCAAGTCCCTTCTTCTCTTGCTTCAGAAAACATGGGGCTCTTCCGATGAATGTGGCTGTGTTGAGTACAGAATGTTGAGGACAGTCCAATAGGGATAGGTAAAGAGATTTTAAAATTCAGTTACCTGAGCCTTTTCACAGGGGCATCATCCAGTTCACTCAGGCCAGCATCCAGGCCATCTCTGCAGAGGAGGAGACTTGGAGCTTGCCTTAAGCGGTATATAATACAGCAATCAGGCCCAAAACTGAAAAGTTTGAGCCCAGTTGTCTGTTTGAGGATGAACCTCTACTGAAAGAGGGGTAAACCTGAACGCATAGATTGACAGACTACTGTAGCCACAGAAGCTAGTGACCTTGGTGCAGGAGAGCCACCTTACTAGGCAGGAATTAGTCCACTAAAGAGTAACAATATTTCAAGTGACTTTTAGAGAACTAGTTTCATGCTGAAGGAACAAGAGCTATTTTCCATGACTTTTTAGCTGGTTCGTAGAAGCACTCAATAGGTTGGTATTTCATCATAGTAGGAACCATGTTTATTCTGTTGCCTATGAATGTGGAATATACACATATTTCCTAACTATGTTGTTTTGTTGTTGTTTCTTGTTTGTTTGGGGTTTTGTTAGGGTTTGGGATTTTTTTTCAAAGTGTCCTTAATGAATGAAAACCAGTAGAACTGCACTATTTCAAAACACAAATCATGATGCAGGTGCAGCATGTTTTTCCACACGAAGAAATTTTCACTTCTGAGATGAACTTCTTCTGTGTTGTGTTTTTATTAAAAAAAATTATTTACTTGCTATTCTTTATTCCCCACTATTATGTATTTAAAAATACATCATTTACATTGGTCAGGATATATTAAGATTATATCACATCATTCAGACTCTTTATTTTATTTTTTAGTTATCAGTGCAATAGGAAGGCATTTAATGCCAAACATTTAATGAAAGCAAATAAAGCAAACATGAATAGCAAGTCTTCTAATGAATAAATCTGAATAATAAAAATCTCTGTGGAGCATAAAGGCAGATAAGTTAATTCTTTCACTTGAATTTTAATCCTGAGTGAAAAAACAAATATCAGAAAAGTTTTCACTTTTAACACTTGGTTATCCATGAAACCCAGATAAAAGAGCTTTTATGCTAATTATCTGGTCTATGGTTGTATTAGATTAACAGATTCAATGGAAGGACACTTACAGTGTGATCCATAATGTCAGAGAAAAGAGCACCAGCAGTGCTGCTTTAGTTTCTGGTGAAACTTGAAACAAATGGAAGAGCGCCCCATGAGCTGGTTCTGATATGTCATCATAGATTGTCCTCTCTCCCCAGTTCTAAGGCATTTCTCATAAAACTCATAGAAATGAAGGGATTAGAAGTTCTACTATTAATCCTTTTCTTTCTTTGGGCCTTGTTTTGATCTTTTTTTCAGTGGTTCTTGAAAGGAAAAACAATTAAAAAACATAGCAGAAAAAGTTTTTCATTGTTTCAACTATGAGTGAAAGTAAAAACTTTTTTCTATTCTAAATGCCAGCTGTTCCCAATTAAAGGCATATTTCAGCACCATTACTTGTTAATTTTAAGGATTGCTCTTATTTTGATCATGAAACACTGCCAGATGAAACAAGAGAAATCTAGTTCTTGGAAAGACTAAAGAAGCTAAGGAAGTTTTGTTGAATACCTTGAAGCAGTTTATAGCCACATAGGAGAAATTGGAGTTCTATCATTATGTCTAAGACTGGATTATCTGTACCAATCCTAGCCTTAGTAAATTCAGTTTATGTCTTAGGAATTAAATGAGTGCATGTGGTGGGATGTGACCCCCCACAATAAATTTTGGAGAATTATCCCCAAAATAAATCACCCCACTAGCTCAGTTGGTTTGAAAAGCAGAAGGAAGCTATATTTACAAAGCAAGCAAAATTTAGAAGTATAAAATGCAATGAATATGTACAAAAAAGTATTTACATATATTTACAATTCAGAAAAAAAACACAAATACAGTGATCCCCTTCTATTGTTCCCAGAGTCCTCTGTACAGTCCGGGGGGTGCTGCTCACAACCTCCCTTCTCCACCCCACTCTCCTTCCCTTCTCGGTACCTGACAGACACAGTATGCGCCAGCTGAAGGTCAGAAAAGAGCCAAGGGAGTAAGCCATGCAAACTTCAAAGAGAGAAGCGAAAGGAGACAGAAAGGTTTATGCAGCTAACTTTTATCTTAGTCAGCAAAGCCAATGGAGTAATGTAGACAGATCAGCTATTATTTTGCATCTAATGGTACTTTATTTACTTTTTTACTCAAAGATGTCCAGAAAGTTCCTATTCTTGTTTTTGCAATTAGGTACTAAGCAAAAGTTCCACCTTCAAACTGTAATAGTGCAAATGATGTCTGAACAGTTCAGATAATTCCTGTAATGCTGTTTTAATCCTTTACTTGAAGGTGTCAGTAGAAAGTTAATTACTATTATTATTAATTACAAAGATTATTTTTATTTCCTTCAACCTTCATCAGATTTCCTACTCTTTTTAAGGAATTGAGAACTGTTAATTTACTGCATGATAAAAGCTACATTAAAATTAAATCCACTCAGTGCAAAACCAGACTTAGGGCAAGCTCCTAATTTCATAAGGTATTTACAGTGTTTTCTTTATTTGTAGATATGGATGTCAAAACCAGATACTTGTTTGTAGCATCCATGAAAGCACATGACTAAAGGCAGATAGTATCAGGTATGTCAAGCCATCCCACAACATGGGTAAGATATTAAGATATCTTGATTCAGAACTGCACTTCTTTGAGTGAGATATCAAAGACAACAAAAAAAACAACCCTTAGGATGGATAGAAACACTACATTTAGATCATATTTAGTCATATCTATTCTCATCATGAAGGTGACAGTGCATTTCCTAGAGATCCAGAACATAGGTTTTGTTAACAGCATGTTAACGACATTGTATAGCAAAAATCTTAATATCAACTATCTCTACAAAACAAAAAAATATTTATTAGAGACAAAATCAAGGTGAATAAAATGAACATGAAAATTTTTATACTAACAAATACACAACACATTTTCTTTTAAGAAACAAAGGAAAAGATATTTTGGGTTTTTAAAAAAAATTATTTTTATGACATGAGAGTTTTGATTAATAATTGTTTTCTTTCAAAAAAGAAACGACATCTCAAAAAGTGCTTGTAGAGAAATAACCTGCCTGGTAGCAGCTTTGAAAATCTGCAATGTATGAATCAAAGGGGATATACCATATCAGACGGTGAATAAAAAAAAATTTGCATGTAGTCCTGCCTGGATTATCAGTGACCCAGGAATACCTTCTCATGTTGACAAGAAAAGCAGATGCTGTAGCTGGCACTGTCACCTATGCCTTCACACATCTCCAGGCTATCCCTCTGGGTATGCATGAACTGTACTAGCCTGACAGGGTCTGGCAAGCTGCTAGGTATCTTGGATACCTTTAGATTTTCATGCCTGAACCACTCAAATAAAACTCAAAATAAGTTTATGATGGGCAATATTGAACCACAAATTCCTATGATAACCATCTGTATTGACCATCTCCTTTGACAAAAGTGTGAAAGCAGGTTTTTTTAATCATAGATCACACTTCTAAATGTAGGATAAAATAAAATAGCAATATGTAAAAAATGTAAATCCTATGGTAAATAAAAGGGCAAGGAATGCCACAGAGTCAGTTGTAGTTTTAGACAGCTGACAGAATCTATTTTACCCCCTCTCCCCCTTCTGCCCCATCAAAGGAGTAAAAGAAAAACGCTCCACACAGGAGTGGAAAGAATTAAAATTTAAATGGAACTACTATTCACAACTATATACAACAGGAGAAAAACATAAAAATACACAAAATCATATTCAGCCTCAGCCCAGTTCTCCATCCTGGTCTTACTAAAACCTCACTAGGCCAACATCATCCAAAAACCTCCCCCCACCAGGCCAAAACCCCAGGCTTCACTGTCCACCTCACCCCAAATACCTCCCACTTATAAAGGGGTTGCAGGATTATGGAAATGAAATAACAAAAGATTACACTTCCTGGTGTCTACCTCTCTTCAACTTCATGGTTAAGCCATCCAGTATTTAAGCCACAACAGAGTCAAATGAGCAACATGACAGATTAACTACTTTATTGTCTCTGTGGTAATACAAGACAGATGGGTTCTGCTTTCCTAATTTAGAGTAAATACTGTGGCATGAAGATCTGTACATTGGTGGTAAAAGAAAGACCAAAACACCCAAAGCAACAAATAAGATATTATTATGTAAAAGGATGGGATAGAGCACTTTCTCTGCTCGA
This sequence comes from Indicator indicator, assembly GCF_027791375.1. Taxonomy (NCBI): domain Eukaryota; kingdom Metazoa; phylum Chordata; class Aves; order Piciformes; family Indicatoridae; genus Indicator; species Indicator indicator. The sequence continues at coordinate 38,532,148 of NC_072011.1, forward strand.
ACTTTGTGAAGAAAAATTAAAAAGATAGTCTTATAACCATCACACTTTCTGAAAATATTATAATGTTCATGATGTGCTCTCAGTTACATTATGTGCACAATCCTGGTCAATCTGTTTGAAGAAGAGACAAAGGAGATTTAGACATGGTGATGAAAATTACTAAGAGCATGAAACAATTTCTGTGATGAAAGGCTGTCAAGACTGAGATTGTCTAGCTTGGGAAAGAGATGAGATTAAAAGGATATGACAAGGTTCTATAAAATACCACATGCTATATGAAAAAAAATGCAAGTCACTGTTACATTTTGTCCTAATACAGGAATAAGCAAGTCTTCAGTGAAAATGAAAGTCAAGCAACGTAACTGAGAGAATGGAAAAAAATATACAAAATTTAGTAGTATAACTCACTACTACTGAAGTTTAAGGTTCAGCTCAAAGCTATTTCTGTGATGGTTTAGACAACTTTCTAAACTGTTCAGCTCAAAGCTATTTCTGTGATGGTTTAGACAACTGTCATGCTGGAGAAAGGGCACAACTATATTTGCTGTCCCTCCCATGGTGCCTGGTGCATGGAGCTTGGATCCCCATCTGCATCCTCTGGGTAGTGGGTCCTCCTGCAGCCCTGGTCATGCTATCCCAGGCAGCAAGACTTGGTTCCTGAGTTTGATGCCATGTCATTGATTTATCTGGCAGAAAAAATTATTGTGAAGGCAGGGAGAAGGAAGTTAACTAAATTGTTATCACTTGCTATTAAGGTAGGTTTAGAACACAAAGATGTAAGATTTGGATATGAACTGAAAATACATCAACCTGGAATTCAAGCGCAACAGTTTGCAATCATGTACATTTACACATTTACACATTTACAGCAATATCATATATATTGGAGCAAAAATAGCAAATCATTTATAAAATCACTGGCTCCAGTCATAAATGAACTTATTAACTAATGAAGACAAAATTCTCACTGTGGGCAATGCTTTTCATAATTGGCCACTGTGAATATTTCTCAAGGAATATTCCTTAATGTCTGTGGGCTCTCAGAGGCAGAAGGCTGGTTTGAATGAACAAATTCATCCCAAACAACTTTTCTATTCTTAGCTTTTCACATTTGTGAAATATGTGTCATTATATAACAGTAAACAGTGTACTAATGTAAAATTTTGATTAGCTATGGAAACAAACACATCCACTTGGTAAAATGAAAATTAAATGTGAGGAACAATAAAAAGAGAAAAAAATTATTTTTCTCAATTTGAAGGAAAGTAGGAGAAATAAGCTTCATGTCATCACCATATCATAACAAAACATGAAGGTAACTAAGAAAGATCAGTGACCATCTCAAAAAAAGTAAACCTACTGTCAAAACATCTGCAGTCAAGAAGAAATGCCAGGTGCTTGTCATCAGGGACTCTCTTCTGAAGGGCATTGAGGGTCCTATATGCAGACCTGATCCACTCTTTAGGGAAGTCTGTTGCCTACCTGGGGCCAGGGTCAAGGACATACTAAGAAAACTTCCTACCCTGATCTGCCCAACTGACTACTACCCATTGTTGGTTTTCCAAGTAGGCAATGATGAAATTTCAAAAAGAAGTTTGAGCCCTGGGACGAATGGTGAAGGGATCAGGAGCACAAGTAGTATTTGCTTCTGTCCCTTCACTAGCTATGCCTAATGATGGACTAGACATGAAAATCCAGCAGATTAATGCCTGGCTGTGGGACTGGTGTCAATGGCAGGTTTTAGGGTTCTTTGATCATAGGCTACTCTACAAGACTCTAGGCCTGCTGACTATAGAAAAAACCTGCTTATCTCTGAGAGGAAAAAAAAATCCTGGGACAAGAACTGGCAGGGCTGATTGATAGGCCTTTAAATTAATTTCAAAGGGGGAAGAGGGAAAAATGAGCCACACTGAGAACATTCCTGGGACAATTGTGAGGCAGGGTACCAGCTCCACTGCTATCCCAGAGCTGTAGGGGATAGTGGATTATGCAACACCCGCAATGGTAACAGATACTCCTCTGCTAAGTCTCTGAAGTCTCTGTATACCAACACAAGAAGCATGGGGAATAAGCAGGATGAACTGGAAATCTGGTTGCAGTCTCAGGGTTGTGATCTTGTTGCAATTACAGAGACATGGTGGGACAGCTCCCATGACTGCAATGTGGTTATGGACGGCTGTGTTCTTTTCAGGAAGGACAAGCTGACAAGGGGAGGTGGTGGAGTTGCTCTCTATGTGAATAAGCAACTGGAATGTGTTCAGCTCAACCCAGGGGGAGATGATAAAGGTGTTGAAAGCTTATGGGTAAGAGTGAAGGGACGTACAAACATGGATGATAGAGTTGTGGGGGTTTACTACAGACCACCGAACCAGGAAGAAGCTACTGATGAGGCTTTCTACAGGCAGCTGGAAGTAGCCTCAAGATCAAGTGCCCTGGTGCGTGTGGGTGACTTCAACCACTCAGATATTAGTTGGAAAGATCACACAGCCAAGCACAAACAGTCCAAAAGGTTCCTGCAGTGCATTGATGACAACTTTCTCCTGCAAGTAGTTGAAGAACCAACAAGGAGAAGTGCAATGCTGGACCTGACATTAACAAACACAGAAGGACTGGTTGTAGATGTCAAGGTTGGGGGTAACCTTGGTTGCAGTGACCACGACATGTTAGAGTTTAACATCAATAGACAAAGAAGCAGGGTGATAAGTAAAATTTCAACCCTGGACTTTAAAAGGGCCAACTTTCCCCTCTTCAAGACTCTACTTGGAAATATCCAGTGGACTAGGGCTCTGGAAGGAAGGGGGGCCCAAGACAGCTGGTTGATGTCCAAACATTACTTCCTCCAAGCTCAAGAGAAATGTATTCCCTTGAAAAAAAAAAAATCAAGTAAGGCAAGCAGAAGACCTGCATGGATAAGCCAAGGCCCTCCTGGAACTGAATCTCACCAGAGGGGTGAAAGAGAACAAGAAGAGTTTTTTCAAATATACCAATGATAAAAGGAAGAGCAGGCAAAAGGTGGGCACACTGCTGAATGAGAGGGGAGATACAGTAACTGATGATGCAGAGATGGCAGAGTTGATGAATGCCTTCTTTGCCTCAGTCTTCACTCCTAAGACCAGCCCTCAGGAAGCTCAGTCTCTAGAAGCAAGGAAGCAGAACTGGAGAGATGTGGACATTCTGCTGGTCAGTCAGGACAGGGTTAGAGATCTCCTATACCATCTCAAGACACACAAATCCATGGGCCCTGATGGGATGCATCCATGAGTGCTGAGAGAGCTGGCTGGTATTGTTGCTGAACCTTTCTCCATCATCTTTGAAAAGTCCTGGAGAACAGGAGAGGTGTCTGATGACTGGAAGAAAGCAAATGTCACTCTAGTCTTCAAAAAAGGCAAGAAGGAGGACCCAGGCAACTACAGACCAGACAGCCTCACCTCCATCCCTGGAAAGATGATGGAGCAGCTCATCCTGGAGGTCATCTCTAACCACATGGAAGGCAAGGAGGTTATCAGGAGTAGCCAACATGGATTTACCAAGGGGAAATCCTTTCTAACTAATCTGATAGCCTTCTATGAAGACCAAGTGGGTAGATGAGGGAAGAGAAGTAGATGTCATATATCTTGACTTCAGTAAGGCTTTTGATACTGTCTCCCGTAACATCCTCATAGAATAACTCAGGAGATGTAGCATAGATCAGTGAGGTGGATTGCAAACTGGCTCCACCACAGAATTCAGAGGGTCATCATCAGTGGCACAGAGTCAACTTGGAGGCCTGTGGCAAGTGGTGTCCCCCAGGGATGGGTACTGGGTGCAGTTCTGTTCAATATTGTTATCCATGACCTGGATGAGGACATTGAGAGTACCCTCAGCAAGTTCACTGATGATACAAAACCGGGGAGGTTGGCTGACACCCCCTCAGGCTGTGCAGCCATCCAACATGACCTGGACAGGCTGGAGAGCTGGGTGCAGGCAAACCTCATGAAGTTTAATAAGAACAAGTGCAGGGTCCTACATCTGGGGAGAAATAACAACAGGCACCAGTACAGGTTAGGGGCTGCCCTGCTGGAAAGCAGCTCCACAGAGAAAGACCTTGGAGTGCTGGTGGACAGCAAGTTCTTCATGGAACAACAATGTGCTCTTGTGGCCAAGAGAGCCAACGGGATCCTGGGGTGTGTCAAGAAAGGTGTGTCCAGCAGGTCTAGGGAAGTTCTACCTCTCTGCTTTGCCCTGGTGAGACCACACCTGCAATACTGTGTCCAGTTTTGGGCTTCCAAGTTCAAGAGAGACAGAGACCTGCTGGAGAGAATCCAATGGAGAGCTGTGAGGATGATCTGAGGACTTGAGCATCTCCCCTATGAAGAGAGACTGAGAGCCCTGGGGCTGTTTAGTCTTGAGAAGAGAAGACTGAGAGGGGATCTGATCAATGTGTTTAAATATCTGAGGGGTGGGTGTCAAGTGGAGGGGGCCAGGCTCTTTTCGGTGGTTCACAGTGATAGGACAAGGAACAATGGGTTCAAACTAGAACATAGAAGATTTCACCTCACCATGAGGAGAAACTTCTTTACAGTGAGGGTGATGGAGCACTGGAACAGGCTGCCCAGGGGGGTTGTGGAGTTTCCTTCTCTGGAGACTTTCCAAACCCACGTGGATGCATTCCTGTGCAGACTACCCTAACTGATGCTGCTCTTGCAGGGGTGTTGGACCCAATGATCTCTTGAGGTCCCTTCCAACCTCTGATATACTGTGATACTGTGACACTGTGATACTGTGAAATACAGTCCAGATAGCTGCGTCAGAGATTTATATTCTCATTGAATGAAAAATGGCTCATCTGAAGATTGTATCTGTCATTCAAAAAGCTGCTAGACAAATTCCTGGTTTTCACTATTCTTCAAATGAACAAATAAACGTCTTTCAAGTCTGATATGCAGATCACTGAGCATGTTCAGATAATTACCCTTCAGAATACAAGGGAAGCCTTCCTGTGATTGATATTGCTGTGAGAAACTTTTGGCTTATTCCAAAACAATACAGAGTCTGCCAGAACAGCATGGAATGAACTGTGGAACAAATGAAAACTGAAGCACACTCCTTTAGAGCAAAAAAATACTAATATAAATGAAAAGCAATTTAAAGTTTTACTCTCATTCACATGCTGAGAAACTATTCAAAAAATGCAAAGAAAAATCATCCAAACATAGGGTGACAATAAAACAAATAAACATTTCTTTCTACAAACACACAGAGAATTGAGAAAAGGCTGCAACAGATTAAAACATATAATCCATGATTGACAACAAATGGAACTGCTTTAGAATCACATCCTTCATGTAGAAAGAAAAAAAATAGTGTTATGTCTCAAATATTATGTTCACCTCAGTTGTGCTAAGAAATCTTTGAAGGTAACTAGGAAGAAAGCAGAAGGAGTTATGAAGTGATAAAAATTTTAGATAGCAGAGGAAACACCTAAGGTTTCAAAAGGGACAATTTCATAACTAACTCAATTCTTCTCAAAGATAATAAAAACTGAGCAAGGGAGTGTAGGAGAAATGAAAGAGAGAGCATCACTGCTTTTTAGTGTGCTTATTATTCATTTCAAGTTACTCTGAAGTCCTGTTCTTTTACAAAGATATTCTTTTTTTTTGATCCAGTAGAAGACTGATGAGAAGTTCACTCCAAAACCACAGGAATACATAAAAAAGCCTTTGATCCATGGCAGTACATGAATCTATATGTAAAAAAGAACAGTCTGATGGGCAGTTAATTTTGCTTGCACTAGGGACATAACTACATGCGCCGCATTGGGACTATCCATATATACCGCCCAGGGGAGAACAATGTCTCAAGAGAATAAATTCAGAAGTGTCATTAAGGACTGCTCTAGGACTGCATGGAGGGATAATATTTTCCCTTGGCTGGATATCATGGGGGTTAATGTTACCCTACAAGCCAAACTATTCTATGATATGCTGAGGATGATTTTGCTGACAATATGAAAGAGCAATGAGTAGTGAAGGAATAGCAGCCCCTGTTAATGAGATTCTCAATTTAAGCTGCTGTCTTGAAATACTCTTTGCTCTGCAATGTAGAGCTTATATTGAAAATATAAAACAGATCTTGTGTTACACCACCAAAATCAGTTTAGTTTGAAGATTAAATTATTTCTAAAGAGTCTCTTAGCTAGTGTCTACCAAAAAAAGTAGATTGCCATTTTTATCTCAAAATAATCCCAATTTAAAATCCTTGATATGTGACTTGCATTGTAAGGAGACAGTAGATAGAAATATAAAATACAAAATAATAGCTATGGTAGAAGATTTGTTATAATAAATGTACAGTTTTTACACTAGACTTTGTTTTCCATTGTTTTTCACAACTTCTATGAGAAGAGTTTCGGACACATCCTGGTCCATTTCCTTTCCTATGTCAAACTGCTTGGTTAATTCTTCTAGCTGAGGTTTGGCAGATCTGATGAAACATGATAGCAATATTTTAAAAACACATTCACAACTATTTCTAAATTTCTTTTAGATATATCTAATGCTGCAAACACTCTTGACCTGAACCCAGCGTGAATACCAGCAACGCAAACCAGATGATCAGAACATGTTTTCCTTGTTTCAGCAGAACTGTTTCCTCCTCATTGATGGGTCAAAGACATTGCTCATGCATTACTGAGCCTAAATCATCCATCAAATCCAGGAATTTAAGAGGTACTCTGATATATTAATGAGGCTGATCCTCTACCTATGTACTTTCTTTAAATAGGAATATAGATCCCTAATTCATACTAATTAGAAACCTCTCTCTCAGAGCTGTAAAAGTCATATTCTAGTTTCTGTCTTTATATGTTAAGTAAATTTTCTCCTTAGCTTCAACTTGTTAGTCTTTGTCTTTTGCAGTGGAGCATAAAGGTGTTTGTTTATTATTTTCTTTTTGCGAAGCTATGTTCATCAAACAATGGTGTTTCTTATTAGCAATATCAACATGAACTTTGATTCTTACAAACCTCTTGGGCATAATGTTGTTTTTTCAAGCAAGGAGTTGATTATGCACCATGTGAAAACAAGTGTTTTGTCTCAAAGCAGTACCTTCAGACAATGCAGAATATTCTGGAGCTGTTCTCTGGATAGGATAAGAAAAACAAGTGCCTAAATCCCACTTGCAATGTACTCATACTATTAATCTCTTACGTAAAATTATTCTCTTTTCTAAAATTATTTAGCTCTTAGACAGAAATCTTTATTTTCTCAGCATTTCTTTTCCTGACCATGAATCTGTCATGCTGCTATTGTCCAGAACTGGACACAATATTCCACCTGAGCACAAGGGCATTATTATACATGCAGTATTATTTTCTACTTCATAACTCTGTGAGTTGGAGACAACGATAACTAGGCACTTCTGATTTAGACTCTGGGCATGTATGTTTAAGTTTCCCCACTTCTTTTTCACTCCTACATTTACTATTTTCACTTCCACATTTTAAAGGAGATAATACAATGAAACTTTTAAATAAAATGCAACAGCTCAAACAGTGAAGCTTATATTTCCTTCATCTTAATGTTCAAAGCAGCTAATTGGCATTATTTCAAGATTCCTTTTTCTTATGCTTCTCTCTGCACTTACCCCCAAGGCAAATGTCAGCTACATGGTTTGCATAATTTGTGTCCTTTGTTCCAGACCCCAAAAGGATTTAGATCCCACCTTAAGATGCTAAAGGTGGGACTCTATTAGGGTCTATATACCTAAATCCAAAACTTCCGTTTTCAAAATCATCACAAAATCCATCAGCTATCTTTAGAAGTGCCCATTGCCTGTAGTCACCTGTATTTTTAAAGTTAGTATCCCTGGCACACTTCTTTTTTGATTCTTCATATATCTGAAGTGTTCTTGGTCTCTTCGCAGTTAGATCACCTATCTTATGCCAGAGCTCTGAAAAGTAAGAAAAATGTTGCTCTTACTGCTTTTTTCTTAGGGTGTGCTCTGATAGGCTGTGGTGGGTTGACCCTGACTGGACATCACATGCCCACTAAAGCCACTCCTCAGCTAGATAAGTGAGAGCAAATATACCAAAAGGGCCATAGGTTGAGGCATGGAGAGGGAGAGATCATTCAATTATTGCCACAGGCAAAACAGATTAGACTTGGGGAAATCAGTTTAGTTTATTAGAAGTCAAATGAGAAAAAGGAAATGAGAAATAAACCCAAATCTTAAAAATTACTTCCTCCCACTCCTCCCTTGTTCCCAGGCCTAGTTTTCTTTACCTTCTCCCACTGTAGTGGTGCAGGGGATGGACAATGGAGGTTCTGGTCACTTTGTCACAGATTTTCTCTGCTACTCCTTTCTCATCAGAGAGAGGATTCTTCACACTCTTCCTCTGCTCCAGCATGAGGTTCCAGTATTCCAGGAACTTCTCCAATAAGAGTTCTTTGCACAGGCTGTCATTCTTCATGAACTGCTTCAGTGTGGGTCCTTTCCATGTGTTCCAGGTTTTCAGGAATATACTACTCCAACATGAGACACACATGGGGTCAGAAGTACTGCCATCAAACCTCTTCTAGTGTGAGCCTCAGACTGCACCAGTCTGCAGGTCCTGCTGGATCCTTCCCTGTTGAGGGCTTCTGAAAGGATCATAGGCTCCTTCAGGTACACATATTCTATTTTGTGTGGTCCTTCCCAAGTTACAAGTATCTGCTCTGTTGTTAATCTTCATGGTCTTCAGGAGGACCTGCAGCCTTCCTCATCATGGTCTTCACTATGGTCTGCAGGGGAATATCTGCTCTTTTCCCCCTCCCTGCCCTTCTTCACTGACTTTAGTGTTTGTAGAGTGGTTTCTCTCTCATATCCTCACTCCTGTCTCTGTCTGAATTTGTCATTATGCAGCAACTTTTTCCCCTTCTTAAATATATTATCACAGAGGTGTTACTACTGTCACTGATGGGCTCAGCCTTGGCCAGTGATGGAGTCTTGGAACCTGGAGCATTGAATCTTTTGGACATAAGGGAGTCTTTTAGCAGCTTCTCACAGAAGCCATTCCTGTAGTCCTTCCTCATTACCAACACCTTTCCATGAAATGCAGACACAAATCCAGTGGTTGCTGGAGGATGTGGCAGCATCACCTCTTCAGGCTGTGAAATAATTTGTGGAGGATTTTTCGCCAAATTTCAGAACTCCTTTAACCACCTCTGAAATTTCCCATACAAGTGGCCAAGTGAAAAATCTGTTTACAAGGGAAAAGCAGATGGAAGAGAAAGGCAGATGGAAGAGAAAGGGAGTAGTTCATGATTCTTTCTATGGAAACAAAGCCATCTTTCATGGAATAATGTGGGGGATGGGGAACACAGAAGGAAGAACAAAGTTTTTGAAATGGTGGCAGAAATCTAGTCTGAACTCTGCTTCCTGAACATGAACTTTGTGTCCATTTTGCATAAAACAGTAACTGGATAAAAAACCAACACAATTATTGGGAGCAGGAGGCAGGTAATTGGGTCCCTCCCTGCAGTTGGTGGGCTAGGAAGACCACTCATATTGTTCCATGGTCTCAATGTGGTGAGCCTTTAGGAAAACATGGGACAGAGCCAACAAGAGAGAGATGAGTAATCCTTCCTTTGTGAATGGATTACAGTTTATGTGCTGGCGGCAGTCTCCTAGAAAGCATTCACATCCCTTTCTTTGGGGCCAGAGCCATAGACGCAAGTGCAATGCAACAAAAGGTGCAGGTGCCTTACATCAAAAATATTTTAAAATCAAGGTTAAGCAGGGGATCACCTAGAAATAGGCAACAGAAAAATAACTCCATGGAAAGAAGACTTCAAAACCTTCTTTCCCTCCCCTTTCCTTAGACTTTTTATATCTCTTTTGAGGTATCATGCAGGTGCTTCTGTATATCTGGAAGCCAGGAATAGTTATTTTAAAGAACTGAGCATAGAAAAAAAATATTTTATACAAAATGGTCTCTCAGCAGGTATGAGATCTGGGTTAAATTTCTTCACCAAATACAAGAGATTGAGGTCTCTGCTTGCTGTGGTCTAGAAGCCTGCCTTAATTATGAGACTACGGACACCTAATTCAGGGTCCTTGATTCTTCTCTTTGATGCTGCAGTGTCAAGGCTGCAGTATGCTTTTATTTCTGTGTACTTCTGGGTCTTTACTATTGTTGACTCTATGCTCCACTTCCACACTATGAGCTTCTCATTTATTGTGTTCCTGTAATAGGAATGAACCCTCCAACTGTTAGAATTTCAGGATTTCTGAATCATGTCTTTCACCCTTGGTACTATAGAATCAGTCACAGGAAGAAAAAAAGAAAAAAAAAAAAGTTTTACATATCAGTGCTGCTATGAAATAATTCTTTATTGCACCTTTCAGTCCTATAAAGAGCAGTCATAGCATAGTAAGAACCACTGAAAAACAAGTTTGCTTTAACTTTTGACCTGGATTGGGATTTTTTCCAGTATTTTTTTTAATTATTTTGAAGTCTGTGACATTTCAAGTAATTCTCATAATATTTTCACTTTTTTCTCAAATCCTTTCTGCAGACTCAGAAATGGATGGTGGTTTCTTATTGGTTCTGATTACTTTTATACTTTTTTAATGCAAGAGATACAGAAAAAGGGAAAAAAAAGATGAAAGATGTTTAGCCTAATACTAGTCCAAGTCATCCAAGTCTACATTATTCTGTGCAACTAAAATGGGTAAGTACATGAAAGGCATTTCTCAAGATTGTCCTCTCAGTTTAACAACATAGGGACAATGAAATACTTGAGTTACTAATAAGGACATTTCACTGAGAATTTGAAAGAAGAACAGAAACACAGGGTCATATATTGAAGCTTCCACTTCAACTTGGACAAACCCTTATTAAAATATAAAGGGGAGCTCCCTAGGCTGGAATCAAAGCTCATTAGAGGGTGCATTTTGTAATTTCTTAATAAGGGTTAAGCTTCCACAAACCACTTAGACCCAAAGCTTCAGAAAGTATTTAAGTCCCTGAATTCAGTTGCTAGGAATGGTAACCAGTAAGTGCTAATAGAAAGCTTTCCATCTCTGGCTAAGTGTCCCAACCTCAGGACATCAGCAGGAGATATCCTTGTTACACACCAGGTACAACACTGGAAAGCAAAAAGTAGAGATGACAGCACTGACAACCACAGCTGCATAAGGCTAGGGAAGGTATACTTTGTGTCTCTGACAAGGTGTTAACACCTGGAGGCTGCAGAGAGTGGCCTCTGTGGTAAGAGGTCTTGGCTGCCCCAAGCAGGATACAGCCATACCAGCCAACAGATCCATCTCAGTGAAGAGATGGACTTAGCCCATCAGTCAAGTCCATGGTGCCTCTAAGCACACAAAAGATGTTGGAAAAACAGAGGAGAGGGAAAACAAGAGTGAAAACCATCAGAGGTAACACTGAGGTCAGAGGAGATGTTCAGGCACAGGAGCAGAGTTTTACTGTCAGGGACAGAAGCCTGGGGAGGACCTATTCTTGAGCAGGATTATCCTGAAGAACTATAGTCCACACAGGATCAGGAGAAGAATGTGAGGAGGACGTAGTGGCAGAGAGGAGATGTTATGGACAACCAAGCCCATGGTCTACCCACTGTGCCACTTGACAGTGTGGAGAGGAGTCAAGAGTGAAGGAGTGCAATGAAGCTTGGGAAAGGGAGCAGGAAAGATGATATTTTAAATGTTTGTCTTTTTGCTTCTCACTGCTCAAATCTTTTTTAACTGACAATGAATTTTAACTGACAATGAATTAAACCTCCAGTCATCTGGGACCTCCCCAGTTAGCCAGCTCTTGTGCCAGTTCCCTAAGCACCCTAGGATGAATCCCATCTGAACCCATAGACTTGTTAGGGTCTAAGTGGCACAGCAGGTCACTAACTACTTCTTCCTGGATTACAGGAGGGATATTGTGCTCCCCATCCCTATCTACCAACTCAAGAGCCCAGTTGCCCTGGGGATAGTCAGTCTTTTTGTTAAAGACTGAGGCAAAAAAGCTATTAAGTACCTCAGCCTTTTCTTAGTCTTCTGTTACTGTGTTCCCTCCTTCATCCAATAAGGAATGAAGATTTCCCCTGGCTCTCCTTTTGTTATTAATGTATTTACAAAAGCACTTTTTATTATCCTTGACAGAATTGGCCAGATTAAGTTCAAACTGATCTTTTGTATCTCTAATTCTCTTTCTACATGACCTTACAATGTCCTTAAATGCTTCCTGGTTCACCCGCCCCTTTTTCCAAAGTTGGTACAATCTATTTTCCCCCCTGAGTTCTTGCAAAAGTTCCTTGCTTAACCAGGCTGGTCTTCCTCCCCTCTGGCTCATTTTAGGATACACAGGGTGTGGTGATTAGGGATGGAGGATGGTTATTAATTTATGAATTATGAAATATGAATTATGAAAATTATTTTTATTATTAAAATTATTAATGACCATTTAATCACCTTTATATATTGATTCTAATGCATGGCTGTAAAAATATATTCCATAACTGGTTTAGTATATACAGTTTGACATGATTAGAATATTTACAGAATTAATTTCTAATTAAGGGAGCGAAAGGTGCAGTTCCGCTTCTTATCTACTAGATGGAGACTCGACAAAGACGCTTGGCAGCTGTAACTATGTACAGAGACATTTGCAATGTTATCCAAGAGGCAAGTCAATCTGGAATATCACACAGCTAGGTGCGGGCACTTTGAACTAGATGTTACTGAGTGCTGCACATGTGAAAAGATACACTGTGTCTTTGTAGCGAAGCAAGTTGCTGGGTTACTCTGGCTGCTTGCTATCTGGCTGCTTGCTATCTGTCTGCGCGGGGCTGGTCCATCCGGAGGGTGACTTTCTTTCTCCTCCCACCTCTGCGGGTGGGGCGAGTTTCTGTCTCCTCCTGCAGGTGCAGGATGGGGGACTTTCCGTCAATGGGCGGCTTCCCTTGGCAGGGTGGTCCCACCGTGCAACTGTGGCAACTGGGGTCTGGCAGGATCAGTGCAGCTCCCTGAACAGGGTCAGCCCGGCAGGGCCGGTCCAGGGGAGTGGTCCTGCGCAGTGGGGCCAGGTCCTTCAGGGTTGGCCCTCGCAATCGAGGTGACGGTTCTCAGTAGGTGGGGTCAGCTATCTCTGATCCTGGAGACAGGCTTTGGGGAAGGGACGCGGTTATGAGGTGATTCCCCCTTTCTTGGCTCAAAGTGAGCTGACGATGCCGAATTTCTCGGCAACTGCTTCCCATTAAGGTTATGATGCAGTCCTTGGTTTGAACTCAACAGAGAGGATATCTTTCTCTCTTTCTCTCAAGAAATGCTGGATTACATTACCCTGATGACTCAGGGCAGCAGAGCGGCAACAGTGGGCAGCTCCTTTATCTCCCGTGAACAGCGGGGGTCATGCAAGCTGCGTTGCTGTTTGGTTAGCAGCTTATGGCTGGAGTGCCAGGCTTGGGCTAGTCCCTCCCCTCTGGGCTAAAGCTTACCCTTGGGGTTTCCAGTCCTCTCAAAGATGCGACTGGGTTTATGATGTTGGCTTTCTGTAGCTTCAGCGAAAGGATCTCCTATGCTAGTTCCTCGAGCAGCTCGGGGATCTGGCTTCTTTCTGTGTTGCAGAGGCCTCTAGTGTGCTTGCATGTGAAAGTGACAAGACTTAGGGGTGCTGCAAGTTTATGTAGCTGGAGCAAAGTGAGAGAAAGCAAAAGGAGAGAGCAAGTTGGTAAACAAGAGAAGTAGTACTTATAGTTTTCTCGAGGCTGGATCTGGCCAATGGGCACACTTGTCAAAAACCTGCTTCAACCTATAGAAAGGGTGAAGGTAGAATTATGCCCTTAGATGGAAAGAGCATGAGCATGCCATATGATGGGTGCATGTAGCTGTTCACCCCTTAGGAGACAGGTTGCTGCCTGGGCCATTGTCCTCCTCTCCTGAAGGAGGGTGTAAAGGAGGAATTACCAAAAACACATTGGGACAAGTTTGCTGGTATTTGGGGGCATAATTCTGGGCATATGGTGCCTTCACCACACAGGCACAGCCTGCTCCTGCGCCTTCAAAATTTTATCCTTAAAGTAGGCCCAGCCTTCCTGGGCCCCGTTGTTTTTTGAGGGCTTCTTCCCAAGGGATTCTCCAAATCAGCATCCTGAATAGACCAAAGTCAGAAGTCCAAGGAGAATGAAGGGACAAAAATGGTCACTCATACATTCATAGGCTATTCAAATATTACATTCATTCATTCATATTCAATTCATAGGACATTCAAATATTACTTGCAATTTAGGCAGGAGAAATAGCATCTGTCACTTTGTAAAAGACTGTAGTTTATCATCTACAACTATCAGTTTTATCTGCCTCTTGTTAATTTACACGACAAGATGAAAATAGATCTTTGTCATGATTACTGAACATGCTTGTACTCTAACAGACTTCATAATTTTATCTAACATGAATATTGAATTAGATAAGCTATCAATGTATAGAGAGTTTTTCAGCTCTCTATATAACATTTTGTTATCTATAATTTTCCCTTTGTCAATATACAGTGGCATCTCCTTTTCTAATTACATGTTTCTAAATGTTGCTTCATCTATATCAAAGCAAAAAGTCTGCCTTTTAAAATATTAAGTAAATTGTAACCTGTTCTGGTATCTAAGGCAACTCTTTAAATATTCAAAATACCTTGTACCATTGAGTCCTACATTTTATAAAATCATATTCCCACCTCTGTTATGCAGTTTTTCTTGTAGGGTATTTTAATATATTACCTATTCCAAGGCCTTTTGATAGCAGAAAGAAAAAAAAATCAGGTTTTCTGTGACATAAATATGCATTTTATAGATAGAGTATGAACACTTTCTACCAATATTCTCAACAGTCTACCTCATTTATTAATTGTTGGCTATATTTCTAAGATTGTAACATCTTTCTTGCTTAAAGAAAATCACGTATATGTCTGAGTCCTGAGAAATAAACATTGGTGAAAACAAAAACTAGAGATACTTTGAAAAATGTATATTATGTGCATTATTTGACATATTTGAATATTCAAATACTACTTCAACATTTCATTAACATCGTAAATGTGTCCTGATACACAGGAAGGTAACATTACTGTACCTAAAATACATATGCCTTAAACATACTGTTTCTCCTTCATTACACTTATTTTGTCAGAGCCCATACCAGCCCCTTATTTCTATGGCATGCAGATGATTGGAAGCTTAAGTCTTCCCCCACTATATCCCTGTTATTGGTGGCCTGTAATTTTCACTTGCATTTTAAAATTAATTTCCCCACCCCACACTGCTCACTGCTTTTATTTTTTTTTTCTACACAGAGTCTGTCAGTGCTCCACCTTCCACAGCTCATGTCTTTAAGTGCTTGGGCATAAGTCTGTAATACTTTCATTTTCAAGGCTGTCATTTCAGCTGATATGCAGTTTATAAAACTCTATGTCCTTCAGATATCTAGTTCACTCCTGAATACTTTTGCAAACCTTTGCATATGCCAATATTGCCTCATAGCTAATTAATTGTTTCGAGCCTTAAATTAAAACTAAAAGAATGTATCTGATGAATGAATCATAATTCACTGATATGCTAAGATCAAGTTTGCTAAGCCCTGCTTGCAAACCTTGTTTTAGGATGCTAATGTTCTATAATACCATTGTATTGTATGGTATATATGATATGATATATGATATACAATATATGATGTGATGTGATATCATAAGAAATGATATGATAGCATACTATAGTATGGTATATTATGTTATTGTATAGTATGTTATAGCATGTCATGTTATGTTTATGTTATGTTATACGCTAGAAGATCGGAATAGTTTATATGTGGAATGGAATGGAATGGAATGGAATGGAATGGAATAGAATAGAATAGAATAGAATAGAATAGAATAGAATAGAATAGAATAGAATAGAATAGAATAGAATAGAATAGAATAGAATAGTAAGTATTTCCTATTAGTAGTGTAGGTTTCAAAACTGATACCAGTCAAAAAATCATCTACCCTGAGCAAGTTTAAGATAAAAGCAACTATAAAACAGATGTCCTTGAAAAAGCAGAAAAGTTAGGCTTGGCTTGTTAAGCATAAGAGTGTTGATATTTGAATTGCATTTTATTTGATGGGGTCATTTTCCAACATATTTAACTTCCAAATGAAAAAATTTCAAATATCTTTATTAGAGGGCAGGTAAAATGCTGAACATTGACCTTGACTACAGTCAAGTTTTATGGCTTTGCTGCTCTTATTGCTAATTCACACTTTTAAACATAAGAGAGATTTTTTTGTAGCTTAGGTTTGATCATTTCTGATGTTTTCTGCTTTCATTTACCAGGAGTGGGAAACCACAAAGGCAGAAAAATTTCCAACAAGAATCTTCTAAGTATGAATTTAGTTATATATGGGTTTGTTTGTCTGTTTGTTTGTTTTATTTTTTTTTGGCTACCGAAAATATTTGGATTGTCCTGGCTGAACACAGTCTGCCCTAACAAGCATGAATGGGAGTGAGAGAAACACACAAAAAGCCCTGTAGGTTGAGATAAGGTGAATTTAATGAAATTATATAATGTACAATACTGGGTACATGAGCAAATAAGTCAAGCCAGCAGAAAACCATCAATAAACAAGCCAGCAACTGAAAAAGAGCAACATCCAAGCCAGCAGCTAGCAAAGCAGAATAGACCAACATCCCACACTTGAAAGAGGAAGAAAGTACCCTGGAACTGAACTCCAAACCACATCATCCTTCACTCTGGCCAGCACTTTTTTAATAAAGTTGACATGACATCAGTGTGGTATCAAATGCTCACCAGCAGATTCAACAGAATGTCGCCCCCAGCCAAAACCAGGACACTGACTTAAATAAATTAATCTTAAGAACATTGAAGTCAGTTAATATCCAAAAATATTACTGTTTTTGCTGGATCTTGGGATACAGGTGAAGTAGTTAAGGCTTGCAAACAAAGTACGAGCATTGTCCCAGAGTAATGTCAAAGGCTACCTTTAGCCAGATGAGTAGTCAGCAGACATATGACCTTCATGGAACTGTCATGATTTTAAATCCTTGAGCCATGTAGCTTTGCCTTCTGGTACATCCAATATTAAACACCCAAAAGAAAAGGATGTATTTCTGATATGTAGATTTATCACTAATTCTTTCTGAATGTCTTAAACTTTTTCTGAATATTTGACTTGAGATTCAAGATGAGAGGGCAGAATGGAAGTAATGAAATCTTTTCTGTGTAGATGATTAAGGAATCATCTGTTAAACTAAACTGAATGAGAAATTTGAGTTTAAACTTAACTAAAAGATAAGTAAGTCTTATGTAGGCCTTCAGAAGACTTACAAGAATATTATTCTACATCTAGAAGATGTTAATGGGCTGAATAATAATACTTGAAAACAGTAAAGCAGATATCTTAGGTACACAAAGCCATCACTCAGCAGCAAATGCCAAATGAAGGTTCAGACTTCCAAGAACAACTTCCGTTTATGTTTAAGTATCTTGCACTATCAGGCAACTGCACCACTAGTTTGTATTAGTGAGTTCTTTCAAATGAGGAATTAATTAATCACACATACCACAGGTGCTGACAGGTATGTCTTTATTTACTATACAGGCGGATGAGGTTGTGTGGGAGCGCTGTAAGGTACGAAACCTGAAAACAAGGCACAACCCCGCAAACTACCCACAACCCAAAACCAGAGCCCAATCCCAAGTAAAGTGCAACTAAGTTACCCTAAACACTCTGTAAGAAACATGGCGGTACCAACGATCACGAAATGGTGGAGCTGACCATCTCCCATCTGGGTGGGCGTCCCCACGGAACCAAATCTTGTCTTGTCGGATCAGAGAAAAACAGCAGAACCGCGCCGGTAACGATCTTCAGGTTATAGGTCCCATGTCCCGTGATGTCCGGCCAAGACATCACAGGAGGCTGGGTCTTGGAGACAAAGCCCCTTCCATATTTTACAATCACATTACGTAACTCCTCACCCTACTGCTGATATGCACAGCCCACTCAAGGAGTTGCATGCCCTCTGCCCAGCAATAGCCTTCCTCTTCTTCATCTTCCTCCAGGTCCATTAGCAGTCAAACAAGGGTTTGAAGGACTTTTGCGGTTAGCTCAGGATGTCAACACATTCAATACATTCCCATCCCTGCTTAGTTTTATAAACAGAGGAATCTACAGTTACATGTTACTCCTTATTCTTATTGTGCACTTGGGAGCTTCTGATCAAACACCAAGCATTCCCAGGCACCCCCAGGCAGCTGGGCACTTCTAATCAAACTCCAATTAACTCTTTCCTGTTACACAGTCCCACACATAAATGGCATTTTATGAGTGCAGTATTTAGGCATCTGAAAACCTCATTTGTTGTCATGTCTCAAAATCATTGGTTAATCTTCAAAACAAATTAAACATATGCATTTTTGATGCACAGATGTTTTGTCAAAAATGCTGTGTCACTGTTGCTTCAGTGTGAGCTGAAATTCCCACCCCCCCACCCCCCCCCACCCCCCCCCGACAATAACTAGGCTAGCTCAGTCTGGAAGCAAATGAAAGCTGTATTTACAAGCAGAATCTACAATCTATGATGAAATGCAATGAATATGTACAAATATACAAAATTCACAACATTTACAAATATATACAATCAACAGAAAAGCACAACCAAGTTCCCTTCGCTTCCTCCCAAAGGGGACCTTTCCCAAGGGGCCTCTCTCCCAGGGGCCTCCCCCCCAGACTCCCCGTCAGAAAACAGTGTTAGCTAAAGCAGAAAAGTTAACTTAGCTCGCCAAGGTCAGTGTGTTATCTTCAGCCAGAAGAGAAGAAGAAACAGCAACCAGACACCCCAGCAAGCTGCCCTGACTACAGACTGCAGATTGCAGAGTTTGTTTTGAGTAGTAGTTCTTAAACATTTCTATCTATGCAATGGAAGTGTTTAGAACAATCATTATTTTGCTTTCTTACACCCAATAGTGACTTATTTACACTCTTTCACTTTCTCTGCTTGAACTTTGCAAAGAAAAATTAAAAAGACAGTTTCAAACCATCACAACTGTCTACTTGGAAATGTGGTCAATGTCTTCTTTGTGACCCATTTTAGTAAAACGTTGTGCTCCATTCAGTAGGAACTAAACCTATTCATTGTTACAGTTGGTAGAGAAGAAAGCTGTGCTCCATTTTAATAAATGGTGAAAGCACAGAACAAACAAGAGTTTGCAAGATGACTCTTAAAACTATTTCTTTGTATTTTTTTATTGCCTGACAAAGTTTTCACATAGATTAATTAATTCAAGCCATAATTTGTTCACATATTATAATTGTATGGGATAAATAAGAGTCTAAATAACAGACAGGGTTTAGGTAGATAAGGCTCATGCATGCTTCTCCTGGAAAAAACAAAACAAAACAAAACAAACAAAAGCTGTATTAATTCAAGTAAGTAAGTGAGGTTCTACAGTTCAGGAACAGGGAACTGAGGAGATGGAGACCACTAAAACTCCCAAAATAATAAAAGGCAGAATTGTCTTTTCTCTCAGACAGTGCGGACAGGCAGCAATGAACTGGGCATAGTGTGCTAGTACTTGAGCCTAGACCACATCTGTAAGCCATGAGCAGGTATGCAAAGGACTTTCCTGTCTTCATCACTCTCCCTTGTCTCTGGTGGCAGAATATTGAGTTTTACAGGGAATACATGTTTGAAATTAGAAGTTTCAGTCTGAAATAACAAGTGTCAGAGCCTTTTTCTTTCTGAATACAAATAATGACAGATCTGGAATATCAATTTCTTTTTCCTTTCATTTCCCCTTGGAAAGACTTTTCTTTTAAATCTTGGTGAAGATAAAGCTATAAGTGATGTAGGAATATATGTAGGAATAGAAAACAGAAACAAGAAACATTTTGTGGTGTACAAGCTATGACAGCAGACCTCTACATTGTAAAATCCCCACATTCTAAATAATTTCAAAACTGAAGGCCCTATGAAGCTCTCCTGCCTTCTGTTCCTCACCTCCTCCTGGTTCATCTCCATCTCTGGGCTGATGATTGCCTAGATGTTTCTGAGTTTTTATGGAGCTTAGGCTAGCCTGGACAACCAGAGACAGAGCATGGGAACAGCGTTCATGCTGTGGCAGATTTATGAATGTACGATTGGCACATAACTGGTAAAAGCCTTGACTTTCTGCACACAGGGAAAAAAGACCAGGATACTGCTGAGGAGGATTTACAGCAGGATCACCTCAGTTCCTGAGCTGATCAAGTCTGAAGCATAATTACACCCCTATCTAAATGTAAATAATTTATGTCAAGCTTAAAATGAAGTTTCTTGGTTTTAATAACATGTTTCCTCCATCACTCTGTCAGGGAATTCTGCATCTCTAGGTAATTCTCCACTACAGGCTTTCATGCAATACCATTACTCACAATTAACAGACAAACAAAAACCCCACAACCCACAAAAACAAACAAACAAAAAAAAACCCCAACAAACCAAACAACTGTATTTTGACTAAAAGCAAAACTCAAGACCTTATGGCTGAAGGTTGACATTCATAAGATCAATGTGGAAATAACGGAAGAAAAGTTACTATTGAGATAATTACCCATCTGAATATGTTATTCTGTTTTCTATTTTGTGTTCATTTTTTTCTCACATGGTTGATTTTGATCTTCATCACAGCATATGAAGTCCGAGGTTTATTTAGATAATCATACAACCCAAAATTTACTTAAACATTTTATGAACTGAAATCCTCTGTTTTTTTTCTGGTGCTATTCCTCTTAAAGCTATCATTCTTGGTTGTACGAGTTGCATATCTGAGTACCATTAAGTGTCAGAAAATGGCTATTTGTTTTTACAGTTCATAAATCCCCAGGCAGTGATGTCCTTGTAAAACTTATGAAAAATGATATGGTCTGTAGTTTCTTGTTCCCATCGAAGTTAATTCTTCAGCAGATCCAGGCTGAGTTATACCTGTAGCTTATCAAATGGTCTGGACAGGCTTGTGGTAATCGCTTTTCTTCCCATGAGTGTTAAGCAAAGGGTTAACCCAGTGCAAGAGTGGTTATATTTGCTGTGCCAGTGTAGAATAGAAAAATGTAATAGCTTCTTAAACACTGTTACTGCTATTATCTTAATTTACTTCACTCTAGGTAATATTCACCCTGGCCTCTGCTTTCATGGCAGGCACATATCTCCCCTCACTGTTACACCTGATTTGTGGAAAACGTGAGAGTTGTCTCAAGGCTTCTTTGAAGTCACCCCAGCAGCTCACTGAAATGACTCACAAGCAATATCAACGTGTGGATCTCATGGCATTTGTCCACCATGGCTTGAGGATTTCTGGGTTTCTGAATGTCTAAGAGGGCCAAGTCTGCTCTGTTTCCCAGCTTCACAAATAAAATCTCTCAGCTTCTTAGGAGTTAAAACACATCACTTAACATGAAGTACCTGATATTGTGATATTGTTTTAGAAGTGGAAAGTTTCCCAGTGGCTATTTGCTGCTTTTTCCTTCCATGTCTTGGCTCACATCTTCAGGAAGGGAGCAAGTGTCCTGTAAAGCACTGCAGCAGCTGGGCTCTTCCAAGATGTCCTCCCAAGACTATGCTACATAGTTTAACATGTGGCTTGTGCTGAAAGGACAATATCAGTCTGGAAAGGTGAAGGGTGTCAAAGAAAACTACATAACACTAACTTACAGATGAAGTCAAGAAAGTCTGCCAAGACTGTGAAAGTAAATCTTCCTGTGAAGCTGAAACATTACCTGATTTGAATTTCTTAAGTGCATTCAGAAAGTTTTCTACAAGTATAATCTCCTAAAATATCATTTTGTCATTATTTTTATATGATATGCTTTATCAAACTGGGCTTATGTACTAAATAGAAGGACTTCTATTAGCAACAAAAAGTAGATGTTTTTTGCTTCTGCAGTGTTTTTGGTTTTGGGGATGGTTTATTCATAAAATACAACTAATTTTCTCACTCCCATCATGTGCCTTTTATGCCAAAATGTATGTTGGGATGATGGACTCAGAGATGGTGAATGACTTCTGAGAAATGCGGGCAAGTTGAATTTTCCATCTTCCTCAGATAAAATTTCTGGCTTGGATTGTGGTTGGGCAAGTCTTGCCTTGGGAAGAAGACAGGCAGGAAGAAAGGAGGGAGCTGGGATGTTGTTTGAAATGCCTGGTCATTGAATTGTAGCCCTGGTAACTACAAAATGAGAGCTTGAAACCCTGAAGCTTCCGTCCTGTAGGGGAATGCCTTTACTGTCTGTATGCCTGCAAATAAATTTGGTCAAATTTCCTTCCATCTGTGTGCTCCAAAAACTGGCTATAATTTGAAAATGTCAGAGCTCACCAGAGAAATAAAACTGTGGAAGGAAATTAGGGCTATGACCATCCAGATGAATCTGCAAAGCAGCACTGGAGCTACAGGCACTAAGGCAGCAGACTTTCATGTAGCTGCCAGTTCCATAAGGGGATATACAGTGCTGTGCCAAGGAGCACACCAGGCTTAGCTGAGGTTGCTGGCTCAGGCTCCCGGTACAGGAGGGATGTAGCACTGTGGATCAGATGTGAGTCAAGGGAAGTCAGAATGGACCTTGGCTGTAGCCAAACAGTCCTGCAGTAGCAGACAGCATTTGATATGCCCCTGTGCTGCCTTTGGTGCTGCAGCAACAGCCAACCCTAATCTTCCAGTGCTCTGGCAGAAGCTATGTATGTCTTTATCCCCATGGCAGCCTGTTGCTTCAGGTAACTGCCAGTCCACCTGTTTCATATATATAGCTATATATATAGGTGTATCATTTAAAACATGAAATTAAATAAATTAAATTAAACTAAATCTGAATGAACTAGCAAAAATTCAATCAATGAATAATTCTGGCAATATTTGTCACCACTACACTGTGATGATCCACACTTGATTGAATTTGCCCTCTAACTATTTTCAAAGCGAGACCAAATTCAAACCAGTCCTCATTATTATTTCTGGGTATCAGCTGTAACACGTGCAAAAGTGCCAATGGTCATAGTGTCTTTAGTTTTTCCTACTCAGGTTAGCGGTGAAGTTTAGACAAGGAAATAACTTTCAGACACCTTAAAGCACCATTACACTTGCTTAGCATATATACCTGATTCTTCTCATCTCTGCACATCCTCAGAATTTACCCCATAGATGACTGATCATCTACATGATCACTTGCTTTTATTGGGAAAACATTTGAAACAAAAAGAATTACTAAGGTGCAAAACACTTGTGTTATCAGTTTATGTTTGTAATGGAAACCACACTAGTATTCGTCCTTGTAGTTAAAAATAAAAAAAAAAAAAAAGGAAATATACATAAACATAAGACAAGTTAAAATCAAAATCCAATAATTAAACATCCCAAAGCCTAAGAAATGCCCAGAGAGAAAGCATGGAGCCAGCATATTATTTTTAGTAGCATATTTGTCTTAGCTAGTCGTAAATTGTGGTGGGTTGCAAATTCCTCCCAACATAAAATTGCCAGGCTAGCTAAGTTAGAAAGCAAATGAAGCTGTATTTACAAGCAAAACTACAATCTAAAATATGAGATTCAATGAATATGTAGAAAATATACAATATTTACATATATATCCATATATATATATACAATTTATAAACAACACAAGAACCCCACTGGACAAACTAGGGGGCTACTAATAGCTTTCCTACTCCCTGCTCCCTTCCCTCCCCCCTGTACACAGGACAAGAGAAAAGAACAGAGAGCTGCTGTTAGTACTTAACCACAAGAACATGCTCAAGGTCAGCAAAGTCAGCAGAAGCACAACTTAGTATCTGCCAGAGTGAGGAAGTCAAAAAGAGAGAAAGTTAGTTTATACAAACTAACTTTTTTAGTAGTCTGTCCAATGTGATTATTTAGAACTTACCACTATTTTCCCTTTTACACCCAATGGCAATTTATTTACATTCTATCAGTTTCTGTTCAAGATCCGTGGAAAATTTTTAAGGTACAGCCTAAAACTACCACATAAATGAAGGACAAAGTACCAGAGCAAAAGAAAGCAGGAGAAACTTCAAACATCAGAAAGACTGATCCCACCCAGCTGAGAATGAATGACTGGACTGGCAAGGAAAACTTTTGCAGAAAGATGACTGGAATCTTCTATCAAATATTAAATGATGATACTAAGAGAAGCAAAATGTTACAACCCCAGAAACCCTTGAAAAATAGGTGACCTTAAACTGTTCTGTGACATGTTCTGTTGCTTTTGTCTGCCATTCATCTCTTTTAAGATTTTACGTTAGTTTGCCACACAAAAGCAACTGAAGTTAGTCTTCATATTGTATTAAGTTCACAGAGAGTATCGATTCTCCTGCTAGATAATGTCTCTTTAATCAACGTGTCGCTTGTATTTGGCTGGCTAGTGTAATAATTTATTTCCTATTATTTTGGACATTGGTGGCTCCCCTTGAAGTGACATCTGCTAGATCGTCTTTGCAATTTTGTTTCTCTTGTGAATTCTGACACTTTCACACTGCAGTCAATCATTTGGAGCACACAGATGATAGAACTTACCCTGATTTCAGGTAGTTTGACCATAATGTGGAATTCATGAGGTGAGGAAAAAAACCCAGAATTTCAGCACTTTGTTTTACCACAGGGGAAAACATAGATTAGTGATGAACTATCCACATAATCATAGTGTCATTGAATGGCAGAAAAGTTTAGTCCAAAAAGAGAGGTAAAAAATGTTAGAGTTTTCTCAGAGCAGGTTTAGCTTAAAAGTAAATCAGTAGGTTTGTGGCCATGGCTATGCCATCCTAACATGACTGAATTTCTGTGATAATAAGGAAGGAACAAGGGCTTTAATGGAGGAACAGCTGCCATACCACCTTTTTAGCCTTGTTTGCTTTGCTTTTCAAACATAAATTTGACTTTTTTTTTTTTTTTCCAAGTCGGTAGCTGCTTTGCATCCACAGATCCCAGAAGCATACACAAAGAGTCTGTCTGTTTATCTTAGGACACACCAAATTATAACTATATTCTTGAATATCTACATTACAGTGGCTCTCAGTGGGTCCATGTCCAAGTGGAGGCCAGTGACAACTGGAGTCCCTCAGGGATCAGTGCTGGGAACAGTGTTGTTTAACATTGTTGGTGATGTGGACAGTGGCATTGACTGCAACCTCAGCAAGTTTGCTGATGACAACAAGTTGTGTGTCGGGGCAGACACACCGGAGGGAAGGGATGCCATCCAGAGGGACCTTGACAGGCTGGAGAGGTAGACTCATGCCAACCTCATGAGGTTCAATAAGACCAAGTGCAGGCTCCTGCATCTGGGTTGGGGTAATCCCTGATATAGGCTGGGCAGTGACTAGCTTGAGAGCAGCCCTGAAGAGAGGATGTGGAGGTGCTGGTGGATGAGAAGCTCAACATGAGCCACCAGTGTGCACTTGCAGCACAGAAAGCCAATCACGTCCTGGGCTGCATCAAGAGAAGCATAGCCAGCAGGTCAAGGGAGGTGATTCTCCCTCCCTGTATTTGCTCTTGTGAGACCCCACCCAGATTACTCTGTCCAGTTCTGGAACCCCTATTGCAGAAAGGATCTGGATGTGCTGAAGCATGTCCAGAGAAGGGTCACAAGGATGATCAGATGGCTGAAGCGCCTCTCCTATGAGGACAGGCTGAGAGAGTTTGTTTTTTTCAGTTTGGAGAAGAGAAGGCTCCAAGGAGAACTTTTTGTGGCCTTCCAGTATCTGAAGGGGGCCTACAAGAAAGCCGGTAAGGAACTTTTTAGGGTGCCAGGTATTAGTAGGACTAGGTGGAATGGATAGAGGAGGAGAGATTTAGATTAGACATTAGGAAGAAGTTCTTCACCATTAGGGTAGTAAGACACTGGATCAAGTTGCCCAAGGAGGTGGTGGAAGCCCCATCCCTAGAATTTTTAAGGCCAGGCTGGATGTGGCTCTGGGCAAACCGATCTAGTGTCAGGTGTCCCTGCCCATGGCAGGGGGGTTGCAATTAGATGATCCTTGAGGTTCCTTCCAACCCTGATAATTCTGTGAATCTATGATTCTTCATTAGGTAAGTGTAGAAAGATTTTTGCACATTATCTCAGGAACTAAGGACTAGGTCTGAGGGACTCTGGCTCACAGTGCTTGATGTTTTCCTTACCTAGTAGCTCAGTCTCTTACCTACTTCGATAACTAGATGTCTTTGACCTGTGCGCCATGAAAATTCCAGAGATGTCTTTGTTACTTGGCACTGAGATGATGGAAATTGCTTTCTGCTCAGAGTTTTGTCCTTCCTGGGTTCACAGTTTTCAAATGTGTTTGTGCTTGATGTTGTATTATCCGCATCTCAGTTATAAAAGCAGTTGTCAAAGCATAACCCCAGAGTTTACCAGCATTTTGGACATTCTAGTCATTCTCTTATAATGCATGTCTATTCAGTTATGTTTCTTTTTTTTTTGCTTCCTTCATATTGCCTTCAGAATATACTATAAATAGAGACATTAGAAATTCCAAGAACACATCCACTAAGTGCATCATAAATCTGATCTTTCTTCCTTTTTATGTAGAAATTTGGCTTATCTTTTTAAATTCCTTAAAATAATGATCTTGATTATTCATACATCTGAAAAAAAATGAGGAAAACCCTTCCAATGAAATTGCAAATTTATGTTACAGTTTGCAGTAGGTCACTATACCAAACAGGGCACAAGTCACAAAAATGTTGGGAAGGGAAGGGAAGGGAAGGGAAGGGAAGGGAAGGGAAGGGAAGGGAAGGGAAGGGAAGGGAAGGGAAGGGAAGGGAAGGGAAGGGAAGGGAAGGGAAGGGAAGGGAAGGGAAGGGAAGGGAAGGGAAGGGAAGGGAAGGGAAGGGAAGGGAAGGGAAGGGAAGGGAAGGGAAGGGAAGGGAAGGGAAGGGAAGGGAAGGGAAGGGAAGGGAAGGGAAGGGAAGGGAAGGGAAAGGAAAGGAAACCACACAAAAAAATTTAAAAAATATATCAGATGTTCACAGGAGGAGCCACATCACTTTTATTTTGCTAGATCAGCTAAAATCTAGACCAGACAGGGTCCAAATCTGTAAATGTTTGCAATACTATTGCTATCATGACCACATAACATTACCTTGTAACCCAGCACAGGACAACCCCAAATCTGTCCAAGTGAGCACAGTCTTTGCCTAAAGCATTGACAAGCTTTGGTACCAACCAAAGCTTTTCTCAGCTTTGCTGTTAAAGCATTTGCTTCATTTAGGAACAAAGAGAAATTGTGTTGTAACTAAGAAGGAGAAGTAAGGACTCCAGAAGTTGTCTTGTTCTACTTTCTGTGTGTGACTCTTGCATTGATGTCTGCCCAGAAACTCAGTATTGACAAGACTACAGGAAGGCTGAAACCAGCTTTAGGTTGCTATGTATTTTTGCCTGCTAGATATGAAACTGTTGCGGCAACATTGGTTATCAACCTGCTTAGTTGGGAATATCAAGTCTTCCACTTGATTGGATGTTAAAATCATGATGTGCACCTCTTTTATTTCTTTTTTAAATAAAATATCCCCAAAGAAACATATATCCTCTCTTTGCAGATATCTTTTGTTATCTACTAGCTCTTTCAAATCTTTCTGGAAACTTAATTTTTGTTGAAGTTTATTTCCATTCTTCCTCATGTTTATTACTGAAGGTCTGTACTCTCATTGAATCACATGCATCATTTATCTGTGCAGCGTGTGCTGCATCTAATGTACAAAACAGGCTCTTTGCAACATGGTATTTCCAGCCTAGAACCAGAATAATAGTTTTGGTTCATAATCTCAGAAAGCATGTTGAGAACAATCAACATCCATGTAATTAGCACATCACGCTGGCCTAGTTAAAACTCAACAAATATATCATAGTTGGTAAACCTTGAATCAAAAATGATACCAGTCAGTTGTTCTTGCCTTCTTTCCAGTCCATTCATATTAACGCTGTATGTTGCTTCCTGCTGCAGTAAATAGGAGTTTTGTAAAAGAAAACCGGGAGCACTTTATAAATTCCTTCCTCCTTTGCATAGTATCTAGCTAGAACTTTCTCAAGAAGTTTAACTACTTTCCCAATAGAACACACAGGTAGAATAAATGAAAATAGACTTCCCAGTCATGTCCTTGTTTGTTGTTCTCTTTCAAGCTGTTCTTATTTCACCAAAATCAGCCTTTTCTGATACCTTTTGTTAATAGACAATAAGGGCAATGATTTAACTTACTAATTATCCTCTTTTGGCTTTTAAACTGCTCCCATATATTCACAGTGAGAATATTTTTTTTTTTCTGGATAGTATAGATGAGGGAGAATAGTAGTGTCATGTCTAAATGCAAATGAGTTTGTTAGGTTTATATGGTTACCACCACCAGAAAGAAATGGCTTTAATGAGGAAACAAGCTATAAAATGTAAGATAAAGTGTTTCATTAAGAATGAATCCTGTTTTTCAGATGTTATTGCTGGAGAACTTGGATGAAAGGAACAACTTATGGTCCTGTGACACAATAAGCCTCACGTCTTGGGGAGTTTCCAACACTCATCCTAGTTTGCCTAGCTGAAGATAACCAGTTTGTTTTAACGTCAGTGTCATACAGTGTGTTGTGGCCCTGAACAATAGTAATGTAAAATTTCAAATTTTTCTTTTCCTATCCTGCTTTCCTAGCCCAGCAAAACCTTTCAACTTAAAAAGAAAATTCACTTTAATTCCTTGTAGCTGAAAAGCTATCTTAAATTCAAGATGAATTTGTATGAAACCCAGAATCATAGGAAGTCTCACCAAAATTTAGGTGTGTGCGGAAGGGAAGGAGGAAAGAGGAATGTTAAAACCTCAGGGAAGAGCTGATGCAGGTCTGCCTGCAAATGCAGTGATGGCACCCTGCTGGAGTGAAAAAGATCTCAGTGCCTCATGTTGGTGATTTCACCTTCCATCCAGATTTGCTTCACCACAAAAGTGAAAGGACAAGTGATGTTTTGCATTATTTTTAGATGGTGGAGTGTTGGATCACACAGAAAAAGGACTAGGGGTGTTGTTTCTATTTGTGTTAAAGCAGGCTTTTTTTTCTGTTTTATCTGGGATGGCAGGAAGGTATGGTTTCTAGGAAGGGCCGTGAAAAGGTCTTCAATAAGAGCTATGTAATGTCTCACTGCTGATGCTCATAGCAGGAGATCTGTAGAAAGATTTGGTGGGAAACTCGTAAGTTCGTTTCCATTTCCTACATTTTGTGGAACCAATGTAGGGTTGTAGGATGCAATACTGAGACTTGTGTCTTTGAAATATAGAGTTTCATGTAACAGTTTCTTAGAGTGCAAGCAGAAGGTGTATGGACAGATGTTGGCCACTAAGGGCATAGATATTTTCTAAGCCAGCTAGGTGATAATACATTTTGGATGTGTTCTTTCAGGGACCTTTTACTGTAATACTGTCTTCTAGACACATCACACTGAAGCCTGAATTCCTTCTATACACAAGAAGTATTTCTGGGAGCTTCTTGGTCTTGGTCTATTTTGGTTTGTTTTTAAGAAATAAGGTAAAAGACAGATTCTGAGAGTCTGTATTTGCATTGTTCGGTACCGACAGCTGGGACTGAATGTAAGTGATCAGTCTGCAAGGGCAAAATGGTATTTGAAACTGTTGATGTGTGTAATGCAAGACAGTCTTCTTTCATAAAGAATAGAAAAGATTTGTGAAGCGTATTCTTTTTGGTCTGTCCTGTACTGGCCTTGCAGTTGTCAACAGGACTTCATGGGTATCATGCCATGGGGTGCAATGAAGGACAAAAGTCAGCAGAAACTATCCTCCATCTTGACATTTTCTGCCACTTTCTGTAACATTTAGGTAACTGCCGATATTGATATAATTCTCATTCTCCATTCAGATCAGAAACTAGAATGAAATACATCCAACATATGTGATTGTATACTATGCTACATTTAAGTTATTAGTTGTTTGAAAAACAGTGTCATATTCCATTTATTTAAACAGGGAAAAAATTACCACCAAGAATTTTCTTTCTGGTGCAGGAGTCAGTCTTACTTGATTAAATGTGTTGGCATTTGCCTA
Source organism: Indicator indicator (assembly GCF_027791375.1). Classification (NCBI taxonomy): domain Eukaryota; kingdom Metazoa; phylum Chordata; class Aves; order Piciformes; family Indicatoridae; genus Indicator; species Indicator indicator. The sequence goes on from NC_072011.1 coordinate 38,562,223, forward strand.
TACAATTTTTTCTTGAACAGCAGGCACAATTGATAAGTCCATCAACTTTCACTGCCACTGTTAAACTCAATTTGCAACTGTCAGGTGCTTTTTGGGAACATGGGAAGATCGGCTGAAATTCCAGAAAACTCCATCTGGCTTTTTTTTGCTTCACAGAAGAAGCATCACATAATCTGTTTATCACTGTATCAACCAAGGCTGACCAAATATAATCACCTGAGACCGTGAAGTACCTGTGGTCTTTCTGGTTTAGCACAGGAAGAAAAATTTGACTCTCAACTTAAAACAATCTGTCATATCATGCTGTTCACGACTACTAAAAGCAGGTTTTTTAAAACGCTATCATTCTGTACCACAAATACTGCAGGCAGAGGAAATGCATTATCTTAGCTCCAGCAATAGTTTATAATGACAGAAAAGTTTGTTAAATGTAATCCATCTTCTACTGCACAGTCAGAGGCAGAAAGTGCTAGGTTTTGTAAAATAACTTAACCCTAAGTCTACACCAAATAACATTTTTAGCCGTCAGGAATAGATTCTACAGCTCCACGAACAGCACATTTCTGCTTCCAAGAGACAAGAAAATGTTATTCACAATGCATTGATTTTCCTTCTATTACAACACAATAATGATGCTAAAATAGTAATGACATTAGCAGATATTTAGTATGAATGTGTAAGAAGTATGTGGTACTTTGTATTTACAGGGGAAATTGCAGGGAAGCTTTGGTTATTTTTTTTTCTACACACACACACATGCACATAACTGCTTTTTTTTTTTTTTTTTTTTTTTGTACTTTGGTGTCCTTTTGTTCTGGTTTAAGCTTTTCTTGGAGTCCAAAAGCCCAAATGGAACAGACGTAGATTGCCTCCCCTCTCCCTTTTTTCCAGTAAGACAAAAAAAAAGGCAAATTAGGGAAGAGGAGAAAAGAGCAGTAAAATCATGAAAGAAACAGTATTGAATCAAATTGGAAGTAAAAAGGTAAGTTTAACAAAATATATAAGGCATTTGAATAAAAGGAAAGGCATAAGGAAAAAGAGTAAATAAAAATATATACAAAACCAGATGTATCTGACAAAGGATTTTCAGAATGCAAGATGGATTCTTTTTAGATGCAGTCCTTAGGATCTGGAGCAGCATGGAAGAGGCCCAACCACATGACTAGTAGCAGGAGCAGGGTCTCAGGGAGGCAAAGGCAGGAGAAGAAAGCAAGGCAGGAAATGGCTTCCCTTAAAAAGGGTTGTGGACAGGAAGTGGGAGTTGAATAGACTTTGACCTGGGGGCCCCTTCCCCTGGGAGGGGGCCAAGTCTCTCTGCCTACCTGGGTCAGGTTTCTTTGTCCACCTGTGGCTAGGTTCTTTTCAGCCCACCCCCTCCTGGGCTGGGCATAAGGTAGTGCACCTTTATATTTAGTTTCTGGTTTTAATCTCCAAGGCCTAGTTCTATTTAAATTATTTTTAGATGTTTTCCCAGATGCCACAGGTTGCTGTGGTAATTTATAAATTATACAAATTCAATAACCATAACATTGGTTCAATGTTTCAAATTGTTTTCTGTGACCTCCTTCTTGTCCATATTGTGATCCTTTTTCATAAGCAGTGGTTTGCATCACCAATTCCACCTCTTCTTTCAGTAAACTGACTATGCCTGTTTTGTGCTGGGAAGAAAAACGTAGAAACAAGTAATATGTGTCTTGCTTCATGCATATTGAAATGAGCTGGGTAGTGTGTTGTCATAACTAATAACAGTAGTCATAGCAGTTTTCCAAAATAGCCTGTTCAGTAATTTGCTGTTAATATTGTGATTTGCTCTTTCTAGCTATATTTACTTAGTATATCTAATGTTTTTAACCTTATAATTCTCCCTGCCAGATTATATAAAAAAAAATGATTAAAAAAATGATGGTTCATACTCCATTGAAGTTCCTCCTGGCACCAGTATTAGCTTCAAACCTGGTGACAGCTACTGCAGTACTGGGGCAGCAGAGTCTTCTTCAGGGGCTTTTATTGCAAAATCATTATTCTAACACCTAGAAACTTTGGAAACTTTGTATAGAAATAGTTAAGACTGAAGCGTCTTTTACTAGGTGTGAAAAGGGAATCAATTGTCAGGCAAATTCTACATGACAAACCTGGTGGCCTTCTATGACAAGGTCACAACATTAATAGATGAAGGTCAAGCAACTGACATCATTTACCTGGACCTGAGCAAAGCCTTGGACACTGTTCCGCACCACATCCTGGTCTGGTAAAGTCTGGGTTTGATGGATGGACTACTCAGTGGGTAAAAAAATGGCTTGATGGCTGTCACCAAAGGGTGGCTGTCAGTGGGTCTATGTCCAAGTGGAGGCCAGTGACAAGTGGAGTCCTTCTGGGATCACGACTGGGACCTGTTTGATACATAGGCAATGGCATTGAGTGCACTCTCAGTAGGTGCACCGATGACACCAGGCTGTGTGGTGCAGCTAACATGCTGGAGGGAAGGGATGTCATCCAGACGGAGCTTGACAGGCTGGAGAGGTGGGCACAAGCCAACCTCACGAAGTTCAACAAGACCAAATGCAAGGTCCTACATCTGGGTTGGGGCAATCCCAAGCACTGATATAGGCTGAGCAGTGACTGGCTTGAGAGCAGCCCTGAAGAGAGGATGTGGAGGTGCTGGTGGATGAGAAGCTCAACATGAGCCACCAGTGTGCACTTGCAGCACAAAAAGCCAATCACATCCTGGGCTGCATCAAGAGGTGATTCTCCCTCTCTGCCCTTACTCTCATGAGACACCACCTGGAGTACTTGTCCAGTTCTGAAGCCCCTAGATGTGCTGGAACATGTCCAGAGAAGGGCCATGAGGATAATCAGAGGGCTGGAGCACCTCTCCTATGAAGACAGACTGAGAGAGTTGGGACTATTCAGTCTGGAGAAGAAAAGGCTCCAAGGAGAACTTATTGTGGCCTTCCAGTATCTGAAGGGGGCCTACAAGAAAGCTTTTTAGGGTGTCAGGTAATGATAAAACTAGGGGGAATGGAACAAAAATAGAAATGGGTAGATTCAAATTGGATGTTAGGAAGAAATTCCTCACCATGAGGGTGGTGAAACACTGGATCAAATTGCCCAGGGAGGTGGTAGAAGCCCCATCCCTGGAGGTTTTTAAGGCGAGGCTGGATGTGGCTCTGAGCAACTTGGTTTATTGTGAGGTGTACCTGCCCACAGCAGGGGGGTTGGAACTAGATGATCCTTGAAGTTCCTTCTAACCCTAACAATTCTGTGATTCTATGATTCTGTTACCAAGTATAACCTAAGAATAATGTGTCCAACAGAGTGCACTATAATCATCTCTTTGCCAATTTGCCAAGGAAAACAGCTAAACTTGAAAAGTTCTTTCTGGTCAAAGGTCATGTTTGCTGTTGAGTATTCTACCTGCTTAAAAGTGTGTAATTTACTAAAATAACATATGTTCCGGAAAAATTCTGTGTTTAAATACTTTTATTTGCAGTTTCCCAGAAGACACTCTTCTGGCAGCTTTGTGTATCTCCTTTGTGTGACTTATCCTTTGTGGATAGCATAATTTAAGAAAAATATCTCTTTTGAAATAAACACCTCTAAAATGTGCTTGTAGTCATAAGACAACATCTTCTGCCTCTTTATTAGCTGGCTTTAGTGCTGTATGGTTATTTATGGCACAGACTGAGAGTATAAATACCTCTTCATTAAGCTATGACTCAGCCATAATGAGTGCTGAGATTTGGGATTTGGGGAACATTAATGCAGTTCTACCACTTACCCAGCTCCATGACATCACTGCCAGTTAATCATAACCTTGTAAATGAACACTATTCTTGCCATCACTTAATTGTCTCATGGGAGTGAAATGCCTTCTAGCTTCATTCAGTACACCTCTCTGTACACACACTTCTCAACCATTAATCGTTACACTCAGGATTCACAATCTTTCAGCATCAGAGTTCTGGCCTCAGGATAGGATTTATATATTTTTAGTGCCACATTTTAATGGGAAATTTGGAGAAATATATGGGCATTGAACTCCAACTACCAAAACACCTCTGGTCTGGACAAACAATATTGGTGTCAGTAGCTAAAGTCAACATTACCACACCTTGAATAAAAAGGTTCCTTAAAGTATTTTGGAAGAGAATAAGAAAGATATTTTCTAAGTTAGTTTCCTGAAACATGCCTACAACTTTACTAAAATCTTATGCTAAATAGAGCAGTATTAAAAATGAGGTAGAAGTGTTTTGATTTCCTAGATGCACAGATAATTGCAAATTGTTTGGAACAAGGACATTTAAGTAAATCTATTTGTTTGAAGGAAACACATACGGAAAACTATGAGCTTCAACTATATTTTAATAGCAACACTTTGCAAGTTAAATTTTTGCTTAAATTTTTGGTGTACTTTTTGGATTTTGGACTTTATGTGGTACAAATTGCTGAGAAGTGTCATTGAGGAGCAAAAATTTCACGGGTATAGACTGGAAGTTTTCACAACATCTCCTTTTAAGATTCTTCCTTCACTCCGTGAACTCTTCACACAGTGGACACGTCTTACCTGCCTGCCCTAGGAACACATACCTATCTTTTGTTATTTAGCACCCTTTGAACAACCCTGGTAATTTTGCATTTTATAAGAAATTGAGTGACTATGTTTTGGTCTGTAAGTGCTAAGGCATGAAGATTTTTAGCTAATTTCCAAAACTGTAGAAATATCAAGTAGTAGGAATGGGAATTAGTCACATACCTTGAGATTCAGGGTAGTAATTTAAAGGTAGTTAGACTGCCTTCTCTCTTAAACTAGTGTCTTCTATTTGTTAGTTCTCATCTTTTAATTTCAGCAAGGGCAAACTTTGTCTGAGAAATGGTGGTTTTGAACTATTTTGAAGTTCTATGGACTGTCCTCCATAGAAGAATACTCACTAAAGGCAGAAAGACTTTTGTGTTAGCCTTTAAATTGAGTCTGAAAGAATTGTAAAGGGTTATCTTGTCCCTATGCAGTGTAAATGCACTGCTAAATTTTGTAGAAACATAGGAGGTTAGTTAGAAACACCTCGATTTTGATGATTCAGTTCTGTTACTTTGTGCTGTTTAGCAAAAGATTATAGAAAAACTTCAGTTAAGGGGCTTTAAAAGGGTAACATCATCAAAGAAACGTGGGAACAGATTTTTCACAAGGACTTGTAGTGGTAGGACAAGAGGGAATGGCTTTAAGGTTGAGGAAGGTAGATTTAGACTAGGTATTAGGGAGAAATTCTTCACAGTGATTGTGGTGAGACACTGAAACAAGTTTCCCAGGGAGGTTGTGGATGCCCCTCCCTGGAGGCATTTAAGGCCAGGCTGGATGAGGCCTCGAGCAACCTGGTCTAGTGGAAAGTGTCCCTGCCCATGGCAGCAGGATGGGAACTAGATGACCTTTAATGTTCCTTCCAACCCAAACCATTCTATGAATCTATGAATCACCCCTTTTGTGTTTATATTTAGGATGAATTTAAGTTGGAGGTTTTTGAGGCTATGGGTATAATATACACAGTTCATGCAGATGTCTTAATACAATTTATGAACTGTAGAAAAGACCTTATATATGTTCAAGATAGAGGGGAAAAAATTAGTTCTGCCCTGGTGAAAGAGAAACTTATAAAAAATTGGCTTGGCTAAAAATATTCATTGCAACTGGGTAATGGTGTAGGAGGATATTTATCTACAAAGAGTTTTGCTTTAAAATTAGAGAAAGGAGATCAATAACAAAGAATTGTTCTTTTTACTAGTTTGGAGGTTTCGATATCTTTCCTAAGCAAAAATACGAGTGGAAAATAATAGATAGCTGATAAAAGAGGTATTATCCCTTCCACAATATATGCAACAAATATAAGTAAATATTTTGCAAGTAGATGGGAACTATAGAGAAAAGTGTGACAGAAACAAGAGTAGACTGCAACACAGTCAACACAGAAAACTTTGTAGGGAACCATTAGTTGCAACTATTTTCTCATACTGATTTATGGGAACAGTGCTAATGCACACAGTATCTCAGAAACAAAACTGTCTCCCAGTCTCAAAAGTTCTTGAAGAATCTTTTTTTTAATGTGTGTAAAACAGGTCCATTAAGATACTAAAAGCTCTATGATGTGTTTTCCACAACCAGAGAAATGTGACATTTCATAGGTAATGTTCTACAACCTCCTTACATTTTTAAACATTTTTTCCCCCATGGACGTATGTATATATATCTGTTCTAGATGAGGGATCTATGCCCAGATCTAAGCATACAGTAGCCATTTAAAAAATAAAAAAAAAAAAGAAAAAAATACTCAACATAATGGAATAGTTTTGTGTTCTTTGGGAAATGAATAATTCTCAGCATGAAGAATTAGGGTGTCTCCATTTTTACTCTTTCCAGTTCACTTGATGTTGGACAGATGAGAAAGAAATCTCTGCTGACTCTTTGGGATGAGCCAGGGGCAAGAGTAGACAGAGAAGAAATTAATTTTTCTGTCAATGTGACTGTGTGTGTGATTAGTCTGTCGTTCAAGCTGAGATCTGCAGAGAATGTAAAGATTAGTAATGACTTCCTGAGCCCTGCAGCAGACACTTCTGTTGGCAATTCTGTTTGGCCTCATCCAGTGTACGTAGTAAAGGAAAGAATACTGCCTGGCAGAGAGGGAACTAAACTGCTACCTCCCTCATCAGCATTTAGCAGAGTAATTACCAACAACTAGCTATCTATGAGGTGTAGATGGGTGACTATCTGTATTTGGTGTAAAATGAAATCTTACTGTGTTAACCAGTGCTTTAGAGGCATTCTCATGCTCCTCATGTAAGCCAGCTTTGATTATCGACTGCCAGTAGGCTGTTCAGTCACATGCCTTGCAGTACATACTGTTTACTATTTGATAGTAGTTTCTCTACACTGAAGCAAACACAACCATATGATAGGTGATTTAGGACATTGGGATAGCAGTAACTGAGGTCAGGAATTAAAAGCAGCATTACTCAGAGAAATAAAGCTGCTTCCTTCTACTTCTGCCACTTATTTTCTTAAAGCCTACAAGTTCGAGTAACATGTGCAAACTCAAACCACTCACCACTACCAAATATGTCATTAATTTCAGAAAGTGAAATTACTTAGAAGACACTGAGCTGAAAAGTAGAATCACTGAACAGAACTAGTTCTGTTCCAACTCAAACCAGGACACCAATGAAAATAATTTCAGAATCTTTTTATGAAACTGTTTTTTCCTAATAGAAGTGCAAAGCGTTCTATTCCTTTCCTCTTCTTACCTTCAAACTCTAGTGGTTTTCTAAGCAAGTTTGTATTTCTGTGCTTCAAATTTTCATCTGGGCTACAACTACTCTTCAGTTGTGCATGTTCACTATCATCCAAAAGGTCTGTTTAAAGGAAAACTAGCAAAGCATTCAAAAAATGTATGTTTTTCTAGGGATTTTCTTTGCTTTTTAATTCAGGTTTCTACCACCTCAAGTTTTCTCATTACTTTGATTTGAGAGTCTTGTTCATATGTGAAATACGATATTCTCTAACGGCAGATGGTGTAACCACCCTCTGTAGTTGTAGAGCAGGAGCCTGTCTATGGTTCATTTGGACACCACAATACTTGCATGTAAAAAAATGCATTTTCAAAAGTAGAATCCAGTCAAAAATATTTGACTACTTTGTTTCCTTTAGTTTCTGCCCAAATCCAGAATTTCATGCATTGCCTTTCTGTACATCCTTCCCAAGCAATCAGATGACTCATGAGGAAGTCAGAATAGACTAACTGATACACTATATAAGCAAGTCTAAGTAGAGGAAATAATTCTGGTGGGTCTTCATACGCCTGAATCACCATCTTTAGAGTTTAAGTACTGTAAGATATTATCATAGGTAAAATCTAATAAAATACACTATTCTCAGTCATTCCTGATAGCAAAATTTATCTGCCTTTAGCATACAATAGATGTAATTATATTTGTGAGACACTGAATCAAACTCTTACAATAGCAATACAGTGTGCTTCTAAACGCTTGTGATCACTTTCCCTAAAAGAAGAATATAAGTTTTGAAACCTCAGCTATACCTCAAATAATTTTGTTGCAAGAATGTATTGCACTAACCAGGTATTGCACTAACCAGGCAGTAAGTGGTTGGGAAATTAACTTCTTTACAATAGTCTCAGTCATAGTTCATTTTCAGGTGTCAACATATTTTTCAGTATCAGAGTAGATTAGCTTGATACCACACCAAATTTTAAAAGGTACCACTAAGCTCACTAAAGCCTCTTCACTGACTTTCAAAGAGCACATCCTTCAGATCTACCAATCAGATGTTCACAGAGCTTCAATTTTCTTCTCCAGTGTTTTGATACCAGTAGTTATAAAAACTTTGATTATTTATTTTCTTAGCATTAGCCAATGTATTAGCATACAAATAAAAATATATATCCACCTCCTATTTTGTACCAAACAATAATAAAATGAACTGCATAGTTCAGAAGAAAAATTGTTTTCAGAAATGTTGCTCTGGGACAGTTTGGACAGAGTGAGGCTCAGGGAGCTGTGAACGTCTACTCTCAGCTATCTTACGACTAATTCCCTGCAGTAATCCTTTCTTTATTCTTCCCATTGCTTCCCTATAACAACTTCCTGCCCTTCTGCTCTCTGCATCAGCAATTTACTGACTCCATAACTCATGCCAGCATGTCTCTCCTGAAGAATCTAGGGGCCGAGCTGAGCAGTATGGACCACTCCGTGTCTTCCTTTGCCAGTCATCACTAAGCAGCTGGTGAACGTCACAGAGCTGCTGTAATGCTCCCACTGTCTGCAGTGTCTTTCCACCAAGTAGCAATTTGCACTCCTGACTTCAGCTCTGTCTGGTGGGGGTTTTGCTTCCTTTGCCAGTGCTGGTGAGAGGTGGGAATTCAGCAGGCAGGGTGACAATAGGTGTGAATGAGACCTCTCCATGAGAAGAGGCAGGGAGAGAAGCAATACAGAGTGGGAGCACTTATCAAGGCAAGGACAAAGGAAACGATGTGTTGGTCAGCTGGCCCATCTCTGCCCAGCAGCATATATTATCCATCTGTGTGGTACATGATCCAGCTGAATTTCCATGGTGACAGTGCTTTAGATAATGGCCTACATTGCTAAATTGATGCCTATGTTAATAGGGGATTAGATGAATCACAAATAAATGGAAATACTTATCTCAGGAAATATATTCAGTCCAAGTTTGGACTGTAACTATCATAGCAAAACACTTGCAACTAGACCCTTCATTTAGTTACAAATTATTTCTTTTCTTTTTGACTTCTACTAATACAGTTCATTTATTTTGAACATATGAATTGCACTGAATTAATTTTTACTGAAAAATTAACAAAAATATCTATTGCATTCTGACAGACCAGGAGAAGACAGGATTAGCTGCTGTGTAAAGGGTTCACAGCTTCAGGAAGAAATTTTAAGCTTCGATTTACTGTGATAGAGACAGGAATTCTAAATTGTTTCAGAGCTTTTAAAAAGGATGCAAGTTGTTGAATAGTATACTCTATCCTCCAGGGTAGATTACACTCTTAGTTATTTTTTGTTGTTAATTAAACTAATAAATTATATATAAAAAAAAAGGTCATTGTCACTGCCATATGGTTCCTGACCAACAGAAGAAAAAGATATCCCAAAGAACCTTATTAGTGGAAACCACAGAGCAGTTAAGCAGTAGTTTACAAGTCTTTACAAGAGGAAACACAATTCACTCTCTTGAAAAACAGTAATTTCATGCATGATCTACTGTGTTTATGGATATGAAAAAATGATGACTTGTGCCTAATAAAAATGTTAATTTAACCATTACATATTCATTAGGAAACCACCGTAGCTCTTCTTGGTAGTGGAATACATTATTTTGATTTGTTCATTCGCTACTCTGGTATTCTTCAGATGAAAAATACTTTTTATTATATCGAACTTAAGATATAAAACATCAGTCTTCTAATTTACTTGTTTTATTTATTTTACAGAAGAACAAAATGCACATTTCACAGAACCATAGAATTACAGAATCATTGTGGTTGGAAAAGATCCTTAAGATCATTGAGTCGACCATTAAACTGATACTACCAATACCACCACCACTTAAACATGTCTCTAAGTGCTACATCTGCACATCCTTTAAATATGTCCAGGGATAGAAAGCCTGATTATTTTCACTTCCAATTAACATCTAGTGCACTTGACTTCTTGCCCCCCCTGTCCATTCATACTCTAGATTCACATGTGACATCTTGGTGGCTGCATTCAGACATCTATGTACTGAAATGTGATAAATTTTCTCCTTTGTATGTGCTGGCTATGGGCTGTCAGAGCAATCTAGATATCTGTAACCCCAAAGTAACTCTCTCATTTTATGTAAGTCTGCCGCCTTAATTTTAGCTTGCTCAATCCATGTATGTTTCAACTGGGCACTATTCAAGCAAAGCCCTTGAGCCAATTCCTCTACTAGCACATTTATTAAATTCACCAAATGAATAGTATATAACAGTAACAAGTAAACTATCACTGGAAGAATATTTGGAGTTGATTTAGAAACCTCCTTTAAAAAGTAAATATATATTTTTGTCCCCAAAATCTCTGAGAAGGAAATACAGCAGGTAAGGCAGAAGGTAGTAGGAAACTGATAGAAAAGCTTGTGTGTGGTGGGTTTCCTGTTTGAGAAGAGTCATTGAAAACATTGAGGCACTAATTATACTGAAACATCATTGCAAAGCAGCTGTTTAAAGATTATTTGCTGATATGGCATAAGGACTTGTTGCAATACACTGACATCTGTGGATATTTTAACATATTTGATCTGCTGATGTGGCCTGGGAACTAGTTTCAATGCTTCCTGACATCTGTGGATATTTAAATATGTTTATCGTGTTTGCAAACCCTTTTGTACTTCACAAATTTCCATATGATTTCCATTTAATTTCAAATCTTATCTAATACTGAAATTAGAAGAGAGGATAAGGATGTTCAGATCTCTAACCAGGAAACATCTCCTGTTTTGGGGGATTAATCTTTATTACTCACTTCATTCCTCATTTCCCAAACTCTTCTGCACCTGCTAAGTGGAACATTCTGAAGCTTTCACAGTGAAAGGTAAAGGATGATAAGGGCAAGAAGGCATTGAAGTAGCTATGTGTTCATCATCAGCAATGTCTACTACAATTTGATACAATTAAGCAGGTCTGAAACAAAGACATAATGCCTGTTACATTCTGCTGAGTTTAAGATTATTTGGCCTTGTGGGCAAAATGTATATGGAGTGGTACTAGGTCAACACTGTAATGCTCTTAGCCGTTATCAAAGTGTGATACCTGCAATACTTTGCGTGGAAGTTAGCATGATCTGATCAGAGTTCCTTCTCAGCTCACATTGTGGCCTCAGAAGGTTCTGTGTTTGGCTCCTTGATGCAGCACCCTCTCCGGGCCAGCCCAATGCCATTGTCTTCCCTGTATGATGCCATCAAGTTTATATCCATCTACTTTCTCCACCAGTTCTTCCTAGTACCCTCATACTCCTGCTGAGGAATACTTCAGTTGTGATTAAATTTGCTTTTGAGACCTGGAGCTCCCCTCGCTGTTACATTTTCAGTTGTCTGTAGCTCAGGTCTTCATGAAGTTTGATTTCAAGTCCTGTTCAAGCCAGGTCTTCCAGGTATCAAAAAAAGACAACTGTCTTCAGTTTATTCAGCTAACAGTGAACAAACACATACTTGAGACATTTCGTTTGTTTTTTTTTTTATTGGGTTGGAGTTGAGAAGGCACCCACAGAGAGCAGCAGCCACCTGAAAACTCTGGAGTTATTGCAATTAATCTGCTCTTCTTCCTACACAATTAAATTACAGATTCGGATGTCAACTGGGAAAATACTGCTACACAACTAATTAAACTATTTGGAGAGATGAAACAACGTGTGTACACACTCACTCAGATTAGGAAAATCTCACCACAGATAGCCAGTAGATATATATATGTATATGTACTCACCAAGGTGGGATGAGGACTCCTTAGTTTCTGTTGTAAGGGAAGATCGGCCTGCCAGGCTGCTTCTGTGTGGAGAGACCTTAACCCTCTCCGTAACAGGACTCCATTTATACCTCTGCAAGTTGTTGTGCTACGGTCAATTTCTTAATCAGTCGGGGGGTTGGCTTCAGGATCCAGAGGCACCAACTAATGTTTGGGGGCATCAAGCCGATCTCTGTCAGCTTCTAGCAAGCCTTGGCCTCCTGCTCAGAGCCCATCAGGACCCTGCACTTGTTGAGGGGTGAGACAGCTGCCACAGCTGGCAAACTTCTAGCATTATTATTACAAGATTCCTGTTTGAATAGTGCAGCAATTGTCTACTCTGTAAAGGCAGGATGCCTGGTGGAGAATTCATGAGGCAAACCTGGATACAGAGAACTGATTGGTAATTTGGCCCCTGTGTGAATGAACGATGGACATCCTGCTTACTAAGAAAATGTTTCCATCTTAAAATCCCTCCACTGTCAAGTCCAGAAAAATGTAAGAGGTCAAACAAGTGACACCATGGACTGTCTAGAAATTTCAGAGTCAGTAATTTGTGTTTCTGTTTCTAATGTAAGGTGAGAAGAACTGATCCTAGGTGAGACCTTTTCTTCTGCATTTTGCTGTATATGCAGATCAGGGGAAGTGGAAAGAGCACCTGCAATTCCGAGGTTATTTCATGAAAAGGAGTTTATGAATACATGAAATAGTAGTATGGAAATGGCAGGAAAAGTTTGAAAATTGTAGAGAGCTTGTCATGAGAACATGATCTAGCCCAGATTTCAGCTAGCATCCAAAAAATTGCTAAAGACTAAGGTCTATCCTTCTTGGAGTTGAAGATTCATGAAGTGACTTTCATTGAAAGTAAAATACATTCTTCAATGAGTATCACAAAATGCATATGGTCATCAGGAGATGATCTGTATCACTAGTTTATATTGCTTTTATGTTAACTACTTTCTAACTTCTGTGCTTGTCTTCTTGCTTCTGTACCAAGAGGGAAGTTTATAGATTATAACGTCCAGCTGCCTTCTGACTTACACCTTTTGTTATTCATATGATTCTATCTCTTGTCCTTAGTTCCATTCCAGAGTTTTCTCCAGTGAAAGTTTCCAATTATACTGCAGCATATTAGGATAGTAGTTTTCTGCCATGTAACCAAGTATATGATAAATATGCCTTCAATAGCCTTGAAACCTGGCCTTTTCTGGAACCAAATGTATTGGAAGGCACATTTTCTTGCATTCATTCACGGGTTTCTTGTTCTCACTCTGTGATAAAATTTATTGCTGAAGTGATATTTTTATGTTGACAGGAAGAGAATACGTTACCACTTGTTCTAGGTCTTCCCCTGTTTTGCTTTCAGCATAGAAATTACTCACTTTCAGTCACATAGTCTTAGTTGGAAACTAAGTCTGTGACAATTACTGCTAATAATACTAATAATTCCAGCACAGATACATTTACTCTTGAACTTTGACTTTTCAAGCCTTGGATGTGCATATGCTCTTTTTGGGAAATTTTGTGGATACTGTCCAAGATTAGGTACCAGAGAAAGTGACTGCTACAGCATGTTCAACTTTGTAAGCACACCATTCTTTAAGGAAATTGGTGATGATAGCTGATAGAGTTATGCCTTACTTTTAGAGTTTGGAAGCAAAAGAGTAATTTGTTTACCTTGGCAAAGAAATGAAGAAGGAATTTGGGTAGACATATGTACATAGGTATATAGATATATCTAAAAAGACTTCCTCAATTTGCAGTAGGCTAGAGGACTAACCCCACTTTTAATCACAACTCAAGAAGCTAGAGGTCTGAGGAGCCATATTATGCACGCATCCATATCAGAGAGAGAGAAAAACAGAGAATTACCATTGCCTTGAAAAAATCTATTAGAAATTATATGCTGAGGAGAAGAGCTGAAAGCAGTAAAAGTCCTGTTTATGAAAATTACATTTGCCTAAACTGTCAGAAGAAATCAGGAATAATTGAACAATTCAAATAAAATATTACCTCATGAGGAAACACAGACAGCAATTGATGATCTCAATTCAGTAAAACATCAGGTCCAGATTGGATTAGTATTGAATTCCCTCCAAAATATCCCAATATATTTTTACTCTGCTGAAAATACATTCATGCTGTTCTGTAAAATGAGTGTTTTCATCCCTGTTCAGAGACATAGCTACAACATTAATTGTGTTGCATGTGCTCTCAGAATATTGAAATGGCAATATCTTAATGCTTTCTAAGTGAAAATAAATCATACTAAAAGAAAGACATAGTGCACAGGTTTTTCCCTGCGTTGCACATCATGTTTTGAAGAGATACTTGCAAAAGACTGTGTGATGGTGTGACTGCAGCCATGAAGGATTTCTACCTTTGGCCTGCAAGACAAGGTCATTTAAACTAATCTGAGGTGCTCCTACTGCATTGTGAAAAACCTGGTGAAAAAGCACCTTGGTGTCTCTGGAAAGTGGCAGATGCAAACTGTAATATTTTCTTTGTTTGGTGTCAAAATTTAATTGTAGCAGGGGTTTTCTGAATGGCCATAGTAACAGCAAGCAAACATTACTGACCAAAAGTCCTTTTGACTAGCAGTGGCAATCACAACTTACGGACAGTTAGTGACAACATACGTAGAACCCTAAATATAAAATACAGTCACTTTAAAAAACAGTCTAGTGTGACTCCTTGCCATTAGTTTGACAACTGTCTTATAGCTCTTCTATTTGCTTGCTAGGGGGGTGAAAGAGAAGAAAAAGAGGGGTTTTTTTTCAAATATATCAGTGACAAAAGGAAGAGCAGGAAAAAGTTGTGCCCACTACTGAATGATATGGGAAATGTGGTAACTGATGATGCAGAGATGGCAGAATTGATGAACACTTTCTTTGCCTCAGTCTTTACTTCTAAGACCAGCCCTCAGAAACCTCAGTCTCCAGAAGCCAAGGAGCAGAACTAGAGGGATGTGCACATGCTGCAATGGAGAGACGGGACGAGGCCTGATGCAAGCCAAGTGTTGATTTATTGTACAAAGCTTTTTCTTTATATAGGTTAACATAATATCAGAAGGCAGCTTTTAATTGGTCATTGGTATGTCCATACTACAGTTGTAAATTCATGATTGGCTACAGAGAGAAAGTATCACATGAATGCATATATTTTTCAGAAAACTTAAGCAAACGTCAAGCAAGAGATAAAGGGATTCCATAATTCTCTCCTAAGTTTTGCTTTGTTCTTGTTATCAGGTCCCTGCATAACTCCCTTAGGTCACAGTGGCCTCTAGGGAGCCGACCTGTCTGTGTTTTCCTTCTAGCTGCACTCTGTTCCCAGGGTTTCCCACCCATTAGGGTTAAATCATCTCCTTCTATCAGTAAGACAGTGTCTGGGGTTCTGGTCCTTAAATCAATTCCTTCATTTCCCCCTCCCTGTTGAACGATAAGGATTCTCTTGAGTGATCGATTAATTAAGCCTTGTAAACATTGCAATATACAGGGTAAAAAAGCAATAAAAAAAGCAAAACAGCAAAAGCATAAATGATTGTTTTAGCAAGACTACGAAGTCAGCCAGAAATGGTTAAATGACTGAGACTGCAAAGTCTTCCTCTGATTTGTGAGGGCAGAGCTGGCCAGGCTCTATCCCCACAAATAAGGAAAACACTGCAGGCAGATAATGAGGATGGGAATGTCTCTTCACTTCTATGAATTCAGCTCGATTGCACCATGCAGTATAATTTCTGTACCTCTTCCCTGCTGGAGTAACATCCTGAATATCTGTAGCCTTGTCTGATGTAGAATTAAGCACAACACAGTAATCCATTCTTACCAATCCTAACATATTTATCTCTTGAGGCTAGTCAGATTTGTCTTTTCAAATCCTTTACACCCAAAACTATGAAAGCTTTTAAGTGTGCCAAGAAGCACGTGTAGAATGATCTTTTCAAGTTCAGTGGTTCAGTTTTTTCAGTGATGTCCCTTTACCCATTCACTGATATGCCCACCAGACAGGTGCTGAAGGGATTGGCAGGCGTTGATACGGAGAGGCACAGCATGTCTCGTCCTATGGCCTTGGCAAGCGTGATCCACACATTTTGCTGTGGTTGCTTTGGGATCTGCAAGGCTGCTGCTGCAGTCAGCATCCAAATTATGATGAAAGCACTGGGACCCAATATGGTCCAAAACCTGTTGAGACACAAGCATATCCTCCACCCGAGGTTATTAATACACTAGTGGTAGTTAAAAAATTAAAATGACATGTCATTGGGATTTCCTAGGAATCATTAGGAAGCTGTAAAAAAATTAAATTTTAAAATGTAAGACATATGGTTAACCAGGCCTGGTCAGTCAGGACAGGGTTAGAGATCTCCTATACCATCTCAAGACACACAAATCCATGGGCCCTGATGGGATGCATCCACAAGTGCTCAGAGAGCTGGCTGATACAGTTGCTGAGCCTCTCTCCATCATCTTTGAAAAGTCCTGGAGAACAGGAGAGGTGTCTGATGAGTGGAAGAAACAAATGTCACTCCAGTCTTCAAAAAAGGCAAGAAGGAGGACCCAGGCAACTACAGACCAGTCAGCCTCAACTCCATCCCTGGAAAGATGTGGGAGCAGCTCATCCTGGAGGTCATTTCTAACCACATGGAAGACAAGGAGGTTATCAGGAGTAGCCAACATGTATTTACCAAGAGGAAATCCTGTCTAACCAATCTGATAGCCTTCTATGAAGTTATGACCAAGTGGATACATGAGGGAAGAGCAGTGGATGTCATATATCTTGACTTCAGTAAAGCTTTTGATACTATCTCCCATAACATCCTCATAGAAAAGCTCAGGAGATGTAGCATAGATGCTTGGTCAGTGAAGTGGATTGAAAACTGGCTCCACAACAGAGTTCAGTGGCACAGAATCAACTTGCAAGGTTGTGGCCAGTAGTGTTCCCTAGGGATCACTACTGGGTCCAGTCTTGTTCAATATCTTTATCAACGACCTGGATGAGGGGATTGAGAGTACTCTCAGCAAATTCGCTGATGATACAAAACTGGGGGGGTTGGCTGACACCCCCTCAGGCTGTGCAGCCATCCAACATGACCTGGACAGGCTGGAGAGCTGGGTGCAAGCAAACCTCATGAAGTTAAATAAGGACAAGTGCAGGGTCCTACATCTGGGGAGAAATAACAACAGGCACCAGTACAGGTTAGGGGCTGCCCTGATGGAAAGCAGCTCCACAGAGAAAGACCTTGGAGTGCTGTTGGACAGCAAGTTCTCCACGGAACAACAATGTGCTCTTGTGGCCAAGAGAGCCAATGGGATCCTGGGGGTGCATCAAGAAAACTCTGTCCAGCAGGTCTAGGGAAGTTCTTCTCCCCCTCTACTCTGCCCTGGTGAGACCACATCCACAATACTACATCCAGTTTTTGGCTCCCCAGTTCAAGAGAGACAGAGACCTGCTGGAGAGAATCCAATGGAGAGCTGTGAGGATGATCTGAGGACTTGAGCATCTCCCCTATGAAGAGAGACTAAGATCTCTGGGGCTGTTTAGTTTTGAGAAGAGAAGACTGAGAAGGGATCTGATCAATGTCTATAAATATCTGAGGGGTGGGTGTCAAGTGGAGGGGCCCAATCTCTTTTCAGTGGTGCACACTAGGAAGACAAGGAACAATGGGTTCAAACTTGAACACAGAAGATTTCACCTCAACATGAGGAGAAACTTCTTTACAGTGAGGGTGATGGACCACTGGAACAGGCTGCCCAGGAGGGTTGTGGCCTCTCCTTCTGTGGAGACTTTCAAAACCCACCTGGAGGTTTTTCCTGTGCAGACTATCTTAAGTGATTCTTCTCTGGCAGGGGTGTTGGACCTGATGATCTCTTAAGGTCCCCTCCAACCTCTAATGTACTGTGATATTTGATTCCCTGTTTGTTTACCAGATAGCCCAGCTCCATTGCTTCAGTGCTAGTCTCCTCACTTGCCCCCATATCACAACTTAGACAGGTTCTCCTGTACTGCTACAGACAGAGGTTACTAGAAGCTGTAGTGACCAGTAGTTAATTCAGATCTCAGAGCACTCACAGTAATGTCTGTATTGTGGCTGGAGGCTGATGTTGAGAGACAGCCATTAGGTTTCTTGTGCCTGAAACCAACTGTTCACACCACAAAGTTGCCATGAGCTGCCTCATTGAACTCCGTTATTCATGCCTGTTGCCACTCTGCCTAGGTTCAACTAGGTGTGCTGACAGGCATGGCAGGCACAGGTTGGGAAGCAGGCAGCAGAGTACTGTGGGGAATTCGACACCCCTTGTTTTACCCAGAATCAATAAGGAGATGTAGGTATCTAGAAAAGAACAGAGCAGTAAAATACTGCATTACCAACCTGAACTGGTGAGTGTTTGAGGGTCAGAAAATGTGGTATGTAATAATGGAACAAAGGCTCAAGTGTATTGCCAGTTTGTATAACTTGATCACTTCTTAAAGTGTAAAGATTCCATGGTTTTGGCCTTATCTTTCATGTGTGGCTTTCAGCTAAAACCAGTTCAGTATCTGATGCTGCCATCTGTGAATCCTTTGAAACTAAGAAGAAATAGTTTTCATAGTCACTCACTGAAAGCAGTTAGATGGAGAATATGTCTTGTTTAACTTCAAAGTGCAACAACAATTTTTCTATTATCCTTAAAAGTGAAGGACCTCAGACACAGGATCTACTCTTGTGAAAGCAAGCAGGTAAAAATAGAAGTAAGATATCACGGAAGGTTTTGGCAAGGTGATATCCTAAAGTAGAACAGAGCAGGAAGTTTACCATAAGAGGTCTAGAGTAAAGTTATAACAGTGGAATCTTATTTGCAGTAATCCTGTTCTATAATGAGTAGGGAGAGATAGATAATCTCAGAGGTCATTCAGTTTTGAGGCACCCGAGAAAGTGACTTGGTGCCTCTGACTGTTAGGCATACTATTTAGGTGCCTAAAATCAGGCAGAGTGAACTGAAACCTAGTGAATCACAAAACTCTGAGACCTCCATTGACAGGAGTGGATAGTGCCAGCTACCTTCTTGGTACAATGTATCTCACAGGAACCCTGGGGATACTAAAAGCAGAGGCTGCTAGAACAGAGCACATAATGAGCACTCTCTCAATCCAATAAATGCACCTTGTCAGTGACTGTGTGGAGAATAACACCCTTTATCAAGGCACAAATGCTTCTTGGTAGCAAACCATGCACCTGCCTGCTCATGGATAAAGATAAGTTCTGGTTATCACTTTCTCCTGCTCAGACTTGATTGACTGTTCCTTACCCTGCAGCTTGGGGTGGGGATTAGAAAGTATGAATGATAGTCTTTGAGGGACTGCTTTTAGTCGCTTTGATATTCTTGTTCTGCTTTCCCTGTTAGTCAAAAGATTTAGTACTTGAATATTGCATTTGTTTGTTTTGTATATACCTTTTCCACCTCTATCCATTCCTATTATAATTCTGGTGGTATGATACTCAAGGCGTTTTCCACACAACCTGCAGCTCAGTGACTCTAAATGATAATGGATTCAGAGAATTCAGTTCTACCTTACCCATTGTTCACAACAAGCTACTTATCATATACATCACATCCCTCTAGGGTCTGAACCAAGCCACAGAAACACTTTTTTAACGCATGCAGCAAAGAAGGTTACTGAGGATGCTTTCTGTTGTCTTTGCAGCGAACTGTCATTTAACAGACCTATTTTTAAAATTTATTTTAAGTATTTGGTAACCCACAGAATATCCAGGAGCACTGGGAACATTTCTGCACGACTCATGCCCATACATTGCAGTGTTATATGCCATTAGCCTGCATCTACATGGTGCACAAATAAAGGGACCACTTGTGCATAACCCTGTAACTGGGGCATATTCTCACAGGTTCCACTTGTGATTAGTTCAGAGACTTATGCAAGCAACACACACACACAGAATCAGGGAGTCAGGGAAAGGCGACAGTATTGCTGCAGCCTGGGGATGCTCAAAGCAATGGGGTTGTAATAAGCACAATTCCCAAAACAGTCAGGCTGATGGGAAATATCTGAAGCCAGTTTTGCCTTCTCTAGAGAACTTAGCTAATCCTGGTCCTAGGCCAATGACCATCCTATTTAAGCAGTAGGCATTCACTCATTTTGGAAACTTTGAGGCTGGCAGTACTGACAGTTGTTGTTACTGCTTGCTCTTCCTCTGCAACATCTCAAGGTAATCATTACACTGAATTCTGCCTGCAGCCTCTGAAATTACAGTCTCACTTTTCCCATTGTCTTCTCCAAGCTAAAGCAGATTTCAGCTAGGAGCTAGGTATTTATAAATGAGCAATGAGTTTGCAAAAAGCTTAAGCAATGAATTACACACAATCTAGACTACACAGGATTTATGGGCAAGGTTAACCTAATATTTCCTTATATTGAACTTATTGAAGCTCTGTGGAAAAAAAAAAAAGAAAAAAGGCAGAATGTATAACTGGAAAACCAAAAACATCACTTCTGTTTTCCTACATGGCTTTTTAGCAAGAGAATTAGTAATATCGTCCCTAATCTATCACACACCTGATGAGAACTGGATTCATCCATTTAGTAGAGCATGCTGATAAAACTATGTCACCTCGCATACAGACAAACTGCTGGAACTTGAAACACCAAGGCATACTTTAGATTAGAGTCTGTTCATTCTGGTCTCCACTTATGCTCTTTTCTCCTTCCATATGCCAGCTTCTGTATGAAGTTTTATTAAACCTATAATTTCGAACAGCAGAAATTTTAGAAAAAGCCTGGAGGAAGAGAGGCATGAACTAACCTCTGTGGGCACAAATAGGTCTCACTGGTATTCAGCTACAACATGATCAGTGTTGTACGTTTGTATGAAAGACCATCTTCACAGCATACACTATGAACTGGAACTGGTCTCCCTCCTCAAAGCCCTCAGACATCCTTCATGCTTCCTCTGCCAAACTCTAGGCCAACTCTAGCTCTTTTAGTCCTTTGACTTACCCATTTCCAGATGATAGCCACAGGATGAGGGTGCACAGCACAGATGCTGAAGGTCTTCCTATCATGCCTCCTTCATTCTTGTTGCTCACATTCTTCACAGTCCTGTGGAAATGAGTCAGATACCAACGATAATGTAGCCTGGGAGGTTTCTACATCCTGGGTGTTTAACTGGGGAAGAGAGGACCCCAACAAGAGTGACACATAGTCAGAAATGCAGTTCTTTCAGAGCACAGTTGTGCTGGGGTGAACAATGTGCTCTTCTCTCATCCCACCCCTCAGTCAGTGTCATGCCACCTAGGGCTGCTGCCTGAGGCCTCCTGAATTATGTTTTGAGACATTTTCACTTTTGGCTCAGAAACATGTTTATTCAGAAAACAAGAATATTCTTACTCACATTCAAGCTGTGGCACATCCCAAATGCCCTGTACTCCAGAAATAACAGGAAATACAGGAAAATATGGGAATTAGATAACTACAATTAATAGTATGCATTTGGTACATTTTCTGATCAATAACAAATATGGCTTCTTAAAGCAACATTCACTATTTGTATGTAGTAGAAGACATTGCCCTATTAGATGCAGCAACCTTGCTTCCAGCCACCCAGATATCTGTTTTGTGTGGGGCTTTGTCTGAGGCACAGATGTCTTTCCTGTCCTGTTACCATCAGTCTCTGGAAGGCAGGAATACTTTATCTATAGCAGATGCTGTCAATTAGCTACATGTCTCTGGGGAAAACAGTGATTCTTTAGTCTGTCACCATTCAATCTAGGCATCTTACTGTCTCTGCCTTTGTTCTGGAGCAAGAAACAGTGGAAATGCTCAGGCAAGACAACATGAAACGTAAGTAGCTATAAAAAATAGAGCATTACTATGAAATGCTTCAAGAAATAAACAAGTCAGGAATCAGATTTCACAAATACCTTTGTACTGCCTCTCCTCTATACTTTCCTGATCACATTTTTGGTTAAGAGTTACTTGTGAACCTGACTTTACAAAGACATCCATCAATATTATTACATACTGTAATACAGCTTTTTCACAACTAGCTCTAAAGCACAGAAAGGACAATTAAGTGACACTGTTTTCTTAATGTGGTACTCTTTCAATAATTTAATCAAAGCAACTGAGAGAAAAAAAAAACTTTCAAAAATTTCATGTAATTGCACAGCCCTGACTTTAATCTGAACATTTACCTCAGAGCTTTTAAGAAAAATAAAAATCTGACAGTGCATTTTCTCTGATTCTTTCAAAGACTAGCTGACAACGACAGAAGGTCCCTTCTCAAAGCCTGGTATTTTCCATTTATCAGAGGCCACGAAAAGACAAATGCTTGTGATGGTGCAAAGGTTCACTGATGGAAAAAGAAGAAAAGGAAAAAGACAGTAGCAGCCTGTAAAGGGACTGCAGCCTGAAAATGGTGAATCTGCTCACAAGATTTATTAGCTGTTGACCTTCTTTCACCACATAGGTTATAACATGATGACAGCCTGGTGGCAATGGAAGGAAGCCAGCCTTCCTCCTTGACGCTGACCTAAAGGATTAAGCTCATGAACCAGTCACACAAGCATGTCTTCTAAAACCATTTATGACAATTGTATTGCCACCTGCTCCCCTGCTATTTAGCACATTAAGGGCAGCTGTCGATTCCTCGAAAGTCAAACAGATTCTGCATCTTGCAGCTGTATCCAGTCTTCAGGGACCAGATGCAAGTAAAATGTTAGTGTAATTCCCTGGACTGCATATTCTTTCACCTTAAGGTTTTTGTTTGTTTTGGGGTTTTTTTGTTTGTTTGTTTGTTTTTAATTTACTTATTATTTTTCTGTATTTTTTATTTGGGTAATTCAATATATCAGAAATTTAGTGAGTTTTCTAAATACTGAAGATGGAGCAGTGTAACAAGAGGATCTGGGAAGGAATTGTGTATCTGGATTTTTGTAAGAGTCTAGCAAAAGATGCATCTGGAAGAGATTGGTGGCTCAAAGTCATCCTCAGCCTGCCTCCGAGCCAGCTGGGAACAGATCACAGACCCTTGAGCAAAGAGCCTAACATCAAGCCTTTTACTCCTAGAATACAGCATAAGCAAATTTACAAACCACTGTGGTATAAAAAAAACATTAATGAAAACTTCTTTATTGACTTACAGCTAGATGTAAGAGAGCAACAGACTGTTTTTGGCTGGTTGGTCAAATCTTCACCCCTTTCTCCACTGCTTTACTTAAAAAAAAAAAATTAGAAAAGACAATGTAAACGGAGTCTCTTCACCTGAACCACAAAATGTTTCACTTCATGATCACTTAAGTCAATAAAACATGATACTAAAATACTTGACTTTGTAATTAAAATGTCATTTTGAAATAAAAAGTTTTAATCATTCCTTTGGGAAATTACTTAGTAGAAGAAGTCCTCTTATCCTTTTCTCTTTCTTCCATATTCCATCTTCCATTCTCAAAATGCTAAAACTGTTCCCCAAATTCACAGAAAATTATACTCTCTTGAAACTACTGCTGTAGGTCAATTTAGTCTTCACTCCCAAATCCACAGATCTAATCTAGGCAGAGATTTAGCCTACCAGATTACTTTCTTAACTTTCAATTTTTATTTTTAGCAATCTTTTATTTATTCCCAACAACATCACTAGAAAGTCACAGTACTCTCAGAAAACAAGTACTATATTTATCCTTTCCTTTTACTTTTGCTTCAGTACTAAAAAGGATTTAAAGATTCTACTTAGTTATAATACTACACCCAAAAAAAATCCTGTAAGAAAACGGTGATTAAATATAAACATCCAGATTTTTGGAGTGCAAAATTAACCTAGAGACTATTTTTTGTACAGTTGTTTAAGTCACTGTCTATAATCGAACTTTGCAGTTAAAAGTCTAGCTTTAAAGAACAAAAAGCCTGTCCTCTCTCACTAAGTGACAACAGCTCAACAACAGCTTTATCATTCAATGCAGATAAGATCATCAGCTATTGCAGACTGGCAAGAAATAGGAAAGGAAGGAAAATACAAAAATTATAGAACTGTATGCTTTCACTCTTCCTGTTCTGTTAAAAAAAAAAAAATGCAAACAAATGTTATGTCACACTTTCCATAAATAATTTTGAGTTTCATCAGTTATGCCAGGGAAGCTGAACTGAGCTTTCCAGCCTTTCAAGAGGAGGAAAAAAGCATCTTCCCGAGTTTTTAGTTTAGACACAAATTTAAAATATACAATTTTTACTGAATAAACCTGCTGGACCACATAAGCTTCCAGCACAAGAGATTCTTCTTCTCCACGTGGTTTTAGACCATGACTGAGGGACCTTGGCTCCTCCCTGAGCTGGCCAAGTTGCAGGGACTTCACTTTTGATTGCCCAACTCTTCTTGCCTTCCAACTCCAGAGGTAAGAAACCTGAGAGTCATTTTCCCTCACACTGTAAAGTGTCATTCCCTATTCTACCTCCCTTTGCTCATTACCTCCACTGCCCTTGGGCAAGAGGTTCCCCAGGAACAGCTCTTGTCACCCACCAGTTTATGAACAAGAGGGCAGGGACAGGATCTGCCAGACATCTTTTCCCCTTTCCCAGGACTGGGAAAAGGAAGCCCTTTCTGCTATCCCCTCTCCCAGGCTCCGAGCCTTACAGTGAGGAAACTGACAATAAAACTAAAGCATCCTCATGGAGTAATTGTGGTGTTGCCAACTTTAATAGGTTTATTGTGATTTGAAAACTTCAGGGTAGTTCTCACAGTCCTAGTTCCTGGAATCAGGATCTAACAGTAGATTCTACTTTTCAATTTTTATAAATCTTTTTGTTAACTTTTGTGGTTGCAGAGAAATAAAGCTTCTTGTGTGAAGTGGCAAGGGACCAGAAGTCAAATAAAAAGAAATCCCTAAATCATCATCATAATTATTATTATTATTTTTATTATTATTATTATTGAATCATAATATTGTCATGGTTATTAAATTGAATTATGAAATACAAAATAATAATCATAATAATAATAAAGGCAATTCAGATCTACACCTTCATTTGCTGTACACAGAGTACATTGGTTCCTTACTGACTATGCAAATTCTGTCTTGATTATGTAGTGTTTCCTTGTGAAAAACAACATTTTTACAGGCATCTGGGTTTTGTCATTTCCTAGTTAGTTATTTTCCACTCCTAGGATAATTTTATGCAGAGGAAATGCTATCATTATCATTTGAGTTGCATTTTTTAACAACTGTTGTTTTCTATCACTAATTCTGTGTTTTGGGACAGACAAAACTATCCGTTTTAAATTCAGTCTGAGCTGGAGAGGTAGGCCTAGATGAACCTCATGAAGTTCAACAAGACCAAGTGCAAGGTTCTGCATTTGAGCCAGAGCAATCCTCACTATCAGTACAGACTGGGGGATGAGGTATTGGAAAGCAGCCCTGTGGAAGAGGACTTGGGGGTGCTGGTGGTTGAGAAACTGGACATGAGCAGACAGGGTGCACTTGCATCCCAGAAGGCAAAGCACATCCTGGGCAGATACAGAGATTTGATTCTTTGTCTCTTTGCTCTGGTGAAACCTTACCCGGGGTACTGTGTACATGTCTTGTGCCCTCAATATAGGAAGGACATAGACCTGACGGAGTGGGCTCAGAAGAGAGCCACAATAATTATCAGGGCATTGGAGCCTCTCTGCTACAAGGATAGGCTGAGGGAGCTGGGGTTGTTCAGCCAGGAGATGAGGAGGTTCCAAGGAGACCTAATAGCAGATTGAACTTGATGGTGGGATTTGTGAGAAAACCATACAGGGTTCTAGGTGGTCATTCATGGCCTCTTCAGTGCATTCCAGTATTGTTCTCTGGAGACAGTGTTTTATCTCCCTGGCACAAGTAAATCAGTCCTGATGTTTAACAAATGTTTTGTCATGTTTGTCTGTGTATGTGGGCTTGTAAGCCATTCAGAGTTTGGGGAAAAAAAAAAAAAAAGAAGAAGAAAAGCCACTAATTTTTAAAATGTCACTTTGAAGTATACAGGAGTGAGAATATAAGGAATACAAGACATTAAAGGCATGTTCCTGCTGATCCAAACTCTATTTTATAGAGTCCACAGTCCTTGAATGTCCTACACACCACCACCAACACACACCTTGTGTTCTATTCCTCCAAGCTACGCTGGGGCTTATCTGGAAATTTTTCCACCAACAGACGTTGAAAATTGTTAGCAGGTGGATCCAAATTCTTGTGTGGTACAAATCAGTGTAAGTCAAATGATGTCAATGTGGCTTTATACAAGTGAAAGCTCCAGTGTGGAGTTGTATGATGACCTTGAGAGCCAGTTCTTTGCTGAATAGTGTAATTCATCTTTATATTGGCTATAACTTTCTTTTAAAGCTTTGGCTAATGAAATGTGTCATGTTTTCAAATGAAAAAGAAGATAATTGAAGGTTTTGGTTGCATAAATAGAGGACACATTTGAGAGTTTAAGGTCATTACTCGTTTTCACAGGAAGAGGTTTTCAAGGTGTAACAGATCACTTCAGCTACTTACGTATTTCAACTGAGCAGATGAACTCTTTCTACGTAGCCAGCTTCACCAGTTGACCTACTGTTGTAAATGGCAACATGATAGAAGTAATTTCCTTGCCAGCTATCCCTGAAATATATTGTGGTTAATGGTATTTTAACTCTTTCTGTATTGTTTGCTACCTAATGTAGCTCATCACTAAGAAACAAAATTCTAAGGTTTTTCACATTTAATGGAGATGCTCTTCTCTCCAGAGAGGATTCCTGCAAGATGCACATCTCTACAAAGAGATACTCCTGTGTTGTCCACCCTGAAGTAGTGGCAGAGGACAAAAGTTCAGGAAATTAAATCACATGTTTACAGAAGTTAGCTGAATCTGGATCTCATTCAGAGCTTTTTAGTCAGGCTGGCAGCTCTTTGCCTTGGCTATCATTGCTGAGACTTCCAGACCAAGTTTATAATGTACTGTCAAACGGTAACCAGAATTATAGTTCAAAGCAAAAAATTACTTGAACATATTCTCAAAGTTTTCTTATAGTTTGGAAACTGTGACTCAGACAATGCTTTTCCAGCCTGTTGCTGAAGAGAAGAAAATTCAGCTATTTTCATTTGTACAGATACAATTAAGTAACCAGCTTCATTTGCTTCTGAACTGAGTTAGCGTGGTTATTGTCAGTGTGTGAGGGGAATTACAGCCCACCACACCACAACATAATCAAAGTCACAACTCCTGAAGCATCATTTAAAACAAGTGTCTGAGTCCCTTCCTTTACATCACTACCCATAAATGGCACTTTACATCTGCTTTCTGAGCAGTGAGGGACCCTGTTATATAGAGCAATTATCCAGTATCAGTGTTTCTTTGGTTTTGGTACTTGTCCACTGAACTGTCTTATGTTTTTCACTTTTCCTACGGGAGACTTAAAGAGTCAAAATATCCATTAAATTGTGTTCTTCAGGGAGACTAGTCATTTACTGGATGCAAGGACATTTTTTTCCTGAGGTATTGTAGTCCAATGTTCTAATATAATGTTTATATTATATTAGATGCTCTAATATAGTATTTATCCTTTCTGTAAGATGTTACATAGGATCTATATACTGTTAAATTTACATTCTAAAAAATCTCCTGCAAGCATATCCATGGTTTTGTTGGTTAAAAAGAAAGTGTGCCATATAAAAGGATAAAACTTAACAAAACGTATTGCCACAATATAATTTTAAAAGGTTTGCATGGTGTGTAGCTTGAACCCAGCTAGGATACTAAGAGGTAAAATATGGACTCCTACTCTACATCAGCAAAGTATCAAAAATAAGGGATGTTATTTTTTTTTTTTTTTAATTTGAAAAGAACTTTTACTTTCACCAGTTTACCATTGTTCTATGCTTTTCTCTTAGCTTTTCTTTCCTTTGTCTCTACTCATGCATTTTCTTTGGGTACTTAATGGTTCCCTCAGGGCAGGACCGGTTATTTATGCCATACTTCTTCATGCAAGATTTATTTGGGAAAACTGTTCCTATGGAAACTGCTGTTTTCAAATAGGCTTGTATTATCTTCAAACAATAGGATTGCTTATACAATAAATAAAACATCCTTTCTTAGCAGGTGTATTCTAATTAATTGACAATCAAATAAACTGCTCAGAGCCACAAAATAACAAATGTGTTGTGATATGATCAAGCAGGTATTCAGCTCTCAGATGCTAAGTATAGGGTATTAGAGTAACAGTTCATTTTACCAATGTCCAGGTTGAAAGTCTCTTAAAATTTAAAAATATCAGTCAGAAGCCTACACTGGAATACTATGAAAGCATCAAGTGCCTTATCTACATACAAAACACCGAAGATTTTTATTTCAGAAATGTCAAATATTATGTGCCTAACATACCTACCCTGTAAGACTGTCACTGGAAGTGAATTGTCAGGAAAAGATATTATACATTCCTGATTTCTGTGGCTTCAGGATCAAGCTCTTATAAGTACATTTTTCCTTTGTGGTGTTCTATAGTTTCTGCTTTCCTCACCCCACTTCCTGCTTATCTTCTGGTCTCTGTAGTCCTCTAGATGCTGTGCAGATGCATCATAGCCTATTTGAGTATTGTTTTAAAGGGAAGATATAAACCATATTTAGCTGTATAAAGAAACAATTTGTCTGTAAAAAACAATAATTTTACAGGTTCACAGAATGTTAGTGGTTGGAAGGGACCTCAAAAGATCATCTAAACAAACCCCCTTGCCAGAGTAGGATCACCTATACCAGATCATACAGGAGTGCATCCAGGTGGGTTTTGAATATCTGCAGAGAGGGAGATTCCACAACCCCCCTGGGCAGCCTGTTCCAGTGCTCCATCATCCTTACAGTAAAAGAAAATTTTCTCATGTTTCCATGGAACTTCATGCCTCAACTTCCATCCATTTCCCCTTGTCCTGACATTGGGCATCACTGAGAAGAGCCTGGCTCCATCCTCTTGGCGCTCACCCTTTACATATTTATCAACATGAATGAGGTCACCTCTTAGTCTCCTCCAAGCTAAAGAAGATGTTCCACTCCGATAATTATTTTTGTGGCTCTGCACTGGACTCTTTCAAGCAGTTCCCTGTCCTTCTTGAATTGAGGGGCCCAGAACTGGACACAATATTCCAGAGGAGGCCTCACAGGGAAGAGTAGAGGGGGAAGGAGAACCTCTCTCAGCCTACTAACCACACCCCTTCTAATACACCCCTTCTGGACCACAGAGCATATCACTGGCTCATAGTCAACCTCCCATCCACTAGGACCCTCAGGTCCTTTTCCCCTTCACTGCTCTCCAACAGGTCAGTCTCCAACCTATACTGATACCTGGGCTTGTTCTTTCCCAGGTGCAAGATTCTACATTTGCTTTTGTTGAATTTCATTCAATTTCTCCCTGCCTAACTCTCCAGCCTAAATCTCACTGAATGGCAGCACAACCCTCCAGTGTATGAGCCACTCCACCCAGTTTGGTGTCATCAGCAAGCTTGCTGACAGTGCATTCTGTGCCCTCATCCAGGTCATTGATGAATATATCAAATAGTACTGGTCTCAGTAGTGGCCTCTGAGGGACTTCACTAGACACAGGCCTCCAACTAGACTCTGTCCTATTGACCACAACTCTCTGACTTTTTTCCTTCAACCAGTTCACATCCACTTCTCTACCTGGTCATCCAGACCACTCTTTCTCAGTTTAGCTAAAAGGATGCTGTGGAAGACAATGTCAAATGCTTTACTGAAATCAAGATAAATCAGCTGCTCTACCATCATCTATCCACCTGGTTATGTCCTCATAAAAGGCTATCAGGTTGGTCAAACATGACTTCCCCTTGGTAAAACCATGATGACTGCTCCTAATTATGTTCTTGATATCACAGAATTTACCAGGTTGGAAAAGACCTTCAAGATCATCAAGTCCTAAACTTCTCCTGGCGCAGCTGGAGATTGCGTCCTCTCGTTCTGTCACGGGCTGCCTGGGAGAAGAGACCAACTCCCACCTGGCTACAACCTCCTTTCATGTAGTTGTAGAGAGCAGTAAGCTCTCCCCTGAGCCTTCTCTTCTCATAGGGCTTGTGCTCCAGACCCCTCACCAGCCTTGTTGCCCTCCTCTGGACTGCTTTGAGCCATACGCCTAAGGACCTTGTTGAGGATAAGATGCACCATTACCTTTCTGGGGAAGGAGGTGAGGCTGATTGGTCTATAGTTACCTGGGTCATACTTTTTGAAGTTTGGAGTGACGTTTGCCTTCTTCCAGTCCCGAGGCACCTCACCACCATGACTTACCAATGACCTCTGACATCTCCCTCAGCAGCCACAAGTGCATGCTATTAGGACCCATGGATTTATGGATGTCCAGATGACTTAACTGTTCCCTAACCCAGTCCTCATCAACCAAGGAAAACTCCTCCTTTGTTGTGTCTTACTCTGGGGCCTCAGGGGTCTGGTGCTCCTGAGGACAGTCTCCAGCGCTATAGATGGAGACAAAGAAGGCATTCAGTAACTCTTTCTATCCTCTGTCTCCAAGGCACCCACCTCATTCAGCAGTGGGCCTAATTTAACAATCTACTTCACTAACTGGTGGTACTATTGGGCTAAGCAGTGACTGGCTTGAGAGCAGCCCTCAAGAGAAGGACTTGGAGGTGCTGGTGGATGAGAAGCTCAACATGATCCACCAGTGTGCACATGCAGCACAGAAAGCCAATCACATCCTGAGCTGCATCAAGAGAAGCATAGCCAGCAGGTTGAGAGAAGTGATTCTCCTCCTCTACTCCACTCTGCTGAGACCCCACCTGGAGTACTGCATCCAGTTCTGGAGGCCCTGTTACAGGAAAGACACAGACATACTGGAACGTGTCCAGAGAAGGGCCATGAGGATGATCAGAGGGCTGGAGCACCTCTCCTATGAGGACAGACTGAGAGAGTTGGGGCTATTCAGTCTGGAGAGGAGAAGGCTCTGAGGAGACATTATCGTGGCCTTCCAGTGTCTGAAGGGTGGGTACAAGAAAGCTGGGGAGGGACTTTTTAGGGTGTCATTATAGACAGTGATAGGACTAGGGGGAATGGAAGAAAACTAGAAATGGGTAGATTCAGACTGGATGTTAGAAGAAGTTCTTCACCATGAGGGTGGTGAGACACTGGAACAGGTTGCCCAGGGAGGTGGTAGAAGCCCCATTCTTGGAGGTTTTTAAGGCCAGGCTGGATGTGGCTCTGAGCAACCTGATGTAGTGTGAGGTGTCCCTGCCCAAGGCAGGGGGTTTGGAACTAGATGATCCTTGAGGTCCCTTCCAACCCTAACAATTCTGTGATTCTGTGATTAGATTCTTAGAGCCATAATACCTTGTAATAATCTAGTCAGGAACAGGGAAAGGCAGGTTACAGGGGGCTCACAAAACAACTCAGTCCTCCATTTTGACTGTTCCATTGCTCTGTGCAGGAGTTAATGCTAACAATATAAAGGCCCCCACTACCTGTCTTTATCCAGGCAGGTTCATAGCATGTGTTTGTCTTCTGAGTCATCTTCTTAGGAGAGACTCAGGAGAAACCACTTCCATCAGCTTTCTGGCTGGAAATGCATTCTGTATATTCAAGAGGCCCTTTGTTTATTTAAAGGATTTTCCAAGAACACTTCATTTTTAAAAAGGAACTAGTTCAGCCAAGGACTAAATAAGCTCCAAGGCCAGAAAGTGTAAAGGAAATAAACTCTGAATGCCAAGTTGGAGAGTTTTATCAGCCCAAGCCAAGCTGCTGACTTCAGGACTACCTGACAAAAACCCTCTCTCTGTGCTCCACTGCAGCTGCTGAGTGCACTGTTATATGAACATGAAAGAAGAAAAATATATAAATTCATTTGAACTGCTAAAATGCAACATTGTCAGCACCAGAATTAAGAAAAAATTAGACCTAGATCACCCAAAAAAACACTGACTACTCTTTTTTTTAAGACAAACCCATGAGATTGGCTGAAATTCCCTGGGGTCTGGGGCCTTGTATTGGTTTAAGCTGACTGGCCCCACTACTGGGGATGAGGGAAGGGGGGATGGGGTTGCCTTCCCCCCATACCGCCCTCAGTGGCACAGAGCAACAGAGCAGGATGGGTCATACATTCTACACCATGCTGAGCATCATGCTCACTGCAGATGGCTATCTGGGGTTTGTTGGACTTGTAATATATTCTACAATTTGTAAAGTTTCCTGTCCTAGATTTTTTGTGTTTCTTCCCCTGTTTCTAGGCTGGGTTTGATCAGTTTCACACATTAATGACTTGGATTCTGTTCAATAGTATTTTTCTTTCCAGTTTTCACAGAATCACAGAATGTTAGTGATTGGAAGGGGCCTCTAGATATCGTCAAGTCCAGCTCCCTCAAAAAGCAGGATCACCTAAGGCAGGAATGCATCCATGTGCGGTTTGAAAGTCTTCAGAGAAGGAGACTCCACAAGCTCTCCGGTCAGTCTGTTCCAGTGCTCTATCACCCACATCATAAAGAAACATCTCCTCATGTTGAGGTGGAGTCTTGTGTGTTCTAGCTTGTACCCGTTGTTCCGTGTCCTATTACTGGGCACCACTGAAAACAGACTGTTACCTTCATCTTGATACCCACCTCTCAGATATATACAAATGTTGATAAGATCTCCTCTCAGCCTTCTCTTCTTAAGACTAAACAGCCCCAGGTCTCAGTCTTTCTTCATAGGAGAGATGTTCAAGACCCATAATCATCCACATAACTCTCCACTAGACTCATTTTCTTTTGTGTAATCTGATATCTCTGCAATAGAGTAGTAAATTGTCCTTATCCCAACTAACAACTCTGCCTTCCAGGCCCTTTTTCCCCTGTCAGTGAGCAGGCAAAGAAGGGTGTGTGTGAGAGAGTGGGCTGTCTTAACTGAGGACAGACTTTATAGAGCATTATTTTCAACCTTCTTTTTCTTTTTGAATGAAATCTACATATCACCATAAACTTGTCAAAGGACTGTCAGTGGTGAAAACTTCCACAGAACTGGTGAGTCAAGTCAGCTGACATTAGGTAGGTTTAGTAGGTAGTCTTTCTTCCTAAGTATCTCTAGAAAAAAAGGAAATTACTTCTCATCCTAAATGGCCCTACAAACTTTTCCAGAATTTCCTAATTCAGGCAAAAAATGTGCTAAAATTGGCTTCTCTTTCAGAGCAAAAGACATTTTCCAATGGTTGGCAAAACCAGAATAATTGCAACATGTATCATGATAGAATATGCTATACCTAACTCTATGCATAAACAATAAAAATTAATTTTGTGGCTAGCCCAACTAACTTGTGCTCTCGAGGGGCAATGTAGAAGGTTCTTCCATAATAGGAATAACTGGATATGGGGAAACTCTCAGCTTAGACGATTCTAGAACCATAGAATCACAGAATGGTCTGGGTTGGAAGGGGCCTCCGAAGGTCATTTAGTCCAATCCCCTCAACTAGATCAGGCTGCCCAAAGTCCTGATGAGCCACACTTTGAATATCTCTGGGGATGGGGCCCCAAACACCTCCCCAGGCAATCTATTCCAGTGTTCCACTACCCTCATGGTAAAGAACCTGTTCCTAACATCCAATCTAAATCTGCTCTTCTCTAGTTTGAAGCCATTGCCCCTTATCCTATCACTCCAGGCCTTTGTAAACAGTCTCAATCCTTCTTGTAGGCCCCCTTCAAGTACTGGAAGGACACAATTAGGTGTCCCCAGAGCCTCCTCTTTTCCAGGCTGACCAACCCCAGCTCCCTCAGCCTGTCCTTTGTAGCAGAGGTGCTCCAACTCACTGTGATGCCTCTTTTTGTTCTCATTTATTTTATTTTAAAAATGAATGATTAGGCCTGTGGCAGTAGGTGCATTTGTCTAGATTCATGCCTTGGGCAGCCTCAGCTGAGTCTTGTGTTTGTGGGTTGGATGTTGGCACCTTCTTTGTACTGAACACCATGATGTTTCACTGAGGTTCTAGAAGCATCATGTCCTGGAGACTGCTTTCCTGGGGCTTAGTATTTTATTTTGGGAAGAAGTTACTTGCATATTAAATATGAAAATGAAACATACATTAGTTTCTTTTTGACTTTCTCATCCCATGAACAAAAGACTAGAAGACTCAAATGGAAGAAGAAGAATAATTTCTATTTTACCTTTTAAAGTCTTATAGACTGCAGATCTCACTCCCAAATTAGAAACAACAGAAAACTCTCTCTTTTACTGGAAGAAGATTCATTGCAACCTGCAGGCCCATAACTGAATTTACTTCTCCAATTTCTGTTCCCAGTGTTTCCAGCTTTCTTGATTTCAATTGTACTTTCTAATCTATAAGTCTAGAACTCAGTCTGCTATGTCCCTATGAGAATCTTCAGTTTCTGTGTTTTATGTTAACACTGGAAAACACAACAGATCATCACAGAGTTGTCAGACAGATTAATTTTCATAATCAATAACACATTCTCCTGCTAATGGTCACTGGGTGAGTAATAATTTTTAATGTTTAATAAGATATTTCTTAAACTTTAAGCTACATGAAAACTGGAAGAAAAACATATTAAAATACAGATATATTTCTTTTAAAAAATCCAAGAAAGTATTTTTGCTTACGTTTCAGGAGTGCTTGTTTGACACAAATGCAGAGTGTTAGGAAACCAGTGCACTTCTGAAAATATAACTTTTGATTTATATTCTCATTTTTCAAAAATCATCTAGAAGAAAGTGAGGGATTTTTGATCCTTAAATGTAACATGATTGTTCAGCTGTTAAACCTCATGTCACTGCCACCAAAATGCACGGATACCTCATTTTCCATCAGCATTTCCTCCATTAACTGTGCTTTCACCTTTGAACATTTGCAGTCACCTAAATGCTGCACAAACTGCCACCAGCAAGATTTATCTCTTATCCATGATTCAAAAAGCAACAGTTTCAAGCTCTTCTCATATGTGGGTTTGATCCTGTAAGCATGCTCTGAGTGTTTAATTTTTCCATGCAGTTCTGTTTTACTGGAATTCTGGTAGTAAATCCCAGCACTATGGTCTCCTAGGCCCAGCATGCCAACTCTCATGCACAACACAGGAGAGAAGAAAGTGATGGCATCAGAACCTCCCTGACAGAGACACCCCTTTGCCCAGTCTGCCACTGTGACGTGATTATTGGACTTCATTCCTCAGAAAGTTTCCTTTGATCTTTAAATGTGGAACAGCTACATTTTATTTGTCCTGTTCCTCTGTGTTTAAATATATATTGATATTCTTTGGAGAAAGGATGTGCATCTTATCACGCCAGGTTAATGTCAAAGCTGTTGTAGTTTTGAAACATTCTCAATCTGTATCTACTGAATGAATTTTTAAACTTATGTTGAAGAGAAGGAGGACCACAGTCATTATTCTTTCCTCTGTTCCTGGAAAAAAAATATAAAATAAGATTGACTTGGTTT
Organism: Indicator indicator; assembly: GCF_027791375.1. Lineage (NCBI taxonomy): Eukaryota > Metazoa > Chordata > Aves > Piciformes > Indicatoridae > Indicator > Indicator indicator. The sequence goes on from NC_072011.1 coordinate 38,597,680, forward strand.
AGATACATTTTGGAGGAAAAATCCCAGAGTCCCTCTTCTTCTCCAGTTTCCTGTGGGGTAACATTATTCGATTCCACAGCCAACTTACCGGCTTCTGCATACCTGCGTGTGCAAGCCCACACCACTGTCCAGGCAACAGATGGAGTGCCAAATTTGGGGTGATAAATTTCTTTGGGCACCCAAGGGACAAAATTTTGAACATGACATTGCTCAATAGTACAACATCTAATCCTTCCTTGTGAAGCCTTTATTCCTGCAGTTGCTACTCTGAACCAAAATCACTTGCTACAGTTTCTTGTATGATAAAATAGAAATTTTAGCAAAACAGGAGCTGATCTAATGCATGATTAAAAACTGGGGGAAAAAAAATCGACCTTTCTTTCACTCTTTGTAGAGGAGAATTATCAGAAAAGTGAATATTGATGTGTCTGAAGATCTTATTTCAAAGCCTAAGTATTTGATGAAAGAAAAAGAAAAATAGTTTTTTTAACAAACATCTCAGAAAATGGAATAAATATCCTTAATTTTAAAAAAATACTTGTTTCCTTGAGGTAACAAGGTACAACAGCTTCTTTCCAAGTAAATACTAGTCTAATAAAAGTTGTTTTTTTTTTTAAATCATGTATTTGAACATTAAAATATTTTAATCATCAGAAATTACAGGGCAATACTGTGAAGGGGAGGTTAAGTAATTGCCTATAATTAATAAATTATATGGCAAATGAATATTAATAAAAATACTGGTAACCCTTTATTAATATGAAAATTGCCAAAACTCGTTAAATAGGATCATTGTACGGTTGGAATATATATTTAAAATAGGAATGTACAATCTTTGGGCAAAATATAAACAACTCTATGCAAACTTAGGAGGAAATAACATGGAAAAAAAAGGTCCCTGGGAGCAGATAGCACTCAATCACAGTGGGGGGAGACTCGGTAAGAACCCTTAAACCCAAGAGGGGCAATGAATTAATTACTCACAGATGGTTCTACCCACACGGGGGCTGCCGCTGCTGCTGTATTAGCTGCAAAGCTTTGGGGCGCTCTTGTACAGTGCTGGCATGACAGATTGCCAGCAAGAAGGGTTTGCTGCGTTGTCCCAGGCTGATCTGGCTTCAGTGGACAGCAGGCAGTTAACGACGCTTCTCACGATGGGTGCTTGCTTGGTTCCTGGGTAAACTGAGGCACGGCATGATTCTGGTGGCAAGGGAAAGCAGGCTAGGCGGATCCAGCTTCTAGGCTTGTGGCTTCTCCGGCTTGCTGCATATGGCTAGTGGCTTTATCCCAGGCTCTGGACCAGGTGCTCGAGTCAGGGCAGGGCAACTCGAGACAGCAAAGCTTGAAGCGAGGTTTGAAACAAGGCTTAAAGCAAGGGGAAAGTGACTACCAAGTCAACCTGTATATATACAACTTGCCAGAAATCAATTGGTCCAACGTGGCAACTGAAGCTAATGTGTGTCTGCTCAATGGAAAGGTGTTCTGCCAGGCTATAACCATAAAAGGCAGAAACAAAGGCCTTGTTTCTGGGGGAGCAGTGACCAGCATACGTGCTCTTATCCCAGGTAAACAACTTGTTTACCAGACATGCCAGGGACCTGTCCCCTTTGTTCTTTTTCCCACATTGCCCTGTTTTTCTGCAGGAAGGAGGGGAAAGAGCAGGACCATGTCTAGACATCTTAAGGCTTGTCTGGTTTTGTACTGGGCCATGTCATAGCCCTACCATGACAAATACAAATCTAACATATACCCCAGAATTTTTCTCTTATTTGTTCTGTACTTAAAGAATTAGATTAGTCAGTGTTCTGCAGAAATAGAGTGTCTCTTTTTCTCTGTTCTTAATTGAGTTTTTATCCTTAATGACATTTTTACTTAAAGTATTATTAATTTTTTTTAAACACATGTAATGTTCTATTCATTTGTTGATTCCAGTTTAATTAGGTATAAAAAGCAACCAAAGGGATGATTACTAGGCTTCATTAAATTCCTAGACTGATCTTGAAGACCAAATTTTAAATCTTTACTTTCAATGGGGATATGGCCTTTAGAGGCTTGTCTGCTGTAACAAGATAGCAATACCTCATAATGTCTTTCTAACCATTCCACATGAAAATCTTGAGTCCACAGAGTAAAGGCATTTGTGAGGAAGAACAGACTCCTAAAGGTGCTGCAAACTACCTAAAAAAGCTACAAGGTTTATTATATAAATATATTACAGTTTACTCTGAAATACAGGACAAAGGGATGTTGACTGCTAATTTTGATACAGTTAGAGGTTTTCTGTCTTTTGATCCAGTAATTTCCAGTAATTTGTTTCACATTTCCAAGTGTGAGAAATGGTAAGGAAGTATTTGACTTAGATCTAGTGTAAGGATAAGCACTAACTGTGTCTGGTGCACAATATGGAGCCTTCTCCCAGCAAATGCTGACCAGCACAAATTTATGATACATATGCTTGGCACCCACCTTGGCTACCAGTCAGATTTTCAAACCAATCAAGCTCTTTATTATGAACTCTAGGGATAATTATTTCTTTCTGTCTTTCCATCCATATTTTGTATTCATCACTAAACAGAGGTGTTGATGGAGTCCAGCTTGTATCCTACTGAGATACCAGATGGAAATTTTGGGGGAGGGAAAAAAAAAAAACGGAAGAATTTTTATGGAACAGAATTCCACAACAGATCTGATTAAGCCTGAATCTTCCCAGGTTTAGTGTATGCAACAAAGCTCTTTTACTAACTGTTTCACTGCAATAAGTATGCACCAAGTAATAGCCAAATGGAATCTGCCAGCAGGTTATTTCATTTGAATCAACTGGATTAAAAGAAGCAAAGGAAATCTTCATCCCGGCAATACATTTGATGTATATTTCATATTATAAAACACTTTGTTGCTGTCATGATAGATGCTATATTAGGATCTCAGATGTCTGAAAGCATCTTACCCTTGAAGGCGGTCAGATGGAAATGCAACAACCCATGAATGTTCAACTTAAAACCAATTTATGTCCATGTTAAAAGCTGACTGGAAGATAGACAAATCCCCCTGACTTTCTCCTGAGGATTTACCTGGTATGATTTTAAAAATGCCATACAAAGTTCCTATTAATTACGTCCTAAAGGCATTATAGCACTATTCACTAAACAGACTGGTTTTTTTTTTCCCAGGAAATCATTAGTTAATAAAACTGTGCAAAACTTTATATTCAATATTGAGGCAAGCATTACAACCTGGAGAACTCTAAGCTGAACAATTAAGATAGCAAGTCAACCATAAATACAAACAGTCCTAGGAGCATGTTTAAACCTTGAACAGGCACATAAGATCAGTATTGGTTAACCGTTTAGATAAATTTAGCCTTTAAGGGAATATAGACCCAACAGAAGCATTTCTTTTTTAGACCTTCCAGTGGAAAAAGAATTAAGAGAAAAATTATCTTGCAATGTAAGCATAAAATGATTGGAGTAAATTAACACATGTGAAAATGAAACTCAGAGGTCTAATCTTGTTATCCAAGCTAAGTAAAATGCAAAACATATGTATGGCAGAGAAATAAATGAGAGGCCAAATTATGAGTATAGTTACACTCATAAAATTTCAGTGATCATACTTGGACTACTTGCTGATAGGTTTTTAAAATACTGACATCTACATCAGCTAAAGGGAGTGGTTTTCTATTAGGTTACAAACACACTTCTTTGACCTGAAGCCACTTCTCTAAAATGGAAAATTAATGCTTTGAAAAAATAAATATTTGCTGCAGAATTTTTTAACAAAATATCTTTATAAAACAGTATTCAATCTTTATACAGATTTTGAGTGCATTAGCTAAAGCCTTTACAGAAACACATTACTAAACTATAAACATATGCAGAAATCCACTTTACATTCAATTTTTAGTGCAGGTAAGTCACTTCAAACAATGTGCAGAAATAATGATTTTATGTATAAATCATTCCTCTTATAAAAACCTACACAGGGGATTGTTTTTATCATCTAACTCTGTTCAGCTCAGTTTACAAGAAAATAATATTCAGAGTTATGCAGAGCAGTTGCCCTTCTCTTTAAAAAAATTCAGTAGATTCCAGGAAGCAGGTAACTTCAGCAAGACTGATCACCACTGCTTAGCTCTGTGTTGCTGTGAGATCCATTTTGTGTGTCATAGTAAGTACAGAAGTGGAACTTTCTCCGCTGCTGCATCTGTGGTATTTGCCCTGGAGATGATTGGGGTAGGAAGAAATGATAACTACTGAAACATTTGGCTGGTGTATCTTAGGTGTACTTTCAGCTGTGGAAGATTTGTGAAAAAAAAACCCAAAACTTATTCTGGCCAAGAAACAACTAATTCTGGGACTGCTACGGTGGTTTTGTTTTTTTGTGATTTGTTTGGGTTTTGGGTTTTTTTGATCAGAACAGCTAAATCAAGACAAGAGTATTATAAAGTCCTACCAGAAACTCAAAATCTGTGGAGTGGCAGGACTAGAAAACAAAAATCTAAGCCCTCCATTTATTCAGGAGAAATGTTTCTTGCATAGTAATGGTTTGGGGATGAATTCTGAGTGTGCGATCATCACTCACTTCCAGTAACTAAATAAGCAAATATACTCTAATCTGGTTTTATGCGTGGCTATAGACAATGGTAGCTACCTACTTATTCCTCTCCTGTACCATCTCCACTCCTTAGTTTTGGTAAGGTCCTTGTTCTTTGAAATAAATACACAGGAGAGCAAAAACACCTTGCAAAAATTAGCTTCCACATATCTCAGAAACCTTAACCTTGGAGTTTCCACAGAGGCATCTACTATCTTCATGGTTTGAGACCACTAGTGGAAATGTATTACAATGCCTTATATGCCATTAGTGAACATATCCTTGTGAAATATGTGGTGGGTCATTTCCCTTCCTCGCTTAAATTGGAATAAAAAATAAATTACTAAAGACTGAATCTCAGTCTTGAAAAGGCTGGAGTGATTTTGATCAGAAACAAAAAGACCTTTGAAGAACCAGTTGTGCCTACTTTCTTTTTAATTTAAAAATTTTATTGCCTGTCTGGAAAAGAAACACAAAATCTTGGGAGATGAAAACAGAAGACTCCTACTAGGCTCAGCTCTTGGCTGAGCAGGTACACAGTATGTGTAAAATCATCTTTCTGATCCCATCTTGAGCTTAACCACAGAAAGCAAGTTGTGTGCAAGAGTGAGCCACACATGATGCCACTTCTCCACTATAGTCAGGGCTGTGCTCAGAAAGAGAAAATATATATTTGCAATGTCCAGAGATCCTGTGTTTTAATATTCACAGTGCTACCTGAATTATAGCTCTGTTATGTATTCCATTGGGACAGTGGTATATGAAGTAATTATATTCCATTATAGAGTTGCCAGTGAATAAACAAAAATTAATGGATTGTTTTAATGTGTTACTACAATTTTGATGTCAGTTTTGGGTCTGAAATAATGAAGAGCTATTTTAAGGCATGTGCCATTCTCATTTTCAGTGGTAAACTACCAAATATGAAATTGGTCATTGAAAAGTTCCAAGGGACTGTTGAAGGAAGCATACAAAATATGTTTATGCTTTTAGGCAGAGTTAACACCAAAAAAAACCCCTCTCTTAACATCTTATGTGGATCAGAGACAATATTGTTTATTTTCTGTGGTCCAAGCTGCAGAAGAGGAAAAATGGAAAGACGGGAGTACACATACAATCATAGAACTGGTTCAGTTGGAAAGACCTTTAAGATTATTGAGTCCAACCATTATCTAACACTTAATACTTTCTCTCTTTGGCAGACAGTTTTCATAGAAAAAAGCAGACTAAGTTGTTTTTCATTATAGTTGGACACTGTGCACAGGTTATAGTCCCTTTTCAGCCTATAATTGGTTTAGGGGTTCAGCAAGGGAGAATGAAAGGGTCTATGATGCTTAAATCATTACTTGTACAAATACCTCTCTGCTATTTTTCCTACATTTATTCACATCTCATCTACTTATCCTGTGAGTGTACTGAAACTGAGACAGAGAATCCAATTATTTCTGCTGCTAAAATATGACCATCTAGTCAAATTATGCTTGTCTCATTCTCTTACTGTGAACAGATGCAGTTGTCTTTCACACTGATTAATTTAAAATGTTGACCTGATTTTTTAATATAGAATTGTGGCGCACACTAATAAGGCAAGAAACAAGGGGTTAAAGCTTGAACATAGAAGATTTCACCTCAGCATGAGAAGAAACTTCTTTAGAGTGAGGGTGATAGAACACTGGAACAGGCTGCCCGGAGAGGTTATGGAGTCTCCTTTTCTGGACACATTCAAAACCCACCTGGATGAATTCCTGTGCAGACTACACTAAGTGATCCTGCTTTAGCAGGGAGATTGGACTCGATAATCTCTTGAGGTCCCTTCCAATCTCTAATTTACTGGGATACTGCAGTTGTTCTTTTCTCTTTCCAGCTCTTTTATTTTTCCTTTTTGTTTTTATTTTTTTTATCAGGCAATATTTTTATTTGTCTCATTGTTTTAATTTAAAATGCTTATATGATGGATTTAGGTGCAGAAAATTCAATTTTGACCACAAGGGAATTGATAAGACCTGGACATGTTACTCTTGTGAGGATTGCCAGTCCCTACAAGATACACTAAGGATAACTTTCTTCAGTACATGTGATTTTTTTATAATTTAATGATAAGAGTGTTTTATTTTTCCCCCTTTTTACAAGAAAGTCAGAAACAGGTCAATTAACTTGGAATTGCTTTACTGAAATGGATATGATACCCATCTTGCCCTGAAGACTTGTGTTTCCTGGAGTCCCAAATAACAAGCAAAGGCAGAATTAAGAGGAAAAAAAAGGAAAAGGAAATGAAAAAAAAAAAAGAAAAGAAAATTATTTACAATCACGATACAAAACCAGGGACCTAATTTGCAGTTGATGTCATCAATATGAGCTCTGTTTATCTGGGAGTTATACATAATATTGAAGAAAGAGTGTTTAATGGCTGCTTTAATTTCAGTTAGCTTGGCCAGTGTTCCTTTGGGCACACTTTGTAATCCGATGGAGTATTGTTCTGTCAGGTTTATTGCTATTTTATCCATAGACTCTCCACTTAGTGCTTTTCATTAAGAACAGTGTTATCTTCTAAGCAGCATGTTTAAACTCTCCTCTTAGAGTAAGAGTCTCTTCCTATAGGTTCTACTTGTTGTTTGTATGAAGCTTTTCCTCTAAAATACCTGTGTCCTCAATCCATTCTCCTGCATGGTTGGAAGATCTGGCCCAATTTTTCAATATTACTTTTGCACCTTTTGATGGTATATTTTCATTCTGAATTGTTAAGTTTAGTTAATTTCACAGGATATTTTGAATTTGGCTTTTGCCAAAGGGGATAGGATTTTGCCTTATAACAGCATACTCTTGTAAATTGTCTATGTCAGTCACATGCAGCAGACAGTGTTTGAATTTCTGTTTCATATTTGGGAACATTTGTGAGAGAAAAAAAAAAAACAAGTGTCCTAGTTTGGTTTTAGTTCAGTCATCACCTGTGTTTAAGATTAACCTCAACTATGGCTCACAAATCAGATTTTCTTTAAGTTAATTCACATGCTTTATGAGCTTTTTCATTGACCAATCTTATTCTGGAGTAAAAAACACGGGTATTTTTATGGCAGAGCTTTACCAACAAGTAAGACAAGTAAGAGAAGCCAGGAAATTATGCATACAGGTGAGGTTAATTCTAATTCCCCAGAAAAGTTCTGAGGAATCAAATTGACCAGTTAGAAGCACTGGGGGAAAAAAAAGGAAATGGGTAAAAGCTGATACAGAACTGTGCACAGACTATGTTGAATTGATCTAATTTCAACTGGAAGCATAATATGAGGGCTCATAAGCAAGAGAATGGAACAAGATATTATTGTAAGCAAATAAGGAAATGTGCTGTGTAAGAATATGAGAAGGATCAGTTCAGAAGTGTTGTTTCTATTACCTATCAGGTTAGATCTCCAAGCAAGTGTTAGGTCTTGCACAGCAACTGTAGATTTGTTTAGATCAACTGTTTAACTATTTTTTAGTACTTTGGACTTCTTCCTCTGTCTCCAAGTGTTTCCTCAATTATATTCCAATTATCCTAGTTAACCTCAAAAAAAACCTGTTTTCACAATCCAAAATCTCCAAATCTAGCTATATGCCCCCTTTTCCTCTTTAGTTTGATTTTGACTGTACAGGCAGGAGTTCAGCTAGAGAAAATATTGCCAAGCAGTGCTAAAGCAGAAAGGCAAAATCAGGTAATCACTAGTGATATTACAGCATAGTCAGTATCCTGTTCCAAGGTGGTAGAAAAAAAGGAATGAACCAAAGCAATTTGGAGTGAATGTGATAAATGATGTGGAATGGGGGACAGCTCCAACTAGGAGGAAGAATCACCTATTTGAGGTTTGGAGCTGTAGTCAGTGTAATAAACAGCTGTCACCACCCACCAGCAGTCTTGTCACTGTCAGCTCTTCAGAGACTCAGTCAGATTGTGTTACTGTCCTTGACAAAACCAAGTGGCTGATAAAATAAAAATGCTGACATTACAATTTGGTTATAATAAACCTCAGCAGCACTGCTTGCTTTAGCTGTGGGCAATTCAGATTGTTTTCTCAAGTTGTGTTTGCTAGAAATGAATTCCTAATGAACAGTCTAGGTGGAAGATAATTGTAAACATCTTATCCATACTGGTAAAATGTCACAAAGTCTTATTTAACTCAATTTTCATCTCATCTGGCTGGGTGTGAACCCTACATAGTCTCTTTTCACCATAATGGTAGCAAATAATGGTTAGAGTATTTCCCTAGATAGAGTATTCCCACTGGTTGCTACAGGAAAATTAACAAATATCTACTAATGCAGTAATTTTCATTATATAGTGTTCAATTAGGAAATAAGTTCTTTATTTTTTTCCCAGGAAGCTGGACACTTTGCTGACTGAAAACTTGATACTGCATGTATAAGACTGCACATCATGTAGCAAGAGCAGCAGTTGCTACCTTGGTTTGAAAAGAGAGCTAGGTAAAAAAAAATAAAATAAATCAGATTTTAGTAGTTAATACTTCAGAGTTTCAAAGTTCTAATACTCTTACATGTGCAAGGTCCCCATAACTTTTAAAAAACCTTTTAATAGAGGTTTTAAGCCTTTCAGGGATGGAAACCTTTCTCTGTTAGAGAGGCTGCATTTCCTAGGTGACAAGTGGAGTCAGCAGCTGGAACAAGATTAATTAGTGAAGATGAGAAGGTTGTTGTGCTTGAACTTGTAAGACAAAGAGATAAAATATCCTCATTCTTAGACCACACTTCAAGAGGACATAAATAACTTCTTTTTTATTTTTTTTCAATATGAGTAAGACTGGAGTTTCACTTGCCTGTTCAAAGCTGATATAAATTTCAGGTATAGAGGATCTGCTGAACAAAAATGATAGTGAACCACATAAAAGTTAGAGATTAGCCATAATATTTTTTTCGGTATGGTTCTCACATTTACTGACATAAATTTAGAGTTACTTATGTCAGGAAACTGCAATTCTTTTATGTGTTACCTATGACTACATCTATCAGCTTTCTGTATACTTAGTTTAGGAGCTGAGTTTTAACTTGTATTTCTTGTAACATAGGATTGAATTCCATCTTTAACTAAAGGGACAGTTAATCTAATGAATGTGAAGAATTCAGGCTTTTCCAAAGCAGGTATGGATCTAGCTGGCTGGAATTTGTGACTCAAATTAATGCTTAGCATATTCTAAGAACTTATTTAAATAGTTGCTTACTTATATATATAAATGTGTGTGTGTATATATATATATACGCACTTAGAGCTGATATGTCAAATTCATAATATCCTTAGCAACAGTAATTGTCTTCTTGCAAAGATCTACCTCAATGCAGAATATTCATCTGCTACCATAGTCACTCCATAGTCACAGTAACACTGAGACAACATAGGTAACTCCTTATAGCTGCTGCTGCTGCAAAAGTTTTGAAAGAGGGACTTCAAAGCAGGCTGGGTTACAATGTGCACATGACTAGAAAAAATGGTAGTGTTCCAAAATCAGAAAGTCCCTGTAGTGTGGGAGGAGACAGTATGGCCAAGAAGAGAGAGAAACTAAAGTTGATAGAAAGAATAGTTTCTGAGTGACAAGATGTCATGTGGGGAACCTAGTTCGGCCACAAGTATCTGGTTACGTGGCCCGCTGGATGAGTGTCTTTGTAACCTGTGTCCACTTAGTTATAGTTACAGCTAAAGAACAAACTGGGAATATTCCAAGGCCATGCTGGTACAGGAAAAGTAGGAGGCTGCTTCACAGCCTGAGGAGATACATCTTAAAACTGCATTCATAAACTACATTTCTTAGTTAATTGCTTTCAGTCTGCTCATGAGAAGTAGGATGGTTAGAGAGAGCTACCTTTTAACCATCTTCTCATTTGTGTTGTTTTGCCCTTTCTAGGCACTCTTGGATAGTATAGCACATATGGACATCTTTTTCTTGCATTCCTGAATATTTCCTCAATTCTTTACCTGAAAATATTTATCAGGAAACAAACAGAACTGAACTACCTGGCCATAGAAAGGAACCATGTAAACCAGAAACCTTTCATCAGGAAGTTCAAGGGAGATGCTGCTCTGTTAGGTTGTTAAATATCTTCCCAAGGGATGGAACAGAAATTCTATTGTGTGAAACAATTTAAATTCAGTGGAATGAAACACTGCCATATATACTAGGGAGAATGCTTTTTTATGGACAAAGGGGTAAGTAAGATGAACTTAAAGGTCTTTTCCATTTCTTCTGACAATGGCCCTTTGGAAGCAAAGGCACCTGAAAGGAAGTTTAGCAATGGCATGCAAATACTGTATGTGTGACAACCAATAATGAATTAGGGAATGAACCTTTTTTGACACAGGATGCAATTATGAGTTAAAGAAAGAGGTGTAGTCTTGGTATTTAGAAGACTTTATTGCTGTGTAAAGTGATATAGTTATAGGAAATAGACTGTCAAGGAACAGACAAATTTAAGTGCCTCAAAGGATTGAAATCCAAAATGGAAGAGCATCTAAAATGACTAGGGCGGAACACGGCTGAGATAGGAGCTGTCACCTTCGTTCACAATGGACTCTCTTTTCCCATTCAGATGTAATCTCAGTATGTATTTGATGGTTTCTAATTTTTATTTATTTTTTTAATCTTGAAAAGTGCACAGAAGGCATAGTATTTCTTTTGTTAGTAGTTGGAGCCATGTGGAAAAAGCCACGCAGTACAATGGCAGAGGAGTACCTAACACAATTTGCAACCTATGGGGGAGAATGTAACATCCAGGATGCTGAAAATAATATACTAATGCAAATACCCATGAAGTGACTGTTGTTTTCTTTGGACCAGATTGCTGCCTCCCATTTATATTGTCTCCAGATTTATTCTACTGTTCGAGTCCTTTCACTAATCCCTTGATGCATATATTATGTCACCTGCAACTCACAATGACAAATTCAAAAGTGGTGTCAGAGAGGATATAAATCAGGTATTAGCATGCTGTCAGAGGGCTGAAGGAGTGGGACTCAAAGACTTAAGATTCTTGGCCAGAGAATCTTGAAGATGTATCTAGCTGTATATACATAATTGCACAGAATCTGATTCTTTTACAATCTTTCCTTTCTGTGTCAGTTACTGAAATGAAGTCAAACAATAAGATTTCATTTCTCTCAGGTGTTGACCACCGATCTGAGAGAAAAGCAGCAGCACTCTGTGCTGTCTGTACTCCCTGGACAGTTGAACTTCAGGTCCTACTGCAGAACACAGAGAACCCATAGGACGGCTTTGTCCTAATGTTTCTATCTGCAGGAGTCATTCAGTAAGGTGATTATATAATATGTATTTTTGCTTACCTGGAATCCACTGAAATTAATAATCCTGTTGATTTAGTAGCTTTACAATCAAGCCCTGGTTTCTCTTTAAGAAAATCTACAGGTTCCCCATAAAAAACAGGGTTATGCTAATGTAGGTGAAAGGCTTCTGTGATGTGTCATGACAAAAACAAAGAAACAAACAAGAGTAACAACAAAACAAAACAGAAAAAAAAAACAAAACAAAACAAAACAAACAAGAAACAACAAATAATCAAAAAACCTCACCCTAGTGAAAAAAGAATTCATAAAACAATCTAAATTTCACTTCCACAGTGTGCCTGCTGAATTATGTGTTATAAATTAGCTCATTTTAAAATTGGTGAAGTCTGCAGAATGCTGTGTTCCCTCTGGAATGAGAGCTCTACATATCCTGTTTCATAAGGGATAAAAAAGTAATTACTGAAGATCACCCTTTACCAGACAAGTGCTGTGGACTGTTCAACCAGTCATTTACAATTTAATCCTAGGGTCCTCACTGAAATAGGTTTTTAGGTGCTACCTGGAGGCTAACAAAATGGTTATTTAAATTCATTACATGTGAACCAACAGAAAAATACTTTCAATTGTGTCATATAATTGAAGCAGTTACTTTTGTTGGAAAAAGGGAAAAAATGAAATAGGATTATGTGTTCTTTCAAAAATTTTGTTTTCCTCTCTCTCACACACATACTGAATGCCTCCTGATTTCCCTGGTGCCTGGGTAAAGGATGTCATAGTTAAACTTCCCACCCCTGTGAGTCCCTCAGACTGTTACGCACTTCTGGTTTTTCAGGTAGGTAGTGATGATGCAGCAGTGAAAGGCTCACAATCAATTAAAAGAGACTATAGGACCTTGGGGCAACTGCTAAAGGGATCAGAAGCTCAAGCTCTGTTCTCCTCCATCCCTCTGACATCAGCGATGGATGAGGGAACATTTAGGAAGAGCCAACAGGTCAATTCATGGCTCCAGGACTGGTGTCATTGACAGGGGTTTGGATTTTATGATCACAGCACAGTTTACAGGGCACCAGAACTGCAAACAACCAATGGGATGCACCTGTCCCAGAGGGGGAAAAACTTTTGGGGCAGAAGTTAGCAGGGCTCATTGATAGGACTTTAAACTAGACTTGAAGGGGGAAGAGTTTTTTAATCTCATGCTTGCCTGTGACAAACTTTGGAACAGCTCGCCAGAGTCAGAGGGATGGAGTGCTAGCAAGGGCTCTCAACTTGTTGCCCTGAGGCAAGCCAAAGATGAAGCACCAGAACACCCCAAGGGAATCAAGGGAGATTCACATGAAAGGGTGCCACAGCCAGCCCAGCTGAAGTGTTTCTATGCTAATGCACACAGCTTGGGCAACAAACAGGATGAGTTAAGGGCCACTGGGCTGCTGGGATGCCATGACATAGTGGCTATTACTGAAACTTGGTGGGATGATTCCCATGACTGGAATTTAGGGATTGATGAGTACAAACTCTTTAGGAAGGACAGGTAGGGTAGGGGGGAAGAGGTGTTGCTCTCTATATCAGTGAGCAGCTGGAATCAGTGGAGCTTCACCTGGGGAAGGATGATGAGCTGGTTGAGAGCATATGGGTGAAGATTAAAGGCAAGACAGGGGAAGGAGATGTTACTGTAAGGGTCTGCTACAGGCCACCTGACCAGCTGAACCAAGCAGATGAGGCCCTCCACAGGCGAATAGAGGCGGCTTCCAGGTCACAAGCCCTGGTCCTCGTGAGGGACTTCAACCACCCTGACATCTACTGGAGGAACAGAGCTAGGTACCAGCATTCCAGGATGTTCCTGGAATGCTTAGATGACAACTTCCTCCTCCAAATAGTAGAGGAACCAACGAGAAAAGGTGCTATGCTGGACCTTGTTCTCACCAACAGGGAAGGGCTGGTGACCAATGTGAGGCTCAGCAATGACCTTGGCTACAGTGACCATGAAGCAACAGAATTTAAGATCCTCAGGGCAACTAGGAGGGGATATCCCAGGATTACAGCCCTCGACTTCAGGCATGCAGACTTTGATCACTTCAGGGATCTGCTGGCCAAAGTACCATGGGACAAAGCCCTGGAGGGAAGAGTGGCCCAGGACAGCTGGTCAGTGTTCAAGGATAACCTTCTCCATGCCCAGGAGCAAAGTATACCTACAAAGAGGAAAGCAGGAAAGAATGCTAGGAGACCTGCCTGGCTGAGCAAGGAGCTCCTAGACATGCTGTCACACAAAAAGAAACTCTGCAAGGAGTGGAAGAAAGGACAGCTAGAATGGAGGCATATAAGGAAGCTGCCTGAGCAGCAAGAGACCTGGTTAGAAAAGCTAAAGCTCAGTTGGAATTAAATCTAGCTGGGGAGGTCAAGGGGAACAGTAAACATTTCTGTAGGTATATCAATGGTAAAAAGAAGACTAGGGAAGGTGTGGGCCCCCTTAGAAAGGAAAGAGGGGAGCTGGTGACAAGTGACATGGAGAAGGATGATTTTCTCAATAACTTCTTTACCTCAGTCTGCACTGGCAAGGGCTCCAGCTACACTCCCAGAGTCATGGAAGATAATGGCAGGGACTGGAAGAAGGAACTGCCCATTGTGAGTGAAGATCAGAGTGAAGATCATCTGAAGAACCTGAAAGTGTTCAAGTCCATGGGACCCAATGACATACACCCATGGGTGCTGAGGGAACTGGCGGAGGAGGTTGCTAAACCGCTCTCTATTATATTACAAAAGTCCTGGCAGTCTGAGGAGGTCCCCACTGTCTGACTGGAAAAGGGGAAACATAACTCCCATTTTCAAAAAGGGAAAGAAGGATGACCCAGGGAACGATAGGCCAGTCAGTCTCACCTCTGTGCCTCGTAAAACCATGGAGCATATCCTCCTGGAGGCACTGCTGGGGCAGAAGAATAACAGAGGTGATTTGGTACAATCAACATGGCTTCACCAAGGGCAAATCCTGCCTGACAAACCTGGTGGCTGTCTATGACAAGGTCACAACATTAATAGATGAAGGCTGAGCAACTGACAACATTTACCTGGACCTGAGCAAAGCCTTCAACACTGTCCTGCACCACATCCTGGTCTCCAATCTGGTGAAATGTGCGTTTGATGGATGGAGCACTAGATGGCTTGATGGCCACACCCAAAGAGTGGCTGTCAATGGGTCCATGTCCAAGTGGAGGCCAGTGATAAGTGGAGTCCTTCTGGGATCACTACTAGGACCAGTCTTGTTCAACATCTTTGTTGGTGACATGGACAGTGGCATTGAGTGCACCCTCAGCAAGTTTGCTGACAACACCAATCTGTGTGGTGCAGAAGACACACTGGAGGGAAGGGATGCCATCCAGAGGGACGTGGACAGGCTAGAGACGTGGGCCCATGCCAACCTCATGAAGTTCAACAAGACCAAGTTCAAGGTCCTGCATCTGGGTCGGGACAATCCCAAGCAGTGATATAGACTGGCTTTAGAGCAGCCCTCAAGAGAAGGACTTGGAGGTGCTAGTGGATGAGAAGCTCAACATGAGCCACCAGTGTGCACTTGCAGCACAGAAAGCAAGTCACATTCTGAGCTACAACAAGAGAAGCATAGTCAGCAGGTTGAGAGAGGTGATTCTTCCCCTCTGTTCCGCTATGGTGAGACCCCACCTGGAGTACTGTGTCCAGTTATGGAGCCCCTATTGCAGGAAGGATCTGGTCTTCTCGAACGTGTCTAGAGAAGGGCCACCAGGATGATCAGAGGGCTGGAGCACCTCTCCTATGGGACAGACTGAGAGAGTTGGGGCTATTCAGTCTGGAGAAGAGAAGTCTCCAAGAAGACCTTATTGTGGCCTTCCAGAATGTGAAAGGGATCTACAAGAAAGCTGGGGAGGGACTTTTTAGGATGTCAGGTAATGATAAGACTAGGGGGAATGGAAAAAAAAAAAACTAGAAATGTGTAGATTCAGATTGGATGTTAGGAAGAAGTTCTTCACCACGAGGATGGTGAAACACTGGAACAGGTTTCCCAGGGAGGTGGTAGAAGCCCCATTCCTGGAGGTTTTTGTGGCTAGGCTGGATGTGGCTCTGAGCAACCTGATGTAGTGTGAGGTGTCCCCGCCCAAGGCAGGGAGATTGGAACTAGATGATCCTTGAGGTCCCTTCCAACCCTAACAATTCTATGATTCTACGATTCAACACAATTTCTACTTTTATCTTAACAAGCAGATTAAATTGAGTGATAGTTAATAGTTTACTGTTTTGTAATATTTGAAATTTTCCATACATAAAAATATATTTTTAAATATTTCTTTAAGAATTTTTTTTTTAAACTTTAAACATCTGATACAGATTAGGATGGGATAAAGAAAGTACTTTTTTCAAATGACAGGTTATTAACAGTCTAACTGCTTGTATTTCTTTTGGAAACAGTTAATCACTGCAAGCGATACTATAAGACTTGTTTTCTTATAATGAAGTATGTGCTACTTGAAAACAAGATTTAGGTTTGTTTTGTGTGTATGTGCTTTTTGGCTTTGGGGTTGGTAGTTTTTTATTTTCCTAAACTCCCCTGTATGGCTTTTAACTAAGTTCTGTTTAGTGTGAAAGACTCAGTTCATGTTCAAAGGATCAAGCTTTCCTTTGGTGTAAGTGAATTGACAACAATTTAACACTGCTGCTTTAAAGCATTCGAGATTCGGGTTTTTTTGTTGTTGTGGCCTTTTCTACCCTTTTCCATTCATTTCAAACAGCATTACTAAAAAAGTGCTGAGGTCCAGACCTGCAAAGTTATTTCAGTGCCCATCTTTCTTTGAAGTCAACGTGATTTACTTTCCTAAAGTGCCTTTGAAGAGTCAAGACTGAAGGATATAGTAATGTGAAGGCACATAAAAGTGAAACAATCCCAATTTAAATTTTAATGTGGTTGCCTTCAGTCCTTTAGGAAAAAACAAAACAAAACAAACCACAAAAACTAAATCAAGTCAAACTAAAAACAAACACCCACAAAAAGAAAAAAAGAGAGGAAAGCATAAACATTTCAGAGGTCTTCAGGAAAGTGCTTTTGTTTCTTTATTTTTCTTCCCCTATGGTCATTTTAATATGAGTGAAATACTGTACAACAAGGAACTCCCAGGTGATCCCCTGGCATTTCTGGCTCTCAGTCTAGAAGCATACATCTGTCCATATCAAAAACTTACTTTGCCTGGACTGCTTTACCTGCTCTTTGAGGTTCACTAAAATGTTGTATGCTTCAGTGAGGACAGTATTTTATTCTGCAGAATTCAATGGGGATTATCCCAGGTACAAGAATGAGAACAGAACAGTGCCCACCTAGCTTACATTCCAAATCAAAAAGTCAGGCTTATGATACAGTGAGGCTATTATTTTTCAAATATCTCACATACTGCAGTTACTCAACTTCCAGATAAAGCGATATATTAAGAAAGCAGCAGGTAATGAAAATCATAAAAATATTATCTTAGTGTTTATTATAACTTACCTAAATGGATAAGTGAAATAAATCATGTGTACTGCCTGCAAAATGGTATTGGCATTTGTCAGAAGATATTTTCTGCTTCACAGTGATTTCGGTATATTGCATTAAAGGGTCTGCTGCAAATCTGGAAAACAATATCACACAAGGTATGATCCAAAAGGTCCTTTGAAAGATGTGCTGTTGGACTGACAGAAAGCCTTACTAGATAATACCTGGTAAAATAAAGCAAAGATGTGCCAGTGACTTGTGTTTCTCTACTCAGTCATTGACGATGTGTTGCAGTTTTAGTCTACAGCCTATAGGGGTCCATCCAAATCATCTGCACCCATAGAGCTCGCAGTGAAGCAAAATACTATGGGTTCAAACCTGCACTTTATGGGAAAAAAAAAAAAAAGTCTTTATTCCTTGTGTCCCTGCTTTGATAAAGCAAGACATTTAGCAGTTGCTTAGCAATTTAGCCTCAAATTAGAAGGATTACTATGTATCCTTACTTGTGTTCCTCATCAAAACACTGGGGCTATCTATCTAAATTGATTTTGAATTGGTCTACTTAAGGCCACTGAAAGATGGTCCTGGTTAAGCCAGTCTATCCCCTGCTTAGTCAATTTAGCACAATTCAGTAATCTCCTGATGCAAACAGAAAATTTTAATTAAACCTTAAACCAGGGCAAGTGAATGTGTAAAGAGAGGTCTGCACTAGGTAAGCTGGAAAAATTTAAATTGAATATCCTCTGAATCTAGGTCTGTGGTGAAGAGCATCTGAAGCTGTAACAAATAAACAGTGACAGAGCTAGTTTAAAGAGAGCTTCCATGGAGGTGTGCTATTTCTTTCAAAGCTATAAAAGGAAATCAGGCAGTAGAAGCCCTGAGGAAGACATGGTAGTAAATTAAATGAAGGAAGAGAAGCTTTAGGGTCAATAATGGTTTTCTGTATTCTAATAATGATCTTTGTGAGTGCTGGAACAAATGCTTTGTGATACTTATAGATGCTGCAGGAGAGATCTACTTCTGAAACTTCAGTCTTGTCCTGTTTGAACTGAGTCCTGAGCATCTGTCCTGGCATTATTTTCAATCTTTGGTCTGTGAGTATTTAGGCCAAAGACTTATTTTATTTTTTTTAATATATTAAACCTGATTCTTTCTTAATCAAAGGTTTTCTGCTTGTGTCTAAAAGCAGTTACTTTGAGACACTACATCAATGCTAAGCATCAGTCTCTACATCTAACTTTTCTGTGAACTGGATGTAAGTGTGGGAGACTTTCTGATTTCTTAGACAAAGAACACTCCAGCAGCTTCCCTAGATTGCACCCAAAGGGAAATTTAGTTATGCTTTGCACTACATTGTACCCCATTAGGTCTTAGTCCAAGAAGCCTTTTAATCCACTGGCCTTAGAGTGCTTTACTTTCTTTACATTAAAACTATTGTTTGTCACAAGCCATTTCTAAATCCAATAGGCTATAACGTTCAGTACAATAATAATTTTAATAGAAGTCTTCCATATTCTGGGTTTATAATGTCAATGCTCTGACAATGTAACAACTGAATTATTTTTCCCTGAAGTTATCAAGTCACAGGAAAAGAGAGATGGGAAGTGAAAACACACAAGTCAAAGAAGCTTCATTTTCCCTTTAGGTGAGGTAGAAGCCCTCTCGTCTCCCTGGGTAAAGCATAACCAGCACAAAAATTTTATAGAAATACCTACTCAGTACAAGATGATGAAGTCCTTTCTTTCTTAGTCTCTTGTCTGCAGAAAATATTGCATTTCTGAATGTTTTCTGTGAGGATGCTTATATATGTTTCAACTCAAAATAACATGGAGATTATTCAGTATATTTTTCCCTCATAGTTTGTTCTCCAGTTTGTGCAGGATTGTGAAAGTCATCTGAGCATATATTTTTCATTTGCAGTAGGAATGTTTTTATGTCTTGACATCTTGTATTTCCCCGTCTTGATCTAAACAGTATCCTCCAGTCAGCAGTGAGTATACATTGATCTTACTTCTTATCCCTCTTTGAGATCTTTTACAATTTCTCTTCCTGACAATTTGTGTTTCTTTTAGGAAGCCAATTTTTCCTTATAACCTCAATATGATCAAATACGTATATATCTGAGGACTTAGTCATCTTCAGTTCTCCAGATACGCTGCACTCTCTCTGTGATTTTAAAATATCTATAGAACAGAAAGATCAGTTGAAATATTCAGTCTGGCTTTCCTTCTGCGCCACCTCCAAAGCTTTAACAGTCTCTATCCTCTACCCTCCTTTCTCACCCTTAGCACTCCTCTTCAGCACTTTCTTCGCTTTACCTTTTACAGGTTGTTCTGTCCAGTTCTCCTCTCTCCATGCTGCAATAGTTTGTGTTCATGAATTTCAAGAACTTGATTACTGTGACTAATTAACTAATTAATTCAATAATGGAACCTAAAAATTGTGTCATAAATTATTTTCCTGTCCTCATACATTCACATTCATCCAAATCCTTTCTTACTGGTTATGATGACAAATCTCCTTCCCTTTAAATCACTTCTGTGTTTCAGCTACCTTTTCTTCACAGAATTACCAAGTTTTTACCCTAACCTTCAAGACATTGTACACATTCATTTCCTGCTGCTCAGCTGCTGCTGCTATCTTTTTGTGTGAACTTTCATTCTGATGCATTCTGCCAATGTGTCAAGCTTTGAGTGCTTATTTAATGTCTGACTTCTATTACTGACTTTACACTCACTTGTGCTGATACTTCATGTATATTTTTATTGCATTGGACTAATCTGTAAGGCTGCAGCAATTTCCTTCTTCAAATTCTGCCTTCTTTCTTTGTGTTAGAAACACTAATTTACTAATGAAAGCTGTATCAAGAATCCAAATCCCTGTATTTTCAAATTACAGATGGCTTTGCAGGATTCAGAAGATATCTGAATGTTTTCCTGTTATCCTTGTCTTTCCTTGTTCCATAATGCTTATTGAACTTTTTAGTTACATTAAAAAAAATAAAGTTAGGGAGCTTACATCTGCAGAAGCTTCATCTTGTTCATCATGCAATCAAATTGTTTTCCTATATCTATCTAAAAAATAATGTTAATTTTCTATCCTTTGGGGCACAAGCAAACCCAGCCTGGGATTGCTGGTGAAGGTGCTCCAATGGCAGGGTGGATCATATGCCACTGGTGTGTGACACAGGCACCTTGGGACCCTGGTCTGGCTGAGTCTTTCTTGGGGAGCCTGCACACGGTGTTGTGGTGAGCACCCCCAGTATTCTGGGTGCCTGCTGTCTCATCTTGCTTTGTTCAGGGTCAGTTGTGAAGCTGGCAGTACAGCCTTGATTTGACACTGGTGTAGGCACCCAAGCAGCATCTGAACTGTAACCTTCTGTTCCAGCACTGCAATGGTTGCTTGATGGTTGCTCAACATGAGGAGGAACTTTTTCACTGTGAGGGTCACAGAGAGTTGGAACAGGCTGCCCAGAGAGGTTGTGGAGTCTCCTTCTCTGGAGACTTTCAAGACCCATCTGGATGTGTTCCTGTGCGACCTGTGTTAGATTCTATGATCCTGCTCTGACAGGGGGTTGGACTTAATGATCTTTGAAGGTCCCTTCCAACCCCTAACATCCTATGATCCTATGATCATATGTAAGTGTATTTCTTCCCCTGCCCCCTGCTTAACTGTATGTGGCTTAGCTAACTGAACGATTTTCCTTATCTATGTTTTGAAATACCTAATTATTAAATACAATTATTAGATTTTTGTTAGTTTTTAGGTGTTTTTTTCCCCTCCAGGAGAAAGAAATTCTGACTGATGAAGTCTGACAAGTCAGAAAATGAATTCCTAATTATAATGCTGGCTGTAAGCACATTTAAGTACATCTTATTAAAACTTTGAGGGATGTCAAAGGAGTATATCTACAACCTGAAGATATTTATTTTCTTGCTTCTCTAGAACTTGGAAAATAAGTTAGAAGGCATGAATGGAAAACAAGGCAAGGAGCCATTGGAATTACATTGAATTTCTCATTATTAAAATTTACATTTCAATGATTTAGCAATTATATAAAAAGCATAGACACAATATTTAAATTATAAAAATATTGTAATGCTTCATACGCAACAAAATAACTTATGAAGAGTCTATGGAAAGATAGTTATAGGGTCTTTTTTAGCCATAAAGAAGTACTCGAGACAGCACATAGATGGTAAACAAACATGCCTAAGAGCAAGTATATAAATCAAGCAGAATTAATAAAGCAAACCAAGTGTCTAAGTATGTAACCTTAAGGTAAAATGTTTAGCTTTGCCTGAAAAATGAAGCAACTTGTCAACATTTGTAATAGTGCCCTTGGGTGTTCATTGCAGCATCACAAGGTCACATCTAACCAAAATTTCTCTTTAAGAATGTGCAACAGGACTTTGTTAATTTGCTCCCATTTTTTCTTTCAGCCAGGGGCATTTTTCTTGATCCTGAATGCCCGTAGAGCTTAGAAAGAATTTGAAAATCACCACAGCTGAGCGACTTGGCTTGGAGTATGAAACATCATAACTGTGTGAGTGACAGAGCACTGCAACAGGGTGTCCAGAGAGGTGGTGGAGTCTCCTTCTCTGGAGATACTCAAAACCTGCCTGGATGCAGTTCTGAACAAGCTGCTCTATGTGAATTAGATGATCTTCAGAGGTTCCTTCCAAACCCTACTGTTTTGTGATTCTGTGATCTCTAGGGAGGCTGAGTGGCCATCCTAAGGCATGAGCTGGACACAGCTGGCAGCCCCAGGATCTATGTTGCTCACATTGTGTTACTAGCAACATCATGTTGTGGTGCCATCATTCTTCAACAGAGAGCTGGATTGACCTAGGAGATCCTATGAAAGAAACTGGGCTAATAAAATGTCTAGAACAGAGGTCACTGGAAGCATGCCTTGAACAGTTTTGTCATGCAGTGGAATAGTGAGCCCCGTTGAAGACATTTTCTTGCCTACCAAGACATCCTCATAGCAATTCCTCCTTGTGGTTCTTCAGAGAAGTTAATACCTGCCCTAAGGAAAAGGAACCAAAGGACAATTTTGAAAGGAGGCTCACAGTAAAAGTGATTAGACCAAATTATTGGTAGGGGGCCAGAATGACATCTGATGCAGACTGCAAATCAGGAAAGATGATTTGTAGAGCTTGCCCCTTTTGAGCATTTATTATAGTTAAGTGTAGCTGCCAGGGTTCATTGCTTGTGTTGTGGATCTCACTCTGACAAGTACTGCTCTTTCTTCACTATCAGGACCTACTCTGCAATGGACATCACAGTGTGGACATATTAGCTTCATTCAAACCTGCAATAATTTCTAAGTATTGTTTAAGCTCATAACTGAATCAAATTGTATTTAAGTGCCATTTAAGATGGAAGACTGTTTCCTGGAAGTGACTGCTGTGCACATTAAGGTTTTGTTCTCCTAGTTCCCTGCTTCATCCTTCACAAGGGTTTTAAAAAAATCCTATTCTTACCCTTGATGAAATTCCCTTAGTGCAGGTATTTTATTGCCACACGTACTGTAGAAACAGGCTATACAAAACTCATAGGCAAGGGTGTGCCATGCATTGCTGGAATCACAGACATCATGATAGTTAATTCTATGTGTAAGTAAGTGTTTTGCTGGATCAGGGCCTGCATCTGTTTAAAAAAAAACAAACAAAATTAACCAAAAACTCCCAAACAAATTATGTTCAACTATAACATAAGTAAAAAGTTACTATCATATTAGCTAGTAGAAGCGTTTAATGTAGAAAGAAGAATGGGGAAATATAATTTAATTTCTCTGTGACTAAGTATATGAGATTTTTTTTCTAAACAACATCTTGTGTAGTAATATCAAACTAGTTAACACATTTGTTTGTCCTTGATAATCAAGTAGCTAAATGATCAGTGTCCTGGTTTGAGCTTCCAGCTCTAGACAGAATATAGATTTACCCCCAGAGGAGTAAATAAAAACACTTGCACAGAATTGGAAGTTAATAACAATAATATTTATGAAAGTAAACAAAGTACAAAAGGTATTAAGGTAAAAGAACTATATATACAAAACCAGAATCAGCAATGGACTAGGCCCCACTACGCAGTAAAAAAGCTTCCCACCAGCAAAGCCTCCCACCCACACAGCCAAAAACGAAAGCAAGAGCCAAGAGAGTGAACTCCAGAAGCTCTGCCTCTTAAATAGAGATTATGCAGGAAAAGGAAGAGAATTACATGCTACATTATTTGGTGCCTCCCCCTTGGGGTGGACTTTCCATCTTCCCTGGGAGGAGTTCTGCTCTATGGTACAACAGTTACCACTTAACCTACAACAATCAGATATTTCCAACTTTAGTAAAGAGTGTATAGCTCAAACAAGGAAATGTTATTTATTGATGAGGAAAAGTATGCCTTCATGTCAAAAACAAAATCATAAACCACATTTTTGTTTACTAGTGGTATTTCTGAGAAAAAGAAAAATGTTTTTTTTGGAGATGTTACTTTTCATGCACTTCTATAGATATTGCACATGCAATTACTGTATAAGAAATAAAAATTGCATTCAGACAGTCATTTTGATTCCAATGAATGCTGCATTAGATTCTAGAAGAATGTTAGTTTGAAGGTAAGTAGCAATTCTGAATTGTTACAATACCTGCTGCTTTCTAGGCTGCCTATAACATTTATGCTTTCTGCATTAATAATTTCAGAAGCACATCATTACAGCTTTTGTATAAAAGCTGTGAATAAACTGAATATATTTTGGTATATATACATTTTTTTTTTCCTAAATAAAGTACTACTTGTCATCTGGCAAAATTGACATTTTGCTGACAAGCTTTAAGAGAAAATTAGGTCCTTTTATTAATGGTACATGTATATAGAGAAATTTCTATTTTCAAAATGAGATTTAGAAAACAAACAATATTTTAGTGAATAAATTACATATGGAATGTATTTCTGTTTGTTGGAAATGTTATGTGGAAATCATCAAGCAATACAATAACTTATTAATACAATATCATGAATAAATAAGCAGATAAAGTTCTCAGACATCCAAAAGAGAATAAAAACTTTATTATGTTTTAGATTAAGTTCACTTATTAAATAGTTATTTTTGGCATATTCTTTCTATGGGAAATTTACCTGTATTAGAATCATAGAATTTTCAGGCCTGGAAAGGACCTCAAGGATCATCTAGTTCCAACCCGTCTGGCATGGACTGGGACACCTCACACTAGATCAGGTTGCTCAGAATCCCATCCAGCCTGGTCTTAAAGCAAAGAAATTCTTCTTAACATCCAATCTGAATCCACCCATTTCTACTTTTGCTCCATTCCCCTAGTCCTGTCACTAACCGACATCCTACAGCTTTCTTGTAGGCCCCCTTAAGATGGGTAGGTAAGTTATCCACCTCTAATCCATATGTGCTAATTTATGGTTGTCTGCTGGTTTGTAAAATAAATCCCCCAAACTAGTACTGTAAATACCCATCCTTCTATACTTATTTGAACCTGATAGTTGCTCATGCTAAAAGTCTTCTCAAATGCTGAATAGCTGTAATTCACAGCTGCTTCAAAACCTTCAGATGTGATTTGGGTCACTCGTTTTTATCTCATTTTATAAAAGTGCAATGCCTAGGTCTGTATCTTTTGTTTCATGACATTTTGAATGATGGTCACTGAAACTTGGATGACAGTCTCTTTGGAAGAATATACAGTAGGACATATACATGCTAAAGGGAAGATTTGTTCTTGAACAAATAGAGATTTCCATAATTATGTCCCTATTAATCATATACTAGATACCATCAGAAAACTCTGTCCAATATAGAGATTGGGCAACCACAAAAGTTTTAGATCCCAAGCTCCTTTTCTTATTTCACTGATATTCAAAAGCTGCAAGTATCATTATTTTGTTAGAAATCACCCTCATTCACCCTAGTTACTGTAAGTAAACATATAATTAAAAGGTGGAAGACATTACTGATACCAAATTAATCTTTTGAGAAGTTGTGTTCTGCTAGGGTTAAGTGTGCTTGTAAGGAAACCTTACTGCAGCTACAACCATATAGGTGGTTAGCACAATGCAGCAGTAGAATATACGTGTCAACAAGTAGGGAATGAATACAGGGAAATTAATATGTTTTAATATATTTTTGTTCCCTAATTTAACATCATAGGAGGTGTTGATAGAACTAATACTTGAACTTCCTAAAATCTCTTTTCAGATTTTGCTTCATCTCTTAGTCTTTGTTATGCTGAGAGCTATGGGCAATATTTATCTCTCTCTCTCTCCCACATACTCTTAGTTGATGAACAATCTCCATAGGACGCTAGTAAAGTAAGTTATTGCTTCTGCCTTCTGCAAATCTGACATTATTAACTATATTCATCAACAGTGACTCATGCTACCATATTCAGAGAAGTCTGTATTTTCAGGTAGTGCATGAATGCAGTGCATGAACATAGGAGATGATTTGAATCTGTCAGACATGAGAAAGCATGCTGCACATCCATCGGTTATGAAAATTAGGAAGATTAAATTATTAACAGGCAGAGAGTGTTGGCAGAAATTTTATCAGTGTAATCTTTGCTCCAGTAAGATCAATTAGATAGATACTTTCCCTTTAAATAGTCTACATAACAAGGATGAGAAAAGAAAGTAACTAGTCACTACATATATACAAGTTTTCAATGCATCTTTTGTTTGTTTGTTTGTTTGTTTTTTGTTTTGTTTAGTTTTTTTTTGAGATGGATAAATGCTTCAGGAATGGGTTACATCTTTCAATGAGGCTGTGAGGACAGCACAGCTCTGCTCCTCATTCTGCCCTCCACCTCTAAGCACACTGTATATTTGGGAAAGCACAAATATCTTTATAAGATCCAGGAGGCAAAATCCCAAAGGTACTCCACTTCAGAGGGTAGCAGTAGCACACCTTTCCCTCTGCATAGCTAGAATAACTCATGTAAATCCTGTTTTTGTCTGGTTTTCTTTTCATCCTTGCTCACCTTGAGGAAATGTGAAGGAACAAGCTTATGCTTGAGAGTAGCAATTGTATTTTCATCTGTCCAGTACTGAAATGAAGGATGATTCTCCACTCCTAGTTACAGAAAAGTTTGTCAAAATGTGATGATCATATCAAAGGCTCAATTCTCTCTATTTTTGTCTTCTATTATTCATTCAGAATGAAGTAATTGTCTGGCTTTGTGCTTAGTCATTGAAAACGTATAGAGGCAACAGTCTTCAAAAGACAAAAAGTTAATATCATTATTGTTCCCTAATGACTTTGTTTGATTTGAGGATTAATATGTTGCAAGTGATGTTTTGTGCTGGTGGTGTATGATTTCATGTGCAAAAACCATTGTGTAATGTATATGTATAACAGACCTTGGCCATTGCTCTAGCCTTTTTTGTTCCCAGTAGAAACTGTACATTGGTCACAAAGCTTTTGCCAGTTTCTCTAGGGCTGGTGAAGAGTTTTTTTTTTTTATCTTATCTGCCTGATATGCACAATTCTTACAAAATCTATTTATTCAAACATCATGCAGATTAAAAAATAATTTTCATTCCAGAGAATTGTTCTGAATCTGATGTGTAGAATTTCTTTAGATATGTTGTGCTTTAGTTTTGAACTAAGAAAGTTTAGGTAGTCGTTCAAGATATTAATCTCTTCTTTAATTGCGTGGCAAAACTACATGAAACTCTATTTTATATCTCTTATTACGCTCAACAGAGTATTGAGAGCATTGGGAAGTAAAGAAAGTGTCATTTTGCCACCATAAACCTCTGTGATACAGTCAGACCTTGATCTTGTCTGCAGTTCTGGTCTCTGCATCTCAAGAGAGATGTAGAACTATGAAAAAAATGTGCAAATTGCCCAAGGCATTCAGAAGCTGTCTTTGAAGGTTAGAATGTCTGGACTATTCAGTTTGCAACAGAGAAGACTGAGGGGAGGCATGAAAAAAAGCATCATGCAGATGATGGTAAGATAAAAGCATCTCTATTGTTCACCAAATCACACAGTACAGAAACCTGGGGGCACTGGTTAGTCCTGATATCATCTTAAAAAGATTTTAAAGTATTTTTCACAATGGATGATAAACTTTGAGAACTTTTGGCCAAAGAAGGTTGGGAATAGCAGATGGTATCAACTGGTCAAAAATGTCAAAGAATATGTATCAAATGGAACAATCAGGAATATTGCCTTCAATATGCCTAATTCTGTAGTGGCAGGTCTTACGGAGTAAGAAGAATGGCTATCAGAAAAAGGCCAGACTTCACCACTGTCAGAAAACAAATCCTCTGCTGGATAATTAGCTGAATCTATCAGGATAGATAGCATGATCTTCCTATTATCTTGGAAAGTGCTTCAATTACTACAATCTAACTCTTCTCAATAATACTGACTTTATTTATTTTTTCCCCCAATATTGTGATAAACATACTTTTGTTGTATTGAGAATACTCCCTCTGAATTCTTCAGTGAACTACAAGGAACTTTCTTTTGGGTCTTTTTGCATATCTGTTCTGACGGAAATTTTACCACTATCTTTTTGTCGTAATTTTCTTCATGTCTTTGCATTTGTTAAATAATTCTCAAAAGTTTCTCAAGTGTTTAAGGTAATCAGACTTCGGTTGTGACTTTAATAATGTCTTTACAACATAATACCAATAGCAAACTGTTTATCTCAATGATGATGACAGCACATGCTGTTATACAGGGCAGTGTAGTTCCATTGAGTTACATGAAAAAGCTGACGTAATAGGGCTCCACATATCCTGAAGAATATTTATCTGCTACAAGTTCAAAAGACTGACCCTAAATTCCCACTGGAGATGATTTCTGACAGGGCCAACTCATCTTAATTAACTTTAGTCTTCTCTGTGTCTAGCTGAAACTACACTTTGTTTACCAAATCCATTGACTAAGGCACTCTGAGACAGTCTGAGACTGGAGCATGATTACTGCAACCTTGCAAGGTTTATGCACCACATGATATAAAGTCAGCTTTTGGAAAGAAAGAAAGAGACATTTATTCGTGTGTGCTGAGCACTACTTTACTAATAATTTTGAGTACTTCGAATATTCATGTAAATTAGTATAAGCAATGTACAGACCTGAGATTTGGATGCTAAAATAAAACTTTTTCAGACGTCCGTGTAAAATCTTTTTATCAATGCCTTAGCTCTTAGGGATCTCTTTAAAAAACATTTTTTAAAGTATCTGAGAAACAAAGTTTGAATTTGTTAAAGAAGTAGGTACCAGTCCAACCTTTTCTGTGAGATTTAATTCTGCCTCACCATCAATATCTCTCTTTTTATCTGCAAATCTCCAAATTCATTGTCCCATTCCTAGAAAAATAGCTAGAAAACTGATCAAGGACTTTATCAGTGAAAGTGATTTTTGACTGGTTTCATTTATTTGCTCATTAGATCTTTTGTTTGTTTTTCTGAATGAAACAACTCTTACATGGTTGTCCAGGGAGGTGGTGGAGTCACCAGCCCTGGAGGTGTTCAAGAAGCATGTGGACATGGCACTTTGGGACATGGTGCAATGGCCATGGTGGTCTTAGGTTGATGGTTGGACTTGATCTTCGAGGTTTTTTCCAGCCAAAACAATTCTATGAGTCTACTTTTCCTGCCTTTTCCAAGATCTCTCTTCATAATGGGTACCTCGCTCAGAGAGATCGCTGTGCAAAACCATTAGTTATGAGACGTAATTATGACTTTGGAAGCTACATGTCTCCTGTTGACATGAGGTGTCATTTGAGGCTTGTTTTATTTATAAGGAATTCCTCAATTAAATCTTCTTTTTTAATTCGTCCCTTTCTGTGCTTTTAGTAAATTGCTGGCAACAATAGTGGCAAACTACCAAAACCAAAAAAGTTTATACCTAATGACAGTTTAGTTCACTTTAGCACACTTCTCCATAAAGAACTTTTCTATACGTATTTCCTGTTCTGAGTTGCACTTAAACAGTTTTTTGTTCTTAAGCATTTGGAACTTATCTTTGATACTGAACATATAATTTTCACTTTGCAGTAATTTTAAAGGACTAATTTTTTTTTTCAAACTAATTATCTTCTTACATTTACAAAACTGTCATTTCCCAATGAAGTTACTTAATATTAAGGTATAAATCAGGATATATTATGAAGCACAAATTACTCAAATCTCTATTGCCCTTTTCTGTTCCTACCTGAGTAACGTGGGTGTAAAATACTTCCAATTCTGGAATTCTGGCATTTGTACAGTCTTTGCACTTGAGCTTCATCTGATTTCAAATAAATGACTACACAGGTTGTGGGCTCAGGGATGTAATTCCACAGGTTTGTTTCTAGAACCCATAATTACACTCATCATCATCCCCCTAACTTCTGATCCAAATTCATTGTGAGGTATAGAGTTATTTTTATTTTTTTCTCAAGCTAGGCCTTGAAGTCAGTCTTAGAAAGATCTTTGGAAGGCAAACTACAATCTCGTCTAGCAAACTACTTACACATGTGCTTACTCTTGTCAGTCCTACTCGTCCCCTGCCACAGTAGGATCACCAAGGGCAAGTCACACAGAAACACATTCAGACGTCTGGACATCCAGACAAGTCTTGAAAGTCGCTAGAGAAGGAGACTCCACGACCACTGTACAGTTTGTTTCAGTGCTCCATCAGTCTCACAGTAAAGAAGTTTTCCTCATGTTGAGGTGGAACTACCTGTGTTCTAGTTTGTATCCACTGACCCTTGTCCTACCCCAGGACACCACTGAAAAGGGACTAGTACCTTCTTGACAATCACAGTTAAGATATTTTTAAGTGTTGTAAGATCCCCTATCACTCTTCTCTTCTACAGGATAAACAGCCCCAGGTCTCTCAGCTTTTCCTCATAAGGCAAATGTTCTGGTCCCTTAATCATTCTTGCAGCCCTCTGTTGGACACTCTCTAGTATATCCTTGTCCCTCTTGAGCTGAGGATCCCAGAACTGGACACAATACTCCACATGTGGTCTCACCAGGGCATAGTAAAGGGGGAGAAGAAATTGTCTTGATTTGCCACACTCTTAATTCAGCCCAGGATAATACTGGCTTTCTTGGCCACAAGGGCAGATTGCTTTAGGATAAATTGTTATCCACCAGTATGTCAAGGTCCTTCTCCATGGAGCTGTTTTCCAGCAGGCCAGCCTCTAGTCTGTACTGGTGCATGGTATTGTAACTCCCTAGGTGCAGGAATCTACTTTTACTCTTGTTGAACCTAATTAGGTTCCCCTTTGCCTAGCTCTACAGTCTGTCCCTGTCTCACTGAATGACACCATATCTATGTGTCTAAACACCTTCAGGGTGTTTTAACACCTTCAGGTGATTTAACCACCTCCCTGGGGAACCTATTTCAGTGTTTCATAACCCTTTCCATGAAGAAGTTTCTTGTAATATCCAATCTAAAGTTCCCATGGTGTAACTTGAAGGCATTTCATCTTATCCTATCACTTGTTACTAGGAACAACTGGTCCCTAGTAAGGGAACTGGTTAATATTCAAACATTACCTCCCCCAAGCTCAAGAGAAATGTATTCCCTTGAAAAAAAATCAAGTAAGGCAAGCAGAAGACCTGCATGGATAAGCAAGGGACTCTCAGTAAAACTCAAAAACAAAAAGGAGGTTTACAATATGTGGAAAAAAGGACTGGTCAATTGGGAGGATTATAGAGATGTAGCCAGAGAATGCAGAGATGCAACAAGGAAAGCCAAGGCCCTCCTGGAAATGAATCTCACCAGAGGGGTGAAAGAGAACAAGAAGAGTTTTTTTCAAATACATCAATGATAAAAGGAAAAGCAGGCAAAAGGTGGGGCCACTGCTGAATGAGGTGGGAGTTACAGTAACTGATGATGCAGAGATGGCAGAGCTGCTGAATGCATTCTTTGCCTCAGTCTTCACTCCTGAGACCATCCCTCAGGAACCTCAGTCTCTAGAAGCAAGGGAGCAGAACTGGAGAGATGTAGACATTCCTCTGTTCAGTCAGGAAAGGGTTAGAGATCTCTTATACAATCTCAAGACACACAAATCCATGGGCCCTGATAGGATGCATCCACAAGTGCTCAGAGAGCTGGCTGATACAGTTGCTGAGCCTCTCTCCATCATCTTTGAAAAGTCCTGGAGAACAGGAGAGGTGCCTGATGACTGGAAGAAAGCAAATGTCACTCCAGTCTTCAAAAAAAGGCAAGGAGGACCCAGGCAACTACAGACCAGTCAGCCTCACCTCCATCCCTGGAAAGATGTGGGAGCAGCTCATCCTGGAGGTCATTTCTAACCACATGGAACACAAGAAGGTTATCAGAGTAGCCAACATGGATTTACCAAGGGGAGATCCTGTCTAACTAATCTGATAGCCTTCTATGAAGTTATGACCAAGAGGGTAGATGAGGGAAGAGCAGTGGATGTCATATATCTTGACTTCAGTAAAGCTTTTGATACTGCCTCCCATAACATCCTCATAGAAAAGTTCAGGAGATGTGGCACAGATGTTTGGTCAGTGAGGTGGATTGCAAACTGGCTCCACAACAGAGTTCAGAGGGTCATCATCAGTGGCACAGAGTCAACTTGGAGGCCTGTGGCAAGTGGTATTCCCCAGGGATGGGTACTGGGTCCAGTTTTGTTCAATATCTTTATCAACGACCTGGATGAGGGCATTGAGAGTACCCTCAGCAAGTTCACTGATGATACAAAACTGGGGGGGTTGGCTGACACCCCCTCAGGCTGTGCAGCCATCCAGCGTGACCTGGGCAGGCTGAGAGCTGGGTGCAGGCAAACCTCATGAAGTTTAATAAGGACAAGTGCAAGGTCCTACATCTGGGGAGAAATAACAACAGGCACCAGTACAGGTTAGGGGCTGCCCTGATGGAAAGCAGCTCCACAGAGAAAGACCTTGGAGTGCTGGTGGACAGCAAGTTCTCCATGGAACAACAATGTGCTCTTGTGGCCAAGAGTGCCAATGGGATCCTGGGATGTATCAAGAAAGGTGTGTCCAGCAGGTCTAGGGAAGTTCTTCTACCTCTCTACTCTGCCCTGGTCAGACCACACCTGGAATACTGCATCCAGTTTTTGGCTCCCCAGTTCAAGAGAGACAGAGAATCCAACAGAGAGCCACGAGGATGATTAGGGGACTTGAGCATCTCCCCTATGAAGAGAGACTGAGAGCCCTGGGGCTGTTTAGTCTTGAGAAGAGAAGACCGAGAGGGGATCTGATCAATGTCTATAAATACGTGAGGGGTGGGTGTCAAGTGGAGGGAGACAGGCTCTTTTGGGTGGTTCACAATGATAAGACAAGGAACAATGGGTTCAAAGTAGAACATAGAAGATTTCACCTCAACATGAGGAGAAACTTCTTTACCGTGAGGGTGACAGAGCACTGGAACAGTCTCCCCAGGGCAGGTTGTGGAGTCTCCTTCTCTGGAGGTTTTCAAAACCCACCTGGATGCATTCCTGTGTGGACTCTAAGTGATGCTGCTCTAGCAGGAGTGTTGGACCTGATGATCTCTTGAGGTCCCTTCCAACCTCTTATATACTGTGACACTGTGATACAACAGACCAACACTTACTTTGATGCAACCTCCTTTCAGGTAGTTTTAGAAACAATAACATCCCCCCTCAGTCTCCTTTTCTCCCATCTAAACAACCCTCATTTCCTCTGCCACTCCTCATAAGATCTGTTCTCTAGATCCTTCACCAGTTTGTTGCCTTTCTCTGGACCCGCTTCAGGACCTCAATGTCTTTCTTTTAGCGAACACAGTACTCGAGGTGCAGTCTCACCATTGCTCATGGGACAATACTTCCATGGTTCTTCTGGTTGCACTGTGCAGACCAGGATGATGATGGCAGTACCCTTGGGTGTATGACATCCAGCCCCATGGACTTGCGTATGCCTAAGTGATGCAGCAGGTCACTAACCATCTCCTCTTGGACCGTGGAGGCTTCATGCTGCTCCCCATCACTACCTTCCAGTCAGCTGGGTATCCAGCAAACAACTGGTCTTAGGCAACTGGATTGAGATAAAGAAGGTATTGAGTACATAAACCTTTTTCTCATCCTTGACCACTATGTTCCCCCCTCCATCCAATAAAGGATAAAGATTCTCCTTAGCCTTCATTTTATTGATTTGTAGAAGCACTTCTTGTCCCAGGCAGCTGAAGCCAGATTAATTTCCAGCTGGGCTATGGAACTTCTAATTTTCTCCATGTGTAGCTTCACAATAACTTTGTAATCCCCCTGAGTGACCTGACCCTTCTTCAAAAGACCATAAACTCTTGAGTTTTTTTTCCCAGAATGGCAGTAGAATCAATTCAGCCTTCTTCCCTGCCAAATCATCTTTTGGCACATGGGGATGATCTGTTTCTGCTCCTTTAAGACTTCCTTCTTGAGGAATGTCCAGCTTTCCTGGACACCTTGGCCTCTCAAGACTGCCTACCAAGGAACTCAGTCTCTGAAACAGGCCAATGTCTGTCTCCTGGAAGTCCAAGGTGGCAATTCTGCTGTCCCACTCTTTACTTATCCAGCAACTGAGAACTATCATTTCATGATTGCTGTGCCCAAGACATCCTCCAACAGTCACATCACCCACAAGCCTTTCTCTCTTCACAACAGAGCAGGTCCAACAGGGCACCTTCCTTAATTGTCTCCCTTACCAGCTATGTCAGGAATCTGTACACCACACACTCTAGAAACTAGGGAACTGCTCCACCTCAGCTGGGTTCTGTCTCCAGAAGACCTAAGTGAAGTTGAAGCCTTCATGAGAACAAGGGCTAGTGAATCTCCCAGATGCCTAAATATATGTTATCTGTCTCTTTATCCTGGCTGAGAGGTCTATAACAGACTCCCTCAGAGATAACTGCCTTGTTGACCTTCCTCCTGATCATACCCATAAACACTCAACCCTATTGTGACCATTGTTAAGCTCGAGACAACCAAAACACTCCCTGACAGGGCCACTCCCCTACCTTTCCTTCCTTTCCTATCACTTCTGAAGAGTTTGTAGCCATTGACTGAAGCACTCCATTTGTGTGAGGCATCCCATCGTGTTTCTATGGTGGCCACTATGTCACAGTTTTCCTAATGAACAATAGCTTCCAGCTCCTCCTTTTTGTTTCCCATAATGTTTTCAGGTACGCTCGTGTTTTCTGACCCATCAATAGCCCTTTCATATTTGTTGCTGCACAGGTCTCTATTCCCTACCTCCACTGATATGACAGACTGAAAGACTTCACTAGCACACCATCCTTCAAATATCATTGTGCTGTTCTTGGGCTTGTTTCTAGCCATTCTAGTCTTATGCCCTACCCCTTTCAAACCTAGTTTAAAGCTCTTTCAAAGAGGCCTTCTAGCTCCTGGGCTAGGATCCTTTCCTCCCTTTGTGACAGTTGTATCCTACCTGTTTCCAGCAGGTCTGGTGTCCTGTAAATCAATCCATGATTAAAGAATGCAAAGTTCTGCCAGTGACACCAAAGCCAGGCATTGATCTGAGGCTCTTCCTGTTTATTCCCTAATCACTCCCCACAACTGGAACACTACCTGTGATCCTGATCCTTTGACCAGTTGTCGTAAGGGCCTGAAATCTCTCTTCATTTTCCTTGGACATCTTGGGTCAAGCATACCAAAACTGCCCATGGCTTGCAATCATGATAAAGTATTCACTGAGAGCATGTCCCTCTTTGGAACTGGGGAGCCTAGAACTGGATGCAGTATTCCAAGTGGGGCCTCACATGGCAGAGTAGAGGAGGAAGGAAACCTCCCTCAATCTGCTGGATATACTCTTCTCAATGCACCTCAGAATGCCATTTACCTTCTTGGCCACAAGGGCACATTACTGTCCCATGGATAACTTGCCCACCAGGACTCACAGGTCCTTCTTGACAGGGTTGCTCTGCAGCAGATCACCTCCTAACCTGTACTGGTGCAGTTTAGTATTCCTTCCCAGGTGCACTCTGCACTTATCCTTGTTGAACCTCATTAGTATCCTCTTTGCTCAGCTCCCCAGTCTGTCTCTTCAATGCTTTGCTATAATGTTCAACCAAACCTCAGTTAGATTACAAGAACTTTATTCTCAGTGAAAAATAAATTAATAATACACTAGCCCTAGAGAAGAGGAATGGGGTAGTTGGTGAAGTGAGGTTACAGTGAAGTGTGTGGAAAAACGATTCATTCAAGCAGTTAGATAAATCTTCAAGGACTACCCCTGACCTGAAAACAGCAGTGTGGTCTTTTCTGTTGTTCAATGGTAGTCATGGATGATAGAAGAACAGTCTTGTTACAGTCTTCTAATTGATCTGGGCTTTGTTAATCTAAATTAATTAAGTTATTCTTTGATTGTAATACATTATTAGTGAAGATCTTTAAAGTGCAGTTAGGAACAGAATAAACAGAGGTAAACGGTAGCTACACAGATGAGTCTACAAGGTGGGCCATGTGTTGAAAAAGATGAAAAGACCATTGAAGGTGGGGGGAAAAAAAGAGTAAAATGTTTATTTTTATGTCTAATGAAAAGTGAGCATAAGTGGTTGGTTATTCAATCTCACCCCTAGACAGAGAGATCTGCTTCATTGTGTCTCATTTTAATTCAGTGACTCCAATACAGGCTTTGATTAGCTTCAATACCTGAGGATAAGCAATTAGTAAATAGATGAGGGAAAAGCATAAGAAAACGTTGGACAAACCTTAAGCCATATCAAATAAGAAGTATAAAAAGATTTGTTTCAAATAGAGCTGGCAAATGCAAGAAGCCAATACCTACAAGAAGATGCTAACAATGTTTTTAAGTAAAAACTTCTAGAAATATATGTATAACAGAAGAATTCATATACAGGATAAATAAGTTACTTATCAGGAAGGTTTACAGAGTTTTCTGAGCAATCCTCCATCAATGTTAATATCAGTCTGTGTTTTGTAAATACAGTTGAAAGATCTACAAATGTTCTGTGTCCCCCTTGTTACATGGCAATATTGGGCCAGCCATGGGTTGCTTCCAGTGGTAATACAGTTCTAACACTCACCTTACGCACAAGTGGCCATCACATTTTCACTATTTTTTTTAATTAGTAATTATAAGAAAAGCATAATGAACTAACCTACATATAGGCATATGACAGAAGGGCAAATGGATAATTCCCCTGCTTGTAGTAGACCTAGAACCAGATGCTGTACTGGAAAGGATGGAAATTCAACAAATAGGTAGTATTGGCAACTTCGTAGTTTAAAGCATATAACTGATGTCTTCAAAATTCCTAAGAACTCACTTAAAGTCATCAATAAGAAACAATATTTTAGAAAATTTCCTTACTGTCTTTTGTATCTGCAACCAAATGTGTTTGTCCCAATTTCCCCCCAGTAATTATGAGAGGTTTAGTTTGCTTTTCTCTTTTTAATTGAGATGGATACTCATGTATATCCAGGAATCTACAGCTTGGAAAAACAACAACAAAAAACGTAAGTAAACAAACCAAACCTAAACCAAAACAAAAATTACCAACCAACCAACCAAAAAA
Organism: Indicator indicator; assembly: GCF_027791375.1. Classification (NCBI taxonomy): domain Eukaryota; kingdom Metazoa; phylum Chordata; class Aves; order Piciformes; family Indicatoridae; genus Indicator; species Indicator indicator. The sequence continues at coordinate 38,634,550 of NC_072011.1, forward strand.
ACTGACCTACCAACCAAAAGAAAGAGGTGCAACAGGGAAGTGAGAACCTAAACAACTGGGCAAAATAAATTAATATTATCTCCACAGGCATGGCATGTGAAATGTCAAGTTCACTCCATAGGAACTAAGGAAAAATTATAGTAATTATTACTGAACAGTAATAGTTATCACCCTGAAAATTGTAGCTAGGTTTGGATCCCAATATGCCAAAGATCCATATGCCCAGCTGCACAAATTCATAGCATACATTTCCCAAGCTTGTAATCTAAATCAAACAGGTGTGATGACATATCAGGTTGTCTCAAAAGAGATGGGAACTCGAAGAGAAGAGCAATACAGTTAGAGGGAAAAAGCTGATAGGGGAGACTGAAATCAGGACCTATTCCTTTGAAAGGTTGACCTACCCATAAGATATTTGTAATATTACATGGAAGAAAGGGTTGTGTCCTTCTCTGTACCCTTGTATAGCACAGAGCAAAAGACCATATATTATAATGTATATGTATTTTTCTGATCACTACCTTTGAATAGAGACCTTGATCAAGTTTCTTCCATACCTGCTAATCTTTTCAAATCCTTGTTGCTCCTACTTGTTTAGTCTTGAAAAAAAAAAATCAAACAAAATCAAACAAAAAAATTAAAAAACCCCAGAAAAACCCATCTTTTTGAAGAAGCTCTCTTTAACATAGTATGATAATTCCTTTTGGGCCTCTAAGTTCACTGGATAACTATGAATTTATCTTAACACACAAAATAAAATAACTAGATTAAAAAAAATTTAAAGGTATATAAGTCATATAGTAACTGGTTTACTTCAGCTTCAATTTAAAATAATATGTGCTGGGTTTCTTGTCTCAAACATCAAGTTTTAAAAAAAAATACAATAACTTTAACTACATCCTGAAGGTAATTCATCTAGATCAAAGAGAGTTACAGGAACAAGAAAATGTGCCAGAGGTAAAAACAAAAAGAAATGAAGTAATTTCCCTCTTAAATTACTTTCCCATATAATTTTTTGCTGTTGTTCATGTGTGCTGTCTTTTGATAGAGATTATGAGTTTTCATCTTCTGCTGACTACTATCAGCATAAGTATTTTTTGTTTTCCAAGTGTTTCTTCTATAACATCACTTATGAAAATCCCTTCACCAGTTCACAGAATCACAGAATCGACCAGGTTGGAAAAGACCTCAGAGATCATCAAGTCTGACCTATTACCTAATACCTCACACCTCATGACAGCTAAACCATGGCGCTAAGTGCCTCATCCAGTCTTTTCTTGAACATCTCCAGGGACTGTGACTCCACCACCTCCCTGGGCAGCCCATTCCAATGGCAAATCACACTCTCTGTGAAGAACTTCCTCCTAACATCCAGCCTATACCTCCCCTGGCACAACTCGAGACTGTGTCCTCTTGTTCTGCTGCTGGTTGCCTGGGAGAAGAGACCGACCCCCACCTGGCTACAGCCTCCCTTCAGGTAGTTGTAGAGAGCAATAAGGTCACCCTTGAGCCTTCTCTTCTCCAGGCTAAACAACCCCAGCTCCCTCAGCCTCTCCTCAGAGGGTTTGTGTTCCAGGCCCCTCACCAGCCTTGTTGCTCTTCTCTGGACACATTCAAGCAAGTCAACATCTCTCTTGAATTGAGGAGCCCAGAACTGGACACAGTACTCAAGGTGTGGCCTGACCAGTGCTGAGTACAGGGGAAGAATAACCTCCCTTGTCCTGCTGGCTACACTATTCCTGATCCAGGCCAGGATGCCATTGGCTCTCCTGGCTGCCTGGACACACTGCTGGCTCATGTTCAGCCTACTATCGACCAGCACTCCCAGGTCCCTTTCTGCCTGGCTGCTCTCCAGCCACTCTGTCCCCAGCCTGTAGTGCTGCATGGGGTTGTTGTGGCCAAAGTGTAGAACCCTGCACTTAGCTTTGTTAAATCTCATCCCATTGGCCTCTGCCCACTCATCCAGCCTGTCCAGGTCCCTCTGCAGGGCCCTCCTACTCTCCAACAGATCAACACCTGCTCCTAACTTGGTGTCATCTGCAAACTTACTGATGATGGACTCAATTCCCTCATCCAGATCATCAATAAATATATTGAACAGAATGGGGCCCAGCACTGATCCCTGGGGGACACCACTAGTGACTGGCCACCAACTGGATGTGGCACCATTCACCACCACTCTCTGGGCCTGGCTCTCCAGCCAGTTCTTGACCCATTTCAGAGTGAATCTTTCCAAACCACGAGCTGCCAGCTTTGCCAGGAGCTTCTTGTGGCAGGCGGTGTCAAAGGCTTTGCTGAAGTCCAGGCAGACTACATCCACAGCCTGCCCTGCATTCACCAGGTAGGTAACCTGATCATAAAAGGAGATCAGGTTGGTCAGGCAGGACCTGCTCCTCCTGAATCCATGCTGGCTGGGCCTGATCCCTTGACCATTCTGTAGGTGCTGTGTGATTTCACTCAAGATGACCTGTTCCATAATCTTGCCTGGCACTGAGGTCAGCCTGACAGGTCTGTAATTTCCTGGTTCTTCCTTCTGGCCCGTTGTGCTGGTTTGAGGCCAGACAGATCCTCTCTTGCTCCGAGAAGGACAAAAGAATGACACTCACACAAACGGATTGGAGAGTGATGGAAAGTTTAAATGGAAAAGCAATTGATGAAACTACAGAAAACTACAAAGCATGATGCCAAGAGTATCCCAAAGCATACATAGCCCCTTACATAATACCCAAAGGCTTCCCAATCCTTCCCTTCTCCCACCTGAGGGTACAGCCAAAACCCCCAGGGCTCTTTCTTCCCCTCTCCTACTGCTAGGCAAATCTCAGGATCCAGGTCTGATACTGCCCCCCCATCCTTTCTCCTCCTGGCATTAGGCCTAGACAGGCCTAAGAGGCACTGAGACACTCCCCCACTGTTACCCAATAAGAGAGAATCTCCCACAGGAACAGAGAGGGAAGAAAGAGGCAGAGAATGACTTTCCAGATGGATTTATAGGGGGCAGGATTTATGGGTAGAAATACGCCATGTCCTGTGTCCACCTTATTGGGTGGTCACTTGGGACACCAGAGGTGTAATTTATGTGGCAGTAGCAGGGGGCACCCAGCATAAACTGCCACAACCATCTGGTGGATGGGCATCACACTCGCCAGCTTCCAGTCGTCAGGGACCTGTCCAGGGAGCCAGGACTGTTGCTAAATGATGGAGAGTGACTTGACCAGCTCATCTGACAGCTCTCTCAGCACCCTAGGATGGATCCCATCTGGTCCCATGGACTTGTGAGGATCCAAGTGGCTCAGCAGGTCCCTTACTGCTTCCTACTGGATTACAGAGGGACTATACTGGCCCCTGGCTCCATCTGCCAGTTCAGGAGGACAGTTTTCCTGAAGTAAACGTGTCCCACTATTGAAGATTGAGGCAAAGAAGGTGTTGGAGTGTGGTGGGCTAAGAAAAATCCCTCCCACGCTGACAATGACCAGGCTAACTCAGTTTGGAAGCAAATGAAGCTGTATTATACAAGCAAAACTACAATCTATAATGAAATGCAATGAATATGTACAAATATACATTATTCACAACATTTACAAATATGTAAAATTAACAGAAAAACACAACAAAGACCCCTGGCTCCAGAGGGGCCTGCCTACTCCCCACCCCCTTCCCAGAGCTAGCAGGCAAAGGGGAAAAAAACCAAGAAGCAGAGATTGTTAAACTTAGCTTTTCAAGGTCAGTATGTGGGTGTGCGTTATCTCCCAAAGCCAGAAGAGAAACTCAAACTGCCCAGCAGAGAAATATCAGACAGACAGAGACTGCCTGTACTTTGTTTTGAATACTGACTCTTAAACAATTCTATCTCTCCAATGGAAGTGTTTAGAACAATCATTATTTTGCTTTCATACACCCAATTGTGATTTATTTACATTCTTTTACCTTTCTGCTCGAACTTTGTGAAGAAGAATTAAAAGCACAGCCTTAAAACTACCACAGAAGGGGTTAAGTACCTCTCCCTTTTTCTCATCTTTTATTACTATATTCCCCTCCACGTCCTATAAAGAGTGGAGGTTGTCCTTGCCTCTTCTTTTGCCATTAATATATTTATAGAAATATATTTTATTCTCCTTTACAGACATGGCCAGTCTAAGTTCTAAAGGCTTTTGCCTCCTAATTTTTTTCCTACAAGACCTAGCAATGTTCTTAAAATCTTCCTGGGATACCTTCCCTTTTTTCCAAAGGTGATACACCCTCTTTTTTCCCCTTAATTCCTTTAGAAGCTCCTTGCCCATCCAGTCTGGCCATCTCCCTCATTGGCTCCTCTTCCGGCATATTGGGACAGCCTGTTCTCGTGCCTTCAAGTGTTCTTTCTTGAAGTAAGCCCAACCTTCCTGGACCCCTTTGTTTTTTAAGGGCTGTTTCCTAAGGAACTTGCTGAGTTAGTTCCTTAAATAAGCTGAAGTCTGCCCTTCAGAAGTCCAGTGTGGAGGTTTTGGTGCTGCCCCTCCTGGTTTCACTGTATATTGAAAACTCAATTATTTCATGGTCACTGGACCCCAGGCAGCCTCCAACCACCACATCTCCCACCAGCCCTTCTCTATTTGTAAATAGCAGGCCTTCCCCCTAATTCTTACCCATAGGGACTCAACCTGATCTCTACTTCATGATGTGCAGAGCCTCCCTAATACACAGGGCCACTCCTCCAACCCTTCTCCCTCTCCTGTTTCTCCTGAAGAGTCTGTAGCCATTGATTACAGTGCTCCAGTTGTGAGAGTCATCCCACCATGTTTCTGTGATGGCAACAACATCATAGTTTTCCTCTTGTACCAAGGCTTCCAGCTCCTCTTGTTTGTTACCCATACTGAGTGCATTAGTGTACATACACTTCAGCTGAGCTGCTGGTTTTACTGCTGTCTCTGGCTTACCACCCTCCTTCAGTTAATCTCTAGTACTGCTGTGTTTAACCTCTCCCCCTTCAAGGATAGTTTAAAGCCCTTTCAACAAGCCCCGCCAGCTCGTGTGCCAGGATCTTTCTCCCCCTCTGAGACAGATGTACCCCATCTGTTGCTATCAGGCCTGGAGCCATATAAAGTTCCCCAAGATCAAAGAACCCCAAATTTTGTTGGTGACACCAGCCTCTGAGCCACTTGTTAATCAGGCATGATTTCCTGTTCCTTTCAGCATTCCTGCCTGCAACTAAGGGTATAGATGAAAAACTTGCCTGTGCCCCTGATCCCTCAACTACTTTTCCCAGTGCCTTGAAGTCCCTTTTGATTGCTTTTAGACTTCTGGTATTAACCTAATCACTTCCCACCTGCATATCTAGCAAGGGATAGTAATCAGAAGGCTGTACTACTTTGGGAAGCCTTCTGGTAACATACCTGACCCGGGCCCCAGGGAGGCAGCAGACTACCCTGTGGGATGGGTCCAGCCAATACATGGGGCCCTCTGTTCCTTTCAGAAAGGAAGTGCCAAGGGGGGGACTGATTTGCTCTAGTCAACCCCCCAGATGGTGTTACTTCTGCTTCCAAAATCACCTCAGCCTCAGCCTCTAGTCCCCCATATCTGTTGCACAAGGGCAACTGAGGAGGTGAGGGGGGCTGGAAGGGGTTTCCCTTGTCCCTCCTGACAGGCCACTGTTTCTTGGATCACCTGCCTCTGCTAAACGGGTCTGCAGAGCCTGGTACCACAAATCTAACTCCTTTTCAAATTCCCTTGTAGTCCTTAGTCTTTCTACTTTGTCCTTCAGTTCAGCCGTTAGGTTAAGCAGACCATCGATCTGCTCACACCTAATGCAGGCATTGTCTCTGCCACCCTAAACTTCAAGTGTCAGGTTCCAACACTCATTGCAACCAGTTGCCTGAACACCTGCATGCTTATGTGTGGGCTCTGCTTGGGTAACCACAGTTTTACAAACAGCCTTTGACTGAGTTTTAACCATGGCTCAATTCCTTTCAGGAACTGGCCTTTTCTTTTTTTCTGCCTGGCCTTGTGCTGCTCACCCCTCTCTGCTGCGAAGGCCTCTCCACGTAGCATTCTCCTGCAGGTCTGCTTCTCTCCGTGTTTGAATCTCACATGGTTGCTGTGGCAACCCTCCCTTACTGCATCACTTTCCTGTGCAGGCACATGGACAAGCCTGCCTGGTGGCCCCTCCTCCCCCTTTCTAGGAACCCTCACTTTTGGAGGTCCCCTGTTCACCTGAGAGTAAGAATCAAGTGCAGAAAGCTCCTCTGCAGCCGGTCCTGGTGGTGGGTCCTGCCGATGCTCACCTCTCCACATAGTAGTCTCGCACAGGTCTGCTCCTCCTTGATCAGTAAAATCCGACCACATGTATAAGCTAAAATCTTTTCCCAATGAGAGGTGCCAGCATGTCCTGGAGGTGGCTTCTGCAATATGCTCCAATCAAAAGATGCCAACGTATGTTGTTCTTGGCACACATGGAGCTCACATTGCTCTATGCAGCTAAGGAATTGGTCAGCTAAGGAACCATGCAGCCTGCATGCGTCCAGCAGCTGCCCTCTGAACAGTGGCTGCAACAATTAGCCTTCTGGGCTGCAAGTGTGCATTATTGTCTCATGTCCATCTTCTCATCCACTAATATCCCCAAGTCTTTTTCTGCAAGGCTGCTTGTTATTACATCCTCCCACAGCCTTGTTTAACCTGATGAGGTTCATCTGGATTCAGTCCTCCAACTTGTCCAGGTCCCTGTGGATGACCTCCCATCCCTGGCATGTCAACCACACCACTCCACCTGGTATCATCAGCAAACTTGCTGAGGGTGCACATGGTCCCACCATCTTTATCATTGATGAAGCTATTAAACAACACTGGGTGCAGTATCGACCCCTGAGGGACACTACTTGTCACCTGTCTCCATCTTAACATTAAGCCTTTGACCACCACCTTCTGAATGCAACCACACAATCAATTCTTTATCCACCGAACAGTCCACCCATGAAATCCACATCTCCATGACTTAGAGAGAAGGATGTTGTGGGGAATTGTGTTAAACGCCTTTCAGAAATCTGGATAGATGAAATGCATTTCCCTTCTCTTGCCCACTGGTGTGGTCACTCCATTGTAGAAAGCCACTTAATTGGTCAGACAGGACTTGCCCTTAGTAAAGCCATGCTGGCTGTTTCGAATCACCTCTATGTCCTTTCTGTGCCTTACTCTCAGCAATGTTTTGTAAAATAATATATTTGTGCATCCTAAATCTACAGAAAGGTGTAGGCTGGCAAAATACGGCACAGAGTACTGCATTTTGCACTCATCATATCTTCCATATAGGGCTCAGAAAATGTCTTTAATTGGTTCCCTGAGGTTCTCTTATTTTGAAGATCTGAAACTAGTTGATTTTCTTCATGCATCTCATCTCATGTCATCTTAGAGGACATCAAATAAACTTGTGTTGCAGGACCCCAGATGACCCCCACCCCATATCTGTCCTCTGGGTAGGCTATGGGCACAGTATCTGCAAGCAAGAGAGGTGTATGACGACTACTGGTTTCTCACAGTTGGAAATACTGTCTCAGCAGCATGTGTAAAAAAATGAAAATTACTCCAATTAAAGTGGACTATACCAATAAACAGAGAATGCACAGCAAGAATTGATGGATTAGGTAGGGCAAAACTGTGGTAACCAACTGACTGCAATATGCTCTATTAAATTTAGATAGTGTATTGTACACATGGGTAGGGGGTATGTACTGCAGTCAGCTACTTTGGACTTGTTTTCTATCTTATTAATTCAGTGTTCAGGTCTGAGCTGTTGTAAATTCTTTTTCTTCTCAGTGCATACTGTCAAATATGCTGCCTGGGGAGCTCATAGCTACAATCCTCTTTTAAAGACAGATTTTTAAATTGTTTCTTTCCTTAGTGTTCATTTATTCATCTCTTCTTTTCCTTCTTTTGGAGCCTAGTCATAAAGAGAGCAATATGCATTTAAATTATTATTGCTACAGTGTTGCAAAAGCTGTGTCTATCAGCTGAAGTGAATCGCTAAAACTATTTTATGATTTAAGCTACAGCTTTTTTTCATGTAATTAAGAAGTGTACATGCTCTCTCATTTATGATGGGGGGGAAGAAAAAGTCATCATTCACGTATGCATTCAACATTTTGTATGACACACTATAAATACAAATAAATAATCACTCCAAGGCATGATTAGGTTTTTGGCTAGCATGTTTGAAAAAAAAAAAAAAAAGGACATCACTGCCAAAAAACACCCCAAAAAACAAATAAACCCCCACAGCAATGATAGATAACTGAATGGCAAAAACATTTTTAAACAGTTGTGAGAATGTTTTCCAATGAGATTTCTTCTTTTTTTTTTTTTTAATTCTAGCATTTTTCAACTACTGCTGCTAAATATTGAATGCTATCATTATCCTTTTATTCTGCACGTGAATACTTGGGGCACATTTACCATATATGTGATTAAAGGAAAACATATTACAAGTGTAGTTTTGGTACAGCTTGTTATAAAGCTATTCCTTCATCTATTAGACATTGTGCCTTCTGATTTTGCCAAACTTCCACCCTTTGTGCCACATCAAGCTGGAATTTTTGTACTTTCTTAGAAAAACAGACAATACACTTCAGCTGTTTCTGAGATTAACATTACAAGAACAAATTGTTATTTGGTTAATTTTAAGTAAAATCATGTTAAATTAGATAATTGCTGTTCCAGTACATAGCTGTGAAGGCTTGCCATCAAGAGCTTCATATTTTGCACAGAAACATTCTTGTTCTCCTGTTCCTTTCAGTGCTCATATGAAATAATAAGCACATTTTAAGCATTGAAAGGATTTCTGTACTGAAAGATGTAGATTTTTCCTATCTTTGTATGTTAATGTATAATGCATAGTGTAAACTCAAATTGCCTGTAACATCTGCAGCTGATGGGTAAGGAAAAAGGCAGTTCTAACAAGCATAGACTGAAATGGGTCAAGGAGATACTCCAACATGCTATCAGTAATTCTTCAATGCACAAAACAAAAATAAAGTTGCTGTGAAAGTGGGCAGAGAAGGAAGGTAACTGGAGCTGCAGCGTCTTACCATCCATTACAGAATAGTAAAGGAGCTTAGCCCTACATTCAATATTGATTATTTTTAAAGAGAATTATTATGCAAATGTTTAGAACTGCATGTCTTCTGCAATAAAAAAGCAAACAAAAAAAAAACCTTTATTTATTTTAGAAATAAGGCTGTGTGAGATACCAGGTTTGATTTAGAAGTAATACAGAAGCAGAAACATTTTGGCTATACAGTGAGAAAAATTTTTTATATGTGTGTGAAATAAAACAGCTGGATCTACACTAAATAGAGAGTGGAGTATAAAAGATGTCGTTATACACAAAGAGGGTCTAGTTTTCCAAAGGGGGAAAACTTCTGTCTGGTAGAAGATCCTAGCAGCACAGTAGTTTACATGGTTTACAGCCATATGCTTTAATGCCATATAATGCTCTTATGTATGACTCTGAAATTCACAGGATACCCACCTGGAAGAAAGAAGCTAAAAACTGGTTTGCAGGAAGTTCTGAAATTTCTCTAAACTACAAGTGCAGCAAATCAGCACAACTTTGGCAGGGGACAGACTGCAGTGGTTCAATAGCAAGTTGTACTGCATCCCACTACAGCCAGGACAAATACTACAGCCAGGACAAATGCTGCAGCCAGGAAGATCCTTTGCTAATTTTCCCACCCTATCATTAAAGTTTAAATGAATCCTCATTGTCTGGCCGTGGAATAGACTATTAGTATAACCTGTATTGCTCCAAGCCATTTTCTGACAGCTTTTCATCTGCTGTATTTGCTTTGATTTAGGCCATTAAGTGCAACAGTTTAACTAGATGAATAAGAAATACAGTGTTTCTCTGCAATATATTAAAGTAATCTATAGAAAAATTCTGAGAAATAGAATTTGGAGAGAGAAGTAACTTAAATCAGAAGAAAGTCTAAGACCAGCAAAAGGCTAGATATCTATGTCATATAGCTCACATAAAATCTCTTGACTTCTTCAGTGCTTTCAGAGAAAAACTGTCCAGTTTCACAACATTAGAGATTATTAGGCAAAAATAGTGAGTTTTTACTTTACTTCATATGTAAATACCACAATGAAATTTCAAGTGGAACTCATCAGATCAGCCATATTTGGGTATTATATTATCATATCTCTTTTTAGCATAAGCTTTCAGAGACATTTAGAAACAAGTGCCACTACCCAATACCCTACTTCCTATCATTTTGTACAGCTTGTCCTGATATTTCATAGTTTATCCTTCACCTAGTCCTTTTCTTTTCCCTAAATCTAATGTCTCAACAGTAATACAAGACTTTAGTTCAAATAAAATAAATAATGGATATGAAGTAATGTGCCAAGTATAGCATCTACCTCCGGCACGAAACATACATAACTGTCAGATTATCAAGTTAATGAAATAAATGGGACAGAATTAAGAGTGTTTTTAAGTCCCAGAAATCTCAGCTATCTTAGAAATTTATGGGATTTCATTTCACTTCTATAGATCAGAAAGAACTTGGTTGAGTTTCTGTAATGGTTATTGCAGTAATACAAGACTGCAGGATCGGAGCCCTCTTTTTCTAGGTTGTACACAAACATGATCTACAAATGCTACAAACTTAGCAGGCAAAATGAAGAGTTAAGAGGAATGAGAGGTCTTTTATACAAAGTATTTGTTTTCTCTGGTAGCTTTTCTGGAAACTGAGATTTTTCTTGAAGGCAACATTTGTCTTCTCATTGAAATATGAAAATTAGGTCTAAAATCACATCTGCATAGGAAGTACAATTTATTTGCTGACTGCTGAATGTTATTGATATGGCCTTCACAAACTCCAAAGCACGCTGCTGCTCTTTTTCACTTTTGCAAAGACAGACGGTTTGTGATTAGGGAGGTTGATTAGAAGTGTGCACTATCCAGCCCAGTTACAAGGGTTTTTTTTCTCTTTTCTCTGCAGATGGCAGATTTAATATTTTAGTGACATTTTAAAATAATTGCACTTACTTCAAGCATTCTCTTATTTCTCTATTTTTTCACCTTTCTAATTATTTTCTTCACTTTTCTCCTTTCCTCTCCTTCTATGGCTTCAATTTAGTCACAGGTCAGACAGAAGATAATTCACCTTTTGGTTTATTCTTTCTTTTTTCTTTTTTTTTTTCTCCTCCTTTTTCTGTATCACCATTCAAAATATACACTCTAATCAGCCTGGAAATGTTGTATTGGATGATGCCTCCTGCCTCTGGTGATTTTATAGCATTTCTTCCTGTACTCATCCCAATGAAGGGAAAAAGGAGTGCTATCTGGTCTCCTGAAGTTTGCTCAGAGTAGGTCTGTCAGCCAACTTGTGTTTAACAAGTTTTTTAATTGCTTTGTGTCAGTCACAGGCTCTGATTTTCAAAAGTGAAATCTTTCTAAATAGTTTAACTTGGGTTACACCAAAGCTGTTATCAGGAATTGCACAATGAAGATGTGCAGAAATGTCTGTGAGAGTTTTCATGGAAGTGAAAAATATCCCAGAAAAGTGTTGTGAATGATAACCTTGCTCTCTTGTGAACAATTTCTTGGAGACCTTTATTTTATTTCTTTATTCTGGAGCTCTAAGGCAGTATAGCACTTCCATTTATAACAGCCAATAACATATAGGGAAAGAAGGATAATTTTAAAGTCAAATATATCTGGTACCACTGCATGTAAAAGCTGGCTGAAGAATTTATCTTAGAGAAGGTTAAGAGGCGAGTTAAGGAAGATGTTTTTCTTTGGTATGCTTGTTTGTTTGTTTGTTGGTGTTTTTCTAGGTTTCTTTCATGAAACTTGTAAGAATTACATTATAATAGATGTTTGATCATATTAAAATATTTTTCTCTCTTCTATATAAGAAAATGTGAATACAATGTATTATAAAATGAAATTCTGCTTTTAATATCACTCTATATAGCACATTCCATTATAGAATTTGTGAATTTATAATTAATATTATGGCAAATATGAATATTAATTAAAAATATTAATAACTTTTGACAGCTCAGGTTGTCAAGAGGGGTTGTGGATGCCTCATCCCTGGAGGTGTTTGGGAGCAGACTGGATAAGACTTTGGGCAGCCTGGTCTGGTGGGAGGTGTCCCTGCCTGTGGCGGGGAGGTTGTAACTGTATGATCTTTTGGGTCCCTTCCAATTCAAGCCATTCTGTGATTCTGTGAATATGAAAAATTGCCAAAACCGTATCACATAGGTTCAGTGTACAGCTGGAATATATATCTATTGTGGGAATATACAATATTTAGGCAATATAACAAATTTAAACAATTTTAAGCAAACCAGAAAAATAATAGAAAGAGAAGAGAATCCCCAGGAGCAATATGGCGCTCGGCCGCAGGGGGAGACAAGACAAGAGCCATAAATACAGGAGGCAATAAACTACTCACTGAGTTCCACCCAAATAGGGGGGTGCTGTTGCTGTATTTTAACTGTTAAGGCTGTAAGGGTGCCAGCATGGTCTCGAGGCTGATCGGCTTCGTCAGGACAGCAGGCGGTACGACATGCTTTTGCGAAAGGCTCTTGCATCTTCCTGGGTAAACTGAGGCAAGGCATGAATTCTAGTTGCAAGGGGAAGCAAGGCTTGCATCCTAAGGCTCGTGGCTTCTCAAGCTTGCAGTGAGTAGGTCTTGTGGCTTCTATCCCAGGTCTTGGACCAGGCAACTCAAGGACAGGCAACTCAAGGCAAGGTAGTCCAGGCAAGGCAATTCAATTCAGGCAAGTCAGGTCCAAGCCAGCAAGGCAAGGCAACTAGAAATCAGCCTGTATTTATTACTTGCCCAAGATTCAATTGGGCCAACAGGGCAACCGAAGCCAGCAAGCAGTTACCCAATGAAATGGGACTCTACCAGGCTGTAGCCATAAAGGGCAGGAACATAGGCCTGGTCTGGGAGAAGCAGTGGCCAGTATACATGCTCGTACCCCAAAAAGAGGCTTGTTTACCCAGACATGTTGGGGCCTGTGCATTTGTCCCTTTTCCCACATTACCGCAGCTCCTGCAGGAGGGAGCGGGGGAGAGGGGAACTATGTCTAGACACATCAGGACCTGTCTGGGTTTGTGCTGGGCCCATTTAGCCCTACCATTACATCCTCAAATAACAACACTCATTGTTATGTTTTTTTGGTTTTGAGCTTTTTATACTGGTTTTAAATGACTCAACATTGATAATAAATTCATGTTATAGTGTCAGGAAAATAAGTATATCATACATACTGACAATCAAAGTTTTAACAACATACCAGACAGTTCTGTAATCGTAAGCCAACTTCAGGATCCTGTACAGCTACACTTTCCAAGGCGTGAGGAGGAAGATTCAACCAATCAGGTGCTTCAGCAAGGTATCACTTTGGGACAAACAGCTTTATTTGTCCATAGTGTAATACAGATGCTCAGAAATAACTTCTCATTGACCGTGGCTTTCATCAGGCCAAATAAGAATTTTCTTGTTTTACACTAACTGATGTAATTCAGAATAAAAAGGCACTGAAAACATGTGCTGATTGCCAGAGCTAGAAAAGCAGAAGCACAGTAAACTATGTTTTAATGTGGGTTCTCCAGCTGGATCAACATTCTGTGAGAAGCCAGTGTTTCAGGGTGCACCTTGTGATACTTGCCAGGTTCAGGCAAAGATTTACTACAGTGTTGATTTCACCTAGAAATGCGGATTGCCTTAAGAAAATAAGTTCAAAATCACTTTAAAGAGCTCAGGGTTACTGAGGTGAGTGAATGAATGTCAGTATTAAAAGTATGAATGATAATACAAAACCTTCAAAGGTACATTTTGGTGGAATTCTCTGACAAATGCCAAAACATCTTACTTAATTGTAGTTCCTTATACAACACTGGCTGTGTATTTGGTATCGCTTTTAAAAAAACAAAATCCAAATAAAACTCTTATCCTATATATTTACTGCATGAAACCCATTAGCTACTAATTAGTTTGAGTAGTTTTACATATTGAAAATATAACCTTAATTAATTCCTATTTTTAGAATATACTTGAATTACAATGCCTAGACATAAAATGAGCATAACCTACAAATTCAAAGAAGAAAATTCAAAGCAAGCTGCCTTTCCTTCATAACAGCATTTCATTGTGGCCCTTAATTGCAGTAGAAAAGTGCTTGCTCTTTATTAAGAAATACTTGGCATAAAGTGTTCAATAAATACTTTAACTGTCCATTTTAGGAGGCAAATCATTGCAAGGCTATCCAGGCTAGACAAATCAGTAAAGCTTGATGAAGTGTCCTGGAATGTGTCCAGAGAAGGGCCATGAGGATAATTAAAGGGCTGGAGCTCCTCTTGTATAAGGACAGGATGAGAGAGTTGGGGTTGCTCAGTTTGGAGAAGAGAAGGCTCCAAGGAGAAATTATTGTGGTCTTCCAATATCTGAAGGCGGCCTACAAGAAAGCTGGTGAGGGACTTTTTAGGGTGTTGGGTAGCAACAGGACTAGGTGAATGGATCCAAGCTAGAGGAGGGTGAATTTAGATTAAACATTAGGAAATTCTTCACCATAAGTCTGGTGAGGCCCTGCAACAGGCTGTCCAGGGAGATGATGGAATCCCCATCCCTGGATGTTTTTAAGGACAGGCTAGATGTAGTTCTGGGCAACCTGATCTAGTGTCAGGTATCCCTGCCCATGACAGGGGGGTTGGAATTTGGCAATCCTTGAGGTCCCTTCCAACTCTGACAATTCTGTGATTCTGTGATTCCTTGATGTAGATCTGAAAGCCTTTTTTCCATAGAAGAAGCACCTCAGAAGTCCCAAAGTGTTTATATTTTACATAATCCAGTATAGCATTAAGGATCATACTATAAACTCAGTCTGCAAAACTAATAAAATGGAGGTAGGCAATGCCTGCATACTGATTAACTAGCAATTTCTCAAAAAAGTCTTTGGTAGTAAAATGGAAAATCAAGCCATAATTAGATATGTGATGTGCAATGTTGAAACACTAGCTCTGCAAGAAGCTAGAGAATGTTCTGTTTGCATCTCCTGGGCAATTAGGTGTGAGGCAGCAAAGTATCTATAGGAGGAGCTTCCTCCACCAGGAGGGATGGATTTCATGTTGCTGAAACACCAAGAATGTGTTCAGCTGAGACAAGCCCACAAGAGAAGCATGCAGAGAGGTGGAAATACTGACAGATCTGTTTATTTGCCATTGCTTCTGCAGTGTGAATAAAGAACTCCTAAAAGATTTTGCCTTTTGATAAAATGCACAAGAAAATCACTTTCTAAACCAAATTCATACAGTCTACATTAGTATAGGTCTCTTGAATCTATAGGCATTTGTTAGGGTATATAAACAAAATATCAGCTCATCTAAAGGGATGGTATGCTCTCCGTATCTTCTAATTGCTTTCTCTCAGATAGCACCATTACCTAGTTTTACTAAAGTAAAAGCAGCTCTCTAGCCTTCTGTATGGCTGTATAACATTTAAAAAAAATCAAACCCCATAGATCACTAGGTCAAGATACTAGCCTGCTAATTATGGGAAGCTAATATATCTTGGATGTTGATTTCCACAGAGTCAATGGAGGACAGAAGAACAGAGTTATAAAGCACCTGAGAAGTATGTTAATTTAGAGACTGGGTTCATAAAGAGGGACTGAGAAAAGTAAAAAAAACCTTCAGATGGAAAACTGGAAGAAAAGTAGACAAAGCAGTAGACATGGTGTGAAGAGCATTACACAATATTACTGGAAAGACAACAAGCACTGAGGAGTGTTAGAAAGCACCATGGTATATGAGGTATCTAAGGGAGATGGTTCAGTGTGATGGTTTTAAGACTGTCTTTTTAATTTTTCTTCACAAAGTTCGAGCAGAGAAAGTGAAAGAATGCAAATAAATCACTATTGGGTGTAAGAAAGCAAAATAATGATTATTCTAAACACTTCCATTGGAGAGATAGGAATGTTTAAGACTCTACTCAAAACGTGTTTGGAGAGTTGGGCAGTTCTCGGCTTGCTCAGCTTCTGTCTGCCTGCTTCTTCATTTCTGGCTGAAGATAACACACTGACCTTGACAAGCTAAGTCTAACAGCCTCTCTGCTTCTTGACTCTCTGCCTTCTGCCAGGGGGGCCTGGGGGGATTCCTTCTGGCTGGTGGGGAGGCCCCTTTGGGAAAGGCCCCTTGGGGGAAGCAAAGGGGGCTTGGTTGTGCTTTTCTGTTGATTGTATATATTTGTAAATGTTGTGAATATTGTATCTTTGTACATATTCATTGCATTTCATCATAGATTGTAGATTTGCTTGTAAATACAGCTTTCATTTGCTTCCAGACTGAGCTAGCCTGGTTATTGTCGGTGTGGGGGCATTTCAGCTCTCACATTGTTACATTCAGAAGTGATATTTCATTTCAGTCATTCTGCAAGAAGAGGAATTCAGCTTTTGAGGGAGTTTTGGTTGAAGTTTTTGAGGTGTGCAGGTATGAGAACTGAGTCCACATTTATGGGATGTAGGCTCTTCCAATATTTCAGCATATGTTTTTGGTCAAAAATATTCAATGTATCCTATTTTCTGGAGATCTACTTTGAAACAGAAGTTAAACAGAAGAGATAAATTAAAATCATAAACTCTCTATTGTTTTGAGAATGAAGTGTTTCTGACAAGCAAACCTTGAGGTTTGTTTTTCATTTCCAAAGCTAAGTGAGTTGTCACAGTGCATTATGTAGAGTTGCAAGTCATCTTCACAGGCCCCATTATTTATAAGTATTTTTATTTTCTCTTTTAAATGCAAAGTCCTTGACTGGAAGACAATGATCTATTACATAAATATATGAGTGGATAGCGTGAAGTGTGGTATATATATGGAAGTCATTGTGACAAGGATAATATATAATAAATCCATTTTAAATGAATGTAGATGAACAGTACATATTCTCTTGTGATGGGGAAAGTTTGTGCAGGCAGCTCAGAGAACTGATCATAATTCAAAAATAACTTGTTTTTGTTGTTGTTTAAAAATTTACATCTGCCTTTGTGCCATCTATTCTCAAGGCTCTTAACCTTAGGAGACCACATGCAATTACTCAAAATGTCTAGCAAATCATTGTTTGAGAAAAAGAAGGAAGAGCCAAGGGAAGCAATGTGTTATCATTGAAATTCATCAGCAAATTCATTGTTTCCTGCAATTTTCTTGTCTGCTAACGAAGAATTCATGCACATTCCCCATGGTCTGTTGCAGCATTGGAGAGCAGCAGTGGCCACATGGTAGGCAATGCTACTATTAATTTATTCAGTGTCACCCACTGAGGAAAGACCCACTGAGACACCAAATAAGCGGTCACTGCAGTTTATTTTACTAGAGAATGGGCATTGTTGTGGTGGAGTGATGTACAGTAAGTTCTCAGGAGTTCTCATAGAATTACCCTAGGCAGGATTTCCATCTAGGGAAGGCAAGGTGGTACCTCAGGTCCTATGTTAATCCGGAAAGTCATGTCAGCAGCTGAAGAACAGATCTGTCCATAGACACACCCATGACCCAGATCAAACTACGTTAGGGCTTCTAGGCTAGGGACAGAGTGTTTCTGGCTGTGAGACCCTGGTAGAACTGGTCAGGGTAGCCAGGACATATGGGTGTGCACAGGGCCTGACACATCCACCCTTGGCCTTAGGAGACTGACTTTAAAAGGCAATCTCCTCCAGATCACTCTTGTGGACAACCTGTCTTAAACCTGGACTTCAGACCTTATACATGGAGTAATTCCAAACTGTAAGCAGCCATCCAAACATATGTAACATTTAGCAGAGAGGCCAGTTTCACTCTTCAGGTAAATAAAGAAATACGCTGGAGTCAGCGGACATGGAAAGTAGCAAAGGTCTGATTTTGTTTGCTGAAAGAGTACATTAACAAATTTATGACACTTCAAGAACATGAATTTTATCCATTTCTTATTTTTGTTAGGTTACTTTCCTGTTTGTGTTTAGGCCATCCAATATCCATCTGCAGGTTTTTATGATAATTTTTACAGTTTTGGTCTGAAACTGACAGTTCAGCCTGCTATATGTCAAGCCAAACTCTTGTGCATCATCTCTACTCTTATTCTTTCCCAAAGTCATCACTTAACGTTCATAAATGAGAAAGACTGCTTACACAGAGCTCTCCTTCATTCTGTCCTGGCATCTTTGGAGCTATTTTTCAGAATAAGTCTCAAATGACGTCGCAAATGCTCACACTGAAGAGCCAGCACTTCCTGTCTCTTATTACTTCTATGCTGATCCTTGATACTTTTACTTCCCCTAAAACACAAAGCCTTTGAAAATTCTTCTCATCAAATTGATTCCCAACTGAAGTCCATCCAAGCTGCATTTAAACACTGTTGACAAGATATTCTGTCATCTCTCCAGTTTTAGGCTGCCCTCCATAATGTTGATACATTCCTTTAAGATCAGCATAATGGTGTAATATGGACTCCTCAGCTCTCCTGGAAATGGGGGTAGCTTTTAAAGCTATAAGCAGCTTGTATGTTCTGTTTTCTGCATCCTGTTTAATAAAAGGGTGTACATGTCTCTGAGTTTCACGTCACCTCAACTGTACATCTGACAGTGACGGAATTAAAAACCAGCACTAATAAAAGCAAGAAATTAATAAAAGATACATCCCATATTCGTATACATAGGACACACAGAATAGAAGAATTATAACTTCAATCTTGATCAAAATACAGTTCAAAACAGTGGACTGAATACTGTTTGATGAGCTCTGTGGAGATATGCATCATCAATGTAACACAGGAAAAATGGTTCATGTTTCCCTGCTGGGACAAAACAGGCCATTATCAGGTCTCACCTCTTGAGCTACAGGCACAAACATGTGAGGAGATCCCTCCACATTCCATTACATGGATACCACGACTGTGACTTGACAATACAGTTAGTTAGTTGGAAAATATTTACAAGAGGTAACATAAAACCAAATTAGCAGTCATTCTGGTTCAGCTCCTGATACTTTTCTTTACAGTCTTGAATAATCTGTTTTCTAATGGTGCTTCTAAGGCAAGCAGATAGTTTTACAGATAAAATGTGATGTGGGGAAAAAATCCAGTTGTCTGCATTTCAGCCATTTGGGAAATCACCATCAATAACTTTTCCTTTCCTTTCCTTTCCTTTCCTTTCCTTTCCTTTCCTTTCCTTTCCTTTCCTTTCCTTTCCTTTCCTTTCCTTTCCTTTCCTTTCCTTTCCTTTCCTTTCCTTTCCTTTCCTTTCCTTTCCTTTCCTTTCCTTCCTTTCCTTTCCTTTCCTTTCCTTTCCTTTCCTTTCCTTTCCTTTCCTTTCCTTTCCTTTCCTTTCCTTCCCTTCCCAAACCTTCCCTTCCCTTCCCTTCCCAACCTACCCTTCCCTTCCCTTCCTTCCTTCCCTTCCCTTCCCTTCCCTTCCCTTCCCTTCCCTTCCCTTCCCTTCCCTTCCCTTCCCTTCCCTTCCCTTCCCTTCCCTTCCCTTCCCTTCCCTTGATTTTTAAGGCTACAACTTTCTATTTCTAATTTGGTCTTACTAAACCTATGAATGTTATATTTATTTCATTTTCCTGCTCTTCAATACAAAGAGTTAAATGTAATTTGTCTTGCAAATGCAGGTTTTAGGAAGGGGTATATATCAAAACTTACCAGCTAGCAAATATGCAGTGAAAATGATTCCCAAAAAAGGGAAATCAAAGAGTAAACAGTACATCACTGTGGCAGTTTAGTTTGGATGCCTCCTGTTACTGCCACATAAGCTACACCTCTGGTGTCCTGAGTGTCCAACCCAATAAGGTGGACACAGGAAACCATGTATTTCTACCCATAAATCCTGAGCCCTATAAATCCATCTGCAAAGTCATTCTCTTTCTCTTTCTTCCCTCTCTGCTCCCGTGGGAGATGCTCTTTTATCAGGTAGCGGTGTGGGACTATCTCAGTGCCTCTTAGGCCTGTCTAAGCCTAATGCCAGGAGGAGAAAGGGAGTCGGGGCGTGGTCTCAGACCTGGCCAGCCTGAGACTAGCCTAGCATTGGGGGAGGAAGAGATAGTCCTGGGGGTTTGGGGTATACCCTCAGGTGGGGAGAAGGGAAGAGGTGGGAGGACTTTGGGTGTTACGTAAGGGACTCTGTACACTTTGGGATATTCTTTGCCACTATACTTGTAATTTTTTGTAGTTTCACCAATTGCTTTTCCATTTAAACTTTCCATCACTCTTCAATCCGTTTGTGTGAGTGTCATTCTTTTGTTCCTCTCGGGGCAAGAGAGGATCTGTCTGGCCTCAAACCAGCACAATAGCAAAACTATTTCTGACTACATAACTTTACCCCTGATGATGAGCCCTGGATTAACAAATCCAGCAGTTCCTCATGGCTGTGATATTGTTCTCATTTAAAACAACTATAACCACCAAATGAACAATTGGATTTTTAGAAGTTGTTGTAGAATTCAAATGCAGAATAAAATTCAATCCATTTTTTAGTATTTTTATATACCAAACATAGTCTAATGTTACTTTTGCAAATACAGCAGTAATTGTTTCAGGTCATAGAGGAAATTGCTTATAATATCCCTGAAACAATGACCTTTATGAAAGCTATGGTAAAACTAATCTGCAGTAGCTTATCCTCCTATAATTTCAAAAGAAAATATAATTAATTTTTAGTACTGGGAGCTCTTAAGATGTCCCAGAGAAGAGTCAAACACTTTGAAGGTAAGACATGCTTCACACTTCTGGTAGCATCTTTTGCTTTTGAATTACAATAACTGCCTATTTTTATTTGCTTTTAAAATGCTTTTTAAATCGGCTCACAGCTAGGTGGACACTGCTGTCGGAAGTGCTAAACTGCTGAGAAATTTAAAAGATTATTTGGTTTCAAACGTACTATTTCTCGCTTCCAAGCAAGGCAAATATTAGAGAAATGAGCTTCAGCTTAAATATTTCTTGTAGTTTAAATGATGAGCAAAGCATGATTTGGGGTTACGAGCACTTCCAATACCTTTTTAGAGAAATGTAATTAATTATTGCTTTAAAACAAACAACAAACCTAGATCTAATGAGTTCCTGCTTTATGCATTTTAAACTCCTGTATAGACAATAACTTTAATTAGTTAAGTACTCTGCTATCTCACTGACCAGTGACTTTCCCTTTCATCTTATGGAGACACCAGCCTGAATCTCTGTTCACTTCAATAGAGATCATTAGTGTCTGTCATACCAATAAAGAATCAAGCTCATGTCAGACTTCTTGCTGATAAATTATTCTTGTTTCAAATAAACTAGTATCATGGGTTGAGTTGAATCTGATGATGATATTCAGTGACAGGATACTGTCATGCCAACTTCAAATTGAAGGCACTGGCTGGAGCAAAGTATCAAAGGACTTGAAGTTAAGATTGTAATATGAGAGGCTTCCTGTTCTGGTTGCTGCTCTCAGTTTTAGTTTTTCATTGGTGTTTCTTTCCCACTGGGGTGGCTGCAGAACAGGACAGGGAGCAAGGGGAAAGAATAGGACTCTGGCTTCTGCTGCTGCTTCTGCATTTTGCCACACTTTTTCTGCAAATAGGCTAAGGTAATTGTGCTGTGGTGTTGCCACAAGAATTGTGAAAAATATAGTGATCCTGATCCAGCCAGTCCCACCATGGTGAGCTGAAATACAAACTGACAGACCAGTCTGTGAGGAGACCACGGCCGCAAGGTAGGCCAAGTGGCTCCTATCTGCAGAACTGGTGGCTATTTATTGAGACATTTGTGAATGGTACAATTCCACTTTCCCACAGCCTACTCGTGTTAAGCCCACTGTTTTAACAGGTGCTTTTCTCCCCAATTGCCTTTCCCATCTTCTTCAAAGATGTAGCACATTATCTTTTACTCCCATCCTTTGTCACATGGTTTGAGGTGCAACCCCACATAGACATGAAGAACATCAAAACACTTCATTATCACTCTGATGTTATGCATTGTATTATCTAACTTTTCTCAGTAAAGCTCTTTATTTCAATTCTTTGTCTCAACCCAAAGGGGTTTTTCTGTGTTATTTTCTGTCACATCTGTGTTGAGGGAAAAGTGGGCTGTGTTAAACCACTACACTTATTTTCCTGTTTCTCTCAGTGTAGTTTCAATATAGGAATGAAGGAAAAGCTTGGATCTTGCCTTGTTTATATATTATGCCTTAATTTGTTTGCTCTGCAGTAAGATGGTCTACATTTCTGCTCATAAGAGGCTTGTTTACTTTTAAAATTAGTTTTAATTATTAAGCTTAGTAGATAGGACTTGCTCAGCTTGTTGGAAAGAAATTTTCAATTAATTATGTAAGTATCATAGAAAAGAGAATAAAGTGATGCTGAACAAATAGGAGAGTTTTTTCCCCCCTTTTCTCTGTAAAGGCTGTGGTAGGTGGGAGAATGGTGAAATATGTTACAGAGTTAGATTTTGGGGTTTATTTTCAGTTTTAGCTATAAATGCAGGCTACTCTGAAAGCATTGCACAATATAAATGGATGGAAATTTTACAAGGAATAGCTTTAAAATTTCAATTTTTGTAATGAAGATACTTAAAAACATTACTATTTTTGGTTCCTACCATAGTATTATCATTCATTAAAAATGCTTTCTGCTTTGAAGTAAGATGTTGTGACATGACTGTCATCTATAAGCAGGTGAAGTAGGTATATAAACTGTTGCAGTCATTGTTAAGTACATTGAAAGTGTTTGATTGCTGTGGCATTACATCATCATCCCAATGCATTTGAAAAGCCTAATTTGAGTGTTATCAGTGAGCAGTCAGGTGAAAAACAACTGAATATTAAAAACAAATAAAGTAGTGTTTATAACTTGAACAATTGCTATAATTTGTTTAAATTTCATTATTTAGGTGGTTTTATTTTCCTTTCTATTCTGAACAATTATTGACTATTTATTAAAATCAAAACTTTAATTTCTCACCTGTGTTTGGAAGGAGAATTAAAAAAAGAAATTCCAATATGTTGTGTGTTTTTCAGGTTTGTTTGTTTGCTTGCGTTTTGTGTTTTTTTGTTTGTTTGTTTGGGGTTTTTGTTTTTCTTTGTTTGGGGTTTGCAGCTGCAAGCTCTTAGCTGAATACAAATTAAGATAGTGGGAGACTAAGTTAAAATGAACACTGTGTAACAACAGTATGCTGGCTCTAGCACACAGACTTCAGAAAAGGAAAGGACTAGCACAACCAGCACTGTTGAAAATCCTTGGAGTTCTGCTAGAATGATGGCCAGATGCTTGGGTTTAAGGCACAATATATGAAAAAATTTAAAAGAGATGATGACATTTTAAATCCCTAATGAAAGGACCAGCTAATCAACAGGGCAATACTGAGAATAAAGTGCTTTCAATACCACAACTCTTTTTTTAATTTTTTTTCATTATTCTGTGTTGTTTTTAGTCTTCTGGGGTTTAGGGCTATGGCTTCTTTGCATGTTACTGCTCCACACTCCTTTGGATTGTGGCTGGAGTTTCAGCTGTACATACCTATGTTCCACCCATCCACCACAAGGTAACTGAAAATGCATTCATTTCGGACAGGATTACCAGGGCTTCAGTTCCAAACCTAACAACTCAATCATCTCAAACCTTTAATTTCCTTGAAATTATTTCTATGACAATGGACTAGAATGGTACTACAGGGTACCTTTCAAAAGATGTCCAAGACAACCTCCTCCTTCCACAGTATTCCAGAAACTTGTACACTTTTTTAATTTTCTTTTTAAGCTAGTTTGCACTTTCTTGGACCTGAAAAAAACAAAAAAGACATGCTTATTTAAATAAGTGTGACCTACCTGGAGTCTAAAGTGTGTTTTCCAGTTAGATACATTCTTTCCAGCCTGTTTTGGCATAGGCAACCATAAAAATTTAACTCTGATTGTTGAGCACAGGATTATCTTTGCCCAGTTAGTCCAAATGAGTGTGGAGGGGAATCTGTACCAGCCAAATGATATTCCTCCTATTGATAAGGAATCTAATACATCTTTTTAACTTGAGCTGATATGTAGTTTACACTCACTTGGTATAGTAGGGAAAAGAATTTCAAGGACTATGATGTGTTCATCTGTGATAAAATCCACATGGAGAAGTAAGAGGACTCAGGAAGGTTGCAGAGTTCCTCTTAGAACTCACAGGGCTTGGCTTTGCAAGCCAGTTAATTCTTGAGAGTCTTGCAATGAAAAGAATCCAAAATGTCTGGGTGTTGCCACAATGCTGGGGCTGGCACACAACCCTTGGAAACTACTCTGACATAGAGCTCCCTTGCTTTTATGATATATGCTTCCATAAAGGGCATAGAACACAGAATGGGTGTTTATGCTGTCTTGAGCAGGATTAACCACAAAATATATAATTCTTATGTATAAGTGGATTTCTTTTCTTATTTATATTTCACTCTGTCCGTGGCAGTGGCATTTAGTGACTGAATCATATACAAAAGTATTCAAGTATTCTTGAATATTCTCATTTCTAGCTTGTATCTTATTTTTCACAGAATCACAGAATTATTGAGGCTGGAATAAACCTCTGAGATCAAGTCAAGCTTACGACATAATACCAAGAGCCACACACTCCCAGCTGTCTGACCACATCCCTTCCCTCCTGTGTCCCACTCGTTGCTTTCCAACAAGTGGGAAAGCTGCCGCCTTGACGGTCATGGTCTGAGCACCTCTTCTGGTTTTGATGTGTTTAATCCACAGAAGGAAAGAGGGAAGAAGTGACTCTGAAGATTACATTTAAGACGAATGAATGTGCTTGTGCTTTACCAAACCAAAGATTTTGGCCTATCTGTGCTAATATAGTCAATAACAGAAATTAATAACCTGAAAGTGTAATGCTTGTAACTGTTGATAAACAGATGTCATTGCTTTCAGAAACCTGTGACCGCTTTTTATAGCATGATATATAGTGTTGCCCTGTTTCCAATGTCTTTTGTGTATTTAAAGAATTATTATTTTTAAATATAGCTTCACCTTTTATAAACTTAGTATATGATATTCATCTAGATATTAAAAGATCCTCAGAGTTTTCCAAAAGGCTAACATTACCAAAAGATACTTCTCCCAACTTTTCCCCCATTATTGACACAGCTGTGTTAATGAAGCTGCTGAAGTTGCCATGCACTTGAATACTGGATATATATCTTTGACTTTTCCAGTTTCTCCGGTCATGTAACTTAAGACACTGCTCTAGCTAAATTTAGAAAACAGTAATGAGTAGAAAAGATGGTCCTCTTTGTATACTTAAATTTTCTTTTTCTTCTCTAATTGTGCTAAGCACAACAAAACAATGGGGTCTTGCTGTCACTGCTTCCAGTAGGAAACAAAAACACTTGCAAACTTATCTGTTTCCTGCTGTCATGTATAAACAGATATGCCTGGTTCAGTACGATTTAAAGGCAAAAACTAAGAATATTTTTCTGTATAATTGCCATTAGATATATAAGGACAAAAAAAAAACAAAAAAAAAACCAAAAAAACAAACAAACCACCAAAAAAACCCAAACCTCATATCCTGGCACAATAATAAATCACACACTTAACCTAAACAGCATGTTACACCTTTCCATTATGCAAGATTGACTTCTAAACAAATAATTTATTTAATTTCTGTCAGAATAGACTGAACAATGTACTTATAGGCCACTTTATGCATGCAAAGATCTCCTCGCTCAGCTGACAGCTTAAGAAACATACTGTACCATGATAAAACCAAAGGACACTGTCCCCAGGTAAGTGGCAGCAGATCAAATACTGACCACTGGTTTAGAATTTGGTAATGATGTTTTCTTAATCAGTTTGCTTCTGCTGGTAAACTTCCAGTTAAAGAACATATATCTCTGGGATAAAGGAATGGAAAAAACATCAAGACTGCTACATTTTTGCCTAAAATAAATACAGATGTGTCAACCACAGACAAAGTATGTTTTGAACAAATAGAGGAACACGTCATTTGCTTAGCCCTGTCCTCAGTAGTAGGAGACTTTTATGTCAATTTCAGTTGAGGGTAATGCCTGTGATTTTAAGGAATGCCAAAAATACTCTCTTTGGCTCTTCTGATCCCTCTGAAAAATGAAGTTAGAGGGAGCTTGAAAGTAAAGCATTCTGCCACAAAGTGTTCTTTAGTTTATGAAAATGTACTTTGCTGAATTACTGTTACTATGGGGATAGTGGTGGCCCAAAGGAAAATATCCTCTTGAATTTTAAGAGTTGACATTTTGCTTCTTTAGCAGCTTCTGAGTATCTTAGGATATATAGTGCTGTACAGTGTCTTTCTACAAAGGGCCTTTTGTGTTGTACACAGTTGAGGTAAGCATGAAAGAGTCTCTGCTTACTTTTGAGCTTTGTGGCTTCAGAAGGTGGAGACAAGCTTCACATAAATCAAGGCAATTAAAGATGGAAAGGCTTCTGGACTGATTCTTATAGATTTTCAGAGTTAGAAAAAGCATGAGTTTGATTTTAGATTATTCAAGAATTTGACATCCCACCACTACCTCTTAAGAACATATTCCATAATACTCATTGGTAGAAATACCTCCCAGAATATTCAACTCAGTATTTATCCCTTCAGTTTCATCATGAATTCAATATGAAACACTTCTACTAGTTAAAAAAAAAAAAAGCCACCAACAAAATTTCTATTCCTTCATTTATGTATCATTCAACTACTAGCAAACATTTCTCTCGTGTTAGTAAGCCCCCTATCAAAATGTTAAATCTTTCAAACTACTCCAAATAGAACCTTAAGTATCTTCCTGTTTATGAATTAGAATCTATTTTCATTCAATCATAAAAACATCTTCAGAGATTCAGACAGAAGACCACCATTAGGTCTCCCTGGATCCTCCTCTTCTCCAGGCTGAACGGCCCCAGCTCCCTGACCTTATAGCAGAGGTGCTCCAATCCCCTGATCATTGTCATGGCCCTGCTCTGAACCTGCTCCATCAGGTCCATGTTCTCGCTATAGTGAGGGATCCAGACCTGGATGCAGTACTGCAGGTGAGGTCTCACCAGAGCAGAGTAAAGTGGCAGAATCACCTCTCTGGATCTGCTGACAATGCAGCTTTACATGCAGCCCAGGATGTGATCGGCCATCTGGGCTGCAAGCGCACACTGTCTGCTCATGTCCAGCTTCTCATCCATCAGCACCCCCAAGTCTTTTTCCACAGGGCTGCTTTCTATCACCTCATCCCCCAATTTATATTGATATAGAGGATTGTTCCAGCCCAGGCGCAGAACACTGAACTTGCTCTTGTTGAACCTCATGATGTTCACCTGGGCCCACAGTTCCAGCTTGTCCAGTTTCCTCAGAATCCCTCTGGTGGGTTTGGTTTCTTTTGGTTTTGTTTGTTTGGGTTTTTTTAATAAATTTGCTTCATGCACAGGACTGCTGGACAATATTAAAGGAAAACAATGCAGAAATCTACATGAATTACAACTTTTGGTTGAATTATATATTAACTATATAAACATATATAATTAATTATATAAAATTATAGAAACCAAAATTAATAAATGATTCAACCAAAAGTTGTAATTATTATTACAATGTTTATGATTCCCCTCTAGTTGGCTCATTCTCTTTTTGAAACACAGCTGGCTAGCTGTTCCTTATTTGAGGTCCTGAAATGTTTCTGCCTCTATTTCAGAAGGTAACTGACAAGAGAGTTCAAATAAGTGACATTATCAGTCAGGGGACTGTTTTCAAACACCATCTCCCAAAAGAGGGAGTAGAAAGAATAATCCTTTTAAGCAGAAGTATGAGATTTGCATTCAACAAATAGGGGAAATTCCTGCAGAGTCTGAACATCCACCGTCTCAGCCCACTTAACACCTACTACTTCACCCATGACAAGCAAGCTTATGCTTCAGCCTTTTACCTTCTTGTCACAAAGCATATGTGTAAAACTGACGACTTGCCGATAGGACTCCTCCTGAGAGCAAGCAATCCACATAGCCTCCTTGTTCTGCTGGTTTTAAAAAGGAAAAAGTGGTTGCAAGCAAAGTCAGGTGCCATTCCTATGCTCCTAGGAGAGCACTGCTACACTAAGAATACTAAGCAAATAACACTTATTTGAATAAAAATGCAGGAAGAGATGCACTGTGTCAAACCAGACCCTCACCTAATTCAGCATCCAATTTTATCCAAATATGGAGATGAGAAGGTTGTAAGGCATGCAGTATTCAAAAACTGAGTGTGTCCCTGAGAAATATGATCTAACTTTGAAGTTGGCCTTGCTTTGTGTAGGAAGTTAGCCTATAAAACCTTCAGAAGGCTCTTTTAGCCTAAATTATTCCATTACTCCAATTGAAGAAGCCTTTTCTACTAGTAAACTGAAGATGACTATGACCTGTAAGTTACATCTCCTGCTGTGGTTGTGGGAAGTACCACCTCCTGTACTTCATCAGAAGAGCAAATCCCCATTGCATAATACACTGCTATAGAGTCCAGTACTACAGCCTCTTCAGTGCTTTTCAGTTAAGACAAGGAATAAAATATGCCAGCTCAGGAGGGGTTTGCCCCCTTGCCCGGTTTGCATATTTTCCACCAAGATAAGGAATTTTGCTGCATACTGTGCAAAGGTTAATAAAATGTCTTTTTTCTCCCAA
Source organism: Indicator indicator (assembly GCF_027791375.1). NCBI lineage: Eukaryota > Metazoa > Chordata > Aves > Piciformes > Indicatoridae > Indicator > Indicator indicator. The sequence goes on from NC_072011.1 coordinate 38,663,167, forward strand.
CTCAGTAGGTGGAAAGTATTAATGCTGCCCTTCCTTCTATGTGCCTTGCAGCACTTTCCATACAAATTAGGGAATAACTCAAAGCCATGAAGCAGCACCCCTTTCAGCAAGGAATAAAAAGGACCTGAACACATTGGCAGGTCCATGTCCACCACTGAAGATACAAGGAACAGGACCAAGGAAAGACATTGCTGGAAACCTGGGTGGTGATCCAGATCTTTACTTAGTCTCTTTCTCCCTATTTCTATTAGACTTATCATATATATATGTATACATATGTATATACACATATGTATGCCTATGTATATACACATATGTATACCTTTAGTCAGGTAGCTAACAATTAAATGTCTTTTTGTATGGACCGATGGTGTAAGTCTCCTTAATTCAACACAAGCGAATAATTGACTCTGAGTCACTTAGTTCGAGCGGGACATGACAGTACCAAATATTGAAACATGTCCATATTTGGGACATATCATATTGGACACCATTACAATGGAGATGTTTCATAGAAGAGAAACAAAACAAAATCTTTCTTATGTGCAGTCTCATTATAAATAATGAAATAAGTTCTTGGTATTTTTTTAAATAATACTGTTGCATTGAAAGCTTAATTTGGTCAAAGACAAAAACCATTGCCTTTTTTGCTGCTCAGTCTTTAATATAAAATTCTAAATTTTGTCTGTGTGAATCAAATCTCTATTCTTGACAAGTTTGCTACATCTGCCTTTCTTAGCATGAGTTTGGCATGCTTGAGTCAAATGAAGCTCGAAAGTAGAAGGCCTTTAATCTTTCAAAATATGTATTTGCTATCTTTGTAATAGAAATACAGAATCATCTACAACTCATGGCTGACAGTCACCATTTGAAAAGCCACAGACTTTGCATTGCTCATTCAAAGGCCATCTTCTGATGCATCTTGAAAAGAGTGCAGTGAATTTCTTCAGCAAAACTCAAAATAAATTTCTTCCTTCCTGAAATGACCAGAGACCAATAAAATGGTGGAGTATAGACAGAGAAAGGAGATCCAGTTTCTGGATGCATTCACCCAGGCAAAACAGCCTGATAAAAAGCTCCTTGGGGCTTATATCAAATCTGTCAGCATCTTTGCAGAAAGAGCTTCTCAGAAGTATGCAGCATTTAAATAACTGACTGGGCTGTGCTTGTTAGAAGGGAAGAAGAGCAAGCGTGCAAGAGTGTTGAAGATCAGAGCTAACAGTTTCATTGTCCGTATGGAATAGGATTTGCCAACTGGCTGTGCAGGGGAAGTGTCCCACTTCCTTTACTCTGCTTGTGGTGAATAAGGAGGAGGAGGATGGTTATTAATTTATTAATTATGAAATATGAATTATGAAATTATATTGTAATAATTATTAAAATTATTACTAATTGATTATTCAGCTCTATATATTGATCCTAGTGCACGGTTGTGAAAATATACTCCATAACTGGTTTAGTATATACAGTTAGACCCAATCAGAATATTTACAGAATTAATTTCCATTAAGGGGACTAAGGGTGCAGTTCCGCTGCTTGTCCACTAGATGGAGACTTAATAAGACGCTTGGCGGCTGTAACTATGTACAGACATATTTAAAATGTTACCAAGAGGCAAATCAATCTGGAATATCACACGGCTACGCGCGGGCGCTTTGAAACGAATGTTACTGAGTGTTGCATGCATGAAAAGATACACTGTGTCTTCGTAGCAAAGCAAGTCGCTGGGCTGCTTACTGGGTTACTGTCTGCCTGGGGCTGGCCTGTTCCAGGCGGTGACTTTCTTTCTCTTCCTGCCTCCACGTGAGAGGCAAGGCTTTCTTTCTCCTCCCGTGGCCACGGGAGGGGTGACTTTCCGCCATTTGGCGGTTTCCCTTGGCAGGGTGGCTCCACGGCACAACTACGGGACTGGCAGGATTGCTGTGGCTCCCTGAAGAGAGCTGGCCCAGCAGGGCCTGTCCGGGGGAGTGGTCCTGCATGGTGGGGCCAGGTCTTTCGGGGTCGACCCTCGTGGTCGAGGTGACGGTTCCCTGTGGGCGGGGTCGGCTGTCTCCAATTCTTGAGACGAGCTTCGGGGAAGGGGAGTGGTGGAGCAATGCTTCCCCTTTGCTTGGCTCGAAGTGAGCTGGTTATGCCGATCTCGGTGACTGCTTCCCATTTAAGGTTATGATGCAGTCCTTGGTTTGAACTCAACGGAGAGGATGTCTCTCTCTCTTTCTTTCTTTCTCTCTCTCTGGAAATCCCAGGTTACTTTACCCTGACAGCTTAGGGCTGCGACAGTGGGCAGCTCCTTTTTCTCCCATGAACAGCAGGGGTCACACAAGATACGTTGCTGCTTGATTAGCTGCTTATGGTTGCAGCAGGTGTGCTGGACCACTGGGCTTGGGCTAGTCCTTCCCCCTCTGGGCTAAAGCATACCCTCAGGGTTCCAGTCCTCCTTAAGACACTGACTGGGCTTACGACCCTGGCTTTCTGTAGCTTCAGCAAAGGGATCTGCTTTGCTGGTTCCTCGAGCAGCTCAGGGAGCTGGCTTCTTTCTGTGTTGCAGAGGCCTCTAGGATGCTTGCATGTGGGAGTGAGAAGACTTAGGGTCTGCGAGCTTACATAGCTTGAACAAAGAAAGAGAAAGCAAAGGAGAGAGCAAAAACAAGAGGGGAATATTTATAGATTTCTCAAGGCTGGATCTGGCTGAGGGGCATGCTTGTCAACAACCTGCTTTAACCTATGGAAAGGGTGAAGCTGGAATTATGCCCTTAGATGGAAAGATCATGAGCATGCCGTGCGATGGGTGCATGTAGTTGTTTACCCCTTAGGAGACAGGTTGGTGCCTGGACCTTTGTCCCCCACTCCTGAAAGCAGTGTGGAAAGGGGGGACTTACCCAATCATGTTGGGACAAGTTTGCTGGTATTTGGGGGCATAATTCTGGGCATATGGTGCCTTCACCACACTGCTACACAGGATCAGTGTTGCTGCTCTCAATAACTCTGGCAGAGGAGTGGCCACAGATTTCATGCTTCTGTAATATTGTAGATATTGAAGAGCCAATAGGAAGTAATGCTGCAAACGCTCACTCCTCCCACTGCAGAAGATGCTGTAATTGAAAGCTTAAAACCAGCTCTCCTTCAAGGCCTTAATAGCTCTGCATGAGAATTGACTCAGAAATAAATATTACCTGTTTTGAATTACTTACTCAAGGCTTGTCCTTTAACTTCTTACTCAAATTCAGGTTAACTCACAAGGCATGTCCAGCTGAATACTTCACAGACCACATAAAAGTTATGTGCAAAACACTTCAACACTGAAACCAAAATATTTTCAGGGGGTAAAAGTGGGCTTGATCCAAAGAAATAGTGGTTATTCTTTGTTTATCAGACTGAAATAAAATATTTTTTTTTAAATGAGCATGGTCATTCATTTTAGTTTTTGAAGAAATGTTTCTTAATCCAAAAGAAAATGATTCATTAACAGATGCTTTTAAGAAATCAAAAGAAAAGAAAAGTTGAAGCTTGTGACTTGAAAAGATGGAGGTTTAGACGTGTGTTTTCTTTTTTAAAGTCCGTTTAATATATAGCTGTGTTCCCAGTTGCCAGACTGGGAAAAGAGATCTAAACATGTGTCTTGGAAGATTTGAGGAAGCTCAGTCATCACATACTTGATCAAAACAAGATTTTGATATGGTCTTCCTTTAAATTCCTCTTCAGATCTGTGAGCTCACTGTCTTTCAATAACTGTTTGCACATTTTGTTAAAAAAGCGGAAGAGAAAAAAAATTTATTCCATGGCAAGGAACTTCAAGGTAATAGGCTTGAAGTCAGATCTCCTTTCTGTAATATGAATATGACTCAAGGTTTCCAATTTTTCCTCAAGAGTTCTTCAATCCCGTGTACTCCAATCTGTTTTACAGGAATTCAGACTTTTTTTTTCCAGGGAAAATCTGAATTTGCAAATATTTGTAACAACCTAAGCACAGTCTTCAATAAATTAACTAATTGTCAAAAATATTGCCAGTTTCTAGGTAGAAGTAACATAATTTGGTCAATCTAGTTTTAATAAAAGCTGTATTTGAACTGGTCATAAGATACAGGCAGCATTTGACTGTGAGCTTTTATTCCATTTTGTCATGTATAAATTGAATGCTGAAATACTAATGACTTCTGGGACACTTTTATGCAGCAAACGACAGTGCTAGAGAAAGAAAAACTGTGTAACAAATTTTGACCTGAGGACTACGTTTGAATTGTGTTTTCATTAACTTTAGAGATACCAAGAGATTCTGGCACTGCTGAGGGAAAGATGGTCTTTCTTTGTTCACTTTGTTCACTTCTGTCTATGAGCATTTTCTTTCTATTCCTTGTTTCCCCCCTTGAGCTTAGAAGACATTCCTTTGTTAAAATAAGGTTAGAGAGCTATTATTTCATCTACTATACCATTATTTGTGACATTTCAGCAACAGAATGCCTGTTATTATTTTGTGAACACAGAGACAAATTTCAGCGTGAAATTTTTGCCTTAAATTGTACCTCAACCATTTATTGTTCATAACATTGTGCCTCAAGTGTAGGTGTTCTCCAATGGGGAAACCACACTCGTGTGCCATCACTAGGTGTTTTTTGCAAGTTGCGAGTCTCATTCAAAGCCCAGGGAAATAAATAAGGAAACTGTTTATCTCCCGCTTGTAAACTGTGGACAGATAGCTTTGCTGCAGAGGTGAAATCCTGCCTCTTTTGAAGTCACTGATAGAACTCTCTAGAACATCTGTGGATCCAGGATTTCCTTCAGATTTTCAATACCCTCTTTTGGATAGAACAATTTCAGCACCTATGCCTTGTGATTGTATCTGCGTACGTTAGCCACCTTCCCATCATGAAAATACTAGCTTTTGTGTTAGAGAATGCAGCTTCACCAAAACCAAAATATGTATTTCCCTGCAAATAGTTTTCCCAGTCTGAGAGTGCCTCAACATCTGATCTCAGATGACAAAAAAAAAAAATACTTATTTGAACTTAAGAGTCAGTTTGATCTTTTCATAAATATACTTACAGTCTTAGTTTAAATATTTAAAATTCATTTACATATTTAGTCTTTTAAGAAATATTTTCTACATGACAGTTTTGCTTTTATCAACAGCAAGCATGCTGATGCTTTCAAATTACTTCTTTTATTTACTGTCCGTGGAAATACTAAGGTGTCACTAACCTCAACATAGTCAGATAGAAATCTCATTTTCAGGCCACTGCTGGTTTGTGCAAACAAGTTTCAAACAAGATCCAGAGAAGACTCAAATGCCACAGAACAGGAAGGCGAACAAGATTATGTGTATGTTTTGAATCACTGTTTTTGAACACCTTAATAAAATGTGGTGCGCAAGTGACAAATGGTCAGTGCCCTGAAGCTGCTAACAGCCCCCTACTATGGCCTCTCCCCATCTTGCCCATGGCCCAGAACCCCTTCTCTCAGACACCTCAGGACATCAGTCCTTGCTCCAGCTTCACACAGTCTTGCCCAGACACTGGAGCCTCTGAAGCACTCTAGCATTAACACAAAGCAGGTAAGTTGACAAAAACTTAATGACAAAGAAAATGCAAACAAGTAGCTGACTTACCATTTGTAGGAAAGGAAGGAACAAAAGAAAAATCATGAAAGCAAATGCCCAGATTTCTGAGAAAGAGAAATAAGACCTAGGACACTGTTGATTTAATGTCACTGCCATCACTCAGTCTACATAATTTTGACCTCCGAACATATACCACCTGTTAACTGCATTGTCAACAAAGTATGATTTCCAGGTGCTTCTTAAGATATTAAATTTTCAGAGCCTCTAATCAGAAAAACTTACTTTAATCTGCTTGGAGAACTCAAATGCCCAATCTAATAGCAATGACTATTGCCCATTTCATTTCAAAGGGATTGCAAACTCACACATTTTACCCCTGGGTTTGAAATTGAATTTATGTCCCAATTTGTCATCTGCAACATGGAATCAATAATTGTGCTAAGAGGAAAATGAGTTTTTAATTTATTTTTTTTTTAATTGGGAGTAAAAGTCACTTCAACATGATTAAAACCTTAATGACTAATGTGTAAGAAATTGTATGAATCAAGGACACATATCATGTGTGGGTCTGTGGGAACATGCCAATTCAGAATTATGGAACATATTCCAGGCTGTGCTTTCTGATAATGACAAATAATTAGTTTTGATATAAGATGCTCAGCTTCTGTAGCACAATTACATGAAACCCAGAGTTCATCTGCTTATTCAGTCAAAACAAAAATGTGGCACAACAGAGCCTGGAATGGGTTGTCCAGGGAGGTGGTTGAGGCCCCATCCCTGGAGGTGTTTCAGGCCAGGCTGGATGAGGCTCTGGCCAGCCTGATCCAGTGTGAGGTGTCCCTGCCCATGGCAGGTGGGTTGGAACTAGATGATCCTTGTGGTCCCTTCCAACCCTGACTGATTCTATGATTCTATAACAGCTCTAAACCTTTAACAGAAGAGAGTTTGTCTCACTTTAAACTTAAACTGTGGTCTCACCAGGTATTTTCCATGAAATGTCAAAGAATCACCACAGGGAAAAAATGACATCAAACACCACAGAGCAAGCTTCACACTTTCTAGTCAAGATGCACAGGCAAGAGAATATGGAACATTAAATGTGTATGTCTGAATGACAGTGACACCTTGATAGCTTGTGTTGCAGCACATATTTGCAAGTGAGGAAGGTATTTTGTAATAGACAGCTATATTTAAAATCATGTATATCTTTAACTCTAGACTTAAAGCTTTCAGCTACTAAAGCACATTTCTCCAAGAGGGGGAAAAAAGTTGCCCAACAAAGGTGAGTGTTTCAACATGTTGATCTTTATGGCTACACTTAGAGGAAAATTCATTTACCCTTTTATTCAAAGAAACACAACATGCAAATAAACAATAACAAGAAAACATTGACCAGATTTATGTACATCTTTGGAACACTGGAGTAGGAAGTTGAAATTTGGCAGGAAGAGAGAATTTGGGAAATAAGTGATGCTTTACAGATTTTTAGGGAAAATTAGCTTCAATTTTGTTGAGTGATGAGCATTTTAAAAGTATAGTTTATGAATATTATGCATAACAACACTTTTACAATGGTCCGAGTATGCAAATAGAGCATTTTGATTGCACAAAGAAATAGAGCCTGGAATTTTTATCAAGCCAAAACCTGAGAACAACTGCTTTTCATGTAATGCAGACTTTTAAGATAAAAGTATTTAATTGCATTATTTCACATTCTGGTGATTTTAGGGGATGCTATTGTAGTTCAGAACAATCTGACTTCACTGCTTATGACTTTTGATACAGTCCAAATTTATATGACCTTTAGGACCTGGGTACAGAGAAGTAGTGTAAACTCATTTTACAGACTTCCCCATCAATGGAAAATTATTCCCTAACATTTATTTGCAATTTTTTTCACCTTTTTTTCTTTTATACCATTAATGAAGTATTTTTTTTAATGTCTTTAAATCTAGGCCATAAATCATTTCTCTGAGAGTCTCTTAAGTTTGATCACTGCTTTTTAAGGTGGTTTTCCTGACTTTTGTGGCCATGAGACAGCATCCATACTTAGACCAAAATCAGTTTTTCTCTTTTGGGAGATATATTATATAACATTTTTTATACCTGCTGTGAAATCTCAGCTTTAATAAGATCAGATAAAAAGTACCCATTGATACAGGATTCACCTCTTTTGTTAAGATACCAATTGAGTTGAAAAAATGTTCTGCTTCTTGTTCCAATGTATATCTCACTGCCTTCATTTCTCCCAGAAAAAGGTACTTATCACAGTAGTTTTGCCATTGCAATACTGCTTTCAAGCACCTCTTCTATTTTTCACAAGATAACAATTGTTTTAAGGGATTAATCTCTAAAAATAAAGATTATACAGTAAGTAGGATTTTACTAGAAACTTAGATATTCATAGATTCATAGAATGGTTTAGGTTGGAAGGGACCTTAAAGATGATTTAGTTCCAGCCTCCCTGCCACTAGACCAGGTTGATCAAAGTCTCATCCAACCCGATCTTGAACACCTTCAAGGAGGTGTGGGGGAAAATTCATGACCTTCCTGGGCAACATGTTCCAGTGTCTCACCACTCTCACTGTAAAGAATTTCCTCCTAATACCTAGTCTAAATCTATCCTCCTCAAGTTTAAATCCATTCCCTCTCATTCTGTCACTACAAGCCCTTGTAAAATGTCCCTTCCTGGCTTTACTGTAGGCTCCTTCAGTTACTGGCTCTAAGGGCTCCCCAGAACCTTCTTGTCTCCAGGCTGAATATAACCAACTTGCAGCCTGTCCTCCTAAACAAGGTGCCCCAGCCCTCTGATCATCTTCATGGCCCTCCTGTGGACTCGTTCCATGTCCCTCTTATGCTAGGGTTGCCAGAACTGGACACAGTACTCCAGGTGGGGTCTCATGAGATGGACTAGAGGGGCAGAATCACCTTCCTCATCCTGCTTGTCATACTTCTGATACAGCTGAGGACAGAGTTGGCCTTCTGGGCTTCAAGCACACATTGCTGGCTCATGTCAACTTTTTCATCAACTGACACCCCCAAGTGCTTCTCCTTGAGACTGGTCCCAAACCACTCTTCACCCAGCCTACATCTTTGCTTGGGTTTGCCCCAACCCAGATGTAGGACCTTGCATTTGACCTTGTTGAATTTCATGAGGTTGGTTTGGGCCCACCTCTCAAGCCTGCCCTTCAGCATGACAACCACACCACACAGGTTGGTGTCATTCACAAACTTGCTGAAGGCGCACTCGATGCCACTGTCCATATCACTCAAAGATGTTAAATGGTGCTGGTCTCAGTATCGACCCCTGAGGGATGCCACTTTCACACTGGTCTCTCTTTGGACATTGAGCCATTGATCACAATTCTCTAAGTGCAGCCATCCATCCAATTCCTTATCCAGTGAGCAGTCCACCCCTCAAATCCATGTTTTTCCAATTTGGTGACCAGGTGTCATATCAGTTTCTCTTCTCTTATCCACTGATGTTATAATTTCATCATAGAAGCCTCCAAGTTCACCAGGCATGATTTGCCCTTGGCGAAGCCATGTTGGTTAATACCAGTCACCTTTCCTTCATTTTCTGTATGCTTTAGCCAAGCCTTCAGGAGTATCTGCTCCATGATCTTGCCAGGCGCAGAGGTGAAACAGACTGGCCTATGGTTTCTGGGAGTCATCTTTTTTTTCCTGTTATGAAGATGGGGGTTATGTTTCCCTTTTCCCAGTCAACAGAGACTTCACCAGATTGCCATGACTTTTCAAATATGATGGACAGTGATTTGGCAGCTTCATCTTCCAGTTCATTCAGAACTCATGGGTGGGCCTTGTGGTTATTGCAGGGTGCTCCAAACCCACTTCCCCCACCTCCATCAGTGGAGGTTTGAATGGGGAAGACAAAGGTGCTCAATGACCTTCCTCTCCTCCTGGGGACAGGGAATGTCACCCATTCTCACTGACAGGGTGGAAATTCCTCACACGTGTTTACTGGTGGCAGAAGTCTGCTGGGATTTGGAAATGTGATAAGGGGGTACTTTACATTTTGGCCTGGCCAAGTGTCTAGGAATATCTTAAATATGGTGAGCAGGGAGCAGTCAGGGCTCTCATTTTCTGCCGCTCTTGCCCGCTTCTAGAAGCCTGCTCATTTTCGGCTCTGCCATTTTGGGCACTAATTTTTGGACTCTACTCGCTTTGCCCTGGATTTGTGGCTACTTTGGAGGAACCAGCACTCAACTGGCTTCTTCCCAGGCCTGCCTGCCTGCCATGATCCTGCCTGTCTGCCATGATCCTGCCTGCCTGGGACCAATCCTGCGGCTTTTCCTTGCACTGCACGAGTTTCCCTTGTGCCAGCCATGTCTACAGACACTTTTGATTTTGGGCGGGTCCCCCGGGTCCCCCCCTCTTGGATTTGAGTCACATCACACATAGAATTGGATTACAAAACCATCAGTTTCTGGAGCCTGTCAGCAAGAGAGAGCGAGCTAGGGACTGTCTTCAAATTCCTACTCCGATCTCATGAGTAAAAATTGGCATCCCATACTTCCTTAGCAGTTTCCTCGGTCGCCTTTGGTATATGAGTGGGGTGAAACTATCTGTGGCTTAGCCTTTTCCATTCTCTGAATTTTCCAAATTGCACTAAATTTGTCGTAAGCATCCTGGAAGAATTCATGACCAAATGGAACATGTAAATAATTTTTATCAATTTTGTACATAATTTTGGGGCGGGGTTTTGGGGAAAATAAAAATAACTATATTTTTATAATTCCTGCCTCTTTAATTTAACCCCAAATTAACACAGTGGTATTGTTGTTTCCTTCATTTTTGCCCTGGCATTTGGCATGTGGTCACTGGTTCACCCGTCACAAGTTACTGTCTTTATCTAAGTATTATCACAGGATTGCCTAGGCCCCAGGATTGCAAAGGTTAATACAGGAAATTAGTTCCAGTGATTTTAATGGAACTTCTTGCACTGCACATAGGCACACATAGGTATACACATGTGCACATAGGTAAACATATTCAGAAAACTGAGGTGTTTATCTCACAAGTTTTCAACCAAACTTAGATGATTAAACTTAATCACTTCTTGGCCCTCAAAATTTAATGCTTAAATCTTTCTGCAGTAACCTTTACCAGTCTTTCTAGCTTCTCAGAAGTATTTTATAGCCCTGACATTATTTCCTTCAGGTTGTTTAGATATACTTTTTTTTGGTAAAATGACAAAATACGGTGACAGTCACATGGTAAGTCAGTAGCAGTATGTTTGTGCCTGAACTACATGTCATATGGAAAAAAAGGCATAAGTAGGACAAAGTTATGTTGAATTCAAGAAAGCCCATAAGGTGTAGAAAAAAAAAGATTGATACAAGCTGTTGTTTCTTGAATTCTGAATTGGTCCATCTGTGTAGCCTGAAGGATTGGAATGAGGTAAAGGAATATGTGAAAAGATCATATAACCTGCTTAAAGCTAAAAATAGCTGATAATGCTAGAAATTAACTGTTTCTTTACATAGGCATGTCATGCAAGTGAATTCTGTGTGGAAATGAATATGCAGCTTTGAGGGGAAAATAAGAAATTGATGCAAATCTCCAATTCAGTAAAGTCAGAGTTCAGATATGCATAGAGTTACTAACTGACTTTTCTGAAATACTGCAGTGGATGAATTTCAGAGATATGTATTTCAAATTGAGCTGTCAGTGTACTGCCAATTCATAAAAATAACTCTGCAGTAATATCAGCCCATCACAAAATAAGCTGACAGACTACCATATTTTTATAGTGAATCATTTAAGCCATGAATCATTCATAGCTTCCACAGGTGCTGAAAATAATGAAAAACCTTCTATCATGCTAGACAAGCCTGGCACATGCTTGCCACAAATGATGGTTTCCTCTCTGCAGAACATATCAGCTTTTAACACTATTAAGAAGAAAGATCAAGGAAAGAAAACAGGAAAAGAGCCTTGTTCTCCATCCCTTCCTTTCCCCCTTTCCTCCCCTCCATTTTTAATGATATTATCTTGTCCATTTAAAATGGAAAATTAAGGGGAAAAGTATTTTTATTCTCTATTTCTCTTGCTCTTGATTGTGTTCCGTTGACAGGCAATTATAATCCATGTTGTTGAAAAGGAGCGAGTCCTGATATAGTGAATATATCAGAGTCCTTGTTCTGAATCACCTCCAGAATGTCATTCTGTTGACATATGTATTTCACAGTATCACAGTATATTAGAAGTTGGAAGGGATCTCAAGAGATCATTGTGTCTAAACCCCCCTGTCAAAGCAGGATCACTTAAAGTAGTTCACACAAGGAATGCATCCAGATGGGTTTTGAAAGTCTCCAGAGAAGGAGACTTCACAACCTCCCTGGGCAGCCTGTTCCAGTACTCTGTCACCCTCACTGTAAAGAAGTTTCTCCTCATGTTGAGGTGAAATCTTCTATGTTCAAGTTCGAACCCATTGTTCCTTGTCTTACTACTGTGCACCACTGAAAAGAGCTTGGCCCCCTCTACATGATGCCCACCCCTCAGGTATTTATACACACTGATGAGATTCCTTCTCAGTCTTCTCCAGACTAAACAGCCCCAGGGCTCTCAGTCTCTCTTCACAAGGGAGATGCTCAACTCCCCTAATCATCTTCGTGTCCCTCCATTGGATTCTCTGCAGCCGTTCTGTCTTTCTTGAACTGGGGAGCCCAAAACTGTATTTGTAGATAATTAGCTGAATGCACCAAAACAGAGATCCATTTACTAGTACAAAAGGCAATACAGAAAGCCTGTCATAGGACAGTCCATAGATTGCCTTATTCCCTTCCTTACATAAGAATAGAGAAACATATTGCAAAAGAAAATTAAAATATCCATCTGAAATGACCTGCAAAAGACTGGGGATTAGTCTGCTGGGGATGGGCCTGGTTAGCCTACTGCATTAGGCAGTTGCTAATGTTCTGGGAATCTCTGTTCCCATGTCAGTATGTCTGTAAAATGAGCTAATGAGCAGAGTGACAGGATGTGGACATTTCACAGGACTAAGCAGATCCTTCTTGTAGAGAAACACTCAACTCATCTCCAGGGGCCTGTTCTGCCTTACAGTTTGCCTGCCAATCTCTGTCTGGCTCAGACAGCCATATAGGTCCAGAAAGGAAATGCTTTAGGCCTATCTTATGCCATCAAGGACTGAGAATTTAAGATAAGCGTTGCAGGACTTAACTCTTGGGTACTTAGGTCTCAAGTGCTTTGGCATTTGGCAAAATGCTCCTACAGCACCTTGGCATTGCAGAAGAGTTGTTTACCTAAAGTAGTCCCTTGAATAAATCTGTCAGCAGAGAGGGCCAATAGAAAATGCAGAAAAGCAGATCACACTCTACACTGTATTCCTCTTCAGGTATCACTCAGCTTGGGATTCACAGTCCTGAAACAGCATTTGGATCCAGGTGCTATGCCAAAACACTGAAGAAAGCTGTTGGATTCCTCTTACTTCTTCTGTCCAGCTTGTTAGTGTGCACTCACTGAGCTCTTGTGGGACATACAGGTTCATTTCCAGCTACTTCATTACAAGGTATGGGGAATCTTAAGCCTTAAGGTATAGGGAAGAAATAAATAGAGCAGGCTGCCAGCCCCTCATATTAAAGCTTCCAGTTTACTTGGTTGGTTCATTCAGTCAGAAGAAAGAAAGAGGAAAGAAAGAGATTGACAGCATGGATCATAGCCTGGAAGCTGAGTAATATTGACAGATATTACCAGTGTAATAGGAGGAAACCTCAGGCCTAGCACTGTGCTTACTGCTATTAATGTTTCATCTGAAATTAATAGGAGAATGGGTGGAATTGAACCTTTAATATTTGAGATAATGATCTTCTATGAATGATCGTGAAAAAGGAGCTATAATCACCACCAAATGTTTTGTATCAACCCTCTCCATAAGACATCTTCTGTCTTAGATTATAAATGATAATAGGTCAAAAAAATTCCTAGACTGTCAATCCAAATAAAGCAGATATATGAAGGATCTGTGGAGCACTCTGCACTAGCAAGAATAAAGAGCTTTCAACAATTCCCAGAGCAGAATTCTGCTGAAAAAAGTCCAAAACATGCCTGTAGGGTTTTGGACTCCCTAGAGTTAGACAGCAGCTGAATTTCCGAGGTCTGAATGTTGGACATTAAAGTCTGAAGTCTTTAATGATCTAAAATACTAATTAACACATCTGTGTATCTGAATTGAAGTGGCCTCTTGATCCCCTAGGATCTTTCAAGATCTGATTTAGAATAATCATGGACTTGGAAAAGGGCCTTTTTTCTCCTGTTGAAAGAGATGTGCTCACTCTGCTCAAATCCAGTTGCTCCCAAAGGAAATTTAGTATGGAAGATTTGCCTCTGACACAGAACCTGATTTGAGATTCCAAAATACTGTGTTGATTGTTTATATGCTAGAAACTCCTGGTCTTTAAGTCTACTGTTTGTCTAGTGTTATGATGGCCTGTTTGGAAAGTGAATTTCTGGGGCTTGGCACATCAGTTTATTTAAGGGCTCTTTAACACATAGCTTAACTTTGTATCTTTGGTCTATTTGACCTAATTTCCTAATTTTCTTTTAATTTAAAGCAAATTAGTTTAAACCTATTAAAGCTTAGTGCAAACACATTTTAATTGCAAATATATGTTACTTAATTCAGATTAACTTTCCTTAGATTTCTTGCTTAGAAAAACCCTAAGAAAACTTTATTATTGGGACATAACTTTGGATTCATCCGTCTTTAAACTGACTGGAAAAGGAAGACTTCAGGAACAGATATTTTTTTAAAAAAGAAATGTTTTCATTTTATTCAGGTGTTTTTCTACCGCTTTACTTAGAATCATCTACTGTTAGTAGGTTACCCAGTGAAGGTAATTCTAGTGTAGTTTATAATACATAGGTCTCTCAATTGTAGAATATGATTTTGAAGGAAACTAGCGTTTACCCTAGGGTTTACCCTCATCAGGTACATGATAAAAACATTTTATTCAGATACCAGTGAGAAGCACTTCTTCACTGAAAAAAAAAGGATGAAAAAAGCTTGCTATAGCCTAACAGTTCCAAATTATTTAAATAATAGAATAAGATCAATCTAAAGAGTTGTTAGGATGTTGTGTCAGATTGTTACTGAGAATACTAATTATTTTTCCAAATCACCATTTTATCACAAATTTTTATATTAGTCAGCCTGGAGGGAAAAAAAGTGTGTGCCTATAGGAATTCACTATTTTGATGAACAAGTAAAATTTCAATTCCATTACTGCAGTCTGAGAGCACTGTAATTTGATCATGACCACACTTATCACTCAGAGTATATTCACCTAATAAGAGATTGTCTCTACTGTAAACAACCTGTGATCAAAACAGAGGAAGAATGAGGGCTTTTCATTACATTGGAAGAGAAATTAGGTGATTTAGTCAATGTCACAAATAAGCTAATGTCAGAGAAAGAAACTAACTCCAAATCTAAATCTCCTTAGGCATGGCAGTAATCATGGCCAAAAGTCTGATTTTGGAAATGGTTTGTATTTAAAAGTGGCTTATGTCCTAATCATTATCATTTTAAAGAGCAGTTAAATAGGCTTCTGTGCATAATTAGCATTACATTTGCCAAGAACATCTTCTATTATTACTGTTAACATTTTAAAGGTCCTTGTTTAAATTCCAGCCATATGTCTTAACTTGATAACAAATTCCATGGTGAAGAAATATTGATTTGGAATTGCTTTAACTTAGAGTGTTGCACTCTTTTACTTGAATAATATGAGCTGTTTCATTCAGTGTGGCAGTTTAGGCTGGGTGCCCCCTGCCACTGCCGCATGAGATACACCTCTGGTGTCCTGGGTGCCCACCCAGAGGGGTGGACACAGGAAACGACGTATTTCTACCCATAAATCCTGCACCCTATAAGGCCATCTGCAAAGTCATTCTCTTCCTCTTTCTTCCCTCTCTGCTCCCATGGGAGATGTCCTCTCTTATCGGGTAATGCCGGGGGAGTATCCTCAAGGCCTCTTAGGCCTGTCTAGGCCTAATGCCAGGAGGAGAATGGAGGGGGGGGCAGTCTCAGACCTGGCCAGCCTGAGACTTGCCTAGCAGCGGGAGGGGGAAGAAAGAGCCCTGGGGGATTTGGGTTTACCCTCAGGTGGGAAGAAGGGAAGGATTGGGAAGCTTTGGGAATTAATGTAACAGGCTCTGTACGCTTTGGGATACTCTTTGTCACTATGCTTTGTAGTTTGTAGTTCTCTGTAGCTTCACCAATTGCTCTTTCCATTTAAACTTTCCATCACTCTCCAATCCGTTTGTGTGAGTCTCATTCTTTTGTCCCTTTTCGGGGGCAAGAGACGATCTGTCTGGCCCCAAACCAGCACATTCAGCTACTTTTAATAGTTTGCTTGGCTTTTTTGATGCATCCTTATTCTACATAATTTAAATCCTGGTATAATACTAACCATTGTTCTCAAAATTCTTTGTAATTGCTCTGTAGTAGCAATTAGATTTCTCCAACAGTAAGAAATGGGCAATTTTGCCCAAAGGGAGGCCCATCAGTGTTCAAATCATGTAATTGTATAGTATACCTGGCCTTTTCCTAGCTGAGAAAACAGTCTAAATTATCTCATTATCTAGCAGATTTGGGACTTTGGTTGATGTCAGTGTGAACTGATCAAAGAGAATTGGAAAGGACAGGCTAGGGAGGCAAGGAGGGAGAGTTGCACTTTGCAGGAGAGCAGCAGGACTACCCTGAGGCCTGCCTAGAAAATGATGGTAAGCCTGCTGAGAGTTTGTGGGTTGGCACTGGAAGGAAGACAACAGGGATGACGTTGTGGGTTTCTCCTGCAAATACCCTGATCAGGAAGAACTAGATGAAAACTTCTTTAGACAACTGGAAGATGCTTCATGTTCACAGGCCTTGGTCTTCATGGGGGAATTTACCCACCTCATAGTTGCCATTAGTTTTCTGGAGTGTGCTGGTAACAGTATCTTTACATTGATGTAACAGCGTCTTTGCATAGATGATCAAGAAACCAATGAGAGGAAATGCTGCAATTGACCTAATGCATATACACAAGGAAAATCATCTGGGGATGTGAAGGCTGGGAGCCACTGTGACTGCAGTAACCATGTGATGGTGCAGATCAGTATTCTGATTGAAGGCAGATCAGTATTCTAATTGAAGGCAAATATCAAAACAAAAATAGCAGAACAAGCACACAGCCACTTCAGTGACCTGTTCCATGGCACACAATCCTGGAGGGAGGAAGGGTCCAGAAGAGCTACTTCTTTATCAAGGACCACCCCCTTTAAGCTCAAGAATAATCTGTCCAACATGGGCAGAAACCTAAGTGAGCAAAGAGCTCCTAAATTCTCAGATGAAAAAAAAAAAAAAAAAAAGAGGTAGAAGCAGAATTAGATCATCTAAGAGGACTACATAGACACTGAGTGTACAGGAATGGGTTTTGGAAAGCCTTAGACTTTACTGGAAAGATATGCCTTCAGGAATTTTGGGTCCCTGAGACCAGTGGAAAAGTCTGGAGGAAGGAAGACTTACTCTTGGTGGAGAAAGACCAGGTTAGGGAACACAAACAAATTGAACATATACAAGACCATGGAACCTGAAATGATACACACATTGGTGGATGTCAAGGAAAGGCCAGTCTCAATTATCTTTGACCAATCCAACAGTTAGAAAAGGTTCCCTCGGACTAGAAGAAAGGATATGCCAGTCCTGTATTCAAAAAGGGAAAGAGGATCTAGGGAATTACAGGCCAGCCAGCTTCACCTGGATCCATGGAAGGTGACAGAGCAAAAAAAATTTAGAAAAATATTTCCATGCATATTAAGGACTCCACTGGTTAGGAGTGGTCAGTACTGATTTACAAAGAGGAAATTATACCTAACCAGCTTGATAGCCTGCTATGATAAGAAAGATGAGAAGTATGAGGAGGAGAAGAGGATGGTTTAATCCAGTAGCAGTTACCTTTGGATCTTCACCTGATTTATGTGAGTACCAAAGAACTACTACTATGTTGCCAAGAAACAGATACACCACATTTTTATACATACGCAATTCATTAGCTCTAGTACAGCTGTAGTATCTTTGGGTGTTTCAGTGTGTGGAGGGTCAGCAGTATTTTGTATTACCTGTCTCCCCAGCTAAGAACAAAGGGAAAACTCCTCAGTGACTGCTACTGAGATACAATTACCTTCAAATCCAAGAGATACTTGTTCCGTGGTTGTACTTGACAGATTGTCAGTGCACTTGCTTTACACTAGACGAGAAGGGGGTATAAGAAAAGTGAGAAAGCCTGCTACTAATGTTTGGCTTAAGAAATACTGTAGGTAAAATATTCTACGAAATAGGGGAACTTTCAGAAACATGGGAAGCTTAAGTGAGTCAAAACAGCAAACACAGACTTTTCTCTAGCTGAGGCTTAAATGAAGGACCAATCAGAAAAGACAGATTCCACTGAAACAGGAAAGAAGAGAAAATGTTTTTAGTGAAAAAGCCACCTGGGAAATTTCTTAACTTCTTGGAAGTGATATGTCTATCTGTTTGCTTCAGGTATTAGTAACCTCTGAGTAATGAATTTCAAGCCCAGAGAGCATAGAAAGCTGAAAGGAACTTTTAACATTATAAAAAAATCTACTTGTGGCAGGAAAGATTATCTTCCTTAGGCCAGCAAGAATCAGAGGTGGAGCTGCTCGTAGAGTATGTGCCCTTGATATTTTGAATTAATAGTGCTCCTATGTGAACAGACCAAAGCAAGCTCCAGAATCTGTACACTCTACAGACAGTGTCTGTACAACAGTCAACGCAATACATTCCTCCATTTACATTGGAAAATAAATCATTTGACTAAATTCATAAAAGTATATTACACTGAAGTTTATATCCCAGGACATTCTTATTCTGGAAAACGAATATGTTGTAATCTAATTATCCTTTACATCCTTCCTTGTCAGGAAGTCTTGTGGAAATCAGTCAAAAACTACTTTTTGGCTGTGGTTTGATTATATAATTTGACTTCCATCTCTTATCTGAGAAGTTTTTGAAAGATCATTGATAAGGTCTGCAATATTCGCTTATTTTTCATGTTTTGATGTCAGAGATTTCCTACCTTGTATTGTGTTTCTACTGTCATTGTTTGACACTAGGTTTCTGGATTTTACTTTTTTTTCTCTTTGTCTTTCCGTTGCATGTCTCTAAAGAATTTCAGAGAGTTTCTTTCAGTACCTTAATAGATCATAGCAGTATATATATGTCTTGACAAATGTGTCAGAAGAACTGCACATGAAAATTTGGTCTTTAAGATGTGGGCATACAAGCCACCTAGTTGGTTATGCATCGACTGACAACCCTGAAATCTGACCAGTAAGAAAATTCTAAGCATTACAAGTCAAACTTCCCTCAGGAAATTGTCTCAAACTTGCCTCAACTGTAAGGGTAAAAATGGAAGTTTATGAAAGCTACTTTGTTGCCAGAATACTAAAACAAAACATCAAAACCCCCAAAATGATATATATGTTTGAAGTATCAATACTTCACTGTTAAGGTTTTTATATTGTGCCATAAAACAACATAAAATAAACATTGCCACCTATACAGTGACTTCAAATATTTTTTTTTCTCATGAAAACAGTGTAGTTTGTCAGAGTTTTTACTCCCATTCCTGAAGTAATTTTAAAAAAAAATGTGGTCCAGTTCCACAAGCATTTTATATTTATTAAAGCTGAATAAAACTTTGCAATATGCGTCTGCATTAATTTTCTTCTGGCCAACCTCAATTGTTTTTTCATAAAGCAGTACTGTGACAAAATATTTAATGTGCCTCATTCTTTATTTTATCCCTTCATTGGAAAGCCCACCTTCATATGCCAAAAGGCAATCACACTGTGGTTTCCTTAATTATTTGAAGTAGGGCAGGACACTAAACACACTAAACTCTTAAATTCTGGGTTTTGTTTTTCCCTAATTTCTGATGGACTCTCTGCTACCTATTTTGTGAATAGCAATACCTATAGCAGTCCCCTCACAATGCATAGTCAAAAATGTCCCTGGTAGTTCAGGCTGCTGCTATTTAGGGACTGGTGGTAGGATGCTCTACATCCCGGAAAGCATGGGGCATCCCCCATAATAGCTATAGAAGAGCTCTGCTGTAGGACAGGATTTGCCCCAGCGTACAACACAGCATT
Organism: Indicator indicator; assembly: GCF_027791375.1. Lineage (NCBI taxonomy): Eukaryota > Metazoa > Chordata > Aves > Piciformes > Indicatoridae > Indicator > Indicator indicator. Next base: position 38,682,917 of record NC_072011.1, read on the forward strand.
CTCCACAGTGATTTTACACAATCTAACTTACCTACACCTTATCTGAAGCATTGTCTATACTTGTAGAACACCTTCATGTATCAGAAGTTCAGTAAAAGTTTGTGATGAACGGGAATTCCAGACGTAGAGCTGAATAAGTAGTAGATGTGCCTGTTCTGCTACCAAATGAGGAAGAACATCAGCTGAGTCCTGGCTCCCTGGTGTCCCAGCCTCATTGTCCCTTGCAGCAGTGAGTGGACGATAGAAGTCTTACAGCCAGATCCCAGAGCAGTTTTCATTAATGTCAGAGGAATTATTTTTTCTGTCTTCACATACATCTGCTGCAACAAATTTGTTGACTCCTACTTCATAGAACAGGTGAGAATTCAGCCTGTATCAGTTAACCCCTTTGAACTGGAACCTGCAGCACTTCATTGTGACTCTGCTGAAATGACCCTTCTCAGTAAGTGCTGCAGAACTGAGACATCTTAGAGCTGGAAAACCTTACTCTTCTTGGATGTTTAAAAATCTCCTTAAATGTAATCTGTGGATGATTTATAGCACTGTCTGGACCAAGCATATTTCAATACTAATGCATAAATCTTCTAACAAACAAGTTATCTGCAGGGTTATAGGCAGAAGGGGATGTCTTCCTTATCTAAAATGAAAATATGTTTGGAACAATGTCCATTGTTAAATGTTACTCACACTGATCTAGTGTGAAGAAATTTCATAGTTTTTATTATCCTTGTCTTTGAAAACTCCTCATATATGCTTTAAAAAGACTGATGATAAAACTCGCTTACAAGATTCTGGAACTGAAAATGCAGTGTGGCTTAGGGCAATGAGAGAGTCATTTTATTGTAATAACATGAAACAAAGCTTATTATGAAAAAGAAAACACTATTTTACTTGCAGCAACTGACTGAATCTGTTCAGCTGTGAAGCTTCTCTTTATTGCTACTGTTTCTCTGTTGCCTTCTCTGAAAGCCTTATATCTCACTGACATTTTAGAATAAAACTTTGCATACCCTCAGTGGATGTTGGTTCTTTTAAAACATTTTTATATAATTTCTTTAATATTAACCTTAATATATGTACAGAGGAGTGCATTCAAATATTCTACTCCAAAGTCAACACCTAACTTTCATTTATAAGTACACAAAATTTCTGTACCTTTTCTAACTCATTTTCCGTACTTAAATATTTAACACTGACCAGTTACATGGCTCAGAGTGTGCCTTTTAGTCCACTCCATAATGTATATCTAGTTATGTACAGTGTGAGCTGTACAACTGAAATTCTTTGTTATCTGCCATAAATTCAGCCCACATTTATACTTACTTAGTTCTGCTTATAAAGCAATCAGTCTGCCAAATATATTAATAAAATATTTGTGTGTTAGTCTTCATATAGTTCATTCTGGAGATTAAAGGTTGGAAATGAACTTGGCTGCAAATCTGAATTTGAATCCTACAAATTAGCACTACTTAAATAGTAACAGTGTCCATGGAACAGAAATGCGGTAATAAATTGCCTTTAGATCTAGCCACAAAGTACAAAATACAATTATACAAATATATAAAGGAAGTCCAAAGCACTTGTAAATGGTCGTTATCACTGTTTAAACTCAGTCTTATTTATGCCATTACACATTTCAGTGATGCCTTAGTATATGTAGCTGGCAGCTCTGGAGAACTACTTTTCTTAAATCACATGCATTTTTAGATCTGGTATCTTTCTTTACTTCTTTTCTTGGATCTGTACTAACATGAAATGTCTCTGAGAATGCTGAGTTAGGATCTAGTTCAAACGAATTGAGAAACCCAGCTTTAAGCTCTCAGAGACTGTATTATTTTAGTTTTTGCATCTTACTGACCCCTTCTTTTTCCTAAGCCTGTTTCTTCTCCACACTAAATGTTTTAATTTCTTTATTTCCTTGTTCCTTTATAAATGTCTTTTGTGATCTTTACAACCAAAGTCTTTATATATATATACATACATACATATTAATATAAATACGTAACAATAATATTAAATATAAAGTTTAAGTAAACATAAAGACCGATTAGGTGAATACTTATATTTATATAAATATAAATATAAATGAGTTAAAATATAAATGTATTTATGGATTTATATAAATCTGAAGCATATGCAAATATGGTACTCTTAAAATAAATAACACTTATAAACTTGATACAAGATCTTTATACACACATCTTTTCTACTGGTTTCATCTTTAAGAGATTGCATCTTGGCCAAAATCTACTCATTCTTACTACTTATTTATTTAAATTACTAAATGTCCATGCTTATTTTGTATTTGTGATTGTGCCCCTGTAGTCAGCATTGATGAGGCTGCACCTTGAATACTGTGTTCAGTTTTGGGCCCCTCACTACACTGAGGTCCTGGAGCATGTCCAGAGAAGGGCAACAAAGCTGTTGAAGACTCTGGAGAACAAATCTTGTAAGGAGTGGCTGAAGGAACTTGGATTGTTTAGTCTTGAGAAGAGAAGGCCAAGGGGAGACCTCATTGCTCTCTACAACTACCTGAAAGAAGGTTGTAGTGAGGTGAGTGTTGGTCTCTTCTCCCTCATATCAGGTAATAGGACAAGAGGAAATGGCCTAAAATTGTGTCAAGGCTTAAATTGAATAGTAGGAAAAAAATCTTTAGTGGAATAGTGGTGAGGCATTTGAATACGCTGCTTGGCTCAATGTTGGAGTTGCCATCCCTGGAAGTGTTCACAAAATGTGTGGACACGGCTCTTTGTGACATGGTTTAATGGCCATGATAGTGTTTGGTCAACAGCTGGACTTTTCTAACCAAAACAATTCTGTGATTCTTTAAAGATTATCTAGTCGAACCCTCCTGCAATGGGCAGAGATATCTAATCTAGTACTATCTAGCACTATCACTAAAAAAGCACTATGACTTTGGAGAACATCACAGGTCATGCTTTAAAATAAGACATTCATTAATTCTGAAATACTGTTGTAGTTCATGTATCATTTTAAATGTTTTTTACTTTTAATACTGGGGCTCCCTCAAGAAATAAACATTCAGTGATGTAAATCCAAGCTTGACCTGTTATTACTTTGTGTTGGGTTTATTACTTTGGGTTGTGTTTTTCAGGGGAGTTTTGGTGATTTTTTTTTCCCCAGAGTTAATATCACTTTTGTGGGTACCCCCTTGGCTTGAACACCTGTGTCCAACTTAAAATTAAAAAGTGTTCCATTTATTTTCAGGCTGACAGATCATTCATCTTCTACTGATACCTTGGCCATTACTGCAAAGAACAGCTCTGAGCTAATGGCTCTGTAGTCATCTTCTTTGTCCTTGCTATCTATTTATATTCTGCTGGTACTTTCAAACTCTGGCAAGATAATAAAATCCACTGCACTCCTTACATCTTCTTTCAAAAACTATCAATTACATTGATGAGTGTTTTTTGCTGTAGAAGGTACATGTTCATGTGCTGCTTTGTGAGGCTGCCAGCTTCCTGTCCCAGGTTCATTCACTGGAAATATTTTAAATTCTGTACAATCTCCTAATTTTCAACAGCATCATCTGCCCTCCCTAAACATCACTCTGGACCATGATTTGCCTTTTCTTCTGCATCTCTGGATTGCTTTTTAAGAAATAAACAATTTCTAGATTCCAGAAATCCCTCTTATGATTTGACCAAGGTCATCTTACCCATGATCTGGCCTTCTTTATAGTTGTTTTTTTGGGGGGTGTTTTTTTTGTTGTTTTGTTTTGTTTTGTTTTCAAGGACGTAGCCTCTAGTAGCATAAGAAAGGCTGACTTTCCACCTCAGATCCATCAAAGACTGATTGTCTTCAGTTTTTCATCTTCTTTGGCTCGGTCTTTGACAACATGTCATTCTTGTTTCAGCTATTCATGAAGTACTCTAGCATTCAGTATTACAACTGGCTTCTTTTACTGTCTTAAGGAACTTAAAACATTAAGTTTATCATAACTAAAGCCTCTTCCTAGCTTTCAGTTCTCTGTGACTAATATATGTTGCATGCAGATGAAAGCATGGCTACATCTGTATTTCATCTCTGGTAGCAATACAAACAACTCATTTTTCCACACATTTTCTTAGCATCATATATTGGTCATCACTCCTAGCCTATAACTCCAACAAATACCTGTTCCCTTCAGTACCTTGACATCTGACAGTTTGGCCTTATTTGAGATTTCTGATTTCAAATCCACAGAGAGGGACAGCTGTCTGAGTGAGAACACAGTCTTAATCATAACACTATGCCAACCCATGTATTACAATCTGCAGTAGCCATACAGTGGGTAACTTTTCAGTACCCTGAATGTAGAATGGTCCTACCTAAACATTCCCAATCTGCATCTCTTAATTGTTTTAACCCTAAGAAGGGAAAGTGTTGAGAGAGATAACTGCATTAATTTTGAAATATGTTTAATGGAGTTTGAAATAGGTCAAAATTAAAATAAAAAAAATGAGGAGGTATAAGGAAAATATTGTCTGAAATTATTACAAAGGGTGTGGAAAATAACGCAGAAAACATTGATATTCCACTGTGTAACACCATCATGTACTTGTTATCTTGTTTATTGATTACAGTATGCAATAAAAGTAGAAAGATGGAACAAATGGTTATGAAGTTGATATGGAGTGTGAAGCAGTTACTGCCACCTGAGAAAGTAATCAACCACAAACAGTAATGGGACTAGATAGGGAAACAGGAATAATTTAAAATTTCTCCCAGCACTAAACTTACACAACATTTATTTTTTAGGCAGTAGATATTAAAAAAAAAAAAAATGCGTTTTCTAAGAGAGACAAAATTTAAAAGAATCACTTACACTGGAGTTTTAAGGACTAAATGTGTGAGTGAGCTTACAGGATTTGACATATTCACAGAACATAGGTTGATTAACAGTTGTCTATTAAGGGTGATTATCCAGATGAAAACTTTGGTTAGGGGTTCTCTACAGTTAGGAAGTGTATCAGAACTGTCTCTGTGCAGTTAATTATCTTATTGCCAAACTAAGTTTTTCCTAAATATCAGTGGTGTACATATCACAGAGATACTTGATCTGCAGTTCTATCAATGCAGACCAGTGAGCTGAGAACCTTATTCTTCACATGCATGCAGGGCAACATTACATCACCGTTGGTGAGAGATGTAGGGTACCGTCATGGGATTTTCAATTATAAGAAAACTGTGTCCTCCTTAAAGAAATTGCTGTCTGAAAATGTAGCATGTAATCAACATTTAATGGGATAAATATATTCAGAATTAATTGTTATGACAGTTTTGTTTTAATGAGTGTGTAAGTTAAAAAGGAGATGCGTATATAATTTTCGCATTGCTATTATCTTTTGCTTTTGAGTAATAGACTCAATGTAGCATAAAGGTTTTCTTTTTCCAAACACTGGAGAAAGTGCAAACTTCCTCTTACCTACTCAGGTTACATAGTGTAGAAATGACAGAGAAGATACTGCTGTGTTAAAGAAAAAGAATGACATAAACATAGATTTGTAATTATCTAGTCAATGCCAGTTACAGGGTTTGTTTATTTTGATTACAATATGCACAGTGGACTATTTTCTAAGTAAGCTCCAGTCTTAGCTGAGTCCTAACACATTGGATAAACATGTAAAAATAGCATATGCATACGAGACAGTTTTGGAGTACTATACATACAGGAATAATAACCTCATATAAGCTCCAAGCCTCAGCTGATTTATTTACATATACCCTGAGCTATACAGAAGTTATTTAAAGGAGTTGGGTTCCTTTCTAAGGAAATACGAAAATGACAGTGCCTTCTCTCAAGTTTACCATACCAGGATAATTGCAGACTAAAGCAGAATCTTCTCTATAACTTTGTCAGCATTTATGTTAGAAAGTACTGCTCTTGACACATCTCTGAACAAAGCACAGGGACACAAATCTTGTTACAAGAGGACTAATCTGCTAGAAATGATATATTTCTACTTTAGGGCAATAAAGAGTTTGATACAGTTGCTTTGAAAACAGCTCAGATAACACAGAGAAGGATTTCTTCAACCACCTTGCTGTTAAAATGAAAATGCAGCAATTATTTCTATGAATCCTGCTCCTCAAACAAGATTTCCCACTGAACACAGGCCTTAAAGAAATTTCCGTCTTATTTTAATATTTTTATTACAACACCCTTTTGGGGACTGATAGATACTAAAAATACGTAGAACTTTTATTTCAAAAAAGACTTCCCCACAGAGACAGCTGGATTTAGTTTAACACCAGCTTTTAAAAGTTTCAGTTACACTTACTTCTTCTGAGCTCTGACTCATCATGAGTGCCATTGTTCAGCATGTGCAGGGCAAGCAGGTGACCAGGCCCAGCCAGCACAGCACCAGTTGTTGTGACTCATGGGACTTATTTTTTAACCTGAGTGGGAAATGGGCATAAACTGGCAATAATACAATCTTTCAAAAGTGACTTTGGAAGCGAATACATGTTCTTATAGAACAACATCAGAAAGTGAATAGTGTATGCAAAGCTATAGATAAAATAGAATCATAGAATCACAGAATGCATGGGGTTGGAAGAGACCTTCAAAGGTCATCTCGTCCAACCCCCTTTGGGTACTTGTACTGCTTGGGTATGAGTAGGTTCCTAGGTATGAGTAGAGTGTGTTTAGTCAATTATATGGTTGTTTACAAATGGTATACTAACCTTAAGTTAGTATCTTCCCTTAAGGATATCACAAAACGTTGTTTTCTCTCTGAGCATATTGGATTCATTAAAAGTGCTTCTATTTTTAAGCCCTGAAGTATGAAAACATCTACCATTGAGAAGCTTCAGTCCAATGGATTCTGAACAACAAAAAATGTGCCGAACCTGTGGAAAGAATGAAAGAAATGCTGGGTGTGGGTAAAAAACATGCTAATGTATTCCAGTTCCAGCCCCATGGAAAGCAAACATCTTTCTAAGTTTTTTTTTTTTTCCTTGTTCAAAAGTAGAGGAAATGAAAAATTTTAAATAGCTGAAAAACAACTTTGAAAAGACAGGAACCTCCAGACCCTTGAGATACTCAAGAAACACTTGCAGTCATCCTAGGATGTTGTGTAATAATAAAAGGTGGTGGCCTTTTACCATACTGGGTGGTCAGCTCTCTCCCTGTCACTGCTGACAAATTATACTTAATCACATTCCTTTTTCTGTTGTTTTGCTGTTTTTTTTTTTCTCCAGGTTACTTGGAGAGCAAATGTGCTTCTGTGCATAAATAGGAGCAGTTGAGGTTTGAGTAGAGACCAGAAAACAAGGAGTGAGGAGGGAACACTGTGCTAGAATTATGCTTCTTACCCTAAAAATTAGCAGCTCTCTGTTACTCTGTGCTGTTGCCCTCAGGTTACATTGAATATCTCATAAAAAAACGGATGTAGGAACAAGACACTGGCTGCCACTGTGAAAGAGCCCTGGCGTTCTAGAAAATCCCACCCTAGCATATGTAATGTTTGTGTTCTCATGGAAGAACATTGTTTCAAGCATCTTGTATTAGGGCGAACACGTGGTGAAATAGTACCTATGCTCTGCATGGCCTAATTTTATTTAATTTGATTGGTTATGTAACTGAAAAATTACATTAGGTCCTGCAGATCCTCTTTTGCTCCATTTGTATCATGCTGCTTTTTAATCTACCTACAACTATTGGAAAAGTTTTCCTGTATAACATTTTTTTTAAGAAGTGGTAACTTTATTGATTCACTTTGACTATCTGAATAAAGAATATTCTCAGAGAACAATAATATGTAGCACAACATGGCATATTGACATTACAGACATTTGTCCTTGGCTTATTGGTATGGTTGCTTCTCTTCTATCTCTCCAAACATAAAGGTTCAGCTCATGAAGAGGATAAGTTGATATGTCATATGCAAAATACCATCTGTAGAATCAGTGCTGAAAAGATGTGGCCTTTGACAATGCCAAAACATAAACAAACAAAACCCCAAACAAATAAACAAACAAAACAAAAGAAACAAAACCCCAACCAACCGAAACAACTCTAAATTTAATATAAAAATACACTTAAGAAGTAAATCCAGCTCAATTATCAGTCACCATTCCTGCAGTGGTTAACTAGAGAGACAGCAAGAAGTAATGTGTAGAAAGAACTTCAGACAGATTAAGAAATACAAAAGGTTTGTCAAAGCAAACAGACAGGGGGAAATGCTGATGACCTGATGAGGACAGAGCTGAGTTACTGTAAAATATATTGGAAGTCACTGAAACTCAGCAGCCTTTGACAATGAAGAGGGCATCAATGAGTTTCTGGTTAAGGAAGCCAGTGACCAAAAGGGTTGTATGATGCCAGATAGAAATCAGAACTTTTAGTACCACAGGGTTAACATAAAATTGCAGACAGGTCATTATATTTCACATATACTGTGGATCGGGGTACACTTTTGAGATGAAAGGAATGAATGTGTTTTCAGGTAATAGAGGGATGTGCAAGTCATTTTCCTGTAGGTAGCAAAAGTCACATAAGCCACGTAAATCTGAAAGGGACCCTCTGGAAAATACCTCTCATTGAAAAGGCTAATTCAATGCTTCCCTACCATGGCATTTGGAAAGTTTCTGGTTCTCTCTCTAACCTCAAGATATGTTTCAGGGTCTGGACACCTGCTGGCCATGTGTCTGCTGGAGGTGAAGCCGAAGCAGATGCAGCTGCTGCTGTTGTCCTCACAAAACTTTAAAGCATCAACATCTTTCAACACAAACCCAAATGCTCTCATGCTAAATTATGACAGAACAAGTCCTACAGCCAACTGGAACAAAAACATCCTGATGGCAATTAGGAAGCCAGGAATCTGAGATACCATCATCCCTTGCTGAAAACTCAGTTTGAAAGCCCTAGTGCTTACCATGTCAAAAAATATTTTTGGCCATAGCAAATGTCCCTTGACAAATAAAATTGGACAGCAAAAATAGTTACATGGCAGCTCTAGACACCTATGTGGAAGGCTGTGTACAATTCAGAAATGCCATGGATTCTTTCTGATTTAGGAGAGCAGGAGTAGTAACAGCATCAAATGCTTGAAGGTCGTTCTAGAACTCAGTTACTGTACTTATATGTTTATTTTAAAATTTTTAATAAGTATTGCTGATTGCCCAAGAAAATAAGTCCATTACATTTTGTAAGACACTACAGAAATGCATGAGGCATGTAAGAATTATAGTCTGGAGAACATTTGTGATTATTCTGTCCTTCTCCCTTCATAAGGCAGAGATTTCTGTATCAAATCTAAAATTCATGGAAGGCTGTTATGAATAACAGATGATAAGGTGAAAAATTAATAAAAATATTAATTATTTATTAATTTGGCTCCACCTCCCATGTAACTATATACAAAAGTTATTAAAGATTATAAAGGTTCGGTGTTTGGTTATCCTCACAATATATAGGAATGGTTACAAATGATTTGAGAACAGCATTTAGAAAAGATCTAAAAGCTGAAAATTACCCTACTAACAAAAGGCAGGAATTTCCTGGAGACTTTGGGGATATATCAATTATTCACAATGCTCCTGGCTGATTGTGGGAATTTCTTTTTTGGGGATTTGGGTGCATTGCCACAAATGCTATACAACATAATATCTGGATAGTACGTTTTTTTAGTAATATCCTACTCTGATGGTATCAAGTCATGGAGAACTACTTTCCCTTGCTTGAATGTAACAAGTTACAAGCAAGTCTGAGAGTCAGATAAAGGACAAATACAAGAGCAGAGAGAGGGGAATAACATGAGAGTAAGTGATAAAATACAGCTGTTAGGGAACTAGAGTGTGGATAGCCTAAAGGGTCATAATTCAAAAATATTTTCTTTGCTAAATAAATATCATCTGCACTTAAAAATCTGGCAAATTCGTATGCTGAAACAAAGAAGTAGTCAGTGAAACAAGATCACAGAATCACAGAATGTTAGGGAAGGGAAGGGACCTCAAGAGATCATCTAGTCCAATTGCCCTGCCAGAGCAGGATCACCTGTACCAGATCACACAGGAATCAATCTAGGCAGGTTTTGAGTATCTCCAGAGAGGAGATTCCACAACCCCCCTGGGCAGCCTGTTCCAGCATTCCATCACCCTCACAGGGAAAACAATCTTCCTCATATTTCCATGAAACTTCTTATGTCTCAAATTCCACCTATTGCCCCTTTTCCTGTCATTTGGCATCACTGAGAAGAACCTGATTCCATCCTCTTGACACTCACCCTTTAGATATTTATAAACATTAATGAGGTCACCTCTTAGTCTCCTCTCCAAGCTAAAGAGACTCAGCTCCCTCAGTCTGTCTGCGTAAGGAAGATGTTCCACTTCCTTAATCACTTTCGTGCTTCTGTGCTGAACTGTCCTAAGCAGTTCCCTGTCCTTCTTGAACTGAGGGGCACAGAACTGGACACAATATTCCAGAGGAGGTCTTACAGGGAAGAGTAGAGGGGGAAGGAGAACCTCTCTCAACCTGTTAAGCACACCCCTTCTAATACACCCCAGAATGGCATTGGCCTTGTTGGCCACAAGAGCACATTGCTGGCTCATGGTCAACCTTCCACCCGCTAGGGCCCCCAGGTTCTTTTCCCCTTCACTGCTCTCCAACAGGTCAGTCCCCAACCTATACTGATACTGAAGGTCTTGTTCCTTCCCAGGTGCAAGACTCTACACTTCCCCTATTGAATTTCATTCAATTTCTCCCTGGCCAAATCTCCAGCCTCTCTAAATCTCATTGAATGGCAGCACAACCCTTTTCCCCTTCATTGTTCCCCAGGAGGTTAGTCCCCAACCTATACTGGTACATTGGGTTGCTCATTCCCAGGTGCAAGACTCTGCCTGCCTAACTCTCCAGCCTGTCTAAGTCTCACTGAATGGCAGCACAACCCTCCAGTGTGTCAGCCACACCACCCAGTTTGGCACCATCAGCAAACTTGCTGACAGTGCTCTCTGTGCCCTCATCCAGGTCGTCGATGAATATATTGAACAGTACTGGTCCCAGTACTGACCCCTGAGGGACTCCAATAGACACAGGCCTCCAACTAGACTCTGTCTCATTGACCACAACTCTCTGACTTCTTTCCTTCAACCAGTTCATGATCCACCTCAATACCTGATCATCCAGACCACTCTTTCTCAGTTTAGCTGCAAGGATGCTGTGGGAGATGGTGTCAAATTCTTTACTGAAATCAAGATAAGCCACATCACCTGCTCTACCATCATCTATCCACCTGGTTATGTCCTCATAAAAAATTGGTCAGACATGGCTTCCACTTAGTAAAACCATGTGGACTGCTCCTAATGACCCTCTTGTCCTTGATATGCCTAAAGACAGCACCAAGGATAAGTTGATCCATTACCTCTCTGGGGGTGGAGGTGAGGCTGACTGGTCTATAGTTATCTGGGTTCTCCTTCTTACCCTTTTTGAAGACTGGAGTGACATTTGCCTTCCTCCAGTCCCCAAGCACCTCTCCTGTCCACCATGACTTACCGAAGACAGTGGAGAGTGGTCTGACAATGACCTCTGCCAGCTCCCTCAGCACCTGTGGGTGCATGCCACGAGGGCCCATGGATTTATGCATGTCCAGATGACTTAACTGTTCCTTAACCCAGTCGTCATCAACCCAGTCCTCATTAACCAAGGAAAACTCCTCCTTTGTCATACTTTCCTCTGGCACCTCACTCCATCATCTTATGATTGTTGCAGACAAGGCTTCCCTCAACTTTCACTTCTTCATCCAGACTCTTCTTTTTAGTGAATATCAGGTTCAGCAGCACCCCTTTCCTAGTTGGCTCATCCACCATCTGCATCAAGAAGTTATCATCGATGCACTGGAGGAACCTCCTGGACTTTGGCTGGCTGAGGAGGCCTTCCAGCAAATATTTGGGTTGTTAAAATCCCCCATGAGAACCAGGGCCTGTGATTGCAAGGCTGCTGTCAGCTCCTTGTAGAAGGCCTCATCAAATTCCTCATCCTGATCAGGTGGTCTGTAATAAACACCCACACCTGTGTCACCCATGCCAGCCTGCTCCTTAATTCACACTCACAAACTCTCAGCTCTCCTCTCATTCACCCCTGGACAGAACTCAATACATTCTAGTTGCTCCCTCACATAAAGAGAAACTCTAGCACTTCACTTTGTTGACCTGTCTTTCCTTAAAAGGACAAAGCCATCCATGACCACATTCCAGGCATGTCAGCTGTCCCACTACATCTCTGTAATTGCCACCAGATCACGACCCCTTGACCACACATGGATTTCTAACTCCTCCTGCTTATTCCCCATGCTGCATGTGTTGGTGTACAGACAGCATAAGGAGCAAGCTGGGCACACCGATTCTACCCTGCTGGGGTGAGAAGCCTTCTGGTCTACATTAATACTGAAACACTGTCCCACTGGTGCAAGCCCAGAAACAACCCCATCCTCCTTTGATTCTAGTTTAAAGCTCTGTGAATGAGCCCTTCTAGTTCTTCTCCTAGAATCCTTTTTCCCCTGCGAGATAAGTCTTTTTCCAAGTGCTACCATCAGTCCTGATGTCCTATGAAACCAGCCATCAAAGAACCCAAAGCACTGTCTGGAGCACCAGTCTCAGAGCTGCATGCTGTATGCTATGGTGAGAATTAACTAGACACAACAGGGTCAAAATAAACTGATAAATGAAAGAAGATTGTGAAGATGTGGAAGCTATTTATATCTGCTGCTTTGGACACTTAAAATAAGACTGCATGTTCTCTAATACTCTCTGCTGAGAGTCATAAGAACATGGAGTAGATGACTGCCACAGTTTTCCAAGGATTGTCAACAGTATTCATCCAGCACATCACTTTGGGAGCTTGTGAAATATGATACACTTTATGCCCAGAGCAGCTAACAACAAAGACTTTCTGTGCAAATGACAACCATATTAAAACGATATTTGTTACAGAATATCTAGAAAACTGGTTATGGGAATCACTGTATATTTAGTAACATGCTAGAAAGAGTTTCCTAAAGAAAAACTTCCATTCATTCTCTCTGTCCCTTCAACATATCTTCATCATATGCAATGGAAGTCTCTCTTATGCAGGCCAACAGTTTTTACAGTAGAAAAACCCTGTGAGACTTCAAGATGAGCAGCTAGAATTGATATTTCTCATCTATGGCCAGCCAATCATTTCATACACTCACAAAATACTCAAGGCATATTGTGTAGATTGTATTATCCTGCTTTAACAAAATCTAATCATTATGCTCTCTTTACAGCAACTGGGTTTCAGCAAGGAACTGATGACGGACTTACTTGGTTATCACATGAATGTCTTGTCTTTTAAAAAAATAACAAGACACAGCCTTGGCCCACATTGCAAACACTTGACAAATAGACTCCCATTGACCTCACTGGGCTTTGGATTATACCCACTGCCATCAAGATGAAAGATTGCAGACACTTAAAGTAAAGGTTCTGGATGGATTGAAAGACTAGATTTATTATCCCTTTAAGGGCATATCTGGGTGAAATTAGCATGCAATATATCACTATACACAAGCAACCTCACATTCAAATTCAGGATCTGATATGCTGGGAAAAATATAATTCCGTAGAAACCATCATACTTCTTATTAACACTGTCTAGTTCTGAAATTGACTACTTTCTGAAGTGAATTTGACGTTTATATTTACATAAACAGATGAGTGAGCTGTTGTTTACAAATAAGCTTCCAGGCAGACACAGGATGAATTATAACCTGAAATACAACAGTGAAAGCAAGAACCATCAATAGCATGTGGTCATCAACAAGGTATTTCTTTATATCAGTCTTCTGATGAGCATTAATTTTGGTTGGTTTGCAAAATGTTAAAAGATAATTCAGCTACCAGGAAATTCTTCACAGAACTGTGAAGTACATTACAGGTAATGGTTTGTCAAATTATACATCTGCAGAGAGAGAAGAGTCTGAACCCAGGACATCCCATACCTTAACATTCAGCACAGACATTTGAGGGGAGAAATCAATGTGAAAACATGAAGCACTGCTGCTCTGCAGAACAAGGAATTATGCATGCTGCAAATGGAACACCTTGTCAAAATTAAGGTCTATTATAAATGTGACTTCCTTTTTAGCATAAATAAGACACTGCCTATATGAAGATAGGGGAAGTGCAAACTAGTTTCTGTCAAATCTGGAACAAAAGAGAGTTGGTGTGTGATTATATATGCATGCTTCAAGCCACCAAAGGAAAGACAAAGCAAAAGCCAAAGCAGCTTCTAGAGTCAGCAGTGCAAACATGTCTCAGACTGATGAACAGATGCCAGTAACTATGTAGAAAACCCAATCTTCAAAAACATGTATTTGCCAAAATAACTATATTTGCTACCCAAGTTGCACAATGAGTTGTTTCAGTTGTTTTGAGGGATAGACCAACATCCTTTTTTCATTTCCACGGTAGGATTACAATGTCCAGTGTGTGGACTCCCTATGCTCAGGTCTTTAGAGGTGGTAACACTGATTAGATTAATCCTCCAGCTCCAAATGCACCAATTTTGACAGACTGTCTTTTGGAGAAGAGTGAAAGCACTGCAGTTTATACAAAATTTTATACTTCTGCAAAGACAAATGATATGTGTAATCCTGGTCCATAGAAAAATTCAGTGAATGAGACAACTGAGGTAAAGATAAAACAAGCTGATGCTGGAGTACTACCACAGCTCTACTTTTTATACCCAGCACATCAGACAGGCTGGCTGCACAAGGGAACACTGCCTCAAGACCCTCCTTGCTACCACTACCTTAGGAACAGGGCTACATGATACCTGAATTTTCTGTTAATCAGCTGAGCAACAGCAAGAAATTTCATACAACTGAGATGAATTTTCAGGGGTTCTTAAGCTCTTGTTTTGTTTCTTTTGCACTCATTTTTTCCCCTAACCTGTTGATTGGTCTTAAAAAGAAATTTTGTGGCTTATTTTTCAATTTTTCCAACTAGTCTTTCTCCTCTCCCTCCCCATTTTTAATTTTTTTTTTTTTTTGCTGAAATTATGGTTTGATATGTCACAAATCTTTTTAATGAATTGACTATTCAAAAGCATTGCTCAATTTTATCCAATGGGAATAATTCATCCCCAGGCTTCCCAGAAAGGATGGTACTTCATACTCAGAGCTTGGAGAAAATTACAACATTCTCCCAATGCTCAGAGGCTGCTGGGTTTTAAAAACTACAATTCAGAAGATTTTATACTCTAAGGAAATCTGTAACAGGGATAGCTGCTTGAAAAGTTTGTTAAACAGTTAGAGACTTCACATGTGAAAAATATTTACAGATCACTGCACATATTATTCAATTATGCATGAGAATAATGATCATTAACTACTTCATAAACTATTTTCCCAGCTGTTAGACAGTCACAATATATGAATATGAAAAATAGGCATATACATTTGCATTTATATATATATATATAAAGAAAAATTTATATTCTTTACTTTATCTAAAGATATTCTTTATTTCTGTGCCTTATATGGATTTAATAACATGAAAATTTTCTTCCTCCAAAGTGGGGAACTGTTATTTCACCACCAAGCAGGAGTCCATTCACACATCACAGATCAGGATTTATTACAGTAATTTCTTAAATCAAAGATGTTTTTAATCCCCTCTACTTTGTTTCTCAAATGAATGTATCCCTTTTACATTCCTTAAAATTAAAATTTATATGCCAAATATTTTGGCCATCATATTGTGTGGCTTGATATTTTGAAGTCTTTATAGTATCTTTCAGTAGATAACAAATAATGATGAAAGCAGAAAAACATATTGAGCGCCAGTCCTTCACTCCTCACACCAGTGCTTCTTACTATAAGACGTGCTGCTTTTCATAACTGAAACATTGTCCAGCTTTTCCAAACCTCCACCAAGTGACTCACAAAGACAATTCCATGCACAGTTCGTATCATGCTTTCCTGAAGCTAACATTCTTTCACTTGGAGTTGTTTGCATCCACCCAGCACTGGGACATTTTGAAATCAGAACCTCCCTTTTCTGATCAAGTCTTTCAAGTCCCATTGCTCTGCCATTGTGCTGTACACATCTTGCATTTGCATCTTGGTATATTGCATATTACATATAATGGGATGCTGACCTGAAGACAAAGCAATTCAGACATCTGGAAGCCGAACTGTGTTTATCTCATGTTCCATTCCATCTGTTCCACTGGAATTTTTGAAGCAGCGCGTAAGAAACCCTGGTGAACAGTTCTGCAGTGTTGGATGTAAACAGGTTTTTGGTGATGCACTAAGTCCAGAACATAGGAAGTGAGGATATATGAAGTGGAAAGCCAGAAGCTGTTAAGAGAATCCAAGCTCTTACAACAGCTCTTACAACAGAGAATTTTTCAGCTTTTGCAAAATTAAGGAAGGGAGTATGCAGATGACCGGACTGGTCACTCAGTTTCTTCTCAGATGTTACATTTAATAGCAGGAATAAAATGAGGAATGTGTCCCACTCCTCCTCTAAAGTTTAAAGGCCACTTGTGAACAATGTGCACAACTTTCTATATAAGATTTTATTGTGATTAATGTGTATTAAGCAGGTATGATGTTATAAAGCTTGCATCTCGCTTCATATGGAGATTTTACTGTAGTGTACATGGGAATTTTAACACTATTCACATCTGGAGATTAAAATAAAGCAGCTGAAAGTTCAGCAAATTGTTTAATGAATTAGTGAAGTGAAGATGGGCATTTTAATGAATTGTTCAAGGCTGAAACCCCTGAATGCAAAGACATTTTCAATGAATTTTTAATAAATGAAGGTGCTGTGAACAGTAGAAAAGGATTAAACACACAACTGTGATCTGTAGAAAGTACTGAACATGTGCACACACACACATTTACAAGTCAAGTTAAAAGCTTAAGCATTAATTGAACAGCAGAGGTTTATATAGGCTGCTTTACCACCATGCTTCCCAGGGAGCCTCTTTACCCTTTCATTTACTTCCTCAGCTATGTCTGTGATGAATTTACCATGTCTTTGTCTTTCTTTCTTTTTTTTCTCTTCTCTTTCCTTCCTTCAACTCTTTATTCCTCCCTCAGGGTGCATGTATTTTTTTCTAAAGGCAATGCCACTGAAAGAGGCTGATCATTGTAGGGATCCAGTAGGCTGTCCCTGCTTTGGAGAAAGAAACATGATAGGTGTGTCCAACAATGAAAACGTCATCTATCAAAGAAATATTGGTCCAGCTGAGATACTATGTAGCAGTATAATTTGCCACAATGGTGTTTTCACATCTGGGAACAGGGTGAAAGAGAACTACAGGCACCACGGAAAGTGCCAAGTGAACCATATTGCCACACAATATGTGCACCAAACTAAAGCATACTCTTTGGCTTGTTTTTTAAAAGGCAAATGCTTATGGATCAACATAACGGGTGCTGCAAAATAGATATAATTCTGCAGTAACCAAAATATCTTTCTCTGCTGGAAATGTGTGTGTTGTGTGACTTGGCTTGTTTACCGCATTATATTTCATGTTGGTTAAAGGCTCAGAATACTTTTTCCCTCCCCACTATGCAACCACTGCAACAAGGAAAAGTGTAATTCCTTTAAAATTAATGCTTAATCCACACAGTGCCACAATATTGTCTGAGGCCAATTTAGGTAGGAAGGAAAAGGAAATAGGTGTAAGACCAGTTGTCAAAATATGGGGAGCAGTAAGCAGGGGACAGAAAGTGACATTGATGTTAACTACAGATGCATCGATACAAAGAAAGGAACTTAGAAACCTTACACCTCTAGTACAACTCCTGAATATACACCAAATAAAAGCGTTTGTTTTCTCTCAGTTTAAGGCAACAGAGAGAACATTAATTTCTCACATACACTAAGCAACAAAGCTGATCCACTTTTTCATGCAGTACTTCTGTGCATGTAGCCCATGTTTTATGAAACAAATGCTGGGGACAGAAAAGCAAGAAGATAAAAAAAATCAAAGCAGTACATTTTGCAGTGGCACCTCATAACACAACATCAAGGTGTTAGGATCTCCCTGCCTACACTAGCTCCTGCATGTGACCCTCCTCCCAGGCATGGTTACCCTTGCATCTCAGGCAAGACCTTTTGGTTCTGATCCCCTGAACTTTCACTGGTCCAGTCAGATCCTAGATTTCAATTGTAAACTCTATCTGTCCCATGTCATGGGTGGCAACCACAGACATGTCCATGATGTGAGTCAAATGGCATGGTTCAGCAATGGAATCTCACACAAGAGTACAGTCCATCTCCTGATAATATGAATTATATTCATTCAGTGATGTCTCCTGTAAAACATGTTGCACACATCGATATGCATCTACAATATCTTTATTATGGCATAGTCTTGACGTTTGGAAAGCTGAGCACTGATGTTACTGCGTGTGAGAAATGACGTCAGACATAAGCTGAGGCATGAGGTCTGATTCAGGTGCTTGAACTCATGCAGAATAGACTGTGATTGTAAAGTAGCACTGAATAGCATAGCAAAGTCATTTGCCCATTTTCACGGCAGTTGAGAGGCTAGAAAGGGATTTTTCCTGGGAACACAAGGGGCTTCACACTTAAATTCAGTAGACTTAATTGCATCAGACTATCCCCAGTAATTTACAAGCATAAGCAGTTTCATCTGTGTTTTGTTATACTTCCTCTTACGTATCTTTCTATCATTTGTCTTAGAAATGTCATTATAGGTTTAAGAATGTATTTTTCCAGTTAAGTTTTTTGTTGTTGTAGGACTTATTCTTTCCCTGAAATAAATTTGTTTTGGTGAGGTTGCACAATTTTTGCCAGAAATTTAACAGAAAATTACTTGGAGAATGTTTTTATCATCTGCAGAATGATGTTTCTGTTCAAAATAGGAGAAAGAACAAGCATATCTATAAACAGGGCAAAGATTCTGGTTATGGAGGAACAAGATTCAAGTCTGTCCTCAAATTCAAACTAAAAAGTTAAACTCAGACCTTCTATATCATAAATTAATGTATGACATAGACAGAATAATACTAAGATCTAGTACAGTGCTATTCCGGTCACAATAATGGATTATTTTTTTCCAGTGAAAAGCAAAGAAAAAGGTGAGAGTAAAAAGTAAAGAAGTCTTAGGGTTGCAGAATGTGAATAGAGTTCAGCAGTTACAAGTTTTCAAGGGTGCTGAAGACACAGCAGACACAGCATGGCATTTATCTCTAATAACTCCAGACACCCAAAAAAAAAAAAAAAAAAAAAAAAAAAGCCTACTTTAAAGTAGCTGGCTAGAAATCTTTTATAGTCACCTGAGAAGAGCAATTATTTTAAGGATGTAATATATCAGTATAGTGGTAATAATAATACCATGAATTACACTGACTGTGGAAACTGTCTTTCACCTGGAATACTTCTCTTTTCCTGCTACATATTATGCTGCTTTTTGTCTTTTTTACTTCCTCTCTTTTCCTCCAGACATTCCTTATTCCTTTAAATATTTTTCCAATTATCTTTTTTCATTACTAGGTAGCAGTCTTGAGGTATTTCTCCAAGTTCACTGAGTTCATCTTTATCAGAGTCCAACTTGTAATTCAATACACTTTCCAGGTTTTTCAACAATATCTCTGCTTCTTCTGGCTCTTCACTTTTCCTTGTGGTGTTTCCTGATCTAACAATTAACATGGCAGCCAGTAGAGTGCTATGGCAACTTAGGGAGCTTGTTTTCTCCTCCTGTAGAAAGAGGAATATCATATAAGTTATTTTTCTTCTCTGTTATTTCACTGTTTATAGATATGAAATTTCTTACGCTTCATCCTCTCTACATTATCAGTTGTTCATTTATGTGACTACTTTTTTTACGGACTAACACATTTTGCTTAGCTTGAATTGCTGAAGTCTTGAAAGGAGACTCCACAACCTTTCCAAGTAGCCTGTTTCAACACTTCATCACCCTCATAGGAGGCTGGACACAACTTTCTGTGTTTTAGTTTGCACCTGTTGCCCCTTGTCCTATCATACTGGGCAACACTACAGAGTCCAGCCCCATCTTCATGACCTCCATCCTTTAAATATTGATAAGATACCCTCTCAGTCTTTTATTCTCCAGGCTAAAGAGCCAAAGTCTCTCAGCTTCTCCTCATAAGAGAGGTTTCTTCATCATCTTCATGGCTCTGTGTTGAAGTTTCTCCAATACTTCCCTGTCTCTCTTGAATTGGGGAGCCTAGAACAGGACACAATATTCCAGGTGTGGCCTCACTAGGGCAGAATAAAGCGAGCGGAGAACTTCTCTCAACCTGTTGGTCAGACTCTTAATGCACCATGGGACTGGCCTTCTTGGACAGGAGGGCACATTGCTGGGTCATGGTGAACTTGTCCAGTACTTCCAGGCTCTCCACAGAGCTGCTTTCCAGCAGGTCAACCTCTAACCTATACTGGTGCATGGGGTTATTCCTCCCCAGGTACAGGTCTCTGCACTTGCCGTTGTTGAACTTCATGAGGTTCACCTCTGCCCAATTCTCCAGCCTGTCCTGATCTCACTGGATAGCAGCACAGACTTCTGGTGTGTCAGCCACTCCTCCTAGTTTTGTATCATCCACAAATTTGCTGGCAATGCACTCTGTTCCTTGTTTCAGGTCATTGATGAACATGTTGAACAAGACTGGACCCAGTACTGACCCCTGGCAAACACCACTAGGTACAGGGCTCCTGGTAGACTCTGCACCACTGACCACAACCCTTTGAGTTCAGAGGGTCAAAAACAGTAGTCCCACTGTCAAGGGACAGTGTCAAAAGCCTAGTCAAGGTTAACAACATCCACTGCTCCCCCTTCATCTACCCAGCTAGTCACATCATCACAGAAGGCTATCAGACATACATTTTCATACTGAGACAATGTAAACATTATTTTTGTAGTCATGTTCTCTCATCTCTTTATGCCTTCTTAGAATTTTAGCATCTGCACTGATGTCATATGTGCTGTCTCTTTTTTTTAGGCCGAAAAATCTCCTTCAGTGCTCCTGCAGAAGTTTCTCAATATCTTTTTTCAGCATCTTTTTTTTCCATATTGTTGTCACTTTTGTATCATCTAGTTTTCCTTTTTTTATGTGCTAAAACAGAAATGGACATAATATCTGAGTAGAAGGAGAGAAAAATACTCTCTGTCCTTTTCAGGTGTCACTGATTGACTTTCCTACCCCCTTCCCCCACTCCCCTCACCCTATGAAATAATAATAAAAAAAAAAGCATCATAATACCATAGAATCACAAAGTTTTAGGATAGAAAAGACCCTTAAGATCATTGAGCCCAACAGTAAACCTAACACTACCAAGTCCACCACTAAACCAAGTCCCTGAGCACCATGAATAAAAAAAGAAAACTGTGAAGCAGAGGTTTGGCTATTACAGTGACTTATACACAGAGCTGGGAGTTTTGCATTATGATGATGATTAGGTTAATAGGCAAAACATGTCAGAATGATGACTACCAAGAAGTCAGTTTTTCAGCAGAACATGATACTGTCCCAGGCAGTATGCCCAAGGGAGGAATGTTCTCAGTAAGTTTGTAAATGGAGACTTTGTTGCAGTCTGGGAACAAGACCCAAAGTAACCTTGCACAGAAGAAAGAGTGAGCCCATCAAAGGCAGTTGTCCCTGTGCAAACTAGAATACCTCTTATCATTTAAGGAAGTATTTCTCTGAAATATATGTGTATCTGTGCCTCATGCTTTGTTGAGTCTGTCACTTGCCAACTCTCTTCTCATTGCTGCAGGCCTGTAAGAGCACCTGTAAGAGCCCTACAGGCACCTATGTCATGAGGAATCACATAAACTAGAGCCTCCCAAGAGAAGCTGAGGAAGAGGCAGAGCAGCTGGGACTGCAGCTCAGTATAAAATCATAGAATCATAGAATCACAGAATCATAGAATCATAGAATCAACCAGGTTGGAAGAGACCTCCAAGATCATCCAGTCCAACCGATCACCCAGCCCTAAGCAAGCAACTAGACCATGGCACTAAGTGCCTCATCCAGTCTCCTCTTGAACGTCTCCAGTGATGGCAACTCCACCACCTCCCTGGGCAGCCCATTCCAATGTGCAATCACCCTCTCTGTGAGACTTCAAGCAGTATCACAGACATGCCAGAGGATGACCAAGGGCATTCTGCAACCTGTAGCAGCCTACGTTTTCAGGCAAAACCGGAGCCTGAATCTAGGCAGGCAATACAATAGCCACTGCTGCATCCGGTGGATAGCCAGTCGTGGTATCTGTTTACCAGTGCTGCTATGAATTTCCGCTGTCTTTCTGTCAAAAGCAGTCAGTGCACCTCAATCAATGTAACAAGTTCCATCTGGCTTCAGAATGATACATCTGTTGTGTGAGTTGCGGAACCCAATATTATCCCTGATAAGGCTGGAAGGTGAAGGGGATGTTAAAACCATTAAGGGACAGCCTCATTTCTGGCCCCAGGAGCATTTAAGTTTGTCCAGAAAATCCTCAGCAGCTCTTAGGGCAACCATAATGCTTCCCAGGGCCTCACCCATCATGTTTCTGTGACTCTTATAGACTGGGGCTGGTGGGGAAGACACTGTCTTCTTCAGCCCCTGGGCCATTCGGTCTGATTGGATTAAAGGCATTTAGCCTTCATTTTGCACTGCTGTCAGTCTTTCATCCAGCATAAAGGAACAAGAGAGGAAGTCAGTCTTCTGCAGCAAGGAAAAGGGAGAGGGGTTTAACAATGAACATGTACAGTGAGTCTGGAGAGCAAGATCTGAAGTGGTACTATTTGTCTTTACCAGACAGGGTTTGTTAGAGGGGACTTAATTTTGTGAGTTTCTAATAATGTCATTTTAAGCAAAATTCTAATGTCCTCAAAGCTGAGCTACCTTTTCATTTATGTCAGATTTATGCTGGCATAAAGCTCTCTTAGTTTCAGGGGAGCTAATCTCAGTTTACTTGAAGTGCTGTAAATCAAAGAGAATATGGAAACAGAGCAGCTCAAAGTCAGGTTAATGAGAATGTGACCTGAGCCAAGGACAAGAACAGTGACCTTTAATGTGTAATGAAAAAGGACCTTCATCTTCAGAAATACTTGCCAAATGCCTATGCCTTTTTCCTTCACAGTCTTTGACTTCATCAGATTGCCTTGATTTATGTTTCTGTCCATTTCCACTCTGTTGTTAATTTTAACCTCTCTTTCCATGTCTCTCTCTATATGAAATCAATGTATGAATTCTCCTTTTCCTTCCCCCTCCATCCTGCCTTTCCTGGAGATAGGTATCCTACAGGAGATCCTGATTACTGTATTCTTCCATATGGTCCCATCCTGAAAAACTGTTTGGAAGAACTGTTCCGTGGTTATTCTTCCCTGGAGGATGCTACAAGAACACCGTCTTGATGTTGGAGAAAAAACCGACATATCCTAGCAGACAAGGGTGATCTTTAATGCAACGTGGAAAGAATCACAGATGGAATATCATAGGCATGAACTTTTAAAGATGAAGCTGCAGCTAAGTAGCCTGGCTGAATGAATCACTGAAAAGTTTTTACACCTGTTTAAATTTTGATAAAGAAAAGTAGTTTAAAAGGACTTGACATTGGAGATTTCAAACTCACATAATAAAAACCCACAAAATGCATTTCCTTGGAATGAAGTGTGATTTTGGTGAAATGTCACCTTTCCTTCTCACAAGAGAAGGACTATTTACACAAATCAGAGAATTTTTAAAATAATCCTCTCCGGCATAATTAGGGATTAAGAAATAAATTATAGTTTTGGTAAGAAAAATTATAGTTTTGGAAAAGAAAACTCTAGTGAAAAACAGTCGTATCTTTAATATTTTGTTACTGAAGAAATGAGCTGTGGTTATGGCTCAGAAGACTCTGGAAAATGTTCAGCACAAATTATGCCAGAAATATCACATAGAGGAAAATCCTTCATTCCCCCTCTACTCCCCACATCTATTGAGAGCTCTAATTACAAGCTTCTTGTGGAGTAATATTATAGAGACACCTACTTGCCCTGCTGCACTTTAAAAGTTTGTCAATGCTTCCATTATAAAATTCTCTTTTTAGGGGTTCACATGACTGTAAAATTTTGCTCTGGACTTAAACTTGGCGTAAGATCATAGTAAATATAAGTGTGTTTATTTTCCCCATAATTAGTTTTTCTTAATTTTGATCATTGGAAAAAATAGACTACAAAAATTGTAAGAAAAAATATTTTAAAACATAGCCTTTTCTTATTTACTTTTATTCACATGAATGTAAATTAATTTTAAAAGTTAATTAATTAAAAAAAAATAAACGAAAGCAAAAGAAAATAGCAAACAGGTCAGCATTCCAGATCCAGTTCAGCACTTAAAGAGCAAAGACATTCAACATTAAAGCTGGGATTGCAGTGGTCTCTTAACAGCGGGTGATCTGTCATCCCATATGGGCTTGCTACAAAGGTGTGAGTTGAGTATGGAGTTACAGTCTTAATTCCGAATTTCCTTGCCTAAGTGAATTTAAGACAGATGCTTAATGCTCTTTGAATACAGCAGTTTGTATACTTCTGCTTTAAATGTAGTTTTTGGTCATCATGCCTAGAACTGTTTTGAAAGTCTTTCCCCAGAGGTAGGAAAATTAAAGTATGTTGTCATTTCCCACTGCTCCCTCAAAGGAGGGGGTTTTGTTTGCTATTCTGAATCATTCTTCTGGTTTTGTTTTTTTTTTTTTTTCCTCCCTTAGTCAAATCATTCTAACATTCCCATTAATATACATACAAATGTATTTTTTCTGCTGTTGAAAATGCAGTGTATCATTGTCTGAAATCCTTTGAGATGCTAACAATTTATGTTACTTCACGTATTTTGTTCTTGTATACTGCATGGACATCTGGAAAAAAATGTTTAAAGGCATTTTGGAAGGTGTCATGAAAGAAACTAAGGAGGGAAGGAATTTCGAAAGAAAGAAGGAAGGAATTTGAAAGAAATTCAGAAGGAGAGAAGAAAGTAATTCAAAAGCAAGCAAGGAAGGGAGGAAGGAAGGAAGGAAGGAAGGAAGGTCGGTTGTTAGCTTGTTTTTCTTCTTTTGGCACTCAGAGATTGATTTTATGAGCAGTTTGAAAATAAACTACATTTTGCTGAATTAGTAGCTTTCCTGTGTATGATAAAAGCATCATTAAAGGCCATATTTCAACCATGAGTATCATGTAGCTGTGTTGTAGGATGTTGCAGACCCCGGAGAATCCAGAGGGCTTCTCGGGAGCTCTTCGAAAACCTCCCCCCAGCCCGGGTGCCCCCGGCCACTTGGAATAATTACACCAAGTTGAGGAGCGTTTGTACCAACAACTGCCAGCACTTTAATGAATACAAACCCTGTTTTTTAAATACCTTTTTACTTCCCTGCCAGGTTGGTTCCCAAAACACTTTCCCAGGGAGCAAAAACCTCCCTCACCTCTTATCTCACAGCTGCAGAGCTAGTCATCTTTGAGGAACAAAGAGGGGGGCATTCTCACCACATCAAGGTCGTTTACAGCTAGCCCGCCAGCAGCCTAGCCCACTCTATATTCTATCCACATAGTTGGATGGAAAATATTTTTATAATCTTAATTAACTCTTCCTAATATGGTTGAAAAGTATATGCTGGAAGTATAAACTAGTGGAAAATTACTGAGCATGATGTTGCTGATAAACACGGTGGACCAGAGCAGGCATAGAAACTGGGTGGATACATGGTGGTCTGTGGTGCCATAGCACCAAGGAGAATGGAAAGGACAGGGTGGAGGTCTACAATTCTGTTCTTCTATTTATCACCTGCAACACTGATGACCAGAGGAGTTACACTAAAACATGAGAAATCTCTTGCGCAAGTGATAAAAGAGCAACTGGCTGACCACCAGGAACAATGACTTGAACACAGTCCCTTCCACACACTCTGCACAATAGCAGATAACTTTGTTCTTTTTCAAACTGAGCTGAAAAGGCAGAATCTTTCTGGTTTACAACAATTAAAAAAAAAAAAGATAAATATTTTAATATTTTAACAGGTTACTTGTTAAAGTGCTAAACAAGTACCTGTTAAAAATGCAGTGCTGCTTATTAAAAAGTCAGGCACATTGTCTGAAATAAAATTTGAGACTCACAGAATCATAAAGAACAGTGTAGGTCATCTTCTCCCACCTCCCTGCTCACATGAGGCTGATTTCTAAGGCTTTCACCTTGAAACAAAGAAGCTTCATTAAGTCTGGGCATGTCCAAAACTGTGTTGAACTAGTTGGAAGGAAAGATGAAATTAAAAGAATTATTTAGATCAAGATGAAGAACTATTGAATATACATTTTTAATTTGTTGCATTTCTTTCAATCAAACTGATGGATAACACACATCTCTGCTGTGGAAGAAGGGAAATATTTCCTGAATAGGCTGATTCATGATCAGAGTACTCAGAATCTTTCATCTATCTGCCAATGGAACTGTTTGTGGCATACCAGATGGAGTTATCTTAAGCATTGTAGTAAGAGTTCCTAATGACAAACTTTAAAATGTTTGTATCTCCTGAGCCAACCAACATCTAATTTGTTGGGAAATTTCTTGATTCACCTGCAGAGTAGAATAAAAGATGAAACATTAGTGTGAACAAGCCATTTGATAGGAAGTATTTTGTTGTCTTTTTACGCTGCTTTTCAAACTAGAGAGAAATTATGAGATAACTTCTTTTAGAAATACTTTCTCACAACCAGATTTCATTTAAGAGTTAAGACCCCAATAGGAACATATTTGGAATGTAAAGATAAGATAAAGTTATGAAAAACTCTGAAAACAAAGGAATAAAAAGTGATATTTTGTCTTCTTTTAAGCAGGTGCTAGGTAGAGATAAGAGGAGAAGACAGGAATAAAATTGAAATAAAAGAGTTCTTGCATCTGTGATTTCAAGTGGTCAAGTGATTTAGAAAACATGTAAATAATTTTCAGTCTGTCATACCTGAAAAACCACATAAGGAGGGAATTTCAGAGTGGGGGAGAGACCAAAACATTAGCCTTGCAGATTGGGAAAGCCTTTTTTTATTTCAGATATTAGAGTGCTTCTGCTGGATGCTGAGTCCTGCCCAAAGTCTCTGTAGGATAGAAAGGTGAAGCTGGCCCTTCAGCTAGTGTATCTGCACTGCAGTAAGAATAACCTCAAAGGAGCTATGCTGATTTAGGGCAGCTGAGGATCTGGCTTTCTGTTGTTGTGAATGATTCATCCCAATCTAAAGCTTTTCCCAAGATGTGAGATCAGACTAAGACTGAAAAAGAGCAAGAGGAAAGTAAGGAAATATCCCAGTTTGTGAAGAAGGGAAACTCACAGACCACATGTTTTCCAGAAAAAGGTGTTAGGTGTGTTTTGCTCTGATTGGGAGTTTAAATGTTTGTTATCTCTGTCAGTTGCCCATGGGTTAACTACACCACCAAGAGTTCACTGTGCTGCTCTCACTTCTGTCGGATAGAACACACTACAATATTTAAAAGATGGAGAAACATCAGAGCTTGCATCTGCATTTAATTAGCTGGTCTGGAAACAAGTGTGTGAAAGAGAGAGCTGCTCCAGAACATGCAGAGAGAAAGTATCCAATTCATTCTTGTTTTTCCCATGGGTGATTAAAATAAAACAGCTCATTTAGAAAATTCATACATTTATGTGTTACTTTACAATGGAGCATTGAATGCAGCTTTATAGTAGATAGGTCCTATTAGTTTTATTCCTTTGGATCAACTTTAATTGACACTGATGATGTTGAACAATCATTAATCTGAAAAGAGTTTAGTTTAGTAGTTATCCCTTTTATAATACAGTTATCTCTTACCTTTAGTCTTGCAGAAGTTATGCAATTGGAAAATGAATAGAGCATATTTACAGCTATAAGCATCTAGGTTACTGATAAAATGAAATTAATTTCATACCACAGCTCACCTGTACCTGATCCAAATCCCGCTTCCAACTGGACTCTTTTAATGGACTCCATTGGAAACTGGGGGATTCCCTCAAATTTAACATTCTTTCAGTATTTAGGAATAATTGCCATATAGAAAACTCCTGGGTAACTGAACTGTTTTAAGTATTTATGAAGACACTGGAACATAAAATTCATTTCCATCTTTTGAAACTCAGCATTAAAAGCAAGAGATTTTTTTTTCCCAATGTATTCATGTTATTTACACTCCTCTGATGAACTGAAATCTTTTCATTTGCAGGCTAGCTTATTCCTGACCAGGCTATTCATCAATCCTCAAAACTGTTTGAACCATGTCAGAACAGAAAACCAGAAAAGAGTCCATCACCTCAAACAAACAAAAAATCTTCAGTTCTATACTCGAGGCTTGAGTACGTTTGAAGAAGTGGTAGATTACGTACTGATTTCACTGGATTTAGAATCAAAAATCAGGGACTTAGCTTAGGCTGAAGATCTGTCCAGCAGAGTCAACAAGTCACTTTAGGCTCATTATTGAAGTATAGTGACAAATTTACAACACAGACACCTAAGGGCTGTCTCTTCTTCTTTAGCCTATGCAAAAATACTGTTGGGTTTAATGAGCTGGAATTGCATTGTTTTGAAGGAAACCCACTCAGTTCTGAAACTGATGTCTTTACTGCTAACTAAAAATTCAGGTTTGCTGCTTATGGGGCTTCAGACTTGTCTTAATCAAATGGTAATGCTAGTATCATATGCTCAGATTATTTTTTTCTTTGCACAATTTAACCTGTATAGGTTGAGTAACAACTGGTGAATTAAACTGCATTTAAATAATTTATTTTTATATATGCAGATAGCCAAATAGAGAATTTTTACTATTCTCTCTCAGAAATTATTTAAACAGTTTGAAACAGTTTTCACAAAGCCCTTACAATAGAACTTTTGTTTGGTCATATTCAGCCTTGGTGCAGTTATAGCTTTAAGCACACATGACTCAGAGAGAAAAGAGTTGTTAAGTAATTTATTTCTCCTTACCTACTCAGTGTGTGTTCATCAGGTTGCCACCCACTTTTTTTGGTAAATGATTTACAGCCCTACTGCATATAATCACCTGCAGAATGTGAGTAACAGGGAACAATTTTGAACTCAACCTCTGCAAGCTTGCAAAGGAACTGGGCGTCTCCTGCTACTGGTGAGGTCTCAGCAGCTTCATAGTTTTGCACAGATTCATGCTCTAATTACATCCCACAGCAGATATTTTCCAAGTCATTCTTAGGTAAGGCAAACTATTTCTGCAGGAAAATGTTACCTAAAAGGCATGCTCAAATTTTCAGGGAAGAGGCAGTCCTTCCCACATTGAATGTGTCCCTTAGCTTCACCAAGGCACAGACTTTATTAATCTTGTCCTTTACAAAAAAATATAAAAAGTAAATAATGATGCTGAAGTTAAATCCTCTTGGAGCAACCTAACTGCAAATTGCAGATCTGGGATTGTATTTTGTACTTTAGCTTACAGGTCTACTTTGCAGTAATATTACTAGAAGTGATTTGTCCCTCCCAACTGCACTGCCCATGCCCCAAAGCTCCCAGCTGTCAGAAATAAATTTCTTTGATTTTAAAATTTCCAAGTGTTGGAAGCATTTTTTCTTGGGGCCTGTTAAAAGAATATATATATATATATATGAAAATATATATACATATATATATATATGTAAAAAGAGAGAAATAGGAAGGATGAGGAGTGAGGTGGTAAACAGATGATGGCACATAGGAATTAGGGCAGTAATGCAAATCTCACCCTCCAAGCATATCAGGGCTTAGCTGACCACAAACTTGCAGTTTGGACAGCCATGATGCCAGAGACAGCTCTGGGGAGACATTGCTGCATCCTTTTAGCACTTAATGGAAGCCTAAAAGAGGGATGAGGACAATCTTTTTAGCAGGGCCTGTTGTGATAGGAACAGGGGTGTTGGTTTTGAACTAAAAGAAGGGAGATTTAAACTACAAATAAGGAAGGATTTTTTTACACTGTGTGTGGTTAAACACCAGCCCAGGTTGCCCAGAGGCACACCACATGCCCCAAACCTGGAAACCTTCCAGGTCACATTAGACCAGACTCTAAGCAAACTATCTAGTTGAAAATCTCCCTGTTCACTGTTGGGAGGTTGGACTAGGTGAGCTGTAAAAGCCTCTTCCAACCCAAACCATTCTGTGATTCTGTGAAAACATCAATGATGTCAAGATAATTCTAGTCCTTTATGGCACTTCTTTGAGAAGCCCTCAAAATCAAATAGCAAACATTTTAATTGTCTCAGTGCCTTCCTGAATTCCACACCCTTCTGTCCCTTGACTTTTTATGTGAAAACCTCCATACAGGGTGAAAGTCTAAGCACTTTTTCAATTGTTTTGTTGTATCTGTATGCTTTACTTCTATCACCATTTTCATCTGCACCTCCTAAATCAGCTTTTTCTTTGGTTTTGACAAACTTTTGTCATAGAATCATAGAATGGTAGGGCTTGGAAGGAACCTCTGGAGATGATCTTGTCCAGATGAAAATTTTTCACAATGCAAACAGTTAAACATTGGAATATTCTCCCAAGAGAAATAGTGGATTCCCCTACACTGGTCAGTTTTAAGACTCAGCTTGACAGGGTGCTGAGCTGTCTCATCTAAACCCCACTATGACCTAGGTTGGACCAGATGATCCTTGGGGTCCATTCCAACTTGGCATTCTGTGATTTCATGATAGTCAAACCCCACTGCTAACGTAGTTGCAACTTCAAGCAGTTATGTAGGTTTTGTGCATTTTTGCACAGTTTTAAAGAACTACCTTCAGTTACATTGAGCTTAGTTCATGTTATGGTGACCAGCCAAGGGCAAAATCAGTGCAGAGAGTGTAAATTCAGAATATGAACAGACTTGTGCTCTTTCAGTTTGAAAATACCTCCAAACTGCTCCTGTCCAAGCACTCAGAGCTCATGGAAACGGGAGTACTCTGGCTACTAACCAGGTCATTAGCTGGGATGGGATCAAGTGATATCCTGACATGATTGTTTTGTAATGTGACATCACCCATCTAACAACTTCTAAATAGTTTCTATGCTTTTGGACAATATGGCCCAGTCACTGGCTCCCAAGAGTACAAAGATGATATTCAGCAGGGGCCATGGCAAACTTTAAGTGTTTTCTACTAGATTAGACTTCCACAAGCCTCAGAGATGAGAAGATAATTCCAAGATCAGATGTGGCAAAAAAAAAAAGACAAACCACAAGGGAATTTTTCAGCAAGTAAATTATGCTTTTAATATGCTGTTCTCTGCCAGTAGCTCTGCGGATAAAATAATTTTCTACCATATAGAACTGCTGCCTACTCTCATGCCCAGAAGCATGGATAGAGTTCATTAAAAATGATGCTAAAAGACTGCTGTTAAGGATGCCAAGACAAGTAGTTTAAAAAGTAAGAAATGCCAGCTATAAGATTGTCTCACAAACAGCTTTCCCAGCTGTAATGGTGTAGCATTTAATTATATGATGATAGTCCCCTCTTCCTATTTTTTATTTCTTACTTGATAAATGCCTTTTCTCATTCTGATCCAACTCCTGATGAAATATTTGAAATGTTCCCACTTCTTTAAACACTGCAGGAGTCCTTAAATGATATATTTGGTATAAAAAGTGAAACAAAAAAATTAAAACCTCTTCTCAAAATTCCCAGGCATTGCTGAGTGAACACTGCATTTAATACTGTTTCACTGATCATATTTTCGATAGCTTTTGTCATAATATTTCAATGCTTAGCTCATATTAGTGAGCTGAAAAACATCTGACTAGATCTTCCAATCATGTTAGAGACTGATCATAGCTCATATGCTCAAGCAGAAAGAATTAAAATTTTCTGAGTACTTGGCTTGGCAACCTTAGTTTAGCTTCTTTTTAACATAATGGAATGTACTTGGCTTAAAAAAAAAAAAAAGGCAAAACTAAATTATATGATGCATCATTATCATGGCATTTCTTCTGCCACTGGATGATCACTTCGATGAATTGTTAATTCTTTCTTCAGACTCCAGCATTGTTAACATTCAAAAAAGGAAGAAAATAGCTAATCAATCTACACTTAGGAACAGATCCCACTTCCCTGTTACACGCTTATTTGCATATTCTTAATCTACAAGGCTGCCTACCCAGTTATTTCTTCCCAACTAGCACAGCAGTCATTTTTTAAAAGAAGCCAGATTTCTGATAGAGTAGATGCTTTTACAATCTGACTATGTCAAAATAGAAAATTGGAGAAAATATAGACTATTGACCAACAGTCTGCTGTTCACCATTTCACCCCTTGTTGTATCTGTTACTATGGTGTGACAATTAATATGTGAACTATAAACTTCAATGTATTACAAGTTACCTGGTAAATATACAAATTGCTTATGTTTTATTTTCATCATTTATTCTATTACCCATATAATTTATTTCCTGTGGTATATATTTTACATATAACTTCCAAGTACCTTATCTGAATCTGATATGTTCAGTTTAAGGTACTTCCAATTTCAAAATGAAACAAATTCACAAAGCTCTGTTTGCAATCAATCCTCCACCAGAGAAGAAAAAAAGTCTCCCTATTTTCATAGCTATTGTATGAAGATGGATGTATAGTAGATTTATTAACAGGCTGTCTTACATTGTATTCTTCTATATGATGTTATAAACTGAAAAAATTATATGAGGAAAATGCAAAAAAGAATTAATAACAGTACTGATGAATGCATAATTCTCAGGGAAGCAGCTTTCACTTATTTTCATAAAAAACATCCTCATGTTGTTGCCAATGTCTTTCCAGCACAGAAGTGTGCTGGAAATTTGCAACACCTACATGCAAATGGCACAAGCATAACTAGGGATTCAGTGGTTTCCAAACTCTTTATCACTGTTAAATTCTTCATGAGTGGAATTTATTGCCTCGAGACCTGCAACTGACCAAACACACACATCCATATTGTCCTGGTTTTAGCTCCACATATGATTCCAGGATCCCCCATCAGTTACATGTCTTCAAATGACTCATGTTCTGACTAGTTTGGAGTGAACAGCTGTTTTTTAAAAGGAAAAAACAGAAGGAATGTGGTAGCTTATAGTCCAACTTGATGCCTACAGGCAGTACAGACACAGCTAGCTCTGGGCAATTTGAATGTCAGCCTAAATAGATATGGAGGTAACAAAATCTTTGTAGCTATACTCTTGGTGGCTGTGGTTATCTATAAAATGAATGTAGCATCTTGCAATGAAGCAGGGAATAAAAAAGGAAATAATATACTTGGCTATGGGTAAGCTTTGTACAAAAACGTATGATGGATGATGAGAATAGTATCAAAATAGTTAACTTGAAAACACATGAGAAAGAGTACATTATGCAGATTAAAAAAATGCTTGTACAAAAAAAGGGTAAATTCCTGAGTTCTGAACTGATTTGAATTTGCTATACAGAAGAGAAAGCAGAGGGTTTGTATATAAAATAAGACAAACTAAGAATCTGAATCAAGGAGAGAAATATTCAGGACAGCTGTTCTCCACATGAAACAAGGCAGCCTAACTCTTCATCTCTGTGGACATGAAAGAATGTGGTGTGCACGTATCCCACCTGGGAATGAACAGCTGCTGCTGCAGAAAGGTGCTGCTTCTGCCACTGGTTTCTCCTGCAAGATTAACTGTGCTACTGGCCCTGAACTCCAGTTTCTGCCTGGCTTGGTATGCTGAGGCAAAAATCATGGTAGGGTGGTGTCACATGTTTGTCTCTGTCATGGACTGAGTTGAACCTGCTGCTGTTATTCATACCATGCTGCAGTCAGGCCAGCTTAAAAAAAAAAAAAAAAAAAAAAGAAAAAAAAAGTGCTGACTCGAGCAAAGTATTATGGGTCTTGAAGTTCAGATTGCAACATGAAAGGCTTCCTGTTCTGGGTTCCAGTTTCCTTGGGTGTTTCCACTGAGATGTCAGGAGGACAAGGAAGGATGGGGGAGTAGTTTTCCAGCTTGGGTTTTTGGCTAGCTTGCTTCTGCTTGCTGCTGTGTTGCACTGTTCTTTTTCTGCAAATACCCTAAGGTAATTATGCATTTTGTACTATGTTTTTCTGATTTTGATCAGTGAACTCTATTCTTACCTCACTTTTTTTGTCTCAATCCTGAGTTTCTGTGTGTTACTTTTCCCTCACTTCTGTGTAGGGAAAATAGCCAGGTTAACCGACTGGTTCAGTTTGACCCATTTCATTCTGATTCAAACCATTACAGTCTCCAAAGGGGTCTCCAGCTAAGCTAATTCTTTTCCACTGAATACTTTATTATAATTTCAAATTTTTCAAATTAATTTCATTGTTGGTGGGAATGTTTTTTGGTAGCTCACCAGCCTTCTCCAGCATTGCATGAATTTCTTGCTCTTAGTGTAGTTTAGTTATTCTTTGCTCCCTACTAGTTGGTTTATGCTATTCAGAGAGATGGTTGCTTTCAGGCTCCATGAAATTAAAATATAGAAGATAGCCTGTGCACAACACATTCAGGATTTTTTATGTGGAGTTGTATGTCATATTTCTGACTACATGTATACTGAACCAAATTCCTCAATGTAAAAAGTTTTCCATCCTTCTTTCCTTGATATTTCTTTAATTCTCTTGTATGAATTACCCATTTATTTACTCTGAGCCAATCCAGTTTCCAATGAAGATTATGGTATAATCATCCACTTCAAACATTCTGAGTTTTTGATCAACAGAATAATTTACAACACAAAGCCAATCCTCATTTTGGTGGTGCAGGGACTCCATGACTACTGAGTTAGTATAATCCATTTTGAAATAGAAGTAGAATTAGAATAGGTAGGCTATCACACTCAGCTGCTTCCTCAGCTATGAGAGAATTGAACAGCAATAAACTCCACAGGGCAGTTTATCAAGTGGGACTGAGTTTGTTCATGTTAGTCTGCTGGGGCAACTGAATTTCAGCCAGGCTCTGATATTCTTTCCAAAATGAATTAGACCATACTCTAAGGAAGACCCTTGTTCCATGACCCTGCCATGGTCACATGTTTCCTGTTGAAAGATAGATCCATCTGACTTGGCTGATTCTTGCAAAGGGCTTCAATGAATCCGCATTTTTGTAATGAAAAATCATTTGTCAGGAAATTCCTGTCTCCTTCTAATGAGACAATATCAAAAAGTGATTACAGTATCACAGTATATCAGAGATTGGAAGGGACCTCAAGAGATCATCAGGTCCAACCCCCCCTGCCAGAGCAGGATCACTTGTGGTAGTCTGCACAGGAGTGCATTCAGATGGGTTTTGAAAATCTCCAGAGAAGGAGACTCCACAACCCCCCTGGGGAGCCTGTTCCAGTGCTCTCTGTACCCTCACTGTAAAGAAGTTTCTCCTCATGTTGAGGTGAAATCTTCTATGTTCAAGTTTGAACCCATTGTTCCTTGTCTTCCTAGTGTGCACCAATGAAAAGAGATTGGGCCCCTCCACTTGACACCCACCCCTCAGATATTTATAGACATTGATCAGATCCCCTCTCAGTCTTCTCTTCTCAAAAGTAATCAGCCCCAGGGATCTCAGTCTCTCTTCATAGGAGAGATGCTCAAGTCCCCTAATCATTCTCGTGGCTCTCCATTGGATTCTCTCCAGCAGGTCTCTGTCTCTCTTGAACTGGGGAGCCAAAAGTGGATGTAGATGTGGTCTCACCAGGGCAGAGTAGAGAGGCAGAGGAACTTCCCTCGACCTGCTGGACACACCTTTCTTGATACACCCCCAGGATCCCATTGGCTCTCTTGGCCACAAGAGCACATTGTTGCTCCATGGAGAACTTGCTGTCCACCAGCACTCCAAGGTCTTTCTCTGTGGAGCTGCTTTCCAGCAGGGCAGCCCCTAACCTGTACTGGTGCCTGTTGTTATTTCTCCCCAGATGTAGGACCTTGCACTTGTCCTTATTAAACTTCATGAGGTTTGTGGGCACCCAGCTCTCAGCCTGTCCAGGTCACGTTGGATGGCTGCACAGCCTGAGGGGGTGTCAGCCAACCCCCCCAGTTTTGTATCATCAGCGAACTTGCTGAGGGTACTCTCAATGCCCTCATCCAGGTCGTTGATAAAGATATTGAACAAAACTGGGCCCAGTACCCATCCCTGGGGGATACCACTTGCCACAGGCCTCCAGGTTGACTCTGTGCCACTGATGATGACCCTCTGAACTCTGTTGTGGAGCCAGTTTGCAATCCACCTCACTGACCAAGCATCTATGCCACATCTCCTCAGCTTTTCTATGAGGATGTTATGGGAGACAGTATCAAAAGCTTTACTGAAGTCAAGATATATGACATCCACTGCTCTTCCCTCATCTACCCTCTTGGTCATAACTTCATAGAAGGCTATCAGATTAGTTAGACAGGATCTCCCCTTGGTAAATCCATATTGGCTACTCTGATAACCTCCTTGTCTTCCATGTGGTTAGAGATGACGTCCAGGATGAGCTACTCCATCATCTTTCCAGGGATGGAGGTGAGGCTGACTGGTCTGTAGTTGCCTGGGTCCTCCTTTTTGCCTTTTTTGAAGACTTGAGTGACATTTGCTTTCTTCCAGTCATCAGGCACCTCTCCTGTTTTCCATGACTTTTCAGAGATGATGGAGAGAGGTTCAGCCATCAGCCAGCTCTCTGAGCACTTGTGGATGCATCCCATTGGGGCCCATGGATTTGTGTGTCTTGAGATGGTGCAAGAAATCTCTAACCTGGTCCTGACTGACCAGCAGAATGTCCACATCTCTCCAGTTCTGCTCCCTTGCTTCTAGAGACTGAGGTTCCTGAGGGCTGGTCTTAGGAGTGAAGACTGAGGCAAAGAAGGCATTCATCAACTCTGCCATCTCTGCATCATCAGTTACTGTATCTCCCCTCTCATTCAGCAGTGTGCCCACCTTTTGCCTGATCTTCCTTTTATCGTTGATATATTTGAAAAAACTCTTCTTGTTCTCCTTCACTCTGTTGAGATTCGGTTCCAGGAGGGCCTTGGCTTTCCTTGTTGCATCTCTACATTCTCTGGCTACATCTCTATAATCCTCCCAACTGACCAGTCCTTTTTTCCACATATTGTAAACCTCCTTTTTGTTTTTGAGTTTTACTAAGAGTCTCTTGCCTATCCATGCAGGTCTTCTGCTTGCCTAATTTCATTTTATTTCAAGGGAATACATTTTTCTTGAGCTTGGGGGAAGTAATGTTTGAACATCAACCAGCTGTCTTGGGCCCCCCTTCCTTCCAGAGCCCTAGTCCACTGGATACTTCCAAGTAGAGTCTTGAAGAGGGGAAAGTTGGCCCTTTTAAAGTCCAGAGTTGAAATTTTACTTATCACCCTGCTTCTTTGTCTATTGATGTTAAACTCTAACATGTCGTGGTCCCTGCAACCAAGATTACCCCCAACCTTGACATCTACAACCAGTCCTTCTTTGTTAATGTCAGGTCCAGCATTGCACTTCTCCTTGTTGGTTCTTCAACTACTTGCAGGGAGAAAGTTGTCATCAATGCACTGCAGGAACCTTTTGGACTGTTTGTGCTTGGCTGTGTGATCTTTCCAACTAATATCTGAGTGGTTGAAGTCACCCAGGAGCACCAGGCTGATCTTGAGGCTACTTCCAGCTGCCTCTAGAAGGCCTCATCAGTAGCTTCTTCCTGATTCCATGGTCTGTAGTAAACCCCCACAACTCTATCATCCATGTTTGTACGTCCCTTCACTCTTACCCATAAGCTTTCAACACTTTTATCATCTCCCCCTGGGTTGAGCTCAAC
The DNA here is from genome assembly GCF_027791375.1 of Indicator indicator. Lineage (NCBI taxonomy): Eukaryota > Metazoa > Chordata > Aves > Piciformes > Indicatoridae > Indicator > Indicator indicator. Next base: position 38,720,642 of record NC_072011.1, read on the forward strand.
ACGTTCCAGTTGCTTATTCACATAGAGAGCAACTCCACCACCTCCCCTTGTCAGCTTGTCCTTCCTGAAAAGAACACAGCCGTCCATAACCACATTGCAGTCATGGGAGCTGTCCCACCATGTCTCTGTAACTGCAACAAGATCACAACCCTGAGACTGCAACCAGATTTCCAGTTCATCCTGCTTATTCCCCATGCTTCTTGTGTTGGTATACAGAGACTTCAGAGACTTAGCAGAGGAGTATCTGTTATCATTGTGGGTGTTGCATAATCCACTATTCCCTACAGCCCCTGGGATATCAGTGGAGCAGGTACCCTGCCTCATGATTGTCCTAGGAAAGTCCTCAGTGTGGCTTGTTTTTCCCCCTTCCCCCTTTGAAGTTAGTTTAAAGACCTATCAATCAGCCCTGCCAGTTCTTGTCCCAGAATTTTTTTCCTCTCAGAGATAAGCAGGTTTTTTCTATAGTCAACAGGCCTGAAGTCTTGTAGAGTAGCCTGTGATCAAAGAACACAAAAACCTGCCGTTGACACCAGTCCTGCAGCCAGGCATTAATCTGCTGGATTTTCATGTTTAGTCCACTGTTAGGCATAGCTAGTGGAGGGACCGAAGCAAATACTACTTGTGCTCCTGATCCCTTAACCATTCCAGAGCAATGATTGCACGCTTAGTGGACACAAACACATATAGTGATTTTTTTTCAGTATGGGAAAAAGTACAGTCTTGCAAAAATTGTAATGCCTTTGGTCTTTCTCACTCTCTCAAGCACCTTTCAAAACAGCATAAATTGAGAGTTCCCTGCTGTGCATGTACATACAGCATGGTTGAAAGGACAGGGCGTGATTCAATACTGGCAAACCAGTATTTCTTTGGTGAATAGTGTAGACTAAGCAGACTGTTCATGACAGCTCTATGAATAATAATGATGATTTTATTGTGATGCCATTGTTCCTCCTGCTGTATATCATCATACAAGGCTGTTCCATGATAACTATTATTCAGCTGTAAGTCACAGAGAAGTTCAAAACATGCACGTTAAGTAGAGAAAAACTATTTTTCTCACTGTTCTTATTTATTTCTGTATTTACAACATCTCTCACTTTAAGATTTCATATAGACTTAATCCTTTAACCTCTTCCTGTATGGAAGGTGAAGATTCAGGAGCTAGATAGACAGAGCTGTAACAAGTCACACCTCAGACAGAATTTCCTTTCCTCTTCCCCTCTATCCCTCACCAGTCTCCACTTCCCCTAGCCACTTACTATTAACCTGGTGATGTCCTAACCTGGCAACTATGTATGATCCCATTTAGAACTCTCTCTGGGGAACTTGGCCTCCTTGTCTCTTCCTTCTTGATAGAAGCTGCTAGCAGCCCAAAAGGGCTAATTGTTGCAGGGTGCTCCAAATCCCCCCCACCTTTCCTCATTGTCTATCAGCAGAGGTCTGAATAGGCGAGACAAAGGTGTGAAATGCTCTTCCCCTGCCCTGATGACAGTAATCACCACCTATTGTCCCTGCTGGGTGGAGGCCCCACAGGTATTTACCTGTGGAGAGAAGCCCACTGGGATTTGGAAACGTGATAAGGGGGATATTTCACATTTTGGCTCGAAATGATTGTCTAGGAATATATAAAAGGGTGGACACAGAGAGCAGTCGGGGCTCTCACTTTCTGCCGCTCTCAATTTCACACGGCTCACCCGTGTTTTGGGGTCTACTCATTTCGGCTCTGTCATTTTTGGACGTTCATCTCTCGCCGTTCTTGCTCACTTCTCCCTGGAACGGCCCACCAGCCGTGGGACCTGGCTGCCACCGCCAGCCTGGGACCGATCCTGCTCGAGAGCCTGACAGCAAAGCCGTTGAGTCTGCCTGCCTGGGACCTGCCTGCTGTTTCGCTTCTCCCTGGGACCGATTGCAGAAAGCTTGAGCCTCGAATTGGATCACAAATTGACAGTTTCTGCAGCCTGTCAGCAGAGAGAACAAGCTAGGGACCATTTCCAAATCCCTACTCTGATTCTCGTGAGTAAACCCGGCCTGCTCATATCTCCCTGAGGGTTATTGGGTGACTTTTTGGTTTATACGTGGGTGAAGCTATTTGTGTCATAGCCTTTTCCAGTCTCTGAACTCTCTAAATTGTGTCCAAAATTGCCATAAGCATCCTGGAAGAATTTGTGACCGAATAGAAGATGTAAATAATTTTTATCAGTTTTGTACATAGTTTTGGGGCAGGCTTTTGGGAAAATAAAAATAACTGTATTTTTATAATTCCTGCCTTGTTAATTTAACCCCAAACTAATACACTAATAAAATGTGTAGAACGAGGACAGAGAAACAAAGAAAAAAAGTAGAGAGAGTTAGAGTCTGAGCTCATGAGTTCTGAATCTTCATCTTTGCAAATTCTTACTCAGGATCTGCCCTTGTGTTGAATTAACACTTCTCGGAGCTACCACAGGCAAAATAAGAGTCAGCTCATGTTCATTTCCGTTGTTAATTGATGAGTCTCAGAGGCTATCACAGCTGCAGGGCTAAGGTCAAGATAATTCAGAATCACCCCGTTCTTTGAGTGCCCTCAAAGTGCCTCTAAATGCTCTGCATGCTTCAGGGCTCTGAAGGCAAGCACAGGAGGTTGAGGCCCCATCCCTGGAGGTGTTTAAGGCCAGGATGGATGAGGTTCTGGCCAGCCTGATCTAGTGTCAGGTGTCCCTGCCCATGGCAGCGGGGTTGGAACTAGATGATCCTTGTGGTCCCTTCCAACCCTGGCTGATTCTATGATTCTATGTAGAAAGGTATTCAAAGGCAGGCAGTGGAGATAGCAGAGATGAAGCCATGCTGTAGATCAGACATATTAACAGGCAGACCTTTCCAATGCGGTGATGTTCTACATGACTGTATTACTTAACTGTAACCAGTCTTGAAAGTTATGATTCTGGACTGAATGATTTTTCTATGTATCTAGTGAAAGAGCTGTAGTGTCAAGTGTAAAAAAAATCCTAGAGAAGTCTAGAAGAATACACCTGTCATGGTAGGGCCATGATATGGCCCAGTACAAACCCAGACAGGCCTTAAGATGTCTAGACAAGGTCCCTGTCTCTCCCCTCCTTCCTGCAGAAAAACAGGGCAACACTGGGAAAAGAACAAAGGGGACAGGACTCCTGCCAGTCTGGTAAACGAGCTGTTTATTTGGGGTGAAAGCATGAAAGCTGACCACTGTTCCCCCAGAAACAAGGTCTTTGCTTCTGCCTTTTATGTTTATAGCTTGGCAGAACACCTTTCCATTGGGCAGCTACACATTAGCTTCAGTGTCCCATTGGACCAATCGATCTCTGGCAATTTGTATATATACAAGTGGCTTGGTAGTCACCCTTGCCTTGCTTTAAGCTTTGCTCCAAGCCTTGCTCAAACCTTGCTTCAAGCCTACTTGGACCTGTCTTGTAGAAGCTGTCTTGAGCTGCCCTGCCCTGCCAGGAGTGCCTGGCACAGAGCCTGGGATAAAGCCATGAGCCATACACAGAAAGCCGGAGAAGCCACAAGCTTAGAAGCTGGATCCACCTAACCTGTTTCCCCTTGCCACAATTGTGCCATGCCTCAGTTTACCCAGAAACCAAGCAAGTGTCCGTTGTGAGAAGCGTCGTTAACTGCCCGCCATCCACTGAAGCCAGATCAGCCTTGGGACCACGTGGTAAATTCTTCTTGCCAGCAATCTGCTGTGCCTGTGCTGTACAAGAGCGCCCCAAAGATAAAACAGCAGCAGCAGCATCTCCCATGTGGGTAAAACCAGGTGTGAGTAATTAATTCACTGCCCTTTGGGTTTAAAAGTTCTTATCAAGCCTGCCCCGGCTGTAACTGAGCGTTATCTGCTCTCGGGGAACTTTCTCTTTCCAAGTTATTGCCTCCTAGTTTGCATAGCATTGTATTTTGCCCTAAGACTGCATATTCCCATTGTAAACATATATTCCAACCATACAACGATCCTATCTAATGAGTTTGGCAATTTTCATTAATAAAGGATTACTATTTTTATTAATACCTGTTTGCCATATCATTTATTATTGTTGTGGGGGTTCTTAATTCCCCCTCAACCACAACAACACCAGGTATAGATTTGGTTTCTGATTCAAAAAGATGTTCAATAGAATATATCATAAAAGGTAGTAACACCAGTTTGCTGGTTTTGTCTTTTCACCATTGTTGGTGTCTTTTGAAGCAATTGCAATCTACTGCTATTTTATCTGATCTTACCTGGGAATACTTTCTGCTTTTGTCCAGTGTGCAAAAGGCAGTGGACTGGATGCCAGCTAATTGCCACTGGTGTTTTTAGCTGATATTCTTTCTTACTCTTCCTTACTTGTTTCCTCTGTGAGTTGATTGTGACTACTAAGCTGGAGAACAGGAAAATGATAAACAGAAGTTTTGACCTGCAGGCTGACAAGAAAGACGGAAGCAATGTCCCAGTGACTCCAGCAAATTCTTTTATGTGCTGCAACTCCAAGAGTACTCCCACACTATGCTTTATCTCCTGGAAGTGTGTTTAAGAGCAATGAAGTCCATACTATATTGTTCAAATTCCCTAGGAGGGTCTATCTAATTTTCTATGTATATGTGCTAGAAAAGATGAAGGCAAGAAATAAAGTTTAGAATGATGACAAATTAAGAGATTAAAACTTACTTCTTGCTTTTCCCCATTGTCATCTGCATTTCTACATGAGTTGGCAGATAATCACTTTTTCCTTTTTTTTTTTTTTTTTTTTTTTTTAGTAATACTGGAGTTTATTTCTAAGATTCTAGGGCTCTAGAATCTACAAATACTAACGACTACATCTAAACTTAAATATATGCAATATCAACACTTAAGAAACTTCTGAATATGTTTTTTTATATATTTTTTTTTCATATAGGTAAAGCGTATGGAGTTGTAATTGGTCTTCCTCTTATGAATTTAATTCTTTCTCTTCCACTTGTTAATCACTGATTTTATGAGCTCAAGCACAAAACATAGATCATTTCTAGTTTGAACAAAGCACTTCTTAGTATATATTGGGTCTTTCAGTCTATGTCACTGAAGTCTTTAATATAAATATGTCTCCATATTGGGAAAAATCTATGAAAACATATCACAGGATCTGTGAGCAATTTCATCCATTGATTTCTTTTTCTTTGCCTCTTATGTATTCATACCTGGTTCTGGAAACTATCAAACTTTAACAAACTTCAAGGTAAATTACAACTGGAAAAAAAATACAAAAACCCCACAAAAAAACCCCAAACTAATGTAATTCATATAAAAAGGAGTTTCTCTTATAGGAGGGCTGTACTGTATCAGTTAACCTAGGTGATATATTTCAATACTCATGTCACTGCTGGCTAATCATAAATTATGACACGGTTGTCACATTTTTTCCTGGCAGCATCTCCCAGCTGCTGTACTTCAGGGAATTAAGTTGCAGCAAGGAAAAAGCTGTGGCATGCCAAGGTAAATGAGATCATAGTTCAACCAATGAATTTCTCCATGGGAATTCAGTGGGCACCTTTTGGAAACAAAAACTGTTAAAATGTGGGTAACCACAGGCAAAACATGAAAGTATGTCTACAAAACAGAAAGTTGCCATGGAGTGATTTCTGTTACAGAAAGGTACTAATTATATAGATCCTTAAGGGCTAATCTTTTTAATATTCAGTGATTTATTTACACCCCTTTCTTAGAAAGAAGACTCTTTATTTTGCCTTCCAGTGCTGTAAATGCAGCCCAAAACTCTCTGTGGAGCATTTGTCTTGGAATTCTCTTTCAGGTATTTCAAAGTAAAATTAGTGTATAATCTTTAATTTCCTCAAAAATTGGACACAAAAGCCACAACATGTGCATTCTTGAAAGATATACAATTACTTCTGGGATGTGATAAAATTTTCGTACGTGGTATTTATTTTAATCAAAAGTATTGACGTGTATAGAAAGGATAACAAATACATCTACCACTTTGGGACAGGAGCTGCTATCTTAAATACATAACCACTCACTTCAGAGAGGTCCAGACCATTAAAACCACCTCTAAAGTCAATGATCATTGTGGTCTACAGCTAGAATAAAACCTGAACTGCAGAGTTCAGAGCCATCCCAAATTTGTATGATTATGTGCTATATACAGTTGTCTTGCCCGAAAGAAAGTGAATTCCTCAGAGAAAGACTCCTTTTGAGACCTGTTTCCTGCTTGAAACTTTGATCAGAGATGAAGGGGTTTGAGGATTTTGTGCGAAAGGGAGTACAAAACCTGTCATTCTGTGATGCTAGGCCAACCTGTAAAGAACACTGACAGGGCACCTGACCCATCACTTTTGACAGAGAAATGGCACCAAAAAATGCAATCTGGTTCTTGTCAGCCTTTGAAATCTGATAAATTTATTTAAACTGATTTAAACTATTGAGTCCATGGCACTACAGTGATTGAACAACTGATCCATCACCTAGCAGGTCATAACCCTGAGCAATCCTGAAGGAGAGGACTAATAAGGGAACATCAGAGAGATGCTCTTGAGAAGTATTAGATACTTGAAGAACATTGTCCAGGGGAAAAAAAAAAAAAAAAAAAACCAACAAAAAAAAAAAAAAAAAAAAAAAAAAAAAACCACTGTCACATAGATGGTCAAGGTATGTATCTTGGACAAGCAATGCAGGGTAGAGTTTTTAAAAGATGGAGGAGGGAAATCTACTATATAGAGCTTTGTCTGAACTTTTGTGATTGTATGAGAAAGATTTCTCTAATTCCCATGGGCCTTGAACAAGCCTGACATGATTATCTAAGCACATAGGAACATGCAAGGGAATGTCAAAACTGACCCTGAGTTGAGAGCTGAAGGGGAATAGTGAAGCTGTCAACAACAATGGGCAGAGGAGAAAGACTGGCAGGTTCAAATTAAAGACTTACCTGTGATCTTTTCTGCTTCAGGTGACAAGAAATCATCTTGAATTCACCAAACTCTCAACTCAGCTCACAGAATGGAAAAGAAACAGACAGGACAGAGAGGTGAAAATTTTCATACTGGGAATAATAGCAGAAAACAGGAGGAAAAAAGTGTACAATGAGAAAACAGGAGTCTGTAGTGGCTTTGAGAGAGTCCAATGAAGAAAGGAGAAGGCCCTGCTCTAAAGAAAATAAAGGCAGCAGATAGAGAGCCACGAGGGGATACTGCCACAAAACCCAAGAGTGATCAAGGGTATCACATTAGACAGGAAGGTCAAAGAGGACACAGATTCCCATGTTAGCCAGAAAGAGGTCATCTGAGACCTTGGTGAATTAGTCTGAATGGAGAGGACTGAGGCCAGATTGCAACGAGTCAGAGGGAGGCAAATCAATGCGGTGGTAGTGAACAGGCCTTTCAAGTCACTCAGAAATGAAAGGGAGAAGTGAGGGCTATGAGAAAAAGAAAAGCTGTCCTGTGTGCACTGGAAATTCATGAACAATGCACTGCTTATCCCTTTTCCTTCCTCCGCGTATGAATTACCTTTTTTGTTGTTGGTAGTGGTTTTTTTTTGTTTGCTTTCTGATGGATTTTGTTATTGTTTTGATTTTGGAGATCAGAGTTTCCAGACTCCCTGATTTTAACAATCACCTATTAATGTATCTCGGGCAATTACCCAAGGAAATGCATATGTATAAAAGCCTGTACAAATTTTTGTCTCTTAAATTTAGTACTGAGTCACCAATTAACCACAAAGTTTCACTTGTTTTCATGATCACTGCTTGTATGATGTCTGGTACTGGAGCTCATTGGTGCCAAACTAAAATTAAATTTGGTTTTAAATCCCTGGAAATCCTTCAGAAACATGAAGTGAGCAATTGTGCTATAAAACACACTGTAGAAAAGCCTGACTTACCATGCTGTTTCTTAAAAAACATGTTTATTTTTTTCAAGGCATACATTTGTCCCACTATTCAGAGATTTTGCCAACATGGCAACATTTTAAAGACAAAAAAACATTTTTATAGAAATGCAACTGCTTAATATTCAGTCATATAATTCTCCTGCAATGAAAAGGTAGCTCACAATGGGAAACATCTGAGAATTACACATGAATATGAACTTGTGATTTCTAGCAGCTAGGATCGGTAAGTATCAGTACCTGGAAGAAAAATGGAGTAGTGGGGTTGAGAAGGTCCACAACTGACTTGAAGAAATTCTTACTGTCTGATTTTAAGACCACAATTTTCATGTGACACCTTTTGCTCACAATGTTTTGATTTTAACAATGAACACCCCAAAAAGAAAAGACCCTCTGAATCACGGTTTGCTTCTAAAAACATGACTGAAGTAATAGACATGCTGTATAAGAGACAGTGCTGCAGCCAGATCACCAGTGACCAACATTGCCTTTCTGAATGGCCTGTAAAAACATTTTAATCTTGGGTATTCCTTACAGAAATTACAATAAGGAGACAGGGGCTGCAGAGCCACTTCTAGCTATGTGGCTCCTCCATGGTCATGGAGGAGGTTTGGACTTGGGAGCTCCAAAACTCTCCACGCCAGGGACAGGCTGCTCCTCAGCTCAGATACCTTTTGCTTTGCAACCTATGCTATGTTATCCCACTGTAAAGTGGTTCTCCACAAACAAAATGTAGAAAGCACCTAGTGCAGGATGTAACACATCTTTAGAAAGAAAATCACTTTAATGATATTCATCTTCATCTTTCCAGAACAATAAAGCAGTTTATATGACTCTTTTTTCTTGATATTTAAATGAAGAACTTCATCCATGTTAAATGAATACCATCTACAGCAGATTTTATTTTAAGTTATGAATAAATAATCTTAGAATTTTATCCTGTTTTTCAAACAGAGAATTACTTCAGGTTTTCAAAAACATTTTTGATTTGCAGATGTGGGTGGAATAGTCTGCACAAATACATCTCCAGCTATGCTGTGCTCTGAAGCTGTCCCCAGAGAATATTAATGTGGTTAGTCACTTAGTTCTTACAGGAACTGCACCCAGGATTTAATTAATTTTACAATTTAAAAAGTCAGAAATTACTCTCTTTAATAAAATGTGAATAATCTTGATTGCACACGTGTACACATGCACACACATTTCACTCACCCTCATTTGAGTATAAGGCTTTGGACTGAAGACACAGGCTAAATTTCTTGCAGGGAAAGCCCACTAACACAGCCAGAGCTTAAACCTCAGAAAGGAAACAATAATTCTGGGCTACATTCTCACACGGTTTACATTTCTGCAATGTTACTGAGGACAAGGTAAATATGGTGAATACATCTCACAGCCTATGAAAGTCACCAGCTGAGTGCCATTTGCCCACTCCATGCAACTGGCAGATGAGAATCAGCCTGCCTGGTAGTTTTCCATCCTTTGCCAGGAAAATGCATGAACTGGAAAAGTCTTTTTGAGAACAGCAAATAACTTGAAAAAGTCCATCATGGAACCACAAAGATAATTAAGGGAGTGGAACCTCTCCTTCATGGGGAAAGGCTGAGGGAGTGATATGGTTTATGACCAAATTTATAAGCTGGAAATCTGATAAAATATGAATATGATTTATTAGATATAAAAAATTATTTTTCCAAGCTAATTGAATCCAGGTTCAATTGTCCAGTTGATGATAGGTTGATTACACATGATAGGACGTTAACAAACAATGGAATAACAGTCTAGAAAATCAGAAACTTGAAATACAGAGGAACAAACTGGAAACTCTTATAACACGGAAACAAACAGCAATACCACCTCGGGAGGCAGGACAGAGCCCCTCAGCCTCACTGTGGAGTTAAGCCACAGAGAAGCAGTCTGTGAACTTTAGAAATAACCAAGTAAATTGGCTTTAGTTACTCATGAACTGCTGAGCTTCTAGTCACCAAAACCTTTGCCAACTGGATAGATACACAGAGCTGCAACTTGTAGTCCAAAGGACAGGGATAATCCAAAGACAAATCCCAAACTGGAAGAAGTGAGGGAGAGAAAGAGAGCATGATGCTGTAGTATGGCCTGGGACCCAACATGCTGCTACTAGGACAGTAGCAGGTAATCGCCCTGAAGACAGGCACGAAGTGGGTGCCTTGAATCCCATTAACAAACAGGATGTGGGCTTTCGAATCATCCCCTATAAATTTCCCTTTTGAAAACTGAATGGCCTAATGGCAGATTATCTTTTCAAATATAGCCAATCAGTTCAAAATGCTGCATGGCAGGCAAACTTCCCACCCCTTCTCGACTAGCCTCTGACACGTACAGTTGTCTATGTGAAACATGAGTCACGGGGTACAGCTTCCACCCCGCCCAGGCAGCCTCAACAGTGCCTGCCTATTGGTTTCTCGACCTCAAACCTGGATCTTGCAACAGGGAGGAAGGAGAAAGGGCAATGGCCAAACAGGTTTAGCTGGTTCATTATGCCTCTTCCAGGACAGGGAGCTGGGTCTCTTTAGCTGGGAGGAGACTGAGAGGTGACACTATTAGTGTTTATAAATATGTGAAGGGCTAGTGTCAGGAGGACAGAAACAGGCTCATCTCAGTGATGTCCAGTAATAGGAGAAGGGGTAATGAGTATCAGGTGGAGCATAGGAGGTTACATGTGACCATAAGGAAAACCTTTTCCCTGTGAGGTTGACAAACACTGGAACAGGCTGCCCTGAGATACTGTGGAGTCTCCTTCTTTGTAGACATTCAAAACCTCCCTGGGCACGTTCCTGTGTGACCCATTCTAGGTGTTCCTTTTCTGGCAGGGGAGTTGGACTAGATCTTCTGAAGCCGCTTCCAACTCCTACCATTCTGTGATATATAGGGCTTCAGAGGGAGGGATTGGGTGATATAGTCATGTGATAAGGTTGCTCTTCAACAGCTGCTTGGGGTCTTCATACTCAGAGCTCTATGGCATCACATAGCTTTCTTAAGGTTCTGTATCATGATTAAACTCAGTCATAACCATTTTAATTTCAAAGGATTTTTCCCTAGCATGTATCTGCCATATAGAATATTCTTCCTTCCTTCTTTAATACATCCTCAGGAACTAATGGGACACATGAGACACCTGGGATTATTTATGAAGTGTGTGACAATGATACTTTATTCTCATTCTCCCTGGTGTACCCTTTGTGCAAAATGCAGATTTTCTACCTCAGAGAGGTTCAGATTAGGTGGTTTTGCCCAAATTATGCAAGCCATTGTTAAGACTTTGCATATTCACAAGTAGAATCATCAAATCATTTAGCTTGCAAAAGGCTTTTAAGAATATCAAACTCAACCAAGGCAACAGGTGTTGGCAGAAAGTCTAATTAATGCTGTAGCATCTGAACAAAATAATTTTTCCAAACATTCAAAAACATTCATATTTATTGAGTTCCTACCTAATAGGGACCAAATATTCCCCCAGGAGTCATCACACAATTGTGTAAGATTTTCACATGACTATACACATCAAAATGCCAATAGAAATGTTGCAAACTGTCTGTTCATATTTTTGCTGTGTTCCTTGGCTTTCTCACAGCACCATTCAATGCAACATAAATTTCTGAATTGCATAAGGCAAAACTAGGAGATACTAAATTTTGTTTTTCTTCATTTGAGTACTAGGAAGATGCAAAGCATTGTTTTTCAGTGATGTTACCTTTTCTAGCAAAAAGAAGAAATGTATACAAGATAAAAGAGGCACAGTTAAAACAGAATCATACTTTGAAAAGATGAAAGGGAACATTTACAATTCTGCTCATTTACATAATTGTAATCACTAAGCTACAAAATTCCTGTCCTCACCCTCGTGTTAAAAAATTAACAAATTTAGCCCATTTTGTTTGATGGTCTTCTGTGATACTTAAAAATAATAATAATAATAAAAAATTATGTGTTCTTACAACAATTAAAGGACTCTGTTAATATTTCAGGATGGTGCAGCGTTGTGACAACCTCAAAGTCTTTGTATAAACAGAAAGCACCAGTTGGAGTCAATGGGCATTTGGAAGAGCCCTTTTAATCAGGCTGAGGGACAAAGAACAACAGAATAATACTCCTGAGTGGGAGGTTGTTTTGGAATTGTGGTCACCAACTGTAGCAGGTGCACCAACTGAGGAGAGGCCTCAGTACTACATGTGCCATAGCACTCTAACCGCACTATTGTACTGCAAGAGAATGGAAATGGAGATAAATCAAAGACAGGGAAAGAAAGGGGACCTTTCTCTATAAATGCAGAATTTTATCCTTACTATAAGATAAACTCAATAAATCACCTGTTCTGTGTATTTCATTACTGATAAATACTTAGTAGTTAGGCAGTCAAAACAGTATTTTGCCAAAGAGGAAAAAATGCAAAACAGTTTTAAGGAACGAAAATAAAACATTGCCAAATTGTATGAAACTACTTCAGAGTGCTTCTTGTTTGTTTTTTCCACAGAGAAGTACACATTGCATTATGTATGTGTCCTGAAGGGTCAAACACCTAAACATGCCCTAGCCCAGACAATGGGTTAAGCATCTATGAATGTGCAAACCTGGTCAGTTCCTGGGGTTCAGAAGGTCCAGGCAAATGTATAGCACGTGTAATTAACCTTGTTAGTATCTGTGAATGTGCGAACCTGGACATTTCCTGAGGTCCAGATAAACATGTAGCACATGCAATTAACCTTGTAACACAGCTGTGAACTGTGTGTGCCCATGGCCATGTTTGGATATGCCCCATCCTATAGGTCCAGTTATCAGGTTCCTCTGTTACCAAAGGGCATTAATTGTCTTGGGACAGTATTTAAACTGACTGAGAAGGTAGGCAACTTGCTTTGTTCTCACCCAGGCAGAAACAAGAGCCAAACACTGCTGGAGTAGCAGCTGAAGGGCTTGTCCTAGCAGTCTGACTACTCCTGGGCCTTGTTCTTACTACAAAAGAGACAAGAGCCAAATGCTGTCAGAGTAGCAGCTGAAAAACTTGTCCTAACAGGCAACAACTACACCCAGGCCTTGCACCTGGACCAAGGCAGAAACAGGAAAAGCCCCAAGAGAAATGATTGCCAGAAGAGCCACGGAAAGACTACAGCCCAGAGATGGCGCACATGAGAGAGGCCCCTTAACCCTCTCCAAGACAATGGCAACTTGAATTATAGTCACAGCATCTGGGAAGATACCAGACAGAGGAGCAAGTTGTGAGTGCCTGGCTAATCTGCCACAGAATCCCATTTGTGGGAAGCTACAGACTTCAGCACCTTTATTTCCAGTTTGAATTGCTGTATTGGAAATCCTTAGATCTGTGCTTAAGTCGTTTAACTGTCTTTGTATGTGGAATGCATCACTCACAAGCGAATAACAAAACCTGTAAATATACTTTGCAAATAAGTTACAGTGGTGTTGAAGATATCAAATAGTAAAATACGTAAAAATATAAATTTCATTACAGTATGTTAATATAACACATGTTCATTAAATACAAAACAATGTGACAGAGTAAGGAGGAAACAGAGTTGAATACTTAACCTGAGGAATCGGGCTCAGAAAGTTTCAATCAATTTTATTCGTACATTTCTTGCCCTGCTAAATTTTAGACTAGTCGGAGTTCTCCCTGTCTTTTTCTGTAGAAGGCAGTGCTAGCAAGTCACAGTTTTTGTGGACAAAGGTTGTTGAAATTGGGTCACCTGAAAAGGCAGAGCAGTCACATGTTCTCCAAAGTCATATCTTTCCATATTTTTTAAATGGAGAACTTAGTTTCTGCTGCAATTTTTACCCTTCAAGAATGTCTCAATTAGTTCAGTATTAATGTTCTTGTATGTTTATACATTATATGACTTTCGAAAGTCACATATTCCTAATTATCCTTCTAATTAATGGAGGGTCCTAGTTGCATCTGTACTACTACTAGTTGCATCTGCCTCTGGAATTTTTGTGTAGAACAAATTTCAAAAGCATATTCTTTCGGCAATATATAAGCTGGATACTAATTTTTAACTATTTATTAACCAACATAATATATGCTTTCATCCTAATAGTTACATTTATACTGAAATAAATGCAAATGTTTTCTTTGGATACATCAGTAGCCAGTGGAAGCACAGGTACAATGAACAATATTCTGCCTGGATTTTCACATGAGAGATATTAACTAAATTCAAGATCTTAATGCATCCTACTTTCTGTATTCCCTCTAGCTTCAAGGCAATGAGATGATCTAAGGCTTGTGTATAGCTTCTGTATCTGAATGATGATTTCAAGAATTATCTGAAATCCCATGTACAGCAGCACCACACAACTCTTCCTGTTCTCTGAATCCTACAGCAAGGAGGTCATAGAGGTGGAAATGAAGGCAGGTGGCTGGAATGCAGCTGCTTCCTCACTGCTCAAGGAAGCTGGACCAGAACATACAGTGTAATGTACCTACCCCCTGCTTAAACAAAACCAAGGAACAAAAACTCATGTAAAAAGAGAAAGGGTTTTGAAAGTATCCACCTCCTGAAGGGATTTCTGACTGAATTCAGGCTTCATGACACACCAGACTGTCTTTTCAGGAGTTTACTATCTGGTATGAATAAAGACCTCATAACACATACAGTCCTCACATTCTTCTCAGCAATAAAGGAGCTAAGGTAGTTACTCTCACCAACATCTGGCTCTCCATCCTACTCATGACTTTGCACCTTCTTCCTCTGACAGGGCACCCCTGGGTCCCAGACACTTTTACTGCTTAGTAAAAAAAGAATAACAATGTCAGAGAGCAGAAGAAAACCAGATTTTAAATGTCTTTTCCTCATCAAGGTTCTGCAGCAGCCATAGAATATCTGAACAAAGAGATAGAGTTAAAATACTTTAGTCAACAAATAGGTTGTGTTTACATCTAGAATAATCTTATGTCAATACAATTTTGAAAGGAACAGCATTTGTCATTCCCAAAGACTTCATGATATTGACAATGGGCAGCAGGGATTCCCTTTGAATCAAATACACAATCTCCTTCCAGCCGGGCCTTAGGCAACACATCCCAAGCACAACTCCATCTGGGTCTGAGTTTGAAGGCAACTTGCTCTTCATCTTCTACCATGCTCAGGTGTGCCCATTAAAAAGAAGTACGTATTTTAGACTTGAAGTGAGCCAGACCCTAAGTGATCTTAGAAAACATATGCTTTACATTTCCCATGCCCAGTTAAGCTTCCATCATTTCTGAAATTTTCCTTATAATTTCCTTCCTCTCCTTTAACATCTCTAAGCAGGTCGGATTAAGTAAACTGATCATCAAGCAATTGAACCTCTCAGTTGCTGCTGTTGTGAGACTTGTTCTACCAAATAAAAGCAGATAGGACTCTTCTCATGGGGTGGTAGCAAAATTTTCACAAAAAAGATATACCTGTTATTTTCCTGAGACTGCATTCAAAACGCATGGGTGAATAATAACTGCAAAGACCAGATGAAGGTATTTCCTTATGTGGATACAACAGCACTCTGAAATCAGGTAGAGGGTGAATTGTTATCTTTAAAATAATATTGTCCTTTACAATACACTCTTCATGTAATATTAAAGAGGGAAAAGGTATTTCAGGCTTTTAGGATACCAGAAGATTGTTGATGGTTAAACAACAGGGGAGAGAAAATTTTAAAGAGTAAGGATTGTGTTAGCCTGTAGCTTTTAAAGCTAAAGTTTCCTTATTATTAGATGGTTAAATATTTGCTTATTTTGCATTTTTTAACACTACACTCTATATATGACACTGACTATAAGGAACTAAAATTTATGACCATTTGCAGGAGTTTTATGACTTGAAACAGGAAGATGATTTAAAAAGAGTGAACATTTTAGTAAATATTTTTTTCTAAACTGTTAAATGTAAAAAACCCTGGGTAAGAGGAATGGATTAAATCATGAATGCGTTCCATTTTCCTTCCCTTTCTATGGTAACACAACATATCAAAAACTTAAACTATTTCAGGAAAGTTTAAATTAAGTAGAATACCATTAAAAAGGCATTATTCACCATATAATGTTTGCAGATTTTTTAGTTTTTAAAAGAACGTAGAGATGCCTACAGAAATTATACATGTCCATGGAGCCACATTAGTGTGAAGAGAAATTGATCAAACTTTGAAGAAGTTTGAATCTGAAGATGACTCATACTCAAATTCTAAGCATGAGGTCATCTGCAAGGACCAAACTGTGATTATAAAGCTAAACCAGGGACTTGAGGCTTCTGAATGCTGTCACGATCACAGTAGACACTGGTATCAACCTATAACTGCACACAGATGTAGGTAATGTACTCAGATTAAAAAAAAAAAGTCTATGGATGCAGAGCCCCTGTACATAAGAACCACAGACAGACTATGGTTCTGCCTGGAGCTGCATTCCAGCTGTCTTGATTGCCCATGCTGCAGGGCACCTCTGCTCTGCTCTGTTGAAAGGTAGCTAACAATGAGGGCAACACGAAGGCCAAGAGGGTGGTCCTTGGCCATGATTTGACTTGAGCAGAGAGACAGGAAAAAAGTGCTGAGGATCACATGGAGAGTTCCAGTGAGGACCCAAAAGTCTTCATGGTGACCACCTTCTCAGCTGAGCTGGAAAGGGTACCAGCCATATCTGCATGATGGAAAGCAGTTTTGTAAATGAGGAAACATAGCTCATAACCACTTGAAAAGTACCACATAGACATAATCCTGTGTAAGAAAGGAATAAATAAACAACTCTGGCTGGCTGATCAAAAGTGATGGGATAACTGGAACTCCCAGTCCTTGCAGACAAAAACTTGCACGTTCAGATTTTTCCGACAGCTGCACATAGACAACTTGTGTAACTCTTCCTTTGACTGAAGGATGCTGCAAGGCAGACACACAAGCCAGGGCTCGTGCAGATACCTCAGTCACAGGCCCTTCCTGCATTGTGGAGTAGGGAAGGAAGGGGAGGAAGATGGGTTTCCCTGGGGCACACACAACAGGTCTGAGCACATTTTTGCCCAGAAGCAGTGAAATAATAGGAAGTAGTTATGGGGAGGGTGAATGCTGGCATGACCTTCCAGTGGGGCAGCCACAACCAGTAAGCACATGAGCATGGCAGAGAAACACAGGATGTCTAAGGAAACAACAAAGTCCTGCTTAAGTGGATCTCAGAGGAAACTCTGTGGAGTGGATCTCCCTGCCTGCTGAATGAAAGACATGCTTTGCTGTGTTTAGCCAAAGAAAGAGAGTAACAAGTGATCTCACTGCTGAGGCACCTTCAGCCATATTCCATTGCCTTACCCTAGTAAGATTCAGGCAATGAATCTTGCAATTTGGCAAGAACTGACAGACATACCAACACCTGGGCAGGTCACATCACCAGTGTCCAAAGTGAGTGGAACACAGGTACACCTCAGCTTCCTGTGTGAGCTGCCCCTGTAGTTACATAGGACCAGCCACACACTGTGCTTCTCAGCACTGTCTGGCAGGTAGGAGACACAAAGAGAGGAGCAGGCAGGGTCTAAGCTCTCTAACAGGGATGAGAATTCTTCAAGAAAAATATGGGCATATTGTGATAAGGTGTGGAACTATGTGAGCTGAAGTGCTTTGGAAATTGGGACATAACTGGGCAAAAATGCACCTAAAGTGCTGAAAGCACTTTTAGAGGAGAGAAATCCATGGGGAGCCATAGCAGGTAGAGATGCTGGCAGCCATATCAGAGATGAATACCTTTCTCTCTTTTATACCTTCAGAAAAAGCACCAAAGCATACTGAATAGTAGAAATGGGCTAGTATAAGAATTGTTTTTTAAAAGTGTAAAATAGGCTTTTACCCTAGAGATCTCCTCCTTTCAAAATATCCAGGAATTTCTCTTTTAATTTCTTAATGTGAGTCTCATTGTCAAAATACTGTTCTTAGGGTCTGAGTTCCAAATTGAAATACTTAGTTAGAAAAGCATTTACCTATATCTACATAGATCTGTATGGTTTGATCTACTATTCTTCTGTTACAGTCCAAGAACCTAATAGTTGATAAATTCTTTGTCATGTCACATCTAATTAAGAACAAAATATGGTAATTACAGATGAATTAAAAAATCGGTTTCCCACAACAGAAAAAAAAAAAGAAAGCAAGAGGTATTTAGAAAGTTGTTTCCACCCAACTTCAATCTAACCCCAAGCCTCAGAAAGTCATTTAGAAGCAAAAAAAATTTTGTGGATTGGTTTTTGATGTTCATTTTTATCCTAAACTTCTTTCAAAATGATGTGCCCATCAATGGCAGAAACTTGAATATATAAAATATAAATTCTTTTTTTAACAGATGAAGGTTAAGTGATTTTTTTTCTTTTTTTATCAGCTAATTGGATATCAGTGAACTGTTTTCAGACAGATAAGCATAACTAGAAAATTCCTAATTCACCTACTAAATACCCCAAATCGCATCTTTCTCAGGCTAAGACTACTCTTCTTCTGAAGCACACAGAATCACAGAATGACAGGGGGTGGAAGGAATCTCCCTAGATCATTGAGTCCAACAGCTCTGCCAAAGCAAGATCACCTCGGGCAGGCTGCATAGCAACAAATCCAGGCCGGTTTTGAGTTTCCAGAGAAGGAGACTCCACAACCTCTTTGGGCAGCTTATTCCAGTGCCCCATCACCCTCACCGTAAAGAAGTGTCTCTGTTGAGGTGGAACCTCCTCCATTCCTTTTCCTATCACTGACACCACCAAAAAGACCCTATCACCTTCATCTTGACTCCCACCCTTCAGGTACTTATAAACACTGATAAGATCCTCTCTCAGTCTTCTCAAGACCAAAATGATGCAGTTCTCTCAGTCTTTGTATTTGGTTTGGCTGAGCTGGAATTAATTCTCCTCACAGCATCATTCTAGTGCTGTTTTACAGCAGTAGTTGATAACACAGCAGTGTTTTGGCTACTGTTGAATAAGTATCCAGGCTGTGTCATTTCAACGTTTCCCCATCCCAAGAGTACACTGAGGGGTGAGCAAGATCTTGGGAGGGGACACCACGGAGCCAGCTGACCCAGACTGGCCAAAGAGGTATTCCATGCCATATGACATCGGCTCAGATATAAGAATGAAGTAAAAGAAGGAAGTGTGGGGATTTGTTCATGCCTTCTATCCTCCTAAGCAACCTCCAAGCTTAGAGAGCCCTGCTTCCTGAGACCAACTATCATCCTGCTGATGGGAAGTAGAGACTAACATCTCTCTCTCTGCTTTCACTTCCACATAGTCTATTGCTTTTAGCTCGTTATTTTTATTAAAACTGTTTCTATCTTATTACTGGCTTTTGCTATATTTTTTCCCCTCTTCCCCTCCCCATTTAAGAGGGTGAGTGATAGAGAGGCTTTGGTGGGCATCTGGCCTCCAGGCCAGGGCCAAACCACCACAGTCTTTCTTCACAGGAGAGATGATTAAGCCCCACAATCATCCTCATAGTTCTCCATTGGATTCTCTCCAGCAGATCCCTGTCTCTCTTGAACTGGACACAGTATTCCAGGTGTGGTGTCACCAGTTCAGGGTAAAGAGGAAGGAGAACGTCCCTAGACACACTTTTCTTAATGCACCCCAAGATACCTTTGGTCCTCTTGGCCACAAGGGCAGATTGCTGTCCCATGGATAACTTGTGGTCCACTGGGAAGTTCTTTATCCATGGAGCAGCTTTTTCTGCAACTCACTTATCCCAGTGTGTCCATTTTGGACTATGCCTTTAAAATTTTTCACAGATTTTGAGCAGAAAGTAGTAAAACTGTAAATAAATCATTATCGGGTGTAAAAAGGAAAATAGTGATTATTCTAAACAATTCCATTGGAGGGATATCTCCCGTAAGATTTGGTTCCCAAAACAATCTTGCTGTCTTCTGGCTTCTTCGCTGGGGAGATACTAACAGGCTTTCCTGACCTTGGCTGCATCACTTTTATTTTGGTTAAGTCTAATATATCTCTGCTTCTCTCTCTTTTCCCTTTTGTACAGGGGGGTAAGGGAGAGGCAGGGAGGCAGCTTCCCTTGTCTTTTGGCCAGGGGAATCCTTGTGCAGTTTTGTTAATTGTAAATATTTGTAAATATTGTAAGTACTGTATATTTGTACATATTCATAGCATTTCATTGTAGATTGTAGTTTTGCCTGTAAATACAGCTTCCATTTGCTTCCACTGAGCTAGTCTGGCAAAGTTAATGTTGGAGGGGAATTTTCAACCCACCACACTCAGCATGAGTTTACACATTTCTAATGTCAAACAGAACAAATTTCAGTATAACTAAAAATCCCAGCTCAGTTTTTCCTGTAGAAGATATCTAAATAGCATCACAAATTGCAAGATCCCTTTTTAGCCTGCAGGTAAAAATTGATGTAGAGATCAGTAGATGGGCTGATAAGCACATAGAATACAGCTGTACCTGGCAAGTATTAGAACCTTTAAGAACACTTGGCACATCTTACAGTATCTATTGCTGTGAGCTGATGCAGCTTAAAAGGTTAACAAATTTATACACATCTCACATTGTTGTGTTTGAGTTTTGGGAAAGCAAACCCAGGACACTTTCAACAAAGCAAAACTATCTTGGTGCTTCATAGCTCAAGTACACTGGCTGATTTTCACAGAGTCACAGAACATTAGCGGCTGGAAGAGACCTCTAGAGATCATTAAGTCCATCCCCCCTTCCAAAGAAGTGTCACCTAGAGCAGGAACACATCCAAGAAGTTTCCAGAGAAGGAGGCTCCACACCTCTCTGGGCAGCCTGTTCCAGTGTTCTGTCACCCTCACCATAAAAAACTCTCTCCTTGTGTTGAGGTAGAACCTCCTGTGTTTTAATTTTTTTCCCCAGAAATTTTTACCTTTGGTCTGTGTCTTAAAGGTAAAAGTGTTACATCAAAGGAACTTCAATGGAAAAGTTTATGGGGTAAAACAACAAAATTTAATTCTACAGAAGCTGCTTCTTTTTAATAACCTATTCAAGACTTCAACAGCATAGCTATTAGACCCATATGTTGTTCTACATTGTATACATTTGTTCAGTAGAGAATAAAGACAATGTTTTCTAAAAGCCATTTACCACTCTCAGTAATTGCATAGTTCTATGCACAAACCTTAAAATTCAGATTTTACATCCATAAAGCCATCACATGCTGACGATCCCAGTTACATTGTTAACAAATGTCATGAAATTCACTTTCATGGAGGTATTTTAATGGCTAGAAATTACTAAAATAATTTTACAGATAGCTGAATTAGTTTTTTTCTGATAGCTGTTCTAGCTATTTCTCTATAATATAGTCTTCTTGTCTGTGTGCTCCTTAGCAAGAGATGCTGTATTCCTCAAACAATAAAGGCAATCCTTCAGGTGCTGCTGATTCTATTACTGCCTTTACAGGTGGGTAAGTAGCTGCTGGGGTTTGATTTGTTCCACTAAATTGCTTTTATGTCCTCTAACTGCGGCACACTTAAAAGTGCTTTTGTATGTTTCATGGAAACTGTACTTTTTTGGTAGACTCTCATGAAACCCGTAGTTTGCCTTACTTCACACACCTTTGCTTTCCTGTAAAACTTTTCTTTTTCTATTATCCCTATCTCTCTTAGTGAAGTCCAGCTTTTGACTAGACATTGGGGCTAAGAAATAGAAGAAAGGCAGAGGGAGAACGTCTGCCAAACACTGACCATTCTCCCATGCTGCCAAAACAGTGGGCCAGTCCCAAATCCCAAGGTGCACACAGGCAGGCATTGCCAAGGCTGCTCACTCAAAAGTCAGAAGCCCTTCACTTCTGGTATGCAGGGGTGGCTAATACTGAGGTAACTGATAGTGAGGGGAATATCCTGGCTGGCTTCAAGCACTGGTCAGCAGTGAAGCAGTATTGATCTTGGGAGGGGAAAGGAGCAGAGAGGTGTTCTGATTCATACAAGTTTATGATTCTCCAGGAAGATTTCACGCAGAGCCTGGCTTGGCAGTCTGCTGAGAATTAAAATTTAGTTCTAAAGCTGTACATTTTCTCCCTAAACAAGTCAAACTTTCCTTAAGGAAATATAAAGAAAAAGATGAAATATATGTTCTTTACTGGAAGATATTGCCAAAGAAGGGAAAAAATGTAGTAACTTATGAACTTGGCTTTAGAATCCAGTTTTCAAACTCTGATTGGTCTATTCATAAATCCTTCCACAAGCCAACTAAAAGTCATATAACTTTGCCTAACTATAATTTATTTTTTATTTTACTTTTTTTTTTTTTTGCCTGTCTTTTCTACCTTGTTTCCAGGCAAATTACTAACCTTTCTCCCATCTATCCTTTCAATTTCAAGGCTGAGTGTAATTTGGTTTTCTTTAGTATTACACATTTTAAAGCATAGGATAAACATACATTGCCAGGGAAACAGCATGCTGCAAGGAGTCACCAGGAAGCCTTGAAAATACAATGAGAAAAGTAAGATGAGTATAAAAACCACAGAAAATAGGATGTGTAATGCAATTCCATACAAGAACAAAATAAAAGTAAATAAGGTCATTTTAGTACTAGCAGTACCTTAAAAATCTTCACTTTTAAAATATTTCTTCAGCCTTTCTTCCCCTCTTCTCCTGCTTGAGAACACAATGAAGGAACAGCATCACTCATCCTGAGTAGAAATAATCTCATGAAAGCCATTTTTTCTACTTAGGGAGAACCGGTGATTAATAGTGCATGACCAATTGTACTAATTGGTGCATCCTATTTCTGCACCTGTCTTAGGCATTATGCTTAACTTGGGCATGCTACAGGAAAGACTTTGGTTTTGTCCTGGAGAATAAGGGAAACTCAGGTCATTCCTGCTGAATGTAATTCACTTTTAAAAAAGCCTCATCCCTTTCTTTCCTCATCTCTAGAAATCTGGTTGACTTTTCCAGGTTAATCTATCTCTCTTTTTAGAGTCATATTCTCCCCTTATCCTTATACTTGGATGTTCTGCACAGAAATGATCCTGCAATTACAATTAAAATAGATACATAGGCTGGTTCAACAGCATGCTTATACTCACACCATCTGTTAAAGGAGCAATAATACTCGCTCATAAGGTGATAGGCCAGTTTCAATAGTGCATAAACGCCAGCGAAGATTAGCTTAGAGAGCAGTGCTATCAAACACAGCAAGTGCCATACTGTCTACCAGTAAAACCGTCTGTTTGCAAATAACACCATCTCAAAGCCAAAGATTTTGTTGCACAGGACCCTAGCACCTGCAGACATAACCTAATGAATCCATGCCTCTCCCCTGCCTCTAGTTTCCTTGTAAAGATGAGCGGGTGGAGTTACACTATTGTTAACCCACAGCTTTTAGTTATGTTTGCAGCAGTACCTCCTAAACGCTACGCCCTTTTTAGTTTCTGTTAATACTATCACTTTCCTGAGAGTCTTCCCTAAAGAATCCTTGTTCTTAGACTGTAGAAAGCTCTTCACACGTTTGACTTGTGCATATTACGTATCTTGAGGGAGAGAGGGGGAAAAAATAGAGGGTAAACCAAATGAAGCTTGTTTTATATAGCACCTTTCAGGTTAACAGTACCCACCAGAACTTGATAGCACTGTGAATTGAATTCTCCCAGATGTCCTTACTCAGTATTATAAAGGCATGGGACTCAGTTTCAGGAGGTTTGGTGCTCTGGATCCTGGATCATCAGAAGCACTTTGCTCTGGCTTCAAGGAAGAAAAGTCAACCTAAAATGGAGCTGAAGTTCAGAGCAGCTAAGCATTACTTGGCATGCCTCTGATGAAAACTTTTTTGAAAGGCTTACCTATACAGCAATAAGAGAGAGCAAGGATGTTGCTCTTGCTTTTGGAGCTTCTTAAATAGCTATGACAGAACAAGAATGTTTTTGTTGCAATATGTCAAAATCTCACAATTACTGATCTTGGCCTTTTAGCAGTAGCAGTTGTGCTATAACATAAGAAATGAATGCAAACATGTTATACAATAACTTTCAAAAAAGTAATCAGTGTTCTTTATGCTTTCCAGCCCTCTCCAGTTAGATTTGGCAAAAGGCCTTCTGCCATAAAAACCTGGCACTATATTTGAGGCAATCTAATAAATAATTAAAGTATCTGCTTGTTTAATTTTTTTTTAGAACTTTAGATTTAATATTTTATCATGCTAATTTCTTGTTCATTTTTCCATTTTTTTCTGAGAGAAAGGCATATCTTTATAGACAATTGACGGCTAGGTCTACCCCAGTTCCTGCCCTTTATAGTCTCTATAGTGGTAAGAAGAACCCTAGAAGAAACAGAGGGATGGAATCAACCATAACATTAAACGGTAAGAGTAAGAAAGAAAAGAGAGAGGTTTGGTATTCATCCAGCTCTCATTCCATTATGTGACCCATGATACACATCATACACAGGGCTATGCTAATGGAAAGGCTACAGCCCCTATTACACTTCCCTTGGCCTCTCCCTTGAGACAAATCTGTTGCTGCAATATATTTCATTGCTCTAATGACCACTTTTTAATGTGTATAAAGCATTCTCTATTTATACCACTCTGGTTAGTATTTGTGATACAAAAAAGCTTAACTGGGACCTCCAATGCAATTCATTCATAGATGCAATTCCAGTCAGAAAGGACTATAACACAGGACTGACATGGAGTCCTGTGCAGTTGCAAACAATGAAAGAAGAATGCTACTTGTAATATGCTAACACTGTACAGAATTAGACTTTGTGTTCTCCAGTCATAAAATGCCTTTTGGGATGAAAGGCAGACATTTTGGGCTAGTTAGGTCCTATTTAATTATGTGGGTTACAATGTAAAATGCTTTATTGAAATAATTCAAAAAGGGGAAGAATGTTAAGGACTCTCACACATATTTTATTTTTTTTCTGAAGTTTTTTCTTATGCAAACACTAAGGAATCTCACCAGAGTAAATTCTGATTAAAAACTGGAAGTGCTTTTATATTTGAAATAGTATTAGACAATGTTAGACAGTCCACAACTTCCTTTGGAAACTGCCATCACTTGAGTTTTTTCTTGGACTAATTGGATGAAATCCAGATAAGCCATAACATGTGATTCACATTGTAGCCCTTATTTTCCTAGTTATTTTTAAGCCTAGAATTGATCATGATGCATTTAATCCTATTATTTTTGTTCTGATTGTTATCTGCTATATGAGCCACTTTGACAATTTTCTTAATGAATCCAGTTTAATTGGTTTCAGACCATTTCTCCAATATATAATGATTAAACTCTATTCTCATTCTCCCATGAATTTGCAATCCCTCTTTGCTTTGTTTCATCTGAAAATATGATTTGCATTCTCTGTATTTCATCCATCAGTTCATTCATGGAATCATTCACTATACATAGAGCACGTGAGATGCTCTGAAGTGGAGAAAACTGGACAGTGGGATGCTGACACTCAGGACAGAATTTGCAAGCAAGATATAAAATTAAAAAATCCAGAAAATAGGCCAACGTTGGTCTTTTCAAGCAATTACTAGGGAAATTCCCATGAGGCAGGGAATTAGAAGGTAAAGGGGCCCAAGACAGTTGGTGAACATTCAAGGATCTCTTCTTGGTCATGATCAGAGCACCCCAACAGGTAGGAAATCAAGAAAGGAAGCCAGGAGAACTGCATGGTTAAACAGGCAACTGCTGGGCAAACTGAAGTGGGAGAAGAGTCTACAGATCATGGAAGGAGGGGCTGGCTTCTTGGGAGGAATGTAAGACTGTTGTCAGAGGATGTAGGGAGGTAACTAGGAAAGCTAAGGCATTAAACCTTGCAAGAGAGGTCAAGGGCAACAGAAAGGTCTTCAAATACACTGCAGAAAAAAACGAACATTGTAGGTAGTGTAGGCCCACTGCAGAATGAAGTGGGTGCACTGGTGACAGAGGACGCAAAGAAGGCAGAGCTACTGAATGCCTTCTTTGTCCTTGTCTATACTCTGGAGACTGTCCTGACGAGCCCCAGATCCTTAAGGCCTTAGAGGATGTCAAGATAAAGGAGGAGTTTGTTTTGGTTGTTGAGGACTGGGTTAGGGATCAATTAAGCAATCTGGACATACATAAATCCTGATGGGATACACCCATGGGTGTTAAGGGAGCTAGCAGAAGTCATTGCTAGGCCACTCTCCATCATCTTTGGAAAATTGTGGGGAACAGAGGAGGTGCCTGAGGACTGAAGGAAAGCAAATGTCACTCCAGTCTTCAAAAAGGGCAAGAAGGAGGACCCAGGTAACTATAGATTGGTCAGCCTCACCTCCATCCCTGGGAAGGTGATGGAACAACTTATCCTTGATGCCATCTCAAGGCATATCAAGCACAAGCAAGTCATTAGGAGCTGTCAGCATGGTTTTACCGGGGGGAAGTCATGTTTGACCAACCTGATAACCAGGTGGGTAGATGATGGTAGAGAGGTGTATGTGGTTTATCTTGATTTCAGTAAGGCATTTGACACCATCTCCCACAGCATCCTCACTGCTAAATTGAGGAAGTGTGGTCTGGATGATCAGGTAGTGAGGTGGATTGGGAAATGGTTGAAGGGAAGAAGTCAGAGAGTTGTGGTCAATGGGACAGAGTCTAGTTGGAGGCCTGTATTTAGTGTAGTGCCTCATATGTCAGTATTGGGACCAGTACTATTCAATATATTCATCAGCGACCTGGATGAGGGCACAGAGAGCACTGTCAGCAAGTTTGCTGATGGCACCAAACTGGGTGGAGTGGCTGACACACTGGGGGGTTGTGCTGCCATTCAGTGAGACTTAGAGAGGCTGGAGATTTGGGCAGGGAGAAATTGAATGAAATTCAATAAGAGCAAATATTGAGTCTTGCATCTGGGAAAGAACAACCCCAGGTATCAGTATAGGTTTGGGGCTGACCTCTTAGAGAACAGGGCAGAGAAGTGGGACCTGGGAGTCTTGGTGGAAAGAAGGATGGCCATGAGCCAGCAATATGCCCTTGTGGCCAAGAAGGTCAGTGGTATCCCCAGGTGTATTAGAAGGTATGTAGTTAGTAGGACAAGAGAGGTTTTCCTCCCCGTCTACTCTGCCCTGATGAGGCCGTATCTGGAATATTGCTCCTAGTTCTGGGCCTCTCAGCTCAAGAAGGACAGGGAACTACTTGAAAGACTCCACTGCAGAAGCACAAAGATGATTAAGGGAGTGGAACATCTTTACAAGGAGAGACTGATGGAGCTGGGTCTCTTTAACTTGAAGGAGAGTGGGGGGTGACCTCATTAATGTTTATAAATATGTGAAGGATGGGTGCCAGGAGGATGGAGTCAGGCTCTGCCCAGTGATGCCCAATGACAGGACACTGAACAGTGGTTGAAAGCTGGAGCGTAGGAGATTCCATGTGAGCATAAGGAAACAATTTTTCACTGTGAGGGTGACAAAACACCAGAACAGGCTGCCCAGATTGGTTGTGGAATCTCCCTCTCTGCAGACATACATCTAACCCATCTGGATGAATTCTTGTGTGATCTACTCTAGGTGATCCTGCTCTGGCAGGGGATGGAGGTCCCTTCCAACCCCTAACATTCTGTCATTCTGTGATTCTGTAATTTCTGAAGCACTTTACTTAATGTTCAGGCAAGATTAATTAGGGGTATAACAAGAAATCCATGTTTATTTCTTTTTGTTTATAATCTATTATGGGTCTATTAGAAGAAGTTGCATCCTTGGAAGAAGTTCACATCAGAATCTGGATCCAAACTTCAGACTGGGTTGACAGAAAATGTTTACATATATTACATTAATTTGGTCTAATCAGGTAGGACAGATTACAACAGTGATAACAATATAATAAAAAAGAACAATGCACACAAAGCTTCAGCTACCTGGGCATAAGTGAAGGACTCTCTGAGTTTGTAAAATATCAATACACCTACCAAATAAAAAAATAAAACAAAAATCCATAGAATTTGAAATATCTAAATATGTTGATCCTTTTTCTCTGTGTATCCGTGGTTTACAGATAAACCATTACATGCAGATGAATCTCAATATTTATTTTTTTAAAGACCATCAAATTGTCTAGTGATTGCTATGGTAACAGAAAATCAATCTTTCATAAATACTGAATTGTTTTTTTAAATGATAGAAAAAGAAAGTTATTCTGCAGGGCGATTTTTAGCCGATAACTAGCATAGTGGAATAAGAAACAAGCACCTCATGGCATATTTTTACATTAAATTCTTCTCTGTCGAGTCACAGGCTCTTAGGGAGTAGTACTGCTGCATTTGGTAGCTTTTGGCTATGAGACTTAAGATTCACTTATCACACTGCAGTCTGAATCTAGGACAGTCACTACACATTTGTTAACGACAAGTTTAGATGTATGCTGTTGAATACAAGCACGTATGCAGCAAGGGAATATAGTTTACCCAAAGACCAGGAAACATATATTTATTTTATACTAGTACTATACTCAGCAAAGTATTGAAGTGTACAGATAATGTTGTAACTGTCAGTCCAGGAAAAGCAGACAATAGGGTGTTTGTTCCCTAGGAAAACTACGTAAGATCTCCTCCTTAGGAGCATACTGCTATTTTCTCCTGCCCAAAGTTATTCAGCTGTTGGTTTTCTGGTTATAACCAGAAGATTAAAAGTCCATCTAGAAAATACATTTTTTCATTGAATTTCTCTGAAGATTGGTAATATTGTGGTTGACTGTCACTTCTAAGAGATGAAAAGGTCAGTCAGATAATTTTTAGAGCAGTCTAGTCACCCCTCTGGTCTGAGTTAATGGCACAACCCAAGATTCACCAGATTCAGCTGCAGAGCCCTATTTAAGAATCTACTATCTGGTGGAAGGCCTTAACTATTTTACAGTCTGAGTTTGCCTTGCTTTTGACACATTTCAAATACTCATGCACAATTTCTGAAAGTTTAAACAGAAGGGCAGTAAAGTTTTAACATAAAATTGCTGGACTGATCATTTACCATAAAGATGAATGAAGACTCACTCTGGGCATTTTAAGGCACAGAGAGAGAAAGCACTGGAGTCAGCCACAAAAATCTATCTCGATGGGCACTGTTGCAAGAAGACTTTATCTTATGCTGACAATAACTCTGAATAACAATGAACATAAAAAGCAGGGCCAACCAGGCAGTGTTGTCAGACCTGCAGTCCCAATGGTCCCTCAGATATGGACTAATGACAGTCTGATGTTTATGGCTCATGCTTCAGTGCTGTGCATGTAACCCAGCTTGCATTCTGCATAAGAGCTCTGTAGAAAGGGCATTTTGAGCCTTGAAGTGCTCCTGCCTTGATTGTGAATTTGTTTGAGAGCACTAGAAATGAAAATACAAGATAGGCTTAGTGAGACCAAAGGTTCCCTCAGCCCATCAGCTCATCTCAACAGAGACCAGAAGTCATGGTGTAGTGAAGAGTATAAAAGGAAGGCAAGCACATAGTGGTACTTTCCTGTAGTGGTCATGCAGCTCTTTGTCATAGAACCACTGCAAGGAAACAGTGCAGTTTCCTTATATTCTGTCTGGGAAAGAAAATTACCTCTATTCTTTTAAGGACCCTTATAAATGACCGTCCTTCACTTCTGGATTCATTCTTACGAGTCTTCTTGAGAAGACTGAGAGGGGATCTGATCAATGTCTATAAATATCTGAAGGGTGGGTGTCAAGTGGACAGGGCCAATCTGTTCTCGTTGGTGCACAGTAATAAGACAAGGAACAATGGATACAAACTTGAACATAGAAGTTTTCACCTAAATATGAGGAGAAAGTTCTTTACAGTGAGGGTGACAGAGAACTGGAACAGGCTGCCTGGGGAGGTTGAGGAGTTTCATTCTCTGGAGTCTTTCAAGACCAGCCCGGATGCATTTTGTTGCAGACTACCCTAGGTGATCCTGCTTTTGGCAGGGGGGTTGGACTCAATGATCTCTCGAGGTCCCTTCCAGCCTCTATCGTTCTGTGATTCTGTGATTCTGAGCTTGTGAACTACCATGCCCTGTTTCAAGGCAAGTAATACTGTATTTTTGAGGCTGGTGTGGGCACGCATTTCTGAAGTAGCCATGCAGTGCTTGGCTGCCACACTGAATTTTTCTATATTTTATATATTAAGACAATTTAATTTATATGCAGCAATATCTCCATGTGTAATAATATCTGGATAGCATCCTTAGAGAAACATAAAGCCCGATCCCCAAATGCTATCAGAGGACTGGTTTCCTCAGTAGGATTGAATACTCACAGTATAGTAAACTGCCAGAATGTACATTGTCAGAGACAAACTCGTGTATAACTGAGGCCAAATCATACTAGTTTTACGAATCTCATTCATATTGGACTATTATTTAAATCTGACCAGAGTACTCTTAAATTTATGAGTTTACCTGTGCATTTAAATGGAGGAGAGTGACTCTATCATGGCCTCACTTTTAACCAATTTTGAAAAGAAGACTTTTCATACCTTTCTTTCTTAGACAATCCCCACAGAGATACTATGTAATATTTTGTAGTGATTCTATGACTTAGTCTCATATGTTTTCATTCTTACTTTATTTTAAGCCTGGATTATGAATTAAAATATTTTGAAAAGTGTCTTTTTAAGGTATAACTCTTAGATAAATAGGAGTCATTACTTTGTTCTGTGTGAATGCCCAGAGATACTATATAGCTTTCTAGAGAAATCATTAGTTTGTTAAATGTTGTTGTAGGTAGTGGGTTGAAATTTCCCTCCCACATTAACAACTCCAGACTAGCCCAGTTCGGAAGTAAATGTAGCTGTATTTACAAGCAAAAACTACAGTCTACAATGGAATGCAATGAATATATACAAAATATACAGTATTTACAATATTTACAGATACCTACAATTAACAGAAACAGCACAAAACTTTCCTGGCCAAAGCCAGGAAAGCTGTCCCTCTGCCTCCCCCTTCCCTTCCCTGCCTTCTCCAGACCCCCCTGGCTAAAGGAAGAAAGACAAAAAGCAGAGAGGTTGTTACAACTTAGTTTTTAAGGTCAGTATGTGGGTGTGTTATCTCCGAAGCAAAGCCAGAAGAGAAACACAGAAGCACACTGCTAGACTGCCCAGCAGAAAAACAGCAGACAGACTGAACTTTTTTTTTGAGTGCTGAGTCTTAGAAGTTTCTATCTCCCCAATGGAAGTGTTTAGAAAAATCATTATTTTGTTTTCTTACATCCAATTATGATTTATTTATATTCTTTTATTTTTCTGCTTGAACTCTGTGAAAAGAAATTAAAGGCATAGCCTTAAAACCACCACAAATGTCTTTCTGTGTTAGAAATACAGAAAATTATTAGTACAGTATTCAAAATCCAATTTATTTGATGCATCATTTCAAGTTCTCTGCTGCAGGATATATAAATACCACCTCAATAATGAAACAGAAAATTAGGTTATGTGAGCAAGTTTAGAAGCAAGTAAAGAGATGGCAAATAAAGCAGCAATTAAAAAAAGCAAGTAAGAAGTGGGAACATATTGTATATCCAAACAGTCTGCATACCCAAACAATTTCATACTATCTTCATTCTGTGAAGAAGTGATACAGAATGAACACTATAGGATTGACAACCAGTTATGAAGTGGTACTTGAATAACTCATCAGGCAAGATTAGCAAAAACATTCAGAACATGAAAATGTTGACATCCTATTGTGTTTTTCACATTCTGTTTGCATATATGTATATTATATATGCATGTAAATAAATAAATGACTCTTATAAAAGTAAGTCACACAAAGGATAACCAAGGACATAACTGAAATTTCCTTTTTCAAGAATATTTTTCCATCTAATATTTTCAAAGAACAACATGTTCCTCTATCCCTAAGACATATAATCAACATGTCTACTTTTAATTTTACAGAAAAAAAATTCTTGATAACGTTTTAAAATTTCATTAATTTTGTACTTCAGGACCTTTCCTGGAGTGACCCTTTTGAAATCACATTAGAAATGTGATAGTCACACACAGAAAAATACTAATATTAAAGAATGCTAAAAACAGCCATTGACCAGTATTAAAACATGTGTAAAGCATTTTGAGTCCCAGACAAAAAGACTTATGTGATGAGTTTCACTTTGTTTCTTTTTAAATTTTTTGGTCAGCAGAACTGTAAAGTTCCTAACTCTGAGTAAACAGATGATGAGTTAATACCTAGCACTATGGAATCACAGCCTCATTGAAAGAGATTTCCTCAATAAATGTCAGTGTGCTATGATTTGCAACTTTATTTTTTTTACTTTTTTATATGCATGTAGTGTGTATACATATATTCAATAATGTCAAAATAGCAATCACACGTGTCTAATTCTGTTAAAAGTGTTATGGATTTAAACTGTTATTGAAATAAAAGGCTTCTAAGGATACCATACTGTGTTGTAAACTACTACAAAAAACACCAGAATTCCAATTTAGAGGTATCTGAAATTATCGTAAGTGGTTGCATATATGATAGTTATACTTTTTACCATGATGCAAAACAAGGGCTTGTATTTTCTATGAGAAACTCATTCATTCAATGTGTTTACAGTACTGATGTATAAAGAGGTGTTTGTATCTGTGTGCGTGTGTGTGTGTGCGTGCAGGCATGTCTGTGCATTAAGTAGCTAGCAGCCTAAACTTTTGCAATAGAAAGGATTAAAATTTTTAATAAGTAACAACATCACAAAAAGGGTAAGAAAGGTTGTGAATCTCATTAAAGACAAATAAAGGGAAATTATTGAAAAGGATGCAGCAGTATAGATATAGTTATAGATGTCTCTCAGGAAAGACACCAAAAAGACATATTCCTTTTAAGGTGACTAATATCTGTAATATTTCTTTAAAAGTATATTAAAACAATTTCTTATGTAAACTGAAACAGGTCAATTTCCATCATCTCATTGTTAATAGGAAAAGGATGTTGATTTACGTCTATAGAGCAATTTGATTGCAGTGACCCATTTCCTCCATCACTCTAGAGCACATTTCTGGAAAAGAAAGCAAGAACGGCATCGTATGAAAACACACCTGCCCTATGTGTACATGGGATCTCTCCATGGTAGCTTTGTTTCATTTCTCCTTCTTAAAAAACAGTAAGAATTTATGATAAGTAAATGAGAAAAAATAAAAGTTAAAGAGAAATCCAGAACATGCCCAATTGAGTTTCCAGGCAGAGAATCTATTTCTTATTTTTAAAAGCTGCTTCTATATGCATCTACACCTGCCACAAAAACATGAATTAACCAGAAACTTTTAAGCAGGAGGAAAAAAAAATAAATAATTATATTCTCTTTGTGGTGTAACTTTCAAACAACTCAGATGCCTCCATTCCTCTAATTTAGCAGTGCAGGTTTTCCATTGCAGTTTCCACCAGACTTACTAAATCAAAATAGCATGCAATTACTTTTTTACTGGGGGACATAAAACCACCCCCAATTTAAACTATCTTGAAATGATTGTGAAGAAACCGTGACTGGTGGAGCTGGGCCAAAATTTAGGGCCATGATATTCTATTCCACCTCACACAACACTGAGTTATTTTACCAGTTAATGTGGTGACTTTGGCTACTAGGACGACATCATCCTCACTTAACGTGTCTTGTTCAAATAAAAGACCTGGATTCAGGTGGTCAATCGACAGCATAGTGGCGCATAGTGATAGTCACTCTGAAAGTTGTTTGAACATCAACAACATTATAGGAAAAAGATGACGGAAGGCAAGAGCACATTAAAAAACATGTGAAGACAGTTTAATTTTCCCAACATTTAATTTTAGTAACTCCCGCCTTTACCTTCAAATGACCATGTTCTCGCTTTTAAATGTTCCAATTCTTACTTAGGTACACATATTAAAAACCAAACCAAAACAACCCCCAAAATGATGTAACTGACTGGTAGCAGACCATGAATAACCTCACGCAAGACTAATGTGGTTTTGAAATGTGGATTTTCATGGAGATAGTAGAACAGCTCATTTCAGTGATTACAGGACTGGGTGAACTTGCACATATCTCCCAGGGAAAATTGCCTTTAATACCACTCCTTTCGCCTCTTCTCCCTTTTTTCAGGATTACACATTTCAGCATAGCATATGTTACATAATCACAATAAATTCTCCTCACTCAGGGGTTTATGTGTTCTGGACTGCTCGGTCACTCTGAAAGCCAAGGCACCCACACTAAAGATCAAAGAAGAGGGAGCTTTAAATTGCACTGTACAGCCCAGATCCCATCATAGATCTTTCACAGTCTCCAGGCCATTAATTTGGTGTGGATAAATGGCATATTAATATACTACACTTGCTCTATTTAACTATAAAACCATTAGCTGAGTCCCACTGTCCTCACAAGCTAATAAAAATTAAATGTTTTCAGCCTATCAGTAAAAGACAAGGTCAGATGCATGTGTCTCCTTTCCCATATTTGCCAGAAGATCATATTATCAAGTAAATTCATAATCCTTCATACATATCCACAGAAGCATCTTCCTTGGAGTTCATCTCTCAAAATATTCATCATTAAAGCTCAAAATATTCATCATTATGTATTCTGAGTTAATTTCCCCATAGGTAGGCTGTTCTTTCATCATGGGAACCACATTAACCTGCAGTGGGACCTCTTATACTGGCCAGTGTCAGAAGGCAGAACAGCCTGAGACCCTCTGGCATGACCTTGTGTCCCAGTGCTGCTGATGGCTCTCTGACAGACATATTATTATTCTTCAACAGCTGGAACAGGCCATCAGTCACTTTGTGAATCCTGAATCTTGCACCAGTAATCTTCAACCATGTAGTGAATGAATAATCACAGTCCCTTCAGTGGTACATTGAAAGTCTACCACAGACCAAGGTTAAACTGTAGCTTATGTTTTTCATTGTAAAAGAAAAATTTGGGGCTATGATTTGTTATTAAAAGGGTCACCATGGCTCTTTACTGTTCACAATTAAAGACTGACAATCAGTTACCTAAATGGCATGGCATTATTTCTGCCTCCAGATTGGAGGATTTAATTGTAATAGTTGGAAACAAATCCTTTTTCTGTGTCCAAATAATTTGCAAACAGGTCTGTTTACGGTACAATGATTATGCTTTGTTAACAATAAAATTAGTGTTTTCTAGCCTAACAACTAGTGCACCTCATGGCATGATTCATGTCAGTATGCACAGCCTGTTTGTTCACAGTAAGCTTCCCTGTGACTATACTGCTCCTTCAGAAAGAAGCTGTAATCACTGGAGAAGTGACTTTGTGCCTTGCTGGCAAAATATTCGTTCTTGCTGGGCAAATAGTACTGTATCATTCACATAAGAGAATCTGAGAGCAAAGAGATTTTCTTTGAGGAGAGCAGGCCGAGGCCCCTGCCATCCCTTCCCCAGTCCCAAAGCAGGGTTTGCCACTGTGCTGATTCTGCACAACGGACTGCAACAGGGAGCAGTAGGTGGCAGGGTCTTGGGAATGACCCAAATCAACTTCCTCCTTTTCTCACTGTCCAGGTGTAGCTTGTGGATTTGCCAGAGGAACCCCCATGACTTCTGGAAGAATTTCTCACACAGGAGCCATTTTGATGGATCTATAGGGACATAAACACATTTATAACCTAGGCAGTCTGTACAAGCCCTTCATATATTATCACTACACCTTTTTGATTATGTGAAGGCACTCCCAGTCCTTACTGGACTTCACAGCCTCTCCCCAGCTTCCCACAGCTCAGGACACCACCTCATCCCTCTGAGGATGTCAGTTCCCATCCCAATGCAGCCACAGCATGGCTGGTCTTGAGATATCCACAGTCCTTCTCTGCCTGGCAATGGGCCCAGCTGAGTCTGACCCACATGCAGGCCTATACCCTGCCTGTCCCAGTCCCCAAGGAAGGGTGCAGTGTCCAGGACTGGGACTGCGCTTGATGATCCTTGTCTGTCCTGTCCCTGGCTGGGTGGCAAGACAATCCCAAGGTCCATGGTACTGGGTGTAAGGAGTTAAGTTTGTTTATTTTATGTTTGCCTCAACATTGTTTGTCCTGAGATGCTTTTACACCATTGTCCTAGGAAGATAGCTGCTTATCTACAAGTAACAACTGATAACCAGACAAGGCCACAAGTTTCATGTCCAAGACTGTTTTAATGCAAGCTGGGGATCACTGTGACAATTTTGTGGTTTTTTTGATGGAGAAGACCCTCACAGATGACTGACTGTAATAAAATATATTTAATATTTAATATTTTGGTGGTGGTATCTTCAGACGCTGCCATAACTTATTTACAAAGTATATTTACAGGTTCTGTTATTCAATTGCGGGTAATATATTCCACATACAAGGAATATGAAGACAGTTAAATGATTTAAACAAAAATCTGAGAATTTTCAATACAGCAATTTAAATTGGAAATAGAGGTGCTGTGATGTGCAGTTTCTCACAAGGAGGATTCTGTAGCAAATTAGCCGGGTACTCACAGCTTGCTACTTTTGCCCAGTATCTTTTCAGACACTGTAACTATAACTCAAGTGGTTTGTGGCTTGGAGAGGGCTAAGGGGCCTGTCTCCTCTCAGGCATTCCAGTGCCAGGCTCTTGGAGCTTTGACTGCTTTGGGTTGCAGCAGTGCAGCTCTTCTGGGATTCAGTTCCCTCACAGCTTTTTGCCTTTCTGCCTTCAGCACAGGGCTTTCAGAGCATTGGTTGCTTTGGTCCAGGTACAAGGCCCAGGTGTAGTTTGCCTGCTAGGACCAACTTTTCAGCTGCAACTGCAGCAGCATTTGGCCATTGTTGCTTCTTGGTAAGAACAAAGCCCAGGTGCAGCTTACCTGCTAGGATGGGCTCTTCATCAGCAATTTCAGTAGCGTTCTTGCTGCTTTCTTGGTGAGAACAAGGCAAATTGCCTGCCATCTCGTCTGGTTTAAATACTGTCCGAAGACAATGTCTATTGGTAACAGAGAAACCTGATAGCTTAATCTATAGAATGGGGTATGTCCAAACATGGCCAGGGGCACACACATTCACAGGTGTGTTACAAGGTCAGTCACATGTGCTACGCATTTACCTGGACCATCTGGACTCCAGGAAACGTCCGGGTTTACACATTCACAGGTGCTTAGCCCATTGCCAGGGTTAGGACATGTTTTGGGGTTTGTCCCTTCAGGACACTGACACAGAAGTTTAGAGCTAAAAGAGTGCACAGATGGCACTGAGACTGGGGCTGACACCAGTCAAAAGCGCTACAAGCACAGCAGCTGAATGAGGAACTGTGACCACATACAAGATTGGAAACAGTATAAAACTTGAAGATAACAGGGAAATTTGGAGCTCCCCCACTGATCAAAACCCTCGGAATCAACAAGATGTCACTTGATCTTCAGTGGTAATTCTTTCTGCTTTTGCTATGTCTTGCTTTTTTCTTCCTTTTCTATATTTCTAACTTTTCCCCCTTCACATGCAAACCAAGTAAAATTCAAGTGATTTTTGCAACCAACTACTGAGTAGTTCCTTCTTGGTTTCATTCGTGGATTCGTAAAAGAACCATCTTTTCTGCAGAAGTGGATCGAGATGCCATGCAACCACCAGCATTCACTGTGCCATAACGGTGGGGACAATAATGGTGTATCATGTAAGGCTATAGAAAAAGCTATCTGGAAATAGACCTCAGCTTTTGGTGGTATTCAGGGCCGTATATAGACATCAAGCTTAAAAGCCAGTCTTGACAGGAAAAAGAGAATAAAAATCAAAGAAACTGGAACAAACTAATATGTACACAAATGATATCATGAGCATTAGGAAACACATGCTGGATCTCAGTTTAAAATAGTGCAATGCCAATCAAGTTGGGGACTCGCAACAGCAAAAGGGATCTGGCTGGTCCTTTTTCCCTCCCTCCCACTATATACTGCCACCCTTTGAACTGATCACAGCCATCCACATCTGAGTGGACAAGTGGTCTGAAATAGTTTGGAACATGTAACCAGAAAGCAAATTGAATGGGTGTTCCTCTGTGTCTTCCCCTTTACTCTGTGGAAAGCAATTCAGTGGGAAAATAACCAATTCTTTCACATTCTCCCTTAACAGAAAATGGAAGTATTTCTAACTTCTTTCTAAGACAAACATGGAAAGAAGAAAAACACCTTTAGAAATGGGAGATGAAGCAAATATTCTATACCCACATGCATGACAAACGACCACAAAATTCATCTGAGATTCAGGCTGATTTTGAGATAGCTTGTCAGTGACCTGTGGGTGGATGGAGGAAGAACAATTGCGTTATTGCATCATAATTCATATTGAACTTGCAAAAAGTATGCTCTTGCATTATGCTTTCCAGCACAAAGCTCATCATTAAGGCAGTAGGTAAAAAGATAGTATAAGAACAAGAAAGACTCCTGAAAAATCAGTCCTGAAGCTAGTTGCTCCCACTCTTGAAATATCAGGTTCTGGTAGTAACTAATACATATATATATTCTGAGGACACATGAAATACAACAGCTGTCCTGTCCTGACATTTAGAAGCAGATGCCTAAACAGCCCACAAAAGTGAAAGTTCCAGTGCTCCGTAAAATATTGGCTTTCTCAGGAAGCCCTGTATGCTAAAGATCATTCAGGGTCCCTTTATTTCATTTCCACAGAAACTTCTGCAAAACAGTTCCTGGAAACTCAGTACCCCATTCTTAATACTTTACATCAGACCACTGTCTCTTGCAGAAAGCAATACACGTCAGGTCTCCTTCCATCTTTATCCTTCTTCTATTTGCACTTATTAGCTCTCAGACTAATATGCATTACTTAGTCCATTGTGTAATCATGAAAGGGATGATGTGTCATTGCACATACACTGCTGTGGTTTTCTTAGGCTGGTAAGAAAAAGTCTGGTAGAAGCGAAAAATATGACCCAGACTTAGTTGGAGTTGTACCTCACCATGTTGAAAAAAAATAATAATATGTTGATACAGCTTTCTGAGGAAGAGTCTTGTAACACCAAGACCTTTTCTCCAGCCCCATTGTTTCTCAGTCCCTCTCCTGAAGATAGAAGTGTAGCAACAAGAGTGCACATAAGCATCAACTCCTTACAACTGAACTATCTTCTAACATATAAAAATGACATGCAGTCATTGAAGACAAAATGCCTGCTGACTATGAAAGGAATTTGATTGGCCTAATCACAAGATTTACAGTTATTTGATTATTTCTCTGAAACCAATGAAGCATGCTTTGATTAACTATGTCTGAGGGTAGAACAAAAATGACAGGTATTTTGGATAGAACAATCAAATTCAATTATATCATAGACAGGGATAAAAAGGAATCAATATTAGATCTGAAAAGAAATCATCTGAGTTATACTTAACTGAAAAATGAAGTTTAGAATGAAAATGTAGAATTGTAATGTAATAATAGGATGCTAAAAT
Source organism: Indicator indicator (assembly GCF_027791375.1). NCBI lineage: Eukaryota > Metazoa > Chordata > Aves > Piciformes > Indicatoridae > Indicator > Indicator indicator. The sequence continues at coordinate 38,759,853 of NC_072011.1, forward strand.
GTTGCTTAAATACTGCCTTTTCAATAATACTATTGTATTATTGAAGCATAACATAAGTCTGTACATGTAATAATAATTTTATCACTCAGCAGCCATATTTGAAGTTTTCTAGGTGCTATATGTTCGTTTATTGTATCAGAAAAAAAAAGAGAAAGGAAAAATAGTCATGAAGAAAGAGATCATAGCCAAGGGTTGCTGCTGTGTTTTTCTAGTGGGAGAGTTGGATCATCTAAAGCTGCCCTTTAGCAGAGGAAGCAGAGTAGAGAAAGGCCTGTGGTGCTAGATGAATACGAGCCAGCAGTGTGCTCAGGTAGCCTAGAGAGCCAACAGCCTTCTGGCCTGTATCAGGAATAGTGTGACAAGCATGATAGAGAAGTGATTGTCCCCCTGAACTCACCACTAGTGAGGCCACACCTTGACTACTGTATTCACTTTTGGGGCCCTCACTACAAGAAAGAGGTGCTGGAGCAAGTCCAGAGGAGGGCATTGAGTTAGTGAAGATTCTGGTGATATGGTCTTCTGAGAAGCAGCTGAGGGAACTGGGGATGTTTAGTCTGGAGAAAAGGAGGCTGAGGGGAGATCTTACCACTCTCTACAACTATTTGAAAGGAGGTGGTGATGAGGTGGCTCTTGGTCTGTTCTCCCTAGTAAGAGATGGTAGGTGAAAGGAACTGGCCTCAGGTTGCACCAGAGGAAGTTTAGATTGGATATTAGAAGAAACTTCTTCACTGAGGGTTATCAAATGTTGAAATAGGCTCCTTAGCAATTTGGTTGAATCATCATCCCTGCAGGTGTTTAAAAGATGCATAGATGTGGTGCTAAGGGAAATGGTTCAGCACCAGAATGGGTAGAGTTATATAATGGTTGAACCTAATGATCTTGAAGATGTTTTCCAATGGAAACAATTCTATAATTCTACTGGCTGCTGGAGGGGCCTCCCTCAGGTCAACTTCTCCACCGTTGCCAGCAAACACCATGTAACCAAGACTGCAAAGAGGCAGGCACAATAATTGTTTCAGGTGTTCTTTTGCAGTTCAGATTTCAGTCTAATAACACCTTCCTTTTGACTTTACAGAGCTTACATGCTAGATTCATAGCATTTAGTAGTGCAGTCCGATTGATTGCATTGTACTTTTGCTGCACCCTAAACAATCACTCCTTGTCCCTTGTTTATCATTAATATTCTTTTTCCTTTTTCTCTGTAGAAGGAGGAATATGACTGGGCAATTTATGACATCTTCTATGCTGCTCAGGTGCTGGTACTGCTCTCATCAATACAGTACTTTAACTTCTTCCAGAACTTTGCCCTTCTTTTGAGTCACTCAATAGTCATTAATGCTTAATGACTATATAAATGGGTGAAAAATAAAAGACAGAGAAGCACGTGAAGCAGGTTTTGCTCCACAGAGAACCCTGGTGACCCTTATTGTGTTTCTCTTTTTTTTTCACAGTGCAATCAAGAAGCTTACTAAATCATACTTAATGCAGGTGATGATGACTTAGAATAAAGCAAAACAAACCCGGAAAATAATACAAAATTCCTTAATGGTATTTCCTCCCAAATATATTATAATTTAGGCACTAAGTTTTTCTCCAAAGAAGATTAAACTTATGATGAGTTCCTTTTCCATACAATGATGCAGTACAACTGTCCAAATTTTAGGCAAATATGTTATGTTTCTCCCAGCATGGCTAGAGTAGCTCATCTTTCAGGACTTTCATACTGACTTTCAGGTTGCCCTTGTCTGGTGGTAGGGAAACCTTTAAAATATAAAGGAAAAAAGTTATTTCTGCAAGCTGAGGAAAGAAATCCTATTTCATGCAATTTGCTACAATGATAAATTTATCAGAAGCTGTTCATTTTATCTACTGCAGAACTACTTTTTTATGACATTAATCTGCAGTAATGATTACAAGAAAGTAATTCAAAGCACTTCAAAGGGAAAGGTGACATGACACTTTCCGTTTCTTTTCTGAATGATGCCTGATTCTTCAATAAATTACAGATGTAGAGAGAGAGAAGATGGACCATATGCAACTGAGTATTTTGGGGAATCTGGAAACATGGATTAAAAAGAGCGATACTTACATTACATTTGCAGATTCAGATTTTAAGGTGAAAAGCACCTGATGATCTGGCCCAAAGCTGTACTTTATATTTGCAAGAATGCTGTCTTCTAAGCTGCAACCTGTGGTCATTGCCTTTTGCTTTACTATTTCTCCTTGTCTGACTAAATGGCTTCTTAAGCTATTAGAAATCAAAGCAGTATTGTTCCCTAGCTCCCACCTCCACCTTGCTGAGAATAACTCCTAAATTGTGTGGGATCATAGGACTGCTCACATGATTATCAAACACTCAATAAGATGATATTTTATTGTCTAGTTCAAGTGCAGTATTCTAGAAGAAGACATATCACCATTGTGAAATTTAGGGTTGGAGTATATGTTACACTGATGTGAAGATTCTTTCATACTGCATTAGCAGAGTCAAAAATCTGGCTGTTATGTCTACAGAGGTATTTGAGAAGTATTGAAGGTCTATTCTGAGACACTGCAGTGCCCTGTCTGCCCTCCTGCTACCAGCCTTTGAAGCAACTATAGGAGAACTTGCTTATGTCCATGCTCTCTCCAGTGCTGAAGGATGCCACAGTCCACAGACCACCCAAGTCATGACCCAACAAGGATATAAAAAAAACGCTCTACCAGTCTCCCACACACTATACCTATCCACTTCAATCTGCTCTGCTTTTCTCAGGTTGGGAGAAACAAAGAGTCTAGACCCTGTTAACAGAACAGAATGAACCAGGTTGGAAAAGACCTCACAGATCAAGTCCAACCTATTACCTAATACCTAACACCTTCTGACAACTAAACCACGGTTCCAAGTGCCACATCCAATCTTTTTTTGAACACCTCCAGGGACGGTGACTCCACCACCTCCCTGGGCAGCCCATTCTACTGGCCAATTACTCTTTCTGTGAAGAACTTTCTCCTCACCTCGAGCCTAAGCTTCCCCTGGCACAGCTTGAGACTGTGTCCTCTTGTTCTGCCACTGGTTGCCTGGGAGAAGAAACCAATCCCCACCTGTCTACAACCTCCTTTCAAGTAGTTGTAGAGAGCAATAAGGTCTCCCCTCAGTCTCCTCTTCTCCAGGCTAAACAATCCCAGCTCCCTCAACCTCTCCTCATAGGGTTTCTGCTCAAGACCTCTCACCAGCCTCGTTGCTCTTCTCTGGACACGTTCAAGTATCTCAATGTCCTTAAATTGAGGAGCCCAGAACTGGACACAGTACTGAAGGTGTGGTCCAACCAGTGCTGAGTATAGGGGCAGAATGACGTCCCTGCCCCTGCTGGCCACACTCTTGCTGATGCAGGCCAGGATGCCATGGGCCTTCTTGGCCACCTGGGCACACTGCTGGCTCCTGGTCAGCTGCTGTCACCCAGCACCCCCAGATCCCTTCTGGTCCCATGGACTTGTGAGGATCCAAGTGGCTCAGCAACTGCTTCCTCATGGATTTCAGGGGGACTGTATTGCTCCCTGACCCCATCAACCGGTTCAGGAGGCCAGTTATCCTGAAGCCCTCCTGTCTTGCTGTTGAAAATTGAGGCAAAGAAGGTATTTAGTACCACTGCCTTCTCCTCATTTTTAGTTACAATATTCCCCTCCAAGTCCAAAAAAGAGTGGAGGTTCTTCTTGCCCCTGTTTTTACTGTTAATATATTTTTAAAAATTCTTTTTATTGTCTTTCACAGAAGTGGCCAGTTTAAGTTCTAACTGCGCTTTTGCCTCTCTAATTTTTCTCCTACATTATCTAACATCCTTACACATATCTTGAGTTACCTTTCCCCCTTTCCAAAGGTAATATACCCTCTTTTTTTTCCCTTAATTCCTTCAAAAGATGCTTGCCCATCCAGGCCAGTTTCCCCCCCCATCAGCTCATCTTTCAGCACATTGGGACAGCCTGTTCCTGTGCCTTCAAGAGTTCCTGTTTGAAGTAGGTCCAACCATCCTGGACCCCTTTGCTCTTAAGGGCTGCTTCCCAATGTACTCTCCAGGTTAGTTGTGTAAATAAGCTAAAGTCCGTTGACTAAACATATCATCAAGTGACAAAATTTTGATTCCCTTTTAACTGTAATCTCCTCTATTGGGTTTGGCTGAGATGGAGTTAATTCTCCTCAAATCATCCTTCTAGCGCTGTGTTTTGCAGCAGTAGTTGATAATGCAGCAGTGTTTTGGCTACTGTTGAATAAGTATCCAGGCTGCTTCTTTCCAACATTTCCCCATCCCAAGAGTATGCTGAGTTTTGGGGGAGATCTTGGGAGAGGACACAGCTGAGCCAGCTGACCCAGACTGGCCAAAGGGGTATTCCATGCCATATGACATCAGCTCAGATATAAGCATGAAGAAGGAAGCAAGGGGATTCATCCATGGCGTCTATCCTCCTAAGGAACCACCAAGCATAGAGAGTCTTGCTTCCTGAGACTGACCATCATCCTGCTGATGGGAAGTGGAGACTAACATCTCTCTCTCTGTTTTTGCTTCCGTGCGGTCTATTGTTTTTACTTATTCTTGTTATTAAATTGGTTCTATCTTATAACTGGCTTTCATTATATTTTTCGCATTTCTCCTATCCATTTAAGAAAGGGAATGATAGAGTGGCTTTGGTGGACATTTGGCCCCTAAGCCAGGGCCAAGCCACCACAATCCCAAAATTCCTCTGGCTTTTTTCCCAGGAAAGGCCTCATGAAGGAAGATGTTTTGCCACAATCATAGCAAGGACAGTTGTGATGGTTTTAAGACTGTCTTTAATTTTTCTTCTTACAATGTTTGAGCAGAGAAAGTTAAAGAATGTAAATAAAGCACTATTGGGTGTAGGAAAGCAACATAATGATTATTCTAAACAGTTCCATTGGAGAAATAGAAATGTTTAAGAATCACTACTCAAAACAAAATCACTCAGTCTCAGCTTGCTGGGCTTCTTTCTGCTTCTCCTTCTGCCTTGGGAAGATAACACTCACCCCCTGCATACTGACCTTGACAAGCTAAGTCTAACAGCCTCTCAGCTTCTTGGCTCTCTCTGCCTTCTACCAAGGGGATCTGAGGGGAGTCCTTCTGGCTGGGGGGAGGCCCCTTGGGGAAGGCCCCTTAGGGGGAAGCCAGGGGGCTTGGTTGTGTTTTTCTGTTGATTGTACATATTTATAAATATTGTGAGTAGTGCATATTTGTACATAGTCATTGCATTTCATCATAGATTGTGGTTTTGTTTGTAAACACAGCTTTCATTTGCTTCCAGACTGAGCTAGCCTGGTTATTGTCTGTGTGGGAAGGGGGATTTCAGCTCTCACACTGTGACAACAGTATTCTTACAGCCTCATGACCACAGTTCTGCAAAATGCCTTTACACAGAGAAATTTATTTTCTGGGCCAGTGTAGCATGTTCTGAAACAGTCAGTTAACCCCTGGATGAAAAGCAGATCGAAACTGGCTGCTCACTGAACCAAGAAGGCCAATAAAATCCATTGCAGCTGTGTTTCTTAAAGCTAACATTCTTCTGTGGTGTTTGTACCTGGCCCTGTGAAACTAGAACCTTGCATGTGATTGTGATTTAGGTGAAGCCGTAAACCAGGATTTCTCCTTCAGTTTTTCATTAAACTATCTCACCCCCCAAAATCTAGAAAGAAATCATGCTATATAATTAAAATCTTCATTCACATAAATGATAGCGACTGTAGGATTGATCTCAACTTTTTTTCTAAGATTTTCCCATCTATGTCCTGATCTTGTAACTGGAACCTAAATGTGGACGGAGAATCACGAACTATGTATAAGGATTTGTAGAAGGTAATAGAAATGCACCTGCTACATAAGCTTTCTTGCATATTTTTTTGAAAGGTATCTCTGCTGTATTCCTCTCATGACAAAACTAAATTTTCTTCTTCTTCCTGTACAGGCCAAAGAAATAACAGTGTAATGGGGGTAAGTGTTTTGGAGTTCAATATTGCAAGTTGCCAGCAGATTTGTCTTTGAGTGTGCTCAGAGTGTTTTGATCCATATAGACACAGTGAATAAGAATATGGCGATAGGAGACAGGAGGGTAGATGTCACGAAGCTCCTTGGGGGAACAGTGCAGTGCCCCGCTAATAAGGGGACATGGCTGGCAGACTGGCTGAAGCCTCTCTACCCCAATGCACGCAGCATGGGCAACAAACAGGAGGAGTTGGAAGCTGTCCTGATACAGGAAAGCTACAACATGGTGGCAATTACAGAAACTTGGTGGGATGAATCCCACGACTGGAGTGTAGCTATCAATGGCTGCAAGCTGTTCAGAAGGGACAGGAAATGAAGAAGCTGGAGATGTTGCCCTCTATGTAAGGAAGCCATGAGCATGTTGAAAGCTTATGGTTTGGTATTAGGTTCACTGTCTTAAGGCCGTAAGAAGCACAGTTAAGATTAAATTTTAGGAAAGCAAACTTCCAGCTTTTCAAGGAGTTAGTAAATAGGACCCCATGGGAAATGATCCTCAGGGACAAGGTAGCAGAACAGAGCTGGCAGATCTTTAAGAATGCTCACTATAGAGCACAAAAGATCTCAATCCCCACATGTGAGAAACTGGGCAAGGAGGGCAAGAGACCACCATGGTTGAGCCATGACCTGCTGGTCAAACTAAAGGGCAAGTTGGGACTACACAGGAAATGGAAGAAGGGGCAGGCATCCTGGGAAGAATATAGGGACATTGCCTGCCTGTGTAGGGATGAGGTCAGGAAGGCCATGGCGCAGCTGGAATTGGACTTGGCAAGGGATGTAAAGAAAAATAAGAAAGGCTTCTGTAGGTACACTAACTGGAAAAAGAAGGTTAAAGAAAACCCTAATGAGCAACAGTGAGGAACTTGTATCAACGGATGAGGAGAAGGCTGAGATTCTCAACAACTTTTTTGCCTTAGTCTTCACTGGCAACCCCTCTCCTCATGGCTCTCATGTTGATGGACCACAAGCTGGAGACCAGAATGACATGGTTCCTCTCACTGTAAGTGAAGACAAGGTGCATGATCGTCTGAGGAACCTGAAGATATACAAATCCATGGGACCTGACAAAATACATCCCAGAATCCTAAGGGGGTTAGCTGATGTAGTTGCCATGCCACTTTCCATGGTATTTGAAAAGTCCTGGCTGTCAGGTGAGGTCCCCGAGGACTGGAAGAAAGGAAAAATAATGCCCATTTTTAAAAAGGGTATAAAGGAGGACCTGTCAGCCTCAACCCCGTGTCTGGGAAGATCTTGGAACGATCCTCGTAGGCATGCTAAAGCACACAGAGGACAGGGAGGTGATTCAACACAGCCAGCATGGCTTTACTAGGGGCAGGTTCTGCCTGACTAACCTTGTGGCTTTCTATAACAAAGTGACTATGTCAGTAGATAAGGGACGACCTATGGATGTGATCTATCTGGATTTCTTCAAGGCCTTTGACACAGTCCCCCACAACATCCTACTCCCAAGTTGGAGAGATGGGTGGACTTCTCAGTAGATAAGGAATTGGCAGGATGGTTGCATCCAGAGGGTAGTGCTCAATGGCTTGAAGTCCAGATGGAGAGCAGTGACAAGTGGTGTCCCTCAGGGGTCCATACTGGGACCTGTGCCGTTTAATATTTTTATCAATGATATAGACAGTGGGATCGAGTGCACCATCATCAAGTTTGCAGATGACACTAAGCTGTGTGGTGCTGTCAATATGCCAGAGGGATGGGATGTCATCCAGAGGGACCTAGACAAGCTGGAGAGGTGGGCCCAGGTGAACCTCATGAGGTTCAATAAGAGCAAGTGCAGGGTGCTACACCTGGGCTGGAACAATCCTCACTATCAATACAGACTGGGGGATGAAGTGATAGAAAGCAGCCCTGTGGGAAAAGACTTGTGGGTGATGATGAACGAGAAGCTGGAGATGAGCAGGCAGTGTGTGCTTGCAGCCCAGACAGCAAATCACATCCTGGGCTGCATCAAAAGATGTGTTGCCAGCAGATCCATAGAGGTGATTCTGCCACTTTTCTCTGGTGAGACCCCACCTGGAGAACTGTGTACAGGTTTGGAGCCCTCAATATATGAAGGACATGGATCTGATGGAGAGGGTCCAGAGGAGGGCCACAAAAAGGATCAGGGGATTGGAGTTCCTCTGCTATGATGACAGGCTGAAAGAGCTGGGTTTGTTCAGCCTGGACAAGAGGAGGCTCCAGGGGCACCTGATAGCAGCCTTCCAGTACCTGAAGGGGGCTTACAAGAAAGATGGGGAGAGACTGTTTACAAGGGCATGCAGTGACAAGAGGGGTAATGTCTTCAAACTAGAAAAGGGCAGATTTAGGTTGGATATCACTGTGAGGGTGGTGGAACATTGGAACAGGTTGCCCAGGGAGGTGGTAGAGGCCCCTTCCCTGAAGATATTCAAGGTAAGACTCAACGAGACCCTGGGCAACCAGGTCTAGTTGGGGATGTCCCTGCTGACAGTGGGGTGGTCAGACTAGATGACCTTTGGAGGTCTCTTCGAGCCTGAACCATTCCGTGACTAGATTATTTTATTACTGGGTATTCTTTTTTTTTTTTTTTTCAGGTTAACTAGTCTGGAAAACTAAAACTAATTTTAAAAAATAAAATAAAATTGCAGGTCCTTATCTGCAGTGGTACTGAGCAAGCACAGTTCAAAATTAATTCAGAGGGAGGAATATTTACCAGTGTTCACCCATGGTAAAAATCTTCTCTGCTCTAAACATCAGAGAAAGCAGGATTAAGTAAATGTCATACATTTTTTGAAAATCATGTCCTAAAGCTTATCTTTTGGTGTACACGGAAATATATCCTTCTGATAACTACAATAATGAGGACAAAGTTGTTAACGCAGAAAAGAGCTGAGAAAAATAAAGAAGAATTTTCCTGATTAAACTACAGAAAATCAGAAGGTAAATTATCCTCTTTTATACAACAGACACATTAACTGTTTCCAGTATGACTAAAAGGGGAAATATGAACCTATGTTCAGAGATCGGAATAGTTTTGCTAGGAAAACACTCTTTAAAACAGTGTGGTGAATTTACAGTACTTAGAGAACAACATGTCCATTTTGCTACACAGCAACCTACAAGCATGCCAGAAAACTGTAGAAAGAAGGAAGCAGGCATTTGGAGGATGCGTGTGTTAATTTTGAACAGTGTTTAAAATACAGAACAGTTACAATCACACCATCACAGTTTGACAGTGCACATTTCTTCACAGAGCTAAAACTAGTAATAATCTCTAGCTTTTCTACAGTATTTCTCATCAGAAGATTTCAAAAGTATCATTGATAGGAGCTATTACAGCTCAGCCACAGGCATCCCTGACATAACAGCTCTAACTGACCATATTATTCTAGGCTAGGAGAAGAGCTGAGGTACTGTGCAGCTCTCCATGTAGCTGCTACTCACATCCCTGGCAAATCACACTCCGAGACACTCATGGGAACTAAAATGTGTCCTGAAGAAAATGGTGTCAAGTTGTCATCAGTCCCACGTCACTGCAGGTTTTATCATGCTGCAGGCACAGACTGGAGACATCTCTTATTCAGGGGCAAAAATCAATGATAATAAGCTGATTTTGAAGATGTGTTATGATCCCATCCTATAAAGGAGAGGCAGCTGCAATGCCTTGAAAATCAGCAGTAAACCCATGCAGCCCAAAAAGTTTGATATAAATATAGCATACTGCAGGGACAAAGGAGAAGCTGAAAACAGAAGCCTATGGGAGATGTGTTTCTGAAAAGCCCACAGGATTGGGGCATAAAGAAGTACTATTTTATTTCAGTTTTTGATTCTCTATTCTGTGCAGCTGAGTACCTGGTGCTTTTACACCTAATGAACACAAAGAGCTTTTCACGAACTTAGAGGTAGGCATAACCTAAAGTTCAGGCTCAGAAAACTGTAAAGAAGAGATGTCCTTCTATTTGTTTATTGCAGTTCTTCAGACACCTGCTTGTGCTGAAAAAAAACCCCAACATTTACTTCCTGCTTTGAAGATATGGGCCAGATCACAGCAAGTCTTTTTCCTATTTCTCTTAGTGACCATAGCCAGGAAAGAGCTTCTAGGCATATCTAAGCTTAAAGAATACCAAGGCTTAGGCTGCAATACTGAAATGTGAGTATTTATATTGCCTAATTGCTCATGTGCTCCCTGCAAGCTTCCAGTCCTCCAGGCAGCACTGAAGAAGTATTGAGGCAGTTGCATGTGGCAGGACTATTCACAGTGGGTTGCACAATTGAAGCCTTTTTGAGTATTTTAGAAAAGATATTTTAGGTTCTGTAGATGAGAGCTGTGCCAGGCCATTTGCCCCATGAGCCTAGGAATATGTCTGTTTTATCTGCAGCCACAAACAGCCCAAAATCCTGAAATAACCCATCTGTCAGAAGACACATGTTGAATGTGAGTATCAATGACATTAGACAGAAAGAAGAGCATCTATATGTGTAGATGTTTCCCCTGTTTTTCTGTACTCCCAATGGGAAAGAAATAAAAGGAATAATTGTTGGTCAGCTTGCAAGTCTACCTCCCTAACACTGACTTAAACAACAGGAAAAAAAAGCTACGCTAGAGTCACAGGCACAGCAGGGTGTTACTGTACAGTGACTTGAAACTCAGTGTTTGGATGCTGTTATGATTCCAAGCTTAGTAGCTTGGAATAGGAATTACTTCTAACAGCAAAAGCATCAGAAAGCAGGCTTCCAGAATCAGGGCCTCTGCAGCAGTTTCATTCATGGATGTTGTAGGATCCCCATTCCTCATCTGCATGTTCATAGACATACTTTTGATACAGAAATGGTGGATACATTAGGGAAGGTGAATCATAAGAAAAGGTAAAAAAGAGCCAGTGCAGTAAAGCAACAAGATTTCAGGAATGCAGGAGGATTGCAGATCTATTTTGCCAATAATACTAAATAAATACATGCTAGTAAAGGGTACAAAAAAAGGGGTTGTGTTTGTTCCTTTCTATTTTTACCACTTCATAACATGGGCACAAAATTTCCCCACGTGGTTCTTCCACTAAGATCTTTGGCTGAACAAAAGAAGTGCTCTTTTTGGAGAAGGTACCCTGTCTTGATTTAAGGGTGTGAGTGAATGAGATCAGATCTCTCACTTAATTTTCTCTGTATGAAGATAAACGCATAGAACTTCCTTAGCACATCTTCCAGAAACTGAAAACTTCTTGTAAATATGCTTCTATTTACTAACTTGTTTGGCAAGCATACCCTACATAGAGTATACAGTATACCACAGACTGTAACGGTTTCATTAGTGCAGTAATTCTAACTTTTCTAGTTCTACTCACATTCTTTTCTTTAAGCATCCCACAGGCACCTTTTCTGCTCTGAGCCACCATGTGCAAGTCAGGAAAAGCTGTTTCAATATCCATTGTATTAGTTGATACGGATCTAGTATAAGTAAATCAGGATTTAGTATCTTTGAGCTATAGCATCTTGGATCAAGTTGCAATGCATATATACATAAATGCATTATAAGAATTACATTTATCTCCTTAATTAACCCTCAGATGTTGCTATTTATATTTTAATCACACATTTATTTGAGTTATCTTGTGCAGTAATAGACTTTCTTATCTGCACTGAGACTGCTCTGCTGGATGTCTTCACACTACATCAGCTTTTCTTCTATTTTACACATAAAATCAGCAACATGCCAGACATTGATGTGTTTGCCCAAGCCATTAGCCATTCTGAAGTTGAGTGGGAAATAAAAGAAAATGTTTTCCTTTAGAATTTCTATATTTTCTTGTTTATTTAAGGATGGGATTTTTAAAGAACACCAAAAAAGCCACAACAAAAGAATGACAGAATGAGATGTTTTAAAATGTTGGTCTTTGCCAATATGTTATCAACGAATCAGCAATGTTAACGCTGTTAAAAAGCTATTGATTCCGTTCCCTGGAACTTCAACTCCTCTTAGGTATTAGTGACTTGCATCGCCTTGAAAATAATTACCAAGAAAAATCGCACCAATATTTTCCTCAAAGTGTTTGTAGCTGTGACATCCAGAAAAATTATCAGGACAACAAATTTGAATTGTCAGTTGGCCTGACAGTAAGAGACAGAATTCCAAAAGGCAGTGAGTGGATTAACAGTCCCACCATATTAGTGTCACTCAATAACAAAACCAAATATAAATACTATTCACGACTGTCTTCAACTATTTTTTTTTATGCTTCACAGTTTTAAAAACTAGAGGAAATGACAAATTCCAAATATATAAAGAATGTTAAGAATTTTTTTTTAATTTTTATTTTTGCAAGAAAAATACAGGGCTTATTTAAAACAAAATTGGAACTGGAATAACAGAAGACAGAGGGTGATCAGTAAATCACAGGCATTACTAGGTATGTAAAAAGAATATTTTGTGAAAAAATTACTGCAATTTCAGCATTTGATTTATCACCAGAAACAAGAAAACCTTGTCTGTTTTATAATCTCTAGAAATCAACATTTCAATAAAACTGGTGTAGTTCATCCAAGATTTTGAAAGTCTGAAATGTTCTTGGCTTCAGTTTTCTAAATAATTCATTGTGGTAAAGAATTTAAAAAAATACCAGGATTAATAAATTCAAAAGGGAAATTTCTTATGTTATGGGTTTTTATTTCCTTAAGATGGTGAATTTATGTTAAATAAATTGAATTTCACAAAAAATTCTGTTTCTTTCAGAATCTGTCAGACCCTTGGGTTTCCTAACTTTGAAACTTTTATGCCACTTTTTGAGATATTACAAAGTGGGAATATTATCAACTTTTTCTTTATTTTTCTGCTGGATAACTTATAGACATTTTACAAAATTGTGCAAAGGTTGGAAAGAGAGGTAGAAAGTTCATTACTCTCCCATTTACATTCAGTAACAAAAGAAAATTCAAAATAAATTAAAAAAAAAGAGGGCAGGAAAAAATAACATTGCTTTCGATTTTTTATCTTGTTGCAAAAGGAATAGCTGCTTGTTTTGCAGCCTGCATGCAAAAGGGTATTTCGACAAGTTTAAAATTATCTATTTGTCAGCTCTAGTGATTAGCTTTTGTTTTACATCTATGTGCATTATTGCTAGGAATCCATATACGTGTATTGACTTATTATTCTCTTCTGCTTTTTACAAACGCGGTTCCAATGAAGGTTTAATAATTAAGATGTATTCATAGAAGCGTAGAATCATGGAGTCATAGAATGGTTTGATTTGCATTGGAAGGGACCTCCAAAGATCATCTAGTCCAGCCCCCTCTGCAGTAAACATGGGCATCCTCAACTAGATCAGATTGCACAGAGCTTTGTCAAGCCTCACCTTGAATATCTCCAGGGATGGTGTTGTGGTCAAGGGGGGAATATTATTAATTAATTACCCTCACAACAATAATAAACAATATGGCAAATGGGTATTAATAAAAATGGTAATCCTTTGTTAATGAAAATTGCCAAACTCATTAGATAGGACCGTTGTACGGTTGGAAGATGTATTTACAATGGGAATATGCAGTCTTAGGGCAAAATACAAACTATTCTATGAAAATTAGGAGGCAACAACTTGGAAAGAGAAAGTCCCTGAGAGCAGATAGAGCTCAATTACAGTGGGGGGGAGGCTTGATAAGAAGGTTTAAACCCAAAGGGTAGTGAATTAATTACTTACAGCTGGTTTTACCCACATGGGGGGAGCTGCTGCTGCTGTGTTAGCTTTGGGGCGCTCTCATATGGTACAGCACGGCAGATTGCTGGCAAGAAAGGTTTACCGCATGGTCCCAGGCTGGTCTGGCTTCAGTAGAGAGCGGGCAGTTAATGACGCTCTTCACAACGGGCACTTGCTTGGTTTCTGAGTAAACTGAGGCAAGGGGAAGCAGACTGGGTGACTCCGGCTTTTGGGTTTGTGGCTTCTCCAGCTTGCATGTGTATGGCTCGTGGCTTTATCCCAGGCTCTGGACCAGGCACTCATAATCCCTTGACCACACGTGGATTTCTAACTCCTCCTGTTTGTCCCCCATGCTGCGTGCGTTAGTGTACAGGCATTTCAGGGAGCAACCTGGGCATGGCAATTCTACCCTGGTGGGGTGGGAGGCCTTCTGATCTTCGTTAGTAATGCCCCACTGGTGAAAGCCCAGCAAAAACCCCTCCCCTTTTGATTCTAGTTTAAAGCTCTGTGAACGAGCCCTGGTAGTTCTTGCCCTGAAATCCTTTTCCTCCTGCGAGATAAGCCTTTCCCACATACAACCACCCACCCTGATGTCCTATAAAACCAGTCATTGTCAAAGAACCTGAAGCTCTACCTATAGCACCAGTCTCAGAGCCAGGACTGGATTCTTCTATTCCCTTCTCTATTGTGGCTGGGTACTGGAAGTACAGAAGAGAAAATGACTTGTACCCCAGACTTTTTCACCAATCGTCCCAAGGCCTTCAAGTCTTTCATCACTCTCCTCACACTACGGGTAGCTGCTTCCTCCCCACCTATCTGGAAGATTGGCAATGGATAATAGTCATCTGATCTCATCATATTGCCTACCTCCTCAAATAGGGACCTATATCCATTCCCCTCCTTCTCTTAGGCCACTTCCTTCTACCTGGTGACCTCCTCCTTCTGCCTGATGATCTGTAGAACAGGGATCCTCTGACTCCCAACGGGGGTCTTTCAGAGATGTGAGGGTGTAACCCCACCAGTCTATTTCCCTTTCACTTTCCCAAATGCTCCTCAGTCTTTCTGTGTGTTGCTTCTCACACTGCATGCAGGTGTTTTTTTCACTATCCGCTGGTACTACCATCAGGCTAAGACATTCCCTGCAATCAGTGGTCTGGACAGTAGCATTCCTGCAGCCTGTAGTCTGCATTGCCACTTCCTTCTGAGGGAGCTCCATCTGGATTCCCACCTCCACTTTGGCTGGATTCAGGAGCACAGACTTCTGACATGTAAAGACCATTATACTATGAGGCTCCCCTTTTTTTAAGGGTGTGTGTTCGGTGGGTTTGGGTCTGGTTTTTTTTTTTAGCCCACCTGACCCAGCATGTGCTGCTCACCTTGCACTAGAGAGAAAGCTAGCCTCTCCAAGCACTGCCTCGTGCTGCTCTGTGTTTAAACTCCCAGGGCTGCTATGGTAACTACCACCTGCTGTGTCACTCCCCTGTGCAGGCACCTAACGAGCTTGCCCTTGTACCCCTCCTCCCCTTTCCAGGAACCACGCTATGGATGTCCCCTGCTCACCTGAGAAGACGGACCACATGTGCAATGCTTGTTGGTGCCAGGGGTAGCTCAGCACAGACTCGGCACAAGCCTCTCCAAGTGCTGCCTCATGCTGGTCTGTATAATTTATGTAATTGCATTATCTTTGTATATGGTGACAAAAAATAATGGGATGATAACAGAAATTGTGGCAAAATGGTAGTCAAGGCTGTGATGTGGTATGGCTAGGTGAAGGAAGAAAATGAAAACACAGTGTGAGTTGCAGATAGCATGAAAGAAAGTATGGGAAAGGAACGACCAATGAGGAGGGGAAAAGAGAGTAATAGAAATTAAAACTCTTACAGAGATGAGAAGAGGAGAGCAAATGTAGATGGTAGAGAGTTTGCAGGGTGGAACTCAAGAATAATTCGGCAGCTGACAAAAAGTAAGTTACAGATTAAATAAAATGATTAAATGAGGAAGCAAGTTAGCAAAGACAAAAATCTGTTATTATCTAAGTCAGCTACCTAGAGGAACAAAAAAGCAAGTAACAATGAATTGATTCAGCAGATAAGTAGCGGACAGCAGTGTATCAATGAGTTAGCCAAGTTACTTAATAGGTCAGGTATCAATGGGACAGCAAAAGGACAAATAAGTAGATGAAGTAGTAGATTAGCAGTAAGATATAATGTTATTGGTGAGAATTAGATGTCAGATGGCAACAGTAATTACCCGACATTTCTGGCAAACTGGAAGCAGGTATGCCAGCAAGCGCTTCTTAGGGACTGAGAGCAGAAGTGGGCTGAGACAGTAGCAGCAACATTTGGTTGCCCATACAGGTTTCCTGGTGAGAGAGAGGGAAAGAAGGGACAGCAGAAGTGCTCAACAGGGGAATGGCCCTGCATTTTGCATTTCTTAGTCTGCCTGTGCCCAGCACAATGCCTAAAAAGCTTGCTATAATGTCATGTAACAATTCCAGGCTTCAACATTGCAATAAAAGGATGGCAAATGGAAAACAGATGAATCTTGCTTACACAATTTTATATACTCATACACAAAGAAAGGGCCAACACATTTGTTAGCCTGCTGTCCTGTGATGTTTAATTGAGCAAAATGGAGACCTGTGATTCAAACTGCACTTCCTTTTAACCAGTGACTCCTTCCTCCCCACAGGCTTAGCGGAGAGGCTGAGCTCATTTCTGAGCTATTTACAGCCCCTGCACTAGTGGATAAAAGTACAAATATCATGCATCAAGATGCCTCTTTGGTGAATGGAAAGCAGAGGGCGAAACAAAACTGTTGTTTACCAAGCAAAGATAAATTAAGTACCATATATGTCACCTTTCACAAAGGTATGTAATTAACTGGAATTTTTAAATAGTAAAAGGGTTGTTATTATTGAGGGGCTAGTTTTTAAGGCAATAGTATAGTTTAATGTACTGGACTACATGTTATGGCCTTGCTTCTTTGACTTGGACAAAGATGGAGGTATGAAGGACAAAAGAAAGTAAGTTTTTGTTGAGATATTGTTATTGGGAAAGCAGAGAGACCTGATAAAGGACAGCTGAGATGTGAGGCTATTCCAAACAAAACCAGGAAAACTAGTGGAAGTGTCTGAAGAGAATGAAAGAAGACAGCAAGGCTAGTTCCTATGAGATCCAGTCTGTGTACATATAAACCACATAAAACTACTCTCTTCTGATTATATTCCTTTATGCATAAATAAGACTACATACCCTACTGTAATGAAATATCCAACAAATCCTACAGTCCGGTTGCTCTGACATTTTAAACACATTCATTTTAAAAACTTGAAAGTCTTCATTATGTCTTGGAAAGGGATGAGTGTGTTGGGTTGAAATTACCCTCCAAAAATACATCACCAGACTACCCCAGTTGGTTTGAAAGCAGAATGAAACTGTATTTGAAAAGCAAGCAAAACTCTAAAAATATAAAATGCAATTAATATGTACAAAATATATTTACATATATTTACAATTTAGAAACGACACAAGGACACCCCTGGACAATCTAGGGCGCTGCTTGCAGCCTCCTCTCTCTCTCCACACCATCCCATCCCCCCTTTCCATTCTTGAGATCTCACAGACCCAATATACACCAGCTGAAGGTCAGGAAAGAGATAATGGAGCAATGTAAAAGCAGAGATCGCCAAGAGAAGGAGCGAAAAGAGAGAGAAATATTTATGAAGCTAACTTTTATCCTCTTTAGCAAACCAATAGGATTACATAAACCTAGCATTATTTTTCTTTTGTATCCAATAACCAATTTTATTTACTTTCTCCAGACAGTTCCTATTCTTTTTTTATAGTTAGGACACTAAGCTAAGGCACTTAGCTTCAAACTGTAACAAATGAGGCAGAGAAACATTTTGCATGTTCCCAGATAATAGTGTCACACTTTTTACTTACTTGTTGTCTGTCCAGACTGAATCTTCAATGGTTTCCCAGACTGAAATTTTAAGCACTGGTTACTAGAAATGACAAATCATGGAGGCCAACGCTTGTTTTGCCTATTTGTATACTTACATTTGTGTGCACAATCCTTTGTCTTTGAAACACAAATTGGTACATGCCTCAAATGTTCAGGTTTTAGAAAGAAAGCTTCTGCCTTTTCTGTCTTATATATTGATTCAGTCATATCTTCAATATTCAAAAGGAAGTTAAAAGAATGAATGGATATATAAATTGATTATCCTACCTGTAATAATTCATTTTCCTTAATTTAACATTGTTTAGGATTAAAACCTATTTTCTTGGAAACTTTTTCGTCTTCTTTTCACTTTAAATATATCTGGTGAGCAGTTCCCCGAAATTTTAGTATGGCACTTTTAGAATGAAGTAATACTTTTGGTATGGAAAGCTGTTACAAATTAGTTCATTATTTTGTAAAAGATAAACATCAAGTCCACTTCCTTATATTTGATAATGTCACCATTCCTTTTTTTTTAATACAAAAAAAATGTAAGGAAACTTCTTGGGAAATTTCCTAGAGATTTCAGTATTTTTCAAACTGCCTCCAGACATGCAATTAGCAGTCCAGAGAGTTTAATTGATTAAGATGTTATGGTGTAAGTTTATACAGCTTTTGAGGTCATCAAAATTTAGCATATGTTTCAGGTTTCGGGAGTGGAGGAAAGTGAATTTGATTTTTTTTTTTTAATCTGAAATTTTAGACTTTCCCTATTCCACCCTGCAGCGGGTGGGTACTTTTTCTCCCTTTACAGAGACGAGAAAGACTGCATGAATAATCATGGGTTAGTGGAGACTGACATCTCCCTGTCTGTCTGACGGCTAACATGAGGAGTCCCTTATCAAATAAGAAGAGTAATTGAATGAGATGGTTTTGATGACCTTCAACAGCATTTGAAAATGTAAGCACAATAATATAGAGTAACAACAAAATAAAACCAATAAAAACTAGCATTAAATGTAAATATGTATGCCTATAAAATTTGATGTTGGCTGCAATTCACAGAGCAGAGCACAGTGAAGTAAGACAGTAAAGAATTTTAGTGCAGCTATGAGAGAGTGGCAATATAATTCATAAGCATCTTAGAAGCATGACTCACACAGTCTGCAAGAACTACATTCTCACTAATTTCTATAAATGACCAGATTTGTATTGTTTAAAGATGAAAATTAAAGCCTTCTAAAATTGTGTGTGTAAATGTAGATATATTTTACACATTACTAGATGCATGTGCAATGTTCCCAAAGATTTAAAGAACTCTGAAGTCAAGGGGGGGAAAAAGGATGGAAAACTTGGTTGTATAATTTATTGTAGAAATAAGATACAATAAGATCACAGAGTTCCTCATCATGACTGCAGTCACATGAAAACTCTATTCACTTACTAATGCATTCTTGGAACACATTTTTTTTTCCTGGTGGGGGACATCATGGTTACATCTCAGGTTGCTTTTATTTAGCTTCAGAAAAGAAAAGAGAACTGGAGTTTTAAATTTATATGTTCTTCTATGAGGAACAGTTCTTATCAGAAGATAGGGATTTGTATTAATCTCTGTGATTTTTGAAAGATATGCCTATGTGTATACACAGATGTATATTTTAACTCTCTGAACTTTCTGAATGCCTTTTCTCTCTTCCTCCCTCAATCTCAGACCCTGATGCATCTTGTCTTGCAATAAGGAAGAATAATCCAATACTAAGAGAGTCAGAGTATCCTGGAAGATCTCAGCTCTATCCTTCTCCATCTCTATCTCCTCCCAGAACTTTGGACAAGTTCATTTGACTTTCTGGCATTTGCCTCTGCTGTGTGTCTGAGTGGACCAAGCCTGTTTCCAAGCTCAGACTTGCCTCTTACATATCCTGCAGATATATGTACCTTAGCAGAGTGCTACTTTCGCTTGCCAATTTATATAACTGCTACATGGATTGATGCAATTGCTTTTAAGTGAGAAAGTGTAATCCCTGCAGCAATGAGAGACCAAAAAGTCCAGTAAATTGTTCATTAAAAAAAAAAAAATTAAAATCCCTCTTATTGCGTATACTTATATGGGGGAAAAATGGAGTAGCATATGTCCTTACAACAGACAAAGATAAAAGCTGAGTGATATCCCTTTTCATAATGGGTCCACTAATGAGATAAAACCCAAAGCCCTGAGTACACTGCTGGGCAGTAGAAATTTCTGATGCCAATATTAAAAAATATGAAGTGTTGTGAAAGCCAATCAGTAAAAGGCCTAGGAGGCAAAACACAAACAGTAAGATTAATACTGAAATCAGTCCTGAAGTAACTACAAGAAAAGATTAAGGGACAGATTGAAGTGTTAAATTTCCCTACTTAAGGGAATGAGAATTCCCTTCTTAGTGATGGAAAAAATAGACCCTTTTGACTGACAGTGTTTTGTAAAGATGTTTTAAACTTTGGAGAAATGCAAACCTAAAACATTGTTCAGTCTATGAGAATTGAGTTCTGAGTGAATGGATGGATGAATATAGATAATGTATTATTCAAAATATTATAAACTTGATTTTTGGCTAAAGAGGAAAGAAAGCACTTTTGTTGAGCTGGAATACTGATGTTTCTGCTGAAACTGTTTCTAATAAATCAAGTGGAACAATTTGGCCATGTTAAATATGCTAATAACTGCCTGTACAAGTTTGATAAAAGGCTTCTATGTTGCCAGCTTTTTAATTTATTGACTAATGTGGCTATGATGACTTGAAAATGAATAAGTGAAACAGTTAAAGAAGAGGAATAGAAAACATGTTGAAGGAGGTGGCTTGTCAGAGGACTTTCCTCAGGGATGCTTCCAGATGCTATGCTACCCTGTGTTTGTCAGTCTGTGTAAGAGTAAATAGCAGTCTCAAAACCAAAAATATTATTTGCATTTCTTTATTTCTTTTTGAGAAAGTCTATGATTTTCAATAGTAGTTTGCATATGACCAAGAGACAAGCCTATCACAAAAAGCAAGGTCTGTCTAGTTTCCAGTTGGTCTGCCATTTTAACACAGTGCTATCTCTGGGACAGAGTAATCCAGAGCATTTCTTTGTTTCTTGAGCTGAAACCTAGATTAGAGTGACTATGCAAACTGATGAACATGGAAGAGTATACCTTTTTTATCTGAACTATCCTTGCCTTGTCTAGCCTGACTGCCAAGGGCAAGGTAATAAAGCTCAGAAATCTTGTAGATATTTGTGTAGATATTTGGGCTGATACTGACATTTGATCCACAACAGTCACACCATTGAAGCAATACCTGAGCTATTTCAAGTTGAACAGTTTGCATTTAATATTTTTCTCTGTGGAGTAACCAAGATATAAATATGCACTATAAAAAAACATACAAGTGTTCAAATAAAAAAGTAATCCAATACTGTTTAATTAACTCCTGTTTACAGATGCCAGTTGTAAATGGTACTGCCAGGGTTTTTTTTACTGATATAGAGAGCAAGTATTATTTATGTAAAAAAATAATTCAAAATTGGAAAACAGCTTCAAATCGTTAATGATTTTAGATTTTATTTATTTTTGGTGCAGCAGACAAAAGATCAGCAAAATTAATTGAATACATTACTTGTGAATTATGAAACACATATTCATCGTAACCTGAAACAAAAACAGTGTAAACAGATGAATAATTTCTGCTTGCAAACATGTTTTTGTGGTAAAATATTACCTCATTTAGAACTGAATATACTTTCAACTTTGACAAGTCATGTCAGTTGAAAGTCCATATCTGTGCACAAAGCACAAATCAGGTCTATCTTTAATGAATATCAGTAAATCCCTAGCTGCTGCATGAACAGTTTTGCTCAGTGACAAGCAATAGGGTAGAAGATCTGGCTGGGTTACAGATAGCAAATTTGCTTGCCCATTTAACTCCTCTCCCTTCCTTTATTTTTTTTTTTCACTCTATGTATTGTAAATCCTTGACTGATAGACATTTTAGTGTTAGCCTTACCTTTGAGAGGCGGTAGAATATTTAAACAACAAAATCTATAAATCTTACATTAGCAGGAGATTTTTGATTGGATTGTGAGACAAAATTGCATAGAGGATGAATGGTGTCTTTTCCCACTCTGAAAATCATGCCTTTGATCACGTCTGTCCACTACTTCAGATTCATTTTTCCTGATGTCATAGTTATGGGCTGATGCCTAAGAAAATTCCAGAGAAAATAGTAGAAGAGTAAATAAATTACCATTGGAAGTAAAAGGAAAATAATGATGAGGTCTAAATAATTTCACTGTCTTGCTAATAGGGATAAAAATTTGTTGCATGAACAGTTTTTTTCTCTTTTTTTGCTTCTTTGCTTTCATGACTTACATGGCTTGTCCCCTATCTCTCTGACCTTGCATGTGAGCTGAATTGTCTTCTGTTTAGCCTGTGTAAGGTACAGGGTGGGGGGGGGAGAGGTGAAAGGAAGCAGCAGCAACAACCTGCGAGCAGCCCCCTGGCTTTGTCCAGAGGGGTCCTTGTGTTGTTCCTAAATTGTAAATATATGTAAATATATATACTGTACATACTCATTACATTTCATATTTTGAGATTTTATTTTGTTTGTAAATATAGCTTCATTTGCTTCCAAAAACTTCTGAAGTAGTCTGATGATTTATTTTGGGGGTTAGTTCTCCAAATTCATGTTGGGGGGTAATTCTTAAACCCACCACATTTAAAAGGTGCCCAACGTGGGGCATTGCTTGATTGATTAATTAGCGCTCAGATGAATGACGCTAGAATGAGGATGAAGGCAATGTTTGGGGGTTTTGGTGATCATTGCCCTCGTTTTGCAGGTTATCGGGGATATGGTAACTTTTCTGTACGTATTCTGCCTGAGTTTCTTGAATTTACAGTCCCCATTACTGAGAGTTACTTAGGTGATTAGAATTTTATGATAGTCTGTTCGTTGTGCCTGAATTTGTTGTCTTTTGTTGCTGTATTAGGATTGGCTATAGCATGGTGAGGAGAGAGATGTAAAGCTAAGCAAGTTTTTAACTTTTCTGCAAGTGGTAGCAGGCAGGTAGGAGTTAATGCAGGAATTAGCACAGAACGAAGCAGGGGAGGGGTGAAGGCTAAAGCCCAGGAGCAGCGAGCTGCTTTTAGAACCAGGAAATGGCAAGCCACTAAGCCACTGAATATTCAACGAGATATATCCCCCTACCACACTCCAGCTAAGATCTGGAGCAAAGATGTGGAATGGTTCCCTTTAGTAGCAGTTAGGGAATACAATAACAAACACAGCACTGGCAGCAGCATCAGTGTTGGCAAAAAGCCAGTGGGGCAGGCAGTTGCAGCAAGTGGCAACTGTGCACAGACAGCACCAGCAGCTCCTAAGCCAGAGGTAGTGGTGGCTCCTCTGCAACAAGTAGGCAACAAGTTGGCAAAACAGTCAGGGTCCCTTGCAAGAGGTAATGGGATTGATAAGTACATAGGAAGTCCAATTGGTAAAGCCTCCCTGTGGACATGCCTCTTATTGGCTGAGTTAATGAGGTATCCATCCAGGGATAATTTACCCTGGAACCCAGAGAAGTGGTCAACAATTGAACAAGGAATTAAACATTTGGAGGAGTTTGCAGTGAAAGAAGTAATTTATGGAAATCAGGGCATACAGAATTCTGACGAGATTCCTGTGAGGAAAGAAGTCTTGTAAAAGCTTATTAAGCTCTCTCCTCCCTCCTGTGCTAATATCCTGGCAAGCAGACTTGTGGAAAAAGATAATGGAGGAAGGCTTCCTACGGTTGCTGAATTTGCTGATCAGATGAGGTAAATGAAGGACTGTGTGACACACAATTCATTGGTTTCAGCCATAACAGCTCTGGCTGGAGAAGTAAGGAATGGCATGAAAGAGCTGAACCATATCCAAGTTGGTGAAGGAGAAGGATACCATTCTTCCCTCTTCACCTTCTGAACTGGTTCAGATCTTTGTCATCAGAAACAGATATCCACTTGCTAGAAGGCCAATTTGAATTAGGCCAGTTCAGCCCAGACAGCAACAATCATGTGGGAGTCTTTGGATAATCCTGCATGATCAATTTGATGAAAACATGAATAAGAGGCATAGTCCACCCACTTCTATTCTTTTGAGGAGAGTGAGGGATCTGCAGAGTGGCAGAACCGGAGGTAACAATGCCGGAAGGGTAGTTGCCACTACCTTAGTTTCCCAGAAGAGCTCCATTTCTCCAACAGTGATTCTAATGCTAACACTAAGCGCTGTGTCAAATGTACATGTACATGCAATGCTCATAATTAGGGGTGCCCTGCTTCCTGCCAGGGGGAGGAAAGGTATAATGGAGATAACAGAATCTATAGGGATGTATTCATTAAGTGGCCTGGCCCTTCAAAATTTCAGAAGTACAGGGCCTTGATTGATAGGCTTAGGAGCATTAGGGAAGCTGAGGACAAGATTGACTGGTGGAGCCAGGCTCTGACTGCCCTGAAGAAGTCAGGAACACCTATTAAATAGTGTCACAGTATCACAGTATCACAGTATATCAGAGGCTGAAAGGGACCTCAAGAGATCATCGGGTCCAACCCACCTGCCAGAGAAAGATCACTTAGAGTAGTCCGCGCAGGAATACGTCCAGGTGGGTTTTGAAAGCCCCCAAAGAAGGAGACTCCACAACCCCCCTGGGCAGCCTGTTCCAGTGCTCTGTCACCCTCACTATAAAGAAGTTTCTCCTCATGTTGAGGTGAAATCTTCTCTGTTCAAGTTTGAACCCATTGTTCCTTGTCCTGTCACTGTGAACCACTGAAAAGAGCCTGGCCCCCTCCACTTGACACCAGCCCCTCAGATATTTATAGACATTGATCAAATCTCTTCTCAGTCTCCTCTTCTCAAGACTAAACAGCCCCAGGGCTCTCAGTCTCTCTTCATAGGGGAGATGCTCAAGTCCCCTAATCATACTCATGGCTCTCTGTTGGATTCTTTCCAGCAGTTCTCTGTCTTTCTTGAACTGGGGAGCCCAAAACTGGATATAGTATTGCAGATGTGGTCTCTTATTTAACTTCATGAGGTTTGCCTGCACCCAGCTCTCCAGCCTGTCCAGGTCACGTTGGATGGCTGCACAGCCTGAGGGGGTGTCAGCCAGCCCCCCCAGTTTTGTATCATGAGTGAACTTGCTGAGGGTACTCTCAATCCCCTCATCCAGGTTGTTGATAAAGATATTGAACAAAACTGGACCCAGTACCAGTCCCTGGGGGACACCACTTGCCACAGGCCTCCAAGCTGACTCTGTGCCACTGATGACGACTCTCTGAACTTTGTTGTGGATACAGTTTTTAATCCACCTCACTGACCAACCATCTATGCCACATCTCCTGAGCTTTTCTATGAGGATGTTATGGGAGACTGTATCAAAAGCTTTTCTGAAGTCAAGATGTATGACATCCACTGCTCTTCCCTTATCTACCCACTTGGTCATAACTTCATAGGCATCTATCAGATTAGTTAGACAGGATTTCCCCTTGTTAAATCCATGTTGGCTACTCCTGATAACCTTCTTGTCTTCCATGTGGTTAGAGATGACGTCCAGGATGAGCTGCTCCATCATCTTTCCAGGGATGGAGGTGAGGCTGACTGGTCTGTACAACCAGTCCTTCTTTGTTTGTTAAGCCAGCTCCACTGCTAATTCAGGGGAGGTAGGGGATAATGAGCCATGTGTTGGGGAAGATGCAAGAGCCAACAAGAAAACATCAGCACATGCAGGGCTCATTGGTAGGTTGGTGGCCATGGAGGTGGCCAGGAGTGGTCAGACAGCAAGAGTGAAAACTAATGGATTAACTCCCTCTCTGAAATGTTTATATACCAATGCATGGAGCATGGGGAATAAGCAGCAGGAGTTAGAGATCTGCATTAGGCTGCATGACTATGATGTAATTGGAACCAGTGAAACATGGTGGGACAGCTCCCATGACCGGAGAGCTGCCATGGATGGCTATGTACTGTTCAGGAAAGACAGACCAACAAGGCAAGGTGGGGGTGTTGCTCTCTGTGTGTGAGAGCAAGTGGAATGTGTTGAGTTTCATCCAGGAGGGGAGGTAGAACAGGTGTAAAGCTTGTGGGTAAGAATTAAGGGATGTGTAAAGGTAGGTGAAACTGTTTTGGGGGTCTACTACAGACCACCAAATCAAGCAGAATACGCTGATGAGGCCACCTACAGTCACTGAAGGAAGCCTCTAGAATACACTCCTTGGTACACATGGGTGATTTCAATCACCCTGACATTTGCTGGAAAAACCACATAGCCAGGCACACCCAGTCCAAAAGGCTCTTGCAGTGTCTTGATGATAACTTCTTGATGCATGTAGTGGAGGAGCCAACAAGGAGAGGCACACTGCTGGACCTTGTACTAACTAATAAAGAAGGGCTGGTTGGGGACATTAAGGTCTGGAACAGCCTTGGCAACAGTGATTGTGACATGGTGGAGTTTAGTATTATACAGGGTAGAAGCAGGGCAGTAAATAGGATTACAACCTGGACTTTTGCAGGTCTAATTTTGTATTCCTCAGAGATACACTTGCAGGAATCTCACGGGCTAAGATGCACCCAAGGGTGTTGAGAGAACTGCCTGATGTTGTTTCTCTACCACTCTCTATCATTTTTGCAAAATCCTGGCAGACAGGAGAGGTGCCTGAGGACTGAAGGAAAGCCAATGTCACTCCAGTCTTCAAAAAGTGCAAGAAAGAGGCTCCAGGAAACTACAGACCAGTCAGCCTCAACTCCATCCCTGGAAAAATGATGGAGTGGCTCATTCTGGAGACACTTGGAAGGCACTTGGAAGAGAAGAAAATGATCAGGAGCAGCATGGATTTACCAAGGGGAAATCATGCTTGACTAATCAGATAGCCTTCTATGATGTCATAACTGAATGGGCAGATGCAGGGAGACCAGTGGATGTTGTCTACTTTGACTTTAGTAAGTCTTTGGACACTCTGCAAAGAGTGGTGGTCAATGGTGCCAAGTCCAGCTGGAGAGCTCTATCTAGTGGAGTCCCTCAAAGATCAGTGCTGGGTACAGTCCTGTTCAACATCTTCATCAATGACATTGATAAGGGGACAGAGTGTCTGCTCAGCAAGTTTGCTGACAATACCAAACTGGGAGGCTTGGCTGATACAGCTGAAGGCTGTGTGGCCATTCATTAAGACTTGGACAGACTGGAGAGCTGGGCAGAGAGGAACCTAATGAGGTTCAACAAGGATAAGTGCAGAGTCCTGCACCTAGGAAGGAAGAACAGACTACACCAGTACAGGTTAGAAGGTGATCTGCTAGAAAGCAGCCCTGTGGAGGAGCTGGGAGTCCTGGTGGATAACAAGCTATCCATGGATCAGCAATGTGCCCTTGTGGCCAAGAAGGCCAATGGGGTCCTGGGGTGCATTAAGAGTGTGTCCAGAAGATCGAGAGAGGTTCTCCTCCCCCTTTAGTCTGCCCTGGTGAGACCTCAGCTGGAATGTTTTGTCCAGTTTTGGGGTCCCCAGTTCAAGAGAGAGAGGAATCTGTTGGAGAAAGTCTAATGGAGAGCTACCAGAATGATTAAGGGACTGGAGCACATGCCCTGTGAGGAGAGACTAAGAGAGCTGGGGCTATTTAGTCTAGGGAAGAGAATACTGAGAGGGGATTTAATAAATGTTTATAAATATCTGAGGGATGAGTGTCAAGAGGGAGGGTACAGGCTGTTCTCAGTTGCACCTTGTGATAGGACAAGGGGTAATGAATATAAACTACACCACAGAAGGTTCCACCTCAACATGAAGGGGAACTTCTTCACTGTGAGGGTCACAGACACTGGAACAGGTTCTCCATAGGGGTTGTGGAGTCTCCTTCTCTGGAGACTTTCAAGACTCATCTGGATGTGTTCCTGTGCGATCTGTGCTAGATTGTATGGTCCTGCTCTGGCAGGGGGGGTTGGACTCGATGACATTCAGAGGTCCCTTCCAACCCATAACATCCTGTGATTCTGTGATCCTGTGACACAGGAGCTCAGGGTACCTTAATACCACCAAATTTTCAAGGGACTAAGTCTATAACTATTTTGGGAATTACTACCAGTGGGTCTCAAGAGTTGACTAAGTGTCAGGCTGAAATAAGTTTAACTAGGAAAGAGTGAAGAAACACACCATTGTGACAGGACCAGATGCACCTTGGATTTTGAGAACTGACTTTTTGAGAGGAGGGCATTTCAAAAGGCCTAAGGTTTACAAATGGGCTTTTGGAATAACAACTATAGAAATTGATGGAGGAAAATTGAGTTTGTCTATTAGACCTGAACTCTCAGATGAATCTGCAGTTGTGAGACAGCATGAGACAGAAGATGTGAAACTGGCAATAGCCTTCAAAATCCGTTACTGCACTGAGACAGAATAAAGGTTTTTGAACATGGTATCTTCCCTGCAATTATTCCTTATCAAATTCCATCTTCTCTGCATTCTGTCCGTATGTCTCTCACATGCTGAGATTTCTGGAATTTGATTTAATTTCTTTATGGTGGAAGCTATTCACTTCTTAAATCACTCATGTATGTTTCCATGAGTAACTAACTTCTAGAATAATTAAATAAATAAAAATACAGGCTGATGTAGTCATGTGTAGTATTAAAGGGTCAGAATAAACCAGTAATAGTAATACTAAAATAGCAAACCAAAATCAGTATACTGACTGAAAGGTTTCTATTAAATATATGGTTAAAGAAGTCTCCCTGCATGGCACATACAGCAATGTCATGGCAGTTTCCAATCATGTCTTGGAAAACCAGACAGGCAAAGTCTACAGGACAAATATTCTTACAAAGAAATCAGACAGCACCCCACAGCAGTAACTGAGGGGTAGGCATCTAAGAAATAGAATTAGATCTAGGAAACCTTATATAAAGCATGAACGAAAACAAATAAACCAGATCTAACTATGAAGATCACCTTTAATACCTAGCATCACTTAAATGTGTCATGCTAAAGAATTTATGAAATGAAAAGGTTTCAAAATCTAACTTGAACTTGGTTAACTTCAAGGACCTTTCAAGGTCATAAAAAAGCCCCCAAATGAAAGTAATGAAATTCTAGTGTGAAATTCAATATTGAAATATAATTTAGAATATTAACTTAGATATATTTCAACTTCTAATAAACATATTTCTCCATTTCTGTTCCTTTATGATATGTAAGGCTATTCTCTGGTCCATTTTTGGTCTGTTAAACAACTATCTTTCAACATTGTTCATTCACTTGGAGCTGGGGATTTAAAGCTGCACTAAATTTATATGAAGAAAATAGAACTAGTCTTCAGTGCTTCTGACTTGCTTTACAAAAATCAGGTTCTTTCAACTTGCTAAAACATCTTCAAATAGCCTTGCAGCTATTATTTTTTACAATGCAAAACAAAAAAAAGACATTTTAAATAGCCCTGCTAAAAGTCCATGTACTGTATTGTGAGGACCACATCTTCTCACCTATGAGGTTTTGCCTTAGATCTACTTAGCTGCAGTTATTTTTGGTTTTATTTTCCATTTCACTTCTTAGAACATTCATTGCTATGAGGGCTTAGACAGCAAGGGAGCTGCAACCATGCAGCTTTATTTACGGAATGCAACATACAGAAGTAAGATCTTGAATTTGCATTTAATTTTGGAAAGGAAATTAATCACTTAAATAAATATTTAAATAATATTTGATTAACTTTTAATATTTAATTATTTTTTAAATTAATAATAGACTTTTCTAGTGTAGCAACACAGTTTTACTGGTCACATAGGACTAGTTCTGCCTTGGCTTGTCTACACGGCCATAGCATGTCACAGCTTGGTCATAGCATGTCACAGCTTGGTCACAGCATGTCACAGTTTGGTCACAGCAAAAGGGAAAGGAATAATGAGCTTTCTTCTGCAGCACATGAATTGGACAGACTCACAGCCCAAGTGCTTGGAGGAAAACGAGCACTGCACTCTAATTTCTCTGCTGAAAAGCCAGGGTAGTTCAAGGAGGGAGGGTTCAGTCAGAGGCATGATCAGCAGACTTTGTATCAGTTTCCAAGTTGTTGTGCATGCTGGAATACTTTGAATTCATTCCAGGAAAACTCTTTCAAATACAAGTCTATGCCTTGAAGCCATGATCTAGCTCTATATAATTATTTCTTTACAGCTATATTATCAGCATGTAAGTTTCCTTATCTTGACTGGCCACTCAAACTCAGCCTTGAGAGGCACTTGTGCTTTCAGTTCCCATGTGAAAAGGTAATGGGGAAATGCAAACTGTTCCTAGAGAAACAGCCAAGGGAAGATAAAATAAGACCCTTTTCCAAGAGCCTCCATCTCATCCATTAAGTGACTGGAGTATGGAGAAGTTCAGCAACTTCTGCAAAGAGAGAAAGAGGGAATACTTGCCTAGTGCAGTGTAGTCTTATTTGGATTCCCCCATGCTAGCCCTGGGCAAACAATACATCTTCCCAGAACTGTGAGGCAGAGCTCAGAAATACTACCTGTGAACCTGAAACCAGCCCTGTCAGAGTTATGCTCGGGCTTATTAGCACAGCTGGCCTGCAAAGATAGTTAGCTAAGACACTGAGCTGTGGCTGGACTTCTACTGCTACCAGGACTTGTTTGCTCAGGATGGATAAGGGATGCATCTGGCTTCATTTCATGGTACAGATTCTCCCTGTCATTCACATTCAGTTTTGATGAGAACTCAGGTTCCTTGTGCACTATCCACTTATTCCAAGTACCACCAGACCTCTTGATGGTGACAAGAAGGTAATTAATAATCAGGATATCTCTCTGCTATAGGCTTTGGAAGAGTAGAGAAATTAGCAAGCAAGCTGCAAAGAGTTTAGCTCAAGTATCAGAAAGAGTCTTACCAAGAACTGCAGCTCTCAGCACGGGGTCACTTAAGAGGTCAAGTGCTCTGCAGTCTGTAGTGCAAAGGCAAACCAGCTTCAAGCGTGAGCTACCTGGCCTTTGTCTGTGCTGCTCTGTACCTTCCAGTTGAGGTTATGCCCCAAAGATCAGACTGCTAAGAGCAGAAAGACACCCAACATTACTTCTCCACCAAACAGACTGCACATACCACTCACACTGCACCCTTAGAATCTCTGCCAACATTTCCAATTTGTTCCCACAACGAATTTGGGAAGGTAACAGAAAATCTTGTGGTTGATTTAGGAGATAATTTGTACGTAAACATAAATTTACACCCGACTGTTTCATTCCACCCTTAGTGAAACATTCTTTGAGAGCATCAGCATATAATTACCTCATTTTAATTTTTTTTTTTTTATTCTCTTGTCTTTTTTGCCTCTTGTGTAAACTTGACCTGGAAAAAAATATCAGTTCCTTTACTTACAGAATATTTATGTATTAATTTAGGGCTAAATCTACAAAGAAGTCTAAATTCTGACTGACTGTCCATTCTGTATCTTATATTGAGCCCCACTTTCCCCTTTTGCAAATGCATTGATGTTCAGGTCTGTGTGACCTCTAGTTGCAGTGTTAATCTGAGGGCTAAAGCTCACTTTGAAGCTGCAGTATGAAATAGTATCTCACAGTATAAGATACTTGATGAATTATTCCACTGCTTATGGTATGATAAAATTGGGCCAAGAAGATTCTCTGAGGACCACGCTGCAAGGTCACACAGAAAAGTGAGAGCCACTTCTGCCTAGTCCAGGGGATACTGGACCTTCAATGTGTTTTTCCACCTTAAGAACCCTGACACTTACATAGTAGCGATGGACCAGCTCTGTCAGAGAAATGGTGCAGAGCTGAATGGGGCTGCTTAGAGCAAAAGAGCCTAAAGGTACTTCTCTGCTGGCTTCCTTCTCAGGAGCTACCAAAAGCTCAGCCATCAGTCTCGTTCCTGCCTTCAGTCTCCAGATTATTGCCACAGCAAACCTGAGAATGAGGAAAATCCGTAGAAGGAGGTATGTGGCTGCCATCACAGCAGCAATAGTCATGATCAATGGCAGTTAATCTTAGTCTGCTTAGTTCTTATAACTTTAAACTGGTTCCCTGCAAAATTGTACAGTTTTTTAAAAATAATTAAAACTGTAATTAAAAATAATTAAAACTGTAATTAAAAATAATTTAAAAAGTAATTATGTAATTATTATGAAAACACTTTACAAGATAACCTTCTCTTTGATTTTCTTTAATATTTTGGGGGGGAAATATCAAAGGTTACATAGAAAATAGATAACTGAATTTCATTTCTATTACTATTTTGCAAGCCTGAACTCTTTCACAGGGTAATAGATTTCATTTCTCACACATGGCTTATATTATTTTTAAATGGAATAATAAGTGGCATGATATTGTTTCTTGCTGTAGTATCTAAGCCATTATTTAGTAATATATCCAAAGTATTTAACCTGAATTGATAGCCACTAAAATTTTCAAAGCAGAGGAAGTTTAAGGTCATCATTTCCTACTAGCTATATCAAAAGAAGGTTGTTTGGAGGTGTTCCACATTCCCAAAAGAGTTTCAAAAGTTCATAAGAATCCCTTGATAATAGCATTGACCTTTGCACTTCCATTGTACTCAATTTTATTTCTGTTTTCCAGAAATGAAATTTATAGCCTATATATTCTAACAGGGATGTGAAAATACAAGTTAATACAGGATAGTGTCTGATAGCAAAGCTTGATATGATCAGCCTGCTACAGCAGAAAACAGGCAAAGCCTAAAATAAACATATACACTTAATGACCACAAGTGTAAAGTCAGTCCTTTACATGTGTATTGCATTTTGGGAACCATCCTACCCAAAGATTTTTGGTTCAGTTCCTGAAAAGAATTTTGTGATAACACAATACGGACTTCAACTTTTTTGTTTAAGGCACAGACAAGTTTACTTGTACATTATGCCAGCCCTGATAAGGTGAAATTAAGAAACTATCATTTTAAACACTTTAATTACTGCAGGCATACCAGCTGCAGTAGTGGGAACTGTGCTTCTCTATCACTCACCCTTTCCTCTTGCAGTCTTTGACACACACCTGACAAAGACTCTACAGTAACACTCAATGAAAACAGAAGTGAGGGTCAGCCTGTGATGTTCTGCTCATGCTGTTGTAATCTTTTCTCAACTTGGTAAAGCAGGAGACAGTAGATAAAGAGGTTATAGATAGGGCAGCAGCTGGAGGGATGGTACGTCAAATGGGAGAATAACACTGTGGGGTTGGTGATAGAATTAAAGTATTTATCTCCTCAATACTATAATAATAACAACATCCATTGTCTCTTATCTGTATCTTTGATATACTGAATATGCCTCATGCAAGAAAATGCTTGCTCTTTCTTCAACAGAAGATAAGAAAATGTTTTAATATTTCACTAGCTTTAGTATGGCATTTTTGAAGATTTTGTCAGTGTGGACAAGGTGAGAAACATTTTTGGGAGTTATAGTAAGGATTGTTGACAAGATTTAAGGAGGCAGTTACTAAAGGATGTCTAGTGACTGTAAAAACATTCCAGAATGTTTAGTTGCAACACAGTCCCTCTGGCATTTTTAAGACTCCTAAAGGTACTAACACACTTGCATAATATCTACTGGAATGAAATGGAAACACATATATATTAATTGCTATCTTCTTTCTGGGGGGAAAATCATTCTTCAGCAACCCTAGTAAGTTAATTAATACTTTTCCATCAAAACTAAACTAGTTTTTACAGGTGGTCTATCTTGACCGTTGAAAATGTAAAAGGGAGCTAATCAGATTTTAGACCTTACAGTAGTATATTTACTTCGTCCTGAGATTGTGCAGATGAAAAAAATAAAAAACCAACAAAAACCCAACCGAAAACAAATAGCTATTTGGAAAGCAATGGAAGTCCAGCAGAACTTCATGGCTACCTCAGCTTGTCTCATACAGAAGTTTGCATAGCTAGCCTCAGTTTAGCACTGCTGAGTTCAGTGGGATTTGTGGAGGCCTTTTCCTGCACATGGCAGAGCATGTCATATTTATAATCAGTGCCCAGTACTGCTACAGAAGAGTTGGTGCTGAATGGCAAAAGAAGTTATTTTGAAAGAAAAAAATAGGGACAAAATACATAAATTATTAAACAGAAATGTAACCATCTTTCTGCTTTCATATGTAGCTGGTTTTAAGAATGCATCCAACCTAAACTGTAATGAAGCTCCTCCCTGAACCACTATTAAGATGAAACAAAGGTAAAACAGACAGATTTACCATGAAGAATCTGTAGTCAGGGACCTAGGTGCTCATCAGAAATGCCTGGCTTCCCTTCTTCAGAGCACTCAAACCCCAAGAAAACATCTACAAGGAAAAACAGTGAAAAACTTGAACATACAGTGAATCAACAGGAAGTAAGCAACTAATTGTTATGAAGTAGCCAAGAGGTAAGTGGAGTAATCTGGCACAAAAGTGGATATGATTCTTTTCTGCTTGAGGTTTAAGAGCTGAAATTTGATCTGAAAATGAAGTCTCCAGTGGGGTATGCCATTCATCTCAGGAAGTAAAATGTTCAGTTGCTTCTAAAGGAAGATCAGTAGCTGGATAATTAGCAACGAGTTACCATGACTCATTAATTGTGGAGGAAAATACACAAGTTTAAAAATACAGTGAAAGTAAACCTCAAAACAAAAAGGTTAAAAATTTAGAAATCAAAACCTAGGAAAACTCATAATGAAATGTGTTTTAAGTTTTTTGGGTTTGGTGGGTTTTGGTTTGGGGTTTTTGTTGTTGTTGTTTGTTTGGGGGTTCTTGGTTTTGTATTTAGTGACTTTGTTTTATTTCTGAAGGAACTTTTTTATAAAATCAAAATAAAATTACAAAGGGTTACAGCATTGATGAATTTGTTTTGAATGCAAACTTTCCCCCTGTGTTAGAAACTGACCACAATTATGTGCAAGCCTGTCTGACCTGTGGGACTGAGGAGGTTCATGCGCACCCTTTGTGTTTTAAATCCTGCCACACACTATACCCAGAACCTTTGCTGCAAAGAGCCTTTCCACTCCTTTGGTTAACTGTTTGGAGCATGGATAGCAAACACAGACTTCTCTTTTCTTGTTTTCTTGCAGATGGCACAGTGCATTAAGGAGAAAACCATTATATTCCTCTGAGTCCCAGGGCAACAACTGCCTTTTCTCATAAGACAATGAAACTATGAAGTACAATCTGTTTGTCTTTGTGGATGCAGTGCAAGAGAGAGAGGAAAGAATTTACAACGTTTTTACATGCAGATATTCTTTGTTTTTACTGTTATTCTCTCTTAAATTTTATGGGAAGATCTTAAGAAATTATGTGTCTATATTAATGTTATATTAAGGGAGATAAATCAAGGTCTCAAGTGACATGAAATGCAGAAGTTAGGCTGTAGGCTCAACCTTCTGGCTCTTTGCTTCTTTCTTAAAATACAGTCTGTGCTCTTATAAATCATTTCTCAAATCTCAGAGGAGTCAGTATAACACAAACTGGAATTCTCTGCAAAGCTTTATAAATAGTAAATGCATGACAGAAAATTCTGTGCAACTCCACCACATAAGGAGTAATTTACTCACAAACACTTCTGTATGTTCTTCCTTGCATTTAGGTTTGGTATGATCATCTCTCTGTCTTGATTATGTCTCTACTATTATTCATACAGGGGGATTTTGGACATCACTGGTATTGAGGCGGTGCTGTCCCTCCCTGAGATACAGATATTCATGTGCAAAGCCAGTATTCATATGCAAACACAAGCATTCACCTTTTCCTGACAAGACTGCTGGCTACTGAAGATAAGCTTCTCTGGCCTCAATGGAAAGAAGTGAAAAACCTTGAAAGTAGAAAGTCTTTAAAGTCTTCTGCTTCCTGGATATCCTTGACTAAACAGCTGTCATCAGTACCAGGGCAGAATTCTGTGCAAGATTAGATTTGTCTAGGATCCCACTTAGACCCACAATAAACATCAACTGCTTGATGGCAGCCTTCCTCGAGTATGGGCAAGGAAGACGATATGATCATCTGCCTTATGTGTTGGGTTTGTGTCTGACAGGGTACTGGTAATGAAGAGGGGGTTACTGGCACAGTCACTGTAAGAAGTTTCAAGAAGCTCCCCTGACTCCAGGTTGGACCTACCTCTGGCCAAGGCCGAGTCCATCAGTTCCTCTGTGAAAACATATTTAGGAGGGGAGAATTTCTTTATTTTGGGAGCTCTTTTGTGATGGAGAGGAATGGGGTGTGGGAGAGAAGACCATACAGACACTGAGGTCAGTGAGGAAGGAATAGGGGAGGCACACTGGAGCAAGCATTCCCCTTTGCCCTATGGTGAGATGGCAGGCTGAGTCCTTGGATTTCAACAATGGAGAAAAAACTGTGAAGCATCCTGTACTGATCCTGAAGAAGTTGTGACTCTGAGGGAAGTCCATTGTTTGGACCCATGGAAGGGACCCATACTAGTTTGAAAGTTTCATGGAGGATTGTCTCCTATGGGAGGGAAGCCAAGTTTCAACAGGGGGGAACATGAGGAGTTTTCCCCTTGAGGAGGAATGGAAGAGCAGGAACAACACGGAATAGACTGGGACTGACCACAAGCTCCATTCCCTGCTCCCTTTTGCCACTGGGAAAGAGGAGGTAGCACAACTGGGCCCAGGAGAAAAAGGAGGAGTGGGGAGAAGATATATTGATTGTGTTTATCACTGCTCTATTCAACTGGCAAATGGGTGATGGTTTTCTTTAAATGAAATTGATTTTCTTTCCCCAAGTAAAGTCAGTCTTTTGCCTGTGACTATAATGGGTGAGTGAGCCCTCTCTGTCCTGTGTCTAGATCCTCAAGCTTGTTGTATTTTCTCCTCCCCATCCCACTGGAGGGACACAGTAGTGAGTAAGCAGCTACACGGCTGCTTTGTTGCAGATTGGGTGCACTTAAACCAAGACATTTTACTGCCTCTTCCTTGGGCACCAGTCACTCCACATGACTTCTTTCTTCACTGAGTAAAGCCCATGCAGATCAGCAGAGGAGGGATTTTATAAATGGAGCCATTTCATAAACATGAGTACAGCAGTTTCATATGAAGGTGTCATGTAGGGCTTGATCTTCTGTCAGAATCCCAGCCCAGCACTTGTCATGTTTCCCCCATGATCTACCTCAAGCTGAGATGATGGAGAACAGACTGCATGGCTGCTCATGGGTGCATGCAAAATATCTTTTCCACATGTGTAACAAAAACTGTGTTGAACCCTGCAGATTTGTTTTTCAAAGCAGAATATTATCTGCTGGATGAATAGCAAAGAACCCGGAAGATGACATGTCCGATGATACAACCAGTACTCTCCAGCCTCCTTTAGAAATGTGTGCGTCCTCCAACAAGGAGAGAGATTGTGGATGTAACAATAGCTATAGACTGTCATATGTGGACTTTCTAAAGATTGCTTTTGGATTATTGTTCTATGATTAAACAAATTGCTTCAGAAGCGCCACCTACTTTGTCTTTTAGGCAACTATTGAAAGAATTTTCCAGATATCATTATATTTTAGTCCTTTTCTTACAGTGTAAAAATGATTATTCCTTTAAATGTTGCAGCTCAGAACTTCTGGTTATATATTGTGAGAATGCAGAGTGCACAGAAGTGAAGTATTTTAGTTTCCATCACTTTCAAAATTATAATTTGGAACACCTGAGACCTGGTGATTCACCAGGTAACTGGGTTGTAAGATTGTCAACAAAACCAGCTTTGTAATGCAGCATTTAAAGGGAGATTATACGGAAGGCACCGGAGGACATTATTCCTCCTTTATCACTGATCCATTGACATAAAGCCATGCTGGAGGCAGGGTGGGCTGTAAGTCCTTCTCTTTCCCTCCACATGAGAACTCCACATCTGTGGCTTCACCATGGCAGCATTCCTGCCTTGCACCTGGGTCAGTCCACTCATGGTAGCACTGCACCTTGGTGGGAAATGGTCTTATTATGTCTGAAACACAGTCAGAGAGAAGAAAGGTTTACATGCTCATAGCAATCATATCTGTGTACCACCAGCCTTCCCCAGATCATTGGCCATGAAGCTGTCAGGAGATAAATATTATTTGAACAGGCTGTAACTTTATTTCTAAGTATGTGAAGGAATATAGTTCAATGATACAGTGAATATATGCCATCTAAATATGAATGTACCACTATAGAAAAAAATCATCTGGTCGAGGTTATTTCCCTGGATAACATCTACTAGATTTACCAGACTCCCAACAGCAATTTTCATCACACAAGTAAGCAGCACTTGGCTCTTGTCTCTTTGTGGTAAGCAGGCCCACAGCTGCTGCTTGGGCAGCATTTGGCTCTTGTTGCTGTCCGGGTGAGAACAAGTCAAGTTGCC
Organism: Indicator indicator; assembly: GCF_027791375.1. NCBI lineage: Eukaryota > Metazoa > Chordata > Aves > Piciformes > Indicatoridae > Indicator > Indicator indicator. The sequence goes on from NC_072011.1 coordinate 38,797,837, forward strand.
AGACTTCTTGGTTGGTTTAAATACTGTCCCAAGACAATTAATGCCCTTTGGTAAAACAGAACCCTGATAACTGAACCTATGTGATGGGGCATATCCAAACATGACTAGGGGCACACACAGTTCACAGCTCTGTTACAAAGTTAATTACACACACTATGTGTTTATCTGGATCGTAGGAAGTGTCCAGGTTTGCACATTCACAGGTGCTTACAATGTTAATCACGTGCTATAAATTTGTCTTGGCCATCTGGACTCCAGGAACTGTTCAGGTTCGCACATTTGGAGGTGCTTAGCCATTGTCTGGGCTAGGGAATGTTTGGGGGTTTGACCCTTCAGGACACCTGAGAATCCATTACAGATAAAAAGTTGCTCTAAGGGACATGCTTTTTGTTTTGCATTTGTATTGGAGATTATGAGCAATAATGACCCTTCCGGGTGTTGCAGGGGAAGCACAGAGCCTGAGCACAGCAGCAGTGCCTCCCTCTGGACCAGCAACGGTGAGAGCGAGTGAACAAGTAGACCCTAGTCCACCACCATCATAAACCAGTGAAATGAATGAAAGCCTGTGTGTTGCAAAAGCAATCATGCTTCACCACAGAAATGAAGTGTCACAAATTACTTCCTGTTCCTGCTGTGTTCACTGCAGACAAGCTCTTCCTTGAGGACCAATGTTTCAGGTACTTCTACCACAGTTCTCATTTGGGGCATTACCCTTAGATTTAGCTTTATATGAACAATTCTCTGTCAAGCCAATTTTTTTTTTCATAAACCTGTTGGTATATCATAATGTTATGTTTAAGTTCTCTTTCATTAAATGCAATTTTTTTGTATCTGAAATTATTTTAGACAGTTTCCTTTACCATTAACTAGAATTAACATTTATATTGTGACATATTGCAAATGACAGCTGCTGGAGCAACATTTTCCCCCAAGAACTATATTCTTTACCAGCTAACTAACCTCAGAATTTTAGAGGATTATTATATAATGTTATTTCCAATCAAAATAAATGTGTTCAGTTTTCCTATAGACAGTAGCATTAAATAACAGTTACACAGCACAGTCCTGCTCCCACTAAAATTTGTGGCAAAACTCCCACTGACATCATGGGAGAAGGCTTTAGATCATATTTGATTTACTTTAACATTCATAGAAATTGTGGATTAACCTCTAAAAGTAGAGAAAGTTTGGCCACATAAGCCTCCAAAGACTTAGATGTTTAATATGCATCTATTGCTGCTACTCATACATCATTCCATTTACTTTCAGGCTCCCCTTCATATACTTTCACTGATTGCACAGAAATGTTTGTGAATATAGGGAAAACAACTGGAGCAATTATGCTTATTTTTAGGGGCAAGTGCAATCAGCAGGAAGGGAAAGTTTGCCTGCTCCCCTTTCTCCAGACAAGAAACCAATTTTTTGAAGGTTAACTGCCAAAGTAAAATCCGGAGAGGTTTTTTTGTATGTTTAACCATACCTATGCATACATGTAAAAATCTCTTATTTTTCCTCTAGATCCAGAGGTGTCTAAATTACCTACCCTCTTAAACAACACCCTATCTTCTTGGTCCAGCTCTCCAGCTGTATGATATTTGATGTGCCTTCTTTTTTTTTCCTTTTTTTTTCCTGAGATTGCTGCTGGTTTCAGCTTGTCCTCGTTTTGAGCCACAAGCTGCCCAGCGCAAAAGGACAGAAAGGTATTTTACCCCCAAGGGAATAAAATAAAAACAGTTGCACAAAATTGGAGGTTAAATATGAATGCTATTTACAAATATATACATAAATACAGCAGATGTTCAGGTGTTACCCCCAAGGGAATAAAATAAAAACAGGTGCACAAAATTGGAAGTTAAATATGAATGCTATTTACAAATATATACATAAATACAGCAGGTGTTCAGGGAAAAGGAATATATACACAAATTAGGCCCAGTTCACCCAGGCCTACCAGGCCAAAGCCTTCCAAAAAGAACCTCCTCCCCACTCCACCTCAACAGGCTCAGGAGCAGACCAAACTGTGCCCCTCCACACTAGACCAAAATCATGCAGCAAGAAATGATCTCTCCAGTTCAAGACCGCAGAGGGACGCAAACAGCCACAAATGCCACCATGAACCACAGGCATAAGAGCCACTGCTTCAGGAGCAGAAAGAAGGGAGAAAAGAGGGAGAACAGACTATGGTGTCTGTTTGTATAGAGATTGCAGGGTGATGGGACGGAATAACAAAATTCGCAATATCCTGTGTCTACCCTCTAGGCTGTCTACCCCCTAGGCTGTCCAGCCTTTGGAGGACTTTTTATCTTATGGTAAGACTCCCATTCCTAAACCCATAAAACAGCTGTGCACCAAGCTTTCCCTTCTCAGGTCCATCACCCCTCACTTTAAGGAATGATCTCTATGAGAACCTGCTTTAGGTGGAGGAGCCCTGCACTAAGGAAATACTTAAATCCTCATCTACACTGAGAGGTTAAAGTACTTTGCCATGAATTCCTCCTAATGTTTTTCAAGAAAGAAACTTCCTTCAGGAGAGTGCCTTCAGTTTAATCATTACAGTCTTCACAGTGTCAACATGAACAACAAGTCCCAAGAGACTCTAACTTTAAGAATATGTAAAGTACCTCATTGCTTCAGAAATCCCAAGAGACAACATACCTACGCAGCATGAGTCCCTCCCTATATTTTCAGGCTTCAAGGCAAGAGACAGCTATTTGTTGGAGGCCCAAAGCAACAGTAAATATCAATATTTCTTGCCTGACTCAGCTGCTCTATTTAATGTATTGATCTGCCCTTGTATTCCCATTCCTATTCCTGTGCACTGAGGGAGGACAAATAAGCAGGTTCACAGCATTTATTTACGTCAGCTCATGTCAACATCAGTCCCAGGGGCACAACAAGAATTCTTACTTCTTCCCTTTCCTTTGCAGGGTTGCAAAGTGCAAGTCACAATCTAGCCTGACAATGTTTATGAATAAAATATGTGAATGTAGAAACCTGGAAATGTTATTGGGGAGGGAACATTGTATATAATTCTCCTGCAGTCTTGCAGGTCACAGTGCCTTCACCCATATTCCCAGATGGGGAAGAGCCCACAACTTCTCTGTATCTCACCCCAGCTGGTATCACAGTACAAAAGAGGTTCAATCTTTTATCCCACTATGCAGGTCACTTACAGAAATAATGTCAGGAAACCAGAAGAACAAACCAAATTCAGGTTCTATGGTTTTTTTTAGATTCAGACCAGTTAATAGTATCACTTTGCTGTCTTAGAATGTAAATTCTTTGCTACAACTCAGCAAAGTGTAATATATTTCTTTTTTAATGTCAGAAATTCCTCCTATATCCAAACTGGACTCAATGATATTAAGGTCTTTTCCAACCAGGTAATTCTGTGATAAAGAATAGTACTAATAATTTTCCTGTAACAGCAGAAAAAAATACCCAAGGCAATAAAATATGACAGAAGGATGTTTTCCTCACCAAATTTATAAAATATTGATAGCATAGTGGATTCCTGTTCTTTTACAATAGATACTTAGAGAAAAATAGAATAGGGCTATTTTTGTTATTTTCAGGTGCAGCTTTTTCTTACAATGCTAGAAATTTTTCTTAGTAGGCCAGATAGAGTTCTTGCCCTTAAAAATGCATTGGCTTTGTAACTAAATAATGTTCCCCTTCTGGCCAGAAAATTCACCACAGAGAATGTATTCAGACATAATAAGTAAAACTAGAGACAAAAATTTTCCCCTTTAACAACTGATTAACTACTGTACTAGTTCTGTTCCACAATTTTTAGAAGTCAACACAAGGGAAAATGCACAAAACAGAAATAAAATAATAACAAAACTGTGCATTATAATTACTTGTATCATAAATAACAATTCAAAACTCAGAAAAAAAAAAAGGTCAGATTCTCATATAGAAAACAAAACAAACAAACAAAACAACAAAAGTCAAGGAATAGTTTGATTTTATAGTTAAAAGTTATTTTCTTTTATTTAGTGTTTTACAGTATCGTTATGTATGTGCAAAATATACCTAGGCACTTATAACCTGAACTGATTGTACTATCACAGGTCCATTCAAGTTTTGCAGAACACCAGATCATCAGGATACCAGTATGACTATAACTGCTTTTAAATGTCATTTTAATTTTACTTTTTGTGATCTTCTTAATTTTTAATGGCAAGAGAAAAATTGAGCAGATTTTAAAACCGCCAGCTACTGCAACAGGTTTAAAGTGTATATACAGTAACTAACAGGGGAGCCAGAATTAACCATGGTGATACAGCAGATGCTTCAAAATACATTGTTTTCCTTCAATTTAAGAAATTAATTTAGAAAGTTTTCCCCACTCTTCTCAGTTACTGAAGCATCTTCAATGTCAATGGAGCTCCACACATTTAGATTGTTGTCTTTAGCACTACTTTTCCTTCTACCATGAAAACAGCACTTCTACATTAACTAAGTGCAAAAAGAGTCAGAAAAATAACCCAAAATCCTGAGTCAGAAAATAACCCAAAATAGAAATCCAGAAGAACTTTTCACAGGATCACAGGATGTTAAGGTTTGGAAAGGACCTCCAAAGATCATCGAGACCTACTCCCCTGCCAGAGCAGGACCATAGAATCTACCACAGGTTGCACAGGTTACACAGGAACACATCCAGATGGGTCTTGAAAGTCTCCAGAGAAGGAGACTCCAAAAACTCTCTAGGGAGCCTGTTGCAGTGCTCTGTGACCCTCCCAGTGAATCAGTTCCTCCTCATGGTGAGGTGGAATCTCCTGTGGTGTAGTTTATACCCATTACCCCTTGTCCTATCACAGGGTGCAACTGAGAAGAGCCTGTGCCCTCCCTCTTGACACCCAGACCTTAGTCTCAACATACAGTATACATGAAATTCACATTTTAACTCTATTTACTAGGCTTCAGTTAATATTTCTATGGATAGCAACCACTTAGTGTGCTTATTCAACAATTTACATTATCTTCTATACTTATCCCTCCATATTTGCAGTGGGGTGTTGTACTTGACAACTCCCACCATGGGAGATCAGTCATCACTGAGCCTTCTGAGAAGCATTTTCTAAAAAAATTAATTACTACTGTAAATTTTGTGTAATTGTTATACCACATTCTATTATTTAAAAAGACTAGGAATGCAACATTGAGCCTAGCTTTTCTACTTTCAGGAAACTCCTCCTGTAAATTTACTTGCAAATTTCAGTAAGATATTTCCCTGGAAAGCCACAGATTTTGGAAGCTGCAAGCAGTTTGTGGTGTGCTGATCCACAGAGGATCTTACACAGAACAATTTCACTGTTCCTGCACCTAAAATGCTTTCCAGACCTTCCCTTCAGTCTGCATTCATTTAGATGAAATGACCAGAATGAGGTTTGGCCAAACAAGGAAGTCCCAAAGACTCCATCAATCAGCTAATCTCTATTAAGTCAATTTTATCCTGGCTAAAGTATTGGCCCCTAATCTCTACAAAACAATTCCTTGGCACATTTGGTACAATAAAACCCAACAAAGCTGTGAAATTTCCATTTCAAAGTTGTGTAGGTCTGGGGAGTTTTGTCACGGATGGAAGCAGCCCTGATCTCAGTGGCAGCAGGGGAAGTAAGGATCCTCTCTAATGCTACTGCTGGACATTATCACATGAAAGGCACAATGTGATGCCCTGGGAGGTATTAATCTGGAGGGGAGCATCTCTTTTTACCTCTGCTAGAGCCAGGCCTTTATGTGTGTAAACAAACATGTAGCGGAGTGCCAGGTATTGTTAAGCCATTCAAGATACACAAGCTTTCACATCTTTATTTATGAAGTGTGTGCAGTGCACTTAAAGATCAGCATTGATTATCTCAGTTTGGTATCCCCTGGAAATTTCTGTTAACCAAGTTGCTTAACCTGCATGTCATTCCTCAAGCTAAAGAGAAAAGTTAACTTCCATAAAGGTGCCTCTCAGCTCACTTTAATGCATCCTTTCTTTATAGGTATGTCTTGGGAACTCTTGTAGTTCACATTTCTAATATAACTTTTACAAGTGTGAAAGAACATCTGATGAAAATGCTTTTCTTGTCCTGACTCTAAAAGGAGATACCACCAATTACAAGCCTTTTTCATTGAATCATGGAATCACAGAATGCTTTGGATTGGAAGGGACCTTTAAATGCCATCTAGCCCAATCTCCCTGTAGCAAGTAGGTGCATCTTCTACTAGATTAGACTGCTCAGAGGTCTATCTAACCTGACCTTGAGTATTCCAAGGGATAGGGCTTCTACCCATCTGTGTCTGTTACTACCTGGGTTTGTTCAGGGTTTTAAAATTTATTTTCAATATTTTGCCTCTGTTGTATTTCCCCATTTCTCCCTCTTTTCATTTCTTCAGTGTGGGTCAAATAGAGATTGTTAATGACATTACCTATTGCTAGGTTTGCTAACAAAAGAACAAAAACTTGACCAAAAAAACCTAATTAATTATTCATTAATGTGTTCTTATTTACACCGAGTTTAGTTTAAAACCCTGCGTGTTTTGCGTTGTGGCAGTGTAAATGACTACAAAGATGCAGAGCAACACAGTATGCCTTAAAACCAGGGACCCATGAGTACTGTTACCCAGGAGACCATTGTACTGAAGTCAGGTTAGAGGAAATGACTGTAAGGCAAATCTCACCTTGAGTTAATGATCCAACACACAACAGATTTCAAAAGAGAAAATTACAGAGAAATAGGTAACTATGCATGAGTCAAATTGTGCATGTTACTGGACAGAAATGCATATAAATGGGCTCAGTATTTCAGACCTCAGGATAATACACATGGAATTAACTTCAGATAATCTTACCTCCTTCTGGCTAGACTGCTAAAGGTTATATATTTTTTGTTTGGTTGGTTTCTAGTAAAGCAACCCTTTTAGAACTTGTCAGATTACCACAGGCTTGTTGAATTGACTGCAGTGTGGCATACACAACTGGATCACTGAAGGTACAAGGACTGAAAACATGCTGGGAAGGGAAAGGAAGAAGTAATTAGTGATACAATTCACAAAGTGGTTTAAAATCCAAAGAGAAAAGGCCACTGTGAGTCAATGCAAAAGGTAGCTGTGTCTGCTCATGTCTGAGATACACTATGGAGGCTCAGGGTGAGCTAAGAGAGGTTTCTTGGAAGGAGGTGGGCAATTGTGGCTGAGCTGGGCCCCTCCGTAGGGGTAGGACTGGGTGCAAGAGTGTTTCCTGTGGATTCGCACGCCCACATTTGTCTGCAAAGCCAGAGCAGACGGGCATCATTAGAGTGATGATGATCAATGGGTGGTGGCCAGGCAGTAGTCTGGCTGCTGGGGAATACCTGCTTTAGGCAAACCACAACCTGCCCAGGACCACAGAGGCAGGTGGCATCTCACTTCATTTTGACCTGTTTTGTCCAGATAATTTAATTTACTACTTCACCTTTCAGCCGAATAAAGGATGAATAAGTCCCTCCTCTTCGCTCCTGTTGAGAAAGTGTGTATTTTCTCATCTCTTTTATACTGATGATTTTATCATTTTGGGAATATCTCTGTTCTCAGAAACTATCTAGAAATTATCTAAAGAAAACCTCTTTCTCTTTCTTGAATGCTTTCCCTTAAAATTATTTTGTTGTTGCTCAGTTTTACCACTTTTACCTTTTTCTTTATTTACTCTGAATACCATATCAGTATCTCAGCTTATTTTCTTGTACTTTGATCTCTCATGTTCATTCCCACAACAAATGTCAATTCCAAGAACCATGGTTTAGGGGTCCTGACTCTCCTATCTTTTTCTTCAGTGCCCAGAACTGCAATACTTCTTTTTTCTCTTTACAATTCTCTTTGCTTTTCGCTTGCTTTTTTTCTCTTTTCTTTTCACTGCTCTTTTTCTCTTTGTTTTTCACTGTTCTATTTCTCTTGTGTTTTCTTGCTCTAACAATCCTTAATCATGTTTCTCCTTTGCTCCATGTGTTGCTTTATTTTTACATTTCTGCTGAACAGAGGATAAATTCAAAGTTTTCCTCCCAGTCACCCTTCAAATCCTTCTCAACATGCATTACTTTTTTTTCATGCAATTATGCAACCCTACCCTATGTCTCTTACTGAATCTAGTAATTCTTGTTTTCACAAAATTTCCTTTGCCCTTTCACCTCCATTCTCTGTCCTTTCTTCAGAAAATTTTGCCTTCGTATTACCAAAGTCATGAGTTCTAATGTCAATTTTGAACATCTTTATTCTTTTTTCACCTCTTAAAACATTTTAACCAGCTAGTTTTGATGTGAAAAAATAATTTTCATTGTTATTTAAATACAAATATAATTTAAAAAAATGTATCACGTGAATTCCCTTCTTAGATGTGCATTAGGCATATAGAGTTTGATACAAAATGAAATGGCATTTTGATATATCCTTTCATTTCCTTATGAAAAAAAGGTGTTTCAGTCATTCAGGTTTACAGGATTATGAAATGATAATTAGTATTGAAGAGAAATAGGGTTTTTTTTCGACGTTGGGCCTTTTTGAACAAAGCTCTAAAGATTCCCCCAGGATTGTCAAACTCGAGATTCAGTGAAAAGCTAGTATTTATTTTACTCATCCCTAAGCCTGAGCTGAAGTCACAGACTCTTTATCTCTGCTCCTGTTTCACTTGTTTTAATATGTATTCTGAGAGGAATCTAATGTCTTCAGCCTGGCATAAAAGGTGGTGAGCCCAGTCAGTGGCACTATGACCTGCCACTAGGAGCCCAAGTCTGGTGGTGACTACTAAAACACAAGCTCTTCTCACTCCAGCCCGAGAAGCAGATAAGCATTTCAATCACAGCAAACAGCTTCAGTGTGACAACCCCACCCTCAAACATCCTGCAGCCTAGTTTTATTGAAAACCCCGGTAAGTACACTTTTAAAGACACCTGTAATAAGCCAAACAGGAATCTTCTGAACATCAGCCCCTCTGCCACTCCTTGGGTTTTTATAAGGCAGAAATGCCTGAACTTCCCTAGCCTGTCCATCCTTCCAGTTCACCCTCCCTTGAGCCAGGCTAAATTCCACAGGCAAGCCAGGAGCAGAGCAGTGTCACATAGTCCTGGGTAGGGGATGGTTTGGGAACCCAAATCAGGATGAGGAAGCTCGTCAAACCTCAAGCCAAGTATCTACAGGATTGCACAGGGACTGAAAAAGTCTGATGATGCTTAAGGGTTTTTCTTAGGAACCTAAGTTGGCTTGGAAGAACAAACATGCTGTATTTGGAATATTTCACAAAAAGGGCCTGTTATCCAGGATGCTAAAGGATACTTGACAAAACATAACTTAAGTAACTTCAGCTATGGGAAGATAGCCACAGCAAGATTCTCAAAGTAAAACTTTTCTGATGCAATCATTAATACTTCTAAATAGGGTCCTAGACGATTATTATTTTGCAGTGCTCCCATCAGACAAACCATTTGCTTTTCACTTAATGAGCACCCATTCTCTTCCGTTAATGCAGCTGACAGTATTTTTCTGTGCAGCTGTGACCACCCACCTAAAATCTGAGGATATTGATGCCTTCAGAAAGCAGTATTTCAGAAAAAAATATGTTATTTTTTTTGTTTTTTTTCCCTCTGATCTACTTTGCACAAAAGAAAATAAGTTTAGTGTCTTAAGTAAAAGTTCTGGAAAATTAATACTGATCCCATGAAAGTCTAAATATTCAAGCATGAGGTATAAAGCCTACTGTCAAGATAATAATTCAGGCTAAGAATTAATGTTGCTGCAGATTCTCTGAGGTTACTATTCCCTCTGAGAATAATGCACACTTTGAGAAGAGGACAGAGATTAATTTTTCTGTATTTACCAAATAATTGAGTGTTTTCTCAGTATTTTGAAAAGTCAAGTAGTTATAACATTGGATTTTGCAATTCATTGACTTTAGGATTAAATGTTGTCTCCTATACAGTATTTCTCAGGTTCTTAAGGCTTTTGTATAGTCTGTATTGATTTAATCAAAATTTCCCATGACACATGTTTTGCTGTCTGATTGTTTCAGCAAGGAGCAAACTCGCTGCAAACCTATGTCCCCTTAGAATCCAACCCTCCCTTTCACTGGCAATAGTAATGTTATAGAATAACAGTCATTAGTCTCTGTCACAGTAAAGCTCTTAACCCATTTTTGCCAATCCAGTCTCCGTTTCCATGGAAACAAAAGATATAACTGCTTTTTGCTTTTTGCTTTTGTTGGATTTCAGCTGCTTTCCAGCTTCGTCCATGAAGTCCCACTTCTTCCACTTTCTTTCCACTTAAACCTATAGATTTTAAGATTCAAGAAAATTCAGTCATATGAGGTTTTCATTTTGCTGTGACTGGTTCTAAATGAAATATTTGGCTAGAAAAATAGACAGAATGATAGACTTGCCTATTGGAGTCCTAGTTTTATTCACAGAGTGGTCTGAAGTCAGTTTCTAAGAGATAAATTGAAGCCTTAGTGAAGCCTCTTGGTGCTGTAATTTGGAAGGTGTAGGACGGATGCAAGCTATTACCTAGATTATCACTCTTATCGTATTAAGAGGCAAGTATAGAGATGACTAGAAGCCTATATAGTCAGATTAGATTTGGGTTGTTATGTCCTTAGATGGAGGTTTCTGAGAAAATGGAGACACTTATTTAAATGCATGTGAAATATATAAATATTTCACTCTACTGCATTAAGAAGCTTTGAAAGGATATCTCATCAATTAGATTGCCATGACTTTAGGTCAAAGAAAGCATGTGTTAAAATTTCAGTAATGAAATTTATCAAATCAGATCACTTGTCTCTCTGTATAGACAGGTATTTTTAAAGGTCACAAAGATGAACCAATCACATAGCATTACTTAGCTCACAGTAATGCTAAAGCAAATACTATATTCCAAGGAAAAATAAGTTGAGGTTCCTTTCCATGCAAAACTTGTCCACAATTAAAAATGCGATTTTTTTTCATATTTTTTCTTACCAGTAATTTTGTGATAAAAGCTACTGGCTATTGATTAGATACTTAAATTAATTGATTCTGTTCAAAGGCTGACTGATGATATAAATCTCTAACAGAAAAGGCTGACATGTTACCCAGGCAATGAGACAGGTCTCTCTAAAACAGAGTAATTGATTACCTCATGGGGTCTGGTTCTTTTCTAATTCGGAAATACATGAGAGAAAGAATATCAACAGAGCTTGATAAGGAATTTGAGAAAATTAATTTTGAAGAGTTACTTTTTCCTTCTCTGTATTTTAAATAAGCATTGTGGTTATCCGAAATCAAGAAGATTTGTAACTTTTGCCATTACCTATCTTACCTTCTGCATTATGTAATATATGGAAATGTTCACTGTAGACTAGGGTTTCTCTGTGACAGGTACAGCACAAATCCATAGCTGTTCTTGCCTTAAAAAGCTGATGACTTCGATTTCAGTGAACATCACCTCAGTGATGCACCTGAGAGTGCTGCATTTCATCTGTTGTTGTTGTAAAGTTGCTTGTTTTAATCCCTGACAGGGGAAAATAAAGCAACATAGTCAATATACATATGCATTTTTATACCCCTAAACAAGAATTTATTTTCATATTCATAAATGTTTCTCCATAAACAGCGCATTGTGGTGCTTTATCTTCATTTCAGCATTTGTAAAGAAAAAGGTCATATTAAAAGGTCTGCTCAGGGTGTCCATGTTCACTGGGACTGGCTGCTCTAGGCACAGCAACACAGGCACCCCAGCAGTGTCACAAAACTCTGTCCGTGCTTTGCCATCTGACCTACCTGCAAAAGCAGTGTAAGTTCTTTTTGAGTGGCACAGTTTTAAAATACCTCAGGTTTTCCCTTTTTTGTTGTAGAGGATACTTACAGAAAACACAGCTCCAGACTGCTAGTCCCATTCCCTCTACCATCTGAATGCCCTCCAGACAACCAACGATTATGCAGTTTGGTATGGGTCCTAGTGCTGCCACTGATACCACCACTAGCAATGGAGAAGGAGCCTCAACTCCGCAGAGCCAATCCCTGGGTCAGAGCAGCCAGACCTCTTTGGTACTGCCAGAGATGCCCTACACCCTGGATCAACCAAGAGCTCAAAATGAAGCACAATGTCACTAGCCATTTCTTGGGCATCTCAAAAGCCCAATAGTTCCACAATAGTTGTCATCAAGGTTTAAGCAACAGTTGATATGCATTTCCATTGTTAGCACCATCACTGTGTTAGCACCATCACTGTGTTAGCACAATGTGCACACCCATCCTGGATGGGGCTGAAAGAACCCAGCCCTCCAGGTGGACAAAAGAAACTTGATCCAAGTGGGACTTGGTTCCTTCTCCCCCAGGAGAAGGGGTCCCTGGCTCAAAGGTGGTCTATTCCACCCTCTCTTCCTGTCCAGTATGCCTATAGAAAAGGATGGACATCTCGCTGCTTGCTCTCTTTCCTGCCTTGTCTGCTCAAAAGAACACCTCTGCTGCCACTGCCTCCTGCACTGACCATGTGGCCGGGGCCTACTTCTTCCAACTGAATCCACTTGCATCCAGGGGAATACAAGACCATCCAGGCTTGGTATATTTTCCCATTTACCCTCATTCCTTATCTTTGTGAACCCTCCCTGTTACTGCTATATACATATATATATATATATTATTTACCTCTTCTACTTCCAAACCAATTCCAGACTATTTCTTTCATGAATTTACCTCTCCTTTCCCCTACCTTTTTTTTTTTTTCTTCCCTCTCTACCTTGCCAGGAAAAAGAGATGGGGGAGGAATCTCAATCTGTTATCATTCGAGCTCCTAAACTCCAGTCAGAGCTCAAATCAGCACACACAATCACTCTCATAGCTGATGGGTGCTGCTTCTCACACCCTTTCCCCTAACTGCTTTAACTACCCTGCAACCACATGTCAGAAGTGTGGCAATTTGGTTTTCTGCAGAACAAAATGGAATGAGTGTCTCAAATGTATGTAAAGGAGATCGGCTACACGGGGGTTGGACTAGATGACCTTTGGGGGTCCCTTCCCACTCAAACCATCTTAATATTCTATGATTCTAACAACTATCTAGCAGGATAACTAATGTCAAATCTGCCATTTTTCTTTTTTTAAACATTGATGCTTGTCAACACCATGGACTTTGTATTGGGACAACCAGTTAACTTCACAGAGACAAATGAGCAAAAAATACATGATTTTTTTCTGCTGTCACCATGAGGCCCATTTCAGTTAACAAGGTGAAAGCCTCCCAGGTCCTTGTTCCAATCCTCTCAGCTGTCTAGATCTACAAATTTAATTTTAACCAGAGTAAGACCTCATCAAATATACTTACTTTCTACCACAACATCTAAGCATAACAGCTGGCTCATCTGAAAAGATCCCAGAGTTTCATGTTGGTGCTTTCATAAACAGAATCATCACCAGATCATTTCTTTCTTTTCAAAAATCTTGTTTTGTTAGAAGAATGTCTTTAGAAAGTAATACCACAGCAGCTTTACGATAGGTGTTGTGCAATGGTATCAAGGAATGTAATTTCAAGAACAGATTCTTACAGTCCTTCCCACCATGTAACACAAAAGCAATTTGCAGAAATATGTCTAAGGAGAATTCTGGGAGATTACTCTATTCATCTTTACACAAAGGCAATGTGGGATCGTGTGGATCTACTCAGAGAAAGATAGTAAATATTGCAAAATTATGTCCTTCAGAACAAAAAACTGCTATAGGGAAATGAGTATCACCTTACAATGCATGTTCAAGAGTTTCAGTGAATTTTTTTATCACAACAGTAGCAAAACCAATACATTAAAAATTGTACTTTTTGGGGTAAGTTATATTTTTATTTATCTAAGTCTTAATGCCAGTGAAAATAAAATTAAAAAACAAACAAAAACAAAAACAAAACAACAACAACAAAAAGAACCCAGGACATACTTAGTAACAAACAATATTCAGAATGTAAATTAAAAAGGAAGACTGCAGTGACCAGCTAAAAATCTAACCAAGTTATATGATTCCTTCATTCTATTTGTATATTGTGAAATATGAGTATTCTTTTTTTAATATATTTTTTAGCCTGCTGGTTTTTAGATTCAAGAGAGATGAGTAGGAAACTTAAAATGAAAATGAATGCTAAAGTTTAAATTTTAACACCATCAAAATTTTTAGACAATAATAAATCTGTGATTTCAAAATGTCTTGTCTTGTTTTCTGTGGGTCATTATATTTTAAACCATGATATTTTACCTGATGAGAATTCAGCACTCTGGTTCTGTTTAAAGTACTTACAATGTGAATACAGATAAATCTCTTAATGGCTCAAAACTTATACTGCCAAGGGATTTACAAGAGGGATTTCAGCATTCAGTGTTAGGAGAACAGCCTGCTGAAAACTCATGCCAAGTTATAAACAATCCTTCCCAGAGGATATCAGTTTTCCATCATAATTCCCTTGTGATTTTCAGAAGTCAGTATGTGATCTAAATTTTGGTTGTGTGAATGAATTCATGTCTATTCTGGCTTGTTGGCTCCATTTTTCTTTCTCCTCTAACCTTCCTGGGTAAACTGTGTGAAAAAAAATTTAGGCTGGCAGCTCTCTTTTACTCTACCCAATACATTTCTCCAGCACTGATGCCCTGTCCTTGACACTCTACATGAAAATTTCAATGATTAGGCTTGCCTCCATGATTTGAATTTAGAAAGGGTTTGCTGGCCTTCCAGATAGTTGGACATCTACATGCACAAAATTGGGCTACAACTAGTGCTCTCCAAGGATACTTAAGAGATACAAGAAACCCTAATAAGTGAGGAAACAGAAAACAGAAAAAAAAACCCTCTTCAAAAAATAACTTGCAGGCAAAGACTGTAAACTGAGTAGTAATCCTTTTGTGTCCTACTGGATCATGCACTGTGAGGAACACAACATTTGGATGATTTCCCTCCATGTATAAACCAACTCCATTCTCTGCTCCTGTTTACGCTTAAAATAAAAAGATACTTCTCAGTTGATAAACCAGGAAACTTGTCCATTAGTTCCCTTACTGTTATAATAATGCTATCTTATGAAGTATGAAATTATTTCTACAGGAGCCAAACCATAAATACAGAAAAATGGTGTACATACAGTGACAACAAGCAATTATCAGAAGAAGAGGAGGAAAGTTGAAGACTTTTTCCACTCACTGAGTGCGACATCAGCACTTAGGAAGAAACTGGTTTCTGAACCACTGACATATCACAGGGTGCTCATTTCTATCTGAATTAGAGAAGTTCTGGTCCAAGTTGTTCTGCCTTCAAGTTCCCTCTACGGAAGGTTATGTTTGCAGTTCCAGGACTGCATGTCATGTTATTTTATTTCTGTCTTCACATAGTATTTGAAGGGAGACTTGTGACCAAATAATCATCTTAGCCCATCAGCCTATGATAGCATTTTTATTAATTCACTAGGCACATACACAAAAGCAAACAAACAAAATTAGGCACATCTAATTACACCCAACTTTTCCTGCTTCCTATGACGAAGCAGCGGCAGAAGACCCACAGCAACCAAACTGTCCCACACCTAATGGAAAGTCTGGTAAAGAATATGAAACATCTCATAAATAAGAATTACTGTGTCATGCTCCAGACTGTTGCTATTTGGCTTGCAATTTTTGACGCATCTCAAGAAAAAAAATCATGATAACACATAAGGCAAAGTATTCCTCTCAGGTAAAAATCTCATAAACAATTATGATCTGTGTCATGGTTTAGACAGAGAAATATAAGAGGGAGGGATCACTCCCAAATTATGGTCATTGGCAAAACTGACTCTACTTGGGGGAAAAAAAAAAGAATCAGTTTATTTTGTTACCAATGAAATCAGAGTAGGATAATGAGAAACACAACCAAGTATCAAAAATACCTCTCTGCCTCATCTCCCTTCTTCCTGGGCTGAACCTTACTTCTGGTTTCTCTACCTCCTGTGCCAGTGGCAGAGGGGAACAGGGAATGGGAGTGGCAATCAATTTGTTACATGTTGTTTGTGCTGCTCCTTCCTCTTCAGGTTGAGAATCATAGAATTGTAGAATGGTTTGGGCTGGAAGAGACCATCAAAGCTCATCTAGTCCAAGTGCCCTGCAGTGAACAGGAACATCCTTCATCAGATCAGGTTGCTTAAAGCCCCATCAAGCCTGACTTCGAATATCTCTAAGCATGGCACCTGAACTACATCCCTGGGCAACCTGTTCTAGTGTTCCATTACACTCATGGTAAAGAACTTCTTCCTAACGTCCAACCTTAATCTACCCTTCTCTAATTTAAAACCATTGTCTTATCACTACAGGCCTTTGTAAACAGTCTCTTTCCAGCATTCTCATAGCTCCTATTATGTCTCTTCTCTTCTCTTCTCTTCTCTTCTCTTCTCTTCTCTTCTCTTCTCTTCTCTTCTCTTCTCTTCTCTTCTCTTCTCTTCTCTTCTCTTCTCTTCTCTTCTCTTCTCTTCTCTTCTCTTCTCTTCTCTTCTCTTTTCTCTTCTCGTCTCTTTTCTCTTCTCTTCTCTTTTCTCTTCTCTTCCCTTCCCTTCCCTTCCCTTCTCTTCTCTTCTCTTCTCTTCTCTTCTCTTCTCTTCTCTTCTCTTCTCTTCTCTTCTCTTCTCTTCTCTTCTCTTCTCTTCTCTTCCCTTCCCTTCCCTTCCCTTCCCTTCCCTTCCCTTCCCTTCCCTTCCCTTCCCTTCCCTTCCCTTCCCTTCCCTTCCCTTCCCTTCCCTTCCCTTCCCTTCCCTTCCCTTCCCTTCCCTTCCCTTCCCTTCCCTTCCCTTCCCTTCCCTTCCCTTCCCTTCCCTTCCCTTCCCTTCTCTTCTCTTCTCTTCTCTTCTCTTCTCTTCTCTTCTCTTCTCTTCTCTTCTCTTCTCTTCTCTTCTCTTCTCTTCTCTTCTCTTCTCTTCTCTTCTCTTCTCTTCTCTTCTCTTCTCTTCTCCTTTCTCTTCTCTTCTCTTCTTCTCTTCTCTCCAGGTTGAACAACCAGGGCTCTGTCAGCCTGTCCTTGTAGGAGAGGTGTTCCAGCCCCCTGATCATTTTCATGGCCTTCCCCTGGACCTGCTCCAGCAGGTCCATGTCCTTCTTGTGTTAAGGGCACCAGAGCAGTACTCCAGGTGAGGTCTCAGCAGAGCAAAGTGGCAGAATCACCTCTTTAGATCTGCTGACCACTCTTCTTTTGATGTAGCCTTTTGATGCAGTGTTGTCATACAGCTTGAATTACTTGACTTGGTTCCTTTAAGTAAATGTTTTCAGAATTTTACTTAGAAAAACATCTCAGAATGTTTTGATGGTTAATTTAACCTCCTCACAGAAAGGAATTCAGGAAAAGGAAAGACTTAAGATTCTGTCTTTAGAAAGGAACATTTCCCTTTTTTATTATAGAATAATAGACTTTTAGAAACAAATTTTATTACGCAGTTACTATTTCTACTTCTTGCTTAGGCAAAGCCCTATGTCTGTTTGTTGTCTTTCCTTCCAGAAAACACCTTTTTTTGCCATGAGATCATACCTAATACCAAACATGCAGTTGAAACTCCCTCAACAGGAAGTCCATTAATGGAGATTAAAAATATTTTAATTGGTTTCCATGAGTGGACCATCCATCACAATACTTTTTAGTCTTTTTAGTAGCTTAAGTCCTTATTATTTCCAAAGCCAATAGTCTTCCTCAGGGGCCTTCCACTTCCACTCAGTATGCATGTACCATGGAGGCAGATGTTATCTGAGAAATAGTACACCATGCTCTCATTCTGTATTGTTTTTTGAAAAAAAAAAAAAATCCAATTTACAACTCATATAAACTTAGTCTTGAAAAGCTGAGTGAAAACCTTACATATTTATGACTTCCATTCAGCAGAGTTTAACCCTGATGCCACTCATCAGGTCAACTCCTTTCTCATCATGGATTCAGAAAGTCACTTAAGCACAATCTTATCTATCTTTAATAACATTGTTTTGAAGGTTTTGGGGTGTAATATTCCAGCAGGTTCTAAAAATATTCAAGTACTTGGGTGCTTTGCTGAATGAGGTGACAGAAGCAAGAAATACAGGCATGCTACTTAAGTGGCAAAAAAAGTCAAGCAAGAGTTAGCTATCATCCTTACTCCTACATGTATAGCAATATTGGGAATACAAAACGTGACACCTTGGGATTTACCACAACCAGATGCCAGTCACAAATGCTGCAACAGAACTTGAGATTTCTATCAGCATACAGCTGATATTGTGTCTCTCTCTCCATAACAAATAATAAATGCACCTTAAGCCTACTAAATGTACAGGGTTATCTTACATGACCTGAGTCTCAGTATAATGGAAAGCATTTCAAATTTCTTTTTTTTTTTCCTAGTAGTTTACTTAAGTCCAAACACAATATGTTATAATACAATCTAATGATTATACAGTCATTCATGTTATTGGCATGCTGCTTCAAATATAGTGAATATTAACTATTCTGACTCACCGAATCATCATGGATTTCGAACTTGAAGTCAAATAAAGAAAATATTTTACAGGATATCATGAAATTGGTTTTATTACACAACATATTCTTAAATCACAAAAAGAGAAAGTGTAACACACAATTTTATTCTTTATGTCTGTTTATTTTAAGACAGATACCTATCTGTATCTGTTCTGTGCATATGTCTAAAATAGCTATGCTTCTGTGCAGAATGAACCACAGGGTTAGTCTTTGCAAGTGCAGTTGTTCAAGAAAAGGAAGATATAATTTTGCAAACATTGGATTTTGTTGTTTATTTTAAAAATATTTATTCATATTTGGAAAATGACATTGTGTTATTGAGTCTCCTAATCTCCAGTGCCATACATCAATAACATCCTAAGAACTAGAGGCTGTCTGTCAGTCATCCTGCTGTTTCCTGCCATAACTTAAACAGATGCCTTAAAGAAGGGCCCACTTCAAGAGAGAAATCACTGTATACAGGACAAAAGAAGCACATTTGCAAGTCTGGTTCTAGGAACATAAATCATACAGCATCAACATCTTGAGTACAATAAATGCCACCTCAGTAAAATCTGCTGTGATCTAACTACACTTTCTAGACATTATGACAGAACCATCAAGTGCTAAACACTTCAATGCTGCAAGCCCTGAACATTGTTGTAGTAGCAAACCACACCCAGAATTAATGTTTTTTGCTTTTACATTAAATTAGAGGATAATGATGATTTTTGATATGATTGCTGCTAGAAACTGTGCACCAAGTAGATAAGATACGTAAAAAATGGGCAAGGTTTTAAGTCCATAAAGGCACATTTTGTGGATCTGAATTTTGATTGCAGAAAAATTAAAATTACCATATCATTTAGATTTACAAATATACATTTTTTGTGTGCAATTAAAATACAACTTTCTAATTATAAGAGTAAAAAAATATGGCACAGAAGCTTTTCCCAAATACTTTAAGAATTCAGTAATAACAGCAGTGCATGCTGATGGGCAGAATTGGATTACTGAAATCAGGTGTTTTTCCCAAAGCCTGTCTCCCTGAAACTTTATTTCAGGAACTGAAGCATCACTTCCCAAGAACTGTAATTTTAAGTTGTAATAAGCATTCAAATTGTAAATATGATTTCTGGAAAAAGCTTTTTTAAATGTTGCTTCAAACATTTGCTTTTTTCACACTTAATCACAGTTAAAGCAAAAGCCACTAAATTCAGCTTCTGTATGGTTATATCATTGCACTTCCTCCATGAGTAACAATCAGCAATAAAGAAGCAAAACCAGTAGAAGTGTAAAGTGAGAATATTAAGGCCTATAATTTATTTCACCATTATTCAAGATCTACAAAATTTTAAAGTTTTTAAGAGTTATTGTCTGTAGTAATTTAAAATAGATTCTTCTATTCCCTCAAACGATCTTCAGTCAAATTGCGTCTCATATTACACTGCTAGTATCAACACTCAGTAAACAATGCCTGCTTGAATATCTCATCCTTCCTGGCCACTTAGGTTTTGGATATGCTTAGTTAAGTTACCTCTGACATCCACATCAGGATACGCTCACTACTATTTGTTCTGACCCCCTTTTACAGACGTAAAAGCTGACATCTTTCAAAGCCAGCAACATCTGTCGCAAAACAGGGTGCCATCACTTTTTGAGTTTGTACAAATTCCCGGAAGGGGACAGTTGGTGCTTTCAAGTGAATATTCCATGCTCATAAGATTTGTAACATGGCTCCCCAGGGAGCTTGAGGAGAGCATGGTGCCATACCCTATTTAGCTAGCTGACTGGGAAACCATCAAAGCCCACCAGGTTCATAGCAGGGCCTAGATCTTGGCCTCCTACACCCCAAAGCAACATCCCAGCCATCTAGTGTTAATTTCTCCAAGATGTGTCTCACTTGATTTCTCCTGACTGAAATTCCTCCATTGCTGAAATTCTTCCATGGACAGGTACAATATGATCTTCCTCACTTCACTGTCAGTGCCCCAGTGACTGTAGGCACTGTTCCTTTCTGCAGAATGGCATAGCATACAGTCACCTTCCCCTCTTCCTGACCAAGTGTCTGGATTATTAACCCCAGGGCAGTATTCTCTCTTGGCTTTTGTGGAACCTGTTTTAAGGCTTCACTTTAAAACCAGAACTCCAATCTGAGTTACTGTGCGGGACAGAGGGCCACCAAAGCCATACAACAGTGTCATCCCCAGCACTGCCATCTTATATGTTTATTATCCCATGCCACACAGCAACCCTTTCAGAGGGTCACCTCGGTCATACAGCTAAAGGGACACCTAATTTAAGATTCTTATGAAGCTTTAAATATAAGGGAATGATGGTGATATCAAGGCCTTGGAAAAGCCACCAGAAAACACAGATTTAGGTAGCTGCAAAAGAAGTGAGGTAATTAAATGTGGTGCTGAAAGAAGCAATTTGGTGTCCATTTGTGGACTGAGTTCTCAGAGCACTGATCCAAATAAAGTATTTATTTTTGCAGTTTAAGATTACGCTAATCTAGCACAGTGCCCCCAAAACCAACCAGATTCATCACGTACTCACATCTGGATATATGTTGTCTAAGCTCTATGCAGAGTCAGGATCAAGAGAAACAAATGTTGCTGACAAGTAAAAAAAGTTCAAAACCAAGTACAAAGCTATTATTACATTAAAAGAATATTAAAAAAACCCCACCAACAAACAAAATACGCTTAGGGCGTGTTAAAGAGAGTGACTGGACAATAGTTTTTTGCATTAAGTACTGAAAGTTCAATTCTTTTGGTGATTAGTGGTGCAAAGAACTGTTCATTTGCCAGTTCTGCTCGAACTTAATTTCTCAGATCAATCACCATGATACCATGTTACAAAAATCCCAGGAGAAGGCAAGATTTTTCACATTTAGCAACGTTTCTGTTTGTGCCCTCACAAGAATTTCTGGCAAATTTGTTTTATGGTTTGGAGTTATTACAGGTTATTAGTTGATTAGGTACACAGTACATTCATTTTTATTGTGTCTTCTGCAAATGTTAGTTTTTTTCTAAACATTCCCACTCAGAAACAAAGAAAAACCCCAAGGCAATAAAGGTTGGACAGTAGGAAAATATATTTTTAGGAGATTTTTTGGATAGGAAAAAACAGACCTGATCCAGAGTTGACTAATCACTATTAAAACCCTCTTGCAGCTATTTATCAGTGTTTTAAACCTGCACCAAGCAATGTATGTTTGATAGCTGATTATTAAAAAAATCTTGGTTTTCCAGGTTAGTCATAAAACCATTTTAATGTATTCATCCTGTTTGCTTATATAGTCAGTTTTTATTATTGCCATCGTAGAAGGAAACTAGTTTATCTATGAGTACAGATGTAGTCATTTACAGAGATGGCAAACCAGGAAATAACTGCTTACCAAAGTGCTTTCTTTAGTTTGTTCTCTTTTAAATAATTCCCTTCTGAATTTATAGGTGTAATCACGAGTTACTGCTGGGACTACATTACAAAAATCCAGTAGTGCATCACCTACATAATCACAGTTACTCCCTACTAATCACTGGCTATTTTTGTGGGGCTTTTTGTTGGTGGCTTTTTGTTTTGGTTTGGCTTTTTGTTTGTTTTTGTTGTTTTCACTTGGGGTTGTTCGGTTTGGGTTTATTTAGTTGGTTGGATTGGGTTTTTTAAGAACTAAGTTATTCTAAACCTACCTTTTTCTTTTACTCACTCAAAAAACCCTGCCCTTAATGATCTAGCAAACAACAACAGTGATGTGTAACAGTGCTGGAAATGTGCAATTTATCTTTTATCTGCTTTAAAGCTTACTTTTCCATAACCTGCTAGAACAGGGACAACTGTTACAATACAATTAAGTCTCTTGCTAATCAGTTTGTTAGTTTGTCTGCTAAGATCATATATAGACAAGTTAAACAGGCAATTACCATGGAGAACATTTACTAAACAAAGATATAATTAATAATAAAGGAAACCAAGTTCCCAGCTACTTAAATACAATAGTTATCAATTATCATGTGGCCCCAAGCTATTTATGTAGTGTATATAATTTACAGTTCTATATGATCTCAGCTGTATTCCATGAAGCCTCCAGAGTTATCTTTTACATAACTTTAAACTCCGGTATGTTGGTTGTGAAGATTTCTTCTGGATTCTCATCAAAGTCTCTCCATTATAATGCAAATAAATGCAATCTTGTATGAGGAGTTACAATTTTTAAACACCAGCATATAGCAAATGCCAGAATAACAGCAGGCAACTGAATTATGTCTGGATTGACAGACCTGGTTTTGTCACTTGTCATATACAATCAACATCCAGCTGTCCAATAAGCAATTTGGAGGTAGCCAACCCTGTCTACCTACACCTTGTTCATTTAAAAATCTTATTCAGGGGTCTGTTTTCATCACCAGGCAGTTTTACAAGCCACTTGCCAAACTGCTATGTAATTTAAACTCTTATTACACACTTCGTATCGCTTCTTTGGAAAATTAGATATTTTATGTAATGTAAACCCAAACATCTTCCCTGTTAAAGATCACAGAATCATCACAGATCCACAGGCCATGCAATGCCTTCAACATTTATGAGCTTAGTCTGAGAGAGGGACTATATAATACTAAGCTGCTGGTAATACTAGTCACACAACATTTTTCCAACAGTACAATCCACAGCTCCAAGATTATCACTTGCATCCACACCTTCATTTCTGACCACACTTCTTTCAAATGGTTCCAAAAAGTCATAAGCCTTCTCCTGGAAGCTTTCCAAATTTAGAAGCCAGGCTACTGACAGGGTTGTGTGTTTTCAGTGACAAAGACCAGACATTTTCAAAACAGATCTGTTCCTATTTACCTGATGACATAAGGCAATATAAGTACTCTGGTGCAGAAGGCAAAACCACAGCATCCACACAGGGCAGACCCACTGGCATTGCTCACCTTTTTCTGCCAACATACTCAAGGTCTCTCTTTATCTCTTTTACTTCCCTGGGCTACAGAGCTCCTATTGCAGTTCCCAGCACCTTAAGTCCTTTATTAAGCTGCATTTATTCTGGTTTTACATCTTCTGTCTGCCTTACCTTAAAAGTGCCTTAAGCCACACCTTAAAAGAAAACACCAGTGGGTGACTTATTCTACCTCCAACTAACTCCATATCTTTGTCCTTAGTAATTCAGCCATATCAAATAGTCTTGTTTGGCCTAGTTTAAAAAGGATCATGTGAAAAACTAAATTACTGATTCTCCACAAATGCCTATACAAGTCATTCTAAAAAGCATTGTCTAAATTAAATGCAGCATCAGTGGGTTATCTGGTAACCCATAATGCTTCTCATGTAATTTTCTAAGATGAGTCAAGTTGGTAATTGCCATTAACCATATAATGGCTTCACTGTGTGCTAGACACACTATGTGCTGGACAACTGCTGTCAATTGTACATCATAACGGAAACTAACCTTCAGATCAAGGTAAATACATAGAAGTTCAAATTCTAATCCTCAGAAACACACACCCAACTAAAAGTTGTAACAGGATCTTTGGCCTCTGTGGCACACCACAAATGGCAGACTTGAAATTATCTGGGTGTAATGATTGTAGCAGTGGCTCCTTGCAAGCATGGTCTGAGTCTATAATTGAATTATGATAATTGTCAGGTCTCTTATTTTGTGGGAACTTTGTGGTTTAAAGCTATGTCTTGTAAGGAAAATTCCTGAGTAATAATGAATGAACAAATAGAAGAAGAAATAAAAATAATAACTAAACCTCGATATTTTTGCATATTTTTAATAATTTTTTCCAAAAAGAAGTCTAAATAACATGCAAAGGAATAGGATGAAAGAATTGCAAATCTCAAAATTTCCAACAAATGATTGCTAAATTTCTAATAATGATCTCCTACTGTATCCAGAAATCTGTCCCTGGCAATGCACAAGACTCGTTCACCAAACCACAGAAGTTTGGGATGAAAAAAACTAACTGCTTCCCACAGCACCCACAGATGCCTGGTCCTTTGCCACTGATGTCTACCATGTGAGGATTAGAGCCAGTACCAAGATGGCTGCTTTAAGTCACCCACGTTTTCTGTTTTTCTGGGAAGCCACTGCTTGCACCAGGGGGCACCATTAAACATGAGTGACAATGGCAGCATCCATGGGAGCAATCATAGAGGTGAGGAGGTGAGGTGAGCTGAGGTAGCAGACGCTTTCCCCCAAAACAATGTTCCACATAGTGATGAGAAAATATTCTGGCAAGTAAAGAACAAAGAATTGACAATAACTAAGACAGCCCAGTACAGTCCAAAATCACAACATAATGGCAAATCTGGGAAATCTGTAATTGTGAAGATTGCAAATGAATGTTGTGATCACATACCTGTCAGCATGCTTCACCTGTGGCCATGGGTGCAAATAGTGTAATACAGCAGATTTGGAATGATCATGATGGTAATTAACTCATGAAGGAGGCAAAGAAATGGTGCACAGACAAATCACTGACATATGTATTGTGGATTGTGTTTACCTACTTGGAGGTCTTTGATATAAAATTCCAGCAGAATTTCTGCTACTAGTCTTGGAAGACAGATGTAGAGGTGGCTGCTGAGAGTCTGCTGTTGCTGATATTCACATTAGTCAAAGATAGTACACGCTAATCCCCAGAGTTAGAGCGAGCTATTCCTTGATAATCGAGCATAAAAGTGGCTTAGACATTTAGATGCAATCAATTCACGTGGGAGCTGCCACTTTGAATTAGGTCCATATTCCCTCTTGATAAATAAAGTGAATATCCAGTACGTTGCAATTTTCCTATCCACAGCATGATCTTAGAGCTTTTCTTTTTTTATTGCAGAGCACCAAACACCAATCCTGTCCAAAAAAGCTATTTCTACCTTTGTATGTGTGCAAAAAACTCTAAAGGCATGGCCCTTGTATCTACCCTCCCCTTTATTTCTTTTGAGTAGCATTTAGGTCAGAAACTTTGATCTTTTGGTTGAAAAGCATGTAAAACTAACCTTGTCTGTAGCCAACTGTGTTGATCAGCAGCACATTTTTATCTGGAGGTATGTTTAAAATGAATACTTCATTGGTTTACTAAAAGCAACTTAGTAATAGAAGGCATTCCTTAGCCTATTGAAATATCTCTCAATTCTAGATTCCTTTTAGAGACACAAGCTTTTCAGCAGTTAGTTATATCAAATGTATCATATTTATCTACCTCTATGATGGAACTGGTTTTATAATTTTGCTTTCCCAAAGTTTCTATTTATTATTTCTGTTTGTAATTTTATGCGTTCTTCCATGCCTTTGGGTTTTTCCCTTAAAAAAAAAAAAAAAAAAAAAAAAGCCTATGATAAAACTGTTTTCTTTAAAAAAAAAATACTTTATTTATGGGTTATGGGTTTTTTTCTTCAGGAAAAACCTTTTCTTGAGTTTGTCAAAGATTAGCTTTCAATTTCTATGAAAGATTGTGAAGAGGGAAACTCTGGTTCCACTAAAACAAGCTGAAGTTTACTACGTGATAGCAATGGTGGTAACATTTTACTTAGAGATCTTAGCCACTGCTGGATGAATGTTATTTGCATAACAGACTCCAATATCAGTCATGAAGTGCAGATATGAAATGTCCTTGGTATTACTTCACACAGACTAGTTATTTTTTGTACCTACTGTAATTCTTTTGTGTTGAAGGTTTCAATTCTATTTTCCACTAGAATAATAAGTTTAAAAAATCCCTGAAAAAGAAAATGCATTTTTAAATCATATATGCTGTTAGCTAATCTCTTTTGTAATGAAGCAAAAGCAAGAACATGAAAATCAGAATCAGTTAAAATGTTGCTCTGCAATCACCTCAAAGGAATGATGGGCATGCTATTAATTCAGAATGGAAGTTTTCTCAGTCTGAAACTCTTTTGAGCTTGAAACTTATAGTTTCTGACACTGATCCACAGGATATCACCTTCTCTCAAGTAATATTTTGAGGATGAATGGGCAGTCACATTCATTGATGCTATTATTCACTTTACAAAACCAAAAAGCTTATGCAGATAACACTTTGTTCTATTTCCAGTGCATATTGTCTCAGCAGGAGGATAACTACAAGATATAATCTAAAAATACCTTGGTCATTCATTTTTTTAAAAAATATTATGTTCTTCACATCAGTAACACTGACTGGTATTTCTGTGTCACAGGCAATGGCAGAAATACCAGAAGCTCTAAACAGTACAGACTGAGAAAGGGCAAGGAGTTCAGTTCTGAATGGGCTTATTTTCTTCTACTTGTAAATCAAATGTTTGTTCTTTTGAATTACAAGTTCCAAAATTTGCCAGGCCAACAATCAGTCCTCATGTGGATCTAAAGATCTTGTTCCATATGAAGAAGCTGGGGGGGGGGGGGGGAAAAAAAGAAAAAGGAAAAGTTTAAAAAATAGAGTTTGCTAATTGTGTAGCAGGTTATTCACGGAGCAGGATGCTTCTGTCCATAATGCATTGTGTATTGACCCTGCTTCCTGTTGGTAACTTGGCAATATACTCAGTCTAAACAATACAAGAAATTAGTTAAGCTTCAATGTTTCAAAAATTTTTAAATATGTTGGCTTGGAATGGAACATTTTTTAATGAGATCATTGTGAAAGCCAAATATTTTTTCCAAAAAACAATCTCTGAAGACAGTCAGAGGATTTGTTTTCATATAAAGTTCTATATCAAACACAAGATATTGCTTAATAGAGGATATTAAAATCCACTAGTATGCTAGGACTACAAGGAAATGTACATTTGTAGTTGTTCTTATAAATTAACTTAATAAATTAAAATGCAGTAAATTCCATGAACTGCACTGGCTTTGTCCTAAGCAACAATAAAATACCATGTAGAGATATCATCCCTGTGGGATTCTGAGGCATACGAACTGTTCTCCTTGATTAAGTTGTAATCTCACAGAGAAAGAACAAAGAAATAATTCAGATGTAGTTTCTGAAGGTACCTATATTATGTTTAATTTCTAATTCCCGGTGGAGACCTCTTGCTACAGGAAAACTTCATCTAGCAGAGCTTATAGAGAGATTTTTAATAAATATATTAGAATAAATGTATATTTTAAAGTTTTCAGAGGTCATAAAGTCACAGAATGACTGAGGCTAGGAGTGAGCTCTGGAAATCATCTGGTCCATACTTCTGCTTCAAGCAGGGTCATCTAGCTCAGCTTGCCCAGGACTACATCCAGACAACTTTTGAATATCTCCAAGGAGGGAGTTTCCCACATCTGTGGGCAATCTGTACCAGTGTTTGGTAACTCCCGCAGTGAAAAAGCACTTCTTGAGGTTCATACAGAGCCTACTGTGTTTCAATTTGTGTCAGCTGCATTTTGTTACGACACTGGGCACCACTGAAAAGAGCCTAGCTTTATCATCTTTACTCTTTGCCTTCAGCTATTTGTATGCATTGATAATATCCCCCTCTTAGCATTCTCTTCTCTGGGCTGAACAGTCACAGCTCTCTCAACCTTTCCTTATATGACAGATGTCCCTGTGACTTACATATCTCAGTGACCGTTTAGTGGATTCTTTCCCATAGCTTCATATCTCTGAACACAGTATACTGTGTCCCAGAACTAGACACAGTACTCAAGTGTGACCTCACCAGTTCTTATTTGACAAAAAAAGATCACCTGACCTGCTGGCAGCACACCTCTTAATGCAGCTAAGGATACCATTAGATTTGTTTGCTGCAGGAGCACATCACTGGCTCATGGTCTACATGGTGTCCACTAGGATTCTCAGGGGTTTTTCTTTAAAGTTGCTTTCCAGCTGGGCAGCCTTCAGCATTTATTGATGCATAGGGCTGTTCCTCACCAGGCACAGGATTTGGCAAGTTCCTTTGCTTGAACTTCAAGAGATTTCTAGCATCACATAACAGCCTGATGAGGCTGAATGGCAGCACAACCATCTGGTGTATCAATAATTCCTCCTAGTTTTATGTTATCAACCAGCTTGTAGAGGGTACATCCTGACCCATCACTCAGATTATTCATACGCTGAATTATACTATGCTTAGTATAGACCCCCAGGTGAGGGAGCACATCTGAACTCTGTGAAGGTTGTCACAAAGTGACCATGGATCAACTGCCTAAACAAGAAAGTCACTTGCTCTGAGCTCAGCCTATAAGAATGAAGAGAAATAAACTTTTTCACGGAGCAATCAACCATCTAAATTAAGTACCCCGGGTGAATCATGATAGCATAAACCTCAGGGCTTTATGCTCTTTATTGAGGCAATGACTACAAGTACTAACAACAGGTAGCACGAATGTCCCCCCTATTCATATAACTGAAAAATGGATGTTAATTGGTGGAGAGGACTGATGACTGCAATGCAGCCAACCATCAAAAAAAAAAAGTTTTGAACAGATATTGTGTATAACACATGTATGTGTGTGTGAGATGTGTATGTATGTGTACGAGATGTGAAAGAACTGAAACAGCTACTGCAGTCCAGTCACAACAGAGCTGCCTGAAGCAGGGTTCCTACTGTGGAGTTTCTATGCATGTTTCAGCGGGTTCTTTGGGGTTCAGGAATTAGCATGCATATCACGGGTACTGTCCGGGTACAGTTTCCTTTTATTAAAAGGCAAGAGGTTATATAAAATTGTAGCAAGGCACAAACACAAAGGCACACATCACTCACCCTAGCCACCTAATCAAAACAGCTCCAGAGATCTGAAAATGGCAGAGTTGATCGGCACCCATTCCAGCAGGCGTCCCTGCAGGAACAATGTAGGATTGGTGTAGCTACGCCCACCACCAGAGATTCTGGTTTACATAGGGTCGGTGTCCTATGATGTCGGGCAAGGATGTCCCAAGAGGCTCCTCCCTATTGTGCAACACATTGCATAATGCTCGTTCCCTATTGCCCATGTGCCCAACCCACTCGGAAGGTCACCCAACCCCTGACTAGCAATAGCTTTCCTCCCTTTCATCTTCTTCTGGGGCTGCTTGAGTTGTTAGCAAATTCCTAGTTCCTACTTTGTTTATAAAACAGGAACTTGCAGACTCTCTTTTTCACAGTTTCATCCTTGCTTATCAGCCAGCTGGACACATCTGGTCAAACACGAATTAATCGACTCTTCTCACAGTACACAACCTAGTTAATTCAGCTGTGAGCAGAGAAGGACTAAATAATCACCTTTACTGAGCTCATATATTTGGTTAGTATTTATTACATGTTTAAAGGGATAATATTATTAGAAGGTTGTGTCAAGTGACACTCGGTATTCAGGGACATCACTCCTTGTCAAGGTTTCTCGTTTATGTAGCAATGGAGAAAGGCTTTTGATCTGTAGCCGCCTTTGTTCTAAGCACTTTATCTGTTGCTTCTGCACCAAATGTTAGTGGTCTAAGCTTACTCTGAAGTTAGGATATAGTCCTTCTTCCAGCTGTTTAATAACAGCTGAACTCTTTCCAATATAAGGGTGCTCATCAGCTTAGGAAATATGACACACATATGACATAAATATGAAAAATACTTTTTTTTTTTAAAGGAAACATGTACCAGGATTTAAAAAGAACCATTTGTGGATGGATTTTGGCATCAACAAATAATCTGGGGACAATTCTGGCACCAAGGTGAATGTCCAGTAATTTCAACATTGTAAAAGAGTATTGCCTTGACAAGATTTTTTCAGTCACTTCCAGATGTCTTTTTTGACAACAGATATCTAAACCTAACATTATCATCTCAAGACCTAAACTGATAATATTCATGTCTTCTTCCCAAAATACATTCTAGTCTCTCTCACATGAGTGCATTTAAAAAATAGAGATCACACTGGCTCAGTTCAGAAGGGAGACAGAGGGTGGAGGTACCCACGATTTCTGTGTTGGGCTGTTACTTGGGTGCTCAGATATGAACTTGGATCTGTATGCCTTCCCAGTTCACACTGCCTGTACATTGGACCTGGCTCTAATTCAACCCAAGAGCAAAGCTTCAGGTAAAAGACCATTGGTAAGAGCAGGGGAACTGTCTGGATTTTCCTGGTAAAATTATCACTGGTGATGTAACCGATAATGGTGATATTCAAATGTTCACCTTTATGTCTCAAGTTTAACAGTCCAGTGCAAAGGATGGGACTGGTTATGACTTTCAGAGTCACTGTTTTACATTGTCTGTAGACTCATTAAACCAACAATTGCATTGAGTGTGTTTAGGTCACGCTTTAAAGGTCACCTGCTACCAAAAGGACTGAAGAGCACATGCGTGAAACCTCATTTTATCACTCACTTTTCCAAATTGCCTTAGCTAAGATAACCTCCTATTGTGTCTGTTGCTTCTCACTATAAATTGCTGTTTTTACAAATGTTTAAGTACACTGCACATACTTCATTGTTCCTTTTATTTTGCATTATGTATAATGAAAAAAGTCCATGCTACAGTTAAAAATATGCTATTGCACAACCTTTTAATTTCTGATTCAAACTTTTATTTATGCAAAAAACATATCCAGTCCCACAGCATCTGGGTTGGCAATATTCTACTATGTATATGCTTTACAGATGCACAATAGCCTTGGCAAGAGAAGATGGGGAAAGAGACATTGTACAATGCAGTAACACAGATCACAAACTGCAAGGTAGCAGCATTGGCACCAGCGAGCTCTGTGGCTATGTGGTGTTTTTTAGAGGAAAACACAAGGTTCCCGGAGACAGGGAGCCCAAGAAAGAAAGGAGAGACCCGACACAACTCAGCATCTCTCACGTGTGTCCCTGAGAGGACAACGTGGCTGTGGACATTGCCAGGGAAACCTCCGGAGATTGAAATGCGATGAAACCGGAAGTGGTGCTCAGACCATGACTGGCAAGGTAGCAGATTTCCCACTCATTGGAATGCAGCAAGCGGGGTGCATGAGGGGAAGGACGTGGTCAGAAAGCTGGGACTGTGTGGCCATTGGTGCAGGCATGTTTGGGTTTTTGGTTTTCTGTGTATGGCAAACAGGAGCAGGCAAAGAGGTAGAGATGGAAACCACTCGGGCAAAAGTGGTAACCTATTCTAAAAAGGATGCAGCAGCCCAGATAACCCTGCCACACAGGCATGAAGCTCTCCAGGTCTCTGGCTGCAGGGAATGTCACAGCCTGTCTCCAATACTGGATGAGTACTACGTCCAGCTCTGGGCCCCTGAATTTAAGAAGGATATTGAGATACTTGAACGTGTCCAGAAAAGGGCAACAAGGCTGGTGAGAGGCCTTGAGCACAAGCCCTATGAGGAGATGCTGAAGGAGCTGGGATTGTTTAGCCTGGAGAAGAGGAGGCTCAGGGGTGATCTCATTGCTGTCTCATACCTGAAGGGATGTTGTAGCCAGGAGGGGGTTGTTCTCTTCTCCCAGGCAACCAGCACCAGAACAAGAGGACACAGTCTCAAGCTGCACCAGGGGAGGTTTAGGCTCAAGGTGAAGAGAAAGTTCTTCACAGAGAGAGTTGTTAGATGTTGGAATGTGCTGCCCAGGGAGGTGGTGGAGTCACCATCCCTGGAGGTGTTCAAGAGGGGATTGGACGTGGCACTTGGTGCCATGGTTTAGTAGTCATGAGGTCTTGAGTGACAGGTTGGACTTTGATGATCTTTGAGGTCTTTTCCAACCTTATTGATTCTGTGATTCTGTGATAGCATTAACAACAGGTGTGCAAGGTGTGAAGAAGTAGATGACCTGCTCAGCACAGTGGCTGAGCTATAAAATGTCATTTTAAGGTTACAAAGTAACAGAGACTCTGAGGAGGAGATAGATTGGTGGAGTCATACTCTACCATCACTAAGGCAGGTACATCAGGAAACACAGGAAGAAAAAGGATCTTCTGCCCTCCTGCCATCAGGCTAGCAAAATCAAAAAAGAAGATGAGGGAAGGTAGAAGCAGGTTCCCGCTTGTTGTTGCAGGCATCCCCCCTCCCTTCCTACACTTCCCCCTCCAGATATGTTTACAGAATAGGCATGAGGCTCTGGAGGTAGAGGGGAATGAAGATAAAGACAAGGATCCATC
This sequence comes from Indicator indicator, assembly GCF_027791375.1. Taxonomy (NCBI): domain Eukaryota; kingdom Metazoa; phylum Chordata; class Aves; order Piciformes; family Indicatoridae; genus Indicator; species Indicator indicator. The sequence continues at coordinate 38,830,320 of NC_072011.1, forward strand.
CAGTGAATCACCCAGGGATTTTCACTCACACCCATACCTTAGGAGTTCTTGAACACGGAAGAAAAGGAGGGTAATTGTAGTAGGTGACTCTCTTCTGAAAGGAACAGAGGGGCCTGTTTGTTGGGCAGATTCATCCCACAGGGAATGTTCAGGTGTGCAGGTGATGTTTTCATCAATCCCTCAAGCAGTAAGGAAAAACACTGAAAGAGGGTGGAAAACATATCTGATTAACACATGGCCCAGAGACTGGTGCCACCACTGGAATTTTGGGTTCTTTGATCATGGGGAAGTTTATATGGCACCTGGTCTGCTGGTGGCAGCAGGAGTACATCTTTCTCAAAGTGGGAAAAGGATCCTTGCACAGGGGTTGGCAGGGCTTGTCGAAAGAGCTTTAAACTAGGCTCAAAAGGGGAAGTAGATAAAACCAGACTCACTAGAGAAGAGCCTAAAGATGGCCTTAAATCTGCTGTCCCACTTAAGAGAGATAATGGGTATATGTGACAACAGAAACACAGAGCTTACTAATAGGATAGTAACCACAGAAGTGACCAGGAATGGTCAGATAACAAGAGTGAAATCTAATGGCTTCATTCCCCCTCCGAAATGCTTATACACCAATGCATGATGAGGAATAAACAGGAGGAACTAGAAACTGTTCTACACCAGGGGAACCATGATATAATTGCAATCATGGAAACATGGTGGGATGACTCATACTGTTGGAGTGTTGCAATGGATGGCTACAGGCTCTTCAGAAGGGATAGGCAAGGAAAGACAGGTGGAGGGGTAGCATTGTATATTAAGGAGTGCTTTGACTGCCTTGACTTCAATGTTAGATGTGCCAAGGTGGAATGTCCATAGATAAGGATAAAGGGGAAGACTGCCCAGGCTGATGTCCTTGTGTGAGACTGCTACAGACCACCTGACCAGGATAAAGACACCAATGAGACATTCTTTCAACAATTTGGGAATGTCTCGCATTGCCTAGACCTCGTTCTCACAGGGGACTTCAACTTCCCAGATGCCTGCTGGAAGTACAACACAGCAGAAAGGGGGCAGCCCAGGAGGTCTCTGGAATGTGTGGATAACAAATTCCTGTGGCAGCTGGTAAGCAAGCCTGACAGGGGCAATGTCCTGCTAGACCTACTGTTTGCAAACATGGAAAGGCTGGTGTCAGATATGGTAGCTGGAGGTTAGCTGGGGCACAGCGACCATGATATGATAGAATTTTCAATGTGTGGTGAAGATAGGGCTGTCAGCAAAACCTCTGCCTGGGACTTCCGAAGGGCTGACTTTGATCTATTCAGGATGCTGGTTTGGAGAGTTCCTTGGGAAGCAGCCCTCGAAAACAAAGGGGCCCAGGAAGGCTGGGCTTGCTTTAAGGATGAAGTTAGGAAGGCGCAGGAGCAGGCTGTCCCTGTGTGCTGAAAAACAAGCTGGCAGGGAAGAAGACCAGCCTGGTTGAGCAGGGAGCTTTTGCAAGAACTCAGGAAAAAAAAAAGAGTGCATCAGCTTTGGAAAAAGGTGAACCAGGAAGCATTTAAGGGTATAGTGAGGCCATGTAGAAAGAGAATTAGAGATGCAAAAGCTTAGATTGAGCTTAATCTGGCCAATTCTGTTAAGGATAATGAAAAATGTTTTTAATAAATACTTTAATAACAAAAGGAGGCCCAGGGGAAATCTCCATTCTTTATTGGATGAAGTGGGGAACAGAGTAATGGAAGACAAGGAAAAGACTGAGGTACTTAGCAGCTTCTTTGCCTCAGTCTTTAACAAAAATATTGGATATCCTCAGGGCAACTGGTCTCCTGAGTTGGTAGACAGGGGCAGGGAGCAGAATATCTCTCCTGAAATCCAAGAGGAAGTAGTTAGTGACCTGCTGTGCCACCTAGGGTGCTTAGGGAACTGGCACAGGACCTGGCTAAGCCACTCTCCATCATTTATCCCTGGTTCTGGCTAACTGGGGAAGTCCCAGATGACTGGAGGTTGGCCAATGTGACTCCCATCCACAAGAAGGGCTGAAAGGATGATCCAGAGAGCTATAGGCCTGTCAGCCTGACCTTTTTTGCCCATCAAGACTATGGAGCATCTCACCCTGAGTGCCACCAAGTGGCATGTACAAGACAACCAGGGGATCAGGCCCAGACAACATGGGTTTAGGAAAGGAAGGTCCTCCCAACCAATCTGATCTGATTCTATGACTGTGTAACCCACCTGGTACACAACGCAATTCAGTCTACCATTAGTAAATTTGCAGATGACAACCAAGCTGGGGGTGAGTGTTGATCTGCTGGAAGACAGAATCATAAAATTGTCAGGGTTGGAAGAGACCTCAAGGATCATTCAATTCCAACCACCCTGCCATGGACAGGGACACCTCCCACTAGATCAGGTTGCCCAGAGCCACATCCAGCCTGGCCTTAAAAACCTCCAGAGATGGGGCTTCCACCACCTCCCTCAGCAACCTGTTCCAGTGTCTCACCACTCTCATGGTGTCCTCATCGGAGAGGTGCTCCAGCCTTCTAATCATCCTCGTGTCCCTTCCTACACCCTTGTGTACCTTCCTGTAATAGGGGCTCCAGAACTGGATGCAGTACTCCAGGTGGGGTCTCACCAGAGCAGAGGGTGAGAATTACCACACTCAACCTGCTGGCTACATTTCTCTTGATGCAGCTCAGGATACGACTGGCTTTCTGGGCTGCAAGCTGTGGTAGTTTTAGGCTATGCCTAAAAACTTTTCCATAGATTTTGTACAGAAAGTGACAGAATGTACATGAATTACTGTTGGATGTAAAAAGGAAAATAATGATAAGGTCTAAATAATCCCATTGGTCTGATATCTAACATAAAGATATCTGTGTACACTAACTTGTTCTCTTTGCGGTTTCCTCACTCTAGCAGATACTAGCTGCTGCTTCTGCCGGCTTTGCTGACCTTGGCTGCATTACTTTGTTGTGGTTAAGTACTAACAGCAACTCTCCACCCTTCTCTCTTGTACCTTGTATGGGGGGGAAGGGAGCAGGGAGGGCGAAGTGGTTGGTAACCCCCCCTGGTTTTGTCCAGGGGGTTCTTGTGTTGTTTATAAATTGTAAATATCTGTAAATATTGTATATTTTGTACACATCCATTGCATTCCATATTTCTAGATCATAGTTTTGCTTGTAAGTATAGCTTCGTTTGCTTTCAACTGAGCTGGTCTGGCAATTTTATTTTGGGGGGAATTTCAACCCACGACACAAATGCACGCTGGTGGCTCATATTGAGCTTCTCATCCACCAGCACCCCAAAGTCCTTTTCTTCAGGGCTGCTCTCAAGCCCAGCTTGGGATTGTATCAGTGTTTGGAATTGCCCCAACCCAGATGCAGAACCTTGCACTTGGTCTTGTTGAACCTCAGGAGGTTGGTTTGGGCCCACCTCTCCAGCTTGTCAAGGTCCCTCTGGATGACAACCCTTGCCTCCAGCATGTCTGCTGCACCACACAGCTTGGTGTCATCAGCAAACTTGCTGAGGGTGCACTCAATGCCACTGTCCATGTAGCCAACAAAGATGTTAAGCAAGACTGGTCCCAGTACTGATCCCTGAGGGACTCCACTTGGACATGGAGCCATTGATAGCCACTCTCTGGATATTGCCATCAAGGCAGTTTTTAACCACTGAATGGTCCATCAATCAAAACCATATTTTACCATCTTGGAGACCAGGACGTGGTGCAGGACAGTGTCAAAGGCTTTGCTCAGGTCGAGGTAAATGACATCAGTTGCTCAGCCTTCTTCTGTTAATGTTGTGACCTTGTCATAGAAGGCCACCAGGTTTGTCAGGCAGGATTTGCCCTTGGTGAAGCCATGTCGATTGTACCAAATCACCTCTTTGATATTCTTCTGCCTCAGCAGTGCCTCCAGGAGGATCTGCTCCATGATCTTACTGGGCACAGAGGCAAGACTGACTGGCTTATAGTTCCCTGGGTCATCCCTCTTTTGCTTTTTGAAAATGGGAGTTATGTTTCCCCTTTTCCAGTCAGTGAGGACCTCTCCAGACTGCCATGACTTGAGGGGTTTAGCAACCTCCTCCACCAGTTCCCTCACAGCACTCGTGGGTGTATCTCATTGGGTCCCATGGACTTGAATACTTTCAGGTTCTTCAGATGGTCATGAACCTGATCTTCTCTCACAATGGGCAGTTCCTTCTTCCAGTCCCTGCCATCATCTTCCATTATTCGGGAGTGTGGCTGAAGCCCTTGTCAGTGAAGACTGAGGCAAAGTCGTTGAGAACCTCAGCCTTCTCTCTGTCACTTGTCACCAGTTCACCTGTTTCCTTTTTACCATTAATATACCTATAGAAATGTTTACTGTTCCCCTTGACCTCCCCAGCTAGATTTAATTCTAACTGAGCTTTAGCCTTTCTAACCAGGTCTCTTGCTGCTCAGACAGCTTCCTTATATGCCTCCATTCTAGCTGTCCTTTCTTCCACTCCTTGCAGAGTTTCTTCTTGTGTGACAGCATGTCCAGGAGCTCTGTGGCAGTAACAGGCTACTTCCCAGACCCTGGGTGCGAGTGTAGCTTTGGCTGGAAAAGCCGCTGTTGTGGCCCGAGGGGTGGTGGCGGTTTTGATCTGTACCATGGCAGCAGAGGTGACAGCAGCTCGGTCGTTCCATACATTGGGTGACAGCTGCTGTTATCTCTCCCCTGATTTTCAGACGCGTTCCAAAAACGGCGCCTAGCACCCGGCTCCGCCTCTCTTCTCTGTGGGTTGCAGTGCAGCCACTCCCTCTCCTGGGGGAGGGCTGTGTAGCCGGATGCGGCCATGCCTCAGTACGCTTATCGCCCAGGGGGAGCGGTGTGCCTGTGCATGGTGTGCATGCGTGTAGCCTGGGCCACAGCTTGGGAAGGTCCGTGCAACTTCTGAAAGTCTCTGCGTGCTGTTGCCTGGAGGGGTGGAAGAAGTCGAGTTGATGAGCCTGATTGTTCTGACTCAATTGTCCCGAGGGGTGGAAAACATGCCGCTTGAGTGGATGGAGATAGATGTTTGGTTGAGAAGTTATGAGGTTGTTTCCAGGTGACCAGGATGTCCGTCGGATCCATGAACAGTTCACCGTGCAGAAGAATGAACTGTGTGTCGCTGGGAGGTTCCACCAGATAAAGGAGAAGAACTGGAATGAACTGTTACCTGAGCCCAAGTGAGACACTTTTTGGAAGGACGCCCAGATGAAGACTTGGATTTTGCCAGACATGTCATCTAAAGATTGTTTCTAATTTGATGATATGTTTTGGGCACAGGAATTATGGGTATGAAATCAGGGGTGGAATGTGACAGTTTGGGCTGGGTGCCTCCTGTTACTGCCACATAAGTTACACCTCCAGTGTCCCAAATGTCCAACCCAATAAGGTGGACACAGGAAACGGTGTATTTCTACCCATAAATCCTGTGCCCTATAAATCCATCTGCAAAGTCATTCTCTTCCTCTTTCTTCCCTCTCTGCTCCCGTGGGAGATGCTCTCTTATTGGGTAACAGTGGGGGAGTGTCTCAAGGCTTCTTAGGCCTGTCTAGGCCTAATGCCAGGAGGAGAAAGGAAGGGGGGGGGGGGGCAGTCTCAGACCTGGCCAGCCTGAGACTAGCCTAGAAGCAGGGGGGGAAGAAAGGGCCCTGGGGGTTTGGGTATACCCTCATGTGGGGAGAAGGGAAGAGTTGGGAAGCCTTTGGGTGCTATGTAAGGGGCTCTGTACACTTTGGGTTATTTGCCACTATGCTTTGTAGTTTTTTGTAGTTTCACCAATTGCTTTTCCATTTAAACTTTCCATCACTCTCCAATCCATTTGTGTGAGTGTCATTCTTTTGTCCTTCTCGGGGCAAGAGAGGATCTGTCTGGCCTCAAACCAGCACAAGCTCCTTGCTCCTGGCAGGTCTCCTAGCATTCTTTCTTGTTTTCCTCTTTGTGGATATACTTTGATCCTAGGCACAGAGAATGTGATCCTTGAACACTGACCAGCTGTCCTGGGCCTCTCTTCCCTCTAGGGCTTTGTCCCACAATACTTTGGTCAGCAAATCCCTAAAGCTATCAGTGTCTGCATGCCTAAAGTCCAAGCTGTAAGCTTGGGATATGCCCTCCTAGTTGCCTAAGGATCTTAAATTCTATTGCTTCATGGTCACTGCAGCCAAGGTTTTCCCTGAGCCTCACATTGGTCACCAGCCCTTCCCTATTGGTGAAAATGAGGTCCAGCACAGGAAGACACTTCAGACAAAAAGACACTTCATAGAGACCTGGACAAGCTGGGTTGCTGAGCTGAGGCCAATGGAATGAGGTTTAACAAGGCCAAGTGCAGGGTCCTAATCTTTGGCCACAATAGCCCTGGTGTTAGGTTATAGTCTGGGCTTGATGATCTCAAAGGTCTATTACAGCCTCAATAATTCTGTGATTCTGTGAAAACCACATAACACTGTGAAATGATTGCTGTTGCTTTCCAGCACATGGGAGGAATTCAATGCTAATGCTTCTTATCCCTTCAGCCAAAATGTCACCAGCTACAATTGTCCCCGACTAAATTAGTCATATTGGGCCATATGTTTCTTAATGATCTGCAAATCACAGTTTGATAGCAGGTATTATAGACCAAAGGTATGAAAAATAAACAAAGAATGCATTATCATTAAAAAGGTGAAAGGTTCCTATAATTACAGATCTCTATCAGAGTACAAAGCCTGGAGTATATTAGAATCATAGAATCATAGAATCAGTCAGGGTTGGAAGGGACCACAAGGATCATCTAGTTCCAACCCCCCTGCCATGGGCAGGGACACATGTTAGCAAAATTATTCAATGTGATGCTTTGAAAGGCACATACCTGTTGGTAACTCTGCAGTAGCTGTCTTAGGTGAGGGAAAATCAGTTAAATATCTCTATCCTAGTAGTACACTATAAGAAAATATCCCTGCTTACAGGCAGAAATGGCTGGTGAAACTGAAATATTCCTACATATAACATTTGTACCATATCAGCTTAACTCTGAATCCCCTACACAAACTTACTTGGTTTTAGAGGAGATTTCTGTGAATCATGTAAATTAATCACAGGTAACACAAGTTATCAATTTGCCATCAAGAACTCATGAATTTAATTACTGATTATTACATTTTAATGTGACAATTTTGCTATGAAATGCTTTTTCCTCAAACCTCATTTTCAGCTTTGATACCTATAGCTTTTTTTAATGAAGATCATATTATATTTTCAAATGTATTCAAGCACAAGATTAATTCTACAGGAAATGCCCACAACCATTTTAGAATTGGAAAAGCAGAAAAATAGTATTTCTCTTTCTGGTAAAAAAAAGTGAATAAATAAAATTAGGTAAGGTATGAAAAGGTACTATAATAATAATTTTCTGTGATAAACTTACATTTAGGCACATCCTCCAGAATATGGCATATACATTAAAAGAACTTGTAAAATTTGTATATTTTGTACATATCCATTGCACTTCATATTTCTAGATTGTAGTTTGTTTGTAAATACAGCTTCATTTGCTTCCATCCCAAACTGAGCTGGTCCAAGCAATTTTATTTTGGAGGTAATTCTCCAAATTAGTTGGAGGGTAATTTTAACCCACCACATTTTTATATTATTTCAGCCAGTAGAGCATGGGACTCCAGGGTCACAGGTTTGAGCCCCACATGTGACAGCTCCAGGGGAACCATTCACCTCCTCCCCAACTCCCTCCCTCCTTCCCCTTACCTCACACAATAGTCAAAACAGAGATAACCTGGCAAGGCCACAGGAGAAAAAGAGGAAAGTTGCAAGCAGAAGTGACAGAAGAAGAAAAGAGAGAAAGAACTGTTTATGCCTCTACTCTATATCTCCTTTAGCGAGTTAATGAATTATATAGACCTTATCATTATTTTTCTTTTGTGTCCAATGGTAATAATTTTACTCTCAGTCTTTGCAGTTAGGGACTAGGCTGAAGATCCCCCTTCAAACCGTAACATCTAAGTCAGAAAAACAGGTGAGGACATGTAAAGAAAATATAATTATAAAAAGTAATGCAAAGTTCCAAAGATTATAGCATCTTCTACTTACAGTTTCTGCATACATTCTTTCCTTTCAGTCTGAACACAAGCCACAACTACTAAGTACAACAAAGTTTTATTAAAAATAACATAACATAAAATAAAATAAAGATGTCATGACTTCTCTTTTGTCATACTGAACTTAATTTTTGAGTTCATGATTCTTTGCGTTTTGAATCATAGAATAGGTTGGTTTAAAAGGAATCTTAAGGATCACCTCCTTCCAACATCCGTGCATGGGCAGGGACATCTTCCACTTGATCAGGTTGCTCAGAGTCCCATACAGTCTTACCTTGAACAATTCCAGGGAGGAGGCATCCACAACTTCTCTGGTCAACCTGTACCATGTTCTCAGCACCCTCATAGTCGCTAGCTTCTTCCTTACATTTAATCTAAATCTATTCCCTTTCCAATTAGAGCCTTTATTGTATTACTGCATGCCTTTGTGAAAGAAGCATTTATGGAAAAAATAACAGATCACTTTTATACCGGTAGGTATTTTTTTACCTCATTAGAGACACCTAACAGAAAAGCAGAGTCAAGCTTCCAGCACACCCCCAGTAAACACTGTGGGTTTGCATCTGCAGTTTTTCAGGCACAGATGAAGTTACTTAACCTTCTAACTATGTGATTTACAGATGTAATCAGGTACTTGCATACACAAGTGATTGGAACTGCAGGTGTTAGATTGTGAATTATAATTTGAAATTCTGGGTCAAAATGTCCAAAATAATTATTGCTGAAATTATTAGGGATTTTATGTGGGTTCATTGAACAAGCAAACTTTGACACTGTGCTCTTCCTGTGTCAGAAACTGTTTATATCCTTAGGTAGCTTTCATGTGGATATGTGCTTTCATTACCATACCTGCTCCACTTTTTCTTGTACCAAGTATCTCTTGCTCTGACAAAAGCGGGGTATTTATCCTGTGTATGTTGTGAACCTAGTTCAGCTGCAGACTTCCAGGGCTGAAAGGTGGGTTGGTTGCTTTGTTTTATACACAGAACCTGGTGACAAAATTAAACTCTCACATTAAATGGTGTGAGCCATGCATTCACCGCCTTCCTCTGATCCAGGCTTCAGCTACATCAATGTAACAATTCTCACTGACATTGGGGCTTTATGTAAGGCTTTAACCACTGAACACCATGGCCATAGTTTAGCTCTGGGTGTTATAACTCTATCAAAAAGTCTCAAAATCAAAGGCATTGTTTTCTCCTTCTGTCCTTTTATCTGCCCTTTGACTGCTTTTGTAGGAAGATAATCGATACACATGAAACAAAAAGATAATGGAAGAACTTGCTCTTCAGATGTTTTGCATGAGACAGTGACATTATCAGGTCACACATCAATTCTGTGCTCACAGAGAGCTACCCCAAGGACTAATGTCACCTCACCCATTTATGTAAATTTATGTACTGACAGTTTATAAATGACTAACAGGCAGATTGTGTGTGATGATGCTTTTCGCTAAGAGCAACAGAAATCTTTACCTGCTGTCCCTAGGCACTCTTCTAACGTTTCTGTGTTGTCCAGATCACAGAAGGACCACAGCAGTGCCACACTGTCCAGGTGAGAACTGTATTAGTGGCCACCATAGTTACTGTTCCTACATAGTCCCAAGGAATTAACCGTGCCTGTGGCAAACTCTGTGTCCTGTAGGGAAAATACAACACTGAAATACATAATTTTATGGACTCCACCAAATGTTGTACATTTTAATAATATAAATTATTCCCCCCAAAAATGAAGTATGACAAAGAAGATTTTAGTATTCAATTTTGTTATCTTTGGCAATAATTTTGTTCTTTCCCTTTTACCTGAATTTTATCTCCCTTCATTAAGATAATAGATAATATAACCCTCTACTACAAAAATGGTGTCTAGTTCATTCACTTTAGCCTGGCAGTTTTCCAGATCATTAAGATAATTTTCAGTCTTAAATACTGGCTATGACACAGTCTTCTTTTTACTGTGAGTAGATGAAAGTTAGGAGTATATGTCACATGTTTTCCTTTCATTACTCCCCTATAGGATGCATGTTAGTTAAATTCATTAAGTGGGGTTGCAAACGCTTTTCTTAATTGCCCAGTCTCCTGTGTGTGTGAAGAAAAGCATTCTCCAAACATTATCGGAAAAAACGGCAGAAAATTATAAAAGAATCCACGATAGATTTAACCAAACAAAAATGCAAGCTAATTAATCAGGTGAGCTGGAGGAGGGTGACAAGAATTAAAATCAATTCTTCAAGGAGAGGAAAATGTCTGGGTGGCAATAATGCCAGGAGAGATTTAGCAGTGCAAGTGTGCAAATGTGCAAGTTGGGAGCCAGGCAGTAAGGGTTTAATCTACTCAGGACTTCAGGGCATCTACAAACCTCCATTAAGGAAAGACTGCCTTATCCCGCAAGGAGAAATGGCAAACCCACACAGGGCAAAGCTCCGGGCATGTAATGATGCATGAGGTAACATTTAATAGCTGTAGGGCTTTGACATGTCCTGCCACTAATTCTTGAATACTGCAGGTCATCAACAACATAATTAGAAAGATTCCTACTGATATCAGCAGGCCTTGGGCCAGACTTGAAGCAAGGTGTAAGTGTATGGCATTGGCAAACAGGCAAGAACTTTGCGTAAAGCTACAGATGATATCTGGGAGGTAAAGACAGAGTCTGTTTATTATGATTCCAAACAGAAATCTGCAAGCATATCTGTGCTTCTTAATATCATAAGATAAAGATAATTAAAAAGGAAATTAAAGGAGAATGACAAATATGACTGGGGGCTAGAAGTCAATTAACATCTAGAGATTGGCTGCGTTATTGCTGTAGGAGAAAATGATGCCAAATCAGACATTAAAAGGGGGCAAATGCCAAAATTGTCTAACACAATTTTTCTTAATAACAGGAGGAAGAACTAGATGGAAAAATAAAGCAAATAAAATCAATACACAAAACTAGAATAAACTTTAAGGTGAAATCTATTGCTTTAGACAAATTAGGAATTCCTCACTGGGAATGTCCAGCTACCTCTTTTCTTTGGGTATTAAAATTAACTTGGAGAAATTATCATCTTCTCTATGGTTATGGGAAATTGTGGAAAGCAACAAAAGAAACAGATGTGAAGCCCCTCAAAAAGAAGCAGCACTTTTCATCCTTCTTCAGAATGTGTTATGCTGTGTTGGAGAGAACTGTGATCCCAATGCCACTAACCACTCATTTGTTGACTGCAATGTAATTGTCTGTGGATCCAGTCTTCCTATCCTGTTCATTCCTTGGTACTTCACATTGTGATGCCCAGGGCTTAGGGAGCTTCTAAAACTCCAGACAATTTTTCTGATTTGGCAAGAAAGAGAGCAGATTTTTTGACAATCTCATTGTTGGTCATCAGGACTTTTGAAGTCTTTTCCCTAGCTAAGATTTAAATAAGAAGACTTTTTAAATCAGACTAGAGACAGATCAGTACTGAGGGAACTTTATTCTTATATATTAGCATATAAAGTTTTGCCAATACTCTCTGACATCTTTGACTGCCAACCCTTAAACAACTCTACATGCCACCCTTCACTTTTCAGGGGCATTTCTCACCCTTTCCTTCAGGAGGTGACAAAACTGCTACCAGAGCTGCAAATACAGACCAAACTGTTTCTGCTTCAACTGCAGCAATGACAGAGAAAAGTCCTTGGTTATTTCTGGCTTTTGCAAAGATGAGAAGTACACATCAGCCTATGAAATGGCTGCAATGTGCAGCAAAAAAGGAGAGTAGAAGTTCTTAAGAGCTGTCGTGATTTAACAGGCTGCAACACAGCCTCAGCATGTGCCAAGCGGGGAGACAGAGGGAGCCACCTGGGGAGCATGTAACGTTTACTTTCCCGTCACAGAAATATTTTTCCTGGGCCTGTCATCACTCCTGTTAAACACTTGCCTGGAGGAAACCTTATGGTTTGCAGTGCTTCTGTATGAACACAGCAGTGTGCCTGCCAGGATGACAGGGGCAACACAGTCCTGCTCTCCAGCCATGGAACTGTTCAATAAGCTTTGGAGAAAAATATAGAGGGAGTAGTGTTTCACACCATGTGGGAGAAAGTAGGTGGACTTAGGGAGTGAAAGGAGGAATGAGATGGAACACCTTCATGAAAAATTCTTCCTGGAAGAAGGTGTCCTCATTAAGAAACCTAGAAAAGAATCGCTCCTTTGTGCATGTCAGAAAGCAAGGGAGACCAATGCAAATGCCAGAATAGTTGTGCCAAGCACACACAGTTATGCTGCTCCTCAAATAATTCTGATCAGGACAGAAAGACAGTAAGATGCTTAGTGTGCAACTATATTCCACCATGTGTGTCATTATTAGTATTAGTGGAACTTGTGTGTGTGTTTAATGACTGGCACAATGCTGTGTTGCCAGGGTTGACCATGTTTTCCATTCCAGAGGAAAAAGTGTTGTGGTCTAGCACCAGAGTTCTACTGTTCTACTGTACTGGTAAAAATATAGCTTCCTTCTTTCAGTCAGTCTTGGGGAAAGTGTTCATTCAGTTGTTTGATACAGTTATGTCTTTCTCCACCAGCATTTCAAAACAGATCTGAAGAAGCACTGAAGTAAAATGAAAATGAAGAAGGATGTGGTCCTCTATAAACATCCAGGTAAGTAGATACTTTTGTTCAGTGGAAGATAGCAAAAGAAGGCTTTTACAGAGCATTCGGATGAAAAGGGAAAGAAGGTGTTATTTTCTTCTGATGTATGTCAGCTTGGAGTGGCTGCAGGGAGAATTCCTCTCTGCTTCTCAATGAGTAACTGATCTGTCTGTGACAGGACAGTTAGATGTAAGAGGCAAATATTTGTGACATTGTGTAAAAGCACTTTTTGATTCCTTTTCTTTTACAAAATTTTCAACCAGGAATGCATCTGTTGCATTACAGTGAAAGGTAAGAACTGACCACCCTGAAGAGCCACCAGCAAAGCAGTTTGTCAGGATGAAGGAGAAATGTGTGATGCTTTCATTTCAAATTGAATTTATATTATTTCTCTTTTAGTTCAAATATATTCTTGTCAAAGAAAACTACATCTGGGTTGAGAGAATATTTACTTTATTTCACGGTGGCTTATGCCTGGATCTGAGGGGTTTGATGGTACCTTATTGAATAAAAAAAAAGAAATTGGAGAAAATACAGGACAGGGAAAGTGGTAAGGTTTATCAAGGTTAAAAGGCACTGAACGCAAAGCTGATGGCAATGTAGTTACTGAAAAGAAAAATGGTTGTGATTTTGTTGGCCTGGAGAAGAATTACATGGAAATATTACTGCAACTGGTGAATCAAAAAAGGCAGCTGCAGAACAGAAGCAAGAGGCACTGTCAAATTACCTCCCTGGCAGCCATGGCATGGTCAGTTGCAGTAGGGATGAACTTTTCAGGAGATTGTCCTACAGGATAGTTCACTTAGTTCTTCAGCTGTACAGGCTCTGGAAAAGATAGCAGGCACAAAAACATTAATTGTCTTTTTTTACTCTGGAAGCAGGAGGAAAAAAATAAAAAAGGATATTTTTCCTTCATTTTCACCTGTAACATGCTTAGATGGCTGCAGTCCCTGAGTCCCTGGTTGCAGTGGGATCATAGTACAGCCAGGAAACACAAGTCGAGCAAGCCACTGATGATGGGCAGCCACTGGGGATTGTGTGGATGGTGTCCCATCTCTTACCAGATGACAACTGTTGTCTGATCTGCTGGGAACAAAACTTTTATTTCTTAAATGTCTTCTGCACTTACTGCTATTTGCTTGCTGGTGTATGTAGACAGACCATTTATGGAAGCAGGGGCTGTCTTCCTCTCCATCTGTTTGCACACTGAGAAACAGAAGGAGAGCTCAGTGTCACTCTAATCTGCTTTTACAGCACACCATCTCTAAGGATAACCTGCTGGAAGTATCCTTTCCACTAGAATGGGCATGCATCATTAACACATGGATTTCCATAAATTTTAACCCAATTCACATCACTGATATGTAAACTTGGGCAGAAAGCAATAGCAGGTGAAAGACAGCATTGAATGTTTTCACATTTTAGTTCACTCTTTTACTTAATCAGAAATAACAGACTTTTGCATTTTAAAACTGTTCATGGCAAAAAACATGAAAAAGGCTGATGGAAAAAATTTCTAGAGAAATATTTTCTGTTGGGAAAACAGAGGCTATGCAAATCAATATGTCTCCAGGGAAAGATCAATTTTAATGGATTTTTTTCCATCTTGATAATGTAAATATTTTATTTCACTTTTACATTAATTTATACCTCTAGTTGGGCCACCATTATGCCTGGGTGCAGCCAGAAAATACTCTTGCTTATTGCCCCTTTGAACCTAGGTTTTTGTTTGATCTACATGTCTGATGCACCAGCATTTCCCATTGCTGATAGCACGCTTTGGTGAGTCCCCAGGGTTTCACCTGAAGTCAGAAATGGGAGTAGAAAAGTAGGAAAACCCAGAACCACATTGCAAAGAGGCATTGGAGAAGCCCAGACATCCTGATACCAAGATCAAGCTGAGCTAGAGGCACTGATATTGACAGTTCTCTTTGATTTTTAAGTAATATGAATTCCAAAAAGTCCTCTTTATTTTATTTTATTTTATTTTATTTTATTTTATTTTATTTTATTTTATTTTATTTTATTTTATTATAATTTTATTTTTTATTTCTTGTTATGAATTTGTTTTGGATGTATAGGTATTCACATTTTGCTTAGACGTATTTGCCTGCTAAGATAAAGGAGACATGAACAAAAGACTGATAAGGAAGAGTAAGATATGTACATGCAAGAAAGACAGGGAACCTTGCCTGGCAAAGCCCTGAGCAAGTACAGAAGGAGGCAGAATGAAAGGGAAAACGTGAAAGGATTTAACTTAGCTTGATTTCAGCGGAAGTTTGTGATTATTTTTCCAACATGTGTTACACACTGGAGGTATTTATGTAAAATCAGCCTACCTACACTGTGGACCTGCCTAACGTCACAGCCATGGAAGGGGGCTCTAAAAGCTTCTCATGCTGCTAGTTCGACACTAGCACACCTGGATTTCCCATCAGTTTAGAGACAGCTACGGAAAACTTTCATCCATTCCAGATGCATGGTGAACAAGGAAGGGGACCTTGGTCAGAAAGGCAACATCTCTCTCAGGAGCTGCACATACGACCCTTTCTGGCAGAAGAGGTGTGATGAGGTGTGAATTCACTGAGAGGGTGCTATCTTGATGGTGTATCATGACCACTTAGTTGCTTCTATGACATGCACACCATCCTGAGAAGTCGGTATATGTCTTGAAGAATGACAGGGTGAAGTAGAGGCTCTCAGTGAATCTCAAACAAGGAGATTGTTGCAACCCTGGGAAAATTTGTGAGAGTAGGGAGGGTGGTGTCTTTTTATTCCTGTGTCATAATATAATCTCTCTGCCATATATCATCTCTCTGTCATTAATCTGCCTCTCTGCCACAATTAAGAATAATTCCTACTTCATACTCTACTACTATGTATTTCTCTACTACATTGCTTATTTAAACTCTAGTTATATGTTTTTCCTCTGTTGTAATTAGAAAATGTCATAACACTATGCAACAAAGTCGAGAACCAGATCTTATCAAACTACCAAAGGCTATTTTACGATGCAAGCAGTTTGGGAAGTGCTAAAATAAAAATGCAAGTTCTTTCTTTTTTGACAGGCCAGATTTACCAGTACACCCCAGATACAGTGCTCCTTGACAGCCACACAAAACAGCTATAAACCTGTTTTAACCAGGCTGTTAAATCAAGTTTACAGCTGCCCTGCATCACTAGAGTGGCTCAAAACAGGCAGAACATACCAGTGAATGCAGGTCTAATTGTACACTAATGAACAATGAAGTAGTTTAGCATGTAATACTTTGGCAGAATGCAAAAATATCTCTACATAGAGAAGATATGTTATAATTTATCCTGGCTTTGCTCAAGGGGAAAAATTCATCATCTTTTATTCTCGTTGGACTGTAACTAAGAGAAGCATCAGAGACAAATTATGCAAGGTTAGAAATTTTAAAGTGCTTTAAGAATACATCCACTCTTTCCAGATATATTAGTGCCTGCTCAGGGTGGAGTTACAAAAAGTGGAACTCAGTTTGATTATAAAAATCTGCTTAGGTAAGAATATGTTTCCATTAGGAAAGAAAAATCCTTACAGAAAACAAGAGGCAAATTTAATGTTGCAAATATTATTATGTGGAGCTTCATTAATACTGGATAACTACTCTTTATTTAGCAAGGTTTTCATTGTAGAAACCTGTTAAGACAGTTGAAATCAAATGCAGCCTAGATGTCTGCTTAATTTTTGGTTATCTTAAAAGAACCAAAACTCGGAGTATTTTTCAGTGCTTTAAGAAATTACTTTTCTTCTGTAAATAAAGCTCATGGCCTTAAGGCAATTGCCTTTCTGGGAATACACGAGTCTCTGGTATAATTTGACAAACACAGAAAGCAAAGAAACTCCAGATGATAGGTTCTCATTTGTTTATTCAATGAATCATGCTTAAACTGCAAGGAAAAGTTGGGGCAGGACAGTTCATTAACAGAGGAGCACATTTTTCCACCTCATGCTCCCAAGCATTGCGCTACAAGCAGTGCAGAACATGATGGAGGTTTGGACCCTTCATAGTGAAGAATCATGCATCACTTGTCACTCCATGTGCTTCCTGAAGCCAAGAGAGACCTGGCCTTTCAACTTGGTTTGCCTTTGGAGTTCTGCCTTCCAAAACCAGTTGCAAACCCTAACTAAGCAGAACTGAGTCTATTGCGTCTGGGCTAGCTGTAGGCTGACTGTGAGTACATTCATATAGTCACTGGCAGGGAGAGGTAAGCAAGGCTTTTCATACTGAGTATTGCCCATAACTATACATAGCCACCTAAGGCTGTCTCCTGTGCAAGAGTTCATATTCCCCCTCTCAGAAGGCTGGGATTATCTCAGCTCAAGGGCTGTGCTCACACAAATACATGGCTTCCCCTTCACTGCTGAGAAGCATCCAGCTGGCCCAGAGCATGAACATGGAGAGCTGATGTTTGCCTGCAAAGTACCAGCAAAATATTATACTGATTTTGAAAACACATTATCCCAAGAGGGATAAAAATGTGCCAGTTTAAAGAAAAAGCCAGGAAAATCTGTTCTTCAGGCAGTAAGATATTTAAACTTTTTTCATTCTTGGTTGCTGAGCATCCCACACACTTCCAGTGTTAATAAAAGCAGCAGTAACAGTAATGATAACAGGAAAGTTAAATCTGAAACAAAATGCAGAGCTGAACTCAAAATACTTACAAGGTGTTAAGTTTCATGCTGAAAATTATGTACTTAAAAGGCACAATTTAGGAAATCATACCTAACCAGCAGGAATAATAATTATTTAAAAAAAAATTTAAAAAGTCTTTATTAGAAAGGATAAAACTATTCAGAGAAGTCTTTATCATTGAAACTACAAAAGTGGGTAATGAATCAGCTTGTAGCATATCATTACATTAGAAGGAAACACCACTACTCTGTAAAACATTTATCCAACCTAAATCTACAACCATGTTGTTACATTGCATGGGGATCTCACTTTTTAAGAAAAAAAACATACATAAAATAAATTTTCTGGGCTAATACAAAACCTTTTAATATAAGTAACTACTTCAGTCAAGCAAAAGACTTGTGGACACTTTTATAAAAGGTAACATTTAGATAACATTATAGCAATAATAAGAGATAATTAATTAAAATATGCACACTACTGCTGCCTCCCCTATTTACACAGCCAAGGACATACTTATATTAAATTCAGTCAAGTTCAGATGGAAAGATACTCTTAACAAATATAAGTACTTCTCTGACTACAATCTCTCAGCTAGCAGAGCAAATAATCTGTCATTGATCAGGAAGTCCACTAAGCTATATCCATATTGTAGCAGAACCCGTACAGACCAGACTATCAGCTGACATAAAAGTTTGTTACTGCCTTAGCTCAAAGAAATTACTCCAGTTTGCAGCCAGGGTGGATTTGGACACTTATTTTTTGTGACTATCTGTATCTTTTAGTGCTTCATTATTGTCTGCATGGATGAGCAGATTGACTGGGCATCCCTGTCCAGGAAAATAAATACCTCTTACTGATGTCTATGAGGAAGGGTAGATGTTTTTTTTCTGGAGATCTGCTTCCAGAGAGTGAATTTGTTCATGGAGTCTGTTGGTCTTAATTTAAAGGACAGGTAACTTCTGAGTCAGCCAGCAAGCTTTTAGGGAACAGCTTGCCTGCTGAAAGTAGAACCCTGAGATGAAGAACAGGGAACAGAATGGGAAAAAATTAAGAAATAGATTATAAGGTGCTAGTTCACTCCTAAGTTAGAACTAGGCAGCTGCAGCTTCCAGGCAGGGACATTGACAATTTTGATTGGTCCCAAAAGGCCATGGCAGAGTTCTCCTTCATTGTTTAGTGGGGCAAAAAGATAGCCAATGCACAGTGGATGCTCAGTGACTCCATCCCCAGCCACCAAAGGGAGCTGAGGAAAGTTGAGTACCATCATTATGAGTTTGTGTCTGTATATACTCTCACAAAAACATGGATCCTGTGGGATGTGGGATTGCTCTTACTCATGTCCTTCTATAAAAGCATGTATTTGTGTAAGTGTTACAGATACCAGAGGGGGCTCCTTTCTTGCTCCAACTCTCCTCCTTGTGGTGGGTTGAAATTACCCCCAAAAATAAAATAGCCAGACTACCTCAGTTGAAAGCAAATGAAGCTGTATTTACAATCAAAAATACAATCTAAATATGAAATGCAATTAATATGTACAAAATATACAATATTTACACATATTTACAATTTACAAACAACAGAAGACCCCCCTGGACAAAATCAGGGGGCTACCAACTGCTTCCCTCTCCCTGATGCCTTCCCCCCTTTACAAGGTAAAAGAGGAAAGAGTGGAGAGTAGCTGTTAGTACTTAACCACAACAAAGAACACAGCCAAGGTCAGCAAAGCCAGCAGAAGTACCAGTTAGTATCTGCCAGAGCAAATAAGACTGAAAAGAGAAAAAGTTAATTTGCACAACTAGCTTTATGTTGGTTATCAGACCAATGGGATTATTAAGACCTTATCATTATTTTCCCTTTTACATCCAATAGTAATTTATTTACATTCTACCATGTTCTGCTCAAGATCTGTAGAAAATTTTCTAGGCACAGCCTATAACTACCACAATCCCCTTGATCCATATCACAGAATAGTAGGTGTTGGAAGGGACCTCTGGGGATCATCTAGTCCAAATTCACTGCTAAAGTAGGTTTACCTAGAGCAGGTTGCACAGGAACACATCTAGCCTCCACAGCCTCTCTGGGCAGTCTGTTCCAGTTCTCCATCACTCTCAAAGTAATTATGTACTTCTTTAACTAACCTTAAAGAATATTCAGTGTTGTGTGAGGCACTGAAATATTTCAGGACCTGTGTCTCTGTTGGGGTTAAGATGGCTCAGGTTATTAACTCACCTTACACTGGTGTAAAATAACATGGAGGACATCACCTCTGAGTGTGCAGGACATCAACTAACTACAGGTATATATGTGTATAGAGAAAAATTCAACTTTAAAGAAGTGGTTTTGCATGTGTCCGTCACATTCATCTCTGAAATATTTTTAAATGGCCATTTCTGGAAGCAGGTCACTGGATAAATGATTTGATTTGGCACAGTATTTCATGTGCTACAACTGACACACAAAAAAGGCTGCCATCCTACCTACATAAAATGTGAACAATAAACTGGTTGACTCCACTGAAAGCAGTCCTAGGGATCAGCCAAACCAGGGCTAGTTACAGCTTACAAGTGGCCCCAGGAATATATCAGAACCAGTGGCAGAGGAAAGTCCTATCTGATCTCTAAAAACCCTTGGGAACCTACTACAGTGTTTCACCACCCTCATAGTGAAGAACTTCTTTCTAATGTCCAATCTAAATCTACCTTTCTATAGTTTAAAAAAACCTGCCCCTTCACAGCACTAACTGAAAACTGGCCATGGGCAGAGACAAATAGAGAGCTAGTGCTGGAGCCAAAGGGCAAACAAGGCAGATTACTGATCTCTCTGCTTCTAAACTAGGTTGGTTTCTACATTCATCTAAACATGAAGCTGCAAGCTACATCAAGGATTAAAGATGATTTTGCCAAGATGTAAGTCTGAAAAAAGTCTTCTCTAGACACAACTGTGTATGATTTTTTTTCACCAATGATCTATCTCAATTTCAACTGAATATGACTTCTTGAAATGAGTTGTAATGTGGAAAAAATTATTAACATGTTATTTCCTTATATAAAGGAAGAAAAACATTTCTCCACCCTGTTTTCCTATAACCAATCTTGCTCAAGATTCACCTTTTGTTATAACATTGCATATGAAGAAGCTAGATTAAAGTTAACTACACTGAAGAGACTTGTGTTTATAAATTAAGCTATGTAAACATTTCAGGTACAGCAGTCCTCAGAAACCCCTGTTTACATTATACATTCCTATTCATATGTTGAGTACATTTTGGAAGGACAATCTTCCCGAACTACTGTGCTAAAGACTGCATAATGAGATCTAAAATGTTTGGGTTTGCTGTAGCATTAATACTAACATTCTTAATTAGTAGGGGAAAAAGAAAATCACTTGGTTTTATAGCTATTTAAAGCACAAATTATGTACATACAGA
This sequence comes from Indicator indicator, assembly GCF_027791375.1. Lineage (NCBI taxonomy): Eukaryota > Metazoa > Chordata > Aves > Piciformes > Indicatoridae > Indicator > Indicator indicator. The sequence continues at coordinate 38,851,096 of NC_072011.1, forward strand.
ACGATGGATTATAATACATGATAGATATAATCTATAGAGTCTGTAGTATTGTATTTATCACAAGTAGCAAAGATTTAAGAGTGCTACTGTTACACCCCAGTGAGTTCTGACAAAGCAATACTACTATATTTTGTTTATACTCTGCATAAATAGACACCTATATTTGGGCAAGACTATGTGTATGTGTGTCTACAGACATCTTTATGCTGGAAAAAATCCAAAGAAATGTATCAAGACAGTGAGATATTTCTGAAAAAGAAATGACCAGCATGTGAGTTTCTCACCTAGACATCCTGGAGGGCATGGGATTTAGGCTTCAGTTTGTCTCTAAAGAACAGAGTGGTTGTCTGTCTCCTTTTACACCATAAGATGCTGGCAAAGATCATAGAATCATAGAAATCATAGAATCAGTCAGGGTTGGAAGGGACCACAAGGATCAACTAGTTCCAACCCCCCTGCCATGGGCAAGGACACCTCACACTAGATCAGGCTGGCCAGAGTCTCATCCAGCATGACCTTAAACACCTCCAGGGATGGGGCCTCCACCACCTCCCTGGACAACCCATTCCAGGCTCTCACCACTCTCATGGTGAAGAACTTCTTCCTCACGTCTCGCCTGAATCTCCCCACTTCCAACTTTATTCCATTCCCCCTAGTCCTGATATCCTAAAAAGTCCCTCCCCTTCTTTTCTCCAGACTGAACAGCCCCAACTCTCTCAGTCTGTCCTCATAGGAGAGGTGCTCCAGCCCTCTGATCATCCTCGTGGCCCTTCTCTGGACACATTCCAGCATGTCCATATCCCTCTTGTAATAGGGGCTCCAGAACTGGACGCAGTACTCCAGGTGGGGTCTCACCAGAGCTGAGTAGAGGGGAAGAATCACCTACCTTGACCTGCTGGCCACACTTCTCTTGATGCAGCCCAGGATCTGGTTGGCTTTCTGGGCTACAAGTGCACATTGACAGCTCATGTTGAGCTTCTCATCCACCAGCACCCCCAAGTCCCTCTCCTCAGGGCTGCTTTCCAGCCAGTCACTATCCAGTCTGTATTTGTGCTTGGGATTGCCCTAACCCAGATGCAGGACCCTGCACTTTGTCTTGTTGAACCTCATGAGGTTGGCTTGTGCCCACCTCTCCAGCCTGTCAAGGTCCCTCTGGATGGCATCCCTTCCCTCCAGCCTGTCTGCTGCACCACACAGCTTGGTGTCATCAGCAAACTTGCTGAGGGTGCACTCAATGCCACTGTCCATGTCACCAACAAAGATATTGAACAAGACTGGTCCCAGGACTGAGCCCTGAGGGACTCCACTTGTCACTGGCCTCCACCTGGACACGGACCCATTGACAGCCACTCTTTGGGTGCGGCCATCAAGCCAGTTCTTTATCCATCTTATGGTCCAAGATTTCAGACTTCCTACCACTACATCCCTAATGCTGAGGAACCATAACAGGGTGATGGAAATGTTAGGTCTTGGGATCAGCTGTGTGAAAAGAGAGCAGTCCTGAAAGCCACAAACATAGACCATGATGCTTAAAATAACTTTTTAGGAGTATATGCTTCCAAAATGGAGATTGCATATCAGTCTCACAACTGCAAAATTTTCTACTGGAGATCCTTTTAGAGCTCGAAGTAAACCCTGGGTCTCTGAAGTAGTATCCCCTTTCTATCACACAAAATTCCCAGTTTCATTTCTGTAGATCTGTAGATTATTCATCTCTTGCATATAAGGAATCTGATGGTTTTTCAGGACTCATTCTTGATCTTCTGACACTAGGACTGCTATACCTTTATGGAGAAATATAGGTGTTTGCTTAGGAAAGGAAACAAATGTGAGACAGTTTAGATTGCAACAAACAGGAAAAAAAAAGGCATCCATTTGAAACTGTTCAAAACTCTGGGTGTTGAATGAAGTTTCTGGAGAAGAAAGTAGCTGGCAGATAAATTAGTTGAAGTATATTTATTACATATTTCACTATAAGGATTTTACCTACTTGACTTCTCAGTGACAGATGAAATCACATAACACAAACTTTAGAAGTGTATGTAGAAATGTATGTCTTTCAAAAATTGATGGAATTAGTCCACCTTTTTTCTTTGTATGTTACATCAAAAGACAACAGAAATGAGCTAATCGATCATAGCTTATACACTCCAACTCCCAAGGCTTATGGGATGTTCTGTAATTCGTGTTTTGACCTCTCAGTACCTTCCGCTTACTAAGGTTATCACAGAAAAAACGACATGCCAATGAAGAGCGACACAAGATTCATCTTGTTTGACTGGGCAGGTCACAATGACAATTTGGGTCAGTCTGTAGTGATCTGTGATGGCTGGGAAAGATATAGTGAGGCTCTGTGAAATTACTTCCCAAAAACATCACCAGGAAACACCTAGATCTATCAAGGTATCAAGTGATCCATAACACAGATACTTGTGTGATATTCTCTTGACTGTTGTAGCAGCAAACATAAAAATAGAAATATTTTGGATGAAAGAAAGCAAAATCTGAACAGCAACTGGTAGCATACTGCACTGCAATTGTGTATGCTGCACTGCTTTGTTGTAGGCAAAACTTTTGGTGTTACAGGACTGGTGTCATAACTGTTGTGGTCGAAGGGAGGAATATTATTTAATTACCCTCACAACAATAAATAATAAACTATATGGCAAACAGGTATTAATAAAAAGAGTAACCCTTTATTAATTAAATATGCCAAAACTCATTAAGAGGATCGTTGTATGGTTGGAAGATATATTTACAACGGGAATTATGCAGTCTTAGGGCAAAATGCAAACCAGGAAACAATAACTTGGAAAGAGAAGGTCCCCAAGAGCACATAGTGCTCTGTTACAGTGGGGAGAGACTCAGTAAGAACCTTTAAACCCAAAGGGCAGTGAATTAGTTACTCACAGCTAGTTTTACCCACATGCTGGATGCTGCTGCTGCTGTGTTAGCTTTGGGGTGTTCTCATAGGACACTAGCACAGCAGATTGCCACCAAGGAGAGTTCACCCCATGGTGCCAGGCTGATCTGGCTTCAGCAGACAGCGGGCAGTTAATGACACTCTTCACAAGGGGCGCTTGCTTGGTTCCTGGGGAAACTGAGGCACGGCACGATTCTGGTGGCAAGAGGAAGCAGACTGGGTGACTTCAGCTTCAGCTTCTAGGCTTGTGGCTTCTCCAGCTTGCATGTGTATGGCTCGTGGCTTTATCCCAGGCTCTGGACCAGGCACTCCAGGCAGGGCAGGGCAACTCAAGGCAGCTTCTATGAGACAGGCCCAAGTAGGCTTGAAGCAAGGCAAGGCTTCAGCAGGCTTGAGCAAGGCAAGGCAAGGCTGACTACCAAGTCACTTGTATGTATACAACATGCCAGAGGTCAATCGGTCCATTGGGGCACTAAGGCTAATCCTAGCTGCCCAATGGAAAGTGTTCTGCTAGGCTGTAACCATAGAAGGCAGAATCAAGGACCTTGTATCTGGGGGAGCTTGTGTGCTCTCACCCCAGATAAACATCTTGTTTACCAGGCACACAGGAGTCCTGTTCCCTTTGTTCTTTTTCCTATGTTGCCCTGTTTTCTGCAGGAAGGAGGGGAGAGAAATGGACCCTGTTTAAACATCTTCAGGCCTGTCTGGGTTTCTACCGGGCCGTGTCATGGCCCTACCATGACAATAACTTCCACACTGCTACCACTTGACTGCCCTTTTATCTAGCTGGTCCTTAGGCGCTGAGCAGGCTTGCTGAGTGGGCTTACTGGGCTTGCTGGCTGGTGCTGGTGTTGCCTGCTGTGCTGCCTGTTAGCCCAGGATCAAGAGTTGGAAATATGTGTTCATACACCAGGTCACTCAGAATCCTCTGCAATTGCATCTTCTACTACCTCATTATTGCCACTTAAGCTACCATTTATTATTCACAGCTATTTGGGCCTATGGTCCTTTGTGTACCAACCCACTGCAGGGCCCTTAGAGGCACTCTAAAACTACAGTAGTTCATTTAATAACAATAAGTTCATGGTGGTTTATTAGCCTGAGACCTAGATTGTTAGAAAGGAGTGACTCATAGTTGCTAAAACATTGGGAAGGAAGCAGTGGGAGTCATAAGGGGTTATCTGCTTTTCCTGTCAAACCACCTTTGCTCTCCTTATCAGGTCACAAATTGATATACTGAGTGCAACATCTATTATCTGGTGTCCTGCCACGTTCACTAGGCACAGTGCCCTCACACACACACACTCACCTCACCCACTGCTCTGCTATTTACTTCTGATTTATGGTCTGCTGCAATCCATGTAGACCAGGATTGAAAATGTTGCACAGAGTGAATCAATTATAGTGCAGTAGACTGATAGGCCACCTACTGTATTTAAAAATAATTGAACTGTGAAACGATTAAGTGAACACAGAATTTCTATAAGTTTGCGTACTAGGTAATTGTAAATGGCAATTATGGAAGAATAAAAGTATATTAAGCGGTAGTGACAAGAATAAATGTTAAATTTCTGCCACTTCAGAGATTTGTTTTTAACTTCAGTATGTATGAGCTATCATCAAATCAATGAATCCAAACATGGTAAGAATCTTCAAGAAGGAAGAGTTAAAAACTGGAATCAAAGGTATTTGAAAAATATGCTAATTTCTGAGAAAGTAAATACTGAAAATCAAGCTACTAATGAAAGCAAAACTAAGTACGAAATAGTGAGGAAATAAGCATAAGTGGGAAATTGCAAATAACAATATTGAAAACAACAAAATTGAAAATAACAATATTGAAAATAACAAAACTGAAAATAACAAATAAGTTATCATATTATTTTTTCCTGCACATGGAGAATTACATTAAATGCAGCATTTTTAGAAATACCCTTTTAGTAATACAGGATGAGGCACTGAAGATAAGGCAGCCTTCACTGAAATCAGTGATTTCAGTCACAGTAAGAAGAAAAATTACAATAGCATTTTAAACAAAAAAGACTAATTAACAAGGGACTGAGTACTGAAGTCACAAATATAGTCTGCTAAAAATAAGTGAATATGCAGTCAATATTACCACAGACCTAAATACTTTTTTCTTCTTTATGTTTCACCAAATACATTGGGTGACATTCCTGACTCTCAGACACATTTATTATACAATAAGTGCTATGGAAGGAGTCCTCTAAATGTCTCCTCATGAAAAACAAAGTAATTACACTTTCTTCAGAAGACAAAACCTTGCTCGTTGGTGAGAGACACTAGCAACTCAGGGGTATGGAAAAGGGAAAATACAGGAAAACCTGATCAGGGCATCCATTAGCCAAAGTATTTTTATTCTTGTCTTTTACTATCTCAAGTATTTTATTATGGCTTGAGAGCGGCCTTGAAGAAAAGGACTTGGGGGTGCTGGTAGATGAGAAGCTCAATATCAGCCACCAGTGTTCATTTGCAGCCCAGAAAGCCAACCATATCTTGGGTTGCACCAAGAGAAGTGTGGCCATCATGTTGAAAGAGGTGATTCTCTCCCTCACTCCACTCTGGTGAAACTCCACCTGGAGTACTGTGTCCAGTTCTGGAACCCCTATTACAAGAAAGGGGACGTGCTGGAATGTGTCCAGAGAAGGGCCATGAGGATGATCACCACCTGATGGTATCACAACCATCTTGTTCATGAGCTTGAGGACAGAGCTAGCCAAATCTCAGAGCTTTGGTTTTATTGGAAACTAATATTTTGAACAAAAAATACTGCAATAAGTTACAGAAGTAACATTGGTGGTGTCCAGATTTCCTTTTCAATTGACCTGAATTTTGAGTCTGCAATTTCAAAAAAATCATTAAGTTCCTTTTTTCATGTTTACATTGGTTTTATAATTTTGTAACATTGATAGTAGAAGCACACTGTGTGTCATGTGATATGCTATTACATTCGTTCTAATGATAAATTATCAAGAAGCTTTATTAATAATGATTTACCAGCTTTTCATGTCAAAATACACCCTGTCTGAGATTTATTGACAACTTGTGTGATAATCAAAACTTTGTTCCCAAGGAAAATCTCAGTGATAGTTCCCTAATAGGCTGTACAAACTTCATTTACCCTGGCAAGTCATTAGTATCATGTAGTCACACATAACACCATTCTTGGTCTGGAAAGACAAATCCTGTGGAGACACGGAACTCCAGAGAGAATTGAGTCAGAAAACAGAACTCATTTCAAGAACAATCTTGTAAAACACTGGGCCAAAGAGCACAGCATCGAGTGGATATTCCACATTCCCTACTATGCACCAGCTACAGGACAGATTGAACGTTACAACAGTTTGCTGAAAACCATGCTGAAAGCCATGGGGGGTAGAACTTTGAAAAAATGGGAGAAACATCTAGCACAAGCAACCTGGTTGGTAAATAGTAGAGGTTCAATAAATCGAGCTGGACCTGTACAATCAGATTTGTTACAAACAGTAGAAGGTGATAAATTCCTCTTATTTGAGAAATAATCTGTTAAGAAAAACCATTTGGGTATTTTCTCCTTCAGGAGAGGCCAAACCTATCCAAGGGATGGTTTCTGCTGAAGGTCTGGGTCACACTTATTGGGTAATGCAAGGGAATTCTGAAATTCAGAATGTTCCACAAAGGAATCTAATTTTAGCTGAAGGACTTTAAATTCAGAGTGTATAGTACAAGCTCCAAGAGCACTATACATGAGCCAGGAAGAGCTATGCACATCCATGAGCACCTGCACCCAGCAGGAGGACTGCACCAGCTGCCGAATCGCAAAAGAAACTGTGGCCAAGCCACAGCGAAGTGCCACTCAGTAAGCCTAGCTCCAGAGCATTTGAGAGAAACCATACTGGCCACAGCCAAGTCCCAGGAAGAGTCCCAGACCGGAAAGAAGTCACTACAGCTCACTCCGAGCCAAGAGCCACCTACAGGCCCGTGAGCTAGGGAAAAATCACTTCACATCCCCCACCCCAGCTCTGCAAAGCCCTCAGTGGCAAAGCTTCCCCCCAGACCATGTAAGAAAGGAAGCTTCAAAGCCTCCAGAAAATTTACCCTGGCAAAGAAAGCCACCATGTGGCAAATGCCGCATTGTTTGCTTTGTTTAAACTGGTGCAGCATGTACTGTATTCTTTGGACTATAATAGCAGCGTCCCAGAAAGATTCTGGAAACCCAGTTTGTAAGTAAACTGAATATTTGCCTCTAAGTCTCTTCATAAAGGTTTGTGCCAGCCACCTTGTTTAGCAGCCAGAGAAGCTTCCTAGTGGGCAAGCTTTTTTTTTTTTTTTGCTTTTTATTTTTTTTGTTATGAATCTCTTTCCTAGTTTAAATTACTGTTTGAGAATATCTGCTTTTGCTTAACTTGTTTAAACTGTTATATGTACCCTTTTGTGAAAATCACCAACCCAACCAAATAACCAAACCCGTAAATATATTGTAAATAAGTTTTCAGTGAGATTTTTAAATTAATATATAATTAATATATTTTAATTAATATCTCCATTAAATATTAATAATCTCATGACAATACCTCTGAAGTAGAAATCTTGCTATGAAAGCATGTAGAATTATTCCCTGATGATTTTATTATCCTTCTCATCTACCTTGCATTTTTTAAGATATATTACATACATTTGTTTTCTCCACTGATGCACAACAATGGTAATGTGTGATCTGTCCAGAACCATCAACAACCCATAAGAAATTTCATAGAAGGGGTTTTTGGCATGGGGGGAAGGATGGAGGCATCGCAGACGTTGAAATCTGATTCTTTGTCTTCTTTGTGTCTCTTAATAAAATGCAAATATCCTTTTTGTCTACCATGATAACTTTAGTGTAATGTGCTTTTGGTAATAATAACAAGGGAAAAATGCTTAACCTAAGGAGCTATACTTTGCACTTGAATAAATTTCCTCTTTAACACGTGCTTGTGTAAACTGTGAATTTAAACTCTCAGTTCCTGTGAAAGCTCCTCTGACACTGTGTTTGTATTAGAGGAGAACATTCAGGATATCACTAGGAAACTAATCCTCAGGAGTGATGAAATTCAGGAGAGACTAATAAATGTGCACCTTTGGTGCACTTCTCCACTCAGCAAAGCCAGATAGGATTATTCCAAAGCCTTTAACAAAAGTATTTGCGGAATTTTAAACCCAGAAGTATCCGTAGTCTTTGCAATCCAGGATACTTTTCATTAGATCTTCTTTTGTAGTGTTTCTGACTTATACCTCTTTGATATGCCAGTCAGTTTGCAGGGATGACAGGAGTAAATGTCACTGACAGTCTCTGTGCAGCCTTCATTCTCTGCCATGTAGTAGATGCTACCTAAATGTGTCAGTGTAGGGGTTAATTGCTTGCCTTTTTCTCTCTTCCTAATAATTATTATCTTGCTGCAAATTATTATTTATTATTATAAACAGTGATATATGCGTACACTTCTTATGATCATTTTTCAAGAAAAGGGCATTTATGTCTTCAAAAAATGCCTTGGAAAATCTGTCAGAATTACTTAATTTTCACAGAATCACATGGAATAACTGAAGTGTTAGGGGTTGAAAGGGACCTTGAAAGATCATGAATCCAACCCCCCTGCCAGAGCAGAATCACTAAAAGTTTATTTTATAGCTCCACTCTACGATCTGACATTTTCTATTCACTGACAATCAGTTCAGCATCTGAAGAATAGTATCAAAATCATTCCTGCTCAAGAACAGGTTAGTGCAGAGGAGCAGCACACCTCTGGTAACATTTCAGAACACACAGCTAATTACCAGAACTATGTTTTGACTAGAAGCAATATAGGAATCTTTCACAAAAACCTGACTCTCTAGCAAGAGAGACTACTATGTAATTCCACTGCATTCAAAGAAATTTTAAATGGCAATTTTGGTTCTGAGAAGGTGGTAACAATACTGCAGCATTTCACAAGATGACTGTAATAAATCACAGTGAAAGCAGACTGCTTAATAGACAATGAACCTCAGCACCCACTACTCCGAGATATGGGATTTCCTTAAATTAGTTTCATATTTCAAGGAGCTTTAGTCAGCATTCAAAAAAATTACATTTAGAACAGATCAAAATCTACAGACACTAACCAGGTGAACCTGGTTAATGTAATGGAAATTTGCTATGAATGTCTAAAGAAATACATTTGAAGATCTCACTCTCACTATACAAATTAAAAGTCAAGACTACTTAGCAGTTTAGTTTCTCATCATTTTTTTAGCTTGTCCAGCTTTTAAGTACCTATGAACTTTCCTTTTTTCCTAGAGGGATCAAAAGAAGAAATTTTTAAACTGTCATCCCTTGAGATGGACATTTCAGCTTCTCAGAAAAGCCTTCCATAGTTCCCAGGAGCCATGTCATTCAGGCAGAAGTAGCCAGGGCAGCCAACCTGAGATTTTTGTATTTTACTAGTGAAGTCCTTCTGTAAGATTAGTTTCATTTGGGGCCATCCATGAGTGATATTCCTTGCCTGTGCAGGTCAGTGGATACCCAAATTCCTGTGAAGCAGTACTAGGGCAGCAAGGTAATATTCTTATATTTTGTTTAATGACAGTTTCTGCTTTTCACTGACACTCTGCCCTATTAATCCCACTCTGAAAGCTGAAAAACATTATTCCATATATCCACATGATGTGTTGCATTGTGTGGTCAAGGTCTCTTCTGTATCCAAATCTTCCTAACTCTTGAAGAACCATTCTTGAATTCTTTCTCATCCTACACAGTGTTATAAAGCACTTTATACTTCAATAAATTGCTGATAAGTTCCTCTCTCCACCTTTCATGTGCCAGCCCCTGTGCAACATCTGCTGAGTAGCATGATACAAAATCAGTTTGTTTTACTTTTGCAAGCCATCAGAGGGGAAATAAAAGTGTTAGGTTTTACTCTTAGTGGAGTACATGTGGAAAGGAAATAGAATTTCTTCTACTGAGATTATAGAGGTTGAAGGCAAATCTGTGTTTCTTCTCAGAAGGAAACAAGCCTGTTCTCAGCACAGAGTGGGATACATTGATTGATCTAGAATTGTTCTGCTCAAACTCACTTGGAGTCTCTGCTGGGAGACCTTACTTTTAACAGCACTGCTGCCTAGCTGCAGAAGCACTGTGCTTCAGATCTCATCTCCATTCCCAGGGAGCAGCTTGAACAAGTTGTAGGCAATGCTGTTAGTAAATTCGCCCTTTCCATGAGCAGGATCCTTCAATCCATAAATGCCTGCAAAGCAATCTCAGGAGGGAAAGGGTTTGAAGCACATTGGAAATGGAAGTGGCATCTATTGGGATATGGGATTTGTCACACAACCTCATCTTAGATGAAACATCAGGAGCCTTTCCTTCTGTTCAAGCTGCCTCTGTGCTTGCTTTTGCTATCCTTTCTAAAGTTAGGCAAAGCTTTTACTTTTTCCCCTCCTTTAATTTTATGTGACTCAAGGATTTTTAGTAACAGATCTTTGATCCTCATTTCTACGATGGTGCTATTTATGTTTACGTCAGAGAGCCACACCTGAGTTCTTTTAGAGAAGTAACAAATCAGATAAAGTCTGTGTGATAGGTCAAAAGAAGATAAATCTCTTTAAGAGCATAAATCAGTCTCCTGGAGCTTGTCCTTGTAAGAGGTTAATGACAAAGTGGCAAGCAAAAATGACAGAGATCAAGGGCTAAAGTAGTTAAATTGTCTTGCAAGGAGTTTGTAATCCTTTGGCAATTAATCACCAATAGTGAGGCCCGATCTGCAAACAGCTACATCATCTGGGATAATTCAGATACTAGTCCTTACACAGATTTTTAGCAGTGTTGATTAGGGGATAGAAAACTTGATGCTACTTTTGCTATTTTTTTTTCTTTTTAAAATTATTCATATATAACATATGTTGTAAAAGATTAATTTTCCCATATCTAAATCTGCAGAAATAATGTAGTTCATGCTGGATAAGGAAACACTTTTTTTATGCAGTCAAGTAGGAAAGGTTACCTAGGCATTTTCTCTCCAGGAAAATGAAACATTGTTCTTCATCCTGGTCCATGCCACAGTCACGTCACACTGCGCACTTTAAACTTGATTTATCCAGCCTTGAAGAAGAACTACAAGCTGTGAAGTGTTCCCATTTAAGGAGATGTGGTAGTCTTAGGCTATGTCTTAAAAAATTTTTCACGGATCTTGAACAACACACAAATCCTTGGGCCCCGATCCACGAGTGCTGAGAGCGCTGGCTGATACTGTTGCTGAACCTCTCTCCATCATCTCTGAAAAGTCATGGAGAACAGGAGAGGTGCCTGACAACTGGAAGAAAGCAAATGTCACTCCAGTCTTCAAAAAAGGCAAGAAGGAAGACCCAGGCAACTACAGATCAGTCAGCCTCACCTCCATCCCTGGAAAGATGATGGAGCAGCTCAACCTGGAGGACAAGATGGTTATCAGGAGTAGCCAACAAGGATTTACCAAGGGGAGATCCTGTCTAACTAATCTGATAGCCTTCTATGAAGTTATGACCAAGTGGGTAGATGAGGGAAGAGCAGTGGATGTCATATATCTTGACTTCAGTAAAGATTTTGATACTGACTCCCATAACATCCTCATAGAAAAGCTCAGGAGATGTGGCATAGATGGCTGGTCGGATTGCAAACTGGCTCCACAAAAGAGTTCAGAGGGTCATCATCAGTGGCACAGAGTCAACTTGGAGGCCTGTGGCAAGTGGTGTCCCACAGGGATTGGTACTGGGTCCAGTTTTGTTCAATATCTTTATCAACAACCTGGATGAGGGGATTGAGAGTACTCTCAGCAAGTTCGCTGATGATACAAACCTGGGGGGTTTGGCTGACACCCCCTCAGGCTGTGCAGCCATCCAACGTGACCTGGACAGGCTGGAGAGCTGGGTGCAGGCAAACCTCATGAAGTTTAATAAGGACAAGTGCAAGGTCCTACATCTGGGGAGAAATAACAACAGGCACCAGTACAGGTTAGGGGCTGCCCTGCTGGAAAGCAGCTCCACAGAGAAAGACCTTGGAGTGCTGGTGGACAGCAAGTTCTCCATGGAACAACAATGTGCTCTTGTGGCCAAGAGAGCCAATGGGATCCTGGGATGTATCAAGAAAGGTGTGTCCAGCAGGTCTAGGGAAGTTCTTCTACCTCTCTACTCTGCCCTGGTGAGACCACACCTGGAATACTGTGTCCAGTTTTGGGCTCCCCAGTTCAAGAAAGAGAACTGCTGGAACCCAATGGAGAGCCACGAGGATGATTAGGGGACTTGAGCATCTCCCCTATGAAGAGAGCCTGAGATCCCTGGGGCTGTTTAGTCTGGAGAAGAGAAGATTGAGAAGGGCTCTGATCAATGTCTATAAATGTCTGAGGGGTGGGTGTCAAGTGGAGGGGACCAGGCTTTTTTCAGTGGTTCACAGTGATAGGACAAGGAACAATGGGTTCAAACTATAACATAGAAGATTTCACCTCAACAAGAGGAGAAACTTCTTTACAGTGAGGGTGATGGAGCACTGGAACAGGCTGCCCAGGGAGGTTGTGGAGTTTCCTTCTCTGGAGACTTTCAAAGCCCACCTGGATGCATTCCTGTGCAGACTGCCCTAAATGATCCTGCTTTGGCAAGTGGGTTGGACCCGATGATCTCTTGAAGTCCCTTCCAGCCTCTAATATTCTGTGATACTGTGAATAGAAAGTAGTAGAATATAAATACATCACTATTGGGTGTAAAAAGGAAAATGATAGTTCTAAACAATCCCATTGGAGAGGTGTCTACCATAAGATTTAGTTTGGAGAATCTTTCTCTCTTTTCACTGTTGGAGAGTCTAACTGGCTTCTGCTTGACCTTGGCTGCACTGCTTTGTTGTGATTGGTATTTGTTCGGGATAAAGAGATGCAGGCAGGAAATAGACAAAATATAATTTATTTTTATTAATTTATAAATCCCATGACCCCTGTAACTTATATACAAATTTATAAAATATTATTTACAGGTTCGTTGCTCAGTTGCACAATATCTCCAGAGTATAAGAATGGGTACAAAGGTTTGAAGAGCAGTATTTGGAAAATGATAAAGCCCAAGAGCCGTATATTGCCCCTACCAACAAAAGAATGTATTCCCTGGAGACTCATGCAGGTGCCAAATATACTCACAACCCTGGTTCCAGTTGTGGGTAATCCTCCTAGTGTCTCTGTTTCTCAAGGAATCCTTCTGGACTGCAGAGTGTAGTCCACACGTGTCGGCGGGAGGAAATCCCAGGAAGAGCCTTCAGTGCTCTCTAGCAAACCCATTTTATATCAACTCATGGGCCAGATGTTCTGTGTCGCAAATGTCACAGATCATGTTCCACATGTCCAAAAAAGGCTAAGAATCTGACCAACATCAGATTCTGCATTGTGCTGGCCTGGGACTCTGCCCTGATGTGTGACTTGAGGGAAGGGTTCCAAGTGTCAGCTGACATGGCCTTGAAAAGGGGGAGGTGCCTTCTTCCTTACCCCTTTTCCCACACTTCCTGATCTTCACCTCGTTTCCCAACTCCACAGGGCGGGGAGGAGGGAGAGGAAGGTTTTGGATGCATTGGCACAATATTAACAACTTCTCTCTGCTCTTTTCTCTTGTCCCTTTGTGTACAGGGCAGGGGTAAGGTGGAGGCAGGTAGGAAGAAGCTGTTGCAGCTCCCCTGATTTTTGACCAGGGTGTTCTTGTGCTGTTTATCAATTGTAAATACCTGTAAATATTGTAAACGTTGTATATTTTGTACATATTCATTGCATTTCATTGTAGATTGTAGTTTTGCTTGTAAATACAGCTCCATTTGCTTCAAACTGGGTGGTCTGGCAAATTTAATGTTGGGGGGAATTTTCACCCCACCACAGGAGGGACCACAGTTAATGGCAGCATGTGGGACCCAAGCAGAAGTATGCAGCTGCCCCCAGATGCTCATAGCCCAGGCTGCACTGGCCTTTCCAACATAGCTCTGAGAACACTGGCAATCAGAAGATCATTAAATGTGCCATGAGGAACAGACATGTCATTCTCGGGCAGAGAGAGCTACAGGCCTGAAGGGACTGCTCTGGTCAGGGTTGTTCCTTAAGCTTTAGGCAACCCTCTACATCCAGTGGGTGATAGCCATCTGTTGTAGGGTGCTCCAAAGCCCTCTTCCCCCACCTCCATCTGCAGAGGTTTGAATGGGGGAAGACAAAGGTGCAAAATTCCTTTCCCCTCCCTCTGAGGACTTGAGCAGGGAAAAGTCAAAAGGCGCCTTTCTTCCCACCTGGAGTTAAAGTCCCTCACATGTATTCATCTGTGGGGAAGCCTGTGCTAGGATTTGGAATTGTGATTGGCTGGGTTCTTCACTCCCAGTATATATTGACACTGGACACATTGTCCAGTGAAATCTTAAACAGAGTGACCAGAAAGTGGTCGGGAGCTCATTTTTTGGACTGGCTCTGGAACTCATGTTGGATTTCTTTGGGGGCTCAGACTCACTACATTCAAGGCAAAATTGGAGAGATTAGCCTGTAGCACCCGGACCTGGCTTCTCCCTAGACCTGCGTATCCTGTGTTCCTGCTCCCTACCTCTGCTGGAGCAACCCTGCCTCTGCCATAAACTGTGACTGTTTGTTGGAAACATGCCAGCAGTGTGCCCTCTCTAAGCACTAAGGCAGTGCCACTCCATGGGATTTGCATCACGGAAGCCCTGTCTAAGGACACTTTAACTTTGGTGGGTCCCTTTTCCTTTGGATTTATGCCATATGATACATAAATTGGATTATAAAGCTTGGAGTTCTGGAGGCTGCTGTCAAGGAGGGATCCAGGGGCCATCTCCAAATTCCTTGTGAGTAAGATTCGGCACTCTCAGCTTTCCCTAGGGTCCTGGCTTGCCTCTGATTTTATAAGTGGGGTAAAGCTATTTTATGGTTTAGCTTTCTCCATTTTTGGAATTCTCTAAATTGTACTAAAGTTGCCCATAAGCATCCTTGTAGAATTCCCAACCAAATAGAACCTGTAAATAAAATTTAACCAGTTTTGTACATAATTTTGGGGTGGGGTTTTCAGAAAAAATAAAGATAACTATATTTTTATAATTCATGGCTCGTTAATTTATTCCCAATCAAAACACCATCACAATATATATGCTCATATACTGAGGCCTTACTGACAAATCATCCAATTTACCTATAATTTATTTAAGTTAGCCTATGCAGGTAGTAGTTTATTCTAACATTCAGTCATTCAGGATATCCAGACTTGAAAATTGTTAAAACATACCAAAGCCACCACTCTTCCATGAAACATTTGAGTGGAAAGATCACTCAAGTTCTGTCTGTGGGGTGTGAAGATTGCTGCTGCAGGGAAATGATGTCAAGGAAAGGGAGAGGAAGAAAGAAACTTGGGATTCTTGCATAGACACAAGATTGTGCTCCAAGCTTTCAAGTTCACCTTTTACCCTTGGTTGCTCAGCTTAGCCAGTTACCCCAGAAAAAATGTGATTCTCATTCAGAACATGCAAACTGCTTTTTGAAGATCAGAGGATACCTACTGCATTCTTTATCTTAGGGTGTTTTTTGTTAAATGCAGACCTATGATCTAGCACGAGGTGACCCTGCCCGTGGCAGGGGGGTTGGAACTAGATAATTCTTGAGTGTTGCTGTTGTGGCAGACAGAGCAACACATACATACTAGTAAATAGAGAAGAGCCTTTATTGCCTTTACCAACATATATTTATATGTTTTCTATGTTATTGTGGCTACTTCTAATTGGTTAACAGGTTGTTTTTAATATTCTTATTGGTTATTGCCATATCACTACAGTCATAACTATTTATGTCAAACTACACAAAGGCATAATTCAAACCTTCTATCTCACAGTTTCCTAGGCACTCTTCGTCCTTGCAAACTATTTATATCTCTTCTGCTCCGGGACTTTCCAAGTCTTTATGGACAGTAATCTGTCCAAGGTTAAGTTCTTCTTTCCCAGGCAAGGAATCTGCAGACCCGCTGCAGTTTCCCACAACTCCCCCTTTCTGTAACTGTGCCAAAAATGCTGTTTTGACTGCCCACTGCAGGGCCCTTTGCATGAAGTTAACCAAACCAGGCAACATTAACAGCACCACAATCACAATTACCAAAATCAACAACCCTGTCTTGATGATCGAGAAGGGCCATCATGTAGTTCCCCATCCCCTGAACAGTTTCTTTAGCCATCCCTCATTCTCTACTCACAAATGCGTTACTCCCTGCTCCAGTTCCTGAATTCGTTTATGTATAGATAGTGAATGATCTGACAGGTTCATACAACACATCCCTTCGAAATCCTCACACCCATGCCCAACAAAAAAAAATCTATTGCTGCTCTATTTTGCAAAGTAGTATGTCAGACAGAATCCACATCCAACAGGAGTTCCTTCAGAGCCAGGGAGAAGGCATTATTCTGTTTTGCTAACTAACACCCCAATTTACTCAAGCTCACTAAAGCATGTGCTGTTCCAGTTCCAGGAAATATACTTGCTACAATGTGTTTCTCTACCCTCCAAAACTCTACCTTGTCATCACAATCCACCTCAAAGGCATGAGTGTTACGCTTTTGCCTTCTCCTAAAATGATCAAAGATCATAGAAGTGTTCAGCGTCAGCATGGTTAAACGACCGAGACTGCAAGGTCCCCCCCTGATTTGTGAGGACAGGGCTGCCAGGCTGCCAGGGCTGCAGATGACGAGGATGAGAATGCCTCTTCACTTCTATGAGTTCCGTCCAATTGCACCACATGATATAATTTCGGTACTCCCTCCCTGCTGAAGTAACATCCTGAATATCTGTGGCTCTGTCCAATGTAGACTTAAACATAACACAGTAATCCATTTTTACTGATCTTAGCATACTAATCTCTTGAGGCTCTAATTCAACCAGAGGAAGGTACTGAGTCCAATTGTTCCAACCATTGGCCATATATTCTAATGTCAAGTTTGTTTTCTGAAAATCCTTCCCACCCAAAACCACTATTTCACTTGGAACTTCCTTTTGCTGGTTATGGCTTTGATTTCAACATGCATCACAACATCATGGCTGAGCCATAGAAGGTGATAGCACCTGCACAATACTGGCGTTGCACATGCGTGAGCTCCCATACTCCTTGCTAGTATCTTCCATGGGATGGAATTGTGTGTGCGCATTCTCAGATCTGAATCACAAGGTGTAACCCCTTGAGAGATGGCCAGAGCCAGCAAGGGCAAGACCATCCCAGACCCATTTCCAGAGCTTTCCCAGATGCCAGCAAGTCCACCAATGGTAACATTTCTCCCCTATAGTACCATAACTAAGCCACAAGGAAAATTTCCTAACTTGACTGTAGTGAATAAACTAGTCAAAAATGTCTTTTAAAATTTTATTGCGAATAAGGGAACAAGCAAAGAAAACAGCACGCTGGGCTCAGAAAAAGGGACGAAAATACAGCAAAAGCAATAGTTTTTCTCTCCTTCTTATATAGCTATCTCATTTACATAAACAGGCTTATGTTAAATAAAAGGCAGGATATGATAATGAGCCCCCAGAATGTTCTGAAGTGCTCGGGAGAAAAAAAAAAGGATCAGAGGATCAGAGAGTAAAGCCATCTTTCTCACAGAACGCCGCAGACCTCCCACATACTTATCTGACACACACACTCCAAGGCAGAGCCAGGCAAGGCCGCCTATGGTTTGTCTAGTAAGAGGCCAAATCAAGCCCCTTGAAAACAATCTTCCAAACGAAATTCACTGAACTTAACTCTTCACTTGACACAAATCACATATTTCTTTATGAATATTGTAAAAATATTCACAACATTGACTATAATGCTGTAATGTTTTCTCACCATCAGGCTTCCAGGCCCCCACCACCCACCAGAAGGGAGAGGCCTAAACAAGCATTCATTCATCCTTCAGAACAACCAGTAAGGTTAGTACTGTTAAAGTCCTGAAGTCCCTTCTACTCTATGTGTTTGATTCAAAAGAAATCAAGGTTTTTTCCTTTCTGTCATTTCTCCGCTTTCAGAGGGAGAGCCCGTGTTGTTCATCATGTCACTTCACGTGGAGATGTTGAGGTGCCCAATCAGAAGTGACTTAGAATGTTAGTTTACTCACTGTTAGGTGTTTTCTTTTGTGCTGCTATTCTTAGTTTTGTTACTAGCCTTGTCTGTTATTTCAACAATTGTTGCAATTAAGTTGCTTCCATAGTTCCTTTTAACTGTTAATTACTGTTAATGGTTCACACACATTACAATGAAGTTTACCTTTTGCTATCAAATTCATTAAGGATCCCTTTTTGTTTGACCAAAATTCCCAAAAATTTCTACTACACCTAGCTTTATTAACCCACTGCCACACACCAAGGTCAAACCTTTCATTAATCAACTTATAGGCGAGTATCCACTGACACTGGCTCCTCCCTACATCAACTCCTCTTTCTTGGGTACAGTTTAAATAAAATTTCGCTACAGCAGGGAATTGAACAGGTCATGTTTCACTGCCCTCCCAAGTGATGTCATTAATCCCACTGTAGTTACTCATGATTTGTCCTGGTGTGAGGGGTGTAGAGGTCCAGGGCCAGTTAGATAGGCCCATAGGCCCTCCGCAAACCCAACATGTGCTTAAATTAAAGGCCTCACTTACAGATTTTGCCAACAAAATAAACTCATTATCCTCAAAGGCGTTATGTGGATAACGGTGGGGAGGAGCTGGCTTCCCTCTCTCCATGCAAATGATTCCCCAGAAGAGCATGAATGACAAAAAGACAGGCACTGACACCAAGAGGTACAGCATGTCTTTTCCTGTGGCATGACCCACACATTTTGCTGTGGCTGCTTCGGAATCTGCAAAGATGCTACTGCAGTCAACATCCAAAAGGTGATGAAAGTACCGGTCGAACCCATCTTGCTGGGACCCAGCGTGGTCCAGAACCGGTTGAGACACAATCATATCCTCTACCCCAGGTTATTAATTCACAGGGATCAGACCATTGACCTGTTTGGAGATCCCAAACTTTTACTTTGACACCTGAAGGCACTGCACTGGTGGTGGTCAAGGAGTTGAAATGATGTATCATTGGGGCTTCCTGAAAATCATCAGAGAGCTTTAAAAAAATTTAAAACACACATAGCTTTGTTTAACCAGGCCTGTGGAGAATCCCCTGCCCATTCCTCCTCTTTGTTTTTGCAAAAGCCATTTCAGTGTGCCATGTGCGCGTTCAACGACGGCTTGACCAGTGGGAGAATGGGGAATACCAGTAACGTGAGTGACACCCCACAACTGCAAGACCAAATTAACTTTACCAGATAGATAGGCTGGGCCATTGTCTGTTTTATCCAGCAATGGAAAAGCCTCGCTGCCAGTGGCGAATGACATCCTTAGCAGTTTCTCCTGTATGAGCAGTAGCAATGATGACTGAGGAAAATGTATTGATAGTTACATGAACAAATTTTAACCTGCCAAATTCACCAATATGAGTGACATCTGTTTGCCAGATCTAGAGAGCTCACAACCCCATAGTGTTGGTCTCATAATAATGAGGGATATGCTGGCCCTGGCAATCGGGGCATGCAGCAACAATAGCACAGTCTTCAGTACTGGACAAATGAAATTGACGCTTTAGGGCACGATAGCCTTGATGAAAAAATTCATGGGAAGCTATGGCTTGTTGTTTAATGTCTGGAGTAGGCCCCATTGCTACACCTGATACAAGTGCATCTGCTTTTGCATTCCCTTCCACCAAAACCCCAGGAAGGGTTGTGTGGCTCTTATTATGCAAAACATAATAAGGGGAACGTCGCCTTTGGATCTCAGTCCACAGCAACTTTAGAATTCCAAAAATCTCTCCTGAGTAACGTGACCAAGGACCAACATGTCCAAGCGTTGCACTAAGCCAGCCACGTAGGCTGAATCAGTGATAACAATGACAGGACAAGAAAATTGCTGAAATACCATAGTCATGGCCCTTAATTCGACAACCTGAGGAGAGCCTTCTTGGTGTTCCACTCTGTTTTGCCATTGATGCCCATCATACCAGATGATAGCAGCCTTCCCTGTCTTCCTGGAGCTGTCAGTGAATACTGTGGGACCAAGCACAGAGCCAGAGCGACTTAGTTGTTTTTGGCAAACTGAATTTGACCGCCCGTTTTTATTAATGGATGCGAAGGCAGATGATAGCCAATTTGACCTGTACAATTTGTCAGCACTGCTTGGATTGCTGAACTGTTGGCAGGGCACCACTCAAAGTACTCACTCTGTACTGGTACCATGATATTTTCAGGGTCTCTTGCCAGCAGTTCCACACAGCAAGTTCTTGTTTTCATGATGATCTGAGCTAAAAGTTCAAAAAGACCAGGGCAGTTTATTTCAGTTTTGAAGGGTAAAAAGGCCCATTCCAGCACAAGCAGAGGATCCTGCCACTCAGGATTCCACTGTGCGAGCATTGCAAAAGGTATCAGATCGTCTATCAAAATGAACACTTGCACTGATACAGCCAGATCAATTCTCCACACATGCTTTTTGCTGATCGCCTGCTCCACCTCCTCAATTACTTGTTTTGCTTCTGGAGTCAGAACTTGTGGTGCAGAGATGTCCAAGTCCCCTTTTAACAACTCCAAAAGTGGCTGCAATTTGGAAGATGTCGGCCCCAAATAAGGCCACACCCAACTGATGATCCCTGCTAGTTTCTCTACATCATTTAAGGTCTTCACCTCTATCGGCATCTGAATAGATTGTGGCATCACTATTTGATCTAACACTTTCATGCCCAGATTCAACCATGGCTGTTGGCATTGTACCTTCTCAGGGGCAATTACTAGTTCATGATGCTGTAATGACTTTTGTATTTCAATTTCCATTTCAGCCAGCATTGCCTGAGAGGGGGCAGCCAAGAGAATGTCATCCATGTAGTGGTAGCAGTACCCCGATGGGAATGCATCAGGGCTTAAGGCCTTTGCCACAAACCACTGACAAATGGTGGGGGAATTTTTCATACCTTGTTGTAAGACTTTCCACTGATACCTTTTGGCTAGTTCACTGTGGTTCACTGAGGACACTGTGAATGCAAATTTCTCCATGTCCTGTTTGGCAAAAGGAATAGTTAAAAAACGATCTTTAAAATCCATTACTACAATTTTCCACTGCATTGGTATCATGGTTGGTGAGGGCAACCGTGGTTGCAAGGCCCCCATGGTTGCCATCACTTCATTGATTTTCCTCAGATCATGTAACAAACGCCACTTCCTTGATTTCTTTTTTATCACAAACACAGGAGTGTTCCAAGGGCTGTGAGAAGCTTCTATGTGTCCTGCAGCCAATTGTTCCTTTACTAGGAGGTGTAGGGCTGTTTTTCTCGATTGAGGGGCCATTGGTCCACCCAGACAGGCTTTTCTGTTAGCCACATTAGTGTCAGCATGGGTTGTGTTACACCCTGCAATGCAATGGCCCCTAGTAAAAATCCATCGTAATTTTCACCCCCCACTGCCCCAAACAGTCCCTCACTGACAAATTTAGAGGTTCCGTGGTTATGTATGGCCTGACTGTGGCCTTTTGACCCTCAGGATTGGTGATCAGAATAGGTCTGACACTCAAGAGGCTGCTAGCAACTCCTCCAAGCCCCACCACACCCATATCATTTGATACCAAAGGCCAGGCAGGGGGCCAGTTACGCCGTGCAACGATGGTAACAACTGCTCCTGTGCCTAGCAGTCCTGTTATCTGTATCTGTGCAGGGGTCGCTTGATCCATGGAGAGTACACAAGTCATCTGTGGCCACTTTTCAGAAACTGCTTGGGACCAAAAAATGGATGGTTGTCCCGTTGATCCAAATTCTGTAAACACAGCTCATAAAGGGTACAAGTTGAGCAATTCGAGTCCCTTTATCAATTGTCACGGGTAGTGTCGCAGTGGATACCAAGGCGCAAATTTGTCCCACATAATCAGCATCAATTACCCCCACATGTATCATTAATCCCTGAGGGGTCCTACTTGATCACCCTATCAGCAAAGCACTAAGCCCCCTACCAACTGGTCCCCATGTGTCTAGAGGCACTTTATGCACCTTCTTGTCTGAAATAGTTGTTACATCTGCTGCGGATACATCCATCCCTTGCTGATCCCCCCTGAAAGCCTGTCACATAGGGTGGGACCTGGGGAGCTGGGCACACCGCAGCCAGAAGTGGATAGCTGACTTTGTGGGGTACTTGTGTCATCACGCGCCCTCTCGCGTTCTTCTTGCCATTTCCTTGCATAAGCTGACCATTTGCGTGAAACTTAGATCTACACTGTTTAGCAAAGTGGCCAGATTTGCCACGGCGATTACAACAAAAGCTCCCCAGATTAGCTCCAAATTGTGCCCTCCCCTGTTGCCAGTTGGCTCTAACATGCCCTTCTTTCCCACAATTAAAACACTTCAGTGGGCCTTTTGACCTCAGGGCAGCTGCAAGTGTGGCAGTCAATAGTGCCCACCTTAGAGCAAGCAGCAACCATATCAGCTACAGATGGTTTGCCTGGCAACGCCTCAATAATTTTCTGACAATCCTCATTTGCACTATCTTTTGCTAGTTGTCAGCACAGGATGTGTCTAAGGCCTTCATTGTCTACCTGCTTTTCAGTAGCAGCAGAGATCTTTTCTGCAAACTGCAAGAATGGTCCCCAGAGACCCTTGTTTAATCACTGTGTAGCGAGGGTGTGGAGAGGCAATCTCCATTGTTTTCCAAATTGCAGTCATCCCTATTCTCTGACTCTGCTTGAGTATCTAGGGGTGTCAATGGGCTTGTGTATAGAAAACACAGTCCCCATCCCCATGAGCACATCCACCCCCACTGCCAACAAAGGATCACCCTGGGCTCTCTGCATGCTCTGTATTGCGGCTTTCTCAGCTAGCTTCTTCCAATTAGACTCAAGTAGGGCAACGAAGCTGGTGAGAGGTCTGGAACACAAACCCTATGAGGAGAGGCTGAGGGAGCTGTGGTTGTTTAGCCTGGTGAAGAGGAGGCTCAGGGATGACCTCATTGCTATCTACAACTACCTGAGAGGAGGTTGTAGGCAGGTGGGGGTTGGTCTCTTCTCCCAGGCAACCAGCACCAGAACAAGAGGACACAGTCTCAAGTTGTGCCAGGGGAGGTATGGGCTGGATATTAGGAAGAAGTTCTTCACAGAGAGGGTGATTGCCCATTGGAATGGGCTGCCAAGGGAGGTGGTGGAGTCGTCGTCGCTGGAGACGTTCAAGAGGAGACTGGATGAGGCACTTAGTGCTATGGTCTAGTTGATTGCTTAGGGCTGGGTGATCGATTGGACTGGATAATCTTGGAGGTCTCTTCCAACCTGGTTGAATCTATGATTCTATGATTCTAAGTATTGAGAACTGAGCAGGCTGAAAAATCACTTGTGCAATGTGGTTGATATCAAACGGACACAACAAATCAGTATCTATAACACACAAAAGCTGCATCGTCTCACTCAAATTCACACCATACTTTGCCGCTGTGGACTGCGAGTCCTGCACAACTTTCCAGCCCAAAACTTGATGGTTATCCTGCTGACCAGTCCCCAGAGCCACCTTTTCTATTGGAAAAGCCATGGGCTCAGTCTCACTAGAGTCATCAGAAGCACTCATGAGGGAACACATCTGCGCTGGAATGGTGATTGTATGTGGCACTTCCAGCCTTTCCACTAAGTCCCAATCCCCCTCTGCAGCAGCCTTGTGGCGGATCAGCTGCCAAAACCTCGCTGGCAATCAAGGGGTCACTGTTACACCACAGAGGGTCAAAGTCCATGAAGCAGACATGCTGGGAGTTTGACATCCCCCTCCCCCCACAGTCTTTTGTAACCGCACATCCCAGGGCAGAGCTCCCTTCTCATTCTCCTCCTCACTGTCAGAGGGCAAAGGAGGAAGCTGCTGCTGTGTCTGTAGATAATTAGGCTTATTACATTCCTCCTTTATCAAATGTTCCTTCAACTGATCATTTGGAGATTGATAGATCAATGGCAACTGAGCAAAGTCTTGGATTTTCCATTTCATGGGGATTTTAAGCTGCTCATTAGGAGAGGGATATTTCTGCTCACCAGCTCCCTTCTCCTCCTGCGCTGACAGAGCAGCTGGGCAGCTGGACACGGAGGGGACAGAGGGTGCCAGCATGTCCTCCACTGCTTTAGTTATCTCCCACACACCCAATTCAATTCCCTTTTAGCTCCATTTTTAGTTCCTCCTCCTCTTATCTTGCTCTTGTTTGGTATCTTTTAGTGTTTCATTAAGTATTTACCAGGTAGTAGCCGTATCTACAACTTCTTTATCTCCTTTCGATATGGCATCCCATAAATGAATACCCAGCTTCTGCCATGCAGCAGTACTAAAGGCAGTGTTGCAGGAGAGCTCTAATCCTTGCTGCTTACTCCATAAATGCAGCCTTCTTAAATCATAGTCACTAACTTTTACACCTCTACATTTCAGTAACGTTTTCCAGGTTCTGAGGACTAATTCCTCTTCTTTTGTTAAATTCTGTCCCATTATGTTCCTGGTGGCTCACCTTAATAGCTGTCAAGGTTCAGGTCCAGACCAAGCAGATTCCCCTCTGCTCTCATGCTTCACCAGGCTCCGCCACTGCTGCAATCGCCAGCGGCCTCACCAGTCATGTCGTGGGTCATCAGATGTTGCTGTCATGGCAGACAGAGTAACACATACACACTTGTAGTTTTAAACAGAGAAGAGCCTTTATTGCTTTTACCAACACATATTTATATGTTTTCTATGCTATTGTGGCTACTTCTAATTGGTTAACAAGTTGTTTTTAATATTCTTATTGGTTATTGCCGTATCACTATAGTCATAGCTATTTATGTCAAACTACACAAAGGCAGAATTCAAACCTTCTATCTCACAGTTTCCCAGGTGCTCTTCGTCCTTGCAAATTATCTATACCTCTTCTGCTCCGGGACTTTCCAAGTCTTTATGGATACACAGTAATCTGTCCAAGGTTTTCTTCTTTCCTAGGCAAGGAATCTGTGGACCTGCCGCAGTTTCCCACACTTGAGGTCCTTTCCAACCCTAACAATTCCATGATTCTATCAACTCTGGTTTTCTGCATGTCCTGCATTTCATGTGTGTACCAAAGCCCAGTGGCTGCCTTGCCTGCTGTTGCAGACTAGACACACATCCACTCATACTACATTCTAGACAAAGAGAAAAAGAGAAGTACTCATTCCGGACAAGAAGACTGTGTTATTACAGGATCCTGGTGGCAAGATTTTGTGTTGGTCAAGGACAAAACAGGGGCTGCTGATAGTCCAATAAATATAGTTAAGGGGCAGATTTGCAGTAAGCCAATTAATAATGGACATTCATTCCATCTAATTAATTTCCAGGGAGGACTTACGGCTGGGGAAATCTGGTAGCCTTTGAGTTTCTCAGTTTGCAGCTTAGAATTGATTTTTTAAAATAATCATCTGAGAATGACTGAAAAAGTTATCCAAAATCAAAGATATGGTTTTTAAAAACAGCCAGTCAGAAGAATCAGATCTGAAACTGCAGCACACCAAGGCAGGACTGGGGCAGCACACCATGTGGAGGAGCACATCCTGCCCCCTCCCCTAGCCAGCTTCTCTCTCATGAGAGGCGGGTGTGGCGTGGGCAGAGAATGCTGCAGCAGCAGCAGTTTTTACCAGAGGGAGGTGCTGAGTCATGTGGGTTTGTTGCTGAAGTCTTCCCCAGTTAGGTCGCCTCTGCAGGAACACGGATGGTTGCAACTCAGCATAAAGCTGTTTCCAAAAGATCTGTGTTGACCCAGACTGAGGTTGAACATAAACATGCAAGTGTCCAGGCAACTGGCTGCAGAGAGTGTTGAAGCCTGGCACTTGAAATGGAGGGTGGTGAAGACACCACCTGTCTTAGGTTCGAGCAGCTTGATTATCTGCTTAACCTAGTGGGTGAACTGAAGGAAGAAGTGGCAAGACTAAGGACTGTAAGGGAATGTGAAAAGGAGTTGGATTTGAGGTACCAGGCAGAGAGGGGAGACCCAAGAAGCAGGTGAGAATGGATACAGGTCCCTGTTAGGAGAGGCAAGGGAAATCTCTCACCACTCCCCTCAACTTCCCAGCTGCCTTTGCAAAACAAGTATGGGGCACTGTAAGTTGATGGTGAGATGAATGAGAAGGCAAAAGAAACACCATCAGGGGTGGGGTTGTCTAAAGCAAAACCGCCCCCCCCCCCCCCCCTTGCATCAGGACTTGTTCCCTTAAAAAAAAAGAGGACAGTAATTGTTATTGGTGATTCCCTTCTGAGGGGAACAGAGGGCCCCATATGTCGGCCAGATCCTTCCCACAGGGAAGTCTGCTGCCTCCCTGGGGCCCGGATCAGAGATGTTACCAGAAGGCTGTCTAGTTTGATACAGTCCTCTGATTACTATCCCTTGACAGTTATGCAGGTGGGAACCAATGAGGTCAAAACCAGAAGTTCTAAATCAATTAAAAGGGACTTCAAGACACTGGGAAAACTGGTTGAGGGATCAGGGGCACAGGTAATTTTTTCATCAATACCCTTAGTTGCAGGAAGGAATACTGAAAGGAACAAGAAACAGGTATGATTAACAAGTGGTTCAGAGGCTGGTGTCTCCAACAGAATTTTGGGGTTTTTGCTTTTGGGAAACTTTGTGTGGCACCGGGTCCACTAGCAACAGATGGAGTACATCTGTCCCAGATGGGGAGAAAGATCCTAGCATATGAGAATAGCCTTTCCCATAGGGGGAAAAGGGTTTTAGGAAGGGAGTTGGCAGGGCTCGTTGACAGGG
Organism: Indicator indicator; assembly: GCF_027791375.1. Classification (NCBI taxonomy): domain Eukaryota; kingdom Metazoa; phylum Chordata; class Aves; order Piciformes; family Indicatoridae; genus Indicator; species Indicator indicator. The sequence continues at coordinate 38,877,821 of NC_072011.1, forward strand.
CTTTAAACTAGATTTGAAGGGGGAAGGAGTTGAAACCAGTCTCTCCAGACTAAGGGTGGTAAATGGGAGTCAAGGGTAAAACAAGCAGCCCAGCTGAAGTGCGTGTACACTAATACACACAGTATGGGTAATAAACAAGAGGAGCTGGAAGCCTTGGTGCAGCAGGAAAACTATGATATGGTCGCCATCAGAGAAACATGGTGGGATGATTCACTGACTGGAGCGCTGTAATTGATGGCTACAGGCTCTTCAGGATAGACAGGCTAGGGAAAAGGAGTGAAAGGGTGGCCCTGTACACTAAGGATGCTCTAGATGCCATTGAACTAGAGATTAAGAAAGATCAGGTTGAGTGCCTGTGGGTGAGAATTAGAGGAAAGGCCAACAAGGCCAACATCCTGGTTGGAGTCTTTTATAGACCACCCAGCCACGACGAAGAGGTTGATGAATTATTCTATAAGCAGCTGGAAGCTGTCTCAAGATCACCAGACCTTGTCCTAGTTGACAACTTTAACCTGCCAGATATCTTCCAGGAACTCAACACAGCAGAGAGGGGGCAGTCTAGAAGGTTCATAGAGTGTATGAAGGATAGCTTCTTGTCACAGCTGCTGTGTGAGCCTACCAGGGGAGAGGGTCTGCTCAACTACTCTTTGCAAATAGAGATGAGCTAGTGGGAGATGTGGTGGTCAGAGGCTGACTGGGGACCAGTGACCATGAAATAATTGAGTTATCAGTATGCAGTCATACTAAGAGGGGCATCAACAAAACCTCCACTCTGGACTTCCAGAGGGTGGACTTTGACTTATTTAAGGAACTAACGAGGAAAGTACCAGGGAAACAGCCCTTAAAAATAAAGGGGTACAGGAAGGCTGGACCTATTTCAAGAAAGAAATCTTGAAGGTGCAGGAACAGGATGTCCCAATGTGCCAGAAGATGAGCCAATGGGGTGGGCATGGATGGACAATGAACTTCTGAATGAATTAAGGGAAAGAAAGAAGGTGTATCGTCTTTGGGAAAAGGGGAGGTAACTTGGGAAATGTTTAAGAATGTTGCTAGGTCATGTAGGAAAAAAAATAGACAGACAAAAGCCCATTTAGAACTTAGACTGGCCACTGCTGTGAAGGACAATAAAAAATGTTTTTATGAATATATTAATGGCAAAAGGAGTAGCAAAGACAGCCTCCACTCCTTAGTGGATATGGAAGGGAGTATAATAACAAGAGATGAGGAAAAGGCAGAGGTACTTAATGCATTCTTTGCCTCAATTTTCAATAGTAGGATTGGTTGTCTTCCAGACAACTGGCCTCCTGAGATGGCAAATGGAGTCAGGGAGCAGTATAGTCCCCCTGTAATCCAGGAGGAAGCAGTTAGAGACCTGCCGAGCCACTTGGATCCCCACAAGTCTATTACTAGTGTAATGAGGGAACTGGTAGATGAGATTGCTGAGCCACTCTCCATCGTTTTTCAACAGTCCTGGTTCACTGGAGAGATCCTGGCCTCTGGAAGCTGGCCAACATGATACCTATCCACAAGAAGGGACGGAAAGAGGAGACAGGGAGTTACAGGTCTGTCAGCATGACCTCAGTGCCAGGCAAGGTTATGGAACAGGTCACCTTGAGTGCAATCATACAGCACCTACAAGGTGGCCAAGGGATCAGGCCCAGCCAGCATGGATTTAGGAAGAGCAGGTCCTGCCTGACCAACCTGATCTCCTTTTATGATCAGGTGACCCACTTGGTGGGTGTGGGGAAGGCTCTGGATGAATCAGTGTTGGGTCTGGTCCTGGTCAATAGCTTTACTGATGATCTAGATGAGGGGATTGAGTCCATCATCAGTAAGTTTGCAGATGACACCCAGCTAGGAGCAGCTGTGGATCTGCTCAAGGGCAGGTGGGCTTTGCAGAAGGACCTTGGCAGCCTGGACAGATGGGCAGAGTCCAACAAAATGAGATTTAACAAGTCTAAGTGCCGGGTTCTACACATTGCCCACAACAACCCCATGCCGTGCTACAGGCTGGGGACAGAGTGGCTGGAGAGCGACCAGGCAGAAAGGGACCAGGGGGTACTGGTTGACAGTAGGCTGAATATGAGCCAGCAGTGTGTCCAGGTGGCCAAGAAGGCCAATGGCATCTTGGCCTGTATCAGGAATAGTGTGGCCAGCAGGACCAGGGAAGACATTCTGCCCCTGTACTTAGCACTGGTGTGGCCACACCTTGAGTACTGTGTCCAGTTCTGGGCCCCTCAATTCAAGAAAGATGTTGAGTTGCTTGAACGTGTCCAGAGAAGGGCAGCAAAGCTGGTGAGGGGTCTGGAGCACAAGCCCTGTGAGGAGAGGCTGAAGGAGCTGGGGTTGTTTAGCCTGGAGAAGAGGAGGCTGTCTACAACTACCTGAAGAGTGATTGTAGCCAGGTGGGGGTTGGTCTCTTCTCCCAGGCAACCAGCAACAAAACAAGAGGACAGTCTCAAGCTGAGCCAGGGTGAAGTTTAGGCTGGATGCTAAGGAAGAAATTCTTCACAGAAAGAGTGATTGCCCATTGGAATGGGCTGCCCAGAGAAGTGGTGGGGTCGATGTCATGGTAGGGCCATGACATGGCCCAGTACAAACCCAACAGGCCTTAAGGTCTAGACAGATGTCCCTTTCTCTTCCCTCCTTCCTGCAGAAAAATAGGGCAACACAGGAAATAGAACATGAGAACAGGACTCCTGCCTGTCTGGTAAACAAGATGTTTATCTGGGGTGAGAGCACATAAGCTGCCCACTGCTCCCCCAGATACAAGGTCCTTGCTTCTGCCTTTTATGGTTATAGCCTGGCAGAACCCCTCTCCATTGGGCAGCTACACGTTAGCTTCAGTGCCCCATTGGACCAATCGATCTCTGGCAAGATGTATATATATAGGTGCCTTGGTAGTCACCCTTGCCTTGCCTTGGCTTGCTCAAGCCTGCTGAAGCCTTGCCTTGCTTCAAGCCTACTTGGACCCATCTTGCAGAAGCTGCCTCAAGTTGCCCTGCCCTACCTCGAGTGCCTGGTCCAGAGCCTGGGATAAAGCCATGAGCCATACACATGCAAGCCAGAGAAGCCACAAACCTAGAAGCTGAATTCACCCAGTCTGCTTCTTCTTGCCACCAGAATCATCCCATGCCTCAGTTTACTCAGAAACCAAGCAAGCACCCATCGTGAAGAGCGTTGTTAACTGCTCACCGTCATCTGAAGCCAGATCAGCCTGGGACCATGCAGTAAACCTTTCTTGCCATCAATCTGCCGTGCTAGCGCCCTACGAGAGCACCCCAAAGCTAACACTGCAGCAGCATCCCCCCATGTGGGTAAAACCAGCTGTGAGTAATCAATTCATTGCCTTTTGGGTTTAAAGGTTCTTATCGAGCCTCCCCCCCCCTGCACTGTAACTGAGTGCTATCTGCTCTCGGGGACTTTCTCTTTGCAAGTTGTTGCTTCCTAATTTGCATAGAATAGTTTGTATTTTGCCCTAAGACTTCATATCCCCATTGTAAATATATCTTCCAACTGTACAAAGATCCTTTTAACAAGTTTTGGCATATTTCATTAATAAAGGGTTACTATTTTTATCAATACCCATTTGCCATATTGTTTATTATTGTTGTGAGAGTAATTAAATAATATTAAATAATATTCCCCCCTCGACGTCCCTGGAGGTGTTTTAAGAAAAGACTGGATGAGGCACTTAGTGCCATGGTTTAATTGATTAGTTAGGGTTGGCTGATCAGTTGGACTTGATAATCTCTGAGGTCCTGTGGCAGTTTAGGCTGGGTGCCCCCTGCCATTGCTGCATAGGATACACCTCTGGTGTCCCCGGTACACGCCCACTGGGGGTGGACATGGGAAACGGCGTATTTCTACCCATAAATCCTGCGCCCTATAAAGCCATCAGCAGAGTCATCCTCTTGCTCTTTCTTCCCTCTCCCCTCCCATGGGAGATGTCCTCTCTTATCGGGTAATGCCGGGGGGGTATCTCAGGCCTCTTAGGCCTGACTAGGCCTAATGCCAGGAGGAGAATGGAGGTGGGGGGGGGGGGGCAGTCTCAGACCTGGCCAGCCTGAGAGTTGCCTAGCAGTGGGAGGGGGGGGGAAGGAAGAGCCCTGAGGGATTGGGTAGACCCTCAGGTGGGAGGAAGGGAGGATTGGGAAGCTTTTGGGAATTCTGTGAGGGGGTTCTGTATGCTTTAGGATGTTCTTTTCCACTATGCTTTGTAGTTTGTAGTTTTCTGTAGCTTCACCAATTTGCTTTTCCATTTAAACTTTTCCATCACTCTCCAATCCGTTTGCGTGTGTCATTCTTTTGTCGCTTTCGGGGCAAGAGATGTTCTGGCTGGCCTCAAACCAGCACAGGTCCCTTCCAACATGGTTGATTCTGTGATTCTGTGATTCAGTAAAGACTGGTTTGACATAATGTATACAAATTATCTAGTAAGTGACGTTTGGGTAAAATACAACCAAAAAAGCAAATCCAACCTTGCAAGCAGCAAACTGTTTGCTTTAAAGATAAGGGACATTGTTTTCAAATCTCAAATTAAAGGAAGTTATTATCTAAAATGAGATGTGGAAAGAAATCTGAAAATAGAACTTAAGAAACCTGGAAAACTCTGTGACTGAGGAAGAAGTTCTGAAGTCTAATTTTCAGGTGAATTTTTAGAGAGGGTTCTGCTTTATAGTCACCAAAAGTAATATTTAATCCTTTGACAAAAAAATTTTTCACTGGTTCTTCCTTTTACAAGATTTGTTCTCAGTCTTTTCTGGAAGTCTTGGTTTCTACCTGAAAATCGGTATAGACTTGATCAAGATAGGAAATGCATATTTTAGAGTATTTTGGATTTTTGTTTTAGTAATAGGGAAAATATGTAAATTTTGATATGCACTGTTCTTTCAATACAGTTTAAAAAACCCTTAGTACTGCACATGTCAGAGCTAAGTGTTTTGTCCTCTGCCACCAGCAAAATCAAGCTTGACATTTGTGTCATTTCCAAAGTAAAAGGTAAAACACAAATATGATTGAAAAGATGCTTTCCTCCATCCAACCTAAATGAGTAAAAAAAAGCATTATCACATTTTCCCCAAAGACTGCACATAAAGCCTAACAAATAAAGTCATATCACACCACTCTGCACAGGCTTTCATGGAGATTAAATTCACCACCGAAACTTGAAAGCAAACCACTGTGGACATCTGGGTGCTAGCCTGGATTTTTTGCCAATGCCAACGCCAAATGCCCAGGGACTCTGCTGATGCTGGTGCTTCAAATCTCAGGATATGAAAAAATATTCTCTCTTCCAAATAGCCCAGGGAAGCAGGTGAGGGTCCTGGTTTCTAAAACTTTTGCTCTATCTCTCTGGTCATTTATACAATGCTCACCAGCACAACCTCTGAGCTCTCAGTCATTTACTTGTCCTTGAGCCTCTTTTAGCTCTTACAATGAGTCTCTGAGTAATTAAATAACACTTTTATTTCTTTTCTGGTTCCCTTTTGTGTCTTCAAACTCCAGTGCATCTTCCTTAACACATTAAGGTAGAAAAATCTATCTTCACTACTGTCTGCCTTTCATGGAAACAGATGCTGTCTTAGAAGGAAAACACCGATGGGCATTTCGCTACCTACTTTCTTCCTATGTTACCTCCCCTTTTTCTTTTTATCTTTCTTCTTCCTCCTCCTCTTCCCCTAGCACTGCTCTGGGGGTTCCCAAGAGGCTCACACCGACAATTTCCTGCCATTATGAGAAATACCTTCACATTTATGATATTCTGCCTCCAACTAAAAGACATAATAACCAGGTCATTTTCACTATTAACTTGAGCCAAACTAACTCCTGTTAGTGTGTGTCAGATAAATTATTCCTGGTGACCTATGTATTTAGCATGCATCTAGCAAACAGGCATTCCTCTTCTGGTATATTGTTAAATTTTATGTTTGCTTCCTTGTCACTTGTGAAACTAGTCTTTTTCTTTTTTTTCCCCTAAAATCCCAAATGTCTGCAGTGTTCAAAGTAGCTGAGTGTAGACAATAGTCCAGTTTCAATTTTCCAGTTTTATCTCAATCCTTTCTGCAAGTTCAAGCATTAGGGTTTAAGTAGTGACTGGGTATAAATCAAAATGGTCTCTATTTTTTTAATCTATCTGTGAATAGATAAAATAAAATTAATTTCATTTTCTTGAAAAACATAATAAATGTGGAAACAGCAAGATAAGGAAAATTAAGAGCAGAATATGAAGCTTTCAGTAAAAGCACTTTCCTGCTTAACAAGCAGGAGGAAAAATAGTTATGTGCAGCAAGAATCTGAGAAATATACCATTTTTGTAACTGGCAAACATGAAATAAATAGGATTTTCCAAGGCAAAAGAGAAAACAGAATCACATTAGGAATGACTGAAGGGTTCATTGGTGTTGACTTTAAAAAAATAAAATCTGAAATGTATGGGTGAACACAACCTAATGAAGCATTTTTCTTTTTCTGTCCTGTAGTGGTCTACAGAGCAACACGAAGCAGCTTTGTAAACTAACCATCATAAGCAAAGTTTTAAAAATCTCTGAGGACTCAAGAATATCATCATAGAATCATAGAATTGTTAGGATTGGAACGGACCTCAAGGGTCATCTAGTTCCAACCACTGAGCCATAGGCAGGGACACATTCCAGAATGTCCAGATCTTTCTTGTAATAGGGGCTTCAGAACTGGATGCAGTACTCCAAGTGGAGTCTCACCAGAGTAGAGCAGAGGAAGACAATCACCTCCCTCAACCTGCTGGCTATGCTTCTCTTGATGCATCCCAGGATCTGATTGGCTTTCTGGGTTGCAAGTGCACACTGCTGGCTCATGTTGAGCTTCTCATCCACCAGCACCCCCAAGTCCTTTTCTTCAGGGCTGCTCTCAAACCAGTCACTGCCCAGCCTATATCAGTGCTTGGGATTGCCCCAACCCAGATGCAGGACCTTGCATTTGGTCTTGTTGAACCTCATGAGGTTGGCATGGGCCCACCTCTCCAGCCTGTCCAGGTCCCTCTGGATGGCATTGCTTCCCTCCAGTGTGTCTGCTGCACCGCACAGCTTGGTGTCGTCAGCAAACTTCCTGAGGGTGCACTTAATGCCACTGTCCATGTCACCAACAAAGATGTTGAACTGTGTTGCAGGCTGTTGCAGACCCCCAAGAATCTGGCTGGACTTCTCAGGTGTTCTTCCTAGGCTTCTCCCCCTAGCCGGGTGCCCACAGCTGCTTGGAATCAACACCCCGAGATGAGAAGCGTTTGCACCAACAACTGCCAGCAACTGCCAGCTCTTTAATGAATACAAAGCCTGGTTTGAAATACCTTTTTACTTTCCTGCTAGTTGGTTCCCAGAACACTTTTCCAGATAGCAAAAACCTCCCTACCTCTTATCTTGCAGCTGCAAAGCTAGTCATCTTTAAGGAACACAAAGGGGGAAGGCATTCTCACCATCAAGGTCGTTTGCAGCTAGCCTGCCAATGGCCTTGACCACTCCACATTCTATCCACACTTCCCCCTTTTCTTTTCAAAACAAGACGCAATGTCATCTACATCGTGGGAGCCCCTTCGTGGTCAGGGTGACACTGCACTGTTAGGGTCCAGATTTATATAATAAACAACAGCTGCCCCTTTGCAATATTCTCACACACAGATCTCAAAATGGTGACTCAAGTTCACAAGTTACATCAATGATGTTTTACAACCAGGACTATGAATTAACAATGAAACAATTTTTTGATGTCTTGTTATCTCATTTAACATGTCAGCTCACTTAGCAGAGTTAATGCTTTATTGTAGCAATGCTAAGCAAGATTATACTAACTGCTTTGCATTCAGCTTTATTCTACTATTCTACAGCATTGTTGCATTCAGCTGTTAGGCAAGCTAATGTGGCTTGAAAGCAAAGTGAGTATGCCTAGGATTATAATTCTATATCAGCCTGAATATTTAATGCTTAAAGCTATGGTGAAGCAAACAGGAAATCATTATCTTATATATCCCAATTCCCAAAACACCATCACAAAATAATTCAATTCTGATAGACACTTAAGTTCCAGATTTGATTTAATGCATGGAACAGCATTAACCAGATATTCTGCTATCCCATGGAATTGATTGAATTAAACTAAGGGCACTGTTCCCTTTGATCATGTTCTAAGGCAGGCTGAAAGCAATGTGCAGGAATCCAGCAGATCCCTGTATCTGTGGAAACGCAAGCATATCCGTGGCCCCAAGTGGTAAGATCAAAAGGGCCTTCCAAAACACATGTTTGTAAATTGCAGGCCCACACTGGAGCCTTTTCTGCCAAAGGGTCACTCGCTGACTGTAATGACAAGAAATGAGTTAATATTACAGGGTTCGTACTATTCTGAGAAACAGTTAAATAATTCATGGTATATATTGCTTTACATGGCCTGCTGTGTAATATCTCCCCTGACATTCCCCCTTTTCTGTTTTTAGGGGAGTGGGGTGTTGCAGTGTGGTGGATTGAAATTCCCCTCCCACATTAAAAACTCTGGACTAGCTCAGTTCAGAAACAAATGAAGCTGTATGTATAGGCAAAACTACAATCTATAATGAAATGCAATGAATATGTACAAATATACACTATTCACAACATTTACAAATATGTACAATTAACAGAAAAACACAACAAAGCCCCCTGGCCCCAGAAGCGCCCTGCTTCTTCACCCCCACCCCACCCCCACACCCCTCCCCAGAATAGCAGGAAAAGGGGAAGAAAGCCAAGTAAACAGAGGGGTTTGTTAAACTTAACTTGTCAAGGTCACTATGTCAGTATGTAATCTGCAGAAGATAAACAGAACAGACAGACTGAGAGAGACTGCCTGTACCTTGGTTTGAGTACTGACTCTTAAACATTTCTATCTCTCCAATGGAAGTGTTTAGAACAATCATTATTTTGCTTTCATACACCCAATTGTGATTTATTTACATTCTTTTACCTTTCTGCTCGAACTCTGTGAGAAAAATTAAAGGCACGGCCTTAAAACTACCACATGGGGGTGAGCCATCTTGATAAGGTATGAGTTCGTGCCATTTCCCCTTTAACGATTTGAGAGTATTACATAGCTATGACATTCTGGCGAGTTAACATATAAATCCATGTGAACGTATTCCCCAATTAGATGACATGAAGGCATTGTTACAGTCAGTCCCAAATGAGATGTTTTCTAGGGGGAGACTTCTGTGATCAGTTTCAGATTGACAGTCCCAATCTCAGTTAAACAGGACAGGCACTATGAGCAGTCTCAGTGGTCAGTGGAATGTCAGAGCAGTTAACAGCCGTCATTTGACTGTGGTGATTTGCTGTGTGTTGACTTCTGCACAGTCAGCTCATTACATGGGTGGATTCTGCCATGCTGGCATCACGAAAACCATAGATAGGAAAAGATTAATCCCTTTCCTAGCCTTTACTTTTCCCTAGGGTAAACCTCTGTATAAAAAAACAAAATAAATTTTTGTGTGTCTTTATATTCTTATAATCCCTATGTTAAAACTTTTGTGAATGCAAAGACCAAAACAACATTCTATAATGTCCCTAAAATAAACTCCTATGTCATGCTAATACCAAAAATTCTGAAAATTCTAGAGAACTATGTGAAAATGGAAAAGTAATATACAGGGAAAAAAAAAACACACAAAAAGATGTTACATTATATAAAGTGTGCTTTTCAAAATAAGAACTTATTCACCATATATAAAGCTCTTTTGAGATTGCTGGCACACTCAAAAAAAAAAAAAAAAAAGGAGGTTCAAACTAGAAAGAAGAAGGAAAAAAGAAAACTTAACCTATGAACTTGTGAAACAGCTTATTCCAGTACCCAGTAGCACTCACACAGTATTATGCTCATGCATTAGGGAACATACCTTAACACAATCACTAAAGACCTATAAACAGTAACCTATATCTTAGCATTCCTACGTGTCATCTAACATACCTTACCACAAACACCACATATGTCTTACAAGCACTCATTAATCATTAGGCCTACTGCGAGAACACGATTGCAGACACGAAAACAATAAATTTCTAAGATCCCTCAAAATCAGAAACAATGGCAAAAGCAATATATAAACCAGGTTTGCATTCACAAAATAGTGACACACCTTTCTTAACAAAATGTGTACACTGTTACTTTAAAATCAGAACACAGGCTTTTACAGACCATAAATGGCGGCAAAAAAGGGACTGAGATAATAGAGGGGAAAAAAAGGGAGGGGGAAATGGCAAACAGAAGTAGAAAAGGCACTTTTTTCCTTTGTTCACAAGCTGTTGTCTTCAGAAATGTGAAAACTTTCGAGTTTTAGAATGTTTGTGTGCTTTTTCACTAGTTTCTTGGTGAGGAAAAAACAGTGACGTTTCTTTAAAGAACTCCAAGGCTGGCAAACTGCTGTGGCTTGGTGTAGGAAAGCCACGAAAAGCTGCCACCTTTCCCCCCTCCCACCCCCCGCTGTAGCTGGCAACACCGCTTCAGGGCTTAGCTGAACCCATGTTGCATTCTAATGACGCATTACAGTTCATGAGATCAGAGTCTGTTCAGCCAATCTGTCAGGGTGCTGGATCATCAGGCAGGCAAGGATAGATGTGGATAAGTCCATGTCTCCTTCTTGGAGCTCCTGATTTTTTATCTTTCGCCAACTTTTCACTGGATCGGGGTCTTGGGTCAATACTGTGGCAGGTTCTACAATTGGCAAATTCGGAGCAACAGTTCCAGACAGGACATACCTGCCACCTGCAGTTTGTAGGGAAAATAAATCAATGAGCAGTGCCTCTGCACCACTCTCTCGGGGTCAGACTGTAGGGTTTAGCAAGGGTGTGGGGGGGTGTGATAGACTCATGGGGTCTAAACCATGTCCATTGGAGGGACAGCAGGTGTTAGAGATTTGCAGGAGCTGACCATAGGGTTTATCAGAGGTGCAGAGTGTGGTACTGGATCGCTAAAGTCTGTGAAATCATCGTTTGAAGGCAGCAGGCAAACTTCAAAGGGAGGGGATGACAGCAGCTTCAAGGGTAATTGATCCTTTTGAGCCTCCTCTGGGGGTGCCATTGCCACTGTGGCCACTGTGGCAACCATTCTATGCACTTTAAGCTGCCATAATGAGTCAATTACTAATGGCCAAATTGTAAGAGCTGAAGTGGCAAGCACATTTCCCTGCATCATGGTGTCAAAGAGACACTTTCCTGCTTCCTCCCAGGTTTCCACAAAAAAAAAGCAGTACACGAATTGGCTGGTACCCCATTTTTCTTACATCAAATGACCAAGAGACCAAAAGCCAGCTCCTCAAACTTAACTCTGCCCTTTCTGAGTATGTGTAGGAATACAGACAGACTTGACTTTCTCTCTGGAGAGATCTGTGCCCCCATCGTCCTTATGCCACAGCTCACCTTGTCAGAGTTCTGAGGCTTTTAGAATACGGATTCTTCTGGCTGAAAGCACAGATCTGCGAGATTCACTTCAACTGTGGCTGTTGATTTCTTATTTTAATAGTAATGGGGAGCTGACACCGCTGACCCAGTGAATTCCACCATGACTGACACCACCGGCAACATCTATTATAATATTAATGACCAGCTAAAAACTCGATTCCATGGAATGCAACATGACTGACATCACTGCCAAAATTTATTTTAATATTAATGACCAACTGAAACCACAGGATTTGTGGAATTCACCCCTGTGGAATTAACTATGACATTATTCACACCTGTTCCTCAGGTGTATGGATCCGCTGAAAGAATATTATTCCTCAGCCCAAAAGAGGAAGGGTCCAGGAGCACCCTGCATGGAGGGAGGGGACAGACCTGAGTTGGAAAATGAGCTCTGGCCACTGCGTGTGTTGCCATTGTTGTACCCCGTAGGGGTTATCAGGCTACCACGGAGCAGAACAGTATGATTTTGAAGCCACCGAACCTGGCATTCCACCCAGGGCTCTGCTGTCATTCAGGTTCTGGTCCATGGGTCTTCTACCCCATAAGGGTAACAGTCAGTGGCAAGTCAAATCACAACGGGGTCACTAGATGTTGTAGGATGTTGCAGACCCCCAAGAATCTGTCCGGGCTTCTCGGGAGCTCTTCATAAGCTTCTTCCCCCCAGCCAGGTGCCCACAGCCATTTGGAATCAACACATCAAGATGAGGAGCGTTTGCACCAACAACTGCCAGCATCTGCCAGCTCTTTAATGAACACAAAGCCTGGTTTGAAATACCTTTTTATTTTCCTGCTAAAGGGTTCCCAGAACACTTTCCCAGAGAGCAAAAACCTCCCTACCTCTTATCTTGCAGCTGCAAAGATAGTCATCTTTAAGGAACACAAAGGGGGAAGGCATTCTCACCATCAAGGTCGTCTACAGCTAGCCTGCCAGTGGCCTAGCCCACTCCACATTCTATGCACAAGCCTGGTCCCAGTACTGATCCCTGAGGGACTCCACTTGTCACTGGCCTCCACTTGGACATGGACCCACTGACAACCATTCTTTGGGTGCGTCCATCAAGCCAGTTCTTTATCCACTGAATGGTCCATCCATCAAACCCAGAATTTACTAGGTTGGAGACCAGGATGTCATATGGGACAGTGCTGAAGGCTTTGCTCAGGTCCAGGTAAATGGTATTGGTTGTTTGGCCTTCATCTCTTAATGTTGTGACCCTATCATACATGGCCACCAGGCTTGTCAGGCAAGATTTGCCCTTAGTGAAGCCGTGCTGATTGCATCAAATCAACTCTTCACTATTATTCTGTCTCAGCAGTGCATCCAGGAGGATCTGCTCCATGATCTTACCAGGCACAGACTGACTGGTCTATCTGAGTCATCTTTCTTTCCCTTTTCTGAAAATGGGGGTTATGTTTCCCCTTTTCCAGTCAGCGGGGAATTCCTCAGACTGCCATGACTTTTGGAATATAACAGAGAGCAGTTTAGCAACCTCATCTGCCAGCACACTCAGCACCCATGGATGTAGCTCATTTGGTCCCATGGACTTGAACACTTTCAGGTTCTTCAGATGGTCATGAACCTCATCTTCTCTCACAATGGGCAGTTCCTTCTTCCAGTCCCTGCCATTATCTTCCGTGATTCCAGGAGTGAGGCTGGAGCCCTTGCCAGTGAAGACTGAGGTAAAGAAGTCATTCAGAACCTCAGCCTTCTCCATGTCACTTGTCACCAGCTCCCTCATTTCCTTTCTGAGGGGGCCCACACCTTCCCTAGTCTTATTTTTACCATTAATAGACCTATAGAAATTTTTACTGTTTCCCCTTGATCTCCCTGGCTAGAATTTAATTCTAACTGAGCTTTAGCTTTTCTAACCAGGTCTCTTGCTGCTCAGGCAGCTTCCTTATATGCCCCCATTCTAGCTGTCCTTTCTTCCATTCCTCCTTTTTGTGTGACAGCATGTCCAGGAGCTCCTTGCTCATCCAGGCAGGTCTTCTAGCATTCTTTCCTGCTTTGCTCTTTGTGGGGATACTTTGGTCCTGGGCACAGAGAACACTGACCAGCTGTCCTGGGTCCCTCTTCCTTCTACGGCTTTACCCCACGGTACTTTGGCCAGCAGATCTCTGAAGTGATCAAAGTCTGCATGCCTAAAGTCCAGGGTTATAAGCTTGGGATACATCCTCCTAATTGCCCTGAGGATCTTAAATTCTATTGCATCATGGTCATTGCAGCCAAGGTTATCCCTGAGCCTCACATTGGTCACCAGCCCTTCTCTATTGGTGAGAACAAGGTCCAGCATAGCACTTTTTCTCATTGGTTCCTCTACCATTTGGAGGAGGAAGTTGTCATCTGTACATTTCAGGAACATCCTGGAATTCTGATACCTAGCTGTGTTGTCCCTCCAGCAGATGTCAGGGTGGTTGAAATCCCCAAGGACCGGAGCTGGTGACTGTGAAGCCACTTCTATTTGCCTGTGGACTCTAAGTATATATATATATATGTGTGTGTGTGTGTTGTATACATACTAAGAACTGTAAAGGAATAGAAAGACAGATGCATAAATGCACTACAGAAAATAAAAATGCATTATAAAATACAGGAAGATAATAAGCCTGCTTTCTTCTACCCAAAATTTATCACAAAAGCCATCTATTTGGACTTCAAACTTTTTTATTTTTTGTTTATATGTTCAGAGCTTACAGTATACTGTTTTCATTATATACTGTCAGTACACTGGGAATTAAGCCTGTTTTCCACATAGACAGTTCTTATTTTATAGAGTGTCATTCAATGTAATGGCACCAGACTTCAGCACTTAGCCTGCATCCCAATTACCCATTAGCAGTTTGTGTAGTTAGGGAGCAGGAAAAGACATACTGTGCACTGTAGCAATTATTTCAGAACATCTGTGTGGTGGGTTGGAAATTCCTGCCCGCCCCAGCATTAACTTTGCCAGACCTGCTCAGTTTAGAAGCGAATGAAAGCTGTATTTACAAGCCAAACTACAATCTACAATGAAATGCAGTGAATATATACAAATATACACTATTTACAATATTTATGAGTATTTACAATTAGCAAACAGGACAAGGACCTCCCTGGCCAAACACCAGGTAAGCTGTAACGGCTTCTCTCTCCCTGCCTCCCCCTTACACCCTGTACACAAGGGAAAAGAGAGAGAAGCAGAGAGAAGCAGAAACTTCTTTACAGCGAGGATGACAGAGCACTGGAACAGGCTGCCCAGGGAGGTTGTGGAGTCTCCTTTTCTGGAGAGTTTCAAAACCCACCTGGATGTATTCCTGTGCAGACTACCCTAAGTGATCCTGCTCTGGCAGGGGGGTTGGACCTGATGATCTCTTGAGGTTCCTTCCAACCTCTGATATACTGTGATACTGTGATATATTAGACTTAGCCAAAATAAAATCAATGCAGCCAAGGTCAGCAAAGCCTGTTAGAATCTCTCAAGTGAAGAAGTGAGAAGAGAGAGAAATGTTTTGGGAACCAAATCTTATGGGAGATAGCTCTCCAATGATTTGTTTAGAACAATCATTATTTTCCTTTTAACATCTAATAGTGATTTATTTATATTTTTACTACTTTCTGCTCAAGATCTGTGAAAAATTTTAAAGACCTAGTCTAAAACTACCACAATCTGCTTCTCAAACTTTATGTAATGGGAGACTTTTCCACGAGTAGTAACTGCTATTTTGAATAGCAGCCTCAGCCTTGCGAGCCCCTCCCAGGAATGGACCAACCCTGGAGCAAGCCCTGAAGCAAGTGGGGCAGGCAGGCAGTCATAGCCTAGCAACTAGCTTCACTACAAGCAAAAGACACAGTGTATCTTTCACGTGTTCTCCACTGGCTAACATTCGGTTTAAAGCCCCCGCAGGTTTAGCTGTGTGACAATTTCTAGTTTAAGCCTCTGACATTGTAACTCTTTCTATATACAGTTAAAGGTGCAAACGTCTTATGGAGTCCCCATCTGGTTGACAAGGGGCGGAATTGTAGCTTCGTTTTTTAATCAAAATTAATTCTAATTGGGTTCAAAATTAATACTAATTGGGTTCAAATTGTATATACAAGACCAATTATGGGATATATCTCACAATCGTGCACTAGAACCTGTATATAAAATAGTGATTAATTGGTTAGTAATAATTTTTGATATTATTTTTAAATTTACTTTTCATACTTCAAATTTCATAATTCATAAATTAATAACCCCTCAGTCACACTACCAGCCTTTGTCATAAAGTCCCCACACATCTGGAAAGCCCTTGCATTCCACACGTCCTCTGCCAATGACGCAAAAGCAAGCATCTGCTATGTGCCTTTTCAAGAGCACACATGTGATGGTTTGAAACTGTCTTTTTAATTTTTCCTTGCAAAGTTCAGTACAGAGAAAGTGAAAGAATGTAAATAAGTCACTATTGGGTGTAAGAAAGCAAAATAACGATTGTTCTAAACACTTCCATTGGATAGATAGAAATGTTTAAGAACTATTACCCAAAACAAAGTAGGCACTCTGCACATTCTGCGTTCGGCAGTGGGGGCAGTTGCTGGGCTGTCTGGCTGCTGTTTCTTCTTCTCTTCTGGCTGAAGATAACACACTGACCTTGGCAGCTAAGTTAACAACTTTCTGCTTAACAAACTCTGCTTCTCTGTCCAGGGGGGTCTGGGGGGAAGCTCCTGGGAGAGGGAGGCCCCTTTGGGAGGGTCCCCTTGGGGGGAAGCAAAGGGAGATCGATTGTGCTTTTTCTGTTGATTGTATATATTTGTGAATGTTGTGAATTTTGTATATTTGTACATATTCATTGCATTTCATTGTAGATTTTAGGCTCTGCTTGTAAATACAGCTTTTCATTTGCTTCCAGACTGGGCTAGCCTGGTTATTGTCGGTGGGGGGGGAATTTCAGCTCACACCGACACAACACAAAACGTTATGGACTCACAAAGAATGATATGCAGGTACTTTTGTCGTGACACATTTGAATGGATAGTTGTTTCTGAGAAGTTTTAACAGAATCTTATAAGTGTGGGGCTGTAGTGGCTCATCCAATACAGCCATTGTACTAGGCCACTAGCCATAATATTTGGGAAGTTGTGACAGACTGGTGAAGTTCCCAAAGACTGGAAAAGGGAAAGCATAACCCCCAGTTTTTAAAAAGGGGAACAAAGAAAACCCAGGGAATTACAGACCAGCCAGTCTCACCTTTGTGCTAGGTAAGATCACAGAGCAGCTCCTCCTGGTAACCGGGCTAAGGTGCATGGAAGATAACAAGCTAATATGGCTTCACAAAGGACAAATCATGCTTGATGAATCTGGTGGCCTTCTATGACAGAGTAACAGCGCTGGTAATAGGGGAAGAGCAACTGATGGTATTGACCTGGACTTGTGCAAGGCATTTGACGCTGTCCCACATGACATCCTTGTCTCTAAGATGGACCCCCTGATGCATAAGAAACAGGCTTGTGGTGGGTTGAAAATTCCCCCCAACATAAAATTGCCAGACCAGCTCAGTTGGAAGCAAATGAAGCTGTACTTACAAGCAAAACTACAATCTAAAATGAAATGCAATGAATATGTACAAAATATACAAAATACAAGGTGCATCTGGTCCTGTTACAATAGTGTGTTTCTTCCACTCTTTCCCAGTTAAACTTATGTCAACTTGCATCTTAGTCAACTTTTGAGATCCACCAGTGATTCCTAAAATAGTTATAGACTCTGTCCCTCGATAATTTGATGGTATTATGATGCATTGAGCTCCTGTGACAACCAAGACCCTGTACTTCTGAAATTTCAAAGTGCCAGGCCACTGTATGAATACATCCCAATAGAATCTATCTCCATTATCCCCTTCCTCCCTGTGGCAGGAGGCAGGACACCCCTAATTATGGGGATTACATTTACATGTACAGTTGACACAGTACCTAGTGTTAGTAACAGGATCACCGTTGGAGCAATGAGAGTGTTTCTGGGAAACTGAGATAGTGGCAGCTACCCTTCTGGTATTGCTACCTTGTGCTGTGCCACTCTGCAGCTCCCGCAATCTTCTGAAAAGAGCAGAAGTGGATTGACCATCCCACCCATTCGTGTTTTCACAAACTGGTCACACCCTGTTACCCAAAGACTACCATGTGATCGCCCCTGCCTATTTTGAATTGGCCTAGTATGAACTGGCCTTCTAGGAGGATGTTTGTCTCTAACAGCTGAAACTTGTATCCATTTGGAAGAAGAAAAAGCGAGTTCATCCCCCTTCACCAATTTGGATATGGAAGTTTTAAATTCCTCCTTCAGGTCTTTCATGCAACCTTTTACCTCTCCAGTCAGCGTTTCAATGGCTGAGACCAAAGAAACACATGTGAGACTATCCTCCAATTACCTCATTTGGTCAGTAAAATAACCAACGGTAGGAAGCGCTCCACCATAGTTTCTTGTCACAATTCTGCTTGCCAAAATAGTAGCATAATTAGAAGGAGCAATTTTAATGAGTTTCTTGGAAAGACCTGTTCCCACAGGAATTTCACTAGCATACCATGATTTCCATAAATTATTTATCTCACAGCAAACTCTCGCAAACACTTGATTCCCTCATCTATGGTACTCCATGTCTGTGGGTTCCAGGGTAGGTTGCTCCTGGCTGGGAACTGCATCAGCACAGCCAGTAGAAGGCGTGCCCATGGAGAAACTTTACCAACGCAACTCCTAATACACTTGTCAATCACAGAATCCTTTGTGAGAGTTCCCAGCTGTTTTGCTGACTTGTCACCTAGTACTAAAGCAGGAGCACCTGTGTCATAGCATCTTCCCAACCAACTCATCATTAGTTCAGTGTCTCCTCTGAGATAATCTTTTCTTACATGCCTAATTTCCTGCCTGGGTGCATTAGCTGACAGTATATCATCCTTACCTCTATCATCATTCTCATCTTCATCATCCTCATCCTCCTCATGCTGCTGTCTCCCAGGACTCCCTGTTAAAAGCCTCTGTTGGACCTCCTTAAGTTCAGAAGCATCTCTGCTGGGATGCAGCATTACCAGATGCTCATTGGGACCCTGCTGCCACTGCTGGACGAGCTTCCATTCTAGCCGCTGCAGGCAGAAGTCTCCCTGCCTCCTTAGCCCCAATAATGGCTGCTGCTGCTGGAGTTGCTGCTGCTGGAGTTGCTGCTGCTGGAGTTGCTGCTGCCACCATTGCTACCATTTAGGCAGGGTCTGAGGGCAAAACTGTCAGTACCACCACCTTTACAGGCATAG
The DNA here is from genome assembly GCF_027791375.1 of Indicator indicator. Taxonomy (NCBI): domain Eukaryota; kingdom Metazoa; phylum Chordata; class Aves; order Piciformes; family Indicatoridae; genus Indicator; species Indicator indicator. Next base: position 38,896,526 of record NC_072011.1, read on the forward strand.
CTGGGCTTGTTGCTGATGTCGGCACAGGGTCTCCAGGCACAGCCGCCACTTATGCACGGCTTGCTCGTGCCATTTGAGCTACCAGTTGCTCCCCCACTGGCTCATCACCAGCGCTGCTGTGGCTTTTGCTGTGTTTCACAGCAGTTTTTCCACCAGCTCCTGCCTGCCTGCTACTATCTGTTGCTGCATCTTCTACTGCCTCTGCCTCTTCCCCACTAGTAGAATCGCCTGCATTAGACCCAGATTTCTTACATCTTTTCCTCTGTTTGGAGACAGAGCAATTAGCAGCACGTCTCTCTCAGCACAATGCTATTAACAGACCTATTATTACCACCACAAACAGAAAATTTAGGCATAATGAACAGACCATCTTAAGATTCAAATCAGCTAGATAACTCTCAGTTACAGTAACACCAAATTAAAAAAAACTCAGAAGGAACACTTACAGTTACATTGCTATATCCCCCCCAAACTGACAAATCCAAGGCAGTAATCACCAAACCTTCTTAACTTGTATCTAAACCAAAGAAATAGCTTATGTAATATGTACCTGCCAACTTCGTGAATCAGTGCAGAAACAAAACATTTATAAAGCATCACACTTAAGAGAGAGTCTACCAAATGCCACAAAACCCCAAACAGCTTCATTTTTGGCTTCCTTAATCTGAGCACTGATTAATCAAGCAAGCAAGCAATACTCCATAATTGGATAAGCACCAATTAATTGTAATATGGTGGGTTGAAAATTCCCCCCAACATTAAATTGCCAGACCTGCTCAGTTGGAAGCAAATCAAGCTGTATTTACAAGTAAAACTACAATCCAAAATTAAATGCAATCAGTATGTACAAAATATACAATATTTACATATATGTACAATTTATAAACAACCCCAGAACCCCCCTGGCAAAAACCAGGGGGCTACTAATAGCTTTCAGTTCCCTGCTCCCTTCCCTACTCCCCTGTACGTGTGGGACAAGAGAAAGAGCAGAGAGTTGTTTGTTAGATACTCAGCCACAATAAAACAATGCATTCAAGGTCAGCAAAGCCAGCAGAAGCCAGAGCTAGTATCTGCTAGAGCAAAGGAAGCAAAGAGAGAAAAAGTCTACACAACTAGCTTATGTTTGTAATTTGTCCAATGGGATTATTTAGAGTTTATCATTATTTTCCCTTTCATATCCAATAGTGATTTATTTACATTGTACTACTTTCTGTTCAAGATCTGTGGAATTTTTTCTAGGCACAGACTGAAACTACCACAGAGCTAGATGGACAGACTCAAAGGGTTGCGATCAACATCTCAATGTCCAAGTGGAGACCAGTGACAAGTGGAATTCCTCAGTGATCTGTACTGGGTCCAGTGCTGTTTAAAATCTTTGTTAGCTACATGGACAGTGGCATTGAGCGCACCCTCAGCAAGTCTGATGACAACACCAAGCTTCCCTTGAGGGAAGGGATGCTATTCAGAAGGATCTTGATGAGCTTGAGAAGTGGGCCAGTGACAACAAGTCAAAGTGCAAGGTTCTGCATCTGGGTCAGGATAATACCAGGCACAAATACAGTCTGTGTGCAGAGTGGGTTGAGAGTAGCTCTGAAGAAAGTGATTTAGGTGAATTAATTGATAAGAAGCTCAACATGAGCTGGCAGTGTGCTCATACAGCCCAGAAGGCAAATCATATCCTAGACTGCATCAAGAGGAACGTGACCAGCAGGTGAGGAGAGAGGTGATTCTTCCCCTTTACTCCACTCTTGTAAGACTCACCTCAAAGAGTGTCCAGTTCTGGTACCCCTCCTTCTGGTGTCCCTGTCATAAGAAGGACACAGAACTGTTGGAGTGAGTCCAGAGGAGGGCCACAAAGATGATCCAAGGGCTGTAACACCTTTGCCCAGCAAGGCAGCCTGTCCTTTTCCCCTTCAGTCACAGCTGAGAAACTGGGACAAAATGTGAAACTGGAGCTATACAGATCATCTGCAGAAATCAAGCAGACAAGAAGCACAATTTATATAACCAACCAGACAGTTTATATTACAAATTCACTTATCCTAGTTGCTTTTTTTTAGGATTATTCTCAGAGAAAATAGCTTTGCAACAACGATGTTCAGATCCATGATGCAATGTGTCAATTTTCAATATGCTCAGATAACAAGCCTCTAATCTTTACTGCTCAACTATGGTCAAAAATCTCCTGAGTTAGCCTGTAAGATGTGTTGACATTTCTAATGGCAACTCAATGCCAGGGTATCGAGTACTTTGTATTTCCACACACTTCATATTGTGTGGGTTTGGGTTTGTTAAAAAAAAACAAACTGTACTTCAGTCTACTGCCAGTCTGTCACGTTTTTCAATAACTCTTTCCAATTTCCAATTTCAAGTCTCAGTAAAGTTTGTGGGTAATCATACCAAACATTTTAACCTTGCAAGAATAGGCTGCAACTTTACTCATAGGTCAGGATATTTTTAACACAGATTTCTCTAGCTTTTGATTTAGCTCTATAAAATATCATCTTTTCTCTCAGGTATAACAACCTTTCTTTTGTAGCAGTTCTTGTTTTCTTCAAACTATTTTGAACAACAGCTCTAAAATCACCAAATCAACATAGCATGTCAAATTCCAGTCCCAAGTACAGTACTCTTAACTTGGGTATTACATACCATAAAGCTGCTCCTGGTTTGTGCCTGTGAAAGGCAGAGAAGTCTGTGCTATACAACTGCAATGATCTTGCAAAGACAGGAGGAACTATCCAGCCTTCCCTTCTCTAACATTTTTTCTTATTTACAATTGTCATCAATTTGTTCAAGATATGTCCTCTATATGTGTACTCAAGAGGCTGTAAAGCTCAAGAATGGTGGCCCTCAGCTTCCTCACAAGATTAGATACTTCCATTCTTAAATCCATGACTAACAACAGCTGACTTGGCAAAATCCTGCAGATAGAACTGAAACTATCATATCCACTACACCTGAACTGAGAAAGGTAGCCTAGAATATTATCTCTCTTTAGCCTTAAGTTACATGGAAAAAACACAAGGGCCTTGTACAAACTTTTTTAGATAAGTGAATGAATTCTTGAAAACAGATGTTAATGAACATGAGGTGAGTAAAGGTTAACAAGAATACAGATGTAGTGTGGGTCCTGTAATAAACAATGTGGTAAAAAATGTAGAACTGGATGTTTGCCTGTTTTCCATGAGTACAGAAACATCTTGGTTCTTAAATACAGGGAAAAATACAGTGAAAGAGAAAAGTAAGATTATCAAACATCTAGTGGATCCTGGAAAACAGAGCAAATTGCCAAGTGACAGAGGCAATTTGTATTGTTTCACTTGTGATATGTTAGACAATGATTTATGATACTGGTTTAGCCAATGTTTTAAAGAATACAGACAATATAAAATTAACCTTACTTTAAAAAAATACAAGAAATTGTAAGGAATAATGTAAGATCATAGACTTATGGACAGATTTCTGCTCAGGCAGTAGAATTTTCTGTAGTTTTGATGCTGCAGGGCCTATGAATGAATACACTTTCAACATATTTAAACATTATCTAAATGAATTTTCAAAACGAATACAGAAATCTAATAGCTTGACTTTCAAATACTCCTGCAACTAATTCAAACAAAGAGCTTGTGGTGGCACTCATACAGTGATGCCATCACTTGAATGCATTTTGCTCAGTCTGAACAAAATTATGGAATAACTACTTTGTAGTGAGCTGATTATTCATCCATTTAGTGAATTGTAATTCTTCCTGTATGAATTGGCAATGGAAAACTGAGCTAGATATTCACTCTGCTGCAATGGGAGAAAACTGGCCTTCATACAACCTGCTTGGCTTTCAAACTAGGCTGCCAAAGCAGTCCCAGAGCACCTAGGCAGTACACTTCAATAAAATGAGTTGCTAAACATGCACTGCTTGAGAAGATCAAACCAGAAATATTTCTATATGAACTCCATAAAATTTTAAAATGGAAAGCAGGCATATGTCCACTGCTTTTTAACAACGATTTTCAGAAGTTCTGTATCCTGCAAGATGTCCTTTGAGGTAATTGAGCTTGTACCTGAGAGAAAGAGGAGATGCTGGGTAACTGGCTCTGGTTTTCTGAATTTTTGAGCCAAATATACTACATCCAGAGTTGGAACCATGTCTAGGCTAGCTTCCTCTTCTTTTGATGCCTTGCAATCTTTAACAGACCTTGCACAAATGCAGGGTGCTTGGACATGTATTTGCAGCACAATCATCAAGGTGAGGACTTGGAATCAGTAAGTTTCCCCTTGTTTAGAAATATCTCTCTAAAGGATGTTTCTTTCCTAACCAGCTGTGACCTCTCTTTACCTGTAAGTAGATACCTCATCCTTTTCCACTCCAAGTTCTGTACTACTGCATGCCATGCATTTCACTTGTGAAGCTGCATTTGAGCACAGACAAACAATTCATTCTGTTCTTCCTCTGCACTCCATTCATCAGATAACTCATCTGTAACAGCACACATTGGTTACTATGATAAACATACATCATTTAAACCAAACCATTTTTGGGACAAGCTCGGGGTACTTTGGAAACCTCCTCCCTCCTTGTGGACTGCAACAACAAATGGGGTGGACTGAAACTTCTGAAGAAGCAGTGCCACAGTTAAGACAGTGGGTGACTCAGTGAAAGCAAGTCCTCCCTCAAAGACCATTAATCAAATGAAGACAGCCCGCCTCACTCCAGAAGAAACTAAATATGCTGGCCTGCAAGGTGTGAAATAAAGCTTTTCACCCTGCTCAGAGTGTTCCTATAGGATTTCTTGATGGGATTAGGGAACACAAGAGAAAATTTCTTGTTCTAGAGAACTGGTACAGTGCAGATGTGGGAATTAGTCTTGTGGAACTCAATTTTTTTACTTTCAAACTATTCATGCTTGGACGATTTTGAGTAACATTGTTTACATTTGCTGAGTTTCTATAAAGAGAGTCTATTTTGCAGGCCACATTTGGTTTGTACCCTTGATATAGTTATGGTTATTAGTATTTAATAGGTAGAACAATTAATAAAAATATTAATAACTTAATTTTTTAAAATCTGCAAAAAATATTAATAAAACCTATTAACTGTTTCAAAACATTCAGTTGTGGAACACATATCTCAGCAGCAGGAATGTGTAACTTAAACAATATCAGCAGAAAATACCCAGAAACAACAGAGTAATTTAAACTGTAAAGAAAAAAAACACCAGCAACATGCCAGCTTTGCCCACAAGTTGGGGGGGACTCTAGATTCTCTAGGGCAACAGACCTTTTAACAGACTCTTACAAAAATCAGATTTGCTAGGTTGCTCACTGCTCTTTAGTCCAGTCTATTCAGTTGCTATGTTTATAATCCACAGATTACGGTACCATGTGGCACGTGCGGGGATTTAAACCAAACCAAAATGGTGTTAAACACGTGAAAGCTGAAACAGTTTCACTTTCTGTTGGCGACAGCTTGTTGTTGTAGCACAGACATAGGGAAAGATTTTATCTCTGAGGGATTTGTAGCTGAAAGCTTTGTTGAAAAGTGATTGCTGCTGAGGCTTGCGGGGCTCAGCAGTGTCACTGCTGGTCTCCAGGAAGGTGCGCATGGAGGCAGCTCTCTTCCGCAGTTCGTGGGATGCGGCAGGTTCCAGGGTGCGCTGAATGCTGCAGAAGGTGTGTTCACTTCGTGCAGGCTATGGACGCATGGATTTCCTGGTGCTGGTGGTGCTGTGAAGTTTGCAGAGCTCTGAGGGGGAACAGTCCCTCCCAGAGCGGCTTGGCAGAGCGGGAGGTGGGAGGTGGCGCAAAGTGGCAATCCCCCAGCTCGAGCTGTAGACGGCTCTCAGCTCAAAATGAGTGAGCTGTGTCAATTCCTCTCACCTGCTGCTTTTCCCAGTGCTGGCAACTGGTACGTCCCATCTCCAGGCTTATGCAACAGTCCTCTGTTTCTGCCAGACACAGTGTCTGTTTGCACAGTGCAGCGGATCTCCTGGCTGTTTGGGTGCTCACAAGTGATCCCAACAGGGCACGGACAGTCTGCTCCTGGACTTTACAACATGTTCTTGAGAAGGGCACTTGTGTCTTTCTGGGGAAACTGAGGCAAGGCACGGATTCCAAATTGCAAGGCAAGCGACGCCTGGCTTTTTGGGCTTGCAAAATCAGGTGTGTGGCTTCTCTTCCAGATTTTGGACAAGGCAAGGCAAACAACCCACTCTTTGGGCTAGCATTTATAGATTTTCTGAGACAATGATGGCCAGTGACAACAATGATTAAGAGACAGAAACCTGATATTTTAACCTATAGAATCAGTTTTCTCCAAACTTGGCCGAAGGCACACACACCTGGCCCACTTGGACCCCAGAGCATGTTCAGACAAACCTGGTCAATGTGGGCAATCTCCTGAAAAACCAGACCTCCTGGTTCCTGCTCCATTGTCTGGTTCAAAGCATATTTGAGGCTTTCTCCCTTCAGGACAACCCTACATAGCAACAAGCAGCTAAAGCTGAGGATTACATGTCATAACCTCTCTGGTAACTTCAATAAAGTAAAAAAATCAATATGACCCAATTCTAACCAGATAAATTATCATGTAAAGGAAACACCTCATGTGTTTGTTTGAATGACAATGAACACTTACAGACTGCTACCAGGGTGAGGAAGGGTGATCTGCCAGAAATCTTTGTACACAAGAGAGAGTGAATTATACCCCATTTCTTAGTCTCTCTGACCCTTCTTCACTGCTTTATATACCGAGAAAGAAATTGATACCCCTATGAATTTTGAATCATTTGCAGGCTCATGCTGAAGCAGCTGAAGTACAGAGCAGACAGTTTCCCAAGGATTCAAGCTGTTAATGGCTAAAATATTAAAAAACATTAGAGCTTAAGACTAAGAATTATTCTTGCTGAAGTTAACAAAACCAGTTCTCATCCTTACTTCTAGGGTCAGCAGGAAGGACAGCTGGGATAATTATCATATAAAAGTCTGGTTGGGAGATGGGACACCTGTGGAACTCATTTAACTTCAATTTCTGTGTGAGCAAGGAAAGGCACAGAGGGATAGGCTGTGTTCTATGCATCTTTCCATTTACCCTCCTGACAGTCAGGATGTTTTTAGGCTTGTAGTACTGAAAGTGGAGCTTTTCCAAGGTCCTCCTCTCCCAGAAAAATATTTTATAACTCACCTAGTTTTTAGTAATGTCTGAGTCCAAAGCTCCTCTGTTTTTTCCACACATAATTAAGCATGAGTATAACTGCCATTGTCAATAGGTTTCCATTTGGGAAACTAATTTTGATTTAAGTGTACTCAAGAAACTTCTTCCATTGAAAGAAAAGTAATATATATTAACTGAAAGGAACACAGCCAGTAGAACAAGAATTTAAACTTTACATGCACAATTTAAAACATTTCACATGCATATTGCCTTCCCTATAGATGGTTCACTTTATGTATCCCCGAACAAATGCCAGGCTAGTTGAGATTTATTTTGATCCTACAAACAATGTCTCTCCCATCTGGTATTTTTTTCCTTTAAAATACACTCCTCCCTCACCATGTCTAGGATTTATTTCTAATCAATTCCTACTCAAAGTCCCTGGAGGCTATGAAACTTACCAAACTGGTTTCCTTTTCTTTCTGAAGGTGAGGCAGAGGATGTCATTACAGAGGGTTTCTAGGATTTTCTGCTCTGGAAGGCAATAACTTCAAGTTTGCAGAGCTCTCGAGATAGTTAGATATGCAGTGTTTATGGAAACATATGTGGCTGGGCATAGGCAAGACAGGCAGTATCCTAAAATAGAAGGCTGTTAGGAGTAGGAAAGGACTGCACTGCTTACACCGGATGCTTATGGCCTGATTGTTTATGCTTACACCGGATGCTTATTGCTTATGGTTGCAAATGTTTTCAAGGGAGAAGCTGGGTGTTCAGGATGGTAACCTCTCTCCTAGGGAAAGGGGATATGTCCCTTCTGGAAGAAGAAGTTGCTGCTTTCATCCCACACATGCCTCTGGAAAGATACAGCAGATCTCCCTGCAGCTCTTTCTCCACCCCAGATCACAAGTGCTTCAGACATGCCCAGCACCCACTTTCTCAACCTTAAGGGACAAAAATCCAGTTCTATGTTTCTTGGATAATGGACACACACTGCATGGCAACTATCAAAGACCAGCACTGGTCAGGGCTGGAGCAGCAGAAAGCTTCTAAGTGACTTTCCTGTGTGAGCACAGAGGATTGTCCCCACGTAGGTTAGTCCTCAAAACATACCATTTACTTCCAGATAACCTCAGGCTTGAAAATAGGAGTTATTTTTCTCTGAAAACTACTCAGAATCTGGGTATGCATTAATCTCCTAGGAAGAGCCCTTAGCAAAGATTGCAACTCATGCACAGAATCACGCACACACTCCTTTGGTTGTTTTTTATTTTGTTGGGGTTTTTCTAATGCAAAATTCACTTATGCCAGACCTGTAGCCAAATACCTAGATAAGAGCATGTATTAAAAGAAATAAAAAAAACTACAAACAACCTACTGACATTAAAGCTTATGTTTGTCTGAAATTGCATATTTCAAGAGAATTTATGAACTCACTTCACTCACAAATTTTTGACAGAAGTCTTTTCAAGGGCATATGAAATAAAAACACAGATCTGATGGTGCCTGGGAATGACTGGAATCAGGCCTAACTCATATCAAGGATCTGGCAGTCAATCAATAGGAAATTATCTCTGCTGTATTGACATAAATCATAATTGGTTTCCCTTAAATGCCATGCCAAACCCTCAACAGAGTGAGTTACTCTATGCTTTATACTAGTTTTCTTTATCAGTTCAACTCAAATCCCTCTTTGAATGCAGATCAACAGTGGTATCCCCAGCAGAGCAATCCCCTGGGAACACAAGACTTGCCATACCTAGGCCAGCATCCTGCATTTAACAACAGGTAGTACCTGATGTCTTCGAAGTCAAAGAAGTGAGGAAGAAAATGCATCTGTTCAACCATGCATTGCAACTCTAGGAAAGAGATTTGAAAAGACTTTTTTCTGTCTTCTCTAAATGTGAAATGTGGCTGCATCTCTGTTTCCCTTTCTGCATCTTATACATAGCATCTTGATACATGCGCCTGTCAATACAGCATCACATTCACATACTCAAAATTTTGTTCAGAAATTACTTTGTTACTGAATATGACCTTTTTCTTAAAACCTGAATGATGAGTACTGCAAAGTAACATTTTCATTTGTCCTCTGTTTCTCAGCTGACAGTTTTTTCCACGGGTACAAAAGTTACTGAAACTCATGGTATCAACCTGGCCTCTCAAATGCTGCTAGTCACACTGCTCAGCTGATCTATTATCTGAAGAGACCTTGCACAAAATTGAGCCAGCTTTGCCACCTCAGCTGAGAGCTAGTTTCCTACAAAGCCCTGCTAATTCAAGAACTGCCAGCAGTCTCATTCTTTGAAGCCTACTGATTGTCTGATGATCAGCACTGACAGGGCTAACACCAATCTCTCTTTCCCTGAAACTTTGTTTTCCGCTGTTAAAAAAAAGACTGGAGAAGCAGCAGTGAGGATTTTTCTCCTAAATCCTGCTAACTTCCTGTTCTAGGACAGAAAGAAGTAGAAAAAGGGGGAGTGGCAGGAGGGTGGGGGGCTGGGGGGGGAGGAAGGGAAAGGATAGGTATGGGAGGGTTTCACATTCAGAACTTCTTCATAGATAGAAAAGCAGTGAATCACACTTGGTAAGGCAACCAGCTTCTGCCTTTCTGAAGCGAGTCACAGGACCTGGAGCAGACATTGACCACCAAAGCTGCTGCTGAAAGGGTAAACTGAGCTGCTGCTGACAGATTAAAGAAGAGCAGCTTCAGTGAGTTTGTAGCAATTAAGCACAAACATAGACTAATGAAAAAAGTAGAACTACAGTAAATCTCTCCTCCTGATTTCTTTGTTCCCCTGTCCTTTGTTTCTGTATTCTCATCACACATCAAATACTATTTTATTTTTAAATTCTTGGTAGATCACTAACTCCTAAATTAGATAAACTGAAATTTTTTGTCTTTTTTTTCCCTTTCCTTTTTATCAACAGGCTGTTCTAAGTGGAATAACACATTCCAGGATGTACTCCCATCAGCCAAAATAAGCACACTTTGCATCTGTTTGGGCATGAGGCATACATTTTTAGATGCACTTGTAGTAACTCACTAATCAGCCCAAACCCCAGACTTAAAATGCCCTGTAATTTCTTGGCACTTGAACTGTGTAGTTACAGCAATATCATAGGCTGGCAGTTTGTTGATTAAAAGCAAGCCAAGTCAAGCACATGTAGATGTCAGTGCTTAATTTAAATGATTATTTGTGTGCTCTCCTAGGTTAGATGAGAAAAATAATATTTCTTTCTGCAGCATAACCATGTAATACATGTAATATATAAGATGGGGTAACAGTAAGACTCTTCTCTCCTTCTGAGTAAAATTGCTCTTACTATAGGTCTATATAATACACAGCAAACTGCTAAGTGATCTTTTAAATATCTTTCTCCTAAATTCTATTCCCTGAAACTATTCTCAGCATTAGAGAGAGTTGTTTGCTTTAAAAGAAAATAAACAAGCAAACAGAAAGCCATGATAATTTTTAGATTGTAATAAATTAAAAATAATTTATATAGATTTGGGTTTTTTTAAACCACCTAAAAATATTCAGGCTGTATAAATGGATACTATTGCAATAACAAAACACAGCAGTCTCAAAATACTTAGCAAGTGCCCTGATCCAACAGCACTTCATGCAATAAGAGATTTGAGAATATACTTATCATGTCAAAGTATGATAAAAGTCACTTATGCTAGACACAGAGAGCGAGACCATGAAAGAGAACAGATATAGGCAAAGAAATACAGACTAAAATTGTATGTCATACTAGAAAATTCAGGGGAAACTTCCCCATTCCTCTACATGAAAGCCAAATTGCAGGGGAAAAAAGCTTTTAACTTTCTAGGTAGATATGAAATGATGTCAGCATAGCAGATATCAAAGCTGTCGTGGAAAAAACTCCAGGCACAAGGTGGGAGTTTGAAGTGCTGTGAAAAGAAGAAAATTAATAAAGAGAATAAAATCATTATATGTTATAGCATAATAAGCTTAGGGAAAACAGCTCTGTGGGAAGGTGAATGAATGATCTGTTGTGATGATATATACTCCAAAGAACAGTTATTATTAGTTATCTCTCTCTTGCAGATATGCAAGCAGACCAAGTCTTCATTCCAAGGTACTAAAACATTCCCAGGAAATATATGAAATAACAACAATGCAAAAGCAACTGCAAGTAGCAGTAGTAAGTGACGTAATCCAAAAAACATACTTTCAGCATCCATTTTATCACAAAAGGTTAATAATATTTTCTTTATTTCTTATTAGCTACATGGACAGACACATCCTCAGAACAATTTCATGCACCACTAACTTTGTCCAGAGCATCTCTGAAGAATTTCTGAGAAGAAAAAGGATCTGTCCCATGGAAAAAAAGAAAAAACAAACAACTATCTTGGGACAAATGCTTGACAGTTGGGAACAAGTAAGAAAAGTAAATGTAAGCAATGCAGACTTGGATGAGGGACAAGAGTAAAAGAACAGAGAACATTGTAGGAAGAACAAAAAGGGAGAGAACAGACTGCATTTCTGCATTTCAGTTGCCAGTGTATTAATACAAAAAGTATGACATGCTATATGTCAGAGCTGGGACTCCTTAAGCCATCAAAATTATGAGTCAACTATAATAGAGGCCTGGCAGCAATATTCACATGGCTGGAACATTTAATGACTTATGAAGCCAAGGAAAAGACGGGTAGAAGTGCTGCTCAGTGGCAGAATTTTACAAGATACAGATCCATAAAAGCATCCTCATAATAACAAGATAAAAAGGCAACTATGTTATTCTGGCAAATGTCAGCCATCACACCAGGAGGATCAAGCCAGAGACACTTTTGTGAGAAATGAGCAGAAAGCCCTCCAAGGTACAGAGTTTCACAGTAATAGGAAGCTTGAAAGTTCCAAGCGTCTTTTTGGGAAAGCAAAACAGAGTAGACTCCCCAGAAACTTCCCAAAGAGGAAGTTTGACAATTTTTCTGATTCAGAAAATTGTGAAAACAACCAGAAGACAAGTAGGTCTGAATTTGACTCTATCCTGTAGGGAAGAGTTATTTGAAAATGTCAAAGGGGGAGCTAATAATAGGACTCAGATGAAGAAATGAGAGTTAAAGATTTTCCACAAGTGGGAAAAAGCAAAAACAGATATTGGACTGGAAAGAGGAATTCAAAGAGCTAATAAATAAAATCCCATGGTAATCAGGGAAAAGGAGTTCAGAGAAATTGTCCTCTAAGGAGATAACAAAAGCAAAACTGTAGAATATTTCAGTCTGTAAAATGCATAAAAGGTACCAAGAAAGCAGTTTGGTAAACCACAAGGACCTCAGAGAGAGGAAGTAGAAATAAAGTCAGACTACCTAGAAAGGCTGAAATCAGAATCATCATTGTATGAAATAAGTTGTGTCTCAAAATAAATAGAAAAGGGAGGGGGGAAAGTTTTCAGAAGTCAATTATCAGAAGAAAAATAATAAAAGCAAGAAAGGAACACAAAATTTTAAAGAAAAAAAAAAGGCAGGGGAAGCTAAAAATGCTGAAGTTTCAGGCTTCAGTAAAATGACAAATGGGATCAAAAGTTATCAGATGTGAGGAATAAGAATCCAGGCTACTTAGGAAAAAGGTAAGGTAGAGAGCACTTTAGTCTGGGATTTGAGATTTGTTTTTTTTTTTTTTCAAAATTGCTGGGCCTAGTGGAATTCACCTTAGGTACTTAAATATGGTGAATCAATGGTAGATTTCTTAGTGACTGCCATAAGAAAATTTTCATAAGGGATTAGTCTGGAAGACTGAAAAGAGTTAAACAAGCAGCCTATTTCAAAAGCAGTAGAAAAGAGAATGGGGGAATTCAGTTAACATCATTTCCCAGAAAATGATGGAAAATCAGACAAACTATTTGTAAAAATCAGGAATACAAAGAATTAAGTAAGGGGACTGATAGATCTATCAACCACAAATCAAAACAAATCCATCCAATTTTTCTTTTTGATAGGAAAGTGGCTTTATGAACAAGGGAAAGCATGTTAAATGTCTTCACTTTTGCAAAGTCCTTGATATTGTCTCACATATCATAACAAAGAAGGTAGAGAAACTTGGTCCGGGTTGGAAGGAAACGTTGGAAGGAAAGCTGATCAGATATGCAAAGGAAGATTCATTGTCAAAAAGAAGACAGCATCAAACATCTTGTCACCTCAGATGGATCTTGAGCTCATAGTACTCACTATACTTGTTAATGACCTCAAGTTCAGGACATATGGTCGTTATATTTTCATGTGACTCAGCAAATTAGAAAACAAATTCAAAAAGACCTTAGCAAACTGAAAAAAATATTCTGTATAATACTGACTTGGTAGCAAATCTGCAGAAAAGGGTCTCTGAGTTTGATAGATGAACAGGCACTGGTTGGGTGAACAGGCCCAAAGAGTGGTGGTCAATGGAGTTAAATCCAGCTGACGGCTGGTCAGAAGTGGTGTTCCTCAGGGCTCAGTGTTGGGACCACTTCTGTTTGACATCTTAATTGATAACCTTGATGAAGACATAGAGTGTGTAATCAGTAAGGTTGCAGATGGCACCAAGTTAGATGGGAGTATTGATCTGCACCAGGGTAGGGAGGCTCTACAGAGGGACTTGGATAGATTGGATCAATGGGCCAACATTAACAAGATTCAACATTAACCTGGCTTCAACAGGCCAAATGCCAGGTCGTGCACTTGGGTCACAACAACCCCAAGCAACGCTACAGGCTTGGGGAAGTGTGGCTGGAAAGCTGTCTGGGAGAAGAGAACGTGGGGGTTCTGATCCACACGCAACTGAATATGAGTCAGCAGTGTGCCCTGGTGGCCAAGAAAGCCAATGGCTTCCTGGCTTAGAAATGCTGTGTCCAGCAGAAGTAGGGAGGTGATTGTCCCCTTGTACTCAGCTCTGGTGAGGCCACACCTTGAGTATTGTGTTCAGTTTTGGGCACCTCAATACAAGAGAGATGTGGAGGTGCTGGAGCAAGTGCAGAGGAGGGCAACAAAGCTGGTGAAGGGCCTGGAAGATTGTGATGGTTTGAAACTGTCTTTTTAATTTTTCCTTGCAAAGTTCAGTACAGAGAAAGTGAAAGAATGTAAATAAGTCACTATTGGGTGTAAGAAAGCAAAATAACGATTGTTCTAAACACTTCCATTGAATAGATAGAAATGTTTAAGAACTATTACCCAAAACAAAGTAGGCATTCGGCACATTCTGCGTTCGGCAGTGGGGGCAGTTGCTGGGCTGTCTGGCTGCTGTTTCTTCTTCTCTTATGGCTGAAGATAACACACTGACCTTGGCAGCTAAGTTAACAGCTTTCTGCTTAACTAACTCTGCTTCTCTGTCCAGGGGGGTCTGGGGGGGAAGCTCCTGGGAGAGGGAGGCCCCTTTGGGAGGGTCCCCTTGGGGGGGGGAAGCAAAGGGAGCTTGGTTGTGTTTTTCTGTTGATTGTATATATTTGTAAGTGTTGTGAATTTTGTGTATTTGTACATATTCATTGCATTTCATCTGCTTGTAAATACAGCCTTCATTTGCTTCCAGACTGAGCTAGCCTGGTTATTGTTGGTGGGGGGGGAATTTCAGCTCACACCGACACACTTTTTATTTTTGGCGCTCCAACTCGGGGCTCGATTGCTTGTGATTTATTTCTGCTCAGATTAGGAAGCAAAATGAAGCTGTTTTGGATTCTGAGTCATTCTATTTCATCTATTATCGTGTGCATTGTCTACAGATGGGCCATTTCTTGCATGATAGACAAGATTGTGAGATATGTGGCATATAAGTCGTTTCTTTGGGTTAAGAACAAGTTACTGAATGTTGGTGAATTCTGTTGTGGTCTTATTGGGCTAAGAAGCTATGGTAACTCAACTATGGACCTGCTAGCAGACACATATGAGTTTGTTACTCCTCTTACAACTACAGAGGGTCTTTGGAACCAGTGGTACCCTAGATATCTTGTGCTTGCCTTAATTTTGTTGCTTCTTGGAATAATCATATGGCTACTGATAGCACTGTGTCAAGAAAGACATAAGGCTACTTGCTCTTCCAACTCTGCTGTGAATGTGAAAACCAAGCCAGTAAATTTGGTGGCCACTGTAACCAGAAAGCGTAAAGGAGATGCAGATGCTGCAGGAGATGGTGCAGATGGTGATGAGGGTCCTTCTACTCAGGGTCCCTCTGTTAAGAAAGATCCTTCTGATGAGGAAGAGAGGGTTAGCCTTAAAACTCTGGTAGACCTCTTGAGACCCCACATGGATGATGGAGATGTAGGTCAGGATGTAGACCCTGGTAGATTAGCAACTGCTGGCAGAGCCTCTGAACTCAAGGAAATTCAACGGAGGATTACAACAGGATTATGGGGACAGCGACCTCAGGAGGATGATGATGATGAGGATGATGATGAGGATGACATACAGTCAGCTAATGCACCCAGACAGGAAATTAGACATGTGAGGAAGGATTACATCAGAGGAGATAATGAGCCAGTCCTGTCTTGGCTAGCCAGGTGTTTTGATATGGGAGCCCCAGCATTGGTGGTAGGTGACAAGTCGGCCTCTCAGTTGGGGATGCTCTCAAAGGATACAGGCATAGACAGGCACCTAGGCAAGTGCATTGGTAAAGTTTCTCTGTGGGCACGCCTCCTACTGGCAGTCTCGCTGAGGTACCCCAGCAGAGATGATTTACCATGGAACCCTAAGCCTTGGACCACAATAGCTGAGGGAATCAAGCGTCTGAGAGAGTTTGCTGTGAGAGAAGTAATGTATGGAGATCATAAGACTCTGAATCCTGATGAAATTCCTGTTGGAACAGGCCTTGCCAAAAAGCTCATTAAGCTTGCTCCTCCTAATTATGCTACTATTCTAGCAAGCAGGATTGTGGCAAGAAATTACGGTGGAGCACCTCCTACTGTTGGCCATTTCACTGACCAAATGAGGCAGTTGGAGGATAGTCTTGCACGTACTTCTTTGGTTTCAGCCATTGAAACTCTGTCTGGAAAGATGGAGAATTGCATGAAAGAGCTGAAGGAGGAACTTAAAACCTCCATATCCAACTTGATGAAGGGGGATGATTCTAATTCCTCTTCCTCCAGATGGATACAAGTTTCAGCTGTTAGGAACAGACGTGCTCCAAGAAGGCCATTCCAGAATAGGTCAAACCAAAACAGACAGCAGAGGCAATCACGTGGCAGTATCTGGATAACTCTGCGTGATCAGTTTGGTGAGAACATGAACAGATGGGATGGTCAACCAACTTCTGATCTTTTCAAGAGGTTACGGGAGCTGCAGAGGGGCAGATCCCGAGGTAGCAATACCAGGAGGGTAGCTGTCGCTTCCTCAGTTTCCCAGAACAACTCTGATAGCTCCAACAGTGATCCTAATTCTGATGCTGGACGTTGTGCCAGCTGTACATGTGGAGGTAACCCCCACCATTAGGGGTGCCCTGCCTTCCGCCAGGGGGAGGTAAGGGATAATGGAGATAACAGAATCTATTGGGATGTGTACATCCAGTGGCCTGGCACTTCAAAATTTCAGAAGTACAGGGCCTTGGTTGACACAGGAGCTCAGTGCACCATCATACCATCAAATTATCAAGGGGGAGAATCTATAACTATTCAGGGAGTCACTGGTGGATCTCGAGAGTTGTTTAAGATAGAGTTTGATATAAGTTTAACTGGGAAGCAGTGGAAGAAACATACTATTGTAACAGGTCCTAATGCACCTTGTATTTTGGGAATTGACTTTCTGAGAGAAGGGCGTTTTAAAGACCCTAAGGGTTACAAATGGGCTTTTGGAATAGCAACTGTAGAAATTGATGGAGGGAAATTGAAGTTGTCCATTAGACCTGAGCTTTCAGATGAATCTGCAGTTGTGGGACAACATGAAGTAGAGGATGTAAAGCTGCCGGTTGCTTCTCAAACTGTGCATCACAGACAATACAGAACAAACCGTGACTCTTTGGTGCCCATTCAAAACCTGATTCGTCAGTTGGAGAGTCAGAAGGTCATCAGCAAAACTCATTCACCTTTCAACAGTCCAATCTGGCCTGTGAGAAAGCAGAATGGAGAGTGGCGTCTGACAGTTGATTTCCGTGCCTTGAATGAAGTAACTCCACCCATGAGTGCAGCTGTACCAGACATGATGGAACTCCAATATGAGCTGGAATCCAAGCAGGCCAAATGGTATGCTACCATAGACATTGCTAATGCTTTCTTCTCTATTCCCATAGCAGAGGAATGCAGGCCTCAGTTTGCTTTCACCTGGAGAGGCATTCAGTACACATTCAATCGTTTGCCCCAGGGGTGGATTCACAGTTCAACCATCTGCCATGCAGTGATCCATGATGCTTTGGAGAAAGGTGGAGCTCCAGAACACATTCAGTTCATCGATGACATCATCGTCTGGGGTGAGACTGCTGAAGAAGTCTTCGAGAAAGGTAATAAAATCCTTGACATTCTCTTGCAAGCTGGTTTCGCTATCAAGCGAGACAAGGTGAAAGGACCTGCCAGGGAAATCCAGTTTCTGGGATTGCGGTGGCAAGATGGTCGCCATCACATCCCAATGGATGTGATAAACAGAGTCTCCACCATGGCAAATCCCATCAACAAGAAAGAAACTCTGCGCTTCCTAGGCATAGTGGGATTTTGGAGACTGCACATTCCTGGATACAGTCACATTGTGAAACCTCTATATGATGTGACTCGAAAGAGAAACAGTTTCCAATGGGGTCCTGAGCAACAAGCAGCCTTTGACCAGATCAAGCGAGAGGTAGTCCAAGCGATGGGTCTGAGACCTGTCCGAACTGGTCCAGACATTAAGAACATTCTGTACACGGCCGCGAGTGACAATGGTCCAACCTGGTGCTTATGGCAAAGAGCTCCAGGGGAGACACGAGGACGTCCTCTTGGTTTCTGGGGTCGTGGCTACAGAGGCTCAGAGGCAAACTACACTCCAACAGAGAAAGAGATTTTAGCTGCTTATGAAGGAGTGAAAGCTGCTTCTGAAGTGATTGGAACTGAGTCACAACTTCTTCTAGCTCCTAGATTGCCAGTTCTGAATTGGATGTTCAAAGGCAAAGGTTCTTCACCACATCATGCAACAGATGCTACCTGGTCTAAGTGGATGGCTCTGATAACACAGAGAGCTCGAATAGGAAATCTCAAAAGACCTGGTTTGGTGGAGGTGATCACAAACTGGCCAGAAGGCACAAGCTGTGCTAAACCTCCAGAGGAGAGAGTAGCTCGTGCTGAGGAAGCTCCTCCTTACAGTGATCTGTCTGATGATGAAAAGAGATATGCTTTGTTCACAGACGGTTCCTGTCGTCTTGTTGGGAACAAGCGGAGATGGAAATCTGCAGTGTGGAGTCCAACGCGCAGAGTTGCAGAAGCGAGAGATGGAGAAGGAGAATCCAGTCAATTCGCAGAGGTAAAAGCTGTCCAGCTAGCTCTTAACATAGCTGAACGTGAGAGATGGCCAAAGCTTTATCTCTACACCGACTCGTGGATGGTAGCCAATGCCTTGTGGGGTTGGCTGAAAGACTGGAAGAAGAATGGCTGGCAGAGGAAAGGAAAGCCAATCTGGGCTGCAGATCTGTGGCAAGACATTGCTGCTCGCATTGAGAGAATCCCAGTGAAAGTGAGACACATCGATGCTCACATTCCTAAGAGCAAAGCTACTGAGGAACAACAACACAACCATCAGGCAGATCTAGCTGCAAGAGTTTCCCAGGTGGACACAAACTCTGGTCCTGATCCTGATCTTGACTGGAAACACCGAGGTGAGCTGTTCTTAGCTCGGTGGGCCCATGACTCGTCAGGACATCAAGGCAGAGATGCAACCTACCGATGGGCTCGTGACAGATCCATTGACATTTCCATGGATGCTATCACACAAGTCATCCATGACTGTGACATTTGTGCTGCTATTAAGCAGGCAAAGCGGATCAAGCCCTTGTGGTACGGTGACCGATGGTCCAAGTACAAGTATGGTGAAGCCTGGCAGATTGACTACATCACTCTACCTCGTTCTCCATCTGGTAAGCAGTATGTGCTGACTATGGTAGAGGCAAGCACTGGATGGCTGGAAACTTATCCAGTTCCTCATGCAACTGCACGTAACACCATTCTTGGCCTGGAGAGACAAATCCTGTGGAGACATGGAACTCCAGAGAGGATTGAGTCAGACAACGGAACTCATTTCAAGAACAATCTTGTAAAAAACTGGGCCAAAGAGTACGGCATCGAGTGGATATTCCACATTCCCTACTATGCACCAGCTGCAGGAAAGATCGAACGCTACAACGGTTTGCTGAAAACCACTCTCAAAGCCATGGGGGGTGGATCTTTGAAAAACTGGGAGAAACATTTAGCACAAGCAACCTGGTTGGTGAATAGTAGAGGTTCAGTGAATCGAGCTGGACCTGCCCAATCAGATTTGTTGCGAAAGGAAGAAGGTGGTAGAGTTCCTGTTATCAGAGAAAAGAATCTGTTAGGCAAAACTGTTTGGGTATTTTCTCCTTCAGGAGAGGCCAAACCTGTCCGAGGGGTGGTTTCTGCTGAAGGTCCTGGTCACACCTATTGGGTGATGCAAGAAAATGGTGAAATTCAGTGCATTCCACAAAGAAATCTAACTTTGGCTGAGAGAGGTTAAATTCAGAGTGTTGCGCAGATACAGCATCGCGCCCAAGAGGAGAGTTCATGAGATCTATGGTGCACGAACCCTGAGAGCCCTGAGTCACCTGAGAGTCCCTGTTCCTTTCTTCGCTCCATCTGCGAGGAAACAAGATGTTTGCTGTTTTTCCTGTGATTTGACTCTTTTGAATCATCTACATCTGAAATAGCCGGAATGGACTATGGTCTTCATTCACCTAGTGTTGTAGATATTATTTTAGATTAGATAAATGATAGTAGCAGCCAATGGAATTGTTTAGAAGGGGTGGACTGTGATGGTTTGAAACTGTCTTTTTAATTTTTCCTTGCAAAGTTCAGTACAGAGAAAGTGAAAGAATGTAAATAAGTCACTATTGGGTGTAAGAAAGCAAAATAACGATTGTTCTAAACACTTCCATTGGATAGATAGAAATGTTTAAGAACTATTACCCAAAACAAAGTAGGCACTCTGCACATTCTGCGTTCGGCAGTGGGGGCAGTTGCTGGGCTGTCTGGCTGCTGTTTCTTCTTCTCTTCTGGCTGAAGATAACACGTACTGACCTTGGCAGCTAAGTTAACAACTTTCTGCTTAACTAACTCTGCTTCTCTGTCCAGGGGGGTCTGGGGGGAAGCTCCTGGGAGAGGGAGGCCCCTTTGGGAGGGTCCCCTTGGGGGGGGGAAGCAAAGGGAGCTTGGTTGTGTTTTTCTGTTGATTGTATATATTTGTAAGTGTTGTGAATTTTGTGTATTTGTACATATTCATTGCATTTCATCTGCTTGTAAATACAGCCTTCATTTGCTTCCAGACTGGGCTAGCCTGGTTATTGTTGGTGGGGGGAGAATTTCAGCTCACAGCGACACAAAGATAAATCTTATGAAGAGCGACTGAAGGAGCTGGGGCTGTTTAGTTTGAAAGAGATGAGGCTGCAGGGAGACCTCATTGCTCTCTACAGCTACCTGAGAGGACATTGTGGAGAGATCGGTGTTTGTTCTCACAGGTAACTAGCAATAGAGCAAGAAGGAACAGACTCAAGCTGCGACTAGGTAGGTTTAGACTGGACATTAGGAAAAAATTTTTCATGGAAAGAGTGGTCAGGCATTGGAATGGGCTGCCCAGGGAAGTAGTTGTGTTGCCAACCCTGGATGTGTTTAAGGGTCGTTTGGATGTGGTGCTTGCAGGTATGGTTTAGGGGTGAATCTTCGAGAGTAGGGTTATCGGTTGGACATGGTGACTCTGAGGGTCTTTTCCAACCTGAATATTTCTGTGATTCTGTGATCAAAAACTGAACATCAGTCACTAATATTGCATTGTTGCAAAAAAAAAAAATAAACATTGTACTGCGGTGTGTAAATAGAAATATTTTGTATGAGATATAAGGAATATTCTTCCACTTGATTTCCTAAGTCTTTCTTGTAAGAAAATATTCTTTAATTAGCATTAGGTCAGTGAAATAAAAGTATATCTAAATCCTCTTTCTGAAGAATAGTGATACACCAAGTGAATTATTGCTATACTGAATACTAGTCTGACTTCAGAATGGCAAGAATGCAAAGATGTTATCAAAATCTGTGACATGAATATAGTCTATGTCTGTCATGCACAGATTTGGCATTTGGAAGTATATACAAGACTCAGACATCAGTTGAATGCAGGAAGAAGGCGGCAAGATTAAAATCAATTATCAGTAAAGCAAAAGCAAGATTTCTTTATCATCTTGTTCTACCATCTCATTTTGTTACTGCTGCTTTTTATAAAGCCAAGGACAACAAATGCATTGCAACCTTTATCTATACTTATAGATACACTGTCATAATTTTAAAGCCACCACACAGCACAACACAATTTCTTGGATTCCTTTTTTGAAGATGAAAACAGGTAGGATTTTGTAGAAGTGCAAAGAAAATTCCTTATCACTGTATTATAAACTGGAAGCTACTATTTTTTATGTCTTCAGCCAGCCTAAGATGGTCTCCAGGTGACCCAGCAGCCTGCTTATTATAATGATAAATAAATCACCCAGCTGCTTAGATATGGTTTTCCTGGCAATGTTAGAATTTGCTTGGCTGGATTTCAAAAACAGGAAAAACCATAAAAGTCTTCCAAAAAACCACAAGCTTGGATGGGTTTTCTGAAGGCTTTATATGCTCTGTTTGCATAAGGTTCAAACCTCCAGCTCTTGCAAACATCTCATAGCCCCATGGGTCACAGAAATAAAGCTGAAACATACTCTCCAGTGGCTGTACTGGATATTTCTACATCACTGAGAGCCCAGCTCTCAGCATTTGCTGCCTTCTGTTAAATAAACTGACCTGCAGTTTTGCATAAAATACAGTAAGAAAAATGTTTTGTTTTTAAAGTTATCCAGTGCATGTTCTTCTTTACAATTTAGTGTTCCCTGAAGTTTTTAAGCATTGTAAGAAAAGTGAAGTTTGTCAGGGAATATGTTGTAAACAATGTGTACTATACACACAACAAATAATTAATAAGAAATTAGTTATATAACGCAATTTCAAGAGGCCTTTTTAAGCAACAAAATATTCTGATGTAATGCAATATTTGTTTGCAATACTTTAAATAAATGACTGATGCGTTGAAATCAAATCATTGAAATTAATTTCCTTTGGTTCATTTTTATGTTGAAATAAAGTATTTTCTGAAGCAGAAAAATCTTCCTTGTAACCTGTGTATTTTGCTTACTCCTTTTTAAAGTTATTTTTATGCACAACAAAATCTCCTTTTTAATACCTCTTCCATTATGTGACAGATGGAAGCTTTCATTTCTACTTAACACCCCAAAGAAGGAAAGGTCACTATAAGGCTAAATTAGAATAAAATAAATAGAATCTTAGACACATCGCAAACTAAAGTAAGCTTTTATCCAATTTGTTTCATCTTATCTAGATATGCTAAATAAAATTTGAGAGTTTGGATGTCCAACTAAATTGGAATGATTTCTACTTCTTCCTCATTCCCTTCCTTTTCTTCCAGTCCTCTCCATTTCTCATTGTTGTCATTCTTAATGAGATTCCTATGGTTGTTCCATACAGTCAGATTGAGTTAAAGTTGTGTAAGTGCTTTAATCATCCTCTCCCATGTTGCAGACCTTTTTATATCTTTTTAACTATCTGAAATCTGTATTTTCTGGCCTTGATAAGGTTTAGATTTCTGATAAGGACAATACAACTTGTAGAGTTTTAAACTGCTGTTATATTCCTAGGCCAAAGATAGTTTTATGTTATCGTATTGTACCCTATAGAGTTTTTCCCCATTCCCCCATGTGGTGCTGCACTATGGCAGAACACTCAGTGAGTAAGATGAAACTCAAGGACGCTGCCTCTTCTTCAGGTCACCCACCACATAAGCTACTGGGAGGTGGAGAGAGCTTTTGGAAAATACCACCTGACCCTTTTTCCTTGCTCTCCCCAAGGCATCCATTATTGGTCCCTTGTATGATAGGACACAAGACTAGCTGAACTGTTAGCCTGCCCTAGGACCATAAACCTTTTGTTCTTTTTATTCTAAGATTCCATCATGATGGGAAGGTAAAGAACAGATTTTACTCTGATAGCTAATAATGAACATCCCAGAATCATGTGAATCCCATTGATGTGAAGGCAGGACTGTTGCACCTTCAGTCAGATTGCTATCTAGAAACAAGTTCACCGTACTAACTGGCAAGCAGGTAGTCAATTACGTTCATGACTGTCAATGCATTTTGCACGAAAACTTTGTTAACGTTTTGACTCTTTTGCTTCCATATTCAGTGTGATCCACAGAAATACTTTCCCAGTGTAAGTTAGTGGTTCTCCTCAAAACATAGCCATTGTCGTCTCATGTGTTATTCTGAGAATACTTCTTGAAGCAATACTAGGTCAACGGGAAAAAAATAAAAAGCCTTGCAATGATGCTTCCTTCTTGAGCAGAAGTGAGCTGTGAAACACAGCTCTGTCATGAACTCCTGTGGACTGCCATGTCCTTTATGCAGCAGGACTCCTCAATTTCTAGGTAATGCCTTCATCTCTGACATAGCTGCATACCCTTTCAACAAAGAAAAGATATCCTGAGGCTATAGCATGTACTTCTGTAGATGACATTTATTTTAAACTGTACTGAACAAGAAGACATAGCAAAGTATCCTCTCAGCACAAAACCCGAGTCTCAAAGTTCTTTTCTCTCACCACTGAATGGGAAGCTGAGTATTTCTGCCTAATTATTCTGACCTTTCCACTATCAGGAACTGACTTGGACTTTTCAAGAAACAGAGAAAGAGACTCTGTGTTACTTGGTGGCAAGAATAGCCCTCTGACACTGTAGCATTTCTCTTCAGCATTTATTTCCTCTTGGGACCCCAGTTTGATACAGAAAAAACAAACAAACCAACAAAAAAAAAAAAAAAACCAACACCCAATAGCAACAAAATAAACGAAGCCAAATCATACAACAGAAGACTATATAAAACATTCACATCAAGCTGTGCATCTCCCCTGTCTTAAGTGTGGATCTCAACCATTGAATTTTAATGCTAATGAATCACATCCCAGAAAGGGTATTGGCCATTACTTAGTGCTTCTAATGACACCTCCCTCCCTCTCTCTTACCAGCACTTCTGTTACAAGAACAAACAGTGAAAGGAGGATGGCTTTCTCTTAAACTAGACAGTAATAGTGATACAGACTGTGTGTCCTAGGTGTGGTCTACTGGGAGGGCCATATGCCAGAAATTTCCTACCTCAGCCTCAGAACCAAAATTACATTTATTTCCCTTTCCAGACAGCCTGGATGATGCTGCCCTCATGCTAAGTCAACTAAACTTTTTTCCTCGCATGGACTTTTGGCAGAGCTTGCAGTTAGAGTCATATTTTCTATCTCATTACTTTGTCTTTTGCTCATCACAATCTTCTCACAGGGCTTATTTTCCACTTCCTCTTCTCTTTTCTGTGTCCTTCTCCCTGCCACTAGCATCAGTGAAAAGGTACAAGAGTTGCTCTCTAAATTTCCTTTCCTCTAATTACTTTCCCAGTATCAAAGAAAAAAATTCAAAGGTAGTTAAAATATTAATTGGACATGAAATTTCAGTCAAAATTTGTTCCCCTGTGCTTTTATGTTGTATTGGCTATGACTAGGCTGTAGGTTATGTTACAGAAAATTAAACTGTTATAAATGAAAAATGGCTGAGATTAGAAGTATGCAAAATTATATGTAATTAGTACAGTTTAGCCCACTTGTCTGAATGTTTGGGGGGTTTTGGGGGTTATTTTTATTCATGGACATTTTTGTACAGCATTAGAAAATTACCTCTTCAAACCAGTGGACTGGTGAATACCCATGCCATCTGCTTAAACATCTAATTTGCAGTATGCCATCTATATGACCTTCAGTTTTCACATCATTTTATAATCCATCAATCTGTAAACACGGCACAGTATTCTCTCTGTGTACCTGATAATTGGTTAGCACATTTTAACCTTTGTCATGGCAAACAACAAACATTTTCTATGCTCATCACAGCTTTGTTTTCCATTCCCTCCCACGCCTTTGCCATTACAAGAGGAAAAAAATCTTAATTTGTCAGAAACAGAGTTATTTTCCTCTGACATTTTGGAAGAATCCATTTGCTCTCAGAACAGTTTTTTATTATTTTCAACTCTTTTTTACCTGTCATGCAGACTACAAAAAGTATGTAAGACAAAATGCTGTGTATTGAAAGTGTTACCCATGCAGGAGTTCACCACATGATACTCTTCATAAAAATAGTAGCATGTGGTCATCACTAGAATTGTCCAAAAGAACAGACAAAGGCCAATAGCTTGCTACATGCTCTAGGTAGGTTAAGTGACTGGCTGCCCCTTGAAGCGTTTTCTGAAAAGTTTGTAAGTCATGTACTTGAGCTGCCTGACTGTCAGTGGTTTTTCACATGCATTATTCATTTCCTTCCTTGCTTCCATACAGTCAGATGCTGCTGATGCAGCAGTACCAGGAAAGTGACTTAAGTTAGAAGCGAAAATGCTCACCCAGCACCTGCTCAACATGTGTCACAGGAGAAAAGACCAGCCCGAAGAGATAGCAAGAGAGAAAAGATAGTTCTGATCATTGATGGAGGGTGAAAGACTGAAGCTGTCAGAGGAAGCTTTTGTTGTGAAGGAAAGAGTCCCTCGGGGCAATGTAGGGCACTGAGACAGGAAAGGGTTTGTATTCAGCAGCACAGTGGAGCTCTAATGGAGATAAATGAAGTTTACTGACTTCGGTAGGAACATCAAGGAATTTGTTCATGTATTACTGCCCAGGACAGTAGGACTTCAGGACAGTGGGAAAAGAAGTTAGCTCTCTCTTTAGTTAAACAGGAAAGCATGACTCGTATTTCCAGTGGTCTTGCTGGGTTTTGGCATGAAACATAACAGTCAGTGTGAAGGTATCAAGTGCTGCAGAAATAAGTGCTGGTAGGTCAAACATAGGTGTGCTTCCCTCTTCAAAAGAAACAAAGATGTCACTGAAGTCTCTTTCCCTGCAAATCATGATGAGAGCTGGTAATTGGCATCAGAGTATTTCCTCTGTCACCTTTGTCTCCTCAGTTAAGTCTTTCTAAATCTGCTAAGACTAACATGAATATTTTCTAGTCTCATTTAAATGCTTCTGAACAGGACTTGACACTGTGAATGAAACTGGATAGGAGTCTCCTGATGAACTTCTTGGTTTAGAAAATACGGATTTGTAAAACTGACAATTTGTCCCAAAGAACATGTCTAAATTAAGAAACAGGGAGTGGAGTCACCTCTGCTTCCCCCACAGTGATATCAAGACAGTCAGTAGGGCATTTCAAACCTTGCTATCTCATACTTAGATCACAGACTTCAGTCTGGGTCTGCTTGGTAAAAGTCTAGGCTATGCCCAACAAGGATCACTTTGCCATCAGCATTTCACATGCTTCTGCTTGATGCCTGGCAACAGCTGATGGCAACAGTTGATCTAAGGAGAGAGACAGATTTTCCATTAATTAAGACACATAGTCTGGATGAAAGAAAACGGCAGTGCAAACATTTCAAATCGATTACATTCTGTTGGAGTTACACCTACTTCTAACTCGTGGTCAAAGTGTGTCTTTTTAGAGAGACAGTATCAGTTTCATCAAGTCATAAGAGGGGACAGATGCTAAAATCTGAGCAGTGTTCGAGCACAGCCTTCACTCTGTGTGACTCACTGTGCTGGCCAGTGCTAGCCAGCTGAGACTCACCCATCCTTCTGCATTTTACCCAGTGTGATTCCTTTCTGTTACAAAAAAGTCCCTGTTCTGTTAAGCCTCAAAGCTTTCAGCAAATTCCTGACATCTATGAAGCCAAAAAAAAAGACAATAAAAGTGCCTGTCTAATCATGAATGTAATCCTTGTTCGGAGGGCTTGTTCTACAGGTAGCAGCAGTCCTTCTATCCCTTTCTTTGAACTCAGGGTTTAGGGCACTAGAGTCTCTCACATTGTTTCTGCCACAGATCTGACTATTTTCCATGTGTCCAGTTTCTGCTACTATTTGTGGTGTGTAGTACATAAAGACAAGAGCAGTGTCTCATTTATGAATAGTTTCAGGGCATATGACAAAGCTGTAAGAAATCTGCCTGGCATTAAATCTGTCATATTGCTTTTCAAAATGAGAGTTCTTGTCATTAAACAGCCAGTGATCCCTTAGCAGCAGGTCCAGACAGGTAAGACACCACAAATAATCTCTGTGATTCCACCACACTGTCCTTTTCTGACACTGTATGGCTCCAGGTGATAAAATTAGTTTGACAAAGTGGAAGCTAGGACACCCACTTCACCAGATCTTTAGGAGGCTGGAAAAACAAATGCATCAGTTTCTTTTTCTCTTAAACATTTTTCACCAGATGGATCTTCTTTTAGCTTTCATTCATGCTGTATTTCTCACATCTGCGTGTATTTATTAACAGCAGGCAGCACGTCTTCCTCTCAAGGCCTGGCCAGGCTATTCCTTCCTTGACAGGGGATTCACCCTTTTAATCTTCCCAGGCTTTTGTTGGGCTTGAGTATTCCAAATATTATGTAGTCCTAATTATTCTGGTAAGAGCCTGCAAGATCTTGAGTGCTTTTATTCATCTAAAAGCTGGCAAGGGGCGTATAAGTTGTCTGTGCTTTGTTTCACTTATTACACACTTTGTTTTCCCTTTCTCTCCCTCTTGCCAGCACAAAACCAAAATCTGCAAGCTTTCCTCTAAGCCACGCTGTGCCAAATTTTCCAGGAAGTAATCTGTAGTGCTGAGTCCCATAAGGAAATGTTGCTCCCACAGCAAACATCTGCACTGAGAACAACAGCAAAAGGAGAGATGATGAAAAGCCACAAAGCTCTTGTGTTCTTTACATCTGTAGGACTATAACTGTTAGTAAACAGAATTCAAAGTTTCTGTCATGATTTTTAATTTAATTTATGACCACATTTGCTGCATATAGGGATTATTTTCTCTACTGAACATAAAGAAACAATTTACTATTTTTATCTAATATTACACTGAATTCAATACATTGATACTACTTATCTATAGTGAATTTAGGATGATAGCCCTAACTTGAAAAAAAAAATCTTTTCATAAGCTTTTAAGGACAAACAATTGATTAATCTAAAAAGCATGGATCTTCCAGGTAAGTAACGTTAGTTGTTGTTCACTGTAGAAATCATAGCTGCATATTTATCTTCATATGTTTTTCTGTTTATTAATTATGTAAAACAATATCAATTTTCTACCCCGAACTTAAGGGAAATACTTCTATTTAAAAGAAAGACTCTTGAGAAAACAAATTCCATTTCAAAGGCTATTAGCAAAAAGAAGCCTTTGTTTTAGTCTTAATGGAATCATTCTCCTAGGATGACACAAATATAGATAAGGCACCATGACTTCATTTTGGTTTTGAAAAAAAACCAAACCAAACCGAACTTAATTTTCCCTTGATGCAAAACAAGATTAGCAAGAGGGGCTTTTTGCTGTATTGGGTAATACAATAATGGCCAGATTGTTTGTCTCCGGCCATTGCATGGACATGCAGGGAGAAGCAAAGACAACATAAAAGATTTCCTCATCAGAGCAGCTGATGAGCAGGAGGTAGAGTGCCTGGAGCACAGCCCTCTCCTCCCACCTGCTGCTGCCCCAGCTCTCACAGCATGGCCAGACTCCATGCTTGCAGCATCACGTGTGCCTACCAGGCAAAACTGGATCCCAAGGCAGTGCAGATATACCCCAAGAGATTTCCCCTGTTTGCCACACTGCCATGCAGCCTTGGCAAGGGAGTGAGGGAGTGAAGGGATAGCTCAACCAGAGTCTTATATTCTGTAGACCAGCCCACAGACCTCATATATTACACACAGAAAAAGAAGCTGCTATGTCCTACATAGTCCAGGGATGCATATTGTCCTGCGGTCTGCAGCTGCGGAGGAGGTTGTCCTTCCTCCATCAAAAAATTGCAAAGGGCTTTGTTTACATCAGTGCAGCTGTGAAGTCCTCCAAATTCAGGCCATCTGTTAACAGCCAAAATGAGCTCTTAAAGAGCGTGAACAAACTACTCTCCTGCATCTGCCTCTACAATCCCATCCACTAAACTCTGCACTAGTGACAAAATAGGATAAGGCTGCAAGAAACAGAGCACATGAGCACGTGAGTGTAATGGTTACTCAGTGTATTGCAGCACGTCTCTACAGAAAAGGCACTCTCTCAGCTCCTGGCAGGAACCTGGAGAAGATCACTTATCTTCACGGAGGCTAAAGCAGCCAAATTTCAAAATACTTGCTTGGTTCTTATGAACCTTCCCATGGGAAAAATCCTCTAAAAGGATAAGGCCTAGACAAGTAATTGAGTTCACTTAATTTGTTTACAAACCCTTCATGTCATTTAAACAAATAAACAAACAAACGAAAATCCCACAGATTTATTTCTTCAAACTGAGCACTTTAAACTTGGAAATTTGTTGGTTAATCTGGGTGAGGTCATTGGAAAACAGTGAAAAGGGCCAAAGATGCTGAAAAAAATCTCTGTGTACTGTCCTATGTTAGTAAATAACATATAAAAGCAAGAGATCTAACTAAAAAATGTCATCAGGCTGAAAAGGATCAAAGATTGCTCATACTCTATGGCATGAATCTGAGAATCTGTCTGGACCTTATAAAAATCATCTCCTTAGTACATATTGATCTGTGAGAATTTGGGACTTGTAAGTTTGGAAGGATTAATTTTTAAAAGAAAACACATCTACAGTCAAAAAAGGCATCATTAAAAAACCCCAAGCATTTACATCACAGAAAAAGAGATTATGTGTTTGTAGCAAATATCTTCAGGAAATTCTTCTCCAGTTAAATAACATGCATTTGTTCTCAAATTAAACTACTAAGAAAGTTAAGCAAGGTTTGTATTCTTCATGGTTCATTGTGAGCTTAGATACCTCACGCTTCCTCAGGGCAAAGCCAGTATCTTTGAGAAACATACCATGTTCTAGATTTATTTGCATATACAAGAAGAGTATCTTGCAACACAGTTTGACAAACAGTTTTAAATAACAAAAGTTACTGATAAAAAAAAATGGAGGGTATGTTGTGGTTTTGGGGATGACTGAAGAAAGGGTGTGTAGAAAGCCTTGTACTTCCTGTAGCACTTCTGGAAGTAAGTAGCACTCTAAATAAATGAATTATCAAAGCAGTCCTGTGCATCTCAGCAAATTAGCCCTGCTACCTTAACTACATTCATATTAAAACCCCTGTTAACAGAGGGCATCAGATCTACACTGTCATGATTTTGGGACTATAGTGCAGACACATCACA
The DNA here is from genome assembly GCF_027791375.1 of Indicator indicator. Taxonomy (NCBI): domain Eukaryota; kingdom Metazoa; phylum Chordata; class Aves; order Piciformes; family Indicatoridae; genus Indicator; species Indicator indicator. The sequence goes on from NC_072011.1 coordinate 38,927,116, forward strand.
ATGATTTGTTTTGTTTAGCTTGGTAAAATATTAGTCAATGCAATAAATCTAGTTTCAGAATGTAGGAGATACATAGGCTTCATTTCTAAATAAGGAAACAATTTGCAGGCAATGTAGAGGGTTTTAGGAAATAATTTAGATAAATTATTTTCAAAATATTATAAAATGTAAATAATACATAAATAATAAATTAATAATAATGATAAATGTATTTAGTTTTAGTTGGGACTTCCCTCCTCCAAAATGGCTTTTTTTACCACTGAACAGCTGATATCATGATCAGCAGGAATACGAACAGAAAAAAAAATGTGAGCAAATATTTTAAATGGACAACTAGCTAAATTTGTAAGTACCTATGCAATATTCCTTTCCTATTATTTCCTAGGGAAAAATGTCAGGAACTGTTCATCCCAATTCTTCAAAAAGGATTGTTAATAAATGACCTGTCTATTCCTACATCTGTTTAATTAATGCATGTGAATGTGTCAAAAATCCTTCCTGGTAATGGATTAAGAAATTATCTACAGGCAGCTTTGGAAAGCTGCAAGCAAACAGAATTTGTCAGTATCACTATGTAGAATATCCTACCCTCTATCAAGACATATCTGAAAAAGTTGAGACAAAATGAATGGGTTAGAAAAATACATACAGTTTTAAATCTTCTTGTAGCAAACCAAAGCAGTATTACCATAATAGTTACATCTATCATGTCTCCTGTCACGTAATTCCTGCCACTCTTGAATGCATATTTCTTTCATTTTTTTGGCAGTGTATAGTAAAGCTTCACTCAAATTTCCCTCACTGATCCCTTTGCACATGTTCCCTGAATCAACCCAGAAAGATGCTTCTTGTGTCCTTCAAATTCCTCCTTGTGACATATATATTCTGTGATGCCTACAAGAAGTGAAACCCCTCATAACAGCTGAGGTGAGTTGAGGCAGCAAATACCACTGCGGTATCACTTTGAAAAAACACCTTTTTGAACAACTGAATGCAGTTCATCAATACATGTGTGATTATATTGCTGATGCCCATATTGTTTCCTCCATTTACCTGTATCCTGCCCTTTTTTGATGAACAAAAACAAAAAGCACAATTCTTACAGATAAGAAGGGCAGAAGTGTGTCCAGTAGGTCTAGGGAGGTTCTTCTCCCCCTCTACTCTGCCCTGGTGAGACCACACCTGGAATACTGTGTCCAGTTTTGGGCTCCCCAGTTCAAGAGAGACAGAGACCTGCTGGAGAGAATCCAACGGAGAGCCATGAGGATGATTAGGGGACTTGAGCATCTCCCCTATGAAGAGAGACTGAGAGCCCTGGGGCTGTTTAGTCTTGAGAAGAGAAGACTGAGAGGGGATCTGATCAATGTCTATAAATATCTGAGGGGTGGGTGTCAGGGGGAGGGGGCCAGGCTCTTTTTGGTGGTGCACAGTAATAAGACAAGGAGCAACAGGTTCAAGCTTGAACATAGAAGATTTCACCTCAACATGAGGAGAAACTTCTTTACAGTGAGAGTGACAGAGCACTGGAACAGGCTGCCCAGAGAAGTTGTGGCGTCTTCTTCTCTGGAGACTTTCAAAACCTACCTGGATGAATTCCTGTGTGGACTACCTCTGGCAGGGGGGTTGGACCTGATGATCTCTTGAGGTCCCTTCCAACCTCTGATGTACTGTGATACTGTGATACTGTGAAACATGGCAAATGGCTTTGTGAAGAAGAATGCCAGATAATTTCATTGACCTAGGACATACAAAACACTATGATCCAGGAAAGTCACTCTTTTGCAGTTATAGAAAGATTTCACAGGACATTTTTCAGCAAAATATTTAGCCACCACACATGCAGTTTTAAGGCATTTAAAACCATTTGAAAATTAATGTTTGGTTGTGCTGGGGAGAAAATGAAAGCAGAAAATGGGCTTGATGAAGCAATTAATTTCATCATTTCCATATGAGAAGTTTCCATTGTGGGTGCTAAACTCACCAGATGTTAAGACCAATGCATCTGGTTCTGTTACTTTGTTAGTACCTGTGAATTTGCAGAGACACTGTCTGATGCCCAGATGCCGCTAATGCCCAGAATTTGCAACAAGTCTTGCACAGAAAGCAGCTGAGGCATCCAAGATATCCATTCCTGAATGGATGGGTCAGAACCTGAATACCACAGTTCTTTATCTAGCACTCCTCTGAGATGCTTCATTGTCCTTGAAGAGCACTGGTCAGTAGTGCCTTCCCCCAGCACACAATGGGGACATTTCCACAGGGAGTTGGCTCACAATATGCAGGCATTTCTAGCAAAGTTGTAGATGTATGGAGACTATGGTGTGGTCCCTTTTCTGGTTTATTAGAGGACAGGCTACAAAAACTGGCCACAGCTATAACTGAGGACCCTTGTCTAAGTTCCTGCCTCACTGCCCTCCCCACTCTTCCTTCTCTCTGATTATCTGTTCTGCTCTCTAATCTGAGAGATTCAAAGATCAAAACGATTACCTTTGGCCTTTGAAGCCAGAGGGTTTTCAGATATGATTTGGATAGCAGGATGTTCCTTGACCAGCAGAGAACCACTAGACGCGCAATGAGGCAATTCTCTGAAGAGACTAAGTCAGTTTGTTTCTCTGATTTCTTTCACCTTCAGTTGGGTAAATGTTGGGTTTGTCTTTGTATTTTCAAGAGCTGTTGAAACAGAGGAATAGATCCTAATCAGGTTGGTTCTTTCTTTAAGCTGTTGTGGACTGGATACATTTCTGCTTTGGGGACTTTGATTAGCAGAATCCTGAATTTTTCCAGACAGAAGAACTTCCTTTAGAAGTAGTCTAATTTAGAGGTTCACCTGGGAGAGAGCACCACAGCACACTGCAAATAGGAAGAGAATGTTCTTCCCAGATGAGAAAAGATGACTTTCTCCTTCACACTCCCAGCATGCCTCGCCATTCCCTGTCCTGTGACAGAGCACCAACAGGAGGGACGGGAGTAGCATTTCATCATTCTTCTTTCACAAGTCACTTGCTGCACGAAGACACTTGTTATACAGTTATCCAGTCCTCAGATCCCCTGATGTCTCCCAGCCATGCGTTTTCAACCTTCACTAGCACAGGCTTACTCTTTGCATCAGGATTATTAATGAAAATGCTGAATCAAATTAGTCCTGAGACTGAAACTGGAGGAACAACACCTATCCTTCACACAGCTGTTTCATTTCCAACAGAACCCAGATCTTCAGCTAACTCACAGAATTTGCTCTGATCCCTATCTTCTCTAGATTAATTAATAATTTCCCAAATGGAATATACCAGATATTTTAGTGATAGTTAAAGGAACTCTATTTAATATACCTCTTTTCCCAAGGGAGGTGGTGGATTCCCCTACATTAGACAGTTTCAAGGACCAAGTTGAGAGAATGCTGGGCCATCTCATTTAAACTATATTCTCACCCTGAAAGGTTGGACTAGATGATTCTTGAAGTCTCTTCCAACCTCGTATTTGATGAATGAATCTATGAATTCATCACTCAGCACTTGGCCTCCATCTGTGTGCAGCAATCAGTGCTATCCAGTGAGAGATGGCAATCTAAAGTAGGACTGGGGAACATACCAACTCCATCTCCCTCCTACTCCACCTGGCTGCAGACCAAGGGTCTCTGATACTGCTGCAAACAGAAATAATAGAACAGCCCCTGGGTACCTCCTGCTTGATAGTACAGAATCTGTGAAACAGGTTGAGATTGGAAGCATCCAAGGCTGGAGTTCCAGCTACTCAACCAGAGAGCTCTTCTTCCTCCACACCAAGTGGAGCAGTGGTGGTCACCAAGGTCTCAGCAGTCAGCAACTTCAAATGAGTATGGCCAAACGTAGTGAAGGCATCACATGCCCAGAATTATGCCCCCAGATACCAGCAAACTTATCCCAACATGTTCTGGTATGTCCCCCTTCCACCCTCCTTCCAGGAGAGAAGGACAAAGGCTCAGGTGCCAACCCGTCTCCTTAAGGGGTAAACAGCTGCATGCACCCATCGCATGGCATGCTCGTGCTCTGTCCATCTAAGGGCATAATTCTAGCTTCACCTTTTCTATAGGTGGAAGCAGGTTGTTGACAAGTGTGCCCATTGGCCAGATCCAGCCTCGAGAATCTATAAGTACTACTCCATTTGTTTACTACTTTGCTCTCTCTTTTTGCTTTCTCTCGCTTTGGCTGAGCCAGACGCTCCGCAACCCCCAAATCTTCTCAATCCCACACGCAAGTGCACTAGAGGCCTCTGCATACGGACAGAAGCCAGCTCACCGAGCTGCTCGAGGAACCTGCAAAGGAGATCCCTTCGCCAAACAGGCATTGTAAGCCCAGTCAAAAGGACTGAGGGAAAGCCCCGAGCGAAGGTAAGCTTTAACCCAAAAGGGGAAAGACTAGCCCAAGACTGGCAATCCAGATCTGCTGTAAGCTAATTAAGCAGCCATAAGCAGAAACACATCTTGCGTAGCCCCCGCCATTTGCGGGAGAGAAAAGGAGCCGTAGCAGCTCCACAGCCCTGTGTCAGGGCAAAGCTCCCAGGATTTCCCTGAGAGAAAGAGAGAGCAAAGATAGCCTCTCCTTTGAAGTCAAAGGCAAAGACTGAAGCATTGTAACCTAAATGGAAAGCAGTCGCCGATACTCAGCAGAGTCAGCTCACTTCGAGCCGAGCTGAGGGGGAAAGTATCGCTTACACCGCACCTCCCACTGAAACCCACCTATCGGGAACCGTCACTTGACCCGGCCCCAGCGCGGTGAACCGCTCCTCCGGACCGGCCCTGCAGAGCCGATCCTCCGTTCAGGGAGCCGCTCCAACCCCACTAAGGGAAACTGCCGATAGGCAGAAAGCCAGCCGCCCCTCCCCGCGGACCGCGGGAGGAGAAAGCAAGCCTTGCCCCCACCCGCGGAGGCAGGGGGAGAAAGAAAGTCACTGCCCGGATGGGAGCAGCCCTGGGCAGAAAGCAGATAAGCAGCGAGCCAGCCTAACCCAGCAACTTGCCTCTCTACAAAAAAGACAGAATGTCTCTTTCATGTGTGTAACATTCAGTAACATTCTATTCAAAGCGCCCGCGTGTAGCCGCGTGATATTTCCAGCTTAACTTGCCTCGTGATAACATTATAAATCTCTCTGTATATAGTTGCAAGCCGCAAGCGTCTTGTCGAGTCTCCATCTAGTGGACAAGCGGCAGAACTGCACCATTTAATCCCCTTAATTAGAAATCGATTCTGTAAATATTATAATTGGGTATAATTGTATATACTGAACCAGTTATGGACTATATTGCTACAACCGTGCATCTGAATCAATATATATAAGGTGATTAATCGAATAGTCATAATTATACTAATTAATAAATAATAATTTTCATAATTCATATTTCATAATTAATAATTAATAATCACCTCCATCCCTAATCCCCCTCTCCACGACACCAAATGAAATAACCCTCTTCTGATCTGTGCTTTACAGGCTGCTCTGTGGAAGCCCAGCACACAACCACATGAGTTGTTTGGTGCTTAAAACCTTCTTTCTCTTTCCCTTAAACACATGTACTGTATCTGCTATTTCACACATGCGACATGCAATGATTTGCTATTTCAGACTTATTTTAGGATTCTGGAAAGAAGTTTTCCTCCCAGCTGGTTACCAGCTCTCTCTTGTCATGCCGCCTGATGCCATGCCTGATTCCCACCTGCCATTCAACTTCTTTTTCTTGATCAAACAAAAAACCAAAAAGAACACCTACTTTTCTATTTGAGCTACATCTAACCTATATTAAATATATTTCACCCCTACTTCTTTTCTCAAGATCTTTAAATGTTATAGTAAAGGCTAAACATTTTTATACATATATTTTAACATTTTCTTTAGAAGGTTTATTTCACCCTAATATTTGGTGCTTCTTACTTTGTCCTGTGCTTTCTGATAAACTGACATCTTTGTTGATGTGTCCCTGTAATAGTTTTTCTTTTACTATTCCTACCATCTTTCAGAGATGGTTGTTGACTCAAATTGCTTTGGGAATCTTTCCTTATAATTTTCCCTATCTGTTTGTTTGGCAAATTCCTTCTAGGTTTTGTAATTCTGATTAAGGGAGACTTCAAGCATCCTCCACATTCAAACCCTTAAGCGCTTCAGTCTGGTTGAATTTACTAACCGCTTCCTTTAACTTCTCAAACTTCGCCTTCGTGAAATCATTTATTTCAAACTTAATCAACTCATGCTCATACAGTGCAAAGCAATTTTCTATAATCAGCTATTGTAGAAGGTCTTCACGCCTTCACAAATCCTAATCTGAAATAGGTAAGTGCAAATTCCCTTTGCCCTTTCGTGATTGTGACAGAAAGAAAAAGAACAGTATTTAGAAACTGTCTGCTTTTATGATCACAAGGAAGCAATAGCTCTGTAAGTGTTGTTTTCCTTCACAATAAGCCTTAAATCTGTATGTGCTTCAACTGGCAAACTTCTTTTTTTTTGCAAATGTACAGAAATAACATATTCTGAAGGTTAAATCTTGTCTTTATGGGAATAAAGAAGAAACTGAGTTCAGCTGTGCACGTAACATCAAATGTGGGAGTTCTCAGCCTGCCTTTAGAGAAGCTGGCTATATATCAGATTCAAAATGTCAGGAAAAACAGGCTGATAAAAGGTACCTGGGAGTAGACTCATATTTTTGTACTTTTGCATGTAGTCTGTGCATTTTTTGCAACAGTACTATGTAACAGTTGGAAGTCTAATGTGATGAGAAAACATTGACTTAAAAATGAAATGTATTATCTGGAGTAGCATCATGTCTTTAAATGAAACATAAAATATAGGCAAAAATTAAAACATAGGTGTTATAGTCATGGGCACTGAGACTCAGATGTTATGTTCACATGAAGAGACACAGCATTTTCTTCCAGCTCAGTCTGTTTCTATTCATCACTCCTGTAACTAAAGATGAGTAAAAATTTAATAAGAATTCATTTGAGTTTTTATTCTTCATGAAAAAACAGCAGGTTTCAACTACCCTAATTTGTGGCTTCATGATAACTTGAAATTCAAGAGGCATTCAAGTGTCTAACCTTGCCATGGTAGCCATTTGTTCCTAGATCAGGCAGATGAAGCTCTGCATTGACAACCGAGTGAAAGGACTGGGGCTGACCAAGAACCTCCTAACATTGTCAAGGGCCAGACTGGGTTGGCCTCTGTGTCTGTCACCAAGAAGAACCTTCAGCCCCGCTGTTGGCTGCAATCCAACAGGCACTGAGTGGTGGAGACACATGCCATACCAGACTATGACATGCGGAATGGCTTTCTCTGCTGTAAAGAGAGCCATCCAGGAGGGGAAGGAAAGCCAAGCAGCCTGCGGTTTGCACAAGTCCCAGTCACCCAAAGTCCCTTGCTTCTGATGAGGACAGACAAATGAAGGCTAACTGTGGTGACAACCATGCCCATGAAGCTGAAAATCAACTGACCTTAGACTGATCACCATGACCGCCATGATGAATTGAAGCTGATGGCATTGAACTGAGGCTGATCGTGTGTTAACAAATCTAGGAGGCAGACCGATCAAAACTGTACTAAGACTAATTGAGCTAAATTGAATCCTGTTACACAGATTTGAGGCTGATTGTGTGTAAACAAAACCAGAAGACATCTGAATCCAGACTGAATACCATGATGGCCATGGACTCAAAATTAAAAAATAAGAAAGGAGGAGATGTGGGAACACAAGGGCGTAGTTAACAGAATGTTTAGCTGACGTTTGCATATATACGGGAACCCAGGGGATGAAAAGTGATGGGACATCTTGTTGTACCTTGGAGCTGTGTGAGAAAGGACAGGACTGTGGAGATAACAAAATGCTGTATCACTGAAGCTAACAGGAAAAGCAGATGGGGAAAAAAAACTCAGAGTAAGACAAAACAGTGGGTTAGAGGATTGGTAGGCCATAGGGAGGTGAAGCAAAGCATATATGAACCTCTCAATAATTAGTTACCAATTCTGTGGTTCAGGGCCATTTTGGCCCACCTGCAGCTGTGGTCACCTTTCCACAACTGGTCAGCTTCTATTTCGGCTCTCCATGTTGAGACAGGCAGGCTCCAGAATCAACATACCATACCATACACACAATTCTTAGCAACAGTCTAGTCTGCACTTCAATGTCCTCTTAAATTTTAACATTTCAGTGCCATTGTTTAATCCATAAAATATTCCTACCAGGCATTTGTTACCTTGTCTTACTCAAGAGCTTTTATCATTCACCCAGAAGAGAAAAGGGTTATCACATACCACAAGCAACAGACAAAAAAGCCCCAAATAACAGATAGGTACAAGCCATCTTTCTTAGTCAGTGTGCCTGGAGGCCAAGTGAGGACATATGTGAGGCAGGAGTGCAGGGGGCCACAGTGCAAGCTGACACAGTAATTTCTAGTTTAACTATCCTTACAATATGGTCTAGTTCAACCCCAGTGAGTAGGATGTCATTGAAAGGCCCCTAGAAGGTGTCAGACCCCATCTCTCTGGTAGCACAGAATATAGAGCAAGGCAAACTGTCCCACTGCAGTGCAGCAGCTGTACAGCTACCAACCACCCCTGCCAGATAGTCCTGTGGACAGCCCATCACAGGTATCTGTATCATGTTAATGGTGTCTTTGCACTGGACACTAAAAACTTAAGAGTATTAAGTACCACTAAAAGTCCATAGACATCAAGTTCCTGTTTTCCAGTAAAATGTTTTTTACAATGCAAAATTGTTTTCAACAACATTATCCTTGGGCATTTTGGATTCTGTGTAAAACTACAAGTCAAATTTAAAAACTGGTCTTGAATTCCTGGTCTGCTTATGTTCTTGTGAAATCTTCCCCAGAGGAAACAGTTTGAGAATTACATGACAAATACCTATAAATGAAGATGACATATATGAAAGTCTTAATTAGTTGGTCAAAGGAGCATGTTCTTAACATATTTGCCAGCTTTATGTGAAGGACCAATAAAATGTTTTTTGCTTTATTTCCCCAGTTCCTACAGAGACATGAGTACAGGGTCTGAACCATGTGAAGAGGCAGACCCGCACTTGGCTTGGCTGGTTTTCAGACCCCAGGTGTCTCCTTCACAACATCCACTCTATACCATGTAGCCTGCTCTTCTTTGCCACCTATCTGACACTTAGGAATAACAAATACACACAAAACAAGAAAGAAGAGCAGGAGGGGCAAATCAGACTGAAATACATATTGTATTAAAGTGTACATCTTTTCTTCTTCTCTAGTATTTACTAGGGAATAGATGTCAGGTTTCTGAATGACCAAAATAATTACAGCAGGCTTTGTAGACAAATGAAGCTTTAAAAGGCTGTTTAAAACCAGGTTTCTTAAGATCACTCCTGGCAAAGTCAGTTCAACATGTGAGGTGGCTTGGTCACTGCTGCATTGATGTCTGAACCTCATACAAACCTCAGACAAACTCATCTATTTGCTTTCCTTTCAAGGAACAAAACTTTGTTGTTTCCTGAAGGACCACTATTCATAATTATTCTTGAAATGAAAAAAATTATATCTACACTTATATTTTTGTTCTAAGCATGATTTGCTTTTTTGGTTTTCTTTTACTTGGGTGGTAAGTTATTAAAATAGTACTTAATAAATTGTGATCTTTCTGAAACTTGTCCTCAAAAATATAGACGCTTAAACCAGCTATCAGTGTTGTCAATAATTATGCTATAGGATTTCATGGTTTTCTTGTAAAAATTCTAGATAAGTCAAACACGAATGACTAATTACTATGGCACAATGTTATAGACATTAACAAATAATTTGTCACTGTAATGAATCACATCTTTGTATTATAGCTACTTATTAATGCTTGCTTTACTTTGGTGGTAGGGATGTGGTAGTTATTTGATTACCGATAATAATTTTCTAATTACTGTTGGCAGCCAAATATTTTTCTTCCATTTCTCAAATAACAGCTTTTAGGATAAAATGTGTCTGTGCAAATTCCCATACACTTGCACAGTTCTGCAAATGGAGATCAGCACAGGGTAAAAGCCAGGGTGCAGGCTGGAACACTGTTATTTCTCACCACACAAATGTGTGTTTTTCTGAATGCATTTATTTCTTTCCTTTCACACTGTCTGCAGCATCTGTTCCTATGCTATGAGGACATTTCTTCTAGGAAGAAAACTCAGGGAGAAAGTATGAATTTCTTTTATCAAGTAGCAGTCAAGAAGATTCACAAGACTCTGCAAATGCTGTTTATGGCCACTGGTTATAGTACAGACCGCACAAGTACTGGCAACACATCCATTAAAGGCTGCTGTTCAGAAACCGTCACAGAGCTGAATCAGACAGAAATGTATCCTCCATAAGGGGAACTGATGTTGGATTAAGAAGAATTTTGGAGAGGCACCACATTGCTTTGCCACATCAGCTTGCCGTCCGTACATTTCATTCTTGCTCTCAAATACCAGCTTCAGTATCTTTTGATAGACCATTATTTCATCTCTGTCGCACAGTCCCTACCACTCTAGGAGGCACTCAGACTTACCTCATTTATGATATTTCCTTAGACCAGGGAAAGCCAGGGAAATCTATTTCATGGTTCAACCATGTGGTACTTCTATAAAACCTGCAATAGAAAAAACTGGGTAAAAGTGGAAAAAAGTAAATTCATACTATAAATATAAACATGCTATAAATATATTGCAGGTTTTGTTCTAGCAATATTGCCTTTCATAAAAGTCCTACATTTACCATGTTACTCTTCATTTAGCAAAGGTGCCCTTGTTCGAAGACATTTGTTGAAAGCCCCTCTGCCACTTTCACTAATGCACTGGTGAAGTTCAGACCCTTCTCTTGTTCCTCAGAGGTATCAATTCTTATGAGACATTTTGTCTTCTGAGTGTGGAGAAACCCTCCTGTCATGTCATTAAGTAGCTGAGCAATACATGAAACATATCCTTGTAATGCTTCATGAGCTTGTTCTTTGACATACCAGTCCTTAACTCGGGCAGCAGGATGACCTCAAACACAACAGCTGTACCACTGAGGAGTCCAACAAATTAATACTTAACCAAGTTAGTAAAAATAGGACCCTGTTATAACCTGAGTAAAATCTTTACTCCTCTGTTTCAAAAAAATATTCAAAAATATTCAAAAAATAACAGTTAAAACTACTGTCCACAGACTTCCACAGACTTGTGAAGCTCAGTGTAAACAACTGCCACAGCAGAGGGGAAGGTCCATGGGATGGTCGTTGGCCACTGCATTGATCAGTAACTCCAGCAGAGGGGTGGGTAAGGCAACCAAAGAGCAATTTCTTCCATCTTCCTCATGAGAAATGTTGGAGTCTGTACAGCCGAATGCTTGGTGACCACTTCTCTGACTGCTTAAAATAAATAACAGCCACTAGCTGAGGCTTGAAGTTGAATTATTTGCTGAATTTTGGAAGGTGATTTAATTACACCTAGAACAAATACAAGCTCAATAGATTTCTGAGTTATTAAAACTCTCCAGTATATTAAATTCCTTAGCTCCTAGACACTCTTCTGGTGTTTTTGATGTCTGTATTAAATTACAGAACCTTTTCCCATGTTGGAGATGTTCAGATATGAACTAAAGAACAATTAATTTGGTTCTAAACGCAAAGGTAAATTTTATGGTGGCATTATTAATCAGAGGAGTAGCTTTACCTTGAGTACTAGAAACTACATTTGTAATAATAAATAAATAAATAAATTTCTATAAATAAAACCAAGAACAATCTGAGTGCTAAAGAAAAGTGGGACACTTTGAACAGAACCAGAAGGAATGGAAGATAAAAAGTGTGAAATAATCTTAGCCAGAGAGAAACTTGGAAATTTAAAAAATACTGCCTGCTGTCTCTTCCCATATACACCTTCAGCAGTAGCCAGCTACCAGTGAGTCAGTATGTGCCTGTGAATGTGTATAAAGATAGCTGATATCCCAAGGCAATTGAAATAGCTGTCTTCAAACTCAGAAGAAGTCCAGAGGATCCAGTAGAGATCCTGGCGGCAACAGATAACAGTGACAGGGAAGAAAATACAGTAATTCGGCTACATTTTCATGCATCCACTACCATGTTACCCAAGATGACCCTCGTCCACCAACTACCAACTCTTTAGGCTACTCAGACACAAATACTCAAAAGTGACTGCAGCTACTGCAATTAACCTTTGCTCTTCAGGAAGCAGCTGTAGAATAAAAAGCAGCTTTTAACAGTTTGGTAGGGAAATCTGTGTGACATTTGAAAGCATCCAAGTTTTAATGGGTGTGAGGGGATCTATATGGTACCAGGTGGGCTTCCTGAGGTGCTTCCTACATAATTGTGCTAAGAATCAAGAACCAGCTTCTTGCTAAAAGTCATCTTCTGATGAGAAACGTATCCAAGTGACATTAGACTTTCATGACATACCATTTGTAATACTTACAGAATTGAGAAAGCATTCAGAAAACATGCAGAAAATTAATACATTGATCTCATTTGCCTCAAATGGGTCTCTATCTGAAGTTGAGCAATGGGACGGTAAGACACCACCCTGATCCACTTCACTCTCTGATACAGGTCCCCTGTGAAATCTTGGGCACCTGGCACTCTGATGGATTGCAGGATTTCATTAGGATATATGTCCATGAAGATGCTCCTGTCAATCAGGAGGAGAAGACTCATCCTGCAGAAGGTTAGGAGCCTTTGCAGCACTTTGGGCCAAAGGAGAGCCCCCCAGTAGGGTTCGACTCCATCCTAGCAGGAGACTGAGCCTTCTCGAGGCAAGTCACTGGCGGAAGAATGGAGATTTTCTTCCAGTCTTGAGTTTTAGGTTTTACTCACAGTTTATGTAGCATACTGCAGCCTGAACATCTGTGAAGCTTCAGCCCACAGCTGCGACAGGTCTCTTCATATGACAGGAAGGTGTGAAAGGGTATTTTGAAAGAACCATGCAGTAGAATTTCTGTTATTTATGGATTTTTTCCTTATCAAGTTTTGTGAGTATTTAATGGACTGAACTTTTTCCTATCTTCTAATCCCTCCACATTTTAATCTTTTCAATGGAAATACAGAAAGAAAAGAGATGGCCTGTGAGGGAACTGGGTAAAATCAGAAACATGTTCAAAATTAAAGAGTTTCTGAGAATTTTTAAGGATTTTTTTTTCCTGGGGAAAATATTTCTTTAAAATCATCCCTATTTTTACAGAGAAAGGGGGCTTGATTATTTAGTTTCATCAAAGCTTCTATTGAACTAAGCTGTGGAGTGTTTCCTTTTGTCCTGATCTTTCCCCTAAAGTGGAGCAGATTGCTACCACATTTTCACTCTGCCAAGTAGGTTTTCATACAATTCCATCAAATTTATTCCTCATTTCCTACAAGTTCAGTTACTGCCATGCTACAGGTTTTTCTTCATAAGAAAACTGAAAAATCTCACAAAAGACATTTCTGTGCCAGCTTCTCTGTCAAATTGGATCTTTTATGACTCAAAACTTCAAGTACAGAATAAAAATTAATATATTCAGTTTCTGTTAAATAATTACAATAACAAATACACATACCATTTTAAATTATCTCCATAGCATATGAGAATGAAAGAGTTGCCTCACTGAGTTAGGTATTAAATGTTTAAGGATGTGCTGTTCTTTGGAAATCTGATAAGCCAAGGAAATTATGTTGCAAGTGCAAGATAACAACCACTGGCTAATATTACTAGTAATGTGTCACTTAAGAACTGTTTGACAGGAGTAAATAGAGATATCTCTGTTATCAACTGATTTTTTTTCCTAAAAGAGAACTATTCACCAGTTAATTCAAAATTTGTGTCAACTTCTTTTCCATGAAGCACAATGTACTGAAAAGCTCCATTACAACCCAGCAAATTATGGTAGCTGCATGTACATCATGCAAGATGGCATATAGGCTATGAAAAGAAAATCTCAAGACAGGAATTTGTTCATGTTCATGTTCCCTTGAATATTGTAAAGGTCAAGCTTCTCTTCAAACACAGCCTTCCTTTCTGGCATAACAGGAGAACTCATTTTATCTGATATGGGTGAGTTCTTAAATCCCTAATGCTCTCTGCTGGACTGCAGCCACACTGACTGTGACCTGGAGAAAATTATACTAATAAGGCAGAATGAGGATGGCAGGACATAGTTCTCAGAACCACAACAACCCTATATGTGGGGAAATATTTGGGAAAAGCCTCTTCTTCTGAACTTCTCACCTTGATGTTCTTCACCAAGTTTGTCCTTTTTACCTCTGAATCTTAACATGAAAAGGAAAGGGAAGAGCCATTAATGGTATGGTTTGGTTTAAAGTAGTTAAAAAATTGAACACAAAAAGGAAAATACTTGAGAAAAGGAGAATTTACACTAAGGATAGTGTAAAGATAGATGATAGCATGACTCAAAGCCTTTGCATAATTGGAATTTCATCTAGGAGATGAAATCCATCTTTTCTCCACAGTCCACAGAAACATCAGCATTTGGTCTTATTTAAGTACCTTACTTTGGAGTATTTTTAATTTTTCTCCATCATCCTCAGTTCCTCTGAGGGGAAAAAAAAAAAAAGGGTTGTGCCAGTTGATGATCAGCATAAATGACCTCTAGGCTTTGGTGAATTTGCCTCAAGTGTACATGCACATGCTGAATTTCGTGGTCATAATAGCATAAACAGAAGGAGTTCTTTCATAGAAAGAGGCCTTCTTTTCTTGGATGCCTAAAGGCAAATATACATTTAGAATTTATTTGTAGTACAGTAACACAAAGAGGCCTCAGGTGAGATCACAACAGTGTTTTTTTCCCAGGTGTTCTTTACACAAAAATAGAAGTCCTTGCCTCTGAAAATTTACAATCTAACTATGTGAGACAAATCAGGAATTATTGCCCCTTTACATGCAGAGATGTCATTAAGACACGAAGAAATAAAATAATGGCTCCAGAAGCCACAAGAGGAGTCTGTAATAAATTTGCCATGCTTTACTCCTTGGGTAGAGTGATGGAAGTTTTCGTTGCCTGCTCTTGTTGTCTATCAGGTTTGTTCAGATGTTGTGACAAACAGGGCTGGTTGGTGCATTGAACAGGCACATCAGGCAGGAGCACATTAGTGTCTGTTTGTGGACATTCCAGGTCACCTTGTAACACTTCTGCCCTGATTATCTCCTCCTTGAGGTGAGCTAGGGCTATTTGCTTTAGAAAACAATGCAAGAAGCACCTTGAAATGATCCACTTCTGCAAAAAGGAAGTTTTCTTCCTTACTGCCAACTCTTAGAGATCTCATCATCTTCTGAAACTTGATGTTTTATGCCTTATGGGAACTTTTTATTGCTACTATCAGCTTTCCTTTGGATGACCTCATCATTCATGTAAACTTCAATTCCTACATGAGGAGTATATACTAGTGAAGGGGTCAAATAAACTCAAAGAGTTTAATCCTCTTTGGTCTCCTTTGGGAAACTAAAAACCTTTTAGCTTTTTGTTTGTTTTCTTAGCCTGTTTTCCAGGTAAATAATTTTCTGCCTTTATTGAATCTTATGAGAATTTTCTTCCAGCTTTGAGTAAGGTAGTTGAACCTTCTCTTCTCCTGTGGAGATCCTGTCTTTCGCTTCAGTCACCTGCACAGTACATTTTTGTAAACTGTTATCGATTGCCACTAAAGTCTTCAATATTTTTTAAAGCACTATAAAAGTTTTATCTTGTAGAGTGCTTATTTCTTGGGAAGAGAAGGAACACAAGTGTCCTTTCATTCAAGTTTCTCTCAGGAGACCACAGACATGAATTACCTCTGACTATCCAGCCAAGCTGAAAATCATCAGCAAGAGTAAACATTTCCACAAAAGTTTTCATCTGTGCACACAGAAACAGTCTGCCAACAAACACCTTTCCTCTTTTCCCCCCTTCTTAAATACAGATACTATCTTTGCTAATATCCAGCTTCATGATATTAACTTATTTTAATAGTTTTCCTGAAAAAAAAATCTACATTTGGACTAATAAGTTCATGCTTGTTTTCCCGGGAAAGTGTTTACCCCTCTTTGGTTGCAGGAGCCTCTTGCAGTATTCTGCCTCCAGTAGCCAGATGTATTCTTGCCCTCAGTCTTGTCTTTACCTCTGCATGCAGCCTCATTTCATCTACCAAAAGGGAGTTAGAGTATTTGAGTTTTGAGTAATACCTGACTATTCTGAATCTGTATTCATTTCACTTCTTTCACTACTTTAAAAAAAAAAATTATGCAGCTGAAGAATGTTATGATTTTTTTTTTAGTGCTGAGTTATGAGTCAGCCTGACTTAGCAATTCTCACCTCAGCACTATGATTTTTCACTTAACAACACACAGCTTTCCTCACCCATCACAAAATGTTTCTATCTTTTAGAGGCTCTCTGTCTGCCTGCCTAGGTTCAATATAGTTTAGGGAAGTTATTTATCTGTTTATGTCCAGTGTTTCCTTTTAAAAATCTTTCCATATCACTTCTGATACAAACTCCTAATGATACAAACAGCTTTGTGAACTTCCTCTGCGTTCAAGCCTTATACTCTCCAATTCAGTCTCACAAAATTATCTGCTTTATCAAAGTTAAGTCTTTCAGTTTATTAGTCCTAGATATCTTATTTCTCTTTTTCTGGCCACTTATCTCAAATGGGATTATTTCACAATCACTTGGTCCACAGTTACTTTCTATAATTCTGTAATGTTATTTCTTCTGCAACATCACTCACTGCTTACCTAAGTCTAATGAAACATTTCTTCTTGTTCTTTTAGTGATTATTTGGTGAGAAGCTGTTGAACCTTTGAACATTCAAGTCACTGTTGGTAGCAATTTTTTTCCCCATTTTATTAACTTCAACGATCAAGTCACATGAAATGTGACTTTTTAATGTGTCTAAGTGTTCTACACATGGGCTGCAACAACCCCATGCAACACTACAGGCTGGGGACAGAGTGGATGGAGAGCGGCCAGGCAGAAAGGGACCTGGGAGTACTGTTTGACAGGAGGCTGAACATGAGCCAGCAGTGTGCTCAAGGTGGCCAGGAGAGCCAATGGCATCCTGGCTTGTATCAGGAATAGTGTGGCCAGCAGGACCAGGGAAGTCATTCTGCTCCTGTACTCAGCACTGGTGAGTGTGTGTCCTGTGTCCAGTTCTGGGCCCCTCAATTCAAGAAAGATGTTGAGTTGCTCGAATGTGTCCAGAGAAGGGCAACAAAGCTGGTGAGTGGTCTGGAGCACAAGACCTATGAGGAGCAGGTGAGGGAGCTGGGGGTGTTTAGCCTGGGGAAGAGGAGGCTGAGGGGAGACCTTATTGCTGTCTACAACTACACGAAGCGTGGTTGCAACCAGGTGGGGGTTGGTCTCTTCTCCCAGGCAACCAGGGACAGAATGAGAGGACACAGCCTCAAGCTGAGCCAGGGGAGGTTTAGGCTGGATGTTAGGAAGAAATTCTTCACAAGAAGAGTGATTGCCCATTGGAACAGGTTGCCCAAGGAGGTGGTGGAGTCACCATCCCCGGAAGTGTTTAAAATAAGACTGGAGGAGGCAGTTAGTGCCATGGTTTAGTTGATTGGATGGTGTTGGGTGATTGGTTGGACTTGATGATCTCGGAGGCTGGTTACTTCTGGGATTCTGTGAAAATACATTGTCTATGCTCAGGATTTAACTCTGGGGTCTACAGCTGACTCACAGTACCCTCCCGGTAGAACTTTTCTTGCAAGCCATCTCAAAATGGACCACTATTACCTCCTTTTTCCAGACAACACACAGCAAAGTGTCTTTATGATATTAATGTCAAGTTTCCTGTTGTAAATTAGTTGACTAGGGATTTTCTATAAAAATTATACTCTAGTTTGTGGAGTTTGTTTCTTTGCTGAGAAGTGGACAATGATATATTTTATTTTCATCTTATTCAGATTAAAAAATTACTGCTAATGCCCTCAAAAGTACGCATTTGTGTGTAAGTCGAGAAAAGAAAGTACAGTCTGCATAGATGAATCAGTCTTCATAATTTATTAGTCCAAGAAAAGAAGGTTTATAACTGAAGATTTTCTGTATTTTTAACATTTCATGCTAAGGTTCCATATAAGACAATCATATACATGATTGTCAGACTAATTAAGAATTGTAGAAGAATATGTATCTCTATGTAAATTAAGTTTATAGCAGTAAGAGTACAATGAAATTTCACACTCTGGAAAACAAATATTTCCCCACATTATTTTTCAGATACCATTTTACAGTAGATCTTCCTGCATAAATTTTGTGTTCACAACAGAAATTGTTTTCAGAGCAAAACTGTAGAATGTTTATGTTTGCATTTATGTTAAAAATGTAGTTTTTCAGTGATCAGGGAGGCAACGCATAAATCTTTATCTTAATTACCAAAGTAAAACAAAGCAACCGTTATTTAAATTGTAACTGTGCTACTCTGAAGGCTGCAGCTGACTGATATTACTACTCTATCAGAAGCTGAACATTTCCACAGTGACACACAACTGAGCTTACTTTCCTTGAAAGTCATCAGCAGTGAAAGTGTATAATCTAGGTCTCAGTATAATTGTTCTGTTTATTTGAGAGAGCTCTGTTTACTCCCATTTCTTGGGTGCCTTTCTTTGAATCCCTGAAAAGAAAAAAAAAAACAAATTTTTTGCTTTTGAAAGGTACTTATGTTACATCATGTATCTTTCTAATTAACTTTCTTTTATAAAGGTGCTTTCATTATAAAGGCCTGATTTCTGTCACTCTTTAAAGGAGTGGCAGCCAACTGGGCAGTTGTCTGGGTTGGAGGGACGGTTGCAGGGTCTTCCATCACTCCCCTTAAGGGGAATGCCTGTCTTCTTTGAGTGTTTTATAACGTGGTAATTTTTACTGTAAAAAATGCCCTGGAGAGGACACAGAGTTCATCCCTGAGAAGGTTCACCTCTGCCACCCGCCTATTGCTTTAGTGTGAGGCAGTGGAGCACCTTGGGCTCACAACCCCTGCAGAAGGTTCTTGCAACAGACTGAACGACACCAGTAAACAGCTGGTGATCATATATGACATAAACAGTGCCACAAGGCTTTGCTTAGATCATATTTACAAATTTTGATTCCAGCAGTTCTTTCAAACTATGATTTGAGGCCTCTCAAACACTTCTCTTCAAAGCATACTAATTCCATTTAAAATACATTGTATTCATCTGAAAAAATATTGCAGTACTTTGTTCCTCTTGTGTTTAACAACATAAACAACAGGTACAGTTGGGTTCTGGGAGGATTCATTGCTGTTTTTTTTTTCTTCCTAATTATGAGGCCTATTTCTATTTAAACTAAAATAGAGATGATTTTCTGTGATGGTTTGAAACTGTCTCTTTAATTTTTCTTCCCAAAGTTCAAGCAGAGAGAGCGAAAGAGTGTAAATAAGTCACTATTGGGCGTAAGAAAGCAAAATAATGATTGTTCTAAACACTTCCATTGGATAGATAGAAATGTTTAAGAACTACTACTCAAAACAAAGTGGGGCAGTCTACAGTCGGGCCAACTTGCTGGGTTGTCTGGCTGCTGCTTCTTCTTCTCTTCTGGCTGAAGATAACACACTGACCTTGGCGAGTTAAGTTAACAGCCTCTTTGCTTTTACCTAACTAACTGCTTTCTGCCAGGGGGGTCTGGGGGGGAGGCCCCTGGGAGAGAGGCCCCTGTGGGAAAGGTCCCCTTTGGGGGGAAGCAAAGGGAGCTTGGTTGTGCTTTTCTGTTGATTGTATATATTTGTAAATGTTGTGAATTTTGTATATTTGTACATATTCATTGCATTTCATCATAAATACAGCTTTCATTTTCTTCCAGACTGAGCTAACCTGGTTATTGTTGGTGTGGGGGCAATTTCAGCTCACACTGACACATTTTCTGAGTATTAACTAAAACCTAAAAAGTTGCTTAATAATTAAAGGAGAGTATTATCTGTAATTCATCATGGAAAATTTCAGGGGCTCACTAGTGTCCCATTAGCCATGTCCACAAATGGAACCAACCCAGTATTGCAGGATGTTAGGGGTTGGAAGGGACTTCTGGAAGGGACATCTTCAAGACCAATAATCCTGCCAGAGCAGGACCATATAATCTAGCACAGGTTGCACAGAAACACATCCAGACAGGTCTTGAAAGCCTCCAGAGGAGACTCCACAACCTCTCTGGGGAGCCTGTTCCAGTGCTCTGTGACTCTTACAGTAAAGAAGATTTTTCTCATGCTGAGGTGGAACTTCCTGTGTTGTAGTTTACATCCATTGCCCCTTCTTCCATCACAGGGTGCAAGCAAGAAGAGGCTGTCCCTTCCTTCTTGACACACAGCCCCCGTATATTTATATATATTTATTAGATTCCCTCTCAAATCTTCTCTTCAGACTAAAAAGTCCCAGGTCTCTCAGCCTCTCCTCATAGGGCACATGCTTCAGTCTCTTAATCATCCTTGTAGCCCTCCATTGGACTCTCTCAAGTAGATCCCTGTCCCTCTTGAACTGGGGAGCCCAGAACTGGATGCAATATTCCAGGTGGGACCTCACTAGGGCAGAGTAGAGGAGGAGGAGAACCTCCCATGATCTGCTGGACACACACTTCTTAATGCACCCCAGGATACCATTGGCCTTCTTGGCCACAAGGGCACATCGCTGACCCATGGATAACTTGTTGCCCACCAGGACTCCCGGGTCCTTCTGTTTGCCCAGCACTCCAGTCTGTCCAAGTCTTGCTGAATGGCTGCACTGCCTTCAGGTACATCAGCCAAGCCTCCCAGTTTGGGAGTTGTCAGCAAAGTTGCTGAGCAGACACTCTGTCCCCTCATCAATGTCATTGATGAAGATGTTGAACAGGACCAGACCCAACATTGATCCCTGGGGGACTCCACTAGTTCCAGCTCTCCGGCTGGACTTAGCACCAACGATCACCACTCTTTGCACTCTATTGTGTAACCAGTTCCTAATCCATCTCACTGTCTGTTCTTCTATTCCACACCTCCTGAGCTTACTCACAAGGATGTTATGGGAGATAGTGCAAAAGCCTTGCTAAGGTCAAGGTCTCCACTCTCCACTGGTCTCCCTGCATCTACCCTGTGATGGGTTGAAACTGTCTTTTTAACTTTTCCTTGCAAAGTTCAGAACAGAGAAAGTGAAAGAGTGTAAATAAGTCACTATTGGGTGTAAGAAAGCAAAATAACGATTGTTCTAAACACTTCCATTGGATAGATAGAAATGTTTAAGAACTATTACCCAAAACAAAGTGGGAACTCTGCACATTCTGCGTTCTGCAGTGGGGGCAGTTGCTGGGCTGTCTGGCTGCTGTTTCTTCTTCTCTTCTGGCTGAAGATAACACATACTGACCTTGGCAGCTAAGTTAATAACTTTCTGCTTAACTAACTCTTCTTCTCTGTCCAGGGGGGTCTGCGGGGAAGCTCCTGGGAGAGAGAGAGGCCCCTTTGGGAGGGTCCCCTTGGGGGGAAGCAAAGGGAGATCAGTTGTGCTTTTTCTGTTGATTGTATATATTTGTAAATGTTGTGAATTTTGTATATTTGTACATATTCATTGCATTTCATCGTAGATCGTAGACTCTGCTTGTAAATACAGCCTTCATTTGCTTCCAGACTGGGCTAGCCTGGTTACTTGTAGGTGGGGGGTGGGGGGGAGTGGGGAATTTCAGCTAACACTGACACATACCCATTCAGTTAAAACATCATAGAATGATATCAGATTAGTCAAGAATTATCTTCTCTTGGTAAATCCATGCTGACTACTCCTGAGAACCTTCTTCTCTTCCAAGTGCCTAGAGATGACCTCCACAATAAGCCACTCCATCATTTTTCTAGGGATGGAGGTGAGGCTGACTGGTCTGTAATTTCCTGGAACCTCTTTCTTGCACTTTTTGAAGACTGGAGTGACATTGGCTTTCCTCCAGTCCTCAGGGACCTCTCCTGTCTGCCACGATTTTGGAAAAATGATGGAGAGCGGTACAGTGACAACATCAGGCAGTTCTCTCAACACTCTTGGGTGCATCTCATCAGGGCCCATGGAATTGTGTATATTCTATTTCTGCAACTGAGCCCTAACCCAGTCTTCACCTACTAGTGGAGAATCTTTCCTCCTTCAGGCTTTCCCTCCTTCATCCAGGGTCTGGAGTTCACTGGGGCTGGTCTTAGGAGCAAAGACTGAAGCAAAGAAGGTATTTAGTAACTCTGTCTTCCCCGCATCCTCAGTTATCAAGGCTGCCATCCCATTCAGCAGTGGGCCCACACTTTCCCTATTCTTAGTTCATATCTAACACTAAATTGTCTTGAGCAGCTAAGTTGGTATGTTGCTCCATATCTTATTAAGTTGTTCCTTTTGTTGCATTCATTGTAAGTGACTTTAATAATTTTATTTTCCCAGTTCAACAGTGTTAGCAGTCAAATAAAGTTCATTTATTCTATATGTATCCCACTATGTGAAGCTTAATGCTTTCTGTGAATTGGTATGTAAAATCAATTAACTTTTGTAAACACAACCAATGGCTTACAATTCCTTCCTCTACCTTAAATGCCTTTAACCTTTGCCCCTGGGAATCTCTACATTACAGGGAATTATATCCTCGACTAAGTAAAAGGAATTCTGTATCATTTTACACCACTTCTGTCTGCACAAATATTGTTACTTTTGTCAAGAAATGGCATAAGAAAAACTACAGTATTTTTCTTATTATTTTCCTGTTGGATGCAAACTTTAAAAAATGTTGTTCAGTAATTCTTCCATGTTTACTCACTGCAGGTGAATACCAAATAGAGGTAAGCGTGGTAGAACTACAGTATAGGCTGGTAACAGGTTAACCTGTTTCCCCCAACACAGAACTGCAGGAAAAGTAATACAAAAAAACCCCATCCAGATAAGATGTTTATTGAATAAATGAGATAATAATACAAATGCATAATTACCTTAGCCTGTTTGCAGAAAAAAAATTCAGCAGAAAGCAGAAGCAAGTGAGCTACAAGCCCAAGCCAGAGAGATACTCCCCCACCCCTCCCTGTCCTGCTGCCATCTCAGCAGGAGAGCTGACACCCAAAACCCAGAACCTAAAAGTAGCAACCAGAACAGGAAACCTCTCATGTTACAATCTGAACTTCAAGCCCCATAACACTTTGCTCCAGCCAGCACTTTCATTTTGATGCTGGCACAAGGCCTGATGGTTTTGAATCACAGAAGCAAATATTCAGTTTAACCCATGACACCTGTGACCATCTATAACATCCCAGAGTGCAACGTCCACATAGAGCAAATACAAAACAGGTCATTTTGTTCACAGCTATGACAATTTAATTCCAACAGTGTACACAAAATTTGTGTTAAATTTAAAGTGACCAAACCATTTAAGCTTTTTCGGTTTGCTATGGAAATTTTTTCTACAGAAGAGTAGATCACAGTTTTGGAATGTGTATTCTGAAGGCTTTATTCTTTTTCCATTTTATTCACCCTGTCATAGCCAATAGGTATTTCAGGGTTACCCTCAGACATGACCTTTTCTTTCCCTAACCAGTTTGCATGTTAGACACAAAAATAATAAGATATGCTGAAATGCAGACACACACCCAGGATCTGCTGCCAGCGCAATAGGAACAGGATGCATTCCCTAATGTTTCAGATAAAGAAGGGATGACATTTCACCATTTCCCTCAGGAGAAGCTAGTAGATCTCGAAGTCATCTAGGATAAACACTTCACACTTGGCTTAACTTGAGTTTGTCTGCCTGAGACAAGTACAAAGTGCAGCTTTCAACAATACTATTTAGTAACTGGAATCTGGGTGCTTCCTTCCACCTTTATATACATTGACATCAAGACAAGTACCTGTGTCATCTTCCTGCATCATGAATTGAGAAGACATAATCTGATCATTGTGCATGTTTCTTCTATGTGTCACTAGCTGTGGCAGTTTAGGCTGGGTGTCTTCTAAACTAAAGCCACATAATTACACCTCCAGTGTCCAGAGGGTCCAGCCCCGTAGGTGGAGACAGGAAATAACATATTTCTAACCATAAATCCTGCACCCTATAAATCTGATTGCAAAGTCATTCTCTTTCTTGTTCTTCCCTCTCTGCTCCCGTGGGAGATGCTTCCCTATGGGGTAAATGGTGGGGGAGTATCTCAGGCCTCTTGGGCCTGTTCAGGCCTAATGCCAGGATATGAAGTGGGGGGAGGGGGGCAGTCTCAGGCCTGGCCAGCCTGAGACCAGCCTACCAGTAGTGGGGTGGGGTGGGAAGAAAGAGCCATGGAGGTTTTGGGTGCATCCTCAGGTGGGGAGAAGGGAAGCCTGGGACTTTTGGGTGTGGTGTAAGGGAAATCTGTATGCTTGGGATATGCTCACCACTGTGCTTTGTAGTTTCTGTAGAATATTAATTGCTTTTCCATCTAAACTTTCCATCACTATCCAATCCATTTGTGTGAGCGTCATTCTTTTGCCCCTCTTGAGGCAATAGAGCATCTGTCCCGCTCTAAACTAGGACAATAGCACAGATTTTTAGCCACTCTGATCAAGTTTATACACTTACACAGATGTTATGTTGAAAGGCAATAGCCCAGATAGCAGGTGGCTACTCACAACCTGTGCACAATACTATTTGCATTTAAACTTAGAAAAGGGCAAATAAATCCGTAGCTGTGGATAGGCACATAAAGGAAAAAAAAAGGGAAAAAAAGGCAAATATAGTTAAACACTGATCTTATCTGTGCTCAACATTTCTCTGAATGAAGTGGGCTGAAGTTTCACTCCACAGCAAAAGCCCTGTTGCGTGATGCTGGGCACAGAAAACTCCTGCTTTTACCTTCCTGCAGGAATCTGCATCCCAGCAGAGCAATAACAGGGAATGTTCCCGGGAACACCACAGCACATGAAAGTGTCTGTTAATTGTTGTTTGGAAGTATTTTTCATACACAGGGAGTGCTGTATCCATTTAGAAAGAGATCTATATGCCTGGATCATAATGCTTTCCGTGAGAAGTCCATAGGAGCCTGGCACTGCAGGAAGCCTTATGCATACAATTCATATGGTACCACCTTTTGTCAGCCTTTTGGATACCCTCACAGTTCACTGGAAAACATGTAGAAAATCCATGCTGTGTACCTCCCTAATAGTCCATTAAGTGTGCACATGTTGCCAAGGTATGCACACTGCAGGAGCTCAAAGCCCCCTGAGACAAAGCTGCTGCAGTATGCAAAGGGACAGGTTGCAAACTGGTTCTCTTGCCTGAGACAGGTGGACCTAAGAGAAACAAGATGCTGCTTGCTGCCTTCTGCCATCTCCTGCATACATAAAGAGGTAATTGTGATGAAGAGTGAAACTTTCATATTAGCTACAGAGTCAGACTCAAAATTACACTAGAAACTGAAATGGTTGAATACACACATGGTATATTAGGGGACAGGCTGCGCATTTTCACTGCAGGTGATAAAATCTCTAATGATGAATCAGAATTAGATTGTCTCACGCTCCCTAAAACCAGTGATATGAATCAGGTGTAACATTCATCATAAGTACCATTTGCACATTGATGGTTATCAGCAAGAATGTTATTTGTTATTATTAGGCAGACTGATATTTTGATCAAGACAAATAGAATTTTTTCATTTTCCCTAGACCTCATTTAGCTGAAGTGTTGGCATAAGAATAGCTGATGCATCATGGAGGTAAAGTTTTATTAGCTAATTTCATAAACAATGATACATGGACAATTTCAGTGGTTTTTGGAAAAACTGAAGCAATGCTATAGGAAGTATTTCTAAAATCAAATTAAGCTTGAAAAGTAATTTCCAATATGTAAGTTATAATCATTTGTGATAAAATACTTTTAGTGATCTTCTGCCTCTGAAGTTTGTAAAAAGAATATATAGTTTTACCTAACTGTAGTCACTGTGGGGTGATTTTTCAAAAGTTTTTTTGTTTAAATGAAATTATAGTTCTAGGCAATTTTTAAGAGGCCATGAAACAGAAATTCCTGGCACTTGATGCTTACTGTTATGTTTTAAATCTACAGAGCTATCCAATCAGTCTGCATAAATTTATTACATTTGGGAAGCTAATTGGATTTACTGGAAATACGATTATATATCTGCATATTCAGGTATTTTTGAGCCTCAGTGTTTTCATTTTAATTAATAGTTTATGTGGAATTTTCATTGAGGACAGCAAATAATAAAGGTAAATTTTAACATTCTTGGCTTTCGTGCAAAGGAAATCCTTCTGAAATATATCTCACTGCACCTTGACTCTCTAGATCTACAGAATTTATTTATGGCATTTGTCCAAGTTTATGTCATCCAAAAACAAGTGACTATTCCACTCTACCCATTCAAAAGTGTTCCAAAAGCTTTAAGCAAGTGAGGATTTTTTTACAGTATCTTTTCTTTCTCTTTGTATCTGACAAAAGTATTCTAATATTAGATCAGACAAAACTTTTCGTGTGCCTTAGCCTCACTTCCACAAAACATTAAGCACACAATTAACTTTCAAATTTAAGAGAGAAATATATTCCCAGCTGATATATCACACATGCAAAAGTAAACATGTTGAAATATTTTGCCAAATATGAATGGCTCTTACGTCTGCTGAAAGGCAAGTAGATGTGCAGCTCTTTGGACAGTTTTTAGTATCAGTAGAATTTTGTTCCACCATATTATTTTTTTTTGTTTTTAACAAAGCCCATAAACAAGCCATAAAAAGGTTTTAAGACTGACAGTTTTGATGGTTTTATGAAGGGTACTCATTAAGGTACTCATTAAGGGTACTCATTAAGGGTACTTATGAAGGGTATTCATTAAACACTTAGGATCATGTTTTTACAAATGCATGTTGGTGCTTTTTTTGTAAAGAAATACATAGGTTTATGATGAAATGTTTTCAACTGAGCTAAATAATGACCTGCCCTTTTCTTGTTTTTATATATAGAAAGTGTGATTTAATTTCCTTGTTTCGTTCACTTACACTTACCATTATGCTTTTACTTTTGTATGCATAAAACTTAACCTTAAAATGAGGAAGATAATGAAAAGTCCCCTAGAACATCGTGCTTTCTCGATTACTTAATGCTAATAGTTCTACATGGAGTAGATGCTAAAAAGTTGCACTCTTCTCTACAAGTTCAGATAACAATTCAGCATGTTTCACCTGATGTGCTCAAGCTCTATAATTATCACCTATGCTTTCTTTTCAAAATGAAAGACAATAGTTTCCAATCAGAAGATTGTGTACCCCAGAAAATTTCAGATGCATTATTATATTGAGGTGGATATTTAAGCACTAAGTAGGAAATACATAAAGAAGCTGAGGATTAAAATGTCTGGAGAAAGAGTTAAAACATAAAATTATAAGCAAGACTCTATTCTGCCATATTCTTCACAGATATGTGCTGCACCTCTTCGTCATTCCCGTTTGCTCAGTGAGCATGCAACTGCTTTGCTATTTCATGCAACCACAAAGAGAGTCAGGGCAGGACTTCAGCTGAGACACGTGACAATGCTATTACTGTTATTCCTATTACTCTTCCTGTTACAATTGTAATATGCTGTATGTTCTCTTTAAAGCCCATGTCAAAGTGTCCCTTTGTAAACCAGTAAAGAGTTGATGAGAGATTAAATGGGTTCCTTTCCTTTCTTCCTCAAATCCCACTCCTTCACAAAAAAAATTTAAAAAAAGCAAAACCAAAAACAAACAACAAAAAACCTAGAACTTGAATAGCAGCCAAATATTGAAATAACTGCGCCTACTGTTTACATAACATTATAAAGAGATTGCCTAGGACATTATTTTTGTTTATGAGAATGTTCAAAACATCTGAATATAGGTAAAAGTGGAGACAAAACCAAGCAAAAGTCATTTAAACCAAGCAGTGATGAAAAACCTCCCAAAATCTCAGGTTTTTTTATTTTTATTTTTTTATGTTGGTGACATATAAAACCCAAGATCTCATAGTACTAATAATTACATAAAGTTTATACAGGTGTGTTTTCAGAAAGTATAAATCATATCCAAGCCATGTATCAAAACTTACTCATATTCTCTTCCTAGTTAACTGTGAGCTTTGCAAGAAATACAACCAGTCTTAAACCATCTTAAATATTTGCTCAGCTCAAGTAGAATTTCACACAGTCAATTTATTTTCAGCCCAGCACATTGAGTCATAGAGATTATCTTGCACAAAGAATTCTTATCTATTGTTACAATAATCAAAACTATTGATACATACAAATTCTTTACTGTGAGGGTAGCGAGGCACTGGACAGGTTGCCCATAGAAGTTCTGGGTGACCCATCCATGGAAGTGTTCAAGATCAGGCTGGATGGGGCTTTGAGGAATGTGATCTAGTGGAAGGTGACCCTGTCCATGGCAAGGAGTTTGGAACTAGGCAATCTTTAAGTACCATTCAACCTATTATTCTGTGACTTTCAGTATTTGAATTCCTTCAAATTTAAGTTTGTTTCTGGTGCCAATATACCAACATAAATAAAGAGACATAGCTGAAAATTCTGAGCCAAAGCTGTAGTTTTGTATTTCCATTTCTTGAATTACTTTCACATTTGCCCTGTAATTTAAGGGGGGATTTCCTCTCTTCCCCAGTTCTATACATATATTGCTTTTCAGAAGCATCCATTTGGTTTTTTGGCTTCCAGACTCTCCTTAAGTATTCCACCAGTTACATTGCGCAGTCCATGCCTTCAATTAGGATATACACAAGAGTTACTGGTTCAATTTCACACCATGGAACATTTTTACTGTTAACATCTAAAATCATCCTCACTATCTCCCGTATCCTTACCTCCTCACTAAAATACCATGCTTTCATTACTGGCTGTATAGAAGGCTTTATGCGAAGCTCTTTCCTGAGTTATAGGTCCAAGTTTCTAAATAGAAGGAACCTTCTGACCTTTTCCAGAAGCTCACAGACACCAGGAGAACCATAAGTCACCCAAACCTGGCAGTAAGCCTGCCTGCGTATCTGCTGGTTTTGCTCTCTCCTGTGCTTTCATATTTCATTGTGTCTCTTGGTGTTCATGGCTCTATATACTTACCTAATAGCCTGGTCTCTTGTGTGCTCTTTATCAAGAGCCTGGAATCCCACCCCGAAGATTTCATTGGCATGTGTACAGAGATGTTAAATAACCACAGACAAGCTATAGGTAAGTGCTTCCAGAACTCACAGGGTTTTGTGATCCCACATGTGATTACCTCTAACGTGGCAGCCAGCCAAACAAAATTGATACCACTGTAGTCTGGCCCACAGTTTACATTGCCTGGTGATAAACTGGACAGGTATGCAATCCCACTCCTGACATCATTAGTCCTGCCCACGAATATCCCCCACAGAGTGGAAGATGGAGGGAGCCAGAAGAAGGTGATGAATTTCTAGTGCTATGAAGAACTAGTTGTGATGTTTTGATTTATGGTCATGATTGATGAAGCTAAGAAAAGGGTCAGCATAAGGGTCACTGTTCCCCTTCATTCTCTGAAGAGGTACAAGATAAATTACAAAAAAGCTACTTTTTTTTTCTTTTCTTTTTTCAGTCTTATAGTGGTAGCTAATAATCCAAATAAATAATAAGTTTAATAAAAATATTTGGTGACACAGTTCACACCTGCATTAATTTACAGGATCTGCAAAAGCAGAGTCCACTATAAAAATGTAAGTGAGACCCAGCTACATCTCTCCTGGACAAGCTCTCCTCTCACCACTCTCAGCTGGTGGAAAGCAGAGCTCCACACACAGCTGAGCATGTAGAGGGGTATGCAAAGGGTATCCAAACATTATTTTTATTTCTGATAACCTGCTTGAAAACCTACTTTTCAACATTATCTGAACCATTCTCTGCTTTTTTCACTGAAATGGTCATAAAGAAACTACTTAACATTATTTTACACGCATTTCCAACACCTCCTGTAGCAAAAAACACTGTCAAAATTCTTGCCAGCTCACCCATGGCCCCATTGTTTCTGTTGCAATAAAAATCAATGAAAAAGGCACAGCAGTATCCTTACAGATCCTTTATCAAGTTTAAAATAAAGTGAAAGGCTTAGGTAAGGATGTGTCATAAAATAGTGACCCAGGTTTTTGGAGCCACACATGGCAGACCTGTTTGGTTGTACAGTGAATACACAGCACCTTCCTATTTCCAGTGTCCAGTCCTAGCATATTAACATGGAACAGTTAAATAAGTATCAGAGCAGAAAATCTATTAAATTGTTATTTACTGTTATAGAGATAAAAGAAAATAGGATCTAAACTCAGGTAGGTAGGCACTAAGACTGTGGATAGACTAAAATATTCATCACATACACAAACGTCTCAGGAGTTTGTCAACTATTTCTCACTAATGCACACACAAACACAGAAACATCAAAAAAGTATTTTCTACACAAACCATTAGGGTCAGCCCTGAGGTTAAAGGCAGCCAATCTGGACCAGATGGGTCAAGCTACATAAGACCTACACACACACACACAGATCTGCTCTGGGACCTTGATAATAGCAGAGAAGCACAGCTCAGGCCCTCTCTATCATGTCTACCTGTGGCTTAGGGACATTTTCCATAATGCCTGCAGGCAAGGACAAGAAGTCACCATCCTGTCCTCCAGCCCTGCTGCTGCTACTGCTGCACAAGGTCCAGGCACACAGCTAAGAGAGGCAGGTGAGACATGACTCGGTTCAGGCAATGGGATCTCCAACTGCGAAGCAACTGTTGAGATCAATGAGATGGCCACAGGGGTCAAGCAGGCACCTATAGTTGAAACCTCTAAGTATTATGAAAAGCATTTCCATTACAATGAAGTGCAATCTATATCTGTAGTTCCCTAGGCAAACTGACTCTTCTTCTGAATGTCTCAAGTAATTTTCACTCTGCTTTAATAACCTGCACTCATTTGATTAATGATCTGTGATGTTCATTGAATTTGGATATCTGATTAAGAAAAGGAACCTCCACCCTACAATTTAGATAAATCAGATTAAAAGAAAGTACTGAATTTCAGACATGCTGCATGCAAATTTATGAATTTCCACAAACCATAGAAGCTTGTTTAAAATTGTTTGGCTAAAAAATATTTAAAAATAACAGTTCTGGGAGTTCAAGAACAAGAGAAGGAACCAACCATTATTTTTTTCCAAGTAGAGACATTCTCAGCTGTTTTTAGATGGCTACTTAGCTTTGAATGCAAGTATACATTTCAGACAGGATCTCCTAAAAGAAGCTCCCACAGGGCACACAGCATGACTCAAAGCCTGGCAACAGACCATTGCCTTCCTACCTTTTCAAAACCTCGGGATTTGGCCGGTACTGCAGTTTTTAAAAGGAACAATGCAACTCCCTCAAACATAAATAGAATAGATTTCCAATTTGGTATGAAATCCTTCAGATAGAACTGTCTTTTTAGCTCCCACCCTACCAAAAGAAAAGAATGACGGATGCAGTAGACTACGTAGGTAAGATTTAAGTTGGATTTTATTACAGGAAGCTCTTAAGTAATCAAGATCCTTTCCCCTCCAATGCAAATATGAACTATGTCCTCTCTCACAATAGTGCTCCCAACAGAGATCTCCTATGGATGTTTTGTTAGCATTGTCATGGGCCCATGCGTTTGCCTGTGATAGTACAGGTCGCTGAAACATGGTGCAGTATTGAATCTTCCAAGAGAACAGAGCAGATGTGCCTTGTTGGTCTGTCACCACAGTTAAGCATTCACAGATCTCTAAGGACAGAAGGAAGCATTATGTTTACCCCCTAGTTTCACATTTCTCTGTTTGCAGGTAAAGGAATGTTTGAACAGTATTGGAACAGGACAGCATTAGACAACAGATATCCTCATTCCTCATAAAAAGAGTATTGAACAGAAATATCAGGTTAGGACCTTGTTTTTCTGGCATAACAAGAGACAATTATCAGCACTTCTGACACACTCTATAATGTCCACACAGGTTTTATCCATCTTTCTCTGCTGGGGTAATAAGCTCTGTTTATTACTGAACAGCTCTTCAGCTTCAGGAACTCTATATTCCTGAAATCTGTGAAGGCCACCAACAAAAGCACCTAATTATTCATTTCCACCAAATATTCAAAGGAAGATCATGGAAAAACAGCCCTTTGATAGCTCATGGAGCATTAACTTAGTACATTTCTCCAGAATGCAAAGTCCTAGCAGCCAGAGCTACATAAAGGCTACCCTAGGAACCTTCGTGTGTATTATACTAACTAATTTATAAAATAGCGATCATTTGGGAAGACATAATCATAACAGTTGTGCAAACACAACCATGGCACATGTTTGGGGGCATGCACTGACAAAGGGCTAGAGGGTAAGCTGTAATCCTCCATTTCCTCCTCACTCTTTCCATAAATCCTTGTCTCCTCAACTGCAAGAGGTGATATGAAACAGCTTCACTTCAGGTAGCAGGGAAGTCATAGCTACAGAACACCTCTTATTCTCTCTTTATTTGGGACAGAGTGGGATAACAAAGAACATGGAAACTGCACAAATGGCACATACAGCTTCCAATAAATATATCTTTACAGAAGATTTTGCAATGGAATTTTTTGGGTTTGTGTATCTATATCTATATCTATATCTATATATTTATATATATCTATACCTTAACCAACCTGGTCTATGAAAGAACTTCTTTCCATAACCTCACAAACACTGTAGGTATGTGTGTGTGTGTGTGTGTGTGTGTGTGTATGTTTGCACTCACACAGCTGCACTACGCAAATATATTCCCACACTAGAAGGAGAATTTAGCCCATCAGCAACAAACTTCACTATTTTATCAACACTATATTTAAAATTAATCATGTCTGAAGCCTGGTACATGATGCTACTACACAGGAGAGGAGGACCTGGGCCTGCCTCACCTGCCAAGAGTGAAAGACCACTGCTTGTGGATGCAAAGGGGCTGATTAAAAATATTTAGATGTACATAAGCAGAGCTAAATTCAGGACAATACCTAACAGCTTTCAGCCTCTTAGGGAAGTCCAAAAATTATCTAACCTATGAGGAAGTAAATTCTAATGAACAGCTGAAATATTATGATAAAACTTCTGTTCACTTAAATGAAAGCACCTGACTATAAAAAGTAATTTATTACACACTATAAAAAAGAAAAGGCAATTACAGACACAGAATGTAAGAAAATGTTATTATATACAGGATGAAAATTGCTATATTGTAACTAAGATAAGCCCTCGTTTATATATTTATCTAGGTGAGCTCTGATCTATGATGGCTACCTCAGAAAATCATTATGCTCTGTACAGTTGTTGAGTAAGCAAAATGGAATTTACATCCCAATGAACAGTAGAATAGAATGTCATCAGTAGAAATGCTTTATTTTTTCCCTTGGGAATTGTATTATCTTTCCAAATTAAAATCTTGGTCCTGCAAACATTATCTCTCCTGTCCATGAGCAAATTTACTAATGTTTGAAGATTTCTAGTTTGTGCACTCTCTGAAATAGTCCAAGAGCTAAGCAACAGGACTTTGATCTGAATGTGAGGATTTACCAAATAATCTGTGTAAACCAGTTTTTAATCTTTGGGTTGTCATAAAAAATTTTGGTTTGGACTCTACTGCATTCCTTAAGGTCAGTGGACATCACAAATTATACTATGCATGAGTCTTCCCCCCCTGAAACCTTTTAACCTGTAGTCTGTGAAGGAGAAAACAGTGAATTACATTCTGTCTTCTGACCTTTAGGTTAAGCCAAGTCTGCTATGCAGTTTCATCAATGAAACAGGCACAGCTGCATTGTTAGCCTTCCAAAAGGTTTCTAAGCACTGAAGCTACACAATGACATTAAAAGAACAAATTATACTGGTTTCAAATGCACATTCTTACTGCATGTAGCAGTCCTGATCCAACGTCCACTTGGGATGGCATTCAACTCTTTTAACCATAGACAGTTAAAGCAGAGATATCAATATCTCAAGACAAATCTTTGTAGTCAATAGATGAAAAGTGGCTGTGTCTCATTTGGTCAGTTTTTGACTTCTATGTAAGGATAGAATAAATCACACTCCTGGAGATCCTCTTACTTTGCATTGATTATGAAGTGACAACAGCATGTCTCAGATGGCTGCTTTATGGGCATCTAAAGAGGGACTGGACCCTTTGACTCCCAAAGGGATCTGTTATTTTTTTCACTTCCTATGAGGGAGCACCACAGTACACGTATGAATCAAGACAGAGGAATTACCTGTGATCAAAAAAACTTCAGAATAAACTGGAGGAGGAAAAGAGCCCCCAATTCCTTCCTGAGAAACCATGTGTGCTCCCCAGAGTGCATCTTCCAGGTTACACAGATCTCTGGAGATGGAGCGTAAAGTGAGTGTTTATTTAAATGAATTAAAATGTATCAAATATAAGCTCCAAGTAACCATATGATGTTAGAATATAAGTGTTCTCATTTTACACAGGAGATGATACCCAGTGCTGTCTCATGCAAGTCCACACATAAGATCCTCAGCCAGGATCTCTCACAGCAGTTGGAGACATCTTGAGCAATTGTGGAGTTGTGTCCTAACCCTGTGCCAAGGTTAGGACCTGTCCCTACCTGTCAGCAGACAGTGACGCTTCTGGGCTTTCAATGCTCCCTCATGGTATTCTCTGGCAGATAAGGATTGATGGGCACCGAACAGAATGACCATGCCCAGCACAGGACAAAGAAAGTTACATACACCAGCAGTTACTCAAGGGCATGAATGTTTCATGGAGCTGCTCCAAAGACTATGTGTATAGAATTCACTCTGGTGTAAATTTGCAGAGAAGTGTCTGTTTTGTGTAAACAGCTTTCACTGCCCCTGCATTTTTTCACTTGCAGCATTTACAATGCAGTTCTAAGTTGTCAGCAATGAATCTAATGTAATTCAGAGATTGGGCATTGAGATAGATGGGTAAAAGCCTTTCCTTTTTATTCTAACTCTGCTTCTGCTGAAGATAACAGAAAAACCATATTAAATTAATTGAGAACAGAGTTAATTCTCTTCTGTTTTTTTCTGCAAACTACTGGGAGACACTAAATACAAATTTAAACTGTAACATGAGGCACCCTTTCTTATACTTAATATTTTAAAAGTTGATTTGTTTTTATACCAATGATCTGATTTACTATTTTAATTATTGAAATTGTGAAACTTAAGAGGGAAAGATTCTAAGTCAGGTGTTATACCTGAATTAAAAGCACAAGATTTGGCTTAGTGTATAACTTCTACAAATGAAAAGTTGACCTGTGTTTTGGGGTTTTTTGGGTTTTTGTTTGGGGTTTTTTGTTGTTGTTTGTTTTGTTTTGTTATTTCACAGACGTATGTGATATTCTGCATGTAACAAACCCTCTTTTTTTTCTTTAAAAAAAAGGGGGGGGGGGAAGAAGGTGAGAAGGGAAATAAAGTGTTTGAATTTCCAGTGATGTACTTTCAAGTGTTTATATAAATACTTAATGCTTCCAGCTCTGCACTCTCAAGAATCTATAAACAAGATAACTGGTTTCTTTATGAAAAAATAATGTGGGTTTAAAAGACAATATAATGAAATGAAGCTTCTTTTGCAAAAATCGCTAAAGCTCTAATTGCTAACATACTGTCTACCCTTAAGGAAGGCACATATTTAAATGCATTAATTATAATGTGTTGACTGTATTATGTAAGAAATTTGTTTCACTGTCTTATTTTATTTTTTCTCGTTGTTATATTTCCCTCTGCTCTCCCCACAGAGAATGGATGCTCTGTGCATCCATTCCAGAGGTGAACTTCACATTTTTCTAAGTCCTGATCAGAGATTTTATGCACAAAATGTTCTCTAAGTAAACACACTGACAAACTTTACATTAGTTATTTTTGTGATAGCAAGGTTCTCCATTAATTACTGAAGTACAGTGGTGAACAGGTTTGAATTTTAATGCTGTGGTATGAATGCATTTTCTCCTTATGCTCAGGAAAACCATCTCTTGACCTAGAGCTTAATACTGCTCCACACAGAATCCAGTGGTCAGCTCTGAGCTGAGGACGGATCTGTGTGAACATAAAGTTTTCATTGTTAAAGGTAAAAAATAGTTCCAGCAAAATATGTTAGCAATTTGCCTCTTTTTTTTTCTTTTCACTTTTTTTTTATAATATATTAAAAAAAACTATGAATGAAAAAGATAGTACATAATCTCAGTTTACAGTATAAATTGTGTTTGGATTGGGCTGTCTGATATTTCTCAATCTTTTTCTGACTCAGTGTATGGGAACGCTCCTCCAGTCACACCTGGCATATGGAGACAGACCAGAAGGAAGGCTGGGTACCTGAATTGCTAATACATGACTTGCACATGTAAGATAGGGAAAAAAATAATTAGTTTAGACTGTTACATTTACCAGTACTGTACTCTGCTTTGGCTTCATTTCACAGAACTTTTCCTTGCCTTCTGCCTCAGACTTTCCTTAAATTCTGCACCAAATTGCAGTGTCTGAGAGCAAGCAAGAATAAAGCAGAAATCCATAGAATAGCAATTTTCATTTTTATTGATTGTGTTTATCATCTGAAAGGCATGCTTTAAGTTCATTCCGTAGCTCTCTGTTGTACAGCTTTCTGTTTTCCACAAAACTTGGTTTTGAGAAGACAAATGTTCCTGCAACCCACAGAGACGACAGAGGAAGAATAGGGTAGCTGGACTACAGGATTGGGCACTTCACATGGGCACAATATGACAAAGAGTTAGCCTGGGACTCTTAACTCCATGGCTGAAGGTTGGAGATTCTGCTCACCAGAAGGGACATTGGGGGACTTGCCACAGAAAGGGCAGTTTGCATTTGTATTTTCTCTGCTCCCCATTTTTTGTTTCACTCTTTTCCTTCTCAGAATGAAGCAGATTTGTTTATTAATCTGGCTGAGTTCAGCACACAGAAAAACTAGATAATGATGATTTGGTACCCGTCATAGGTACAGCACACAGTTCAGGCCAGTGTTTTGGCACACTGACTTCCATCTGCTCTTGAACATGAACCTCATTCTCAGGCCTCCTTCACTTATGGTCCTGAAGTGCCACTCTGCTGCCCTTCTGCTGTCAGTCACACTCTGAGCCTTGTACATCTTTCTGCAAAGCAGCATGGACAAAATGAGATTGATGTCAATGGAGTTTTTTCAGGTTCAAGCTATCATGTCTCAACTGACAATAAACCAACCATCCCATGCATTTAAATGTGTTCCTAATCAAGATCACCTTGAGAGGTAGCATACGGACAGGACTCCACTGGCACTGCCTGCTCCTCCTCCAGCCACAGCAGTGCTCACCCAATATTTCTGATCCCGGGATAGACTTTCGATGCTGTTTAGTGGGGAAAAAAGAAGGGGAAAAAAATTAAGCCTTTCTCTGTTAGTCACACCGAGCACCTATAGCAGAGGGAAAGGTATATGATGATGATTGTCAATTAAATTCAAGGTGCTGAGTACTCAAGAAAAACACTAGAGAAATCCATAAGACGACAATGTGGTAATTGAAGGTGGTTCTGATGTTGGTTTTGCTCTCAGTTTGTTTTTTGCAAATCCTGAATTGAGATTTCCCTTCTAGAAATTAAAAAGAATTCCTGAGATAATATGATACTGAGTCACGGCAAAACAATACACTAGCTTTATTTCCAGGGCACATTTTGTGTATGGAATAAAAGAGTAACTAAAATAAAAATACATTTATGCTATTCAGAAGAGGCCTTTGTTAGGCAGCCAAGAATTTTCCCTCATTATTTCAGGCTGTCATTAAGCTTGACTTCTGTAATAATAATATTTGTATTATTTTGCATTAATAGGAAATATAAGCCAACACTAGCCAGATATATCTGAGATGAGTGATCACAGCTCCCAGTATTGCACACATAGCTCGCAGCAGGGACTCTCTTGTCTTCACCAGCATAGAGCACACTGCTAATGCCTGCACAGAAAACCCAACACCAGCCCAGGGCAAGGCTTGGTAGGAAAGCCCCCGGGTAGCATGAAAGAAAAAACATAGAGGCTCTACAAAGGGAGCCTCAGGGAAAAGGAGCATGTTTGGGAAGATGGGGTACCCAGGAGACATCAAAGGTGCCAACATGCCTCAAGGAGCTTTGTTCATTACTGTGGTGATTTCTCATTTCTCAGTGCTGAACTTCTCATGTTTTGAGGATATCATGTTGTCTCGGTCTGGAGGGGAAGAGAGACTTGGTTCTTTTTGAACGTTCCTGTGTTCCTATGTTGTGAAACTAAAGGCACAAATGAAGCCAAAATATCAAAAGCGAGACTATCTATTAACAAAAGGGGGGAAAGAGAGAGGAAAAATGGAGAGACAGAGGAGGAAAGAATTATATTACCTCCCTTTCCCCCAGCCCCAAGACTACTTGGGTCAAATGAAGGGTGCTGCTGCCTGCACCCTTGTTGACTTGTGCTGTCTGCCCTGGATGAGTCCAAGTCCTTCTCTGAGCAGCCTCCAGAATGTGATATCTTCAGTAAAGATGTCTTTTCTTTTCTCCGTGAGTTACAGCAGGCATAACTTTGGGCATAGAGAGAGGGTTCCTGATCTGCTGCTTCCAGGCTGCATCTTTTTCCCTCTGTGTCTGTCTTTTTTCTCTCCTTCTGAGCAGGCATTGCTCAGGTCTTCAATACATTTTTTTAGTCACAGGGGTTTTTAAGGTATGTGTGCAAGTATTTCCCCCAGGGAATCTTCCTGTGTATTCTATGTGTGCTTACAGGGGTCTGGTGGAGGGGGGGTGCCTGCCTCCTCTTTCACCTTTTACCTGTCCATACACACAATACACATCAGGGGCTTATCATGCCAGATGGTGAATCCATTCTATCCTTTTCACCATCCTTCCTTTCTGGGGTAGCTGATGGGTAGAGATGATCTTGTCTGTGCGCATTCCAGGGAGATGATACCAATGCTGTCTGCGCATTACACGTTTCTGTTGCATCTTTCCACCATTCCCTGGTCTTCTGGGGCAGCTGCAATCTGGTGAGCGATCTTATCCTTTGTTGGGGCATATCTCAGTTCATGATACAATCACAAGGTGATTTACATCCAGCCATGATTCCTACACATGTTCATTCATACTCCTGTGTCTTCAATGAGCATCTCTGCCTCTTGTCATCTGTTAGGAAGTCCCCACCTGTAGATGTGTGTGTATGCCTGCTCTGAAGGCTACTGCTGTTACATTTTAAACCCATAATATCACAAACTTGTTTCAGCTGGAAAAGACCTCTAAAATTGAGTCCAACCATCAACATTAACACAACCATAGCCATAAAATCATGTCACAAAGTGCCCTGTCTACATGAGTTTATTTTAAACAGCTTCAGGAATGGTGACTACCTCCCTGGGCAACCTATTCCAATGCCTAATCAACCTTTTAGTAAATACGTTTTTCCTAATATCCAATATAAACATCCCCTGGTGCGATTTGAGGTCATTTCCCCGAGGGAGGGAGAAGAGGCACACCCCCACTTCACTACAACCTCCTTTCAGGTAGTTGTAGAGAGAAATGATGCCTCTGCTTAGCCTCCTCTTCTCCAGACTAAACAATCACATTTCCCTCAGCCGATCCTCATAAGACTTATTCTTCAGGCTCTTCCCCAGCTTCGTTGCCCTTCTCTGGACACACTCAATCGTTGGCCATTATTTCACCATCTGCTTACAGATACATAATTTATGCCATTTATCTTGCAAAAAGCTGAAGGATCTGGTAAACATTTCCTGTTTGTTCTTCCCTTGGTTGCTCCATCTGATGAGAAGTTCACAACAATTTTCTGTTTTGCTTTTTTTACATGCTTCTGAACAAAACAAAACCCTGAGTTAGAAAGTCTCTGAGAGCAGATTTTCTGCATTTCTCTTTTTTTTTTTTAATTATTATTATTATATCTAAACCAGGGATAAGAACAAATGTGGGGTGGGGAGGGGAGTGTAAAGAGGTAAGTTTGCCTCCCGCTAATTGCCTCCCCATTGTTTACCTTCCCCAAATATTTCACACCATTTTCCCAGAGGATCACAAGCTCTGCTGACACTGGATCCCACTGCAAACAGGACTCACATCCTCATGTTTGCCTTCACACTGTTGTCTCAAGAGGAATCTTTTCTTATCCACAAGACCACAAACTCCATGCTGATAGCCAGCAGATGCTGGGACTTGCTGAGAGAAGTTTTCGTGGACCTTCTCATGGACAGGACTCTCAACAGGTGACTGACACAGCAGTTTCCCAAGGTGTTTTCACCATTACTACAAGCTCTGTGACAACAGCAGCTGATAACCAGACAAGGCCACAAGTTCCGCTCTCAGGAATGTTACTGTGAGCCCGGAGCTGGCACAGGTAAACCACCTGTGAGACTGGTGCTGAAACCAATCACATGTGTGCAGCTGAATGGGACAGTGTGGCTATGCATGGGCCTGGAAAAGGTATAAAACCCAAGAGGCAACAGGAAGAGTTTGAAGCTTCCACAGTGATCAAGCAGCAAGGTCTCATCTGGCTCCAACACGTCAGCCTTTGCTGCTGTAAGCTTCCCCACCATGGATGAAGACCTTCAGGGATCAGTGAAACATCAGCTAGATCCCTGGTGGTAATTATCTTTTTGCCTTGCTACCCCTTGCTTATTTCTTCCTCCTTTTCTATATTTCTAATTTTTTCTCCTGCATATGTAAGCAAAATTAATGCAAGTGTTTTTCCCAAATCAACTACTGAGTTCCTTCTTGGTTTCATTTGGGAGATCCATAAAAGATCCATCCCTTCTGCAAAAACGCAGATCGAGACAGCGGGGCAGAGGGAGATGTGTCTCTGATCTGACAACACCATGCTGCATGTGTAATGACTGGGTTCATATTCCTTCCACCCACACAACTATATTTATTGCCACCCGCATCTGGCAATCATCTCTACCAGATTTTATAGAAAGCAGACCTTTGTTTCTCTTGATAAGACAAAGATTCCTACAATTACTCTGTGCAGCTTTTAAACCATTTACAAACAAAAAGCTAGTCTACATATGCCCATTCACACACAAAGTCAAGAACTCAGATTCTTATACCCATCTTTTCCCCAAAACAGTTACAGCTAAGGGATACATTATACTAGGTTTATTTCTTCTGTAACCTGTATACATGCTAAGATAACTAACCATGATCAACACTTGTTTCATATGGGTACTTTGATTTTTTTTTTTTAAACAACTTCAGAATCTTGCATACAGATTACTAATTATATTTTCCTTAATTTACAATGCCCAAGATTTTTAGGCTGTTCAGAAACCTTTTCTCATTAACTGCGTGGAAAACAAAAGTGTAATTAGGAAAAATGTACTTCCCTGTATCAGATGCTTCTCTCATAGCCAGACAGTTCTGTAACTCTCACCACAGAGGAAATAAAG
The DNA here is from genome assembly GCF_027791375.1 of Indicator indicator. NCBI lineage: Eukaryota > Metazoa > Chordata > Aves > Piciformes > Indicatoridae > Indicator > Indicator indicator. The sequence goes on from NC_072011.1 coordinate 38,968,481, forward strand.
ATTGTAACTCTAACAGTATTTTCTAAAATGTATACACTGAGTGAATATAAAATGTATACAACCTAGATCCTTTTTTTCCTGTAGATGGTTTGAGAGTCAAAAACAGGACAAGTCCTAGGATTTGTTTGTTCTTTTTGAAAACTGGACTTTTCAGCAATATATTGATATTCTCTTCAAAGTTATATTGAGACAGCATCTTGCATTTAGTTAATAAGAAAATCCCACTACAGCTTCATATTACTTTCACATTCTTTCTCAAGCTTTGTGGATGGAGTATGCCTTCTTGCTGGACACCATTTCTCCACCTGCACAGTGTGAGTGGGGTCTGACTTCTGCTTCCCACTTATGCCCCACTCTACTTGAAGAAAGCCCTGGCTTCAGGGATGTCCACTTATCAGTCTTTGTCAGGAGCTGGTGGTGGCAATGACAAAAAAGTTAACAGCCCAGAAATCCCTTAAATGCCAAAGTGCACAATAAGAAAATAATCAAAATAAAGTAAGCTTGGCAGTGGAAAAGCAAAGACTGTTTTTAAAGTATAGAGATATTTTATTTATATCACCCAGAAAACAGATGTTGCAGGATTGCCATGTATTTATAGGCATAGAAATAATTAATTAATTAATTTGCACTATTAAAAACCAATTGACTGTTCAAAAACAACATTCCAAAGTTTTGCAAACATGGAGATCAAATATTATGTACTGAAAAATACTGGTTTAGCATATTTCTTCGTGTCAATGCTTAATAGGATTTTTTTTCAGACATAACGAAAAACTGGCACACAAATTGTTCTAATAAAAATGTTATCTTGAAAAGTCCACTCTCAGCTATGCTTTAAAAGAATATGGGAATGTATCTATCTTCACTATTCCCAATTTTGAGGGACCAGTCATCTATTCTGACACTTTGTTAAAGTAAATTGAACAATGCCTTCTAAAAATAATTAAATTAAATTGTCTACTGAAAATTGAGGTGCTCCTTATTGGTGGGGCTGGATGTAGGACTCCTTAAAATGGCATGAGAATGAAGACAACTTTTGTAATATTTCAGTTTTATATGATAATTTTAAAAAAAATGCTTGCACACTTTTAATAAGATTTAGGGTTCTTTAAAGGTGAGTAAATCAGCACAAAGCCACTAAGAACCATATAGTGAATCTCTGCTCCTTGCCCCAGGGCTCTAACCAAATTATTTGCCTTGAGGTAGAAATATGTGCAGGCTACAGGGAAGAACTGTGCAGTCTTCTCCAACAGAGGATGTTAAAGACCAAGATACAATAGCAAAGCAATAATAGTCTATACATGCCATTTCCCTGCAGGGAGGGGCAAAGCATTTCATGTAGGCCTTTGCAGCTCCAGACTTGTTTCCACCACTTTGGTGCATCAGGGATGAGAAGCAGCAAACCGTCACCCCCACCCTTGGGACACATCATCATATCTATACTATCCAAATGTGTGCACACTAACACACCTCAAATATTACTTTTGTTTCTCTACTCTGCCATCTTTCTGTGATAAAACAATGTGGAAAGAAATCCCACAATTGCTTCTACAGTTTTCTTTTAGCCAAGTCCAGGCTTACCTTGAACCCCTAACTCACCCAGTCCTTGCTGGGTGTGATTTTTGGGAAACCTGGAGCTCAGCAAGGGCAAAACCCTACACACAAGCCCTGGGGGACCATCCTGTGCACACTGGTGCTCTGAAAACAGCAGATGGAATTGTTCCCACTACCACCTCTTCTTGGCTTTGTCAGTAAAATCTGCAGCTGGATACACACAATGCTTTGCAGTGTATCTGGGCAACTTTACCAAAGGTTTCAGCTCATGCTGCTTAGCTGAGGAGCACCACACATTGCAGTAATGCGCTACAGGAGAAGAAAGCATGCAAGGTGAAATCAGCAGAGGGCTGGCAGTGTGCTCAAGTCAGGCAAAGTCTCCTGCACTTAGGGTGCAAACTCAGCTGCCTTCAGGACTTCTCTAGGTTGTCCTGCTCCTCCCAATTACCTGGGACACTGCAGCCATTCTTCACAGGAGAACACTGCCAGATGAGGAACTACAAGGCAAGATGAGCCAGCAGTGTGCCCAGGTGGCCAAGAGAGCCAATGGCATCCTGGCCTGTATCAGGCATAGTTTGGCCAGCAGGAGCAGGGAAGTCATTCTCCCCCTGTACATGGCACTGGTTAGGCCACACCTTGAGTACTGTGTCCAGTTCTGGGCCCCTCAGTTTAGGAAAGATGTTGAATTGCTGGAGCATGTCCAGAGAAGGGCAACGAGGCTGGTGAGAGGCCTTGAGCACAAGCCCTATGAGGAGAGGCTGAGGGAGCTGGGACTGTTTAGCCTGGAGAAGAGGAGGCTCAGGGGAGACCTCATTGCTGTCTACAACTACCTGAAGGGAGGTTGTAGCCAGGAGGGGTTTGGTCTCTTCTCCCAGGCAGCCAGCACCACAGTCTCAAGCTGTGCCAGGGGAGGTTTAGGCTGGAGATGAGCAGAAAGTTCTTCACAGAGAGAGTGGTTGGCCATTGGAATGGCTGCCCAGGGAGGTGGTGGACTCACCATCCCTGGAGGTGTTCAAGAGGGGATTGGACGTGGCACTTGGTGCCATAGTTTAGATAGTCATGAGGTGTAGGGTGACAGGTTGGACTCGATGATCCTTGAGGTCTCTTCCAACCCTCTTGATTCTATGATTCTATGATTTATCCCTCCATAATCAAGGATAAAGCAGCACATTTTGTTACCCTTTCATTTATTTTGTCCATTAAGGATATGTATTAAATCCTTATGCAATATCAGACATTTAAAACTTCACTGTAGCATCTGCTATCAACTCTTCCTTGATGTGTGGGAAGGGACAACTAAGATTCAAATAGACTTTAAAACATTTCACTTATCCCAGAGTCATTTACTGTGGTTCCAATTTATTCTTCTTACATGTTGAAGAACATGTGGGTGTCAAGTTAAACAGTTTCAGAAAACTATTTTTCAGTAATTCTCACAAACAATAAAATGTTTTTCCCTGCAATGGCCCAGCTGAGAAATCTTTTTCACCTAACAAAGTTTAATGCCTCTAAAATATGTGGTGATCATCAATGTGATCTGTAGACAAACAAAAAACTCAGGAGTATTTCATCATTTGCACTTGTCTACAGTTGGTATTAACATAATGTAGACTGAATGAGAACAGACAGTCAATTTGTTTTATACATAAACACTCTTGGAAAATACAGCTGCATTACCACCAATGCTCATCTTATTATTCCAAATGGATTTTGTAAACTGTTCTCCTTAATATACTACCACAATTGTTATAAATCGTTCTATTAGTACAATTTATGGAAATCATGTCATGCAGATCGTTAGTCTGTTTTTCTCTTGTATTCCTATTCTTCTCTACCAGTGTACAACACAGCAGAAACATAAGGATCAGATTCTTCTCTCAGTTACACCAGGTAGTTTCTGAATTACTCCCTTGGATTCCTTTCTTTAAGAAGGAGAATCTAGATGCTGATTTTTGATGTTGCAAATCCCATGAAAGAAAATTTAAAAAAAAAAATTTAAAAAATTAAATCTTCAAAGTGTTTCTGCATTTGAGCTGGAATTATTTTGCTCATTACTAATAGGAGGTTCAGATATTTCTTTTTTTCCTCTAGTATTGCAGTATTAGGCTAAACAAAAAATTCTTTTTCATTTAAAATGAAATGGTTAGATTGTCAATGTAATTATTGTCATTTGGCCAAGTTTTGAGGAAAATATCAGTGGCAGAGAAAACAAAACCAAAATCACACCTATGAAATTAGCAAAGTGTATAGAAGAGGCAAATAAAATTAACAAAAACATGGAAATTATCCTCACTCCAGGCTGATTTCCAAAGGATCTGGTAGCAATCCCTCAATGAACACAGACCTGACTGCAACACTTCTTTTTACCTTTCTCTGTATCATAAACAATATGGGCCATTTTTTAAAACATGGCACTGCAGAGGATATAGCATAGAGTTGTAAACAACTTACTCCTCTAAAATTGGAAAATATGAGGATAGATCTTGAGTGTTTTCAAAGAACCCATGGCGTCTTCAACAAATTTAGTGCAAAACCTTTGATATTTCCAGTCTTACAATGATAATCCTGGAATCTCCCATGAAAAATTGCAAACGAGATTAATATTTGGAAGATCTGAGGAATAAGAATCATGTATAATCCTGAAAAAACATGAGAGGGAGCCAGAGCCCTAAAGCGTAGGGTGATGAGGTGGGAACAATTCTACCCCTCCAGCTGCTGAGGGCTCACAGAAGGTATCGTGAGACTTGACAGCAAGGGGGAATGAATGTCCCTGTCTCTTCCATCATTAAGAGGTATTTCATAGAGAAAAGGTTCAGGAGGCAGATCTTGTTGGGAAAGGTTAATAGAGGTGCTGCAGGCTGAAGGCCTCAGAGAACAGGAGGTTACATGAGAAGATGGCACACAGATGCTGTCAAATGCATTGTGTCCCACCAGCAGTAAGGCAGAGGAAAGTAAAAAGCAGCTGAGCATGAGAGGGGGTAAGAAAAAAACAGACACAGGCACAAAAAGCAGAGGAATGTATCAGACCAGGTAAAGTATAGATGAAATATATCACAGAATCACAGAATGTTAGGGGCTGGAAGGGACCTTGGAGGATCATCTAGTCCAAGTCCCCTGCCAGAACAGGATCACCTAGAGTAGAATATATCTGATTGCTGGACAGAGGTGAGAAAGAAGACACGCCCAATACACATTTATAGAAAAGTAACAGTTTGGGGGCAGGACCAAGTAAGGCAGTAAAGTAAGGCTTACTGGAGGTGCGATTTTGCCATCAAGATCAGAGACCTTGTCAGGCTGAACAGCCTACTACTGAGCCTTGAGGCTTCTGGGAAGGAACATCAGTTGTGCCACAGACATTTTACCCACCCACACTGCCTTCCCCTTGTCCCTTCTGCCTTTCTAGAGACAAGGCCTACTTCTTAAAATGTGTTTGTATATTTCTTAATATTGAACTCAAATTCAGTGTTAGTCTTTAATGAACACAACATAAAGTGTATTCTTTCATCAGATGGAGGGCACTGTTACTTCCATTTCGTAGTAACCTCCTGGTATGTAACAAATGAAATAACAGCTTCATAGTTTTTCTTTTATCTTTTGATCTTTATCCCAAAGCAGTATCCAGAACACCACAGCTATCATCAGATAGTTCTCTCCCTCTTCATTTTTCTCCTCTCTGCATTTTTTATTATCATTTTAGACAAATTTATAATCACAGACAAGAATGACATGAATAGCACCATCATATATGTGTAAATGAATGTATAACTGAATTTAGGTCTCCACAAACCATCTGTAGTTTAAGTACATATGCATCCACATATATGCAAGCATATAACAAGGGAGCAAGCAACAAGGTGTTTGGAGGAGCAGGCTAGGGTGAAATTAAAAGACGTGTTTGCCCTAACTCAAATCACTATTACGTTTTCTTCCCCTCCACAAAATAAGTAGAACAGTGATCAAGAAATAAATGACAGGGTTTTAACATGTGCTAGTGGAGAGATATAATTAGAAGCTCTGATGGCTTAAGAAAGGGAATTTCCATTGCAACACCTATCTTGCGTTTGCAAGCACATTGTTTTATGCTCTTGTCAAAACAAAAACCAGAATAAAAACAAGGACTCCTGATCACAGATTCTGCTTCAGTTTCATTGCCATTGGAGTGACAATAGCTTGAAATATTTTCTCAGGCTCCAAATTCTTCAAATAAACGAATAGATTATTTTACACAGACACCAAGAAATTACTAAAAATTCCATAAAATTTCACCCAAAACACTTGAAAATTTGGTCTGGTAATGGAGACAGCAAGAAAGGTTTTGAAACATCATTGATGTTTATGATGCAAGTCTCTATGTTGACTTAAAATGCAATTATGTTCTTCAAGTTCAGAACCCACTCTATTGCCAAACAAAAACGGATGTAAGGCACTAGTTGAACCCTTTCATTAACTGGGGCTTAAAAGCTAATGACATGCCTTTTTTTTTTCCTTACATTTTCATAGCATATATTTTATTCTTTCATCCTTCTGGGAGACTTGCAGACTCAATCCTATCTTACAGGATTTCAGCTTTTACTACTGAACTTTATCTGCTAAACACCCGCTTAGAAAATAATAATAATAAGATGCACCTAAGGTGAAGGATGAAAGAATAAAATATATGCTATGAAAATGTAAAAAAAAAAAAAAAAGGCATCTAGGACAGACCAACACAGGCAAGCTGAGATGAGCAGGACCAACACAGGAAGCCATCAAGCCATCATTATAGTCAGAAAGGTGTGAAGACAAGTCAGGAGAGAAAAGGATGCATCAGAGAGCTGAGCAAAAATAAGATAAGCAGAGGGTAGATACAAGCTACAGATAACAGATGGAAAAATTTGAAGCTGGTTCTTGGAAAGATTAATATCAGTCTCAGTTGAATTCCCTTTATGGACCAGATGACAGGATTGGTCACTCAGATGTCTGAGCAATATGGCTAAGAAATCCTAGTGTTTTCTAATTGAGAAAGGAGTCACACCAGCTGAAACTGAAATCCCTTGGAACACAACTTTTCCAATGCCTTCTCCCTTACTTTATGAGCATATTTAGGTGGAGTCATTGTCTATTGCACATTTTTCTACAACTGGGAATTTTATGCTGCCCAAAGACGCTTGCATTTCAAATTCTTGCTTTGGTCTGGAGGATCTGGAAATTTTAAAAGACGTCAACACCTCACTTTTCAATCCTTCATAGCAGAGTATAAAGGAGCATTTGTTTTCCAAGTGCTCCTTAATTTAAATAAACCAGCTTCCTCTGGGATTTTAAATTAAGAATTCTGGAGTTTCCTCATCATTATTGACATTTCTGGATTATTTTACCCCTTCATTGTACCAAAGTCTGTTCCATTGTACCAAACTAATATAGCAATATAAGAGGAAATGTTTCTTTAAAAAAAAAAAAAAAAAACTGGGCAGGGATATACAAAGGTAAAAAAATTATTTCAGTAAATATTCCAGAATGAGAAAAAAGATAAGCAAGGGACAGGATAAAGCAAATACATTCTTTTTTCCTTCTAATATGGTTTACATATATCCTATGCTGCTTTTCCAAAATGGTCCTTGCAACCTTACAACCTTTTAATAGAGACTTCTTATTTTGTCTGTACTAAGTTTTTATAGGGTCTCTCGCTACTCTTCCTCATCTTCCTCACACAGGGGTGGTTTGAAGCTGTGCTATTTGTACTGATTCTGCAAGCAATAGCCTTAGCTCCTTTTCCCCAGATTCACTTCCTGAGGAACCTCATGAAGCCAGCCTCCAACACTGCTGAATCCAGATTTCTACCCATCCATGGTTTCTGTTTTGCTGCTTTTTCTCCTTCTTAGCCCAAGTTTCAAGAGCTCCTTCCTTTCCTCCATCTCTGGCATTCACAGCCTGCTCTGCCCTGCTGGTTAGAATTTAACCCAAAACCAGGGTCCTCTCTTATACTTTCTGCATCTTCTAAAAGCATGCCACCAAATCTTCTCAGTCATCTCCATCTAATTAATTGTCCCACTGTATTGCTGGACGGTTTCATAGATAAAATCCTTCCCAACTACTACTAATCCCTTTATTTAGGATGATCCTGCAGAAACAAATCATCCTCGTTTGGGAACTGTTGGGGAAGCCCCAACATAGTATTGCTCTTGCTAACTCTTCAAAATTATTCCACTAACATTTGTACTGGCAGAATTAGGAGGGTGTTAAAATGCGTAATTAATCTGAGAAGAAAGAAAATGTCTCTGCTCCACAGGGGAAAAAATGCATAAAACAAATTACAGTTTTGATTATTGCAGGACTTTCAACTTTGTGCTTACAAACCAGGACACCTGCATGTTGGGAGAATGGGCTAACAGTATTTTGGAAAAATTTGGGTTCTTAACATTTACATAAACTTTCCAGATTTTGCACTAGTCACATGGGGCTATACTCCCTTACTGAGGTATCCTAGATGGTGGATGAGTAGCATGGGATACATTAGATGAGGAAAATTGTAAATGGGGAAAGTACAAATAGTTTTGTCAAGATATGAACTCCACTTTGGTTTCAAATGATGAAGGGCCACCAGAATCTTCCTGCAAAGGCAAGCTAAAATTCCTGACTATTCTCTAAAGCCTTCCAAATCCCCTCTTCTGTTTTTTTTCAGGGCTTCTGTGGCTTGATTAGACACTCTTGCACATTTTTTTCTGTCAGCTGCTGTTTTCAGTTTGCCATCGCCCTGATCTCAGTCAGCATAACCTTGAAAAAAAGAAAGCACTGGCCCATAATAGCACGTTTTCTCCATGAAAAGCTGGCAAAATCATTACTGGACTGGAGAGCACTTTGTCCTTTTCAAACCTGCAAGCAGAAGTCCATTTTGTATAATTTCACAAGTCCTGTTCTTCAGCTGTGAAATATAGTGGCTTTATATGCTTTCTAAGAATGTACAGGGGCTCAGACCGAAAGCAAAGCTGTCATGGTCAAGCACAGACTGAGTCAGGACTTCCAGCTGTCCAACAGATTTCCTATATCATGCAGTAACTCTGTGTCTTCAGCTGTGGAACCTATCCACAACCCAGAAGTGTCCAGAACATGGATAAAGACAATTCCCATGAGTCAGACTAAGAATAGGAACATCAATCAGGCCTACAAGGCAAATACCTGAGGTACAAATGAGATCAGCAAAAAAGAAGCTTCCTCATAAAGAGACAAAAGCATTTCCTTCTGTTTGTAGACAGTTTTCAGATATGCAGCTGCAAATTGCTTGATAAGAAACATCCTTCCTGATTTACATCTCCTGAAATAGATTTAATTAGTTGTGGAGTATCACAAAATGCCTAGGAAGTAGACACTTGACGATGTATTCATCTGGGAGCAATTTGAGAAGTGGTTCTTCAGCCCTGTAGACATGCAAGATGAAAGGATAGACAGATCACTAGCCAACAATGAAATTAAAAATAAGAATACAGTGAGTGGAAAAAGTAATTATCACCTCCATTAAATTTTATCTGATTCACTATCAAGTATGGCTGGAAAAAAGGACAAGAATTAGTCTCAACACCTTCCTAGTGAACTTCTGTATTCAGGAGAAGAGAACATGAAAGGCAGCCCTCTGCACTGAAGGCTAGGCAGGATTTTGGCATACCAAACCCCTTGCTTCCCAGATCATAAGATATTCACAGGGAGCCGGAGCAATAAAGCTAGCATTGATGAATAATTCAGAGACAGGACCTGAATTTGGGGCTGCTACTCAGACCTGAAACGAATAGCTGTTTTGCCCACAGAAGAGCTGTGGGATTTCTAAATAAAGCCATATCTTTCATAACATGTACAAAGCAGCCAAAAACAGTCCTTTCTTTCACTGTCCGTGAGTAGCACTTGCAGGGCTCACACTTACTTCTGCTGACTCTTAGTGATTGTGTGACAGTAAGTAGCCACCAAATCTGCCTAGTCCCCACCAGACCGGATCTCCATGGAAAGAACCTTCTGAACCTCCTCTCAGCTCCAGGCAGTAAGTTATGTGCCTGCCTGCATCTTGAGGACTTCTCTCCCTGAGGTATAGCACAGTGATCCTCACTAATAAGGTGATCCTCACTAATAAGGTGATCCTCACTAATGATTTAGACAATGAATCTAGCATAGAAAGATCATCAAAATAACTTTACTGAATTATTGAGAAAGTGTATCAGTAATTTACGTGTCTTATCCTCTTTTCTGTATCCAGAACTATTAGTAGATCATTATCCCCCAAGAATGTTCTGTCAGGTGAGAATTTGGAAAACAAGAGGATAAAGTTTATATTGAATAGACTTTATATCTGTGAATAAAGATGTATATTTCTAATTTCCATTTTTCAGGCTGCTCTGAAGGATATGTCATATTAATGGCCACCACATGGGGAACATCCAACTTAATGAAACATTGCTTGGGTTAATTCCACAGGCATGCAACAAAAAGCTAATTTTCTTTTTTGTTCTCAAAACTGTCTAGAACCTTTTGCAGAAAGGGAGTTTGTTTCTTTCTTTCCCTAAACACCATAAGAACAGTTTTCTTGATTTATTTTGCTATTTCTGATTCTTGCTCTGATCAGAAATGCAAAATTTAAAGGATAAGTAAATGTGAAATGTTAGCAAAACATATTTACAGCCCAAAAATATTATATTTGTGGTTTTGGAGAAATCTAAATGTCATTTCATGCAAACAGATTTTCCCACAGCTCTCCTTAATTCTTAGAGAATATGATAACAAGGATACAGCCAGGAGATAAAATCAAGATTAATGAGATGTAAATAAGGCACTTAATAGTTGAGTCTGTGGGATGACATGACCAGGAAAATGGTGAAATGGTCATGACACATCATTTGAGAGTGAACTTTACATACAAGAAAGAAGTATCACATAAAGTTTATTTGCATTGTAAGAGGAGAAAACTGAATAACCCAGCACCACATTTCTGTTTCTAATTATTTGCTACTCTGATCAGTAACTGGATCCTGACTTTTTGAGAAAACGTTTCTGTATGCTGCACAAAATAGATCAAAAGTCATCTATTTTTATACCAATGTAAAGGAGTACAATTTCAACACAAAGATCTGCCTGCAAGAGATCCTCATAGATATGCAGGACCCAATTAAAAGCATCCCAAAGCCTCTAGTGACGTAAAGCTCTACAGCAGCATGCACATTTGCGGTGTCTTAGACTATCTGAACCAACTATTTTTAGTTAATCCATTGCTCAGGAGACAAATCTCTTAGTTTGATGAAAAACACAATCTGTATTTTCACATCACCTCTCAAACAGCATCCTATGCAGGACTGCAGAGCTAGAAACTACCCTACCATAAATACATGAAAGAGGCCAAATAATTTTGAACTATTATTAACAGTTTAAAATACTGAAAGATCTCATATGTCACTTTTGCAAAATAAGGGCTGCTTTTCTCATTTGTCCTTACATTTTCCTTGGATAAAAATTTATTATTTTAATGCTGTGATTTTTTTTTCTTTAGTGTCAATGCTAAAGATTGCTTTTTACTATTGTTTGTCACATTGAATCGCGAATCATAGTTTTCCTCTCAAAGGAAAGACATTTTATTCACACTGAAAACACACCTGATGTGATAGCAGATGCTAAGCGTAACAGAGAATTACCAACATGCCATTACTTTTCAAAGATATTTCTGAGAACAATTGAATTTAGGTTTCAGCATTGAAGTTGTTTGTTCAACAGACTCATCAATGACACAGCGTAGCCTCAGCAAGTTTGCTGATGATACAAAACTAGGAGGAGTGGCTGACACACCAGAAGGCTGTGTTGTAATTCAGCAAGACCTCGACAGCCTGGAGAGCTGGACAGAGGAATAACCCCATGCATCAGCACAGGTGACCTTCTGCATAACAGCTTGCAGGAGAAGGACCTGGGACTGCTGGTGGACAAGTGCACCATGAGCCAGCAATATGCCCTCCTGGCCAAGAAGGCCAATGGTATCCTGAGGTGCATTAAGAGTGCGGCAAGCAGGTCAGAGCAAAGTCCTCTTCCCCCTGTAGTCTGCCCTGGTTAGACCACATCTGGAATATTGTGTCCAGTTTGGAGATCCCTAGTTCAAGAAAGACAGGGAACTACTTGAGAGAGTCCAATGGAGGGCTATGTGGATGATTAAAGAACTAAAGCACCTCTATTACAAGTACAGGCTGAGAACCTTGGAGCTCTTTAGCCTGGAGAAGATTGAGAGTGGAGCTTACATATGCATATAAATATCTAAAGGGTGGATACAAACTAGAATACAGTTTTACTTGAACTTTAGGAAAAACTTCTTTACCATGAGGGTGATGGAGCACTGGAACTTGCTGCCTAGAAAGGCTGTGAAGTCTCCTTCTCTGGAGACTTTCAAAATCTGCCTGGACACATTCCTGTGCAACCTGATCTTGGCAAACCTGTATGAGCAGTGGTGCTGGACTAGATGGTCCAGAGGTCGCTTCCAACTCCTACTATTCTATGATTCTATGATACTGACATAGTAAAGTTTTATTAGAAGTAGGATTCATCACATTGTTAAAAGATTTTGAAACCTGGCTGGCCTTCCTCTGTTTTTCTTTGACAACCAAGTGCAACATTAGGAGAAGGGAAGGAGGACACCATTACTTGGCACTTTCCATAAGCTCTTCAGATTCTTGGGGGAAGAGGACTGTAGCTGTACCTGATTTATTCTACTACTTTTAAGACAAATGAATACTGAAAGAACTGAATTCAGGAAAGGCAAAAATTGGTACCATTAGGGTGAAACAGTCCACCAAAGAGGTAGCCACAGTTCTAAACCTCACATTGTTGTGCTGGGGGGCATGTAAGCAGCCATGGCCATCACTTGTCCCTTGCCCACAGGGCAGGGGGACATCCAGCCTTGTAGCTGTGGTAGCTGTGGGTCAGCAGACATCCACACTCATCCTCTCCATCTTCCTGCTGTGAGAGAGAGCTGGGGAAAAGGCTCAGCCCCTGCCCCACCTGGGGGTCCTAAGCAGAGACCAGCTTGCAGGAAGACTGTAGATGTTACTCACATCTCTCCCATGACTGTGGTCACTGCAGATATCTCCACCACCTGAGAAGAATAACTGGGAAATGTTTAATAAACCCAATTACCTTAACCACTCATGACTGAGGCAGGACCAAGCACTGACCAGGTTTTGGGAACACATATTTTTGCTTTAGAAACATGGAGCAAGGAATTTTGTAAGGATACAAATACAGTGCAAAACAAACAAAGCCTCTCAGACATTCTGTATGAAACATGTTTGAGTCTCAAAAGGATACTCAGAGGAGTGTCACAGCTGTTAAGTGGCCCTATGCCGAGTACTCAGCTCCTCAGGCACCAGCTGAGTGAAGGACATCATCTGGGCATCCTTGGGGCTACTGAAGGCTGCAAGGTATTTCTGAACCCATCAGGATGCACTCTTTGTCCTGACTCACTTCCAAATTAGGTTGTTAAACTATGGCCTAAAACATTAGCAGGATTATATATTTATCCCTTCCCTCAACAGACTGGTACGGCATGATACCATACACTGTTACACAGCTGTTGGCTTTTGAGTAAAGCTGGCCATCGTTCAGACATGGGTAGAATAATCATGTATAGCACTCCATTGTGTCTAGCCAGCCTGTGACAGCTGCTCAAGTGGTAAAGAAACACATTCAGGGAATTTGCCCATGGCCCCATTTTTGAGGTGTTGCATGACCAAGACTCTCCAGCACAGAAGGCTGTGGAGTAAGACTTCCCTTTAACTTGCGGATGGGTTTGTGCAATAAGGCCCATGATGACCTTCAGACTGAGCTGGGGAATTCAGTGTGGTTTTATAATGCGGCTTCTTTTAATGAGGTATCCACCTTTTATAAAGCTGCTCTAGGTAATCCTAATAGCTACTTAATTATATTCTTCATTTTATTGTTTAGGCTTGAAGTTAAATAATGCTACTGTGCTCCACGCATTCTACAAATAGATATTTTTCTATTTACTGTTGTCGGATTACTTTCTGGACATTATGTACTTTTTCCTCAAACTTGATCTCATTTGTAAGCTGTGGCTGAGAACAATTTACGAAACACCATTTGAACCAAAACCATTTTTAATGAGCGTATTTTCAAAAGGGCAACAGTATCATGAATAACACTAATTAATAGCTTTATTTGTTCCAGGGAGGAGGAAAAAGAGAATAAAAACTCAGACATTGATTTTTCCAATAGGTTGCCTGTTGTAGGAAAGTAACCCTATATGTCCTCGATGGTGTTCATTTTTTTACGTCTTATTTTGTGTAGTATATGCAAGAACAACTCAGCAGAAATACAAATGGGCAAATTCTCTTTCTGACAGTATAGAGTAACATGTTTCTCTTGATACTTGACCAGAAGTAAACTTTGTTTAAATTGTGAGAAAGATGCCTCTATTGGAAAGGAACATTTTCATTACTTACCTATTTGCTCAATTATCTACAAACTGATAAAGCAAAATAATTATACTGGCCTGTTTAACAATTCTTGAAGAAGAAAAAAAGCAAATACTGTCTAATTCTTTAAAGCTTTCCCAGTGGTTTCTTTTATTTCCTGCATTTGTCAAAAGGTTAACATTTTCTTTCTATTGTTCCCTCATCAAGACCTTACCTAATGACTCAGTAAGCAAGATCTTCACAACTAAAAGATGACATAGGGAGTAGACATGGGCAGGCTTCACAGTCAAGGGCAAAGAAGCCCTGCTTAAAGGTCTGTACCTCCCACACTGCCCCACAGAGCCTGTCATTTTGCCCTGCATTAGCTCATGCTTCTCCAGTATTGATACTGAGTGCACTGACACAGTAACTCTCAAGCAGCTCTTCTAAGGCAGCCCACTACATTACTCTGAATAATATACCCTGCTTCCCACCAGCCAGTAGGAGTTGGATGAGGCAATAATACTATTTTCGGTCTCTACTTCCAGAAGAATGCAGCCTCCTCCAGGGGCACCAGGATCAGGTAAAAGGACTGGATGAGTTAATCCTGGTGAGAGATTAAATATCTCCCTCTACGCTGTGAAACAGACTGGAAGGTAAGCAAGTGGTGGGGAAAATAATAAAGCAGATCAAGAGAAGTTACTACCCTGCTTTACCCTGCACCTGTGAGGCTGTACTGGGGGTCCAGGTCTGGCTCTGGGCCCCCATGGGGTTCAAAGAGGATGTGGAGAAACCAGCAGCCACAAAGCAGTTTCCACAGTAACAGAAAATCAGTGGGGATGCTGCTGATTTTTCAGACCACATCTCAGTAATGGACTGTATATTTGCTACTCTAATGATAGCATTTATTAGGTTTTCTGGCATGATACTCAAGTTGTCTCTCAGGGCTTTCTGAGAGTATCCTCCTCCCTCACACCTCCTTCTTGCACTTTACATGAAACAACAACAGAAGGACCTGGAGCATGATTTTTCCTGTGATGGAATGTAATAAAAACCAACATAAACTTCTTTGATAATGCTTTAAATAATACCATTTAATATCAAACACAACTATTATAGAGATACTTCTAAAATATATCACATAGAAACCAAAAACAAACAGGTGCTTTGATTGCACCTATATCTATTTGGTATATAATAATAGTTGTAACCATTGAGACATTTTCAGGACTGCTGTAAGTCACGCTATCTGCAACCATCCCAAGGGATGACTGTCACACTGAGAAGCAACATGAATGCAAGAAATTGTGCTATCATGATTTTCTGGATGCTGCGTTTTATTTGCAGTACACCTGGAAAGGAGGAATAACAGAGAAATTCCCTTGAGTCTCACGGCATTCAGCGACCCAGCAGTGCCAAATCTCCTGCAGCCTGGTCATGGCCTCCTCCTTCTCACTGAGGAGTGAAAGGACTCTGAAGCCACCAGGCCTGACTCAGGAGTTCAGCATTAAGGAAAGCAGTGAAAGTATTTCAGATGGCAGGGAAAGAGCAGCTGCAGCAAGAAAGAGAGAGAAATGAGGATTCGGGTTACCACCAGACCACAAACCATTTAAATGAGGTAGCCTTGCTCCAGAGTTTTTGCATAGGATGCTTGTTGATCATTAGAGGGAGACACCTGACTGACCATTACTGGCATGCTCTGCTTTGCAAAACAAATCAGTAACACTTCTTAGGTGTGCACACTTTAATACCAGTATGTGTTTGGATGTCTTCCAGATTTGAGAAATTCTGAATTTATGTTCGGGATTATCCTCTGTAAAGCAATTTGGGATTTGCAGATAGTCAAATACCCCTCTAGTAGAGACAGGTAGTGGTGGTGTTGCAACAAACGCTAAAATGTCCTGCAGCAAGTTGGGTAAATATGGTGGACATGAATGTCTGATGTGACTTGTAAAATCTACCAGTTGTTAAAAGAAAGGCCAAAACTCATTCAAAATACTATCAGCAAACACGTGGTAAAGTTAAATCCCAAAAGCCCCCCAAGAAGGGTCCCACCAGGAAGAGAGAGGAGGCAGCAGCAAGCCCAGCAAAGCAGAGACATCACTTGAGCTTCTGCCCACAGAGTCCATCTTTGCTCTCCAGCTAATTAGTTTTCAAGAAAGTTAAAGGTGTTTTGCTGTATGTTAACCTCCAGTTATTGAAGCCAGTGATGCTGCCCTGCTCTGCAGTGGCTGTGCATGCCACCACCATCACTTTACAGATGACCTCATCTTTCAGGGACTTTGTCCATTCATCCTTACTAGCCCGCAGAGCATGAGGTTCCTGCGGCAATTCAAAGCAAAGGGTAGGCTCACTGGCTGGTTCTTCCCCTCTTTCTTGTCCCCTGGACGTTTCAGTGTATATTGAAAAAGCAAAATTGGGCAACAGCCTCCTGCTGGTTCTGCATTATTATAAGCAGGTATTACTGAGGCAGCTGTGGCTGCAGAGAAATGAAGTATTTCCTTTTAAATATGCATAGCCGATTTAAAAAGGGAAATACTAAGATTGCTTCAGGACTGCCTTTGGCTCTGATTAGAAACAGCTGAGCAAAGCCAAAAGCTCAGCTGTTTCTGCAAAGAGATTAACACCTGTTGAAGATGGAATAAAAATATGTGACAGAGTTTAAGAGTAAATATCAAAAGATCATTACCATAAAGCTAACAGTAACACCAGTGACTCATCACATCCCCACTCTGTCGTGCTACATTACTCCTGGGAGGCAAGAAAACACATCCACGGTGCATAAGCAATATGTGCACAGATTTTCGGCTCTTTCTTCACCCACAGCTGGCAGAACCATTTCTCAACTCCTGTTATTTACTTCTGTAAATTTACAGATGATATCAGGTCAGCACAAAATAACATCTGTGCAGGCATGCTATGTATACTTAGGGCAGACAGCTGTAGTATAGCATGTGTTGTTATAGGGCTTGCTTGCCTCCAGTTTGGGATGGGAGTGTCCCAAGTGTGTGACTTCCCAAATTTCTTTTCCCCTGTGCTGCAAAGACAGTAGGAGTGTGTTGTATCTCCACTTATGTTGGCTGAGAGCAGCTACCCGCCTCAAGCACCAGCGTTTCTCCTCCATCCCATGATGATAGCCGTGCCCCAAATGGTATGGGGGGAAGGCCTGGCACTGCTGGAGCCCCTCTCCATCCTAAAGTGCTCTCCAGAGGGTGGCAGCAAGGCTGCAGAAGCACACCAGGCAGCAGTGTGCTTCCAAGTTCATTGACCCTCTTGGGGGTCAGCTTTGCAGACCATTCACAGGCAGAGGATGAGACTGCACCAGTAGGAGCTATCAGGCCTACCCTGGGGTGTGAGGTCATGCATGTTTCCAGGAAGGGAAGGACTTCAGCCAGTGAGACGTCACGCTTGCAGGCTCACTCTCTGGGAACTTGCCTCAAGAATACCCGTTAATGCAGGCATACAGAAACACACACCCAGCACTCTCTCAGACACCAATTAGACCTCCACAACCTCAGGCACATGAAATGTCCCTAACTATCCTCAACAGTAAATGCTGCGCTTCTGCCTGTTGTGTGTGTGCCAAAACTGCCTGTGGCAGCAGAGAAAGAGGAGCGCACAACAGCCAGGTTTCCCATCTCATAGTGGCATCTTCCCAGAAGCATCTAGAGACAACTGACACCTCAAGTCATTAAAATCTGGCCAAGGTGAATGCTACACCTGGATTTCCTCCTGTTGCAAACTGAGGATGAAAAGTCTTGCTTCTCTGTCACAGATGTGTTTTCTTTCAGGCTCAGATGAAAAGGCTGCCAAAATGGCTGTTTCCAACACACATCACTGCACAAGTACTCCATTCCCAACGGAGGCAATGACACAAAGCCTTTGACTGAAAATGTTGATGCATGTTTCCTCAAAGCCAAAATTATTTTTATTGTAGGAGGTATAAATAATGAAAAAGCCTGGGTTTTGCTGGCTAATCTTATATTTATTTTCTCTGATCATTTATTGTAGCTCCATTTCTTTCTCCCTCTGATTTCAATTTCTGCTCTGGATTCATTTTGATTCTGGTTTCCTAAAATATTATGCACATAAATTAAGTAGCAGTACTCAGAAAAATAGTCTGGGAGTAGCCTGTGTAACCCAGAAGCCATGAAAGGATACAAAATACAGAGACCACAGAGAATGGGGGGGGGGGGGTGGGGTGGGGTTTTAAGCGACATTTTGAGTCTATTTTATTTCACTGTTATATATGGAGTTCTCTATTTCTCATGTTATTAAAAAAAACTAAAATAGTAGATATAGGAAGGGTTCTGAAAATGTGCTTTGAAGGGATAAAGAACCATAAGAAAAGATAACTGTAAAAAGAGAAATTAGTAAAATATTATATGCAGTAGGAATATCTAATAATGGACTTTAAGAGAAAGTCACTCAGTACAACCTTTTTCCATAATATAATAGAAGATACTACCTTTGTAGACTAGAATGTCTTTCAAAATTTGGTGAAAGCTTACCAATTAATTTAGATTGTAACATTTTCGCAAAGTCATTGTATAGGTTTAAAAGTAATTCACAATAAAAATTCACATATTATATTTAATGCATTTTTTTTCACAAGCAATTGTTTTATACTACTTGAATATCTGATGTTATCAGCTTCATAGTTAAGTCACTAGCTGAAGTAGTCTGACCAGGGGTGGAAGTGTTGGGGTGTCTGTAACAGTACAGCCTTTCCCAGGTGCAACTGATGAGAGATTAAGTCATGTATTTAATCTTAAATCCAGTAGTTTATTATTTGGGGTAATTAAGTGTGGCAGTTTTAAGGCTCTGTCTTTAATTTCTCTTCACATAGTTTGAGCAGAAAGGTGAAAGAATGTAAATAAATCACAATTTGGTGTAAGAAAGCAAAATAATGATTATTCTAAACACTTCCATTGGGGAGATAGAAATGTTTAAGAGTCAGTACTCAAAACGAAGTCCACTCTGTCTGATGTTTCTCTGCTGGGCAGTCTGCGTTTCTCTTCTGCGCTTAGCTTTGCAGATAACATACTGGCATACTGACCTTGAAAAGCTAAGTTTAACAACCTCTCTGCTTCTTGGCTTTCTTCCTTCTGCCAGGGGGGTCTGGGGAAGGCAGGGAAGGCAGGGAAGGGGGAGGCAGGGGGCAGCTTTCCTGGCTTTGGCCAGGAGGGTTTTGTGCTGTTTCTGTTAATTGTACGTATCTGTAAATATTTTAAATCCTGTATATTTGTACATATGCATTGCATTCCATTGTAGACTGTAGTTTTTGCTTTGTGAATACAGCTTCATTTGCTTCTGAACTGGGCTAGTCTGGAGTTGTTATTGTGGGAGGGGAATTTCAGCCCACCACACTACTACAGTAATAGTAATTTTTTAAAAATTATAACATTTTGCATGTCAAATGCTGCAAACTAAAAAAGCAGGGGGGAGGGGGGGAAGAGGCTATTGAAAATAAGACAAGGTTCATAAATCTTTTTAATGCTTGAATAGTTAACAAGGAAGGGCATGCAAGGACAGACCTGGTGCTATAACCATTACCAAAAAAGGATCTTGTGTAACCTACTACAGAAACATAGAATTTGAAGCACTTGAAATTATTCCCTGAACACGAATTTCCTTGGGCCAAAATGCCATTTTTCTGGTAATTGCTTCATGCATTATCTGCAGTCACAAATTATTTCATTCTGCCATTCATATGAAAATAATTAAAGGACTATCCCTGCAAGTTTGAACTTTTACCTCCCTGGGACATTGCTTTCAGGTGAATGCTTCAGAGTTTTTGACTGCTAGGTCCCCAGACCCAAATGGATCCACCTGGCCACAGCACATAAAATCGGAAAAGTAGAAGATCTTTCCTTATCGCTTTTAATCATTTCTTTACTTCTACAATTAGCACTATTTCCAACTGAAGGTGATCATTAAGTTCTGAAGATCCTATTCTAATTTTAAGGGTCATCAGGTCTCATTGCTGCCTTGATGTTGTTCTCATTGAAACCAAAAAAGCTACTGTATAGGAGAAACCATCTACATTGATATAAAAGTGATCTTACAAAAATGAGTCTTCAGAGCATCGTTTCTGCATAAAACCTGCACAAAAGTAATCTAAATGAAACTTCTGTTAATTGCCTAAGCTGTTTGACATTCTCCAGTAATTTGACTAGCTACAATTAGCTGCATGTTTTCCAAAGGGACACTTTGGGAGGGAAGAAAGGTGGGGGAAATGAGGTGTCCTGTGGAACTGGGCAATTTCAATGAGTTGCACTTTCTTCTGTTTATACTTTACTTATGCAGACACAGCTTTCGTTACTGCTGTGGCAAAAGCTTATGCATACCATAAAGAAGACAGTCTTTAGACACTTCAGCTGCTGCCAGGCAGGCAGCAAGTTCTGTGACTGCCCAGGAAGCTCAATATGTGGCAAGGCCTGTGGATTACCATAGTTACATTATCATCCATTTCAAGCCATGTTGGATATGTTCATACAAACATCAGGATCAGCTTTGGCAAGACAGCAGACATAGCTACACACTTTTTTGTTTTTTTTCTGTTAAAAACACGAAGTTACACATGCAAAGGGTGAAAAATATTGATCCTCTCTGGCCAGGTATGAAAGACAGCAAAATCAAGAATCAGAAGGTATTGAATCCACATATGAAATAGAAGTAAGAGGTGTGGGTTGTTCCCATTTTTTGGTAAGCCGAATTGGTTATTACAAAAGTAGGAGGCCAGGTAAAGCACACTACAGACAAGGGCGTAGACATGCGGCAACCTGTCAGCCCATCTCCACCACGCAGAGAGAGGGCCTCTGGTGGGGTCACCTTCTCACATGAAGGCTGAGGGCATTCATTTCAAAACCAACAATGGCTGGTGCATTGTCCTTTGAGAAGAGCCGAAGGAAAATTCAGGATTTTTTTCCCAGTCTTCTCGGGTAACAAGAAAGTGTCTTGTCAAATGAAATAGCATATGGTCTGAAAAGCAGCTACAATGTGAGTACCAAGGGTTGGGGCTTTTTCTTTGCTTTTTTCTCTTCCAGTTTGTTCAAAGCAGAAATCAAATTGACAAGCTTGATAATTATAGGCGGTGTGCTTTGGCAAGTATAGTGTATCTTTCCAAGTAGTGGCAGCGGAATATAGTAGGAAGTTCCAAACCTCCTACCTCAGAGTGGGTAATATCTCTCTTCCCTTGCTGTGTATTACCTCAACTGCCGGTACTAAACAAATATAATAGAAAGAATGCTGTCGGGTCACATCAAGACCTGACTGTTTAGAATTTCTATAAACCAACATGAACAAGACACTGTAGACAATAAAACACCCTTCTCTATGGCCTTCTATATGCAAAAAGAGTAGCAGCCTGCATATTTCAGTATTGCAAAGGTTCACTACATGAAATTACAGAGATATCAAAGAGAATGTAGGACTTTCATTGCTGCTTATGGTGGGGAAAAGACTAAGAATACAGAAAGGAATGGTCAATTACATTTTAGAAATCACCCCTGTATTTCAGCCTGGGTAGTGTGATTCAATGTGGTAGGTAGGTGTTCTTGGAAATGAGCATTCCAGATTTCATGTGCTTTTTGAGCTTTAATTAAATTGTTTGCAAAAGAATACCATATGCATGCAGGCTTCTCAGGGATAAGAGTATAAATTTCTACCTATATTCACAGATTGTTGAACCCATACCTCCATGGGTGGAGGATCCAGGGTTTTTTAATTTCTTCCAAATAACTCCCTGAGCAGCTACCAGTGAAACCAATTCAGCATCTAGTAAACTTTGTCACATTCCTCAAGGTTCAAGTTCCCCAACATACAAGCTACTGAATTACTGAATTTTTTTTTCCAGAAAGAAAAGACACCTTTATGCCACTTTTGTTCTCCCACAGTAATAATAAAAAAAACATTAAAGCATGCATATTTCAGCAGTCAGTACCTATTCTAGCTGTGCAGCAATATGAAGTAAAAGAAGCCCAGAAGAACAAAGGGAACAAAGGTGTGAATAAGTGCTAACACAGGCACCAGGTGGAACAGCACAGCCATCAGTACCCCGACTGCCTAACTCACTCGTCCTGTTTTCACATGCATCAACTGCAAGACAAACTCCACTGTTAAGTACAGCTTTGATAATACATAATTAGTTTGTGATTTAACATCCACTGGAAAAAATAGGACAATAATCATGGTGGAGGGAAAGAATGAAACACCACAAAAAGAAGCTGACGTAGTCCCTGCAGCCAGCAATTTTTTTTTTAACTCTTTGGGTAGTTTGTCAGACTGTAACAATAAAAGTGATTTTGGAAATAGGAGCAGTTCATAAATTGGCCATTACTGCTGATTGACACCCCTCATCCAAATTAAGAAATGAATCTGTAGCATAGAACTTTCCTAAGGAGATATTTTAAAACCTGAATAACCACCACAAGCATTGTTTCTCTGATCAGAGGGATGATGTGAGTTACAGCTATGGAGCTGGGGGTATAGGAAGTAGACCTAGACCTGAGGTTTAATTCTGTGAGAGACTCACAGCTCTCTGATGAACCAGAAAGCTCATCTCTAACTATTCTTTAAGATTAATAGAATAAAAAAGATTAGTTTTAAAAGTAACAAAAACCAGTCCCAGTCCTAACTATGGTCACTGTGAAGTTTGCCATTAGTTTCACCTGACATAAACACCTCCTGAATTCTACTATTAAAATGGCTGAAAATATTTTCTGATGAGAAGAAAGCATTGAAGTTAGCCTATCTAGTCATTAGAGGCAGCTACCATGGTGATTTTGCATTTATTAAAATATGAAGCATAATTGCAGTTACATGGAAAGGCTCTGATGGCTTACAAGCATGATCACAGCTTTGTAGTTTATGATCACTGGGATCACAGACTGGGAGAAGAGCTTTTACCCAATCACTTTATCATTGTTTCAGATACTTCTCTCTGCAACAGAGGAAATTCAGTCCGAAAACCCTAGTTTGAACACTCCCAATTTAAACTTTTTGTGCCTTTAACTGTATGTATGTTCCTTTATGGAAAATTATTTTTGAACTAGCATTTTATACACTACTGCAATTTGCTATGCAAAATTTTGCGTGTCTAACATGCAGGCTCAGACTGAGCACAGTTTGTTGGGTTAGCTTTCATTTAAGCTGATCTCTACAAAACAAGAGATCAGTTCTGTTCTGGAGTTGGAAGCAGTCCTAGACTTCCAATAATCTCAGATTTTTTTCCTTTTCCCCTCAAAACAGTTCCAGATTTGGGGATTTCTGAGATGGATATGGTTTTATATTTAAGATTTCTTAACAATCCAGTGCAATCTAACTTCAATTCTAAACTCAGTTAAAGAGCTTCAATATGCCAAGTGAGAATGTTGATAAAATTTATCTTAATTAAAAGATTCTTCAAGGCAGGCCTTTCTTTTGCTGGCTGACTTTAATCCTGAGTTTTTACTTTAAGCATTAGAGACAGTAATGAAAACCTCACACTTTTATAACTCTGGAGGAACTATATTGGAATGAAGATTACTGACCCAAATATTATTTTTTAGGCACAGATTCTCCACACAGTTCTCCAGTCATCCTCCTCTCTTATGTTCTGCCCAGTTTTGAAAGAACAATGTATACATGTCCACTGAAAAAAAGACTTAAAATCAAAACATTCATTTTATTTTAAATAAAATTATATGTACACAATGCCTTACATCTCAAATAGCAGAGCATTAGATTTATGAGACAAATCTGTATAATTACTGCTGTAACATAGACAGGAGCCATGAGTCTATAGCTTGTTCAGAGGGAGAAGCGACTGTGTGAGAACGTACTGTCTATGAGAAAGGTACAAACTGAAGTTGCACATTTTGTTTTCTGCAGTGTTAACACACAGGTGTCTAGGATATCAAATAAAAGGAAAACAAATAGGAAAAAAAACTAACAATACTTTACATTTTAAGGTTGGGCACACATGATGTTAAATCATTAGCTTTCAGGAAAGAATCAGACTGCCTTTCAGGTCATGTGTTGACCCTTCTGGCATTTTAAGATCTATCAGTCTTTCTGACAATAAAAATGAAGAGGATCAACACTGAAAACTAATCGGAAAATGGTACTATGAAAATATATGACCAAAATATACTTCATTAAAATAGATACTAATTCTTTAAAAGAAATACCTTGTGTCTAGATTGCAGATAAAACATAAGCTTTTACATTAACTTTCATATCGCAAAGTATTATTGTATAAAGCTTATGAAGACAAAGATTCCATCTGAGAAGCTGTCTGAAGCACAGTTCTTTTCCCAAACAAAAGCAAGAACTTCTATAAAGTAGCTGAAGTGATGAAGCACAAAGCACACCTTTATTTCTTAATTTTACTAACAGTGTTGACACTGTTTAGTGCCATTTTTTTCCTGTAATTTAGTTTTCTCAGTTAATTTAAAAACAAAAAAAATGGTTAAATGTTGAACATTCCATAAAATAATGGCAGAGTGTCATCTTGGACCTCTGCCTCACTGAAGGTAATGGCAGCTCCTTCAAAAACAGTCAGATGTGCTCCCATTATTTAGTCTTATGTATCTACTTGTGTGATGCATTTGAGCCCATTAAGGTATCCATTTCTGCGTCATTCAAAATGGGATGTACTTGTGATTTAAACAACTTTTTTTCTAAACTACATTTGTTGTGTAGGAGTGATTCTGACCCCTGTTGGACCAAATTGCGAGGCCAGCAGAGGCTTATGGATCATCTTCGGAGCACTGCAAATCTGTTTGAGGGACATTTGAAAATTCAAACAAGCTTTGACTTCAGCAGCTTGTATTGCCAGAAAAGGGCTAAAATTTCAAGATCCTCTGATAACTCTAGCTAAAAGGAATTATGGCACCAAGCAGCAGCATCAGGATTTCATAAGTTTTTCCCTAAACCAGGAAAAATCTGGTCTCAGTAAGGGCTGTGACCACTGCCATTTCACTCCTCAGTTGTAGTCCTTACCTCTCCTAGAAGTGTGATGGAGTAGGAGAGTCCAAGAAGTATTTACAAAAAAAAGTCTTAGTCATCTAGTTTTTTTCCTTCCCTGTTTTCATAGGTAGAAGATGCCAAAGTCTCTTTCTGCTCTCTATTTTGCTAGTGTTTATACCTCCAAATGTGTACATATTTCTCTATTAAAAAAAAAAAAAAAAGGGAAGGTAGGAAAGTTCCCCTACACTTGCAAGTTATATATGAAATACTGTATGAAATTGCTCTGCTTATGATGAGCATTCTGTCCCACACCTGTGCTATGCATGTTGGCACTCATAGGGATGAGGGTAGGAATTACTCACGGCTGAGGAACAGGAGCTGAAGAAGGCGGATAATTGACTCTGAAATGGTTGTTTCACCATTGCAATACACAGCTCAGTGCCGTATTTGTGTCCAGCTCTGTAAAAATGTGCTTTTTTGAAATTCCTAGCTAAACAGATGTTATCGTTTATTAACTTATTAAAATTTAATATGGCAAATATGATATTAATAAAAATATTAATAACTTTGTATTAATGTGAAAAATTGCCAAAACTTACTGATTAGGTTCAGTGTACAGCTGGAATATGTATTTACAGTGGGAATGTACAATACTCAGGTGATATAATAATTTAAACAATTTTAAACAAACCAGAAGAATAACTGGGAAAGAGAATCTCCAGCACAATATGGCGCTTGACCACAGGGGGAGACTTGACACGAACTGTCAAAACAAAGGAGGCAATAAACTAGTTACTCACAAAGGAGTTCCACCCAAGTAGGGAGGGAGTGCTGCTGTATGCTAGCTGGTAAGTCTTTGGGTCAATGGCTAGGCTGGCTTCAGCACAACGGCAGGCAGCTCTTGAAGCTTTACGATGCATTTCCATGAAGGGCGTTTGCATCTTTCTGGGTAAACTGAGGCACGGCATGGATTCCAAGGCAAGCAAGGCTTGGCTTCACGTGCTTGCAGTAAGTAGGGCTTGTGGATTCTCTCCCAGATCTTGGACAAGGCAAGGCGACTCAAGGCAAGGCAAGGCAGATACAGTCTGGCCTGTATTTACCACTTGCCTGAGATTCAGTTTGTGCCAATAGGGCAACTGAAGCCAGCAAACAGTTAGCCATAGAAATGGGATTCTAGCAGGCCGTGACCGTAAACAGCAAAGACATAGGCCTGGTCTAGGAGAAGCACGACCAGCACGTGCCCTGTAACCACAAAGGGAGAGTATGTCCCTCTGTTTACCAGACCTTTTGGTCCCTGTTCTTTTGTCCCTTTTCCTGCATTTCCCTGGACTCTTGCAGGAGGGGGATGGGGAGAGGGAGACCATGTCTAGACATACCAGGACCTGTCTGGGTTTGTGCTGGGCCCGTTTGGCCCTACCACCACAACAGATATGTGCTTTCATAGATTGTGGGAGATTATAAACACTGTGGGTTTTCATCAAGCTGGCAATTTGGTTTCATTATGATCCAGTGCACAGTCAATTTTTTTCTTTCGTGGAATATTAGTGCTATACTGGCTTTGATTTCGTGGTTCTATTTTAGTTCAAGTTTCTCAACAAAATGCATTGAACTGATATTTCTAACGGGATTTTCAAAAGTGCCCAATTTGCACCTTTTTTTTTCAGTATGCAGCACCACTGCAGAGTCTTTGAAGACATGAATAAGTATCATCTAGTCGTCCCAAAACACAAGCAGCACACAGCATGCAGCAAGGGGTATGTTCAATACAGCAGTAAGCATAACAAAAACATCATCCAAAGCAGTAGACACTTGTGTGAAAAAGAAACATGGCTTTCTTTCCTTTTTACTTATTTTTGTATTTTTTAACCATAATTATTTTTAATAATGTGTAAAAGAGAAAAAAAACCAACTCCACCACTGAATAACAAAGAGTTATCCAAGGATGATTCTGAACTGAAAAAAGGGGTTCAGAATGGGGTTACATGTCCAGATGCAGCTATCTGAAGTGGCCAGCTAGTACCTACATGTCACCTGCATGGCATGAAGCCCATGTTCACATCTGCCATCTGCAAGAATTTACTCATTCAGCCTTTTGGAGACTAGCCCATCAAGTCACATGCTTAATGCTGGGTGCTGCAAATGGTCCACAGAGCATGCAGAAAGGCAAATGTAGTTTTTGCGTTCAGTCAATGGTTTTCTGGTGGGAGGCAAGGATTGACAAACTGTGAGGAAAACATATCATGGAGTGCTTTATGACACTTCTTTCTTCCACAGTGAAGCACATTGAAGAGTCACTATGGTCTGCATGTGTTGCTCTCTGCATTCGCCTGCTACTCATGGAGTTAACTCATAGGCAACATTTCCTCATCTCCTTTGGAAGTTGGACCTGGCATACCCAAACAGGCAAAGGCCCCAGTCAGAGGCTTGACGTCCATACCACTGCTGTATCACCCTAGAATTTTACCATGATGGCTTCACTTTCCTCAACGGCTCATCTTCTTCCCCTTCTTCCATCTCAACAACCCCCCCAACTGACTTCCCAGGCCTCTTCACTGCACTGTGCCCTTTCCAGGTATGTCTCCCCTCCCTCTCTGAGGGGCCTTTTACAAGAACTTGCTATATGTCTGGCCCCACCAGTTAGAGCTGCACCTCTCATAATTTTGTATTTTTCAGCTCCCACAGTCAAATAATTAGGTGAGAATCTTGGCTTATGGTTTTAAGTAAGTTTCCTAGACCTCATGGTAGCAAAGAGAAAGTTAAAAACATGACTCAAGTGTGCCCTAAAGGCTAAGAAACCTGAAGGCAGTAAACCACACCCTATTCTTTTCTAAATCTCAGGTTTAACTTTTTAGCCAATCTCAGGCCTTTCTCAGACTTTCCTTGTGATTTGTGAACATCAGAGATTGGCAATGTTGCAATTTGACCAAGCAGGTTGGAAAACATTGTCCTTCAATCCAGCTGCTCCCTGCGATCCACTTCCCACCAGCCCCATCAGACTGAATCTCCTGAAATGCCCTTATGAGTTGCACCAGGGACTCCTAATCAATCTGGATAGTCATATAATAAGCCACTGTGCTGCTTAAGATACTGCTTCCTTTGGAAAAGTTAATGACTACATTGGTTTTCTTAGCAATCCCAGGGAGAGTGGTGTTCATGAGGCAGGCAGGCAGGGATATCTGGAGGCAGGAGAAGAGGTGTGATCAAATCCATGTGTTTTCTGTTCCCAAAGGAGTATGCATTCAGCTCTCACCAGCAAAAATCCTTCTCACGTATTTTTCGTCTGCTTAAAAACAATTATAGGCACTCTTTCAGCTTGGTAAACATGCATAACATGGAAGTGAATTTTTCCATGCAACAAGCTTTAGTTTCTTTTGTTATAATTTTGAAATATAGCAGGCCCAGAAGAAAGGTATGTGTAAGATTTGACCATCAAAGATTATTGATTTCCTGCCAAACAAACATGATATTTGACTCCAGGTGCTTACCCTATTTTTCCTCCCTATCTTATTTTGCTTTCAAATCCCACTGTCATTCTAGGCAGATGAGCCTGCCTCCATTATTTCCCCCCGAGCTCATTAAGTGCTTACATTTTAAAGTTTAATTGATTTTTCCCTCTGCTCTGTGCACACTGTCTGTTGGTCTTTTGACCACACAAGTACACTCATGACAGCCAAAATTTACAAAATACAGAGTATATGTTTTGTAAGTAAACTGAAGATGGTTGAATTCTAATGAAACAAGGCCAGCGCAACAAGCAACACTGAAATTCAGTGCTGTTAAGAACATCACTATTAGACTTAGCCCTGCTGTGACAAGAACCGCAGGGGTTATTAAATGTGTCTTCCTTCTTAATAGCTCAATTGATGGTTTCAGTAGTGATGCACAAGTTGCTGCCAGGTGTTAGATAAAAATAATTAAATACAGTACAATCACAACTGTGCTGATCAATGTGGGTTATGACAAAGAGTCTTTTAAAAGGAATAAAATATTTCCTGCTATGGGTTAGCTGATTCATAACTCTTACTTAAAATAGCAAATAACTTTTCTTTTTAATCTGTGTACTGTCTTCCTGGTCATGATCCACTAATGAAGGTCAATATTAATTAATGTATTTATTATTAATAATCAATATAAATATACCAGAAAAAAACTAAGCCCTGTTATTTCAAGGTAGGGGTTGGAGCATAAAACACCAAACACTGTGGCTTTTGTTGTAGAGGGATGAATAAATAAGTTATTGGAAAACCCGAGGGAGTTCCAGTGACATAAACTCACCACTCTAAGACCAAGTCCCAGCTGATACGAGATGATTTGAGACATCTCATCTTAAAGCACAACTAATTTCTTGGTGCCCAGGCTGAGCATCTGCATTCCACAAAATCATACACAAGTCCACATGAGAAAATCTGCAGCTCTTCTGCCTACCAATCAAATATTTAACATGTGCCATACAGGAACCATGTTAAACAATTAAAGCTTCGATTATGCTACTAACTTTGTGAAGAGTATGCTTTCTGTCACTGAAAAAATCAAAACTGTGAAGATGAGCTGCCCCCTTTCTTCTACATATGAACTGCAGTGACCTTACATCTACGCTTTGCTGGATGTAAGTGGGAATGTAAGGAAATCGCTTCATTGATGTGGGATGAGAGCTACTAAGAAGAGCTTCAGTGAAACCTACACAGAAGAATTAGAAGCTCCTCTAAATAGAGGCAGCGAGCTGTAGGAGATCTGAGCTAGGAAGGAAAGTATAAAGAAAAATTAGACTACAGTCTGCCCCAATTGCTGCTTGATCTGTGATGGTAGCAGAGCCTTTTCCTAACACATGCTTTTAAGCTAGGATTGAAACACTCAGTAAAAATATACCTGGAGCTAACAGACAATTAGCTTTTATTGCTACTGCTTTTTGTCTGTCAGTACTCCTTAGATTAACTGCTCTAGTTTTATTCCAGGATTTGAACAACTGGTGCTATTACAAGCCTCTCCTCAGAACCAGTGAAGTGGTTTGTTTTGGTAGCTAGGAGTACATTACACCCCACAGACTATCCTCTAAGTCCTGAAAAGAATAAAAACCTTTGTACTGTGCAAGATATTATATTAAGTGGAAACTAAAAATTTTATAGGCAAAATATCTCTTGCAAAACATTACTTCTGCAAGTGGCATTGTCTGACTTCACCAGGAGGTGGGCTTCCCACACAATGAGCTTCCCGCTAACTGAAATCAGTTACAAAAAAATGCACAATTGGAGCTTTTACAAGCTTTGTAGAAGCATAAACCCAGGGGTGCCATTATGTTGGTGAATTTGCAGCCTGAAATACACATTAGGATAAAAAAGCTCCTTTTTTGCTGAGCTTTTCCCCCTCTGTCAGAGCACTGCTTTCACCTGGGGAAGAAGCAGAACAGTATCTTCTTTTGGTGGGCTGCTCTCCTGCAGGGACGAAAGGGACCAAGGGGAACTGCCTCTCTAGAGAGCACTGCCAAGCTTTTCCAAGGTCCGATGGTGCAAAACATGCTTACCTTTTCTCTTTTTTAATTTATGTCTCTTATTCTTGTACTTTCAAGAGAAAGAGGAATGTGTGATCTTCTTGCTTAAGCTAAAATGCAATAGCCACTTTTACTTTCAGAAAGTGACCGGTGACTATGCTCCTTTTTCTGTTCAGATGGCTGCCTTACAGAAAAGCTGATTGGTGCCTATGTTTACATCTGGTGAAGTAGTGACACTGGCAAAATGAAGGCCAAAACTGCACGCATTCTACCCCCTGGTAAAAGTTAAGAGAGTATTAACTTTTAACTTGGCTTTGAGTTTAGCTCCACACCTACAGCCCTGTGGTTATTGCATTAAAAATAAATTTGCATTATCTATTTTAACACTGAGCCAAGGTGCTGTGTTTCTGTAAAACTCACACCTCACAAGTATTAAGCTATGCAATTATTTATAAACCTGTCAGTCTCTTAAAACAATAGAAATACAGTAGATACAATTAAAGCCATGCATTTAAGTTAAAAAGTAAATAACGAAATGAGATGTCATCCTGTCATGAAAACCGAGTGCCAGATTAATAAAATTTTCCAAATACTTCAAAATATTTATCATACACCCTCACTGAGCATTTCTGTGACATGCTTGAATAAGACTTTTATTTTTATTTTTAAACTGAGCTTTAGCAAATTCTTACTTTCCCAGAAGAATAATAATGCTGGACTGGAGCAGTGGTCCAGCAGGTGAAATTTGTAACAACCACAGCTGCATGCTGAACTTGCCCTTCATCTTTAATATTCTTGTGATTAACAAATGACTATACATTTTAAAAAGCGAACTTCTCACCCCTTGGTCGTCAGCAGGATATTCTCTTCCATTTGCTTCACCAGCACTAAAATTTCACCCACAACTGAGACTGGGAGTTTTTCCCAGTTTGTTGAATTTGTTCATCCTAGGGTTTTGGGGGTTTTCCTTGAGATTAAGGTCTTTCTTTTTACTTTGACTTCCACTTAAAATGGCAATAGCAGCTTGATTTTCCTCCCTCCTGATTATCTGAGATTATTGGTTTTCCAATTAGTCTTTCTGTGTGTCTTGCCTTGCATTACCTAGTAACATTTTTCAGCTTTCATTGTACCATGCTTTAGCTCACTTTCACCCTTCCTGAGTTGCTCAGTCATCTCTCATTCAAGCTAGCCTGGACCACTTTGTCTACTGTCTATTATTCATCTCAGTGTTCAGCTGCTTTTCAAGAAAAATATGCATGCAAACTCATGTGTATTCAGAAAGGGAGCTCAAGGCACTTCAGTATTAACCTTTGCCTATGCTAAAAAATAACTAATCCCACTTTAGCAAGATTTTGTGTCTTTCACTTGTGATGGCACAGCACTTCAGCTCTCATTCCATGACTGCCTATTCTCCTCAGCCATTCCCCTCATGAGGAATGAAGCAATTTCTGAAAAGAAATTTCAATTAAAATGTCATCCCATTCTTCACTAAATTTTTGTTAACTTTTTCATGGATCTTGTATAGAGACAATATGATTTATCAAATGAAATGCAATTTGGCTTTTTATATCTGAGTGTTATTTCAGTATCTCCAGGCATTAGCACTCTGATGAAATATCCTTTATTTTTCTTCTTTAGAAAGGATAGGTTTCAGAAAAATATATTCTCCAATAACCTATGTGAGGTTAAGACAAATTATTCATCATTCTGCAATATTCACTCTCCTTAAATATAGGTCAGCAAATTTACAGATTTTTGTGCAGGTTTTCTGATTTCACTGTATTGAAGACAGTTTTAGTTGTGTTTTGTATCTCTATCTTTGTTTCACATATTTTACACATCTCTGAATTTTCATCTTTTTGTCCTCTTTTATTTCATTCAGCTGAGTAGAATTACCATTTAAGAACTCCTGTTTGCTTAGGAAAAACCACTTAAGCCTTGCCATTGAATCTAGGATGTTTTCTCACACCATTTTTACAGCACTGTCATTAATATGACATATACAAAGCCTCCAGAAATGAATTGGTGACTTCAGCCTTTCTTTCATATGGATAGCACTCGGCTTCCACTAATGAAGCTATCATTCAATAAAAGGGGCATGCTTGAACAAAGCTTCTAATATTCATCAGGCAGGTGTAGCACAGTTTTGAAACACAGGCTCTGATTGACATCCAACAGTGGCAAGGCTTCAAGATACAGAAATTCAGTTAAGGTTTAATTTGCAAAAAGTATCTTCTCTTTTTCCAGAATCTCTGATAAAGCAGATGGTTGCAAGATGGAGCACTTGCAAAGCAATTGTAAACAGCAATATTATTCCATATCAGATTAGTTTGTCTGGGGACCCTCCCATGGTGGTTTAACAGACCGTTTTCCACCAACACAGAGTGAGGAAAAGTAACATCAAAAAAACTACAGATTGAGTTAAAGAGCTTTACTGAGAAAAAATGAGATAATGCACAGTTACCTTAGCCTACTTGCAGAAAAAGCATAGCAAAATGAAGAAACAGCAGAAGAAGCCAGCAAACTAACCCCCCACCTCCCTATCTCACAGACAACACATCAGGAAAAGAAAAGGAAATAAAAGAGCACACCCCTGTATTGGGTTTGGCTGAGATGGAGTTAATTCTCCTCAGAGCATCTTTCTAGTACTGTGTTTGGAGTGCTGCAGATGGGTGTTGATAACACACCACTGTTCTGGCTACTGCTGAGCAAGCACCCAGGCTGTGTCTTACATTTCCCCACCCCAAGAATATGCTGAGGGATGGGCAAGATCTTGGGAGGGGACGCAGCTGGGCCAGCTGACCCAAACAGGCCAAAGGGGTATCCCATGCCATATAATGTCAGCTCAGATGTAAGAACTAAGTGAAAGTAGTAAGTGTGGGGATATTCATCCATGACATCTGTCCTCCAGAGAAATCACTATGCATGTTAGAACCCTGATTCCTGGGAGTGACTGACCACTGTGTGTTGATGGGAAGCAGAGAATAAAATCTCTCTTTGCTTTTGCTTCTGCACACAGCCTTTTGTTTGCGCTTGGCATTATTAAATTGCTTCTGCCTTATCACCAGCCTTTTGTTATATTTTCCCCTCTCCCCTGTCCATCTAAGAAGGGGAGTGATAGAGCAGCTTTGGTGGGCATTTGGGCCCCAGCTAAGGCCACCAAACCACCACAACCCCAAATGCAGAAACCAAAACCAGCAACTGGAACAGGAAGCCGCTTATGTTCCAATCTGAACTTCAAGCTCCATAATACTTTGTTCCAGCTAGCAGTTTCAGTTTTTGAAGCTGTCATGAGAGCACTATGGTATTGAATATCAGCAGCAAACTCGACTCAACCCATGACATTCTCCACCCCTTATTCCATACCATCTACATCATATCCAGCTGCAATCAACATCAAAGAACACACATCATACCTCATTCACTGTCCATTCTCACTCCAAATGAGATTGCTTCGCAGTACACAGAACACTTTTCACTGCAGATGCTCTGGGGCTCCACCCTGTTCCAATACACTCTGAATTAGTCCATGACCATTCCAAGTGGTAGGGCTGTGTTTCCACCCCTTCGGCAGTCAACTCTAGTGACTCCTTCCATCCCCCCATGGCTTTGTATTTCAGTGCTCTACTTCCAACATATCCAGGTGTGGGGATCTCCTTGTTACACCAGAAACACAGATTGGTTCCACCCCTCACAGTTTGATGGCATGAGTGCACTGTGCAGCTGTGTCTACTAAAGCTTCACACTCTTTTGGGTTCAACTTGCCAAGCCATCACTTTCATTTAATCCAATAAATCCAGCTGTCCCTCTCCTCTATCTGGTTGGAAACAGAGCCCCTCTAATTCTGACTGGACTTGTGAAGATGCTTTGGGACTCCCTTCAGGAGGATCAGAAGCAGTATCAGCTTGTCTCTCTTTTTTGGTGACTTTCCATTGGAAACTGGGGCAGCAGTCTTTGGGGGAGTATTTCCTTGTAATTCACATACTTGTGCATCTTGAACTGAAGTGGGTTTTTTGTCCCACTTCTTTACGTCCTCCCCATGGTCACATAAGTAAAACCACAGGGTACACTGTGGTGTATACCTCCCAGATTCTCTTTCTCAGATAGGGGAGCACCTGCTCCTCATGGCTGAAACAGGTGGAGAATAGAACATGTGTGGATAACAACTTTCTATTGCAGCTGGTAAACAGCCTGCCAGATGTAATGCCCTGCTAGACTTACTGTTTACGAAGAGGGTAGGGCTGGAATGAGGGAGAGGGTGGAACATGTGGTGGTCAGTGCTGGGGCACAGGGATCATGATATGATGGAATTTTCACTATGTGGTAAAGTCAGGAGGGCTGTCAGCAAAACCTCTGCCTTGGACTTCCGAAGGGCTGACATTGATCTAGTCAGGATGATGGTTTGGAGAGTTGCTTGGGAAGCAGCCTTCAAAAACAAAGGGGCCCAGGAAGGCTGGGCTTACTTTAAGGATGAAGTTAGGAAGGCGCAGGAGCAGGCTGTCCCTGTGTGCTGAAAAATGAGCTGACAGGGAAGAAAACCAGCCTGGTTGAGCAGGGAGCTTTTGCAAGAACTCAGGAAAAAAAAGAGTGCATCGGCTTTGGAAAAAGGGGCAGGTGAACCAGGAAGCATTTAAGGATATTGTAAGGTATGTAGAAAGAGAATTAGAGATGTAAAAGCTCAGTTTGATCTTAATCTGGCAAATTCTGTTGAGGATAGTAAAAAGTGTTTTTATAAATACATTAATAACAAAAGGAGGGCCAGGGGAAATCTTCATTCCTTATTGGACAAAGCAGGGAACAGAGTAACGGAAGACAAGGGGAAGGATGGGGTATTTAACAGCTTCTTTGACTCAGTCTTTAACAAAAAGTTTGGATATCTTTAGGGCAGCTGGGCTCCTGAGTTGGTAAACAGGGATGGGGAGCAGAATATCCCTCCTGTAATCCAAGAGGAAGTAGTTAGTGACCTGCTGTGCCACTTAGATCCTAACAAGCCCATGCGTCCAGACGGGATTCATCCTAGGGTGCTTAGGGAACTGGCATAGGACCTGGCTAAGCCACTCTCCATCATTTATTACTGGTTCTAGCTAACTGGGGAGGTCCTAGATGACTGGAGACTGGCCAATGTGACACCCACCCACAAGAAGGGCCAAAAGGGGGATCTGGGGAACTATATGCCTGTCAGCCTGACCTCAGTGCCTGGCAAGGTTATGGAGCAGGTCATCCTGAGTGCCATCAAGTGGCATGTACAAGACAACCAGGGGATCAAGCCCAGACAACATGGGTTTAGGAAAGGAAGGTCCTGCCTAACCAATCATTCTACGACTGGATGACCTGCCTGGTAGACAAGGGGAGGGATGTGGGTGCAGTCTACCTAGACTTCAGCAAAGCCTTTGACAGAGTCTCACAGCATCCTCCTGGAAAAGCTGGCAGTCTGTGGCTTGGACAGATGAACCCTTCACTGGGTTAAAAACTGGCTGCATGACCAGGCACAGAGAGTGGTTGTGAACGGTGCCCCATCCAGTTGGTGTCTGGTGACCAGTGGTGCCCCCCAGGGATCAGTACTGAGCCCAGTTCTATTCAACATCTTTACTGATGACTTGGATGAGGGAATCGAGTCTACTGTTAGTGAATTCAGGGACGACACCGAGTTGGAGGAGAGTGTTGATCTGCTGGAAGGTAGGAAGACACTTCAGAGAGACCTGAACAGGCTGGGTCGATGGGCTGAGGCAATGATATGAGGTTTAACAAGTCCAAGTGCAGGGTCCTACCCTTGGGCCACAATAACCCTGTGCAGCGCTGCAGACTGGGGGATGAGTGCCTGCAGAGCAGCCTGGCTGAGAGGGACTGGGAGTGCTGGTTGCCAGCCGGCTGAACGTGAGCCAGCAGTGTGCCCAGGTGGCATGGAAGGCCAACGGCATCTTGGCCTGTATCAGGAATAGTATGGCCAGCAGGACTAGGGAGGTAATTCTGCCCCTATACATGGCACTGGAGAGGCCTCACCTCAAGTACTGTGTGCAGTTCTGGGCCCCTCACTTCAAGAAAGATTTTGAAGTGCTGGAGTGGGCCAGAGGAGAGCGATGAGACTGGTGAAGGGGCTGGAGGGAAAGTCATATGAGGAAAGGCTGAGGGAGCTGGGGTTGTTTAGCCTGGAGAAGAGGAGACTCAGTGGGGATCTTATCACCTGAAGGGAAGTTGTTGTAAGGTGGGGGTCGGGCTCTTCTCCCAGGCAACTTGTGACAAGACAAGAGGGCATGGCCTGAAGCTGCACCAGGGGAGTTTTAGGTTGGTTGTTAGGAAGCACTGCCTCATGGAAAGGGCAATTAGACACTGGAATGGACTGCCCAGGGAGGTAGTAGAGTCGCCATCCCTGGAGGTACTTAAGGAAAGACTGGATGTGGCACTTAGTGACATGGTCCAGTCAGCGTGGTGGTGTTAGGCCATAGGATGGACCTCTGATGATCTCAGAGGTCTATTCCAGCCTCAATAATTCTGTGATTCTGGGTGAAATCCCAAAACACTGGAGGCAATCACTGTCCTACGAATTTATCCATACGCTCCCACACACTCTGCCATTTATAATTATCCAGCATCAGGATAGATCTCTCACTGGTGTCCTTGGAAGAATATTGTACTGCTCTGGACAAAACCAGAGCAAGTTGGCCCACCAGTAAACAGCACAGTAACAGCACAGCTCTAACCCATTCCCCTGAGGCGACACACATCACCCCAAGAAATACGTACAGGACGCTAGCACATCAGCCACCCCCAAAAAGCAAATGCATCAACACAGCAAACACACCACAGGGGGAAAAAAAGCTTATATAAAACTCTATTAACAAGCAAGCCTCAAGCATCAATTGAATCCTCTCGTTATCTTGCTTCTCATTATCTCAACTCTTTTGTCTCCTGCCAAAATCGACTGTCTTAGTTAAGACAGCTGCTTTCGAGCTGCACTTTGGGGCAACAAATTTATGGACTGTGGTGGTTTAACACAGCCCATTTTCCCCCAACACAGAAGTGAGGGAAAGTGACACAAAAGGAAAACCACTGGGTTGAGATAAAGAGCTTTATGGAGAAAAAAATGAGATACAATACAATGCACGATTACCTTAGCTTATTTTCAGGAAAAGCACAGCAAAATGCAGAAGCAGCAGCAGAAGCCAGAGACCTACTGCCGCCCCTCCCCATCCCACAGCCAATCCAGTAGAAAAAAACGAACACGCAAAAAAAAAAAAAAAACCCCAAAAAAACACACAACCAAAAAAACCCACGCTGGAAACCAAAACCAGCAACCGAAACAGGAAGCTTCTCACGTTCTAATCTGAACTTCAAGCCCCATAATACTTTCCTCCAGCCAGCACTTTTGTTTTGAAGCTGGTATGACAGCACCATGGTATTGAATATCAGCAGCAGATTTAACTCAACCTCCTCATCACCTCCCTAGCTTTCTTCTTTGATTTTATGTTAGTTGCTATGCCAAAAAAATGTATGAAATTAAAATTAAAATAATAAAGAAAAAAACAACAAGAGTAAAAATAAAACAGATCTGATTTTTAGGGGGTTTGCTATTAAAATAACCAAATTTAACATTTTTTGTTATTAGATTAAATATTTAGTTCAGCAACAATCTCTAAACTAAGTTCTGAGTCATTTCATCCCAGATGTCAGTTTTCCACAAATTTCACAAGCCAGTAGATTTCTTGGCAATTAAACAAACTGCTAATTCTTCAAGAAATTCTAGAGCAAGTCAAAGTAAAATATCTCAAGAAGCTGCTTCAATGTTTCACATTATGTAATTCAAGTCATTCATCTAAAGTCCTTTTCTCTAATAAATAACTTGGTTAATTAGGGCTCTACCATGAGTCAACACAAAGTGCTGTCATTCTTCAGTACTGAAACTGTAGCTTCCTGCTGGTATTGCAATTAATAGATTAGATAATAATCTTATGTGCAATTTAGTTATTTCAAATACATGAACAAAGAATAAGCACAACAATAAGATGTTAATCTTCATCGTTATTATTACCAGTTTTGATGGCCTCCTCCCCCTTCTTCTTTGAGCTACTTGTAAGCCCATTTACCTATACATCAAACCACAGTATGATCTAGACTTATACTCCAAGTCTGTCTCCACAGTGATCATAATTAGTAATAGCATTTTCCTTGAAAAAACACCTAAATATAAACATTGGGCATCCTGCTACAGAGAATCACAGAAAATGTAGTATGTCACACAGGTTTCTTTGCCCTGCTGTCCCTGATAGGCTTCCTGGTTTGTCATCCATCTGGGAGTAGTAAACTTAAATTTAATCCAAAGTAGAGAATCTTAATTCTACCAAAAATTTAGGCAATTTAGAAATTGGAAAGATGAGATTTGGTATCAGAAGCCACCTGGCAATGACCAGTATTATAAGGTTGCCTTACATTTGTTATTTTAAAAGTAAAATTCCCATCAGATGTGAGGTTAAACAACTGCAAATAGGAGGTGAGGATAAAGAAGAAATAAAAGTCTTTTCCTTGTTTCTTTTTAGTGTGTTTGCATTGTACATGTCTAAGTCATTGTCTTTAAGGTCAAATAGTCCCAGGTATACAAGTTGCTGAGCAACAGTGATGCTACCAAGGAGAACAAGTTGCCCTGTCTACATTTAGTGAATATTCTCTCCAGATTCTAATGGGTTTATATAAAATTGTATCTATAAATTAAAAGGTTTAGGTTAACTTTTCACTAATATTACAAGCATGGGTTGTCCATCACTTCACTGCTTCCATATGCAACTGCTTTATGGAAAATTAAGGTAAAATAGGAATGCTCTACAGCAATAGAAAACACACAAGCACTTATGTCCAGTCCAGGCTCATTTTGCACAGTGGTGGGTACCAATGAGCCATATCACAAGGGCAATGTGGAGCCCTATGTGCTGTTTTGCTTTCACTCCCATTCTATTTGGGTAGTCTTGGCTCATGGGGCACCCAAGAGGCTGCCATGTTGTGAGAGCTGGTGCCCTCAGCAATGTGGGAGTTGCACCGTGCTGTCAGCACCAGAGGGCACTCTGGGATTAGCATATTGCTGCACTGCTCCTTTGTTCCTGAGGTGATGGTGGCACTGTTGTCCACTCAGCACGTATTTCCTACCAGGAGACTCTTGGCATCATGAAAGCAACGTACTCTCTTCTCAGCACCATAAAGGAAGGGTTTATGCTGCTGGTGAGGACCTGATCAGGCAGTATTACAGCTTTGTCAGCATAGATAAATAATAGTTACCTTAGGCATTGAAATAGTGAACTTGGGAAGAAATGATGTGGTTCTTCTCAAATGAACGATCAGTCTAGCATTCCCCAGTCACCATGATGGGTTTCTTTATAAGGTAATAGGTATTACTTTGGCTTCACCTCCAAAAGCCCACTCTTAAAGCACACATCTTGCAGAAAATGCCATGCCTTTGTGAATGAACATCCCTGTCTCCTCCAAAGAAGGACAAGAACAGCAGATTTCCAGAGGTTTGTTTTTCCTTGGGTGCTAATGAGAAAACAGCTTAAGAAGTATAAAGCTAATTGGCTAAAGCATGAAGGAGATGAGATGCTACTTTACTAGGTTGTCACTTTCCAGAACTCATAAGAAAACCCTCATTGAGGTTCGAAGGCCACCCACAGCTAGAACACAAGAGGAGACTATTCCCTGTGAGCTCCACTGCCCTATTTGTGATGGAAGACTTAAACTGACCTTAAACCATGTCCAGCTGTGCTTTAGGAAGTCTAGCCTTAAACAGTCTCAGTAATGTTGATTCTAAAATATTCCCTTCATGACTAATTCATTTTTTCCCCTGATATTTAACCTAATTTGCTTCAGGGTAAGCCCTTTAGCTTTTGGCCCATTGACAAACGAAAATGACTAGTCCCTGTACTCATTTTCATTCCCTCTGTGGAACTATGAATACTTATTATCTCTTCTGTCTCTGTTTCTTCAATAACTTCTGGAGCATAAACA
Organism: Indicator indicator; assembly: GCF_027791375.1. NCBI lineage: Eukaryota > Metazoa > Chordata > Aves > Piciformes > Indicatoridae > Indicator > Indicator indicator. Next base: position 39,008,858 of record NC_072011.1, read on the forward strand.
CATCTGCTACTTTTCTCCTTACTAGTTAGGGGATAAGCAGATTCCAGGTGTTCAGAGACCACAAAACAGATACTATCAGTGAAGTTTAGGAAAATGCCACATTCCCCATACATCTATCTGGACCAAAGTCTTTTGTGCCTAAATACCTTTAATTATCATCTATAGGCTCTTACTGAAATAGTTATCTCTGGGATGTTTTCCTCCTTGTTATCAGGTATCTTCTCCATTGAGACTACTAGCTTAACAGCTATTACATGCTTCACCAATATTTTAAGTAATGTATACTATATACCTCATGCTTAATATGACCCTTTCAAATGCTAGGAGGTTTAAGCCTGATCCTGAACTGCAATACTGCACAGATTTTGATTTTGATTTTGATTTTTTCAACCTCCTGGGCAGCAATCACTAATGAAATGTTACCACAGTGAAATGGATGGCATATCGGCAGGTAAACAGGCTGGCAGGATTCTCTGCCAGCTTTCCAATTAAATATTAGTGCCAATAGCACAAGATACAATTAGCATTATTCTAATAATGTTGTCACCTTTTGCTTTTTCTTTTTTCCAATCAGGAATTAGAAATTGGAAATACAGTGGTGTCAGTTTGCATGAGAAGAGTGCTGGACCGACAAGAGTTTCACTGTAAGCATCTTGCTAGTGCAAACAATAGGAGCAACTCACCATAAAATTAAGGGAACAAAAAGTATCCCCTCAACAGTGTGGAACACAGTGTTGTTCTTTATTATATTACTTAAAAGGGGCAGGTTAACTCAGTCATAAATTAATAATTCAGAAGGTGTAAGAAGGCACAGCCAATTAGGTGCAGTCATTTGCATTTTTATGCTGCTTCATTAGTTTTCTAAGGTTCCTCTCTTCTATCATAGCAATGCAAATGCCATCTTCCAAAAGGTGAATAGCCAACCTGTTTTTTGTTTGCATGGTAATGAGGCCTCTTCAATTATTGAAAAACCAAACAATTTAATAAGTTTCAAGACAAAGCTTTGTTACTACAGTACCTTTTTTATGTTGGTTGTCACAAAACATGCTTTTTGGATGTAATTTATTTTAATGTGAAGCAGAGAATTTATCAGTGGCTGATTTTCTGAGGTTCCTAAAATCATATCTAATTTTAACCATGTTAGTGATCCCTTGAAGGGAAGTATTAAAATCCTTTCTAAACTTAGAGGATGACAAACAACTGCATGTGCGATAGCTTTGTTTGAAATGCAGGATCTCTTCAACCTTGTGCAGGATGCAGGAATAAAGTAAGAAGTGTTTAATGTATTCATTTGACAGTTAGGAGAACTTCCTTTTCTTACCAAGGAGGGCAGGGATTCTTCCTCATGCCCTAGATATCTGCTGGCACCTGCACCCTCAAAGCTTCCTGCTTTTTTTCCTTAGGGATCTCCCTTTCGGTCATTACCTATCTAAGGGCACACTCTTTAAAAGTTGATGCCTTGAGATTTTGATAAATACTCCTGAGGCCAGAAAGGTTAAAGCTAAAAGCGTTCCTGAAGGCATGACTAATGCCTTGGTCACCAGAGTGCTTCAGGTCAGCTGTACTTGCTTTGTCTCTCTCTTCCCATGCGAGGCACCAGCAAATCCCACAAGCTTCTCAGAGAGCTGCTCCTAACCTGTATCTGGCCTGACACTTACTTATTTTTCCATTTTTACTGTGGTATTTTCCTTTCCAAATGCTTTCCATGTCAGGTGATTTAATTTTATTTTTATAATGATTTTATTTTTAATGCTGGCCCTCATTCCAGGTGTAGATAGTACATACACATGCTCAAGCACACATATAAGCAAAGCAATGCTGAGGCTGAACCTTTATATAAATGTCTCTGAGGCAGAATGTAAACCAAAAGAACTCTACAGATATTTCAGAGGACTGGTGGGGATTAATCTCATAAAAAGGGAAAAGCAATTAAAACCTAGAGAATTAAGGAAAGATAAGCTGTATTTTCTAAGGCAGCTTCTGAAGGGACCTGGCTCATCAGGTTGCTGTGAATGTTACTTGATGGCTGAAGAAGCAACAGGAAATCTGCCATTTTCTATTTACATCTGTAGGATGCTAGCCTTTTGGGATGTTTGGTTTTTCTACAGGCAACCTGGAGTGCTGCCCATTCCTAAAAGCTACAATATCCCTAACCCAGCTCACCAAAATCCCCTCCATGCTGTTCCCTAATAACTTCAGGTTTGTTGTTCTTTTTTTTCACTAGCAGAGCTGGAGTTCACAAACTGTACAGATCATCTTGGAGTTTTTGTCAACAAGAAGGCATGGTTTCTGTCGTTTCATGCTAGTTCAGATAGTATGCTTGTAATAGAACAAATGACCAAATATAAGAGCAGCAGTGTTTTAAAAGGCTTTTCTTCCTTTTTTGTTAACTTCTTGACAGAGGCTGTGTGTAAAGGCCAGGCTCTGAGTCGCTCCACACAGGAAGGGGAGGGTGGCAGAGAAATGAAAAGCTGAATCACCTATAAGAGCTATAAGCTGAATCACCTATAAGAGCTATAACTCAACAGCAAGCAACATTATACTAGCAGGTATAATGAGGTAAAGCAGGTGCCAGCTCATCCAGTTGCAGTGAGAAAGGATAAACAAAATTATTTGAATTAATATGTACTCTTAAGTAGAATTGGCTAAAAATTTAATTTAAAAAAAAACTTTGAAAAAAAATAAAGATATCTGGAAGCATAAAAGAGAGTATTTTCTAAAATCACAGCAGTGGCAGGAGTCACTATCTATACGCTTCCTCCAGCACCACCATTACTTCCTCCCCTTGTCCCCAAGTCCAGCTCTAACACATCTCCTGCATGATCTCATGCAAGGGAGACAAGGATAGCCCACAGGCATGCTAGGTAATCATTTGTACTCCCAGATGACAGACACTCCTGACTTCTAGAGTTAATCTTTAGAGTTGTAGTGCATTACTTTTTCCCCTTTGTAAACAGGCAGAAACAAGGATCTCATCTCTTTGAAGATGAAGGACCAATTTTTGTAATCTGAGTGAAGTTCTGGGTTTTATGCCCTTAAGAAAAATCAATCTTTTGTTACACAGTGAACAATTTGAGTATCTTATATCATATACACCTGATACATTATAATAGGCTTATAAATTATTTGCAAAGCACAGTTTTAAAGAATGTCATTAAGCCCTTGTTGCAGATCATCTCAATATGCCCATTTCACATTTCTGACTAAAAGATATTAAGAAGGGATCTGTTGATTATTTAATGTGACTCTTCATCACACATCTACAGGACTCCCCTACATTAATTTCTGTATCAAAACCAATAGTGCAGCTAAACCAGACTGGAGCCAAATAGTTTGAAATTCAGTCCCTTGCTTTCAGCATATTTTCCAGTCCTTTAAGCTTATCTATACTTCCTATCAAACTCGTCAAATTTTTATATATATATATATATATATATATATATGCACAGAAAAACTTTAAATCTTTAAACAGGGTATCATGAGCAATGGCAAAACACTGTGTCAGCAGGCTGGTGGATCCCAGCACAGGCATATGGAGGGAGCTGTGCAGTGCCCCACTTTCTCCTTTATCAGATGCACAAATGCCCAAGTCAGGTCTGATCAAGGAGCTATGGGCTTTGTAGCACCTACCCTTTTCCTTCACAGTAAATCTTCACCCAAGAAATGCATGCTTCCTGCTTTTATTCATATTCTCCTTCTTATAGCACTTTGGCCATGGCATACCGTAAGAGCTCCATGAATATCTGATTATCCATTATAAAACCAAATCCTTCTCAGTCTCTATTTCCTCATTTGAGGTCTCTTCCATCCTACAGGTGTGGCTTACACTGTTCCTCACTTTTTGGACTTTCAAAAAAACACCTTGTATCATTCTGTAAAAAATTCAGATGACTCTCTACCACTCACCAGCCTTATTTATCATTTAATTCTCCACCAGTTTTAGTGGTATATGAAAAACTAATTTGACAAAATGTCATGTTTTCTCATCTCATTGATAAAGATAATGAAAAGGGGCAAACCTCACAAGGAAAAATCCCTCACCATGATGATTTCTTATTTACATCCAAAAGATCTGTTCATTTCTAATTAAATTCATAGATGTTAGGGGTATTTTCCATTGCTTTATTTCCTTAACAAAACTTCTTCTGGTGTGAATGCATGCCTTTTTCTATTTAATTTAAAACTATCAGATGCAAGTCAATTAGACACACAGATTTTAAAACTTCTAACTTTAATAATGTGCTATGTAACTGGCTAAAACTAAAAGGACTACATCATCATATCACATGACTCTACCACCTGGCTTTCCCCAAATGCAGTCTTCTAGTGTTTGAGATTCTGCTTTTCATGAATCGTCAGTTCTGTTATCATCATACAGTGACAGAACAACAATATCAGGATGCCCAGTACAACTGAGTTATTAACTTTTCATTCTTAAATCTGTTAACCATAGATTTTTGTCTTTAATATTTTGCTTCTAACTCCAAGATCATTGTTATCATGACAGTTCCAGCTTTTCTTTTTTTCTTTCATGTTTCACTATGATTTATAGATACATTTAATTTTCCTTTGGCCCATACTGTTCTTTCATTAAGTCACTGTGACAATGTCATTCTGAATTATGTAATTTGGACATCTAGTAAAATGCTATTCAACAAAGGACAATTATCTTCCTAATTTTTCTGTTTACATTTTCTACAGTTGATTGTCTCAAAATTATTTTCAGTTTCATTAAATTGTCCTTTTCAAGTCCCCAAGAATATGTATTCTTGGAAGAACTTACAATAAAAAACTAATCAGGATAAAATCAGTTCCATCTATATTTTCAGTTCTGTAATTAACTCTGCAATTTGTAAGGTCCAGGATAGAATTCTCTCTCATTAGACACAATTTTTGTCTACATAGGAAATTACACATAATTTGAAAAATTCAAATGATGTCTTGAAATCAGCAGCCTGTGTTACACATTTTTCAAACTGATATCAACTCATAAAAATATTTATTTTTGCTAAACACTGCAGCTCAATGGCTGTGCAGCCATTTGCCTTATTCTCTAGTGTGTCTGGACATTTCTGGCAGATCAAAGCTACAGTCTGTCTTGTGCTTCATCATTGTGACTTTGATACTACAGAATCTTTCCCTTTTTTTATCCATGGTCAGTAACTTGTAACTGAGTGTGGTCATTTTAAAACACAGCATCCTTTGTACTGCTGCACTTTTCATTCAATTTTTTCAGCATAGATTGTTACAGCCAATAATTTTAACAAGCATGGGAATCTCCCTGTTTGTTTTCAGAAGACCTAGCCTTATGTTTATCAATGAGAAATTTGTACTCTACATATTGCACATTACCAATGTAATGCTGTACATATTAGAATAGAATAAGCTATATATTAGAATAAAATAAGCTATTATTAAGCTATGTAATTAAATATCTTTATATTTAACTATTATGGTTATATTGGCCACAGACAAGGTCAGATAACTTAACTGAAATCAGTGTGAAATGCCAGAAAAAGCAGATTTTATCCTATATTTATTCTTCTACACCTCATTATCTTACAATCATTCTCCTGCTTATAATGAGTATGAAGTATGACTGAATCTAGACAAAAGTGTTAGGGGCTTCTATTAGCATTTCTTGGTACAGCTGTCATTATTTTTTTAAGTTGCTATGGAGACTTACTAGTTTGAGGCATCAGTGTTTTGAAAATATTCCATAGAAATAGTGCTTTGGCTCCAGTGAACACCCCAAGACAGACATGAATGTCCTCCAGGATAATTTATCTCCAGTTGAACATACTAAAATATCTACACAATTGTCTAGAATATGGTAGGAAGCAATCAGACTTACTAAGGGACTGAACTAATGACCTACTTCCTATAAAATTATTGCTAGGTAGAGTGAGATCGAAATTAGGATTTCAGGAAAAAAATAGGCAAAAATACATAGCTGGGGAAAAATAGGAAATGCAGAATAATTCTGTTAAAATAACATTGTTGTGACTTCCCAATAATTTAGATTTTTAAGCCTCAAAACCAGACCACCCCGGTAAATCTCAGACTTCTCGGAAGTATTCGTTTCTGTCAGGTTTCTTCTCTTTCCCTTTATGCTTAAACAGAAATAACTATTTCTTTTTCCTTTTTAGATAATTGTCACTTTGTGGAATTGTGGAAGGAATACATTCTAAGAATTGCGTAGCCCAGCAGCAATAGTGTCAAATGACAAAAATCATAGACCACATTTATATGAACAAAGCATGTAGCTATTGTGGGTGAATGAAAATCCCACAGTGCAGCCATGTAAACTATTCTGCTCTGAATTTAAAATACTGAGGGCCTGATATTCCTTCCACCTGCTGTGCAGAGATATAAACAGCCAGGACTAGCTGGTTTACACCAACAGAAGCAGAGTGCAGGAACTTCCTCTAGGCTGAGAATGAGGTGGATCTCACTTTCCAAAAGTGTTGGAGGGGGGGGGGGGGGTGGAAATGCAATGAAAAGTTTTCTTCCTGTGGTTTACTTTCACTGATGCTTCTGTTTTTTATTCCAACCTCCATCCCTGTCTCATTCTCTTTTTACACATTATCTTCAGTGACATATTATTAGAAGACCTAATATTGGCCAAAATTTGCAGGACAAATAACCACTTAATAAAACCTCCCAGAGACAAAATCAAAGTGAAAACCAAAAGGAAAGTTAATCACAGAAATTTTTGCCAGTTCAGTGACACTTCAGACCCTTCATGTCAGTGATTCAAGGATCGGAATCATTATATGAAAAGACCACAGAATATTTACTACTGATGAGGAAGAGAGGACAAGATTCTCTTTTAATCATTCAACTCCCTATTTCCACTCTTCGTCAGCAGGAGCTGAGCAGGTGCCCTCACAGCCACCTGTAGCCCTCCAGTGGGGCTCTGAAGGAACAAAAGCTGTACCATTTCCTCATTTCTCATCATCATCATTAACCTCCACGTCTGGCTTGCTTTCCTGCAGCTCTTGCACAACGTGTGGATTACTGCTGGATATTTTTTATTACTGTAGCATTTTTTCGTAGTTTACTGAAGCTTATTGGTAAAGAAAAATTATAATAATAAAACCCCCAACACTTTCCAATTTTTATTTAGCAATTTTATTTCAGTATTTGGAAGAAGCGCCAATTCTCCAATTTTGTTGATGCTCCCTGCTTTTTATTCTCCTAATATTTCACACAGTGAGATAATTTGGTTTGCATTGGTGATATATACTCCATTAACATACCTCTTTGTAAGCACAGAGTATGCGATGTTCATCTACAGACTTTTTTTCCATAAGAATTAGTGCACAGAGAGTATAACTTCAAGTTTTCACCTCACCATCAGCCCTTTGTGCTGAACAAAATAAAACCAACCTGTTCTCCCTACTGTGACAGTTTAGGCTGGGTGCCTCCTGTTACTGCCATGTAAGTTACACCTCTGGTGTTCCGAGTGTCCAACCCAGTAAGGTGGACACAGGACATGGTGTATTTCTACCCATAGAACCTGCCCCTACAAATCCATCTGCAAAGTCATTCTCTCTCTCTTTCTTCCCTCTCTGCTCCCGTGGGAGATGCTCTCTTATCGGGTAACGGTGGGGGGGGTATCTCAAGGCCTCTTAGACCTGTCTAGGCCTAATGCCAGGAGGAGAATGGGGGGGGGGCAACAGTCTCAGACCTGGCCAGCCTGAGACTAGCCTAGCAGTGGGGCAGGGAAGAAAGAGCCCTGAGGTTTGGGTAGACCCTCAGGTGGGGAGAAGGGAAGAGTTGGGAAGCCTTTGGGTGTTATGTATGGGACTCTGTACACTGTGGGATACTCTTGGCACTATGTTTGTAGTTTTTTGTAGTTTCACCAACTGTTTTTCCATTTAAAAGTTTCCATCACAACTTTCCATCACTCTCCAATCCATTTGTGTGACTATCATTCTTTTGTCCCTCTCGGGGCAAGAGAGGATCTGTCTGGCCTCAAACCAGCACACCTACATGCTAAAGATACTGGTTTATGGGAAAGCCTACACTGGGTTTCAATCCTCTGAGTGGGTTTTACACTAGTCACTAAGAAACTGAGCAGTGAAACTGGTGCTATGGACACAGATGTTTTAAGTTAATTAAATTTTGTAACAAGGAAATAGAATAGTACTTGCATTTATAACTATGGGAAAGTCTTATCAGCGTATGACCTATGGCTTTATTTATTTCAAAACCAAGCTTACCTGGAATACCTCTTTTGCAATTCAAGAAAGTGAAGATGCAAGACAGCAGCAGCTGGTGTAAATGGGAGTTGTGCAGAATACGTAGACTATGAACACAATATTTTCCCTAATACAGAGTATGTTTGCAACACGGAACATATAACCAAATGAATGGTTAATGAATGGTTAGGGCTACAAGGATAACAAAGGGACTGGAACACCTGTCTGATGAGGAAAGGCTGAGAAACCGGGGGCTGTTTAGTATGCAAAATAGAAGACTGAGAGAAGATCTTATTAATGTTTACAAATACCTGAACAGTGGGTATCAAGAAGGGGCCTTTTCAGTGGTGTCCTGTGATGAGAGACAACAACACAAACTGGAAAGCAGGAAGTTCTACCTCAACATCAGGAAACACTGGAACAGGCTGCATAGGGAGGTTGTGGAGGGTCCTTCTCTGGAAAATTTCAAGAGCCATCTGGATGCATTCCTGTGTGACCTGCCCTAGGTGATCCTGCTTTGGCAGGGGGGCTGCCCTTGATGATCTCCAGAGGTCCCTTCCAACCCTGACCATTCTATGAATCTATGAATCAGTGTGGTTTGATACCACAAGTCTGCCACTTTTTTGGGCTGGAGTATGAAAACTGTCTGTATTTTAAAATTAAGGGTAGACTTGTGTCCCTAGTCATTTTAGGTGTTTATATATAGACATCAAAATGACCAAACTGTGTCAGACCATGGGTTCATCTAGCCTAAAATAGTCTCTTTAAATTCATAAACTTGTCCTCTAAACCTCTGATAGTGTGGGAAAACCCTGCTTATTTAAGTAACTTTTTACTTTGAATAAAAATAGTCTGTGACATATGACAATAACAACACAGTTAAATCTGAAGTATCTGTCCATTCAAATACTACTAAGAAGTGAAGAGTGGGTGTCTTGGGATTATTTCAGACTCTAAAAAGAAAAGCAAAATCAACATAGTTACAGTGTGCAAGACAGTAATAATGAACAACTGAAAATAATTCTAGCTTTCAAATGAATTTGTTCCTAGTACAGGATAATAAAAGCACTTGCAGAAAGATTGCATTTAGTTGAAAGTGCTCCTGCAATCTCTTAAAGCTTTCAGGAGAACTACCTGAGAAATCAAGATACGTATGCTAGTTTCTGTCTAGCAGTTAAAAGCCATATTTTGCAATGAGATTTTTTAATAATGCATGTCACTGAGAATTCACACCAGCAAGTCAGTGTCATACTGGAAAGCGAGAGATAGTTCTTTTGTACAGTACTGATATAAGGCTAGAAATTATTATAGACAATTGCGCCCAAACAATTGATCTCCACAGACACTGATGGACTCTCCACTCCTGGAAACTGACATTTATCTCAGAATGAAATAGGCATAAATCGAATGAGAGTTTAGTTAGCACAAAACAGAAAACTCAGTGAGACTTCTATGCAAAAGGAAGTGTGCCCTTAAGGCTCTAGTCAGTCAGAGGCAAGTATGATTAAGAACCATGAAGAAATAACTAAAACTCCAGGGTAATGGTATTTGAGTGAAGGTATAGCTCTGCTTGCAGATCCTGACTTTTGACTGCTTCACTGTGTAATTTTATGTTTGCATAGTAAGTTGGAGGAGCACATGTATTGACACTGTAGCTATCAGCAAGGACCAGTGAACAAAAAAAAAAAAAACTAGCTTCTACAGTTTATTTTAGAAGATTGCATTTACTAAATGTGTGTAATGAGATTTCATTACTGTCACCTCAGGAGAACTCAAGTGCTTGTGGGCTTGGAAACACTGGACAAGATCTATCTTGTTGGTGCCTGGGATGATGTACCCATGGTCATTCTGCCTTCTCACAGCTAACCTCTACTAGGAACAAAAGACAAGTGCCAACAGAGGGACAAACTGAGATATCAACCACAGCAAATTGTGCAGATCCTCTTCTTTCTTACAGGGAAAAAATGAACAAAATTAATACGAAATTACTAAAACTCCACTGAGTTAAATGTAATAGTTTCAAGCTTATTAAAACTGTTCAGAAAGTGTCTTGGTCTACTTATGCCATAAGACACCTTCATATTAAGACTGACATCTTTACTTACATCAATTTTTAGTTCCATTTTGATTTTTCATAGAGTGAAGAAAATTCCTCACATGCACATACATACACACACACAAAATCAGTATAAACAAACAAACAAAAAAATGCCAAAAACCAAATAGATTTTTTTTTGAAACAAGGGTTTTGTTTTGTTTTGTTAACTAATGAGAGATCATCCTTTAAAATAGGTGTCTTGAGAAACTTTTAACCAGATTCTCCTCTGTTGCAGGATCTGTACAAAAGCACTAAATTCCTTCTGTAGTGATGACACTTGATTTACTTTTATTTAGGTTCTCTTTACAGTTAAAACAGATGTTGAAGTATAGATTTGTTTCAAGTAAAAGGTTTGGAAAATGTAGAGATCTAAAGATACTTCTGATGGTATCAAGGTGCATAATCTCTAGGGAGATCCTTTTCCTCCATATTTCAGGCCCAAGTAGCATTTGATACTGGACCTGAGGCAAGTGATCCTGAGTCATTTGAGGTATTCCACATCCTCGTGGTGACTCCATGCACTTGCAGCATTTATTACGGGTGACCAGTACGGGTTTTGCAGAACCAGAGGTGAAACCAAACTCTTCATTCCTCCCTTCAATGATGCATCCATACTGCCTTGCGAAAGGGTCTGTAGAACGTAGCCATAAACTGATTTCTAGGTTTGCCACTCACTGTTTCCAGGTGTTATCTCATTTTCTCAAGTAGATGATCCTTAGACTATAAAAACCCATTGTTCCTGACAGCTACATAGGAAATCCTTTCATCCAAGTTTCAGGCATCTGCACAGTAAAACCATGGTCTGGGTCCAAACACAGATGATGACTCACCTGGAAAGCTGCTACAACCACACACAACAGCATTTGTAATGGTGGCCTTCTTTAAAAAAAAATAAATAAATTTACATGCAAAAATGAAAATGGATTCTTCTTAATTTCTGTAACTGAGGTCTATATTCATTGTGCTTTTTCTGCACAGTAAATTTTATGAACTCTGAAGTTGAAAAACTAAGAAGTCAACTTCTCATTCTAATCTACATATTAGACTAAGCATAAATATAATTCTTACTGCAGATGTACATTTAGTCTGTAATGTTAATTATACCTCTGTGTATCTGCCACCCAGTTAGGTCCCAATATAGCCATAGAGCTTCAGTGGCTTTACAGAACTAAAAGGAGAAAATAAATCATAGTTCTAATGAGAGTTAAAAACTCTGTTACAGCATTTGCTGGAAGAAATATGAAAATAATTCAAACTGAAACAACTCTGGAATAAAAGAGAATATTTCAGTACATATTGAAACATGACCTAAAAATGCTAGTAATTTGAAGTCTCTGAAGTCTCTCGAGTAACAGTATTTTTTTACTTCTGGTAAAATTGCAGCATGTGGATTTTTCAGTGTGGTGTATTTTATGTTATGGAACCTCAGTTTTTTTTAATTGACAATTGTGTTTGCAAAAGAGCAGAACTAATTCAAGAAATGGTCAAAATGTCAACATTTGTCCTTTAAAGATGAGGCCTCCAGAGAACTAATGAATCAATATTCAATCTCTCCAACCAAGATCTCATAGCCCTGAGTGTGTGTGTTTGTGTGTGTTTGTGTGTGTTTGTGTGTGTGTTCTAAGATATTAGCACAGGATCTTTGTTAATTGACTTGCTTCAGGAGGATATAGAGATGGGAAAACAAAAGACAGTTTTTAGCGTATAAAGTCAGAGACAAAAACTGGTAACACACATCACAAATTCACATTTTTGCTCTATTTGTTTCCTGTCGGACTTGATCAGAGCTTCTGGGTTAATACTAATTGGTTTAAAATAAGCACACAACAACTGTAGATGCTCCAGTTTTCTAACTGCTATTGTAAGGAAGATAACTGTCCTACATAAGTACACTAACTATGGAAGTGAGAGTTATGTTACTATCTCTACTCATGACATTCTGAACATTGCATGATGAATGACTCTTTGGGGAATCTCTCCCAGCTGTTTGTTTGTTTGTTTTCTTTTGGAGATAGAAGGAACGTTTGACGCTTATGTTATCTCTGCAGCATAACTGGAAAGCAATTCCAAGAAGCAAGATAAATTAATTTTTATAAGACAGTACATTCCTTCATGTGACACACAGAAGACAAGACACATTTCAGCTTTCAGTTACCTTCTGAAAGCTATCTTCTAGTTATAATAGGTAAGATTGTAACTGCAGAAACACAATAAGCTGAGAAGGACACAATGCCTTCTTAAGAGCTTATAAAAATCCAAATACGAGCTCCAAAGTATTGGGTTGGGTTTCGATAGTCTTGTCACGTGTGACACATGACACATGTGCAAATAGGTCATGCAAATCAGATATGAAATACTACAACCTAACCCTGAACTCAAGGAAAGAAACAGTTAAAGAAAGTATATATGCCTACTTATGTCCCTACAGTAAACAAATAATCATATCAAAAATTAACAGAGAATGGCGCAGTCTTCATTCTTCCTACCACTGATTCACCATTGATTTAAAATTATTGATATGATGTAAATTTGACAACAGTTAAAAAAGCCCCATAGTGTCCTGTACAGAGTAACCAATCAATTTTTTTTAGTTTGTTGTTTTTCTTTTTTCTATCACACATTTAAACAGAGCCTCTTATTTTTGCACAGATAAGCAGCAGTTTCAGGAGCACCAACTGCAATACATTTGAAAGAAGCCTTATTCCTAAAGGGATAGCATCCAATATTCTTTGAACTAGGCCAATATGTCATTTCCAAGGTATTTTCTTTTTAAAAAGAGTTTTAATCATGGCTTGACATTATCACAGAGATGGACAGATTCCAAAGGTTTTCAGTAACTGTGACTTTAAGAAACATAATCAATACATGCTTTGTTTGACATTCATATACTAAAAACTTGGAGTGTAAGTCACAAACTCACACTCCAGAAATCAACAAGATATCTTCAAATATAATGCCAGGAACGTGAAATCCATGCTTGCTTAGGTATAGTTACAGGAAAGGAGTGTTTTAGAGAACAAAAGCAACAGAACAGAAGCCAGCTGGAACAGAATGCCCAGGGAGGTGGTAGAAGCCCCATCCCTGAAGGTTTTTAAGGGCGGGCTGGATGTGGCTCTGATCAACCTGATCTAGTGTGAGGAGTCCCTGCCCATGGCAGAGGGGCTGGAACTAGATGATCCTTGAGGTCCCTTCCAACCTTAACTGTTCTATGATTCTATGTTTTTATCTCTAAAACAGCTGTTGCATTTTATTATGCCACTAAGGGAGGAAAAGCCTCTCCCACTAGACACTATATTAAGTAGCTTGCTGTAATTGCTGCATAACACTTGGCAGTTGCAGGCATGGTAACAGCTAGCATTAATAAAAGTAGAAACTGTTCTCACAGTTGCGTGTCTCACAGTCCCATGTGTGAAACATATCACATTTAGTGCAGACAAACTGGACATCTGCACTACGGATGGCTGAAAATTATTACAGAACAAATACATTCAGCTAAGTGCATATCCATGTGACCATACACAGCATTGTAAGTATTTATACAGTAATAAAATACACAAGTATAATGATTACTAAAATCACTGCTTATTTATTCTGTATTCTTGCAGAACTCGGTGATGCACTAATAAAAAGTACTAACTTTGAGGGACTGTTTTAATTTAAACATGAGTGTTTTACTGCATACAAAATAATGTGGCTGTAGGTATCTTAGATACATTTTTCCTTATACCTTCATCTATAGGGAGAGAATGAGTCAGAGCACCCAGCATATAGCTCCATCTGTACCTGTCTATTGCCCAAATACCACAACAAATATTTAGGGATCTTTTCAAGTGACATAGCAATGACATATGTCAGGGTCATAGCAAAGGACAGTTTGTGGAGGAGGGGATTAGTATTCCTCAAAGCAATTTCTTCTTCCGTCTATTTTTTTTTAATATCCTCCATAAAGAGACCTCTCTAATTTCAAACACATTTTCTGAATTCAGTTCTAAAAAGGTATCTTCCAAAATAAATGTTTTTCTTGGCTTATACATAAGCTATCCTATCTTTTCTTTTCTAGTACAGATATGGGTGGAGAAGGCCTATGTGTGTATATATGCTGTGTATACACAAATATCAGTATAGCCTCTATTTAGCATTCTGTACTTACACTACTTATGCAAAGGTATTGACTGGATGGCTTTGCTACTAAGGTATTTTCAGTCTCTGTTTCATCAAAAAATAGTTATTTACTGGATTAATTAGGTTAACATTTATCTGTTTTATCTGACTTATAGACTAATGTCAGAAGAAAGTTTCATGTGCTCTGCTCCTTTACAAAACAGATCTTGATTCTGCATATCCAAATACAGGGCAATTTTCCAGCATCTCCACCCCCACATACAGATTGTCCTCTTTTAAGCAGCTATAAACTGTATGCTAGGTCATCTCCGAATTCATATAAATTGCATTCACTTTTCATTTACTTTTAAAGATTGCTTTAGATCAGAAATTGGTAAATGGCTTTGTGGGAGAATAACCCCTCCACTGTCACCCTCTACCTTGTCACCATCCAGCAGTAACTAGCAGTTTCTAAAAGCAAAATAAACGCAGTGCTTCCTAAAGACTGCAATATAAAATTTGTATTTGCCTTCTCACTTCTGTTTTGGCAAGCAGTTTTCCAGGTTTCAGATTAAATTCCTCAATAAATAGTTTTCCCTATCTCAAAACATGTGGTCAAAAATGTAATGAACCTGATTCTCAGTAGCTCTTCAATTTAGGTCTTCACCCACCATTTTGCAGAATGAAGACAGACAAAGCAAACAGAAACATTGATTTGACAGCAACTCACAGACATGTAATATACAGGTGTAATTTATTCCCATTGACATTGGTGCAGATGGTACCAAATTCTTCTCTCCCTACATATGATACATGGCTCAGTAAAGGAACTTGACCTCTCGATTGTGTAAGGGAGAAAGACTATAGTTGGGTTTTTTCCATTCTTTTAAGCTTGCAGCCCAGGCAGCCAGTCACATCCTTGGCTGCATTGAAAGCTGCGCTGCCAGCAGATCCAGAGAGGTGATTCTGCCACTTTACTCCACTCTGGTGAGACCTCACCTGGAGTACTGCATCCAGGTCTGGAGCCCTCAGGAAGGACATGGACCTGATGGAGAAGGTCCAGAGGAGGGCCACGAAAATGATCAGGGGGTTGGACTGCTACAAGGACAGGCTGAAGCAGCCAGGGTTGTTCAGCGTGGAGAAGAGGAGGCTCTGGGGAGACTTAATAGCAGCCTTCCAGTACCTGAAGGGGGCCTACAGGAAGGATGGAGAAAGACTGATTACAAAGGCCTGCAGTGACAGGATGAGGGTCAATGGCTTCAAACTAGAGAAGAGCAGAATTAGGTTGGATGTTAGGAGCAAATTCTTTACTATGAAGGTGGTGGAACACTGGAACAAATTGCCTAGGGAGGTGGCTGAGGCCCCTTCCCTGGAGATAATCACACTGAGGCTCAACAGGGTCCTTGGGCAGCCTGGTCTAGTTCAGGATGTCCCTGCTGACTGCAGGGAAGTCAGACTAGATGATCTTTGGACATCCCTTCCAGCCCAGACCATTCTATGATTCTACGACTCTCAATTTCCCCCAGGCCTCCACCTGTCTTTTTCCCCTGAGGTATCTTCCCCTATGTTTTGGCCATTTGGAGAACAGTTTTGCCACACTGTGCTTATGAACACTGAGCCCATGGAGAGCTCCAAACAGGACAGTGGTGGCACAGCCTAAGAGTGTAAGATAATTTTTCTCTACACACTAGGTTGCAGCTGTGAGAAAGTGTATCAGTGTGCATAAACAATGTCTAGACCAGAGAAAAAAAGTACAGACTACATCAGCTTACAGTTAAGACATGGACAGTAACATGGGAATTTGCTCCTGAATTCAGGCAAAAAATTAAGGATTCAGGACTTTTTCCCACCATATAGCAAACATGTACAAGGGTTTTTGGACAGGACTAGGAGGGTAACTGTAAAGAGGTAGAAGTCAGTTCTGGAAATTAGCTTCTGTGTTGCTTGGCTGGCTTTCAAAGGATCTGATCATTTTAATACTGTAGGTATTAAACTGTTATGTTAATGATGTGTTAAGGCAATCATGGATTTACCAGAGATTCTAGGCAAATCAAGGCCACATCTTCCCCATTGGGCACACAAAATCTTGGACAGATGTCATTCAGTTATGATTTAATTCAAGGAAAACATAGTAACTGCTTTCTAGAGCTAGATAAATTATTAACATCGATTGTCCTTCTCTTGCACATGATTTTTGCCAGGAGATCGGCTGCAGGAATGTTTCATTGCAAATTTTACATAGATTTTTAATCTTTGGTAGCCTATATTGATTCAGGTTATACTGTTCTCTGTCACTCAGACATATAGCCAGAGATACTTTGACTCACTTCTTCAAAAAGAGTGGCCCTTGTGGATGTGGCTTTAGCCAATTAGAAAAATAAAGCCTAAAGCCTATACGTTAGTCACACATTTTGCTGTTCCACTAAAAGATAGAATAAGTTTAGGCTGTTAAGCTTGCAACATCACCAGCAATAATTTATTGAAGGCAACAATCCTGTAAAACCAGTAAATTATCTGCAAAGGTAGGATGATAGATTGCAGGCTATCAATGATCCTCTACAGATGTTGTCAGAGAATTACAAGGATTTACAGAATGAAAAAGCAAGATAGATTTATCTTTTTTTTTTGTCAAATTCTTAGTAAGTGTGAAGATGGTTGTTTTAATTCTATGCTCAAGCATGAAATCTGCCTATGCTAGTTCTTAGGTTAGCAAGATTTTTTATTATTTACCTTGCAATATTAAGAAAAAGATTCTTAATAACAGCAAATCTGCAGTCCGCTTTAAAGAACTGGCCACTAGCATATACAGAAAGGCAGGGTGTCTCATGTATGTTACAGACTGGCACTTGGGAGAACTGTACCCTTGTCCCACGTGAATCACTACTTTGCTGGGTAACAATAGAGAAGTCATTCCCTTACCTTCTACCACAGCTTTCCCCCTCAGAAAAATATGAACAACGTCAGGCTTCTTTGGGAAGAACTTTTCAATCTATGTGTGAAGAGCGCTATGTAGGAACAGTGCATTACTGGTAATCTATTTATTTATTGTTCAGTTGTGTGGATACTGGTCCACTTTTATCCACTGCTGCACCACAGCAATGATCACAACACATATTACAGACTTGGCATCTAAAATGCTTCTTTCGTGTTCACTGCCCAAACTCTTGTTGAAAGTCCTGTGCCTCATGCAGATTAGAAGTGAAGATCCATCACAAATTCCTGCCAATTCTAGAGATGGACCTGTCTGCATAAACCCTGTGTCCCTCACCTCCATGGCTGACTGGGTGTTTCTTTTCCCTTTCCAAGATTCTATTATGTGATGTGAGAGTCTCACAAGAAGAGCCACTCCACTGAAGAGCCATATGGTAAGGACAGCAGCGATCCCCAGCGTACCACCTGCATCATGCCAGCTAAGGTACTAACCTCTTTTTTCCCACTTTCTCACTCTTTCTATTGAGGGGTGCCACAGCTTGGTTAAAAAAAAAAAAAAAAAAAGCATTGATACATTTTCTTGTCTGGAAGCACAGCATGACTTCCAGCTGTTGAAGCAAATTGGATGAATCCTGGTTTGCAGATGTCCAAGGAAGCAATCATTATATCAGACTTGTTTCCCCACTCCATAAGGAAAAGATTTTTGAAAGGAGTACTCTTCAGTCCAGTAAGATTCACAATCATCAATGAATTCCAGAGGACGGTTTGTATATATGTTGTATGTGTGTGACGGTGTGGAGGGCAGCCATTTCAAAGATTATTGTTCTGTTAACTCTGTGAGAAACTACAATTTTATGAGGCAGCCAATCTGGTTTAGCTGAAAATAAAATTTAAATAGGACAAGGTCTAGAAATCAATACAGAAATAATACATTGTGGGCTCAAAACCTATGTTATAATTTGTGATAGCTTTGTTTTCCACAAAGTTTGGTCTCCTTTTTCAACTACTACCATTTATATGATACAGTTCAGTCACTACCAGTGGAAGATTAATTAAAGTTCTGATCTAAAAATAAGATCTTCCATCATGTCTTTATTAACTCCCTATCCACTTCTTATTATCTTAATCTTTTTTTGCCTCTGCATCACCACTGCTTTCAGAACTGCCAGTTTACTGACCCAGTATTTATATTAATTTGGTTCAAGTGTAAGGTCTACCCCTGGGTCAGGGCAATCCCAAGTATAAATATAGGCTGAGAAAGGAATGACTTGAGAGCAGTCTCAAGGAGAAGGAGTTGGGGGTGTCAGCTGACAAAACATGAGCAGGCAATGTGTGCTTGCAGCCCAGAAGGCCATCCATATCCCAGGCTGCAACAACAGAAGTGCGACCAGGAGGGCAAGGGAGGGGATTCTGCCCCTCTACTCTGCTCTCTTGAGACCCCGCCTGCAGTGCTGTGTCCAGTTCTGCTGTCTCCAGCATAACAAGGACATTGAATTGCTGGAGAGGATCCAGAGCAGGGCCACAGAGACGACCAGAGGGCTGGAGTACCTGGGGACAGGCTGCGAGAGCCTGGGCTGTTCAGCCTGGAGAAAAGAAGGCTCCAGGGAGACCATACAGCAGCCTTCCAGTAACTGAAAGGGGCCTACAAGAAAGCCAGGAAGAGACTTTTTTACAAGGTCTTGTAGTGATAGGATGAGAGGGAACAGCTTTAAGCTTCAAGAGGGCAGATTTAGAATAGATATTGGAAAGAAACTCTTTACAGTGAGGTTGGTGAGACATTGAAACAGATTGCCCACGGAAGTCCTGAATGCCTCCTCCTTGGAGGTATTCAAGGTAAGACTGGATGAGGCCTTGAGCAGCCTGGACTAGGGGAAGGTGTCCCTGCCCATGGCAATGGGATGGGAAATAGATGATCCTTAAGGTCCCATATAACCTAAACCATTCTATAAATCTAAGAACCTATAATGTATCATCACAACAGTTACTCTTGCTGGTAGGTCTGCGCTGTCCTATTTTATTTTTTCAAAAATCAAAACAATCCTTTACCATAGCAACATTTCTTGGCTACCTACCCCTTCCAAGCAGCAAACACTTGACAACACTGATCAGACCATGCTGTCCTCATGCCAAATTGAAAGGCAACTCCTCCTTGGAACAGTAAATGCAGTCCTGAAGTTACAGGATTAAGCTGTTGCAGGTCTCTCAGAAAGCTCATATTCTTTAGAAAGTTATTGAATGCTCAGAAGTTGGCTGTGCCAAAACTTTCGGAACGTTAGAAGTAACTCAAGGGAGCAACTCCTCCCTAAGCCTTTTAATTTATGATAGGAAGGGAAGAGCTATAAAAGCTAACTTTTTATAAAACTAGCAAAGGAAAAAAGTGTTCAACTCAAATAAATATCAGACACGGAACAAAAGGTGCCAAAAGTCATGCTGAACCAATTGCTTCTAACAATACTTAAGTCACTAACAGTTTGACATCAGATTGTCAAGAAAAAGTAACAGGCAAGTTTTTTAGTAAGTGTTGTTATTTTACTTATCTAAATTTCCAATTGCACTTTATGTAAAAATATCCCAAAACTGTATTTTCCTTCAAAAGTGCTCTACAAAATTTTCCTCAAAGATTGCAAGCTATGTGCCATCCAGCATTCTGATGAAGGAAATAATTTTGATGTTCACACTTACGTCTTCATACTACAAAACATTATTAAACTACAAGAATAGGGGCTTTGACTGTTATTGAATAACTTGAGGATGGTTAAGAATTATTAATTATAGCTATCCTGTCACACTAGGAAATAGCACTGAGAGTCCTAGTAACAATTTCATACTTCCAAATTAGCATGTACAAAATAGTTTTTAATTGGTCTTACAGTAAAAACTTAATATTCTCCAATGTCATTATTAGTCTCTGAGTTAAAGAAAAAGATTTTACCTGCAGTTGCTAGAGTTGGGTGAAGTTAAAAAATGTAGTATTTCATTGTAGGGAAGAATCTGTGGAGGTTATTAAAACTGGGAGATTTTACAGTGGGAGTAGCTACAATCTAAGCAAAATAAACACAATTAAAGTATCCCATAAATTATATAGCTATAAAAAATGTTGTTGCTATTGTTGTTTTTATTAGTATATTCTCAGTAATACCATTCATTCCCAACTTTTCCTGAAAATTAGCATGCTGTTATAACTCTTCCAAGGTTCTGTTCCTAGTATTGTTGACAGAGATTTGCATTCAATAGTGGTACAGATGCAGTCAAAGAAGATGGAGCAGTCATGTTCCTTCTTTTTTGGAACAACCTATCTCTTACTGCTTAGATCCACACCTGGGTTATTTGCTCGCTCCAAAGCCATGTGAAACAAGGGTAGATTCACCTCTACTCCTGAAATGAGAGTTTTCATCTCTGTTGTTTCTTACCATTTACCAGAGCATCTTTCCTGAGTTCCTTCCCTACTGAGTCCCAGACTTTGCTCTTTCTACCTACTCATCACCTCAGTCGACAACTTTAGTTACTCCATTCTACTTGTCAGCTTCTTCAGGACACACCTTGCCTTCACTTTCAAATGCAGCTCTAATACTGACTGTCCATCTGGTCCAGGAAGAAGTTACATCTTTACTTCCTCTACTCAGACTCCCACCAAGATGCATGAGAAAGGGTTTCTGCAGGGTTTGTACTAAAATTCTCCAGGTCTCGCCCTCAACTTCATTTTCCCAGCAGGGAGCACTACCATAAACACGACCTCTTCATTAGATTTTTTTCCTTCTGTGTAGCCCATGAATCCAGCTTTGCCACTCTACATGTATTACTAATGTGGGACTACCTATCCAGTCCTGTTTGGCAACCTCAGTCCTCTCCTATTCCTGAAAAAGGAAACATTTCTTGTCTCTCCTCTTGTCACAAGGAAACACTGTTCACTCCATGTAGCTTAACCAAACTAGAATCATCATTTTATTGATTTGTTGAGGACATCATTAATTGGCAATCAGTGAATCCATACGTTTATGACCACTATCAATAGCAAACAAGATAAATCATACTACTATATAGTTATAAAATGCCAATAAACATCTACAAGCTTCTAAACTCTCTTCTGTAATTAATCTCAAAAAGGCCTACTACCCCCTACACAGGATTAGGTGCACACCCATGCACACACACACACACACACACAAGTATGGTGGGGGTGTAGGCTACAAGCTCTCCTCTCCTAGAAGCCCAGCTTCCCCTACCTGCAGACAGCTCCAAGTGGAGATCTGGGTGATCTCACTGTGTGTGTACCCACACTGCTCCCTGCACTCCACTAATGGACATGCCAGTGAGAAAGTGCCCAAGAAGGGCAAGCACACACACCCTGAGTGCTAGTCTCTGGTTGTTGTACTCCAAGTCACTAGGCTCCTGGATGGGTGCAGGCTACACACAAGTCTGATGAGGAGCCTGTGCTACCTATCCTGGACAGAAGTCACAATGCCCACAGGGTGACTTCTTGCAGCAGGTTGTGTCAGTTGCTGTTTCCTCTTAAAAGTCCCCACCTTCCTCTTGCAGAAGATTTTCATGTTTCTGTATATGTCTTTTCAGGTTGATTATGTTTCAGAAGCCTCTTGTAAACTCCCAATTTCTGTTTAATCCAAAATACCAGATTGGGGCAGACATCCTACCAGTTTGGGATGGTCCATACACATACATACTGTCTATCATCACTTCCTTATCTGAAAGGGTTTTTTTATCCAGGCCTTTTGCTACAGGTGGACCATATGAGCATTCCCCACACCTACCAAGCAGGTTGTTTTTGTAATTAAAAGCTCCATTGAAACTTTCACACAAATCAGCATATCTTTTTGACTATTATTTTAATGCATATTTTTAATGCACTTTTTAACTATTACACCAGATTCATGCTTAGGCTGCCAGGCTATATATGCCTCCTTTGGTGCCTAGAGGAGTTAGCTTCTGGTTTTTGTATTTTATACCCTTCTCTCTCTAAATATGAGAGCTGTAGGGAAAGCTAATTTGGACGGCTGCAAAGAGAAAAGGATTTCAATATATAAGCCCAAAATTCTGTCCAAAGACCCAAATACAGCAAATCAGAAACTTGCTAAAATAATTAGGTGATTGTCAACAATTTTGTGAACTGTTCCAAAATGTGAATATCTGACTCTTTTCAAACTTGTTTAGACAGTCCAAGGTCACAGACCAATACCTCTCATAAAAATCAAAGGCTTAGGCTTCAACAGCAACAAAAAAATATCTGTATTTTACTTGTCTGACACTTTTCTGAGAAAAAAAAATCACATCCTAATCAACCCAGCATTTTATAAATAAGTAAGGTATGCCTTTCAGAAATCAAAACTTGAGTGGTAAGCAGCAATTGATTCCTAACTTTAATAACGGAAGATGCTCTGAACTGCTAATGTTATTACCAGAAGATTATTTGTGAATCTATTAACAAAGACCTAAAATTGGGTTCCTCCAGAAAGTATAAAAGTAATAAGCTATATAACATTCACAGGGACTTCATTGCCGCACCTCCTGCCTGAAATATTTGCACTACATTTTTGTACCTTGCTGATCCACAATTTCAAATTCCATAGGAAAGCTTACCTTCTATCCTATATCTTATTTTCATTTCATGATGACCTAAATTGCACTTGAAGCCTTGCTTAAGAATTTTTCTAAAGAAAGTTACTTCATTTGTTTTGGCACTTTCTCTTCACAATTTTTCCAGTTGTCTTCATGCTTTCACTAATACTTTTAAAACATGGCTAAAGAGGATTCTATCATGCATTGTAGATGGCAAAGAGATCATATCTTATCACATAAACATTCCTTCTACCAGAGAGAAAGTATGAATAATCCTAATTTCTTTCAGAATTTGTTTTCATCAGACCTAAAAAAATCAAAGTTCATTAGCTGTCTCAGTGTGACATGCATGTGCAATATGGTGCCATTGGATTAACTATGTTTCTTTCCCTGGACTATTGTCTGCAATCTTTTCCTGTATATCTATGCAGAGCTCAGTAGTTCAGATTTAAGCCACTGGAAATGTTCCTTTGTTGCACTGTACATCTCCTGCAAGGAAAGAACAAGATTTTTTCCCCCTATTATTTTCCTGTTCACAATTAAAACTTCCTTTCCACTGAAATTACCAGTTCTCCAGATGTTTTTGAGCTGGTCTACAGTGAGGATACATCACTGGGGCAGAGCAGACAGGCAAGTCACTGCCCTACAGACTTGCAGTCTTCATGCACACACAGAAGGTCCCTACACTGCCTGCTTCTAGCTGCTGAAAAGGGATGCTCTGGGGAATCTCAGCTCTCTAAGAATCATAGAATCACTAAGGCTAGAAAAGACCTTTTAAGATCATCAAGTCCAACCACAACCCAACTACCATGATCACTAAACCATGTCCTGAAGTGCCACAACTACACACTTCTTGAACACTTACAGGGATGGTGACTCTACCACCTCCCTCGGCAGCCTGTTTCAATCTCTCACCACTCTCTCAGTAAAGAAGATTTTCCTAACATCCAATCTAAACCTCTCCAGCACAACTTAAACCCATTTCCCTTCATCCTATCACTAGTTACTTGGGAGAACAGACCAACACCAGCCTCACTACAACTTCCTCTCAAGTAGCTGTATAGAGCAGTAAGATCTCCCCTTACCTTTCTCCTCCCTAGACTAAACAACTCCAGCTCCTTCAGCTGCTCCTCCTATGACATGTCCTCCAAAACCTCCACCAGCCTCGTTGCTCTTCTCTGGACATGCTTCAGGACCTCAGTGTCTTTCCTATACTGTGGCACCCAGAACTGAACACACTACTCAAGCTGTGACCTCACCAGGGCCAAGTACAGGGGCACAATCACTTTCCCAATGCTGCTGGACACAACATTTTTGATACAGGCCAAGATGCCACTGGCCATCTGGGCACACTGCTGGCTAATGTTTAGCTGGCCACTGTTTTCCTCTGTTTAATGTCCCCATGAGTAATGACAATCACACTTAGACTCAGAAAGGCCTCTAAGATAATCATGCATCTCCCAGACAGGGTATTTGGTCTAAAATCTGATCTCCTAGTCTTCTTTGAAAGAATTTTATTCACCATCTATTCAGCGACATGTTCTCTTTCCAACCAGTACACACATCTGGATGGCAAAAAATATGTCAATGATCTTTACAAATTCCACTTATAAACTAATTTCTGCTCACTTGATAGATTGAAATGAGATGTTTTACACAGTAAATATTATTATGTCTATAGGCTTTGTTTATGGCCTTATTTCAGTGCAAGAAAAACATCTGAATACAATAACTGAATAGACAGCTGCCAAGCACCACATATTAGTATAAAATGATTAATAAACAATTCAGCTTCTGTAATAGTAAACAGGTTTCTCTATCCTCTTAAAATTCTTTGAAAGAATTAATACGATGTCAGATAAAAGCAAACCAATGGATACAATTAATGTGTTCTTTCCAAAGAATTTAAAAACAAAATCTCCTAGAAGTGACTCTTACAAATATTTGGAAATCACAGATGCCTGAGGGTGTATTCACATCAGAGTTTTAATTCAAATCATCCCCACTTTGTGTGCTTTGGTTTGCAATGTTGAGCTGCCTCAGAATGCATAAACAAGTCTCCTAGACAGCTAAATCAGAAGATGAAGGCCTAAAGCAGACCTGTCACACTTCAAATGCTGCCAGGTATTTAACATCCAGACCGTATCAGAAGAGATCTAGCTAAGCACAAATTCCCAAAACACATGAAGCATGTGCATGAAGGACTACAACTGTTTTGGTCTATATATTTGCTCCTCCTGAGCTATTCTGTTGTCTTGTGAAGAGTCAGCTAGGTTGCTCACAGCCACTGGGTGAAAGTTACTACATCATCTTATCTCATATAAGGGAGTATGACCTTTAGCAGTAGTAAAAAATAATCTCATGTGATGTGGCGGGTTGAAATTCCCCCTAACATAAAATTGCCAGACCAGCTCAGTTGAAAGCAAATGAAGCTGTACTTACAAGCCAAAGTGCAATCTAAAATATTAAATGTAATGAGTATGTACAAATTATACAATGTTTACAGGTATTTACAATTTATAAACAACACAAGAAACCCCCTGGACAGAAGTAGGGAGTTACCAACAGGTTCCCCCTTTTCCCCTGCTTCTCCCCTGTACATGGGACACGAGAAGAAAGGAGAGAAGCAGAGAGTCACTTGTTAGTACTTAGCCACAACAAGAACACATCGAAGGTCATCAAAGCCAGCAGAAGCACCAGCTAGAGCAAAGAAACTAAAAAGAGAAAAAGTTAGTTTACACAATTAGCTTTATGCTGGTGATCAGACCAATGAGATTATTTAGACATTATTATTTCCCTGTTTACGTCCAATAGTAATTTATTTACATTCTATCACTTTCTGTTCAAGACCTGTGGAAAATTTTCTAGGCATAAGCCTAAAACTTCCACATGTGACTAATCATCTGCTTCTCAAGTGGTAAAGCAAAATCCCTCAAACCGACTTGCCATACAGAGAGAACCAAAATGTGATGACAAGGCAACTGTAAGGAAGCTAGTGGTGGAAAAAGACTAAGGTGGACTGGCACATCAATAGAGTGAAAGAACTTGGGTAGTGCGGTAGGTGGTGGGGTTGGAGGATTTCCAGAGACCCTGGAGCAAAGCTTTCTTCATGTCTACGAAGCATTTCTTTCTTCATGTCTATGAAGCATTTCTTCATGTCTATGAAACATTTAGTGCTACTTGTCTTTTGGCAAACTCTCTCTCCTTTCTCAGCCACAGAGCAAAGTAGGAGGAGGCGGCAGGAATTTGCTGTTTACGCTGCACACACTTCTCCTACAAATAACACTTGTGTCCTTTGGCATAGGCCAAGTTGTTGGCTCTGCTACTGCTGGCTACTGCCTACGCTGCCTGTACAGCAAGTTGGCCCTGTCTATCTTGAATAGTATTGCCCAAAGTACAAGGGTCTTCACTGAGATGCCAGCTTACCAGCTACCTGGCCAGCTTCACTGACTGAGATAGGCTCTGATGGTGCCTATTGCAATTTCTCTATGCCTGCAGGCATATCCTTACAGTCTGTATTTATAATATTTCACAAACGAAAGGTGTCCTCAGATATTTCAC
Source organism: Indicator indicator (assembly GCF_027791375.1). Classification (NCBI taxonomy): domain Eukaryota; kingdom Metazoa; phylum Chordata; class Aves; order Piciformes; family Indicatoridae; genus Indicator; species Indicator indicator. The sequence goes on from NC_072011.1 coordinate 39,035,327, forward strand.
TGCAGTCAGGATCATTCCTAGCAGCTAGTCGAAACGTTAAAGGTAGAGAAAAACGTATGCACGATCAACAGTCACCAATGTGCCCCTGAGACTACACTCTTCTCATTCTCAGATTGAGACTGCCCATATGTTAGTTGTTATCCTGGCATTTCTTTGGCATTTAAATCAATGCACTTAAAATATGTTTATCTTCAGCTGTTCTCAGTAAAAGATCATTTTCCCCAGATTGCGGTCTTATCTTAAACATTTCCCAGACATTTTGCTGCACTTTGAGTATCCCCTACCCAGAAATGCATCATGGCCAGTAATCTAAAAATGGAATTCTAGGTACTGTTTGCATTGGAACTTTTCCACAGCCCTCTCCTTCCTCTTTTATACAGCTTCTCTGTGTGCAGCATCAAATTACAATGCCCTTTTTCTACTGCCATATTGTATTGCAGTTATATGAATTTGCTGTCTACATTTAAGCCTGTTTCAGTATTCACTCAAAGGTTAGTACTAATAACAATCATCATCCTTTTCAACATTAATTCTCCATAACAGACTTTACCAACTGCCTACATGTATAATGGTTCTTTGGATCCCAGCCTCATGACTCTGTGCTTATTCGTAGAAAATATTTCACATAAACTCAGCAAGCTCTCTCACTGCTTAGAGAGAGAAACAGCAGGTGAAACATCTGAAAAAAAAACCCAACAAAAAACAAGTGAATTAACCACGAAGATTGGCTGAATAGCCCACATCAGCATCTTTTGGGCATTTCCTGCACTTTGAGGTACTGTGACATCAATTATTGTTTGTTTATTCAATATCTTGAAAAATGAAGGCTTCATTGCAGCAGTAATTATTTCAGTAGGGCTGCTCAGTGTAAACAAAGGCAGAATTTGTACCCAGTGTGTGAAGTTAGGTCACCACATATTTTTTCTCTCTCTCACTTCCTCTCTACTTCTAATGTCTCCTTTTCTGCCTTTTCACTGAAGAAGCATAGCCAATTTCATAACCTTTCTTTCATATGTAAATACAAATCTGGCTGCTTTCCAAAATTTCTCATTTTAGGTTACATGGAACGTCATTTTTAAAAGGAATCATGTATTATTGGTAGGCAACCCAATAATTTCATTCTCCACAGGAATCTTTGGATGCATACATTAATGATGCAAGCACAGAAAAAAAATAAAAAAGACTTTCTGAATGAGAAGTTTAGTATTTACAAAAGCAGTGCTTGATACTTCAGCTAAAATGGTCCTATACAAGGAAAAAGAAATGCTGAAGCACTAAAGGCATAAAGTAAGTATTCCAATCAGCCTTTTAAAAGAGAAAATTAAATCATTGCTATCAATGTCACAAAATACCATGGAATTTGGTTTTATTCCCCAGCATGTTAAATTGTAACTAGGTATATGTGATTTATAATATAGCAGAATGATTCCCTGATTTGTTTTTAATTGCCAGTATACACAGACTGCATTTCAGCATGAGTTATTTTTAGATGAAATAAAATGGGGACAATAACAAAGGCTTCACAAGAAAATACTTTTCTGTAACATATCATATTGATTCTGTGTTGCAAAATGGGAGCTACCTTTATAGAAAACCCGTTTCAAGAAACATTAAGAAGTCCAAGACCAAGAAAGGATTCAAGTACAGGTCTAACTCCAAGAGGACTTAAGTACATGCTTTGTCTAAATATATACCTAAAGTCTTCCTAAATCAAGAGTATTTATATACATATACAGAGAGAGAGAGATCACAGGGATTAATGGGTAAGAGAACCACATGTAACATATGCCTAACATGGTTCCCACTGCATGTTTATACATAAGTTTTATTCTGTATTAGCCCTATGGCTGGAGGTGGTTTGTTCGGAGGGGGATTGGCATTTGTTCATTTTCAGCTCTTCAACTGTATTACAGGATTCACACTCTACTGCAGCAGTTTCATTTACATTCTCTTCAAGCCAATAAAAAGCATAATCATTCCCCCCCCCCACCCCGTAACTGCATGGCCATCAGCTTTAATTTCGGCATATTTCTCTCTTCCTAAACCTTTTTCTCTGATAACAGCTGGTCAAAGTATTTCTTAATTATGCCCCTTTTTCCAAAATCAGCTACACCATGCTCCCAGTAATACACCTTCTTGAAAACATCTTTGTCCTAATGGTTTCATCTCTTGTAATTTTATGCACATCCCACTGATGAACACAGAATGTCCGGAAGGCATATATTATAGATTCTATTTCCTCTACCATGTTCATACATTTCCTGTGGAAAATAAATCATACCTATAATAAATCATAAAGTTCTGAAATACTTTAGTTAAAATTACTAGGATGGTGGACTCTGATACAAAGTTTATGTTTGCAAATAAAATTCTACTTACTTTCCCCTAGGGCCCTTTGAAATGTGTGTACAAAAGCCTTGTTCATCCATTTGATCCTGGGAGAGAAACAGCAGTTCTAACATGCTTTAGTGAATGTATCTGAAATTGTTTCAAAACAATTGTGGACTGTTATCAAACAATTTCTTCAGATAATCCAAAAGTAACCAATAAAATTTATTTTTTATATTCTGGCCAGTCAACAAAGCTATATACTGCTTTGAACAACTCAGACAAGCACCAGCTGTAGCTAACTACATGACTGATTCATCATCTCTGCAAAATCCAAACGAAATCTTAGTCTCAGTTATGTGTCCTGTCACTTTACCCTCCATAGCAATTACTAGAGTTACAAAATGCATTCTCAGGAAGTAGCCTATTTTCCAAAGCTGCTCTTCCAAAACCCTATTTGTTCAAAGTAATACTGCACAATACCCCATGACACTTTTTCAGTGCCTTCTCTTCCATGCTTTAGGCATGTTTGTACTCTTCCAGTTCTGCACATAGTCCTTTGGCATATCTAGTTAAAGGAATACTAGGCTGCTGGCAGGTTCTGAAACATAGACATGTATTCAAATGACATGTTAACAATGGATAGAAGCTAGTTAATATTGTCATATTTGTCAGTGGACTAGATGTTTTTTCTTGCTCATGACAAATCAGTGATGAAGCTTAAACTGAGGCAAATGAGAAACAAAATTTCCATGAAAGTGCTAAAATACTATCCCCATAGCCATCTTAATGTGATGGGTCAAAAATACTCTCATTTCTTAAATCCTTGGCACAGATATAAATCCTCTTATTAAGAAAAAGGTAAGAAAATCATATGGACAAAAATTATACTACAAGTAGCATGAGGCTGCTGCCCACATAATCAGCATTGTGTTTTCTTCCTCTTCTGTGCCCATGACAACTTACATCTGCTCCTCTTTGGTTCCATAAGGAAAATGTCAAGAAAAGTTGTTAAAATCTCAGTGAAGTTGTTTCTCATGTCTAGGAAACAGAGACAATGGCTGACGTCCATCAGGAACCTGAATGCACTCAGGGTTTCTTCAACCTCTTCCCTGCCCTATTCCTGGGGCTCAGCTGTCTCTACTCAAGGACAAGTACAATACAGTAGAGCAGTATCACTCTGGATCAGAATGTTGGGAAAGAGATGTGAGAGGCCTCAGTCAGGGCCTCCACCTCTTACCTTGCAAGCTGTATTCACGCTTAAGTTTTTGGTCTTGGTTGTTGCTTGAGAGATGTCTGTGTTTCACACCTTTGTACCTAGATCCCAAAATCCTTTTCTCAAAACAGAAGATGACCAGAAAACTGTCTGACAGACCCTTCTACATGTTTTTAAGACAAATCTCCAGGTGCACTAGTTAGGTTAAAGAGAACACTTGGGCTGGCTCATCTCTGCATGGATGAAGAATTTCTTAAACTCTGGCTAGTGGTTAACCATCTGAAGCAATCCAAATGAATTTGAAAGAATTTATGTCAGTGGAGAAAGGTGTGTCAAGATGTAAGGCTAGACACATTAACTCTGAAAATCTAGAAGAGAAACCAGACCATAAACCCAAGACGTTTTAAGGTTTGATTTCAAGATATGTTTTATTCAGCTTATCCAGAACATAAAGCAGTATTTTATTCATTTGCAGAATAGTATTTATGCAGCAGACACAAACACAGACACAATACTTGTATGCGTAATAGCCCACTCAGAGATGAGTAGCTACCTTTTAACCACCCCAACTCCCACTTCTTTGATACTTGAAAATATTTACCTTACACTGAAAGCCAAAACCTCTTCTAGCCAACTAAATAATCAGTTTCACAAACTTTTGAAAAACACCTCCAAGGCTTTTTATTAAAAAAAAAAAAAAAAGACCAACCTGATTTGTTTGGTAAGGTCTACTCTCTACAAACTTGCTTTTATTCTCTGTTTATGGATCCGTTCCCTTCTGGAAATACAGGGTGCATCTGCTTGCTTCGTTATAAAGGGCTTCTCTGTGATGAATCATTCACCTATCTCACGTAAGAACTGCATTGCAGAGCTATATCAAAAATTGGCTTAACACTTCAGACCAGAGCTGCAAGTTTTGGTCTGACTGGGATCTTCCTGACACTTTATCCTTTGGCCTGTGTAATTTTTGTTGTTTGCAGATAAATTTCTGAACTACCATCTCTGACTTCTTTGGGCATTTTTTCCCTTTGCATTTCAAAATGCCAGAGTAGTATTTTCCCTATTTGTGTAATTCCCTCAAGTACAATTCTGAATTTTGTTCTTTGATAAGATGTTTGCCAATTCTCAACCAAAATTGTACTGCATTTGTACAAATCTTTACACTGACTTCAGGAGGTCCTGAAATAATTTTTAAGTGACATAGTGAGCAATTTCTCCTGTCCCCACAAATCCATAACTTCCCCTCGAGAGAGCTTTTGCTCTGTATCTTTGTTAACTTTAGTATTTTTATTTTGTCAGTATCTCTCCTCCAACTCTGACAAGAATGGCTTACAGCCTCTCAATTAATTTTAAAGATATCTTTCCTTTTCAAGATAAATGCAGATAAACTGTAACAAGCAGCTGCAGAAGCCCTGTTCCATGTAGTACTTTCAGAGCTCTGAAATGCTTTCTCAGGTAGTGTCTGACAGAGATGCCTAGGTGCTATCTACAGCAGTTACATTTTGTGGAATGGTTGGTTTGGACTGATAAAATCTGTTTTCAAAGAACAGGAACAGGGAAAAAAGAAATAAAGAAAGAAATCACTTTGTATGTGAAAAGTATGTAAAAATGGCGTGTTTAAGTCTGCAAATTGCCTCCAAATAATTAAGAGGTGAGACAATTACATCTCCACAAAGTGAAAGGAGGATTCTCACTGTACTCTGAGCATGCCCATTTATGGTCTACATATGGTTCCAGTCCATAAACAAGACTGCAAAAAAAAAAAAAAAAAAAACCAACCAAAAAATTGCTGTAATGTCTGGTAGAGTGGCTAAAAGCTTCCATGTTTTACACTGGAAGCCAATGGACCCCTAAAACTTCAGCTTTGCCTACAACCAAAGTCTCACTACCAATATATGCTTCAAATGTCCTAATATAAAGCATTCATACAGTTTATCTACCATTTATGCCATGTAGCTGTGCTATTCAATTCTGCCAATGCAGGGATTAGACTGGGACGCCTCCACAAGCAGCACTGATCTCTCACTCACACAAAGCTATATGCAGCTTACTATTAATACTTGAGCAATCCGCATTTTACCCAGATTTATCACAATGTGGATCAGCCAGGAATTGCAGGTTTCAATAAAAATGAGTAATTTCACCAGTAAGCAACACAAGCTTGAGATGCCCTTCACTGGTCTCAAAATATCTTGTTTTCCTGGCTCACATCCATAGCCTGCATGTTAATGGTTGCTCTAGTCTAGATGAAATGACTCAGTTGGATCAAGGCATGAAGTGGGGGTTTTAATATAGTTATTCATGCTGAATCAAAGATTAGTGCATTTTCATATAAATTTGTGGCATTCTGGGTGTAGTTAGGAGTCAGCTCTGATCAGTTTTTCAGGACTGCACACCCTAAGGGACCCCTGAGGACATAAATTTTAAAACCAGGGCCTATTCCATGCGTCAAAAGACTTTGCTATGCTAAGAGACTAGAAATAAACCCTCATCGCTGGTGGAAAAATCCTGAACTTGGCAGAGGTCTCGGCCCGCAGCTTACAGCCTCCCAACCCAGCAAAACAAACCGCTGATAACATTAAGACGGGCTGTGAGAGCCGCTGTTCAAAGACGAGCTGCGTCTCTCCCAAGGTCAGCTATTTGAGGTACGATAAACAGGAAAATATGGTGGCGGCTGACCCCGCCCCTGACGTCCCGGGCAGTTGCCACGGTGACACCACCCGCGCGCTCTGCGGCGCCGCGTGCCCCGGCCACTGACAGCGGCGGAGGGGGCGCGCGGGCGCCACCTAGCGGCGTCCTGCGGCGGAGCCGCCTTCATCTGCTTGTCGTCGGCCACCGCCGAGGCCTTTGCTGCGGTGGCTGAAAGACCTCCAGTTTTGCCAGTGAAAAAGCAGTGTACAAACTGACTAGACCTACTCGGGGCCTGACAGCGGTTTGAGGCAGGGCGAGGCCCTCGGAGGCCTCACTGGGTTCAGGGTACCTCAACCCTTTGTCTCCACAGGGCTCCTGTGCACCCCATGTCTTCTGTGCTGAAATAACGGGTTTAGATGAAAATCCACAATCATAGTCGTTGGAAGGCTTCAAACGAGATGAAGAATCCAGTTAAATAACTTCATGGTGCATCCGTTTTATTGCAGTAGAGCTATTGTACTAAAAGGTGTGGGGTTATCACCCTCCTACAGACCATATGCAGCGTGCCTTATGTCCATGTGGGGTGTACTTGGAAACCCTGCTAGTTCAACATGTCCCATGAAGTATACTGGCTTGCCTGGCCACTTGCAGTGGTTTTCTAAATTATACCCATTATCCATCTTTGTGCCTGGGGAAGCTTCTCTGTGATAATATGCTCAAAACCTGCATGTGAGTAATTCTTTATGGCACGAACAATATTGCATTCCCAAGCAAGCAGGATAAGCAGAGTGTTGAATAAATCATTTCAGAGAATAACAGCTACAGCAACCTATTCATTTTAGCAACAAAATAGGAAGAATGTATTTTAAAACAACTATTTTTTTTCTGTCCCAGGAAATGGCCTGCCTACCTCCTCTTTTAAATACTATTTTTATAACTCTTGGTGGCCTGGTTTCAGGATATGCAGTTAATATTTTTCTCCATGACGCAGTAGGCAGGACATGCTGAAACTTTATGAACTCAGAAGAGTATTCTCTATGATAAACAAAAACAAACTAAGAAACAAATCTCTAGGGGCTCTGCAACTGCATGGGTTTTACCATCTGACACACGGTCCTGGCATACTGGAAATCTTTGCAAGGGATATCTCCTTTACAGACTGATATACATAAAACTCGTATGCCAGAGGTTCTTAGAGGCCAGTCCTGTAATTTGCAGCCATCATGTAATAGCATCATGTGATATTCAATGAAACAAAACTTTTATGTTAGTTCAGATGGTAGAAAAATACATTGCCTTCAAACAGTAACAGTACGGATGCTACCAGTGAAGGAACTTTTAGTGATGGTGCCTTTCTTTAGAAAGGTCACTCATCACACTAAACACAGAGAGCTGGAGTTGAGCAAAGGCAAAACAGGGGAGGAGCTGCATGTTGAGGGCATTAAAGATAATTCCAGAGTTATCTCTGGAAAAAAATTTAAACAGCTTTCATTAAGGCATTTAGTAATACAAGATACCAAGGTTACATTTGATGAATACCAACCTTAATGACAAATACAGTCTGTGTGAATCTGAGCTCCGTTACTTTTGGCAAAGATATTAGTCAGAAGCTCAAAAGTCCTGGCACAGATCGTCGACATGCCCATAAGTTTCAGCAGGCAGAAATGCATCTGTTAAATCATTTCTCCATACTTCCCTCTGATACATAAAGCTGTGTGGATTGCCAAGCACTCTGACATAGGCCATACCTGGCCTGCTCAGCATGAAGAGCTTGACGGAGGATCCTCCTGTCTAAGATGACACAGAAAAGCAGAAGGCCCTTTAAAAAGCATATTACCCTGAACGAGGGCCTGTATTCATGGATTACTAGATTTTGAAGCCAGAAGGCATAACCCTGTGAATAATACACATGTGGTAATGGATGCAAATCATCTGCTCTCTAGACTCATTTTTTATATGCTAAAATGAGGTTAATGGAGATAGAGGATGTCTGCATCTTCCCTAGTCCTTGTTTTTGCTTTCTCTGAGGAGTCATCCCTTTCTTTCTTGAAGTAGGGAAGTGGAATAGCTGCAGAAGGATAAACAATAATTATAGCTTATTCATTTTATAGCTTATTCAAACTTTGCCCAAATGTTGAGATCAGCAGCTCTTTCTGATGGCATTGCTGGTGAAGGAATTTCCTATTAGATGGCTGCTGCTTCTGTGTCTAGAAGAAGTTTCTGCCACTTCTGGAAAGTGGCAGGTGAAGCAAGTGGGCTCCTACACAAAAAAAAATCAGCTTGATGAATGCACACATGCATGGAAAAATTAATCCAGTCTGGAAAAACAGCGTTTCTTCTCCATTCATACATCCATGTAAAATTTAAAATTAATTACATTTTTGGTCTTAGATAATTAGATAACTTAATTTCTCCTTTATACAAATCTTAAAAGTGATTAGAATTCCTACTATACTATAATAATACCAGTCATAACTTCCATGGCCATTCATGAGCATTTTCTGTGACTATGGCCTATACCATGAGAAGAAAACACCTTTTCTTCATGTGCCATCCAGTGACTTTTATCCCAAAGTGCATTCTCCGTTGTTCACAACATTCAAGTAGAGAACCCCTACGAAGTTTTATGTTGTTGCAATATTTTTATTAAAATAATAATGAGATATTTTAAATAAAGAGTTTTTTTATTTGAAAAAGCACGAAAATTCTAAAACTTAATACCAAAGTAATCATAAAAGAATTTGAGTTTGGTTAAAGTACATTATTTTTTATGCTCTTAAAATACTAATTGTTCTTCTGTTGTCATAATTTATTCCTCTTACCACAGCACTGACAAATTCTGTCATAGGCTGTAAGATTTCACTGCATGTAAAGAAAGAAAAGGAAATAAACCAGCCCATTCCCCAAAGCTTTTAAATATAAGGGTGGATACCTCATGTCCCTTGTAGTACAGGGGTTACAAACAAGGAAGTATCAAGAAACAATAAAGCCAGTTTGAGCAATATGGTGGACAGACAGCAGCGAGAGTTTAGCTGCTCTCACACAGGAGAATGTGAAGTGTTTGCATGCAGATGACATGGTAACTTAACGTGCACTCACAAGGAAAACCGCCAACACCTAACACTGTGTGTGAAGCAGACTTGAAAAGGCATAATCAAAAATGTTAACAGGTGGATGATAGATACTAGCATCTTAGCATGACAGAAAGCAGAGGCAAGATCTTAAACCTGATATGAAGAGATGAGTGGGAGAAACAATGTGGAAGGAAGTGAGTGGGAAGAGCAGGACACTGCAGTGTAGGAGTTAAGAACAGGGAGGCCATGTGTTAATGCACGGGAAGGGATAACTCTTTCAAAAAACAAGGAAACCAGTCTTTGCAGTAGAATGTTTAATGAATCTAGCTCCTTTGGTTAAAAGCTTAGAAGGGTAAAAAGAAGTAGTTTTGAGATGTAGCTGCTATCTCACAAGGTAGAGAGAAACAGCATGTTGCAGAGACACGATAATGAAAAAAACTGAGCAATTTGTGCACAGCGTTACTGCACAGCTCCATAGAGGCCTGAATGGTTTCTCAGGCCTGTGTGATGTTGGAGAAAATCATGTTGCTTGTTGTCTAGGTAGAACTTTCTGGGTAAGGATGGAGAATTACTTCTGAGCCTGAGTATGAGGTTTTAGAGTTTTTTCTAGGAGCATGATAAGTGGAATCTCTTTTGCTATTACTGTTGAACTATGATTTCTGATATAAATAGGAAAATATATATAACAGTATAAGTCTTGACAGTAATATCTACCATCGATATAAAGTGCAGCACTATGGTAAAGTGAATGATTGAAAACAGGGACTATAGCAGAGGAAGTAAGAGGTAAATATGACTCTGGAACTGATGTTCAACAGATGTAGCAGAAACTATAATGCAAAAATATTCTGTATATTCCTTGTCATTAAACATTGTTGGGCAAGAAGAGTGAATAAAAGCTGAAGTCAGAGTTGGATGAGAAATTTAATATTATCAGCATTTTTTATGAAAGTGAAGAAATCAAAGACTGGGTTTTCATAGGCATCTTTTTAGGCATCTTGTTGAAGTTCAGTTTCATGATGAATTTAAGCTGGTCTAAAAGAAGCCTGGTGATGAGATACGTGGTGGTCCATCTTTCACCACCACATTGCTTTTCTGTTACCAAGGTAAATCAATTTAAAGCTAAACTATGCTGATTCTGCTCTGTCATTCCCCATAGATAATGAGGCATGATTACCTACCTATTTCTTAGAAGTTTTATTACTACTAAGGTTTAGTAGTTTTTCTCCTAAACCTTATTCTTCATAGTTGCATGAAATCAATAACTTAAAAAACAAAACAAACAAAAAAAAAAAAAACCACACTTTATTTTCAAAGGACATTCATTTTCATGTAAAACTTGACCCACACTATTAGACTGGGATAATCTATCTATCCAGTAGTGTCATCTTAATTACCTAGAAATTAAGATGTGTGACGGATGTAGCATAGATATCCCATGATATGGAATGTTGTTTAGGCAATTTCCTTATTGCTTAAAAAGAATAAAAGTTCGTCTAAACATAATGTGATAAAATTATCTCATTAGTCTCTGAGATTCTGAACACTTTATTATTCTTGATCCTTTAATGCTTAAGGAAAAATTAAATCCTTTCCACAACACGTGAGGAATATACTTCTCTTTTTAAAGAGATTCTTGTCTACCAAACTTTGTAAAAGCAACAAATCATCATACCCTGTGTACAGCATCTGTTGCCAAATTTGCTTCTTTCTATTTACTCAGATTTGATGAATATTTCTAGAGGCCTACATTTTATAGAGTTGACATGCCAAAAGTTCACTGACCACACTGTCATCTTCATAATAGCTTTGTTTGCTAGTTAGTTGTTTCTGAGTGCACTTGTTCAAAAGGATTTTGAGGCTGCTGATGTATTGTATTTAGTTCTTTTGAAATGCTGAAAACAGTGTCTTATTATGTGTAGCATTCAGCTTACCTTTGTAACCAGTTCTAATTGTTTAATTTACCCATGGATTTTTTTAAGGTGGACATCAGAAAAATCCCTGCTAATCAAATTACCTGAATATTATTCTTCACTCAGATGTCACTACATAGAATTAGTTATTTTATCTTTTCCAGTGAAACTAAAGTTACAGCTGTGAGATGTATTGATGGAAAATAGGACTCAAGGCTTGCTCAAGGGTTGCCCACTCCGCTGTGGGCAGGAGTCTCCATCTTCTTGCACCTAAATTTGCCCTTTTTAAAATGGAAAAAAATAGCCCATCTCTTCTTGCCCTTTTTAAAATGGAAAAAAATAGCCCATCTCTTCTTCCTCACCTTTTCATATTAAAATTCCACACCCATGATTTTAAGAGATGATGATCAAGAGCTTTCACTAATTATACAATAAGGACCATAATCTGTTAACAAATTTCATAGATTAATGATTTTAAGAATAAGAGTAGTCACACTGATGTGTTCTATATGTGGCCTATCTGTTGAGAGCTGTAAGGACTATTCTGGAAGTATGAAGTATTATGATGTTTTGCAATTAGGATGCTATTGAATTGCCTTTTTGCTCCCATTTTTAAGAAAAACTTGGAGCCCTCTCCTGGCTTAGCTAGCATGATAATGACACAGACAGAACAAAAAGAAACTTTATTGTGTTTTGTACCATGCTTCTGAAGCCAGGCTGAAGGTTAGATTTAGCCTATCTTTTTATGACAGTGAAAATGATACATGTCTATCTCTAAATATCAGAGGTACTTTTCTTCAGCTGCCAGTTAGATTTAATTCTGTTGTTAAAGGACTTGGCAGTTTGCAACTATTAAAAACAGTTTGAAAGGGATATTGCTGCCCTTGGCTGAGTTTTGCATTTTAGCTGTATTGCTATTTAAAACCTCTGTATTTTCCATGTCACATGAATTCTCAAGTGTCGTCTTTCAGAAGACTGGAAAACAGTCTTCAACACAAGCATACACGGTATACCTATGTTCTCAGTGTCCTGTTTATGGATATTTGCTTAATATTTACTTAAATGCACATAAAAGAGAATATGCAAAATAGACTATTAAATCATCACAAAAATTCAGTTCAGCATGACAGAACATTCTTTGTGTATTTGCATCAGCAAAAAAATGGCCTAAATTAAATCTTCTCAGATCTAGGATCTCTAAAATAAAGAAATTGAGCTTTTCAGCATTTCTCATATTAAAGCAACATACACTGAAGGAAAACAAATACATTTAAGCTATTTTAGATTGGACAGAAAATTAATTCTGATTTGCAGACACCTCCTCAGAGAAACCTCTAACAGTAATTTCTCATCTTAGCAACAGAGGAAATTCTAAGTGGAGTACCTCTGTGATTTATATTAGCTGATACCTAATGTTTCTGAGTGGTTTCAGAGGAGTGAGTTGAATTCTCACATGAGAAGACTATGGATATGGAAGTATTTATTCCATCTATGATACAGTAACTTTCCTTTAGAAAGGAAGGGGCTAAAGTAAAAAGAGTGTATTTTTAATTGACATGAACTAGCTGTATTGATTGATTTAAAATTATTAATTTCTGTCTAGAAAATATACACTCTGCATTTGTATCATGTTTAAACAAGATCTGATACTTCTCCTACCCATAGTGGTTGTAAAGACCTTGAAATAGAACTGTGCCTTATTCTGATAAAATACATATGTTTCTCTGTGTTTTTATGTATATGTAATACATATTTCCAAGTAACAAATAATTATGATAGGTGCTCAAAATATTTCTCCAAATCTCTTACTTTCTAGTATATTATACCCTTGATTGGGGGATGCTTGTAAGTCTTTGAATGTTTAAACCAATAATAGTATCTGTCAGCACCAAGTATGAAGTTAGCACCAATAATGGATACAACCTTCCCACTGGACAGTCACTGAAAAGTTGCTCTTTCTGATTTCTGTGTAAATACCAAGGTTAGATTCTCCTTAAAAATTCTATGAACTTTAGTTGAAACAAAAATAACATAAGTATTTGAGTTTTGTTAGTCACTTCTATATCCGTTTGACCTTATCCCAATTTTAGCTTTGTTTCCCTTTATTATGTGACTTCTGGGAACCTGCTTTGAAAATAAAATCCACTCAGAGGGTAAAATCCTGAATTTGTTACTCTGATAAAACATCTTTCTGGATTTGCCCGGCAAAGATTTGAGAACAGTGGCCTTTGCTCTTCTCTTTTTTTTCTGTAAATCAGAGTGAAAGTCCAACTGCCAAGGCAATGAAAACATAGGACAAATTAAGATGTATTGAATACATTCAACTTGTGCCAAGCTAAGATTCATGATACTGGGGGAAAAAAATATTACCAGTCCAAGCATACAGGAATTTTAATAGTAAATAATGGTTGTACATTCAACACTAAGAATTTGGGGGGCTGGGAGATAGGATGGGTGGTGTTTAAGATTTAGAAGAAAAAGGGGGGAGCAGGGGGAGTAAGAAAAATATAAAAAGAAAAATATAAAAAAGAAAAAGAACAAACAAACAAAACCCCACAAACAAACAAACAAAAAAACCCAACACCTTTATCTGAGAAGCTAATACTGTCTTCAGCAAAGTATTTCAATTCAGACCATGTTTTAAGGACTAAACTATACCTTCAAAATGCAAGTACATAGCACATTCCCCAGATTTTCATGCTGATATGACAGGGGGAGAAAGAGGTAGTGCATAGACTGCTCTTTTTCTCCATAGGTTAGGGGTACATTGCCTAGCTTTTAACATTGCACAGGGTGGTAAAGCTAGATCAACCTAGGCATCTGCTCTTCTTTTTCCCTTCTTGCCCCACAGTGGGAGCATGTACTATTTGTGTTAGCTACCTTCTAACACTGAGAAAATCATTGTGTTTTTAAAATTTCCCTCTGTTTCTTGGTCTTCCTCTTTTTCTTGATTAATCAAGATGTTATTATCCTGACCTCTTTTGCAAAGAGCTTTAAAATGTTTAATAAAAATGCCACATTGTTTATCTTAATTTATAACTGAAACAATCAGAAACAATTGCAGGATCACTGGTAACTGTTAGAACAGTTTTGCTTTCAAGTAGCAATGATTTATAGTCTGTTCAGTGATAATCCAGTACATACCAGCAAAGCTTAAATTTCTATTCCTGTTATTCAATTATTGAAAATATATATATATATAAATTTTGCTTGTATAAACTAAAATAATCTCAAAACTTAAACCTCAAAGATCCTATAAATTGGAGTTTGCCTAGGGACATAATATATATTTATTGTGAAATACTGTGAGAAAAAATTTCAAGGCTTAATTTGTAGCCACCACTGCATTGTGAGCATTTCATATGCATAAGATGATAGACATCTAACTGATAATTTCCACATATATTTTCTGGTTGCATAATAGGTCACAATAGCCAAGCATAAACATTCATGTGTGCAGGCCTGTGCCCTGGTAAGTGTCACAGTTCTCTATTAACAAAGTTAATTGCTAAGCATCAAATGTTGCTACTCAGTATATACTGCCAGTGGCTAAGAATAGCTCTTTCACAGCCTGACCAAGCAATAGCAAATGAAGCACTCAACAATGCAGCCCAGCACTGCAGTGACCTCCACACTGGCAGAGGTAGACTGTGTACAGATTCACTTGCCATCCCTTGTCATGCAAGTCAGCTGCATGCTATGGTAGCAAATAAAATAAAATAAAATAAAATAAAATAAAATAAAATAAAATAAAATAAAATAAAATAAAATAAAATAAAATAAAATTACTAATACACCTATCAAATCCATACTCTGCAAACTCTTTCTCTGTCTCATGTTGTTTTTACCAGAAACAGAGAAGGAAATATATGTTTTGCATGCTCCTTACTTTACCTAGAGTAGTAGACTCTGAAGTCTAATAGCCACAACGTTAAAAGAAATATCTGTGGACCAGCATGTCCTGCTCATCTGTTCTGACAGAGGAAGTACATTTTTTTTTCTTCTACTAGTGTAGCTGTTGATGTTGTGTAGGACTATCAACAAATACTGGACTGGATGTTATTCCTACTGAAGTAAATGTTAATAGTCCCATAAAGAATGTAGGTGCTAAGAACTTGTGAAACAGGTGCCATGAAACATATAGCTAAATTTGGAACAGATTTTGGGATACCGCCTACATGGCAGAACAACTGTTTAGACGTTCCTTTTGTGAAAACAACACACAAAAAAATAATTTGAGAGGAAGTCTGAATCAGGATGGAAACATGGTCACAAAAATATGGCAGCAATTTCCTAAGATGAGACATTATTAGTTGGACAATAAACCACTATGTTCAGCATGTAACATTCTACATTACATTTTATGTCCAGCAAAAGATTTTCAAGAAAATGCTGACATATATAAGAGTTTTGAATAATTATCCTTTTGAGCAGCCAATAGGATACAGAAAGATTCTTCCCAACATCCTTTAGAGAACAATTTAATTTATCAAATAATGTATGTCACAGGTAAACTATGTTCTTTTAATGAAAGTAATAAATTATGAAGTAATCAGGTACATTTGGTTTTAAACAACAGTGGTCTTAACACTAAAGTAGCAAGATGATAAAATGTCACCCTAAAAATAACTGATTTGACCTACCTGAACATAAGCAGTATAACAGTGTTGTTCTACAGTGCACAAAAGTTCCTGTCAAAGTAAAGGTTTTGCAGGGAACATTTCTTTCTTTCTGGCTCTTTTGCTTCATTTACCATCTATCTCAAACTGTAAATGGCAGAGAGGAATATGCCTTAAATAAGGCAAGCAAATTAGCCAAACAAAGGTTACACAACATGTCATGTGCACAAAATTAATTCCAGTCACTTGAAGAGCTTAGTCAGAAAGTACAAACGAGAAATTTTGAGACTTTTTGGTAAGCCTTCACCAAATTCTACTGAGGTTATACACATGATATTCTTAAAGGTTTACAATTCAGATGATTCTGCCTGGACATCCCTCAGATTTTGGTACATGCATCTGTCTTATTTAAAGACTGTTCTTGCTGTCTTTCAGAATAATTTTGATGGAAATGGTAGGGCTTCTCATAACATTGGTTTGTGAGAAGAGATAATGACTGCACATTTGCACAGACACTTCTTTATCTTTCGTTCATAATTTTTCTTTTAAATTTAAGATAAATTATAAAATAGGCTTGGAACAGAGAATAAATGTAGAATTTTAATTTCAGATTGTCGGCACTGGCAAAGCTATAGGCAATTGTAATGAAAAGATCTGTTTAGCATTAGCTTTGAATACCAGTATTGATTCCACCTAAAATCACATCAATTTCAGTATTATTTACACTGCTCTGAATGGGGGAATACATAGGAATTGAAGCTTTTACATTTATGAAATGTTATACTCTGTCCTCAATTATTAATCCAATTCATTTAAAACACTGTAAGGATCAAATTCCTCCCAGAATAACTGAATCAAAGTGAAGTCCAATTGTCAGTTTGACCAAGTATGCTTTCTATTACTCTGCAGCAATCTTTTTGAAAATGCAGACTTAAAGAATGGAAATAATGTAGAAGAATTAAAAAAGACCACGAGATCTGACACTATAAATTCTTCCTTTCCCTCCTCTGGCTCATTTGAGGACTTTTCCCCAGGAATGAAATAGGATCGTTTCCTATTTTGCTTAGCAAAGTGCAGAGGGAAGAACGAATCAAAACTCTGTACCCCTTCTACTCTGGTTTACAAAGCAAATCTTAATTCTTCAGGGAGTGATCATCTCCCTAAGACATGTAGCAGTACCATAAATATTTCAAATACCACCTGTATGCTGGGAAGATCCAGGAGGCATTGGAGTCTCGGTGGACAGATGCCTCCCCTAGGAAGTCATAAGGTTATGTAATGCCTAGCTGTGCTTATGAGGGCAATTGAGATTTCTGTGCTGCTTATTAAAACTCAGATTACTTCTTACTCCTTTAAAATCTACATTTGTGGTTTCTTATTAACTGTTCCTTCAGCATATTATCAAAGTCTGATGATACAAAGTCCAGCATGTGCATTCCTTTACTTTTAATCCCTCTTCCCCAGGAATGTGGCTTGCAGCTAAAGCATTTGTAAGCTTTTGTGTCATCTGCCAGGCCCTAGTAAATCTGTTAACTACTTTTACCCAAATTCAACAGAGATCTAGAAGACTCATCTGTATTAATTTTCTACAAATCTCATGAAAATAAGTTGCCAGGGAGGTGAGGAGGATACGGACATTGCTATTTGGTCAGAAAAGGCTGCAGTACGAATGGAACCATGGTTAGGCATAAGAGGATCCACATAGGAATTCTCCCTCAGATACAAATCATAGAAAATTAACTTTCATTAATGTCACTACACATAGAACTACTTGATTTAGGTAATATAGCTACATTGGAAATTCAGTTGGTAATAATATCTTTGCTATTTTATAGAGCATTAACACTTTTGTACACTAATGTATATAAACAGCAAGCCATACTTGATCCATACCTGATCAAGATCCAGCTCTCATCTGCATCAAATTAATCCTTCCAGTGAGTTAAGTGAGAGTTGGAATAAGCCTATACGTAGTGTTATCCATCACAAATATTTATAATTGCAACATTAAAAAATAATTTCTTCTGTAAAATACTCAAAAGCAGCAACAAAAGAAACATTTAAATCCAGTTTTAAATACCATGGTAGAGTTCACCTATACAAACATCAACATAAACAGAAAACATAAAATTATATTCATAGAGGCATAAATGAGTGTACCATAAGTGCGAGTTATGTTCATTTCCTTCACTACTCCTGCAACTTTATTATATTTTGGAAATGAAACTTTCCATTATGCTAGTTCTTGTTCTGTCACACTCTGCTTACAGGAGTGGTTTTCAGTGAAGTCCAAAGTTATTTTGCTGTGTGGAAAATTAACATAAATGATGTATGGAATTCCATGACTCCTTTTTTATAACATCTATATAAATGAACATGAAATTTTTCAGAAGACTTGGCTTCCCTGGAAGTCCTGTAGCGGTTTTGGTAAATGTGTCCGTTGAGGAAATATTTCATATCCTCCAGTAGCCTACTATTCCACCCATGAGAGCATTCATATGCTTGTGAACCTACATTAAAGCTCAGTTAAGAAGCCAGTAACTGTCCAAAGTAGTCCTGTACAGGAAAGTCCTAAATGGGGGAATGGAAATTCCATGGCAAGCACCAACAGAGTTTCTGCTGTATTGTTTTTGTAGGGAGAAAAGAGGGGTATGTTCCCACAGAATGAGCAGTGGGTTTAGTCCATGGCACTGTCACAAGATTAATCAGGGTCTAGGAGAAATCACACATAAAACATCTGTGTCTTCAGATTATATTTTGGTTCCTCATCTCCCAAAGAATTATACTTTCAAGTTCTCCCTCTCTAGTTGCTACTGCTCCATAAGGAAAATTCAGAAGGTCATTTATGTAGTTTAAATGTACTGAGGGCAAAGTCAATGTCAGTTGAGAACTTCTCCTGGTAGATCTTGATCTCTGGATTTGCTGCTCTTCACAGCAAATCCTCAGTCCTATGAAAGAGTATTCAAAATAGGAGGAAAGTTTCTGAAAATGAAACACAGTTTCCATATATAGAATTCATCTTGGGGTAATGCAGTTTTGCTACTGGAAAATCTTTGTATGGCTTAAGCATATATTAAGCTGCTGATCATTGTATCAGTATGTATGTACACTCGCCAAAGACTTTTAAAATGGAAAAAAGAAAGAAGTTTAAATATGTTCTATGGTTATTAGAGTAATTTCCAGTCCAGGAATGTGCCCTGACTGGATCTTAAATGAATAGCAGAACAAATTTGCAAGTTAGCCTTCCTCTCCCATATTCCTGCTTTTCTTACCTCAATGAAAAGGAAGTGCACACATAGGCCAGACCACAGCGTGTTGCATCAAGTCACTTGAACTGGGTAAGCTGGTAGCACACAAGTAAACCTTGACTAATTTAAAATCAATACAAGCATATGGGATTTTATACAAAGGGCACCAATCACCCACATGCATTTAAAAATCTGAACTGTTTCATGTTTCAATCACATGACATGTAGGTTCTTCAACAGGATTGTTGAACACAGAACTTAATTAACCAATGCCTTAATTAACCAATGCAAATATCCAGATACCATTTCTCTGAAGAACCTGAAAGTGGTCAGGTCCATGGGACCCGACGGGATACCCCCATGGGTACTGAGAGAACTGGCAGGTGAGGTTGCTAAACCCCTCTCTATTATATTCCGAAAGTCATGGCAGTCTGGGGAAGTCCCCACTTACTGGAAAAGGGGAAACATTACTCCCATTTTCAAAAAGGGAAAGAAGTAAGAACCAGGGAACTACAGGCCAGTCAGTCTCACCTCTGTGCCTGGTAAGATCATGGAGCATATTCTCCTGGAGGCACTACTGAGACAGAAGAATAGTGAAGAGGTGACTGGGTACAGTCAGCATGGCTTCACCAAGGGCAAATCCTGCCTGACAAACCTGGTGGCCTTCTATGAACAGGTGACAACATTAATAGATGAGGGGAGAGCAACTGATGTCATTTACCTGGACCTGAGCAAAGCCTTCAACACTGTCCCACACCACATCCTGGTCTCCAAACTAGTGACACATGGGTTTGATGGGTGGACCACGAGATGGATAAAGAACTGGCTTGATGGCCGCACCCAAAGAGTGACTGTCAATGGCTCCATGTCCCAGTGGAGGCCAGTGACAAGTGGAGTCCCTCAGGGATCAGTACTGGGACAAGTCTTGTTCAACATCTTTGTTGGCTACATGGACAGTGGCATTGAGTGCACCCTCAGCAAGTTTGCTGATGACACCAAGCTGTGTGGTGCAGCAGACACACTGGAGGGAAGGGATGCCATCCAGAGGGACCTTGACAGGCTGGAGAGGTGGGCACAAGCCAACCTCATGAAGTTCAACAAGACCAAGTGCAAGGTCCTGCATCTGGGTCGAGGAAATCCCAAGCCCAAATACAGGCTGGGCAGTGACTGCCTGGAAAGCAGCCCTGAGGAGAGGGACTTGGGGGTGCTGGTGGACAAGAAGCTCAACATGAGCTGGCAATGTGCACTTGCAGTGCAGAAGGCCAACCACATCCTGGGCTGCATCAAGAGAAGTGTGGCCAGCAGGTCAAGGGAGGTGATTCTCCCCCTCTACTCCGCTCTGCTGAGACCCCACCTGGAGTACTGCATCCAGTTCTGGAGCCCCTATTACAAGAGGGATCTGGACATGCTCAACGTGTCCAGAGGAGGGCCACCAGGATGATCAGAGGGCTGGAGCACCTCTCCTATGAGGACAGACTGAGAGAGTTGGGGCTGTTCAGTCTGGAGAAGAGAAGGTTCTGAGGTGACCTTATTGTGGCCTTCCAGGATCTGAAGGGGGCCTACAAGAAAGCTGGGGAGGGACATTTTAGGCTATCAGGTAGTGATAGGACTAGGGGGAGTGGAATAAAGCTGGAAGTGGGGAGATTCAGGCTGGAAGTGAGGAAGAAGTTATTTACCATGAGAGTGGTGAGAGCCTGGAATGGGTTGTCCGGGGAAGTGGTTGAGGCCCCATCCCTGGATGTGTTTAAGGCCAGGCTGGATGAGGCTCTGTCCAGCCTGATGTAGTGTGAGGTGTCCCTGCCCATGGCAGGAGGGTTGGAACTAGATCCTTGTGGTCCCTTCCAACCCTGACTGATTCTATGATTCTATGATTCTCTGACAGTACTTTATTTCGATCTCTTATTGAATGGATTTAAGACTCACTTACTTGCCTGTGATACAACTAGCATCTCTGAATTCTCAGAAGAGGGAAATTTTAAGATCCAGATGTTTCCATTAACAATAATATGAATTTTGATGTTAATTAAATGGGACCAAGAACAGGGCATATTGCCAATTAAATGGTTGCTCTATGGTAAAAAAAAAAAAGAAGACTGCAAGAGTCAGTTGCAATTTTGTTTCTTCTGAAAGTACAAATCATTGATAAGAGATCTATTAAAGCTTGAGATACTATTGCTGATTTTAAATGAGTATTTAGTCTGTTCCAGTTTAGCTGATCTTGAATTAGTACTTTTTGAACAGTTCTTTTTCTTCATAAACTTAAATTATAAACCAAAGGTTTGTAAATTCTCTGGCACTGACTGACACTGCTTTCTACTTGGATAACATACTTCCATTTTGACACTCCTTGTATTAAAATTAGTAGTTTGACTCCCTTTTTCTTACCTGTTTTTCTCTTACATAGGAAAATTGGTTGTATAAAGTATTTTTGGAAGATGATTTTTCTAGTGAAGTATGTCTTTCAAATCCTTTCAGGTTTACAACATGAAGTATTTAAATTCATTATCCTTTAAATTGAAAATTAAAATATTTTCTATACATAGCTTTAGATCACTTTGGTAAAGACATTTGGATGAAGGAAGGAAAACATATTACTTTTTCTACTTTTTTCTTGGAATAAAAATGATCACCCTGATTTTTTTATATGTACATATACCCACACTTATTTTATATGTATAATATATACATTATCGAGGCAATCTCAACTTGCTAAATTGCATGTATAAAATTATATATATAGAATTAAAAATTATGTGAGAGAATTTGCTTAAAATGTCAGTATTTGAGATATCCGTTCTAAGAGCAACACACAACTGATTATTTTGCTTGAGACACAATTAGTTGGGAAGAAAAGACTTCAAGGGGGGGTGTGCAGTGGAAAAGTTATGGCAGCAGTATTTAATAATATAAGCAGGTTCCTATTTAACTTTTCTTATCTGGTGGTAATTTTGAGAAAAGTTGTTCCTGCAAGTAAATCAACCTCAGAGGACAGAATGACACTCAATGCTTAGGAAACAAACATTACACTTTAGTTTGTCCAAAATATGTCACAAAAAGAGAAGACTGCTGTAGAGGAGACCTAACCTGCCACAACAGAAGACAGTAAAGAAACTGCATCTAATTATTACCACAAAACAACCAAGAAATTAGACTGCATTAAATTGGTTAACCATGTCTATGAATAACTTGCAATAGATTTATCTGCAGGCAATTTATCAAGATAGATTACCAAAATAATCCTAGTGACAAGAAATAAAAATATACAAATATCCTTATTGTCTGTGTAATGATTTGACAACTGAACAAAAACCAAAAACAAACAAAAACCCCAAACAAACCAAAACCAAACCAAACCCCCAAACCAACAAGAAAAAAACCTCAAAACCTCAAAATAAACAGAATAAAAATAAGACAAAATCCCCTAGAGTCTTTGCCTCCCAACCAAGGTTCATTGTGTAATGCAGCAGAAATGAGTGCCACCCTGCAAAGAGAAACTCTTTAAGATTGTGTTGAATAATTCATTTAATGTTTTCTGACTGAGTTTCATAACAGTCAGTTGACTTGTCAAGAATCCGCATGATCATGTATTGCACATTTGGATACATACAAAGATGTTCAGCTTTCTTATCTGCATTTCTGTAGGTATGAAAATTGTACCATCCTTTAGATTTCCAGCCAACAGTTGCTGTGATGTAGGTGAATGGTTACTGAGGCACAGTATTGTCACTGCTTCCTTACCTCCCATGTCTTAGAAATACGTTGCATTTGCTGCTGGTCACTATTGTAGCAAATGAAGAGGCAAACTAAAAATGTCACCTATTTGGCACATATGCTTTTGTTTCCAAAGAACCTGGTTTATTTAATTATATTATCTATTACAAAATGTGCTTCATACAAAAAGCAGTATTTTAACACGTTATTTTAATTAACACTAATAATGCATGTCATAAAATGTCTGTTTTCCTCTGGCAAAATGATATAGGTAAATTAATGTAAAAAGATAATTAAGCCTCTTAACTACACTTTTACCAATGGACAACACTTTCTCCATCTTTTTGTGATCGTGTATTTTGTGGCAGAGCATGCTGTGTACCAGACTGCATCTTCAGTCTGTGTTCCGAGCTAGTGTATTTTCTTCCTTTACTACTACTTCCTTTGAAGGGGAAGGGAAGGGAAGGGAAGGGAAGGGAAGGGAAGGGAAGGGAAGGGAAGGGAAGGGAAGGGAAGGGAAGGGAAGGGAAGGGAAGGGAAGGGAAGGGAAGGGAAGGGAAGGGAAGGAAGGGAAGGGAAGGGAAGGAAGGGAAGGGAAGGGAAGGGAAGGGAAGGGAAGGGAAGGGAAGGGAAGGGAAGGGAAAGAGGGAAGGAAGGGGAAGAAAGAGGGAAGGAAGGGAGAAGGGGGACGGGGGGAAGGGGAGGAAGGGGAGAGACAAGGAAATGGGGAACAGAAGAGGAGAGGGGAGAGCAGAGGGCAAGGGGGAGAAGAGGGTAGACAGTGAAGGGGAGGGGAAGGAAGACAAAAGACAGAGGAAGGGGGAAGGAGGAAGGGAATCAATCCATAATGATAAAGAAAGGTGAAGAGGCTGCTGATAGAATATTAATGCAGGTGAGAAGTGTCTTAGGGCTGCAAAGGCAGCTTACAGGTAGCTGCACTAAAATCCCAAGTTTTCATTGCTTTACACGGCATATTTCTCAGTATCTTAGAGAAATTTTGTCTGTATTTAGCAAGGCCAGCTAATTAAAGAAGGATTTGTAGATGTTTTCCCTATGAGATCCCAGTACCTGACCGATGAGACTAGGGTCCAGTGTGACCACACTTTAGTACCTTGAAGTGTGAAGGCAGCTGTAGTACCCAAACAGTAAAAAATCATGAGGTGACAACTTCCCTATCGCATCTTGCCCTACTCTTCCCCCACTGCCACTCCCTTCTTTCTACAGAACATTTAATTGTATTTAAAACAACACAGGGTTAAAACTAGCATTCAGTTGTAACAGAAAATAGCCATTCTTGAACTTCACCATTTGTTAATGGCCCATAGAAATAACCTTCTTTTATTTATTTTAGGTTGAGATTATTTTTATTTGTATTTGCTGACTTTTAAGTCTTTGCATTTAGGATATTATAGTAATAGAGCTTTTAGCATATTATAGTAATAGAGCTTTTAGCATCATTTGTCCTGAAGGAAGACCTACGAATACATGTATGTTTAGATACAGCAGTTTGACTAACATTAATATTGGCTACTTAAATGTGATTTATAAAGATACTGGGGATTTTTTTTGTTGTTGTTCTAACAGTAGTAATAAAGAGAAAAGAATTATTTTTCACAGAGTATAGCTGCTAAAGAACCAGAAAAATACATCAAAGTGGAGTCCTAGAACTACCAGAAGCCTTTTTCTGCCCATCTCCACTCAACATTATATTGACAATTTTTGATTTCCCTTGGGTTTTACTTGCCAGTAAAGGTCAGCAATAATTTGTCCCACTTGACAGAAATTGCCAGTACACAGTAGAACTGGAGCTCTTATCTGACTCATCTGAAATACATGCCACAACAAGCAACGGCAGTCATCTGTACTGTCCCCAAACTGTTGACAAAGCTCATTTTATAGCCCTGTTTCACCTTTGTGTTGATTGAAATGAGTGCTAGTACAGAACTACAAAACAAAGGAGAGGAGAGTCGTTCAGAAAAGAGGTACAAATAAAATAGTATTTTGGAATTAATAAGAAGTTTTGCATAAGACAGAGCACCTGATTTCTCTGATTTGAAATCTAAAAAATAATTTCAGATAATATGGTTACAATTTAATCAAATCTTTCCATATCAGATACGAAGAGCTTTGCAGTGAGGACCCAGGAAGTGAAAAATCAGCCTTGACTGCTCTAAATGGGCTTAAATATAATGCCTAAGAAGAATCTGAGATCCAGTCAACACAACATTCTCCCCAGCAAAAGGCTTAAATAAAGAGACACACTGGCTTTTAAAGGAATACCATTTAAGAGACAACTGTCACATTTATCTTTTTATGTATCATGACTGTTAAAAGGATGAGACTATTGACAGACAAATATATAACAGGAAAAGAACAAATTAAAAAATGTACTTTTAATAGATTTAAATATATGAAACAATATTATTAATGTGTGTAATTCACATCTGAGAATTCAAAGTATCCTTGTAATATTTGAAATGTTGACTCTTCCTGGATAAGCAGTCTTGCATCCAATTTATTCATAGAATCATAGAATCACAGAATGGTTTACGTTGGAAGGGACCTTAAACATCATGTACTTCCAACCCCCCCTGCCGTGGGCAAGGATACCTTACCCTAGACCAGGTTGCTCTAGGAGTCATCCAGCCTTGCCTTGAATACCTTCAGGGAGGGGCATCCACAACCTCCCCAGGAAACCTGTTCCAATGTCTCACAACCCTCACTGAAAGAAGTTCTTTTTAATACCCAGTCTAAATGTGCCCCTCTCAAGCTTCAATCCATTCCCTCTCGTCCTATCACAAGACGTAAAAAGTCCCTTCCCAGCTTTCTTGTAGGCCCCCTTCAGTTACAGGAAGGCTGTAAAGTCTTCCTGGACCCTTCTTTTCTCCAGGCTGAATAGCCCCAGCTCTCAAGCCTGCCCCCACAGGGGAGGTGCTCCAGCCCTCTGATCATCTTCACGGCCCTCCCCTAGACCCAGTCCAGCAGTTCCATGTGCAAAGTGTTACAGGGCTTGAAGTTCAGATTGTAACATGACAGGCTTCCTGTTCCAGTTGCTGTTTTCATTTCCTGGGTTTGGGGTGTTGGGCTCTTCCACTGGAATGGTGGCAGGATGGGGTAGGGGGGGTATCTCACTGGCTTCTATTGCTGCATTCTGCATTTTGCTGCACTTTTTCTGCAAATAGACTAAGGTAATTGTGCATTATATTATCTCATTTTTCTCAGTAAAGCTTTTTATCTCAACTCTTCATCTCAAGCTGGAGTTGTTTTGTGGTTTTGTTGTGTTACATTCCCTCACTTCTCTGTTGGAAGGGAAAAGGCTGTTAACCCATTACAGCCTTCAAAAAGCCAAGTTTATTATGTCAAAATTCAGAAGAAAAGCAAAATCAGAATCATAGTTGGTTCCAGACATGTATTTCGAATAAGTAATTATTAGCTGGAACTTTATGAAGTTAATTAGAGCTACAGTAGGCATTTGGTCTTCTATTATGTGCATAAAGTTCTTGTAATGAAAACTTAGCTTCAGTAGGTTTTAGAAGCAAGCCAAATACAGTTTTTCTTCATCAAACAGCCATAGTTAAACCAATACTCATTTTATAATCTTAAGACTTAAAGTTCTTTTGTTGCTGTCATGCGTTGGGTTGTGTCTGTTGATCTGTATTCAATACCATGCTGCTACCATACCAGCTTCAAAATGAAAGTGTTGGCTGGAGCAAAGTACTATGGGGCTTGAAGTTTAGATTGTAAAATGTTCTGGTTGCTGCTGCTGGTTTCCAGTTTTGGGGTGTTGGCCTTTTCTGCTGGGCAGACAGTGAGTCAGGGGATAGGGGGGGTCACTGGCTTCTGCTGCTGCTTCTGCATTTTCTGTGCTTTTCTGAAAATAGCTTAAGGTAATTCTGCATCTTAGCCTCTCATTAAATTCCTTATCTCAACCCCAAGGGGGGGTTTTGTGTGTTAGTTTCCCTCCTGTTGGTATGGGGAGAGGGGTACTTGTGACAGTGAGCTGTGTTAACCCAGGACAATTACAAATTGCATTTAAATAAACTAAGATATCTAGTTGAATTATTTGTGGTGTTCTATAAAAAATAATTGATACAGAGAGAATAACGAATGCCCAAAAGGTGTTCATTTTGGTAATTTTCACATTCCTTTGCCTCTTTTGTAAAAAGAAAAAAAAAATCTAAAATACTTTGAGTCCTTTTCTATAGCAATATTTTTATTGTACATTTCTCTAATCAGCCAGACTGAACCCAGAGATACCAATGACAAATCTGCCCTGATTTACCTATTCATACACAAAAAAGAAGACAACAACAGCAAAAAACTTCTAATACCCTAGAATCTCAGAGATACTATTTTTTACACTTAAAAGAAAAATACCAGCTTTCATTCCTTCTAACTGCTATCTAAAATTCCCACATATACCTTATTCCCTTTTATGATAAAACCAAAATCCCCAATACAGACAAGCTGCTAAATGTTATCTCCTACCTTTTAGATGGAGTTAGGAAAGGTCTAGTAATGTTTGCTAATGATAACTATTAAGTAAATGTATAACTCCCTGCGGAATTTTCTGTCAAATCAAAGAGTTTCATCGTAACTCCTTTACAAAAAGCAAGATACTAACTCAACCATCTGTATCACATGAGGGTGAAAAGAGGCATTTAAAATCATCATCTGAAAGTGAAGAGTCTAAACACCCTGCATATTTGGTAATGATTGCTTAGTCCACTTTATAAGAAGGTACTTTAAAGCTGATAGTCCATCAATCAAGGGTGATCACTCATCTGAGCCATGGCAACAGCCACCAGACAAACCTTTCATTTATTTGTCACTCATTGCACTTTCCCATTCAGCACTCTGTGTGTGCATTCATCCCACCAACATTCAGAGTTTGTGGCAGAGCTCTGGCCTGAAGAGGCTGGACCTTCAGCAGAAGTTTTAGAGATTCAGGCTTTTATTTCTGGAGGACACTGGCCAAATTAGCAGCTGTAACAACTTCAACAACAGACAACCTCAGCAGAATTAAGGGAAATATCTTTACCAGTTTATGGAAGGTAGATGAGTTGATCACCTGATACCATACCAGACCATTATCGAAGTTTCATAAATCAAAGTGGAAACTTAAAAATTGGGGTTTATATTCCCTCTTTGTTTCTTTGGTGAATGGAAATATAAGCTTTGTGAAGTACTACAGCTGAGTTTTTAATAGTATTGTAGATATCGTGAAGGCAGAAAGGAACGTGCAAAAGCCTTTTTTTTCTCTTAATTTATTATTTTTATTTCGTTAAATTTTCCAGATGAAGTGCTTCCTCCCTCAACCTCAAATCTGAGTAAATACATCTTTAAATGTGGCTTTCGATGTAGGGCTACAAAAACTTTCCTGTCTTACAACAAACATAAATGATTAAAGATATTATGGAATAATTTATAACAGAAAGAACCATCTGGACTTAAAATACTGCATACTATTTAGTTATACTTCTTAAGCTTGAAGCTTCAGCTTCAGCTTTTATAAAGTTTTATTGTGCCTCAAAATTTTTATATTGAGAATACCTAAAGAATACCCTAAGAATATATAAGATTAAATATTTTGTTTGCATTTGTTCTGTAAGGTTCTTTATAAAACATATGATATGAATCCGGTTGCATCACTTAAAATGAATCGACACTTTCTTGGGTAGGAAGGACCTGGACTTCATCTACATACTGCTGCCAGTTGAGACTCTTTCAGGTACGTCAGGGCAACTGTGCTCACCTGTTCATGTTCTTGAGATGTTATCAGTGGTTTTATCCTAAATGTACTGCAAAGGTGACAAGAAGACTGGAGCAGCACTCTAGTCTCAATCTAACCAAGAGATCCACCTGAAGGCTGAGAAGAACATTTCAAAAAACCCAGCCAAGATGTTAACAGTGCTGCACTTTCCCATGTTGGACTGCACCTGAAACAATGTGAAAAGGCTGTACGTCCTATATAATAATTGCAGGTGTGATCTGCTTGTTGTTTGCAAATGTAGTAAGAAAAAACCCATCACCTGTAGAACCAGATTAGTGGTCAGCAAAAAACAGTTTTTATGGCTAGTCTGCATTTCTGTGAATAGTTAAGCAGACAAAACAGCAAATCTTTCTCCTTATTACTAAGAACATTCTAGAAGCTTTACTGCCATAAATTAACAGGAGCCCTGTAGAAGTGTTTCTGGTAGAATTCTAAAATGGACTTGTGAGAGCTGATTAACCTTTTTTCCCCCCAAAATTTATTAGCTAAACTTTCTGTATCTTCTTTTCAGAAGAAAAAAAGATGTGTTTTGTTTCTTTAAAAAAAAAAAAAAAGGAAAAATACATCAGTCAGGCACTTAAAAACATATTAATTATATGAAACCTTAGAAAGTCTTTGATAAGTAAAGTCACTATTATGAAATAAAACATGCTAAAATCTACCTACTTAGTCTAGAATACAGTTAACCTTGGGCAGGTTGTAAAAGTTATAATCAGCTGTGGAGACCAGACAACTAGCTAGGAGAGGAGAGGGGAATTTGTGCTTTAACATAATCTCATAAAAAGGGGATTTCCTAGAATAGATAATCTACTTCAGTTCAAAAGAAGTGATGACCTGAAGATTTAATGAGAGAAGAAGCCTTCTGATTTAAAGGAGATGACCACTGAAATTAATCCCATACATATTAAGAGGGCAGGACTGGAATAAAATCAATGGTATATTGTAGTTTTATTGGTTTTGTTATTAGGAAATGATAGACTTGACATTTCTAGGAAACTGATAATATCTTGCATGATCTTACCAATGGTAGGATGCTATTCCCCTACATAACTACATCTGTCCATCTTTCCCCTTGCTTGAGAAAACGTCATTCTCCATCTCATGTCCATATTAATCAAACCATCCCTTTTCCCCTGTTTCTTATTGCTGTTTTCTCTGCTGGTCAGGGCTTTTTACCTTTCATCATCGTTTTCTGAACATTATGTGAAATGTTAACTCTGTGAGACCGAAACGTTTGAAGCAAGAGATGCTGTGTCCCCTTCCTAACTCTATCTCTGCCCTTGTTATAAGCAAACCATTGTACCTTCATGCTTCTTTCTTAACCCTAGCCTGAGCTGGGGTTACTTAAGATTACAAGTTCAAATTTGAAAAGATAAGTACTGTTCAAAACACTGGTTATACAGCAATGTCAATCTGTTTCTTTCAGCTAAGCTAGACCAGGAAATCTGCTGAACATTTCTTCCTGCAGACTGAAAGAAGAGGTACATGATATTGCATGAAGTTGAATATCTTCTGCTGAAGGAAAAGTGCATTAACATTTGTTGAAGCCTACAAGAAAATTCAGACTTGCAAAGTCTCTTGGTCTACTTAGCAATTTGCAAGAAAAGTCACCATGATTCTAATTATATAAAGAAAAAAACCACAGAAATTAGCAAATAATTATTTCTGATACACTGAAATTATCCATGGGGGCCAACTAGTATCACTAGTATCAAATAAGAAAATATTAACAGAAAAAAACCCACAACAATTAATAAGTAAGACCTAGATACCCTTGGAAAAAAAATAGTTGGTGTTTTTTGCCCTAAGATGTTACAAAAACTAACACAGACCAAACAATTTATATGAATGCTGATTTATACTAACCTTTTTCTTTCACTGTAACCACACCACAATAATTCTACACATATGGACTTTGCAAATAGTATCCAAGCTGTGTGTAGTTCTAACTAAAAGAAAAAAAAAAGCTTAACAGATAGATGGATTGTTTACTAGTCATCAAGAGAAATAAAGAAACTAAAAAAAAAAAAAAGAAGAAATCATAGAAATAGCAGTTTCTTGGGGAAAATGCCTCTGCTTTTCTCTCGTAAGCAACATTAGCTTCCTAGCATTTATGCATGAACTAGGAAAAGAGATGCACTTGGTAGACACCAGAAAGCAATCTTCTTAAATTGGCATACATGAAGATGTAGTAATTGGAACAGCTTTGACTTTGTCCTAAACACTTTTGCTAACCCACATTATCATCTTCAGAAACTGAGAAGGTGATTATAGATACAAATGGAAGCAAGTCAGTAGGGGATAGGTGGCTCTCATGACCAGCTACATTTATCAGTATTAAAATCTAAAAAAATCTAGGAAAAAAAAAAAAACAAAACACAAAAAAGGAAAAAATTATTGAAATTAAAGCTTCTATTCATATTTAATCACAGAATCACAGAATCAATAAGGTTGGAAAAGACCTCAAGGATCATCAAAGTCCAATCTGTCACCCAAGAC
The DNA here is from genome assembly GCF_027791375.1 of Indicator indicator. NCBI lineage: Eukaryota > Metazoa > Chordata > Aves > Piciformes > Indicatoridae > Indicator > Indicator indicator. The sequence continues at coordinate 39,066,339 of NC_072011.1, forward strand.
CTTATGACAACTAAACCATGTCACCAAGTGCCATGTCCAATCCCCTCTTGAACACCTCCAGGGATGGTGACTCCACCACCTCCCTGGGCAGCACATTCCAATGTCTAACAACTCTCTCTGTGAAGAACTTTCTCCTCACCTCCAGCCTAAACCTCCCCTGGCACAGCTTGAGACTGTGTCCTCTTGTTCTGGTGCTGGTTGTCTGGGAGAAGAGACCAACCCCCTGCTGGCTTCAGGTAGTTGTAGACAGCAATGAGGTCACCCCTGAGCCTCCACTTCTCCAGGCTAAACGATCCCAGCTCCTTCAGTCTCTCCTCATAGGGCTTGTGTTCGAGGCCTCTCACCAGCCTCATTGCCCTTCTCTGGACACGTTCAAGTATCTCGATGTCCTTCTTAAATTGAGTGGCCCAGAACTGGACACAGTAATAAGGACATGAAAAATAGTTTTAATTTCCTAAATAGGTAAAGGGTCAGGTTGAGATTTTCTTAAAAAACCCAGGCACCTGTGAGTTCCAGCAGATGAAATACAGCCAGAATACACAATGCTGTCTGAAATAGTTATAGAAAACCTTGTCAGAAAACTCACAGGGATATTTATATAGCACCCTTTGCTGTAAAGCAGGATCAGCTATAGTTGCCTCTCAGTCAACTAATTATGGCTTGTCTGGATTATGGATTAACAGTATCACAAGTCTGGACACACCTGAAAGTCCTGGCATGAGCCAGCTCATGTCTGTGAGCAGAAGAGCTGCCTCTGCAGGACACTGCTGCAACAGTGTCCCCCACACTCACCTGGGTCCCCACCCTCTGCAGTCACTGGTAGCACCAGTCAACTCTCTTCAGCATTGCATTCTCACAGCGTGTTCCCAAAGACCACCTTTCTTTCATCTTCTACTGCATATGGATTTTGGGGTAGGGCTGGGATTTTGGGGTGCTTTTTTCCCCCTCCTCTTTAGGTTATTCTTGACAATCAAGAGTTGAGTAGGCTCACACATATGAATGTAGCTGATGAAATGAAATTTTTCTAACACTAAAGATGTATTTTGGAGATATTTTATTGTTATAGTTCTCCTAGAAAAAGAGAATTGGAAGATCTTCATCGTCATTAACGTTATTTAAAAAGTCTTTTATCAGTGGTCTCTGAATAAGGTTGCCATTCACTCACAATTAGGCAACCTTTTAGCGTTTGATTCAGCTGTGAATCAGGGGACAGGCCATTTTGCCCCTATTTGAATAATTTATTTAAAGACGTTGAAGCTCAGTCAAGTTTTGCTGAGTTTCAGCTGAAATAAGAGTATTAAAGCTTGGGCCTGATTGATCTCGATAATCAGCTAACCACCAGTTTAGTCTTTACCCACCAACTTCAGCTTCTCATGCTTTTGCATCAAGACTTCAAAACCATGTTCAGAATAGGAAGTACCTTTCTTAGAAGACTATGAACGTCTCTTGGACATACCAAAGTAGGGAATTATGTATGACAGATTTTAGAACACATCCAGTGTATTCTTCATTCAATCTGATTTAATCTACTTTATAGTGCCGTTATTGATACAAAGCAGACTGCAAGGAAATAAACATAATATTTTCAGTTTTATATTTTAACATTTAAAATCTTATCAATATGCAGTACAATGAAAACAATTGTAGAGGCTGATCTAATCCACCTACTTTTCTGGTGCCCAGATTTTCTGTAATAAAAAAAATACACATATAATCCTTTAAACATAACAGTTTCTTCTGCAAACTAACAGCAATTCTTCCTTGCTAACTATGCTGATTTGTTAAAAATATTTTCTTTGTGCTAAAGAGAAAACCAACATGATCTTGAATATGATCAGTTTAAATACAAAATTACACTTCTTGACACTGCAGTTATTTCTTCTGATGCGCTCTTGGTAGATAGTCTTAAATAGAACTCCCAGTTCTTTAACCTTGCAATTTTTAAGATATATATTCTAAAATATTCAGACCTGAAAAAATCCTTAGGGTGAATGCACAATAATTTCAGCAATTTAAGTGTGATGTGAAGAACTGCACCTGTAAAAGGCCAGTACTATTCATTTATAGCTTATTTATTTGTAATTTTTATTAATGTAGTTTCCAAACTTGTGAAAAAGCATGCACAAGTAAATCCATCAAGTAATTGCATTTTACAATTGCTTACGCATTAGAAAAGCAGCTCCTTTTATTTGTGTGTTCCATATGAGTAATCGAAGATGTATTAGGAAAAAGCTACAAACAATTCTGCCTGACAGTTATTTCAGACAGAAATTTTGAACTACTGGGCTGTCCCAAGCTAGGGATTCAAGCAAGAGGAAAAGCTTATAGGGCTGAAAAAACCCAACAGACATTGCCTGATGGGATATTTATTTATTATGAACTGGTATAAAACAATTCTTAAAAAGATTTGTTTCTATTAAAATAAATTCTCATATTTGCTTTTCCAATTTCCCACCAGTTTCCATTTAAGGGTTTTGAAACACCTTGCAGCTACTAATGTAATAAGCCCATGATATCTCTGTGAAGAAGAGAGAAATTATTCTTCTGTGTTTCAGTCTGATTCTGCACTGCTTGCATTAGTGGCAGGTTTCATCTTGATCCTATTTTTCTGGGAGCAGAGATCGCTCTTGTGTATAACCTGTTTATGGAAGAGTTTATGTCAAAAGACTGCTACAAAGAAGACACAAACCATCGTAACAGGCTAAAGAATAAAAAAGGAATTTAATGTGCAACAAAGACACAATGAGGCACAGAAAAGAAACAAAACATTTGCATAGGAAAAAAGTAGAAATTTGGTATTAAAATCACCAGTGTCCCCAAAAATCAGCTACATAATAAGTTACCAGTATATACCAGCATGACAGAAACATTTTTTTTAATTGAAATGAAGACATTTGGATATTTTACTTTGTGTGTGTGTGTTGGAATATGCTTTTATTGTTGGTAGTATAAATGTTACCTCCACTTGTGTCATAAAATGAAATCTGTAATTCAGATGTCATTATAGTGAATATCACTATATATATTCACATGGGGAGGGAGTAGTAGTTTTCTAATATCACTGTGTAAAACTTCACAGTACATGACGACCAATATACAGCCTAGATGTGGCTTTGATACAATGCTAACACTCTGTTTATCGGAATGCTTTTCTTCCTCCCACAGTTGTATATAGTAGAATTTATTAACCTGTTTCTAGAGGAAATTAGGAGTTGGATTTCACTTCAGTAGCTGAATCTACTTACTCCTAAGCTAAGTCAGTAGACCCTTTAAAAAATCAAGAGGCAGCAAGAAGCAGAAGGATCCCTCTAAAGATCCTTCAGTGCTTTTTTACTGGGGAAAACAGATATTCATTTGCTCTGTAAAGTCATCAGATACCAGATTTGCTGATTTCCAAGGAGTACCTCATTGTCCCTACCGGACTCTTTATCTACCTTCCCTGTTGAATCTGTGCCACTGTGCAACAAAGTATTTAGATTCCTGGGGCCAGAAAAGGGAAACACAAACACAAGCAGAAGCATTTTGTGACTTGTACCTAAAAAGCAAGGCATAAGGAGGCAAGAACCCTAAATTTTGGTCCTTCTTTCTTAAAGGTTTCTGTAGTTTACTCCCTTACATGCAGCTCTCACTGGGTATAAAGTGTATGAAGAAGAGTACTAATGCTGCTCACAGCTGAAGCCTCTCTCATTTGGCAGTCAGCTCAAAATTTTTTCTCTTTTTCTCAGGGCCCTACAACATTCTTATCTAAGCTGCCCATAGCTTTCCTCTTCATCTGTTTTTGTACTGCTTCTAGTGCTTCTTTGTTCATTCCCACACAGGCAAACAGGCACAGTAGGTCCAATGAATTCTTTGTGCATTGAGTATACTGCACATCAGTACAGTACATGACTGGTAGGTCTGGCATGTCTGGGAAACGCTGGAACTGCCTGTGCATGCAATCCAACGTGTCTGGGATTTCCGTGCTGGCTATGTTCACAAGTCCTGGAAAAATACCTACATATTTTTCATAGACCAGTTAATTTTTCCACATGAAGGGATTAATACACCATAATCAGTTCACTTTTCATCTTTTGACAAACTAAGCTTATTGGATTTGAGTCTCTGATCTTGTATTGTCTAGCATCCTCTCTATTACTGGAATAATTTTTTTATTCCTCTCTGCACAGTCTTGTGTTTGTGAAGTGTTTTAAAAATACAGCTGCAAGAACTTTTTGCCTTATACAAAAAGCAATCTCAGCAACATCATACAAGGAAAGTAAAACCCCTTCATGTGCCTCGTCAGTATAAGACTTGACCAAGAACCAGTGTTTCGAGTTCACAGGAAACAGAATGTTTTCACAAACCGTTCTCATCCAAATCATCGGGAGGTTTTTGGTGGAAACTTCTGGTGAATCAAAAGTACTCTGACCTCTGCAGGTGTTTCAGCAAACTGACACAAGAGAGCTTAGGCTGAGGGAAGAACCTGCATTTTTGAGGTAACAATATGAAACTTCTTGCTTGGGGCGTTGCTACACCCAGGAGTATTGCCCGTTTGCTGCAACATTTAGAATTCAAGTGCTTGTCTGATAATGTCCTCAAGGTGCTTTCCTGACTTACAGCTTTCCAGAACATAGGAACACAAAATGCCTTTGGTTGTTCTCAAACATATGCATTATGCTTGTTTATACAAAAACAGTGCCTTTATTGAGATCAGCTTGTCATTTACTTTACAGAGCTATTTAAAAAATAGCGAAGTATCAGTTCAAGCATTGATGCCCAGTAGATGGCTGCTTGTCATTGTCCATTTGTTATTCAGGTATGTTAGCAGAATGGCTCTAATCCATGTGATGTATGCTGTATTGATAGTGTTTTATCACAGTAACAGATAATGAACTTTTCACTGAAAAACTAATGCCTCGCAAACTATTTGGGCTAATTAAACATCTGTAGCTCTTGAAAAATAACCTTCAATAATGTAGTTAAATTTCTGAGTGAATCAGAATAGTTAGCTATTCTCACATGATAAAAATAGAACTATTTTTAATAAAAAAATGAGAAATGTTTTAAGGCTATGGAAATGCTTTGGCTTTTAGGGTCATGTTACACAGCTGTACTGTGTCCATTAGTAATGGTCCCAAACTAGTAACACGGAACCTTTGCTACCAAGTAGGGACTTAGGCAGGAGTGAATGATAATAAATTTTTAGTTTTAAAATACACCAAAAAGGTGTGCTACTGCTGCAGTTTCTTCTGTCGCTTGTAGCAACTTTGCCTTGCCAAGGGGGAGTTTTGCCTTTATATAGCAGCCCCTCTCTTGACATGAGAACTGGCTCTGCTGAAGTGGGTCTACAGAAACTGCAGAAGCCATACCCCAGCACTCCTAGTAGCCCATATCAAGTTTCCAGAACCTTTCTCCTAAACTTGCCCACATCACTGGCACCAATATGTGCAGCCCACGACTTTCCAGGCTCAACGCCATGCAGTTGACACAATCCCACTTGCCGAGTAAATTCATTGTCTTAATCGCCACAGCTTCAAGGCATCTTTAACAGCAGAATACACTGCTCCCAGAGTTGCCTTCGCACCCTGGGCAGGGCAGGGCATGGCGCGACATGTAGGAATGGATCCTGCTCTTCGGTTATTCCGAGGGGCTGTCCTTGTGAAGACAACGACCTTCCCTCTGTTTGCCATCCCTTTAGCCTGGTAGCTGCAGCCTGCAGGAGGAAGCGAACGTAGACAAGTCAGCGGTTTGCCTTTAGGCAACACGGTTCATTTTCTTTTCCCTCCGATCCCTTCGTCCCAGTTTGGGGCAAGCGGCTCACCCTGCCGCACGCCACCGGAGAGCTGCCGCCTGCTTGGCCCTCCCACGCTGACGAGCAGCGCCGGGCTCCTACCGCTGCCCTCGGGCCCAGAGCGGCAGCACCTCCTGCCGCGGCTACCGCGCACCCCGGGCAGCTGCTTCGGCCCGCGCTGCCCCAGCGCACAGACCGCCGCCAAGGCCGCTGCTGCCCGCCGCGCGCCGCTCCCGAGGCACGCGTACTGGCTCTGGGCAGCGACGGCAGCTTCTCGACAAGCACATGAGCTGGTTGCCGCGGGCGCCTCTTGTCCGCGCGCCAGCGAAGACCACTGGCCAGGGCCAGTTGCAGCACCTCCATTTACGAGCGCACAGACGAGCCGACACTGCGCTTCACCGTCGCTACCGTTAGACCTGGGTGGCAGTAGTTACGGACACCATTGCAGTCCCCCTCCAGCCCCCGCGGAGCGAGTCAGTCACGGCTCCGCACTCGCGGAGCACCTGGGCGCGATCCCTCGATTGCGGAGAGCCCTGCCGTGGCGCAAGGGCTGAGAGCGCGCTGAGCTGCTCCCCATTCCGGATCCCCGCGCCCCTCAGGAAAGCAAGCGGAGGAAGAGGAGGAGGCTCTCGCTGCCGGGGACGCGAGGCCCTTTTCACGGCTCTCCCTTTCCACCTCCGCTGTCCCCCAGAGGGAGATGCGTCCCCGGGACCGCCGGCAACCCTTCCCTCCCGTCCGGCGGCGCCGCCGCCTCGCTCCGCGGTAGAAGCAGCACTAGGCGGGGGAGGGGAGAGAAAATGGAAGGGGAGGCGGAGGCTGATGTGGGGCCCAAGCTTCTCCTCGCCTCCTCTGCCTCTCGCCCCAGCCCTAGGATCTGGGGCCGCAGGGAGGGCGGGTTGGGGAGGGGGTGGGGAAGGCGGGAGGAGGAGTGGGCGGGGCCAAGCCTGAGCTTTATCCAATGAGGGGGTGCGGGAAGGCAGCCCGGGCGGGGTGAAAGTGGTCACCGCCCAGTGGGGGGAAGCGCAGAGGGCGCACTTGGAGCGGGGTGAGTAGCAGGCAGGAGGCGAGTCGGGACTTGGGCAGCGAGTGGGGCAGAGCCAGGCATTGCAGCCGCCGCACCCGGGAACTGACTCGCAGTCGCTCGCGCGGGGCGCTGCGCCGCCAGCGTGGACGGTGCTGTGGGACCGGGAGCTGACGGGCGAGCGACGAACGGGTTGACGGACGCAGCTTCCCGGAGGGAATTGGCGGGTGGAGCCGCCGCCCGGCAAAGAAGTTTGGCTGAAGCAGCAGCAGCCGCCGCGAGAGGAAACTTTCCTCGGGGGGCCGGAGGTGGGGGCGGCGGGAAGGAACAGCGGCACGCTTGGGTCCGTCGCCTGACGAGGGGGCTTCCGAGAAGCGCCCCCCGGCCCAGGCCGGGCTCCGGCGGCCGGGATGTACCTGGCAGCAGTCTCGACGGGGAGGAGACGCCCAGGCGGAGACGGCGGCTGGCACCTGGCGGCGGCGGGGTGGCTGTTCCTGCTGGCCCTGCTGCTGGGTGAGTCGGGTACGCGGGCTCTCGTCTGCTTGCCCTGCGATGAATCCAAATGCGAAGAACCTAAGAGTTGCCCCGGTAGCATCGTGCTGGGGATCTGCGGTTGCTGTTTCATGTGCGCTCGCCAACGCAACGAGAGCTGCGGGGGAGTCTATGGGCTGCACGGAGCTTGCGACCAGGGGTTGCGCTGTGTCATCCGACCGCCGCTAAACGGAGACTCCATCACCGAGTACGAAGTGGGCGTCTGCGAAGGTGAGAGACAACGGGACATCATGCATCCATCCCCTGAGGTGGAGGGACTCTGTTCGCCTGTCCCATCTGCTCGATGTCTTTTAACCTTTCCTAATGCCCCATTCCGCCTATATAAAAGTATTACCCTTAATTTCCTTTGCCCAAACTTAGAGGTTTTTCCACTTCTCGCTTTCCATAGGGCTTTACTGGTTTGCTAATATCTTGTACCAACTACTCATGGCCAACCAATGGTCCTTCATAAAGAACTTGGGAAGGGTTTGGCAGATACAGATCGGTCGGGGTCAGTCGTGCACACATGATGCTTGTTCCGGATTCCCTTCTCTGTAAGGAAACACAAAGGCTGATCATATGTTGCGAAGTTTTCCTTCCTGTTCCTGTCACTTAATATCTCCCCGCCTGTCCTACTCTGTATGTGATGATAAGGGGTGTCTTTTTTTTCCTGATGGTGCATCGAGGGGGAGGGAGAAATCCCCGTGGCAGAACTCCTCTCAAAGTAATTTCTGCTTCCTGCTTGATGAATTGGTATGAAATGCAAGAGGAGTTTACCTTCTGCACTTCTGTGTCTGTTAGAGTCCCTCGGATTTTTTATACAATTTTGCAAAATACCAAAGACAAATTTTTAGTATCAGTTTGTCTTCTATCTCCATCTGACTTTTCTCCCAAGTTGGGGGAAAATATGGCGCTGTAAAGAGATTACCGATAGCCACTAGTTTGTGATATGTGTAAATGTACATAAGAGTCGGAGCGGCAGCTTCGACAGTTCTGGAAGGGAGCGGGAGGTGGTCTCCTCTTGGCGGGTAGAGGGCGATAGAAAATACGGAGACCTGGTGAGGCAGCAGCATCTGCCCGAAGAACTAGGATTTAAAATGATGCACTATTTTGAGAGAGCTAAAATGGCTCATTTATAATGGGCAGCTGCCCTTTGTCCCGGTGCTCATTCTTGGTTTCAAACTCCATTTGCGTTCCTAACAAATAAGTTGCAAACCACAGCAGAGCAGGCCAGTGTGCCCTGCCTGGACTATAAGCAATGCCATCAGCTTTTGTGGTTGTTGATTGGGTAGGACGAGCTCCAGGGTTAAAAGCTCTGTTGTTAATTAAAAATGGTCCAAAGCTACTTTGAAGACCTTGGTTGAAGCAATGTTGTTGAATATGCATATTGCTGTAGTTTCTCTCAGTATTATTTTTAATATGTATTGAGAGGTATATAAATAGAGAAGTATAAGTAAAGAGGGAAAAGATACTTTTAAAACCTACCAGGTTTTGCATGACTTTTCTCTTTCTGCATGTTTTCAACTAAAAGATTGGCTTAAATAGGCTAAGTGCCGCCCTCCCCCCCCTCCCCCCCCCGGGCTTCCCCATTAAAGGAACTAAAAGCCTGCAATCATTAAATGCCCTAATGTTCCAACTCCCTTACTCTATCACAGTACGTATGTCTCTGGCAGTTTAGGAGTATTTCATTCCTTTGAAGTGATGCAATCTGTATGTTACTGTAGTTCAACTTGTAACACGTCCCATGTACTGTTGAAAATAGTATGAAGCGTTTGTTGGCAAGATTGCATTTCAGTTAATGTTGTGGTTAGAAACTAGTTCCAGCTGTCTCTGTAGGAATACTCAGGGAGATAACTTATCTATTTAATTTTCATTCTCATAAATGAAAAACAACTGAGCTGAACTGTCAGCCCAGTAAGTAGTCCTGGAATGCCTATTGCTGAATTGTCAGGTAACTGCCTTATCCTAAGCAGCAGAAGTAATGCCATGGTCTTCATGGTGGTGTGGCGCACAAGGGGCGGCAGCAAGGAGAAAAGGGGGCCTAATGTACTACCTCAGATTACTAAAATAAGGTTGAGTAGCTCTGTTTTTCTGATTATGATGATCTGAACAGTTGTGCAGTTTACAGGCACATGTGCAACAGACTAGACTGCGGATACCTGAAGTGTGAGTAGTACTAAATCATGCTTTTATTCGTTATGGAATAAAAGCTACTTCTTTTTGTTCTGTCTACTGAAAGTGCAAACCCTTTTCTACCCCCATTCAGGGAAGAAGAAATAGAAATCATTTACAGAACTATGTGAACAGAAATGTGATGTTTCTACTCTTCTGTCTCTTGCCTTTTCTGCAATTTTTTACGCTGAAATGACCCCTACTGGCTACAGTTATAAGCATGTTTTTATACCATTTTTGAAGCTTCAATAGTGCCTTATTTCAGAGTATTAGCATATAGTAGGCTACAGAAAACACTGAATTATTAACAGCAACTGAAAGTACTTATCTTAGTATGTAACATGCTCAGCATAAGTGAACTCTTAACACCTGGAAATAGAAGTCTCCATCTGTCATTGGTCACCTCTCTTTCTGAAACTAGAAATGGAGCAGTCTTTGTTAAAACAGTATTTATGAATAAATCTGTTGCTGATTCTGGAATCATTATCCCAAAACCTGAAGGACATCTTTGTCATGTTGCCACCTTAACTATTCACATCTATGTAGTTCTAAGGTGTAGTTTGTAGCATTATCCTTAAGTATTTAAGCATTCTTCCTGAATGTAGTTGATATTCTTGGTAAAGAATAATTCTGAGGTCAGTTCCCCTGGTGCCAGGTGGATACCCTTCCAGAGGGGCACTCTTGAGAGACTTTGCACACCCCCAGCTCCTCTTGGATTTATGAATATGCAGCTGAGGTGTTGAGACTGGGCTGGGACTGCCCTTGGTCTCTGCCTTTGAAGGAATTTCTGGTGAAGAGGCCTTGATTGCTTTGCTAAACTATTCTAATCCATAACAGTAGCATATAAAATAAAACTGAAACGAGCTGAAATTATTTTTTACTAGTGTAATGCAAACATAAGGTTTTGGCAATGTATTTGAAAAGCATAGTTAACAAAACTGCTTATCTCACTGTTTCCTTAGGTACCTTTAGAACACACTTTTATATTAATTAGCCTCTAGGTAGCCATTGGAAAGAAGTATTTCTGCTCCAGTAACTAACGAATAATATGTAGTACTTTGGCACTTTGGTGTTTTTTTGTTTGTTTTTGGTAGAGTTAGAGATGGGATGTGTGGTGGTTTGTTGACTTGCTGTTTTGTGTGTGTGCATGTGTGTTTTTGTCTGGGCTTTTTGTGTGTTGTTTTTTAGGGGGGGAATATAATTGTTTCTGTACTTTTTGTCTAGTTTAGGTAACTTAAGGTTTGCTTGAATGCTTGTGGCTTCTCTGTCTGGTGTGTAGCTTCTGATCTGGGATTCCCATGGGACCAGGAGAAAGCTGCTGCAGCAGATAGGGAAGTATGCAGATTAATCCTCTAGGCCAATTGTAAAAGCTTGCTGTGCTGTGGCTAGTCCTAGTCTCTTCTGAATGGTGGTCTGAACAGAAGTTTGGGAGCTTGGAGCATTATGGTCTGCCTGAGTTTTTCTGGCGACAAGTAGCGAGAGCCTGGATGTCCTACACGCACAGCTTTAAGCCTACCAAGGACTAATTTTCTTTCCATAGAAATGCATGATAAAGTATGAACACAATTTATTGTATGTAACCAAAGTGTGATAAAATTGGAGCTGACAAGAAGAAATGAAACTTTGAAAATCTAGTGTTTTTTTTTTTTTTTCAATATTTGGAAGAGGATAGAGCTTTGGGTTTTTTGGCATTGGAGTTCTCTAATGTTCAGGCACAATGGAATTCCCTTCTGCTTTTCTGAAGTGAGAACAACTTCCTTGCAGGTTTGCTAGTATTTTTACCACAAGTAGTGCTGCTGCTTGTAATTTCTGTGGCTAGTACCCCTAGGAGAACCTTGTTTTCAGTCCCATGCTCTGTATCTAATGGGTCAAATGATCCAAAGCCTGGAACATTATGCTTTTTTCCCCTTACACATATCTAAGCTTGGCTTGGCTTCCTGGCCTGTGATTTAGTTCAGACCTTAAAAGATCAGGTAGTGTCTTGCTCTGAATACAAGCTACTGAAGTTCATGCGATTTGGAAGTTGCATATGGATAACCCAGTTGTTTAGATTGGTTTGACTGGAACAGTGTTGCTCAGGTCTCTAAATTTTTTTGTTTCTTTTTTTTTTGTGCTACATAGTGAATGGCTAGGGAGATGTCCAACTAGTTCTGATATCTCTGGGTACAAAGATTTCTCCATTTACATCAAGTGTTAGAACCGATGATCTAGTTGGGAACTTAATCAGTGTTAAGTGGTGCACCAAATGATTGTTGGCATGAAGACAGTCAAAATACTTGTTCAAAGGCTGTCAGCAATCCAGACTATGGGGGGAAAACAATTGAAAAATTATTCATGGTGTCAGAAAAAAGTAGCACAAAAATTATTGAACTTGTGAAACTGGAATGAAAAGTAATTCTTAGATGGCATTTGTGACCATATTTAGCAGTTTCTATCCCCTGCCCCCTAGAACAACTTACTAAGCATGTGCTGACTTCTTGTGCACTGGCTGGATAATTTTTAAACTATTTCTGTTCTGTCTTGTCATTACAGAAATCTCAACATCAGTAAGAACATGTAACTTTGAGTGTGGCATGGAATTTGAATTAGATCAGGTGCATATCTGACTTGGAAATTTTTGGTTCTCTGTCTCTGGACATCATGACTCAATTTTAAACATCACTTGATTATACTATTTCAACAAAAATTAAATGGGAAAATCCAGCAGGTATGAGGAGGGGTATAGATGAAGAAGTTGTTAGAATTTTGCTCCTGTGGATTCACACAGTTAGTGGAAAACTAGCAATCTCACTGTGGATAGGCTGAACAAATAAATTTTAGAACTTAAGAGGAGTACTCACTTTTCTTTTTAAACCACTTGATCTTATATGATTCTGTCAAGCATTATCTACTGATGTGAATTTTTCCCCACAGAAAATGGTTATTTCTTCAGCTTCTCTAAAATGCTTCTTATAAAAGATTTTTAACTATCTTCAAACTTGTCAGATAGTAATTTCTGCCCCACCTAAGTATGTTTGCTGTTTAAGTACCCTCGAACTGATTCAAGAATGCTTGCATAATTTAACTACTTGCATAGTACTTGCCATTTGACTGACAGGTGTATTATGCAACAATTAATCCACTCATATGGTTCAGGAATGCCACCTTCTTCCCTTCTTTCCTTTGCACCCCCATCAAGGATCCTTCGTCTCTGAGTAAAACTTATAGCATCTCGTTCCTCTGTTCTAGTGGATTAAATGCTTTGTAGAAGTGATCTACCAAATGTCTTTTGTGACTTGTGAACTGCTTTCATTTGAGAATGGATTTAATTAACCACATGGAATGTGAACTTGAAAATGGTGAATTCAGGGGTTTGACACTAATTGCATAGTCTAATATCACATAACACAATATTGTATACTTTATGTATGCATGCAGTTTGGAAAATAACTGATGCTGACATAGAAAACTTATGTATATGGAAAAATTTGCCAATACAAGATGGGAAGATAGCCTTTATGCAAAGTTATCTAGTTTAAATTTTACATAAGCATATGGATTAAAAGATGGTCCCTGAGTGAGCTGTCGTCCAAACAGTCTAGTTTAGCCCTGTTCTGGAGAAGTAAACCTTTAGAATGCATTGAGATGGTCGGAAGCAGCTCACACCTTTACCAGAGGCAATACTCAGTCTCTGACAGTTTTCACTGGGGTATAGTGGGTACTTCAGAATCTGAAAATCATGTTAACACCTTATAGGTCCATGAGTGCTGAAGGCTTTTGGCAAGAAAACAAGTAAGAGAATGTAGGGTAGTGGACATGAGGGAAAGCATTCTCACAGGCATACACCTATTTCCATGTTCTTACTCATTTCCAAAACTAAGCCAGCTACCTTGATAATGATAGGCTACTTGTGTTTTTTTTAATAAGTGAAAAATCTAGCAAGTGTAATCTGAATCTGAGAAAGACCATATGTTGGGTCATTTCTTGAAACAAATTAAACTCCACTGTTGTTGCAGCCTGGGTTGTTCTCTGTTCAGTATTTCTTTAGAAAATCTGGATGTATGCATGTGGAGGTGTCTTCCCCTCACTGATAGGCTGTTGATAAAAGGCTGGAGTCATACTGATAATGGTATTACATGTGCTACTGTAAGATGTGCTGCTTAGATAATAGAAACACTCGAGTTGATGTTTATCTCTAAGTTAGGCATTAGAAAAAGAACGCCTTGATGCTGATTCTAAATCCAGGATATTTGGAGTTCTTTCTGTAGTCTTCTGTGACTAGCAAATTTGGTGTAATTTTTCTGAAACATCCTGCAATTCTGGTGTTCAATGATGCTGCAGTAATGTAGAAAACGCAGAAAAGTGGCAGAAGGTTTAGAGTATCGGGTTTCTTCTAATAGTGTGGACTGTTCTTGTTATAGGTTGCTTTATTCATACCCCATTTTAGAATTTGTCTTAGGCAGAAATTTTACTGTGCTTGTTGGTTTTGTCTCAGCTTCAGCAAGCCTCTGGCCAGCTACTTGTTTGCAGTGAAGCTGATGGATGCTGTTGTGGGTGCAGGCTTCTGAAGCATGTGGGGTTCAGAGTGCAGCTTGGGGGGAGGGCAGGAGGGGAAGGAAGAAGGAAAAAAAAGCCTGGAATTTTAGCTTCCTTTGGAAATGAGTACAGAGGTTTGGCCCTGTCCTGAGGCTTTAGCAATTATTCTTATACAGTTTTCTAGAGGTAGAAGGGAAGTCATCTAGGACAGCTGAAGCACTGCTGTCCATGCTCATTCTAATCAGGGGAGTACTGGTTCAGGCACTCTCTGACCGATTAAACCCTCAGACTCTGTGTAATATTTTCAGGTGACTATTTACAAAGATGTGGTTCTGGTAATAAGATTAAAATTTATTTGCAGGTTGTTTTTTCAGGTACTTAAATGTCTAGGGTTCAAACTTCAAAACTACTTATTTATTATTTCAGACCATCTTTAGGCAGGAACCCTAATAAGGAAAGTCTCAATGATTAACCAACCAAAAAAAAGCCAAGCAACCTTCTTTCCCCCGCTGCCCAGCCCCTCCCCTCCTCGTTTCCTCCCCACCAGAAAAAAGCACCCCAAAGAAACAAACCCAAAAGATTAAAAAAGAGGAGGGTACCTGGAGGAGTAAAATATTGCAGACTGTGGGCAAGGGAAAACTTTTAAAACTTGAAATAGTTATCTATATCACATGCTTCACTTAACACTTCTATTTATCTCCTTGCTTACCTCACAGCTTCTGGGACATTTTTGATAATTGAGTGGAAAGCTGGTTTGTTTAAATACTTTCTGCATTCCTTAGTATGAATTAACTGCCTTGAGACACATGCAGAACTGCTGCAGTGAAAAATATTTCTTGCTATACTGGGAATTTGATCACTAGTTTGAATAAGATAAAGGAAACAGTAATTTGAGACAAGCTTTGCATATGTGGTATTCTTGAGGTATCGAAATGTTATGGTACAGTTTTCCTTTCTAGCTTTGACTAGAAATTTTATCAGGAGGTTGCAAAATACTTTTCTGTGGACATGCATTCCACATGAAGATTTGATCTTGGAAAGTGGACCTTTCCAAAACTGCTGGTGGAAAAACTGCTTTATCATAAAACTCTCAGCTGTGTCCTACAATAGAAGTTTCTGCTGGCTCCAGTCTCTCAGATTCATGACTTCACTAAGGAGTCAGTGTGAGAGGGAAGAGGACTGCAGCCAGTGAGCTCAAACTCACTTCAAGGCTAGCTGTTCCTTCTGCTGCTTTTCAAGGTCTGAGGCTGGTTTTCAAGCATTCTTTAGTGGTGATTAGTCAGTTCTATTGTTTAGCTCCTCCAAAACATGAATTTCCTTTCCATCGTTCTTTTTTCCTGTTCAAAAAGAAGCCAAAGCCTATTGGCAAGAAGCATTTCCTTTTTTTTTCTTTAATTTTAGAAAGTCTATGGAATCCTTTCAGTCTCATACCATCTTAATGAATACCACTGATTTGAAAATGCTGTTGTATACACCACTGTGCTGGAGTGGCAGGGATCAGACCTTGCATCTGGTTTGATGGAGAAGCTTCTGCAGAACCCCTGCTTCCCAGAGAGCAGTACCAGGCTCAGTAAGGATCGCTTACCTGGCACTGTGGAAACCCCTTCAAATGCTGGGATTTGAAAGGGTGTAAGAGTCTGTAAGATGTCTTTGTTCCACTTTCATGTCAGGAGTGTGTGATGGACTCTTTGCTTTTTCAGCATCCTGAGATCCTGTCCATCATGCTTTAAAAAGGCAGAAATAGTTGAGCAATAGCTGCAGTTAAATGTAAATTATAGTATTTCATTCAATTCACTCCAGTTGTGTACCTCACCCCAAACTGTAAGATTGTAGGTGCAATGCTTGTGTATTAGTTATCAACAGTGATACTTTAGCAACCATTCCAGTCTGTTGCTTGCTGGTTTCAACTGATGATTTATCTTTCTAATAGTGTAAGGTTTTCCAAACAATAGCTGTTACTTGTAGACTTATCAAAAAGGAAGAGAAGAGTTGGGGCACAAAAACCCCCATTCTGTGTTGAGAAGTAGTGGAGAACTTGAAGGAAGGGAATGCATAAATTTAAGGAGTAGTGAATGATTCTCTGGAAAGAGCTCTCTTTGTACTTTCGACCTGCAACTATTTTCAGATGATCCTTTGCATGTGGGAACAGTAAATGCAATTATAGTGAGCTACCATGTACTTCAAAAATAATACTCCAAGTTAATTTCTTAAGAGTTGTGTACTTTTCTGGAAACACAAGTGGCTTTTCAAATGAAGAATTAAAATGCTTCAGTCATGAGCATCACACCTCACATACTGTGTAGCGAGTGCTGGTATGTAGGATTTAGCATGGAAGAAGTGATGGAATGCTGCTTACCAAAGACCTATTTCTCAGATTGTTTCCTAGACTGGACCTGTTGTTTAAGGACCTCTTGTTCAACTTGTTAATGCCTTAATCCTCTTCTCTGCTTTACATGCAAGCTATGACAGGACTTGGGAGTTTGGCAATCCAGAGCAGTACTTGAATTGCTGAAATGTTTGCTTTGCTTTAGAAAGCAGTGATTATGTCAGTGGTGGAAGAAAATGAATGAAGTTTGGAATTAATATGATGCCTCCCCTCTCATGGCTTTCTTATGGTATGAAAGCACACTTAGAAGAATTAAAAGTATTATATTCAAGAATTAACTTCAGTCTGAGTAATGCAGAACTACATTATCTGTGATGGGAACTCACCTGAGTGAGTTGCAAAAAGTAGGGAGCTGCATGCAGGTAAATAATTTCAAAGAATGACTTTCAAGATAGAGTTATCAACCTTCTGGAAACATTTGAATTGCTTCTGGGCATGTGTGCCAAAGGTAGTTGAGTGGCTGTATAACAGCAGTTCAGTGTTAACTCGGAACTGCTGAAGAGTGGCCCTTCCCTTTTTTTTGCCCCTAAGTAATCATGCCAGCACAATGAGATGGCAGAAATTGCAGCTAAACTAAGATCAGTTTGGATGAAAACAGTTTACTTGAGCTGCTTTTCAGCTGGATTGTTTCTAAAAACCTAAATGTCCACTTGATTTTCATAAATGTTCTAGAAGTCAGCTAGTAGACAGGTTTGACAGGCTCTTAGATTCTTACCTTCAGGTTTTGTCAACATCTTCCTTTATATCACCCACATTTCTGAAAGTACACATAAAAAAGCACTCTTGAAAAGAAAGCCATAGAGGAGGTCAAACAGAGCATGCAGGAAAACGTTTGTATTACAGTCCAGAATTGTTTATGAACTGTCTGATCTCCAAAATGCTGGTGTGGACAAGTTTGTGTTTTGGGATAATCCATGGAACATGATGATTTGGAGAATAATAGAGGCTAGGTTGATAGAGCCTAAACTTTGTTCAACATATGTTTCCGTTATCGGTTGACATATTGTTGACCTCTAAATGAGTAGGCATGCTGTCCTGGACCACCATTTATCTGCCTCAATCAGAGCACTAGATGCCTTTGTGTCAACTAACTAAAGCTTGAATCAGTGACGCGCTGGATTCATCCTTTAAGCTCATGCAAGTGCTTTCATGAAAGTGGTATCTTTCATTCCAAGGATTCGTCTTCTGCCTATACTGATGTGACTTCTGAGAGTTTTAAGTGCTGAACAAGTATTCATTTAACAGGACCTTTTGACTTCTGATAGTAAATGGACGAAATCAACTAGAAAAAAGTCCTAGGTCTGCCTGAAAGAACATGCTAGACTTTGCAGTGATTTACTAAACTAAAATAATCTCTTTTCTTGTTATGTTTTCTTCATCATTTATGGAAGTCTTGTTTCTTAATGAAATTGCGTAAAGCAGTCTTGTAAAAAAAAAAAAAAAAGTCCAGGCTAAAACTGGGATTGCTTTCATCCTGTCTGAATGTGACTTATTTTGTATTCACTCTGAGTAACGAAAAATATTGCTTCAAGATTCAGCATGTTAGCTGTATAGTCTTCAAGTATTACTGAGGTATTTATCTTCTCTTCCATCCTCCTAACGGCTGCTGAGCATTTTGAGGCATGGGACACCAAATCCTGGAGGGTGCACCATGCACTTCCTGTGTACTTCCTTTTCCACTCCCATCTGAGAAGTCATGAGAGGTAGCAGGTGAGATATCAAATACTAATCTGTCCTGGGAATTGGATGATATTGTGTGTGGTGCATTGAGGTATTCTGCTTTCCAAGCCAGGTGGGTATCAGCTCAAATGGGGTGTAACAGGGATACTTCTGACCTGCGTCAGCCTTGAAAAGATACAGTGCTGAAATACCCCAGAGCAAAAGGTCACAAATGGTCTGAACTGGTGTACTGGAAAAGCAGGTGTTCTGTCATCATCATCTGCATAACCACCTGTCTGCACAGCACTGGTTTCAGGAGGCAGGTGGGCAGAGCATGTCTAGGATACTGGAGGCAATGTTGTGCTGTCTCACCGGGTCTGCAGCCTCTGGGACAAATGAAGCTTCTGGCCTGCACATAATAGTAAGGAAGGAGGGCCTGTATGTCAGAAACAAGGAGTAATTAGAAATGTTTTCTTAAGACCGTTAAAGCAATCTGCATGAAACTGTGGTCCCTGTGGTTACAGAATGTGAAACACGAAGTCTTGGTGCATAGCTATTGCCTCTCTTGTTCTTATCATTATGTGGACTACTGCTGTGATTTGTAAAATACAAATTGTCCAGACTGTATTCCGGCTTCTCAAAAACAGGATGTTTTATTGTTCTTCAAATTCTCATGAGTTTTTTTATTTATTTTTTTTTTCCTCCTCCCTTTGCATGCATGGCCTTCTCTTGATGAAAGTGTCCCAAGTATTACTGAAGTGGCATTTTCTCTTGAAAAAATTTTAATAGTTTCTCTTCAGGAATATCTGTGCTTCCTTTGACTTACTAATGGAAGTTGCTGTGTGGGAAAACACATTGACTGAAAAAACCCAACCGACTGAAAAATCTAAACCAAAAAGAAAAAAACAACAAGCAAAACAAAGTAAGAGAAATTAGTTCCTGCAGTTAATGACTAATTTTCCTTTGTTTTTATGGAGTAGAAGCATTGTGAGGTTCCCATGAAAGTTCCCTTCCTTATGTCTAAAACTTGGTTGTTTTAGTGCTTTTTTTTGTGTCAGCAGGGTACTTTGGCTTACAACAGAAACCAAGCAGTTGGTCTTACAGGCAGAAACATACCTATGGCTGTCACACTTTCTGTAGGTCATGTGCAGTACTTAACTGGCAAACAGGTCTTTCCAGATGTTGGCTGGTTTTCCCCAAACAGGAAAAAACTACAGGCTAGTGGGTATTCTGCAGGTTTCTGTGATTGGACAGTACTTACGTGTCAGCCTCAGTATGTGTGTGTGTATATACTGTTACCTACCATCAGTTTTTAGATTTTTTGAGTGTCAGACTGATGAGTGACAATTTGTATTTGGCTGCAGCCTTCTACTGGAGGACAGCTTCTACTAACCCAAACAGCAGTGGGAAAAACCCCACTTTTCATGACTGGAAGATGCCTTAACTTTTTTGAAGTGTTTCTTGGCAGAGTCTGTGTTGGAAACTTGTTTGTTGATAGTGTATAACATTGGGGTGAATGGCTAGGGGTTATGGTGTGAAAGCTGCTGTGCAATATAAGTATGTAAAGATTGAAACCAGGTATTTATTCCTTTTGTCATTACTAGAAGTCAGTGACTAGATTTTTTACTACCTATTTTGGTTGACAGACAAGGTTGGAAAATCATCTGGCACTTTATAGCAAAGAATATCTAATGTTGAGTTTATTTTCTTCAATTTTGCATAAAAAGCATGTATCCTGTATTGGTGGGACATTGCTGTATGCATATTTGATCTAAGGAAGCTAAGAGATTATTTTAGGAGGACTGGTATTCTTGAGGAACTCGGAATTGACTGGATTTATCACTTCTTAGAGAGAAAAAAAATCTGGTTGCATGTAGCCTCCTTCTAAAAGGAGAATGGGCAGTTTTACAGCGGGAATATCAGTTACACTTAGTATAGAATCATGACAAGGCTGATTCAAAAGGATCAAAATCATTTGACAGGACTGATTCAAAAGGACCAGGGAGACTGGTTCTGGCTCAACTATCTTCCTGCCCCTTGGCAGCAAGGAACGTGATGTGCTTGAGCAGTTTTAGAGTATGGGTGGTAATGGAAAGCTCATTTTTGGTCATAATACAGAATTGGAAGCCTGGCATCCTGCAGAATTTTTGTAATAGAATTCACTCTACTCAGAACTTTTTGTGACATTTTTAATCAGATTTAAAAATGCTCTCTTTCTGACTCAAAATTGACTGCTATAACAGCCACATATTCTGTCCAACATTCTAATATGTGATAACTTTTGCAGATACTTAAGTTTCATTTGTTTCAGGTAGAATAGCATTCATTTGTACTACGGCTATGCATTTCCCTGAGATGACTTAGATTTCCATACTGATGGCAATAAACAGTGCTAGTAGCTGTAGCAAAAATGGGTAATAAAACAGCTGCAAACCCTGATATTTGGCAAATCCCACAGTTCAGATAAATCTGTTTTTAAAAACCTGTTACCTTGTGTTTAGCACGATGTTGAAGTAAGTTACAGCCATCTCCAGAGCAGCTGAATTTATATACTGCAGCTGAAATCCAATAGTGAGTGAGTTTATTTGTTTATTTTAGATGAAAACTGGGATGATGATCAGCTTCTTGGATTTGAACCATGCAATGAAAACCTTATAACAGGTTGTAACATAATCAACGGGAAATGTGAATGTGACACCATTCGGACCTGTAATAATCCATTTGAATTTCCAAGCCGGGATACTTGCCTGTCGGCCTTAAAAAGGATTGAAGGTAAGCACTTGTCTTCAGTAATTCAGAGTTAGTAATTTTTCTGTGCATTTGATGAAAAGCTAGGGGTAGTTTAATATGTCTTGGGCTGACTTGGGTAGTTTCAGGTACCTATGATCTTTTACTTGTCTTCAGAAGACAGTTGTATGCTTTAAAGGAAGATAGGAGTTCAGTAGGCTTGGCTTTCCAAATATGTAGGTTTAAGAATGGAGGAAACTGATTCTTTGTGCTTCATGTGTTTGCAGATTTTAAGACTGAATTTCTGTTTATGGTAGCTACCTTTGTGTATCTTTAGCTGTAAAGCATTGTGGAAAAATCCTTAAACGTATTGATGTGACTGAACCATGAATAAACAGATTTTAATAGCAAAGGCATAGCAAAAGGAGTAGTTGTTGATCGTATTTGTAGTTTTTCTTGTGTGATTGAATGAGTTGCTTTTTCTTTTTTATATAATGTAATGTTACTTTAATGCCTGTATTTTTCAGTTTCCATGTTGCTTTGATTAGACTTGCATTAGACCACATGTTTATGCATCTGCACACATACCTGATGTTTTGTTTGTTTGGGTTTTGTTTGTTCCTGTTGATTTTGTTTTGTTTGGGGTTTTAGTTGTTTCCTATGGCTGAACTAGAAATGAATTGACTCAGATGTATCCAGTTGCAGTTAAATTTCCATGGTTTATTTCTAGGGCTTTGAACATCTGTCAAAAGTTTGTTCTCAGGCTCTTTCTATGGTGCTGTAATCATTTATTTTCTAAAGTGTACAGGAATGTGCAAAAGTGGTATGAACCTGCTTAGTTGGTCTACTTTAAATCAGTATTTAAAGTCATGATACAAAAGTAAATGTAATTCTAGGGCTACTAACCATATTTAAAGTTAATATCTTTAAGTGTGATCAGATGACATCTCTTGCATTCTTTTTGCTAAGAGAAATTTCTGTTCTGAGCTACAGTCTTAAAACAGGGAGCTCTTGTGAGAAAAATGCAGCGGATGGAAACATTCGCTATCAGTCATGATGTTGGTCACTAAGGGTGTACAAGAGCTTCAGGTGGGTGTTTTGTGGTTTGTTTTAGTTCTAGGAAGAGGGAGTCATAACCTGTGGCTTTTCTTGTTTGTTGCTGTAGTAGTGGGCAGTAACATACATGGATTCTTAAGTAACTTTACTTGTCACTAATTTTTTAATTTGTGAATGTATGACTAAGTCTGTAGTAATTCATCAGGACTCTTTTGGCATCACAATTCATCATATATTCAACTTGCTAAGGAAATATGCTGTGGGATGCCTTTTTTTTTTTTTCAGAGTTGGAGGAAATGGACTTAGTCTGTGGAATGGCATAGCTAAAGCAGATCGAGTAGCTTGCCTTTGGCAACCTCACGTTTCATCTAAATTCCCATTTTAAAGCTAATAGCCTTTTAAGCTTAGCTGTGAGGTAACAGTATTCTACATGTAAACTGTCTAATATGACAGCAGTGGTGCAGTTGGACTTTTAGAAGTGTGACATTTGTTTCCTTGTTTTTTTTTTTTTGTTGTTGCTTGTGGTTTTTGGGTAGTGGGAAGGATTTCCTTCTAAAACCTCAGAATATAGGGTGATAGTTGTTTTTTATCCCCGCCTTTCACAGGTAGGAAGGGTAGTTAATGCAAGTGATGAAACAACAGTAGCTTTAAATACAAAGTCTGACAGTTATAACTTGAGAGATAGAATAGTCCAGTTTTTACTCAAAAGACTGTGAATTTGCCTTTGCGTCTCGCTGTCAAATGCTTGAAGTTAAATCTATCCGTATTTCCCAACAGAAAGGCAGAAAGTCATAGCATAACGTTGATTTGCTGCATTTGACAGCTGTAGTCAGTCCAATCTGTTTACTGTATTTTATACTGTGTAAATGCTTGTTCCCTCTTTATTGCCAGAACTGGAAATTCAACTGCTTATGGAGGTTGTTTCTTTAAATGCATTACTTCTTGTTTTGGTGCTCTAAAGCCAAACTAATGTTTCATCCTGTACCTAAGCTAATGGAAAAGAATAACTTCTTTCCTTAGTGCTTGCCACATTCCTGCTCAGTAAGCAAGCCAAGTCTCTTAGGTAGAACGGGGTAGCCACTTTGGTGTGTCTGGAGCCAGTATTTGCTGTTTGAGTATTTCAGGCTTTAAAAGCTTATACACAGAAAGTGGAATTCATCTGTTTGGAAAGTCTACCTGAAACATGGCTTAAGCAGTATGCATGTTCAAATGGATAAATCTTTCAGATTCTTTAAGGCAAGCTAAGTGTTAAACTGTATCATTATGTAAAAGGAGATAATTCATAAGATCTGTTAAATATGTATAATATTTTCCTAAAATCCAAAGTACTGATATCTAATTCCACTTTTTTGCCTTGTCTATTAAAGATAATAGCAGGAAGATTTAAAACTGATTTGAATCTTTAATAGAATCTGCAGCTATGGAAAGTGAGACTGAGAGAGAATAGCCTAGCTTCCCCCTCCTGACCACACTTGATATGGATAATTAAATATACAGTGTGATTAAAAAGACATAAATTGAGCACCTAAATGATGGCTACACCATAGTCAGTTTCTGAAGAAATCTTAAAGAAAAGTACTATATAAACATCTATTTCCATTCTACTTCAAGAATATTTACTAAGCAATTGAAAATGTTTTCTCTTGTTCATTAATGTGTCACTTTTTTATATTCGTTATGTTTGTGTTGTGTTCGTATGTTGATGAATTTCCATAATACAGCTGAAGCAAGAGAAGATACTTAACCCCATCCTTTGAGGGGAAAACAGGTCAGGGAGCTTTCCTCTAATCATGGAGGTAATTGGGAAGGTCCTATTAAGTGAACTATTTTTGGGTAGTACTTAAACGCAGCTAAAATAAATTTGTAACTTTACAGAATATTTGATAGAGTAGGACCTAGAAAATCATTTTACAATGACATCTAGAGAAATTCTGGCTCAAGGAATTTCATTGAAGTTGAATAGGTATGACAGGTTATCTTGGGCTATATAAATTCGTTTAAGTGAGGACCCATCTTTCAGTATCCTAGGCAGTTGAGGCAAGGCTACTGCAAAGACACATGGTGCTGGATCAGTGTGGTTTACTTGTTCTGCTTAAAATGAGTTCTGTGGCTTTTCTTACTTTTTAAGAATTTTTTTTTTTATTTTGCAGTTTTGTTGTTTCCTTGAAAGAAAGAAGGGTGCAGATAGGCTGCCCCAACCATACCAAGTGTATATAAGGTCTATGCCCAGGAATGTTGGTGCTAATGCATAGCATCAGCTGTAGTTGCCAGCTCTGTCAACCTGTATGGCTTACTAAAAACTACCTTTGCCTGCAGATGTGGAATCTGTTCCATAAATACAGCCTGGCAAGTAACAAGTGGTGAGTGGAAGTCTGGAGTCCCATTTCCAGATCTCAGTCTATATGTGCTAATAGCTGAAGGCTTCTGCATGTAGTTTTGGTTTCTTGTCTTTTTGTGCTTTCACCTTCCCTCTCAAGTGCCTTCTAGCTATCTTCCTTTTTTTGTCTAGTTTGTCTTGTACTTAAGCTTTTTGGGCAGTGTGTGGTCTTTCCTTTTCGTCTTGATGTCAGTTCTAGCTTGCTCACTCAGCTAAACTGAAGTTTTCTCTTTAGCTTCATACAGGATTTTTTTCTTTCTGTGTCAGCTTATTTGTGCTTGCCTTCCTGGGCTTCTTGTATTTCATTCTACCTTTATCTTTCCCTGCCTTCTTTTCTTGCTATCTTTGTCTACCTATTTCATCCTGTTTGCACCCAAGTTCACTTAAACCACATAAGGCAAGTACAACAACTTTGTCTATATTTGTGTCTGAAAACCGGGCTGCATGGGTGCTAGCATCATGCTGTTTAGGTGCCAATGACAGGGCCTGAAAGCCGTGCTCTTTATTTTGTCTGCTGAAGTCTTTCTTTGCCCTGAATTGCAGTTTATAATGAGGAGAGTCTGTTATAATTGCTACTCAAATGTATGTTGCTTCTGTACGGGTGCTCATATCTGTTTTTTAACATCTTTCTTTGCAACATGGACAGTGGAATTGAGTGCACCCTCAGCAAGGTTGTCAATGACATTAAGCTGTGTGGTGCAGTTGACACACTGGAAAGAAGAGATTTCATCCAGAGGGCCCTTGGCAGGCCTGTATCATCCAGGCTGTGTGGAGAATGAATTGAGAGCAGCCCTGAGGAGGAGGTCTTGAGATTGTTGGTTTATGAGAAAGTCAGTGCAAGCTGGCAGTGTGCACTTGCAGCCTAGAAAGTCAACTGTATCCTGAGCTATGTTAAAAGGAGCGTGACCAGCAGGTTGAGGCAGGTGATTCTGCCTCTCCATTCTGCTATTGTAAGACCCCACCTGAAGTACTGCATTCATCTCTGGGGCCCCTGATGTGAGATGGGGCACAAAGATGACCACGGGGATGGAGCACCTTTGCTATGAATAAAGGCTGATTGAGTTGAGGTGGTTCAGCCTGGAGAAGAGTAGGCTCCACAGACACCTTTTAACAGCCTTCCAGTACCTGAAAGGGGCCTATGGGAAAGCTGGAGAAGGATTTTTTACAAGGGCTTGTAGTGGTAGAATGAGGGCTAGTGGCTTTAAATGAAAAGTGGGTAGATTTAGGTTATGTGTAAAGAAGTTTGTCACTGTGAGAGTTGTGAGACACTGGAACATGTTGCACAGAGAAGCTCAAGGTCAGGTTGGGTAAGACTTTGAGCAATCTAATCTGCTGGAAGGTGATGATCTTTAAGGTCCCTTCCAACCCAAACCATTCTATGATTCTGTGACTTGCAAGAACGTATTGAGAAGCTAATGTAGAGTTTCAGTGTAGCTACTGGAGGCAGTTGTCACCCCTATCCCATGCCTTTGTTTTCCTAGGAAATAGTAGGATTTGATAAGTTTGAAAGAATTGGTTTTGTCATAGAACTTGGTAGCTAACTTTGACTAATCTTTGTGTAGACATACTACAAAATTTTGAAGGCTCAGTACTTGAATGGAGCATTATACGTCATAAAGCACATTTATTCTTCAGAGGTTTCCCAACTCCATTACTAGGCTTAAAATGCCTGCTTTTCTACATGGACTGACTTCTCATATAGAAGGGTTACACAGAGGTCATAAACCATCTTATGAGGAAATGCACGTTTGGGGCTAGAAAGAAACTATCTGGAAAAACTATCACATACTTGAATAATAAAAAATTCCAGTGATGTTTTGTTGTTGTTAAAAATGCTTTTGGTTTCGCTTATTGTCTTGATGAGTGCCTGCTCTGATACCGTTCAGGAAATCCTGTGTTCTTGAGCTTCGGAAGCTTGTTTCTATTCAGGAGATTGCTAATGATGACAGCTTCGTTGAACTTGGATTGCTGGAATGGACTGTGGAAAATAGGGCCAGAGGGTGAAAAGCGATGAGGTGCCCTCTGTTTGCTGAGCCACGGTAACAAGCAGAAAGAAGCCTAATAAGCTCATCCGTGTGTTCTTGTGCTCATGATGGTACAGAAGAACCAGTTCAACAGACTTTGTGAGACACACAGGATTGAAGGTGAGGGAAGTAAAAGAGGAAGTAATTGTTGGCTCATTTTGGCTTTTTGTGTGTTTTCCCATCAAAATACGTAGTAGGGTGTCAGTAGGTAGAATTGAGAATTTGAGATAACTGAACTGCTACGACACAAGATTTTTCCTAGCACATAGGAAGAGTCACTAGGAAATCTGTATGTGAAGAGACCTAATCTCAGTAGCTTCAAAAACTACTCCAGTTCTGGGATCTTCTTTCTCTCCCTCTCTGTTACACTCTGGCAGTAGTTTAGATAGTCCAGCAAAGCTTTAATGAACAGGAACCTAAGAATGTTCTTAAGCCTGCCTCTCTTCCTCCTTCACCAGAGTGGGTCAGAATTTGTGCTATTGTGAGCTGCCTGTAGGAAGGTGGCATGCCATGCTGCCTTTCTCCTTTCAAAAGACAGCCACAGATCTTTGGAATAACTTGCCCCTTTAAAAATATTCCCTGCTATAACAGCATCTCCTCTTCCCTCTGGGAGATGAAAGGAAAGTTGTGCATCTGAGGCATCCAGTCTCTCACTTGGTGGGATGTATTTCAGTTTGGGATACCTTCAACTATATTTATTAGAAAATCTTTACAAAACTTCAGTCTGCAGATTGTTTCAATGATGTGAAACTTCCCAGTACCATTTGGCTGTTTTAAAGTAATTTGGCAGCAGTGTTTGTTTTGATAACGCCAGGTGCTTGTGTGATAAAGAAAGACGTTCTTAAGTACTGTGGAGAGCCTAAGTGTCACCAGCCTTAAGTTCTCTCAAGGTAGGTCTCTTAAGAGGAGAAACCAATCAAGTTTTCTCACTTTAGTTTGCCAAAACCATAAGCATTTTCTATGTGAAAGTTAAGCCCAGTCTTGATATTCAGAGTATATGTGAAAGAAAATTTGTACCTTTTCTTGATTAAAGATGGGATTAATACTTGAGGTAAAGGAACACCCTTCTCTTCTGTTTCTCTCTGCATGTAAACCCTGCTGCTACTAAGTTACCAAGCTGTTATTTAAGAGTTGTTTCTTGGTTATCTAGCTTGCACCTTTCCAAGCTATTCACTGCTGTCCTTCATAGGTGAAAGGAAAAGGCCTTTTAAGTCATTGGTATATTCTAAGCTGGTTTATTGCAACATACTGCTTGCATTCCATTATTTTTTACATGTAACTGAATAACTTTATGCTGGCAAATGTTGCTAGACCAGCTAGACCAGTCCTGGAATAACAAATATGAGAAGGTAATTTTATTCTGAATGTTTGTTTGGTGGTGAAGTATGATTTTTGTGTCGAACTTCACTTGTGGTCTTAATGGCTGTAGCTATGTCAAAAGAACTAGAATAGAATAAATCCAGCTTTATGTTGAATTGTCAAAAAAGAAGGGGAGTGCAATACATCTAAACACGATTAACCTGGTATGCTTTCCACTCCTCTGACCTAAAAATTAATGTACGTTTTTACTCAAATAACTGAACTTTGAGTCAATACGTATTTGTAGTTAAGAATGTGATTGTTGCAAAAGTCCAGATTTTACCCTACAGTGGGCTTCCAAGAGCCAAACAACTGCATCTGAAGGCAAAATTCTGCATAAAATACGGAGGGGAATAGCAATATAGCTTTGGGGTTTTTATTTCTGACTACATTGGTACAGAAGGAAAGAAATGTTTGATGTCAAAATAATGCTGATTAGGAATATTGACATGAACTTGAATACACAAAGAAGCTTACTGAAAAGGAAGAGAACTCACTCTTTAATTGAGAGGGGTTTGTGACAGTGTCACCTCTGGCAATGCAGTTGCCTTCAGAGCATAACAAAGTAGTGTTACATTTGCAGGACATGTCACTTTTCTTACTTCAGCTCCCCAGAGAACTGTTCCTTGATCAAAGAAGTATGATCTTTTTCTAATGTATTGACTTCATGTCCTATTTTTAAGAAAGGTTGTTATATAAAGAACATCTGTGCCACAGAATTTCAAGCTAACAGTAGGAAAACCCTGCAGAAGTTTCAGAGCTATCAAAAGGGAAAAAATACTTTCATGTTTCTGTATTGATGTGGCTGGATATCTAATTTGAGGCTTAATTAGATTATGAATAATGGTGTTTGTATTAATAAGGAAAAAAAACTCCATTGCCTGTTTGGAGGGAAGATTGACATGGTTTAGTGTTGGCCTTTCGATACTGGGCCAGATACTGGACTGATGATCTTCGAGGTCTCTTCCAACCAGATACATTCTCTGATTCTGTAACCCAAAATTGAACAGCTGGTTAAAAAAAGCCTCTAGAATTGTAAGCATTACAGAAAGTACTTACTGTTGTAACCCTTGTCTTCTATATCCAAATGTCTTGTGTATATAGTGCTTATGGAGAGTGTATTGGATCTTCAATTAGTGACACTTTTCTTTCAACCTTGCAGTTTCTGAGATTGCTGTAGATAGAAATGTAACCTTAACTGTAGGCCTTGGGGCAGTACTGTGTGAAAAATGCATCCTCCTAGAGACAAAGAATTCTTCATGCCTTTTTCTGTTTCAAATACTTGCCTGAATTAATCTGAAATGGAATGCTATATAGCTTACTGTTGCTGGAGCCTCTGTACAAGAAGGAAAACAATGAATTGAACAGGAAAAGAAAGTATCTTACAACTGGTAAGATTCTACTTTTCATAAGTTCCATGCCTTTCAGATGTTCTTTTCCTTGTGGCAAGTAATCTGTACTGAAGTATGTCTGATTCAGCAGTAGTGGCAAGTTACACATTTTATCGAAGGCTTCATGTTCTCTTAAAATTGGTGAATAGACAGAAAACGGAGCCCGTGGTGTTTAGCAGAATGCTTCCAGATGCAGTGCTGATTTTAAGGATCAAAAGTTATCTACATGTGACAGGAGAGAGCTGAACAAAGGTCTCTAATGTTGTGTAAACATTAGGCTGATGCTGTGTACTAGCAGAAGGTATGCTCCTGTGGCTCTTGGTATGTTGGCTCACAGGTCCTGTTTTAGGACAGGACAAGTCTTGTAGCATTGATCCAACACTTATCTCTACCAGCATCAATCTATCCAGGGATAGGGATCAGTGACATAATGGTCATTATGACCATTTTAATACAGTAGTTATACCTTTATAATGAGGAACAATTTTAGTGGCAAATAATTAGGCCTTGAATTATTTTTGTGGAGTGTTGTTGGTTTTGTCAGACCACACCTGGAGTACTGCATTCAGGTTTTGTCCCTGCTACACAAAAAAAGATGCTGACAGATAGGAAAGTATCCACAGAAGGGCTATAAGAGAGGACTGGAAGACCTGCTGTGTGAAGAAAGGCTGAGATAACTAGATTTGTTTAGCCTTGAGAAGAGAAGGCTTAGGGGGGAGACCTTATTACCATATACCAGTACATAAAGAGTGGTTGCCAAGAGGATGGAGACATCTTTTTTACAAGGAGTCAAATGGAAAAGACAATGGGTAATGGGTACAAGCTACTCCTAGGGAGATCCTGGACTGGACTCCAGAAGAAAATTTTTCACCATGAGAACAGTTATACATTGGAGTAATCTCCCAAGGGAAGTAGTAGATTCCCTTACATTGGACCCTTTTAAGACTCAGCTTGACAGGGTGCTGGGCCATTTCATTTAAACTCTACTATTACCTAAAAAGGTTGGACCAGATGATCCTTGGTTGGGTTTGTGGTTTGTTTAGGTTTTTTTGTTTGTTTGTTTTTTTCCCCCTAGCATGCAGCTTTCATAACATCAGACTAACTTGTCTATGCAATTGAATGAAGCATTACCACCAAAATGTTTCTCTCTAAGATGGATGGGTGGATGGAGACTAGAGTTAAAGCAAGATCCTGTGAAGCAGTTGAGTTTTAAAGAAACTGTGGTAAAGTTAGGTAATCCCTTAGAGAGGATGAAAGGTGGGAGGGGAAAGGAGAAAAGAGCAGTGTTTCTGGAAAACTTCTGTTAGCTTTACTTCAGAACAGGCTGTAGATAGGATGCTTAATAACCGTGGTTTGCCTTGGCAGCTGTTAGGTAGAGCCAGGATAACTTGTATGGCTGTTTCAACAGCACCATTTTCAAGATGTGGGAATTTAACTCAGTCCAAATTAAACATTCCAAAAGTGAGAGCCATTTTTTTTTCTGTATTTAGTGCTAGAAGAATAAACATTACTTTCTCCCCATATACAAAATTACTTACCAGTTGATGCAGTAATAGGTGTTGTCCCTATTGAATAATTTGCAAATGTAAAACTTTGGCCCTGTAAGAAAGCAAAATTATTGATACTTGCAAGGGAATTGTGATACCAATGTGATAAACTCCAATATTATTTCCTTATCAAATTTTTTTGAGAAATAACAAACCAACAAAATCATAGTAATATTTGGCATTTTGTGCATTAACTTACCTAATATGAGACTTGTGATGCCTTCTCACTGATGGTTTTTCTATCAGTGTAGGGGAGTTTTAATTGTTGGTCAAACTTTTGGAGTCTAGCTGAGCTCCTGCCCTCATTTTCAGTCCAAGGTTCCATTCAGGAATGCTGCCAGCAGTGATGCTGATCTGCAGGAAGGAGTCTCTAATTTGCTTCCACATTCAGCAGAAATGGATCAAAGACAAATCTGGAAAATGATGTTTTAAGTCAGATAATTGTCATAGGGCTATCATGGGATTGTGCATTGAGCACTCTCACCACTTGCTCCCTTGGTTAGTCTGTTTTAGTGGATATGAAACATTTCAATTGGAAGACTTGGCCTGCTTCTGTTCTTTTTCCTTCATCTCATTGCTATTGTCTGCTTCCACCAACCTTGGGAATAGGACATTTAGTTTATGACCATTTTCTTTCCTAGCAATGGCAAAGTTTCATTCTGTGTAAAGTGAGCATTCACCTTACAGAGTTTTATCTGGGAGGCACCTCTTGAAGAAACTGCCCTTTCATTCTTACTGATTATTTTTCTAATGGGGATATGCCTTCAGAAAAGACCACTACTGTTAAAACAATTAGAAGTCATCTCCAAATATCTTCAGACAGCTTGCTAAGTAATTGATCTTCCCATGGGGTTTTGCAGAATATTTATTTTTAATTTTTCAAAGGGGACTTTGAATTGCTAATACTTCTTCTCCAGGTTCTCAGTCCTCATTAATTTAGTAGCATTAGATGTGGCTGAATGCTATGTAAGAACTCCATAGAGTTGTATCTCTCACCATACTCCAGAATCTTAGCATGGATACAACTTGCCATATAAACAAAAATCCAAATGTTTTAAGATATGGAAAAGCACCTGGTTGTAAACAAGCTTTCCAGGACTCAATTTCACCTCTCCCAGTGAAACTACAGTGAGATGTTATTCTGGCTGGTGTCCTTATGTGCTGGACCCAAGCATAGGTGTTATGTGTGTGCCCTCTATGGATGCTTAAAAATAAAAGCCTGCTTCCCAAATACTGGGGCATCTGTCTGTTCATTGTCAATGTATTTTGGGCACATGTGTGCTTCTACTTACTGGTAAAGGATTCTTCTACACACATTACCTGGGGAGAAGGTGGGTATTTTATAGGTAAAGCACTTACCTCAAGGTTGAATGACTTTCTTACAGAACAAAACCAAACAAAACCCACCGAAAAAAAAATCGAACCCTAAAGGCATTTGTGCTGATGAGCAACAGCTCTACCCCCTCCTGAATTCCTGTGTTCTCTTTCCTGTTCAAGATTTCCTCAAGTACTTTATATACAAAATATCTTTTAAATTCTTGCTGTTGAAATCGAGGAAAACTTCCTTCATCATTCATAAAGTAACTTGCATTATATACTTTAAATTGCTTATTTAGAACTAGATATGTTAAAGATGTAAATTCTGCCTTTCTGTAACTCCTAGCTTCAGTTAGCAAGAGAACAGTTAGTGCTTCTTGTATGATCAGCTTTGTTCTAGACATAAAGTTGTCATAGTGGCAAACCAATCTACATAGAAGTGCTAGAATTTAAATGGCTTGTCACAGGATCAGAGGATGTCAGGGGTTTGAAGGGACCAGAAGAGATCATGGAGTCCAACCCCCTGCCAGAGCAGGACCATACAATCTAGCTCAGGTCACAGAGGAACGCATCCAGATGAACACTGAAGGTCTCCAGAGGAGACTCCACAACCTCTCTGGGGAGCCTGTTCCAGTGGTCTGTGACCCTTACAGTAAAGAAGTTTCCCCTTGTGGTGAGGTGGAGCCTCCCGTGTTGCAGTTTACATCCATTGCTCCTTGTCCTATCACAGGGAGCAAGTAAGAAGAGCCTGTCCCCTCCCTCCTGACACCCAGCCCTCAGATATTTATAAACATTTATTAAATCCCATCTAAGTTTTCTCTTTTCCAGACTAAAAAGCCCCAGGTCCCTTAGCCTCTCCTCATAGGACATGTGCTCTAGTCCCCTAATCATCCTTGTAGCCCTTTGCTGGACCTTCTCCAGCAGATCCCTGTCCCTCCTAAACTGGGGAGCCCAAAGCTGAATGCAGTACTCAAGATGAAGGGCAGAGTAGAGGGGAAGGAGAACCTCCCTTGATCTTCTGGACACATTCTTCTTAATACACCCCAGGATCCCATTGGCCCTCTTGGCCACAAGGGCACATTGCTGTCCCATGGATGACTTGTTATCCACCAGGACTCCCAGGTCCCTCCACAAGGCTGCTCTCCAGCAGATCACCTCCCAGTCTGTGCTGGTGCAGTTTATTATTCCCTCCCCAGATGAAGGACTTGTGCTGCCCTTGTCCTTGTTGAACCTCCTTTGGTTCCTCTGTGCCCAGCTCTCCAGCCTGTCCAAGTCTCGCTGGATGGCGGCACAGCCTTCAGCTGTATCAGCCAAGCCTCCCAGTTTGGTGTCATCAGCAAACTTGCTGAGCAGAACTCTGCCCCCTCATCAATGTCATTGATGAAGATGTTGAACAGGACCAGACCTAGCACTGATCCCTGGGGGACTCCACTAGTTACAGCTCTCCAGCTGGACCCAGCACCATGGATCACCACTCTTTGAACTCTATCTTGTAACCAGTTCCTAATCCACCTCACTGTCTGCTCTTCCATCCCACCCTTCCTGAGCTTGCTCTCTAGGATGTCATGGGAGACTGAATCTACCCATTCAGTTACGGCATCATAGAATGCTATCAGATTAGTCAGGCATGATTTTCCCCTTGGTAAATCCATGCTGACTACTCCTGATCACCTCATTTTCTTCCAAGTGGCTTGAGATTCCCTCCAGAAGGAGGTGCTCCACCATTTTTCCAGGGATGGAGGTGGGGCTGACTGGTAGATAGTTCCCCTGGAACCTCTTCCTTGCCCTTTTTGAAAACTGGAGTGACATTGGCTCTTCTTCAGTCCTCAGGCACCTCTCCTGTCTGCCACAATTTGGCAAAAATGGAGAGTGGCAGAGTGATAACATCAGCCAGCACTCTCAGCACCCTTGAGTGCATCTCATCAGGGCCCATGGACTTGTGAATATTCAATTTGTGTAACTGATCCTTAACCCAATCTTCACTGACCAGTGGGGAGCATTCCCTCCTCCAGGCTTCCTCTCCTTCATCCAGGGTCTGGAGTACATAGGGGAGTTCAGTCTTAGGTGTAAGGACTGAAGCAAAGAAGGCATTCAGCAACTCTGCCTTCTCTGCGTCCTCGGTTGTCAGGGCTGCCTCCTTGTTCCACAGTGGCCCAGATAAATGTGCCATAATTGCAGCTTCTATAAATGAGTGCAGTAATACGTTAAATGTTAAACATGTTTGGCATGAGTGCATAACTTTAGCAGAGCAAAGAAAAACAGCTTCTTGATTTAAAACAAACAAAAATACTGCAACCCCAAATCTGGAAACTCGGTTCTGCTTTTGACCTCTGGCTAGGAGATGCTGTCACATACAGCATCAGAGGAAATGCCTGACATTCTAGCCATCTGAGCTGGGGCTTCCAGCTCTTTGGCATACTTAAATATGTAGGTCTGATGTTTTTTCTTCTCAATTGTCGTTGCAGGCTTCTTGTAGAAGTGAATAGGGAACAGAGTAATGCCAAAAGCAACATGTTTCATCTTCCTTCTTTGGGTCTTTAGTGTGTATTAATTGCTGTATGAGAGTTTGAAACATAAGTTCCTGCTTTAGTTTTAGGCTGTGCCTTTAAAATTTTTCACAGATCTTGAGCAGAAAGTAGTAAAATGTAAATAAGTCACTATTGGGTGTAAAAAGGAAAATAACGATAATTCTAAACAATCCCATTGGGGAGATATCTCTGACAATATTTGGTTCCCAAAACAATCTCTCTTCTTGCTTCTTTGCTCTGGGGGATACTAACTGGCTTTACTGACCTTGGCTGCATTGTTTTGGCTAAGTCTAGTATCTCTGCTTCTCTCTTGTTCTTTTGTATGGGGGGTAAGGGGACAGGGAGGGAGAAGATGTTGCATCTCCCCTGGTCTTTGGCTGGGGGAGGGGGTCCTTGTGCTGTTAGTTAATTGTAAGTGTCTGTAAATACTGTAAATATTGTATATTTCTACCTATTCATTGCATTTCATTATAGATGGTGGGTTTGCCTGTAAATGCAGGTTCCATTTGGTTCCACCTGAGCTAGTCTGGCAAAGTTAATGTTGGGCGGGGGGGGATTTTCAACCCACCACAGTTCCTAATATCTTGTTCATTTTCAGAAGCCAGGCTAGAGTATTAGTATCAAGGTTTCACAACTTGAGTAAAAATACTTAATTTAAAAAGAGCCAATCTAGATATTTCTAAAGAAAATTACTTTAAAATAAAAGGTTGTGCAGTGAAGTTGTGGCTGAAACTATACTGGAATGATGGATACAAAAACAAGATGTAAAATAAGTATTTAAAATTTTCTAATTATTGTACTGTTATAACTTGTGGACAGTGTGGGTATTCCTTATGTGGGTGGGACACATGACAGAAAATTAAAACAGCAGTCTCAGTGCTGCTGCTTTTCAGAAGTTTTGTAGTTTGTATTGCCAGATCAGCCACAGAGTTGAAGTACGCACTTTATTCTGTGACTAAGTATCCTGTCCTTACCAGCCTTCTCTCTGCAAGCCACTGCTTTCAGCTTCCATCTTTCAGTAACTTCTGCTGAGCTTTGATGTCCTGCAAAGTAGGCAGACTAGGTAGAAGGGAAAACACCTTGAGCCTGAAACTCACCTCCTAGAGTGTTATTGAGATCTAAATGCCTAGCTGTCTTCTTTAACTGGATCTGTCCCTTAACAAGGTTCTAGCAGCCTCCAGAAGTAAGAAGAGCAGAATAAGGCAGGATTCCTCATCCTATGCTTCCTAGAAGCTGAAACCAGCAAATGAACCAAGCAAGAACAAACGTGTATGAAATGAGAAAGAAATGCCTATTTTTAATTTTTTTTCCTTCCCCTTAGATATCTTGTAATGTTGGAGAATTAAAATGCTTAAAAGAGAAGTCTGCTAATGGTGTTTGTGGTGTGACGTTAGGTGTTAAACAAAAAATGGAGTATTTCAACAAAGTGGAGTTTGGGGAAAATGTGTAAGTAACTGGGGATGGGCAGAGAACTTGAATCCTGACTTGAGGACTGTACCTGGATAGTAGGTCTCCCTTCATTATAAACAAACAGGTGAATTGATTCACTGATAAGCCTGGATCTCTTACAAAACATGCTACACATAACATCTAATGGACAGCTCTGAGGTGCAGCTCTTGAGAGTTGTAGAAACAAGGGGAGGAGAAAATTATTGTACGTCTCAATATGTAAAATACGGTATTCTCAATTTTTTAAATTATTACTGCATAAAGTTATTCCAGTTTTATCACTTTTTTTTTGAGAAAAGTGTTCCCCTAGTATTTTTCAAAACCTTGTAGCATGTTACCAAGTTATTTGAACTAGGTCTGTAGGAGCTAGCAGCATATAAAGAGGTGATATACATTGATACTACCTGAAAACAGCTCACGGGTTCCTGTGTCATTCTGTCTGAGCACGCTATTTATTGAAATGAGGTATAAATGAGGACTCTGGTTAACCTCTAACCTCTACTAAACAATCCTGTATGAGGACTGTCCTTGTGTAAGGAGCTGTGGTTTATTACTGTACACTGCAAGTTCCTTAGGTTACAGTTTAGTTTTCACAGAGCTCTTCACTACTAATGTGAAGTAAAATTAAATGAAATTGGAAAACACCTCCTTACTTCTTCTGAATGATGTTCCAGTAATGTGAGTAGCTTTCTACATGTAGGCTAGAGCATGAATGCTAATTGTAAGAAAGCCTAATGTTTGCTGTGCTGAGCCATCACTGATTTGGTTCAGGAGACTACAGACATAAGCAATCTGTGTCTGGCTTCTACTCTTTGCATTTGTGAAGTATTGCTTTGCCAACACATTCATTCCAACAATATCTGTTTTCCTTCTCAGTTCTAGGGACTATTCCTGTGAAGGCTACTAACTTGTTGACAAGGGAACGAGTGCTTTGCTTTCTATGCAGAAATCTAGTCTGTCTTTACAGCTGCAGTCCATAACTCTCATCACTTGAGTGATGAAACATGGTTTCACATCAAGGTACATGTGACCTGCTTTTCATCACTCTGGTAGTTCTTACATACTTGTTTTACAACTGCATCTTACACAGCTGAAATTCAAAGGTGTGGAATACAAAACAAGAAATTAAACTTGAAAGTTCAGCAGAGGTCTATAAATCATTGCTAGTTTTGCAGTATTGGCTCATCTGTGGCCTTCTGTGGCAGATCTTCCGAATGTTGTTTTGGTTTTGATTTTTTTTTTTAAATTACTCTTCTTCATTCCCTAAGTGGGAAAATTGACAGAGGCTAAAGCTAAGGAACTTCAGGGGGAAGTGCAGGAGTTGCTATGGAGTTGGAGGGGATAAAAGTCAAGGCAAAAGATAACTATCAAAATGATAGGACTTAGAGCTTGTGATCTTGCTTGTGTTTTGCTTTGATTGTTTTGGGTTTTTGTTTTTGTGTGCTGTTTTTGTGTATGTTTTATGCAGATTTTTGGGTTGGTTTTGTTTGGGGGTTGGTTGGTTTGTTGCATTTTTTTGTTTGCTTGTTGTTTTTTTTTTTTTCCCACTGAAACTAAAATATCCAAACTTAACTGTTATTTACTAAGAAATCTGTAGTAGATGTAGGTCAGAAGTGCTTACAGCTTACCAGAGTTACAAAATTGGAACTTTAAGCATCTGTGATGGTATATCCTAGTAAGAACATGAGATCACTTCAAATTACATTGTCAGTACTCCCACAGAGGAAGCATATGTCTTATGTGGAAAAGATTTATTACCTGAGTTCATCAGTGTGAAGTGTGTTCTACAAATGTGCCTTTGATAAGGTCTCATTTCTTAATAAAAAGACAAAGAAATAAAAAGAATTCCTGTACCTTGTAGTCCAGTATTCTGGACTGATCCTGATGACTAAGTTGAATGAGTGATACTTCCTTTCTCATCTGTTTTGTGTAAACAAAGACTGACCTAGTTTAGGCATTAAAATGCTTCTGGCTTTGAATCCCAAATGGGAAAAGGGGGCTCTTGAGTTTGTGGCCTGGTTTCTGCTAGCCACTTGCCTTAAGAAGTTCCTGCTTCTGTGCTATTCTGTGCCCTTGTCTCGGTCTCTGTGACATGGCATAGTGTTAATTTATGCTGTGTAACTAGGCAGGGAATCTCTTAAGCTGCTGAGGCCAACAAAAGGTTTTTTTATTGACAATCCGTGATGCAGATGGTATCATGAGTGAAATGAGGCTTTTATCATTCTGCAGCCTTTGTCTCTCATTCTCTGCCTTTCACTGTTTCCTGCCAATGATTACTTCTGAGATTTATCATTTTTCAGCACTTATGACAAATAGATAAGGACTTTAAAGATGGGACTATAAAGCTGCAAGTACTGAAAATGGGCAGTAGATATGAGACAGCCTATGCAACTTCAGTATTAGGCAGCAGAGAATGTACAGGAGCTTCAAGAGGGGTGAAGAAAAACAGAATCTTTCTATCTGAACAGTTAGAAAAGCTAAAAGCTTCAGTTGAAAGTCTCATCATCTTAGCTGCTACAGAATGGAATTCTGAAATGAAACTGCAGGGAACTAGGCCTGGTAAATTCAATGCTATTGAGACTATGTATTCTCTGTTCTGTTGTCAAACGCTTACAGGTTAATAAAACCCAAACCAACCAACCAGAAATCCCACAAAACCCCAAACACAGTAATATCATAGAAAGAATTTAGGCTCTGAATGCCACTCAGTGGCAGAACCCATGCATCTGCTCTGCAGATATTTTTATAGTCCTGTTTTGTCATCTCCTTATCAAAAATACTTTTCTGCTATAGGGTAATGAGAAAAGGCATCAATAGGGGTCCTTGACTATTATCCTAATAGGCCTTACTTCTGCCATCATTGTGGGGAATGTGTAAGTCTTTCAATATTATGTCTTTTATTGTCCAGGTTTTTACGCTTTTCTGCTACTCAGAGCAGTTGCTTGTATTTAGGTGTGAACACGATTCTCTTCTTTCCCTGTTTCTTGGTTCTAGTGTTACTAGATCAGAAATAAGAGATGACAAAGTGATAGTTAATAGGAATATATTGTAAGGAGCGGCAAGAGCATGGGGATAGTGAATGGTTTAATTATGGTGGAAGACATGATTTTTTGAATGTTAGTGCAGAGTGTTGTGGAATGACTCATTTCTGTTGGTGAGGTGAATGAAATTATTACTTGGAAACAAGTGTATCTTGAAGCAATATCTGCTAATGACTATCTTAAAAAGATTCTTCTTTTAGTGCTATTCTTCAGTTGCTAGGTACTTGTCATCCACTTATTGGGGGAGATGAATTTAGCTTCATTTTATTACTGTTGTAATTTGCAGGACAGGTGAGGACATGGCCAAGAACAGCCCAAGAATAGGATATTTTTCTTACTTGTATTTACTCACAGAAAGCTATTCAGGTTATGCTAAATCTGCAGTTACTATTGTATGTTTGCATATTGTATTATATAGGGTAGAGCCTTCACCTTGAAATTGGGGATGTACTAGCTTGGAGGTATCCACATCCTTGCAATCTAGTCTGTAAGTGTGCCATCTCTTTTAATGAAAACATTGATGGGTGAGTGATTAGTAGTGAGTCTGATAAATACTTAATGATAAATCTAAAAGCAACTCTATGGGTTTCTGTCAAATTCCTGAAGCATCTGAGTGTTCAGAATTACGTGAATAGTTTCTCTCTTGTATCCTGTTTGTATCCAACAGGATACAAACAATAGTATCCACTTGTATCCAACTCCATGTAATGGCTATCTAATAAATAAACACACCAGAGATCATTCAGCAAACCTTATTTGTGGTGTAAAACCTGTGGATATTTATGCATAATACAGACTTCTTTTAGAAAATTGCTTATCTCTGATACATGTGCCTTCAGTTTCTTGCTTGAAGTTAGTACTCTTCTACTTTATTTAGTATTTTGAATATGATATTTTTTGGAAGCTTATGAGGAGGTTGGTTGTTATGGTGATAACCATTTAAACACCAAAAGTTCTATTACTTATTTTTATTTTTTAAATTAGAACTTGACATTTATTTTAAAACTGCGCGTAGAAAGCAGCCTTCCTTTCAGAAAGAAACATGTTGACTCTGCTTCTCTCTGCTATGTGGAAAATATGTTGAGCTCTGAAACACACAGGATCTGTGTGATGCCTGGTGAATCAGTGAAGACACTATACAGCCTAGCATACTAAGTTGGTGATGAAAGCAAGTTTGTACTAAACAGATAACTGCGAGCAAGAGTGATGCCTGAATGTAACACCCCAATTCTGTTGACTGTTTTGAAGTGATGATTTCTGATGAAGCTGTTGCAGTGAGGTAGAGAGAAAATAAACTTTTTAGCAAGACTTGGCAGCCCTCAGATGATAAATAGTTCTGTGTTGAAGGAGGTTGCTGAAAAAAAGAAATTAAAACATTATGGGTATGTGGAGCCACTAAAGATGTGATTTTACTTGTAATACCCTGAGCACAGTTCAAATTATAGCTGTGGAAGAGGTTTTTAGAGAAGCAGTATTAGAGATAAAGGTGTATTTCTGTCCTGCTGCTGAGAGGATGAATAGAAGTGAAGAGAGAAGCTCTTCTCCTATAGTGGAGATCTTACATGGGGTCTT
This sequence comes from Indicator indicator, assembly GCF_027791375.1. Classification (NCBI taxonomy): domain Eukaryota; kingdom Metazoa; phylum Chordata; class Aves; order Piciformes; family Indicatoridae; genus Indicator; species Indicator indicator. Next base: position 39,106,781 of record NC_072011.1, read on the forward strand.
GATGAGTTTTTATCTCTTTAGATAGAGAAGCTGGAAACTCATTGTGTGGGAAAAGGTCTTGTAACATCGGCCTTGAGTTATATTAGGCCTTATTTTGGAGTCTATGAAACACTGTGAAACTCGGAAACATGCTTGCTTGAAGAGTGGCTTGGGTTTAAAACACTCTTTCATCCTGATGTATAGGGTTGTACTGAGACTGTATGAGTGCAGTTGGCTTTATTTAGAAAGGGTGTTTCTGAATTCCTGAAATGAATCTGTCATTCTGAAATGAAAAACAGAGAAGACTGACAGTGCTGGTTTGTATGTCCGGATTATGGCTGTGGTCTTCTCAGCCTCGAGAGAAAACAGAATAAATTTCATACTAATTTCTGTTTAAAGGGGTTTAATTTCAGCCTTGAAGTTGTTTCTAGTTCACACTAGACATCATTGCTGACTGGGATGCAAGTGTTTTAATCCTGCAGTATGGCTTGCTGTGGGATTTTGTTTTTCTCATTACTTACAAGAGTGACTTTGGGCAGCAATGCGTTGGTCTGGTGTGTCTTGTGTCACCCTTAGGGATGGCTGTCACACTGGGCTGTTGGTTTCACATCACTTCTGTGACTCTAGCTGGCCAAGAAGCTAGACAGTAAAATTTTCTGGGGATGTCACCCTGGGTTAAGTGAATTAGATTTGGATTGTGCAGCCAGTGGTTCTTACCAGCTCCAGCATGATCCTTTTTAGCAGGTGGATTAAGTCTGTCAGCTCTGCAGTCCTTGGCTTCCAGCAAGCTTGAGCCTGTGGATTCATTGGCACTGGAGAAGGTAAGTCCCTTAATAGGGAATTTTCTTTGGATTAAGAAACAACCCCACCAAAACCAGCATCACTTTCAGTTAGTTTCTGAGGAAGTAACTGTAAGAGTTAGTGCTGTGTATTTAGACCTTTGTCACTAATGTACATGCCAAGTGATCATAACTTTCACAAAGAAGTAATTCTCACTGTGGCTTTTCAAGTCTCACAAAGCTTTGATGAATTCAAGAGGATCACAGATTATTCAAGAGCAGTACTCTGTCACTTATTCCTGCTGCCCTGCTTTGCTTCATTTGCCCAGGGTTGGGAGATGAGGAGTAGTTACTGAATGTGAGTGTAGAAGCTACTGGCAGCCGTTGTTCCTCTCCTCCAAGGGGGCAGCCTGCAATTGCTCCTTGTGCCTCTTTGCTCCATGGGAGCAGAGCTGTGGCTGATACAAAGAACCATACAAGAACAATTTAGCCAAGCAAGAACTGTGCTTTCCAAAAGTTGAGATGCGCTGCTTGTGCTTATGAAGGTGCTGGCCTCCTTCCCTGAGGACAATGGTAGAATTATTTTATTTTAAGAATAATATGGGATTGTTGCCTTCCCTGTCCCAGTAATACTTAGGAAAAGGAACGCTAAACGTGCAGAACATTTATCTGTGAGAGCGTGATCTACTTCTTTTGTAGTCATGTCATAGAATTTTCTTCTTATTGTTAAAAGTTCATAAATGGGCAATGGTTTTTAACATCCAGAAAGAGATTAAATGTTTGGGACTTCCACTATGTGTGGCTTGAGGAAATGTCTAGATATTTTCAATTTTTACTGTTCTGCAGCAGATCTTGTGTAGGAGTGGAAGCAAAGATGACCACTGTCTGAAGCACCCCACTCACCTGCTCCTACCACAGGTCCAGGCCACATAGGAATTCAACTGCAACTCAGTGTTCAATTCTTACTCTGTGAAAGAAGAAATAACAGTTTGAAAGAGAATAGCATTTAAGAAAATAATGATAGATCAAAATTTTAGAAATGGTGAAAAAGGCGAAGTGTTGAAAATTATCCATGGCTCATTTTCTAGACATCCATAACAACACATTTTGGGTTTCCGATTCATACAACGCTGACGCTTTTTTGCAGATTATACTCAATTTTTGTCATGCCGTTATTTCCAGCCTTTTTGCCTGGAAAACAAGTGCTGAATGAGCAAGTGTTCAATACAAATTATGGCATTGGTCCACTGTAGTTTTCAATTCTAAAGTTTCTGTAGTACCAAATATAATTATTTTAATCTGTGTTATGTTGTTGGTAGCTTGATTTGGAAACTTCCTCTTGGTTAGTCAACAAGCATTATGGGAAACTATGAGCTTTCTTTAGTTTTTTGGTTAATTTTTACCTGTTACAGTTTTCTGTCTGTAGTCACTTTTACATACTAACATTTCTGCTTTTTCTCAGCTGGTACAGGAAGCTTTATATTCTTACATGTAATTTAATTCACTTGGAGGGTTAATATTTTAGGGAAAAATTCACTTTTGTCCATAGTGAAATCTCTTTTCATCTAGTCCAGACATATGCTTTATTCTGTGTTGCATTTCCCCAGAAACTATGGTATGTTCTCACTTTAATATTATGCCAGACTTACTTTTTGCTGATTACATGTGGAAGTACAGGATAAATTGTGTCACAATCAAAGGAAAAAAAAATCCTGAACCTACTTTTTAAATTTAGTCACGACAATTTTTAAACTATATTTAACTTGATGCAAAAAAAGCCCTCCAACTGCCACAAAAAAACCCACACCAAATCAACAGCTGAAGAAGGTAGAGAAGCAACAAGCACTACCATTTTCTTTCTATATCTTCTTTATGGGAAAGAGATGGAGACCAAACTAAACTAATTTCCAGTGTTTTGCACTTGCATAGTTGTATTTAGATCCTCTAGTATTGTGCAGCCTGACTGTCTGCCAATTAATTATTTTTTAAAAGAGACATTAATTTTCTTTATTTTCTTGAAGTTCCAGGTTATATAAGAAGCAGGTTACTTCTATTAGGTCAGCAGACCTGCAATATGTGCTATGAAAACCAAGTGCTCAGAGAGCTTCCTAACCTTTAAGGGTGGTGGAAGTTTGCATAGTTGCAGGCGTCAGCTCAGAAGCAAACTGTTTCTCAGGCTTTTGTAGCACACTTACTCCTTTTAACATGAAGATGACTAATATAAACAGAAGCAGTCAAAATTGGCTCCCTGCCAGTTTCTCTGCATTTCATCCTGCAGATTTGTTTTTTTAGTTTTGGGAATAACTTTATAAGTAATTGTGACACACTGCAAAATAGCACTATGTTTTGTAGTCACTTTTGGAATATAAAATTTGATGTGAATATTGAATAAATCTTACTTTTTGTCTGTTAAGTACTTCCCTCCAACCCTGTATTGCGGACAGATCTTCACCAGTCTTAGTCTTCACCTGTAGTATTTCTGCTGCTGTTTGAGTTCTTTTTATTCTGATATGTTTATACAGGCATAATTAACTATTTTTCATAATTCCACACTCATAAGTATTGCTATTACAAAGTGCTCTCATTAGTTCTTAGTACCCCATAAAATTTTTTCTTGTTGCCTTTTTTGTTATAGTGCACCAATTTTATTCATTAAGAATAATTTTTTGTCTATGTATTTGTGTATATAATGTATATGATTTCAGATTATCTGTTCTTATGTTCTTGTCAACTGATACATTGCTGACTTACTTTTTTAAATTGACATTTTGGAATTATCTTTTAAGTAATATCTAAAGCCTTGATTAAAAAAAGTACTTTCTCTCCCTGTAAAAGTTGAAGTACAATATTTTTTGAGTAATACATATTGTCCTCGACCTCATTCCTGTCTCTGCATTGCCTGCCTGTTGCCTTTTACTTTCAAAGCTGGTGGTACAGGTAAACACTTCAAAGATTGAGGAAGAGGATGCACTTGAGCTCCCCTCAAAGCACTTTAGAGAGGAAGTACAACTGACCCATCAATGACATTCTCTATACAGCAAATGCTGGTAAGTATACTAAATTAAATTGAAAAAAAAAAAAGTCTATAATCTTTTAATTTAGAAGTCCTGTAATAAGACTGCAGTGTCTAGGTTTGCCTTTCAAGTTTAATGGTGCAAGTTAGTAATCCTGTCTTTAATTCTTCCCTTCTCTTGCATCTACAATTGTACATTTCTTTCAGATAATCCAAGAAATTATTTTACCTAGGCTGATGGCTTTCTTCCTTACAGCATATTCTCCTGTTCCTTTTATATTAAGAGTATTTCTCAGCAGCAGTGGTACTTACTGCCATATGATCCTTAAGGCATAGCTTTTATAGCAGAGGAGGGAATTGTTTCGTGAAGTATCCATGAAAGAATATCTATATATGAAAATGTTTTAGATCTGCAGTTAAATCTTGCTGATTATTTGCTAGCAATGTTGAGGGTTTGTTGTACTCAAGCCATTTTGAATCCTTCTGTAATCAGATTTACTTTGCGTTTCTAAGACGCGGGGGTATGTGATCTGATGGTGAGTGTCAGTTGACTAAATTGTAACTGTTCTTGTCCACATACTTAGCTTATTGCAAATGCAAACTAAAGTTTGTAAGTTTAGTAATTAGTAAACAAATTTGCATTTGAGGCAGAGTAAGCACCCTGATATTTCTTGTCACAGCCTAGTTGGTAAGTGCTAGCTTGTTAAGATAAAGTCATACTAGTATGCTTTAGCATATTTGTCCTTGACCTCACAGGAAATATTATTTATCATTGATTTCTCTTTTCTTATTATGTTTGTTCTGTACAGTACTGCAATAACTAATATTGCTCTAAATTAAAAAATAATTCTCATTTTTTAATAAGCACTTTCAATAATATTTTTTTAAACCTTCTTTTAGAGAATTTTTTCTTACGGTAATTTCCTAGGAAAATTTACATAGGCATTTCCAAATGCTTTGAGTTTTATTTGTCCCTGAATTCATCCTCTCTTCACCTGGCCCCAAAATTACTAATCCCTTTTTTTCACTTCTTAATTCTGTTGATTCTAAAGTAGTGGATTCAGTAAATGTTCATTTCATTGACTGAAGAATTTTGTGGGTGGTTTGCTTAGTCTCCTAATGATTGTATCCCAGTGAGATATAGAACTTTTTTTGAGTGCTGCATGCAGTGGGCTTCCCATCAGGAGAAGCTGGAATCATTATTTCCTTTGCACATTTTCAAACATGATTCTTGATGGCTTGAGTCGCTCTATTTTAAGCAAATTTCAGCTTGCTTATCGTTCAGAATTTACTTGCATTAACAACAAAAATGCTTTCTGAAATACTTGTCCCCTCTGCTGCAGAGCTGTTAAACATCCTCGATAGCATTTTCCTCAGTTCAGGCTTTTCTGGTGGTGTTATTCCTGGTAAAACTCTTCCGTATTGTAGTTACTGATGTAGTCATAGTGAACCTTGAGAAGCAAACACGCTTTCTCAGGCATTTTTTTTTCTATTAAACAGGGAAGGAAACCTATTTTAACTCCAGCAAAGACAGAAGTAAATGAAATACTGTCTCATGATAGTATTTTGGAGGTTAAGGCTCTAGGGGGCTTCCTTCATTCTAAGTTAATTTTAAATCAGAATGTAACTATGAGAACGCAAAATTTTAAGTAATGAAGAAGGTAAGACCTTCTGTTTGAATATTGAGAGGCAAATGCTGATTCATAGAAGTTACTCTTTCAGGCAGGAGCAGTGCAAAACATCTGTACAGAAATGCCTTTCTTCAAGGTGTAGATCACAGTATCACAGTATATTAGAGGTTGCAAGGGACCTTAAGAGATCATCGGGTCCAACCCCCCTGCCAAAGCAGGATCTTAGGTAGTCCACATAGGAATGCATCCAGGTGGGTTTTGAAAGCCTCCAGAGGAGCAGACTCAACAACCTCCCTGGGCAGCCTGTTCCAGTGCTCTGTCACCCTCACTGTAAAGAAGTCTCTCCTTATGTTGAGGTGAAATCCTCTATGTACAAGTTTGACCCTGTTGTTCTTTGTCTTATTACTGTGCACCACCAAAAAGAGCCTGGTCCCTTCCACTTGACACCCACACCTCAGATATTCATAGACATTGATCAGATCCCCTCTCAGTCTTATCAAGACTAAACAGCCCCAAATCTCTCAGTCTCTCTTCATAGGGGAGCTGTTCTAGACCCCTAATTATGCTTGTGGCTCTGTTGGATTCTCTCCAGCAGTTCTAGCAGATACTTAGACACATGTTGGTGTGTTTGTATGCTTTTTGTTAACATTGTGCAAAGATGCTGAAAACTGAAAAGTAAGAAATGCAGTGATGCCAGTTAATGAATTAATGGGAACTTTGATTAGAGAAAACCAAGCAGTGGCATGGCCAATAACTGTTTGTTTGGTTTTTTTAATTAAAACAAATGACAGAATCTAAATAGATGACAAAGTTGACATCTTAAGGTCGGGTTGAGAATCAAAGAGGAAATGCTGAACTGTGACGGTAGCTCAATGTGGTGTACAGTAAGATCTAGAAATAGAATCACAGAATCAACCAGGTTGGAAAAGACCTCAGAGATCATCAAGTCTATCCTATTACCTAATAACCTAACACCTCCTGACAACTAAACCATGGCTCCAAGTGCCACATCCAATCTTTTTTTGAACACCTCCAGGGATGGTGACTCCACCACCTCCCTGGGCAGCCCATTCTAACGGCCAGTTACTCTTTCTGTGAAGAACTTCCTCCTCACCTCAAGCCTAAACTTCCTCTGGCTCAGCTTGAGACTGTGTCCTCTTGTTGTGTTGCTGGTTGCCTGGGAGAAGAGACCAACCCCCACCTGGCTACAACCTCCCTTCAGGTAGTTGTAGAGAGCAATAAGGTCTCCCCTCAGCCTCTTCTTCTCCAGGCTAAACAGTCCCAGCTCCCTCAGCCTCTCCTCATAGGGCTTGTGCTCAAGACCTCTCACCAGCCTCACTGCCCTTCTCTGGACACGTTCAAGTATCTCAATGTCTTTCTTAAACTGAGTGGCCCAGAACTGGACACAGTACTCAAGGTGTGGTCTAACCAGTGCTGAATATAGGGGAAGAATGACTTCTCTGCTCCTGCTGGCCACACTATTTCTGATGCAGGCCAGGATGCCATTGGCCTTCTTGGCCACCTGGGCATGCTGCTGGCTTATGTTCAATAACAGAAGAGGTGTTAATAACATGACTGAAAAGGATAACTGAGACAAGTTGTGTAAGTTTTACATGCAGTTTTGGGAATAAGAGAGAAAGTCACTAAGAAAAATCATAATTCTTAACTGTGATACTAGGTAAGAATAAGACAGTCACAAGAATGTTGCAAGATGCTTGTGCTGCTTGAGAGCTGTTGAGAAGAATGCCTGTCACCATGAATGGAAAAATGCCACTCTTCGTAAGGAAAATTGTCTTTCTAGATGATGAGATGAACCAGTGACAGGGAAAATACGGAAGATATGAGTGAGCAATGTGGAGATGATTAATTCTCTGAGGCAGAAAAGTTGGGTATGGTTTGGGTATTTAAGGGCTCTTGGGATTTTGACAGAAACATGACATATAACAAGCAAATGATATCTCAGTCCTGGAAAGTCAGTGTAGTGTTAAATATCTGTTGAAGGGATTTTGGCAGACTCATGGTTTAGAAATGTGTATAGAGAGCATTTGGTAAGATGGATACTGAGTAGTGGCAAGGTGCAGTCTGTCAGGATGAAAAACTGCAGTACTTCCCACTTCCAGGCTGGTTTTCCTGGGTCAAAACATCTGTGTGGAGTTATTGTGAATGATTGTATATTGGCTAGAGGTGGTGGGGAGAAAACGGGGCAAAATGGAGCAGCGCTTAAAGGAACTGCTGCAAGCATTGCTTAGGAGTTGCTTGAAGGTGTTTTCTTCACTTTTCCGTTGTTTCTCATATAGTACCTTCTGGGTCAAGATTTTTGAACCCATAATATGAGTTAAATCTTTAGTGCTGTGGGACTTTAGGTTTTTTTAAGCTGCTAGGCTTCATGGTGAGTAAGAAATGTTTTGTTGAACTTTTACATTTTGGAAGTATTCAGCGGCTGTCTTCAAACTGGAAACCTTCAGCTTCCATTTAGTTGTCCTTGCTAATTCCACATGCAGACCTTTTCCATTTTCTTAGGGTTGTTGGGAATTTTCAAATGGCAGGAAGAATGGGTGCTGTACTTCTGGTTTTATTCTGGACTTACACCAAGCTGAATGCTCATTTCCTTCCCCATTTAATATAATTCTAACATTCCCTTGCCATGATTCTCCCCACCCCCCTGCTTCTATTGTAGTGGTAACTGTCACCATCATTTTGGTTTTGTGGTAATTTTTTGTTTGAGGCTTTTTAATGTTTTGGCTTTTTTGTTGTTGCGTGTTGGCTGTTCTTTTTAAAGTACTGTCTGAAAAGTAACAAAGCCCCAAATGCAGGCATCTGACTCCATTTTTGCAGAGAAATTGAGTTGTAGCATTTTTTAGTTGCCTCTGTGAGAATACCCTCCAGGAACAGTCCTTGATGATCTGTAAAGAAGGGGCTCCGTTCCTTCAAAAATCTTAATTTAGTTGAGTGCTGTCTGGGCTATGCTCACCTTAAGTGTAGTGAGCTTACTGGGTGTCTCAAGTCAATAATTCAAACACATATTGCTTCACTGACATTCTGTCTTTATCCCTGGATTCTTTATTTAGCATGCAGAAAGTTTTCTCTGGGTTTATTTTGTTGAATAGTGACAACCTTTTTTTCTTAATTACTAATGCTTCTCGTTTCACTCATCTTCCTTAAACAGCTGTTGTCACTGTTTGCTTACAACTACATCTAACATGCTGTACAGAGCTAAACTAGAAAAAGCTGAATTTTTTTGAGCTTTCAGGCTTTATAGAATTGTTCCTGTAAATGATAGCAACATATGCCTGCCCTTAAACTTTATATCATTTGTGGGATCAGTGGGTTATTTTTGATTCTCACCTCCCAAAAACAATTGCAAAAATTTTTTGTAAAGAAACTTTCTTGTTGAAAAACAAACAAAACCCCCAACAACCAAAAAAGCACAAAAAAGTTAGCACCAGGGAAAGGTGAACCTCAGTTAAAATCTCAATCTTCTTTTCTCTCATCACCTTGTGTATCATCTCATCCACCTCTTTTCTATACCTATGCTTTGAGTGATGTTTGTCTGAACCTTTGACGTCCACAGAGACTGAGTTTCAAATAAGATAATGCCAGTAAGTTTGGCAGCTGAGATGCCTGCCACTTTTACCTCAAAATAAGAACCACATTTCTCTGATAAAGCAATTTTAATACTTGGAAAAAGCACGTTAGAGGCATGAAATCTTATGACAACTTTGTCAAGTGTCCTCATTTTAAACACAGGGCATTTACATTTTGCATTCTTCCTCTTCAGCGACTTCTGAGAATAGGAAATTTTTTTCCCTCTCTACAAAAATTAGGTTAATTCAACAGGTACTTTCATAAATTCCACAAAAGGAATAGGTAAGTATAACATTCTTGTCTGCAACAGGCATCACTGCTCGTGCACATAATACAGTTAAAGAGTGTACTGATACACAAGTACAGACAGAATACTTTAAGATAATACAATGCATCAATCCCTTGTGCAGTCTTTCCTATGGAAGTTGCATTAGACAAACCTAAGTTCTTTTGTATCTGTTGTCTTCAAAGAACAGCAGCAAATATTGCTAAATAGTACAGGTATTTGAAGTCTTTTGACCTAGTGCCAGCACATCATCTTAAAAGTAAGAAAAAGTGTCTGTAATAGCAACCAAGCCCTGCTTGTGTGTAACTTGTTATACCCTGTTAAGTTTCAGCTGTTCCAGTGTTTAGATGGCACAGATTTGGTTGCATGCCTTGAGCATGTATTCAGCCTCCACTAGGTGTTCATAGCAGCCTTTCTTTCCTTTCTGATTTCGTTAGGAGAGGCACCTGTTTATGAAGTGTAGCAGGGGAGAAAGAGAAATAAGTCATCACTGCTTCTCTCCAGCCTCCTAATGCCTCAAGCAACTACCTCCTTTTTATTTCCTCTGTTACAGTTTTTCTAGATTACCACACCCAGTTTAGGCCTCCATGCTATGGGAAGTGTTGCTTAGATGGAAGTGCAGAGGCTAATACTTCTCTAATGACCTTAATTAACAAGTCTTTTCTTTCCTGGTAGGTGGGAGACAGAGACAGGCTTAGTGTAAGGAGTCTTTTGCTGGATGAAGAAGGCGACTGCAGTAAACTACTGGTAAGTAGCACCCTTGTCCCATAAAAGTCCTCAATGATATATGGTGGTTGTTCTGTAAAAAGGGTTGATTCTAGATGCAAATGTATCTGTTTCAGAGGCTTTCCAGGAAACTTTCTGCATTATTTAGGGATGCATCTTAAACTCATAGGAGGTCAGAGTAGCTAAGAATAATTGTTCCAAGTAATGGGAATGCAAAGGGCACTCTGAGAGGCTTTAAAGTAGCAGGATTTTCAATATCCAGGATGTTTCTGAGTTGAAAGATCTCAAATACAATGTTTACAATGTTAGGAAGCTTATGAGGAATAGAAAGTTCACTCTCAGCAAAAATTATCTGACAAAATCAGATGGAGTAGCATGGTTTAAAGGTATTTCAAAGTTACCTCTACTGTTCAGCTATGTAGCGTTTTGATGTGAAAGGCAAGCATATTCATTAATTTGCCTCTAATATGTATTTGGGGGTGATGTGTTTCATTTCAATACTCTCAAGCTGGACAGGCTTGAGGAAGAGCAAGATACTGGTGTTTGCAGGTTGGCATATTAAAGCCAGCAGCTCATTTGTTTGTGGTCAGAGACGATGAGTAGGTTGAGAGCAGCCCAGCAGAGAAAGACTTGGGGGTGTTGGTGCCTGAAAAACTGAATATGAGCCACCAATGTGCGCTCTCAGTCCAGACAGCTAATTACATCCTGGGGTGCATCAAAAGAAGTACTCTGTTCTGGTGAGACCCTGCTTGGAGTACTGTGTCCAGTTCTGAGGCCCTTGGTGCAAGAAAGACATAGACCTACTTGAGTGGGTCCACAGAAGGGCCGCAAAAGTAATCAGGGGCTGGAACACCTCTCCTGTGAGGAAAGGCTGACACGGTGGAGTTCTTCAGCTTGGAGAAGAGAAGGCTGCAAAGAGACCTTATCGTGACCTTCAAGTACCTACAGAGAGATGAAGAGGGACTCTTTATCCAATAGTGTAGTGATAGGACAAGGGGTAACACCTTTAAACTAAAAGAGTGTAGATTTAGATTACATATAAAGAAGTTATTCTTCAATGTGAGGGTCAAGAGGCACTCAAACAAGTTGCTCTGAGAAGTTGTGGATGCTCTCTCTCTGGAAGGTTTAAGGTCAGGTTGGATGGGATGTGGAGCAACCTAATCTAGTGGGAAATGACCTTGCCCATGGCCTGGGAGGTTAGAACTAGATTATCTTTAAAGTTTCTTCCAACCCAAACTGTCCTATAATTTTTATGAAGATAAGTGTGAAGTGGTGGCAGTTACCTATCTTGTTCATCTATGCATGAGAAAAATAAGCAGTACCACTTTAATTCAGTATCTGTTGGTCTTTGTATACCCTTACAGAACACATAATATCTTAGTGCTCTGTGATGAAAATGGTTAGTTTTACATACAGCATCACACTACAGCTCCTTTTCAGTGTTGATTTTCAATGGAAGGTGCATGACTGTGATGATGATTGTGCTAGAGCCAGCATTAAAAATTACTTCAAAGATTTCAAGAATCATCCTGGCCATATTTCTACACAATTAACTTTCATAACATATTAGAAGGTAATGGTACCACATAGGGAAAAAATATGGTCCCAGCAATCTCTGAAAATTACTGTGTTTTATGAGTAAACTTTGCAATAGTTTCACAAGTGTAATCATAAAATGGTGTTTGCCATCATTTTGAGTAAGCAATGAGTTGGGGTAAATTTGTCTAACCAGAGTGGAAGCCTCCAGAAAGCCTTGAAGACAGTTGTTAAGATAGTCTGTGCTGACAAAGAAATTTGTTCTGCTAGGTAATTTTTTACATTATTTGCATGATGGTAAGGATGCTGAAGAAGGCAAAGGTGCTGCAGATGGATTAAGAAAGCATTATCATATGCATTTACCTTAGGATCTGGGGTATGCAAAGATAAGTGGTTCCTTTCTATGGGCTAGAAGAGGAGTTTGTTAGGAAATAATATTGTTGTCCTTTACATATTTCAGCAGTACTTTACAAGTAATTTGAAACACTGGATGATGGGACATAACTGCTTTGTTAATGGGATTGTTCATGGATATAAACTGCTCTTACAACCTTTACGGATCTCAAACCTTTCCTTAAACTTCCACTTACATGGAAACATTGTCCTCACAGTGTTTTACTTAAAAACATATAAATATATATGGTTCAGGATTCCTAATTTAATGCTTTCCTTGGGTTTATTGTCATCAGCTTTAAAAAAAAAAAAAAGAAAAAACTTCATTTTGGCAACATTTTCATATTGTCATAGATTTTCACCTTTAATGCCTTGAAGCCATCATAATGTCTTAAAACCATGTTGTTGCCTGATCAGACTTTAACTTCAGTTTTGGATATTTGGAGTGTAGTGTGGTAGCTCAGCAAAAAGAAAGCCAAAATAGATCCAAGTTTGTTCTAAACGTTCCAGGCTTTCTTCTGGGCTTTTTGGAAAACATATATTCTTTCTTCTCCAGTTACTTAATCTGAAAAACATTGTTTCTCTGTGGATCCTGATAAATATTAGTGTGCTCATGTACTTTAGGCTCTTTTAATAAAAGAGGCAAGTGAGACTAAAGGGTCCAGCTTGACAGACTACAGAGAAATGGAGTTATCTCACAATTTATTTTAGTGGACAATTCCATTTTAGTGAGAATACAGGAGCTGAAAAGAAAATAATTTAGAACTGAGAAACTATTGACATTACCTTGGATCTGTATGCTTCCAGATGCTTGGAAGGGGAAACATTTTGGGTGTACATGTCAAATACAAGGCATGCTAAAGGCTGTCATACATTCCTTTAATGCTTAGTTGCAATGTCCTTTCCCCAAACAGTTAATTTCTTGCACTAATGCTACTGGAATGATGCCCAGTAGTATTTCTAGCTAGAAGTGGCATTGCTCCTTACCTTAATATATCTAGTTAGCACCTATGCCATTTTACCATTTCTAATTCAGAGCAAAGGGCTAGATAGGTCAAAGAAGAAGCTTGCAGAATCAATGCAGGATGGAGACCTCTCATGTTTTTTTTAACCTTCCTTCGGAAACACCCAAACTCTACTTTTTCCTTTTCTTGCCCCCCGCCCCCCCCCCCCGAGTTGTTCTCTGAAAATTTTAGTGGTGTTATTCTTGCAGATTTGTATGGAGCTTTTTTCCTTCCCCTTCCACTTGTTCTCATGTGTTTCAGAGAAGCTGTATTTGCTTACTCTGTACAGCTGCTTTTCCTTCTCAAAGGTCACAGGCTGCTTTCCAGGAAGTTGAATCTGGTGTTTGACCACCCTTCCTATGAAGAATGTTGCACTTGTGTCTACCTGGAACATCGCTTGATATGGTTTGTGACCCTGATATGCTCACTGTCTTGCTGGGTACCTTTCAGAAGAATTGGATACTGCCACGAGGCAGTTGAAATCAGCAGTTATATCCACCTCAGTCTTTTCCTTGAGGTTGAATACCAGCTCTGTTTGCTGCCCCGCTGTATGTTGTATGCTTCAGAGTCCATTGGTCTCAGTGGCTCTTTATAACTTGCTGCAATGTGTTAATACCTTATACTCAAGATCCCCAAGCTGCCCAGTGTAGTGTAGAAATAACTACCTTTCAGATACACTAAAGCAGGAAAGAGACTATTCCAAAAATCAGCACTAAAAATTTGATGAAAAGCATCATTTTTGTCTTCCCTTGCTCTCAAGATATTAAATGATCCATTCTTTTCTTAGGCCAAGTTGTGTGAAAAAGTACTTACGGCTGTAGTACAGATAAACTTTCTCGGATGTTGGTTTTCTACAGGTTTTATTTGTAAAATTCATCAGATGATGAGAATTTGAGTTACTTGCTAACAGCAGTTTTAATTAAAGTTGAATTTTTTTTTTTGGACTGAGAGGAAATCAGTTTTATCCAGTGTAGTTGTGAAAAATAGATGAAAGAAAATGACAGTAATTGTCAATCCAAACATTCAGCAAGTTTTAATAGCAATTTATAACAAACAACAGAACCTGTGCTGTACACGAGGGGAAGCAAAAGAGTGACCTTCTGCCTGGGTCTGTGACCAGTAGTTGTTGGTTGCAGGGCAGAGCAGCTCTTCTGATGGTCGGTTACTCAGCAGAAGGTTGTGATCAGAAGCATCTTTTTGAAGCTTTTCCTGTAGAGATTTCCCACCTTGTGTATTCACTTGAAGAAAAGATTTTGTGCTTTGTAGTTATTCTGCCCTTTGATTTTTGTGTTGTCTTTGTGATTTTTAGCTTCCTCACTCTTTTTGTTGACTATAATTTACTACAATGTCACATATTTTATACTTACTGTATTAAGTAGAAGGTGGATACTGTACAGGTGATTCATGAATTGTACAATATTAAGCAATATAGGAAAGAATAGATAGCAAGAATGTTGGCTTTGTTTTCTTTCTCAGTGGTTTTATAAAGTTGCCACTTTGTCACTTCTTGATGAATACTGAGGAATTAAGTCTACTTCAAGCACGAGTTAATGTAAGGAAGCAGCATTTTTGATGCACCTGAAGCTGCAATACAATATATTGGAAAGGGAAACTAAATGCTGTAATATTGAATGTAAGAGTACCTGTATGTTAGGGTACTGCATTGTGTTGATAGAGTAAGTCAATTTTTCTTCAAGTGATAATAAATGATTTATGTATTAAAACTTCCACATGATTATGAATTGAATAATGGTTCAAGTACAATATATTATCCAGATAAACTAGAAATATGTAAAAAGTTCTTCACTGAAATTTTTGGTCCATATTAAGTAATTTGATCTGTTTAAATAGAAGTTTCATACTGGAGCAGGAATGAGAAATCTTTCCTGAAGCTTTGCAGAAAATCATGATCTTTTTCATTTTTCTTTCTTTCTTCCTTCACTAGATTTTCTTACCTCAAATATAGATATCCCCTCTATCTATTAATACTGAGAATTCATAAATGGAAATTTTAGGTTCTGGTAACTCATTATTGAAACTTCATTCATCTCCTAGTTTTTATAATTGCTTCCTCTTGTATTGATTTCTGTATGCAGAGAAACATATGCAGATCTTTGAAATTTCAGATCTCCCTGTATTATTTGTAAAGCAGGCATGTTTAAATGTAGGTAACAACTGTATTTTTAGTATGACAGGGATCAGTTTATGCCTTAAAACTTTCTGACTTGTACTGTAACATAGACCTAGCAGTGACTTACAGTGAAAGAACATCCTGGGAACTGCATCACTTAAAGAAATTTTTACTGTATCCTTAAAGTTTAGGGTTTTAGTCTATTCAACTCAGTAGTTCATTAATTTTAAGTTCTCACTTCTCTGTTTTCTTAACAGGAGCTCTGGAAAGTTTAATGATAATTCATCTTAAAATCGTACTCTAGTTTTTAGATCCTGGTTTTTGTGTGGGTTTTTTTTAATTTTTTTTTTTTTAGAATATTCAGGAATGAAAGGAAAAATTATTTTTGACAGCGAAGTGGAATGTTTTTGGCCAGAAAAGCCAAGAAGCAATGGAGAAAATGCTTAAGGTGATTTGCTGCATTCTTCCATTAAGTTACTAATCATGTCAACTTTTAACTTGTGCTGAAGTACAAATGTGGAGAGTATAGTACTTCCTATAACAGGTTTGACTCTAAGATAGCAGAAATTAAGGAAATGCAGACATCTGTTTCCTGGATAATTTTCAAAAGTAAGGTTACAGTTAAGGGAATTCTGAAAGTCCGTAAGTTTGGAGTAGTAATTCCAATAGGCTTCTTAATTACTCATGATCTCAAAAGTAGTTCTAATATGTAGAATTCAGCATACTTTTGAGTTACAGCATTTTCAAACACCAAGTTCTTGTAGTTTAAGCCAAAAGATACTATCCAATCTGACCTGCAGTTTAAAATGAAAAATTCTAGCTAATGAAACTTAATTGAAAAGGTTCATAAAAGGTGATCCATATGCCATAACCAGTGAAAATACTCAAATGCATACACACTTAAAACTATAGCTCTCATTCTTTTCAAAATAAACTTTAAATTGAAATTCAGACCTTATTTATTCTATGCTCAAAACTGACATTCAGCCTAGTGGTTTTCAGAAGTGTGTTGGGTGAAGAACTGTGTGCATTCAACATCAAAACTTGTCTTCAGATTTATTTTAGTGATTTTTAGAATGAGAAGCAAAGATCCTTTTGGTACTTGTTGTGATGGCTTTGTTCATCTCTACACCTCGAGGCAGAACTGTCCTGCTCTATGCTTTAGTGTTCTAAAATACTTAAGTTTTTCCCTGTAAGAATAGGTTATGTAAGGGAACAAAATACTAACTTAGGTGAACCTGTGTACCATAGGAAGTCACATCTGCTTGGTGGGATGTTATAATTAATGGTTTAAAATCAAACTTATCCATTCTGTCTTCCAGAGTTTTGGTTTCCAACCAGGCAGTTTTCACAGGTTTCCTGAGTCACAGGAAACCTTTTCAAATGCCCACCTAGACTAGACCCTGGGAAGATCTGTTGTCTCTATTACATTTGAGGCTTGTCTGTTCAAGCTGTTCTCTGCTGTTCTCAGGGGTCTCAGGATCCTGGCTTGCTGTGTCTCTGTCTATGTGCTGACTCTGTCTAGGACTAGCTTCCCCTAGCTTGAGTATGGTTAGCTGCCTCAAGGGAAAGAGCCATTTTTCCCTTCTTTCGTAAAATCTCACCTGAAAGAGGTCAACAGGCTGTATGAAATGAACAGGCAAACTTCCTCGTGGCTATTCTACAGTACTCAGTGTTTATCAGACCAAAGAATAACACAGGGTGCTCTAAGTGTGCCCACAAGTACTATACAAAGCTACAGAGAGAGCCACACACTCTTCCAAAATACCGGACTTGGAAACTGGAAGAGTGTAGTTGTCTTCATGAGCACTTGACAGGTTAATCCATGCTGTGTTGTCTTTTATTTCTCTCTCATATGTCTGTATGGGAAACTGGCAGGACGCCCCAGTGACCAGTGGTCTGCCTTGGATTACTGTGGTAGTTCCACATTACTCCAGCTTATGGGTATGCCACAGGGTCATTTCTTTGTGGTGAACCCATAGGTTGTCTGTCTTGAGACCGTTGCTGACTGGTGTTCCCAGTGCTGGTACAGCTCCAGAGGTGGAGGAGAAGCAGAGCTAATGTAGGGTTGCGCAACTTAGAAGACCAGGGCAACAATGTACATCTAAAAATGAGGTTTCATTTTAAAATAAACCACTTTTTTTTTTACATTATGATTTTTCTCTAAGGCTCTGTAATAATAGCCCATTCCAAACATTATATTTCTGGAGGAAATTTTCCTTTCCCAAGAAATCATTGTCTTCAGCCAAAGCTTGAATTTTCCCTATTGCTGTTAAACATGGGATGAACTCTCTCAGTCCCTGTCTTTCCTGCACTGGGTGTTCCATTATCTTTCAGTTGGGTGTTATGCTCTGTTATCTATCATAATGTATCAAAATGCAAATTTACCAACTGATTTGGCTTGACAGGTTCCTTTTTATTCAAATTTAGCTGATACCACTAGGCAGGAAACTTCAGTTTCAGAAAGTAACCATTTTAACATTAAAGAACACAAGATTATGTTGATAATATAACTTTATTTTATTCACAGTAGGTATTAAAACTGGATATTTATTCTTTGTATTTAGTTGTGTTATTGAAGTATAGCCGTTGAATAGATTGATCAATGTGTTTAGTAATATAGACAGACTGTACCGATTTTTGAGCTTTTGAGTTTTAGGTTTTTTTTTTATTGTTTGGGGGTTTAAGTGACATTACCATAATGTGTGCCTGGCTGAGTGGCTCAAATTGTATTAGGTATTACAGAGATTGAAACAGAAAGCTTTCCTGCCCAACTTATCCAGAAAATTAGGCGATGGATGCCACCAAATGCGTAACTACAGAGTCACAAAAAGTTTGCTACCATGGAGGCTAGTATTTGAAATTTGTTGTGAAGATTTGTATTTGGTATTTTAGCTGGAGCTTGATGATTTAGGGATAACACTGTTGGACAGTCTAGTAAACTAAGGATGGCAGTCACCCTTCATTTTGGAAGTGAGAGTCTACATTTGTTCTTCAGCCTTGCTGTTCAAGTGCAATCTTTACTACTTCTGGTGTTAGTTTATGGTTACAGTGAGACAGGATTAATGTCTGGACAGTCACACTATTTAAATTTTCACCACATAGTTATTAAATAGTGAGTACATACAAGTCAATTTAAAGCACAGGTTGCTTTTTCAGGGCAATGAACCGAGCCTTGCTGTAAGTATTGTAGTTAGATATGGATTCTACTTGGGTTTTTTTGCTTTTTAGACTTGCTTTATATACGTAGCTCTCTTCAGTACTTTGCATATATTTCAGGGAAATTAAGGTCAAATAATACTATTTCAGAGCTCTCCTGGTTTTTGTTTTGTTTTTTTGTGAAGAACTTTTACCAAACATAACTAGCTTATCCTCCTCTCGGGAAGGAAGATCTGGAAATGTTTGGAACATTTATACAGAGCTGGAAATGTTAATTCTACCTTGTAAGGCATCCTTAGAGTGTGTAGTTTTTAAAGAGAAATCTTACTGGTTATTTTCCTTACAATTCTGTAATAGGAGAAAATGGGGTAGGCACATGGATTTGGAAGATGGTGTAACAAATGCTGCTAAACCTCATTAATGTTAAGGCTGGTTAAACTAGATTTTTTCTAAACTTCCACTTGTAGTTTCAAAGTCAAACTATGGGTATCTTTCTGTAAAGAGTCTTGAGCTTAACTGGAGATAATAGATGCTATGATTTTTTTTTTTCTGTTACATGAGTAAGTTTATAATAGTCATTATTCCTTTTAGTATTAAAGTAGTTCATGGAGTGTAAAGCAAGGGAGTAATGTCCATGGGCTACAATTAGGAAAGACAAGTCATCTGGAGTAATCAGCATGGATTCACTAAGGTGAAGTCATGTCTGACCAAGCTTGATAACCTTCTATGATGAAATAACTGATTAGTAGATGAGGACAGTGGACGGTTTTCTACCTTGACTTCAGTAATGCTTTTGACGCTGCCTTCAATAAAATTCTTATAGAGAAGCTGATGAAGTGTGTGCTGGGTGAGGAGATAGTGAGGTGAAAACTGAAGATATTTTTATTGTATGTGTGGAATGCTTAAGTAAAACTTCAGGGCTTGAATTGTTAAGATTTGAAGTTGGAGCTTGGGTATTTCAGTCTTCCTGATTTAAACAGAACAATATCGCTTATAAACCTTTTGCTTGTATGGTAATATTTTAGCAATTCACAACCCTGTCTTAGACAGAAAACTATAGGCTTTGTTTTATGGAAGAAACAATGAACTTACTTTCTTAAAAAAAACCAATAAGGCTTACTTGCATGAGCTTTTATGCCCTCTTTCATAGCTGTGCATTCTGTATAGGTCTTTGAGGAAAAGGATGTGTAGTATCTATTGCTTGGCTGAAGAAGATGCAATGTTTACTGCAGGGGAAATTTTCCAGGGTGTGCTTAATGATGTGTAAGACAGGCACTTTTTCGGTCATCCATTCTCTCCTTTGAACATAAAGACTAATCATTGCTGTCAGCACTACCTTTACCTCAAAGCCTCAAAGGATTTACTTCTTTCAAAGAACTGTGGACTAGAAGGAATGGCATCCAATTCAGAAATTTGGGGTGATCATGAACCAAATGTTTGAATTTCATTTTTTACTTTCTTAATATGCTCCCATTGTAGTGTTTTCAAATAGCAAGTGTTTTATTTTGTAAAAATATTAATAAGTTCTGCAATATGTGATAGCTTTAATAGTGGTGTTACAGTGCCATGATATTGCAGGAAAGTTTTAAAAAAAACCTTTTGTATATTTTTGAAAGGTTATTGCAATCTTCTACCCTCAAACTTTGGAGGAGGAAGATATAATTACAAATCCTCATAATGTGGCTTGATTTTTTTTTTTTTTTTCATACTGCTACTAGTCTAATTTGGAAGAAAATAGCTTGTAGTGTGTCTCACTTCATGTGCCACATTCATTAGTATGTAGTCTCTCTCATCTGGCCAGGTTTTAATTTCAAAGTGCAGGTTTTAACTTCAAAGTCTGAGACATCAGAACTGTAGTCCTGTAACCAGAAGTCTGATCTGAACAAACCCAGTCTTCAAAGGGAAATGTTTGAAAATACATGTGAAAACTTTCTCTCCAACAAAATTAATTTTCCCAAGTATTTATGTGGAAAATAAATATGGAGTAAGGACAAGAGGTGGTTGTTGTTGTTTGTTGGGGTTTTGTGGTTTTTTTTTTTATGTTACTCTGCTTTTGGAGTTTTGTACCTCTCCCTCCTGCTTTCCATCAATGTCCTGCTTTGTTTCAGCAATCTTCTGGTGCTTTTCTGGTTCACTGGAAGTGCTGTAGGGTTTTTGCATTTTGACAATGTGGAAATCCTAACTTGCACGTTAGACTAACTTTCTGTTAATACAATGGTAGTTGCTTTAAATTCAAAAAGATGAAAGATACTGTAAAGTTTTTTAGACCAATCTCCATTGCCCCATGAAGTGTTTAATCCTTTAATACACGGAGTTAATTTAAAGCGAAGGAAATCTTGCAAATGTGCAGTATTTCTGCTTTTTTTAAAATGTTTTTCATGTCACGCTTACTTGCCTAAAAAGAACCTTAGCAGGACAAAAATGACATTTTGTTGCCTCAGAAGTCTCCTAGACATGATAATTTCCTGATTGTCTTCTGTAACGCCTCGTTGAGGAAGGTGTACCAATCAAGTTGTGGTCGCTTTTTTTTATTTGCTGTTCACTGTATATGGTTAAATAATCATGTGCCAATTGTCTCTGTTGTAATGTTTTGAGATCAACAAAGCTGCTGCTTGAGCTAATGAGGGCACTTGAGCTTCTGTTCCTGAAGTAAAAGCCTTCAAAAAGCAGCTTTGTAGGAGAGTCATAAAGACCTTACAGCTGCTTCTCCAAGCAGCTATAGGAGCTGTGTAACCATCAGGGAAGTAATGTTGAGATTTTCTTCCCTCTGCTGGCTGAACAGCTCCAGCTGCTCTCACCCCTCTTCAACTGTCTGTTCAGGTCAGCCTCTCCAAATACCTCCACCAACGTCTCATCTACACTGTAGCTTTTACTTTCTCCTGTACTCTTCTGTATGAGTTGTGGCACAAAGTTCATAAATACTAAATATGATTTTGACTATATCTCTTCTAGCCTACTTAAAATAGTTTTTTATAGCAGAAGTTTTGTATAGTGTCTAGCAGCACTGCAGTGTACTCTCAGCCTTGGCATGACTGGCATATAAACATAGGTTCCATACAAAAATTACTCATAATACTAAAAAAATAAAAGTGCAACAGTATTTGTCCTTCCATCTTAACGTATTTTCCCATGTCTCTATCTTAAGAAAAGAAAAAAAAAAACAACCCTTAAGTTTTTTATCATTACTGTATTTGTCCTTCCAAATAGGAACAGTATTGTAACTTCCCATTTTTTAAATACTGTAACAGAGTACTATTATACATAACTTAGTAGTACACATATTGTTTGAATGGGTTGAAGATTTTACTGGGGTGTTTGGATTAGATTAGGTTGTGGTAGGTATAATGCCAATATGTCCTACCCTTTTATTAATAGATCAAAAATATGAAGTCATTGCATTGTGGTTAATAGGGAAGGTAGAGAAGATGATCCAGGTCACCTAAGGTCTGAATCACCTTTGCATATATATCCAAGCATTGATAGTGTTGATAACATTCTGTCAGTATGGGGAAATTGTGTTCATTTTTTACATACTTCACCTGGATGCCATAAATTGAGGACATCTCAGTGATACAGATCTCCTGGTCATTGTTTAACAAGCTTGTTATGATTTCCTGACACTTTCTCCATCTTTCATGGCAACCTGCAGTAGGCAAAGAAAGACGCACAGTACTTAATTAACAACTAAGCATACAATGGTGGTTGGCCATTTATTTTTAAAAGGCAAAACAGTACTGAATTAAAATAACTAAGCAACCACCCACCTCTGAAAAAAGCCCAACAACAGACAGCAACAAAAAACCCAAATGAGCAAAAAATAAAAGGCAAAAAAAAAGAAAAAACCCCGCACAAAACAAAACAACAAAACAAATCCCACATCCCAAAACAAAAATGAAAAACTCAAAAAACCAGAAACCCCCATCTTTTCTGATTTTATGTTTCTCAGGTCACTAGTTAATGGCACTACTTAGACAATAGCTTTATTCCTTACCCGTTATCTTTTAGGAATTGCTTTCCTATATTTCAAACTCTGTCCTTATTTGACCTGAAATGGCAATAAGTCTAAAAGCTCTCCAGCAGACGTGCTAGTAATTATATAATCTTAGAAAACTAGAATAAAAGAGATGTTTTCAACCCTGACAAGAAATGCCAGTATTGCTTGTCTTCTCATTTCGCTGAAGAAATCCAAGCTGACATTTCTGAAACGTGATGGATTTTTATCTCCTTAATAAAGAAGTCTGGGGGTGAAATAAAAATAATTTCTGGCTAAAGGGCCTAGTTTGATGGTTAGAAGCAATCAAAATGTGATTTTTAGATGAAAATGGTAAATAATGTGAATTGTATTTCATCATTGGAAATTGTGACCAAACCAGAGACTCTGGATGCTATCTTACTCTGTTGGTTTGGGGCTTTTTTTTTTTTTTTTTTTTGTCTGTATGGTCTTTCAACAGAAAATACTTATTTTAAAACTAAGAAATATTCATGACAACCTGTGGTTGAGTTTCAAATAGAGAGCAACTTATGTGGACAACCCAGGTCAGAAGAAAAGGCAGGGACTCTGTGTGAGGCAAGTGTGTAGTGTACTATATTAGTCTTTTGAGAATACGCAGTAGGTATCTATCACTGTTCCCACTGTTATGTTAAGCAAACCTCTCCAGATGTAGAGGGATTAATGCACTGAGTAGACAAAATAAAAGGAAATCAGCAAAATCAAGTGCGAGGAAAAGTTTATCTGAACCAGGGTTCAGCACAAAATCTGGTAAATTGCAGTGAAGAAAAACGTTTCATACGAACAAAAGTTAGGTCTATATTTTTATATAAAAAGTCATATTTACTCAATCTACTTCAGAATAGGAGAAACAGTAACCTTATCCTCCAAAAACTTCAAAATGAGCCTTTTGAAATCAAATTTGAATCAGAGGTGCTTCTTGCAGTTAATCCATTCCATGTTCACTCTTACTGTGAAAATATGTGCAGATCTCAAAGCAAGTATGCCTAGGCACTTGAGAAACATTCCAAGCAGAGCAACCCAGCTGCTTGCTTGTGTAGTGAGTTTCCTGCCTTACAGAGGTAACTGGCACTTCCAGAGGGCAGTTGTTCTTCTGGAGTAGATTATATGTTGTACAGTTACAAATGTCTTTGTTATGCCTCATATTTCTCTTATATTGCTTATTTGTTGGATCTGAGCGATAATTAAGTAATTTAAAAGATTAATTGGTTTCATAACTCAATTCACATTCCAGGGATTCTGAAATTGCAGGAAGCTATTCATGCAAAAAATGCCTTTCTATTAATTCTAAATAGCTCTATAAATATGAAGCCTGGTTTTATGAGTGTAGCCTTTAAACAAATAACTCATCTGTCTTTGCATCATTATTTGTTTTAAACATTTAGGGTGAGATTCATTGAAGATGTTTTCATCTAATTTTTCAATACTGAATTTAGAATTTAATTAAGAGACTGCTATCCAGCTGTCTTTTACATGGGAAAAAATTTTCTATACTTGTTTAATTAACAGTAGTTATAAGCAGTAGACCTATTTAAGGTTTATACTGAAGCACAGACAAAGAAGTTGAGTAGTCAAAATTGCATTTCTCTTTTTCTTTTTTGTGTTCAATGGCATAAACTCCTGCATTCTTTGTCCTAGAACTTAGACTGGTAATTTTATGTGTCTTTTCCTTAATGTTGATAGATCTGAAGGCTCAGATTGTGCCAATATAGCATAATCAATGTCATTTTGTGGTGCAGTCTAACGTTCTATAATTTTTTTCTGGTATAATTTTGGAAATTGATGGGGAAATATTTCTATAAATAAATGCCACTTGCCTTTCCCCCTGGTCCTGACATAGTCAGATGCAGTATGGGTGGTTTTATTATGGTTTTATCCTAGAAGGCATTAAGAAATTGCGTAGACGACATTGCTTTGCAGTAGATTGACATAGATGCGAAAATGTTCATAAAATACTGATTTAATTTATTGGATGGAGATTTTAAATATTTCTTCCCAGTTAATTTGTATCTGTTATTCATGAGGTTGGTTAGTATTTAAACTGAATTCCTCATATAGCTCTTTATAGTTGAAATGTTTCCAGGAATTTCCTAAGGGTAAAACCTTCCATTTTATTAAACACACTCTAGACAACAGTTTCTAAGCTTGGGATATGTAGTATGATTTCCTCTATAGTTTCAAAGATATTTTCTTACAATTTAGGATCCAATGAGCTTGACGTATCTCAGCTTCCTTTAATTATACTTTTTGTTTTGTTTTCTTTGTAGGTGGTCGCCCCACTCTTCTGGTTGCACAGTGGGACTTCTTCCACTGCTGCTAATGCCCTAGACGGTCTCCCTGCAGTAGAAGCAGACGCAGCTATTCTGCAGGTGAGTAGAGGCCATTGGGAGAGAAGCCTGGACAGTAGTGCCTCTCCTCCTGCCTGTTCTTTCCAGGCAGCTTGTGAATTGTTCTCAACCTCTAACTATATGGCATGCAACCTTTCCCTCCAGGATGCAGGTATGGTAGGTCTTTTGATACATGTTTCCACATGGAGTTATGTGGTTATCAGACTGTGCCCTTCTGCAGCTCCTGGTTAATCTGTTAACTGTTGCCCTCTTTCACTGAGAGAAGCATTCATTCCCACATGCTTCTCAGGCTCTGTGGTTTATTCCTTCCATCAGTAGTCTTGGTGCCAAAGCTGGAGGACCACCAAGTGGTTTAAATGTATTTTTGTGCTTCCTCTGTTTCTTCTTCTTGATCGAGCTGCCTTTGATGAAAACCTGCTTTGTAATTAGAAGTTGGTGGAGAGGTGCAGGACTGCTCCATAGGAATGGAAGAGGAAAAGAGCAAACAAAACATCATAGCTTTTTTAATTATTATTACTTTGTTTTTCTTTAAATTTGGAAGTGGTTAGCTGAAAGAAAATCTTAAGTTGAAAACAGTAGTTCTGCTCCTCTTCAAAGGCTCTTTTGTCTGGAATTCAACATGGTACTTACTCAATGCTTGATTCAATAACTTAGAAAAGCTTTTTCAAATAAACAAGTTTTCTCTTCCCTGAAATGATGGGATTAAAAGTCACCTTCAGACTGAATGTGACTTGGTTAGCTAGTGGCTCCGTTTAGTATTTACACAATGCTGTCTTTAAAATAAACCATCACAGTTCAAAAATTGTCTAGCAGCTGTTACTACTAAATGAGCATCTAACAGGTTCATATACTCAAGATTTAGCAACAGTAATCTCTAAGGCCTTTAGTAAGTGGGTCCTTGAATTTGTATACATACACCTGATGGTAATTTGTGCATATTGCAAAGATGCCTAAATAAGGGTCTGAAGAAGGTGGTGGTAATTCCTTAGCATCTTCCATCATTATTTGAAATATAGCACCTTGCAGCCACATAAGTATGTGAGCAAGAAGAACAAGAGAAGACTTCAAAAGCAGAACAAGAGTAGACTTCAAAAGCAAATATGCTTTGGGTGGAGAAGGCTTCCAGGGTTTCTCAATAAGTTAAATGTTTGGGGATTTTTTTGGTGGGTTTTTTTTTTTGGTTGGTTGGTTAGTTTGGTTTTGTTGTTGGTTTTGGTAGTTTTTAATTTATGCAAAGATGGAGTGTTTCAGTATTTTTAAAAGTAGTCTTTCTGTTGGAATCTCTGTTCCTTTGCTTAAGTAGTACTCAAATTTTGTTTGAGTACTCAGCATTTGATTTGAGCACTATTTGATGAAATTCCGTGTTATCTACAAATCAGTGGTCAGAAAAAGTAGTAATGTTAAAATCAGATTTTAAAAATTGCATTAAAAAAAGATTAATTTTATCCATGTGAATTTGTAGATTTTTTTTTTTCGTTTTGAGTTGTAATTGATGTGAAAACTTAAAGGTCAATTTCTTGAGGATTTTTATTCCTTGACATTTCTTCATCTCTGGCTCTGTCTTGACCTTGACTATAGATTACTACTTCTTACTCTTTAATTTTGCTCTGTGCTACATCTTGATAGGAAAAGTCCTTCCAGAAAAAGAATATAATTTAATATGCACTTCTTGGACTGTTGTCCTAACCACTGTAAAGTAGTGTATCTCTGTCATTGTATTTTCTAACATACTAATATGGTAGGTAAAAAAAAAAAAATCAGTTACTGATACTGTCTGGGGTGGTAAATTATTTGGAAATACTTGTGTCTTGGGTTTTTAATTTCTGCAGAGAGCAAGAGTGCAATTGTGTAACAGTGAGCGGTGCAGTTATAATTCTAAGTGGTGACTGATAACCTTTTTTTACATGTTACATGGGGATTTTTTTGTTTCTGTCATTTGATCTAAATAGTTTCCTAATTAAAAATAAGAAACTATGTTATCTGTACTCATATTGTAATTTTGTTACTTCTCAGTGGTCTTTTGAGTGATAGTGGTTTGCAACTTACACCTCTTTGTGTTGAGGCATAGACAATTAATTTGACAACAGTAGATACAAGCTGGAAGTAGACAGAATTTAGATTTAGTATTCAAATTGATTTTGTTACTGACCCTACTGATACTTGCATATTTGCCAAATCTGTGAAAGAAATCCCCACTGCTTATGTTACTGCCTGTTCTGGGAAACAGAATTCTATTTTAGATAGACGTAAGATTTGGGAGGTGGAAAAAACTGCCCTTGTGTGTTATACCTGATAATGGTCAATGCACTCATATCACATCCACGTAGTCAGTGTAGCTATTTGGTGTCCATGAAAGGAATCCTTTCTGAGTTAAGTGTCTGATACAAAGATTTTTGTAATTTCATTGCACAATGAAATGAGCAGGTGTAGTACTTGCAGTTATCTCCAGTGCTTGGATCCTCAGCAAGTGACAGGAGCCATTTCTGTTGCAGGGAAATTCATGGTGGGCAAGTGGCCAAAACTGCTTTGGCTTGCTGGGATGGCACTGAGAACCAGGATGCTGACCAAGCTGAGCTTCAGATTATTCTGGGATGGTGGTGAGCAAGCAGCCCTGCCAGGTTTCCCTTAGCTCCATGCAGTGCTGTTGTGGTCATGCTGGTGGTTTGACCCTTTCCTGGCAGTGCCTTCAGGTGGCAATTGTACTGTGGTGTTAATTCTCTTCCGTTTACTGTGCATAGTGATAAGCAAGGATTTTGGTGTCTACTGTGACAGTGAATAAAAGCTGTTTACTCAGTATATTTCTTTTTGAACTTTATCGCTTCCTCTACTCCTTCAAAATTATCCAAAACTGGGGCTTTGCACATCTGATGGTAAATTTTGTTGGTAGCACAAGAGCTTGTTTTGTGGTTGATTCCACCTTCAAGTGGAATTATATCAGTCCCTTCAGTTGCTCAGTAAAACACTGTCCTGGACCGTTCAATATTCTAGCAAACTCTGCATATTTTTATAACAGTATCCTCATAGAAAATCCCAGCAGGTTTGCTGAAAGAAGCCAAAGATTGCCATAAGGGCCAAGTTAGGCCTAGACTGGTGGTTTCATTTTGCTTTGATCTTGATTGACTGTTCCCAGCATGTGTCTCAACACCATGCTCTGTGATGAGCTAGTCAAGATATTGGATGGCTTTCTTCACTTGCATGGTTAACTCTGCAAATGTAGTTACCTTCTTAAAAGGCCTTTTTGCTCTTTTATTTCTTAATGCCATGTGGCTTCTCTGGTGCCATTGGCCTTGTGAGGAGGTTGAACTCAGTTCACAAAGGCAATTCTTGCTATGCAACATTGCCTGTTTGAAGCGGATTATTCTTAGTCTTTGCCATGCTTTACAGTCGTGTCATTCCTCACAATGTAGCAAACAATTATTCCCAACTTTGTACCTCTGAATAAGTCATCTGTCTTCAGATAAGAGGAATATTTCTTGTTCATTTGGTTCAGTGACTCCCCCTGAGGGAGACATTCCTGACTACCTCTTTGGTCGCAATGCACTAGCAAACAGCTTTGCTTTTGAATACAGTTGAACTTTTCAGATAGCTCTTTATGTGTGTTTCTTTCTCATCCACATTTGTGGTTATGAGGAGAATTACGATTGAAGAGATTTGAATACTCTAGGAATATATACATATTTCAAAGTGACAGTAGCTTGCTTTTTCAGAAGGTACAGATCTGGTAGCTCTTTCTTTTACAGTGCTTGTTTCCAGTGACACTTTATGCTTCTGTTCCACAGAAAACAATAGCAAACAGGACAAAAATCCACCAACACATTTTATAGCCCTTTAGTACTAGTAGCAGATATATAAATATTGTAGCAAATTCAATGAACATTTTAGTAAGTGCGTTTTCCAGGATGACATAATTTTGAGAGATTTTTTTGGGTTTTTTTTTTACTATATATCTGTTTTTTTTAAAAATATGGTTTTTGTACCTATAGACATGTCTGACTAAAATTTCATCATACGACATCACACTGGTTCATAACACTGATATATCAGCCACTTCCTGAAAGTGTTTGCTTTTAACAATGTGAACCTCAGGGACATAAGAGAATACTGATAGAGAGTATGAGATTGGTGTGTCTGATGGTGGAGAGGGGAATTTTTTGTATAATCAATATAGTTTATTGGTGCTGGCTTTTGACTTGGTTTTAACTTCCTACTGTTTGAATTCTTGAAGAAAACAGCTAAGTAGTTCATTGTTTCTGTATCATTTCAAGGAACAACTATGTGAATCACCTCAAATGTTACGCGTAGTTCAGGGTTATGGGGTTTTCCCTGAAGTTTATCTAACAGTCTGAAGTAGTAATGAAGCAATTACTTTTTTTTTTCTGTAGTCAATGATATGTGACTGTGAAGGAACTATATGTTTATTTAGTCCTGTTTATGATATAAACTAGAATGTTGCCAGTTGTCTGAAACTTACGTTTGTATAAATTGATGGGTTTATTAATTAGCATTTCTCTCAAAATAAGATTTAGTAATGTCATTACTTTTCCCCCACTTTGAGATGTAGAGCAGGGTTTTAAGCATTCATTGTTCATCTTAGTATTTGTTTACAGCTTGAATTAGTGATTTTTTTTTTTTCAGGTGACTGTTACGAGCATGTATATTTCTATCTATATTTTCTCTTGCTTTTTAAATATGAAAAAATGTTAGTGACTATACATCTGAACATTTAAATATTTTCAAAGCTCTGCTTTTTATCATTAATAAGAAAATTATTGGTAAAATAATTGAAGAGTAAACGACTTGCGCAGTGCAAGGAAAGAAATTTTAGGGCAAAATGAAAATACATACTTTTTTTAGTATTTGACTATATAATCCAAACAAGCTTTAAAAAATAGATGTTTCTGTTTTGCTGTCACACTATTTAGATTTTCTGTTCCTGAAGAATGGGGAAAAAATCTTGAATTTCTTATTCTGAAATTTCAGTTTAATTAGATATTCAGATGGTAACTTCTTGTATGAGCTTGGAAACTTAGTTCACTAAGTATGCAGATTTGGTTCAAAGAAATTGCTGTACCTTGTATGTCTTTGGATTATGCAGTTTGTGTCTGCATTCATTATGTGTGTATAGCTGGCTTCAGTTACATCATGCCTGGTACAGTAACTGAAGCCATATTTTAATGGAGAGGATGCATTTAGTCTTTCAGTAGTCTCTTTTCAGTGTCACATTTATTTTCTTGAAAACTAGTGCAATTGCATTGAAAGAGGTCCTGATTTTTAAAGTTGTACTTCTAGGCATCTGGTATTTGTGAGCATTGCTACTCTTTAGTTTCTCAACTACGTATTTTCTTGAGTCAGCAATGATGAATCTCCAACTCTGGTAGGTTTGGGCTGAAGCCAATAACAAGAAACTACAATACTTAATAAAAAAAAATACAGCAGATAGCAAAGGACACAATTTTATCTTAGAATTTTGTGCAAGCCAGCAGTGTAAATTTAGTGTGTTAGGTATTAGGGTGTGGCTGCCTATATGCAGTCCTCTGTCATACGGTCACTGTGGGCTGCCTTGTGATGTTTGAGAGGTAAACTCCTTAAAATCAATTGCTTTAAATTTTTTGTAAGAGCACAGTGATTATCCCACCACCGGGGAATACCTCTTGTACAGAAAGTAGTCTTAACACTTTAGTTTTGTTTTTAATTGTTATGGCTTTGTTCCTGTCAAAGAACTCATAAGTATTTAATTTCATGTAATTTTGTGCTGTTCTGTGAAAATGTCTTTGTACAAAACCTGATGTGATTTTCATGGTCATTTTACTAATGTTTTGATGAAGCAAGGAAAAAAAATACTGTACTAACATTCTCAATTGACAAACTTCAACTTGCTATTCTTATCTTTGTTACTTAAAATATGGTCTAGCCTATTAACAGCAGGCTTTTCTACCTTTGAATTTTTCTCCATATTGTTGGTTATTTCACTGAAATATGTGGGGAGGGGTTTTTGTTTGAAGCTGAATGAAGCTTAGAAGCCAAAAAAGCATGCATGCACTGCTGCTTCCCACAAAAGTTATATGGATAGTAGTTTAATCCTCTTCTTTCCATCCTGCATCACACTCTTCTGCTCTTAGTACTCATAATCCTGCTCTTAGTACTCGTAATCTGAATGCCTTTAAGTTAGTGACTAATAGATGCAATGACTCTTTCCTAGCTGTTTTCACCCGTCTGCCAGTTCTAAGTATTTGAGCTGTACCACTTACAGCACAGCATTTCAGCTTTATCAAACTGTTCTAATACTTTGTCACGGCTCTCCATCTGTACATTTTAGGTGTGTTACTTTAAGTATTCAGTTGTCAAACACATCTGTCTCTAAATTTATAAAGCACCTGTGCTTGGCTCCAAAAGAGTGTATGTATAAGAACTGGAATTGGCAAGTCTTATTTCTTTGCAACTGCAATAGGTTGTGGAAAGTGGTTTCTGTCATTGTCTGTGGTTGAAAATGTATTTCTGTGTATAAAATTATGTAAGTATTAATTGATGAAGGCTTGGAAACTTGGCTTTACAATGAAGTGAACCTTTTAATCCCTGAGCAACATAACAAGGAGGAAAAGATAATATTTAATTTTTAATGCCTAATGAAGTAGCCTCAACTGGAAAGACTGTATTAGCTCTTCATTACATGTGAAATTCTGTGATGAGTACACCCTTAAAAATACAGGTTTAGTTTCACATGAAAAAAGAGAATTGAAAGCAGAGTTTCTTCTACATAAAGGTGATGAGTGTGTACGTATTGCAGATTCTCAAAAAAAAGGGAAATGCTCTTTTATCTTGACAAAGTGCTGATATGTTACAGATGCTGATCTCCAGCACAAGGTTTAGAGCCCACGTTCTTCAGGAAGGTTCCCTTGTGATAATCACCACACAGCATTCTTTTTCTTCTAGGTGTTTATGAATCCACTCTGGGACCTATACAAAACCTAAAGAAATTTATGGTGAGGCGTACACAGGGTTTTGTTTTAGCCTAGATATCAGACTCCCTAAATGCATTGTGTCATGGCATGTAGTACAGGGGGTCTTTCAGAATCTAACTTGAGAAAAGAGTATTTCTTAATTGTGTTTCTTTCTGAGGAGAACAAGTGTACAGTTGCAGAGGTACCTGGTTTGTCTTGAAGTTTGTTGCTGAAGTAATACAGTGTTTGTGAAGTATTTGGTCAAAAGCAAAACGTATTCTAATATTCTCGTCTTGGAAACCGAGTGGTCAAGTTTTGTAAGCACTACAGGTAGCTTTATGAAGTAAAGAGAAACAGCAACAGCTGAAGTTGCTTTAAAGCACTTGCTGAAGTCAGTTGTTGTATAGCTGTAATATGTGGATCAAGTATGTAAGTACACTGGGTGTTTCATTTTTTATGTTAGTGACTAGGTCAGGACCCTGGTTTATATAATGTTTCAGGTGCGAATTTGGTATTATTACCTCTCTCAACTATGTTACTGTCTCAAAGTTTAGACACTGTGTTCTGGCTATTTCCTGTTTTTCAGTTGTGTCAAGTACACTTTCAAGCTAATGGGGAGTTCTGTGTGTCTGTGTGCAGACCTTTAAACATAGGCAAATGCATCACTTCAAAATCTTCTTATGATGGTGGACAAGGTGTGTTTCCTTCAACTGTTCATTTCTTTCTGTATGCATTGTATAGTACATGACAAAAAGGCTGTTAAAACTGTTGTGGTAGTTGCTATGTTCTTGCATTCTTGATGGCGTTTCCAATGTGAGACAATGTAGGTAGGGAGAGAGTTATGATTCGTGTTGAGATAAATTATCTGATCAAATAATTTTTTCCAAAGTTCTGTAGCTCTTGCTGAACTTAAAACATGTAAATGGAAGCGCTCTTTGCTACATCTGCTTCTGGGTGATTTAAAGCAAGTGAGAAGCACAAAATTCAATCCCAAACCCAAATAATCAGTGTAGGTTTGGGATTTTTTTAAGTTTTATTAAGTACATTGTACTGCTCATGATTTTTAAAAACAAACAAAACAAACACTCCCCCACCCCCACCCCAAAAAAAAAAAAGCCAAACAACCACCAAAAATCAAACAAAACAAACAAAAATTGGACATGAGAGGCTAAGTCTTAGAGCTCTGTGTCAGGTGTAAGTGTTGAGAGCAAGGACAGACTTTTGTGCTCTTACTGCTCCACTCACACTTGGACAGTGTGTGGAAAGAATTTGTTTGAGCTGAGTGGAATACAAATGGAATCTGAAGAAGAGAAAGGAAGAGTATAGAAGAGGGAGAGGACTGGGAATGTAAATGTGATGTCACTGGAGGTGAGAGAAACGGTGGCAGGAATTCAGAAAGGGGAAGCTGAAACAGACAAGGGGGGTGATAAGGGAAAAGGAGGATATGGGGAGCGGAAGATCCGTGAAGGTTTGCATCTTTGCAACTTACATTTTTGCAATCCAAGCTGGGAATAATTGACTAATTTAATAAATCTGTTAACAAATACCAAGTAAGTTGAGTCTTGACTCACTGTAATACTGGTCCAGATAGAAATTCAGAACCTGCTCTGTCTTGCAAGGTACTGTTGTTAGAAATTATTTACAAACATGGTAAATCTGTGGTGGATCTGGTAAATGTCCTTCTTCTTGATGAATTAATACAATTCTAAATGATGGAAATGATATTATATTGCAAAAATAAATGCAGCTTTGTAAAAGAAATGTCATCTCAAAAATCCTTGAATTAATGGGGCATAGTAAAGCTGCATTCTGAGGTGTCCGTAAATAGATATTTGTATACATGTGTGTGGAGTAAAATGCTTCTGCTTTTAATTATTTACTAGGCAACAGTAGTGAGGATTGGAAATTCGTAGATTGATGTGCAGATTGTGAATGTGGATAGAGCTATTTGAGAATATTACAGAAAATATTCCTCTAATAAGAAAATCCAGTGTTCAACTGAATAGTAATCCTCTCTGAATATCTCAAAATAATCAGTGTTAATCACATAAAAGTATGTACTTAGGGATGGGTAAAACAGTATCCCATTTATGCATGCAGCAGAATACTATCTTGCAATCTAAGTTCTGATATTAATGTTTGCCGGTTTGTGATGGGATAGTGTAATTTTCTTTATAGTAGCTTGTATGGTGCTATGTTTTGGATTTGTGATGAAAACAGTGTTGACAACACATTGATATTTTAGTAACTGCTGGGAAGTATTTATGTCGAGGTAGGGCCTTTTCTGCTTCTCAAGCTGCCTTGCCAGCAAGTAGTCTGGGGGTAGAGAAGTTGGGAGGGATGCTGCTGGACAGTTGATCCCAACTGACTGAAGGGATATCCCATACCATCCAATGTCATGCTAAGCAACAAAAACTGGGCAAGGGGCAGGAAGGTTTACAAGCTTTGCGTTGTTCCAGGACTGGCTGGGGATGAATCAGTTGTTGGTGAACAACTTGGAGGTTTTGCATCGCTTGTTCTTGATACTGTTTTTCTTCTCCTTTATTTTCTATCTCAACCCTTGAATTACTGCACTCTAATTCTTCCAGTACTCTGCTCATCCCACTGGTGGGGCTGGCAATGACTGAGTAATTGTATGGTACTTAAACAGCTAGGGGGGTTAAACCATGACACAACTCCAGTTAATTTTTGAAGGTTTATCAAAATAATACCTTGAAAATTTTGGCTGGTTGTTTGTTGAACACTTCAGAATAATGCAAAATGGAATCTAGACTCACACACAATTTCAAGATTTGCCAGTGGCTTTTTCTGCTGTTTTCTCCATACATGCTTTTAAGAGTTTCCTTGCTTCATGATACTCATGTTAGGTTTGACATTGGGCTTCTGTACTTTGACTTCTTGTCTGTAAAATATATAATTATTTTTATTTCATTGTAACATAATAGTGTTCTTGAAGGACAGTGATATAACTATGGCATCTCAGCTTTGATAGTGTGACACTTATTGAGTACTGTGCAACTTCATTCCCTTACTTTTAGATTATTACTACAAAAGTGTAATCAATTGCATCCACTATTGGATAATCATTATGTCAAATATTATAGGGCACAGAGCTGTGACCACAGGCACAGATACAAATATTTTTATTGCATTTCAGAGTTCATTGCAATCAAGTCTTTCTGAAGGCAGGCGCTTTGTAGCGTAAATGAAAATGATTTCTTATTGGAAGTCTTGCTCTCTTCTTGAATTCTCACAGGAAGAGAAAAGGTACTATAGGCCAATCATGTATGTAGTTAAATTCAGTGTAGCTAAAAAAAAAAGCCTATCTGTTTAGTTTTCTGTGTGCTCATTTTAATATGTGTCTACACAACATGTATGGTAAACCTATCAACATAATCAAAAGTTTCTGATAGCTGAACTATGTTAGTGTAAGTGGGTGTGTTTGGATAGAAGAATGTAACCTGTTTTGTTGAATTTTGGTATGTTGGGGCATGTCTTCTACTTGACCAGTATAAACAAGGCTGTAGTCATTTCAGACTTGTCTGGACAGGAACAGGGACCTTCAGAAGGGCTGCACTGAGTGAAGGTGGAGGAGGAAGAGATGATAAATCTTAAGCCTAAGCCAGCATTTTAGGTCTCAGTGTCTTTTGCTTGGAAGCAGATGAGCTTCCAGGATAACTTAAGGTTATATTAACTATTTTGACGAATTTGTCTTGGAGTACTCTTGTTTCTCCTCAGTTGTAACTCAGTACAGCTACTCCCCTAGCACACACCCCTCCACCCCATGCTCAAGTACTAGAAACAGAAACATTGAGATGAGAGGGAAGGCTGTCATAACTCATCCTATTGTTTCTGGTGCTATCCCTTTATATCAAATCACATCAGTACATTATTGAAGAATGTATGTTAACTCCAGAAGGAAGTTTATTTGCACAATGGTGTTCATACATCTCTCTCTTAGCTAAAAAATTAAGCTGAGTTCAGAGTTAATATTTAGACGAAGAGCAGAAAAGGGCATCTGCTCTGACTATTTGGAGGTTATATCTCATACTGAAACTGTGAAGGCTGGATGACAAAATGCTCAGCAAGATTTTCCTTCATAGCCCAAATATGATGAATCTCCTAGCAAGCAAACAAACACAAACAAAAAAGTCTTCTACATGAATAGAGCGGTAAACAAACTGACAGTGCAGCAAGTTGAACATGAGTCAGCAGTGTGCCCTTGCGGTGAAGACAACCAACTGCATGCCAGGTTGTATTAGCAGTAGTGAAGCTGGCAGAGACAGGATGGGAGAAATCTGTAACTTCTTTTTGGAATGGGTGAACCCTTATCTGAAGTACTGTGCTCAGTTTGGGGATCTATAATGCAAGCAGAGTATTTGAGTGGAAGGATGAGGAACAAAGTCTGTTCAGTTTAAAGAATAAGAAGCAGCAGAGGCTTTACTGCTGTCTTACCTGCTCCATGCTCAGTTACAGAGAAGAGTGAGCTAGGATGAGAAGCATGAGACATCAAATGCAACAAAAAACCTTTCAGATAGATGCTGGGACATGCTTTGTGAGGGTGGTCAGAGGAACAAGCTTACCAGGGAAGGGGTAGAATCATCTTCTTCAGGGTTGTCTGAGCTTACCTGGACCTGAACAGTTGGCCTGATGGCCTGACATCACCTCTTCTCTGAGTAGGACATGGGACTGGGTGACCTCAAAACAACCTTTTGTGCTGAAATTACTTTGCAGTTGGCAGGCTCCAGAAGGATAGATCCTCACCAAAAGTGATGAAGGGGCTCACGCTTGCCTTGAGAGTTCTGAAATGGTTTACCTTGGGGAAAATGCCCAGAAGTTTTGCTTCGCAACACTTAACCAGTTTTGAGAGCAGTTACGGACTGCTTCTTACCTGCTAGCATTTGTTCTACAGTACCTGTTATAAACGTTGCTGGACCCCCTCCAAAATAGCAGGACAGTCACTGCAAAGGGCAAGAGTATCCCTGTTTTGCAGGAGGGAGTGTTCTGGTGCAGCATATGCAAGACACTATACGTGATGCATGCTGTTGTGGCCTTGAACACTTTATCATAATCATACACACATTCTTATATACCTGTTTCAAGAGAAGTCTAATATTCTTAATGTCAGGTGTGGAAATGTTTAGAAAGGAAGTCCTTGATATTTCACTCAGCTATGCAGCTACTTTATGGTGGATGTCTTACTTATAGATAAGAAGCTCATAATGGAAACTTTGAAAGATCAGAGTATACACAGAAGAGCACAGGTTTCACATCAGTGTACAGGAGCCCCAGTATGTGGTTTGCTTACTAGATATTCCCATTTCTCATTGTGGGTCAACATAGACAAGTAAAGATTACTAGGATCAATACTGTGGTTTACATTTGAAAATAGAGCAGCGCTTTCTCAAAGAGATTTGGTGACCCTGTAATACTGTTTTGTTGAACAGTAGCATGTCTTCTATTTAGGATTTCTGATCTTGGCAAATGGGAGGGGGTGGAAAATAGAAAATTAAGATTGAAAATATAGTCCAATAATGACTACAATAATAAGAGACACTAAAGGCCACCCTCAGCTGCTTTTCACTCTCTTGCAAAAGCCTTGGGAGACCTTTGCAGAGTCTTGTGCTCTATATTTGATTTCTCTCTATGATGTTGCTTGGGACACATAGGTAATATGAGACGTTAATACTTTACCAGATTCTTACTCTGTGGTTGGTTTAGCTGCTGCCTGTATCTCCTGTATTCATATTGTCTTATGATGCATTTGGCACACCTTGGAAATTTACTCCATAGAGCTCATCTGCATGGAGAGTGGTTGGCTCTTCCTTCTAGCCTTTGAAACAACTACCTTTTGGAGAAATTGATTATGAAAGATAACCAAAAGATGTTTTCTTCCATTCTTGCTTTATTCCTAGCAGTATAATATATGGTTAGCAAATAATCTAACTGCATCATGGGTATATACTCTAGAGTTTAAGGTTTAATGAAAAGAAGAAAAATGAATACAATATATCTGAATTTTGACTATGTAAAATTTGGTAAACTGAAGTTTCCTTGCAAAACACCAGTTCACAAGTACTTGCCCAGTGACTAGTTAGTGAATATTCTTTTGGTAGTACTTCATGTTATGGTCTCTTCACATGATTCTAGTCAAGGAAGTATGCTTGGATGCAGTTTCTCTATTGATTTTTCTAGCAGCTGTGTGGTGTTTTCAGATACATACTAAACAGTGCAGGAGTTTTTTGGTTAGCTTCTTTGGTTTGGTTCCCCCCATGCTTGCAAAGCAACTGTGTATGTAACACCAATGGTATATTGGGAAAGAAGGAAAATAAATTGTCAGAATTATTGATAATAGGAATAGAAGTCAAGTCCAGTTGAATGCAATGCTAAAATTTTATCTTAGGTTTTCTGAATTTTGTCTCTTGGAGCATCCTTTCTATGCGTTTGCTGTCTCTTGGTTTGGCTGCTTAGTTGCATAAACCTCGCTGTTCTTTCAGAATGGTTTTGTTTTTTTGGTTTTTTTATCTTCTCTAGTGATGCCTTTTTTTTGTTTGTTTGAGGTTTTGTTTATCTTCTCTATATTTTTGTTGGGGGGTCAGAGAATATATTGTATTTTTTTTTTTTTTTTTTTTAGTCAATAGTCTTGGTCACCACATTGTAACATGCAGGATGTGAGACGGTATAAATTGACACAAGTACTTTGAAGTCCTTGATTGCAAAGTCAGGCATCTAAGGTAATTTATGCTAACTGAAGATTTGTTCCTAAATCTTGCTGGATAAATAATTTCCAAGAAGGATATTTCAATATGACTTAAACTGTGAAGAAGCTTGTTCTGCTATCCATTTTTGTGTGATTTAAGTTTTGTTTTGCAGCATAATAGAAATTGTGGCTTGAATGTGATATTTGCTCCATTTATTTAATTTTTTTCCCCTGAAATAGTTGGTCCTTAAATGCTGTTTTTACAATATCTTGAGATCTACAACATGATTAAAAAAAAATAAAACCAACAACAAACAAAAGACAAAACATATATATGAAATGGGAGATGGTCATCCTGTTAAAGGGGATATTTAAAAGCCTCTTTCTCAACACATTAGGTGGAGGTGAGTTAGCGTAAGGTTAGGATCAGTCCAGCAAGTTAAGTATGTGAAGGATTTATTAAACTTACTAGCTTTG
This sequence comes from Indicator indicator, assembly GCF_027791375.1. Lineage (NCBI taxonomy): Eukaryota > Metazoa > Chordata > Aves > Piciformes > Indicatoridae > Indicator > Indicator indicator. The sequence continues at coordinate 39,145,475 of NC_072011.1, forward strand.
CTTCTGTTTAAGCATTTGCCAAAGGCATTAATGGGACGCATTGGATGGTGAGGGTTTGCATGTGATAAGAAACGTAGCATAAAATTTCTAACTTTCTTTGGGTTCTATTTCCATTATTTTTCCTTTTGATGTCAATGAGATTCTCAAGGCGTGCTTCACAAGTGACAGAGTTGACATATTTGCCCCTACTTTACCTTATTGACATACCGGTATTACTTAATCTTGTCTTTCCTTCATGCTTCTATGCAGAGATTCTGATAAATCTTCATAAGTCTTGATCCCATAAAAGCAAGTACTTACTCTGGGTTGAGAAAATGCATTCACTGCATGGGTTGGAAGAAAGATTAGAGAATTGTTTGATTGTTGGCAATAATACCATGTGGTATGTTATAAAAAGTAGTCATTTTGCTGAAAAATCTGCGTGTATTTTGAGTTGTGCTAATGAAATATCTGCTTTAAAATTATCTTCATTAATACTGCCTTTGTTAACAATTAACTTCTATGACTGCTTTCACTGAAGCTCTGATTTGTGAGTGAAGAGAAACATTTTTCATTTTTTTCCATTTACTACTTTGCTGCTGATTTACTGTGAGGACTGCTGCTGGCTCAGGTGTCTCATGGAGGCTGTATCTTAAGTGACATGTGAGATACCTCATAATGTTAGAATTATGAGATTTTAGAGTAAAATTAGATTTTACTCTCTGGTGTGTTTTCCAGCCAAATATGAAAAAAAAACAAAACAAACCACCAAACGGAAAACCACAAACAAACAAAAAAAACCCCACAATTTAAAACCAGTGTTGTTTGAAGTACTGTCACTCGGCTTTGAGATCTGTAAGCATCAGTGGTCTTTGGTAGCTCTGGCTTTCTTCTGTTATCTTCTCAACAGGCTTTGCTGGATAGAACTCCCCAGGTTTTTCTGACTTCTGTAATACCAGTTCTTACCTTGGCCTATATGAAGGAATATGATTCAGTCTTTGAATTTCATAAATGTATTGCTTAAGCTTACATGATTCTTTAATTATGTTGGTCTTAATCATCATTGCATTTTTAAAGATATAATTTCCTAATATTTGCTTGTAACCACAGCATTTTTCTTTGTCTATTTTTCATTAGTCCAGTTCTGGCAATAGCTCCTAATTAAAATTCACAACATCTCCTAATTAAAATTCTGGTCTTTCTGCGCATGTTGCCTCCCAGAGTGAGTTTATGAGGTCAGATCACTGTCAATGTAACAGGAGAGCTTCCTAGGGGCACTCAATAGTTATCATTCAAACCTGCTTTTGTCGTCTTCCTAGTCATAGTTTTCCCAGGGTCAGAAAGGAATTTATCAGTTCATCAGCTACATCATTGGTAGCACTGTCATGTTTTGGAGATGGTAGTATCAATTTTGTGGATTAGGTGCCATCTCATATACTTCACCAGTTTATCAATTGATGAGTATAATTTGTCTCTGATCACTGACCCTTATACTCCGTAAATACCATGCTTGTGGCAAACTTATATGTAGGTTGAGTGTTACATTGATTGTGTCCAATTTGTGAGCCACGCACTGTACGCAGTCTGTGGCTGAATCCCAAACCTGTGCAAGGAGTGCATCATGGGAATCTTACTGGAAATAACACTGATTTGCTTCACTTACAAACTGCAACCCTGTCTGTGGTTTCCTGGCAGTAATTTATATTACTATGTATAATGTTCCACAAATGTATGTAACCTTTATTTTTGTGCTTGTAAATTAAATCTGTATTGGATTCTTAGTCAAATTGTCCTAAGAAATTATGCTGATTAAATATTCTGCACTTGAACTTTGTTTTTTCTTTTTCTTGTCATGGAAGCTAATATGTTGAATGCCACAAACACGTGGCATTTGGTGTTTAAGAGAAAATAGTGGTTTGTATTAAGGTGGAGATTGTTACACCAATTAACTATGTTGCTGTGTATTGCACTAATGGAGATGTATAGTAAGAAAGACAAAAGGTTAGAAAAGATGTGTAGTAGATCATTTAGGGGATTTGCTTAGAAGACAGCATAAGTGAGTCACTTGAAAGGACAATGAAGAAGAAAGAATAAGAAAAGTACAGTGTAAAAAAATCAGACTTAATCTCTGATCCATGGTAATTTGTGATACTCTTCTACTTTGATAGTTCTTCTAAAAAAAATCCAAAACAATACACTTGGGGAAAGTGCAATACCATACCTACAGTCATCTGTCATTTCCCTTCAGGCTGCTGTTGGAAACAAGCTTTCTACCTACTTAATACACAACTGCTTCAATGCTTCAAATGAGATCAGAAACTGAATCTAATTAAAGAACTTTGCAGCCAACAATATGCTGAAATTGAGAGATTATTTTTCTATATTTGGCATAGGATTATTGGTTGTTTTCCAGACTCACTGTCTTTTGTTCATAATAAAATATTTTGGCGTTCATCCAACTTGAAATAGAGGGGTCCAAGTTTAATGACTACTGCAGTAAGCAAAATCGGTAACAGAAACATTATCAGAATGCATACGTTCTGACTTTTTTACTTTTTTCTGTAGTTTTGACATGGAATTCTCTGTGGGACGTTGCTGTTTTGAGGTGGAATGAGGGATGCTGCAACAGGGTGGTGATATACAGTAGCATTTAATGTATGGTGGTTGTGAAGCTGTGTTTAGTTGATAGTCTGTTTTGAATATTTATTTACCTGTATAGCCCTGTGCAGGCACCTCACTATGTGAGGAATAAAGACTGAATATTGTGTGTTTCTCATTTTGTGTTAAAAGTACTCTATCATCTTACATTTGTTTTTTATGGCAGTACTGCAGGATGGAGTAACTTGTTTTCCCTTCCCATGCTGTGGACTTCAGTCTGTTTGAGGCCTGACGAATACATGTGTGCATGTGATATATGTTGCCCTTTGTTTTTTGGTCTTTTTTCCTCCATAAATGTGTAGATATTTATGGGTTTGATACTCCTGTAGTTTGTATTGGAAGCAGGAAGAGAAAGACATTTCTCAAATTTCTAGTTTTGTATTTCTCTAAGCAGTTCTCTAACTTCTATGCAAACTGTTGGACAGCTTAAGCTTAAGCTTCTTAGATCTTAGACTAAAATTAAATTTGAATGTCTTCCTTTTTGGTTTTGACGTTTTTTCCAATATTTATTTTCCTTTTGTATTTGGGTGGTTGGTAGTTATGAAAAAAAGAAAACCAAACAGAAACCCATTGAAGCTAGCACTGAAGATAGTATTGCAATCAGGAACCTGGTATTTATCAAATCCATTCTGTGATATTTAAATGTTTCATTTAATTCTTTTTCCTAACATATGTGTTCTTTGTATTAAAAAAAGCCTACATCCAGAGAATATTATATTTCAAAAATTCTGTGTTTTTGCAGGGAATGAGAAATTGCCTCAAATATGAGAACCATAGAATAGAGTGTTTCAACTTCTTTCACAGCCAAGTCACCTGATATGCTGTTATTTGTGCTGCTTGTATCTTAAACATCAAGTGTGAAAATTTATTAGAAGACTTTGAAGAAGTTGTTGGACTACCCACCATCTCTATTAAATTAAATGCTCCTAACTGGAGGGTTTTTAAAGCGTCATTTGTCTGCAAAAATAAAACTCGTAAAAACCTCTACTTTTTTTTCTTTTCTGGAGGACTGAGCTGTTCAGTAAATTCCTTCATGCTGACATTTTTTGGTAATTGGAAATGAAATAAAAATATTGTAGAATCTCTTCACTGTAAGACAACGTGAAGTTTGGCTTTTTTGGATTTTTGTTTTGTTGTTTTATTTTGGTGGTGGTTTTTTTTTTAATGTTAGCAGATATCAGAGACCTGGAAGAAAGTACATATCTTAAACTTATTTCTATTATCAATACAAAACACTGAAGGGTAGGTCGGAGTTGATTAGTTTTCACTAAACAAAAATTTGTGTTCCTTTTGAATATCAAACTCCTCAATTCTAAGTTAATTTTTACACATCAGTTGTTTGTTAGCTTGTTTTAACCTTGCCCTAAAAAACTAACTGCTCTTCTTGCTGTATTGAGTTTTATCTCTGTTGTTAACTTCTTACATATGTGAATTCTCATTTCTTTGTAAAATCAAGTATTTAGTTTGATTGTAGTTTGTATTTATTTTAAATGTAATCGTTTCTGAGTCTTCATTTTGCTTATGTTTTCAGACTTTGATTAGGAAGCAGTGAGTTGACACTACTGCTTTCGGTGTGATTGTGTAGTGTAGCACATTGTTCATTACTATTTTGCATTCAGAGTTGCCTCCACAGGTGTTGATCCTTTGTGTGTATGTGTGTGGGGTGTCTAAATTATGATCTCAAATTCGAATCCCTTTCTCCCTGTCACATTAAGATGTATGTTGCCCTCAGTTAATACTTGTGATTTTTTGTCTAGATATCAGCTAGCTTGTGTTTTTCTTAAGCTGTATTGAGCAGAGTTGTTCCAAATACTTGGCTTTATAATAATTTTGGTATATATTCATAGTTACATTTTGGTTTGCAGCTGCTTATACTTTTGTAATACAGAACACTTTCTGCTTTAGGTCAATTTGTTACTCATGTGCATTACTGTATACGCTTTTTTACTTCACAAATTTCTGTTGATTTGTCCATGTAAATATTGACCAATAGTAGGAATAGTATCATTCATCTACAATAATAGGCTCTCTTATATAAAGAAATCACAATGTACAATGTTATTCCAGTCATGACAGTAATGAAAACAGGTCTTTTGGGGTTTGCCTTTGTTGGTGTTTTTTGTTTACGTGATTTTGTTTTGTCTTTACAATGGGGGCAATGCTTTATTGCTATTGAGAGCAGTTCAGTTACCAGTGAATATGGAATCCTGTCCTTGAGATGGCACAGCTCCCTAGCAAGCTGGGCTTGTGCCCTTCTCTCCATGTATGGTTTTGTCAGGAAGCTAATGTTATCCATTATATATTTGGATTAACTTGTTGGCATCAATCTATTAATTTCTATCAAAAAATGTTAATATATACCTGTTGAAAGCATGTTTTAAATTAAATGGAGGATGATAGCTACCTTTGAGCTCTCCAGACTTAACTGTTTCTAAGCCTAACGGAAGAAACTCTGAGTCTGAACCCAAATGCAGCCACTGCCACGAACAGTATTGCTTGCGTAGAACTTGTGTTTGCATTTAGATGCAGAGTACTGACAATCTTTGAAAAATCTTTGGCAAATCTTTAGTGAGTACCATGGTGCAGGGATCTATATTGACAAGTGTGTATTTAGTAAAACTTGTGTCTATGACTCTTCTTTTGAGTGTGACTTTTTAAAACCCAGGTTAGTTAGAGGCTGTTGCAATTTGACATTGTCTATGAGCAAGTGAAATGCCTCCACTGAGTAGTATGCAAAGTCCACAGTGCTAGAATGCTGGAAAGCAAAGCGAAACTCATTTGGAAAATAGAATGGATTTTAAATAAAGTTCAGTTTTAGGTAAAAGGTCAAGTTGTAGTTCCTTTTTTTTATTTGTAGCAGTTCATCCATCTACAGTACTGTGCATGTTGTATGTGTAAAGTAATCTCATTTTTTAATCTGCTATAACTACCCTTTTCATTCTTGAAAATCCTTTTGAGTATTTTGCATTCCAATATCGATCCCAGTCTGTCTGACTGCTTCAGCTGGGTAATCATTTTTCTTGTTTATCCCTAATCCTTTTAATATTTCCTTCCTGCCACTCTATAACAGTACAGTATAGCTATTGTTTGGAATGTTTCACTGTCAACTAAAGACTATACAGTAAAAGTGGCTGTATTTTAGCCTAGACCTTGGAAAACTGATTTACAGTGAAAGAGAAATACAAAGCGGAACAACCCGTACCTTCAAAGTACATAGGCTGACCTTAGCACATCAGTTAGATTAGTCATACAAGATGTTCATGTTTGTGGACCACATTCTATTTTGAACTGTTCTGAAAAATTAAATGTTAAGCTAGCTATTTCAAAATGCTGCTTATTCACTATTCTTTGTAGGGACCTAACAGAAAAAGTAAATTTTTAATTACTTTGTGTGTATCTACTTTTATATATATATATATCTCCATGCATGCATATATGCATGGATTAATTTGCTTCTAAAGAAGCAGATGCAGAATAGTTCATGTATCTCAGAGGAAGCATTGAGACCAGAGTCTTAAAGTTCTCTTCAGCCTTCTTCTCTGAAAACATTCTGTCCTCATTTCTATGGTAACTGAGTAAAGGTATCTCTGGTGACGCATAATTTTGACAAAGTGGTGAAAATCCCTCCCTGGTTTCCAGAAAAGCAGGGATCGGTTTCATTTCACCTGAAGAATAAGATGATCTTCCCTCACCACACTGGGGCTTTTCTGTTCTTCATTTCTTACACAGGGTTATACCAATGCTTTAACTGTTCTGCTTTTCTTGTTAACTGAACTTGGCATATACTTTCTCTGCATATCAAAGAAAAGCATGCAAGCATAATGAAGGAAAACAATTGGATAGAGGTGAAAGCAAAGGGTTTAATTCTTTGGGAACCACTTTTATTTCCACACTACTTTGGTGTACTAGCCAGGATATGTGTGATTGTGCGTGTTTGGTTGTTTTTCGTTGCAACTGCTCTACTTTGTCAAAAAAAACCCCACCACAACAACAACAACCAAACCACTGCAAACCAACCAACAGAACCAACAAAAGCCCCAAAACAACAGCAAAACCTGACATCTTGGCTATCTATATTCTGTGACTGTCTTAGTAAAACTAGTGGCCAGTTTGAGGCTGGTATAAAATTTTCAAGAGGGTAAAGAATTTAAATTCTGTCATATAAAGCATTGGTTGTATCATGAAGATTTCAGTAATTTGCCATTGTGCCTCCACTTCCTGTATAACTTCTTAGGGTCATGGGAAACGTAATTTTTAAAATGGGTAATACCTTTTAATACGGAGAAACTTTGTGAAAGTTCTAGCTTTACAGCTGTTGCTAGAGACTCTTTCTAGAGTTTCTGATATTAATGGAAAAGAAAAAAAAGTCACATCTTGATTTCTTCATTTGGTTCCTTCCTTTGAAGATGTCTCTCCATCCCTCATGTGCTTGACAAGAAATATAGTGTGGTTGCAGGGAAGATTTGTGTTGAGTGTTATTCTGTGACTTCTGAGATGCTACAACTTTCTCATGTGCTTCTGAGATGAAATGAGAAATGTTTTTGAGGCATCCTGACTTTTCAAATGAATGATCTCTGTCTTAAGCACACAGTACATTGTAACTTACTCAGTTTTTATTATTCAATTACATATTGTAACTTAGGTGGTTCAGTTATTCTTGTTAATTGTGGAGTTTCTTCTGTCATGCATTTAGTAACAGCAGGTTCATTTTGCAGGCTAATTGCAAGTAAGTCAGAGCATTCAGACCTACAGAAAGGAGAGATTTTCTTGAAATGCAAATCTGGTTCTAATAGTAATTTAAACCTAGAAATAGCACTGTCACTGATAAGTGAAATAATTTTATATTAAATAGTCTGTAAACCCACCTTTTACAGTAGATGTGAAGTTCATGTCAAGGACAGGTGTCTTTTTTTAATTCATCAAAATATCAGTTATCTTTACAGATACATTTCTGTATTTCTTGAAGAGATTGACTCAAAATATTTTGTAAAAGCTTGACTGATCCAGACTCTTTATCATTGGCTCAGAATGGGGAGATGTCAGAGGTACTAGAACGCTTCTTGCTTCAGTGGTGTTTGAAAGGCTGTAAAGCGAATGTGTGCCACAGAGAAACCTCACCAGCAAACCAGCTAGTAGTTTCTGGGTTTTCTGTATTCATTTGAAATACTGCTTTTTTCGAACATCAAGGCAATGTTTGTGGCCAGCTAAGCTTTTCTTTGTGGTTTGTACGTTATCTGCTCACATTTAATTCATGAGATGCTTGATGGATGCATCCTTGACAAGTAACTGTTCTCCTTGATAATGATTTTGTTTTTTTAAGAAAATGAAATGTGATTAATTTTCATATGCTTTTTCCATTACCTTATTCAATAAAATAAAAGAGCAAAATGTATGCAACTCCTCACTTAATTAAATTAATTGATAGGTTCTTGAGTAATTTCTTGCTTTGCTGAAACAGTGAACTTCTTAAAAGAGACCTACCAGCTGCTTCAAGGGCAGAGGTAGAACAATGTTTAATAAAAATATATTTTTATTTAATGTTATAAGTGTCTTGAGTAAAGACTCTTAATCACAGATGTAGACATCTCATTTAACAAATAGTTTTACTAGCTTTCCACATATACTTAGAACTGTATGAAACTGTGAGGGAATCTCCATTATGGATTAGGAGAATGTAATGCACGCACGTCTTCTTGGTATGGACTTCGTTTATTAAGATGCCTCTTTATTCAGGAATAAGTATCTTGTGTATGTGCTCTGCTAATTTATTTCATAGTCAGTCACGTGCATAGTTACAGAATCACAGAATCAGACAGGTTGAGAGAGACCTCCAAGATCATCAAGTCCAATGATCTCCCAAACCGAACTAAACAACTAGATCATGGCACTGAGTGCCTCATCCAGTCTTTTCTTAAACACCTCTGGGGACGTTGATCCTACCACCTCCCTGGGCAGTACATTCCAATGGGCAATCACATTTTCTGTGAAGAACTTTTTTCTAAGATCAAGCCTAAACTTGCCCTTGCACAGCTTGAGACTGTCCTCTTGTTCTGTTGCTGGTTGTGGGGGAGAAGAGACCAACCCCCACCGAGCTGCAACCGACCTTCAGGTAGCTGTAGACAGCAATAAGGTCTCCCCTCAGCCTCCTCTTCTTCAGGCTAAACAACCCCAGCTCCCTCAGCCTCTCCTCAGAGGGTTTGTGTTCCAGACCCCTCACCAGCTTTGTTGCCCTTCTCTGGACACATTCCAGCATCTCACCATCTTTCTTGAATTGAGGAGCCCAGAACTGGACACAGTACTCAAGGTGCAGCCTAACCAGTGCTGAGTACAGGGGCAGAATGACTTCCCTGTTCCTGCTGGCCAACACTATTCCTGATTCAGGCCAGGATGCCATTGACCTTCTTGGCCACTTGGGCTCACTGCTAGCTCATGTTCAGCCTACTGTCAACTAGTACCCCCAGGTCCCAGCCACTCTGTCCCCAGCCTGTAGTGCTGCATGGGGTTGTTGTGGCCAAAGTGTAGAATCCAGCACTTAGATGTGTTAAATCTCATCCCATTGGACTCTTCTGGAACATCTATCCAGCCTGTCAAGGTCCCTCTGCAAAGCCCTCCTACCCTCTAACAGATTGACACCTGCTCCCATCTTGGCTCAATCCCCTTGTCCAGATCATCAATAAAGATATTGAACAGGATGGGGCCCAGCGCTGATCCCTGGGTGACACCACTAGTGACTGGCCACCAACTGGAAGTTCTCTCTTTGCTTGGAATTCTGAGGTGTTCTAGGTTTGATACAGTGCTTTAAAAAAAATCAAGTTCTGATTCTGGGTAGATACAATAATTGTTTATATTCTATTAATTATCAACATTAAAACAATGCAATGGAGTTTAAATCCTGGTACCTTGTTTGATTTTGAAAATGTTGGTTAGTAAGATTCTCATTTATGTAATAGAGAACAGCCTAACATTTGGGCACAGGTCAGTGCTTCATAGTTTGTATATACTTGACAGAGTAGTAGGTTATTGTTGTGAATCTACTTCGGTCTGTTGACAAGCTGCTTAAAAGTAGTCATTTTTTGTGTTTATAAAAAGGGTAAAGTAGCAAACTATCACTGATGAGTGATTTCACAGTTGTTTTCTGTGAAATGCAGCTTTGCGTTGCCCTGCCTCTCTGTGTTTGGGGGAATTGTTGTTGTATTTCTAATTATACTGCTCTGACATGTTTTCTTATGTGTTTGTTTCCTTTTCCTAAGAAAATAAAAAAGAGCTATTAAGCAATTCCCTTTGCTGAAATCTTAAATACCTGTATGTAATGAATTTTTATCAGGAATCCTGCTTAAGCAGTAAATTCTGTGGCTGTCTTCCTGCTTCTCTTCTACTTTGAGATCAAATTCAAGTTTACTACAATGAATTGTAGAAACGTGTCTGATATATAGCCTTTATCGCTGTAAATAGCGAAGATGTAAATATGCTTGCCATTTGCTGAGATAACAAGAAGAAAAATCTTGAAGCTTTACTTAATGATTGCTTAACAGTCTTTTATTCAGACTTGATATCAAAACGAGAGGCCCTCATCAGCTTTCACTGAACTGCAGTAAAAGGCAACTCTCACCTTCTTATGTTGCAGTGAGTGCTGGGCTCAGGACACAGTTACGCTAGTGTGGTGCAGGCTGACTAAAATTTTAACTAAAATATGGTAATCTTACTCTGATACATACTGGTTTTTAATACTTCAGATAAAGATTCTTTTAAGACATACTAAGTAGGAACCTATAAGAAAGCACTTTAAATACTGCCAACCACATATCATTTCAGCCACTTGCTCCTTTCTTCAAAAGGAAAATCACATCTAAGTTATGAACCAAGTAATGACTTACTCTGCAGAGAGTTTTTTTACCTGCCCTTGATTCTTCTATGGACGGTAACTAGGGAAGGAGAGTTGTCTGTTTGCTGACCCAGTTTGGATTGATATATTTGATTTTCCTGTTGCTCAGTTACATTTGTATACTGGGACAGGAATCTTTTACTATGCACATAGTTTGAGATTATAATTTTGAAGTGTAATATTTACATAAGGAGTAGTAGGGAGGGTTTTTTGTTTATGTTTCAGGGCTATCAAGTAAAAACATAATAGTGACACTGGATTAAAAAGAAAAACTTAAGTTTCATTTCTAAATGTCTGTGTGTGTTGTATAACCTGACGTTAAAACACAAACATGTCTTTGCAAGGTGGTGGTTATTTGCGTTTAAAGCATTTCATCTGAAAGTATTGCTGGTTTTATTAAATAGTGAAGTTCTGTTGTATTCTGTTACATTTAGCTGCACTGTGCATAATACTTTAATGTGGAAAAGACTATCAGAGATAAAAAACTATGAAACACTGAGTGAACATTTCATACCAAAATACTTGTCACAGTTCTGTTTACAGAGTTTCTCTTCTACAGTTTGTGATGCTTCTTATACACTGACAGCGGCATATATTTTTTTTTCTGTGATCTTACCAACTCTAAGAGTAGGCTTTGCATTGGTCTTCAAAATACATGTGTGTAGAGTTCTGAGTAGTCTAAATCCCAGCAGTTTGACACACATTGAAAATTTGCCTGAACTGTTCAGATGCAAACTGTCCTTCAGGAAACGTTTATCTTGATAGAGAGAGATGTATGTATGTAAGTGCAGTCAAGTAAAAATAGTAGGTAAACTTCTAAAAATACATATTATGTAAAATATTTTCACAAGAGAAACTGTAATGATGGGATTATCTGTTAGTCATGTGAAGCAGAAGACTGCTGGATACATAATGCTAGGGCAGATCAAGTAATGAGTGGTGTGAATTTAAAGGTCTGTCATGTGCATGACCTTCAAGGGCTGCTACTGTGCTACTGTTACATCACTTCTCTATGCATGATGGAACAACATGCAATGAAAAATGAAAGTATTTTTAAAATATAAAGGGTTCAGCCTTCTGTTATATCCATACTCTAAAGAATATTACTAAAATACTGAAACTAGTATGTTGTCTATTTATACAACTTTCTGCAGTGAACCTCTGTAACCAGTACTGTTCAGTCTGAGCAATGTGTTTAATAAAGCAGATAAGAACCTAAGCATTAGGATAGGTTTCACAAACACTGGTCTTGAAAATGTTATTTAAAATTCTAGGCAAAGTAGACACCTAGTCTAGGCTATTTTAAAGACAGATGGAAATGGTAGAGGTTTTAACTGTAAGAGATATGACGCTATTTAGTATCACATTTAAGTGAGTAATCTGTTGCTTGTATGAAAAAATATGAAGTGTTTGTACGTGAAAGTGCATGTAGTTATTTTTTTGTCTTGCTGTGTTTGACAATAAAAATTGAGGCAAATGTTCATGATTTCCTTTTGCAGTTATGCAAAGATCTAGAATAGTATTTTTTCTAAGCATTTACGTGTCTAGGTATTGTATCTGTCTAAGCTTCAATTAAAATAAGGCATGGATAGCAAATCAACCATATAGACAAGCAATACTGTGTTGATTCTTCAACATTCAGCAAGATCTAAAATTCTGAAGAATGTGCTAAAATTAAGTGCAAAAATTATCCTTTGAGCAAAAAAAATACTGTTGTTCTTGATGTTCAGTGTATGTTTCAAAGCAGAATTTTACATTGGTTTTTAGTTTAAAAAAATTAAACACCATCCAGTAACTTTAATAACTCCGAAGTGAGTTACTAAGACTTTTTATCAGAGATAGTCATATTTGGTTTGTCTTACTCAGCTATTGACCATCTCTAGAGATGGATTTTTAAAATAGCAGTATCTCAGATATCAGCTTAACATAGTGTGGTTTTTACTCGTTTCTGCTATTATACATCTAACTTTCATGTCAACAAGCAAAATAATTGATTAATGTTGTAGAGGTAATAGTGGCCATTGTAGAACTGTGTGCAAACTTTTACAAACAAGCAAGGAGTGATACAGTTTATAAGTTCAGGTCTTAGTTTTCTGTTGTTGGGGAGTATTTTTTAGGTCAGGCTTGGAAAGGCCCTGTGTTGCCTCCAAACACTTAAGTGACCATACCTTACTGTGACCTAAAGATATTATTCTGAGTGTCTTGAATCCACTTCTTTTTTTTAACAGTGCTCAGGTATATTGAGCAAAGTGAGACCTTCACCCTCTTTATATGAGCAATTTTCTTACTGTTTACATTATGGAATAAATTGGTCATGGGAGTGGTCTGATTTTTTCCCAATGCTCAGTCATTGGAGGGCATGATACCAAATTTTTGCCAAAATTCCCTATTTTTGAGAATAGGGAATCTTTACTTCTTTGTAAGTTTTCCCAAGTTTTGCAAGAGTGTTACTTAGTTGTTAAAGAACCTTCTATGTCTTCATTTTCTGTTTATGTCAGTGTTTGTCCAGCTTGTCAGTGTTCCCACCAACTTGCTGAGTCTTGCTCCTTAATACTCCTTTTCTTACTGCCATGTGCCTGCAGACAGTGTCTCAAACCTCAAGTGTCTGTGCCAGTGCTAGACAGACCTCTTCTCTTTTACTATTCAAGCCACCAAAGTACATAGGAACAACACTTTTAATGTGAGCAACACTTTTAATGTGTGTACAGAAAAAATCATCTTCTGCTAATGTATATACTCTTCAAATATGTTAGCTGTGCAACTTTTAACCAGCTTTTTGAATATGTGAATGACATTCAAGTTTAATCAACCTATTAAAATTAGTTGCATGTAATGAAAGCTCTTAGGAGACTGAAGATGTAGGTTTGAATGTTAGAGATCTGCATGATATGCCAAGTATTTTTAATGCCATGGCCAAATGCGTAGCTGTTCTTTGCAGCTGTACAGGCTCAGCAGTGGTGCACACTGCACAAATAGGAATTTTTGTAACATATTAGATAGCACATCTACCATCTTACAGATACCAAGATTTTTTTTTAACATGTATTTCATAATTTTGCTATCAGTGCAACGGCAGCACTTTCATTTTTATTGTTTTGAGGGGAGGGAGAAGAAAGGGAGCTTTATCAGAGCTCATCTTTACAGCTTTGGTGTACAGTGTTTCAGTGACATTTATGGCGTGCTGATTTCTCTCCCTTTCAGAAGAGAAACCTGATTGCTCCAAGGCCCGCTGTGAAGTCCAGTTTTCTCCTCGCTGTCCAGAAGATTCCATCTTGATTGAAGGTTATGCTCCTCCTGGTGAATGCTGTCCACTCCCAAGCCGTTGTGTGTGTAATCCTGCAGGTTGCTTGAGGAAGGTTTGCCAACCTGGGTATTTGAATATATTGGTTTCTAAGGCATCAGGAAAACCAGGAAAATGCTGTGATCTCTATGAATGTAAACCAGGTAAAAGCAAACTTTTTTCTCCATTTTCAATTTTTGCTAACTCTGACAATCACAATAACCTATATATATATAATTGTATCTACTAGAGCGTGTGTAGTCTCTGAACTCTTCAGATTCTTCTTCAGAATTAAAACTATTATGTATGACAACACCCATTTAAAAAAAAAAAGATAGTAAGTGTTACTTTCTTATATTCTTCAAACATTAAACTGAGCAACAAGGGAAAAGTAGCCGACTGAGAATATTTCTTGAGATGCTATTAGCAAAAGTGACATCCTTTAAATACTAATTAGATTATGCAGAGGGTTGTTTTTTCATAACAAGAGTATATCGTGCATGGAGAAGTAATTATGGTTTCTCTTTTAAGATTTTCTAGATTATGAACAGATACCATTAAAACCTGGAGAGCACAAGGATTGTGGAGGACCATAGTGAAATGACTTCACAAAATTCTCAGTGTTTACCCATTTTCCATTTCATAAGAATATGAATCACCCTTTCTTGTGATTTATTATTCTCAGTGAAGTGGAAGATGTAATGCACTCTTCTTTTTGATCCAGGCTTTGCTAAAGATGAATAAGAAAATAGAGGGATGAAAGCAGGCATATACAATTATATAATTCAAAATCTTATATGCAACCAGGTTCAAGTATACTTAAGCAGTGCCTTTTCTATGCTTGTTTAATGTTTTCTTAAATCTTCCACAGAAGATGATTGTATGTTCTTTGTAACTTCTAGTGTTTCATTTTTCCTAATATCCAATGCAAATCTGCCTGTGTGGAAATGTAAGCAAACTTTTTTGTTCTCTGTCCTGAGTAGCTGAACAAGTCTGTGTAATAATTTTTTCTATATAACATCTTTTCAACCTTAGTCTTTTTTTTTAATCTAGAATTAGTTGTAATTTCTTACAGCATACTTTCCTTGGACTCCATCCTTGTTATATTGCCCTTCTATAAGTTTTCTTGTGTTTATCCATATGTCTTTAAAACGTGGTATCCAAAAGCAAACTACTCTGAGTGAATCTTCATCAGCACTAAATACCATAGAATAATTATTTTGTCTTTTCTGCAAAATTCTAAATAAGAGATGACTCATTTGCAAGAGTTACATTTAATGAAATGCTGTGATCCCAAGACGTAGTATGGCTGCTACTGAACCACTCTGTACACTTTAATTCTTCCTCAGTTTTATTTAGCTAACTTTGGATTATTTATCGATCAGCACAAATGTTTGCTCTGATCATGTCCTCATGACTCTTCTTTGCATTCTCGTCTTGTAGTTTTCAAATAACTCCACCCAAAGTTACATTTGTATGTTAATTCTTGAAGATTATTGTCAATATTAGAGATTTTTTTAAACTGAATATGTGATTATTGCACTAGTGAATTTATGTAACTATATGTATGTTATTTTCTAAAGGAGTTTATTTTATGTTGTGGGAGTTAAGAGGTAAAAGTATGTGGGGCTGGAAAAAATTGAGAGATATATGAGAAGGATAAAAGAGCAGAGGCTTTGAAAAAGTTGGAGGAGGAGACTAGTGAAATGTAAGGAAGTGTAGAGCTTTGCAGCTGTAGGTTAGAAACTGAGGGAATGAGAGTTCTCCACCTTGGGAGATGATGAAAGCATGTTCTTATACAGTGACTTCAGAGGTTGAGGGTTGTAAGTGGACACTCCTGTGCATTTCTACAGTGACAGGTGATGAAAAATGTAATGGCTAAACAACCAGGAAAAAAAGGGAATGCTACTAATATGGAACTGTTAGTCACTATGTAGCCACCTCAGTGGCTGTCCAAGTTGACTTTTATAACTTTGTTCTTGATGTTGCTTTTGTTTACTGTTTAATGTAGTGGGAAGATTAAAAAGCAAAACCAAGCCAACACAAGATTGGATGGCAGGGAAAAAAGTATGTGAATGTTGATGAATCTTAGTAGACAAATTACCACAGAATGCTTAATGGCAAATCTTTGCAATTCTAAACTTTTGTCACTTTCAGAGGAATATTGTTTTCGAAGTGTAAACTGCAATTAAATTGCTGAAAGGAGAATTGGAAGCATCTCTTTAAATGCTAGGAGTGTAAAAAAAAGAAGTTTCATTTTGAGATCCACTTTGTCTTCTACTTCTTTTGCTTTAGGAATACAGTGATTGAAGGCATTGACATTCAGTTCCAATGAACAGTGAAGAAAAAACTTAATTGCTTAAGTTTACCTGTCTCTTTAACTCCAGATTAATTAATCTTAAGTGTTCTTGCCTGTTGCTCCACGAATCATCTCACCACACTTGTGGTGCCTATTGAGAACAAATATATTGTGTTCTTTTGGTTTACTGCAGTTAGTAAGCTCAGAGCGGGGGATAACAGTGGTCTGGTACTATAAGCAATGTACTTTGTTCTCACAAGCTGTGTATACCTGCCCATTCATGAGCAGTGAATTTACTGAAGGAGCACTCTCTCTAGTTTTTAAGCTGGGAGTACAGTTCTTAAAGAATATTCTCAAAAGTAAGGTGTTGTGTTTTGGTTTTTTTTCTTAAACATGGTTCGAATGAATAGTCTCAAATTGAACTGCATACTGTGCTAACAGTAAAAATAAAAATAGCCTGAAACAAGATTTGTAGCAGTATGTGTGCCTCTTTTACTAAGAAACTAAAGCACTGTGAATAGTGATGTATTTTAAGTTGTGTTTGTTGGATGGAGCTATTATCTTATCTAAAAGGTATTTTGCTAAAGTTGTGATAGGAACTCTAGCTGCTAATTCCGAATAAAGAAAGGTAAATAGTTTACTTTGGCAGCTGTCCAACAGATGTTTGTTTTACCTTTATTGATAAGTTTCTTGTTGTATACAGTCAGGTCGGAAGTGTCATCACTTAGTTTCTCACATCCTTGGGGAAGCATTGGGAAATGTCTGTCATGCTAGAGAGAACCTCTGTTGAAAGGACTGTTCATTTATCGTTCTGCTAGCAGTCTTTTTGGCAGAGATTTTACTTACCTCCGGCACCCATGTGTCCTAAAAATTTCTGCTACTGAAATGGAAGGTTTATTTTGGTATCAAATCTTGGTTTAAACACAATTGTAAAGAGAATGTGATTGTTTGCCGTGTTTTTATTCAGTCAGGATTTGATGGAAAGTCTGAAATCACCAGCAAAATGCAGTCGGTAGTATATAATGATGCACAGGGAAATAGCTTGTGCTCCACCCTGGTATAGCTTCAGTATTGAAAATCAGGTCTGCAATTGTAACAGCCTTACAATAAAGACAAGGGTCAGCAAAATAGTCATGTTTTTGTACACAGTTGAGAGAAACAGATTTTTATTTTTTTTCCCCTGTCTGTTGCTTACAGAAATAGTATGTGTGGTGTTTTGTTGGAGCTTTGTTAGAAGCTGCTGTTGAGAATACTTGAGATTGGGAAAAATCTGGAGAAAATGAGTGGGGAAGAATTACAGATACATTTCTAATGGAGCTGGAGAAATAACTTATAAACCAACATTGTGAGGGGAAGGAAAGGAAAAAAAAAAGAGCAAATACAGGGGTCCATGTTAGGAAATGCCTGTGAAAGGGAAGTTAAGCAAGTGATTCAGACAGTAATAGAACTGCATTGGAAGTCCAGGAACGCTGTCTGTTCCTTTTGTATTTAATACCTTCTGAAGTGTGAAGAAATGTAAAAAGGATGATTCATTGTCATGAGAAGATGCTTCTGTGTGTGCTTTCTCCGTCTCCTAGAGCAGAAATTGTAACTACCATTATCAGATGGAGTCATGTTGCATTGCGTTATTCCTGAGGGACCAGTTGAAATGCATCTGAACTGAAAGGAAAGGGTGTTACGTGATGCTTCTTACCTGATGTAGAATCAGGCTGCGTACTCTTGTACTGGATTCTCAGAAAGCTCAGACTTCTGAAAAAATACGAAATCTTTCCTGTGCTGAGCCACAGTCAGAGATGGACCTCTAGGTTTTGCCCCAGAACTATACATTCTAGCCAGTGAAAAGTTAGCATAAGTAAATGTGGAACTGAGTACACTTATGTTAACATGTACTACAAAAAGTTACTTTCACCTAGATACGAAAACTTTCATGATCAAAGACCTTCAGTTTCATGGTCTACAAGGGAAGTTGTCTGTTACACCAACTGTGTTAGGGGTCTACATCTGTAATAGGGTTTCTGCTATGTTGTTGTAGAAAAATTAGTAATGCTCAGATGTTACTATATGCAAATTCAGTGCATGAGAAAAGATCCTGAAGACTCGTAAGAAAAGACTGAGTACATGATCACTGACAGGAGTTTGCAACATGTTTGTGCTCTTGAAGATATATATTTATCAATTTATAAAGCTTAAAGCTACTAGGATAAGACAAAAATACTTTCCTTAGACAAGATTTAAATTTTTTAGGTTATAATAAAATACATTATTACAGCTAGACATGTTCATGAAAAATACTTTGTAACTATTGGAATCAAAATAAGATGCAAAAATAAAAATAATAGTTTAGTGGTAAATGTTTGCAGTCTTATTTTTTAGGACAGTAATACAGATGACCTGGGGACATCTTTTTAACTAGTGAAGAATCTGATTATAGGCTGGTCTGTAACTTTTAAGTATTTACTGCTTATCTGGAACTTTGGCTTAAAACTTTTCCCAGTTTTAGAAACTCATTTAAATCTGAAAAGTATATAGGAAATGTTTGGGTTTTTTCTTCTTCCAATATTTTTAATCTTGTATCTCTCTTTATCTCATTCCTGTGAGGAAAGGCTAAGAGAGCCAGGACTTTCAGCCTGGTGGGGAGAAATCTCAGGGAGATCTCACCAATATAAAAACCTGAAGGGATGGTTTGAAGACATAGGCAAGCTCTTTTTGGTAATGCACAGTGGCAGGACCAGAGACAGTGGGCACAAACTGAAAAAACAGAGGTTTACTCTGAACATCAGGGATTTTTTTTTTTTTTCCACAACAATGATTCAGTATCAGCACAAGTTGCTTGGAAAGGTGGTGGGTATCCATCTTTGGACATACTGAAAAGCTGTCTAGGTACAGTCCTGAGTATCTGTGTGACTTGGCTTGGGAAGGGGATTTGACCAGGTGACCTCTAGAGGTCCTGTCCAATCTCAGCTGTTCTATGATTGATCTAGTTATGCAACAATAAAGATCTCCCAGGGCAGAGTGAAGACTGTGGTGATGTATGAGTGTGGGTTATAAAATTCTGTGGATGGTGTATAAGCTCAGTGTATACCCTCTGTTCACCAAATCTTACTAATCCCTGAAAAATTGGAGGGTACTCTGGTACTTGTAAGAGATCAACATAAAATAAGTAAAATCAGTTAAGTCAGATCAACCAGGGAAACCACTGAGTGACTACAGCCACAATTATATTAGAATTTTCTATTTGAATGATCCTGATTTCTTTGTAGTTTTTCCTAAATTTTTACTTTATTAAAACATAAGACTGTTTGATCTACTCCTCAGTGTTTGTGAGCCATATGCTAAGAACACTATAGCCACTAGAAAAAATCAGCCATTTAGGAGGAAAGAATACCTTAGTTTTGAGGCCTGGTGGCATGATTAGAGAATTCCATTGTGGTTTGGGTTTTTTTTTTTTTTACCTTTCTTTCTTTCATTGTCATTGCAGATATATGGAAAGATGGGCAGAAACAGCTGTGCAGTCACACTTACTAGGGAAACTTAGTGGCTGTTTTTCCCAGAAGGTTTACCTGGGGAGGTGGAGGGGGCCTTGAATCCAGGGAGGCAAAAAGATTACTGATTTAAATTCAGGAAACTGAGGAAACTGAACAGAATCATGTAAATTCTATTTGTTGTGTTGACTCATACTGATGAGCTCATGATTCTCAGTGCCTGTTGTGATAATGGAGGAACTAGATGTATATTTCTTACAGAAGAGTTGTTTCAGATGTGTTATTTGTTAATAAAATGGAACATAAAATGCTATGGAGTTTTTTAAAGTGCAATATTGTAGAATTAAGGCAAACCTTTGTATGTTTATGAAGACATACAAGAAGTTAATTCAGTAATTGCCATTGTTAAGATGGGTAACTGGAATCTTTTTAGTTTAATGACTGTCTGCACTACTTCACGAAGTGGACTCTATTTAAATTTGTGCGTTTCTCAGTGAGAACTTCTTGAACTTGTCAGGTTGCCCTGATTTAGCCAGATGGCTTCATTTCCCAAATAACTGGAAAAAGGCAGATTCCAAATATTGCTTATACAGAGGATACTTGTATACTTTGTCCTCAAGACAATTAACTTTCAAGCCTACTGGTTTTAACCTTCGTGAGTTGCAAACTGATTTCATTGAACTGCTGCTTTAATGTCAGTGTTTAATGAAATATGTAATTCTGAGGATGATGACTGATTGAATAATTATTGCTGGGGACCTCTGTGAACTGAGAATGAAGCCTGGAAAATGTAGGACAAGAAGACCAAATTTGGGACTTTGAAAGGTATCAGCTCTTTCAAGAATTGTAATATAGCATTCCCAAGCTGATTTTGCACCGCAGTAAGCAGCCATAGTAGTGTTGGTACTGAAGCAGAGTTCAGTCAGTAATCGGGGATATCATACTGCATGGTCTGGTAACTTCCTGTTCATCCTGCCTGTTGACTGGAAAGGTAGCTTATCTCTTTAAAGAGGGAATGATGTTTTGTTCTGTACTTTCTTCTTATTATTATGATAAGGAGTGGCAAATAGTTTCTGAGCTGGTATTGTTAACATGAGAGTCTTAGGACCAAACAAGATGATGTGTTTCAGCTTTACTGAGTGACTCATGGGATTAAATGTATATTCAGCCTGATTTTGACTTTTTTTTCCCAAATTTATTGCTTTTTTGAAAAGCGTCACTCTTACTAGTTATGTGTGATTCTTGTTAATGAAGATAGATTTGGTAATTTGCATTTCTTTTTCAGCATATATAAATTCCTAAACAACAATCTAATGGAACAATACTTGACACTGTTGTTTATATGTGCAGGCATAAATCCACAATGTATCGTTAATTTGTTGTTTGTGGGTTTTTTGTTTGTTTTGTTTTATTTCCTATAACCCTGGCATTTAGCTTTTCTAAACAGACCTTAATCAGGAAAAAATTAAACAGTGAATTGTTAACTGCCATAAAAACTTTGGGAAAAATACCTAGTATATTTCTAGTAACTAATATTACTCACAGGTCTAATCATTGTTTGAGGCTGCCTGTCTAACCTGTGTAATTTTTTTATTAACTAGTAATACTTGAGTTGCTTCCCGAGTCAATTTTAAAAAGTGGATCTTGAAGAGAACGAAATTTTTTATAAGTTGCCTACTGAGCATGTGTTCATTGAGTAATTTTTTTTTTTTTAATTTAATTTTTAAATTAAAAGCCTGATGCATAACTGGTTGCTTATGATGAAGTAATTTGCAAAAAGCTTATAAAGCATGAGGAAAGTGAATTTTCTTCTTCCTTTCTTCCATAGTGTTCAGTGTGGATTGCAGTACAGTCGAATGTCCTCCTGTTCAACAAGTTGTTTGCCCTCTGGATAGCTATGAAACGCAAGTCAGGCTGACAGCTGATGGCTGCTGCACCCTGCCAACAAGGTTGGTATCTTGATGGCTGAGTATTTTTAACTTACTCTTTATAATTCAAGTACTACAAATACAGGATAATAACATACTTTTGTGGCAAGAAATGTTAATATAGAATAAAAAATACACGAAGTAGATTAAAGGTACATCAGGTTAATAGAAGTACAAAATTTATCTTTTTGAATCTGAATAGAATTTTGCTTAGTAGAACTATATGGAGCTGACTTTTGCTAAATTTTTGTCTCTAGACTGATTTTTTTGCTAAACTTTGCATATGCCTCTAGACTGATTTTTTTTTTTTTTTTTTTTTTAAATTCCCTTCACCCCCCCCTTTTTTTTTTTTGGTTGGTGTTTTTTTTCCAAGGTAGTAATTTAGTTTTACAGAAGTGCATTCTTTTGAGAAACTTCTGAAGGTCTTTGATGGCAAGGAATTAAAACAGAGATAGCAGAAGATATGCTGGAGAAAATCTCACCTAGTTAAAGCCAAGTGGTTTTTATATGAGAAGCTAAAAGACAGTGGCTATCTGGAACTGTCAGGAAACAGAAGTTTCAAGTACTCACTTCCGGTTTATTTTGTTGTTGTTTCGATAGTGTTACAAATAAAGAGGGATAAGGTGGGGTATTTATAAAAATATAAATTATTAATTAATTTGGTTCCACCTCCCATGTAACTATATATAAATGTTATTGAAGATTATAAAGGTTCTGTGTTTGTTTGAGAATCTCTTCACAAAATAGGAATGATTACAAATAGTTTGAAAAACAGTCTTTGGAAAAGATAGATCCAGAAGCCATATGGTACCCCTACTAACAAATGGTAGGACCTTCCTGGAGACCTTAGGAATATATCAATTACAATGCTGCTTGTGGATTGTGGGAATTCCTCTTCTGTCTCTTTTTATCGGAAAATCCTCCTGAACTGCTTTACTGCTTATAATCCACTTGTGTGGTGGGGAAAACCCAAGAGAGAAGAGCCTCATGCTGTCTGCAGCTGACTTGTTTTATACAACTAGCTGATTTTTATCAGAATTGTCACCAGACAAAGGCTAGAACTGATAACCATCAGTTCTCTGCTTATACATGCCCAAAACATGCCCAGACTTGACCGTGCACAGGGTCTGTGCCTGCAGGACACATGGCTTGGGGGAAGGGCCCATGTGAAATCCACTCATCCACAGGCCTGGGAAGGGGAGGTATCTCTCTTCTGGCTCCCTTCATCTCAGCCTCTCTGCTTTCCTCCCCATCCTGTCTGAGGTGGGCTGGGGGAGGGGGGGTTGTGAAGGGGTGTTTGAGTTGCACTGCCACAGTAGATATAGTTTATTGCCAATTAGAAAAATAAGACAGCTTATGGTTGATTTTGTTCTAAAATTCTGCACCAGTTTCAGCTTCTGCTTTTGCAGTATGCCAAATAAGTATGAATTTAAGCAAAAAGAACCATCAAAAATAAGTTGCATAAAAAAAGAAAATGTTTGCTGTAGACATAACCAGTTGGTTTATTGAGTAGGAAAGCCTATGCTATATTGCCATACAATATTGCCATATTCTCAGCCTCCAGTGAGATTCAAGGAGTGGTAAACTTGAAAGGAATTCAGAAAGTAGAAAATGGCAAAGATAATGAATTGTGCATCTTCTTGCTTGGATATCCTTTAGGTACACATTTAATATGGTGACTTGTTTGAAACTGCTCTTTCCATGAAACATGGGTGTCTCTAATTGCATAGTAAGTTAAAAATATGCTTATTTGGGAAAAAAAAAAAGAATTAAGTCAGGGAAAGAGATGTGAAAAACTTTATATAGTGCAGTAATCCCATCTATTAAAATCTGAAAATACATTTCTAAACTTTTCAATCTTTGTTCGTAATCATAGAATACACATAGTAGTTTGCTATTTAAACATATATTGTCCTTATTCAGTGGATACTACAAATGTTCTTTCATTCAGAATTATTGGTTGTGGTTTTTTTCTTTTTTGTTTTCTTGAATGTTCTGACTAGACCACAGTATGAATTCTCAGTACCCTCCTTTTATTCTTAACATTCTCATTAACCTTCCTAGAATTATGATAATTTCTTATTAGTTGAGAACTATCCTGGTGGGTTGGGATTGCGCAGGAGGCTGTAGATTTTTAACTAGTCATTGTACCAGCATTGCTGCCAGTATAGCTCATCATGGAAGAAAAAGACACTAAGAGCTGTATTTGGAAAGATAGTATAAAGTCAAAGAAGCAATCCCTGATTAGAATTTCAAAAGTTCCTGTTTCATATTAACACTTGGAAATATTGACATGAGAGAAAACTTAGATTGGAATTATGGTCGATGCAGCAAGACAAAACAAATGTATGGTATTAAAAACTTATGTAGAGGGCAAATTATTTTTGTTTCCCAAAAGTAAGGTGTAGTTTGATTTTTTTTTTCTGTTCTTGAGTGCAGGGGATGAAAAGTAGACATCATATTCTCTTAATTGATAACTTACATGTTCCTTCTCTTAGGGAATGTAGAGTACCAAGAAAATAACATTTCAGTTGTTTCAGACAAATGATCAATTGGGCATGTTTTCTGTTTCTAGAACACACTGACAGAACTGATCTTAAAGAAAGCACCTAGAGCAAGCATGTCATTAAAAGAATCTTTTTCTTTCTTTGATAATATGTGAAACTGTAACCAGTTCGCTTGCTGTGTGTGAACTGTGACTGATGTGTGAAACTTCGTTGTGGGTGTGCATTGTGGTAAAACTAGTATTCCTGTCTCCTGCTCACAAAGACTCCAATTACACACGCAGGCTTGAATTCCTAGATACAGGTGAATTGCACTAAAACCTCTTTGAAATCAGATTGCTGTGAATTACTAGGATCAGAGTTGAACAATTAAATAGAGCTGAGATAGATGAATTTTGAGCTTCTGAAGTCTTATGACTAGTTCTGAGTTTTGTCTTAATATCTCTATCCTCCTTGATGTGTAAAACTGCAAAAAAACCACCCCATAATTTACATAACCTGGTCTGAGTATGCAGACAGGTTGGAAAAATTACAGGTGTCCTATACTCCTCTATTATTTTTTTATTTTTATGGCTTGATCTGTGTTGCTGTATACAGTTGTGTTGGTTGCTAGGTTTTCAGATTGCCTGAATTCAGCCAAAGCAATAATGCTCTTTAGAACAGAGTAGACGAGGAGGAAAGAAGAAAGCTGCATCTGTCAGGAATCAGGTCATATAAATGCTTTACTTTTGTGCCTGCTAGAAATGCATTTAGTTATTTGTATCTTAATATATTGCTGTGCTTCTTAAGGAAGACAGTGCCATACAGCTGGGTTAAGAACTGTCTGGGTGTCCGGGCCCATAGAGTGGTGGTGAACGGTGCCACTTCCAGCTGGTGGCTGAATTCAGGTTCAGTATTTCCTCAGATCTGAGGAGACATTAGGGCTTTATATATGAAGCCAAGGTCTCAATCCCACATGAGAGATGCATTTCAAAATTGTAGAAAAAGTCAAAATGACTACACTGAAAAAAGAGGAGCTTTTCCCTTAATTCTGGAATTTCAAACCGAATTTATGATGAAATATTAACATTGCATTGACTGTGATTCAGTTTAGTATCACCTAAATCCACATCATATCTGTTTTTTAACCTTCAGAATTAAGGTCAAAAGAAGTGGCACTTTGTTTTAATGCACATTTGAGAACAGTTTGTTAAAAGCAAAGTAATAGTGTTTCATGAGGTTATAGTCTTATTTTGTTGAAAACTTCTTCAGTAATGCCAAAGGGGGAACAGTTGTCCTGGTTTGATTTAGAACTGATTCTTCTCAGCTCAGTCTCTTCTAAGTGACTGCACTTTCTGATATTAAGGACTTGTTTTTCAGAGAGTGTCTGCTTCTAGTACCAATCCTTGGTAGTAACTAGTTTCTAGTTAGTACTAAGGATTGGCCTGCAGACCAAGGTCACTGCTAGATCTTGTGTACCACGTTGGGGTGCAGAGCAAAATGCTGCATCTGCAGGGAGGAGCAGCCAGGGCAGGTGACCCTAAACTGACCAACAAGGTATTCCATTCCATGTATGTCATACTCAGTATAAATCTGAGGAATCACAAGAGTCAAGCTCTCTTCTGAAATGCCTATCATCCAGTCCCAGAATCTAGCCCCAGAGTCCAGCTCCTGAATGCAGTTCCTCTCTGATGTTTAGTCTAGTCTGGGACTTCTGCTACAGCAGCTGTGGCAACAGTGACTAATTCCATTAGGGGAGTTGGGTTCAATATTGGCTTTTATATATTTGTATATATTTGATGTTATTGTTATTAATGTAATTAAAGTAGTTTTCCAAACCACAACTTCACTTACTTCCTTCCTTTTCAAAACTGAGAAACATTAATAGACACCTTTTGCCACTCATTTAGTGGCCAAGCCAGCTTATAACCTTTGACAACAGTAAACAAACATCTGATACTCTTAAGTTCTTGGACTTCCATTCAGAGCTTACCTGTAGTTCCATATTGATTCATAACACAGTGCTGCAAGCAGAACACCCTACTGATTTACTATTGGTATCAAAAGACTGGTTGCTTCAGTTTTCATTGGACTCTGATGAGACACCTTAAGTTTCCAGGTCTTTATGTTAGGAAAGCTAAATGATGTCTGTATTTTGTCTTCATAAAGGTGCACTCTTCAGCAAGGAGCTTACCAAATTAAAATGTATTGGAGCTCTTCCAGAGAATAGGTTATCACGGTTTGATTAATGTTTGTCATTTTCTGTTACGAAGTTAAGAGAATGATCAATGTGAAGTGTGCAGAATCTGTTTTCTTCAGATGTTTCCAGTTTTTCTGTTGTCAGTGAATTTTGTTTACATTTTCAGATCCTTTTGCAAAATCTGTTTGTAAGTGTAAAAATCTTTTATCAAAATTAGTTTCATTTTTGTCTATGAGAAACGGACTGTAACAATAGGAGCTGATTTTGGTGATGGCTTATATCTTTATTTCTCAAATGTTTTTGTGAATTTTGCATAGGATTGTATACCACAGAGATGGCATGTTTGGATAGCTTTGCACCAAATATGTTTGGGTTTTTTCTTTTCTTCCTGGCTGCTCTCTTAATTAGAATAATTTAGAAATTTAGTCTTTACTAGTGTGGTGGTTTGAATGAGAACAAAATGGGTCAAACCGAACCAGTGAGTTAACCTATTTTCACAACACAGAACTGAGGGAAAAGTAACACAAAAACTTGGGTTGAGGCCAAAAAAAAGTGAGGTAAGAGTAGAGTTTACTCATCAAAATCAGAAAAAACATAGTACAAAATGCATAATTACATTAGTCTATTTGCACAAAAAGCACAGCACAAAGCAACAGCAAGCAGAAGCAAGCGAGCTTAAAGCCCAAGACAGAAAACTACTCCCCCATCCCTCCTTGTCTCGCAGCCAGCCTGGTGGAAAAGACCAGCACCCAAGAACCCAGAACCCAGAAACATCAACTGGAACAGGAAGCCTCCCATGTTGCAGTCTGAGCTTCAAGCCCCATAATACTTTGCTCTAGTTAGCACTTCCACTTTCTGAAGCTGGCATGACTGCGGCATGGTATGAATAACAGCAGAAAGGTTCAATTCAAGCCATGACAACTAGGTCTTCACTTCTTGTTCTAGCTTTATCCTTCTGTTTCTCTGTTTGTTTCCTCTCATATAATCTAAGTAGTCATTTCTCTAGCACCACCTTCCATGCTTCCTACTGTTGCTTGTTACAAATCTGGTAACTTTAATTTTCATTCAGAGCTCTATTATCTCAGATCTTTTTAATTATATTGTCATATGGTTACATTTCAATTTTGTAAATTAATCCCCTTCTCCAAACTACTTAACATTGAGGAAGAGCACTTCCTACACCCATCCTTCCCCAGATTTTGGAAGTGAGTCAGTCCCAATGAGTTAGTTCACGATCCTTTACCTGCTGAGATGAATTCTGGCATCATGCACATCTTGGCTTGAATATCTTTCTGCCAACACAGGATACAGTAATATTCTTTGAGATGTGGTAGAAGATAAGCTCCATGTGCATTCCAGCTGGTCTTCATATATCAGAGGGCTGGGGGCAGTTGAGCTTAACGCTCAAGTAATGCCCAACTGAACCTTTAATGTGACTAACTTTACACTGTCAGCAACAGAATTAAGACTCAATTGGAGTCAAGTGTCTATAGCTGGTTTATTTGACAGGCTGCAGGTGTAAATACCACAATGGTTGATCAGTGATGATGAGAACAGGAGGCAGGAATTGGGGCCAGGTTGGATGGCAGCTCTCTCTCTCTCTTTCTCTCTTTGTGGCAGCTTTCCCTCTCTCTCTCTGTGTCAGGCAGGGTGAAGCACAGCTGGGCATCAAGGCAGGGCAGCACAGCTTTCTCCTTGCAGTGGCTCCTCATGGCAGGCAGTGACCCACCCCTAGTAGACTCCCAGCAGACAGTTCTCAAGCAGTTCTCCTAAGCAGTTCTTCCCCTCCTGCCACACAGTGGCATCTTTATAGTTTCACACCCCACCGCTGCTTTGGTGTCCAGCCTCACAATGTGGTTCGTTTTGGCAAACAAACATATGTTCTTGAAGTCCAGAAACCAGGAAAAAATGGTAAGTGGTTGTTTTTTTTTGTGTGTGTGTAAGTGTTTTAAAGCTTATCTTAATAAAATGTGAACAGAAGCTCTTGAAATACAAGACATTTCCGCAGCCCTATGGCTGACCTGAGTGTCAGAGACCTTGAACAAAGAGAGAAAGCATGAGAACTTTTTCAGAAGAAGTAGCATGTGAATCTTCTGCAGAATAAGCAGTAAGATGTTGTAAATATGGAGGTACCTTCTTGCATATTTAATAAGATGAGCTTTTTGCTCCTGTATCCTATAGGTAAAAAATACGTATCTGTAATCTTCCACCAAGTCCTAGGAAATACTGAATTACAAAACCTTTCAAGACAATGCTACCTCGAGGAATCAAAGAATCAACCAGGTTGGAAAAGACCTCAGAGATCATCAAGTCCAACCTATTACCTAATACCTAACACCTCCTGACAACTAAACCATGGCTCCAAGTGCCACATCCAATCTTTTTTTGAACACCTCCAGGGATGGTGACTCCACCACCTCCCTGGGCAGCCCATTCCAATGGCCATTTACTCTTTCTGTGAAGAACTTTCTTCTCACCTCAAGCCTAAACTTCTCCTGGTGCAGCTTGAGACTGTGTCCTCTTGTTGTGTTGCTGGGTGCGTGGGAGAAGAGACCAACCCCCTCCTGGCTACAGCCTCCCTTCAGGTAGTTGTAGACAGCAATGAGGTCTGCCCTGAGCCTCCTCTTCTCCAGACTAAACCACCCCAGCTCCTTCAGCCTCTCCTCATATGGTTTGTGCTCAAGACCTCTCACCAGCCTCATTGCCCTTCTCTGGACATGTTCAAGTATCTCAATGTCCTTAAACTGAGTGGCCCAGAAGTGGACACAGTACTCAAGGTGTGGTTTAACCAGGGCTGAATATAGGGGAAGAATGACTTCCCTGCTCCTGCTGGCTGCACTATTTCTGATGCAGTTCAGGATGCCATTGGCCTTCTTGGCCACCTGAGCACACTGCTGGGTCATGTTCAGCCAGCACTCAAGCAGTACCCTCAGGTCTCTTCCTGCCTTGTTGCTCTCCAACCACTCTGACCCCAGCCTGTAGCTCTGCATGGGGTTGTTGTGGCCAAAGTGCAGAACCCAGCACTTGGACTTGGTGAATGCCATCCTGTTGGACTCTGCCTATCTGTCCAGCCTGTCAGGGTCCCTCTGCAGAGCCCTCCTAGCCTCCAACAGATCGACACCTGCTCCCAACTTGGTGTCATCTACAAACTTACTAATGGGGGAACTCTATCTCTTCATCCAGATCATCAATAAGGATATTAAACAGGATTGGGCCCAACACTGATCCCTGGGGGACACCACTAGTGACAGGCTGCCAACTGGAAGTGACATCATTCACCACCACTCTCTGGGCTCAGCCCTCCAGCCAGTTCCTAACCCAGCACAAGGTGCTCCTGTCCAAGCCATGGGCTGCCAGCTTAGCCAGCAGTTTGCTATGGGGAATGGTGTCAAAGGCTTTGCTGAAGTCCAGGTAGACTACATCCACAGCCTTCCCCACATCCACCAGGCAGGTCACCTGGTCATAAAAGGAGATCAGGTTGGTGAGGCAGGACCTGCCCTTCCTAAATCCATGCTGGCTGGGCCTGATCCCTTGGCCATCCTGCAGGTGTGCTGTGATTGCCCTCAAGATCTGCTCCATAATCTTGCCTGGCACTGAGGTCAGGCTGACAGGCCTGTAGTTTCCAGGATCCTCCATCCAGCCCTTCTTGTGGATGGGCATCACACTGGCCAGCTTCCAGTCATCAGGGACCTCTCCAGTGAGCCAGGACTGGTGGTAGATGATGGACAATGGATTGGCAAACTCATCTGCCAGCTCTCTCAGTACCTTAGGATGGATCTCATCTAGTCCCATGGACTTGTGAGAATCCAAGTGGCTCAGCAAGTCTGTAACTGCTTCCTCATGGATTTCAGGGGGACTGTACTGTTCCCTGACCCCATCAACTGGTTCAGGAGGCCAGTTATCCTGAAGTCCTCCTGCCTTACTGTTGAAAATGGAGGCAAAGAAGGTATTTAGTACCTCTGCCTTATCTTTAGTTACAATATTCCCTTCCACATCCAATATAGAGTGGAGGTTCTTCTTGCCCCTCTTTTTACCATTAATATATTTATAAAAATGCTTTTTATTGTCTTTCACAGAAGTGGTTAGTTCAAGTCTAACTGGGCTTTTGCCTCTCTAATTTTTCTCCTACATGATCTAACAACATCCATAAATATATCTCGAGTTACCTCCCCCTCTTTCCAAAGGCAATATACCTTCTTTTTTTCCCTTAGTTCCTTCAAAAGATGCTTGCCCATCCAGGCTGGTTGCCTCCCCTGTCAGCTCATCTTTTGGCACATTGGGACAGCCTATTCCTGTGCCTTCAAGAGTTCCTGTTTGAAGTAGGTCCAACCATCCTGGACCCCTTTGTTCTTAAGGGCTGGTTCCTAAAGTATTCTCTGGGTTAGTCACTTAGGAGCACGTTTTTCATAAGCTGAAAACTCCATTTGCCTAGGGGGAGGAAATGTTACTCATAGTTATATAAGCAGATGCCTTTCTTTTATGTATGAGTTTTTATGGAAAAATATTTGTAGTACTTTAAATCATAGAATAGTTTCCCTTGTAGAAAGGATGACTTTTAAGATCAAGTCCAACTGTCAATCCAACACCACCATGGCAAATAAGCCATGCCCTAAAGTGCCATGTCTACACATTTTTTTTTTTAACATCTCCAGGGATGGTGACTCCACCATCTCTCTGGGCAGCCATTTCCAATGGCTGATCCCTCTTTCAGTTAAGAAATCTTTCCTAATACCCAGTGTACAACTTGTACAACTCCCCTGGTACAACTTGAGGCCATTTCTTCTCGTTGTATTTGGGAATTATTTGGGAGAAGAGCCAACACCCACCTCACTGCAACCTGCTTTCAGATAGTTGCGGAGAGTGATAAGGGCTCCCCATAGCTCCTGCTCTCCAGACCAAAAATATGCCATTTCCCTCAAGCACTCTTCATAAGACTTCTCCGGACTGTCATGAGGTTCATTCCCCATCTCTGGACATGCTCCAGCAATTCAGTGCCCTTCTTGTAGTGAGGGGTGCAAAACTAAACATAGTACTCAAGGTTTGGCCTCACCAGTGTTTAGGAGACAGTCACTTCCCTTCTCTTGCTGGCCACGTTATGCCTGATAGAGGCCAGGATGCTGTTGGCTGCCTTTGTCACCTGAGCACACTCCTGCCTCATGTTCAACCAGCTGTCAATCAACATCCCCAGGTCCTTTTCTACTGGGCAACTTTCCTGCCACTCTCTTCCAAACCTGTACTATTGCATGGAGTTGGAGTGACCCAGTGCAGGACCAACCACTTGGCCTGTTAAACCTCATACAACTGACCTTGGCCCATCAATCCAGCCTGTC
The DNA here is from genome assembly GCF_027791375.1 of Indicator indicator. Classification (NCBI taxonomy): domain Eukaryota; kingdom Metazoa; phylum Chordata; class Aves; order Piciformes; family Indicatoridae; genus Indicator; species Indicator indicator. Next base: position 39,176,996 of record NC_072011.1, read on the forward strand.
CAGAGCCCTCTGCAGAGCCTTCCTACCTTTGAGCAAGTCAACATTCCTGCCATATTTGGTGTCCTCTGCAGATGTACTGAGAGAGCACTCAATCCCCTAATCCAGATCATTGATAAAGATATTAAACTGACCATGTGCTGTGGGGAAAAAAACCCCCAAACCAAACAATTCAATAAATTGAAGTAGCTCTTAATTGTGTCTATTTTTAGATGTTTTATGCTTGGAAGAAAGATGGAAAAATTGTAGTGCCTACAGAATTTGGGTTTGCATTCTTGACAAGCAAGCTGGTGTTTGAACTCTTTATAGTAAACTGGTAGACATATCTTTCTGTTACATTTTTTTTCTTGTTTCTGCTTGTCTGTCAAAAATCAGCGTATACCTTGGCTACACTAAATATTGCTATTGCTGTCACTCCATCCCCAAGACTTCATACTTTGTTTTGTTCCATTTCTTCTACTTAATCAGCTTTTAACTTGTTTGGAAAGTGAATAGGTGATTTAGTTCAGAATAATTTCTGACATGAACAAGCAAGTTTCTGTTTGCAGTGTAGAGATCAATAATGTCTTTGACAGTTGTCTTCAAACATGCAACTGCCTAAGGAGACGTACATAATAACAGGACAGAGTTACCACTTGGGTGTTTGTACGTTAGAAGGAAAGTAGACATGACAATTTCCCTGCAGTTGGTTGTGAACTGTTTTAAAATAATAAGTCGCTTATTACTACTCTTCCTTGAAATGTCAGTGGTGGAATTTCAAGAATCTTGTCTCTAGAAAAGGGTTACAGTTCTTGCGTCCACGGTTCCCACTACAGGGAAAGTGTCATTTATTCTGTGGTTTGCTTGGTTTCAGAAACACTGGCATTCTGGAGTTATCTTCAGGCCTCATTTTAAGATTTATTCCATAATGGACAAAGTTCAGAAGCTAAATTACCGCCTAATCACAGTATCTCACAGTATCACAGTACATTAGAGGTTGGAATAGACCTCAAGAGATTACCAGCTCCAAGCCCCCTGCCAAAGCAGGATCACTTAGGGTAGTCCGCATAGGAATGCATCCAGATGGGTTTTGAAAGCGTCTAGAGAAGGAGACTCCACAACCTCCCTGGGCAGCCTGTTCCAGTGCTCCGTCTGCCTCGCTGTAAAGAAGCTTCTCCTCATGTTGAAGTGACATCTGTGTTCAAGTTTGAACCCGTTTTTCCTTGTCTTATTACTGTGCACCACCAAAAAGAGCTTGGCCCCATCCTCTGGACACTCACCCCTCAGATATTTATAGACATTGATGAGATCCACATTTTTAGGAAAGTCATTTTGCCTCTTCTGGACAGTTTGCTTTCTGTCCTCTCATGGAAATTACATGAAACGGTCCGTATTTGTCAGAGTCGTGGGTGGAGCTGTGAGGCACAGCTGAAACTGAAGTTGGAAAGGAATGCAAAGAATAATTATAGAATATTAGAAGTTGGAAGGGACCTCTGGAGATTTAGTCCAACTCCCCTGCCATAGTAGGATCACCTAGGGCAGGTCACATAGGAATGTGTCCAGGTGGGTTTTGAAAGTCTTTAGAGAAGGAAATTCCACAGCCCCTCTGGTCAGCCTGTTTCAGTGCTCTGTCACCCTTAGAAAGGAGTTTTTCCTTGTGTTGATGTGAAATTTCTGTTCCAGTTTGTACCCATTGCCACCTGTCCTGTCAGAGGGTGCCACTGAAAACAGACTAGCTCCTTCTTGGCACATGCCCTTCAGATACTTCTTAATTAGATCCCCTCTCAGGCTTCTCTTTATCCAGCTAAACAGCCCTAGCTCTGTCAGCCTTTCCTTATAAGACAGATGTTCCAATCTCTTAATCATCCTTGTAGCTCTCCATTGGACTCTCTCTATTATTTCCCTGTCTCTCTTGAACTGGGGAGCCCAGAACTGGACACAGTACTCCAGATGTGGTCTTACCAGGGCATAGTAAAGGGGGAGGATAACCTCCTTTGAGCTGCTGGTTACAGGCGTCTTAATGCACCCAAGCATACCATTGGCCTTCTTGTCCACAAGTGCAAATTGCTGCCCCATGGTGAGGGAATCCTCTCTTGAACATGTAAATCACCTCGTGATCATGATCATTACATTAGGAACTGAGAAGCATCTCAGCGAAGATAAGATCATCCTGAAGATGGCCTGATGTGTCATCTCTGCCCACAGCGACAGCAGCTGCCCGGGGGTGTGGTGGACAGTGGATGGCAAAGAGGGGCAGAGGCCGCTCAGCACTGACCCCTGCTAGCGCACAGGAAAGATGCCCTGAAAGTCACCCCTGGAAGCCACGTATGCGTTGTTAATGTGGGCCAGGTGGAGATGCAAACAGTATAAAAGCCCCGAGCTATGCCACTTTGCAGGGGACAGAGGAACATCACCTGGAACTTCTCAGGCTGGAGGCAGCCCCCTAGGAATGTCTCTCTCCTGCCAAAGAAGGACCCTGGGGTGATAATTGTCTCTCCTGCTCTCTCTTTCTCTATTCTCTCTCTCTCTCTCTCCCCCTTTTCTTTCTTTCTCTGTTTTGTTTGCTCATTCTTTCTCTCTTTAATAAATAGTCCTCTCTTGATGTACGACCTCGTTTGTTTTAATTTCACTCACGGGAATGTTCAAAACAACCACATCTCCTTCCCAACTTCCGGATTGAGACACGTGGATAACTTACTGTCCACCAGGACTCCTAGGTCCTACTCTGCAGAGCTGCTTTCCAGTAGGTCCAGCCCTAATCTGTACTGGTACGTGGTGTTATTCCTCCTCGGGTGCAGGTCTCTACACTTAGCCTTGTTGAACTTCATTTGATTCCTATTCACCCAGCTCTCCAGTCTGTCCAGAGCTCGCTGAATAGCAGCAAGAAGATTAGGCTCCAGAAAGACCTCCTAGCAGCTTGTCAATACCTACTGGCGGCCTACAAGTAAGATTGGAACGGTCTTTTTAGCAGGGCCTGTCCTGATGGAACAGGGGGTAATTCTTTTAAAATAAAAGAGGGGAGATTTGGTCTGGAGGAAGAAAGCTCTTAGAATGAAGGTGGTGAAACACTGGAACAGGTTGCATAGCATTGTGGCAGATGCTTCATCCCTGGAAGCGGTCAAGGTCAGGATGGGCAGAACTCTTGAGTAACCTCATCCTAGGTGAAGATGTCCCTGCATATTGCAAGTAGGTTAGACTAGATGACCTTTAAAGGTCCCCTCCAACCAAACCCATTCCATGATTATCCTTCCTAAACTTGTACAGAATTGCCTTCATGGATATGAGGAGGTGTTTAATATTATAAATGGCATGGAAGACTAAATGTGAAGTAATTAGTGGATTTTTTTTCTTTCAGAGAAGAAAGAGCAGACATCGAATTAAACAATCAGACTGTTGGTGGGGAAGGTTGCTGGGGGTTTTGGCTTTTTATGGTTGTTTTTCAGGGTTTTTTTTCACTTGCTTATGGCAAATTCATCCCTGATGGCTTAGTTTGAGGAAGGTATGTCATTCAGGAGTAAAAACATTTGGAATTACAGGAATACTGAAGTTATTCACCTACTTACAAAATTATTTGTAAGTGATTTTTGACCTGAGGTCCCTAGGAATTATGTAAGAGGACCAGATATTTATAATTCCTTATTTAAAAATAGTGAAATAAGAAAAGAAACAGATTCTTGTAATACTATGTAATTAGCATTTGTGTAACATCTTCGCTAATCTTATGTTTGGTTTTGAAATGTATTTTATATTATGAAGGGTGAAGCTGATAAACCTAAAGAAAGAGTCAACTGAGGTGTACATAGTGATAAAAAATAAAAGATGTCTTCAACAGAGTATAACACGAGCTGGTACTGCAAAATATGAGAAAAATGCAGCATTGGACTGCATTATTGTTTCACATACTGATGAATTCAAAAGAGTTAATGTACACATACTTCAGTTCACTTGACAAGTCAGCATACTTGGCCAGTGATTGTGTGCCCACATGGCAGGACTTTTTTGTGACTGTCCTCTTTTCCCATCTCATCCATCTGGGAAACAAACCAGTTGATTAAACATCAGTCATAGGATGAAATCACGTCTTTTAGTCAAATGAACTCTTTGGATTCAAATAAACATTGGAAAGATGTTAATCTACTTGGTGTGAATGCAGATTTTTTGATTTTATTTTCCCCTTTGCTTAGCATCCATTTGTTATTTCCTAACGCTAATAATATGCAAAAGATACACAGAAACATCTCTCACACATTATTTTCAATAAAAAGCTAGACACTTGCCTTTTGTAGTATTACAATGTCCCCGATGTAAAAGATCACTACGTTCATAGAAAAACGCACTGGTATACTTGGTATCTGTTATTAACAATATCCAGAACTTCAGAAAGGAATTCTTACCTTGGAGCACACTAGCTTTGATTTCTTGTGAGTAAACCCTCTGGAGAACTGAAATAGGAAGAACTTAAGTAAGAGTCATATAATTTATGTAGAAGTGATGCAGAACTTTTGAGCATTTGGAAGTGGTCCAGTAATAAGTGTTGTATGTAATTTCCACAGTTCTTCTGCCATCTCTTTATACAAGTTTGTTACACATTTCCAAAATAAAATACTAAAAGCTTTCCAGGAAGAGGATTGTTTCCATCACTGGCTTGCTTAATCATGTCTTTAAAACTGAAAATGCAAAATGCATAAAACAGTGACCATGAACCTGTGGGTGAGAACTCCAGTCTGTTTGTCTAAAGACTTAGGAAAATCTATGGGAACTTCTTGGATAGAGGTGTCCCAATGGCTTTGTCTTTGCCTGCAGTGTAACTTTCTGCGTAAGACTGAAGATTATCTTTTCTAAGAGTTGGGTGATTCCTTAAGCTGTAGCATGACCAGTTTAAAACTCATTGCCTATGTAACTCACATTGTGCCTTCAAGTGTAGATAACAAGTGCATAATCCTTTTCTGATTTCATGATGTTGCTACATTAATATTTCATTTTGCCATGTCATCATCTCTTGCAGCCTATGCTTGATGATGATGCATTTAATGTCTTTTTCTTACCATTAGTTCATCAAGCTTCGATAATGCTGAGAAGTCTTTTCTGGAAAATTCCTTATTTTTCAGTATTCCTAAGTGCTTACATTATTAATGGATTATAGGATTTTTTTCTATTAAGTATAGATAACCTAAGTCCTAATAATGTTAATACAAATTGTATTAGATTCTTGCAAGGAAAAACAGAGACCATGACAGTATCTCCACAAGAATGTGATGTGTGTTTCAGGAATGCTTTTCTCTAGTCTCAGTGCTTTAGTCTTAATTTTATTTTGACCCTCAAAATTAATATTCCTCCTCCTCAACACACTACTGCTCTGACTTCCCGTTTGCTAGTACTAAGACTTTTTGCCAGAGTGCCTATTCTTATTTTCATAGCTATTATGTCTTGTACCTGGAGAACTTTGTTGATCCTACTATCAGCTTTTCAGAGGCTAACCAAGCCCTTCTCTCTTTTAATCTGTTCAATAATACAAATAAATGAACAGGGATAATTAGATTTTAGATAAAATTTGTCATTTACAAGTAACAATGTTTGGCATTATTATTTTTGTTTTGAAGAACATAAAAAGTGAAATTAAAGATCAGGCCATTTATATTACTTTGGGAGGTTACCTTCCTCAGTCTGTAAAGCACAGGTTAATGAACGTTGTCTTTTTTCTGATTCTCTATGTACTGAAATTTCTCTTAGTTGATCGTTGAAATTTTTAGGGTTATTGTTGTTGTTTTGGTTTTGTTTTGTTGTTGTTTGTTGTTTTTTTTAACTAGAGACAGTTCCTTTTACCAGACAGGATGATTCTGTAATTTCAAAATTTCAATACATCTGACTTCTTTCTCAGGAAGTCAGTCTTTCTCAGTACCACCTTTTCAGGCTGTACTCCATGCAGTTTCTTGCATGACTTAGATTCTCCTTTTCTTCTCTCTGGACCCTCTTTTTAGGGACATTTTACTCCTACAGAAGAGCTCTTCCTTGTTAAAAGGACTTGTTCTTGACTTGAGTGCTCTGATGGTATACCATCCCAAGAAGATTTTTCCTTACAGCCTGTGTGAATAAGGTGTGTGAGGAGCAGACACTGAGTGCGAACACTTTGATACCTTAAATACTGACCTCCTTTTAATCTTAAGTTTTGGGTGTCACTGTGTTATTTAATGGTATGAGAACTCTAATGGTGTAGCTGCAGGGTCTGTATAAAGAGAAGGCATTTAAGTTGTCTTCTCTCTGGGAAGGTTACCATGTAGTTAATTCTGCTGTGTCTATTTTCCTTAGGCAAGTTAAAGTTATATAGGGAGCAGCTCAAAAGCAACACTGTGCCTTTGATCAGCAGTTTGAATAGCTAAAACTTGCAGAAGAGAGGAACCATGGTAACTGTGAACAGGTGTATCACAATCTTACCTGCTAAACTTCTTGAAACTTGGTGCTTAATGCTAAGGCTCAGAACACATAACCTGCAAGTGGATGGATAGCTGCCTGTGATAGAGCACAGAACTGGACTACAACTTCCCTTTCATCTGCCCCTCTACTCTAGAAGGTGTTTCAGAGAAATCTGGTATTATAAAGCTCATTTTACTCTCTTACTGAGAATGGGATCATTTATTCAAAATTTACAGATGTTGTTGTTTTGGCAGTGTGACAGCTGTGCTTATTCACCAGAATTCCTTGGTATTTTCCTGAAAGACTTATGTCTCCAAAACAATGTTTTCTGTGCTAATAGCCTGGACGATGGTCAAAGGTTTTCATAGCAGAGCTGGCTGAAAAGAATGCAGACTGTTTTAAAGTTCACATGAGACCATTTACTACATTGACATTCTCCTAGGTATGGATTGTTTTTTAACCAAATGAGAAGTCATTTATAAAATTTTGAATGTTGGGTTTTTATTTATGCTGTGAATGAGTATACCAAGCTTTGATTACTCTGAAGGGGAGGGAACCTTTTCTGCAGAAAGGAACACTGGCTCCCAGCAGTCTTTTAAACATCTTTTTCAGTCCTTCCTCTGGAAGGTTATCCTATCTTAAGTTATTTAATCTAATGATTCATCCTTTTTTTTTTTTTTTTTTTTGTTAGGTTTTGGGGTATTTTTAAAGCATTTGACTGAGAAGAAAATGAGAGTGGGAAAGAAGTCATTAATCTAAATATTTCATATTCTTCTGCAACTCAAATCATCAGTAGTAATGAATGTGAAGCAAAGAATAGAGGAGGTACAGGCATGTCTGTAAAAGCTTGTTATGAAAGTAATAAAACTAAAGGTGGTAATTCCGTCTCGTGAGGGGTGGAAAATAAGGTCCACAACTGTATCTCCATCACGTGCCATTTTCTGTGTGAAAGACATGAATTTTCATAAAGTCTGATCTACCTATTTTACTTTGAAACCTAGTGTTTTTATCTAGGCTTTTAATACCAATTTCATACTGTCTGTACTTTTGCTGATTATATTTGGAAAGATTCCTTTCTGTTTATTGCTAGAGATTGTCTTCTTCCTCCCGCCCCCACAAATGTCTTCCTTTTATCTGGGCCACAAAAGATGAGATCATGGTACAGAGTTCTGTAACATTGCTTAGAGTCCTCTTAAAGGGAAGCTGCTGTCACAAAAGCTTTGGGGTTTTTGATCACATGTACTGGAAGTCACAGTACTTTTTTTTTCCCCTCTTACAGAGATGCAAAAGAAAAAGGGCTTGCAGTTAAGGAAATAATTAGGTTCTTCCTTTTTTTTTTTTTCTCCCCCCTTGTATTTACAAAAAATGAGAAAATGTCAAGGAGAGGTACGGTAAATAAAACTTTGGGTTCTGTATTCTCCCTTTTTGTTTGTTTAATTCATTATGCTTTACTGCTGCAGTAAGCACAATATAAAAAATCCTTGAAATGCCTATTTTAAAAGTGTAGTACATATGTGCACGTAGAGTTAAATTGTTTCAGGTTATCTTGATATGTGTAGTATTATTTTTTCCAGACTCATTTATCCCTTTACAGTAGCACGCTGCTATAAAGCAATGTTTCAAGAATTGTTTTCAAACAGTAAAGATTCCATGGGATTCCTTGAAGTCATTTGTATTTCTTCTTGCAAACTTTTTTGAGTAATACCTTACAGTGAAGAACATATCAATGCTGTCTAACATTCATGAGGTAAAAGGCAGAGATGTTAAAACTCTGTCTGTTGAGAAGTGTCTCTTTCTCATTCATTAAACACTAGTCTGAGAGGAAATTACTATTATTAGGCAATTAAGAAGACATGCATGGTAGAGAAGAACCAAACAAGTTTTTTCAAGCATAAAGAATAGGCAAACACGTTATGTGCTGATGATACTTGGGGTGATTTAACGTGGAGGTTGTCTGGAATACTTGAAATATTTGAAGTGGCTCTTATTTTCATTTCTTTAATTCATAATTGCAGGATCTGCTGAGTTTTTATTGTTGTTGGGGCTTGTGTTTTTCTTTCGAACTTAATGTGTATTTGTAATATGCTAAATTAGTCTACAATTGTTTTTAACAGAAACTGTGATTTGCAATTGAAAAATGTGCTATTCTATGAAGTTTCTCAGCTATTTGCATATTTCTCTTTGTTAATTTTGTCTTTCATTTTATTTGAATTATTGCTGCATGTCTGTTGTTCTGGGCCAGAATTCCGTTAAATGTAAAGTTACCAAAAGTTTTAAGTGTTGGACTTTCAAATTGTTACGTTAAACATAAAGCAAAGAATCTGGACTCATACATGACTAGTGTTTATCTACATTTTATGTCTTCCAGTTCTCTAGGCTGTTTTCTTAAATAAATACTACTTACATGGCGGAAATACTTTTTTTTAGTGTTCCAGTCTCTAAAACTAACCACAGAATTTAGTATACTTAGCCTCCCACATTATTTGGCATCTAAAGTCATTGGTTACCCCTCTGCAAACCATGGGCAGCACTATCAAAAACTGAAAGAAAACATGCAATTATTTTTGTTTGGTTGGGATATGGTGTAGTAGTGGCCCTGGCAGAGTTAGGTAACGGTTGGACTTGATTGTCTTAAAGATCTTTTCCAACCATAGTGATTCTGTGACTTAATGATTCTGCATAGCAGAATTCTCTTGAATTATTCCCTCTATAAAACTAGGTATATTATGGTTTCTTAATGAGAAAACACTCTTCTCATCAATGGGTGCAGTTACTGCTATTAGTGTTTTACCAGTTTTGATTTTTTAGAGAGAATTGGAGGAGCAGCCTAATCTTTGCAAATCCAGAGAATGCAATTCCTTTCAAAAAATCTGGAATTAGTTTTCTGGGTTGCTACATACAGCACTAGAGAAGTGTTGGGTTAATAAAAGAGGATTCTAATATACGAATATGCTAACACTGGAACTTAACTTCTAGCATTCTGTATTTCTCTTGCTTGTTCTTTCCCCTTATGCATGGCTTAATATATTTATGGAGTTTTCCTTTGATTTCAGGTGTGAGTGTCTCTCTGGTTTATGTGGTTTCCCCATGTGTGAGGCAGGCTCCACTCCCCAGATAGTCTCACGTGGAGATGGAACACCTGGAAAGTGCTGTGATGTCTTTGAATGTGTCAATGGTATGTGAAGCTTTCTCTTGTACCTGGGGAGGATGATTTTATCTGTCTGTGGGAGATGCTAGCCATTTAGTTGTTTATACTATGTTGCAAGATCTAAGAGAAGTAATTTTCTTTATGTTTGTTAGAAGCAACTGGAAGTTCAGCTGGAGGCACTTAAATGGGAAACTGTGTCATTTGAAAGTTGCTGTGTGTCTTTGATTTCTAAAGCACGTTTTCCTGTGACCCAGGGAATTACTGCTTTAGCAAGACTCCCTCACTGCATATTTTTCAGTTACTCCTTCGCCAGTGGCGAACACTAGAGAACTGAAATTTCCGCTAAGCACTGCGACTGCTTGTTGCAGTACTGTAAGCAAGAGCACTCTGTTTATAGACTATAGTGTTTGCTTTAAGAAGCTTCTCCAAAGTAATTTTTGCACAGATGTATAGTCTTCAGAAACTATGTCAATGTAAGAACAGACTGGTTTGCATTCTTTGATTCCTGATGTAAATGTTTAAAAACTTTGAATTTGTTATGCAAGTGACTCTATGTCAGGACTGCTCCATGTTACATATGCAGAACTGCATGTATGATATATATGGCAAGAATTGCATGCCCAGATAATTTCTGGGCACAAAAATTATATGTTAGTGCAGTATTTACTAATTAATATTTATTCAGCAATATTTAATCTTGTGTAGTGGTGCATGTATCATGTATTTGAAACAGATTTTATTTTGTGTTAGTGTAGGTTCCTCATAAGAATTTGCACTAGGAAGAATCACAGATTCTTTAGCTTTCAGGTTAATTCTTTCACAATTTGAATTAAGATTGTAGATAATGTAGAATAAATGCAATTTACCAAACCTTTGTTTATATAGTGCCTGTTAGACTACAGTAATACTCATCTTCCTTTGTTTCTGAAGTTAAAGTATTATTTCTGAGTTTCTTTTAACTGTGTGGCACATCTCAGTGACAGAATAGTCATAGAGCTTGATCTGAATTGCACTTTTTCAAATGCATTTTAGGATTATTAGGTGGTTCTTCTATCAGGAAAAATATTGCAAGCCGCACCTCTAAAACCTTAAATTCTTAGAAAAATTATTCTGATCACAATTTACTAGATAAATCCCTAGTGCAATGACAGGCAGATAGATAAATAGATAGGAAGAATCTCTGATTACTTCTGTCAGTTTAAAATGAAGAGGAAAGGGAAATGTTGTTTGTGAGACTGATAGCTGAATATAATAGCCAGTTCAGGGTTTTAAAAAGATCTTGAAATACTAAAAAGTGCAGAAGAGATATAGTAGATATCAATGACAGATGGAGAAAATATCTTACAGATTAAATATCTTAGATCAATTCCTTAATTAAAAAAACAAACCTACCATCAAAGTAACAAGAGCCAAATCTGTAAGATCTAGGACATGCTGTTCTGAGCAGTGAGGGTGGTTAGCTGTTGATACAAACTGCCAGGAAGATGCTGAATTCCTTATAGTCATCCTTTCTAATTAGGATTAGATGCCTTTTTAAAGAGATTGTTTTAACTGAATGCAAATTAATGGATTTATACATAGTAAGTGAGCAAGTTGTGCAATCAATGGTACCAAGTTCTGCTAGTTACTTCTGTGTTAGAAAACCTCTGAATACAGGCAAGAGGGTGGAATAAAAAGAGCATGTGCACAGTCATATTAGTATAATTTTCCTGCTGTTGTAACATGTCTTTAATGTTAGAATTGAATAATTACTGGGGGGTAGGGGATCAAAAACCAGTCAGGAATAATACTGGTTATCTGAGTTACCTTAAAATAAAGGCATCCTTCAGAAATAACTGTATGTAGACTGCAGAACCTGGCTTGTCTGTGGTAGGGGAACTAAGCAAGCCAGCTTTCTGCAGTATTTATGGGAAGTATGTGTTAATGTGATGAATGCAGAGTTGCATGACGATAAAGTATGGGGAGGCTGCCTTTCTGGGTAGGAAAGAGTATACTGTTGCAGAACAACATTGGCCAGTGCTGAGGTCGTAATTAATAAGTAAGGGAAACAAAATGCTCCTTGTAGCTTGTCACCATTTTTGAGACAGATCAGTCATTCTTTCACAAACATTTTTTCCTGGTTTTACTGTAAAACTGATTTAGCAGCTCTATGATGTATCTGTACATTCTGTTTGGTTATCTTTGACCAATACACACTATCCTAAACAAGCTTTTGGTTAGTTTGTCTTAGAAAAGCATGCTAATCTGTGGTGAGAGAAGTTTCTCCAGGAAGTTCACTCTTTGCAAATAGTGGAGTTGTTGTTCCTGTCCTATCTGTCACCAAAATAAGATTCTTGGAATATTCCTTCTTTGAAATAGTGATATTTTTATTTAATTGGAACTGTTTTGCTAAATAACTATTGTCTGTGGCTGTTCAGTCTTTGTATAGGTTGAGTTTCTTTTGGGATTTTTTTTAATACAGGAAATAATTTGAAAAGTGCTGAGATCACTTGGTGACAAGAAAAAAAAAATATTACAGAGAGCGCCTAATAGTTCTATGCGATGTTTTAATGATCATGAATATTTACAGAGATCAGAGTATTTTATGTAAAACTATTAAACTACCTGGAGACAAATATTTGTGGTTTCTAAAGCACTGTTGTGGCTAAAAGAAATAACCATTATAGTTACTGCACAGATGCTACTATTGTTAGAATGTGGGGTTTGTCCTGAAGGTCACCCAATTAAAAAAGTCACTTTTAAAGCTTGTATTGATTCCTTCATTTTGAAGGAAAGCATGTTTGTAAATGAAATCATTCTGTGTTGTCTAAAAGGTGGTCGGAATCAAGCCAAAGTTCCCTTGCAAAGTTCCTTGATGCAATCAAGTTCTTCTGTTGTTTCCAGTATGAGCAGGCCATCCCAGAGATTAGCATGCCTGGTTTTTGGATTTCATGATGACTCAGACAATGATTTAGCTGTTTCTTGCTCCTTTTTCCTTGTCAGAACAAAGGTATTTACTGCTTATTTGTAAATTAAACCTTGCAACCCTCTAGAACTGTTGGGGAACACTAAAGTATAATGCAGTAGTGATACAATTTTGTTAGTTGTCTTTGGAAGATGGTTGACTTCACATTTCTCCTACTCTTACATTCTTGACCCACAGGGCAAGCCCTGGGTTATTCACATAACAGAATTTTAGCCTGAAGGAGATAGAATTTAAATATCTGTCTGCCATATAATAGTATAGCTAGAGGTATAGACGATGCAGCTAATACCCATAACTGCTTCTTCCACGTGGGAATTAGAGATTAGTATAGTTGTGTTCAGCAGAGAAGTTTTCAGGTAAGAGCATAATTTACTGAGAAATGAGGTAGATACAGAGAAATAAGACAGCATAGGAAATCTATGGCAAATAATTTAATCTTAATACATGAAACTGCAAATGAGTTTTTTGCCTGGTGTGTGGTTCCAGTGCATTGTAACAGGGTGCATGTATCAGTGAAAGTGCATGTTGCTCTGTTTACAGGAAGGTTATTCCAATTCCTGTGAAAACTACCTACTTGCACACATCTGAAATCCGCTTTTAATCTAGAGAATACTAAATTAATATAGGTTATACATTTGGGAAAAATCGAGCAAGATGCATTTCTTCCCAAAATCCTGCATTTTGCAAAAGCTAATTGAAGGTTTCTTCTGATCCACCCAAAAATATATTACTCAGCAGGACTGTTGATTTGATTCATCATTAAACTGCAAGCATCCATGAGTGAGTATAAAGAGATTGAAAGCTGCATGTAGAAGTGTTTGGAAACAAGAGAGTACCCAAACTTGCCAGTTCTGTAATCAGGTGTTGATCTCTTGAATGTAAGTTGCACAAAAGCACATATTGACTGTGAGCCCTGTCTCAGAAAACTGAGAGAGCTTCTTCCTTTGTCAGAAAAGGCTTCCACTTCTCAGTAAGTTTATTTGCATTTAACTGCTACTTTAAAAGGGCCTCTGATTGCTTTATGAAATAGATGCATTCCTGCACAACCTGCCCTAGGTGTTCCTGCTTTGGCAGGGGGCTTGGACTCTATGATCTCTAGAGGTCCCTTCGAACCCCTAAGATACTGTGATTCTGTGGTTTGTGCTGTCCATTGAAAATGCATGAAAATAACTGGCATGTCCCAGAGAAGAAAGGATAGCAACTTTCCCTGGAACTTAAGACCATAACCTTTTCTGTACTGTTGTTTCAAACCGTTCTAATGATCATCAAGCTCATTCACTTGACACATAATCTGTTTTAGAACTGCTTCTGTATTTTCCCCTCTATTGTGAAGATATCACTGACATAAATGAAGCATTTCTGTTTTCTCTGTGCCTCCTGGCTTTCTTTACACTTTAATCTCTATACAGTGGTACTGTATTGGAGGTGAGAATAAAATCCCTCTTTAATCACATTTCTTGTCACCTGTTGGTACACTTACTCCTCACAGCATTTTCAGTTCTGTTATTAAACTCGTGTGGAAAAGGATAAAGGTGATTGCACTGTTTCTAAAGGAAAATAAGAATCACCTATTTCTCTCCGGGCATCCAAAACCACAGAATTTTGTGGTGGACTTCAAATAGGCACTTACTTAAAAATAATAAAATGCAAAGTGCTTGTTAAGTGCAATAGACAAAAACCTGTTTGCTAAGTAATAAAGGAAGATTAATACTAAAGGAAGGTAATCTGATGCCAAATATGTAGAGGGAATTAATGGTTGTGGTGTGGGGTTTTGTTTTTTTTGAGTTCGCTTGTTTTTCCTTCAGTCAGAACATTCGAACAGTATTTGAAAATCATGGCTAATCACCAGCCACAGTACTGTGAGAATTTGGTCTAGTATAGTGAAAAAGCTGTTCAGCCTGCCAAACCAAGTCATATGTTTTAGATTCCTCTGAACTTGGGTTATACTCACTGTCGTCGAATTGGGAATAGTATCTGAAACATTAAAACAGGAGAGAAAAGGAAATTGCGGAAAACTGAAGTCCAGTCAAAAGGCCAGTCAACCCAAAATTCATTATAAAAATGTTTTTACAAAGGTAATCAAATAAAAGAGGAGGGGTAGCAATTATGACCACAGCTGCTGTTTAATTTCCAGAGGGAGGTACAGACAAGAAGGGGCCAGCCTAGAGAAAAACACAGAAACAGTCAAATACTTAAAAGTGTAACCTGATGAAGAAAAAACTGAAATAAATGTGTTCATTTTATCTGTAAGAGAGGATGGAGGCAGGGACACTCGGGATGAATCCTCTTAGCAACAGATTCACACACTGGAGGAAGGTGAAAAACAGGAAAACATTAAAAATGGGTAAAGTAATGAAACTTTGGAAACTTGCTTTCCTTTTTGCTATTTCTGTCTAACCTGAGTTGCCCTTGTGATTTGAATGTAGTTACAGTAGTTAAAACTGTGGAACTGTTTAATAGATAGGTTGCAGTTTCTCTTTTACTAGTGGTTTTAAAGAAAAGATTAAGCCAAGGATGTATCAGGTCGAATTGATTCTGCTGAGGAATCTTTCTCTGCTCCTTTCTATCATGCAACCTTCACCCGAGAGGATGACTTTGAAATAAGTCTTCTGTCTCTGTGGGGAACATCTCACAAACTTGTCTACTGTGTGTAAAACAAACACATATGTCAACCCACACAGCATCTGCTCTCTGAAACTGCCTAAAGATTGCTGAATTGGGATCTGCTACTGAGCTGGACGGAAAATTTTAAGACTGTTGGTGGAAGTGAGCACTGTAAATTGATTGTGGCAACAGGATATAAAAATGGTTTCTAACGCGATAATACAGACTTTCTCTGCTAGAAACCTTACTATAAAAATCTGACTTTATCCATTTTGTTTTAAATGTGAATTGCTGAATTTGATTTTCCTTAGTGTCCCAAGTATCTTCTAATATCTTTAGCAGACTGTAGGTGCCATAAAATAATGTTTCTTTCCTTTAAACTGTGCAAGTGTGTAGAGATAATTGTATAATTGCATGAATAAATAATTGCATTAATTTACAAATAATAATTATGGATTTGTTTAAATTCTGATCTCTCTGTTTATGGATGACCTTTCTTAGAAAAAGCAGGACCAAAGGACTTTCAGAGTGGTCCTGCAATTGTGTTAATAGGGAACATGCTGCACAAAGCAGTACAATCTGAAGAGTAAGAATCCACTTTTTTCTTTTTTTGCTACCTAGCTTGTTTTTCCCTAGCAGGGAAACAAAGGCATACTGTGTGTTGTCCTTTAACATTGTTTTGGGTTAATTCCAACAAAACATATCTTCTCTGCTGTTTTTTTTTTTTTGTTTTTTTTTTTTTTTTTTTTTTTTTGTAAGCTCCCTATCAGTGCAGCTTTTGAAAACAGAAAGCTTTTTTTGTATTTTGTTTGTATGGACATAGGATTCAAGTTCATCGGTTTCCTTCCCTTTCATTTAATCAAAAGTTCACACCACTTGTCCCAGTTTCTTCCAAGAGTCTGGTTGAAATACTTTTGTATGCTGAAGGAATATCTGAAGTGCTGGAATCATGAACATTTAATCCTTTAAACAACTGAATATTGCTTTGAATCTCACTTCCACATTGAGCAGGCTGGAATTTCTGATATTACAAAAGAAAATGCCCAAACTTGCTTACAGGCAGCTGATGCCTGAAGCATCCCATGTGCTCAGCATAAGCATGTGCAGAATTGCTGCCTCACAAGGGATGAATTGCCAAACTTGCATGTGTTTCTGAGCTGTTATGTTACTCTAATAAAAGAAAACCACAAGTATTGGGAAACGGCAGAAATCTGAAGAACAGAAGTTTTATTTTGGGCTAGTTCATGGCATAGGGAAAATTATAAAGTAAAGTACCTTTGAAAACTGATTTTGTCTGTTTGCAGCTCAGATTGGAGATAAAGGTCTTGAGAATTAATCATATTGGAGGCTATGTGGTTCGCTGCAATACTGACTTTTAGGGCTCTCACACCCAGAACAAAAAGACTGTGGTTGTGAGATCTGCATAGCTAAATTTATGCCAGAACTATTTAACTCTGTGACAAGAACTTTAATGCCAAATCGAGTTCAGTTTCTTAGTAATGGTTAACTTTATATAAAGAGCAAAGATAGGATACCATCTGTCCCTTCCACAGCCAGTATGAACACTGTATTGTTCTGGGTACTGTCCACTCTGTCCTGACTCCTTCCACAGATGGGCAGTTCTACATCTGTGCTTAGTCTAGGTCAGTCTTGTATTACTGGGCTATCTGATAGCTGGCAGAGACTGAATTCGTGTTCATGAATCCATGCCCTGGCTGTCTGTTTCATGCCCACAGTTTTGTGTTGGTAGTCTTCAGCAGGATAGGATTTGAGGTTTTAGATACATTTAAGGACTTTCTGCTGTGAAGTTGAATCAATTTAAATTACTTTGCCATGCAGTGGAACTTTGGTACTTGAAGAATTACACCCATAGTATTCCCTTTATTGGCAAAATAATGAATTGATGGTTATTGGAGTTTAGGAAAATATGCATTTATTTAATGGTAGACTTATGTCCTTCTATGCCTTTATGGCTGCCATACATAGAGCAGTAAAGCAATAAAATTAGCACTTTTTTTTTTTTTTTTTTTTTTTTTTGTAGAGAACTAAGAGGATCTTCCATTCCAGCATATCATGGTGGAAGAAATGCCTCATTTCAGTTCCATGGTGTAGTACTAGTCCTCCACTTTATGGGGATCTAAAGCTGGAATTTGTTGTATAGTGCTTGTTTTGGCTTGACTGTGTCTTAAAACTGCAGCCTTACATACAGTTCTAACAAATGTAATCCTTGTTTCATAGCTGGATGTATAGGCTTAGGTCAATAGTTTAGTTTGAATGTGTGCACTACCATAAATCTGGATGGTAAAAATGTGTGTATAGAAAAATTTTATGGTAGTTTTAATTGTAGGAGTAAAACATACTGTTTCCTTTCAGGATGTCCAGTTACTTGCTTTGTCTTGTTTGGATGATATTTCAGCTTCTAACTAGGCAGGAATTTGGAGCAAGGAGGGAAATCAGTTAAGATCTGAAAAGCTGCAATCAAAACAGTGAAGTCAGAAGCAAATGGATTAAAGGCCTTTTGAGTTGTGTTGGCCCTCTTTCCTTTCTGAGAGGGTTTTTAAACTTGAGAAGTATTTCAAGTTTATGCAGCTCAAGTGTTTGTTTATGTGAATTGCTTTCGAATGAGGTCATAGCTGTTTTCCCGGACACAGTGGTATTTCCTCCTTTTTTTTTTTTTTTTTTTTTTAATACTGCTTTCTACATTATGCCTTGAAGACAGAACAGGCGTGTAAAAGTCAAACATTGCTCAGGATACTTACAAGTTTCAACTCTTAATGCTTTGCAATCATAATAAATAATCATAAATGACTTGAGGTGGGAGCACAGTATAAGCATGTATGCAAAGAAAGACTAAAGTCCTTGAAATGCTTTAAAGAAAACTTGTGTCTTTGTCAGGAGTAACTCAGGTAACAGGTTTTTATCCCCCAAAAGTAATAGGGTTAGAGTGGGTGGAAAGGAATCTGCAAATGCTGAATTTTCATTAAATTATTTTCCATCTCCTGTGTATGGTT
The DNA here is from genome assembly GCF_027791375.1 of Indicator indicator. NCBI lineage: Eukaryota > Metazoa > Chordata > Aves > Piciformes > Indicatoridae > Indicator > Indicator indicator. The sequence continues at coordinate 39,195,111 of NC_072011.1, forward strand.
GAGCACAAAGTGAGCACAGTTTTCAGTCCTAAATGGCTAGGCATTACACATGTAAGTAAACAAGTGGTCTTTTCCAAGTATTCAAGGTAAACCAGCAATCCTTTGCTGTATTTAGTTTAGATGAAACAAAATATAATGATTTCATCTACAGTTTTACTTTATTGCTGAAAGAAATAACTTCCTGTTCGCAGAACCTTTTGGGTTTTCAGAATTTCATATTTGTAGCTTCTGGAAAATACATCTTTTTACTAGATACTGTTTTACTTAAGATAGTTGTTTCCAGGTATCTTGAGCTAGTATCATAGAAGGCCAAAAAGTAGGGAAGAGACTTAGCTTATTGAGCAATGTAATGACAAAACTGTGAAGTCATGATTTCCTAATGATTGATGTAGTGTATTATAGTTGAACATAAATTTGGAGTATTTCTTCTGCCTTGAGTTGCAGTTATTTAGCCCTGGGCACTGAAGCTGTGCAGCATTACATGCATGTGTCAGGCTGGTTGAACAGAATACTCTCTGTTGGCAGTAGGTGGTGGAGGAATGTATTGGGGTGGGGGCTAACTACAAGGTCCAAGGCCTTAAGGAGACGTTATAATGTATTCATGATACAGGATCTACTTCATAACCTGGAACCTATTGTTTAGTAAGCATGTCTTGTTCCCCATTCTCTCTCTCTCTCTTCCCCCCTCTCTCTTCCCCCCTCTCTCTTCCCCCCTCTCTCTTCCCCCCTCTCTCTTCCCCCCTCTCTCTTCCCCCCTCTCTCTTCCCCCCTCTCTCTTCCCCCCTCTCTCTTCCCCCCTCTCTCTTCCCCCCTCTCTCTTCCCCCCTCTCGCTTCCCCCCTCTCGCTTCCCCCCTCTCGCTTCCCCCCTCTCGCTTCCCCCCTCTCGCTTCCCCCCTCTCGCTTCCCCCCTCTCGCTTCCCCCCTCTCGCTTCCCCCCTCTCGCTTCCCCCCTCTCGCTTCCTTTATCTGTTAACAAAGCAAATAGGCACTATCCTTTCCAAAATAGTTAAGAATTTTAAGAAGCTGTTTCCCACAAAGTTTAGTTGTACTGATACATTAGGACTCTGCTGAACATGGAGGCATACAAGCAATAATCGTCTTGTTTTGCTGAAACACAGAAGTGGTCAAATTAATATTTATTAAAGTAAGGTTACTTTCTCTTTTTTTTATTCTTCTTTCAGAAGTGAAGCCAACTTGCATATTTAACAGCATGGAATATTATGATGGAGACATGTTTCGAATGGATGCTTGTCGTTTTTGTCGATGCCAAGGAGGTGTCTCTATTTGTTTCTCTGCCCAGTGTGGAGAGCTACACTGCGACAGTTACTACGTGCCAGAAGGGGAGTGCTGCCCAGTGTGCGAAGGTAGGGAATCGTTTTAAACCCATTTGCTTATTAATTCCACTGCTTGTAATAATTTTCTTTTTCAACACAAATGTGCCAAAAAATGCTTTATTTTGGTCTTCTAAAGTTTACAGATTGCTCTGTAATTCAGTTTATTTCTATATTTTTGCAATGTCCAACTATGCTGTCTTGTTACTTGCAGTGCGTCTCTGACACTGACACACTGTCCTTTTTTTTAATGTTTGGGTTTCCTTTCCCTTCTGCATCAGAACTTCCTTAGATATGATCAATTGTGCAGTGCTTTGAGGGACTGTTTTCCCAAAGGACATAGGAAGCTGTTCCAAATTTATGCACCAGGTGTTTAGACAGGATCCTCCAACAGTGGTGACCTTAAGACACATTTCCATTGCTTTGAAACTGGTTTCTTCAAGTCTTGTTCTGTTTGGCTAGAGCAATGCATACACTTTCTCTTCTGTACAATTATAGAAAAGAAATGGGACAGTAATTTGACTTCAGTGTTTTTATCTTCTTCCTCTGCCCTGTTGACAGCTCTCTGCTCTGCTTACTAGGCCTGCAGTCATCCTAAAAATGCTTCTGTTGGAAATTTCACATTGACTTTCTTACTTATACTATGAAATATTTGACACATCTTTGCCAGACTACAATCAGGATTCCAGCAGTGGGATCTCATCCCAGTGTGACTACAGCATAGACAAAAGGCCTGTAGAGTACTTCTGGTCCCTGCATATGAATGTGAACTTAGGGCTGACTTCTCAGTGAACAAAATAAGTTGGACATCTCAGATCTCCTGCTAAGAGGAGATTAATCTAATTACTAATGTTGTTTTTATACAGAATCAATCAGGTTGGAAGAGACCTCCAAGATCATCAAGTCCAACCGATCACGCAACCCTATCTAATCAACTAGACCATGGCCCTAAGTGCCTCATCCAGTCTTTTCTTAAACACCTCCAGGGACACAGTGTTTGAAATATTTCTAATATCAGTATTCCTGTGGTTCCTTGCAATGAACCAAAAGATCAATTTTGGTTGTATTTCATTCCCAACCAAGAAGTAAAGAACCTAAAATGAGTCTAAAAGAGGCAGGCAGAAGAGCTGGACCTTCTCAGTCATCACAGGATCTAGTGAAAGATGATGTTGTGGTGGGTTGTTTTGATAAAAACTTTCCCTCCTCTATGGGGGGCTTCACTTTCAGGGCAGACTGTGAAACCAAGACAGATGTGTCTTGGTTTGAGCAGGCAGAAAGCTATTTTACACCCCCCCAAGGCGTAAACTAAAAATGCTCTCACAGAATTGGTAATTTTAATAGAAATACTACTCGCAAATATATACAACAATGTAAAATACACAAGTTTATATTCAGCCTTGGCCCAGTTCTTCACCTGGGCTTCTTTTCGAAACCTCACTAGGCCAAAACCTTCCCCCAGCCAGGCCAAAAACCAGGCCTAGGTGCCTCCCCCCATGCCTCCCTGCTTTCCCCCCACCAGCCTAGGCCAAAATTGCATAGCAAATATTAGCTAAGCCGCTCAAGGCCGGAAACCTCTCCCAGAACACCAAACGAGATAACAGCCCACGCCAGGAGCAGAGAGAGGGAGAAAAAGGGCAGGACAGACAGTGATGTCCATTTATATAGATGCAGGATGATGGGAATGAAATAACAAAGATGACACTTTCCAGTGCCCACCCCCTTGTACTCTCTGGTACTTCTGGAGGACCTTTTTTCCTTCTATGGTTCCTAAACCCATAACAAGATGCTAAGACGTACCATTGTTTTTTCCTATAAATCCCTTTTGATTTAGTGGAATTCTTTTAGGTGAGGCTAGATAAATGGCTCAATTTCTTTCCTTAAAAACCAAAAATAAAGCTCAGATCCCTTTCTTAGTAACTCAGGTTATGTTAAGTGACACCTGAACTGAGAACATAAGTCTTCTAAATGGGCAGAATGTATATTTAACAGCTCACTCATTCATGCCTTTCTGGTTGATGAAGAGGTAACGTTTTTTTCTGCCTTCTCTCTTTCTATGTGATCCTTTCATAGCTGGTTTTCAAGGTGATTAATTGTTTCCTACTAACGTTTTGTTGACTATAGAAATATAAAGAAATACAGTGTTTGCTTCTTTTCTGCAACAATTTTAAAATGGCAAAGGATAATACAAACACAAGCCCTTATTGCCTTAGCTCCAGGAAGAATTCTTTCTTAAAGTCCTGTAGGGGATACCTCTCCATCAAGAAATGTAATGTACTGGGCTCAATTTATAGCTTTAAGTAGTACTGACCTTTTAAGGGTACCATGACCTTTGTGCTTTGACTCGCATAAAAGACTATTGCAAATAACATGAGGCTTATGTGGCTTTTCTGTGCTCTCTCTGTATGCCTGGGTCAGTGAGAACCCCATACACAAGTTGAATGATAAAATTCATAGCATTTTTTTCGAGTAAGATTTTATTTTTGGCAAGATTAAAAATAGCGAACTGTAGATAAAAAGTGCAATGTTAATAGATTAGAAAACATTTTAGTTTCCCTGGCGTTTATGTTGACTGAAGACATTTTGCTAAAATTGGGAATATCACTAAAATTCAGCATTGGAATGAATGCCAGATAGAGTTAGAAGTTACGTGCAGTTTCACTCCGAATGTTCAGAGTTTGATACTGTCAAAAGTAATACAATGGCTTATAATAAGACAACAGCTATTAGCACTGCTGATGGTTTTATATACACTTAAAAAGCATTGCCTTCCTTCCAAAGAGGAGTGATGAAACTTCAAAGAAAAACGTCATTCAATTTTTTGTTTTGTTGTTTTTCTTCCTTTAGATAGGACATCTCTTTTTTCTTCCCAAGTCCTTCAAACGTAACACTTTTTGAAAATTGTCTTATGGGTAAATGATTTGTGCTTATTTGATGTATTCTTTTAGCAGTATTTTTTTAATATACTGAATTTTCTTTAACATATAATTTGCATTATTGCTTGCTTTGAAAATATGAATGATTTGCTGTACATTTTCACATACTTAATTTTTAAGTCTAACAATTATCTTATTAGCCACCATGGTAAGTTGCACACATTCACAAATTGCACATTTTCATTTACTGTTAGAGTCAGGCTCACTTAGCACATTTCTGAAGACTAAAGCATGTAATTTCTAAAGAGTAAAAGCTACTTTTGTTTGAAGTCATGAATTGGCATGTACAGAGTTGCATTACTTACTTGCATGAAACTGCAGGAGAAATGTTACATAAAGTACAATCCCAAGAATTCTGTTATTTAATACCCAAGTCTTAATTTGATTGCTCACTGGTAAGTTGATTTTGTGGATTTTAAGGGGAAAAAACTCCAACAGGAATGAAATTGAAAACTGAGCCACATCATCTCTTCATGAAAACTAGTATATCTCCAAAACTGGCATGAGATGTAGTTTAAAGGATTCTCCTTCTTCCGGGAGAGCCTGTGCCAGAGGTCTCATCTTCAATAATACTATAAAATTGTAGTACAGTGCTGACATGATTTGTTCCAATGGTTCATTGAGATGTTTTCATTTTCCTTAGAATTGGTTAAGTTGCTACCAAAACCAGTGGATTAATAGATCTATGATCTATTTTGTTCTGAAGAACAAAATCAGGAAATGAAAAATTAAGCCTTACAATTGGCACATACAATACTTTAGCTAAAAATAGAACAATGAATTTATGAATGTTCTGTGCAAATTGCCTTAACTTTTTTGACAGAAAATTTCAGTGCTGAAATCCTTAAGCTGTTATCTGTCTTATGACTGTATACCTGGGTGGTTCTTTCAGTGTTTCATAGTGGCTGCACTTAACCCTTCTTCACTACCTAGAAGGTAGTGTAAAATCACAGCATTGCAATTACTCATATGTGAAATATATAAATGAAAGCTAAAACTTCTTTTTTCTCTTGCAATTGCTCTCATTTCAGATCCAGTTTATCCAGTAAATAACCCTGCTGGCTGCTATGCCAATGGTCAGATCCAAGCTCATGGAGACCGCTGGCGAGAGGATGACTGTACTTTCTGCCAGTGCATCAATGGAGATCCACACTGTGTTGCAACAGCCTGTGGGCAGAGCTGTCTAAATCCTGTTAAAGTTCCTGGGGAATGCTGCCCAGTGTGTGAAGGTAAGATTGGACTTCTGTAAAGTCTTTGACACAGTTCCCCACAATATCCTGCTCTCTAAGATGAAGAGATGTAGATGTGATGGGTGGACTGTCCAACGGATAAGGAATTGGTTGGATGATCTTATCCAAAGTGTAGTGGTCAACAGCCCAATGTCCCAATGGAGATGGGTGACAAATGGTGGCCCTTAAGGGTCCATATTGGGACCAGTGCTGTTCAATATCTTTATTAATGATGCAGACAGTGAGATTGAGAGCACCATCAGCATATGTGCAGATGATACCAAGCTTAGTAGTGAAGTTGATAAGGCTGAAGGCTGAGGTACCATCCAGAGGGACCTGGACAGGCTGGGGAGGTGGGCTGAGGAGAATGTCAGGAGGTTCAATAACACGAAGTGTAAGGTCCTGTACTTAGGTTGGGGCAATCCTAGACAGCAATACAGGCGGGGGGATGATGAAATTGAAAGCAGCACTGCATAAAAGGACTTCAGGGTGCTGGTGGATGAGAAGCTGGATGTGAGCCAACAGCGTGTGCTTGCAGCCCAGAAGGCAAATCATGTCACATCAAAAGATGCCACATCATCATCAAAAGATGCGTGGCCACATCAAAAGATGCATGGCCAGCAGATCACGAGAGGTGATACTACCACATTACTCTGCTCTGGTGAGGCCTCACCTGGAGTACTGCGTCCAGCTCTGGAGCCCTTAACACAGGAAGGACATGGACTTGATGGAGCAGGTCCAGAGAAGGGCCAGGAAAGTAATCAGGGGTCTGGAGCACCTCTGCTATGAGGACAGGCTGAAGGAGCTGGGGCTGTTCATCCTGGAGAAGAGAAGGCTCCAGAGAGACCTAATAGTGGTCTTCCAGTACCTGAAGTGGGACTACAAGAAGGATAGAGAGGAACTGTTTATCTGTAATGATAGGACGAGGGACAATGGTTTTAAATTAGAGAAGAGTACATTTAGATTGGATGTTAGGAACAAGTTCTTTACCATGAAGGTGGTGGAACACTGCAACAGGCTGCCCAGGGAGGTAGTTGAGGCCCCATCCCTGGAGATACTCAAGGTCAGGCTTGACAAGGCTCTGAGCACCCTGATCTAGTAAAGGATGCCCCTGCTCATCACAGGGCGGTTGGACTAGATGACCTTTGGAGGTCCCTTCCAACCCAAACCATGCTATGATTCTGTGATAGGTCTTTCCTCTATTACCTTTGGTCTGTCACAATTGCTGCTTACCTATTAATTTCTGGTTTACTTGAAAGATTGAAATAGCTGGTGCATCATTGGCCTGTGAATGAATAAACTGGTGAGGGTGGGAAAAATGAGAATGGTTTAACCACACCTATATGTGGCAGTGTCTGATATTTTTTTGACCCAAAACAGTATAGTAAGTCATCATTTAAAATCAGCATTTTCCCCTAACTTTATTCTTACTATTGCTTTAAGCTTATTAATAAATGCAGGATATAATAAGATTTCAAAAATTATTTATTTTATTTTTATATTTAATTTTATTAATAACAAGCTTTGAGGTTATTCATAAATATAGGAGAAAGTAGAGCAGATCAAGTTACTGATCAAATGATGTTACTGATAGTTGTATTATTACTGGTTTCTTATTTATCAGTGTTATTTAGTTAAATCTAAGACACTTTGCACACAATAGTTTGATACTGGGCATAATTATTTCAGTTGAACTCTAAAAGGATGATATTATCTGCAAGATAGATTAATTTTTAGAGTTTAAAATGCAGTTTTCATTACCTTGTGAAATTACATGTATCCTGTGTAACAGAATTTTTAATAACCATATGATAAATGCTTACCCAGCCTGGTAATGGAAATGTGAAGATTTACAAGCTGAGACAAAAAAAAAAATTTTTTTTACACATTGTAAATATGTATGTTCAATTGCGTTTTGTGGATTGGTTGGTCATCATTAAAAATGCCAGACTGCTGAATTTGGAAATGGTTAATCATTTGTCTTTAGAGTCATCCTCATAGTGTGTCCACACTTGTGGGTCCTTAGTGAGCTACCACTTAGCATTTTTGCTGTTCCATCTCCAACAGAACAAAATTAATGTGATGTAACTGCATGTGTCTCATGGCCCACCTTGGGTTGCAGGATCCATTCACATGGACTGAGATACTTTTTATAATAAATATGAGAAGCAAGAAGACTTCTTACAGGTCTTTCAGTCTTTAACATCACAGGTTATGAAGATGTCTGATAAGGTATAAAAGCTGCTGATGAGTTGTAGAGAGTTGCTACTTGCACTGAATTAATTTTGCAATGAGGAAGCAGGTTAACTGCTTTTAAACCCAAGTGACACCCTCATGATGGATATCACCTGTCACTCATCATTATTTAGCATGTACGTGTGAAAGCTTGGGAAAGTAGTACAGACAGAAAGGATGATGGAAGCATTTTTCATGTGTTGAGGGACTTTTCTCCTCCAGTGAGAGAAGGATAAACAAATGTATCGGAGAAAAATTGGGAAAGATAATTGGATTAAATGCTTATCTCTATCAGACAGAGATAATTATAATCTTCTGTGGGAAGCAAACATAGGGTAAAGCGTAGGCTTCCATCGTTCATTGCTAAAGGTTGCAACATGATCAAGCTGGTGCATCATTAATGTACTACATAATGCCTCTGCAGTGCTTTCAGGACAGAAGTTGGCTCACTGGGACTAGTTTATGTAATTCTGTGCTATAACATATTTTTACTCTTAGAAGCAGAACTAGTCAGGAACTGCTTATAAAAGTTGTTTTGTTGTTGTTGGGGGGAATGTGGTGTTAAATTATACTTGTGATACAAATGATATCAAATACATCAAGACTGACAAAACAGTACCATGGAATCAATATTTTAATGAGATTCTTGTGTCAATTATTTTCTCAGAAAATGATCCAACTTCTTGTTTTGTCATGTTAGCTGTTGCATGATGTGCATTTAATTGTAATTATACGATTTTGAATGTGTTGTCTGAGGAGAGTACTACTGACTGATATTTTGAATGGCTTCCTAAATTTTAAGCTTGAAAGCATCAGATTTGACTTGGTGTTTCTTTGGTAGCATAAACTACCAAGCAAACAGTGAAGGAGTATTGAAATCACATAAGTGATAGAACCAGCAATTAATGGAAATAGTTCACGCTAGGTGGAGATTTCAGCAGTGGTCAGAGGACACCTGAAAACACAAGAAAGCTGAGATTATTTAATTTTAAGAATTTAGATTTGGGAATATTTCAAAGATCAAAAATCTGGACTGCTAAAAGTCAGTAGTGATGCTACAACCCAAGAAGCAGCTTCAGATGACTTTATGAGAAATGGCTCACCATTTGAGACTTAACTTGCAAATCAAAGAATCCCTGATAAATGAACCAATCAATGGTATCAGTAAACATCATGAAGTTATCTTTTGGGGCATCAAACAAATTCCTGGCTACTATGCCTTGCAATTAGCAGCCTAAATAAAATATTTACATATATTAGAAAGGTGTTACCAGATTTGAAGTTTGTTAATTATGGAGGTCTGTGAGTCTTTTCAAATCTGTTAACAGTTTTCTTTGAAAATTCACATTAAAATAAAACCCCCAAGCATTAGGGAGAAAAAATGATCTGTTAGATGCTGACTGTCTGCATACTGTGCATTTTTTAATTATTAAAAAAAAAAAAAAAAGATGGCATCAGGGACTTGTGTATTAGCCGTAGACTTAAGGCCTGCCTCTAAGATCAGATAATATCATGTCTCTTAAGCTTTAAATCTGAGATTAATTGTGTTTCTACTTGGAGTTTGATGCATAAGTAGAAAAAAGTGCAATCAAGCAATGCTTGTTAAACTGGTAGGCAAGGAGCTTCTTTGGATTTCTGTTCCATTCTCCTGAACTGGAGAAAAGGCCTTAAAAACATTGCTTCCTTTGCACATCTTACTATCCTGAATTTTGGTTATATCATTTTAATGACAAAATGGTCTTATCTGAAAATCTGGTTTGTTTCTGTCATCATCCAGCCAGCTGACATCTCTGCTCTCTCAAACAGACAGGCTACATGGGTTGGTGCTCCTTGCCCTTTTAAATTGCTTCTCACTCATTTTCCTGAGGGTGGATTCTGTTGATGAGTTTCTGCTTCCAATACTCACTGTGTCATCAGTGACCTGCAGGAGTAATGGGTTGAGAGGAGGAGGTGGTCAGGGCTGCACAGCTGGCTTACGAATCAGTCCCTTAATTTTAATGATACTGTTGAATTTTAATGATACAGCACATTTAGTGAAGGTCTACCAGTCTAATAATTTCCAGCACAGATTTTTCCCTAAGAGGAGTGTCAGCCATATGATGCTGTTAAGGAATATTATTTAATTTATGAACACTGTGGCAAATATTTATAAAAATATTAATAACTTTTATTAATATGAAAAATTGTCAAAACTTATTAAATAGGTTCAGTGTACAGTTAGAATATATATTTACAATGGAAATGTACAGTATTTAGGCAAATATAACAATTTTAACAATTCTATGCAAACCGGGAGGAAATAACATGGAAAGAGAGAATCCCCGGGAGTGAAATGGCGCTCGACCACACTGGGGGGGAGACTCGACAAGAACCATTAAAGCCAAAGAGGCAATGAATTAATTACTCACAGCTGTTTTCACCCAAGTGGGGAGTGCTGCTGCTGTGCACTAGCTGTTGAGGCGCGCTCACACGGTGCTGGCACAGCAGGCTGCTGGCAAGAAGGTGCCATGCGGTGTCGAGCTGGTTTGGCTTCAGCGTACAGTGGGCGGTTTTCAACACGTTCTCCACAACGGACACTTGATTTGTCCTGGGTAAACTGAGGCACAGCAAAATTCTAGTTGCAAGGGGAAGCGGGCAGCTCCAGCTCCTAAGCTCATGGCTTCTCTGTCTTGCATTATGTAAGCTTGTGGCTTTATCCCAGGCTCTGGACCAGACAACTCGAGGCAGGGCAGGGCAGGGCAACTTGAGGCAACTTCAGTCAAGATAGGTCCAAGAAGATTCAAGCAAGGCAAGGTGACTAGAAATGAGCCTGTATATATATCTTGCCTGAGATTCAATTGAGCCAATAGGGCAACTGAAACCCGCACATAGTTACCCAAAGAAAAGGGTTCTGCCAGGCTGTGGCCATAAAAGGCAGGAACATAGACCTGGTCTGGGGGAGCATGGCCAGTACACGTGCTCTTTCTCCAGAAGCAAACTTGTTTACCAGACGTGCACAGTCTTGTCCCCTTTGTTCCTTTTCCCGTGTTATCCCAACTTTCTGCAGTAAGGAGGGGGGAGAGGGGGACTATGTCCAGACACATCAGGATCTGTCTGGCTTTTGTGCTGACCCTACCATGACGGATTGTTTTTTCCATATTACCCCATTAAATCTGCATATCTGTAGCCTAACCTTAATTTTGCAGTGTAGTGTATGTACAGAAGTGTTGACTGAATGGAAGCTCAAATGTTACTAATGTTGCACTAACAGCTTAAACCTGCTGCCCTGAGCTTTCCAGTCAGATCTCATTTTTTTACCCATCCTTCTGCATCTCTTATCTCCTACTGTTCAGCAAAGTAAACCAAAATCCCTACCAAATGTGGGCTAGGTTCTGGGATCACCGGTGTTACATAGCATTGTATTTTCAGCTATACAAGTTATTTAAGATAGGGGTTCAAGAAAGTAAACAGCATAACTTAGTGATACATTCAATAAATGGGCAGCATTAATGTTAAATTATTTTGAGATAGTAGTTTACTAGTGATTTTAAGGATAAAAATACCTCATTTTGCACTTTAGTGTTCAATTGCTTCCAGTTCTTACTCACATTTCAACTTATGCTGTAAAATGTTTAATCCATAGAGAATACACCCTAGTGAAAAAATCCTCTTTTTTCAGTTTTAAATGACACAAATCTATTCAGCCTTTGAACACAGTAAATTCACATCATACTAGAACATTCCTGCTCCTACATGAAGAGAATCATGATGCTTTTGCTACAGCAGTGAGAAAACTGGAGTGCAAAGTTTGTAGAGACTGAAGTTACAGAGAAATAGCTGTTCACAGCTTTCTAAATTAGAAATCAAGGAGTAGCATTTGTGGTATCTAATATTACCATACAGACTTGCATGAGTTTTCCACAGTAAACCATTTTCAGTACTCCCTTACACACTGATGTGTATGTATCCAGAGTATATATCCTGCATATGTGTCTGTAGCCACGTAATACACACTCCAGTGTTGATTAGATGGCCAGATTGGTTTGAGATGTATAATTTTTTTAATGCTTGTCTAGAGTTTGCTGGGCTGGGTTAATAGGGTAACTACTGAACTCTCCACACCCTTTCCATACTTGAGTCTTGTCCACTGCTGATTCTGATGCAAAGGTGAGGGTGAGTGAGGTGCTCAAGTTCCTTTACACTGGCGCTTGCTGGGGAAACTGGTGGGGAGGAAGAGGTGCTAGGTTCAGCTCTGTTTGATGATTTCCTATCTCAGATTAAAGCTAAAAAGGGCAACCAGTATCTCAGAGAGCAGAGTATGAATTTGTTTTGAAGCAGAGAGATGGCAGAAAGATGTTGACCAAATTCAGAAAAGAAAAATAACGTGTGCTATGATTGGAGGAGATTCTTTGTGAGTCCTGAATCAGAGTAATCATTAAATAACAGTTCACCAGGAGAAGTCTGATGATTAAGGGGAAACAAAAAGTTGAACGAACATGGATTAACAAAGCCTTGAGAAGGCAAGCACCATACTGAAATTACTATACAGAGTACTGTTTGCAAGATCTGAAGTAAGTGGTTTTGCTGTATTTTTCCTATGGTGGGGTCATGTCCCTGGCTGACAAAGCAGATCCTTGGATCTTTTCAGGACATTATTCCTGTGGAAAAAAAAAAAAATGTAAGCAATCTGGGAAGAATCAGAAGGAGAGCTATGAGCACAGTACAAAATTGGCAAAGCATGAACTAGGAAGACAGACTGAATAAATTGAGACTGCTTTAACTTAAAGAGAAAAGAATGAAGTCAGAATGAGAATACCAGCCTTCAAGTGCCTAAAAAAAGGTTGTTGCAAAGAAGAAGATAGCACAAGAAATAATGTGACTGAATTGCAAGAGAAAGGCAGAAAGTTGCTTACGAAAACAAAATTCATCCTGTGGCATGTCATGACTAAGATTGTCATTTTGATGGATTCAAGGCATCACAGTTTGTACTTTCAGCCTGAGTTCCAAAGATATTTGCTCAGGAAATCATACACTTGAAAGCAATTATAGTAATTCACATGTTGCTTTTGGTGTTTCTGCAAGTGATGGCTGTGACTCTCTGATATGTAGTTACTGAAGTGATCAAAGCCCTTTTGGCAAGACATCTTGTTGCTGTTCACTTTGGTCACTTGCCACTTGTTTTCTGACGCAGCAGAGTCAGAAACAAGCCTATGGGGTTGTGTAAGGGATGTACAGATAAAAGCCCAAGGTGTGAGCAGGGGCCTGGCTACTGTGAGGCAAGTGTTTCTGGGATGGAAGGGAAGGCAGAAAGCAAGGTTCACAGATAAGGCATGAAGCCAACACAGGAAGACTGAGAAATTTTGTGTGGAGGGAAAGACTTTTCTTCATCATCCTGTCCCCAAACTCAAGCCCTTCAGTCAATGCAGCTAAGGCTGGTATCTCCTTTTACTGGTGACAGCTGGGAAAAGCAGGCATGTCACATTCTGTGGATCCAACACAAAGAATTAGTTTTAAGCTTCTGATTGATGCTTCCATATAACTTCTGTAGCTGCTGTAATGATATTGCTCCTGTTGGATTTGCCTTTATTTAATATATTAGCTAGTTATTCTGGATTTTGTTTTCTTTATGTGTTATCTAGACTGTCTTCATTAAGAGCCAAGGCTTAGAAAATCATAGAATGCTTTCAGTTGGAAGGGACCTTTAGCAGTCACCTAGTCCAAGCCTCATGCAGTGAGCAGAGACATCTTCAAACAGATCATGTTTCTCGGAGCCTATTCAATCTGACCTTGAATGTTCATCTGTGCTTTCCCAGCCATTTCAGATCCAACGGGTTCTTGCAGCATGAGGAAATCACAAAGAGGACAGACTGATAGGTAGAGGGGAGAACTGCTCACACTTCTTTAGACTTGGAGGTTCTTCAGAGGAATTGATCTGTGTACCTGTCCCTTTGGAAGTAACCAAATCTATTGGTAGATAGGCTGCTGATAGTACTGCTGTTTACAGAGCTGCTTGCTTCTCTGTTGGGCTAACAATTGTTTATTTTCTAAACAAAATTGATGTGGTTTAAGTAGCAATTACCTTTTTAATTAATTAAAAAAAATAAATACTGGAGCTCAAGATAGCTATTTAGTGTCAATATATAATAGCACATGAATAACATGGAACAAGCTACAGTGACAGAAATAACCATGTTTCCCTCAGGCCATCTGCATCTGTGTACAGCCATCTGCAAACTGGAATAGTACTTGTCTTCACAGCAAGTAAATATTGGGTAGGATAGTATAAAAATACCTGGTTTTAATTTAAAAAAAACAACCTACACCAAAACCAAGATTATAAATAGAAGTGCTCAGCTCTGGCACTGGTGCCAAAAATGTCCCTTAAGTCTGTGTAGTCACTTCTGTTCTCTTGCATCTCCTAGAGGCTCAGGCTATTCATACAGAAAGCTGCAACCCAGTCCACTGATACAGAGTAATTGATTATCTCTCAGTACATCCTTCAGCATGAGAACCCTCAGGTACAGGTGGCAGGGTGCCAGCATAGGCTGTGAATGAGAAATCAAATGTTAAACAAAATCCCCTCAGAGGATTTTCATGAATGAGGCCCACATTATTTTGCTGTCATTATGGCTGACACTTTATCTTCACAAAAAGAAATTAACATTTTTGTCAATAAAGGGCTCCAAACTCTAGCTGAGATGTAATTCAGTTCAGTTCCTTCAGCATGTCCAGCACTTCATTAAGTAAAAACAGGCATCAGAGTCCAGCGAAAGGAAATTTGATTCATGTAGGATGAAGTCAATGGTAGTGAGCAGTGTGCACCAGCATAGGATTTGGGCCCAGAGATCTCCTTAGAGCGTGAAGTGTAAGTTGTTGTTTGGCAGCAGCACTGTAGCTCTCACCCAGTCTTTTAATCAAAGTCAATTAAGGGATGCAAAGGTTGTGCTGTAGAGAGTTGGGCTTACGTTTGCCAGATCATGATTTAGTATAGTAGGCTTAGACAAAGCAGCCAAGCCTGTTGAACTACACCATCCAGGGTATATATAATGGAAGTTACTGCCAATTAAAGCCTCTCTCAAGTTTAAGAAAGTCAGGAAGACTATACTAGTACAAAATAATGTTTTCTTAGTTTTCAGTGATTCATTGGTAAGGTCAGTGGAAGACTACTGAAAGGATAGGTAATAAAAGTATCCTAACAAATGTACACCTCAGTGTAGCTAAGGATCTCTCATTTATAAAGAAATTCATGGATCCTCTAATTAGTTATTTTCAGCACCTATAGTATTCATAGATTTGCCCCAGATGCACACTAATTTAGTGTTTGTTGTTTCTTCACCTAGCAATGATAACTGAATGACCTACGAAATCTATTTGGCTATGTCTTGATGGGCTTAATTGATTCTACTTTCATAAGGCTGGTTATTTCTTAGTGTCACTCCACCTAAAATTATCCCCCCAAAAAACAGTCTTGGAAGCATTAAAATGTATTTGAGGAGTGTGCATGCCTGTTAAACAAAAAACTGGGAGAACTGACTACAACAGACCAAAGTCCTTAACTGCACAACTTGGGAGTGGAAAGTTTATGAGAATATTGGTTCCACCACTAAAAAAAAAAAAAAAAAAAAAAAAAAAAAAAAAAAAAAAAACCACCCATGCAGCTTTGTTTCATATGAGACATCTTCAGTTTCCAACAACAAAAATGGTCTTAGTTTCTTTCTAGAAAAAATACTTAGGTAGTTTCATGTTGACAGTATGAATAAAATTTGAAATAAAACTCAACTATGTGTTTGGAATTATTTGTGAATATATTTTCAGAGTTATTAGAGACGTTACAAAAATCATATAATCTTAAATCATTTAATACATTTTATAAATAGTTATGTGATGCTGAATTGCTGAACCCTGATAGCTGACACGGATAGCTAAATGGTGGGAAAAAAATCCTGCAAGACATTTGGTATTTCCAACTCAGGAAGGAAATTCTCTTGCCCGGGATTCATGACTGATATTTTTCATGTAATGAACTGGAGGGGCGGGGAGGTCTGGAATGCAAACTATGAGAATAGAAAACATTTAGTCACTCTTGGAATGATATGAATGTTTTTACAGGAAGCTTAAATAAACACACATGCTGCTGCTTAATAGGCTGCAGTTAACTTTTTTTGGACAGCAGACAAAATTTGAAACTCGAATGAAAGGCTGTTGAGCAGCACACCCTTCTGGACCAGTTTTTAGCCAATTATCACTTAAAGCATGAGGTAGAAAGTTAGACTACTGTTCACTTCTTTCTTTCCTACTTTTTATAATAAATGCTTGAATGCACTGATGCTGTCTTTCTTTGTCAATTTTTCCTTGTTTCATAGGATCACATCTTAATTCTTTTAGAGATAGTTTATATTATAAAATGTTACAGAAGAGGGGGCTATTTCATTTTCCCCAAACACAGGCTTCGTCTTTATTATTGATGTTAGAGGTCTTTCTCCATGGTTTTGACTCATTTTCGTTTCATTCACCAAATGAGGTTTTCACTTTATACTCCTGATGAGATGCTAGGCTTTCTAGAATCCTCTTCCATTTAGTTTATTCTTTGTACATGGCTAATTCTTTCTCCAAATATCTGAAGACCAGTCACTGTAGGATCTAAGTGCGCTGTTATTTACATGAGTTGTGGTAGCTGGGGTTAAAAGTCATTGTAAATTAAGCTTGTAAACTTCAGATAGTTTTTTTTTAATTTGAGTGCAGTAAGACCTTTCTATAAAGTTTCTTATTGCTGTTCCTGTTGAAAAACAAAACAAACCCCAACAAACAAAAGCATCCCACCTTCCCTAAAAAAACCTACCAAAAAACCTAAATAAACCCACCCCATAGTTAATTATTGTTAATAGAATGCAAATATCAGTAGGCAGAATGTGAAATTAATTTATTTTCCTATTTAAAAGGGCTTTTGTTGTGATCAATACTGCTGGTCTAAAGGTAGGGAGAACATGTATAGTGGTGCTCACAGGTAGATTTTCGAGCTTCACTGTGCTACATACACTGAAAACTCCACGTTCCAGCCGTTTTAATAATTTGCGCTATAAACTGATCTGCTGTATCTGACTGTCTTTAGTTAAGCTATAGACTGGTTCACATTAATGAGATGTTAATAGGAAAGAGTGGGCTCATGAGTTGTAGCTCTGTGCAGTGAAGCACACCATCACACTTCCCGTTCTCGGTTATGACTACATAGTCTTCACATTTAAATTTAGGGTTGTATCTAGCCCTGGTGGCTTCATTGTGCTGCATAACACTTAGTTTGGTGTGTTTGAAAAGTTCGTATGTAACTGAGTGTATGAACTTAAATGTTGAAATTACCTTGGTTGTAATTTACCCTTTCGATTTTTGGGGGTTTGTTTTGGTTGGTTGGTTGGTTTTATACATGGAAAGAAATCAGTAGCAACTTTATCTTCAAGTTGCATGGAAGATGCAAATAATTCCTCAAAACACTTTTGTTAAAATAAGCTGCATTTGTATCATATATAACTGAAAGCAAACGTCTGAAACTGTTTTTAAGCATGCCAGTAACAATCAATATGCATGTACTAAATAAATACAAATAAAAGTATTTTGGTGTGTTCGAGGGACATAATTTTTGTGATGTCTATTAATGTAAAAATTATTCATTTGGCATTTAATTTTTAAAGCACATGCTCCTAAATTCCTTGTAAAAGATAGATACTTGTACAATAATTTGCAGTCTTACAGTGGAATTGATGAAATCCATGCTGGCTCAGGTATTCGGAGAAGGATTTAAAAAGACAATTTTCAACCTCTCTATAGTTATATATTAATAGAGCTTACAATTTTCCTGTTTTTATGGTGAAATGTGATTTTGTGATGCAAATTGAAGCCTCTTAGTATGAAATTGGCCAGAAATGCTCTTTTTATATGAATAGAGATAAACATAAAAATTAAGACAGTAAAACATGCATACATACATAAAATGCTTGTAGCTTTGGGGTCCAAAATGTTCTCTGTTTGCCTGTTTTTGTGAACTACGTATGTGAATTACTGTTAACTCACAGACTGTTGTAGCTTTTTATTATCACCTTTACATGTAACACTGTGATATGTTTGGGACGCTTTACACCAAGCACTGGTAGGATTTGCTAGCTTTCAAGCATGTGTGCACAGAGTAATACTGAGTATTACTGGGAGTACTGGGCACTGGGAGTACTGATGAAGATGATGAAGAGGAGGTCAGATCTTGGGTCTGCTTAGCTGGAGTAACCACTGTGCTTAAATAAAAAAAAATAATTAAAAAAACCCCTGTACCCAGGTATTTGATGCATACTTTTTTCATACTTTTGTGGCAAGGAAAAATACAGTAATTTTATTAGAATAGGGGTAGATTTTTTGCCATTCTCTATTGACAGGGCAACATTTATGAGTGGAATTAAAAACTAGAATGATTGAGTAGTGTAAAATACCTGCCTCCTTACATTTCTAGTACTTTTAGGCTAAGATACATGATGTTCCAGATTTCTAAGAGTCAGTTAGAAGCAGCCATTAGCTCTCAACCTAGCCTGGAACACCTCTAAAATGAGCTAGGCCCTGTTGTCTTTGTACCCTCCCATTGGGTAGTGATAGACAGCACTAGGATGCCCCCCTCATCCTCGTCCTCCAGGCTGAGCAAGCCCTGGGCTCTCAGCCTCTACTTGTATGCTGCCTGCAGCGGCCTGTGACAAGCTTGGTGGCCCTATATTGTACTTGCTCAAGTGCATCTGTGTCTCTTTTCTACTGAGGAGCCCAAAGCCAGACACTACTCCAGCTGTGCTCACAAGTGCTAAATAGAGAGGAAACAACACATCTCTGAACCTAGAGGCTCTGCCCCTGCTCATGCACGTCCCTCTTGTCCTTCACACAGACCAAAACTGATCACTTGGTGCTCTCAAAATTCATGCAACTTTGCAGTAGTACAGTAAAGTGAAATCCCTCTTCATTTTCTGATATTAGTTCAATGTCCAGAGTACCTTTTGGTTACCAGACTTAGGATATTTTTCTCGGTTATCTTTAAAATTAACTAAACACATAAAAACTTCAAAGTTAGAAGAAAAAATTAGATCCTCAGTAAATGATTTGGTTTTAACATTCAGATAAACAGAAGTCAACAAGACCATAATAAACTGTATTAATTTTTTTGTTGGTATTTGGGTTTTGTTTTGTTTTCCAGGGCTTCAGGAATAAATGGTAGATTTTAGTTTTCTTCTTTTTGATAACTGTAATTGGTCAAACTGTGTGCATAACACAATCCAAATCCTGTCTCACCGAAGCATGGATGCATTGCTTTCACTCTGTTTCTGAATACTTTAGCTTAACATTATCTAAGACCTTACTCAGTATTCATACAGGTGTAACAAGATCTGTAGATGAGGCACAGTACTAGACCAGGTTGACCATCCTGTGTCACCTTGTGTGTGTGAACATGTGGGTATCATTTTATACCTTCAACAGAAGGAAATGTCTGCTCTTTGTAATAAGAGCAGTGTCACATAGCCTCACAGATTCATCACTCATTAGAAGTGTGAGGTCTGGAAAATCAGAAAATAACAGGAGAGGCCCAGGGACTGGTTTCGTTCATATCACAAAGGAAATAAGTTGTTCCAGTAAAAAAATGTATTTCACCTTTCATATAAGCACTTGACATCAGCAAAATTCATGCCTTATTTAAAAACCCACATTGTTTTCATCCAGCCACTCATCTTTATTTTCTTCTTTCTTTCTATGGTAGAGTTTTATTGTTTGTAAAGCAGACAGACAGAAACAGCACCCATTTTCCCATCCATTGTCTGTACATTTGTGCATTGGATGTTTCCTCTGCCATTTCTACCACAACCAGCAATGAAAGCCTAGCTCAGATCATACAGTGGTACATGCTTTTTCAAGCTTAGCTACTGCTTGCCTATTTGAATAAGCAGAAGCCTGGCAAAGCAGAGCTGGTTTTATTTGTTGAGTCTTGTCTACCGAAGTGAAAAGGGCTGACTTTTTTTCCTGGCTGCACTTTTGCATGTGGGGGTAGGGAATGAAATTATTTCTTTTGTCCTCTATTTGCAGCTCATTGAGAAGCAGGCATGCATATAAAATTACTGTATCTCAGGGCTTACCTTTAGGGACAGGAGGGAAAAAAACCCAGATTTGTAAGCTTGTCTGGAAACATTGAGGATGGTACGGACAGACACAAAAGTGAGAGGTAACAGAATAATGAAACACAATGAATAACGAGCTAACAAACTTTCATATTAATATAATGACAACAATTTTGTCTCTTGTAAGAAATACCATATTACTGGTTGTATTAAGGGGGCAAAAAAATTTTGTATGGATGTGTCCAAGATACAAGAGCATCAAAAGAGAGAAGCATAGGATTTGAAAAGTCACCACAACAAAATTATAACAAATACCTGCTCCTTCTTTTTAGATAGTCAATTATACCTGCAATTAGAAGTTCAGAGGTGATCTTCAGAGATGGGGGTGAAACACAATCCTGTTTCTCTTTAAATTTAGTTTACATCCAAGTGGATCAATGAATATTAACTTGCATCTCAGCTTTCACTGAGTTTTCATAGGGTTTTCTAACTTACTCTGCAGTCAGATGGTAAAGCTACAGTCTCTTTAGCTTATGTTACTGACTTTGGTTTGGGTAACATTAATGAGTCATGTGATTTGTGGCTTTTAGCCACCAGTGAATATAATTGTTGCTGTGGCTTTTTGTCATTTGAAGTGCAGGTTTTGAGCTGGCTGACCAGTAGCTTCAGGGTAGCTCTTCTATTCTGGACTTTTGCATGTTTAGGGTATTTTGGGTAGAGAATGGAGGTAGGAAAGGTTTTCAGAATAGGCACCAGATGCTAAAACTGAGTCCTAAACAGATAGGATTAATTAATGGAGTTTCTAGAATATATAATTTTATTGATATGTATCAATATGTTCTTGATTCCTAAACTAATGGTTGGTTGAGGTTGAAAATGTTAAACATTAAGATACAATTTTTTCAGTTTAATGATTTAACTTGGAAACAAAGAAGAATTAGCTGAGAATAAAAGAAGTCTAGTTTGGGAATCAATGAACTCTAAAATACATGGCTTATCATTACTCTTCCATACTGCACGAACAAGCTCAGAGCTGTGAAATAAAAATTCACAGAAATTTATAGAACCTCTCCTTTGACCTCAAACCTAGTAATTTATATTAAACTGAACAACAATAACAAAAAAGTCTGGAGAAGTTCTTACTTCAAATAGAAGAGATTTTAAGGGTCTACAGAGACACAGATACTATTATACAAGTATCTATCTTGTATTTAAACAAAACTGTTGTTGGTTTATATATGTATAAAGTGTATAGCTACATTGCCTATAGAAATTATACAATCAACAGAATTTGAATATTACTTGAAACTTTAAGCAAACTGAGGAATCTGTACTGTGACCTCTGAGATATGTTTGAAGTTGTCTAACTTCACTGTAATGATTTTCATGCAGTTTTTCCCTCCAAACTGTACTTAGCTGACCTAATCTTAAAAGGATTAAAAATACTCACCAGCTGTATAAACTGTTATGAAGGGAAGAGCAAGGTTGGGGAGAGGCTATGAAAGCAGAAAATCATAAAAGACAATTAAAGCAGTGCTCATTCTCATAATCTAGTAATTTTCATTTAACTGGAAGGCATGGGTGTACCAGCTGCTTGCTGGACTTGGGGCCAATATGCTCAGATATTTGTATTTTGGCTAACAGTACATGCTTCTAGCAATGAATGCTGATTACTATCTTACCCTGTCTGAGAAAAAAAGGCTAGCTGCTGTTAAGGAAAGATGGCAAAATCTGCCTTTTAATGAATTTGGTTTGAGGATGAGAGATGGCCACCTCTAGTCCATGAAAATGATCATTCTGCATTATGTTTTATTTCCCTGATGGTTAATATAACATTTCTCCATATTTTCACAATTTATTGATACATGTATTGAATTTTTTTTAGAATATAATTTCCCTTAAGCCTTCATTTCTTGAGATGAAAGAACAGGATAAACTCAAGCAATTGAAACTGTAAAACAAAAGCTCACAGTTCTTTAATAGTGATGCAATTTCTGTTTCCTGAGTATTTAGTAAAATGTTAATAACGTTCACAACTATAAAGTCGTTGGTTCTTAAGTGCTTGAGTTCTATAAAAAACACAAGATAGACTAAGTTACTCTCACAAAGCAAAAATATTGTATAATGTATGTGTGTGTGTGTATATATAAAGTGCTATAATGTTCGTAAATACCTAATAATTCAGATTAATATCCTCAACATCAAAAATTAATAATCTGGTACTGCAAAGTGGACTGCAAGAAGGGACGTTTTCAGTGAATAGACATATTAAATGATTTCCAGAACTCTTTTAAATGCAGTATATTTTATATTCCCTTTTGGTGTTCAGTCTCTTCTGCTACAAACTTCACTAGAAGTGATCTCATTCACACAGAGAAAGATTTGATCTACTGAGTAACTTGTTTTGATTTTCAGCTTAGTAGTATCAATCAACTGGGCACTGGAGAAAGTACTGTTCAGTTTTTAAAGTTAAAAAAACTGCACAAAGTTTTGATGGAGTACTTTTGGAATAAAGTGGGCAAAAGAAGTATTTTGCATCACAGAATCACAGAATTTCAGGGGCTGTAAGGAACCTTGAAAGATCATCTAGTCCAACGCCCCTGCCAGAGCAGGATCACCTACACCAGATTACACAGGAGTGCATCCAGGCGAGTTTTTAATATCTTCAGAAAGGGAGACTCCACAACCTCCCTGGGCAGCCTGTTCCAGTGCTCCAGCACCCTCACAGTGAAAAAAATTTTCCTCATATTTACATGAAACTTCCTATGCCTCAACTGCCACCCATTACCTTTGTCCTGTCATTAGGCACCACTGAGAAGAGCCTGGCTCCATCCTCTTGGCACTCACCCTTTACATATTTATAAACATTGATGAGGTCACCTCTCAGTCTCCTCTAAACTAAAGAGCCCCAGCTCCCTCAGTCTCTCCTCATAAGGAAGATGTTCCACTCCCTTAATCATCCTCGTGGCTCTGCACTGCAGTTTTTCAGGTAGCTCCCTGTCTTTCTTGATCTGAGGGGCCCAGAGATGGATACAATATTCCAGATGCAGCCTCACCAGAGCAGAGTAGAGGGGGAGGAGAACCTCTCTTGACCTACTCACCCCACCCCTTCTAATCTACCCCAGAATGTCATTGGCCTTCTTGGCCACAAGAGCACATCGCTGGCTCATGGTCACCCTTCCATCCACCAGGACCCCCAGGTCCCTTTCGCCTCCACTGCTCTAGCAGGTCTGTCTCCAACCTATACTGGTGCATGGAGTTGTTCCTTCACAGGTACAAGACTACACTTGCCCTTGTTGAACTTCATCAAATTTCTCCCTGCCCAGCTCTCCAGATTTTTATATTCCCATTTGAACTGCATATGCAAGAAAGCTGATTTCATAGTCAACAAAAAGAAGTAGTATTTTTTCCTGTTTCATATTTCAGAAATTTTATGCAGATTTACACTGTTCCTGATGAGTGTGCACCACTGCAAAACAAAGTCTGTTTCTTGAAATATTCCAGAAGTACCATGGATAGTCATTAATCAGGAGTACAATTAATTAAAAGTTATTTTCTACACAATTGCATTGTGTGTGCGTTTTGGTGAACTTAATTAAAATTCTCACTGAATCTCAAATCTGTTTTGTCTTACCTTCAGAACCAACATACATCACAATAGGTCCACCCACCTGTGAGATTTTGGTTAACTGCACTTTGACTGAAAAAGACTGTATCTATAGCTTCAAACTGGACCAAAATGGTTGCCGCATCTGTCAGTGCAAAACTAGTGAGTATGCAAAAATAAAACAGCTTCTACCTTTTATATCAAGCTATATGTAAAAACGCTAGTAAGATGTTTTTTCCATTCCTAATGTTGATTTTTACGGTGTGTTAGTATGTGTGTGTTTTATCATTGTTACCTTTAAAGGATAGGCTCCTGATTTCTGACGCTGGTTGTCTGCTTCCTTAAAACATTTTTGAGGAAAACCTAAAATGTCTGACTTAAGGTGAAAATAACAGCTAGGTAGAAAAGCTAATAATGTGTTACTTAACATTCATTCAGACTTTGAGAAGTCTGATAACAATTCTACAGTTCATTTTCATCTGTGTGTGTGAAGAGTTTAAGAGCATCTAGTTTTGTGTACTTCGAAAACTCCTGTTGCTTAACAGCCTATTTTCAACTTAGCTTTTTTTCCCTCAAAACTTGGGGTTTGGGGTTTATTGTCATGTTTGAAAATTACATGTCTGAGGGATGTAATTGTATATCTATCCATAATTTTAATTCTGTAATATATTCTTAAAGTATATATGTATTTAATACTTTAGCTAGGATTTATATAGGTTTTTAACATCTATTTCTTCCCCAAGAAGAAAGAAGAAAAATGGTGTACTTTTGTGAGAACTTTGTGTATGTCAGTGAAGAAACAAAAGTGTATTTTTCTGGATATGTTTCTGTAAGAATTAAGGATATTCACAGATGAAATAGAAAGAGAAGAGATCAGGTTGGTTGTTGGAATTGTCTAACAAAGGCCACCTATGGAATACTAGTCTCAGCCACGGGATGCATCACTGACTGCTGGCATAACCTAGGAATGCATTTAAACTCTTTGTAATTTTTTTTTCAGTTCTGCATCTTCCTTGTAGCCTCCGAGGCTTTCACAACTAAAGCATTTTCCGTTCCTCTTCTGATTAAAGTCTGCTTCTTCTCAGTCACTTCCTAAACCAGTATGACTATTTTAGGGTTCCCAGTAGAAATGGTCAAAATAAAAACTCTTAATTTCTACAAACAAAAGTTTTAGGAATGGATTGGTGTTTTGCTTAAGGAGCTTCTTCAACTTTTTTTTGGAGAAATGTGCATTTGTATTTTCTATTTCTATAAGGTAAAGGCACATCATAATAACATTATATGGCTTACAATAATGTCATTATGGTAATACAGAAATAATACCTTTGGTTAAAAGTTATATTCATGGCAAGGATGACTTTCCATAGATTGCATCCCAGCTATCATGTACACGCCTTAATTAGTTCTTCCTAAAGACAAAATTAGAAATGTTAAGTTCTGCTTTTAACATTGTTATATGATTTTAATTCTTTTTTTTTTTTTTAATTGTCATTAAATTGGTTGAGGAGTTGTAAGACAAAGAAGATGGACATAATTGGCAAATTTCATCATCTCTCTCTGTTCATGCAATCCTTTCAGTTTGGTACAGGGATATTCATCACTCCGAAGGATCATTTCTTTTTGTCCTAAGTCTCCAGATTGCATGTGTACACCTACTATATCCGAGGAAGTCTCTGTTATTGCTTGAAGTATTTCTGATAAAATAGCGCTTAAGAACCTACTAAAGGGAATTTTTCTCTTGCCAAATTTACTTGAATTTATTTTCATTTTGCAGTAGCAAACTTTCTGAAGAAAACTTAATAGTATCATTTGTGTATCTCTTTATTCAGTTAAATAACTTTGAATTGTAGATTGCTTCAAAATCTCAGTGATTCAGAGAGGGGCAATGTTTATTTTCTGAGAAGAAAAATAACAGCTTGGAAGTCTTCATCATTTGACGGTTGTCAGTCAAAATGACTGAAATAGAATTTTTCTGTTAAGCCATGCCTTTTGCTTGCAAGACTCTGGAAAAATAAGTGTGTGAGCACTGAGAAGAAAGGAGTTTTAGGTTAAATAATGCAGCAAACATACTGCACTAGTTCTCTGTGTTTTGCGATCTATGTGCTTTCATATCCAAGTCAATTTAGTTGCATCTTGGCTATCTAGGAACACGAGAAAGTGTATTATCTTCAGCTTGTGTGGACCTTTGGGAACATCACCATCTCCATGCTGCACTCACTTGTTTCTTGCTGGTCTAAGCTGCTCGAATGAGTCAGATTTAAAATGCCTGAGTTAAGGAGGCCCACATGGCCCCCGTTACCTGCATCATGGACTAATTCTGCTAATCTTCTTTCCAATATTTTTTTTCTCATTTCTGTATAGAGATCTCTGCTGAAGATTTGTTACATTTCAATCTATATTCGCCAAAATAAACATAAAATGACAAAGTGGAAGAACACAGAGTAAAACCTGTAAATTGTTCTGTGTTGCTATATTAATTGACATTCCTGCAACTACAAATCAGTAAAACAGATTTATTTGCAATAGTTATCTATGTGTGATATCATGAAACTTATTTGGTGCTTTATTGTAATTTAATTTCATGTTTCTTTAGCTTGATACAAACCAACTACAGAATGAGAAGGAATAAGCAAATCGTAACATTTCTAGAATACAGTTTTAATAGAAGTAGTTTACTTTGTCGTTTATCCTTCTACCTGTTTTTGTTGTGAATGCAAAAACATGCTGGAACACCACACAATCAGAGAATCATTCATTCACAGAATGGTAGGGATTGGAAGAAACCTCTAGAAATTGAATCCAGCTCCCCTGCCAAAGCACAATCATCTAGGGCAGGCTCACAGGAACATGTCTAGGCAGGTTTTGAAAGTCGCTAGAGATGAAGATTCTACAACCTCTCTGAGCAGCCTGTTCCAGTGCTCTGTCACTCAGTAAAGAAATTTTTACTGATGTTGAAGAGGAACTTTCTGTGTTCCAGTTTGTACTTGTTGCTCCTCATCCTATCACAGGGCACCACACTGAAAAGAGATTGGCCCCTTCTTCCTGACACCCACCCTTCAGATATTTATAAGCAATTACTAAAATCCCCTCTCAGTCTTCTCTTCCCAAGACTAAAACAGCTCCTGGTCTCTCAGCCTTTCCTTATAAGGCACATGTTCTATTCCATTACTCATTTTCTTGTCCCTGTCTTGGACTCTCTAGTATTTCCCTGAGCCTCTTGAGCTGGGGAGCCCAGAGCTGGACACAATACTCAGGTGTGGTCTCACTAGCACAGAGTAGCGGAGGAAGATACCCTCTTGACCTGCTGGCCACACTCTTGTTAATTCACCCCAGGATATTGTTGGCCTTCTTGGCCACAAGGGCACATTGCTGTCCCATGAATAACTTACTGTCCACCAGGACTCCAAGGTCCTTCTTCTTGGAGCTTCTTTCCAACAATGAAAACATACATGCTGTAAAATAAAATTAAACTAACAAAGTAGAGGCAGACCAAGTTGTAAGAGAAAAGAAGAAAAAACTACCTCTGGAGGGCAAGTTCCAGTGAGAACAGATGGAGCCACAAATGATGAAGGAGAAAGAATGATCATATTGACCAGGTGCATATAGAGGCCAAAGACACACTACATGAGGTTAGAAAGAAAAAAGTATAATCCAAAATACAGGAAGAACCACTGTAGCCTACCAAAAATTAAACGAAAGCAATAGGAAACGTATTAAATACATTAACATTTTTTTAAAAAGAAAAGAAAAAAAAAAGGCTGATATAAGATGATACAAGTATAAGAAACAAGTAGAAAATAAGCAAAAAAAAATTGCTACTCATAGGATGCAGCAATTGCTGTTGTGTTTGGAGTGTTCAGTTTTTCCTTTCATAGGGAACTGGAGCAGATTACAATCTTTAAGAGGAGGAATACATTAAGGGAATGAAGCAAGACCAGCAATTGGCTGTTTGTGTCACAGGACTCCTCTTTCTCCAAAGAAGACTGATGGGCACATTGAATAATGCCTGCTGATTGCAGTAATGTAGAATTTAAAATCTGACAGTTGCTGTTGGACACTGGATCATTCTTCAGTGAGATTCTGCAGCAAGGTCCAATATTTTATCCAGTCTTGTCTATTCCCCATATTATATTCATGAAAAAGCCTTTAAAATTTCTTTTGCAACTTAGACTATAGCATTTTACCCCATATAGATTAAACATGAAGTACTGTTCAGGGTATAACCTCAAGCATGTATGGCTTTAGTATTTTTCAACCTTTCAAATCTTAGTAAAATTGAATTAAATTAGAGCATTACTGTCGGTTGTAAAAAACTGTTTACTTCATTCAGAAGCCTTACCTTTGCAGTTATAAGATGCAACTGTCATATGGTTCATTTAATTCAAGAGTGCTTTTGGGGAGATGCAATTACAGAGGGCTGAGATGAGTTGTTTTCCCAGCACATCATAGTGCATCATCATCCACTTCATGCCATGGTCTCTTTTGTCTGTCAAAGCAATCTATGGAACCACTATGCAAAAATTAGAAGTCTCGGTATTTTAGGAGTTTGGACAGTTCTTTAAACATAAAACCACCCCTTTCCCCTAAACTTCTGTATAGATACAGAAATATTTTTGGAAGCATGTCGATACTTTTCCCTTAAATGAGAAGAAAATATATTCTATCATGGAGTTAAAAAGGACTATTGACTATCATTCAGTCAATTCTGCAGCATGGACTTCAATATTCTGATGAGTCACACCATCTCCCTTTGTAGTTGATGAAATGGAATGGGATTCTGACATGGAATTTGGGTTTGGCCATATGGGACTTGGTTTAGTTGTGTAGACATTCAAAAGCACATGTAGAAGGTTTGAGAAAATTTAGGCAGAGCCCTCTCTGGGTTGTCTACAAATAGCAGTGGTTAAGGCTCTGAAAAAGTTTCTGGAGTGATGATGGAAAAATGCCTGAGAAAAACTTTCCAGGGACTACAATGAGAAAATATATTTCAATTCCTCCTTCCTGTATGTTAATCATTCAGTAGGTAGAGTTTGGGATGTGTTTCTCTAATCTTTCACTTTTCCTACCCAAAATTTGAATGTTTCATTCCTCTACTCCTGTGAATAATTCATAGTCACAAATTACTCAAAATTCCATCAGTGACAATGTTGTCCATTTAAATATATTTTGTTTTTATTTTGATAATAAACTGCAAGTGTGGTCAATAGTCACATACACTAATCACATAAAATGTACACTTCAGACAAAGCAAAGGTCCAGGAAGCAATAAAGTAAAATATAAATTTGGTAATACTTTTCTATTTTAGTAAAATTTATCTCCCATAGTTCCCTTGATTTAGCAACAAATTCCATGGGAAAAAAATACATATAAAAACAAATCCAGTAGTCCATGTAGTCTCCCTTAGTGCAAGAAGAATATGTCTTGCATTTTGAATAATTTTGTAGATCTGGCAGAAGAAGGATGTTGTGTGAAAGTGAAGAGCTATTACATATTAGATCTCAGTGAAATAGAGACATGGAAAATTTTGGGGTAAAACATGTTTCTTAAGAACTTAAGGCTTACATCAGAAAAAAATAGTACGGAAATATTAACTCTAAGTATAGATGTGGAAGATAATGGAAATGCTCCCTGAAGAGTGTGGAATTATGATGAACTGCTCATGTCCAATAAATATTATTTGTCTTCTCACTAGAATACAAGTCTTTGGCAGGGATCTCTGAAGATTACAGCAATATATTGGTTTTCGTAATGCTTGCATTAGATCTAATGCTATGGAAGCAGATAAGAGCTTCACTTGGCTTGTGGGAAACAATACCCAATGTGCTGCTAGAAGTTTTGTGGAAGCTTGGTAATTTTCTAGTAGTGCCACCTTTGAGATCTCACTGCTACAAATCCATCTTCATGAAGTCATGTGTTGTATGTGAATCCTAGAGTTGTGTAGAGCAAGTATCCAAGTGAGTAATTTGCCTCAGTGGACTCATGAGATTTTTTTTTTTAAACAGGGTTTTCTAGCATCCCAGTGCCCAGCCCCTTCATTTTTACCCAGCTATTTGAATAATGAGTTAATTCTAACAAGAGGAGGGAGGGTTAGTGTGGATCTGTGGAGGCAATATATTCAGAGAATTCCAGTTACTGATAAGTAACCTAGTTTTCTCCTTCATAAATTTGCCTCCCCAGATCCCCACCCCTGAAGATTAACCAGCAGTAGCAATCCACATCAAGAGGACGGCTGAGGAGTGCTTAGTTATAAAGGTACTGTGAAACAGTTCTCCTGACATAATCTAGCCTCAGCACCAAGAAAGTAATGATGGTAAAGGTATGTAGCTAGCTTTGTTCAGCCATGCTACACATTTTTAAGAAATGGACACCAGCATAAGCCATGTTGAAACATTGACATAATTCTTGTCAGGCATCTCCCTCTCTGCAGATATCCAAGACATTTCTGTGTGATCTGGTATAGGTGATGCTGCTCTGGCAAGGGGGGTTGGACTAGGTGATCTTTCAAGATACCCTCCAGCCCCTAAAATTCTGTGATTCTGTGATCTATTAATATTCTCTTGTAATTTTTTTTTATCTGTGAATTAGAGGATGGAAAAGTAAAAGTATTTCAACAGGCTATGCATCTCTAGAATGCATTTTCAGAAGTTTTTAAACTACTATGACTTTCATTACAATTACCAGGTGTCCATATGTAAAACAGTAAATTGGAGAAAAATAAATATGCCAGTTTAAGAGCCATATATATGCTAGAAAAGGGAAAGTGAGAGGTCTTTTTTTAAACAAGAGTTAGTTGGAATTACAGTCAAGCCATTAGAAGTTCAAACAGAAGGCCTATTTTAGATATAAACATGCGATTCATGGAATTGAATTTTGTTTACTTTTCAGTTTGATATTTGAGCAATATTTTGTAACACTCCAAGTATTCTTAGGTTGATGTGAGTGGGGATCTGAGCACTCTAGAATCAGGAATGAATTATGCATCTGATGGTTTGAATTTAGGCTGATAAATTCATTTTGAGGTACACTGCCTCTGAGATACCACACCTGAGAAAGAGAAATTGACTGAGTGAATCTTCACAAAGACTAACATTGCATATCCTGGGACAGAATTTTGTTGTCTTGTTTGTGGAGCGTGCCTTGATCTGTATATCAGTTGCAATTATATGCTGATTTGTGTACATCTTTCTTTCCTTTAGCAGCAGTGACTCAGTCTCAGAGTGACCCAACAACCTTTTAAAACAAGAGTTGGTGTTAGTATTGAGAATAAGGTATTAAGGGGAAAAGAGTTTAAGTTGGTGTGCAATGCGCTGTGTAGAGCCTCACTATATCTTGATATTCATCTGTTCTTAAGGCAAGGCATTCTTTAGAGAGTGTTGTCCCATCCCTCATATCCCAGACAGATTCTCCTTAGGGAGTATCATGCCTTTCTGAAATTCTAATATTTTTTTAATATAGTCTGTCTGTATAAAACTGTGAGTGAGTTAAGAAATGAGGAGAAAGAAATCAAGTATGTTTAAAATTAGTTTATGGCCATTGGTGACCAGGCTTAAAAAGCTTGGTGCTAATAGTTTCTTTATTCACTAATAATTAACAAAGGCTTTTTGCAAGACCAATTCCTCAACTGTTCTTTCCCTTTCTACTTTTTTTTTCCCTTTTCTTACAATAGCATCTTATTAAATTGATCCAAATGAATCTAGTAACTTTAAATTCCCATATCCAAATCAGCACATAATGTGTAAAATTGTTACAAGGTACAGAATGAAGTATTTACTAGAACTACAGCGTTCAGAGAGGCCTAAGCAGTAGTTTTTGCCAGTACAGTGAGGTCCAATGTAGACTGTGACACGAACTTGTTGGTAACTGACTTTGCTGCTGCTTTTGCACTTGTGGTTGCACAAGGGAAAGAAAACTGAATGTTCTTGTTGTGTGGGCTGGACTCACTGCTGTAAGTACTCAGTGCATGTGTGTTCTCAAGTGAGTATTCATTCCTAGCAGGTGGCTATTTTAATAATTTCATTGGTTGAGGACAAATAGCATTTCCATGATTATTGTCCTAGCCTTCTGCTGTAGTTAATCAGTTGAAATGCTTCCAGATTCTTGTGTGGTATTTCAGCTAATGTCTCTTCTCAGATTAAAAAGCCAAGTATTTGTGATAAAAATAGTTGTATTAGCCTGAGCCATTGAAGAACACGTTCATCTTTTCTAAAGTGGTATCACACCAGTGTTATTCTGAGATCAACCAATATCCTGTGCTTGAACTCTCAGCTCGTAGCGCAAATTCTTGTTTATTCCCTGTGGGGAGCATGACCTTACACATTTTCAATATTACACTTCACACTACTATTCCTATTTTATCCTCCTATTAAGCTCTCCTATTACCTTGTGTAGAAGGATTGTTTTCTGCATTGACATTACCATTTCACGTTTCTTAAGAAAAAATAACAAACATACTTCTAGGACTTACGTAAAAGAAGTCCTCTCTTCAGTCAGATATTTCCCTTAGCAGCACAGTGAGAGATGTCTTCCCTTTCATAATATTGTTTCTGTTTTAGTCTTCTACCTTGTATGTAACCATTAGTTTAGTTCACTAGGTGATGCTATTATAAATAATCAGAGAAGTAAAGATTACTTATACTGTTGATCAGATGTTTGATCCCGTTCTGTTAGACTTGCAGAGATGTACAGGTGCATAATGCAGTTCTCTCAAATTCTGAGAGGTAGTTTTCTTTTTGCATTAGCTTTTAAAATGTTTCCTCTCCTCTCCTTTCAGATTGTCTGGTTACCTCCATACACTTTTGAAGCACTCATTAGCTCAGTTAGTACTGGAACTCTTCTTTGCAGATACATTCCATGATTTGGGATTCAGGTTCCTGATGAAATTACCTAAGCAGATGTAGAAAAAGCCCTCAAACATGTAACTTTAGGATAATTTGTCATAATAAATTTCCTCAGTTCATTGCAGTTGACTTTCATGAACTAATTATTCTTTAGTGTTTATCACTTGAAATGAAAACCTTTAGCAGAAAATCTGTTTTTATTTATCCCTTCATAATAAACTTGTGATTATTAATGATTATAGCTATACCTAAGGCTAAGGTATGTTAGGATGGCAATGCATACATAGAACATGAGTCACATTTAAGTCTTTACTCTTGCAATCTTTTCTTCTTTTCCCTCTTCCCCCTTTCTCCTTCTTCCCCCTTTCTCCCTTTCCCTTGGTTTCTTCTCTCTTTTTTATCCCCTCTCGCTTTTTCTCTCTCACTCTCTCCCCTTTCCTTTGTTTTTTCTCTCTCATGGAGTGGGCTGCCCAGGAAGGTGGTGAGGTCAGCATCCCTGGAGGTGTTTAAGAAAAGACTGGATGAGGCACTTAGTGCCATGGTTTAGTTGATTAGATAGGGTTGGGTGATCAGTTGGACTTGATGATCTTGGAAGTCTCTTCCAACCTGGCTGATTCTGTGATTCT
This sequence comes from Indicator indicator, assembly GCF_027791375.1. Taxonomy (NCBI): domain Eukaryota; kingdom Metazoa; phylum Chordata; class Aves; order Piciformes; family Indicatoridae; genus Indicator; species Indicator indicator. Next base: position 39,228,015 of record NC_072011.1, read on the forward strand.
GTGGAATCTTTGTGTTACACATTGTTAGGGTTTTAGTGCGAGAGCAAAAAAACTCCCCCTCTTCCCTCTCCCACCTCCTCCCTTCCCTCTTACCAAGAGATAAGAAAGGGAGTGAAAAAAAGATAGATCTTTCTCAGTTGATTTATAGAGAATATTTTACTCCTCCACTATGAAAGTATCAGATTACATCAGTATATATATATGTATATATATATATATATGAAACAGAAAAAAGGGAAAGAAAAATACCATTCAGATCCCAAAACCAAGGAAGAACACACCCACATGCTCAAGGCCTGGAAAAGCGAGAGCACAACTGAGAATCTCCTGTCCAGGATGGTAACGCCCTACAGTCGTAAAATGTCATAAATTCATGATTCTGTTAGTGGGGAATATTAGTGTGTTTCAAACCACGACAGATATAACATCACTTTTTTCGAGAGTGTCAGTTTCTCATCATTATACTGTTTTTAAATCTGCAGTAGTGGCTATTGAAAAGGTTTAGTATTCTTGATAGATCAGTCTGAACTCTGTCCTTCAAAAACTTGTAAGACTACATGAAGATCTTTGTGTGTTTATTTCTCTCTGTATAAACAAAGAGCTGTGCAAATATTAGGTCTGCCTGAGAGTAAGTGCATAAATCCCATGGCATTGGTACTCTGCTGAAAAAAAGACAGCCTCTAGAGGTTGTGAAAGGATTGGACATTTCTTTTTCTGTATTATGAATGACAAAAGATTGCACCATTTTCACTTCACACACCAAATTTGCATAGAAGTGGAGAGGTGGGAGCCATGAACCTGATGATCTTCATCCTATTTAAACTTAGAACTGGGTTTTGGGCTAATAGGCTTTTATGTTCTATATGCTCCAATTCCACCACAGAAGTAGGCAATGAATTTGCCAGTTTTCTGAGAAGTTTCAATCTTACTTTGAGCATTAGCCTGATAAAAGAGATAAGCAAACACTTAGTTTAGCTGCATCTGGTTAAGTCTATTTTTATAATCTACATTACAAAAACAGAAGAGGAAGTATTTAAGTAAAGCAAAGGTTCCTTGTCTGGTCTGACTTCAGTATGTTACCATGTTAAGGACTTAATGATTATCTTTAACTTTCAGACCCACAGAAGTAATGTAAGGAACAGAATAAGTCAATGTGCTGATCTCCTCTTTAGAAAAACTCTATAAATATTCATATGTGTAAAGGAAAGTCGTCTTTAGAGCTCAAATGAGGAGCACCCTTCAGCTGCCTATATAACCAACACTTTGTAGTGGTGTGGATGTTTTAACTGGAGATTAGTCATCCTTTAAATATCACTCTGAAAGTTTGCCCTTTGGATATCACCTCTCATATGCCTCTGTTGAAGAATCCCAGTTATATTTCCGTCTTTTTTTGTTCTGATCTCACTTTGGCTGTTGTAATAATGTAGTTTTTTCCTGTATGTTTTACATCCCTAGTTTTCTCTCACCTCTGCAACCAAAAAATGAACTTTGTATCCCGGAGTATGTTAAGAGTTGTCTTTCTGGCATTTTTTACAAGACAAACAAAAAGAAACTGATCATTTTCAAAACAGTAAATTCCAGTGACTATTATTGATCTCTCTACTGAAGAAATTGAGATGCCAGCAGTCCATTGTCTCCCACATCTCTCTTCAAGACAGATCTTTTAGTCTAGCATCTCTAAGCTTAGATCACATCTTAGTGTATTAAAGTTATATTTTTAAAATAAGTAGAGGAGCTATAAAGATGATCTTTGAACAGAAATGTATTAAACCCATAATGTATTGAAAGTGTTAAGTAAAAGGGAACAGAAGATTTAGTCTTCTAAAGATGTGTTTGTCTGGTAAAATTAGTTTTCACATTGTGATAACCTGCATTTGTCCTTTGCAGGGGAGGAGCTGTGCACTGGCCTTATTTCAGGCTGTTCCTTGGAGTGTTCCTTCGGCTTCCAGACTGATGTCCACAACTGTGAGATCTGTCAGTGCCGACCACGGCCTAAGAAGTGCAAACCCATTGTATGTGACAAGTACTGTCCCTTTGGATACTTGTACGTATTCTCATTCTGAAAGCATATTTAATACAATCCCCACAAAATCCAGGCATAAATGTTTGTGTTTACTTTGTGGTAAAGAAGGGAAAAATGTAGAAAACCAAAAATGACATTATTTGCGAAATTAAGGTATTCTTCAAAATATATTTTGATCAACAGATTAACAACCACCATCTACAAAACCAGTGACAGATTATAAAGGCAAAGTAGCTCTTAAATCCTCTGAAGAATATTTGATGAACAAAATGAAAAAGCTGCTTAAAAGTAACAACTCTTGCATGTAGCTCTTTGAAATTCTGTTTGCATGATCTGCTGGGATACCCTTTATTTTATAGCCCGTTTGTTTTATTCAAATTATTTTTTAATATTTCAAGGGTTTTTGTGTTAATATGGCAGCAGACTGGTTTTAGTGAGACATTTCTGATAGTTCCTTTACAAAATTCATGAAGAACAATACTGTCTCTTATTAAACTATTGGTAAATGTGTCAAAACCTGTATTGTTGCTGAAGTTCATTTGTGGAACAGGTCACAAGAACAAGGCAACATTTTTGTCACGGAGAAATTTCTTACTAATCAATCTGATGGGTGCTATATATATTTTACCAATACATTTGCTTTTTAATGGGTCTATGCCATGTTACTGCCTGCTTTTCATAGCAGTTTAATTTCTACCTCATATCAGCTGATCTTCAGATAATGTTTACATGTAATTTTTTTCTTAGCATTTGTAATGAAGTTTACTATCCTGGGTTAACAGAGCCTGCTTTCTCATCTCCCTTCCCAACCACGCTCCTTATACACAGACAGGAGGGAAAGTAAGACAAAAAACCAACTCTGAGTTGAAATTAATATAATGAGATAATACAATGCACAATTACTCTAGCCTATTTGCAGAAAAGCACAGAAAAATGCAGAATCAGCAGCTGAAGCCAGTGACCTCCCACCCTGGCCCACAGCCTACTCAGCAGAAAAAAACAAAACCCCAAAACCCAGAAACCGAAAGCAGCAACCAGAACAGGAAGCCTCTCATGTTACAATATGAACTTCAAGCCTCATAATACTTTACTCCAGCCAGCACTTTCATTTTGAAGCTGGCATGGCGGCAGCATGGTATTGAATATCAGCAGCAGATTCAACTGAACCCATGGCATTCACTAATATTGCAAGTCTTAGTGTTTGATACTAATTCTTCTGTAACTTCTGATTCATTTGAGAGTTCCATTTGATGCTTGTTCATAAATACTGCAGGTTTTCAGATCAGTAATCTGCAGTGTAATGTATCCGTCTCTTAATGCATAGTTATAATAAAATTTGGAGGATCAAAATATGATAGAAGTTGAATGACCACAGATACCAGACATTTTTAGAAAATTTAGAAATTGAGGTGGAGCATAGTGACATTCTCACGTATTTAATCAGCTCTGCTCATGGATGGTGCCAGTGATCAATTTATATATTCTCCAGTTGTGCTGCCAAAGTAAAGTAAAAGTATGCTAGCCTTATACCTTCCTTTAATGTTCACATTATTCTTAGCCAGAGTGGTGTTCCACACAAATGAATATGCCAGCTGACCTCCATTTTACTACCCATACAGCTTTCACATTTTCATGGCTAAACAGGAGGTGGCATTGCATGCAAAAAGCAGACCCATAGCAGAAGTAGAACACAAAACTATGCTGCAATACACAAACACAAAAACATCAACAAATGAAAAGAACGTTTGAAGATGTTTTCCTTGAAAGCAAAGAATCAGAGAATAATTTAGGTTGCAAAAGACTTTTAAGATCATTGAGTCTAACCGTTAACCTAGCATTGCCAAGTCCACCACTAAACCATGTCCCCGAGCACCACATCAACACATCTTCTAAATACCTCCAGGGATGATATCTCCCTTGGACTTGCCTGTTCCAATGCTAATATCCAATTTAAACCTCCCCTAACACAACTTGTCTTACTGCCTGTTACATGGGAGAAGAGACTGACCCACGCTTTGCTACAGCCTCCTCTCAGATAATTGTAGAGAGGAGTATGGTCTTCCCTGAGCCTCCTTTCCTCCAGACTAAACAACCCCAGTTCACTCAGCCACTTCTTATAAGACTTGTTCTTCAGACCCTTCACCAGCTTCATTGCTCTTCTTTGGACACATTTCAGCACCTCAGTGTCTTTTCCTGTAGTGAGGGACCCAAAACCAAACACGGTATTTGAGGTGCAGCCTCACTAATGCTGAGTACAGGGGGCCAATCACTTTCCTACTCCTGCTGGCCACAGTGGTTTTAACACTGGGCAGGATGCCGTTGGCTGCCTTGTCCACCAGAGCACATTGCCAGCTCATATTTAGCTAGTTGTCAGCCAACACCTTTTCCACCAAGCAGCCTTCCAGACACTTTTCCCCAAGCCTGTAGCATTGCATGAGATTGTTGTGATCCAAGTGCAGGACCTGACACTTGGTCTTGTTGAACCTCAGCCCATCAATTCAGTCTGTCCAGATCATTCTTTGAAGCCATCTTTGCCTTAAGCAGATCGAACACTCCTGCCCAACTTGATGTCATCTGCTAACTTACTGAGGATGCCCTCCTTGCCCTTTTCCAGATCATTGATAAAGATATTAAACAGAACTGGCCCCAGTACTGAGCCCTGAACAACACGACTTGTGACTTACTGCTAACTGGATTTAGCTTCATTCACCACCATTCTTTGGGCATAGCCATCCAGCTAGGTTTTTACCCAACACTTAAAGATTATGCCTGTCCAATCTACATCAGGTCACATTTTAGTACATTAGAAAGGATGCTTGACTGCTTGAGGCATCCCTAGTGTAATCTGAAAATGAATACATGATAGTAGTCCAGCAAAATAAAGTAATACCATTTACATAATCCTGTATCTATTACTTGAGATACAGAATTGGGCTTGCCTCTCGTTAAATAATAGAGGTTTTTGAAGAAAACAGCACTCATGAAAGTGATAGGGTTGAAATAGGACAAAATGAGGGAAAGACAATAAAGAATAAATCAAGCTTCACTTCTGTTCCCTAAACACAATTTTTAGTAGATGAGAGAGGAAAAGTATTAATTTTAAATTAAAATGTTAGTAAAATTATCTTCAGGCATGTTGTCTTCAGGAGTTATTTTCAGTTTTGCAAGACAGAGAAGGCAGAGCAGGAGGGAAGCTAAATAAAAGAGATGTTGAGTTTTGTCATCCCCAGAAATTTTGCCTAGTGGCTTTAAAGGCAAAGATGGCTGAATATGAGCAGCAGAAAGAAAGAAATGTGAAAGATTGAGCAGAAATAGTGACTGGCTAGATTTCTCATTTTTAGATAAAGTTGCTTATATTAAGGACCAAAGGACTGAAGTGTATTAAAAACAAGTACGAAGCTTACAGCATTGTTTAGAAACCATCTGGGGAGACTGAACTTTGAGCCATTCCATTAAGCAGGAACAAAATCCAAGATAAAGTCTCTAAAAACTGGAAGCCAAAGAGGCAAATGGTATTGAAGTGTCTGAAACAGTGAGGACTCCTTGATGGAATCAACAAGAAGGGTGGCAGAGATATCAGTAATAAAGGAATACAGCTTACAACTATATTCAAGCGTTTTCTGGAAATTGTCATATAGTACTCATAGGGTGTGACCATTTCTCAAGGGGCACTGAAATCATTTGCACTAGCTTGAATTTGATTTTGCACTTCAGCAAAGAAGAGAGAAAAGCACAAAATCACTGCCATTAGAATATATTTCATTGCTGTTTGCAACAAAGATGGAAGCCATCTTTCTTGTTCACAGTACATAATGCATCTTCAGAAGCAAGTACAGAATGTAGCTTTGGCAATCTCCAGACTGTATATTTGAGTATTTGTTTCATTTATGTTTTATATTTATTTATGTTTTATATTTTAAAAGCTGATTTCCATTAACAATACTCAGACACTGATTATTTTTTTCAGACTGGTTGATAAACTCAATGGATTAATCTAATGTGGTATTTAAAAGGCACAGGTCTTGGGGTTTATATTTTTTCCAGATCGTTGCTCTGTTGCTCTTAATTTATGGTATGTAACTTTAACTCTTCTCAGATTCTGTCCTGATAGGTTTTTTCCATCCACAAACAGTGGATGCATGCACATATTTGCATAACTATTAATAAGATCTATTTAATGTCTTTCATCATTGCCTTTTGGACTAATACAGTAGTAGCCTGAATATATACTGGAACCAAGGTCTACGTAGTCATTTCCATTCTGGCCTACTCTATTCTGTTTAGTCTTCAGATGAAGAGGCTGAGAGAGGATCTTACCAACATCTATAAATATCTGATGGGTGGGTGTCAAGTTGAAGGTGATAGTCTTTTTTCTGTGGTTGCCCAGTATTAGGATAAGGAGTAACATGTATAAGCTGGAACACAGGAAGTTCCACCTCAACGTGAGGAGAAACATCTTTACGGTGAGGATGACAGAGCACTGGAACAGGCTACACAGAATCTGCTTCTCTGGAGATTTTCAAAACTCACTTCAATATGTTCCTGTGTGTGCTGTCCTAGATGATCCTGCTTTGGCAGTGGTTGGACTAGATGTTTTCTAGCAGCCACTTCCAACCCCTACCATTCTATGATTCTGTGGGTTTTCTGCAGTATCTGAAGCCACCAGTTTTGTTTCTCCTCTTTGTTTCTTTCATTTTACTACTACTGGTTTTCTTCACAGGCAGTCCCAATGTAGATGTCACACTGAAGTGTTAAAAATACTCTTCTACTGTCTATAAAGGATTGTTCTGAACTGTACCTAATAAGTCATTTATTATTAATGTGCTTTTTTTGTGTAAATGTGTTGTTTACTGTTACACTCTTTTAGTTGATTGCACTATACTTTTCCCAATAACTTGGATTTAGGAAGGAATGCTGATCTTTCACACAATGAGCAGGTTTGTCTGCTTTGCTTATGTTAAATTGTAATATTTAGAGGAAAGTGGATAGTATTTTTACATGGAGACACCTTAATAACCTGTGGTGAACTGAATGGCTTTTACCTTCACAATTCGGAATCTTCAGGACTATCATGGTTTTAGCCAACTGAATCTGCTGCTGATATTCAATGCCAGGCTGCTGTATTGCCAGCTTTAAAATGAAAGTGCAGGCTGGAGCAGAGTATCCCATGATACTTTGTAGTTTGTGATGTATGAGAGGCTTCCTGTTCTGGTTGCTGCTTCCAGTTTCCAGCTTTGGGGTGTTGGTCTTTTCCACTGGGCTGGCTGTGGGCTTGGTGGGGGGTGTTTTATATTTGGCTTCAGCTGTTGCTACTGCTTTTGCTTTTCTGCAAAAATATCTAATGTAGTTGTACATTGAATTATTTTCATTAGACTTGTTGTCTCAACCCATGGCTTTTTTGTGATACTTTCCCTCCTGATCTGTGTCAAGGTGGCTGACTTGTGAGAGTGGGCTGTCTTAAACCACAACATGGAAAAGGCAAAAATTCTTTTACGATAACTTAAGACAGTAAATTTCCATTCCTAGGCCTGTGATTTCAGTGTGTGACTAGCATTAATGTTCTTGGTTTAAGTCTATCTCATTAGTGACTAGACTGCCTATAAATGTCAAAAATAATGGTATTTTCCTTGGTCCTGTGTTCTTCCTTAGCTTTTAGTAAAGATGTACCCCTTATTTTTGCTTACATATATTTTTATTCTGAAACTTCTAATGATTAGTTTCTTTTCTTAAGGAAAGATTCCTCTTTGCTGTTGTCTTTTATGCTACTTTTAAGTACTGTTAGTTTTGCAATCAAGTTGGCTGTTCCATGTGAACTGAATTAATTAGTTAATGAACTCTGATTCATTCAGAAACTTATTGCTTGGTTTGAGAGGTCTGACTTTAATGGTCTCTCTCTCATGAACTGTGACTTAAATGGTTCTCTAAAGAAAGTTTTAAATAAAGATGAGGAAAATCCTTATGTATAATTGGAAGATGACCCTCAGATTGCAGAGAATTATACTTGTGATGCTAAGGATTATACTCTGACACATCAGTTCAACAACAAAAAAAACCTGAAATGATTCTATTTGTCTTCTCTTGTTGCACTTTAATTGAGATGTGCCTGCATTATTTTGAAATGCCTTAAAGGAGTAATCTCTAAAAGTAAGCAAGATGAGAACCCAAGAATGGAGTCTAATATATTTTGCTCCTTAGTAGATTGTCTGTGTTGGGTGCAGTCTTCCTGAACTATAGAGTCCCTTAGTTTTGTGTGATCTGTATCATCCTGCTGGTACCTGTGCATAAGCAGTCTAAGTGATTCTTGTTAATAATTTGTGGTATGTATTGATAGCAATCTAGCTGATTGTGTGGAGAAATCTAAAGGTGTCTGTGCCATCTACTTCTAATGTGGACAGCTTTAGAAGCTTGCATTAATGCTGTCTGCTACCCAGAAACAGTTCAGTCTTCTGAATGAAAATCAGAGGACTGAAGAGAAAAAAGATAGATGGGTTTAGCTTTTTTTATAAAGAAATTGATGTAATAATTCATTTTGCAGAAATGTTTTCCTCAAATAAATAACTGATGTCTCAGTTTCTGAGAGGGATAGGAAAAGGCCACAAGCTGCAAGAGCACCTTAAACACAGAGATGCTTCCTCCTTAGATGAAAGTATTTTTCAGTGTCGATCGTGTGTCAAGGGTAATCTGTTAAAAGATGCGCATTTCAGGCACAAATCCCAGTAATTTTCCGAACTATTGGAAGAAGCAGGCAATGTCTAAGAAACTGTGTTACTGTAACATAAGAGTAGGGAAAAAATTGGAAGAATAGTAGTTTATGATGTTGAAGAAGAGAATAATGAGAAAGGCTTTAATTCCTAGATTTACTAGGCTTACTTTGTGTGCCTGAGGAAGACTGAAGTTACAATGTAATATGCTTCAAAATGGAAATTCATATCTTCAGACTTTCAGAAACTGAAAGTATCTTGAATTTAGTGAAAAGGAAGAAAACTGGTATACAGATTCAAGTTAAAAAGCATAAGCATTGAATCTTGGAATTTTTAACCGTTCATTTGATGTCCTAAACATGATAAAAAGACACCTTGATCAGACACTGACTCACAGAGTATCAGATCTGGATCATTTAATGACCAGGTACTCAGTCTGAGGCATGCTGCCTGCCCCATTGTAACATATCACACAGGTCAGGACTGCTCCACAGGCTACCACTGAATCATACAGCTCATCTTCAAATAGAAAGCATTTCCTTGTTGTAAAGAGTAGTATAATTTTTAGCCTGTACGTATGACTCATTTAGTATATTGACCTGAAGAGAAAAACTACAGATTTCTATGTGTCTTCTATATCTTAGATATTCTGAAACACAGTTTCTTTTCTTTTTCTTTTTTTTTCTTTTTTATTACTAAAGTGTGCATAAAACAGTTTTATTAAAAAAATCTGTGAACTATGTAGCAAAGAAATTTTAGAAATAACAACAAATATTAATGGGCATAGTATGGTAGCAGGGAGTAAGAAAAAGGTGGTTTAAAACCAAGCTGATTTCAAACTGATACTAGTGGTTTTTTAGGAACGTGATCTTTCCTGATCTTTCCCTTGCTTTTTTGTACTCCTGAAAAAATAAAAAGAACTTTAAACTTTTTTAAGCTATTTGGAAAATAATCTTAAATGTAAATTTTATTTTTAAATGTAGAGTGTAGTTTACTTATACACAATACTTGGCTGGTATTTTTAAGTTATCATGGCTTAATAAGTCTTAACACAATGTGATAAAAAAAATAAATTGGAAATGAGCACCCTAAGCTTGTCAGTGTCTACAAAATAGACTGCGTCAGTTTACAGTCTCCTATAAATGAGATTCATTCCCAATGGAGAGCGAGTGAAAAATAAAAGCCAAAAATTGTTGCAGTTAGATCGAACAGCTGAACTACTAGGGACCAGAGGTGTGCAGCGTTACGCAACCCTCACCACCTCTCGTCCCAGGTGGAACAAGGAGGAAGAGGTTTCAGGAGGCAGGTGAGATAATAGAAAACCCTTGTGAGTTGAGATAAGGAAACTGTCACTGTGTATGTGCTACTTTTTATATTAGTTACTTGTATTCCACATGCTAGTTTTCAAATAAGCTTTGTATCTAATTATTTCACATTTTCAGAAGTCTGTCTGTGGCAGGAGAGGAAATTTACTGTACTTCAGCTATTGTTGGAGATAAAAAGTTAGTTTTCTGTTACAAAAACATAGTAATTTAACTTATCCCTCCAATTTCTTCAGGTTTTTAGAAGCCTTTCTAACTTGCATTTGAAAAAAGAGCATCAATAGTAGTCACAAGCATATATATCTATATTATTCACTATGGTTTGAAAGTACCAAATGTAGAGGTTTTGCCAGTGAAGTGGAGGGAGCACATGCCGGGATGGAGACCTGTACACTCCATCAATCTACTCAACCTAACTTTCATTATTTGACCAATCACTTCCTTAGGGGATGCTTTTTCTTTAAAGCTTCAGGTGACATGCTGACCTTTTACAACTTATTTTTGTCATCTAGGAAGAACAAGCATGGCTGTGAAATCTGTCGGTGTAAGAAATGCCCAGAACTGCCTTGTGGTAAAGTCTGTCCATTGGGCTTCCAGCAGAACAGTCACGGCTGTGTTATCTGCAAGTGCAGAGGTAGGTGCCAGTGCAATACCAACTCTTAATTACATCTTGTTTTCAAAGCATTTGGAAGCTGAAGTAAAAGAAAAGGAATACTGTACAGAATATGTAAGAATTTAAATATGGTAACTGGTGGTGGAGTCAGTTCACATTTGCTCAAAGAAGAATATTCTTTTAGCAGATGTTTATTATTATCTGTGTTCATTTAGCTTCAACAGAACACTTCAGCTCCACTTTCATCTCCCATTACAAAGTCACAAAAATCAGTTTGTTACCATTAATAAAAATTAGATCAGGTTCTTAATAAGTAACTACTAGAAATAAGCTAGTTGAGGATTGAGTTTTTTTTTTTTTCAGTAGGAACATTAATTTTATCTTCTTCACCACCAGTATTTTCTTTACAAACTCAAGTTTTGGATTTCATAGATTCCCTGTACACCACCTAAAATTAGAGTGCTGTTTCTAGGACACTTTTTATGTGGTCTCAAGAAACAATGAGTAGAAAGAGTGCTTATCCAGGAGAAAGGACTGGGTATTCTTAAGCTAAATATTTCACACATGCCACCTCCCAAACTTGTAACCACCAAGTTCAAGGTGGAGATTGAGATAAAATGTTTGTAAGTTGTCTGGTTTAGTTTTGTGCTGCTTTTAACATGTCTTAATTTGGGTTTTATTGTGTTTTATATTAGCTGAGATAGCAGACTTCCTTCATTGCTCATCTCTATGTGTTACATTCAATAACTTCTTGTTTGTGTTCAGGCTCACTCTGGTCCTATCTACTCTTTCACGCTTATTTTCTTCCATTCTCACTTGTGTGTTTTGATTTATAACTATAGGGAAGAAATTTTTAACTATTTTCTCATTAGTTTGTGTAATGACTCCATTCTTAACTTCTTTAGCAGCTGTTTCCTTTGCATTTTTAAAAATGATAAAGTGCAAGACAAACTATGAAAATGTGGGACTGGAAAGAAGTGTTATGATTTCCTGCAGTCACTGTTCTGTAGTTTAAGGCAAACGTGCTGTCACATAAATCAAAAGAACACAATGTTATATTGTCTCCACATGATGTCATACACTGCAGAAAATTACAACAAAACTTCAAGTCTTCTAGCAAAAATTAAATTGAATGTTATAAATGTACCTCACAGATATGAGAAGTAGAGAGAGATTTCATGGACATAAACTGCAATATATGACTTTCACTAGAAATAAAAACTTTAAAAATTGAATAAGAAAGGATAACAGCTGAATGGAGTCCCACTGAGATGATTCTTATCACTTACCTCGTCATTTGTTTCCATGTTCACAATTTTTTTCTGATTTTGCTGTGGTGGAATATAGACAAGGTGTTCTCCTAGATATGCCATAATTGCATCTTGGATTATAAACAGATGCAACTCTTCTTATTGTTATCATAAAGATACTAAGCCATGAGTCTATCACTTCAATATTACATTGTTAGCAACTTGACCAAGAATAGTTAGAACAATCACCAGACTGTTCTGGGGGAGCTGTGAATCCTTGCTAAAATTTTGACCCAAAATCCCCAAGTATGAGGAAGGGATCAGTAGAGTCCCTGCCTATTAGTTAGCTTCGCTTTCTAAGTTGCTTCTGTCAGAAATAATTTACATTAGGATTAATAGAAGTAGAACTATAAGAGTACAGGGCTGGAGTAGTCCTCTGTAAAACTGAGAGTCCATTTCTCTGACCCTCGCATAGAATAGAGTATATCTGGATAATCCTTGACAGATGTTTGTCTAAGATTTAATTTATTAAGAATCTTCACTCTCAACAAACAAACAAAAAACCCCAACCAACCAAACCAAAAACCAAGCACAACTAACCAAACATAAAAACTTAACCCTCTCTTAAACAGTGTTTTCCTGTGCTTATCAAAATGTAATGTTTTAAAATAAATTTTCTAAAATTTCAGTCTCCCTTTCTATTAATTGAACCAGTTACTTCTTCTCCTAAGATCTCCTAAGCTCAGCAGACATATGGAACAGCTGAGCACCATTCCCTTTAGAAGTCTTGCAATATTTAACAGGTTGCATTCCAGCCTCCTGAACATGTTGTGGGGTTTTTTTTCCTAAGTCAAATAAACCCAGATATTTTGGTTTCTCATATTGTAATTTAGTAGTAGTGAAACCCCCTAACTGGTAGATATAGTACTGCATTTAAATTTGGTTTCTTTTTAAAGTATTATCTCTTGTACTAATTTTAATTAAAAACGGAAAAAGGGAACACAGTCTCAGTTTGTGATGCTGATTTTGGATAATCACCTATATGTTTGGTTTGTTTCTCAATTTTGGAGTATATGATATTTCAGGAATAATATTTTATTACACCAGATACTTTCTTTATTAAGGAAGAGGAAGTGTATTACCATCTAAGGCTTTTGTGTGTCAATAATCACTTTAATACAGGACAATATTGCCATGATATTAATTCAAACAGGGATTAATATCTATAATCTGATACTAAAGTATAGAAGTGTAGTGACTGAATATAATATTTTTCATAGTATTTGTGCAATAGGACAAAATCTGTTTTAAGAAGTATTTTATCTTATGCCATGGATTTTCTTTTTATTTCACAAAATGGTATACTAACGTAGCTTCTGTGTGTTGGGTTCTTATTCTGATAACATGCATCAAACTAGCTTCCTACCACCTGCTGACAGATCTGACACAGTTGAAGAAGTGATAACTTTAACATGTTAAAAAAAAGCAAAAAAACAACCCAAACCAAAAAGAAGTTACTGAAATTGCATATAAACACTAGTACTTTTCATAAGGCATCCTGTTTTAAATAGAAAATGAAATAAGCAACTTAATACAAATAAACTTATCCATGTGTATCAGCAGAACATGGTTGACACCACTGAGAACAAACTGATCCTAAATCCTTCATCATCATAACGATGTTGGGTCAGATTCAATCCACTGATTAACAACGAATATACTGAAGATGAATCCTGCAGTACTAAATAACCCTTAAGATACAAATGAGGCTTTATCCACCCTAGACCAACTGCTTGTGTGTTCTGGCAGAGCACAAGTAATGCAGCTGTCCAAGCTACTGTATTCTCATCTCAGTTAAAGCTAGGAATGAGGAATAAAATTATCAGAGCAGTTATCTTCCAGACATCTCATTTATCATAGTAATGTAAACAAATAATTTCATTCTGTTTTATTAAATATTTCCAGTATCTAGCATGAGCCCTTTAGAGCTTGCTTGTAATTTTTCATCATTCGTGATACAAAATCATCTTGTAAATGCTGCCATATTCTACTTGCTATCAGATACTCACTCCTATTATAAATTATCAAATACACTGATTTTTAAATATTTGATTTTAAATATGCTTTATGTTTTCTGTTATTTCTGTATGATTAAAAACAGTACAGGTGCACCAGAAAGAAGTGAGGAAAATATGTTCTACTACGATCCCCTTATTGTATCCTTTAATTATTTCATGTGTACTATTACTTTTATTGCTAAGTGTAAATGATAGAATTATTCATCGTTTTATATGTGCTTTAAAAATGAAAGAAATCCGGGCATGAAGTTGGTGTGGGTCTTTTTCTAAGCAATGCACACTTACCAGGACACTCCATTTTCCTTTGATTTTTTGCAGAGGCAACTGCTTCTCTTATGCCTCCTGTTAAAACAGGCTCTTGCCTGTCAATGGATGGGCGCCGACATGAGAACGAGGAGAGCTGGCATGATGGCTGCAGGGAATGTTACTGTCACAATGGACGGGAAATGTGTGCCTTGATCACCTGTCCTGTTCCTAATTGTGGCAACCCCACTATATATCCAGAGCAGTGCTGCCCATCATGTCCAGGTAGCGTGCTTTCTTGTCTATGTTTTGTTACCAGGTTTCATTTCACATGTTTTCTCTTTCCAAATATGTGAAAATAATCTCAGACATCATTCAGTAATAGTTATATATATAATACAGGTTTATATATATATAATACAGATATATAATATGACACGATTAGTGGGTTTAATTAAGACCTGGTGTGAAAAATAGGAACTCAAATATTTAAAGATAGACATGTTCGGGCTCCAAACATGTTAATCTTTAAACTAGAGTATTTCTCATCTATATTAGCTATAACAAATTTGCACTCATGTACAATGTTACCTATAACAGCAAAAAAGCTGTTATAAATTGTTATAAGTTGTAATAGGCTGCAACATTTTTTCTTTTTTTAATTTGGAGTTTTATTAAAATTAATCTCCTGACCTATGTTTCACATCTTCTCAAAGGACTACACATTTATACAGATGTCTTAGTAATTGAACATTATGATTCTGTGTTCTGATAGGATGCTCCTGTGCCTCCAGCAGTAGGGTATGTTAATGCTTTAGCTGGAAAGATCAAGTACAATTAATGTTGCATTCCAAAACAGTTTTAATAATAAGTGTTAATCTGAAAAGCATCTATGAAAGAGGTTAGGGTGGGGGTAGATTAACACCCTCTGTCTTCAGATTGATTCTTACAATATTTTATGTGCTAAATAGTTTAATTTGTAACACAAGTATATTGTCTATTACTTTATTGCAGATCATGTTACAAGTAGGAACAACAAGGCTTGTGCTACTTGCACTACTATGAATATCAAAACAGTAAGAGAGCACTGGCAAGATATAAGAAATTAGGAACTGTTCAAAATTCTTTGTAAAGAACAGGAAATCCCAGGGGCAAAATAAGCAGTCAGATCCTCTTTCTGAAAGTGACAGTGTATACTGAGTAGAACCTAACATAACTGATATCCTTAGGCAAATGGTGATCTCCAATCCAGTTTGCACCTTGTTGTAACTGGAAAAACATAGTCCCCAGGAAGATGTGGGACTCCAAAAGGTCCGTCTGCTTTTCAGCCTTTCTCAGTCTGCATCACTCTCCTCCTCTCAAGTACTGAGACCAGACACAGTGTCTGTGGTTCTTGTGGTTCCACAGCCAGCTGTGGTGTTGGTGTTGGCACTGACTTTCATGGAGCCAGAGCTGTTTTCAGTACCAACTAATTGCTGAGGCTCAAACTCTTAGTGCTTAGCATCTTAGTAATGACAGGCATTAATGACATTTTTATCTGAGGTTGAAGCACTAAGGAGTTATGCCCACCGTGGGAACCATCCTTGACTCGCTTGTCTCCCATCATCAGTTGTCTGGTTAGTCTAACAGGGAATTTAGACATTGTAAGAGTTTTAAAGGGAAATTTTGTGGTTTATCAGCTTGGAGTATTTTTTTTGCCACAACCATCTGCTGTGTTGATCCATATGTATCCCATCAGATGCTGTCATTCTTTCCTTCTGCTCCCTACACATGCACATCCACGTATCTTAAATAGTACCGTTCTCTCCCCTATGAAACCTCACTGTCGTGTTAAAAAAAAAAAAAAAAAAAGAGAGAGAAAACAACAGCAAAAAAGATTCAGTTGTGAATATTGTTCCAGGAAGAGCAGTGTCACGTTTTAATCCCAGCTGAAAAATAAGCACTTTGCTGCCACTTGCTCACTCCTCCCTGAGTCTGGTGGGATGAGGAGGGGAATGAGGGCAAAAAAAAAGTAAAACTCATGATTGAGATAAGGAAAGGTTAATAACTAAAATAAATGTCATAAAACATAATAAAATAATAATAATTTTAAAAGATAGCAAAAAGAGAGAAGTAAAATCCATGAAAAGAAGTGATGCACAATGAAATCGCTTAACACCTGCTGATCAATGCAGACAGTCCCTGAGCAGTGATTGTACTTCCCCCAATCAACTCCTTCGGTTTGTATACTGAGCATGTCATACTTTAGTATGGAATGTATCTTTAGCTAGTTCAGGTCAGCTACACTGGCTGTGATCCCTCACAGCTTCTTGTGCACCTGCATACTGGTAGAGCACAGGAAAATGGAAAACCCACAACGTAGGATAAGTACTACTTAGCAACAACAAAACCAGCAGTGTGTTATCAACATTGTTCTCACAGACAGATCTGGACTACCTAAATCCCGAGCAAGTATATTCATCCATCCTTTTAGTAACTGTACTGATGCTACCAGTTAGCAGTTAAACTGTCTGATCAATATAATTTTTTAGAAAATGACAGCTGCTGCTTGGAATTTCTATGTCACAGATTGGCTTGATTTTTTTCTGAAATGCCAAGAATGCCTTAAATTATCTTTGATTTATATTAAGTAGCATTTATTCAGTATGATTTTCAAATTATTTCTTGTTTGTACTTTTCCCATTTTCCATGAGATGCAGGTGACATAAAGTTGAAACACCTTCAGTAAAAGTACATTTATAGCTTGCTTTGTTGTTCCTAATATTTTCAACAATAACAAGTTATTCATCTTGGGTACTTCTATGAATCCTTAACATCACAGTTGATTTTGCCTGTCTTCCAATTCTGTTTTTCCCAGATGAAATAATTGTGCAGAAGCCAGAGCTCACCAGTCCATCAATCTGTCATGCTCCTGGTGGGGAGTACTTTGTAGAAGGAGAGACTTGGAACATTGATTCTTGCACACAATGTACATGCCACAGTGGACGTGTCTTGTGTGAGACTGAAGTCTGTCCACCTCTTCTTTGTCAAAACCCCACCCGCACACAAGATTCCTGTTGTCCACAGTGCCCCGGTATGTACTGACAACCAGCTTTCATCAGAGTTCTTTCTTCATCTGAGATTATACGACGTGAATATTGAATGTTTCAGTATGTGTACAATGGTTTGTTATGGTGCATTTAGCAGGTTGGAGTGAGAATCTGCACTCCTCTATTTCAAAGGCAAAAATCAACTGTGTGCAAGAAATACATTGTATATGTAATGGGGAGTTGTGGCCCTGAAGTTTGAGTCTCTTTGAAAGCAATCTAATAATATAAGGGTTGCTTGAGAACCAGAATCCTTAGCTGGAAAGTTTGTGAAATATGCACTGGCTCATTTAGGGAAACATGCACAGTTAGTGAAGCTTCGAAAACAGTCAAAGTACTAGGCAGGTATCAGCTTGTTTCTCTTCCTTTTTACATGCCTTGGTTTCTATTAACCTTTCTATTACTATTATGTCTGTTTAAGATTTGTTCTCAAAAGTACTTCTCTTTGCTTTTGCTTTCACCTGGTATGACTTGAGATTGACTTGAAGGCAACTGAGTAATATCAAAGCATTCCAGTCCAGTGAGTCTGCCAGATTCCTCCTACATTGCCTTACAGTGTCAAGAAGGAAACAGGATTTGCTTTCCCCTGAGGAAAGATATGCAATTATAAATGAATGTGAAATCATATTTTATATAGCAAAGGGAGAGTTACTGTTGTGGAAACTCAGTCCAAACCCATGAATTGTATCGCAGAATCACACAGAATCACAGAATGTTAGAGGCTGAAAGGCACCCTGAAAGACCATCTAGTCCAAACCTCTTGCCAGAGCAGGACCACCTAGAGTAGATCACATAGGAACACATCCAGGCAGGTTTTGAATATCTCCAGAGAGGGAGACTCCACAACCCCCCTGGTCAGCCTGTTCCAGTGTTCCGTCACCCTATGAGTGAAAAACTTTTTCCTCATGATTACACAGAACTTCCTACGCCTCAACTTCCATCCATTGCCCCTTGTCCTGTAATTGGGCACCACCAAGCAGAGCCTGACTCCATCCTCTTGGCACTCACCCTTGTGATGGGTTGAAATTCCCCTCCCAACATTAACTTCACCAGACTAGCTCAGTTTGGAAGCAAATGGAACTATATTTACAAGCAAAACTACAATCTACAATGGAATGCAATGTATATATGCAAATATACAGTATTTACAATATTTGCAGATATTTACAATTAACAAAACCAGCACAAAACCTTCCTGGCCAAAGCCAGAAAAGCTGGCTCTCTGCCTTTCCCCCACCCTGTTCAACGAAAAGAAGCACAGATTATGTTAGAACGTAGCCAAGGGCAGTACACAGATTGTTATCTCCCCAGTGAAGGAAGCAAAAAGAGAAATGCAGAAACACCCTGCTAGACTGCTGCAACAGAACTGAATATTGTTTTGAGAACTAAATCTTAAGGGAGCTATCCCTCCAATGGAATTGTTTAGAGTAATCATTATGTTTCCTTTTTACACCCAGCAGTGATTTATTTACATTCTTACTACTTTCTGCTCAAGATCTGTGAAAAAATTTAAAGGCGTAGCCCTAAAACCAGTACAACCCTTTACATACTTATAAACATTAATGAGGTCACTCCTTACTTTCCTCCTCTCCAAACTAAAGAGACCCAGCTCCCTCAGTCTCTCCTCGTAAGGAAGATGTTCTTCTCCCTTAGTCATCTTTGTTCTTCTGCACTAGACTCTTTTAAGAAGTTCCCTGTCTTTCTTGAGCTGAGACGCCCAAAACTGGATACAATATTCCAGATGCACCTCACCAGGGAAGAGTAGAGGGAGAGGAGAACTTCTCTCGACCTGCTCACCGCACCCCTTCTAATACACCCCAGAATGGCATTGGCCTTCTTGGCCACAAGAGCACATTGCTGGCTCATGGTCATCCTCCCATCCCCAGGTCCTTTTCCCCTTCACTGCTTTCCAATAGGTCAGTCCCCAACCTATACTGATACCTGGGCTTGTTCTTTCCCAGGTGCAAGACTCTACACTTGCTCTTGTTGAATTTCATTAAATTTCTTCTTGCTTAACTCTGCAGCCTAAGTCTCACTGAATGGCAGCACAACCCTCCAGTGTGTCAGCCACTCCACCCAGTTTTGTGTCATCAGCAAACTTGCTGACAGTGCTCTCTGTGCCCTCATCCAGGTCGCTGATGAATATATTGAATAGTACTGGTCCCAGTACAGACCCCTGAGGGACTCCACTAGATGCAGGCCTCCAACTAGACTCTGTCCCATTGACCACAACTCTCTGACTTCTTTTCTTCAACCAGTTCACATCCCCCACACTATCTGATCATGCACACCACACTTCCTCAGTTTAGCTGTGAAGATGCTGTGGGAGACAGTGTCAAATGCTTTACTGAAATCAAGATAAAACACATTCCCTGCTTTACCATCATCAAACCTGGTTATGTCCTCATAAAAGGCTATCAGGTTGGTCAAACATGTCTTCCTCTTGATAAATCCATGTTGACTGCTCCTAATGACCCTCTTGTCCTTGATGTGCCTAAGGATAAGTCACTCCATTAACTTTCTGGAGGTGGAAGTGAGGCTGACTGGTCTGTAGTTACCTGGGTTCTCCTTCTTACCCTTTTTTGAAGATTGGAGTGACATTTGCCTTCCTCCAGTCCCCAGGCAGCTCTCCTGTCCACCATGACTTACTGAAGACAGTGGAGACAGGTCTGGCAATGACCTCCACCAGCTCCCTCAGCACCTTTGGGTGCATCCCATCAGGACCCATGGATTTATGGATGTCCAGATGACTTAACTGTTCCTTAACCCAGTCCTCATCAACCAAGGAAAACTCCCCCTTTGTCTTGTCTTCCTCTGGGGTCTCAGGAGTCTGGTGCTCCTGAGGACAGTCTCCAGCAGTATAAATGGAGACAAAGAAGGCACTCAGTAACTTCACCTTCTTTGTGTCCTCTGTCACCAAGGCACCCACCTCATTCAACAGTGGGCCTACATTGCCTCTAGTGTTAGTTTTTCCTGCAGTGTATTTGAAGAAGCCTATTCTGTTGTCCTTGACATCCCTTGCAAGGTTGAATTCCAAGGAGGCCTTAGCTTTCCTAGTTGCCTCCCTACATCCTCTGAGAACAGTCTTATACTCCTTCCAAGTGGCCAGCCCCTCCTTCCATGATCTGTGGACTGTCTGATAATACATTCTAGTTGCTCCCTCACATAAAGAGCAACTCCACCACCTCGCTTTGTTGACCTGTCTTTCCTAAAAAGGACAAAGTCATCCATGACCACATTCCAGTCACATGAGCTGTCCGACCATGTCTCTGTAATTGCCACCAGATCATAACCCCTTGACCGCACATGGATTTCTAACTCCTCCTGTTATTACCCATTCTGCATGCATTGGTGTACAGGCATTGCAGGGAGCTAGCTGAGCATGCCAATTCTGCCCTGGGGACATGGGGGGGCCTTCTGGTCTTCATTAATACTGGAACACTGCCCCACTGGTGCAAACCCAACTACAACCCCATCCCCCTTCGATTCCAGTTTAAAGCTCTATGAATGAGCCCTGTAGAGTCAGAAAATACTTATCTTTACTAAAAACAAAATCTAAAAATCTTACTTCAGGGGGAAAAATGTTTTGCTGTTTTTTCTACAGTATATTTGTTATGTTTTCAGTGGGTTTTTTTTTTACAAAATATTTTCAGTTAAAAAAATAAAAGTCAAGACAGTTCTCTTGGCTTCTATTTGTCTCATTATAATAAAATAATGAACATTTGCGTAGCTTCAAAATACTATTTGGAAGAGCAGATCTTTCCTTACTGCCTACATAATGTACTTAGTCTCTTTAACTTACACAGCTAGATTGAGAACCTGTTCTGCGTGCCATTAGGAATACTTTGTTTTTAATTCTCCTTTGCTTCTGTTCCCTACACATAACCGTCATAGTGTCTGTGAAGATACAGCTTCAGTGAAGAAATAGGTCTCCCCGTTTTGCAGGCATGAGAAATAAAACAGAATCATAGGCATCAAGCTGAAGCCTAAAGAAGATCAATTTGTTTCTCAACAACTATTAAGTAGCTTATAGAAGTCCACTAGTGAAGACAATAGAAGCATAAAATGTTTTCATTTTGTATCATACAAGAATTTGAACTGACATGGCAGAAGCTAGGATTCATGTGTCAGATTTAACATTTATTCTCTCTAAGGTGAATTTCTATTTACCATTCAGCTCAGAGCTTTCTGATGGGTAGCTTCTGTTGGTGATTGCTTTTTCACTTTGCTTTCCTGTTTTTCTTTTTTTTTAAATTTTTTTCCTTTTCTTTTTGGTAAACTCAATAAAGGCCTACATAAATTTTATACTAGAGCACATCATAAGATCCTCAGCACATGAAAGGACCAAAAAGATGTGAGGCATAAGGTTCTGTCCTTCTAGTTCTTCTGAAGTACTGAGCCAATGTGTTACAATTCCATTATGTCCTTCAAGAGTGAACATAATGTAGCATTCTTCCTTTGTGGAGGAAATATGAAAGAAGTTCACTATTGCAAGTTAAGTAACTTAATCTGTTTATATTTACAGATGAGCCTCTTCATCCCTCTTCATCAAGCAATGAGACCATGCCCAGTTATTGTAAAAATGATGAAGGAGATATATTTCTGACAGCTGAGTCCTGGAAGCCTAATGTCTGCACTAGCTGTATTTGCATGGATGGTGTGATTAGATGCTACTCTGAGTCTTGCCCACCAGTATCCTGTGAAAGGCCTGTTTTGAGAAAGGGACAATGTTGTCCTTACTGTATTGGTAAGCAAATAAGAATAGTGGATAAATTGTTGTTCCCTTCTTGGGAATAAGAAAAGTTTTATTTACAGGTTAAAAGGTTTTGCCTGTTTCAGGGAGATGCAGTTTGTGCCTTCAGTTGAACTAGAGAGTGAAATCTGCATAGGGAGGTTTTTGAGGATCGTGATTTGTGATTTTGATGTAAAAGTGCAAGAAGATATGCTTACAAACTTGAAAGAGCATCCTCCTGAAAACTTGATGAATATACCTTACTAGATAAAGGCATTATACAGAATTGGTTTTATTTAAAGGAAGATCTACCAGGTAATGCACATGTTATGTCAAGGTATGTGAGAACGTGAGAAAAATATGAATTACGACTGCAGAACATAAGCATTATGAAATTTTGCAGAATGGAAAATTGCTAATAAGGCATTTAAAGTAAAATACAGGGAGGAAGAAGAAGAGACAGTTTCTAAGGATGACACAAAATAATCTACTTCTTAAAAAAAAATGGGGGAAACCAATTTTTTTTTAAATACTAAAGATGTATAGAAAGTTGAGGGCCATGCAAAGGTTTTGAATTTGGAGTTTAAGTGAGTGATAGATGCTGTCAATTACAAAAATGGCTAGGCATTTTTAAAGTTACAGATTTTAATATTACTGTCCACTTTCCCATTGTATATTGGAGTATTTTTTGATAGATGACTTTGCTGTGAGTTCACAGTAAGGCTGTAGAATGCAAGCTGCTGATAGAGAGTTGTCTAATGAACTTACTGAAATTGTAGCATTCTTGGAAAGCATTCAGAACCTACTAAAAGAATTCAGTATAAAGCAATATTCAAAAAATTGACAGGCTTTAAGTAATGTTATTTGGACATGTGAATTGTCTTGCCAATTCTTCTTCATCAGAAAGATGTCAGAAAGCTTATGAAGTCCTTTCAGATATGTACCATTGATAGAGCTTTTGAAATCTTTAATCCATTGCAAATAAAATGCCTTTAATAATAGCTACTAGTTTTAAAGGATATGCAAGGAATTCCATCCAAAAATGCCTGGGAAAAAAACCTACTTAGATTACTGATGAGGACACTATATTATCCTATATTACTACCATTTCTGGCATGATTTGCATACAAAATGGGGAGAAGTTAAAGTTTCTTTGACAACTGCTTTACTGCAGGGTTTTCTTCCAGTAATTGGTTTGTAGCCATAAAGATCATTTTAATCCTGAATACATTTAAATTTAAGAGAATACAGAGTTTATACAAAGTTGGATAAACAATCCAGTAATCAGAACATGAATCTTAATACTGTTCTGGAAAATTCTTTAAGTAGAGGAAGGGATGCACCACAGGGACTAGCAATAGGGGCTACAAAAATAAAGCCTCTAGAACTTTGTGCCTGCACCTTGCATGTCAGTTTTCCATGCACACATAGCATGTAGATACAGCTTTAATTAATTTACTTGGAATCCCATACAGCTGTGCAATATTACAAATACTTGAATGTGTGAGCTGTAGAAACTTAATCGGCTTTTTAGTAGCAACTGCTTGCTCAGCAGTATGAAATACAGAAGCTAGATTTTTAATTAGTGCTCATACCTGAAGACTTTCTGTGATGATACATTTTATTAAACCAAGCTGTACTATGTTGTCAGTATGTTTTGTAATCTAAATAACTGAAATTCATGGAAACTTACTTTTATTAATGGCTTCTATGAACTATATACTCTTACCTGTAAGAGGAGTAAGGTCATGCACTTAATTTTTGTCTTCCTGGTTCTTACTGTTTTAATTTCTTGAGAACCATGAGACACATCTTCAGAAGCACATTCTTCCTTACTATTTTCATATAATAGTTGATAAAGTGTTTAGTAGGCAAACTCTGTGGAAACAAACCCTCCTCATTTATTGGAATTTCAAAAATTATGTAATTTTAGCACTATATTTAATTCTGCTTCTTTCTGGATCCAGATCAGATCTGGTTAGTGTTTAACAAATTCAACCTAGATTCATACTCAAAATTTGACAGGCCTTGGATGCTTTACTGTTTGTCTGAATCCTCAAATTCATTCTATGTATTTGGTTTTTTTTGTGCAAAGTAAGATTAATTTTGAAAGATTATTTTGTCTACTCTAGATCAGAAAAAAGGAATAACTGTTTGAATAGAGACAAGATTAGTCTTCTGCAGGAGACAGAGCAACAACTGATTGTTTGTTTACCAGATGAAATTGATTTACTAGTGCAGCTAGAGGAAATTTGTGAGAAGACAGGTAGAGATAGACAAAATATTCTGAACAGCATTTTTGTATTTTAGTTTCTTACTGCAAGTCTCTCATTTCTACTGTCCTTGAGCACTTGTTGCTGTTGTAGCCTTCATCGTCATCCTGTAGTTACTCTTGCATAGAGATGGACACTAAAATGGGAGATATACAACCGGATAATGCTTTCTTAGAAGTTAAGAGTTTTCTTTGAGGTTCAAAACACTGCTATTGTGATTTTACTCTTGTTCATTCTTATAAAAAAAGATTACTATATGAATTTGTGATGTCATCTTTACAAACTGCAACAGCCTGAGCGCAAAGAGTGCTTGTCTTTAGATCTGCATAGGTAATGAGCACTAGAGGACTGCTCAAATTGTGTTGCTTGCCCTCTCCCAAGCCATACCTACTTTATGGCCAACACAGGGTTCCTCTAGCTCTACATGCCAACATGCACAGCATCTATAGAAGAAGCTAATACAATTCTGCAGCTTGCAGCCACCTTTTCCTCCCACTCTTCCTTTACCATGCCCACATCACATTCACCTGCAAAATCTTCTTCTTGGAGAGGCTGGCACCCACACTTATAACCATGAGATGCCCATACCAAGGAATTCTGGAACATTTGCACTTCTCAGATATTTCCATTAGTATTTTCACAACAGTACTTATTGCTGGTCTCCAGCAGATCTGTCAAGATCTGTTACACTGGTCTGCTGACTGCTAATCTTGTTATTCTGGATGATGCCACTCTATTATGTTGTCACTAATTAAATTCTGTATTGATGGGCATATTATTCAATAAGGCTTTTTATTTATATTTGGGACATATTTATTCTGACATATTTATATATATAATCTGTGAATCTTAAACCAGTATTTCTCTGAGAGCTTAAGACATTATTTAGTGACTTCATTTTTGTTAATTCTTGCATATGCTTATTCTGCAAATTCATGGCATCAGCAGGTTTCATCATAATAACTCCTACCTCTATGGAAAAAAAGGTAGCAAGAAGCTAAGATAAAAATGAGGTGGTGCTTAGCTTTTGGAGGTTCTGCTGTGTAATTTTATTCTGATTTTCTGTAAAGTGCTATAGCAGCAAAAAACATGCTAGGTTAAGCAATTCATGACTGTCTTCTCAGAGAAATAGAAGGTATACTGCAATCACCTAAAAGGCTTGCATAGGATAAGCATTAAAAAAGATGTATCGAATGCTTAGGCAAAAAGTGTAATGCTTCTTTTAAGTGTTTTCATAAGACCTGCTTGTTTCATCAAGTCTTCAGTCCCTGTTATGTGCTATGTCAAAATCTGTCTGAAAGTTTATTCAATTTTACACCTCTCAACCTTTAGAAAGGTGTTCTTGTTTCCAAGGGTTAAGATCATACCAACTTCCAATGTATATCATACTAACCATGAAAAAAGGTACTGAATTTACTTATTGCCCTTTTCCTGGAATTTTCCATTGATGCAGTTACAGGGAATGATCAGATCTCCCTTCAATCTGTTTTATCATAATAGTCTAACCACCTTAGTTATGCCACCTAAGAGTTGCTTTATCCTTTTTTGGCATTCTACCTAATCTTTTCTTTCAGGTGTTCCAAATTGAGTTCATCCTTCTTGATCATTGGAAATGAGAAATGTGTTTTTAATTTGTTAAATAGTATTTACTGGGAAGCGAGGAGGAATAGTTGGCAATCTCAAACAGTCAAGCATTTAAAAAAACTCAGGTTTTCTTAATTTTCACAGCACTTTCTGTATCATCATTTCATCACAGTATCACAGTACATCAGAGGTTGGAAGGGACCTCAAGAGGTCATCAGGTCCAACACCCCTGCCAGAGCAGGATCACTTAGGGTAGTCCACACAGGAATGCATCCAGGTGGGTTTTGAAAGTCTCCAGAGAAGGAGACTCCACAACCCTCCTGGGGAGCCTGTTCCAGTGCTCCATCACCCTCACTGTAAAGAATTTTCTCCTCATGTTGAGGTGAAATCTTCTATGTTTTAGTTTGAACCCATTGTTCTTTGTCTTACCACTGTGAACCACCAAAAAGAGCCTGGCCCCCTCCACTTGACACCCACCCCTCAGATATTTATAGACATTGATCAGATCCCCTCTCAGTCTTCTCTTCTCAAGACTAAACTGCCCCAGGGATCTCAATCTCTCTTCATAGGGGAGATGCTCAAGTCCCTTAATCATCCTCGTGGCTCTCCATTGGATTCTCCCCAGCAGTTCTCTGTCTCTCTTGAACTGGGGAGCCCAAAACTGGACACAGTATTCCAGGTGTGGTCTCACCAGGGCAGAGTAGAGAGGTAGAAGAACTTCCCTAGACCTGCTGGACACACCTTTCTTGATACATCCTAGGATCCCATTGGCTCTCTTGGCAACAAGAGCACATTGTTGTTCCATGGAGAACTTGCTGTCCACCAGCACTCCAAGGTCTTTCTCTGTGGAGCTGCTTTCCAGCAGGGCAGCCCCTAACCTGTACTGGTGCCTGTTGTTATTTCTCCCCAGTTGTAGGACCCTGCACTTGTCCTTATTAAACTTCATGAGGTTTGCCTGCACCCAGCTCTCCAGCCTGTCCAGGTCACGTTGGATGGCTGCACAGCCTGAGGGGGTGTCAGCCAACCCCCCCAGTTTTGTATCATCAGCGAACTTGCTGAGGGTACTCTCAATGTCCTCATCCAGGTCATTGATAAAGATATTGAACAAAACTGGACCCAGTACCAATCCCCAGGGGACACCACTTGCCACAGGCCTCCAAGCTGTGCCACTCCTCCTCTGTGCCACTGATGATGACCCTCTGAACTCTGTTGTGGATACAGTTTTCAATCCACCTCACTGACCGACCATCAATGCCACATCTCCTGAGCTTTTCTATGAGGATGTTATGGGAGACAGTATCAAAAGCTTTACTGAAGTCAAGATATTTGACATCCACTGCTCTTCCCTCATCTACCCACTTGGTCATAACTTCATAGAAGGCTATCAGACTAGTCAGGCAGGATCTCCCCTTGGTAAATCCATGTTGGCTACTCTGATAACCTTCTTGTCTTCCATGTGGTTAGAGATGACCTCCAGGATGAGCTACTCCATCATCTTTCCAGGGATGGAGGTGAGGCTGACTGGTCTGTAGTTGCCTGGGTTCTCCTTCTTGCCTTTTTTGAAGACTGGACTGACACTGGCTTTCTTCCAATCGTCAGGCACCTCTCATGTTCTCCAGGACTTTTCAAAGGTGATGGAGAGAGGTTCAGCAACTGTATCAGCCAGCTCTCTCATGTGGATGCATCCCATCGGGGCCCATGGATTTGTGTGTCTTCAGATGGTATAGGAGATCTCTAACCCTGTCCTGACTGACCAGCGGAATGTCCACATCTCTCCAGTTCTGCTCCTTTGCTTCTAGAGACTGAGGTTCCTGAGGGATGGTCTTAGGAGTGAAGACTGAGACCAAGAAGGCATTCAGCAGCTCTGCCATCTCTGCATCATCAGTTACTGTATCTCCCCTCTCATTCAGCAGTGACCCCACCTTTTGCCTGCTCTTCCTTTTAGCATTGATATATTTGAAAAAACTCTTCTTGTTCTCTTTCACCCCTCTGGTGAGATTCAGTTCCAGGAGGGCCTTGGCTTTCCTTGTTGCATCTCTACATTCTCTGGCTACATCTCTATAATCCTCCCAATTGACCAGTCCTTTTTTCCATATATTGTAAACCTCCTTTTTGTTTTTGAGTTTTACTAAGAGTCCCTTGCTTATCCATGCAGGTCTTCTGCTTGCCTAATTTGATTTTTTTTTCAAGGGAATACATTTCTCCTAAGCTTGGAGGAGGTAATGTTTGAATATTAACCAGCTGTCTTGGGCCCCCCTTCCTTCCAGAGCCCTAGTCCACTGGATATTTCTAAGTAGAGTCTTGAAGAGAGGAAAGTTGGCCCTTTTAAAGTCCAGGGTTGAAATTTTACTTATCACACTGCTTCTTTGTCTATTGATATTAAACTCTAACATGTCGTGGTCACTGCAACCAAGATTACCCCCAACCTTGACATCTACCATCAGTCCTTCTTTGTTTGTTAATGTCAGGTCCAGCATTGCACTTCTCCTTGTTGGTTCTTTAACTGCTTGCAGGAGAAAGTTGTCATCAATGCACTTCAGGAATCTTTTGGACTGTTTGTGCTTGGCTTTCCAACTAATATCCGAGTGGTTGAAGTCACCCAGGAGCACCAGGGCACTTGATCTTGAGGGCATTTCCAGCTGCCTGTAGAAGGCCTCGTCAGTAGCTTCTTCCTGGTTCATGTCCCAGTCCCTATGTCTTTTCCATGAAGAAAATGAGAAGCAGCCCATGCTAATTTTGTACTTCATAAAGAAGCATATATGACACTTTTTTAATAAAGATTTTCTGGAAGATGTAGATAGGGTCTTTTACTTGTAGCTGTAATTTCTTTGTAGCTATTGTTTTCCTTCTGTTTGGGTAATTTGCTATTATTGTGTTCACACTATCCTGTTTTCCTTCAACAGAAGATACAGTTCCAAAGAAAGTGGTCTGCCACTTCAGTGGAAAAACATATGCAGATGAGGAACGTTGGGACATTGACAGCTGCACACACTGCTACTGCCTGCAGGGTCAGACTCTCTGTTCCACTGTCAGTTGCCCACCTCTCCCTTGTGCTGAACCCATCAATGTGGAGGGAAGCTGCTGTCCCATGTGTCCAGGTAATGTGATGTAACAACCTAGATGACTATAATGCTGGTTTTCCAGGACTGATAACAAGTAAAAGGTTTATAATTGAGTTTTGAATGTTAGTCCATGTTGAAGAGTATCAAGAAGATAACAGACGTTTATAAGGAAAATGAGTATTTAAAATACATAGGCATACTCTGCAAATACATAGTTTGAACTTTACTTACTCTGAGAACTGTTAACTCAAAAGTCAGTTGCTTGCCCTTGCTTTGTCCCTTCACAAGGTTATGGAAACACATTGACTTAAAAGTAATGTGACAGTTTCCTAGCTATGGTCATGAGATGTAAGAATTGCAACCAGTTTTTAATGCTAGTCCTGTTACACTACTGCAGGAGTTTGCTCATGTTGTTCGGTCAGTTGGTAGCTACTTCCAATAGGACAACCAGGGAAACGCAGCAGTACCCCCACTTGCAGTCCTGTGTTAAGGATTTAAAAAAAAAAGGGGCAAAGAAACCAGCAGTGACAGTTTATGTATCATCTGGGAAGAAGTAGTCTTTCCTTGGTATTTTTGTTGTTTAGTATCACAAAGGAACAAGACTGTAGTAAAATGTGTATTCTGAAATGGCATTTTCAAAAGCAAATTGTCCATATGGACACATAATCACACAGAACCACAGAATTAACCAGGTTGGAAAAGACCTCAGAGATCATCAAGTCCAACCTATCCCCTCAACACCATCTAATCAACTAATCCATGGCACTGAGTGCCTCATCCAGTCTCTTTTTAAACACTTCCAGGGACGGTGACTCCACCACCTCCCTGGGCAGCACATCCCAATGGCCAATCTCTCTTGCTGTGAAGAATTTCTTCCTAACATCCAGCCCAAACCTCCCCTGGTGCAACTTGAGACTGTGTCCTCTCCACATGTCATCCCATTCACCTGAGAGTAATAATAATGGCAGCAGGCATCTACCCCATATGAAACAGGTTTTGAAACAAAATTTTAGGACAGTAATTGTGAAAATTCTAAACAAATGAAAGGATTCATAAGAAAAATCAGTCCAGATAATCAAGTGTATTTCCTGAATTAAGAACAACTCTGGGAAGTTAAGCAGCCTGTACTCTGTTAAACACATTTATCTCGTTTCACAGAGATGTATGTACCTGAACCTACTAATATCCCCATTGAGAAGACAAATCATCGAGGAGACATTGAACTAGAAGTACCGAACTGGCCAACACCCAGTGAAAATGACATTATCCATATTCACAGAGGTAAGATCTGATACAAACTGGGCTAACTTAGATGTGTGCTCACTCCCCATGTTTTAATATATGTACTTGTCCTGTTTGGGCAGAATCTTTATAATGCTTCAAAAAGGTGTGTATCTGAGAATATTCTGTGCAGAACTCTTGCGTGCATTTTGCTTTGAGTAAAGATGAGTCACTCTATGAAATTGTATTTATTCATTTTGGTCTTATTGTCATTCATCCTCAGCATGGAAGAAACATCTGTGTTAGTATAGTATACAGTTCTGTAAAATTAAGAATGTGATGAAATAATGAGGAGTGATTCTGCAGTATCTTCTGATAGCAGACTAGAAAGTGGGCTGTTGTCAGGCCACTGGAATTGATAGACCTGTATTTCATGCACTTGCATTCTTATATTGATAAACAAAACCAGGAAAATATGTATCACAACTTAAGATACAATGTAGACAAATACCAGAGTTAACACATCTGCTGACACAAAGCTAATAAAGTCCTCTAAGGATATAAATCCCTCTTGTTTAAAACGGCTGAAATCATTATTCCAGGGTAGGGGAAAAGCTCTATGTGACACAGAATTTGTTACTATCTTCTAAGTGAAGGACTACCTAAACTTGTGTTTGTATTATTTCAAAGTATAAGGACGATCTCATACAATAGTGCTTGGAGAAAGATTACATGAAATGTAACTGCTTTACAAAATGCAAGCCTACATTTTTATACTTAGAGCATTTTTATTTCTCACAGGCATTAGTAGCTGGCTGCAGCTATCCTGTCTGGGGATTATAAGCACACTGCAAATTGTGTGGGAATGTTGTATATATCATTGAAAATTACCATTCTCTGCAATCACATGCAATACTTGCTGCAGTCTGGTACAGTGCGAGCAGTCTGTTTTCATAGGCTGAGTGGTACAAGAATTGTAGTATGTTCTCATCAAATGAGAGAGTGAATACATCATAATTATCTTTCTACTAGGGATAAAAAAGGGGGAAAAAAATTTTCATTCTAAGACTTCCAGATTTGCCTCAGCATACATACATTTTTTATAAGTGGGAATTTGATCGTGGTCAGGTGAGATGATGTGAATGCAGCTGAGCTAAGAGGTTATTGTCAGACTTGCTTGTTATTGTGCTTTAGATTTCATCCTATTTCCTCTCTTTTTGATGGCCTTTTCATAGCTAATGTAGTCACTATACTAGATACTAGCTAATTCTAATTTATATAAATGAGATGACATTTCAGGAGAGAAAGTCCAAATTCATACAAGTGACAAGATCCACAACTGGGACTTTTATAATATAATTTTTCTTTATGATCAAGGCCCATGTATAATTACTTACAAATCCTCACATTTGCCTTGCAGACATGAATCATCTCCAGGGAGAATACAGAAGTGGCAATGGACCACACCCCAGTGAAGATGCATCGGTCAGCTCTGTTGCCTTGGTGACAATTCCAATCATGATAGCGCTGTTACTGATCATCATTCTTCTGCTCGTCAATCAGAAAAAGCAGTGGATTCCAGTGTCCTGCTACAAAGCTCCAACAAAGGTGCCATGTTTATGTCTATTTCCAGGCCTTAACTTTTTAGGAAACAGATTAACTAGAATATTGTGTAGAATGCAACTGAGTTCACATCATATGAACTCTCTTGAATTACTTTCTTCCTATATCTTAAACCATTTTCCACCAGTCAGTCTGTTGGTATATATTTAGTCTCCTTAATGATTTTTTTTCACTATCAAATGAAAACATTTCTTGCTCCATATATTAATGAGTTGTCATTAGATAGATACCAATCTCAGCAAAAAAAAAAAAAAAAACCAATTCTAAAAGTCCAACTCTATATATGTGTAGGCAAATACAGGCAGTTATGTGCAGTCAAACTTTCAAGAGAATATTTTTCTTAACTTTTATCCACTTTAAAAGTCTTGTTGAACATCATGTATTGTATGTACTAAGAGCATTTATTGCATTTTCTAATGAGTGCATCATATGGTTCTGGGATAGCTATTTTAAAAGAGATCTCAGGAAAAATCTACCAATTAAGTACACCAAGACTACCCAAAAAACAGAAGAAGCAGATAGCTTGGAAATGAACAGTGAAAAGGGCATTGTTTTGTTTGCATTAGGAGTTCTATTGGCAGACAAAGCCTTTATTCTGTATTCAAATGCCATTTATATCAGTTCCCCAGTAGTCCCCCAAGCACTTCAAGTGCTGAAACATCATTTTTTTTCAGTGTCATAAAAAGGCATCTGGTTTCTTCAACCAAATGTCTCTTGTTAGTTTCTCCTATTCCTTGCTGGGTGACTGGAGCCCCTAGCAATGCGTTTTGGCAAGCTGTTCTTTCTGTTCACAATAGCCCAGCTATTTAATAATGAACAAACCAACAACTGTAGTTTAATCATATCACTATCAAAAGAAAGATGACAGAAAAGATGTTTAAAATTACAGAAGGACTGCTGATGTTTAGCCCCGATTCCATGAATATCAGTGAACCTGAGATCTTCTTTGTGAATCCAGTCCAGAGACTCTGGAACAGCCAAACATAAAACATTTTAAAATACTGTTTCGTAGTTAATAGCTGGGTAAAAACCATTTTTTATGATGTATCCATGAAGTACATTTTTAGTACACTTCTGTGTACCCTTCTGATTTTATTTTTGGAAAAAGAAGCTGCATAAGTGGAAAGTGGAATTTTTAAGATTTGTAGTCCACTTGTATGCTTATAGTTTGGGCATGCGTATACATTATCACTAACTTTGTATGTATCCATAGAATATGCTTACTGCCTGTCCTTCATGCTTAGCCCAAAAATATTTAAAGTAGTTAGCACCCAGTGTCGTTTCACCTTCTTCTCAGCTGCAGAATTTTTCGGTTGAAGGATGCTCAGAGGAATAGCAGGACTGGAAAGAAGTTTACATAGCTCAGGTCTTTCTTTGAGCAGTATTTTACGTGCATTCAAATGTGTAGATCATTACATACTCAAACCATCACTCATTCACATTTGTGTAAAATGAAATTTCCTA
The DNA here is from genome assembly GCF_027791375.1 of Indicator indicator. Taxonomy (NCBI): domain Eukaryota; kingdom Metazoa; phylum Chordata; class Aves; order Piciformes; family Indicatoridae; genus Indicator; species Indicator indicator. Next base: position 39,261,290 of record NC_072011.1, read on the forward strand.
GTCTACATTTACAAGCAAGGACAACTCTACCAAGTGCCACATCAACACTGGCATCTCCACAATAACACACAGCTTTGCAAGGATGTAAGGTCTCTCAAATACTGGATAAAAAGTGGATGATTTCCTAATTATGGAAGTAATACATAGTATCATAGAATCATTTAGGTTGGAAAAGACCTTTGAGATCATCAACTGTTTATTTAGTACTGTTGAGTCCACCACTAGACCATAAAACACCTCAGAAGGGAATACAGAAAGACACCATAGGACACTCCATGCCAGGATTAACTATAAAAGCAGAAATCTCTCCCATCCTCTTAGTGGATTTGCAACCAGGAACAAAACATTGTTGAAAACGATCAACAATAAAAACAGGCTGTTAAAGTCCTGGAAACAAATTGCTGCACATCCAGGGCAACAAGGTTAAGCCCTTGTGTAGTGCTAGGCTAACAGACAGCAGTTTAATCTGGGATATGAGAATACCAGAGCTTCATTCAGAAGATGAAAAATGGCAATTCATAAGAGTGTTGGTCTGGTTTTGGCCTGGCATAAGCCTTTACCAAACTGAACAGAATTCCAGACTCCTTCATTGCTAATTTGATTTTGTATTGCGCTTAAGGATTTGAGCCACAAAGACTTTATCTTTTTTTTTAATTGACTCAATATTCCCTTTCTATTTTAACAGCCTTCTTGCCTAAACAATCAGCTGGTGTATGTGGACTGCAAGAAAGGTACCATGGTCCAGGTGGACAGTTCTCAGAGGATGCTAAGAATTGCAGACCCAGATTCAAGATACAGTGGATTTTACAGCATGCAGAAACAGAACAACCTACAGGCAGATAATTTCTATCAAACAGTTTGAAGAAGTGCACCCTTACCAAGGATTTAAGAAAGAGAGAGAGAGGGAGAGAGAGACTAAGTCTGCTATTAAAGTAAAACTAGAATTGTGCACTTGCTTAGTGGATTGTATTGGATTTGTGACTACATGTACAGCTCTAAGACCTTACTGGGATGAGCTCTGACTCCTGCAATGTGCCAGAAAAAGCATTCCCACTTTTCCTTGAGATAACTGACCAAGTGTTTTCTTAGAACCAAAGTTTTAAAACTTGTTAAGATGTATTTGCTTGTAACATAGCTATAGAGGTTTTTTGGGAGGGGGAATCAGGGGCTAGGGGTAGGCAATGAGGTAAAAGGAATCTTCCGATAAGAAAAGCTGGTCAGCCTTAGCTGGGGAAGAAATAAATAAAGAATAATGGTGAGCAGCAGGATAGTGGGTTTTCTTGTTGCGCTGAAATTGCATCCGTGGCACCAAAGCCTAACCCCAGGTGAAAAAAAAAAAAAAAAAGCTGTTGCTACAGTAATATACTCCTAGAACAGAATATGTCACATCACAGGTGTGGTGTAGCTGCAAGTATTTTTCTATATGATGAGAAGCTGCAGTAGTTAATGAAATAGCAAGGAAAAGGTTGTAGCAGAAAATAAAGGGTGGGTTTATTAAGGATGTATAAAATTATACCTTGTGCTGCTTTTTGGTTTTATTTTTATTTTCTTCAAAGCTGATTGGCTAGATTAGCCAGACTTTGGCAAAGTTAGCAAAAGACTGAGGCCTAAGTAATTCCTGATATGAGCACTGGATCTTTTGACAGCAGTACTGAAGGAAGGAAGGATAAGTCAAGAAAACACCATGCAGTTCCAGGGGCTTTTGTTTGTTTGTTTTGTCTGTTGTGGTTTTGTTTTGTTATTTTATATCAATCTCTGGTTGTTCATACAGGAGAAGGAAAAATATTTTTGTTGGACAAAGCTCTTGCATACAAGAGAGTAAAAAAGACTGTTTTAAGGTTGGGTTTATTTCTGTTGATGTTCTTATTTACTGGTATGCAGATTTAGAAACTACTTCCATGCTAGGAAGCTGCTTAATTTTAATTGTATATTACTCAAGCACCTTTTTTGAAGCTCAGAAAAAAAAGGAGATCATGCTTCTTTAAACTTTAGCATTATAGGAATATTTATGTAAATATAATTATGCTAAAAACAACAAAAAGTATTTGTATGTTTGTGTATATATATGTATATACAAATGCGTGTAGATATACTTATGTATATCTGCATGCACATGTATATACATTATACATATATATACTGTATATATGAAATACTATGTATACAGTATATATTTTTTCTATTTTTTTTCTTGTTGAATGTATTTTTATCTGAGAGAGATTTTACCCAGAGCAGAAACAGATAAATAGGCATTCCATATCAATGCTTAATCATTTGTGAGTTTAGAAAAAAGAGCATCTCATTCTACCTACAGTTTGATTTGATTTGATCTGATTTGATTTCATTTGATTTGAAAGTGTTTGCGTGTGTGTGTGTGTGTGTATGTGTGTGCACTCTTGTGTTTGCCTGTGTACAGTACGTGCACGATTATAGCAGTAAGCGTTGCTCTTGCTACTTGTTACATTTCAGGGTGTTTCTTATTTTTCTTTTCCTGCTTAGCCTTAAAAAGGCTTTTTAATGAATGCATTGGCTAGAGATACTGATGACAATATACATGCAGCACTAATCAGTTCCACAGAATAACACCATCAGCTCCTGGATTTTCTTTTTTGTCTTTTTTTTGTCTTTTTTTTCTTCTTTTTTTCAAACAACTGTTTGAAACAACTACTGGAAGATTGTCCACATTAAGCTGGAAGTTTGTTGTAGCTTGCCTCATTTATAACTCTGACTGTATAATACAATGTTAACTTTCCAAACAGGTCTTGGCACTTTTATACTAATTACCCATTTGTGCATTGCCTTTTTTCTTTTACAAATGCTTGTCATAAGAGACACAGATACCCAGTATGCTTAATGTGAAAAGAAAATGTATTTTTTGTAAAGGAACTCTCAAGTATTGTTGTAAATACTTGGTCAGAGGTTGCTGAACTTTAAAACTGAAAAAAAAACTAATTTATTATTATAATGACCTAATTTATTAATCTGAAGATTAACCATTTTTTGTTGTTGTTTTAGAATATCAAAAAGGTGTTCTAGCTGTTTGCATCAAAGAAAAAAATAGGTGTATCATTAAGGGTCAACATTTTTTCTGCTTATATAACTACAGCTTTCAACCACCAATAAGAAAAAATGTAGTCTCCCCAGTGTTTTATATTAAATCTGATATCGAAACAGAGATGTTTCTGTCCAGTTACTACAAAGATTTTGTCAAGACAAAACATCCATTCGTTGCATAAGAGTAAGCAGTCTTTAACCAGAATTTGTAAATGCTTGCTTTTGTTTTACAATCAAGGCCATATTCTGAAAATATTAGCAGGATATAGGACATGGTGTAAAATGTTTTTTATTATTATTATTTTATTATTATTATTATTTTAAAGATATGATTTATCCTATGTGCTGTATCCATTACACTCTTTTTACTTGGTTCCTGTTGTGCTCTTGTAAGAGAAATGCAGATATAATTTTCTGAAAAATAGATGCATATGTGGCACTCGGAGTGCGCTGCGGTTCAGCAGATTGCTTGTTTACTTTTTTAACTGTAAGGCGGTTTCTTGTAATTTGGCTCTTGGCAGCACAATAAAAAAAAATTTAAACCTACTGATGCCTGTCTTCTTAAATGTTCATGTTTACTATTTCCATAGACTGGTCCTTGACACATTAGGTTGTATCTCGACATTATGGTGAAGTTTTTTTGCCCTGGGAGTAGGAATTTGTACTGTTTTCCTACTGGCCTTAGGTCAGAACAGTTCAGAACATACTGTGGGTAAAGAACAGTTTGCAGTTAAAGAAGGTTCTGGGTTTTACAATGGAGAATTTTCACATTAGAGAAATTTGTGAAATTCCATATAGTGTTAGCAAAAGATCAATCTCTCAAACACCAAGTTAGGCCTTTGCCCCGTCATTGAGTCCATGTGGTCTAGTCATACCTGTCAGAAAGTTATAATTAGTCACATGAGACTCTTAATATGAGGTCCTACAGAAAGAGTGTGGAATGAGAATTTGCATTTCATGGACTTCCTGAGCCACAAATCGTTGATTTACCTATTCGCCTATAATTTATTTTTCTGCTATTGCTTTGTAAGTTAACTGATCTCATGTAAAGCTCTGGTTTGTAACATCTTGAGGCAAGTTTGTAACTACTTATCTGTGAAAAACTGCCTCATTTTCTTTGAGCCTTGATGGTTTCATTTGCTTTGCCTGACTTTCTGTACTCAAAGCAGCAGTGGATAAGTATCTATATGCCAGCCATTAATTTGCAGAAAAGATTCTGCTATGGACTTTGGGGCATCAGAAGTTTACAGTGGCTCAAAGAAAGTACCAGATATTTTTAAAAAGCCCATCATAAGCTATTGCACATAAGGGCACAATATAAAGCTAGCAGGGGATAGGCACGAGAGTGACTGTGCTAGTAAGAACCAAGTATCTTCAAAACTTAATTCTGTGTTAGGTTGCTGAATGGAGGGAAAACTAACAGCCGAAAAGCCACCCATCCCTAGGTTATCAGGTTACAGTGAAATTATGCAAACACTCCTCCTCGCCTTTTCTCCTATCCGCTGAACTGACCCCCTTGCTACCACCACTCACTGCCTCAGAAGCACCTGCCTCAGGCCTGTGGCTTCTTACCTTCCCTGTACATAAACACAGTGAAGTCGGCTTCTGAAGCTACGCTCAAGTGACACAGCCCACTCCGGCTCTCTTCTAGCCGTGCAAGCAGCGCCACGCCCAGTCCTAGAGCCGGACCACCCGCCGGCCTCGCCCTCTAGTTTGAGCGAGACAGGCTCGCCTACGACTCTGTCGGGGAGCAGAGAGCGCCCTCCAACCGCCAACAGCTCACAGCTACTACTGGCTCCTGAAGGCAGCTGGTGAGGCCGTCCCGCTGAGGTCGCCCCGCCTCCTCCGCAAGCGGCTCCCCGCCCGTTGCGGCCTTGGGGCAGCCCCGCGCCTCAACGCGCCCCGCCCCGCCGGGCTGCGAGAGGCGCTAGGAGCGCGCACCGCTGGGAGCCGGGGGCGCGCAGCCCGGTGCTTCGAGCTCCGGGGGCAGTTATGGCGGCGGCGGCCTCGCAGCGAGATCCGGGGGACTGGCAAGACTTCTCGGGTTTCCAGCCCTCCTCGGGGAGTGGTCCTGAGGCTGCCCGCGACAAGGGCGGCTGGGACGGTGGGGATTTGGGGGCGAAGTTGTCTCTTTGCTTTGAGCCCCCGCAGGCCCGGGCAGTCGGCGGCGAGAGCCGCGTTCCGTTGCGGCCCCTCACGGAGCAGAGCGCCTTGCAGGACGACGAGTGAGTACAGGCCTGGAGGGGAGGCAGGGAGAGATGGGGTGTCTGTGGCCGAGTCACTCGAGAGGGAGGCCTGGCTCGGCCTGAAGGAACGGTCGGAGCTAGCGGGGGCGGGGGCGGGCGCTGAGCCCGGGCACTGTGCGGGCTCCATGGCTCGTTAGCCCGCTGCCCTTGGGCCTTCTGGCTTCGGCCGCCTTCACCCCAAATACCAGCAAGGCTTGTGTGCTGTGGGAGTTGAAGCCTCTCCCCACTCGCGGCACTGTAGCTGGGAGTCACAGGGCCTGGACCCGGGGGCAAGCGGTATGCCCAGCCTGCGGGGCGCGGGTTTGACAATCAGCTTTCTGGTTCTGTTTCCCGGACTGTCAGGGAGCTGTGTCTTTTACCTCAGGGTAAGAAGAAGCATCTCTTCTGAAACGTGAAGTGACTGAGGGTAGTTTTGTTTAGTTTCTTGAAAAATGCCCAGCGCATCAGCATTTAAGATTAAACGTGAAAGCATGGGAAGCAGATGGAGAACAAAATCTCAGCTGCAACCTTGATAATATTTTGTCCCCTGATCAGCAGAGCCTCTCTGATCCATATATGCTGCTTTCCTCCTGATTTTAACATTACTTCACTAGTACTCATACTTATTTTACAGTAAATTTCAGTCAGCTTTCTTTCATCAAAATACTGCCGGTTTTGTTTGAGGTAACTAAATTGTGGCTTATTCTAATAGAGGACAAAAATTGTTAGCAAAAGACTAGATATAAACAATGAGGTGAGTTCAAAGAACCATGAATGAGAGATGTATTGGGCTGTGATGAGGCGCTCTCTGCTCTTCTGTGTCTGGCTGGGTCATTCCTCTAACCTACTCTGAGCTTCATTCCTCTAACCACTCTAAACGTACCCACAGTGTAGTAGTTTGTTAGCTGACTCGAGGCAGCAACCTGTAACAGAAAGAAAGATAGACTGATTTGGCTCAGAATTTGCTCTTCAGCCTCCAGTATGCTTGATTATAATGTGCAAAAGGCAAGGAAAACAGGAACACTAGGAATAGAATAGATTTCTAGTATGATTTGTAATGAAGCTATCTCTTCATCACATTGTTTTATTGCATCTCTGTGCATACATTGTTGGTTTAAAAAGGGAAATAAATTACATTTATCAAAACCTGTTTTAGTTTAAAGGCATTCTAAAAATAGTGACTTGTAGATGAATATTTAGGGAGGAAAAATAGTTGTTGATATAAATATCTTATCATTAAATATGTTTGCATTTTTATCAGTTGCTGCTTATTTTAAGGTCTGTATTTTTGTTGTTTTCCTCTTTCTAGAATTTGGAATGCGTTGACTGATAATTATGGTAACGTAATGCCAGTAGACTGGAAATCTTCCCACACCAGAGCTTTGCACTTGCCAACACTGAATCTTTCAGAAAAAGGGGTAAGTTCTGATCAGCAGAAATGCCCTCTTTCTTTGGATCTTTTATACTCAGCAGGGAAATAAAGCAATTTGTATAAAATAATGTTGTTATTAAATGGTCTAAAATATTTTTAATGCCAAGCATTATACCTGAAAAGATTTAAAAAAACATTAAACCATTAATGTATGTTTATATCTCCTTGGGTTAAAATAATTTGTGGTTAGTTTTAGATGAGTGCTCGTTAGAGCCAGAGCACAATAGAAAAACTTACAAAATAAGAAGGTATGTCATGTAAAATCTTTCTACTGTCAGTTTCATATTGAGCACTATTCTGGGTGAGAGATGATCAGACACAAGAGTACCCTGATTTAGTAAATCCAGTGTGGACATTTAAATTTATCTCATTTTGCTGTCAGGTGGAGACTATAAAGTAGCTTTATTACAGGAAAAGTTAGTTAGGAGACAATGAAGTGTAAGAGTTTGTTTTGGGGTTTTTTTGTATTTAAACAAATGGAATAGTTGTCTGAGGAGGGAGCTGGGAATGGAGAGCTACAGAGAGGTTTATAGAAAGGGTTGTCCTCTGATCTTCTTAAAAGTGGATTAAAACAGAAGAATTCCTATCTCACGTCTTCAGAGGAAATGAGTGTCTTATCTTTTAAACAGAGTGAAATTGAGGTATGTTGTAAAAATATCTGTGTGTGTAACCTGAGAATAGGGTAATGCCATCCGTTATGTAATTCACAGCTACTTTTTACTGTGACAGGAGCAAAGGTTGTTCTGATGAAGAGGATACTTCGGGGTTTAACAGGGAAAGGTGGCAATTTGGGGTGTACTTTCATGATTTGAGTCTGATGATTATCCCTTGAATTTGACTTCTGTTTATTCTAGTTTTTGTTAGAATGTTTCTTCAGATTTTTCCAAGTGCTTTTTAGAGTAATTGAATCCTTATATTTAAAGTAAAAATACTTGTAACCCCTTATGCTGTGACCTTGTTGCGTGACTGAAATATGGACTGTAAGACTGATGGATTTCTTGACAGGTAGCTAGGTACAATATAAAAATTAGTTTTGTAAATTCTTTGAAGCTATGGAGGAACAACATAAAAAAATGTAAGTTGTGTTGATGAGTAAGAAAGAATCTTAGGTATGCTACCAAGAAAAGGAGAAAATCTGTTCATGGGTTAAAGATATCTGAAATTTTTTCAGCTTTCACTCCACCTGGCATGTCTTTGATATGGTAAGCCCATCTGTTTGGGAGCATTTCACATGGATTTTTTCCTTCTTCTCTGTTTCAGCAGTATTTCTAGATATGTGACAGCACATATGGACCTTATTTTAACTTTCTTAACGATGAATACTGACAGCTAACAACACTTCCGTGATGGTGTTTGAAACTAATAATGTGCTGTTGAACTTGTGCTTACAATATTTCTCTTCCTGTTTTTGTAGGAAAAAAACGTAAGGCGACGGAGGCTGATTTCATCTAGTCTCTGTTGCTTCACGTCACAGATCTGTGAAAACTTTCATATGGCTCTGATAGTGAAAGAAGTAGTTGGGTGGAAGCATTGTACAGTTATACAAGGAAGAGGGTTGTGCAATTACTTGTTTATTGTATTTTGGTTAGATTTCTTTCAAACAGGTCATTCCCTGGTGTGAGTGTGAGGACAGAAATAGGCATAGAGTGTGGCTAAGTGGAAGGCCAGGTGGTCCTTTTGGCATCAGCTGTAGCTTGGGCTGTCATAGATGGTCTATAAGCCTTGTTGTAGATTGAGTTTTAGTCTGCTGCTATTCATACCATCCTGCCTCATGCCAGCTTCAAAACTGAAGTGCTGGCTGGAGCAAAGTGTTATGAGGGTTGAAGTTCGAATTGTAACGTGGGAGGCTTCCTATTCCAAGTACTCCGTTGGGATTCCAGGCTTTTGGATGTTGTCTCTCTTCTGCTGAGATGGCAGCAGGACAGGGAGGGATTGGGTGGGGGTAGCTTCCTGGCTTGGGATTTCAGCGCTCTGTCATTTCTGCTTGCTACTGCTTCCCAACATGCTTTTTCTGCAAATAGGCTAAGGTAATTGTGCATTGTATTCATATTCATTCAGTAAATTCTTATCGTATCTCACTCTGTCACAATGTGGAGGGTTTTTTTGTGTATTGCTTTTCCCTCACTTCTTTGTCAGGGAAGCAGACAGGTTGACCCCTTGTTTTGACTTAGGCCATTAAAAGCATAAATTATCAGAATCTAGTTTGATTGTCTCCCAATGTGTCATTTTTAGAGATGTCAAGAGAGGAAGTTGTCCTTTTTAGATAAACTACTATTCTTGTTTACTATCCCATAGTTGTTGCCGTAATCATGCAAAAACATTTGAGAACTGAAGATGTTAAAGAATGTCAAAACTGGAATGTATCTGTGCTGTAAGTGAAGAGATACTCGTAGTGGAGCCCTGTCACTGCATGCTTATTAGAATTCAGATTCTGGAAGAAAGTGATCATTTTACTTCTTTCCAATGGCTGTAGAAATACAAATTTTATGTTTTGCCTTGTAGACCAGCTATCTGGGGATAACAACAGCACCTTCAAAATTAATCTGAAATAAGAAACTGGGAAAATTGGAGAATTTACCACAAAAATTGAAAACCGATATAGTGAGACCAAAGACTTTATACAGCTAGTCATAATGCTTGTAAATTTGACCAAAGATCATTTAAAGCAGTTGAGCTCAAAACATCAAAGGCTAGGGGCTGCAGCTTTTTTGGGGGGCCTTTTCTAGGTTGGTTTTACTGGAATCTAATAATAGATAAAGTGCAGAAAAAGCAAACAAATTGTAAATAAACTAGAATATGTGTGAGATTGAAATATACCTGACTGAATAAGGAGAGAAATTAAATCTTTTCTTGCCTTTGGTTTTGAAGGGTGAGTATGATATGATGCTATATGTGTGGCAACAGCATTTCTTCTGTTTCTTCTTGAAAAGACACTCAGATATGCAACAATATATTTTTTAAATAATCTAAAGATAACCATGCTCTGATTTTTAAAACAACTTGTTTTCACGTCTTTTATTATGTGCGTAACTAGAAGTATAAAATCACTTGAAATAACAAATCTATGTAACATTGGAGGTTTTTAGATGCATTTTCACCCCACAATGACAAGTGTTGATCTTCATCTAAGATTTAAATATCTGTATTGGATTGACTGCCTTCCATGATGATGCTTGCATGTCATTATGTATATAGTCTTTGCATTTTGAGGGTGTTTAAAGACTTTAAAGAATGACAGCTATTTTAACTTTCTCCAACTGCAGTTTGATTTCCATTGTTAAGGTGCTTCAGTTTTCAGATATTTGACAGCAAGAATCATTGATTCCATTATTATGGGCAAGGAATCTGTTTATTCTTAAAATTCAGCTTTAGTTCCCCTTTTGTTTTTGTATATGTACATGTATTTTTATATACATAAACACAAATGTGGATATATGTGTTTACATAAATATGCATTTTCATGCTTGCTAGGTAAATGATAATTTGAACCTTGACCTGTCAGATGATGAGGAGCTGAGGGAACAGCTGGATATGCATTCTATCATCGTTTCTTGCATCAACGATGAACCACTCTTCACAGCAGAGCAGGTAAAGTGTTCGGTGAAGACAGTGTTGTTGGTGTAATAATTTTTCTTAGTCTGTGTTATCTTTTGTTATTCTTCCTTGCTGTTCACCATAGCTAAGCTTATTGATTGCTCTTTATTTGGAGTAGTAGTTGTGTGAGATATTAATAGGTTGTTCAGATTTTTAAAGTATTCCAGTGTTTCAGGTAAGGTTGATAGTCCAGTATCTTTGACATCTTTATAAATTTCTTGCCATGAATTAATCAGAAATACTACTAAATTAAGCAAAAATATTTTTGGAATGTAGATGTCACTGTACAATTTGTAGTTTTCCATCATGATTCTATTGCCTTTCGTATCCTCATGGCTTTGTGGTTAGCAAGCATTCTAATATGGGAGCAGGTAACAGTTCTGCTACTAAGCTTTATAAATTACTTAAAGGCTTCTGGGAAAACCCACAGATTTACTTAAATTATCTTGAAAATTCCTTTTCTAAGTAAGCTTAATGACTGTCCATTAAGATCCTGCTTTGATATACAAATGCAAGAGTGTATTGTATTGTAGTTTAAAAGGTTACCTGAGAAGTCTGATGAATGTGGTAGGAGAGACAGGACTGATTGAACTGCCTCAGTTTATCTCAACGCTGTGTACAGCCTTTAAACCTGTAAAATGTGATGTGTTATTTATTCAGTTGTCATTCCTAAACTGAAAAGTCAGCTCTTTATGAACAGGATTTTTGTTTTCATACTTTCTGGCTCTGGTCTTATGCCCAGGGATAGAAATTAACTTCAGATTTTGGTGGATCAGTTCATAAAACTTCCCATAAGCATAGCAGATTTTCAGGTAATTCAGAGCATGCTTTGGTTTTGATTGGTTTTGTGTATTTTTTTTTTCTCAGAGAAGTGTAATTAAGTGGGGAATAAGGAGGAAATTGATTTTTGTCTTTGTTTTGTTTTCCTTCAACCAAATATGAAAGATATTCCAGCTTACTGTTTAGTTCAGCTCTCTTAAGCAGAGCTATCTGCACCTTCATATGAAAGTAACCAGTTTCTCTACAGTGCTTGTTATGTGATCACCAATTTACCTTGAAGAATGAGGCTTATTCTTAGAGAGCGAGGATGTGGAGGAAATGTCAGTATGATTTTGTTGATTCTCTTCCATTTGGTCTTGGCATTAGTTTCATCCAGCAGCATATTTGCTGATCAAGAATAAAAAATTTAAAAAATTAAAAAATGAATGCAAACAATCAAAAAATCCCACACGCACCAAAACCCCATGATCTCTTAACAGTGTTGCTTCAGATGGCAGGCTGTTTCTCGTTGTGCAGGAGGGTTTTCATAAGGGTTTTCATTTTTTGAAGGTAATCGAAGAAATAGAGGAAATGATGCAGGAATCACCTGATCCAGATGATGATGAAACACCCACTCAATCAGATCGACTCTCCATACTCTCTCAGGAAATTCAAACACTCAAGAGGTCCAGTACGAACAACAGCTATGAAGAAAGTAAGTGGTATTTATTTTATATTATGCTCTTGTGCTTGTCAAAAATAAAGGGTGAGTTTGCCATGTGTTTGATTTATAACAAAATATCTGTATTCAGAAATATTTTCAAAATGCCCTGAAAGAACAAACTATATTTAGAACATGAATAGAAGACTTACTTTTGTCAGGTTTCATAACTTAGAATAAAACTGGAATTTCACAAAATTTCACATTGAAGGAAATATGCTGAAGGTCGATTGACTGGGTTGGTTTTCCTTCTTAGGTTTAGTGGTAAGTTGATCGTTTCTATTAAACCTTCTTAATTTCTTGGGGCCAATATGTGGTGTTTAAGAAGATTTGCTAAAGCTCTTGAAAGCTATGCAGTAAATAAAGAAAGTGGTGTTTGGTACTGTTCCAGCCACAGCAACATTCCTTGATATACAGTAATAAAAAATATATGCAAGATGAATGCTTATGTTAAAAAAAAAACAAACAGTTGCTTTATTTATGTCCTCTATTTTCTTTTATTCCTCTTCAAAAAATTTAGAAGTTAAAAAAAAAGAAAAACAAAACCACCCCTTTGTATCTTACTCTATTCAGGAAATCATCTATTCTTCCTTATACAAAAGGAAGTGACAAATAATGTATATTGTTTAATTGTAGTAGGTCAAATTGTATGTAAATGAAACCTGTGATTAATCAGTTTCTTCATGGAAATTGTTTTCATCTACATATTTGTCAAAATCAAGGTGATAGGTACACACAAAAAAAATTGCTAGATGATCCTTCCTCTTTGGACTTTCATAATAAGTTTGGTGCTTTCTGTCCTGTAGTCTTGGTCAGCAATATAAATTTTTTAGAAGATTCAGGGAACCTGGCTGACCTTTTTTTGATGTGACTTACAGTTGCTGGTGCACTTCAGATACATGGACAAGATCCTGTTTTCATGGTTGGACTCTTAGCTGTGTCAACACATACATTTTCAGGAATGTGAAAGTGAACTGTATCCTGCTCAGAAGGACTTCCTGCTTTGCTGACAATTCCATGTGTCTTTAGGATTAGAGCTAATCAAGCTTGCTTGATGTTTCATATCATGTTTAGTTTGCTTTGCCTCAGGAGTTATCTTTGCTGTTGCATCTTTATGGTCTCAAGGTCATCTCACGGTGAGCCTTGACCAAACAATGCCTTGAGTTACTTTGACAATCAGTTTCTCAGAATCTGCCTTCATGACTTTCAGATCACTAGTTTATGAAAATCTTTTGCTACCTTTTTTGTGTGCAAATCTGGTCAGATGTAGACTGCATCTCTCTGAAACTGTTGCAGAGTTTTCCTAGAAAATGTCTGGCTTTTATAAGACAAATCAAAGATGTTAATGTTTATTACTGAGAGCAGGGAATCAAACCCTTGTATTTACCTTTTTTCCTTGTATAGGAGACGTATTAAGACAGTCCAAAACCAGTTACAGCTTTAGTTACACAGGAGAGTCTGTTAGCCTGCATATCTAAGATTTAATCCAAGTAGTCTTTTGTGTTCACATTGCTCTGTATTCACTCACCTGCATCAGCTGAGTAGTTCCTGTGTGGCCCTTTTTTAGACCTTGATAACAGCAACTGATTTATCATGAACAAGTCAGGATTGCTGTCAGGAAATCTGCACCTACATTTTTAGAACAATTGTTTCTCAGCCTGTGAAGCTAGTTCTTAAGGGTTGGGGCTCACTGGTGCTCTCTCTGTTCTTTCACAAAAATGAAACAGTGGTGCAACGTATGGAAGTTACTCATACTAGTTTTTACCACAGTATACTCAATTTCACAAATTGTAAGGCATACTCTGACTCACACCCACAGAGCACCAGATAATCTTGTTGCTGAATTTACCTTCCTTCCCCCTGCTTATGTTTTAGTTGATGCTGCTATTTGCTATTGCTGGCAACCAAAACTCACCTTGCAAAGTTACTGCAATGGTAAGACGTGTTGTGGCATGGGCAGTGACTGTGAGCAGAGTCAAGATCTCTATTACAGTTAGAGGTTATAACCTGCATTCTACAGGCTTAGAATAGTTTAAACAACAATATAGGCAATGAATGGTTCAAACTACTTGAAAATCAGATTTTTAAGCATACAGTATGTTACAGTGTTTGAACAGACTTTAAGGTATAAACTGCTCCAAAAACTGTCTCCTTGCTAGAGAATTGCCTTAACGGATTTCATTGGGTTTTTCTGTATTGAGTGGCAATGAGCCTTCTCTGATGAGTTTTCGCTGGTGTAATAAAGGAGAGAAAAATCACATTTCACAGATTCACAGAATTCTGTGGTTTATGTATTACCTTTGATGCTTTTAAGAGCAGTACTTCTTGTTTGTTTGTTTGTGGACATACTTGTTTTTTTCAATGCTCATCCATAGGCACTTCCCTTATAAAAAATTTTTTAGACATGGCATTTACTTGACTCTTTCAATGTAACTGAGTGATTACAAAAATCTATGCGGTGTCCTTAAACAGATTGTACTCTTTGTTGTAACCATGACTAGCCATTTCTCAAATGCCAATGAAAATTATGGTCTTTTACATAGCAACTGCTGGGACTTACTGTCTTTCTAGGTGTATCACACTTAAGTGGGAATAGAAAGTAGTCCTCAAAGAAATGTGGCCACTTTTAAAGCCAAGCAAGCCTCAGTACATTCTTTTTGGTTGTAATTTCATTCTCTGTAGCACATGACCCATTTGTACCTTTAAAATGCAAACCTGGAGGAATTTTTTTGTTTTCAAATTGGTGTTTTACAGACTTCTGATTTAGCTTTGACCAATTAGTCTCATGCTTTCTCAAAACTATTAATGCTTATTTTTGATTGAAATGAACCTGTAAGCTAATTTTTATCTAGGTTCTTTGTTTCAGTCTTTTGACTACAATCCCCAGACGAAGAAATTTGGAGGATTTTGTTGGTTTGCATCTAAAAATACTCCCATAAAAGCATGGCACAAGCTGTTATTAATCCATGTGTGTACATTGGCAACATTCCCGAGAGGATTTCCTTACTCTAGACCATATTTTCTATATTGTTGTAGGTGAATGAACTCCAGAAATACCTAAGCATTTATTGTGTCAGAAAATATGGAGACCTTTTTACTTTGAAAAATGAGTGTGAATGGAAAGCAATAGTTAACAGAGGTGTCAGTATTAGAAGTTTAGCACTTAGTTCAATTTCCTCAAATACAACATGCTTTTCATATTTTCAGATTATCTCAGGTTTCTTAGAAATAAGAAGAAACTTTAGCAATCTTCCTGTTAATAATCTAGTTGCCTCCATGAGGTGTTTATGCCTTCAGGACTAATGTTTTGCTTTATGTGGTTTTAGAATTTAATTTTTTGTTTTGAAAAAATTCAGAGTACTTTTTTCTTGTAATTCCCACAGGAATTTTCATGCTTAAAATCTTGATACATTGCTTTTCATGTAAACTATTTCTAGGAGTAAAAAGATTGTCTGTTGCTGAGTTAAATGAGCTGCTAGAAGAAATTGAGACTGCTATTAAGGATTATTCTGAGGAATTAGTACAGCAGTTGGCTCTACGAGATGAGTTGGAGTTTGAGAAGGAAGTGAAAAACAGCTTCATTTCTGTCCTCATCGAAGTACAAAACAAACAGAGAGAACACAAAGAAACAGCAAAGAAGAAAAAGAAGGTGAAAAATGGTAGTCCACAGAATGGCAAACAAGAAAGAAGTCATATGCCTGGAACAGTAAGAAAAATTTTGTAATTATTTATACATTCAGGTTTTTTTTTCTTATGGGAAGTATTTGTCCTATATCACATGAAGATACCTGGTTCACGAGCTTCCGTGCCTTCAGGCCCAGACAACTTCCTATTGAAATTATGTGTTTTCACAAGGTTGTATGGCATTTCACTCTGTTCATACTCAAGATTTATTTTTTTTTATCATTTGCAGATTAGCTTGGAATCAGCATACCTTTCTTGCAAAGATATGACTTCACATGTAGTACCATGTTTTATTGCCAGTAGGCAAACTCATTTATCTGTTTGGTTTCACTGTGATAATTTCAATATGTGTGTACCACTGTTAGCCTTACAGTATTATTGTTGGTGTAGCTGTACAGAGAGTTATTATCTATGTTGGTTTATAGGTAAAGTGAAAGTCTAACCCTGGATCTCTTGAAACCTGTGGCAGAGTTACTATGTCCAATGAGAGACAGGGTTGAGGTGTAGTGCGGGTATAAAGGGAGGAGATAATTTAGTTTATTGTTTACAAAACTCAGCAACAAAAGGAAAAACGGTCTTTCAAACAGAGTTTGAATAATGAGAGGGAATGAAAGGAATTAGGTTATTATCGGTGCAATTACTTATTTTTCTTTGTCTAATACAATTTTAAATTACTTTAGAGAGATGTTAATGTCAGAATTTCTTAGTGTCTCCTTTGGCTGTGGAAAATGTGGTCCCATAAAGAATGCTTCAGTTTGGCATCAGAAGCTTTTATGGTTGTTTTTTGGTGTTTTTTTCCAAACATAAGCAATAAACATTTGTAATGAAATATTGATTTTTCAGAATTTATTTCTAAACTTAGACGCATAAGTTACCTGTGATATAACCCAAATAGAGTTCTGATCTTGTCCATCTAATGAAAAGCATTCATGTATATAGCTAAGTTTTAATAGAACTTCAAGAAAATATATGTCTGAAAAACAATACAAAATTGCTACTTCTTTGCAAGAGCACAGTGAAAAAGCTCAGATGGAAAAACAGCAAGTGGTATTCAAACTAGAAAGAAAAATAATTACTAGGTTTTGAAACTTGAGTCAAGTGATTTGTAAGCTATTCTGGTTAGTTGAAGTTTAGAGACTTTGATACTTTTCAGTATAGAATCACAGAATTGTTTCAGTTGGAAAAGGCCTTTAAGATTGTTGAGTCCAACCATTATCGAACTCTATCAAGTCTGATGCTAAACCATGTCCCTTAGCACCACGTTTATGTGCCTTTTAAACACCTCCAGGGATGGAGATTATATAGCTGTAGGCAGGCCCAATATTAGACATGATCAGGATACAGATGTGTCAAATTGCTTTCTGAGGGATTGAACAAACTAGTTCTGAAGTAAGACTGTAGGCTGCAGACATGCAGTTCTTCTAAAAATAGTTTATCACCAAGTATAGATTTGAGAGCCTTCTCACAGAAAGAGGTGCAAGATTCCTTCCTTCAATGCTCCTTTTTTTTCCCTTCTTTTTTAAGGAAGTGATGAAAATATGTGTACAGAGAGTATGTTCAAGTAACTTAGAAAAGTGAGTTTCTGTTAAGTCATTATCTTAAACTGTGATGAAGCCTCATTTAAATACAAAGCTTGGAAGTAGAGTTAAATTTTCATACCCTTAAAAAAATCCAGTTCTTCAGTGTATACTATAATTGAATTTTCTTGTCCTCCATACAGTCTTTGGGCAAGTCACTTTCTTCTAAAACTTTTACCCTTCTCACAAGGGCAAATGGGAGTAATTAAAAATAGGCAGGGCTTGAAGATACTGATTTCTTGAAGCAAGATATCTTAGAAAATTTAAGGTGGCTTTGGCAACATCTATGTCCGTTTACTGACCTCATGTGCTTTAGAAAGTAAATTAATACTGTATTCCAGCACATTTTATTCCCCCTCCCATAAATACATAGGTAAGTGTGCTGATGTGCACACATCTTACTGCCCTGTGTCAGCAGGTTCCTAGTTTCTTCTTTTTATATTTTTCATGGTTGCTGATTTTTTTTATATCTCATGTTAAATGTCAATATTTATTTTTTTTCCACTTCTCCAGCAAGCAAAAAGAATTAGAAAGGTCAAGAAAAAAACTGTGATTGGATTATATATTATTTTTTCTTTACTCGGATTCCATGATTCAGTGTAACGGAGCTTGAAATTAATATGGATATATTATTAACTAATTATATATATTTTATCATATTACCAAAAAATGGGAACACTAATTATTGCTTCATTTGTGGAAAAGGAAGCATGAGAACCTAACACATTTTAAAGAGGTAGAGCTGAAAATAAATACCTCTTAACAGTGTGTCTAGTAGATGCTTAAAATTGGAGGAGTTGGTATAAGTATTGGCTCTGAAAGTGTATTGCTCAAGCATGAATTTTAAGGGA
Source organism: Indicator indicator (assembly GCF_027791375.1). Classification (NCBI taxonomy): domain Eukaryota; kingdom Metazoa; phylum Chordata; class Aves; order Piciformes; family Indicatoridae; genus Indicator; species Indicator indicator. Next base: position 39,279,187 of record NC_072011.1, read on the forward strand.
GATTGTGGTGTGAACTGAACTTTTAAAACCACTATTTTTTGCATTTCAAAATGTAAAAGGCAAGTCTCAATTATTGGGTCTGCAGTGTGAGGATTTTGTTTAATTAAATTTTGATGTAGATAACCGCCATTGTAAGGTTTGCTTTTCAATTATAAAAATTAAGCAGGTGAATGGAAAACCAAATGTGCTGAAATACATCTTAGAGCTTGTCTTTGTCATTTGTCTTTTATAGTCTTGGTAAATTCTGATTAATAGTCTTCTGAACTTTTTTTCTGTCCCTTTTTTCCTTCTGATGTTTTCACTACCTTTAGCGCTTCAGCATGGAAGGGATCTCAAATGTCATACAGAATGGCTTCCGCCACACGTTTGGGAACTCAGGTGGAGAGAAACAGGTGCTGGGCTATCTTCTCTCTTTTTCATTCATTGCTTGCACTTTTGGTGGGAGCTTGAAAATGTACAGTAGTTCACAATAAATGCTGAGATGGGGGAAAAAAGCAGAACAGATGTTGGAATCTGTACTCTTTCCCTGCCTTGTGTCTCTGATTGGCCTACAGTCTCTCTTTCTCTCCTCAGCATCTCAACACAGTCAGGATGTGATATCCTGATTCACTGAAATATTAAACCCTTATTTCCTACCCCAGACAAAAATGTGTTTTGGCATAACACAAGCTTCAAATACATTGCATGTCTCTAAAATTCTAATACCCCAGGTGAGGATTATGTATCAGGTTAGACATAACATTTCAGCCTTCGGTGTTAAGGACTTGCGTAATATCTCCAAATGAAAGAAGGCTTTATTTTCTTCAAATGTTTGGAACTAATACATCTTTAGCACCTGAAAAATGTGTAGACTCTAACGTAGTAGTCTTTTGGACTTTGATAAACACGTGATGTTAAAAGCAGCCAAATGCATGCAATGCAGATTACTAAAATAAAATATGTAAGTTCTAGTCAACTTTGTGTCTTTTCATTGACTGCTTAAATGTTGAAATACACAGTGTTGAGTCCCAGTTTCAGTGAGTATCACTGTAGATGTTACATATACCGAAGTAGCAAGATTTTTGTGCTTTATTTCAAACTAATACTTAGTTGTTTGTTTCAGATCTGTAGTGTGTGTGTGTTATTAAGTGCACTCTGAATGTGGGTGAAATACTGGCATTTCACATTAAATAAATGCTTGTCCACCCCTTATAGCTTGTGCAGTTGTATCAGAGGAGTGTGTTAGGAGTGTGGGAAGGTTTTGTTGTGGTTTTTTTCCCCCCTCTTGAGAAGTCATCTTAGGACTGCATGAACTGCCTGGTAGTTTAGAAATCATGGCTCCTTAAGCTTTTGACTGTAAGCTCCTCTCAAGTCATTCCTGAATCGTGAAGTTAGAAGTGGTCTTTTTCAAGTAAGGTGAGTTCTTGAATACGTAGATCCAGCTATTTGTCCCCAACTTAGGGGATCTTGAACACGTATATAGGCCTTACCTAACAGAGTTTGTATCATTCTATATTTTCTCAGTACAGATAAAGTAATAACTGTGCTGTGTTGTTTGTTTGTTTTTCTTTGCTATATTTTAATAATAAATTATGGGTGTTAACCTGTTTCTTTAACTGTTTTTAATATTGTTTATTTTCATAAAGTGAACATGTAGCTATGCCATCCTCTCTTTTGGCTAAAGTATTTCTTTTAGTTGTGTGTCACTGTTCAAATACACCTTTTTTCTTTGCCTCCTATCTTTCTAAAGATAAGTAACATAATCTTGTATTAACAAAAACACTGATTGGATAACTCCAGGTTACTTTTTTAGTTAGTTTACTAATGTTATTCGTGTTGATCATACTTTTCCCCAATTTATCTTTCTCCACTTTATCTTACACTGTGTCCTTGTTAGCAGGGTTATGGCAGGCTTATGTTTGGGATTGTTCTCTTCCTGTATCCTAAAGCAAATCATAGAAATAACAAGAAATTAAAATGAAAAATAGGGGAGAAAGAGAAGATGCCATCTGTTTTCTCATTTAGTCCTAGAAATCAATGACTTCTGTGACATTTGTCTTTTATTTGGAGGGTTGGTTGGTTGTTGTTTTTGTCACATTACTAAACCCTGACCCTGTTTTTAAAATGTTAGTGGTACTATCTCGTGGCAGCAAGATGCAAAGCATAGAAAGTATCAGATGCTCAGTTGCGTAGTGCTGCTTTCAGAATATTCAAATGGTTTTAGGGGTCTCTTGTCATCATAAACAGGTGTCTTCTGCTAGCAGAGAAGAGTTAGCAATATAGATTTGTACTAAAAAAAAACAAAAAACAACACAGAAAGAGACACAATTTTTTGTGTACCTGAGAAGTCAGAAGTTCATACACGAAGTCACAACATAAAGTTTATGACAAGTTTGTACAGTTATTTCAGAACTCTCTTCAGTTCTACAATTTTAGTAGTATTTACTACTTTTACCATTTTCTCAGTAGTATTACTCTGATAGTGAATACTTTCCTTTTTTAAATTGTAGTCCTTTTATTTGTGTGTGTTTGAGACAAAATGAGAATTACTTAGAATTTTTGAGCATTTAAAGAGAAACTTCTGGCGGGAACTCCTGTTCCCATCTGACAATGCAGCTGGAAGAAAAGAAAGCCACCAATGGCATAAAAGCTGTTGAAATGACATGAAATTGAAAAAACTCTTTCCGTGATCGTATTTCCAGAAGAAGGTTCAAGATAGTAATCTTCATTTCAATTTTTAGGCATATTGAATGCTTTTTATAGGTGCAGGTTTCAGTGGTAATTGCTGCTTATCATATTGCTGAATCAGCTTTAAAATATTCAGAGATCACAATAGACTCAGCACTTGGTCATGTTGCATAGGCTACACTTTAGTAGTTTTTTTCTTCACATTTCACGTTTTCTTCACAGCAATTCAAAGAATGAGTTTTTATAGTGACATTACAGCAGCAAAATACTGATGAGAAAAACAGGGTGATTTTTGTGATTCTGTGATTTCAGGAAACTAAGAAAGAAATTAGTTAATTTTGATGTTTGGTTGTTTGAGTTTATTTAATTGTTGCTATTAGAGAGGAAAATTGGAAGGTGGAGTTTACAGGAGAAGAAAACAGCTAATGTTGGTATTTAGTCCAGTGAAATAAGGCTTAGCTTTATTGTCTAGGTAAAAGGTAGAATGCAACATAGTTCAGAAGGCTGGAAATGACAGCCTGAGATCTGACTTCTGAGTTAGTAGATCTACTTTCACCTCTGACATTTGCGGATTTAACAGTCTTATATCTAGCTATTGATTCTGGTAATTTTAGAGAGAGTACAGTTCAGTGATGATACTCATTGGTTACATCTGCTAGAAACGAAATTGAAAACTGATTGCTTCCTAAGAAGTGTTCCTCCACTCTGCTAAGTGGATGTGAGAAAATGCAAGAAAGAAAAGGCAGAGAGAAAAGTAGCCTGTGCTTGTGTAAGGTCTTGGTGTCAGTACATCCCATACAATAGGCTCTTACAAGTGACACAACTGAATCTCTGGATTTTAAGAACAGGACATGGTTGAACATGAGGTGAATGATCCCACTCTAAACATGGCAAAGGTTACAGCTGCATCTAGCAACACTAAATCTACCTCTGCAAGGTGAACCTCATCACCAGACTCAGAGTTACACTTGACTCTTGCTGAAGTGCTACTACTAGGGGGGGAGACCTTGTGCATAATATGTTACATGGAGAGCCACATACCTTTCAAGCTGAATGAGACATAGAGGGTTGCTTTGTCTGCTGCGTTGTAGCTGTTAACCCAGAAGAAAGTTCTTAGTAAATTCTTCAAAATGGAAGGAGATTTCAGGAAGCTTTTTTATTCAGGAAATTCCAGCAATTTCAGTGGTTTTGAAGTGCTGACCTCTTTAAGAACACGCATTCATATAGACTACAAAGTAAGATGTTGTCAAAATGGATTGAATAAAAGAGCAATAGGGTTGCTTCAATAATTTGTTGGACTGCAGTTATTAAAATCCTGAAAGATTTAAGAAAATTCCACCCCTACCCACCTTTTTTTAAAGCTCACAAGAATTAAATATTTCAGTAAAGAGCAAATAGAACAAAACCAGTATTGCTTTAAATCAGTATTAGCACACTGGCTATTAAAACTGAGAATTTAAATAAAAATCCAAATGTTGTGGTCTTGTGTTTAATTAGGGTTCCTTCATTCCTTTGATTGGAAGTGTTGGAAGGGTCAGAAGGTGAAAGTTGTCTGTTTTCATTTTCACCTGTGGAGCAGCCTAATTTTCTTTGCACGGATTAGCACAGATCGCATTTGGAGCTGAGACTGGGCAAATCTCTTTCACATCCTCAGTGAGAGGAATTCACTGAGAAAATCCTGCTGTTTTGAGATTGTTCAAAAATAATATATAACAAGTTAAAAGGTTTATGTTTTAATTTTTTTATTTTCCCAAATACTTATTTACACTTAAAACCACTACCTCTTACTTAATGAACCCCCCACAACCTGTATGAGTTGTGCTCTGGAATTCTTTAAAAAGCTGACTCTTCCCAATTTTCCAATATTTACCTGGAATTTTTAAATTTTTTTTCCATGTGCTTCCTGTACTTTCCATGTACTTTCTCATCTCGAATATAGCTGGTGACACTCTCACGATCATAAATACATACTTTGTTTTAAATTATTTTTTGCGAAGAGCAAGTTTGAAAATGGCTCATCTGCATTTGTGGTGGTGTTTGAGGGGAGATGGTGGAAAAGTTGTTCTTCCAGCTTTTATTTGATTGTACATTAAGAACAAAGAGGAAACCTAACAGAGAGAGACCTTTTTGCTGTAAATGGCTCCAATTCTTAAAATACATTTCTTACAGTGTTTAGCAGCATGAATTCTAAAGCCTAAATGGTCAAATAATTTGAAAAAAAAAAAAAAAACCCACAAAGTTGGTTCCTGTAATAAAAGCTTTTGGACAGGAAAGGTAGAACTTTAATCTCTCTTGTGAAATGCAATCTTTTGGAAAGTTTTTAATTGTGGCTAGCAATTTCAGTTACTATGGTTTTTGCTGTTTGGTAAGTAACTGCAAGTAACTCTGTTTTTCATTTTACAGTACTTAACAACTGTTATTCCTTATGAGAAGAAAAATGGACCCCCATCTGTTGAAGATCTTCAAACATTAACCAAAAGTGAGCAAATGAAGTTCCCACACTAATCCTTTCTCCTTTGTATTTCCAACTGTGGTTGCTCAATACCAGTGAATCCATACAGTTATCTCTTCCCCCTTACCCTCTATAGCGTATCTGTAAAGTTGCATGATTTTTCACCATGCATTTTAATTTTGACTGTGAAGGTTCAGAAGACAAGTATGTTTGTTTTCCATCTGTTTTCTGAAATCCTGAAGGCTAGAAACTTGCATGTATCAGAAAGTAAGTGTTCTACACCGTGTTTAAACAGCTGGGCCTTATGGAAAATGCTGCATGTCAAGGAATTTTGCAGTACCCAGTATTCCCCTATGTTTAAACTCACTGTGCTTTATTGAGATTACTGCAATGAGTTTCAAAAATTGCAATGGATGTTGGGAAACTTAGGAGAGGTTGCACACGATTTGGTTTAAAATAGCCTGCTTCTCTTCAGATAGCTAATTTTTTATTAATAAATTTTAATAATTAGAAAGTATAAACCAAAGAATTTTGACAGTGCTTTGAATTTCCCTTTATTCACATCTTTTTAGCATAGATCCTTAAAATTATTTGTACGTCCTAAGTCCTCTGGTTGTTTGGATTTTCATTCTAGTTTGTATGAAAAGTAAGATTGTATTTTTTTTAACAGTAATTATGTGGTTAAATACAGCAAAGCATTTCTGGGAATCAGGAAAATCTCCTACATCCGAAGTTTGTAGGAACAATTTAAAAATAGAAGGTAAAGTGCGTCAATGTATTTCATCAGATCTCAGTGCAGGGCTTTGGATCTAATGTCTTAAGGTGCTTTCCAGCAGCACAGGTCTGATTACACAGGTGGCTGAGGGATGGTAAAAAGCTCATTGCTTGTTAAATACTACACAAATTCTGGAGTAAATGAAATGTTTCATCAGGAATTGAATTCCCTTTGCTTTTTTTACAGTTACCCTTAGCTGGAAATTCATACTTATTTTGTGACAAATGTATTTTTCATTTTTTACTTACTTCTGCAGATGAATTTTATCCTCTTGCCTTATTTAAATGTGCTCCAGAGTTCAATATTAAACAGGGAGAGGTTAAAGCCTCCTGAAAACATTTTGTGTTGCTTGCCAGTTTACTAGCAAAATGACTTGTACAAATGTACTGTAGAGTATTAACAGTATTGCTTGCTGTCATCTGGTTGAGACTTGATCCTGTGACTCAGTTGCTGATTTCTGACTTGCTCTCACTGCTGTTAAGGCAGACAGTAAAGCAGGTAGTCAGGGTTGCTTAGTCATTTTTTTCTTTCAAAGCTGTATTCTGTAGTTATGAACACTAATGTCTTCAACATAAAAACAGAAATAAAATATTTGACATATTTAAAGTATCATATGAAGAATCTGAAGTTTATTAAATACTACTTTGTAGTATAATTCTGTAGTTTTGATTCTTTTAGTCATGTCCAGGCCATTTTATAAAGCATTGCTGTTGGGGTTTTTTATGGAGTAACAGACAAGCTTATTTGTGTCAAGCTGAGCTAGTCTAAATATTTTTCTTTCTTCAGAAATATGCAAGAATGGACAATTTTTACTTGGTTACAAAAATGGCATTTTGATATTATTCCAAGTTAATGCCAAATCACATATTTATGATTTTTCCAAACTATGGCTACTAATGTTCATCATTTCAGAGGAAGAAAACCACCAACGTTTTCATCAGGTCACTCACAGACGTGCTTCTCCATTATTCCATGATTTAAGATGAAGATCTAGGAAATAAGTAATGGAGCATGCTTTTTCGCCTAAGATTCCTTTAGTAGTTCTTAGGACATTTTAATTTTGGATGTGGTGACTTACTTTTGGAGATTTATTTTTTTTTTAATAGGGGAGGGGTGCTTTTTTTGTTGTTGTTATGACAGATGTTTTTCTTCCTGTAATAATTAACCACATAGAATGGGTCTCTTGCATCTACCTACTATGGAGTTTAGTGAGAATTACGTAAGTGTGAAGAAGTACATAAGGGTGAAGATAGGATGTGTCTCACTGTAATCTTATGATATTCCATTTAAGAGTTTTCTTAGTAATCGGATATTAATATCTGTTGAAGTTGAAGCAGCTTCTTGGTATCTCTTCTGAGAGTGTTGTCTTAAATTTATGTGAATTTCTTTTTTTTTTTTCTTTTTTTTTTTTTCATACTGTAGTCCTCCATGCCATGAAAGAAGACAGTGAGAAAGTGCCAAGCTTGTTAACAGACTATATTTTAAAGGGTGAGTTTGTTTCTTGGAAGGGTGGCTGGTTGGTTTTGGTTTGGTTGGTTTTGGTTTTTCTGAATTAACTTCATTTACATACAAGGTTACAGAGTGATCCTACAGCATTCATGAATTATATTACTCTTTTATCAAACACAGTTACTCTATTTCATCTGATGTTTCTGAGCATATAGTTCCTAAATAAAATGTGTTTATTTTGTGATAGTATAATATAGCAGAGTTTGTGGTGTATCAAATAGCTGAAGGATATCATCAGGAGCAGAGAAGTCTAGCTTCCAAAGTTAAATGTGTTGTACAGGTTTTTCAGAAACTGAATTACAGCTGCTTGTGGTAGTAATGCATTTGCTAGATGAAGTTTACTTACACTTTCTGAAAATCCTTCTTAAGTTACACATGTATTTGCTTATGAGCTGAGAGGCATTTGCACTTAAGATCAAGGGTTTTTTTAATGATGATGGCACTGAACTTTTGTGAATCTTTGACTCAAGGTTGAACTGTTGTCAATAATGAAAGTTATTTTCTTTTCATCATAATACATCTAGAAGCAATTTGATTCAATTGAATAGTGCTCTATACAGTGTCTGCTCTTGTTTTTAGACATAGCTAGCTAGCTTTCAGATTACTAGGATACTGAGAATAAACTGACTGCCAGTGGAAATGGAGAAATCTGCTGCAGAGAAGGCTTGTAAAAGTACATTAGCTGGATAGGACAGGATGAAAGGATGATCTAGGAAACTTGATGCTGAGGTTCCCTCCTATCTCTTTCTGCATGTTCATGGCACCAGAGATGCTAGACTAGGTGCAACAAATATAAAAGCATCATACTTTCCTTGAAGGTGTTGAATCAAACAGGTCATCATATACAAGCACTGTTGCCTTTAAATTGCAAAACACAAATGATGGCAGTAATTGCTCATATCACTCATACTGAAAGGAAAAGATTATTTCCACTCAGCCATCACTTCACTACTGAACAGAACTAAGCCTTTCTCAATCTGTGCGTCTGTTTTCACTATGGCAATCAGTCATACAAGTTAGTGAGCACAGAATTCTACTCTTCCTTTCAGTGTAGCTGTAATTAAGCTTCATATTGCTATGTTTAGACTGCAAAATTTATAGCTTAACTGACAGTGTAACATTCTAATGTAGATTTATCCTGTAGAGCAGACAGTCTTCCAATTGTTTCTGAAGTTGTAATCTGTTTCTCTTTCTGCTGTTAAAGCTTAAAGGTGTGAAATCTCAGCAAGGTTTCATGTGTGGCACAATATACTCCCAGCCACATATCTATTGTCTGTAAATAGTATTTTAAGCTTTGTAAAGGGAGCTAAGCAATTCTACACATTCACTTAAAGCAACTTTCAGCTCAGCTCTTGTACGTGAAATTCCAATTTACTCCTTGAATTTCAAAACAAAAGGAGTGACCTACTCTTTGAAGAGTCTGCTCTCTTCACTGGAAAGACTAAAAATGTCTTGACACAGTGAAAATTGTTATGAGGATTTAGGGATTTGAATTTCTTTTCCAAAAGAAGCAGGAGGATAAAAAGTTCTGTACCAAGTGGTAATCATCCTTATGGTATAGCGATAACTGTATTAATTTTACATTTGTTTACACTATGATCCAGCCATTGTCTTCACTGAACAAATTTTATTTATTTTTATTAAGCTTTGGTAAAGAAATGAAGTTATGAAATGTGCAGATTCTATCAGCGAAGGTACTTTGTTCTGTTAAAATCTGTTACATTCTTATTCCTTTGAGGATCATTTTTCCCTAGTCTTAAAACAAAAACACAGGTGGTAAATTATACATGACGATGGGATACGTGCAGATCTATGGAAAATTCAGTTAGTGTAGTGTTTGTCAGCACAAGTTAAGCCTTCTTCCTACTTTGTATTCCATTTTACAGAGCAAAGGAAAAAATAATCTAACAATAAGTCCTTAAGTATTTTTTATTTTTTAACCAGCACTGTCATTTTATTCCATAATATTTAAAAGAAATTAGAACATGCACTCTTATGTGGGTGTTAATTGGATGTCCATGGATTTAGTAATAAATTTACCCACATATCATTGGTTGCTGTTGAAAGAAGCAAGAGCTGAAGAAAAAAAAAATCAGGAAAAAAGTGATTCTACCAATTGCCATAGTGTTGTTGGCATAATGTCGTAGGACAAATAAAAGAACAACACTCTTAATCTGGTAAATTTAATGGAACCATAAAATTGAGCAGTAAGTGTTGATTTTAGAAGAAATCTTGCCAAATTCACTGATATTCTGATAAAACCAAAGAGACAAACTAATTTGAGAGTGGTTTTCTGGGAGTGTTTTTTGTTCTTTTCTTCTGAATTTCATAGTGTTTTGCAGAAGCATTACCATCTTGAACTGAATGTCAAAATGATTCTGAAATTTATGGAAGACTAAATTTGGATCGTGTCAGATGATACAGATTCTATCCATGTGTATTGTGTAATACTTGATAACTTCATGTAACAACTGAGTTGCCTTGTTTTGGCAAGACAGATTAGGCAAGAGCTGAAGCACAGGATTGGAATTTGATGTGGTTGCAGACCTCTCCTTCTACTACTGACCTTCTGTGTTATTATGGATCATTTTTGCACATTTTCATAACCAGCTAATACTTTTGAAACACTGGAAGTAGAAATCCTCAGAACATGGGATGTGGAAATCCAGTACAATAAAGAAGTGAAAAAAGCTAATGCAACTTGGTACACTTCATGTTAGAAAAAAATAAATCCTCCAAATGCATTTCTGAGTAGCATTATTAGTTTTGAAATTATTTCTGGTGTTTGCTTTTTTTAAAAACGTCCTCTTTTCCCAAAATGCTCCTTTTCCAAAATTTTTAAAATACCATAATTTTCCCCCTTTCCAGAACAGTTAGCTCTCCACTCTTTTCCATAAGGAGTAGTTCCTCAGAGGAAAGTATCCCCGAGCCTGAATATTTACATATTCTATGTAAAGTCTTATACAATGCAGCATCTTAACTTCTCTTGTTTGTGCTACTCTTGATACAACCTAAATTATTTGCGAGGGAATTTTTCTCCTTTTGCAAAGTTTTGTTTCTTTTTACTTTTCAGGGAACATTTTCATCCTGACGTTAATAATAATGGAAGTGACTTAGTGATTTGCTTTGGAAGTAAATTGTAGTTTTCTGCCACTAACATATGATTCATACTGTGTTTTACAGGTTTAGAATGAAAATAGATGGTAACATGAAGTCTATCAGCTTTTGCAATCATGCTTAAATGTGTCTGACTATATTTTTAATATCTTGATGTTACATTTTATCACTAGGGCTGATGAAATAGAAACTGTGATTTGGAAGAGGGTGGAAACAGGTGTACTGACAGGTTTACTAAAAGAAACATCAAGCCAGCATTGAGATTCTTGGTCTTAGAAAGCATGATTTTGGACTGAAGCTGGCAACTTAATAAGCACCTTGTATTTAAGTGTTATTTGTGCTCATCTTTTTACCGATCTTTTTTGATGGTTTTAACAAATTCAGTGTGCTTTGAAAACATTGGTTTTGTTTACATTGAAAGGCCTACAGAAGCAAGTAAGCAGCAAAGTTTCTAGTGCACAAGTTAAGCTGTATAGCACGAAGCACAGATGAAGATAGTTTTATCTTGTAGGTCTGTTGGTTTTTAGCGTCACAACAACAATAGGTACTATATCCATAGCTGAAAGCATTTTTTATTTTATTTTTTTATTATTATTTTAACAGAAGCTTTCAGTCTTTCTTGTATAGTGTAAAGACTTTCTGCATTGTGATTTGTTTGCCAAGTACAATAATGCAACATGTAGTAGCATCTGTAATCCCTGAATTATGCAAGTTTAGGTTGCTGTTTGAAAAATGTGCTTTGTTGCAGTTGTTGTCTGTCTTTTAAGCCTGCCAAAAAGTAATCCACATTTTCAACCCCACAAGACAGAAAGAAGGGCTTGCAAGAATAACTGCATTTCACAGATACTGTAGGGAACTGCAGTTCCTTAGGCAGGAGAAGGACTGAAACCACCGTTGTTGTTGAGCTACAGGTTACTGCCTTTGAAATGCCAATATCCAGTTGTCCAGATTGCGTTCATCAGTATGTGCATACATAAAAGCTCTTAGAGTACCTCCTATCAGGTTTGTGGCACAAGGACCTGCTGGAATAGAGTTCCTAGAATATTTAAAGTAGAAGGCATTGTGGAAAGGGAAATTACCTAATTTTATTGTTACAAGGGTACAGAGGAATATCTGAGGAAGTGTGCTGGGAGGAAGGGCTCCTCAATTTTCGCTACTTACAGAACAAATCATAGAATCATTAAGGTTGGAAGACACCTTAAAACACCAACTATCCAACCGTAACCTAACTACCATGACCACTAAACTGTATGCTGAAAATCAATTATATGTATGTTAAATGTTAGTCTGTAGATATACACAGGTTCAAGATATTAAGAATGTGTTGTCTGGTATCTCATCTAGACGTATTTCAAGATTATTAGTTTTTACTTCCAGTTTTCAGAAATGTGAAGATTTAACTTCATGTACAGGGATACATTTTCTTATATAACATAATACCAGTATGATATGCAAACTGAATATATTTTTCCTTAATTTGAGACCTTATGTAAGTGTAAATAATTGTGACATTCCTAAGACATAGATGTTATATGTAGCAATATGTAAGTATGTACTTGTAGCTGAAATAAATGCCTTTGAAATCAGATGTGTCCTTACAATAAATAGTTCTAAGATGATTTTATTGATAAGCTTTGTATTCTTTTTCCAATTGTCCTTAAACAGCAATTGTGACATAATACAGGGCTGAAATAATGTATGTTACTACTGAGTCAAATGGGTAAAATATATCTACTATTTCGTTTTTTTCTGAATGTAGATGCAACAAAAGCGGAACAATTTTCCGTCTTTCAGTTTGCTTTGCTATTTCATATCTGATCTTTCAAATTCCTAGTAAAGGCTTAAGAAATTGGTTTTTGTTTGGTTTTTTTATTTTATTTTTTTAATAAAGTAAGAACTTTAAACTCTGTTCTCTTTTTAAATTATGCAAGTATTTAAAATATCAAGAACGTTTATTTTCTTGCCTTTGGAACTTTTGTTTAATTGTTACACCTGACTTCTTTATTTGCTTTTGTGTTGTGCTAGCATTGGTTTGAAAGCTGGATTGCTCTGAGGTTTGTGTCTTACATGTGAAACAGGAATGAGAAACATGTGAAGGACATGTCTTGTCGTCCCACTGTGTGATTCAAGTACATGCACTATAATTAGAAATTAGAGTCTCAAATTGTCAGTGCATATTTTTAAAGTGCATGCATCACCTTTTATTTAATACTCTGTTTTCTAATAACACCTCAAAAAGCACTGTTTAAGACATGACCTTTAGTTAACTCATTTCTGGATAATATTAGTTAAAGATAGTGGGTTGTGTCACTAAAATATCTTTTGACAAGAGGATGATCTCTTAATTGCTGGTTTCAACTGATTTCTAGATTTTGCCGTGTTACTAATAGGATAGAATTCAATGTTTAAGTATTTTAGTATATACAATAGATTTTTATGTAGACTTACTTCACTGGTGTTTATCAAGATGTATTTGTGGTTCTTTTGCAGTTCTCTGTCCTACATGAAGAAGGCTGCCTTTCAGAATTAATCATGCTCCTTCCCTTGATGAGAAGTTTTCCATGGATATAACTCATAGTATCTTTCATATGGCACTATACCTAAACCAGTATGCATTTACCTCTTCTGTGTCTGTGTGGATTTCTAATCCTACAATAAGTCTTCTGGGCATGACAACGCAAACATTTTAACTTAATAGTGCAATGAACTGGAGCAGGGAACAAACATTGTACAGTTCTACTCACATTGTTCTGGCTTTTTAAAGTCTATTTTTACATTGTATAGCATGTAGTAAATCCTCCTGCATACTTTGTTGGAAGGAAAAGTAAACTTTGAATAGTGTAAATAAAATAAGTCTAGTTTTAAGGAATCCATATTTAAAAACATCCTTAGTCCTTAGTTCCTATAGCAAAGATCCAAAAAGAGTCATAGTCAGGCTTGGACTAAAAGATTCAAGTGAATTTTCCAGGCATCAATCCAAAACAGTGTTGGTGGAAGTCAGCATTCCACGCTTCTTTTAAAAAGGCAATTTTGATTGAACTGTCCAACAGTATTGTTCATACAGTGAACAAATCCAGATTCTTTGGTGTTTTGGCATAAGTAATTAGTGTGTTATCTATCCTTGTTATTTAACAAACATTTTAATTATTAATATTTGTGTGGCTTAGATGTTCTTCCATATTGTTGCTATAATTTTCCTGTTTATAGTAAGTAATCTTATTAAAAATTATTCAATATATAAACATTTTTAAAAGCTATATCTTTTTTAAAATACGTGTACAGTTTGAAAAACTTGCACCTGGGTTCTAAGTTAGTATTATATTGAGACATTTGTTGTGTATCTCTGAATTTTGCTACAAATCTCTCTTGCAAATTGTATCTACTATCTCCCCTGTAATGATGTATCTGCATTTAAACAGATGAGAATGTTTTACAAGTCCTGTAGAAGAGATAACGTACCATAATCTTAACATTAAATACTTGTCACAATTTTACCAGTCTTAAAGATTAGATTAAAATAGGAGGAGTTCTAATAAAAATTTAAAGATCTATTTTCTAGTTTGAATTCCTGTTGATTCTGCACCCAGATTTATATACTGTGTATGTAAAGGTACTGAACGACAAGGTTCTGAACAGATGTGTCTTCAAATAGGGTTTTCCATTTAAGGTCTTTTGTCTTTTTTTTTTAAGAGTAATTTGCTCCTGAACACCTTGTGTCACTTTAATACTCAATTTTATTATGTTTCACCCTAAAGCCTCGATATTTTTGTGGTTTGTGCCTTTTTCTATTGGTAAAGCTTTCAGCTTGAAATTCTTTCTGCTTCCCTCTCCCTTGTTTGACCACCACTGGATACATGCCAGCCTGCTCAGGAATAAATAGATCCCCTGCATAAGTGTCATATGCAAGGAAAGTTTTTTTTGTTACTTTGGTCTATTTCATTTGTAGTTTCTTTAACAAGAAAGCTGCCATTTATTTCTTTAGCTTACGTGTTATAAACTCATTATGGCATGGTGTTTCTATGGAAATGTTTTGTGTTGACCTTTTGATACCTGGAAATGGACAAAGAGGGATGACTCTGCTTTACTTAATTTCTCTGAGATAGATGCACATTATGTAGAACACGCCATGTTGCCAAATGAGATGTATTCAGAGATGTTTCAGTCTACTTTTGAGGCTCGAGGTGACAAGATAGAATGAAAAACAAAACGCACACAAAAACCCCAAACCACATACAAACCAGCTCTTGGCAGAAGAACAAAATTCTAATAGGTTTTCTTTCAGGTTTTATTACTAACACTAAAGACCAGAAACTGCTTTAGTGAGCTAAACATCTGTTTTGGGTGTGTCATGCCTCTCATGAGACTAAACAGGGTTTCATTATGGAAAGTACCTGTTCATCCTGTATGTAGAACCCTGGCATTAATCAACAGCTGCCAAAGGTGGCAAGTATTGTATATGTATATATATACCTATATATGTACATAAAAAACTTGTGTCTCAAAATATTTGAATAAAAAGAACCAGCCAAATCTGCTTTTCTGTGAGTTCTATTTACTTCTTATTTTCCATTATACATTGTTTTTCCAGACAAATTACTGAACTTTGAATTTTCAGGGATTTGGATTTTGTTACTATTTTTCATTTTAGCATGAAATAGCTGTAACTGGCCCCTCAGGAACAGTTGCTGACAAATACCCTAGAAGAAATTTGGGGAAAATGCATTTTTATCAAAATCCATTCCCTTGATTTTAATATGAAGAGTCCTGGAAGCAAAATTTCCTTAATATCATAGAATTTGAGGTCACTTAAAGTAAGTGCTGCATCCAACTCTGGAGCCCTCAACACAGGAAGGACATGGACCTGATGGAGCAGGTCCAGAGGAGGGCCATGAAAATGATCAGGGAGTTGGAACACCTCTGCTGCAAAGGCTGAGGGGGCTGGGGTTGTTCAGCCTCGAGAAGAGGTTCTGGGGAGACTTGATAATGAGTTTCCAGTACCTGAAAGGGGCCTACAAGAAGGATGGAGAGAGATTGTTTCCCAAGGCCTATGGTGATAGGACAATGGCTTCCAACTAGAGAACATTTAGGTTGGATGTTAGGAACAAGTTCTTTGCCGTGAGGGTAGCGGAACACTGGAACAGGTTGCTCAGGGAGGTGGTTGGAGCCCCACCTTTGGAGATATTCGAGGTGAGGCTTGACAGGGCTCTGGACAACCTGATCTACTTGAGGATGTCCGTGCTTACTGCAGAGGGCATTGGACTAAATGACCTTTGGAGGTCCCTTCCAAGTCAGACCATTCTATGATCTTTTGGGTGATGGGGCAGTGTTCCAGCAGTGATAGAATCTGTCTGTGTTTGGAACTGTTTTCTGATTCAGATATTAATCCTAATTTTTAAAACTTCTCATGAACCTCATTGCTGGATGTAAAGTCACACCAGAAATTATTAAAAAATGTCATCCATTAAAAAAAAAATAAATCTCAGAACAAAAGGAGTCTTGAATCACATTGGTGAATTTAGTGTTCTGATTTTCTTAGGGGCACAGCAGTGTTCATTTTACTCCTAAAAAGAAATTGCCATACAAGGTATCTACCTATTCTAACACGAAGATAATACTTTTTCTTTTCAAGATATCTGTATCTTGCAGGCAGCAGTGAGTGTTAGGAGGGTTTTAAGGGACTCTAATGATGGAGAAGTACTAGAACCTTCCTTGCAAAGAGTTTGTTATTACTGAAGAATTAGAAGGAATATTTACATTATTTAGTGCTTTGTCCTAGCTGGTGAAAATGAAGTTTCTTCCTCGCTCATATTCTTTTAATCAGGACCCAAATGAGGTTTTCCTGCCTTGTTTGAATGTACTGATCAACAATAGTTCTCTTGATTAGCTGATGAGTGTTCAGTTATAAGTAAGTGCTGAAGAAATTGTGTTTCATTGTCCTTTAGATAAATTTGAAAAATATGCAGACTATCACTTTCAGTTGTTAATGAGGTCTGCTAGCAACAGCATGAAAATACTTGAGTGAAGAATGGCTTCCTTCTATATGCATCTGTCATTGATGCTTGGAGGAAACAGTCACATCAGCTTGATTTAAACCTCACTGTCACCAGAACCACTGAGCTTTTGCCTAAATTGAATGGTTGCTTCCTCTAAATGCACATCTGAGATTGTAAAAGATCGAGCCCTGGAAGGCTTCAATTTGCATTTGGTGCAGTGAGCAATCCCCTGTGAACATTCCAGGTATTGAAGCTCAGTGTGACAGGGCAGCTGGCTGTTACACTAAACAGCACAAGTATGAGCTGTGCTACATAAGCCCTTGCTACCGAAGGAGGGTCTTGCAGAACCACTGCAGTGTTGACAGCTTCAGCTGGACAAGGCCACTGACGTCCTTAAGATTTCTGTCAGTCATCTCAGCCGTTGAAGGGTGGACAGGGATGTCTTTTTTTCCAGGTGTTTGGGGGGTTTTTGTTTGGTTGGTTGTTTTTTTTTTTCCCACTTGGCCTTTTCAGTGCCCTGTAAGTTTTTGTACTGCTCTGAATTGACCTAAGAAGTTGAAGTATGTCCTTGCTGGCTTAGAATGGTAAGTGTTGAAATTTGGAGTAAAAATTGAATAAAATCACGTAGTCTTTAGTGTAATTTTAAGAGCCCTGTATCTAATCGTGCATGTTTGGGTCAGCAAACTTAATGATCATTCAATTGTCATGTACCCTTCAATATAAACTAATAGTGACGTTTTCTTTTGACGTGTTAATCAACAGCTCTGTTGAATGCCCACAGACAATTCTGCATTCTTACGAATGACTCCCAGAACAAAATTTACTTATGTAACCAAAATTTTCTTCAAAGAAAATCTCAAAGTTTTGAAAAGCAAATTTAAATATACAAGTGTCTGATGAACATCAAAAGGATTTCAATGGACTTTCCAGTGAATCACCTTAAGCGATCACTGGAGCAGTACCAGGAACACGAGATGAGAATACACCAATGCAGGCCATACCTTTAGCATTCTCTTGTAGAAACTGTATTTCCTGGAACAGAGAAACAATTCCTTTCTCACAGCTGAAAGCAATGGCAGTCTAGACATGACAAGGTATCAGAGATCAAGAGATAGCTGTATTCTGTGCTGCTATTGATTAGCTCAGGAGCAGGTGAAGACCAGCTGTGGATGGGTGGACCTCAAAAGCTAAAGACCATATATACTCAGTATTACTGACAGCAGTAGCTTACTGGCTCAGGGGATGCAGCAGCAGGGCCAACTGAAAGGGCTTCCTTCTGGCCTGTACCTCTTGTCAGCTTATTTCCAGGGCAGGGCTGAGTCCCACAGTGGGCAGCTTTCCTCGCCTCTGGCCATGTTCCTTTCCATGTGGCCCTTCCTGCCCTGTGCTTTTTATGGCTCCATTCCAGGCCTGCTTCTGCCTATATGCCTAAGGCAATCCCCATGGTAACCCTTGCTCCCCGCCTCAGTAAGAGGAACATGACAGACATACTATCCTTCCTTTGCTACTCCCAAAAAATGTTGTTTTCTTTCCCCCCATTCTCAGCCCAGTGGCTTGTCATTTGTGTTACCAGCTGTAAGCCTCTTCTCCCTTTTAAACAGCCCATGGACTGTAAGTAATTGAGAGTCCTATCTTTGAAGAGAGGAAATTCAGGAAGGACCTGGGTGATGGGGAAATTGTCTGAGTAAGCAAAAAAAACATCTCAGAAACTGAGCAAGTACGTGTTGAAGTGTAATGACAACACTAAGAGCAAACAAGGAGTTGCAGACTGGCTGGCTGTGTGATCTGCAAGCACAGAGAAGCACTCTGAGAGCCAGATGCAACAGTGGGTGTGCAGCTCATGGCCAGAAACAGTCTGGCTGCTGCAAGCCACTGAGTGTTGAGCCCAGAAGAAGGGACCTGCTCAGAAGAAGCACGTGTGGGAGGCTGTCAGTGCATGACTAAGAGTATAAGATGGAGAGTGCTGGGAGACTGAAACTCCTGTCTTTTCTGTGTTAGTGTAAATTGATTTGTGGAAGCTGTTAGGGTCTAGTTCTCAGTTAGCTGGATATAAAGGGACTCTGCATTTTCTCTACCTGTTCTATTATAATGTGCTAAGGGGAAAACAAGACTGGGCTGCACGTGCTTCTGTGAGGCACATTCCTGCTGTGGTCTGTAATGACTTCTCATCACCTTTAGACAGACTTCATAATTCAGGGACGATGCACATCACATCAATCTTTCTAGTGCCTACTTCTCCTTTAGGTTTAACAGTCCAGCTGAATACCAGTTCTACTGAGGTCTTGGGCAACACAGGTGAACTTAGCAGGAGGTAAGTGATACTCTGCTGTTAACTGGCCCTGGACACCCACAGTGCCTGGTATCCACAGAGTGGAAGAGGGTCTGCCCTCACTCGTTGAAACTGAACCATTCAGAGTCTGGCATCGAAAGCAGGACTGGTACAGTGCTTGTGAATTGTGCCTAGTGGTGTCTAAGGGCTTGTATTAGAAAAGCAGGGGAGCCTGTCTGGTTGCAAGACATGTAGGAGTCCTGCAAAATTTGCCAAACTGTTATGTGAATTCTTCCGTTTGTTGGTTCATGGCTTCTTCACCAAGTGGATGACATTTGTGCTGTGAGGGACACATGAGTGTGGAGAACATCTTGCTAGATGAGACTGTGGGTAACTAATTGCAAAATCTCCTGGGGCACACTCTGTCCCAGGCCAGTTCCAAGGACGCAGCATCTTTGCATAGGATACCAACTAGTTTTCAATCCTGGTAATGACTGTGGCTTTCTAACAAGAATACAGTTCTAGAACTCTGGGTCTCAGTTGTGGCCATGTTTGTCAAGCACTGTAGAATCTCAGGCCTCTTAAGACCTCTGTTCCAGTTAGGTTTGGCATCTCAGTTCCACATCATGTTTAGTCTTGGCCAAGTATGAGATTTAAGTGCTTCATCTCAATATTTCTGGTCTTTTTTTGCAAACTGTACCTTCTCTAGGATTGCAGGGTCACTGTACTTTTTCAGAGGGTTCAAGTTTTGTTCAAGTTAAAATCTCTAAAGCCATCACTTTGTCTCTTTCTGGAGACTCCAGCTCATCTGGAGTTCAAAAGCATGTTGCTGACACTATGCAAATTCTCCCAGGTGTTCCCAGGTGCCTAAGTCTCACAGTCATGTTATAGAAAATGGTATTTCTCCCCTAAAAGAGTAAAACTGTGGCCAAGAAATACATTGTCAGGGCTGTTGTGTTGCATTTGGACACAGTCCTGGCAGCAGACTCACATTATTTGAGCCATCTGATGGCTTTTCCAGTTGAGGATACCAACAGAGTTACCATCAAAAACAGGGAAAACTTTGTACTTATGTGCATTCTGAAACCTACAGACTGATACAGTTAAGGCTAGAGCTGAATTAGTTCACATCCTTTCTAGAGCTACAGCACTGAATACTGCAATGTCTTTTTAAAAGGAGCTTCTTCTTGCCTGTTTCTAATTTGCTGCTTAGGATAATCTTTTCTGCTAGAATCGCTGTCCTGGCCCGTGGCTTTCGAAGATCTGAAGGCTGCCATTTACAGACAACTAGCTTTCCTTCTGTGACATTTGAGAATAATACAATAAGTGTTCTTTCTAAAATGACATCTTTTAAAGAGCGTTTCCTCTCTGGCAAGCGTCGGTTTGAGATACCTGGACCTGCCACAGGATGGCAGCAATCAGTCATCTTTGACTCTCAGTTCGAAGCACTACATTTCAAGATGAGGTCCGAAAGATTCACACTGGATCACTGTGTAGATTACATGACAAACACAGGGGAAGTTCTGTACATTCTGATTCGTTATTAATGACAATCGGGTTTTTACAAGGTTTATTACAGTATGATAATTTTATTAGCTACAAAAGCTGGCCCAGGGAACAAGCTCTGAATTACCTTGTTACATAGTAGTTTGTATTGAAGTCCATGCTTTGGGCTATTAAATACTAAGGCTGAGGTGTGTAGCCTCTTTTGAATGCTCCCCAGTGAGTATGTACTTAATTCTACCAATATCTGGCAGGCTTTCATCTTTAGACCTGGATTTTTAGTGCCTAAAATCATCTAAACAATTCATTGCTGCAGAGTGATGGGGTCACTGCAGTGTGATACACAGCTGACCTGTTGGAGAACAGTGAAGGCGAAACAGACCTTGGGGTCCTAGTGGATGGAAAGATGACCATGAGCCAGCAATGTGCCAAGAGGTCAAATACCATTCTGGGGTGTATTAGAAGGGGTGCGGTTAATAGGTCAAGAGAGGTTCTCCTCCCCATCTACTCTGCCCTGATGCGGCCACATCTGGAATACTGTGCCCAGTTCTGGGCCCCTCAGCCCACAAAGGACAAGGAACTGCCTGAAAGAGTCCAGCGCAGAGCCATAAAAATGATGAAGGGAGTGGAACACCTTCCTTATGAGGAGAGACTGAGGGAGCTGGAGCTCTTTAGCTTGGAGGAGATTAAGGGGTGGCCTCATTAATGTTTATAAATATGTAAAGGGTGAGTCCCAAGAGGATGGAGCCAGGCTCTGCTCAGTGATGCCCAATGACAGGACAAGGAGCAGTGGGTGGAAGCTGAGACGTAGAAAGTTCCATGGAAACATGAGGAAATTTTTTTTCACTGTGAGGGTGACAGAACACTGGAACAGGCTGCCCAGAGCAGTTGTAGAGTCATCCTCTCTGGAGATATTCAAAACCTGCCTGGATGCATTCCTGTGAGATCTACGCTAGGTGATCCTGCTCTGACAGGGGGATTGGACTGGAAGATCTTTCAAGGTCTCTTCCAACCCTGAATCCAATTCTGTGATTCTGTGATATTCCTGGAATTCAGTGCCTGTTTGAAGGTGTTCAGTGGCTGGAGCTAGTCATCAGCATTTTAATGATTTATGTTTACTTACAGCTAGTTTACTGTCATCTCCTCTGAAAGAGTAAGTTAATTTTTACATCCAGACTTCTTTTAAGTCACTTCTATTGGTCTCTGGTTGGTTCTATGATAAATGCCATCAGCTGTGATCAGTGACTTGCCTCAGCACTGACTAGTAGGACCGCCGTATTCAGTAAGACTTCATGTGGAAGTCGAAGGGGAGTTGTAGCTGTGTAAATGATTTTGTGAAATTAAATTATTCTATGAAAGTCCTATTTTGTGAAAGCTGAGTCTTTTTCTTAGAAAAGGCAGTTTTAAAAGTCATAAAGTGCAGGAGTAAACCAGGATTTGTAGCCAGTGAGCTCCCTGACAGACAGTATATGCTTCTAGCCAGAGACCTGTGTCTCCATCTCCACCACTGCAGGTGCCCACCCCAGCACTGGAGTACAGAGCAAATTTCTTCTTCCCCCAAGGCTAGTAACATTTACAAAGGTGAGTCAGAGTAATCAAAATGGTGCTGCCAAAGAGAATGCTGCTGCTCACAGAACTAGTGTGCAAAACAGCCAGAGCTTCAGCTTCTTTTCTTGCCGGCTTGGATATCTGCACTCTGAGGTTAACACAGTCTCTTCTCTCATTTGGTCAAAGCCTGTGTTCATAATTCTCCCTCTTTCAATTGTTTTTTTTCTCTTTAACTTAGAAAATTTGGAAAGTGCCTCAGTTGCAGCCTCTCTACTCAGAAAGGCAGGACACATGTTGGTGGGGCAAAGTGCAGAACTTGGGAATATATGCAGCACATGTGGTGGCACGCCTGAGGTGGCACAACCACAGCTGGGAACCACAAAGCAGCAGGAGACATCTTCTTCGGGTAAGGAGGCTATCTGATGCCTAGGGGGCACCAGAGACCAGAACCTCTTTCAACAGAGCATAAAACCAGGGGTGAGACAGTCAGTGTGGTGGCTGATGTGAAAGGAGATGTGAGGAAAGCCAGTAACAGAGAAAGCCCTGGATTTCAGGAGAGCAGACTTGAGCCCCTTCAGGCAGATTGTGAAAGAGTGCTCAGCTTCACAATGGCAGAAGGGAAATCTCAGCCTCACAATAGGTAATGGTATCCTGGGGTACATCATCAAGAAAAGTGTGTCCAGCAGGTCTGAGGAGGTACTTCTTCCCCTCTGCTCTGCCCTGGTGAGACCACACCTGGAATACTGTGTCCAGTTTTGGGCTCCCCAGTTCAAGAGACACAAAGACCTGCTAGAGAGAATCCAACGGAGAGCCACGAGGGGGACCTGAGCATCTCTCCTATGAAGAGAGACTGAGAGACCTGAGGCTGTTCAGTCTTGAGAAAAGAAGACTGAGAGGGGATCTGATCAATGTCTATTGATATCTGAGGGGTGGGTGTCAAGTGGAGGGGGCCAGGCTCTTTTTAGTGGTGCACACAAACAAGACAAGGAATAACGGTTTCAAGCCTGAACATAGAAGATTTCACCTCAACCTGAGGAGAAATTTCTTTACAGTGAAGGTGACAGAGCACTGAAAGAGGCTGCCCAGAGAGGTTGTGGAGTCTCCCTCTCTGGAGACTTTCAAAACCCACCTGGATACATTCCTGTGTGGACTACCGTAAGTGATTCTGCTTTGGCAGGGGAGTTGGACTCAACGATTTCTAGAGGTTCCTTCCAACCTCTGATGTACTGTGATACTGTGAAAAAGGAAAAAAAAAAAAAAAAAAAAAAAAAAAACCAAAAAAGTGCTACACTTAATACCACTCCGGAGGGTAGACTTTCCTGTCTGCCTCTGCTAGCTCGCATGTATTAATTGCAGTTCCAGAGCAGTCCACCAATAATATGCTTGGTTTTGTCCATTGTGTTCCCTGTGCAGATGACAGAGATTTTCCTGAGTGTCTTTTGGAGTCTGAGAAGTAATTTTCAGTATTTGCAGGAAAATATCCTGAGATGGTATACTGGTGGGATGACATGTTTTTGTATGAAAGAGATGGATAATCATAGGCTTCCGTTCCTCTTTACTGCAGAAACCCTTTTTCCTGTGGTGTGGCAGACAGACTCCTTTCCATCATCAGCTGTGTATTATGGGGGTAGGCTGCAGTATTTACACATCTAAAGTGAGAGAAAGCATACTCCTTGGTGATGGGTGTGGAGGTTCTTAGCATCAGAAAACAAAACCACACGTGAAAAGCCCTGAAGTGGGTAGAAAAGGCACAGCCCAGAGCTACCAACATTGAAGGTAGCAGACCAGAGGCAGGATCAAGGACCTGCTTAACAAAGCATGCTTCCTGATTATCCCTGAGATTTTAGCAAGTGTACATAAGGAGAGGGAACAATTGAGCCATCATCAAGATCTATATGAAGTCATATGGGACACATGTTTAAGTTACAGATTGAATTATTTAGAAGGATAATCCTGAATTAGATGTGTTCAGTCAGAGCTCTCCACTTTTCATTTTTGCAGTGCCCATGCAGACTCGTGAGCTGTGTATTTGGTCATGGGGATGGTGTCAAGAAAGCATCTGAAAGATAATTTCCCTCTGCCCTGCTCAGAATATTTTTGTTCTTGGCTAACAGCTGGTTACACTCTTTGTATTCATCCATTCTCAATCTCCTGCTGCTAGCAGCTTTTCTTCCCAGAAATCCCAAGCAGGGTGAAAAATCTGCAGACAGCTACCTCAGCTGCTGTGCTGTGAATGACTTTGCCTGGCTGTTTTGCTGCAGGGAGAGAAGGAGCCTCTTGGAGGATGGAGGGGTGACTAATTGCTATCATTTACATGAGTTTGTCTCTGTTACTTGGAATAACCTGAGTGTATTCCAGTGTGGCTTTATCTTGTCCCAAGTGAAAAGTGAATCTTCAATAGTAGGACTGGCACAGTATGGGAGGCTTTACCAGCTCGGATTTCCAGACAGGCTGTTTAAGCATCGGTTCTTGCAGCCTTTTAAAGAAAACTCCATAGCCTTGAGCTTTAGAATTCTCCTTCTCAATTGTCACAATGTGATAGAAAATGTTACGAGAAAGTAAATACATTTGATCTATGACCTAATATCAGAAAAGATCTCTAAAACTCACCATAGGTACAAACAAGGCTCAGATCACTCACTCAGTGTGTGACTAAGCCCTGAGCCTTGGCAGGGATATGTTGGGTTTGCCTGGGCAAACAAAATATCCTTTGTAGAAAGCTATGGCACCCTAATGATGAGAAGTGCTGTTCAAATTTTAGGCTTTAGTTTTCCAGCTTGTCTTGGTAAAGTGACCTGAAAACTGCCTGAGAGCATTTTGAAAGCTCACTTTTTGTGTGTCTATGAACAGCAATGTTTTCTCCTCAGCAGATGCAGCCCTGGCTGACCTGCTCAAAGGATTATGAGTGAAAGTGGGAAGCATGGTGCAGTGCCCAACTCCTCAGCCATGTTGTCAAGCTGCACAGTTTTGATGTAATTCCTCACCTCTTCTGACCTCCCTTGGTAGCATGTGCTCTTGCTCAAATAAGCAGCTTTACTTATACACCAAGCAAATAGCTCTGAAAAGCCAGCATTGCTCCTTTTGAAGTGCTGAAGAACTTTGCCATTCATTTGCAAGACCAGAGAGGCTGTATTTTGCAGGCAAGCTACCCTTAAATCCCTACCAGAGATGTTTGTTCCTGTTTGAGGAGTCATCTGTTTCCATCCTTTCCCTAAAGTGCTGTCAGAGCATTGTCCCTGCAAACAGTACTGGTGTTTTAAAAATTTCAAGGGAAAGAAGAGGCAATGTTTCATCTTCTGTAGGGCTTATGTTGTACTGAGTCTTTTTCTCCGTCAGGAATGCTGTGTTCAGTCACATGAAAAATCTGTTTGTATCTCCATATGATTCTACAGTGGAAGCTACAAATACCTATTACCTGTCATCCTTTTGATTTGGAGTTGCAGTATCGATATCATTTTGTTAAGCAGGTCAACTTAGAAACGTGAAATGACTGGAAGTTTAAAAAATAATAATTTTAAAATAATATTTTTGTCTTCAGATATGTCATGCAACAACGTTTACCAAGAGAAAGGATGGCATCCATAGCCTTTCTTTGTATCACCATGACATCCTGAAGACTTCTGAGGTGATGGTGTCTCTGTCTTCTGTAAGTTGATCATAGATTTGTGGTAAAAACTCAACAGATACCACTGCTATCCTTTCTTAATGCCCTTTGACAGAAGAGGTTAGGAAAGCATGTTCAGTAACTCTCACTTGGTGTTGTTAAAGGCTGAGAAAGCCTTATGTGAAACCTTTTGCAATCCATATGCATGGAACTACTTCTTTGTTGCAGACAGTTGGGAGGGGCACATAGTGTCACATTTGCCAGGGAGTGGCAGTCTGATAGATTGATGGCACACATACTTCCTGTCTAGGAAGCCATGCTGAAAGGCAGTCAGCTTAAAAAACAAAACAAAACAAACAAACAAATCATAATCAAGTGGGAGAATTTACCTTCCTTTGGTAAAAGTCCTGGTTTTGCATGGAAAAGAAAACAAATGAGCATTTAAGCTCCATGAAATACTTAGACTATAAGAAGAATTAGCCTTTCCCTACAAAGTTCAGGAAGAGAGAGGGGAGCAGGCAGTGAAGGGGAACATACAGGCTGAAAGTGATTCAACAGGCACATGCCCTCATCATCCCAATGTCAGCCCCATTCTTTGGCAAATGTGTGTGGCTGCATGCACCCTTTATCCATATTCAAGGTAAAATCTGGAGCTCTTGCCTTGTAAATTCAAGAGGCACAAGCTGTTTGTTGGAGGTTCTGGGGGTGCATGACTGGTGTTGCTGATGGGGCTCAGGTGTTAGAAAGTCAGTGGAGCAGCAGTGCTGCCTCTCCTCTGACTGAGGTGCACTGTTTCAAATGACAGCAGGGACACCTCACACTAGATCAGGTTGCCTAGAGCCACATCCAGCCTGGCTTTAAAAACTTCCAGGGATGGGGCTTACACCACCTCCCTGGGCAACCTGTTCCAGTGTCTCACCACCCCCATGCTAAACAACCTTTTCCTAATATCCAATCTGAATCTACAGTCCAGAAAGGGTAAGAGCAGAAGAAACCAGCATGTCTAGGATACCTCTGCTATAGCAGTCTCCTAGACTGGTCATTGTTATGAGACACTTCTATTACCTGCTCCCACACCTGCCAAAATGCTGGTATGAAAGATTTCCTCAGAGACTATGGTATGTAGTTTATAACAGCAACTGGCACCTGGAAACAATTAAGTGGATTCAGCTATGGAAGCACAATGCCAGGTAAAGATTGTTTATGTTTTCAGTGATTTCCTCCTCCTGCATTGTATTCTCTTAATCCAGGATTAATTTCTAATTGTGGCTAAGTCTTTGGAAACTGCATCAATTTGAGTTTTAGGAAGCTAGCATATCTGAGATTTGAATGGGAGTTTGTGAGGGGTGAATCTTACTACCTTGTAGTTTCTGGATGTTTTGTGTAAAGCAGGCATAAATTAAAGGAATGAAGAGAGAATCCTTGCAGGCTCTGTTCTCAAATATGATGGCAAAGGCAATGGAATGAAAGCACAGTGCCTTGGGCTTTGCTCTCATCTATGCTGCCAGCACACAATCTCATCTGAACACATTAAGATAAAAGTTTGTGTTGTTTTGCTAGTTTGAGTGTGGGAGCTGAGCCTGTGAAGCAAAAGCATCATCAAAAAAAGAAACACACTTCTTTTTTTTTTTTTCCCAAAGTGGCCAGAATCAGTCAATGTATAATTTTTTTGACACAGGACAAGAATAAATGGAGTTAAGGAGGAGATTTGCTCTCTTCTGTAATTTTTATACAAATTAACAAAAATTCACTGAAGCCAATGCATCTCTATCCACACACTGCCTGATCTGTGTAACCTGTAGCCCCATCAGTACATCTATTGCTATTGCTAGTTATATGCCACAGGCTATGTATTACCACTTCAATATTAAGGCATGGCTGGCTTGCTTTGCTTCAAATTGCCTTGACCTTGGCCTGCATGGAATTTTCTTTTAGCTGGCTTAGCTGTAGCAACAAATTTTTAAATTATTATCAGGTGAGTTTTTACTGATTTGTTTTGCTTGGTTTTTTATAATCATGAGCTATTACCACACTTTTTGTACACCCAAAAATATTTATGATGTCATCTTAATGTTGCAATGTAGAAGAATATAGGCTAGGCCTGGCAGTGGAAACCTTGCCCACGGGCACTCAGGGTGCAGGGCAGAGTGCAGACATGGTGGGGTAAGAGAAGATGGTACAGGATGTCAGGGATATGAACTGCAAA
The DNA here is from genome assembly GCF_027791375.1 of Indicator indicator. Taxonomy (NCBI): domain Eukaryota; kingdom Metazoa; phylum Chordata; class Aves; order Piciformes; family Indicatoridae; genus Indicator; species Indicator indicator. The sequence goes on from NC_072011.1 coordinate 39,306,830, forward strand.
GAGATAAATATAAACCTGGGGGCAGGGCAACATTAGGCTGTAGGTAGCAGAGAAGATAGGTAAGTATACAACATAGGTAAGGTGCATTTTTATAGAGGACATTCTGACATAACGTGGAGTTGCAGGCCAAACAGAAAGAGCAAGGTGTAAGCCATGAAAGAAAATGTAATAAAATAACCCCAAGTGGACCTTAGAGAAGAAAGAGAAATTAACAGCTTCAGCGTCATGTTCCCCCCAATAAAGAGGGAGGAACCTCTAACACCACCATCCCAGCAAAAACCTTGGAAAACCGATTACTCCCTGTAACAATTTCCTCCCCCAGCTGAGGCCAACAACTCAAGAACTTCAAGAGAAAGCATGGAATAATAATGCCAGGGAGAAGGTCATATGCTAGGAAGTATGTGTTTTATTGAATTATTATTGAGATTTTTTCCAGGATTGTTTTTTTATTTCTATTCTTTCATCAGAAACAGAATAAATTTTGAGGTGCTTTATGTTTCCCTGTATTTTCCTGTATAATTCTCTAATTCACCAAATTTACAATAGTTTGCTTAGTCCCAGAATGTAACTTTAAGATCCTCCTGACACTAAAGTCCTGCTGATACATTAAAGGCTGGGGGTTTTGTTCTCCTTTTTTTAGCAGAAAGTGATTTCTTCACATGAGTCAAAATGACTGTACATTTGGTGCACCTGCTTCTTAATAGCATACTTCAGAAGCTGGTAAGCAGAAAAAAAAAATCAAACAAACCAGTACATTTTGCCTTTTTGAGCCAACAAAATGCTTTGTAATAAAATGTCATTTACTGCTGGCAACCAGGAAATATGTTCTGTATTGAACCTATCCGACTGTGAAGGATAGCTTGGGTCTTGCTCCTGTTTGTAAGTAGTAGCATCTTCTTTGCATTTCATGGTTCATAATATTTGCAATGTCCATAATTTCTGCACAAGATGGCACTTCACTTGTAAGAGAGAAGCAGCAGTACGTTTATTGATATAAGTCAGTGATTTAACTACGTTTGGCAGTAAATGTGACAGTGGCTTAGCAAGATCCAATGGCTAGGTACAGATACATTTGTTTATTTACTGCATTGAGGACAGACTAAACTGTCAGGGAGACCATCATGAGGTTCAGGAAGGACCCCTCTGCATTCTAAACTCCTTCTCAAAGGGGAGTTTAGGTGTGACTGGATCCAGACATGGTCAGTGGTTTATGTCTAAAGGATTATACCTGCACAATCAGTCCTTTATATTGCTTAGCTAAGATTTCAAAGTTTCAGCACACTTATTCCCAATTTACTCTGCTATTTGACATCATAAGGAATCTCCAAAGCTTGAGGAGTAACCTTGAGAAGCATCCCTATTCAAGGGAAGGTCCTGCAGTGCAGCCTGCTGCTATGCAGGAGAGCTCAAGGGGCCCTAGGCTGTCCATTATTTATGAAGTAAGATAATTTACTTCTAGTCACATTTATATACCCAAGTAGTTTCTTCCAAATTTGGCTTGAGTTGGTCATGGACTAGCACTGTAGTTAAGAGAGACCATTTTTCAAATTATCCCTTGACTGTTGTGTTATTATCTGTCTCCACCAAATCCACTTTGAGCCAGATTCAGCCATCAAGACTAGGTGACTCTATTATGATCACCTCTTGAGCAGGGTTATTGGAAATACAGGTCAGTTTGGGGGCCAGGGAGGAGCAGCTCTCCACCACAGACTGCAGGCATATGGTATGATGCAAGCCCATATTTGTGGCAAAATTGTACCCCCAGCTGGGCTCACCTCTCAGCTGGAGCACTGAAGTGCTTTTGCAACGCAGTGAAAGTGTCCAAGTGACAGAACACCAAATGAGCCCCTGCCAAATGAAGTAGGTTTGTCTAAATCTGCTCTTACGACGAGATCACCAAGCATAACTGGAAGACTTTTAAAATCCCAAAAGCCAAGTTTTGCTAGAACAGGAACTAAAATATCAAATTTTTAAGGGGGGGGGGGTGGGGGTGGGGGGGTGGAGGGGAGAGGGAAGTGCAATTCATGAAGACAGATTGGAAATAAAATTGCTAAAATCTTGAACTCCCCCATGTCACCGAGGCTCCTGCCTTCCAGCCAAATTTCCACTCCGTCTCAGTGGCTGCTGAGAGTTCCTGGTCTCCCCTCTTCCTTAGGACACTCTTTCATCTCAGAAGCAGGATTTCCGTTCTTCACTGCCATGTCAGCTGCCCAGAGGGTTTTAGTTTTCTTTAGCATCACCTAACCTACTCAGTCTAAGTTCAGCTCAGATCAGGGAGTTTAAATAATACAGAGCCTTAGCTACCTAATCTGCACAAGGCAGTTTTCCCTTTTGAATCACATTTCAATATAAAAGTAGCATATATTTGAAGCTGCAAAATATTTTGTTTTCGTATTAGCATCAATCTAAACATGATGTTCCCAGAGAAATTGCTAATTTCAAACTGTATACTGCAGTACTAAGCACTAACCAAGGATTTTTTCTGACAGGTAATTTTCTAGATCTGTCACAAGCTACAGAACACAATTCCTCAGAGAAACATTAGCTTTCAAGATTGATGAGAACAAGAGTAAAGTATGAAGCAAAGCAGACTAAACTCTGTTAAGATTATGGCAGAATTATGAATTTTACAATATTTTAACTATATCATGTAATAATTTTCACAACTGAATTTGGCAAGTAACCTAACACAGAAGCTGAAATGTTGTTTGGACATTCAACCAGAGAATGCACTGGGTGTGTTTGTTTTCATACTAAAATGTCACAGCAAACCATTGTCTAGGGCTAAAAGGCATGTTTTGGAACTCGAATGGTTAAGTATGTTTCATATTATGATTGCTCTTCAATTTAAATGTTTCAGATACATTTTTCTGCTATGAAATTTGAGTTGTCTGTGTAAGCACAAATTGAACCTCAGCAAAGAAAGAGCAGATTGAGCTCAGCTTTCTCATAGCCAATCCATTTCAAGTGGCACGTAGCTAGCACCATCATCCTCACTCATCCATCTAGGTATTAATGACCTAATCTTTTTATAGCAGTTTTTTCTTTTAATTCAGTGGTGTCAAGAAAGACCCTGTGCAAATAATTCTGGCAAGTGTATTTTCTTGGAAGCAGTGAACAAATACATGATCTGATTTCATAAAAATCATCTGTTACCGATATGAAATGTATTTTCTGACTACCCCAGTGAAATACACAGGAACAATTGATCACTATAGGATTATTCTTTGCAAGCCTAAGTGATGTCTTGTTGGTTATTTACATCTTTTTTCCATTTTATAGTGAATAGTCTAATGAAAAATGTGAAATAGAAATTAAAACAATATTTTTTTTTAAATCTATGTAGAGATGTTTCTGCTAATATACCATTGCATTTACATTGAAATCTCCTTGATTGGTATTTCTATGAAGTTTAACAACATTTTATGCTTTTCAGAGACAAAACTGCATTTTTATTCCACAGAGATAATTTCTATCTAGTTATGGTTTATTTTAACCCATCCCTTCTGCGTGTTTTCCCTTTTGCCTCCATCCTCTTTTATACTTTTATTTAATCCATGCATAACTTATACCAAAAAAGTTCAGCGAGTGTGATGGTTTAAAACTGTCTTTTTAATTTTTCTTTACAGAGTTAGAGCAGAGAAAGCGAAGGAATGTAAGTCACTATTAGGTGTAAGAAAGCAAAATAATGACTGTTCTAAATACTTCCATTGGATAGATAGACATGTTCAAGAACCACTACTCAAAGTTGAGGCAGTCAGGGTCTGAGTTTGCAGCTTGCTGGGCTGTCTGGCTGCTGCTTCTTCTTCTCTTCTGGCTGAAGATAACACACTGACCTTGGTGAGCTGAGTTAACAGCCTCTCTGTTCTTAACTCTCTGCTTTCTGCCAGGGGGGCCTGGGGGAAGGAGGCCCCTGGGAGAGAGGCCCCTTGAGAAAGGCCCCTTTGGGGGGAAGCAAAGGGAGCTTGGTTGTGCTTTTCTGTTGATTGTATATATTTGTAAATGTTGTGAATTGTGTATATTTGTACATATTCATTGCATTTCATCATGGATTGTAGATTTGCTTGTAAATACAGCTTTCATTTGCTTCCAGACTCAGCTAGCCTGGTTATTGTCAGTGGGGGAGATTTCAACTCTCACACTGTAACAATACATATACAAGTGAGAACTAATGCTAGCTTTCTAACAAAATCAATCGTCTGGCAACTGCTAAATTCTCAGTGTTCCTCAGGAAAACAGGTGCTTGTTAGAAACACATCATATGTTTTTTGTCACGTACAAATTTTAATTCTTACAATTTTTCTGCTATGGTGTAGCAGAAAGATGAGCATACAAACTCTGATATGGCTAGCCTAAGTATCTCAGGCCAGTTAATGCTGCTGGGATACTTGCCTTATTGTGCTGGTATATGTGTCACTTGGAAAGTATTTAGGGAGGTGAATAGGGATTAAAAGGCTATTGCACATTTTTAGCAGCCCAAATAGGGACTACCTGTGTTCTATATCCGCTCTAAATAGGCTTTGCCTGTCATCTTGGAGACTATTGGATGATTTGGAGTGTCCATAAAATGGGCCTATTTAACCTGTGGTGTTACAACCCAGTCATTTTATCACTCACTTTAATCAAGTATCCTGAGATTTTGGTGATTTCAGAAGGTGTCTTCCTTCATTAACCTTCCAGTAACAGCTTCATGAAACTCTTAAGTGCAGCCAGGAGTATTAATTTCTTATATTCTCTTATAGCTCTTATATCTACAGCAGAGAAGTTGCAGCTAGTCTTCAAAATGTGGCTTACTGATGGTCTTAAAATCCAAATTCTGCTTTTACTTACATCAAAGAGGTCATTAGATTTCATCTGGCAGTGTGGTATGCAGGGCTGACCCTAGTCTCCTCATGCTGGTTGTGCAGTTCGTTCCTCAAAGGTGTGTGGAAAGCAGTTTGTGGGAGGTCTTCCCCATCCAGCTCAGGCAGGCACTGCTGTGCAGACAGGGCTCATTCCTCCTGCTCACAGCCCTGCGTGCTGGCTGCACAATGGGTGTGTCTTTGGTCCCTGCCTGACTTGGCAGGGAGTGAATAAGATCACCTGCCATCTGCTGAGAGAAAACCAGGTGGCTGAGAGGGCCAACAGCCTCTCTCTTCCCACAGCTGACAGCAGGTGGATTGCAGAGCTCTGCTATACCTGGCAGGCAAGTCACAGCAGGGAGAAATGCACACATGAACACTTTGGGTGAGCAGAGGGAGCATGTAGCAGGAGCTGTGGCACCAGTCTCCCAAGCTCATTTGCATTGTGGAGCTAGTCTTAGGAAGACATGGTTTCATAGGAAGTCTTCTGTGGAGCTAGTCATAGGGAGGGAACAATTTTGTGTCCAAATCAGTTGTTTTTTTTTTAACAAGCCTCCCTGTAATCATAGTTATGTTGAACACAGTAATTTCTCCATACCACCACTACATTTTATTTTTCTTCTTCTTTTTATAGAACTATCCACAGCATATACTTCTCTAATCTTTTCAAAGCACTTTGCAAAGATAGTGGAGGCACTCAGGCATAATCTCTGTGAGGTCATTAAATTGGTCACCACTGAAACACCAAGAGACAGGAAACCAGGTGATTGTAATCTGCAGAGGGAACCTTCCTCTTATTTGGAAGTACAGTGACCTCTGGATGCATGAAACAGACCACAGGAGTTTGCAGAGCCTTGGTCCTTTAATTGAAGGATGCAAGCAGGCCAAGGGTCTGAAGACCAGAGGAAAATAAAGGAATTATCAAATAGCTCTTGGCACAAGACTTTTTCATTGAAATGGCAAGTTGAATTGAAGTGTCTATGGAGCTGCAGCATTTAGATGAAACAAAAAAAAAATTGCAGCTGAGAATAATCAAGATTCAAGTTCAGGAATATCAAGGCAAATAATATTGTCTTATTGTAGCAAAAGGGAAAAAATTATTATTTTTACTTTATTCCTATTCAAAGTGCGTATGCCTAAAGAGGCCACATATATGTAAAACACAGTTTCCTTGAAAGGCTTACATGAATAATACTCTCTGCTGGTCATCCCTGTGCCTATTTAATTGAAGTCATAAGCACTGGCTTATGTGTGACGACAGATGCCAAACTCAGACTTCTATGTCCAGGCCTGTACCAAATGCCATAGAAAAACTCCTTGTGCATAAAAGGAAGTGGTGAGCAAGTATGCTCTGCCACCTCAGCACTGCTTCTGGAGTGGGAGATCAGCATTCTGTATACTGGCCATGAGTGTGGTTTCCTGCAAGGTGGGGACCAACACCAGGTCCAGCATGCCAGGTCCTGGCTGCACAGCAGGAGTGACACCTGCATGAGGTGAGACATGCCTCATCACAGGAGGAAATTATCTGAGGGGCTGTCCCCTTCCCTCTCATAAAGTTGTGCAATCTTGTCCAGACGCCTTGGACTTGCCCCACAAGCAGACTGTTGGGTGGCTGGCTCATTTTTAGTGAAAGAGTAGAGGGAGCAGCAGCCAGTTTTTACCTAATGTAAAGTGTCATCCTTTTCCATGTCCTTCTCTTGATAGGTGATGAAATACACTCCAAGGCACACTCTAGTACCCATGGACAGAGGCTTTGAGATGGGTGCTCAGCTGAGGACCTTGTCCTGAAAGGTAGGTGATATTGCTGAGCTTTATTGTGGGCTTTCTTGAGCATTTGTGAATGTCCCTAAGCACTGCCTTCAGCTGCAACTTTATCCCAACAATCCACCTGAACATCAATCTGCTAACCAACAGACAGACAACCAGCTAGAAGGAGCTGTTGTAGCTCCATGTTGAATTGCTGAGATTGTGCAGTATTCCCTGTGAAAAGTGATGCATATCTAGGGCTTTGCTGGACACCACAGGATGCTTAAATGGACACCTCACAGAGAAGCACCACAAGCAGAGAAAAGGCCATGTGTGAGGTACATAGGGCAGCTTTGTGAGGGATGTACACATGGTTGAGTGATGCCTGAAGCTGGGATAGTCATGGGAATATTGGGGGCAACCTGGGACTGTTGCAGGAGCACAGCAATGAAGGATATTGACTTGAGACCACTACTAGGGGCATTTTTAATCACTGAGCCCAGGTGACTCCTTCACAGTTTCCTAAACAGCATGCTTTAGGAGGTGTGTCAGGGTTAAATTCCAGCTCTCTGGACAGATTTAGGAAGAGTTCTCTGCACAAATTCAGCAGGAGTTGGGTTGTGGCTAGTACTTGGGAAAATCAGGCCACTTGGCTGCTTAAATGAGATCTGTGGGAGCTGCCAGACCCATGCTGCAGACTTTAGGCTGGAGAAAGAGAGAGCAGCACTCCAGTGGCTGGTATAAAGATGAGATGGTGGTGGACAAGTCAAGACTAGCACCCTTGTAAAGGACTTCAATGAAGCAAGTGTGTGAGTCACCACTAGCAGGAAGGTGAGAGGCTTCTGTCTTTCATCATAATGTTGCTATTTCTCCAAGTCCATTCATAGTGGAGGTTCCCAGTGAAATGCTTCAGCAAGGTGCCATCACTGAGTCTGATTTACTGCCCAGAGAGGGAAGGGACAAACTGCCTGGGGCACTGAGAGGGAGGCAGGAATTTCAGTGCCGTGAGTGTGTGTTGCTCGCCAGAAAAATTTTGCTGCTTCAGATGAATTAATTCAGAATCAACCTCTTAAATCATGACTACAACCTGATTGGCAAGAGTGGCCATATCTGAAGTGCAATCATTGATACCTCGATGAAGATTAAAAGTACTTCAGACTGACCTACTTAAATCGCATGTAACATGTTTCTTCAACAAGACAAGATCTCATTTTTCAACAGTATAGGAAAATCCAACTACACTTGGAGCATGCTAGGTTGGAGACTGCTTAGCAGTCTAAAAGTATAATTCAAAGGACATAGAAAATACATTTTTCAACTTCTACTGGAAATTATCTTTCCATCTTTTTAAATTAGCAACTGTCCTGCTGTAAAAGTAACTTCATAGCTGATTTCTTATGCTGTATTGATGTCACATTCTCAGGCAGTGACACCTCCCCAATGTTGTCTACTGTGCCTTTTTAATTTGCCTTTTTTTTCCCTTTTTTTTTATCTGTGGGTTTTGTCTCAATTTCATTTGACCTAAAACTCTACCAATCTTCATTGAAGACAGACAAAACCACTACTATTTTAGCAACATATCAATCTGCACTGTTTGCTAATGTGCCTGTGAGACTGTAGGTTATGTGGTGCCACCATATTTTAAAGGATGTCTTTTTGTCAGATCTATGTTCTTCCTTAAAGATTTCTGCACATAGCAGTAATAAGGATATGAGGAAATCTGCTGTCTTGGGCTGGCCACAGATTCACAGGCTTTATTAGTAGATAGGATTAGGGAAGAAGAACAGACTGCCAAGCTCCTCTCCTCTGAGATTTCCTTCTTTAGATTATTAGTGTCATTGAAGAGCTCCCTCAAATACAGGGAGCAGAAACTAAGGAACCATTTTATTTGGCTGGGAAGTACTGAGGAAAAGGCAATTACTGGGTCATAAGCTCCGCTGAAAATGTCTGTCCAGTTTTCTTCACAGGCACCCTGGAGGAACAACAACTTCAGTTTTCTAAGCAGGGAGGCAGCTGTAACAGAGCAAGGAGAGACTATCATAGGTTTCTACCTACTGGCTTTAGGTATGTACTTGGCTCGGATATGAAAGGAAGCTCCTAAGTAGTGTTCGGTGGGAAGTTCAAAGTGATTCATTTGGGTTTCATCCCTAGAACAGGATGTTAGAAAATGCAACATTTTTCTTCATCTGTCAAAAGATCAGAGGTACAGCTTTCTTTTCTTCAAAAGAGATTAATGCAGAAATCTTGAGGAAAAAAAATAGTCAAGCCTGTAAACTTCTACCTAACGTTCATTGAACTTAATATGTGGGGAGATAAAAAAGTGCCTTATCAGAAGTATACAATTCTGTGTCGTCTTGTTTCTCGGTAGCACTGAACTAATATTCTGTGATTTCCAGAGTTTTGATTGCTGACATTCAGTTACCTACAATTAGCTCCCGCAGCAGCAGAAAATATGGTTCTCTAGTTTTAAACCTTTTTGTTTTTTAACTGATTGCACTGCCCTTGCTTTCAATGCTTGATGCAAATAGAAATAAACTTATTCAAACAGGATCTATGGAAGTTCTAAGTACTGGAACGCTATCCTATGTTAGCAGTCACAATACTGTGTGTTTATATTGGTTCTTCAGAAAGACAGCTGTTGTTAAGTATATCACACAGATTTGAGAAATGGCACCCAATATCAACTGTCTGATCCCAGAGCAATTTTCATTTGTTTAAATATTGTCTATTTGAGTCAGACTCATTGCAGGATACAAGAAAAATTTATGAAATTGCAAAGAATGTTAAGTTTGCTAGGTAATCAAAATTTCCAACCACAAAATCTCACAGGGAAATACAAGGAAACTTGACATTTAAAAAATCTCTTCTTCTAAACAGCATATGCAAAAAAAATGTTTCTGTCTTTAAATGATTGATCTAAACTTTTTATTTCTTTTTCTAAGCTTATCACATATTGCAAGTAGCTTACTAGCTGCCAGGTTATGCTCGAGGAAGCTCTATGGAAGTTACAATGTAAAATGCTAAATATTTTAATATGTTTACATAAGACTTTTTTTACCTAGAGGAACTAGGGAGGCAAAAGTTGTGTTTAGAACAAAAAGAGAAATTCTAGTAGAAAAATTTATGGCTTCTATCTTAGGAGACTTAATTAAAAAAGTGGCCATAAGACAAATCAGAGCTGTTCCAATTTATGCCCAGTCTGTTCACATCTGCATATCCCTTCTTGAATGGCTGGGAAATGTCTGCACCATCAGCTAATGAATTAATCAACTGCATTTAAGACTAGAAAGAATATCTTAGGTCAGCAAGGCCAGTCCCCTACTGTGACAATATATAATCTCATTTGCTATCATGCTCCCTAATGTAACTGGTTAGAGGATTTTTAGTGTTGCTACCACTCTTCCGGCCTGATTTTCTCTGATGATAGGAGCCTTTCCCTAAATACTTAGCTAAAGTGAAAGCTTCAACTTTATACCCTTTTTATCACTCCTTTTAACATGAAAATTTTTGGCTGCAATTAACATCTTACAGCCAGTTGGGGTTCCTGAAGGAACAATCATACTTTATGGTCAACCTTTTTGTTCCTATAAGAAGAAACTGAGGGAGTAGGGTGGGGTTTTTTTTTGTGGTGGTGTTTTTGTTTTTGTTTTTTTTTTTTTCAGTTGTTTTGGGGATGGGAGTGGCTGTGCATTATACTTAATTTATCACCTGTTATAATATGCTTTTCCCTGTCATCCCAGTATGTCATCCTGGTGGCCTTTCATGCTGTCTTTTCCAACCTGGACCGTTTGTTTGGGTTTTTTAACCTTAAAGCCTGGACTGAATACAGCATATATAAAAAAGGTCTTGCCTTTACCACTCACATTAATATTTATGCTTCCCAAGCTCTACTGTTTCCTCCCAGTGTTGCTTCTTCATCACACTGGTATTCTAACTTCTTTCATCAGTTGACCAACAGAGGTGTTTTCATTTGCTGCTTCCTAATAGTGACCATACATCTTCTGGTAAACACTTTTTGAAGTACCTAGGTACATGAGATTTTAATTTGTATGTATATTAGCTTTTGATTGCTCCACATCCTTTTACCAAGCTTACAAGTGCCTGACATGTCATAGCTTCTGTTCTTGAAACAGCTTCCCTCCAGATGCAAAATGCAAGTTGCATTTCTTGCAGAGTATGTATAATCAGCACTACACCAAGCTGTGTTAGTGCAAATCAGTTAAAATGTGATGGAGGTTGGTATACCTTTTTTAGCCATAAGAACTTTTGAAAAAAAATCTATTAGTAATACGCAGATCAGAAAAGTCTTCACATCTTTTTCTCCTCAGAGGTCTGCTGCCACCCTTCTGCAAGCACCAGTCATAACAATTTACAGCTATTGGCTCCATGCACACCTGTAACTCAATCTATCTGAGGAGCAGTGATGTGTCAGAGCAAAGTACCTTGTTACACAGACACACTTTTGCTCTTCCAGCAGCAGAGGACAGAGGCCAGTCTGTGTATTACCTGCTTTTCAGGAGTCTGAAAAGGCAGTCTGCGTTTGAGAGAGTCTCTGGGTGCTTCCTTACACAATGCCCTGAAGATGTTAGTATTTCATACTTCAGGGTGTTTTGATAGCCTGGAAAACAGCTTCAGTGATTACGTCTGTAACTTTTGCATGTTTTCTTCTCTTTTGAATCTAAATACCCCAGTGCTGCTTTTTGCAGATTCAGATCTACGTTTTCCACAACAAAAGGGATGTCTGGGATTGGTATTAGCACTTAGCCAGAAGATGGAGTTCCTCTGAATCTCTTCACCATTATAAGCTAAAGCAAAAAAAAAAAAAAAATCTATCTTTGACCAAGTGTGTCCACAGTCACACATCTCAACAGACATCATGAATATCCATGAACCATGACCTAACACCTGTTGCTGAGATAAGGCCTTTCGTGTCCTCTTCTGGAAATTCTCACATGTGGTGTTGAATTCACATGTCACAGCAGGACACTGATATATCTGTTGTACTTCATACACCTGCCAGACTGTGTCAGATCCAGACAGAAAGATGATGTACACAAACAACACAGCTACCGTGTCTGCATTGCAGACCAACCTAATGCATTCCCAAAGCCATCCTCTTACAATACTGTGCTGGGCCTCATTAAAATAATGTCAGACAAAAGTCAGAAACAATTCCTGACTCAAAGTGCATGCAGACATTGGAAATGAGATTGGATTAAGAAACATTATCACCTAGTGGCCAAAATGAGATGTATTTATTATTTTTGATCTCATAATGCGGTATTTCATTTATATATATTAGTCATTGCACCAATGACTATTTCTGGTTAATACCATATGCCAACATGTCATCTTTCCCCTGTTCAAAAGCTTTTTAGTAAACCACATACAAGATAGAGCAGCAGCAGTTTGGCAGTTCTGCAAAAAGAAGTTATTAAAAGTAAATTTCTCTGCAGAAAAAGCAGTCCATAGTGCCATAGAGAGACATCCCATCAACCACCTCCCCTCCCACTCCAGACTACCCAGAGCACCTCACAGGGCAATAAGTACCTGGAAATGCTGGATTCCTGACACATGGGGTTGTTGGTGCTTCCTGAAGGAAGGCACCTGCCCTTTTGTCACCATATTAAACCTATCAGCCTTTCTTCACCTCATGAACTCCTCTGAATATCCAGAGATGCTGTGCAACACCACTGTGTCACATGCCTCTTCGGTGCATCTGTTCACCTTTCTGTATCAATGTACGGCACCCTTGCTCTGGGACATCTACTGCTTGTGACTGGATGGAGGGCTGTGGACTACCTCTTTTCTCCCTCACCTGGTACCCTGGAATCAACTGTGAAGAACTAAACCACTGGCTGATGGGTTCCTAAACCTCTCTTAGGCTGGAGGCACTCAAAAGAGGTGGTGTTTTGCTTCACATTACAAGGTGAAGTGAGGCCTCCTCTGTCAGCAATGGCAGAGCTGGTTTGGAGAGCCAAAGGGAAGCCAGGTGCTGCTCAACCTGCTGCTCAGCCCCACTCTAGCAGCCACCCTGGAGCCATTCAGTGAATAAGCTTCACTGAATAAACTCCATTTTCAACACTGAGCCTGACACTTCTGAATAAACAATTTGCTAAAAGTAATTTGTTTTTCTATGTCTACCTCATTTCAAAAAAAGGGATGCAGACTACCAAGTTCTTGCAGTGGTGTGGAGCAACAGCCATATACATCTGGAAATTCTGTCTCTCCACCTAAGTGACTGACTTTTGCCTGATTTACAGTTATCTCCCTTGCATTTTCCTCATTAATTAGACATGCACAAGTCGGGCCTCTCTATTCCTGGAGAGTAAGAGAACACACAACTTTCTTTAAAAATAAATTAAGAAATATTTATAGCATCTGAAAGGTCTGTTCTGAATGTTCCTTTCATATAGATTATCAGATGTATTACTGAAAAATATAGACCCTAGACTATTCTAAGAGAAGAAACTTAATTGTATTAGCTGCACAAGTGAGGACCAGGAAAGCAGCACTCTGGCAACGTGCACAAACTTCAGGTATCTGTTACTATATACAGTGCACTTCAACAACTGCAGGTTTTGGCTGATTGTAGTTTTTGCTCCATTCCAACAGTTCGACCATTCTTCTTCCTTCCTTTTTTGCCAGGTGTTATGTTTCATGAGTTTCATCTGTCCATTAGGAAAAAAAGCTTCTCTAGCCCCAACATAGCAAATCTTCGATAGATGCAGCAACACCTCTTCACGTTCATTCTGTTTTATTGCCAGGGTTATTTTCATGTTCCTGCTTCTGAAGTCTGCCCAGCTAGTTTAAAAGGCTTCGTGCATAGGTTTTCCAATGGATAATCTGGTTTAATTTGTTCTAATGGAACAAAAGGGTAATTTTAGAAGACACATACATCTGCACGCTGACTTGCTTCTTGCTTTAATTACTCTTTGATTTCATGGATTTTTTTTTCCCCCCTAGGCTGGCTGTCTTGGTTTGGAAACAGCATTGTGATTTTTGTCCTGTATAAACAAAGACACCTTCTGCAGCCCACCGACTACCTCACATTTAACTTGGCAGTATCAGATGCTAGTATCTCTGTGTTTGGTTATTCACGGGGAATTATTGAAATCTTCAATATTTTCAGAGATGATGGATTTATTATCACATCAATATGGACTTGCCAGGTAAGACTTGGATTACACTTAATTAGACAAAATAAGTGCAGCTATTTCCACACTTATGCTGTGTATAAATAATCAGACTGGTCCAAAGGAGAAAAAAGATATCCTGACTAACCTTCCACAAGTGTTCTTTTTTGTTACATGCATCAGTCTATGCATCTGATCACTGTTTGACCAATTCTCATTATTTTTTTTTCTATCTATTTGGATATTTCCTACTAATCTGGGTATTTTACTTCATGTCATATCTCCAGCTCCTGTTGGAAAGCTAAGATGTAGGCTGTTATTATCTTCAGCTCCCCTGAAGTCAACCTGATTGTTGGTACTTTAACATTTGACTTAAGGAAATGTAGACTACTTGACAAGGTATGTAGAGCAAAGCCCCCACACAGAACTTGGATATATTAATTTATTTGAGCATACAACTTCTTGTACTAAATCTGTCATAACTCTTCAGTCTTACCTCTCAATTCTTTGTTGGTTCAACACAAAACATTAAATAACACTTCTGCCTCTCCAAGCGATTCCAGAGCCCTATCTATGCTGTGGCTCCTTTTTTGGGGCTGTAAAAAAATGACACACAGAGGAACTGACACACAGCACACTTTGTTTGTACCTCTTGATTTGCATTGGAGTCTTCCATCAGCAGTCTTACAGCTTTCTTCCATGATGTCTCTGCCTGGGAGTCCCTCTTTGGATGAATTTGAGCTATTTAGACTCTCGTTATGGTGATCTGGCTTTTTATTTTAGATGTAAAAGGACTGGGATGGATGTGCTTAATCCTGCTGTGGCCTGAACTACCTTTATAAGGAGACAAGCAGTCCATAACATTTTTGGAATATTGTTTGTTGGTCAGGGTGTGTTAAGTAATCCTATTTGAATCTCCTGGTTTAAAAGTTTTCATTTGTAAAATACGGATATCTAACAAAGTTTTAGGGTATTGGAATCTAAAGATTTTGTCTGGGACATCGATTATGCATTGGCTTTTCTAAACACTCTGATTTGCAAAATATTAAAGTTTCTGCTTCTCTAAGCTCTAAAGGTTAGTATTTGTCTAATCAATAGGAAGTGATACTGTATTATTTAGTTATCAGCTAAAAATTCATGGAAACCTGGAAAAGTAAGTTTGTACTCTGAATGAATAGTTTTAATTGGTTGTGACTTGTTGACTGGTTGAGCTGGTTGTGGCTTGTTGAGAGAATATGGTGTAGGATTCCTGTTTCCATCAAGATTTTGTTCCATGTTGAGGGAGGTCTCAAAAGCATGTTAATGTAGTGAGCATTTCCATGTGTGTGTTTGGACAGCCAACACACAGGGCATTCTAAAAATGGTCAACTCTGAACAACACGAGGGGATTTGATTGCTTAATTTCTGGTGTTTATAAAACATAATGCATTCATAGTCCGACCAGAATGGGTCTTACATCTGGAACATCAAGAGTCAAGAGATTGTTTCCAGGATGGTAAAGCCCATAATTTCTTTCATGAGTCTCTGAAGCTGGAGTTTCTGAAGTTGATGTCACCTGTTCCCCTCATCACATTCAAGCTCCTCTGCAAGTAGCTGGGATGAACAGTTGGACTATTGTGCATGTGAATGTGACTCTTTCCTTAGCATGGCCCATTTGTTTTCCACGACTTTGTTTGGTGAGTCCAGAGAACAGCCTTATTTGGCTCTCTGTCATTGTCCATTTCACTACATATTTGCTACTATTTGAACAGTCAGCTTCTGCTGTCAGATATGCTTAGGGAAACTATTTTCCCAAGCTAGCCTGTCATTTCTCTTTATGAAGAAATTCCATGAGCTCACCTCACTTAATCCACCTAAATATTTTCCTTTCCTCTGACTTTCCTTCTGTGCCCTTGAGCAATACTTTTCAAAATTAAGTTTCACCATTCTTGGCTGCTGCAGTTAGAGTGAGTGGGTAGAGTACAGACAGATACTACTTTTCTTTCAAAACAGCTAGTCTTTGAAAACTCTCTGCAACAAAAGAGAGAGCATCTCCAGGTAAAAGGAAGATCTCATGGCATACTTGCTGAATGGAATACATATGCCTCTTTTTTAACCTCCTCTCTATGGAAGAAATACCACTGTGCTTTCCCATGACAAATATTATTTTTGGTTTTGGAGGTGCACAAAAGCTCTCCTTTAAAGAATGAGGTTTCATGGTAGGTCTGTACCCAAATGCTGACCCTATTGAATGCTGTGTATGGATACGGTTTTCCAAGGGTGGTTTTTGGACCCTGCTTTCACTTCCTGTTTATCCCTTTCCTATTTTGCCACTATGTCCTAGTCTCAGTATGGACAAAGACAGGACAGTCAGTCTCTAGCACATTAATTTTTTAGCCCCTGGTGATATTATCAGTAAGTAAACTAGTTCATGTAGTAAAGTTCAGGTCAGGGAATGTAAGCCAAGAGCCATCTCTTCCCCCACTGATCATATATCTAGTGAAAAGCTACCTCAGGTTATACTTTTGTCCTTTCCATATGTTTTGTAATTCATATTTTCTTCTGAATTATAAGTTGCACTGAAACCTGTAAATAACACTGCAAGAAAAGGTTCTTATGTGTAGGAAGTAGGGAAATGTTAATTCTCTGCAATTAAACATCACAATTTTTTTCTAAACCTCATTAATCGACCAACAGAACAGTTTTCTTGTGTCTGTTAATCATGCAGTGAATGTAAAAGAAGCAGGCTTCAGGATGGCTCTAAATATAGCAGAAGGATTATAACCTGTCTGATCCACATAGGTGCACTGCAGTCCTGTCAGATGGGCTGTGGGGTGCCTTAGAATTTGAAATCCTTCAAAATCCTAGGAGTTCAATTTAAACTTGTTTCCACTAACTCACTCTTCCAATTTATTTTGTTGTTGTTGTTGTTGTTGTTGTTGTTGTGGGTTTTTGGTTTCAGGGTTGGGTTGTTTCTTTTGGGGAAGGGAGGGAGGTTTGGGTCTTTTTTATTTGAGGGTTCTTTTTTTCTTTTGTTTGGTTGTTGTTTGGTTGTTGGTTTTGTTGGGTTTTTTTGAGAATACTATTTGCTTATTTCAACATCATTTTTATAAATTCTTAAGAACTTTACTATGAGGGTCATGGAAATTGACTGTTATGTGCTCGCTGTTGGTATGGGCTTGTTTAAAAATATTACTTACTTCTGACTGTTTTTTGTAGATAAGATGCATCTTGACTATGTGCAACAGAGCACAACGTAGCTATCCCCAGATCATGGGACCATCACAGTCATAAGCACTGCCACCAACAAACTGACTGATGCTATTACCACAAATGCAGTCAGCTCTCAATCAGTCTAGGTATTTCTGGTCCATCTGGCTAGCCAGATGGTGCCCAAGCATCCCCAGGAGATCTGGCTCTGCACAGAAACAGTCTCAGAAGGAACAAACAAAATTATGTTCAGCTTTCAGGTATTAGGGAACACCATAGTAGCCTGCCTGAAGGATTCAGCCCACATTGCCTCTGTTCCTGCAGCCTGTCCCCACTGCCCCACCAAGGGCTAGCCTAGAAGGACATGTCTTTATTATCTTTTTCTGAAGCTATTTTGTGTTGCCCAGAATAACAAAGTCACTGAAGGGAGCAGGAGAGAGTGAGGGAGAAATGACTGTTATACTAGACAGTGGTGAGGAAACTTTGTTTTGAATCTTGCACTGCTTAATGTTTTGACAAATTAAGTACTTCTGTATTTCTGTCTGACATACCCTAGACAGAAATGACTGTTAGTGAGCCCCACATAACATGGACTGTTTTACTCTGTTATACTTCTTTCTTCTGTGCAGTTTGCCTAACAGCACCCAACCTGGGCTCTTCTCCCAGGAAACTTGGGGCAAGACGAGAGGGCATGGTCTGAAGTTGAGGCAGGGGATGTTAGGAAGCACTTCCTCACAGAAAGGGTAATTAGACTCTGGAATGGACTGCCCAGGGAGGTGGTGGAGTCACTGTCCCTGGAGGTGTTTAAGGAAAGATTGGATGCAGCACTTAGTGACACAGTCTAGTCAGTGTGGTAGTGCTAGGTCCTAGGCTGGACTTGATGATCTCAGAGGTCTATTCCACCCTCAATAATTGATTCTGTGTGATATGTGCTTCCTGAAAGGGCATGGTGTGGTCAGGAAGTCCAAAATTTTCAAGGAATGCCAGCCTTGGTGTCTATGCATTGAGGAATATGTGAGCCATACAAATGCCTGGGATTTCTTGCACTTAACAGACTTTTCCAAACTGTGGTGGTGCACCTCATACAGTTACAAAGTCTAGTATGGTATTTCCGAGAGGAAATAATGTCCATGTTTTGTAAAAATTGAAAGTGGGGATTTGAAACACCAGAAGGAAAACAACAACAGGAAATTCTGATATCAGTAAGATGAAAATAGAAGTTTTGAGGGAATGATTTATAATCTTGAATAAATGCTTTTATATTTCATTATTGGCATTTGCTTTCTCAGAACATGCACTTATTTCTTTTCCTATACACAGATTTTAAAATATTGTTAAGTCTTGTCTGAGGAGGAAACAGAAGATTAATGCCTTCTTCTTTAATAAAATGTTCTGTAAAGTGTCTGGTAAATTTAGAACCCTCAAGACATTTGTGTTCTAACTAGAGTAGGTTTGAAGGACATCAGTTTCTGTGGCTTTAATATAACTGGCAAAAAAACCATTTGCTGACTTAGCTAGACTACTGACTCTGTTGACTCAGTTTGTGATTGTATGTATTTGTAAACGTCAAGAGAGTGTTTACATATGACTATATATGGTATGGGTTTTGCTTGCATTCTGGATGAGATGACTGACCAGTAGTAGATCAGCAGTCAGTATGACCAGGTAATAAACGGCAGGTGGAGAGGACAAAAATGAAACCTCACAGGCTTCCTTTCTCCTTCCTCTACAACACTTGCATTCTTTATCAAACTTCTTACAGCACAGACATGTTGGTCCATCATCCATTCACTTTTTCCTTCACAAAATCATCGCATTTTCAACTTATTCCATATGCAACAAGCACCCTTTGCATATATGTCTCAGCCTCATCTCTGCCTCTCATTTTCCCCAGAAGTTGTCCATGTGAGTACCTTACTCCCCACAGAGCTCTCATTCATGAAACCCAGAGAAATCCACAAGCTGTTCATCTTCATCCCTAGCAACATCCGTCAAGGTGAATAAAGGTTTGCTTCTACTTACCCTCCCTCCCAGCTGGCCATGGGGAGACAGTGGTGGTTGTTGTTCTTGTCCTTATCTACATGTGAGAGCACTCAAATGTTCTATGTTTTTTCTCCTATAGGGAAGTGTCTGTACACACACCCTTGAGTTCACTAGTGTTTGCATTCAGTGCAGCCAGAAAACATGGTGCAGGAGTATCTTCATGCTCAGCATGGCTTTCTGCAGTGTCTGACTTTGGCAAAGGTTTCCCATGGAAAGATTGAGTTAGCTCAGCCTTGTTTGCAGTACCATGGTAGATCTCAGTGTCCAAGCATGTAGCCCTAGGATTGAGGCTAGGACAGAAGAAAACAGGTGGGTTTTTTCCAAATAGTAATATCACAGGAATGTGGCCCAGTGTTTGCTTCGCTAAAAAATGTTCAGCTGTCTACCTGCAAGATTTTTAAGGAAATTAACTCAAACATAAATTAATTTAAAAGAAATTCAACTAACGTGAAAAAAGTTACTGACTGTCCTAGCACAGTACTGTGTGATATTGCTGGGATTTTACCTATATGTAACTTATCATTCCTGACATTTCAGTAAGATGAAAATAACCCAAAGTCAAATAATGGAACAGGCACTAAGAGCATTAACAGATATAACAGGTGTTAAAGGTGCTGAGGAAAAGCTGTGTAACATTAGCTCTGTGTTCAGCTCATTTGGCACACTGATTCACTGTGAAAGATAGGGTGAAGAGAATGATCTATAAAGCAAATTTTAAAAAAATAATAGCCTTTACTTTGCCTGTGCTGTGCTACACAAATCTTCTCTCAGAGATGGATTTCTGGAAAAAAAAATTGTATTTCAGATATTAACACTAGAATGCATCCTCGTTCTTGTTTCCTTGAATAACTGAGATCTGGATACTGAAAATAAGGTTGCAGAGATATTAATCTTCCCTATTTCTTTATTTCCAGTCCTCTTTGATATAATCTGGAGTGTGAACACTGGCATCAGAGAGGTAAAAGCAATTCATGTAGACATCTGTGAGCTAAATTTTAATGAGACAAATTAGTAGGAGGCAGAGGGAGGAACTATGCCTTTGCACAAACAGGATCATTCGCAAAACAGAAGATCATTTCAGTGTAACTAATGTGACTGCAGGGAAGTTATGCCAGTTTTCATTAACCATTAATTCTCATTTTCCTGCAAATTATTATTTCCACAACAAATTGCAACAAATTAGGGAAGTAATATATTTGGTACTTGAAAAATTACAAATGCTTGAACTCTGTTTCTTTGTTTAACAAGTGTGACATCACACCTCCCATGCAGCCCAAGCACTATGGCAAACTAGACACTGCTGCCTGGTACCAAGAATTTCCAAAGCCTAAACTTTGATTCCTACACTAGCTCTTCTTCCCAGCAGGCTTTGAAACATGCTTTTGTTTCCTTATGTAGAAAATAGTAACCTTCCTCATTCTTCTGTGCCAATGTGTGTTTCTATGAGATTGCATGTCTTCTCTCAAAAACTGCTGTCCATCCCTTACCTTCATCATTAAAGATCTTCTCACCAATGGGCTGAGCAACTTGTGTTCTTCTGACTTTCTCCCTGTGTGCCACATCCTCTCACTGGCAAAATGTATATGAAAAATTATTATATGCAAAATTGTATATAAAAACTTAAAAATCCCTCTGATAATATCTGTAAGTGTATTAAATAGTCCTACCTCACATTTACTCATCTTCTAATTCCCAAATCTATATTTCTTCGAGTAAGTACGCTGCAGGTACACAGAAAGAAATTCAGGTCCTGACCCTGATTCTGTGCTGACTGAATCAATGACAGGAATAACGTTGCTCACAGTGGGCTGTATATGACAACCTGTAAAGGGAATGACATTGCACTTGGTGGCTTTACAGATAGCTCATGACAGTCAGGAATAACCTGTATCTTCTCACTTCCTTCTAGGCTCTCTCTGGGCTACTCAGGCACCTTGGTAATTAATGTGATTCTCCTGTTAGGAGCTGTCAGGTCCAGCTTATGATACATAGCTGTGATATGAAAACCCTTACAGCCCATACCCATTTTAGGCTATAAGAATTTTTATGGGATAAATTATGGGATAAATCTGTTATCTTCTGCTTCTCTGGTTGTTTTGGTACAGTATCCAGAGGAGCTCAGAGTATCAATGTAAGAGGAGATCTCCTAGTAATCATGCATCTTTTCCAAGCTTTCAAGGATGTAGCATGTTCTTATCTTGGCTGCTTAATGGCTGAGCTGGTACCATCACTGGCTTGCCCTGCTTCATGTCTAGGATGAGTAGAAGGATAAGTTCACTGGTAGGCATTCAGCCAGCAATCTGACATGACCTTGTATTAACCTGATGGTGGCTTCCTAAGCAGATTTGTTCTTACTGGGAAACAGCACAGGCAATAGTACTTCAGAGAGTGTGGATGGTCTTGTGTAATCTCTGGGCTGTCCTGGCAGAGCCCATGAACAGTTCATGGAACCTCTGCTTCCCTCGAGACATGGGTAAACCTTCAGAAATATGATGATATTCTGAAAAGGCAATGAAGGTAGCCCTTTACCTTTAAAATAAAAGGGTAACTTTCATCTGATGTTAATGGATCTCAGTTATTGGTGAAGGATCACCAGATGCCAAAAAGCCAAGCCTTGCTTTCTGTGGAAATGAAAAGACTGGTGACGCATGATGATGTTTTATTCTTTTATCTGTTTGTGTATTTGTTTGTTTATATTAACGGTGCTGATAGCAACAGACAAGTAGACTCTAAATTAACATCACTGAAGTGGAGAAGAGTTTTGTCTCAGGCTTACTGAAGAAAGTTTTACAGTGTAGCACAGATGTTCCCAGAGGGTAATCCTCTGGAATATATACAATGCATCTTAATTTGCATGTACAGTAACTCACAGAAAGACAATGGCAATACAGTATTTAACATGCAGATGAGAATCTTGCCACTGTATTTGGGTTATCAGGTGGTATGAACTACATGCTTAGTTGCTACTTCCCCATTCATTCTTTATGAGTGGACACAAGAGATGAGAAACCTGCCATTCTCATGTGGCAAAACCCCAGATCTAGAAAGCAGGTGCCTCTAGGCATGTGGAGTTGTGGTACTTGAAGTAAGATTCTAATTTGATGAGGCTGTGTAGGGGAATTCTAAAAGAAATTTCTGTCTCGGTTAAATGACGTGCACTTAGTGCACTTGTTACATTCATAACCATGCTTGTTGATAGAGGCATGTACTACTGTGAGTATAAATTGTGAGCTCAGAAGGCTACAACTCTAACAGCTAAAAGTTATCCCAAAGAAAGTGTATGTCTAATCGCATTTGATTAACCCAATATATAAAACTAAAATACCTACAAGTGTGATTTATTGTGTTCCCCAACATTACTAAATCCAAAACTTTTACATTTAACTATGTAGTTAGTATAATTACATACCTGTATAATTACATAACTGTATACGCTAAACTTGCATTGGTATTTTTCCTATCTTTAAAATATATGTCCTCAACAGAAAGCCTTAATCACTTGGGCAATGCAAAATACATGTGTGTCTGATGCTCTCACTTAATGGGTTAAGCTATCTAATCCTGCAGCACATTAGTTCTCATTGTTTATTAGTAAATGAAGTGTCATTTGTGTCAAAGGCCTGTAATTGCTTAGGTTAATGCAACACCTCTATGAAGAGCTACCCTTGAAGCCTGCTGAGACATTTTAAAAGGCCATAAAACATAGCAGAACAATGTTGCACCAGTTAAAGACATTATGGAAACAGGTAAATAAGTCTCTTTCACTTCCTGTATTGTAACAATTCTTAAAGAAACATTTTCAGTGCTTTAGGAGCTCTGTGCACTGGGGGTTTATGTAGTCTTCTGTGAATACTGATTTTGATTATGAACCTTCCACTTGACTGAGCTACTACTTTCTGGTTGACACATTATTGACATACTGGAGGGATGGGAAAACTGTTGTCATCAGACCCTAGTGGAATATTTTCTGACTGCAAACTTTAAGAACTTGTTAAATGTTAAAACATACTCAATTCAAAGATACTTGCAATTGTTTTTCCAAAAGAATGTCCTAGAGATTGATGTAGGTGCTTTTTTTTTTTTTCTCTTGAAGTTGAAGGGGATTTGTTGCTATTATCTATTTGCATTATGATCTAGGAATAATCTGATCAGTATTCAAAAAATTTTCTGAGAGAGCTTATTGTGATGACTTTAAACACATACAGTGGAAAAAATAATCCCAGTTTAAACTGTATCTTTTTCTTTACATATTCATCATCTCATATGTAATACAAGAGAAAAAGAAAACATTGTGTTCCTCAGGAAATTGCAACAGATTCACCAGTCGGCCAGAGGAGGGAGCGATGAAGCATTTCTGGCTGCTGAGATGGGTGTTTCAGCCTAAACTGAAATGTTAGAGCTATTTTGGCAATCTGCTTTTGTGCCATTAAACCTCAACTAATCCAATAATAAGAACACTGGGTTATACTTTACACTGCTTGAAATGAAGATAACTCTTATGAATGCAATAATGCATAAGTACTAAAGGTAGTAAAATTGAGGCACACTCAAGCTCATAGATAAAAATTTGATAGTGCACTGGGGATTCTTAATTCTCCCTGTGTTGAAGCAAAGCTTAAGAAATTACTGCCCATGCAGTAGGAGCTCTATGCATTGTGGGATGTAAACAGTATACCAAGACCATCAGTAAGACTTACAATCAGACAAAAATGCACAGCAGAAAAAACACAGCCTTTTCTTCAGTTGTGTCTTAGCTTCCAGGCAGCATAAAGATAATGAGCAAGTTCTGTGAGTATCTATATAGCCAAGGGAGTAATACTGGTATAGCACTGAGAGAAAAGCTTCTAAAACTGCCAATCTAATCCCATTTCTTAACATAAATAGGTAAGTTAGTGGATCAAAATTACCATACAATCAACTTCATATTTATGTCAGAATTCAGAATTGCCTGTTAACACTGCTGCTATTTGATTGTAATTAATCATAGGAAGGACAAAATTCCATTACGCAATAATGGAGAAAACACTATATGTGGAAGAAAAGGAATTGGCTGAGGGATAGGATAAAGGAAAAGGAAAACAAGAATTGGGAAATGGGAGGAGCATCAATCTTCCAAAGTAATTACATGTTATTTACTATTCTAATATTACCTTAGCTGTCGTTCTGCATATCTGCATATTAAATATGTAGGAAATGGAGAATATCATATATTTTTGTAACCTATATATGTTAATGTCTCTATATATAGAAGTTGGGGCTATACTCACAGTGTCACAGTATATCAGAGGTTGGAAGGGAACTCAAGAGGTCATCAGGTCCAACACCCCTGCCAGAGCAGGATCACCTAGGATAGTCCACACAGGAATGCATCCAGGTGGGTTTTGAAAGTCTCCAGAGAAGGAAACTCCACAACCCCCCTGGGGAGCCTGATCCAGGGCTCTGTCACCCTAATTGTAAAGAAGTTTCTCCTCATGTTGAGGTGAAATCTTCTATGTTCTAGTTTGAACCCATTGTTCCTTGTCCTATCACTGTGTATCACCAAAAAGAGCCTGGCCCCCTCCTTCTAACACCCACCCCTCAGATATTTATAGACATTGATCAGATCCCCTCTCAGTCTTCTCTTCTCCAGACTAAACAGCCCCAGGGCTCTCAGTCTCTCTTCATAGGGGAGATACTCAAGTCCCCTAATCATTCTCGTGGCTCTCCATTGGATTCTCTCCAGCAGGTCTCTGTCTCTCTTGAACTGGGGAGCCCAAAACTGGACACAGTATTCCAGGTGTGGTCTCACCAGGGCAGAGCAGAGAGGTAGAAGAACTTCCCTAGACCTGCTGGACACACCTTTCTTGATACATCCCAGGATCCTATTGGCTCTCTTGGCCACAAGAGCACATTGTTGTTCCATGGAGAACTTGCTGTCCACCAGCACTCCAAGGTCTTTCTCTATGGAGCTGCTTTCCAGCAAGGCAGGGCAGCCCCTATCCTGTACTGGTGCCTGTTGTTATTTCTCCCCAGATGTAGGACCTTGCACTTGTCCTAATTAAACTTCATGAGGTTTGCCTGCACCCAGCTCTCCAGCCTGTCCAGGTCACGTTGGATGGCTGCACAGCCTGAGGGGGTGTCAGCCAACCCCCCCAGTTTTGTATCATCAGTGAACTTGCTGAGGGTACTCTCAATCCCCTCATCCAGGTCGTTGATAAAGATATTGAACAAAACTGGACCCAGTATCCATCCCTGGGGGACACCACTTGCCACAGGCCTCCAAGTTGACTTTGTGCCACTGATGACGACCCTCTGAACTCTGTTGTGGAGCCAGTTTTCAATCCACCTCACTGACCAACCATCTATGCCACATCTCCTGAGCTTTTCTATGAGGATGTTATGGGAGACAGGATCAAAATCTTTACTGAAGTCAAGATATTTGACATCCACTGCTCTTCCCTCATGTATCCACTTGGTCATAACTTCATAGAAGGCTATCAGGTTAGTCAGACAAGATTTCCCCTTGGTAAATCCATGTTGGCTGCTCCTGATAACCTCCTTGTCTTCCATGTGGTTAGAAATGACCTCCAGGATGAGCTGCTCCATCATCTTTCCAGGGATGGAGGTGAGGCTGACTGGTCCGTATCAAGTAGGTGTATGCCTGATGAAGATGTGCTACAACTAGAGTAAAATCCTGCATTTTCTTCTAAAGATATATGTCTGAATGATGCCAGTATAAAAGTATTGTGGAAAAGGACATTAGGAAGAAGTTCTTTACTATGAGGGTAGTGGAACATTGAAACTGTTTGCTTGGGGGGGTGGTGGAGGCCCCATCCCTGACGACATTAAAGGTCAGGCTTGATGGAGCTCTGAGCAACCTGATCTAGTTGGGGATGCTGCTGCTGAATTCAGGGGGGTTGAACTAGATAACCATTAAACGTGCCTTCCAACCCACTGCGTTCTGTGATTCAATGATTCTATTCTATGCATTGATAGACTTGCTGGGAAATGGCATAGACATATCCTGGCTCAAGAGCTAACTGGCCTCCAATAGAAGTTTGGCAGGGACAATACTAGTTTGAGGATCCTACACTCAAAGCAATCCTAACCATTGGATGCTCTTTCATGGTTTAATGTTCCAGGTACTGTGACCTCTGTGTGGGCTGTTCAGCAGCTTGAGCCACTTCATTTACCTCTTTTATTCATTTCATCCCAGCATTTTTGTCATCCCCAAAGCTCTACCTTGGCATTTCACCCTGTCACTTCTACCTAACCCTCTGAGCCTGTGACTGGCACAGTGACAGTTACCACAGCCACCCATGGAAGAATGCTGCCTCTTGGTCCAGGTGGCTGAGAAGGCCAATGGCATCCTGGCCTGCATCAGGAATAGTGTGGCCAGCAGGACTAGAGAGGTGAGTTTCCCCTGTACTCAGCACTGGGGAGGCCACACCTTAAGTACTGTGTTCAGTTTTGGTGCCCCACTATAAGAGAGAGATTGAGGCTCTGGAGTGGCTCTAGAAAAGGACAACAAAGCTGGTGAAGGGTCTTGAGAACAAGTCCTGTGAGGAGGCTGAACAAACTGGGGTTATGTATTCTGGAAAAAAGGAAGCTGATGGGAGACCTTATCACTCTACAACTACCTAAAAGGAGGCTATTGAGAGGCGAGTGTTGGTCTCTTCTCACAGCACAACTGATAGGACAAGAGGAAACAGCATCAAGTCATGCCAAGGAAGGTTCAGGTTAGACATTAGGAAAAGATTCAGTACCAAAGGGTTATAAAACACTGGAACAGGCTGGCCAGGGAAGTGGTTGAGTCATCATCCCTGGATGTATTTAAAAGCAATCTAGATACATTGTTCAAGGACGTGGTGTAGTAATGGCTCTGGTAGAGTTAGATAGCAGTTGGACTTGATGATCTCGAAAGGCTTTTCCAACCATAGTGATTCTGTGTAATTTTGTGATTTAGCCATTTACTAAATGTATGGGTCTGGTCAAATCTCTGATGATAGTTCTCAACCTAGCAGAAGCAACAACATTTTGATCTGCTGAAATGCTTCTATCAAATAGTATGAAAATGAGACATGGCACTGACAATGACTTGATCCTATGAACTATGCTGATATAGGTAAAACTGCATTTTTTTAGCAAGGTGCCACTTCACAGTTCTTTCACATGTTGTCTCTTATTGTAACAATTTAACCTTAAATTATAAAGGGCAAGGGTGCATTTTTAGACCCACCTTCCTCCCTTGTATGTGTGCTCAATGGCTGAGCTGATTACTTAATATAAACATCTCTCTGGTCTGATGTCAGGGCGGGGTTATGGGAGGATAATGGTCACATCTGCATGTGATAAAACAGTATATTTCAGAAAAACTCAACCAGTTTCAGCATAGGAGGGCTATGATACACACTAAGAAGTTTGTCCTACTACTTTAGTATTCTATCTCATAGTTCTTTAGACTTCATTTCAAAGTGTTTATTTGCATTGGTGCTGAAATACCACTTCTTTTCTAATGTATTAACTAACAAAATTGCCTAAGCTTATGCAGCCTGGTTTCTCAGTAGTTTTCAGCCAGGTTGTTTTCTGCATCTATGAAGCATTGTTAGAGCAAATGGAGACATGGCAACTGCTTGCATCAGTAAAGGTAATGACATGCAGAGTAAGTTTGAGTATCAGATATTTTACTGGTCTCCACAGCTTACAGTGGGCCAAATTCAGCCAAGTGCAGCTTGTAGCCAGTAGCTGATACAGCCAAGAAAGGCTGTTTTCTGGTGCAGCTACAGTTGCATTTATACACCAAGCATGAGATGATTGTAAGTGGAGGACAAGTAGATGTAGATTGTTGTAACAGCAAGTCTTGCATGCATTTAAAATGTTGGGGGTCTGTAAAAGTATAGAGAGTCAATATAAGGGCATTGGTAGCAAGAAAAAGCACTAGTGAAGGAAATGATGAAGCAGCCCTTTCCTAATCCTTCAGCCAATTTAATTTAGACAATCTGCCGTGGTCTCAGATTTAAGCCTGAATTAAAGCCCCAGATTCAGTGTTGGGATAAACTGAATTCCATGGGACTTTTGCCGATTCACACAAAGAGTTTGTTCCTGTAGAACAATGATAGCCTTTCTGCTGATAACTTTGCCACTTGAATGCCAAGTTATAGTCCAGAGACACTCGCTTAATATTCTGGCTTTAGTTGGTGTAAAACTGGCATCTCCAAGAGCTCCTCTGCTCTGGCCAGTCTGGTATACCGTTGCAAGCTTTCAAAAAAAAGGACTGCCTTCAGCTGTTTACCTGGATTCCTTCCCAGTCATATAGTACTCCCTAGCAGATGGCTACATCCATCTCTACTACAGTCAGCAGCAACTTCCTTCCTATATCATTAAGCAAAGCTAGCAGAGCTGTAACCATCCTGTGCGTATACAGCTGAGACATTGACGTCAGTGGAAGCCTACAGAGCCATGCAGCTCTGCCTGCGTCAGTCAGAGGTGGTGAGGATCAGGACTTAACAGCCAGCAATCAGCAGCACTGTCTGACTAATCTATTGAAACAATTTAGCTGTGGATGGGTTTGTGTAATTTTTTAAAAAGCTTTTCTCAGTCAGCCAAGACCGTAACCTCCTACATTCTTCCCTCTTTGGCCTAAATTTCATGGGTTCAGTTTGTATGTTTCATCTGCCTAAGGAGGGCAGCTACATTCAGTGCATTTTTCCCTGTTCAGGGCTTCTTTTCAGTTCAACCTTTTTCTCCTTCATTTGATGAGTCATTTGGGGAAAGCACAGATGTAAGATTGTGTTTGATTGTTTGTTTTATATACCTGTCCTAGCACTTACATAATTTTTTAACATATACTTGCTCACTGATCAATCCTATAGAATAAAAATGCACCTGACATTTTATATTTCCCTGCTAGGTGGGTTTCTGGAAAAACTTTCAAGGACAGGAAAACAAGGGGAGCAGTCCCTGAGGTTCTTCTCTCCTATAGCTCTCTGTAGTAAAAGAACAACCTGCACTGCTTTGTGTTACAGGTCGATGGCTTCCTGACACTCCTCTTCGGCCTGGCTAGCATTAATACCCTTACAGTAATCAGTGTGACTCGCTACATCAAGGGCTGCCATCCTGAGAGAGGTAAGGAGTAAAGGCAGGTCCAGTTCTGCCTTCATCAAACTTGATGCATTTCTTTCAGTCACATGCTATATTAAGCATAAATTAGGTGCACTGGTAAATCGTAACATAACTTAGTCATTTATGTTACAAACGTGTTTGCAAAGAATCCTTCAGGATTAACCCCAATAGGAACCAAATTACTGCTAGTACACTTTGATCATCATGGGTTAGCTAAATTCACTCTTGTGCCAAAGACACCAGAAGTT
Source organism: Indicator indicator (assembly GCF_027791375.1). NCBI lineage: Eukaryota > Metazoa > Chordata > Aves > Piciformes > Indicatoridae > Indicator > Indicator indicator. The sequence goes on from NC_072011.1 coordinate 39,336,134, forward strand.
CTGCTGACCCTCTGTAGTCTTCAAAATGCCACTTAAATGACTCCTAACTAAATACATTGCTATATGGATCTCACTGTAAGCAACACATTTCGTCTTCTATGAGATGATGTTTGGGAAGTTTCCAGTCATTGATAAGATCCTTGGTTTGGAAGGCTGGCCTACAGAACATTTTAACTCTTCAGGACTTTGTGCCTGGGTTTGCACACAGCAGGCATTAAGGACTGCTTTAGATGGTACTGGGAACATTCAGGCTGCACAACTTGCCTCTAGCTCGCCACCCCCACATGCCTCTCCAGTGTCCACTCAGTGGTCATTTCCACACCACAGGAGACGAAAATTGCTCCTACCATCCTCAAACTGACCATGATGCAACTCTGCCTAGACAATTCTTGTTTCCTGCCTGTCTCCCAGACTTGCAAAGCACAGTCACCACAGCCTCACAACCTTCTCTAGTGCCAAGTTGATCTGTAACACAAATATCTCAAATGACCACTGTTCATTACTCTCTTCGGTGCTAGAAAGCTTTTAATAACTACTATCTTTCTCTGTTTTGCTTTTGTGTTTTGGGGTTTTTTTTAGTAACCTTTGGTATAAAAGCCTCTGTAAAGGCACACAAGTGTCCCACTGTACAAATTTGGTGAAAAACCCTTTACACATTTTTGCCCTGTGAAGCCCTCATCAGCAAGTCTATATATGCATGCATCATTTACCCCTTTCCCTTTATGGGTCTTTATATCACCACACTCACCATAGGCACTCCCATTCACAATATCAGCAGAAACCTTTCCTTACCAGTCATCCTGGACTTCTCACCTGCTGAAAAATTTTCGCTCCATTGAGAGCCTCAAGTAATTTCTCTTCTTTACATCTACACCTTCCGTTAATTCACCTTAGTCTTCCTCTCATCCATCCTTTGATAATGTACTATCAAATTCCATACCTTCCTTATGACTGGCTTGCACCATCTTTAAGACAGGAACATATGAATGCAGGTAAAGCATGCATAAATACACTGGAATGCATCATACGAGTTTTTCTCTTTAATATTATGAGTATCACAGAATCACAGAAACATTCAGGTTCCAAACAGGTTGGAAAAGACCCTCAAAATCACCAAGTCCAACCAGTAACCCTATTCTACAAGGTTCACACCTAAACCATATCCCCAAGTACCACATCCAAATGACATTTACACATACAGGTTTGGTGACTCAACCACCTCCCTGGGCAGCCCATTCCAGTGCCTGAGCACTCTTTCTGTGAAAAAATTTTTCCTAATGTCCAGTCTAAACCTACACAGTTGCAGCTTGAGACCATTCCCTCTTGTTCTGTCACTAATTACCTGTGAGAACAGACCAGCACCAGCCTCTCTACAACACCCCCTCAGGTAGCTGTAGACAGCAGTAAGGTCTTCCCTCAGCCTCCTCTTTTTCAAACTAAACAGTCCCAGATTCTTCAGTTGCTCTTCATAAGATTTATTCTCCAGGCCCTTCATCAGTTTCATTGCCCTCCTCTGCACTTGCTCCAGCACCTCCATATCTCTCTTGTACTGAGATGCTCAAAACTGAACACAATACTCGAGGTGTGGCCTCACCAGAGCTGAGTACAAGGGGACAATCACCTCCCTACTCCTGCTGGACACAGCATTTCTAATACAAGCCAGGATGCCATTGGCTTTCTTGGCCACCTGGGCACACTGCTTGCTCATATTCCACTGCTTGTCGATTAGAACCCCCCAGGTCTCTTTCTGCCAGACAGCTTTCCAGCCACACTTCCCCAAGCCTGTAGTGTTGCTTGGGGTTGTTGTGACACAAGTGCAGGACCTTGTTGAAGCCCATCCCATTAACATTGGCCCATTGATCCAATCTAGCCAAGTTCTTCTGTAGAGCCTCCTTACTCTGGTGTAGATCAACACTCCCACCTAACGTGGTGTCATCTGCAAACTTAGTCACACACTCTTTGTCTTCATCAAGATCATCAATAAAGATGTTAAACAGGAGTGATCCCAACACTGAGCCCTGAGGAACACCACTTGTGGCCATCTGCCATCTGGATTTAACTCCATTGACAACCACTCTTTGGGCCTGTTCACCCAACCAGTGCTTTCTCCAGCAGAGTGTGCTCATCCAAGTCATGAGCAGCCAGTTTGCCCATAAGAATTCTGTGGAAAACAATGTCAAAGGCTTTTCTAAAGTCTAGGTAGACAATAGCCACAGCCTTTCCCTCATCCAGTCATAGAAGGAGATCAGGTTGGTCAGGCAGGACTTGCCCTTCATAAACCCATGCTGACTGGGCCTGATCTCTATATGGCACATAATGGTGCTTGAGATGACCTGCTCCATGACTTTCTCTGGTACCAAGGTCAGATTGACAGGTTTATAGTTTCCCAGATCCTCCTTTCTTCCTTTCTTGTGGATAAGTGTTACATTTGCTACTCGACAGTCCATTGGGACCTCCCCAGTTAGCCAGGACTTCAGGTGAATAATGGAAAGTGGCTTGGTGAGCACATCTGCCATCTCCCTCAGCACCCCTGGGTGTAGCCTATCTGCCCCACACACTTCTGTGCATCTAAGTGGCATAGCAGGTCAGTGACCACTTCCTCATTTATTGTGATGACTTCATTCTGATTCCCCTCCTTGACTCCTAGTTCATGAGGCTGGGTGTCCAAGGAACTGTTGGTTTCAGTGCCAAAGACCAAGGTAAAGTAGGCATTGAGCCCCTCAGCCTTCTCCTCATCCTCAGTCAGTATGTTTCCCTCTGTATCCAATAAAGGATGGAGGCCTTCCCTAGTCCTCCTTTTGTTGTTTATGAATTTATAGAAACATTTTTTATTATCCTTAATGGCTGTAACTAGGTTGAGCTCTAGCTGTGCTTTGGTTCTCCTAATTTTCTCCCTGCATAGATTCATTGCATCTTTACAGTCCTGATGAGAAACCTGTCCCCTCTTCCAAAGGCCATAGACTCTTCTTTTGTTCTTGAGGTCCAGCCCAAGGTCCCCATTCAGCCAGGCTGGAAGCCTTCCCTGCTGCTCGTTTTTCAGCACACAGGGACAGCCTGCTCCTGTGCCTTTAAGACTTCCCTCTTGAAGCATGTCCAACCTTCCTGGACTCCTATACCCTTCAGGGTGGCCTCCCAAGGGACTTTGTCAGTCAGCCTCCTGAACATAGCAAAGTTTACCCTATGGAAGTTCAAGGTGGCAGTTTTACTAACCCCTCTCTTTGTTTCCCCAAGGATAGAGAACTCAATCATCTTGTGATAGCTGAGCCCTAGATGCTCTCCAGCCTGTACTTCCCCAACAAGTTCTTCCCTGTTCACAAGAAGCAGGTCCAGAAGGGTACCTTCCTGGTTGGCTCCCCCACCAGTTGTGTCAGGAAATTATCCTCCACACACTCCAGGAACCTCCAAGACTGTTGTCTCCCTGCTGTATTGTATTTCTAGCAGACATCCAGGAAGTTGGAATCTCCCACAAGAACAAGGGGTAGCGATTGTGAAACCTCTCTCACCTGCTTATAAAAAATTTCATCTACCTCTTCATCCTGGTTGGGTTATAACAGATTCCACAATGATATCACTCTTGCTGGCCTTACTCCGGATTCTTATCCATAAGGACTCAGCCCTCTCATCACCTCCATTAATTTGCGTGGTTTCATATGTGTCCCTAACATAGAGGGCCACTCCACCACCTCTTCTTCCTTGCCTATCCCTTCTGAAAAGTTGGTACCCATCAATTGCAGCACTCCAGTTGTGGGAGTCATCCCACCAGGTTTCCATGATGGCTGCTATATCATAGTTTCCCTGTAGCACAATGACCTCCAGCTCCTCCTGTTTATTGTGCATGCTGCACATGTTGGTGTATAAACATTTCAGGGAGGGAGATGAGTTTTCAACCTTGAAGGGGGATAGACCTTGTAGTTATCTAAGATGCCAAAACTCTGCTCCACTATACACAGAGGTCTCAGTGGAAAGGCCAGCTACGTTCCTGTCCCCCTATAAAACTAGTTTAAAGCCTTGTCAATGAGCCCAGCCAACTCGTGTGCAGTGATTCTTGTTCCATTATGGGACAGGCAAATTCCGTCTGTTGCCAGTAGGCTGTGAAAAGAACTTATGCAGAGAAGTCTTTTTTCCCACAGGAACTTCTTCTGTAGTTTGTTGTAATGATAGACTTACTAATTTTCAACACAAACTGTTGTTGGAGCTGTTAGAATTCGGCTGTGTTGTAGTCTATATCTTACGTTCATTGAATATTATGAAGTCATATTTAAAACAGGTTTCTGTTTTGCAAAACTGTATCCTGTGTTCATCTGAATGTATGCATAGTTCATATTTGCCTCTTCAGGAAATCTTATCAAGTAGCCAGTATAACCTTGCAGAAATGGGGAACAAATATTGGTGGATACTTAAGTATTTCCCATATAAAAGGAAAAATAACCACAACCCATGGCAGCAGCAGGACGGATTAAATAATTGGTATTGAATGCCTAATGTAGTTTCAGCATCTAATATATTTCCTCTTTTTTAATGAGGAAAACCTGGAAATAAATAAGAAAATCCTCTGAATTTAGACTTACTTTGTTTGTTTCTGTGTAAAACTTAACACACAACTGTTTCTTGCATTTTACAAAATTTCCAAACCTAAGTCCAATGTAGAATTTGCAAATTATACAGTGCTCAGTGAACACATTGTCTCCTGTTTAAAAGTCAATCATTTCAACTGTTCACAAATGTTCTTGAACCTAAGCCTGTCAGATGCTTTCAAACTTACTAATTTCTTATGAATGTGCATTCTTTTGTTTTAATATTTTTTTAAGATGTATTTTCCTTATTAGCTGTTGGTACATGAGTGCATTTACATTTCAGAGATATGTTTGTCCTTCTAGCTATTATTTTCTGACTATGCCATGCCATTGCAGGTCACTGCATCAGCAACAGCAGTATGACTGTGGCTCTGGTTCTCATTTGGATAGCAGCTTTCTTCTGGTCAGCAGCTCCATTACTTGGCTGGGGCAGTTACACAGGTAACAAGTAGCTTTCAGTTGTACTTATTTGCCACTGCTCCACTTAACTCAACAAAGACACCTTTCTTTCTTGCTGTTTGCAATAAACCAAATCGATTATTGGTAGAACTGAGAAAATCATTCATCATGCGTAACATACATGCAGAGTGTTGCCTGCTTTGGTATCAGCTACAAAGAGATTTTTTTTTAAGACATGGAAAGACTTGGACCAAGGCATATTACCTATGAAAAAAAGAGAGGCCAGAAATACTTGTCATGGTTAAGCAATGAGATAAAAGAAACTGTCAAAATACATCCTTCAAAGACTGTCAAGATTAGGAAGCTAGAGAAGAACACAAGTTCCAGCAAGTTAAATTTTAAACTATAAGACAAATCAGAAGGAAACAGTTTGTTGAAAATATGAAAACTAACTCATCAGTAGAAGAAAAATATGTCAGAAAGTTTGTCACTTCAATAAATTATTAGGGTGCAAGATGAGGAAGGGGCAGAAATAAACCCCTCAATAGCGAACATTGAAGTGGTGCAATGCCTAAAGGATATTCCCACACCAGAAAATTTCTTCATATGGAAAAGTTGGAGAAACTGCCTCAAAGTAAGTGTCTAAAATTCAACAAAGCAAATCACTATGAACCAATGGTGATGATACAGGAGTACTAACAACTGAAATCATGTGACTGAAATTGTCTAATAGTTATCTGCCTTGATCCTGTAGGCATCTGCATCATTTAAGAAGTTGTGAAATCTATGCTGAATTATTAAAGCAGCTATGTGAATATATCTTCTTTCTTATCAAATACATAAGCTTTGAGGTGTCTCTGGACCCTTGAAGTGCAGGCATGAGCAAAACACCTGTTTCTATGATTGGTTAAATCTATCCTTCTGAAAACAAAATATTGCCAGGATATTAGGCTCAATGGATTTTTTGTTCAAGACAAAACCAAACTGTTATTTGACTGTTCTGATTTTATGTCATGTGTTTTGAACTCTGGATATGCCACAAACTTGGTTTTGTTGAAGTGGTCATTTTCTGTGTACCTTCTGGCAATCTGTATTTTCTTATTACATTAATCTTATTAGCTCATCATTTGTAGAAGAATTTCTGCTGCCTGCTTTTTGGCCTTAAACTGGAGCCAGGGACATCTTGGGCATCATCGCCTTGTCAGGGTGTCCAAGTGTCTCCACGGATCCTTGACAGTTATCTTCAAAACCACTTTTAGGAGTACCTCTCTCTGTTGAGAATCACAGCAGCTTCAGATTCCTGAGCTATCTGACTCTAAACACATTTCCATTGAGGGGACCCATGGAGATGTAGGAACCTAGCAATGGCAAGCCCAGCAGCAGGCAGCAGAGCAGGAAGTGGGTGCAGGCAGACTACAGTGCATTATACCTGGCTGCTCTGGACCTTTTCCTTGTACACAGAACATTCAGGGGTCCCCAGGACTCCACTGTCTTTGAAATGCTGCTTTCCTATGTCACTGCAGAAGAAGAAAATACAGCTCTGAATTCTGACTCACATAAAATCTGCAGGATTTTCTTTTCGTGTTGTCCAGAGGCTGCTTTCATTTTTAAGTCAAAAGTTTTCACGAATGAGGAACTTGGAATTAAGCCAAGTTTATGATTATCTTTTTGAATCTTGAGGTCTACTGATGAAAAAGATGAGGGAGACATCCAAAGAACAACACCTAGAGCTTTTGGTGATAAAAATACCAAGCTCTTTTTGATGAGAATCATAAAAGAGATTTTAATCTTTTGCACCTTTAGTTCATCCTGTCTAAACTCTTACCACCTGTGAGGAACTAAGTGATTTTTTTTTTCTTCAGAATTATTATTTGATGTCAGGGAGAGACCTGTTGCTAAATCATGCAGGCTTTACCTGTATTATATCTCCAGAACTTGTTCATACTTGACTTACATAATTTTGGATCATGCTTCATTTATTTGTAATTCAATATGCTGCCACAGCTGTCAGAAAAGGCAGCTTTTTCCACTTAAAAAGAAGAAACAACAACTCACAATCTATAGAAAACCTCTAATGCTACTGAACTCAAATTTTCTATCAGAACACATTTGCAAACACATCAGAGGATCTAAAGTAGTCAGCTATTAATTCTTTTGTATACATCTCCTTTGTATCTGCAGAACTGTATGCTTCCAATTTAGCAAAAGGTCTCATCTCTTTCTAAGTAGTTATGTGCCTCATTTTCCCATAATCTTTATCATTAGCTGGATCAATATTCTTTCATAGCTCTTGCTACAGTAAAAAATTCATTGTCTCTTTGTTTCTAGCAAAAACCCTCAATATTTTTATTTTCTGCTTTGCTGTGTAAGAAGTTACTTTTCATATTTGGCATATTGTCTCTTGGCAATTGCTTGTTAGGCTGTTATATTGCTCATGTGAGGAAGATGTAATGTAGATTATGTCAAATAAGAATAGATAGCATTCAAAAATATAAAGCATTTATGAATTATTACCTTTTTTCTTTTCTCTTTTTTTTCCTAATAAAGTATCACAACATCAGTTTGTGCACTATGGATTTACACTATGTAATGGTTTGGGCAGCATGATAATATGCTAAACTTGTTATGGTCTATTTATCTTGAAAAATTCTTTATGTAGGAAATTATGTCACTTCTTATTAAATCAGAAAGTTCAATCCATTCTTCTTGCTTAAAAGAAAACAAATACAGCACTTGAACTGATAAATTAATCACTCTAAAGCAGATAAATGTTCTAAAAATGCTAACCGATGTATTTTTGCTTTCCAGATCGCATGTATGGCACATGTGAGATAGACTGGGCAAAAGCCAACTTCTCCACAATTTACAAGTCCTACATTGTCTCCATTTTTATCTGCTGTTTTTTCCTACCTGTCACAGTCATGGTTTTCTCATATGTGTCAATTATCAATACTGTCAAGCTAAGCCATGCACTAACAGGACTGGGTGATCCCACAGACAGACAGAGGAGAATAGAGCGTGACGTCACCAGGGTGAGTTTGGATTTCATGTTATATGGGATTTATCCTGTGAAAACTGTCTCTTCAAAAGTTTATCTCAACTAGAACAGAACAAAATGCAGCAGTCACATTTCATTTCTCTACAACCTCTAGCAACAAAGTCTGAACTCAGTAAAGAATATTCTTAAATAGAGAAGGGCTGGTGGGAGATGTGATGGTAGGAGGCTGTCTAGGGTTCAGTGATCATGAGATAGTGGAGTTTTCAATATGCAGGGAAACAAGGAGGAGCAGTAACAGAACCCTCACCTTGGACTTCTGGAGGGCAGACTTCAGCTTTTTTAAGCAACTTATTAGGAAAGTACTCTGGGTAGCAGCCCTTAAGAACAAAGGGGTCCAGGACAGTTGGACCTACTTCAAACAGGAGCTCTTGAAGGCACAGGAACTGGCAGTTCCCACATGCTGAAAGATGAGCCGGCAGGGAAAGCAACCAGCCTGGAAAAGCAAACAGCTCTTGAAGGAATTAAGGGAAAAAAAGAGGGAGTATCACCTTTGGAAACAGGGCGAGGCAACTCAAGATATGTTTAAGGATGCTGTTAGAACATGTCAGAGAAAAATTAGAGAGGCAAAAGCCCAGTTAGAACTTAAACTGACCACTGCTGTGAAAGATAATAAAAAGCATTTTTCTAAATATGTTAATGCTAAAAAGAGGGACAAGAGGAACCTCCACTCTTTATTGGACCTGGAGGGAAACATTGCAACTAAAGCTGAGGTTCTAAATACCTTCTTTGCCTCAGTTTTCAACAGTAAGGAGGACTTCAGGATAACTGGCCTCCTGAATTGGTAGATGGGGTCAGGGAGCAGTGTAGTACCCCTGACTTCCATGAGGAATTAGTTCGGGACTTGCTGAGCCACTTGGATACCCACAAGTCCATGGGACCGGGTAGGATCCATCCCAGGGTATTGAGAGAGCTGGCAGATGAGCTGGCCAAGCCTCTCTCAATCATTTTCCGCCAGTCCTGGCTCACTGGAGAGGTCCCAGATGACTGGAAGCTGGCCAGTGTGATGCCCATCCACAAGAAGGGCTGGATGGAGGAACCTGGAAACTACAGGCCTGTCAGCCTGACCTCAGATTATGGAGCAGATCATCCTGAGGGCAATCACAGTGCACCTGCAGGATGGCCAGGGGATCAGGCCCCGTCAACATGGATTTAGGAAGGGCAGGTTCTGCCTGAACAACCTGATCTTTTATGACCGGGTGACCTGCCTGGTGGATGTGGGGCAGGCTGTGGATGTAGTCTACCTGGACTTCAGCAAGGCCTTTGACACCATCCCCCATAGCAAACTCCTGGCCAAGCTGACAGCCCATGGCTTGAACAGGAGCACTCTGTGCTGGGTTAGGAACTGGCTGGAGGGCAGAGCCCAGAGAGTGGTGGTGAATGGTGCCACATCCAGCTGGCAGCCTGTCACTAGTGGTGTTCCCCAGGGATCAGTTCTGGGCCACATCCTGTTCAATATCTTTATTGATGATCTGGATGAGGGGATTGAGTCAGTCATCAGTAAATTTGCAGATGACACCAAGTTGGGAGCAGGTGTTGATCGGTTAGAGGGTAGGAGGGCTCTGCAGAGGGACCTTGACAGGCTGGACACATGGGCAGAGTCCAACATGATGGCATTCAACAAGTCCAATGCTGGGTTCTGCACTTTGGCCACAACAACCCCATGCAGAGCTACAGGCTGGGGTTGGAGTGGCTGGAGAGCAGCCAGACAGAAAGGGACCTGGGGGTACTGGTTGACAGCCACCTGAACATGAGCCAGCAGTGTGCCCAGGTGGCCAAGAAGGTCAATGGCATCCTGGCCTGCATCAGAAATAGTTTGGCCAGCAGGAGCAGGGAAGTCATTGTGTCCCTGTACTCAGCACTGGTTAGGCTGCACCTCGAGTACTGTGTCCAGTTCTGGGCCCCTCAATTTAAGGACATTGAGATACTTGAACATGTCCAGAGAAGGGCAACAAGGCTGGTGAGAGGTCTTGAGCACAAGCCCTATGAGGAGAGGCTGAAGGAGCTGGGGTTGTTTAGCCTGGAGAAGAGGAGGCTCAGGGGTGACCTCATTGCTGTCTACAACTACCTGAAGGGAGGTTGTAGCCAGGAGGGGTTTGGTCTCTTCTCCCAGGCAACCAGCACCAGAACAAGAGGACACAGTCTCAAGCTGTGCCAGGGGAGGTTTAGGCTGGAGGTGAGGAGAAAGTTCTTCACAGAGAGAGTTAGACGTTGGAATGTGCTACCCAGGGAGGTGGTGGAGTCACCAACCCTGGAGGTATTCAGGAGGGGATTGGACGTGGCATTTGGTGACATGGTTTAGTGGTCATGAGGTCTTGGGTGACAGGTTGGACTTTGATGATCCTTGAGGTCTTTTCCAACCTTATTGATTCTGTGATTCTGTGAATATGAGATTTGTTTAATACTCCTGCCTTGTCAGTTGGGTAATATTGGCACTATGTCACATATGAAAAATAATCTAAACATAATTATACAGCACAAAATTTTGGTTTGGCATATGCTCTTTTCTTTCAGAACTTAGGTTACTTCTGTTTATACACAGAAGTTAAAATGGAGCTTTCAATTGATTTACCACTGACTTAAGTCTACCCAAACCCTCCTAAATTTATATAAACATAGAGAGGACTGTAGCTATTTTAATTCTATTAGCTGAGGCATTGCTCAAGCACACCAGCATGGCAAAATTCCATATATAGCTCTAAGTCTGCCTGGCCACATCAAAGCAAACTTTTTGCTTGCATGTATTTTCCTGTGAGCCATACCCCCAGGACAATCAGAATGCTTCCCTTCCAGCCAAGTGTCCAAGCTGCTATTTCTAATTTATTGTTTCTCTGATTTAGTCTTCTAGAATAGATCTAAGATTATTCTTCTTCTGTCTTTTAGGTTTCTATTGTCATTTGCACAGCCTTCATTATTGCATGGTCACCATATGCTGTCATCTCTATATGGTCTGCCTATGGGCACCCTGTGCCAAATCTTACCAGCATCCTTGCCAGTTTGTTTGCTAAGTCTGCCAGCTTCTACAATCCCATTATCTACTTTGGAATGAGCTCTAAATTTCGGAGGGACATTTTCATTTTGTTCCATTGTGCCAAGGAAGTCAAGGACCCTGTGAAGCTAAAACGGTTCAAAAACCTCAAGCAAAAACAACAAGAGCCCTCTCAGAAAGGAGAGAAGTATGCAGGAGAAATGCATCCCGCACCAAGCCCTGATTCTGGAGTGGGAAGTCCAACCAACACCCCACCTCCAGCAAACAGGGAAGTGTATTTTGGTATTCTTGATACACCATCTAATAACCCTGATATTGAATGTGATAGACTGTAAGTTTTGAGGCCACTTTGTGTTCAGGGAGACCTTCTTCAGATCAGCGCTTGAGTGATTTCCTAATTCCCAGTTCATCTGTTCCTTACTGTAGCACTGATGACTACACAGCTCAAGCAAACCAGGTGGTAAAGTGATATTTTCCTTCTATATAGCTACAAAACACTATGAAGCACATTACAATGTGGGCAGCATAGCCAGTGCCAGAAATTTTCAATTTTTTCATTCAATTTTTGCATGCATGCAGGAAAAGAAGACTGATGTTTGAAGGGCAGGCATTAGCTAGCAAAAATGACTGTACGAATTTTATGAGTTAAGAGATTACATTTCCAAATTTGTTACTTTGCTCTTCAGCAGTTCCAGCTGTGGAGGATTGGTTTAGCTCTGTGGTGATGCACATATCTCAAGAGAAGTTGGGGCCCGCTGAGGTTGCTGTGGGGCTGCTGCAGCTCCAACAAGCTGTGAGCTGGTAGGCAAAGCTGGGTGCTCCCTGTGGGGCACTTAGGCATTCCCATCATGGGTCTCTCAGGTCCTGTGCATGAAGGGGTGTGTGTCTGGTCACCTGTGCCTGACTCTGTCTTGGGTCTATACAAGTGGTAGAAGTTCTAATCTAGATTTTCTAGTCAGTATAGTCTAAACAGTGGCTTCATACTTCTCCTTGTTGACCTGCAGAATTATTTCCACCTTTCCTGACCTTTGTGGTAAACAGGGCCTGGATGTAGCATTCAGATTCAGGAAAGCTGGCCTTTAATTTTACTGATCGATCTCCACATTGGTGGTTTTTCTACCTGACTATTAAGATGGAGCAAGAGACATTTTGCAGGCAAGGAAACTAAAAATTATGCTCAGGTTTTAAGAGTAATGATAAGGTATGGCATCAGAGCTATTCATAAAATATAATTCAATACTTCAATGCTGCTTCTATGGAAAGTTTTTTATCTCCCTATGGGTAAAAAATTACTTTTAGGTAAATATAACTAAGTAGCAATTAAGAATAATTATTTAAATATCAAAGCTGTATGCTTAAATTAGTATCAAGACTATCAGATGTTTTAGGATCAAATTAATACACCAAGTTTATTTTACAGAATCAAAGTAAGGAGGGATATCTTCTTAATTCCCCATGCTGGAAATTAACCAGAATACTTGGATGCTTCTGTAAAAATGTCTGTCTACTAGCTGTGGAAACTTTTAGTGTCATTATCAAGTTAAACAAGAGGGGGGAAAAGAAGAAAAAATTCCAACAACATTGGTTGTTAACCTCACTGTCATTTATGACTTTTTAGAATCTCACTGTCCACATGTGTTGAAATGTGGTTGCTTTGCAAAAGTAAGCTTTTCCAGATGTGTTTCTTGGGAAAAAGACAGAATTCCTTCGTTTCCCCTATTACTCTCTTTGTTTTAAGAAAATCACCCATGTGTTGAAGTTGAAAACAAATAAACATTATAAGCAACAGTGGGAAACTGTTTTCTGTCATGGCCACAGATCTAAATTATGAGAGTTTATTTTGTGGAAAATTTTGAGGTATGGGTGCTATTTCACTACCATAAATAATTGAAAACAAATAAGTAAATGTTCCAGATAAAAGTGCATGCCATAGCTGCAGAAATAAGACAAAATTGTTTAGAGCAAAATCCTCTCATAGCCAGATGAAGCTAGGCTAGGTTAGCCAAAGCTACTATCCAGTTTTGAAACTTCTAGATGTAGAAGTTCCACCTTGGAAACCCTGCTGGTCTAAGCCTTCTACTGCTTAAAGATCTTGGTTTTTTTCTGCAAAGAAAGAAAGTGCTACACAACCCTGTCAGGTGCAGTTCTCAGAGGTACCTACTGAAAATGTGCCAGATACTGGCCCTTACAGCATCCATGTTCATAGATGCCAGGTTAGATTTTAATTTGTGTTTCTGCTAATGTATGTATTTCTAGGAAAAATGCTTGCCCCTGCTGCAGTGTAACAATGGTGCAGATCTGCAGGATTCAGACTCTGACAGAAAGATGTGAAAAGGGCAAGGGGGAAAGCTGAGCAGCAAGGCCATTGCCAAGACTGCCACCAAACTTCAGCTGAAATTTCTACTAGTTCATATGCCATTGAGCATGTACAGTAAAGTTAAACTGATAGAAGAGAAGGGAGTAGTAAAAATTAGCCAGAATAGGAGCAGAGCAGAGGAAAATTTTAAAACAGGGAGAACCAGATAGGCAGGGGAACAAGGGGCCAGGAGCTAAAGGATGCATACATACTGAAACACAACTAGAAAGTTCTAACACAGAGAAAGTCTTGTCTGGACCATGGCAGACCTCCATCCTGCAAGACCTACAGGTACAGTCCTTTGTGGATATAAGATAATGCCATGGAACTGCATAACTGTAGAGCAGAATATCTGGTTTAGCAGATCACATGGAAGAAAAGGGGATGGATGCCCATGCAGCAACAACCAGTGCTCCAGGTAACAGTAACAGCAGGAGCACATTTGTCACTGAAGTTACTCAGATTAAAAAGCTTTCAGCCCTAAAGCACCAGTGCCATGTCAGGCCACCTACAACAGCAGCAAGTGGCTGAAGGAAGAAATGGAAGTTCTGAAGTTCAGAATCCATTACTGCTAAAGAGCAGGTAAGGGAATGCACTTCAGTATTTCAAGCGTGTGAATCCACACAAATCAATTTGTAAAACACTTTGCCTGTGTCTTGTATTTCCTCCCACTGTTTCTGCTCACACACGTGCCTGGACATGGCTGGCCCTTACTATTGTCTCCACAGATGAGTTCCTCTGCCTGGCAAGCCTACACTGCTGATCAGGAAGGATCAAAGAGCTTGGATGCTTGAGACAGTCAGCAAGGACAGACACAGTCTAGATATGATGAAGAGGAATGACGGAGTGGTTTTTTTTTTTTTACTCAGTAAGAATGAAATACAGTGCAAACAGTACAGAGTCCTGCTTTCTCTTTAGAAACACTGTATTTTTACATTTTTCTGATGCAAAAAGCTGATGGGTGTGCCAAAGGCAAGGCCAGATGTCATATCTCCAGAAGATAGGATATTGCATCCTAGTGCACCTACTTCACCTTACGTGAAGGCACACAGCAGACAGAGAACGTGAACTTGCTAATAGGACCTCCTTTTCCACTGCCTCTGCTAGAGGTCTTTTTCAGTGTGTTTTGTATAGAATGGATCAGTGCCAGACTGCAGAAATGAGATCTCATGGCTACTCTTAGTGTGCAAATGATGTCTTGCCATGAGGTAGGAGAACAATATTCAGATCTTCCTCCTTTTGGCACAGAAATTCTGACATGTAGGCTCTTTCTCTCTCTCTTGCTCAGCCCTAGGTACTATTGTAATTGTTGAGGTTGGCTTCATGTATGACACACTAAAACTAAGTACCATTGTCTTCTGGTAGACAATTCTAACATTGCCAAAGGAAGCTCTTGGCATTTAGCTTGTTCCAGCAGGATTTGAGACAGAGGTTAGCACTCTTTTACCTTAGGCCAAAACCACCTTGCTAGCAGTTCATTATCCATTTCTGTACTCACAACACTTTTGACATCATTAAAGCACTCCATCAAAAATGACATGCCTAAGAATAATAAATTCACTCTGCAAAAAGCTTGAAGCCCTTAAGGCACCCTTTGAAATACATCTTCAGCTACTCTACATATTTGTTTCCAAACATATCCCAATTGTTTTGATTAGCTATTGATCAGTAAATTCAGCAGGTTATGGGCTCCTTTTTTTTTATGTATATCAAAATCTCATCAACTTTTACTTGATTATTTCTTATGATCAAAACTATTCATAATCATCAACATATCAGAATCCAAATGGTAGAGGAACCAACGAGAAAAGGTGCTATGCTGGACCTTGTTCTCACCAATAGGGAAGGGCTGGTGACCAATGTGAGGCTCAGGGATAACCTTGGCTGCAGTGACCCTGAAGCAATAGAATTTAAGATTCTCAGGACAGCTAGGAGGACGTATCCCAAGCTTACAACCCTGAATTTCAGACATGCAGACTTTGATCACTTCAGGGATCTGCTGTCCCAGGTATCGTGGGACAAAGCCCTGGAGGGAAGAGGGGCCCAGGACAGCTGGTCAGTGTTCAAAGATCACCTTCTCTGTGCCAGGGAGCAAAGTATATCCACAAAGAGGAAAGCAGGAAAGAATGCTAGGAGACCTGCCTGGATGAGCAAGGAGCTCCTGGACATGCTGTCACACAAAAAGAAACTCTACAAGGAGTGGAAGAAAGGACAGCGAGAATGGAGGCATATAAGGAAGCTGCCTGAGCAGCAAGAGACCTGGTTAGAAAAGCTAAAGCTCAGTTGGAATTAAATCTAGCTGGGGAGGTCAAGGTGAACAGTAAACATTTCTATAGGTATATCAATGGTAAAAAGAAGACTAGGGAAGGTGTGGG
This sequence comes from Indicator indicator, assembly GCF_027791375.1. NCBI lineage: Eukaryota > Metazoa > Chordata > Aves > Piciformes > Indicatoridae > Indicator > Indicator indicator. The sequence continues at coordinate 39,351,882 of NC_072011.1, forward strand.
CCCCTTTAGAAAGGAGAGAGGGGAGCTGGTGACAAGTGACAGAGAGAAGGCTGAGGGTCTCAATGACTTCTTTACCTCAGTCTTCACTGGCAAGTGCTCCAGCCACACTCCCAGAACAGTGGAAGATAATGTCAGGGACTGGAAGAAGGAACTGCCCATTGTGAGTGAAGATCAGAGTGAAGATCATCTGAAGAACCTGAAAGTGTTCAAGTCCATAGGACCCAATGACATACACCCATGGGTGCTGAGGGAACTGGCAGAGGAGGTTGCTAAACCTCTCTCTATTATATTCCAAAAGTCCTGGCAGTCTGGGGAGATCCTAACTGACTGACTGGAAAAGAGGAAACATAACCCTCATTTTCAAAAAGGATGACTATAGGGGAACTACAGGCCAGTCAGTCTCACCTCTGTGCCTGGTAAGATCATGGAGCAGATCCTCCATAGGCACTACTGAGGCAGAAGAATAATTAAGAGGTGATTTGGTACAATCAACATGGCTTCACCAAGGGCAAATCCTGCCTGACAAACCTGGTGGCCTTCTATGGCAAGGTCACAACATTAATAGATGAAGGTCGAGCAACTGATGTCATTTACCTGGACCTGAACAAAGCCTTCGACACTGTCCCACACCACATCCTGGTCTCCAAGCTGGTGCAGTCTGGGTTTGATGGGTGGACCATTCAGTGGATAAAGAACTGGCTTGACAGCTTCACCCAAAGGGCGGCTGTCAATGGGTCCATGTCTGAGTGGAGGCCAGTGACAAGTGGAGTCCCTCAGGGATCAGTCCTGGGACCAGTCTTGTTCAGTATCTTTGTCGGTGACATGGACAGTGGCATTGAGTGCACCCTCAGCAAGTTTGCTGATGACACCAAGCTGTGTGGTGCAGCAGACACACTGGAGGGAAGGGATGGCATCCAGGGGGACCTTGACAGGCTGGAGAGGTGGGCACAAGCCAACCTCATGAGGTTCAACAAGACCAAGTGAAAGGTCCTGCATCTGAGTTGGGGCAATCCTAAGCACAAATACAGGCTGGGCAGTGACTGGCTGGAGAGCAGTTCTGAAGAAAAGGACTTGGGGGTGCTGGTGGATGAGAAGTTCAACATGAGCTGTCAATGTGCACTTGCAGCCCAGATAGCCAATCACATCCTGGGCTGCATCAAGAGAAGTGTGACCAGCAGGTCAAGGGAGGTGATTCTCCCCCTCTACTCTGCTTTGGTGAGACTCCACCTGGAGTACTGCATCCAGTTCTGGAGCCCCTATTACAAGAAGGATCTGGAGGTGCTGGAACGTGTCCAGAGAAGGGCCACGAGGATGATCAGAGGGCTGGAGCACCTCTGCTATGAGCACAGACTGAGAGAGTTGGGGCTGTTCAGTCTGGAGAAGAGAAGGCTCCAAGGTGACCTTATTGTGGCCTTCCAGTATCTGAAGGGGGCCTACAAAAAGTTGGGGAGGGACTTTTTAGGATGTCAGGTAGTGATAGGACTAAGGGGAATGGAAAATACCATAGAAGTGTGTAGATTCAGATTGGATGTTAAGAAGAGGTTTTTCACCATGAGGTGAGACACTGGAACAGGTTGCCCAAGGAGATGGTTAGAAGCCTCATTCCTGGAGGTTCTTAAGGCCAGGCTGGATGTGGCTCTGATCTAGTGTGAGGTGTCCCTGTCCATGGCAGGGGGGTTGGAACTAGATGATCTTTGAGGTCCCTTCCAACCCTAACAATTTTATGATTCTAATTTTGCTATAATCACTGCAATTATTAATCAGTTATATCAGTATAATCAGAAGTGCAGTTATTATTACTCACATGAGCAGCTTGGTCTTGCAGGTGTGTTACCAACATCCCTGCCACTGACATGACTCTTTCATTTGTGCTACACAGTTCAAACAATCAAGTTAACTAAGGATTACATCTATTAAAAAAAAATATAGTATTTATGCCAAAACAAATGCTTGGGCCCACATTTTCCCTGATGGCATTTTTGCTGAGCTTAAAATCCTTTAGGATGTCAGCACATTGAAGTGCATAGCAACATTTCTTAATAGCTTTGACATTTCTGATGCTAACATGAATAACTTGAGTGTGTAGTTAGAGGGAGTGGGATAGCTTAATGCAGTCTAGTCCCTGTTCTCAGTGCTATTGTGCCTTTTTATCTAATGACTCATGTAAAAATATTTTTTGTAGCAGAGACAAAACAACAGGAAATTGCCCTCCCTAACCCCTTGAGACAGTGACTTTAATACAGTGTGAGTTACTCAGGCTTGACCCCTTTGCAGGCTCTCCCTCTACTGCTATAATCTTTCATTCTTTGCTGCACAGGCTGACAAGAGGTACAGAGTGCACCCACTCAAGCAGGGCCTGTAGTTTAGCACTATCCTCAGTAGAGAGAGCGATGGAGATGAAATACCTTCCCAAGGCTTGGCTTGGAGAAGAAGATTGTTCTCCTGCTACCCTGGTGAATGCTCTCATCCTGGGATGTCTGCAGTGTCTAATGGTTCTGTGTCTAGTATGTGGTCTGAAGTGCCTAATTTCTGTCTGCAGAAAAGACACCAAGTATCTGACCCCTAATTGCTTCCTGCATTGATAATCTAAAAATGTGGAAAGCTACAGTACTGTACAACTGGGAAAAAAACCAAACCAAACCAAACAAACAAAAGCAATGAAAAAAAAACACAAAAAACCAACCAACCAAAAAAAAAAAAAAAACCCAAAACAAAACAACAACCAAAAACCCCACAACAAAACAAAACAAACCCCAAAACAACCCCAGGGTCTTCATGGTCAGCATATACCACAATAAGAAAACAGAATGATAAGAAAATTACTAAATAGAAAGTATAATCCCATTGCTAATACAAAAATCAGGGCCACACTGAATGATAAAAATTTAAAAAAACAAAACAAAACAAAACCAACCCAAACAAAACACACCTACTAACTGTCTGTGTGTCTGTGCCAATAACCAAACAAAACCAGACAAAAGCCCTTTGGGGATAACAAGCACACAGCATTTAATTACGTAATAGGATGTAACCTACTAAAATGGGAGTGGAAGAGCTTAATACTGCAGTACAACTCCTCTCTTGCTGATATTCAATAGCCTTTGGTAGTCTTTGACACTGTTCACCAGCCAGCCTGGCTGCTGGAATGAACCACCACTAGAGCAAAGCTGGGATGGTCCCAGAAGGAGTGCATGTGGATGGAGCTACCTCTGCTGGGTCAAACATGTGGTCATAGAGTCATTTAGATTGGAAAAGACCTTTAATAATACCAAGTCCAACCATTAAGTTAGCAAGCCAGCCAATCCCTAGGATAACATGTTGCCTGTACATGGATTTAAAGAGAACAGCAAACGGGCTTTAGTTCATCCTTGACTGATACAGTGTTACCCAACAATCAAACTCTCAGCTTCTTTTGCTGAAAGGCAGTCAAGTACAGCAACATTATCATGTTCACATCAAAAAAAAAAAAAAATCAACCCAGGCAAATGAACAATTCAAGAATTCAAAAATCTAAGTCCTAGCTCAAAAGACGACACCCATATCTCCCCAGAATTTGGAGGAGCTGTTACCAGATCAGTCACCATTCTTGGAGTCCTGGAAAGGTAAAACATTAACTTTGGGAAAGCTGCCACACCCTATTCTTTGAAAGGTACCATACGTTCTTGGAAATACACATTCTTGAAAAATAATACTTAACAGGGATTTCAAAGGAAGGAGGATAAAGCATCATGAAATTTTACTGATCACTCTGACTATCAAATCACAAGAACACCTTGGCAAGTCAAGGAAGACTCAGATCAGTCATATAACAGATAAAAAGACAAAGACAATTGGCTACCAGGATGGTAAAATCACTATGCTTACCTCATATTTCACTTTTTCCAGGGACGACAGTCCAGCTAAGGCAAGCAAACATCTGTGAGGACTGGAGGTGTAGCACAGTTTATTTGCCTTGCAAATTGCCTTCATGGGTTGGCAGAATGGGAGCACAGGTTAGGTCCATGTCTGGAGAGCTGTTGCCTATTTGGTAAGCTACACTACTGCTTCAGCTGGCTATGTTTTCTTTGGGAGACAAATGTCACTGCTAGACCTTGGCTAAATTCACAACAAGTTCTTAAACATTTCAGCTCCAGGCTCGGAAAGAGTGGGAAAGGTGACTTTTCTAGAAGGCTGTGAGGAAGAACCAGGCTAACATCAGGATAATTAGCCACATATACCTGCAGATAAAGGAACCAAAAACCTTGTCATCACAACTCACAACTGGGAAGAGCAAGGTTCTGTCAACTTCTAGGCAGCAGTACTGTTTAACAGACTTGATTCTTCCTCAAGTTAGCTTAGAATTCCTGTTTGCTTATGCCCCACTCACTGAATCTGTGCAATAGTTGATGGTGTCCACCCACATTTCTGCTGACTCCTGGTGAATCTGAGAAGCAGCATCCCATTTTCACATTGCCAGTATAACAGAAATCCTATGTTTCAAGCTTTGTGTTTGTAACTTATCACCATATCCTGTACTATACCTGATACACACTGTTGGTAGGTGCCTTGGCAACAGGTAAGGAAAGGGGCAGCCAATGGTTAGAAAGTTAGCATGGGTTAGCACCACTGAAACTCTTCCTAATACGAATTCTTACTGAAAAGCAGGCATGCTTTTTCCCAATTTCTTTTCCTCACCCAACCTACTATGAAATTGGACCATCACCATGGAATAGTGAAACATAAGGAGTTTCCATACTGTTAGCTCTAGCAGCCAAGAACAGGCCTAGCATATGCATCAAAAAAGCACTATGGAGAGGAAGAGTCCTGTAGTCTTCCTGCAAAGACATGAATTTTGGGCCATTCCCCCTTTATAACTATACATGACAGAAACAAAGTTAACGTTGTTTGTTAAATTGCCACAGTTTGTACCTGGGACAATATTTCCAGCCTCATAAAATTATATTCTCCAGATAAGACCCAGTCATTGAATCTGCTCAATAACCTAAAGACTTTTCCCTAATGCCTCCATCTGCAAAATCTGGAATTATACTTCACCCAACAAAGATCAGTTGCAGTTCAGTAGGCACAGTCAGGTCTAGACATGCTCAACATATGGTCTCTCAGGTGTAGATCCCAAAGGTTTTCAATGAAGACGACATGCCTCAGCTGCCTCTAATCCTGAAGAACACAGTTGCTTTCTGAATAGCAGAATGCACCCAAAGCATTTCTGTCATGAGAAAGGTAGATTTATCTAGCTTTCTAATATGGGATCTTGCAGAACTTGTGCAGTAAGCAAAGTAAAACTAGCTGCAGTCGGGGTGGTTGCTGTCATGAACAGGGTTGAAATTCTTTTCTCTGATTAATCACAACAGGAGATTTACCTCATCTGGATGTGAAGCATTTCACTGACCTACCTGATCTTCATAAAGCAGAAGTGTCCTATTTTCTTAACTTACAACTGACCATGGTAAACCTCCATTTTGAACCAACCATTTTCATTCCTCAGGATGAGGACAACACAGCAAAGCAAGGTTTTCCACGCTCCCCACAAGAAAATCACCTCATCCCCATCCGTCTGTAAATCCTTGTATTTACCCATGTTACAAATGACAAAAGACCAGATCATCAAGCAGCAAGGGTGCACTCCTGCAGCCTCTGGCTGCCATTCAAGCCCTTCCTCAATGCCTGGATAAACCCAGCAAGGATTAAATATGCTCAGCAGGACTGGGAAACTAGCCTGGTCTGCGTGGTGGGTCTCTGCCTTCAGCACCGCCTTAACTTAAGTCATAATTATTTCAGGCTTAGTTAACCAGGCATGGGTCAATTTGACTTACTCAGGAACAAACTTAAAAAACAAATAATCCAATTAATGAAAGAAGCAGAGTGTAAAAGTGTTTGGAAAGGGTTGGGAAAGCCAGGAGGAACAGCTGGCATGTCCCTAGTGGGATGTCCCCCTCCAAACAAGGGCAATACAGAGGCCCCTTTTTAGTTCTGCTGGGACAGCAGCATGGTTGTTCTTTGAACCCCACAGTCCTTGGGATCATGACATTTCACTGGGACTCAGAAAAACAAGGTCAGGGTGACAAAGCCCCGTAGACTATGCAGACATTCAGGCTTTCAGTTAAATAAACTCCAGAGATAAATCCTAACATTTGCAACTTCTGCCTGCTTCCCATCATATGACATCTCACCAAGGACTTATATATATTTTCCTCTAGCCCATCGATTCAACCCTTGCTAGGCAACAATAAATAAATGTCTGAAGTGAATTAAGAATATATGTTTAGCCCTGAAATGAGTGTTTGTCCTTAGACTGAGGAAGGAGAGGAGTGGGAAGAGGAAGATTGAGGAACATTCACAATTACGCACATTGCAGCCACAGAATACATGTGTAGGGCTATTCATTCAAAATGTTGTTGTTGATAATGGCATTCAGCTGCAGAAATCACAAAATATCATTTAGAGAGAGAGAGAATTCCTCTGCCCACTTGAAGTAATAAAAATTCAAGGCTTCAGCTCACATTCATTGTAGCACCACTTCAATCCTGACCCTCATGGTGTAAAACCTTGTGATTAAAAAAAACACATGACTGCAACAAACCCACCATCAATATTCTCCCTCAGAAAGGGTCATCACAAATATTACCCCTTGCAAATCCAGGGTAAATCCCCATAGCTGTGAGTAATGTCTCAACTTCAGTGTTTATGGCCATGGCAGTTTCAACACATGATGATGCTGTAAGATCTGCTATTGAGGCTCTGAGGAAAACCCAAGATCTTCTCCAACAGTTGAGTTTGTTCCTCCCAGGCCCAAGCAGCCAGGATCATGCCAACATCCTACCTACAGCTTCTCCCCACAGTGCGGAGGGAAGAGGAAACATGGGACAGAGGGGAGATATCCCATCTCCATCAAGCCCTTGCTTATGTGTTTATGTCTGTCCCTTGGAACAGGGTCAGAAAAGGTCATCTCATTTTATCCTAGAGGTATGGGACACAAATCCTACTTCCTTGCTAGAAACAGCAAACTAATTAATTACAACTTGCAAAGATTTTATTCACAGTGTCTTAAGATGAGGACAAGTCACAGAACTAGTGAAATGTTTAAAGACAGGAAGACACCAAGGCCAAGTGTTTGGGTGCTGCAGAACAAAGTTAGTCCCTCTTATCAAAATTCTTGTGCATAAAGCTGCAGACTTTCAGGATCCATGTACTGCATTTACCCCAGAAGACCCTGTTGGAATGTACACCCACCACCAAGAACCTCGACTATTCCTGTGAAATCATTGCTGGATCCAAGGAGTGGTGATATCTTTCTTTTTCTCTGACTTCTTAATTCTCTCTCTCTTTTTCTTTGTTTTTCCCTCTCCTTTTTCTTCCCATTTTCCCTCTGCTCCAGTCCATTACTGAGAGCTTTCATTGGCTCTAATAAACTTACCTGACTCATCAGCTGCTTGGTGTCTGTTCACTTTAATTTACTCCAAGGAAATTTTTGAATCTTAGCACAACCTCCCCTGCTGCTCAGGGATGGCCTGGGACACAGAGTTGTGACAAGACTTCCCTGCTTACTGCATGGGGATTGAATTAGATGACCCCTAGAGGTCCCTCCCAACCCAGTGCATTCTATGATTCTATGAAGTAATGTTGCAAATCTCTTCTGACATACCAGTCCAAGCACTGATGTCTAGTTCTTAGGAACCATCTTTTTCATAGCAACTGACTCCATGGAGCTATGTGTGCACTGCCAGTTTTCTACAGATTAAATACCAAGGACATCACAGAATGTCTTCAAAAACTCTTAAAAAAAAAATAGAGAGAGGTAAATGACATCTGGCATTTCTACCCATTTCCTCAGTTAAATTAAAGGTGCTGCAAAGTCCTTGATCACCCATTTTCTGAACACTGATGTTTGTATGTCATCGTGTGCACAGACTGCTCTTGTAGAAGAGCAGATGAGATGATAGAAAAAGCTGTTATGCTGACGGCTGTACTCAGTTTTCTTTTGAAGTCCATTTATCTGTTGTCTTTCATTACTTGGACCTCTTAGTGGGCATCAGTCTGATTTTATGCCACTGACTCAGTAACCTACAGAAAGTCCAGCCTTTGAAATGCTGAACAGAGGATTTAGTCAAAACTTCCTATAACTCTGCAGAGTTGTTTGATTAACTGCATGCCTCACAGTAACACCAATTCCTCCCTCTCCCTCACCTCTCCTCCTCAGCATGTGAAAAGAAACAAACAGAATAACAAACACCACAAAGTAACCAAATTCATTACAAGCACATCAGTACTTTTTTTTCAGTTTTCCTACTTATTCTTGTAAATCGACTTTTTTTCCGAGATGATGAAAAGTATTCATTTATTGAAAGAAAAGAAGGAAAAAGACCAAAGAAATTCAGAAGCTTTAAAATGTAATTTAAAAAAAAAAATCACTGTTTGCCTAGTTGGACAAAAACAGCTGAGTAGAAACAATTATAGTTGACACTTGCAGGTTTCTTTACAGGCTTTCCCATGCAGTGCCACAAAGGAGTCAAAGTGAATTCTTGATGGTATCCTGTCAGGCATCTGAGCTCCTTTAAGTATTGATGCAGAAGATATACACAAGCTACCCCAAGCCATGGCAAGGATGGCTCAAGGGCAGAAAGCCTGTGAGTGGGACAGGATGAGAGGGCAGCTCAGCAAACACAGCAGGGCCTCATTGCAGACCCACTGACTGATGCACCAGGGGTCTCAACAGCCACTGTTTACAAGTCATTTGGGCTGTCAGCAGCAGCTCCACCGCTCCACCACACCAGAGCAAACAGACAAGGCAACCAATGAGCTCTAACACAAATAGTTAACACTGCAGCTGACACAGCTCAGTTACACAATTTTATTCGCTCTCTCACGGGGGGAGTGCATCCTTTTACATGGCTCTACAGGCCTGACACCTCCTTCTCATCCACAGGCATGAATCGGATTGTCTCCTCTGTTCTCCCTGCAAGTACATCATGCAAGCACAACATGCTGGATGTGTTTCTTATTGATCATATATGTCTTTCACTTTGCAGTAAGGGACTCACAGAAACCACCAGCAGCACTGATCAGTCTAAGATAAACTCACCATGGAGAGTTTCAAGCTGCCTTGGTGAGCAGTCAATGGAGATGCAGAAACTGAACCAAGATCTGGACACATCAAGATATGGCTGCAGCTAAAACTCACCGGAATTAACCCAACAGATAGAATCATAGAATCATCCAGGCCAGAAGAGACCTCCAAAGGTCATCCAGTCCAACCTCCCCACAGTCAGCAGGGACATCCTCAAATAGATCAGGTTGCCCAGATGCCTCACTCTGTCTTCATCTGACCTTCATTATTCCCCGGCCTTCTTCTGGAGCTCCCAAATCCATACATGGATGCAGTAGAAACCATTAGGATTTTGCCACAAAGCTGGGAAGAAACAACATCTTATTCTTTTTGTTGCTGGATGAAGACAAAACAAAATACAAAACAAGCAAACAAAAAAGCCAAAACCAAACAATCAACAAAAAACCCCCCACACTTTCGACATATGTCCCTAATTCTTCTGATAGAAGCCACCGGTTTTCAAAGCTACTTGTTGAGCTATTTGCACAAGGGCTCTCCTACTACCATCAGTTCAAATGATGAAGGCCAGGTTAAAGAACAGGGCTCTTCTACAGCACCTTCCTTTATTCAGGTTCAGGAAGGCAAGGGCTGTCTGGGACAGCTGTAGGATAGTGATTGGCAGCCAGAAACGGCTGCAAGCAGCTGCAGGGGATAACCTCCCCTTATATGCTTTTTGTGGGGCAAGCCCTGGGAAACAGGCTCTTGATCTTTTTACAGATATGGATTCTCCTCTGTATCATCATTAACCCAAGCATCTTTTCAAAATCAGTTCTGTCAGCTCTGTGCTTCTCAGCTTTCTTTTCTGCCAAAGCTGCTTGCCTTTCTTTTCTTCTGGTACTTATAAGACATGAATGTAATTTCATTTTCTCTCTCCTATACTATTTTTCTTTTTTTCTTCGATTGTTTGTCCTGCTTTGAGGACCTAATGTGGAAAAAATGTCAATTTTTAAAGTAGTTTCAATGCATTTACTTTATTTTCTATAGTATAAAGCACTCTGAGGAATTAGCAAGCATAAAATGCAGTGGCTTTCCTCTTATAATTCTTATGGAGATTTATTGCTGGCAATCATAAGAATGCAAATGGTATTTCCAGCTTAGCTGTGCTTGTGACTAAGCAATTTATTAGAGGTAATTTACTTAATTTAGGGATAAAAATGCAAAACTCACCTTATAATATATGATTGTAGCACTGGAGGCCACACTCTTATTCGGAGACATTTATTTTTCTAATACGATCTGAAGAGGGCTTTTTTTTTTCTTTTAAATGTAACAAAGAAGCAGCATTTCTTCTCAAGGCTTGATTTCAGAGAAGGATTTAAAATTGCATTAGATCTTTCTAAGGCCCTTAAGGCATCATAGAAGAAAGATGAGTCTTCTTTGCTATTCTATTTCTGTATTACTGAGTTTATAGTGAATTGAATTGCTACAGTGTGGAGTGATATTCATGCATACTAATTATTTTCTGCTTTTTTAAAGTGGAAATGAAGTGTGAGAAATTACTGGTTTGCAAAAAGTACAGATAGAGATTACTGCACTGCAGAAACTTGAGTCTACATCTTTTTTCCCCTTAGGGTATACCTTATTGCTCTGTATGGCTGGGAATGCCCCAAATAACTTGATACTTGGATAAGGTGGTGGAAATGACCAACAAAAATGGTCATAGTAGTTGCTCACAACTTACACTCCACAACCTTGACCTGCTTACCCACATATTACAACAAAAGCTTAGTGGCAAATATGCTGAGCAAGAGGGAGGGTTATGAGTTTCCTGCTTGGAGCCCTGTCCCCAGTCCCTCATAGTGGCAGAGTTGCTGCTGGTTCAGCTACCCTGGGTGAAAAACAGCATTTCCAATATCACACAGCAGTGTATTTTTTTTTTTAATAGGTTTTGGTGGCTGACAGTAGTCTGAAGCTTCAGTACCTTCACAGGGCCATGAACACTTTGGTTTGCTAGAAACACTAGAAACATCATCTCTCCCATCCCACTGGATATGAGTGGAGCAGAGACACAGGATAGAGATGAAGACATATGTAAACGCTGGCATTTCTGCCCATCCACTGGGGTCTGTGTGCCTGGGGAGGCCCTTGCATGGCTCTACACCCTACTTGTATCCACATCACAGGCCCCAAGGTGCAACCGCCAGCACCTTCTCCTTTCCCAACCTCTCCAGTAGGACCCCAGTTTTCCCTTCTCGTTTTCTTATTGCCTTCCCCTGCTCTGTCAACCCCCAGTGCCAGGACCACAAAATCTCTCTCCTTTCCTGAAAGATGGGATGGTCTTTCTCCACAACACACATTGTCCTCCAGGGAAGGTGTTGCTAGCACCTCGATCCACACAGAGCGCAGTTTAGGCACCACATAGGAGTTGGGGGAACCTTGTGTATTCCCACCCCTTGCTGAGATCTTTCATTCCTACACAGGCACATGGACATACAACCCTGTTCCCCACTCCACCAGCTGGATACCTCCTGGAAAGAGTGATTACCCATTGGAATGGGCTGCCCAGGGAGGTGGGGGCGGGGGGGTCAACATCCCTGGAGGTGTTTAAGAAAAGACTGGATGAGGCACTTAGTGCCATGGTCTAGTTGATTAGATAGTGTTGGGTGATCAGTTGGACTTGATGATCTTGGAGGTCTCTTTCTAACCTGGCTGATTCTGTGATTCTGTGATACTGTCTGAAATGCTGACTCCCTAGAAGCAAATAGTTCTCTACAAGAACATCTGGCAAGGAGACCCTACAGGGAGAGCCAAGCCACTCAACCGGGAGAAAGTAATGCAAGCCCTTACCCAGTGAGCCTGTGCACAGGGGCACATGCAGAGAGGCTTTTCATGAACTCTGGAAAACACCTATTTTCAGTGATACACACTAGTAAAGAAAATAGATTAATTCGCCCATTAAACACGCTGGCAGTTCTGGCCCTGCTGTGTGTTTGGACACTTAGGCTTGCCAGAGCAGCACTCTGATTTCTGCATGTTGCCTCCAGAAACAACCTCCATTTTGAACAGTCTTCAATGCCAAGAGCCAAAGCTGGAGAAGACAAGGATAAGGGCACCACAGAGTGGATGCATTCAATTGCTGAGACGCAGCCACAAGCTCTCTGCTGTGAAGTGGCTTTTGCTGGCATCACCTACTTGTTCTAACACCTGATGCCCTACAGAGTGTAAATAGAAAACACATCAGGAAAATAGTCAGAAAGAACAGACAGAGATTGTTACTGGTTTACATTTTCCAGGCCTGATTTGCAGTGAATAGTTGAGCTTTACTGCCAAGGTAAGGGGCACTGGGATTCAAAGTGAGACCTGGTATTCTTGGCAAACCAAATTAACAGTGGCAGTGGTAGCACGTGGCTCACACAGATAGGGAAAGTAATGCTGAAAAAGCCACTTGTATTTTCTGAGAGCTGCAGATTTCAGCACTGCTGAAAGTTTTGATTAACAAAGAGCACTCTCCTAAACAGATGGCTTTATTCCTCATACAAGGAGCTTTATGCCGATGAATCAGGTTTTTTATGAAGTAATAGAGCAATGAAATATATCCCACTTGTCCTGGGAAGACTCAAGCCTCACCTACACTGGATTAGAGATGAAAAGAATCCATATGCTGAACCTCCAAGAAACTCAGTACTGTTCAGTCACCATACACTTTTGTTGGCAATAACTGCAATTTCTTAAAATTGATTTGCATTGCAGCAGCCTCTTGGTTTCTGATAGTGGACTGGAGAGATACAAACATCACAGTTCATGTCAATAACTTCACAGCTTTCAAAGTTGATTGCACACATTCAGATGCAAAGATATGGTCACAATCAGGGCAAACTCCCTCTGAGCAGCCACCCTTGGCATTTCCTGATCCCAAATGTGATAGGTCTGTTCCAGCCCCTGCATTTCCTGTTGACTTTACGTATGTTTCAACACAGCATTTGTGGCAGCCTCTGTTCTATATCTGGCATTGCTAATATGGGGCACAAGAGGTATGGGTTGATTCAGCTGCAAAGCAGAAATATTGAAGATTTCTTCATATCCATTATAGCTCCCTGCCATATTTTGAGTGCAAGTGGATCCTCCATATGTTTTCTTTTTTTATTTTTTCCTACAGAGATATATCTTGAAATAATTAAAGGAAAGCAGTATCTAAGAATTGCTTCTTTATAGAATCACAGAATTGTTCCAGATGGAAAAGGCCTCTAAGATCAGCAAGTCCAACCACCAACCTAACACCACTATGGCCATTAAACCATGTCCTGAAGTGCTACATCCACACTTTTCTTGAACATCTCCAAGGACAGTGACTCAATCTCTTCCCTTGGCAATACCTTCCCATTCCAATACCTGACCATCCTTTGAGTAAAGAATGTTTTCCTATTATCCAATCTAAACCTCCTCTACCCCAGTTTCAGGCCATTTCCTCTTATCCTGTCATCTGACACTAGGGAGAAGAGATTGACCCCCAGCTCACTACAATCTCAAGACCTACAAGCAAACCCAGCTGACTTGTTGGTCCTAGCTAGTCTTGCCTGCATGCCCACAGCTAATGCACTACACATTAAATCACTCTCAGATTACACAAACTCTACAGATAGTAGTAGCTTCTGAGTTAGCTCAAATGCCTTATATGAGTCTCTTTACACAGTCAAGTTCACATTTCTTTATGTCTTTCAATTATTATGGAGAGAGATGAGGTCATAAATTTACAAAAGTAGTGCCTAGAACTTAGAAAATCCCAACAACTGAAATTCTTGATGGTTAAAATGGTCACTGTTCAATTGGAAAGGCTCAAGATCTTCATGTATCCGTCACAGGAAAAGATTCCTTATGAGTCACCACATGGAAGACAAGAAGGTTATCAGGAGTAGCCAACATGGATTTACCAAGGGGAAATCCTGTCTGACTAACCTGATAGCCTTCTATGAAGTTATGACCAAGTGGGTAGATGAGGGAAGAGCAGTGGATGTCATATATCTTGACTTCAGTAAAGCTTTTGATCCTGTCTCCCATAACATCCTCATAGAAAAGCTCAGGAGATGTGGCATAGATGGTTGGTCAGTGAGCTGGATTGCAAACTGGCTCCACAACAGAGTTCAGAAGGTCATCATCAATGGCACAGAGTCAGCTTGGAGGCCTGTGGCAAGTGGTGTCCCCCAGGGACTGGTACTGGGTCCAGTTTTGTTCAATATCTTTATCAACACCTGGATGAGGACATTGAGAGTACCCTCAGCAAGTTCACTGATGATACAAAACTGGGGGGGGGTTGGCTGACACCCCCTCAGGCTGTGCAGCCATCCAACGTGACCTGGACAGGCTGGAGAGCTGGGTGCAGGCAAACCTCATGAAGTTTAATTAGGACAAGTGCAGGGTCCTACATCTGGGGAGGAATAACAACAGGCACCAGTACAGGTTAGGGGCTGCCCTGCTGGAAAGCAGCTCCACAGAGAAAGACCTTGGGGTGCTGGTGGACAGCAAGTTCTCCATGGAACAACAATGTGCTCTTGTGGCCAAGAGAGCCAATGGGATCCTGGGGTGTATCAAGAAAGCTGTGTCCAGCAGGTCGAGGGAAGTTCTTCTACTTCTCTACTCTGCCCTGGTGAGACCACACGTGGAATACTGTGTCCAGTTTTGGGCTCCCCAGTTCAAGAAAGAGAACTGCTGGAACGAATCTAACAAAGAGCCACGAGGATGATTAGGGGACTTGAGCATCTCCTCTAGGAAGAGAGACTGAGAGCCCTGGGGCAGTTTAGTCTTGAGAAGACTGAGAGGGGATCTGATCAATGTCTATAAATATCTGAGGGGTGGGTGTCAAGTGGAGGGGGCCAGGCTCTTTTTGGGGGTACAGAGTGATAAGACAAAGAACAATGGGTTCAAACTAGAACATAGAAGATTTCACCTCAACATGAGGAGAAACTTCTTTACAGTGAGGGTGACGGAGCACTGGAACAGGCTCCCCAGGGGGGTTGTGGAGTCTCTTTGGAGACTTTCAAAACCCACCTGGATGCATTCCTGTGCAGACTACCGTAAGTGATCCTGCTCTGGTAGGGGGGTTGGACCTGATGGTCTCTTGAGTTCCCTTCCAACCTCTGATATACTGTGATACTGTGAGTTTCCCACTATGACTCCTCATTTTCTAAGATTTCCCAATTAGGGCAGCAGGCTCCCAGACAATACCCATTCCTGTGCTGTATACTGCAGGACAATCCAGGGCATGGAGTTTATCAGCCCTCTATTGAACATTGCCTTCTGGCAAACCCAAAAAGAAAAATTTTGTCCCCTTTTGTCCATCCTTTGCCTGCGAGGCAAATAAATGAACCTGGGACTTGAGGCTTGCTGACAGAGGCCAATGTCTCCACAGTCTCAGGAAACACACAGTGACCATCTCCACTGAGAAATATCCAGTGGGTCAAATTTACACAGTGTAAGTTTGGTATCCATCCATTTAAGCCAAGCATGCCAACATTATATATTCATTGGCCCGTGATGTCTCCTCATTCATTATAAGAAAAAACAGGTGCCTGGCTACCCAATTGCTCTAAGTATTTAAATAGGTTTATGATGCTGGCTGTGGGTACAGCATACATAAGCCTCCACACCTTTCTCAAACACAAGACAAACACATCACTGTGTTTTATATGTGCCATGCAGGACACATTCAGGGTTATTTTATTTATCTGAGGTCAGTTTAGATGTAAGTGCATTAAGCAGCTAAGGCCAAATAATGTTAGCATTCCAGTTGCTTTGACATCCTGATTATTCTTCTAACTTTCTAATGTGTTCTCCCCATGCCTTTTCTTTTTTCTTCATGTGTAAATGGTCATAAAGCACAGATTACCTTAAGTTATTAGATGTCACAGAGTTTGAGAAATGTAGAAGAGCTGCAGAATTCTTACTCCACTGCCACTTGTTAAGAGTTAACACTAACACGTGCAACCACCCTGCCTTTGAACAGAAGCAGCACTGCTGGGCTGTGCCTGACAGCTTGGGGTGTTATAACTTGGAGAAGATTTTGCTGATTCCTGTGGAAAAAAGCTTGAGGGTATTGAGAGCAGAGAACTTGTTCCCTTCTGTTTAAGCATTTGGATTGGATTAGATGTGACATAGCTACACATGGTCTTGCAGAAATAGTTTAATTTGTCTGTTCTTTCTGTCCTTACATGCAGAGTCAAGATTTTTTTACTACTGGCTTACTAAGCCTGCAGTGGTCAGCTGAGAAGTAACATTCAACAATTTCTGTGTAACAATCACAGGCCTGTTAGCTCAGCCCTGGGTCACTGTGATTCTGTATATATTTTCTAATTGCAACCTGGAAAGCAAATGATTTCATGGCTTCAAATTTATGGACCACAGCCCTGTAGAAGAGCAGCATGCAGCTTGGGTCCCAACAAAGGCCAGGTATGTGGGAGATTTTGCACAGCTACCCTAAAATTTTTCCAGCCAAAGTTTGGATTTCTCTACAAATTTTGCACTCATGTTCTGTTCTGTAATACAGATGAAGATTATTTTCTTTGCCTATGCTTACACTGGTGGACCCAGGAGTCCCTCCTGAGTGTTGGGGAAATGAGCAGGATGGGCTGTGCTGCAGCACGCACCCGCTCCATGTTATATGTATACCTGCCTTCCCCTTGCATAGACTTCTTGGAAGCAATTTATGGCCCTTGAGGCTGCCATTCTCTATTCTCGCTTAGATGTTGACCTACTGTGTGAATTGACTACATGCTAAAACTTTTCTCTCCTCCTCTTTCTCCAAAAGTTTGATTGTTCACATAGAATCATAGAATCATAGAGTCAGTCAGGGTTGGAAGGGACCACAAGGATCATCTAGTTCCAACCCCCCTGCCATGGGCAGGGACACCTCACACTAGATCAGGCTGGACAGAGCCTCATTCATCCTGGCCTTAAACACCTCCAGGGATGGAGCCTCAACCACCTCCGTGGACAACCCATTCCAGGCTCTCACCACTCTCATGGTGAAGAACTTCTTCCTCACATCCAGCCTGAATCTCCCCACTTCCAGCTTTATTCCATTACATAAATCACTACAGAAAGGCCAGGTATGATAAAAAAGTTATGGGCCCAGCCAGTAATGAATTTGGACTGACTTTGGACACCTGAGTGTGAAACTACACCTGTCCCTGATGGTGCCCTAACAGTTGTATGGTTAGGTCTTTGCCTGCTCTCAGCTCAGGGGCTATACACGTTGGTGAGCATCAATTTCAAAATGTGTGAATTTATTTGTCCTTATTTGTTTATTGGCATCAAGTGATAGGACAAGAGGAAGTTGTCCTGTTGCACCTGAGGAGGTTTAGATTAGATATTAGGAAAGCTTTCTTTACTGAAAGAATGGTCAGGCATTAGAAGAGGCTGCCCAGGGAGGTGGTGAAATCACTGTCCCTTAGAGGTATTCAAAAGAACTTCAGAACATGGTCTAATGGCCATGGTAGCATTAGGTTAATGGTTGGACTCAATGACCTTAGAGGTCTTTTCCAACCAAAATAATTCTATGATTCCATGATTTTGTTGTTGGCTGAAACATGTAAGCCTACTAGTTATATTATGAACAAAAGCTTTGTTGGAAAATGTTCATGAGATTTGTAATCAGTATCAGATTGTGTAGTGAGTGAGCTTCCTTTCAGTGAAGTCAGATTTCCAGCACAGCCTTTACCGAGCTGTTACCCAAAGCAATGTTTTTTAGACAAGAACTGCATATCTCAAAAATTCTGCATAACAAATGATCTCAAAATGAAGATTTGGTTATGTTTTTATGACTAAGGTCTGTCAGAAAATGTCTGTGGCTACCAAACCTCTTGAATCTTCATCAGATTATCTCCTCTGCCCATGCTGACACTGCTGACACATATCTTCTCTGTTTTCTCTTCCTCTGTATTTTTCTTTCTCTTTCTCTGTATTTCTCTTTCTGCTGTTTAATCTTCCAGAGTGAATGTAATATCTGAGCGTATCATAATTCAATGCAGTCACTGAATTTTCTTCAGAAATGAAGAACCTTCTAAAACCTTCCCTGAAACCAAAGTATTTCAACTCTCTGGTCTTCTCCATTAGCTGCTTTATTAATATTTTCAGGGGACAGGTCTGTGTTCCTTTGCTTTCATGCTTCCTAGTACAGTGGAAACAAAATTGTTAATTATTATAATCATTAGCCTGCCAGTGCTATCCACTTGGAAATGAATAGAGCAGCAATTTTGTTAACATTACATTACATTTGTTACTGATCTGCTGCTACTGTGGTGGAGTGAGGCTGTAATTACACATCAGCCTTACTTACTATGTATGTATGCCAATGTGCATATCTATGTCACACAGCAGTAAAGACTGTATCCCTGAAATTTGTCACCTGCCCTAAGTATGCATTCATGCATTTAATAATATTTTCAATAGATCCTCCTAATTTCTGCTTTAATTAAGAAGCAAATGAAAATTCAGCAGAGTAAAATTTTAAAACTGCCACCACAAACAGTGCTACCAATTAGCAGAAAAATCAAATGGAGGCATCTGATTAGAAGCAATGGTGGGAAACAAGAGCACATACAGATATGGAACATTTGCCCATTTCCTAAACAATCACGTTCAACATCTGTTGTCTTCAGACTAGTGACATTCTGACTGCACAGTCACCTTCTTTGCAAACAGAACTTTCCTTGTAGCAAATCCCAGCAACAAAGTGGAGCCACATGCCATGGTTCATGTCTTGCTCCTGCACTCTGTTGGGCACTTGATTCTTGGGCAGCGGGAAATTGCTTCTGCCAGGAAAGAGCACAGGCAGCAGCACTCGGAAATGTTGTGATAAGACGAGACAGCCAGTGCCCTCCTCAGTGTTTTGTTTTGATACTCTTCAGCTCTCCATTACACATGATAATGAGAGGCTGAATACTCTGGATAAAGACAAACCTAGATAGTTTTTGTTTTTCTGCCCACTCAGTGTTTCTGCTCCACAGTTCCTGGGATGCTCATTTCCAGGGTGCTGGGCTAGCTCATAATCAGTGATGCAGAAATGTGCCAGCCCACTGGCAGCATCCTTGACCCCAAGCCCCAAGCAGAGCTGGTCAGGCTGAGAGAGTTCAGCTGGAGCAGTGCAGACATGGCTCCACCACTGCTGAGTTTCTGGAAACAACAGAGCTATGTTCACACACCATTGCATCTGAGCTAAGTCCTGCCAGGTTCACACTGGCTTTTTGCCCTTGATACAATTTACCCTCAAATTAAATAATCAGTCCATGGAAAATGAGAATGAACTTACCAGATATTTCTTTTTTAAAACTACCATCTTGCAGCAGCAACTATGAAACAAAACGGTGGTGTAGGTGGTGCTGCTGTTGCTTTGACACCTTGCCAACCACCTTCTGCATGCCAACAGCTACACCCCTCAATGCGCTGGTGCAGGTACAAGAAGCTGAACCTTAGGAGAGCTTTTTGCCTGTGACAGTTATTTGTCATCTGCGGTTTCTGACTTCTCAGCTCCATTGTTTAGTGCTAGCTCAGCTAGCTCAGCTATTTCTCTGCAGTCCTGCCATATGCTCTTCAGGTACAGCTCAAGTCTTTGTGGTCCATCTATATCTTGGCTTGCCAGAAGCTCACTCTTCAGTATTCTCACTTGTATTAGTTTGAGATCAAGAGGCTTATTTGATAATCCACTGACCTGAGACTTTAAAGCCACGCGGGCAACTCAACATGTATATAGATGCCCATGGATTTCTGAAAATAATCTACCTGAGTGGAAAATAAGTACTAAACACTGATGGATGACTATGTCCAAAAGTTTCAGAGTATTTTTATGAGCATCTGCAGGCAAAGCATTGTTGCAGGGACTTCAGCCCTCCACCAGCACTGGGAAATGACAGCCATATAGCTGTAAAACCCCAATAGTTAGATGTCTGTCCTCGAGCACCTATGCTCCTCTAAGTTTTCAGTTCTAAGATCTCAGTCCTTTCACCCATAATTATCTGGACAAAGATACCTCACAAAGTCTTATGAAAAGGGTGATGATATTCTGCCTCACAAAGGTTTACCGTGGCAAGCCTGAACTTATG
Organism: Indicator indicator; assembly: GCF_027791375.1. NCBI lineage: Eukaryota > Metazoa > Chordata > Aves > Piciformes > Indicatoridae > Indicator > Indicator indicator. Next base: position 39,372,015 of record NC_072011.1, read on the forward strand.
TATTAAGAGAATAAAATGAATTATGGATCATTGTATCTTAGTAACACACTTCAGAATTTTGCTAAACTTTTGATTTGCTGAGCTGTTACACAATTTCCTTCAGAAGTGGAGTAGAGATTCACATACAACAGGTAATCACTTTCACTTAACCCCAGTAACCACTTTCCCCTAAAACAACCACATTTACAGAACTGCTAGATCAGAAGTAGCCAGGAGGTACATGACTTTACAATGTATCTTTTGAATTCAACCTTCTGTATTTATACTAAAATTATTTTTTTCACCAGTAATGATCTTAGATAAAACAGTATATGTTTGCTCACATATGTTACCTACACACTTCTTAATACCTAGTTGGAATTGCAGATTACAGTTTGCACTTCAGCATTCCAGAATATGATACCATCCTTTTCTGTGACAATCTTGTAAATACTGTGATCCTGACTGTGTCAATAAAATTTTCTTTTTCAGTCTACCCGTGAATTTTATGAGATCTGTGTACAGGCCAAGTCGCATCTAATGAGCATCTGTTTAGAAGTCTTTGAGAGCATTTTATTAAATTCCCAGTACTCAGCTTCATCAGAAAGAAGTCCACACTAACCCTCATGTCACCCTTCTACCTCTCTGTGCCCAGACTCACAGACTGCTCTGTCACTAATCCTGTGAGTTTGAGGAAAACTGTTGAGGGAATAGAATGTTATTCACACGAGTAAAGGCATTACAGCCTGTCTCTTCAAAAACTACTTTTTCTCTTTAAATCTGACTTGTGCCTAACTAATCTGGCATTTATAATCTTTAGAGCTCTGTAGTTTACTCCTGAGTCTTTTTACTACAATACTGAAGGGCACAGGGAGACTGAAAAAATCCAGCTAAAATATCAGCCAAATAAAGCTTTGCTTCCAAAAGACAAAAACTTGACAAATCTGAGAGGGCTAGTGCAAAAGGAGCATAGAAATCCTACCAAAAATATGTGGGAGGGAACATATATTTAAAATAGGACTGCCTAATTCGGCTGCTAAATCAATGTAAGGAGCTCTGTATGTCTGTGTGTGCGGGAGGGAGAGGGAGAGACAGAGGGAGGGAGAGACAGAGAGTGAGAGGGGAGCAGAGGGAGGGAGGGAGAGAGAGCAATGTGCCTTTCACAGAGCTGGGAGCTTGATGGGAATGTTTGATTAGCTCCTCTCTGAAAGAGAAAAGGTGTCCAGGCCTCCCTCTGCTGACTGCCTCTCCTTCTGTAGAATAATGTTTGTTGGAGTTTGGGGTACAGAAAAGCTTGGAAAAAATAACACTTTCATACTGTTTGGAGAAAAGGAATAAAAAGTTTCACACCTCAAGCAAGGTAATTCTGATGTCATTTCTCTGCTATATTTATTTATGGGGGAGAAGAGGGGACTTGCTTTTTTGCCTGTTGATAACAGTTAAATATTTTCACTGCTAAGAAACTGTAGGGATGTAATTTTTTTGTTTAGCATTCCAGCTGTGTGCATAGGATCCAAGACCTAAGAAGATTAACACATAGATGTAGAATCAAACTGTACTTTAAATTATATATGTTTCATTATAGATTTATAAAAGCATTAAACAGTGCCTGAACAGCAAGGGTTTAACTGTTTGATAAAGAACGGTGTGTATTAGTCACACACCAATAGATGTATCTATTCCTGCTGTTCATATAGTGTGTAATAGGTAATGCAAATTGTTCCATAGCTTTAAAACAGTTTTGGTTTCAAGACTTTGTCTCTTTAATCAGCAGGGAGAAGGTGTGCATAGTATGATTAGTTAGCACTACCTGACACCGTGGAACGCTAATCCCCAAGATACAGAATGGAAAATGGTATTAACCCAGTGATATGTATTTATATGGTGTGAACTCCCTTGCTAGACACAGATGTATTAAGAGTAGAGCAGTTAGGACGCTGCATACCCTTTTGTGCTGAGTGCTTGTTTTGCTGGTGAGGCTCCAAAAAAAGAATAGCATCGTCAAGCCTGCCACAGCCGTTCAGCTCTCTGCAGAGAGATTAGAGTCTCGATATGTCTCCTCAAATTGTGATTTCTCTGAGACTAGTACGAACATGAATTATGCCCCAAGCAAACTTTCAACCCTACTTAGTATTTCATTCCTAGAATTTATGTGAACTACGCCACATCCAGAGCAAAAAAAGAATTGCAGATTACAGATGCAGATCCTACTTGGAGCACACTCCTTTTCCTCTAACTGCTCCAAAATTTAAACAAAACACCAAACCAAGCAGTCACATACAGTGGGGGAAAAAAAAAGGCATTTAGATGAATGACAGTCATGCTTGTAAGATTGATTGTTTTCAAAGATGCAAAGAGAGCTCAAGTTAGAGTAACTGTGATACACATGCATATTACTTTTGGAATACTATATTAGTATCTTATTTTAAACACACTTATTTTGCTTGCATAGTTGATCTAATCCTTTGTGTTGCTGGGGTTTTCTCACTGGGATCACAGATAAGACTTCCTTTTACTCAAGACATAAGAAATATAACAAAACCTTGACTGTCTTGTCAATATAATGTAAGACTGCCTTGTGTTTACACCTGTAGTAGCAATGCTAAATTCTCAACTTATGCATTACTGTATGTAAAACCCTTCTTCTCCTAGTAGTATCCTTACACAGGGATGGCTGGATGAACTTAGCAGTTTTACTAGCTAAACCAGATTTTCTTATGCTTGGGATGCAAGAAAGATAATCCATATGGATGCTCTTTGTCTTTCCTTTAGTGGAGACATTAACAATGTGTTCCCTCTTCACTCAGCTATGGACTTACCTTCACAGAAGTAGTAGGAAATTAATTTTTTACACTCCCTTTTGTCAAACTTGATTAATTGAAACATTTCTAAAGAGGAACTGCCTGAGAAACAGTGTGAACACAGAAGGTGGGAAAACAGGTTAATTACTTCATGTGAAACAACAGAATTATGTATTATTTCTAACCATTGTTTTTTAGAAAACAGTGCTAAAAATAAACCTGAAGTTTACATGACAGTAGCATCAAAGACTTCACTGGAGAATTTTTAACTTTTTCCATTTCACCTCTGAGCCACAAGAAAAAGCTATAGACAAAAATACTGCCTAGTATCTTTACATGCTAATCCAAGGATCAGGACATGCATGCTCAAGATTCCATTTTACCAAAAATCTCTTAAGTGGTGGTAGGTAACTCGTTTAGGGCACCTGGCTGAAATGAGAAACAGAAGTGATAGCTCAGTTCACTATCTGCAGCTATGACTGTATTCCTCTTCCAGTGCCTTGAGGCTAAACACAGAGAAATAAATGCTGTGGTACTCATGGGCGTAAACTCCCTGTACAGAGGGACTGGCCTGTTGAGGCACTGGAGCAGCAAGGAATGTGTTGGTCCATTGCAATGTGGTGGGAATGCACCATCTTTTCTGAATGAATGGTGGAAAGCAGTAGTCCAGGATTTCCTGACAGCACTGGGGCATATTCTGGCTCCCTGAAACTCTGAGCCGACCAGGACTACTCCAGTGTGCTGTAGCAGCAGCTGAGGCTTAGACTTGCCATTTAGGGCTCAGAAAGTGGACACTGAGCAAAAAGGATGTCCTTCCTTCTGAAAGCTCATCCATCCTACGGGTCTGTATTGGAATGTAGAAACACAGAACAAAACAAAAATGAATGAAAACTTAGAGTTCTGGGGTTTGGGTTGGTTGGTTTTTGTTTTTTTAAGGAGAGAAAAATAAAAGTCATAGCATGTGCTGTACATAATGTCAGGAACGATGCAGCTACAGCAGTCAAAGGTCTGTCCTCTTCACTTTTCTCCTGTGGAGTAGTTTTTAAGGTCAGAGTTAGAGAGAGAAATAGATGCTTAACACCTACTCAGAGCACTTCAATTCGTCCTTTGAACCTGCCGGGGCACAAGGAGCCCCCTTGTCCTTGAGCTGGCCTGGGGTGCCTGTGCTAGAGCTCAGCTGGGAGCTGCGACAATGGGGCCCCTGTTCTGCCCGGCTGTGGCACAGAGACTATAATTATCTCCCTTCTAATGATCAGCCAGGCAAGATAACAGTTTTTGTGCTATGTTTAGAAAACAATGTCTTACTACAAATTGACGGTTCATTCGCCTGTAAAAGAGCCTCTCTAACAGCCCTGGAGCAGCTGCCATTCTATTGCATCCCGGTTCCTTTCTTTGCTGCACATTTCACACTTGGAAAACTTGGGTGAATGCTGCACAGGCCGCACAGCCTTCTGCTGACGCGCAGGAGGCCCCCAGAGATGCAGGGTGCCCAGCAAATCTGTAGCCGTTTAGATTGTATCTCTATTAGTAGATTAAACTCTGACTGTCTGGCTCACACCAGCCTGCATCACGCTTGTGAACTCTTCTAGCCCCCGACCGGAGGAAGCAGTGAGACTGCTGCCTTCTATTGACTCCTGATAAATGCCCTGTGAAAAGCAAGCTGCAAAATTTGGGATGTGAAGGAACTTGCTGCAGATAAGAGAGGAGCATGTATTACTGATGAACTTTTATTCCAGTGCTGTGGCCCGCAGACAAGTCAGAGATTTACTGAAAAGGATGTAGGCTCCTAAGGTACTTGTGGAGTAGCTATATGGGCCAGCCAGGATTGCAGTCCATGTAGATATATTTGACCCTTGCAAACACTGAGAGTTATCAGATGTGGGCAGTCCTATCAGCATGGCACTCATGAGCTAGCTACTTGAGTGTTTGCACTGGACTCTGTAAACATTTTGCAGCAAACTCTGTGCTAGGGCAGCTAGTGGTGCCTGAGGTCTGCTCCTACATCTTCTGCCAGTGCCCTGCTAGCAACAGAAGCAGAGCCAACTCCCTCTTTCTGCAGCCAGCTCAACTTCACCTTTCTTGCCATGTTCTCTGAACTGCCATCTCTACTTGCCTCTACAGCAGGACATGGCTGAGCTGCCTTGGGCTGCCTTTCCTATTCAGGCTCATTTTTCAGTAAATGAGTCTTGGAGAAAAACAGGAAGCATTGATCAGAAAAAAAAAACTTCCCAAGTGATTTGGAACCAAAATATTTCTCATTTAAGTGTATTTTAATTAAAAATAAAAAGACAAAACAAAAAACACATCATCTACAGCTTATGCTTTTCCTGTTGAAGCAGAGCACCCAAATCTATAGCTCATACATAGAATTGTTTTGTAAGAGACCTTTAAAATCATCAAGTCCAACTGTTTATCTTGCACTGCCAAGTCACCACTAAACCATGTCCCTCAGCATTGCACCTATATGGCTTTTAAATACCTCCAGAGATAGTGACTCTACCACATTGTAGGGCAGCCTGTCCCTGTGCTGTGCAGCCTTTCCAGTGAAAAAAAAAATTCTAATATCCAACCTAAACCTTTTCTGCTGCAACTTGAGGACATTTCCTCTTATCCTATCACTTGTTACTTGGAAGAAGAGACTGACACCCACCTTGTTGTAATCTCTTCTCAGGTCTCTCCTGAACCTTCCTTTCTTCAGGATAAACAACCTCAGTTGTCTCAGTTAGTCCTTGTAAGACATGCTCTAGACCCTTCAGCAGCTTTGTTCCCCTTCTTTGGACATGCTCCAGCAGCTAATAATCTCATCAGTGCCAAGCACGGAGGGACAATCACTTTCCCAGTCCTGCTACCCACACTATTTCTGATACAAACCAAGATGCTGTTGACCTTTTTGGCCATCTGTGAACACTGCTGGCTCATATTCAGCCATCTATCAACCAATAATCCTAGGCCCTTTTCTTCATATCCCAAAAGGGAAACACACTTGCATTCGGAAGAGTATTTATAACCACTTCTGCTTCATTCAAATTATCTAGGTTTAAGTAGTTTATAATCTGACAAATCTTACTGTCGTGACTGAATTGGCTTTCTGACACCCCTTAAGCCCCTCCTACCTGGCTTTATCTCCAGACTTTTAGAGTACATTAAGAGGTCAGTGGCATATTAAGAACATAATTTGTGTCAGTTATCATCATTGTGTCTCATTCTATATGACATTCCGTAGACACAGATATAAAGAATACTTTCAAGACCAACTTGTATTAGCAAGCTGTTTTTCAGATTGTCGCCTTATAAAATAGCTTTGCAAATGTAACATATGCAACACAGCAGCCAGCAGATTCCCAGCTGGCTGCTGATTTCATATGAAAAACCCCACATAATTGCCAAGTAACAGTTTTACACACGCCAAAATTTCAGGAATATTCTGACTTACTTTGTGTAGCTTCATGCCATCCTTCAGTGTCCCCACCAGGATGACTTGGGGATTTCCATCACCTCAAGGCTTGTACATAAAGCTGTGGAAATTTTTACTTCTCCAACTTGTTTACTGAGAAGTTTAGATGTGGTTGCCTCTGTGTCTCTCAATCTCCCTGCCAGATTCCTTTAGGGATTCAGAAGTCTCCACTCTTTATTTTCCCCACATAGGTAGTTTACTCTTGAGTCCTTAGAATGAGAGTGAGACATAGAGGAAAGCTGGCAGCAGCGCTGTGTATCCTGGCCCTGGTCATCTTCAGTTAGTCAGAGTAACAGCTCCATGAGTCCAGAGGCTATTTCCACAGCTGCCAGCCAGCTGAGGACAGTGAGGGCCAATCCTGCTCACCTAATTAGAAGCCCATCTTTCTCACCTCTCTTGCCATGCATCTGCAGCACTCCAGTATTTTGTTCCCCAGGGCTTGGTGAAAGTTTTTGGACTTGAAGTATATGGGGAAAAAAAAAAAGAAACGCTGTTTAGAAATAAAGCTAAATGGGCAGGAGAGTAGTGTCCAGATGAGGGAGGAGACAGGTTAGTAAAGTTTAGTTGCAGTGGAACAGCTTGATACAAATAGGATTGTTCAGGTCAAATAAGAAAAAGTAAGACAAGTTTTGCTTCACTTTGTATTGGGGATGGTCTTTCTACCAAACCACGTCTCAAAATATGTGGTAGTCTGCAACATAAAGCCTCAGGCTTCCAAGGTCTACATCTTCTATTCTCAATGGTGAAATCTGCATGTAGAAAGAAAGACATAAATTAGTCAATCAGATTTAAGTAGAATCTCATATGGTAATCTCCTAAAGCCAAAGTTCAGAACAAACTTTCTGAAGTGACTTATGCAATATTGAGATCTGCTGGCTTAGTTTTGTTTCTGAAAAAAAAGACCACAAATTACAAGTTCCTGCTCCCAGTTCATAGTTTTCATTTTTTATCTTGGTCTCTCTGGAAAAAAAAAAAAGAAAATAAGAAAATACTTTGATTCATCTCTATGCCAAAACAGCAGGTTTTAAATGCTTCTCATATGCAAAAGTAGTAAATCAGTGTCTGTCTGCTCTCAAGACACATTTCTGATAAATTTCTGGCTACACCTACATTGTCACAGCATCCAGGCCTGGGCTCTGGTGGCCACTTTCTCTGTCACTATGTTTTCTACCCCTTCACGTTCTCTCCAGGACACTCAGATATTGAGGGATGTAGCTCTAGAAGCATAGCCATCTCTCTTGCTGTCAATATGACCTGTATGCTGGAAAGCCCACTCCTGCCAGTTGCCAAGGGCTGCCAACACACATACCATAACGCTACACAGCTTGACTGTATGCCATGGGTCTCTCACCAGCAACTCCACCAACAGCTTGTCTCCAGAAACCCAGCACTATCCATAACAGACTCATTTATAATGCTGGCACCCATGCAAACCTATAGGTCACTTGCATTTCAAAAGCATCACAGAGTTCTGAGATGTCTTCTGCAATTATTTAAAAGAAGGAAATGATGTTCACAGGTCTGCAGTTTTTAAATGGTTCTCCACAACAGCCACTTCTGGTGAGAGACCTCAGCTTGAATGTGCATGTTAGGTTGCAGGTGGGCTGTAGACCAGCAGCAGACTGGGATACAAATTGAAGCAGCCTGTAGTTCAAAGCAGCAATCTGGGAGGTCAGCCTGCTTTAGTAACAATTCACCCTTACTTCAGCCTTTCACATGAGACCTTGAGGAGCAGGATTCACCTCCAAGCCAGAAAGAGGAGACAGGACAGATTTCCAAATCCAAAGAGCTCTCAGGAGATAATACCAGAGAAGCTCTGCCTGAAGTCTAGGCTAGTCTAGACTAAAGACTACCCTTTGATGTTCTCTTTGAGGCATGAGAAAGCACACACCTAGTAAGTGGCTTTAGGAGCCAGCAGGACATGAGTGCCGTATCTATTAGGAAATCTGGATGTGCATTTGCAGCTGGCTGCTACAACAGCTCATGCATTTCTTCTGAGCATCCAGGTGGCACCTCTATATCCCATTACTAAAGAAAGGAAGCCTGGTATCCACCTGCAGATCATGGGGTAGGGTGGCCATGCATAATCTCCTGGGATGTGAGGTTGGGCATTCTGCCTGTAGGCAGCTGACCCTGCAAGGAAGCAAAAGATTTGGAGGTCCCAGCAAGGCAGCAGTAGGTTAAATGACAAAGGGCCATAAGGCATTTTGGAGCTGTTTTCTGATTTACCTTTTGCAGCAACCTCCTTTGTAGTACAAGTTGGTCTTTCCTAAAGTAAATGTATCAGAGAGATATCTGAGAGAGCTGGAATGAAAAGTTCTCAAGCAGGAATAATGCAATTAGTCAGGAAGAAAGAATATATTTGAAAAGTATGAATTATATAAAGGGAAAACATCAAGCATGTTGACTTGCTTGATGTCAAGCATGAGACTGTCAATTTTACAGAGAATTGTAACACCACATAGGAACTACTTTCTTAACTTTTTCACTGGTTTCTACCATAGAAACAAATTTCAGCTTAACTTTTCAAAATGCTTTCTACAACCTCCCCAGTGCTTCATCATTTGGTGAAGGTATTTTGTGTAAGATGCTTCCTTGATCAAGTTGTCATTATTACATGTTGAGAATTTCACCACTTACTGCCTTATTTCAAACTAGTGCCATATGCCAGGGTAGTTCCAGATATTTGTTTAAATTTGCATATTTTTGCATATTTTCTGAAGCCTTATCCAACCAGTTCATGGCTTTGGCATGAGGCATCAGTAGTCATACTGACTGCAGGAGCTGCTGCATTGAGAAATCTTTTCTGTGAGATATTGTATAAATTCACTAGATGTTTAAGAATCAATTTTACTTTTGACCTAGTCATATAATTCACTTTCATAGTAAAGGGATTCATGTTGCTTTGATAAGCAGAGCATAAACATCCTAAAGTTTCTCTAAATTTCTGCTTCTGAGTTTCTATCAAAAAAACAGTGTCAAGTTTTGTTTGAACATGCTACAGAAATTCCAAAAACCATCCCTAGGGAGATGTGAAGTTTTTTTCAATGCCTTTAACACAAATTCTTCACTTATAGACCAAACGTCCCTTCAGGGGAATTCTGACACACTACAATAATTCTTAGTCTGCAGGCAGCACAAGAGCAGAGTTAGTCAGTGCTCTTTTTATTGTGTATCCAACATTAGAAACCGTGTATTGCACTTAAAAAATCACTTTGACTTGTTAAAACCCTATATTGGAAAGAGACAATGGTGAATTTTCTAAAAAGTGGAAGAATTGTAGCCACGAATCTCATGCCACAAACCTAGCATAGCCTTCAGGCACTGCTGAGTTGCCCGTACTTCATTTTGCCCTCGATTTCCCAGACAAAATGGCAGTGCTAGAGACTGATAGTACCTGGCTGGGGCTTGACTGATGTTAAGCAGGAGTAGTTCTCTGTAACAGTGAGCAAGCTGAAGTGCACAACGGAGCATGGGCTCAAGCCTGGGAGCAATGGGGGCAGATACATGAGCAGACAGAAGCCTTGATGGGGAGGAGGATAGAGTGAGGGAGTTGTCTGGACAGGGATTCACAAGTTTGAGCTAACAGCAATTCCCAATGAGCCATAAAAGCTACTCATCAAAAGTAAAAAAAAAAAAAGTAAAAAAAAAAAAGAAAAAGTAAAAAAAAAACAACAACAACAACAACAAAACCCCCACACAACCACCATGATATATTAACAGAAACCAGGAAAGTACTGTGCAATGACCCTCATAGGAATCATCATCTGGGTAGTCCAAATTATATTTTCTTTGTGAGTGTGTGATATATTCTAAATGTATCCCTTCCTTTGCTGGAAGGGGAAGGTTAGACCAGCATAATTGGTGGTTATCTTGCTGAGACAAATGAAAAAGTATAATCATTGCAGTTTTACTGAGGCTCTGAGAAAGGTCTGGCAAGTTAAATCACACTGCAGCTTTAAATAAATTACCTTCTGAAAGAGCTCTGTGGAAAGCAGTGAAATCATTCATCACTGTTACTTCAACCATATGTTGGTTTAATTTCAGGGCATTGCATGAACACAAAATGAGTAACACAGGGCTGCTTGGGTGTTTATATTTGTCTCTAAATTGCTGGGTATAGCATGTCTTCATTATACCTATCCAAACTGAGCTGTTTTGGACTAAATTCTTCTTGCAAATCTACATATAAAAAATTCTTAAAGCAGCTCTGAAAATAAGGACTCCTTTGCCCAAAGTGCAATTTAGGTAAAATTTAGACCTCTGAATCCACTCATACCTCACTTCAGTGACTTGAGAGGGACTTAGAATTACAGAATTGTTAGGGTTGGAAGGGACCTCAAGGACCATCTAGTTCCAACCCCCCCTGTCACGGGCAGGGACACCTTACAGTAGATTAGGTTGCTCAGAGCCCCATCAAGCCTGCTTTTAAAAACCTCCAGGGATTGGGCTTACACCACCTCCCTAGGCAACCTGTTCCAGTGTCTTACCACCTAGAACTTCTTCCTAACATCCAATCTGTATCTACCCACTTCTATTTTTTTTCCATTCTCCTTAGTCCTATCACTACACAACATCCTTAAAAGTCCCTCAACAGCTTTCTTGTAGGCCTACTTAAGATACTGAAGGCCACAATAAGGTCACCTTGATGCCTTCTCCTCGCCAGACTGACTACCCCCAACTCTTTCAGTCTGTCTTCATGGGAGAGGTGCTGCAGCCCTCTGATCATCCTCGTGGCCCTTCTCTTGTCATGTTCCACCATGTCCATATCTTTCCTGTAGTAGGGGCTCCACAACTGGACACAGTATTCCAGGTAGGGTCTCTCCAGAGTGGAATAGAGGGGAAGAATCACCTCCCTTGACCTGCTGGCCACACTTCTCTTGATGCAGCCCAGGATGTGATTTGCTTTCTGGGCTGCAAGTGCACACTGGTGCCTCGTATTAAGCTTCTCATCCACCAGAACCACCAAGTCCTTTTCTTCAGGGCTGCTCTCAAACCAGTCGCTGCCCAGCCTATAATCTGTGCTTGGGATTGCCCTGACTCAGATGCAGGACCTTCACAGATACTGCACAAGATGTAGTGGCTGCCAGTAGTCCCCCAAGCCCTCTTCTGAGACCTCACGAGGCAGAGCAGAAACCATCTAAAACATGACATGGCAGGAACAACAAATAAAGCTTTTGTCATAAGAAACAAATGGTGATGACCCTTAGTCAGGGATACCTGTATCAGATCTGTCCATGGCCTCAGACAGTCTGAATTCATGTTTTCTTCATCATTGGACTCCAGGGCACAAAAGACTGGGACACCCTCCATTCTTTGTGATGAAGCAGGACCCCTGTGCAACTAGGAATGCCAAATAGGGAGTCAGAAAGAAAGCAAGCGAGAAGAAGACTGACTTGCTGCTTGCCTGGGAGCAGAGCAAAGCCAGAATCTCTTGCTGAGCTGATGGAAGGAGCATGCAATTCACAGTAGCTCACTACTGCATAAAATGTAGAGTAAGTCCAGGTAAAAAGAAGGTCCCAGGACCCTACATGCTCCTCCACATTTCAATGTCCAAACCATAAGCAAGGCTCCAGGGGTGTCTTCACAATTCTTAGGATCCCAAACACAGTGGTCTAGTTTCAGCTGAGAGGGGAAAATGTGCCCTGGCAACCTCAATACCCTTGGGAATAGCTCCCCTGCTCTCAATCAATTTATCTGCAGGAGGTGATGTATCTGGTCTCTCCAGGATCCCTTTGAACTCTTGGAGCTTCCCCAAGAAGAAGCTATAATCTCTGACAACCTCTGAGTGAACACTGCTGTGCTTTCAGACCACATGGAGAAACTTTCCATGGTTTGTTTGTGTCATAGGTTGAATTGAATCTGCTGATGTGTATTCAATACCATGCAGCCATTACACCAGCTTCAAAATGAAAGTGCTGGCGGGAGCAAAGTATCATTGGGCTTGAAGTTCGGGTTGTAACATGAGAGGCTTCCTGTTCCTGTTGCTGCTTCCAGTTTCTGGTTTTAGGGTGTTGGTGTTTTCCTCTGGGCTGGCTGCAGGTCTGGGGGTGAGTGAGTCACTGGTTTCTGCTGTTTCTGGGTTTGTTGCACTTTTTTTGCAAATAGGCTAAGGTAATTGTACATCTTAGCATCTCATTAAATTCCTTATTTCAACACAGAGGTCTTTTTTAAGTTATTTTCCCTCCTGCCTGGGGTGGGGGAGTCTTGTGAGAGTGGGCTGTGTTAGCCCAGGACATTTGAAGCTCACAGAGATGCTCTTAAGGCAAAAGCAGAAGCTGTCCCCAGGCTCAGAAACTTGTTTAGCAGTGGTTTGGTTGTTCTTTTATTAAACACACAACTGCCTATTTGGTGATGTCTGATACTTCTTACAGCTGTTCCACCACAAGGGAAAGACCTGCAATCATAAAAGCCTGAGTGACATTTCCATGGATGCTATCATGCAAGTCATCCATGACTGAGTTTCCTTGTCAGCTCATTTTGAGGTGCTGGATAATTATGCATAGTGCATTGTGGTGCTCTGAAACTCAGCACCACCTCCAGGAAGAATTTTTGGGTTCTCGGTTCTAGTTCCACCTGCCTCTGGCTGTTGTGGTCAAGTTGTGGGCATTGCAACCACAGCAGAGGCTCTTCTGAAAGATGAAGGTCAAAGAAAGCACATGGTACAGGAAACCTTAAGTTTCTTAGTAATACTTTCCACAAACAATGTGAGCAATTAATTTATTTTCTTCTCTTTGGTATGACAAAATATTTCGTGTCCTAGCTTTGCAGATGGTAATAGTACAGATACAGCTTTCTCTTTCTTCAGTTATAGCAAGCCCCTTGCAATTTCCTTCACATATGAAAGAAAACAGGTGAGCATTCTCTTTAATTTTTACTAGCATGTATTCTATTGCAAACCACTCAATCAGTGAAGTCCAGTATCCTGTGCAAACAAGCTCATCCTCGTGAAACAGCACTTCGGATCTTACCATTTGTGACCTGGCCTGGGATACCTACAGGTCAATCTAAGCCTCAGAAATGAAATGTAGTTATCAGCTCTGCTTTTCTGGCTCAGCAGAACTCATCACCTGCCTTCTTAAAATAAAGAGCCATTTGGGTTTTCTTTCTTTTTTATGTACAGACTTTCAGAGCAACACAGTGCACTGACAGTACGTCATTCCTTCCCTCTGACAAAAAAAGGGGGGAAACTAAATTGTTTTAAATTTAAATTGACAAGTGTTAATCAAGCAACCGGTACGTGGGGGCAGAGTATGAGCATCAAGCAAAGAAGGGGTTAAACACTTTTAAAAAGAGACAGAAGAAAACAAACTAACAAAAGAAATCCAAGATGATGATGAGCTCTTGTTTGTCCAAACCAGTTTACTCACACCTACACCAAACCCACTTGATTTTTCCCATAAAGGACGTATGTGCCTAGAGATCATGTTATTAACTCCACTCTACTTGCTCAGATAGGTTTCAAATAAAGTCCACTTACTTTTTATGATGCCAGTGCTGCTGCAATATTACAATCCCTTGAGAAGGGAAACAATAACACACACTGCTGTGGTACAAAGAGAGTACACAAATTAATTTTTGCAGCACAGGAGATTATAGGAAATAAACTGCTTACTCCTGAAGAGGCAAAGCACGAGGCACCAGCAAAGAATTTCAGCTTATATGTGGAACAGACAGCAGTGCCTGACACGAAAAATCAAAGACTTAAAACCTACACTTCCATCAGAAAATGTTGTAGTTTACAGTGACTATTTATATGGATTTAAACCATCTGTTTGTTTGTAGCATGTAGCAGCTTTCTCAGATCTTTGTAAAAGTCAAGCTGCTAATAAAAGGTCAGTACAAAAATCTCACTTCATACGCAGAAAAAGTTGTTTGCTAATTCTATCTCTTCATAAGAGTCAAGTTTTTTTAAGTATTTGTGATAGGGAAAAAGTAATCAACATTTTTTTAAACATAGATTTGATTTTAAAACGTAAAATAGGATCTGCACCAGGAAACACTGAAAAGAGATTCTTATTACATTTGTACTGACTTTACTGGGGTTAATGCAATACAATATACTGTACTCCTTCACTGGCATAAGGCAGCAGTGGCAGTCTAAAGGATACAGTTCTAAAAATATACTTGATAAACAAAGTCCCATCATACAGTTTAGGAGATTTGATATTGAATGGTCACTAGTTACCAGTACTGACTGAGACTGCATAATACTGCATTAATGGAACCTGGTGAGGATAAAACTCAGCAAAATTTGTAAGACAAAGTAAGCCAAAGCAGAAACTTCTGGTTTTGTTTAAATAGGATCTATTAATTTGATAAATGTAATGTTTAATAGCAAATTTCATCCTTGATCTACAGATTAGAGCCCTACTTTCCTTCACAGGGGAACAAAAACCTCCACTGTTTTATTCCAGGCAGTTGCTCCCTTTACCAGTCTGAAGTAGCTGATGCCATGCTAGTGCACAGTATAGGAGATCTCATACGTCTTAAATCAGGTGACTCCCTAGGCCCCAGATACAATGAATGCACACAGACTTCCCACAATAGAAAACTTGGAGCCTAATGATTGGAAGAGGGAAAAACGAGGCTCACTGAAGACAAGCTTGGGACATTTGTGAGGCAGTGTACCAGCTTCACTGCTATCCCATGGGCTGTAGGGGGTGGTGGATTATATGATACTCACAATCATAACAGATGCTCCTCTACTAAGTCTCTGAAGTGTCTGTATACCATCACAAGAAACATAGGAAATAAGCAAGATGAACTAGAGATCTGGGTGCAGTCACAGGGCTATGACCTCACTGCAATTACAGAGACATGGTGGGACAGCTTGCTCAGCTGGAATGTGGTAATGGACGACTATGAACTTTTCAGGAAGGACAGACTGACAAGGCAAGGTGGTGGAGCTGCTCTCTGTGTGAGTAGGCAACTAGAGTGCATTAAACTTAACCCAGGGGGAGATGACAAAAGTGTTGAAAGCTTATGGGTAAGAGTGAAGGGACAGGCAAACGTGAATGATACGGTTGTGGGCGTTTGCTACCGCCCACCAAACCAAGAAGAAGCTGTTGATGAGGCCTTCTACAGGCAGCTGGAAGTAGCCTCAAGATCAAGTACCCTGCTCATGGGCGACTTCAATCACTCTGATGTTAGTTGGAAAGATCACACAGCCAAGCACAAACAGTTCAAAAGGTTCCTGCAGTGCATTGATGACAACTTTCTCCTGCAAGTAGTTGAAGAACCAACAAGGAGAAGTGCAATGCTGGACTTTGTGTTAACAAAGAAAGAAGGACTGGTTAAGGTAGGTGTTAAGATTGGAGGTAATCTTGTCTGTAGTGACCACAACGTGAGAGTTTAATATCACTAGACAAAGAAGCAGGGTGATAAATAAAATTTCAACCCTGGACTTTAAGAGGGCTAACTTTTCCTTCTTCAAAACTCTACTTAGAAGCATCCAGTGGGCTAGGGTTCTAGAGAGAAGGGGGGCACAAGAGAGCTGGTTAATATTCAAGCATTACCTCCTCCAAGCTCAAGAAAAATGTATTCCCTTGAAAAAAAAAACAAGTAAGCGTGGCAGGAAACCTGCATGGATAAGCAGGGAGCTCTTGGAAAAGCTAGAAAATAAAAAGATGATTTACAATATGTGGAAAAAAGGTCTGGGCAGTTGGGAGAATTGTAGAAATATTGCCAGAGAATGTAGAGATGTGACAAGAAAGGTCAAGGCCCTCTTGGAGGGTCTTGCCAGGGAGGTGAAAGAAAACAAGAAGACCTTTTTCAAATACATCAGTGACAAAAGGAAGAGCAGGGGAAAGATGAGTCCACTACTGAATGATATGGGAGATGCAGAGATGGCAGAGTTGCTGAATGCCTTCTTTGCCTCAGTCTTTACTCCCAAGACCGGCCCTCAGGAACCCCAGTCTCTGGAAGCAAGGGAGCAGAACGAGAGGGAGGAGGACACTCCAGTAGTCAGTCAGGACTGAGGGGTGGGTGTCAAGTGGAGGGGGCCAAACTCTTTTTGGTGGTGTGCAGTAGTAAGACAAGGAACAATGGATACAAACTTTCACACATCTCAACATGAGGAGGGTGATGGAGCACTGGAATAGGCTGTCCAGAGAGGTTATGGAGTTTCCTTCTCTGGAGACTTTCAAAACACATCTGGGTGCATTCCTGTGTGGACTACCCAAGGTGATACTGATTTTGGCAGGGGGGTTGGACTTAATCTCTGGAGGTCCCTTCCAACTTGTAACATTCTGTGATTCTGTAAATATCACTGCACTTACCTGACATCCCATGGTCTGAAGGCTAGAAATACCCCTTAGGCACTGCTGAGGCAGAAGAATAATGAAGAGGTGATTTGGTACAATCAACATGGCTTCACCAAGGGCAAATCCTGCCTGACAAACCTGGTGGCCTTCTATGACAAGATCACAACATTAATAGATGAAGGTCGAGCAACTGATGTCATTTACCTGGACCTGAGCAAAGCCTTCAACACTGTCCCACACCACATCCTGGTCTCCAAGCTGGTGCAGTCTGGGTTTGATGGGTGGATCATTCAGTGGATAAAGAACTGGCTTGACAGCCTCACCCGAAGGGTGGCTGTCAATGGCTCCATGTCTGAGTGGAGGCCAGTGACAAGTGGAGTCCCTCAGGGGTCAGTCCTGGGACCAGTCTTGTTCAACATCTTTGTTGGCTACATGGACAGTGGCATTGAGTGCACCCTCAGCAAGTTTGCTGATGACACCAAGCTGCGTGGTGCAGCAGACACACTGGAGGGAAGGGATGGCATCCAGAGGGACCTGGACAGGCTGGAGAGCTGGGCTCATGCCAACTTCATGAGGTTCAACAAGACCAAATGCAAGGTCCTGCATCTGGGTCAGGGCAATCCTAAGCACAAATACAGGCTGGGCAGTGACTGGCTGGAGAGCAGTTCTGAAGAAAAGGACTTGGGGGTGCTGGTGGATGAGAAGCTCAGCATGAGCCAACAGTGTGCACTTACATCCCAGAAAGCCAACTGTATCCTGGGTAATATAAGAGGAATGTGGCCAGCAGGTCAACAGAGGTGATTCTTCCTCTCTGCTCCACTTTTGTGAGACCCCACCTGGAGTATTATGTCCAGTTCTGGAGCCCCTATTACAAGAAGTATCTGGACATGCTGGAACATGTCCAGAGAAGGGCCACAAGGATGATCAGAGGACTGGAGCTCTTGAGAGAGTTGGGCTTGTTCAGTCTGGAGATGAGAAAGTTCTGAAGAGACCTTATTGTGGCCTTCCAGTATCTTAAGGGGGCCTATAAGAAAGCTGGTAAAGGACTTCTTAGGGTGTCAGGTAGTGATAGGACTAAGCGGAAGGGATCCAAGCTAGAGGAGGGTAGATTTAGATTAGGTGTTAGGAAGAAGTTCTTCACCATAAGGGTGGTGAGACACTGGAACAGGTTGCCCAAGGAGGTGGTTGAAGCCCCATCCCTGGAAGTTTATAAGGTCAGGCTGGATGCGGCTCAGGGCAACCTGATCTAGTGGAAAGTGTCCCTGCCCATGACAGGGGTGTTAGAACTAGATGGTCTTCAAGGTCCCTTCTAACCCTGACAATTCTCTGATTCTGTTCCTAATGAAGAAATTAATATAGTGACAACAGTAAGTTTCTTTACTACTATGATTTATTTCAATCGGTTTTCAAATAGAAACTAAAGCAAAAGCACAGTCCACAAAAAGAAGCTTTTGTGCATAGCTATGACCAAAAAAATCCATTCAGTAAGTCTAACAGCCTTGACCAAATGTTTCTGCTAATTCTCTTATTGATGCAGTATCTGTTATTGCAGGCAACAGGGTCTGCTGAACTCATTTGCCCCTGACAGGCTTTACATATTACCTCCTTTTAGATTTCTTAGCCTTTCTACGGGAAATTTGTAATATTTTAGGAAAAAAGTCCATGATCTGTTGCCTTGAAAAGCTATACCACCAGAAGACTAGGTAGAGATAACAATTACAGCTACACCTGGAGTAGTGCCACCCAAGAGAACTGGGGTGACTTCTAGGGTAGCTGGCCTTGGCTTACGGACAGCAAGGTCTGAGGATGGAAGGGCCTTCAGATAGCAACGAGAAATCTTCTGCAGCAGTGGTGGTGCAGGTGTTTATACATATTGTGGGACAGAAAAAGTTAAGCAGTATTGGATCTTCTCCACAAAGTACATGGAATCCCACCTAATGAAGGTAGCTTTTACATGGATCCCATACTATCTCAGTCCTTCTCTAATTAAATGGGAGATGAAAATGCCTTAGCACTGAGACAAATACTGTCAGGACAAATTCTCACAGCTCTTTTTGACTTTAAATGAAGATGTCACTGCTGAATTTATTTGCTGCAGATTTTGAGAACGCTCATATTAAGATGCCTTTTCCAAGCCTAAGTCAGTGCCTGCACAGTCTTTAATGGTGTGTGATGGTTCTACAAATGACTTGCAACTCTCATTCTGCCTCTTCTTTTTCTGGGATTGACCTGAGGTGAGAACTCCTTGCAGGGGGGCTATTTTTTTATACCTCTGGTGTGGTGATGGGTTAAGACATATAAGTGAAAAGCATCAAAGTTCCTCTGAATTCTCATCTACAGCTTGTTACTATCTCCCTCAGCAGCTTCAGAGTGGAAATACATGGCGGTAAATGCTTAAAATGGAGTTTTCTTCCAGGAGATGGACAAGGTTTATTTTAGTGAAAACTAACAGTGACAGTAGAATATTACCACATAAATGCTCTTGCTGCTATGGCTTCTACAGTCTGGGATCACCCTAACTGCATTGTCCATCTGCAGAAAGACACAGTCACTGTGTTGAGCCACGTTCCACACTCCCAAGATTCAGTTTGTTTGCTTTCAGCTTTCTTTGCTTAGCAGGAGGACTGTTTTAGGGACATCATTAAGGAAAGACCATACTACTATTAGGAAGTGATGCTGTTAGTATGTCCTGGCATTTGAAGTTCTCTAACCATAGCACAGAAGCAAAAATCAGAGGTGCAGATAATCCATGAAAATACAGGCCTAGAACTGGCTGAACTCAGTTTAGTCTAGCATACTATTTTATTTATCCTCACTGCAAAAGCATGTGGCTTGCTTGGGAAGGGAAAAAATTAAAATAAAAAAAGTGGAAATATTGCACATGAAGACAGATTGCAGATTTTTTTCTTTTTCTCCTCTATCTGCCTTGTTGGTCTGAATTTCCTTCTGGGGCAGCCAAAGCACTGGTTCTCAGTACACTAATTGCAGTGTGAAATCTGCCACTTCCATTTTTCCAGGAGGTAGATATCGTGCTTTTCCTAATCACTTGCAACTTTAACATTCCATGTATTTTCTTCCTTGATAGCAGTCTAGTTTTAATTTTACTATACATTTTTCCATTTGTGGGTGTCTAATCACTTTCTTTGGAAACTAAGTTTACTTTGACCCTTGAGCTGTTCCTGTACAACAAAAAAATTTCTTCCTCTCACAGTTTTTGCTCTGGCATTTTTCAAGCTTCTTGTAGTATTTAATAACTGAGGTTAATTATGAATGCCCAATCAAGGTTTACCTCAACAATTACAAATAACTGCAAAAGCAGCACAGGAGGTGAGGTTCAGGAGGAGCTGAAACGAGTTATCTCTGATGAGTTTGTGTTCTTATAGCCTGACCAAGACCTTCAGTGATAGCAGGGATCAGAAGCCATATATGCTGACCCAGAAAAACATCTTGTGCAGATGTTCTGACAGAGTCCTCTTAATCTCAGGTGCTTGTTTACATGTGCACACACATATCCTTGCTAAAGAAATCAGTAATTTGGCTCAGAAACAACGGCACGATTGCAGGATACATTACACAACATCTTTCAGGAGAGAATGGACTTCTATTCACTCCTTTATGATATTACACATTTGACATGCAGACAATACAATTCTGTCATTTTTTATCAAAAGAGTAGTGAATTAATTTGAATATCTGTCATAGCTGTCAGAGTATGTCCATGCTCATCATGCCCTTTCCTGCCCCTGGCTTGAGAAATAAGTATGTGTAATGAAGTCTTGGCTTTACCTGAAGCAAAAGGCAAAAATTGAACAGAAGTAAAAAATTGACCTGTGGGAGTGCCACAGCCCAAACGCTATCTCCTCTGGGAACATTGGCTGCTCTGCAAAACAGGAGAAGATGTAGCATGTGAGGACTGTGAAAGGTTGAAGAGTGCACATTCCCTCTCCCACCATGTTCCAGTGTCATCTGTGATACATCTGAATGCAGGCTGATGTACTCTTCTTTTCATTTTCAGTGCTCCTTTAGTGACACATCCAGATTTTGCTTTACTCACTATGAAGTCAACAGTCATTGTAACCTTCTTTGGTAAGTACAGTTGCTGTGCTGCAACTAGTTGTACATGTGTTTGCCCTCTCCTGTCCTGGCTGACCAGTGGCTGCTGGCTTCCTCTCTTCCCTTTGGACTTCATGGCTGATGAAGCTCTCAGTGGCAGGTAAAGTAAGCCTTGGCACAGCTTTCCAAAAATGGGCTACCAAAACTTTTTGACTTTGGCATTGAAACAGTATAAATTACTTGCCAAGATCTCTAAGTACGTGAATGACTGCATACAGTCCAAATCAGATGGCGCAGCAGGGCCTGGAAAATGTCTGTAGTGTAAAGATTCCCTTGAAAGAAAAATCACCTGTTTCTTATGTGGAAGCATCCCTTCCCATTTGTAATGCATGTTCTTGCTTTTCTCCACGAACAAGGAAGTTCCAAAGGAAAATGGCTATAAATGTGAGTCTGGCAGCCAGACAGGATCTTGCCTTTTTGGAACATTATAGTCAAGGGTGTTGGAACATCATAGAGAGTTCATCTAACATGAACACTCTGGTTGATCAAGAATGATTTCTTAGTGTGCTTTCCCCCTTTGAGGGGGATCCAGCTGCCACAAAACCTAATGGTGCTGTATGTCTTTCATTGTAATATTCCCAGGCAATGTTCTGCCTAGCTGAGATCCTCAGATCCAGCAGAATAGCCCTTCTCAAATTCGTATCTGTCTATACAGTTCTTTTGTCTTTACTAAAAGACCAAAATACTTTCTCCACATTAAATTATGCCCTGACATTCCATGTAGTTGGGACTTTGCATCTTGCTGTCCACTGGATTGCTCCTTTTAATTCTAACTGCAGTTTAGCCTTGCTTGCACAACTTTGCTGCTGGCAAAAGGCCATGATACTGCCTCTATACACTGTCACTTCTTTTGATCAAGTTCTAGGAGTGATTAAGTCTGCAGACTCTCTGCAATGAGTCTGGAGTGAGAAGAGCGTAAAAGTAAGACTGTTGATGCATGTTCTATTAAGATTAACTTAAACAATTGGAGGATAAGCCAACACACCACAGAGAGTTTCGGTTCCTTCTGAAAATGCAGAGATGAAAAAGTGAATAGGAAAGTCAAGATATTTGTAATGAATTTATATATTACAGTGCTTATAAAATAAGCACAGAGAATGAAAAGTTTTTGTATGTCATGCACTTAGCAAGTAAACCAAACACAGTAAGCTACATACATATGTTGTGATGTATGTTTTAATGTAACAATGTATGTTTCTTTTACTATTACACTTTTCAAATCATAATTCTGCCTATTGAAGAAAATCAGTGCCTTTGCTGGGACAGGATACTGGGACATGCTGTAGTAGAGCCTCATATTGTCCATAATTCTGCCCAGCATCCCACACCTGTTACCACAAGTGAGTGAAATGCTACAATGCATGATTACAGGATAACCTCCCTGACAGGTTATTAAGAGGAATCTTTCTCTCCCTAACTTCCCAGTTACTTTATGCACACAGCATGTTTTTTTCACTGACATCTCTATCACACCACTTACAAAGAGTTTTCACGGCTTGTAGAAATACGGAGGCTTTTTGTGGCTTTCTGGACCTCATAGACTAAATAGCAGCTTTTGACAGTGAGTTCCACAGATGAATGTGTGAGCTGAACTGATCTTTAATCCCCTTCAAAAAGCAGCCACATAGTAGACATATGTCATCTTGACTGCAAAATTAACCTACAAGTAACAACTTATCTGTGGCTGAGAATATTCCCATTTCCTTTATTTCAAGTTGTTGATTCAGATTTGGGAAATCTCATGCACAGGACTTTGTAGTAACTGATGTTGACAGTGCCCCTTTTTCCTGATGCTATGTTTTCTTTGCTTTAGGTCTGTTTCTTATATGTACATATGCAGCTAAGGAAGCCACAAAGAAGGCAAAAAAGGCTAAGCTATGTAAGTGATCCCAGTATTATTCTTAGCTGCTTTACAGCAGGTATATCTGATGTGTTAAAAAAAATGCAAAATGAGTTTATATTCTGTTAACTCCTCACAATTGTCTGCAGAGTCAATGGCAGCACATGCTAACTAACAGACTCTTTTCTTGAAATGAAACCACTAAGCAAAGCATGTGCTTCTGAACATGTGTAAAGGGGAGATTGTGTACTTCACTGCTACTGTCTTCATTGGTCATTAGGCAGCACACAAGGATGTAAGCAAGCACTATGGTTTTCACAGAGAGACATAAATATGTGAGATGAACCTATTGCAACCCAAAGCACATGCAGCTGATTAGTTGGAGACAAGTGGTTTACTCCCTGAGCGCCGGGTTGTGTGTATAACTTTCAGCTATAACTTTGCTGCTGTAAGAGCATTTTTGTGCACAGATTATTTTGCTTATTTAGTTGACAAACAAGCCTACTGCAAGGATGTGAGTCCACATTTAAACCCTTTGTTCAAAGGAAGTTGTACCCAGCAAATAGTTTTTAAAATTAAGGACATGATAATGGGCTGTGGCTGCAGCCTGTTGCTACAGACGTCATGGAGCTACATGAGCACAGCAGGAGGCTTGGGAAGCATCCTGCCTCATGTGTACACAGCCCTTCCCAGTTGTGACTAACAGCCACCCCTTCCCCTCCTGACATGTCAACCACAGCCTGGGTGGCTATGTTTGTTTCTATCTCCAGCAAAGTGTCCTAATACACATTTCCTCCACAGAAGCAAACACTGAAGTTCAGAAATATACTCAGGCTTCTTAATGCCATCCCTGGTTACAGCCACATCTCTCAGTACAGGGATTATTATGGGTTATATTGTAGAAACAAAACATACAGACATGTCTGTCTTGTATCACAAAACATTTGATACAAAAGCATAAGAGAAAGGTATCCCTATCACCCAGTTACCCATCATTTCATGACAAGATCACTCAGCTAGGAAAACATTCAGTCTGATCTTACCAAGATCTTGCACTCACAGATGTACCCCAGATCGATTGCGATGTCAAGGCGGGGAAGATAATCAATCCAGAATTCATTGCAAAATGCCCTCCTGGATGTCAAGATGTAAAATACCGTGTTTATGGCACAGACATTTATGCTTCATTTTCCAGTGTGTGCAATGCTGCAATTCACAGGTGAGTTTAAATGAGCAAGGTACTCAGGCAAAACCATCATTCCTATGTGGGGGGCTCCTGCCTTTTCAAACCCTTTAAAGTTCTTACTGCCTTGTAGGCTTGATTGCAGGCTGCTGTTTCTTATTAGGGAAACCTGCAATAAAGACTATGTTTGATTCAATAAAGACAATACAATTGAAATCAGTTGTGTTTGAAGACATTTCTTAACCTTTGGAGAAGTGTCTTGAGATTTGCAGATCTCTCATACAAGCATAGCAAATTATTGTTTGTATTGTTATTATTCAAGCAGAAGACAAGGGTTGAGCTGCTGCTTCTAATAAGCATCAGAAAGAAACCAGACATATCACAAGTGATTAATACAAATAATTCTAATACTTCTGGGATTGTTTTTGGTTAACCATATTTGAATATAATCACACCATAATTGTGGAAAGGATACAGAAGCAAGATGCATTCATGTGAAAATGCAGTAAAAACTTGTAAAGCCTGATTGACAAGACGACTTCGTTTGGCGTTATTCAATCTATTGCAGTGCTTCCAGTTGTGTGAAATAGCTGAGCTCTTGAGCAAAGCTGAATAGTTAAGGCTTCAGGACTTCCTACCTTTATCGCTGCACTGCGCGATGCAGAGGCCAAGGTGCCTGTGTGTGTCGGGCTGCCACCTCCTGGCTGCAGCTTTGTCTGCTAAGTCCTTTGCTGGGAAGATGACTGCTAGGTGACTGGCTTTCAAACGACAAATTCTTCCTTCAGATTCTAGTGCACAATGGAATGCTCTGCACAATGGCACAGCTTGTCCCAAAGGGAAGATACAAAATACTGATAGTGACTGCAATTTCCCTTGTAGTTCAAATGCTGGCTGCCTGTATTGTTGCAATGAAGGTTTCCCTTTTCCTCACTTGCCAGCTGGGGTTGAATTTGTTAGCTTATATGTTTCCTTTCCTTACAGTTATTTTACCAGCAGCTACCAGCAGCATCAGAGGAAACTGTAGCTCTGACATATTCTTCTACATTGTTTCCTGCCCATTACTTATTTTCCTACAGTGTTATTACTGCCAGTCCTACCATGACACTAGAGTGACACTTGCTTCCCGGTTTTCCTGCCTTCTTAATGATGCCACAGCAGGTTACATATATCACAGGTTTTCCGTTTGTCTTTAGATAAATGTTACGTCATATGTCAAACAACATTTAATACATGACACACATGGATCTCGACAGGTTTTCTAACAGCTTTCAGCAATATTGTGTTCAGTTTGCTCCAGGCTTAGCTTTTTTGCAGGTAATATATAATGGAACTGGGAAAAAAAGCAAACAAACAAACAAAAACCCATTAATTTTTTACAAAATAAAAAAAATTAGCAAGTGGGTAGTTTGCCTCACAGTTTTATTTCTGTCACATAGATGGCCTGAAAACTCCTCTGAGGACCTCCCCCTGTATCTTCAGTCATTCAGTCAAGCTTGCAGGAATTTTAATAAAGGCAGTAGCTTGATCTTGTGTGTAACTAGGTCAAACTTAAACACAGGGCCAGTAGATCAATGGGAAGAGCAAACAGATCCTGACAGCAATTTGTAGCAAGCTCTTCTTCTCTATGTGGAAGCAGCACAAATATTTCTCAGCAGCAGACTTAGCAGTAGTGTCACAGCTCCACTCTAGTCCCTGGTTTAAAGGTAGAAGTTAACACTTTGTGTCTCCTGCACTGTTGAACAATGTCTAAATCGTCTGGGGAAATTCCTGCCTTCAGACACCATGTTTTCCCCTTTCAGTGGTGTAATCGACAACGCAGGAGGTAAGATTCTCGTTCAAAAAGTCGCCGGCCACTCCGGTTACCGTGGGAGCTTCTCCAATGGGGTCCGGTCCCTGTCACTGCCGCGCTGGAGGGAGTCCTTCCTTGTGTCAGGTACTATGGTGGCACGCTGGAGCCACCAGCCCTTTCCTGCTGCTCTCCATCAGGCAGAGGGGGAAACAGCCTTCTCGTTTTCAAGACCAGTTTAATCATCACAGGCCCACCCTGCCTAGCTTTGGCATGAATAAGCGCTCAAACCAGGTTTTATTCTGGGCCATCAGAATCACTTTGACATCAGCTTCAGATTACCTTAAACCTACTTGAACTCATTCTACCTGTGTGAAAGGAGGGTCTAATTTACACCACTTTACATACAATTTCTAAATCTAACTTCATGCTGCATCCAGACAGTAGTCAGTTTTTGCTGGTCAGCACTTCTGGAGGTTTAGGATAGGTACAATCAATTGATATTAATTAACTACCTCATTCCTGGAAAAATCAACAAGCAGCTGAGCAGACACTAAAAATAAAGATATGCTCTTTTCATGCAAAAATTTGTGGACAGCAAAGGAGGTCTCAGAAACTGACCAAAATGAACTGTCATCTGGAGTTTGCATTAATATATTTGGATGCACTTTTTACAGCATTTTGCCATGGGTATACCACATTATGAGAAGGATTTATTTTGGATAAGTAAGACTTTCCTGGAATAGTTGAATCGCTACTTGTACTTGTTGCAGTTTTTTCCCCAACAAACAGTACATTGTAATTCAAGTACATGGATGGAAAAATAAGATTTTTTAATATTTTTCCCCCCTCAGCTGCCCAGTTGTTATCCAATAAAACTGCAGGAATTTTTGGTTCACAGTAACAAACCCTTATTCTCAATTAATGAGACACTATGGAAGAAGACACAAGAGAAAGTTACAAGCACACATAAAGGAATGAGAAGTCTGGGTATGCATAGGCATAACAAGATTTGTCCCTCGTGCATTTAATTTTACACATGCTGAGTGCTCTCACTGATGTCAGTGGCACTACTTAGTTTAGAAGCGAGCTCAGGCATAACATAACAGATCATATACCATGTGAAAGAGGAAGAAAACTCTCACTATACCTACTGAAAATTTGGGAATTTTTGAAAGTAATTGAGAAGAAGAAAACCCCAGGAGGGCTGTGCTATTCATCTCAGCAGCCTGAGGCTGAATGCAGATAGATCTCACTCTCAAAAAGAAATGAGCTGGGTTTTATTTTTACAATTATGAGTCATAAAAAGACAGAGCTGCATAAAGCATTCCCCAGTAAAAATACAAAGTCACCTAAGGCATTAATTTCAGGACAGCTTTGGAACTAGAAATGAGTCCCCTATTCTCCAGCTGAACTCTCTTCAGCAGACCAGACCCATATGTGATACTGTACTCTGGAAACGTGCTAACATTTTATTCCTAGTTAGGATATTGTCACCAAGACTTTATGATATTTAAATTGTGAATGAGTACCCACACAAAAGAGAACAGAAAAGGAATCCTCGAGCAACCCAGGCAATGAAGTGGCATGATTTAGGGGCAGTGGGGGAGGAGGTCTGTCCTCTGGAATTAAAGCAGTCAGCGCACCAGGAGGTACGCAAATGCACTGGTATTCACTTTCAAGCACGGAAACGCTTTGGCCCTCAGTTGAATAACTCCATTCAGTTTACTGGGAGATTTGCAGTTAGTGGGTTAAGAAAACAGAGTCCTAAACCTCTGAGTTTGCTAGTCACAAATAAGTGTGAAAGGGCGAGCAGCCACTGCCTGAGCAGTTTGAATGTCATTGGCCAGAACATGATGTTTTCAACCCATACATAAACACGGTTTTTGGTATGTTAATCAAACTCCAACCTAGATATAACCTTCTTCAGACACTAAAAAGAACATTACCATTGCTCCAGAGAGCAGGGCCACATTCAGGTCAAGCCTCAGACCTCTTGGTCACGTATAGGATGCAAGTTGCTGTTCTTCAAAAATATCCCAGAGTCCAGGAGCAGCCAGCATCCCCATGCTAGCAATTTTATTTGCACAGTAGTGGGCTTCAGGTTTGCATTAGAAAACAGCTCTAGCACAGATATCTTCTACATTAGAAACATTATTAATATATTGCTGCATCCACGTACCAACTACTCATACCTGACAACTCTGTCTCTGCTGGGGATAAAGAAATGTATTTAGAAATCATCTGTGACCCTGTAACTTTTCCATCTTTCTACCAAATTGGCAGAAGAGCTCACTGGTCCTGTTCAGCTCTGGCTCCCAGCTTTATCTTGGGGGGAGTAGATGTGAAGACCTTTTGCTCTTCACTTAGGCCAGGTTCTGCAAGAGACCCAAGGGCAAGAAGGAAGCTCTTTACAGCTTGTCCTTGCATGCTAACTTGTCATCTCTGGTCTTCGCTGGATCTGTGTTGACCTCAGTGGAGCTGCTTTCAGTTCATACTGCTGTAAATGAGGAATGGAATAGCTCCTTACATCATTGCCTCATTAGTAACTCAAATGAACTTATTAATCTAAGCTTTTTTTAATGACGTGAAATTTCATAGAGGCATAAAACAAAGAAGACAGGGATATGAAAAAAGCACAAAGGACAGTGCCTCACCAGCTTTGTGGCAACCCCTGCACATAGAGCACCAGTTCTTCTGGCACATACTCTTATTTTTATATCATGACAGGGGAAACAGCGCCCAATTTCCAGGAGTGGCTCATTCTAGAGGCAGCTAATTCTGTTTAGTGCTGTTGGTCCCTGGATTAATCACCCAGGATAACAACTGACATGCTCAGAGTGCCGCATACACACCTTCTTACAAGAATCTGCCAAGGAAATAAAGGAAAGCAAACCTAGTATCACCATTATGACTCAGGTTTTGCAGGAGCTGGAGGTAGATCTCACTTCAGGTGGTCCAGATATATGACATAGCACAGCATCTTGTAGACAGTCACCAGGGTCTGGAGGTCCTACATCCACCAACAACTAAAGGCCAGAACAGTCTTCCCTACCCTGGACTTCTCTGCAACACTTTTCATTCAGTGTCACATGGGAATACAAAAAGTGCCCCAAGATGGAATTGCATGGCCACATGTACCAATAGAGACTGCATCTGCTGTGACACTAAAAAGATTTGTGGTTTAAAGCTTAACTGGGAAACATACCTCATTGTTTAAAGACAGGACTCTCATTTTAGATCTAAATACAGGTACCATATGTTCCCACACAGAAGCATAGCCTTCTTTCACTGTTATTACTGCAAAACACTGTTGCCAGAAATGGCATCTTGCAAAAAGTGAGGTAAGAGAAGAATGCTGTGTGTATGACAAAATGAATCCCACATCAAATATGCTTTCTAAGTCAGCTGCATAATCAGGCACTGGAAAAAGGCTGTGCAGGGAAGCTATGGGTTTAAATACAGGTTATACAGATTGGTCTCCATAAACTTGCCAGCATTTGAGAGAAATCAAATGAACTTAATTACTTTTTCAGTCTCCTAGGACTGTGTTTTCATGCTAACTCTTTTTTTTTTTTTTTTTTGTGGTGCTGGATTTAGGTCATTTTAGGTATTTTTAGTGGCATGGTTTTGAGATTCTACCGTCAGATGAAAGAAAGCTTCAAGTAAATGAGTTGGACAACCAAGAAGTGGGGTCTGATTCTGAACAATTATGTTAAACAAGAATTTTATTGCATGCCAAGTAAGAATATTTTGAGATGCTTTCTAATGATTTTTCTGTTGTAGAGGGCAAGCCAAGAAAAGGTGTGACATATCCATCAACTCTTGAATATTCTTCTTCAAAAAGCACAGTTGTTAAATCAGGCAAGTAATTGTGAGCGACTTTCCCTTACAACCATTCACAACTAGCTGTCGTAGCTTCTCAGTTGTGTAATTCAAAAACATAATTACTCACAGTCAAAAGTTCATGCATCCTTTATTATCTCATCCAAATCCCTCATGCGTTTTTGTTTTTTCTTTTTTATGTTAAGCATATGGAAATAATCCTAGACAATTTCTATTTTTCAGTCATGTTTCACAGGCTCAGGTCTCTAAGTAGTTTCTCCCTTGCTTTAGATCTGTTAGCGCGTATGATGCTGTACTGATTACATGAAAGCATGCCATGGGGGGTTGGAACTAGATGCTAAGGTATAAATCTGTTTAAATAATTTAGCTCTCTTCAGGGGTCTTTGATTAAGTCTTGCTCTAAGTGGTAGTCAATATTCAAAAACACATGAAGTGACTCTGTCACTGAAATAGCACTTGCTTGTGCCCACTGTAACAAGTGTGTGATGTTCAGACCCTTCCTTGACAGTGTGAATGAAAAAAAAATTAATGTCTCATCCTACTACACACTTCCCTAACACAGCTCTTTCCATGATTGCTCAGCATGAGCCTTCCTGAGCTTACCCACTGTGAGCTGTGATAGAACCAAATGTGCTGTATCTTCTCCTTGAGCCCAAATACCTGTCAGTATGTGAATCCATCCAAGGCTACATAGAGGTTACTTGGAGTCTTGCTCTTCTGTACATTATAGTTTGATCCATGGAAGCAGAGTACAGAGCTCTTTCCTCATCTTTCGGCTTTTAATTACACAAAGGCAAATTTTAATCTGAATTTGTTGTTGTTCAGAGTGAATATGCATCGCTCAAATTCATGCCTTCAGTTTATAATACCTTTGCATTTACAATCAAATAGGTATGGATGTTTATGGATCTTGACCACGTATGTATAAATTATTGGCCCAAATATTAGGTACTGCTAGAAGGAAGAAAATATCTTAGTAATGTCAGGTTTTTTTCTAAGAAAGAGTTACTAAAACCACATCTCAACATTCCCAAATGTATCCACACTTGAAGTATCAGCCCAAGCATCCCCCACCAGACCAGAGATCAATGCAGCCAAAGCAGAGCTCAGCAGGCTGCAGGCAACAATTACTTCCACCAGTGCTAAAACCTAGATGGTGTGATAATCAATGTAGAAACAGGGAGCATCATCAAATCACATCTAAGTCATGCAAACAAAATATCAGGAGCCTGTTCCTGCAGCAAACCAAAGACACCAAGTGCTTCCTTCACTTTGTTCTTAAATCAAATAGTGTGAATGAAAAAGGACTTCAGCAATGAAGACTGCACACTCACACAGAGAAAAACCAGGATGAGCAAATTAGCAAATAACTCTTATATCAAACCCCGTGCCTGAGGATACCTCTGCCTTGCTTTGCACAGCCCTGTGCCACGGGTAGTAAAGAGATCTGATGGTCACAGTCCATCTTTCCTGAGCCTCACTTGGGCCCATCAGCCCTCCTTAGCCCTGCCACTTTGGCTCAGCCATCTCAGTTGTACTCTATTAGAAACAGCTTGTTCTTAAGATAAAAAACTCTGTAATATGGTGCCAGGACCATCTTGTGATAGAGGATTTCCTACCTATTTTTTTTTAGAGCTGCCTTCTTCTGATTTAAATTATAGAGACCACATTTTTTACTTGGATACTTAATACCATTATCTGTAGGAGATAAAGGCAGTTCTTTGAGGATTACACTCACCTGCTGTCAGATTAGTAAAAATTCCTGCTTCACACCTGATCAGTTGTCAGAGATGCAATTTAGGTTTTCATCCCAAGGACACTAGAGATTCATAGTGCCTGACATGCTCGTTTATAGGGCTTCCCAAATGCTGGGCACAGCAAGAAAATTCTTCTCAAAACTAACTTTTCACAGCTGCTAAAAACAATGAAAGTATGTTGGTTTAACAAATAATAATATTTTTTAGGAAACCATTAAACCTGGAGGAATTTCTCAAATAGGTCAATGCTGCCAAAATAGCTAGAGAAAGTTAAAAAATAGAAAATCACAATCCTCCAGTACTCAGGCATAAAAGCAGAGGCAGATTCTTTTGCATGAACTTAAATAAAGTATTTTCCATGCGCTTTGCTGACTTTGGGTAGAAATAAAGCCAGCCCATGGCATTCAGGATTTAGCCCCATTATAATCTGACAAAGATAGGCAAGAAAGAACTAAATCTGAACACAAATCAGGGGCTGAAATATTGCATGGTAGCTGGTGTTCCACAAGCATCCTACACACAGTGACCCCATTTCTCAGGACACACTGCTACTCAGAGGAAAAATCAACATGACTCATTAACGTTATAAATATTGCTTACATCAGACATTCTATGGTCATTGGCAAGAGCTTTGGGGCAGTGAAAAATGCTTAAATTTGGCACACACAAAAAAATGGGGTGACTACTCTTTAGAGATACCCAGCCGTCACTTGTCTCTGAGAAAGCTCTGGTTAGACTGACTGACCTGTCTTTGGGGACTAGTAATCTCTAAATAGCAGATTTTAAATTTTAATTTTTTTTTCCAGAGCTGCCTTCGCTAATGTGCTTAATTTTGTTTCAGAGTCTAAAAAGCCAGAACAAGACCTAAAAGCTACAAAGACTGCAGATACAACTAATGCATCAGAAAAGGCATCAGAACAAGGTATGGGTTGGGGATCTTTGTGCTTTTTGACACTATCTGTCCCAGTCTAAACTACCTGCAGATGCTCATAGGAAGCAGCCTGACACTGGTAACACATACAGCTTTACCTTTCCCATCCAAGCTCATCTCTACAGCTTCTTTTCCACTAAATCAAGTCCATTCTGTGAGCACCTGCGACAGAGCTTGAAGGACATCTACCAATTCAGAGAAGAGAGGGCATCCTCACAGTTTAATTTCTATGTCTATTTTGGATGAGTTTAGATTATATGAACTTCAAAAGGCTTCATTATGGCTCTCAGCAATTTCCTATGCAGGGCATGTGCTCTGCAAACCCTTTGAAGGTACTGTGAGGGAGATGGGCAGCCTGCCTGCAGGAGCACTGGGAATAGCTAGACCTTGAGAGCCCTCCTCTTATGTTAAAAGCTCCACTACAAATCCAGCCAACATGCATCAAGGCGACATCTTTTCTCTGCTCTTATTATGCTGCTTCCTTGGGTTTTCTGCTAACTCTGCCCCTTGCAGTCTCGGGTATAAAGCTGGCTGATTTGCCTGCTCTCTGCTCCAGCACCACCAGATCTCAGGGAAAGACTGACTGTGCCCTCTGTCTGTTTTCTTTCAGTGCAGCAGCATAGAGCAGGGCACCATTCAGCCCAAAGAGAGCCATTCATAGTGATTTTTTTCAGCTGAGTTGTTTTGGTTTTCTTCTGAGCGCTCTTTCAGTATTATCCCATTAAAGCTGTCTGAGATCTGAGTTTTTCACTGGCTAGCATTAGGTGGCAATTAATCCACCAGACAGTTTCATGATGATGTGTTCCAAAACGAGAACATCCAGAAATAAAATCCAAACTTGTGCTGTGCAGCAGTGAACAGGCTGCACTCCATTCCCTTTCAGTGCACACAGTATGTCATGTCATCCCTGGGGCTATAGGCAGGGAGAAGAGGAACAAGACTGAGATGAGCACGGAGTATGTTTTAGGGCAGGTTTGTGGGGTTTTTTTGGGTTTTGTTTTTGTTTTTATAGACAGCTGAAGAAGAAAATGGTGAAGGATACGTTTTTTGTTTTTCCAAGATGATGAATTGAACGAACTGAAAGTGTGTTAACAATTTTGTACAAGGATACTTAGGATACAAATCTTGCAACTAGAATTGTCTCTGTTGTTCACACAACATATGATACATTTTAAAAGGAGTAGTGACTGTGAGATGAGTCAAAGTTAGACGAAAGCAGCATCTCCCAGGTGGTGCTCCTGCTCCTCTCATCCGAAGTCCTAACACTCACTGCTCAGGCCCTGACCTGCTCCCCAATTACTGTCACTTAAAAGTTATCTTTCTGCCAAAGCATTTCAGTGCTGTGGTGGGCAATGAATATTTTATTCTGGTCTGTGACTCACAATGGCCATCTTTTATTACCAGATGTCAGTTGATTTCCATTTATATGGAATTGCTAAATTGCTTAATTGCACTGAGGAAAAGATGATGGCAAAACAGAAACGGTAACTGGCTGGTTGAACTATTTCCCAGGCCTGAGACATCTGTCAAGGTTGATAGGTGCTCCTGGCCAAAGCAGAAAAGCGGAGGGGAAACACCGAAGGCTGCAGCAGCTTATCGTCAGCACCCTCCAGAGGCACCTGCACTACAAATCCACACAACAATAAAGGCACTAACAGCTTCACACACCAAGATGCTTGTAGACCTCCTAAGGAGAACATCAACATCAGTGTCTGGGTTGCCTTAAAGAGTGAGCACTATTAGTGATGCTTCCATGCATGCCACACATCCAGCTGCAGTGATTGCCAATGTTCCTACAGGGGATGCAGTCCACACAGAGCATCAGATGTCTCCGGTGCCAAAACCAGCTACACAAATGGCCATTACAACCCCAGCACCAACGACCACAACGATGGATCCTTCTACTAGAGCACCAAAACCAACCACAATACCTGCAATATTCAAAACCACAATTGCAGCTGCAGCCAAGCTGAGACCTGGATTGCACAGGGTCAGAGATATAGGTCAGAAGCATGAATGTTTGTGTTCCTTTCCTACTGACCTGCAGCTTTCTTAAAATTTAATGAATAAGACATACAGCTGAAAATACTATGGTTTAGTGGATCACAAATTCAGTAATTCAATGAAGAAATATTAGAAGTGGATAAAAACATTCATTCCAGCAGATGGGCTGGTTATAGTTGTGCCTTTGAGATACATACAAAACTAGTGTGTCTCACATAAACACAAATGTGTAGATCCTCTGAGAGTTCATCTGCAGTGAAATTATGGCCAGTCTTTACCTTTCCATATACTATAGTGGCATATAAACTTACTCATGTGGGAATAAGCTCTCCATCCTCAAATGTTATCATGCTTTTTAGGTATAGGAGCCAACAAATAGTTCTTTGATCTATTTGTCTGGACTGAAACCTCATTGTCCTTAATCTTTCCTTCTCTGTTTATTCTCATTCAATAACACCTGGGATGGGTGGGGGCAGGGAGGCTGATTCAATAGCTGAAAATTAAAATCTCTTCTTTTTCAGGTTCTAGCAGTGTCCATCCAGCATACTCATCTGTGGTAGCTGCAGCATCAAGTAAGTATGGTGAAGTATGCCAGAAGGCTTGCAGTACAGTGTATTTTAAGGCAGCAATGATTCCATAACTTTTCTAACCTCAGAAAACTCAATGACTGAATCCAAATCTGAATTTAAACCAAAAAAACAGACATTTGGCCGGAACATCAGAGACAATGATCAGCCCTGGGGAAGACATTGTAGTGAAAGTGTGCGCTGGTTTTCACAACACCTGAGACAAAGCTGCTGTTTGAATTGTGTTTTCCTACTGCTTCTGTTAGTCTTACTTTCTAAAGGGAAGATCTGATTACAGTTGTAAGATACATGATGCAGAGGGCTGCACAGCCTTCTAACCTTAGGGCTGAGGGCTCTGAAATGCTGACTTAGGCTAAAACAATATTCTTTCAAAAACCCAAGGCTGTGGTTCAGTGTTTGGCATAAACATGTTACTCCTGGTATGCCACTCATATTATTGACATTAGAGTGGTGGCTGCTCTTCATCTTGATCCAGAAGTCTCCTCCCATTCCAGTCCACAGCCTGCCATGCAAATCTTTAGAGGCATTTTCCAACACAATGTGTAATTGCTCAATTATGTGGTCAAGTCAAGGAGAATATTTTCAACTGTTTGCAACTTTCTGATCATGGAGATATGATTGCTCTTGAGCAAAAAGGGACCTGGGCCATTGTTATGTTTTATACTCTGTCACTATTTCTGAGTGCCTTGAGCTCAGCTTTGCCCTCACATACATTACTGCAGCCATCCCTGCTGCCAGGTAATTCAGAGCCAAGCACAGAGCATGGCAAGTATCTTTTGGGCAATTCAGGTTCTGAGGGAAATCACTGTTAAGTCGAATTCAGCTGCCAGCCCAGAATAAGGGCAGGAGATGGAGGGGTTAATCTTAGCAAGTCAGGTGTGCAGATATGCGTATAGCAGGATTTAAAGTGCCAAAATTCAGTGGGATTCTGCATCATTTGATACATAATGTGCCTGCAAACCTGGTCCTGATTGTTGCTTTTTTTTCTATTTCCTAACCCCACAGGCTGAGGCCTTTAGTGTCTTCACTATCAATTAGGAAACCTTGTTTGTGGTCCCTCAGTCAGTGAGAGATGCATGTTGAGGGTAAAGTTCTGGCACCACTGAAATCAGTAGGAAGGTCATTAAAGACAATTTAATAACACCAAAACTTTAGTCAAAAAAATGAAAGGAATAAAAATTAACAAAATAGTTTTAAAAATAAATAAATTTTTTCAAGTCTTTTGGTTGTGATAGCACATAGGAACAGGTTGTTTTGAGCTGGAGGAGTGGTGGAGACCTGATTCTGATTTCTGAGACATCATTTCCAGGTCATGTCCAGCATGTCTGTACTCAGTATTTGACTTCCTGAACTCTCCTGATCTCTTCCTGATTCTAAATGAGAAGAACTGACAAAAAACAAAACAAAACAAAACAAAACAAACAAACAAACAAGCAAAAAAAAAAAAAAAAAACAAAAAACAAAACCAACCAAAAAACACACAAAAAACACACCCAACCAAAAAACACCAAACCAAACCAACCAACACCAAAACCCAACAAAACAACAAACAAACAAACAAAAAAAAAACACCCAAAAATAACCATGCAGAAAGAGCAAACAGTTTTGAAGCAATGAACATAAAGACTTTTATCACTTCTCTCTGTCTGAGGAGCCTTTAGGACTCAAAATACTATGATTCAGGTCAGAGTTTTTGATGATGCTGTTGGCCTCAACAACAGTTTGGCTTGACTGGGCAGAATCAAATGTTCTTCTGTCCATCTTTGCTCACCAGGACTCTGATCTGTCCTGTTACAGGACATTGATAGTTTGCTTGAAAAAGAAGCCTCTAGAGTAAATAGCTCTGAAATAAAGTACAGCCAGTATGAAGATGGATATAGCTGCTGTTAGCTCTGGCATTTCCATTTCAGTCACAGGTACTGGCAGAAGTTCACAGGGGCAAAAGAAAAGCAGGACTTGCAGATTAGAGCAGGGGCAAAACTCCTCCATCATAGCTCTTGCTGTTCTTTCCCCTATATCTTCTGTTTGTCAAAGATATAGAAACAGGAAAAAAATATCTGAGGCTTGCAGATCACACAAAGCTGGGGGGAGTGTTGAGCTTGAGGATAGGAAGGCTCTGCAGAGGGACCCCTTACAATCTGGATCCAGGGGCTGAGGCCAGTTGTATGAGATTCATCAAGGTCAAGTACCAGGTCCTGCACTTGGGTCACAACCACCCCATGCAATACTACAGGCTGGGGGAAGAGTGGCTGGAAAGCTGCCCATCTGAAAACAAACTGGGAGTGCTGATCAACAGCGTGAGCCAGCAGTGTGCTCAGGTGGCCAAGAAGGCCAACAGCATCCTGTCTTGTATCAGGAATAGAGTGATGAGCAGGACCTGGAAAGTGATTGTTCCCCTGTACTTAGCACTAGTGAGGCCACACCTTGAGTACTGTGTTCAGTTTTGGGGTCCTTACTACAAGAAAGACATTGAAGTCCTGTAGTGGGTTCAAAGAAGAGTAGCAAAGCTGGTGAAGAGTCTGGAAAATAGGTCTTGTGAAGAGTGGCTGAGGGAGCTGATGTTGTCCATTCTGGAAAAAGGGAGGCTGAGGAGAAACCTTATTGCTCTCTACAACTACCTGAAAGGAGGTTGTAGTGAGGTGGTTGTTGGTTTCTTCTCCCTAGTCATAAGTGATAGGATGAGAAGAAATGGCTTCCTGTTGCACCAGGGGAGGTTTAGGTTGGATATTAGATGAAACTTCTTCACTGAAAGGGTTATCAAACACTGGGGTAGGCTGCCCAGGGAAGCTGTTGAATCACCATCCCTGGAGATGTTTAATAGACAGAGAGATGTAGTGTTAAGGGACATGGTTTAGCACCAGGCTTGGTAGAGCTAGATAATGGTTGGACTTAATGTTACAGGTCTTTTCCAACAGAAGCAATTCTGTGATTCTCTGGCTCTGCTCCATCGCAGTACCCCTGCTTTAAAGACCTTATGTGGCAAAAGTGATAAACGAAAAACTGCTGATGCAACTAGCATGACATTTCACAGCTTATTCCTTTCTGCCCTGCTAGCAAGTGAAGCACTTTGCCAGTGCAGGATGAGGCCAAGGATGATCCTGAGGGGGGAGCAGCAATAGCAGCAGGCTTTGAAAGGGGTTGCAAACTCACTCCTGCTCTCTGAACAACTCTAAGTTCAGCCATGCCCTGATACAACAACAGTTTCTCTCTCTTTGCAACAGCAGTTAACCAAGCACACAAATTCACTTGCCCTCTCCCATCCCAGCTCTCCAAGCAATCCTTTCTTTCACATCTGCCTGGGCTCCAGATAAGGACTGGGAGTAAGTGCAGTGCTTCTATGAACAATGCAATCATAAGCAACGTCACAATGCTCAGTGCCACTCTGAGGCACCAAGCTGGCAACCAAGCATCAGACAGCAAGAGCCTGGGCGTCCTCATGCAAGACACTGCTCTGTACTCTTTGCCCAGCTCAGTTCAATGGCAGTTTCTCTTTTGAGACATGGACTCTAACATACTGCTGTACACTGCACAGCTTTAATCCTCAGCTGCAACTTCCCATAGCAGTAAAAATAAAACAGGGGGGAAAAAAGGAGAAAAATTTAAAAAAAGGGAAAAACCCCAACAAACCAAACAAAACAAAAGCCTGAGGAGGCAATAGCAGTGTAAGTGGTAGAGAAAGCATTGAACACTCTTCTCCAGCAGCTCATGACCACTAAGGTTCATGCCTTCAACAAGCACTGGGTAAGGGCTCCATCCTGGCACTTGGAAGAACAGCTTGCATTTTTTGGCTCCTGCCTCTCAAGTTAACCCTGACTAGCCTATCAAAGGTGCTGACCAAGTTGCAGAAGGTCAGGCATGTTTTGTGCATGGAGTAGCTACTTATCTTCTCAAACCAGTTCCCAAATTTGCAAGGTCCACTCCAATTTGCGTTTCTCTCTGTTGTCCCCATCCTTTACTGCATCCACAGCTTCCTGCTCACTACAGAACTTGCCCCAACAAAGGATTCTCTACTCCACTGCTATAATTTTTCATCTAGTCCTTGGGATTCACCTGGTGACTATCCATTCCCAGTTTGTTACAGACTTCTAGTCCTGCTTCACCCTCCAGCTAGCACAGAGCTCTGCTTTAATGAACACATTTACATGCTACACCAGCATCTCAGATTTGAAGAAAAAGCCTTGCAGACCATGGAAGTTTAATTCCAACCTTTCACCCCACTACCTCCACTGTGTTTGCCCCTGTCAGCAATAGCATGGCAGAAACCATGTTACTGAAAGGATGATGGTAACACATCTTTGGGACATACATCCAGAGAGAACAGTCCCAAGGCACCGTCAAAAGGAGCATAAGGAGAAATCCATGTTGCTAATGTGGGTGTGGAGGGTAGGGTTAATTCATTTAAAAAGTGGCATAAAATTCTTCTGATACTGAGCTAATCTCTCTTTTACCATCTTGCATTCTGTTTTGACTGACCTCATAAAGGGTGTTACACATGTATTTGGGCTCAGCTGTGGTAAAGACAAAACAAAGTAAGCTGTCAGGCTCAGAGTTAATTTTCTTCCACATCTTTGCCATGTACAGGTTGTCCACATGGAAAGCATGAACAATCCTATGCAACTGGGAGACTTTTGCCTCCACAACCTGAAAACTCATCCTGGACTAGCTGCGGTCCATCTGGACCCAGAGCTACAATCTTATAGAATTAAAATTCATGTCAGTTGTGGCAGATGACCCAAAAATGGGATCTCTT
Source organism: Indicator indicator (assembly GCF_027791375.1). Lineage (NCBI taxonomy): Eukaryota > Metazoa > Chordata > Aves > Piciformes > Indicatoridae > Indicator > Indicator indicator. The sequence goes on from NC_072011.1 coordinate 39,411,311, forward strand.
TGGCATCTGGAGTTTACAAAGTCCCTCAGGACAGCTCCTAGAAATCCCATCAAAGGGCTTGCAGTGATCTGTGAAAGTTCAAGGCTGGGTCAAACACCAGCTATCTGCTGTCACCTGATTTTGCAATATCAAGTTCTCAAGGAGCAGCAATTCCTGTTTTCTGAGACAACCATTTGAAATTGTGTCATTCATATTTTATTGATCAAAAAATATTTCACATGCCCCTATCCAGTACTCACAGGACTCAGCTAGAACATTCCCACCGATTTCACCAGGCTTTGGAATTAATCCTTCTGGGAAAGCCGATGAATAGAGGCTTGTTGAAAGATAAGTTTGTTAAGAAGCTTCTCAAGAATAATTAATGTAAAGAAAAGCATGATTAAAGAAGTGGTTTTCAACTGCAAATGCTTTGAGCCTTTAGTATTGAACAACGGGAATTTAATAACCAAATCACCTTTAAAAAAGCCTTTTGTGTAGACAGTGGTGAATGCATTTCAGACACATGAATTATCCCACATTATTTTTGTCATTGTCTCATTATTTACAGTCTGCCTGCTTTCTTGTATCCACTCACTCTCTGCAGAAAGGGTAGTATCTGGTCTGGGGGTTGTTTTAGGTCTGAGGCTTTTTTTAACCTTTGTCACATAACCAGTACAATTAGATGGTGCTGCAATAGAAATAAACATAGATAATCAGTGTGAGTGAGAGAAAAAGTTATAAGGGAAAGCAACCCACAGCAGTAACTTTTTAACTTTTTAAATGCTGACCAGAGTCCTGCAGAAGAAATATTCATAATTTAAGGGAATGTTCAGTAGATTAATCTATATGACAGACAGAGCAAGGCACTACTTTTTTAAGTGGGCCATTAGCTCTGACAGCTATAAAACGAGACTCAGTGAAAAAGCCAGGTAGCAGTAGTCCTGAACCAACCACGGTATAAATAACACTTTTCTGTTTTGATGTCTATTTAGGACAGGTTCAAACTGTACAAGGAAGAGAACAGAATACAGGTATGCCTCAAATGAATAATAACTAGTAGATTTGAATTGCTAGAATACTAGAAAACCTTGTGTTTAAGTTCCATGTACTAACCAATATATTTTCTAAGCATTCAGGGGCACTTCCACCTTTGCAAGTAACAGGAACATTTTACGACCGAATACAGGTAAAGGCATTACAGAACTTTCTCTAATTCCTCCCTGTAGCTAGTCCTGCCACTCACATCTACTGAGCCGTGCAGTAATGCACACTTTTTCATTCCTAACCACATTCGTAGCAGGATGCAGTGAAAGTAGATAACACACTGGTTATTGCACAACTGTAATGTAACTTTTAGGGGGAAAAAAATGAAACAGGAATACTTAAGCTTAGAATTGTTCTTGAAATAGTATTCTAAAACCATTTATAAAGGTCATCTACAACGCTTGCTGTTGCAAAATAAGAGGGAAACTTTGTGGCTGTGTAAGTTTGGAGAGAGAAGGCCCAGTGCTGAAAGGAGACACATGTTCAGTTTCCAGGCCCTGAGCATGATCAGCATCTCAGGACCCACTACCAGTTGTTTCAGTGCACCAGCGAATAGCTGATCTGTGCAGCACCTGCTAACACTTAAACTCATCTGCTTTTGCCAATTTCTTTCAGCTTTTAAATTGTTATTTTTAATTCATAGTTTCCATCTTCCTTTTTCAATTAGTTTGAAAACTTGTCCAGAGAAACAGTTCAGGGACACCACATCCCTTATGACTGTATTTCTCTCTCCTTGTCTGCTGGTGTCTAACCTCTTGCCCCTTTGTCAGATCATGCAGGTATTCAGCGCCAAGAGCCTGTTGCCACCTTCCAGAGAGCTGCTGGCTCTCCAGCCCACCTGGGTGAGCAAGACTGATAGCAGAAGATTTTTCTGCTCTCTGTCATAGTTTTAGCAACAACAAATTAGCCCTCAAGCAATACTGTATAATGTTTTCATGTGTCTTGGAGGAGGACCAGGGTAAGCCTCATGCACTGAATGCCAACTAGCAGCTTCTTAAATTGAAAAGTGAGCTGTTGTTTCAGGACGTGGGAATCAGCATCTACCACAGTGTTTGCAATTTTCCTCATTTGTTGGTTAAAATGAGAAACAGAAAACTAGCTCTGTGCAGCCTATCAGGTCTGTGATTAAGCTAAATGTTTTGTTCCTGTTGTTCCCAGGAGCCTCCAGGCTGATTGCAACCATAGAGATTGCCTTTAATACTGATGGTAGAAACACCACTTGTACTTTCCTTCCTCCCTGGCTATGCAATTCACCACCCCTCACCATAAAGCAGTCCTGTCAGCAGGCACTCTGCAAGGCCACTGACAACCTCCCCGGGCTCCAGAGTACTCAAGTGCACATATGTGGTGGGTTGAAAATTCCACCCCCCAACATTAACTCTGCCCAACTAGCTCAGTTAGGAAGCAAATGGAGCTGTATTTACAAGCCAACTACAATCTACCATGAAATGCAACGAATAGGTACAAACATACAGTATTTACAATATTTACAGGTATTTACAATTAATAAAACAGCACGAGGACTCCCCTGGCCAAAAGACCAGGGAAGCAGCCTCCCTGCCTCCCCCTTACCCTCTCTGTACAAAAGGGAAAAGAGAGAGAAGCAGAGATATATTAGACTTAACCAAAATAAAAGCAATGCAGCCAAGGTCAGCAAAGCCTGTTAGTATCTCCCCAGTGAAGAAGCAAGAAAAGAAGAGAGCAAGATTGTTTTGGGAACCAAATCTTATGGAAAATATCCCTCCAATGGAATTGTTTAGAATAACCATAATTTTCCTTTTTATACCCAATAGTGATTTATTTACATTTTTACTACTTTCTGCTCAAGATCTGTGAAAAAGATTTAAAGGCATAATCTAAAACTACCACAACATACAAGTATTAACTTTCCCTTGATGGGACAGACAAGTTTCTTAGGATGGCATTTGTTCAGGAGCAGCCAGAACAGGGTGAGGAATGGGATGGCAGATAGGCAGACAGGTCTGCCCCTTACCAACAAGGGTCACACACCCACAAAATTCCAACAACAAAAGCAGAGTAGGTCCACTGGTGATACCCCAGGCCAGCCAACAACCTAGGCTGCCAGGCAAGTCCTCTATGATAAGTCAGGTCTGACCACAACCGGGGCAAGATACCAGACCAGCAAGGCAAGGTAAGGAACAGGACAGCAAGGTACAAAACTGGGCACACATACAGGGAGCAAAGGCAGGGGTGTGCACTTACATGCTGTCCCTGTGCAGCGTGAGTGAACACTTACCACAGTCCTTTCTCACACTGAGTCCTTTCTCCAGCTCCACTGTTGCTCCCAAGCCTGCAACAAGGCAATAGATCTTCGCTGTGGCAGAGCTAACCTATAGCATGGGCAACCAAACCTCCTGGGGAGGTAGAGGCTGCAGCATGTAAGAGTACTCTTGGGGCTTTTGTGAGAGCTGGGAAGCACAGGAGGAATATTTCAACAGAAGAGAGGAAAGTGATTACTGACATTTTGGTTAGAGGACATTATTATGCAGTAGGGCTCTCTGATAATACCAGTCAATAAGTTTACACAGCAATCTCCCCATAAAAATCACAATTTGTAGTTGACCTAGTTGCAGCATATTTAAAATTATTATATCTCTCCAGCTTCTAAGATTTACAGTGTTCCCTCACTTTTCTACCTCTTCTTCTTGTTTCAGTCAGCTTCTCTTCATTCTGATTTCTAATTGGGTTTGCCTTTCTTACATTTTTTGGCCATAGCAACGTCACAGCCATTACTTTTTTTCTAATTTCACATTTTCTCTGCTTACCCAATTTCTTTTGCCCTTGTCAAAATCCAATGCCCACATTTAGAGCAGAGACAAGGGGGCAATTTTTTTTTTTTTGCTGGACTGAACAGCAGAGCGAGTATGTTGCCTATAAACATGCTGGTCCTGACAATGCACTAGTTAGGTGACACCTTATATAGAAGGCAGGGATAGCCAAGGGTGACAGACCTGCCTTCCTATCAGGGTGGAAATGAGAAGAGCATTAACATCTGGGCCAAAGGATGGCTAATCCTCAGGCTAGCTGGACCAAAGGATGGTTAATCCTCAGGCTAGCTGAATCTTTGCCAGAGAAGCAAGGGAACCATAGTGCTGAGTCTTGTTTAAATCAAAGCCAGAGTCTGACCCCACCTAATTGCTGAAGGTTTCCTGAAGGCAATTACAAAGCACAAATTTCTCATCATGAATTTTATATTCTTCATCACAGAACAAGAAGGGAAAATCCCATAAACACATATTTGACATATTCCAAATGAGTCCTGATCATTTTTCAGCCCAGGTCAAGCACGTTTTCCCACTGCCATTCATACAGGAGCATATTTGTACAGAAGATTCAAGAACTGTGGGGTCTTATTCATGATTTGCTCTTTGGCTGTTTTTTTCATCCAGTCAGGCTGAAAAGTAGCTTTGTATGAATATTTTCTTTTTGGTATTCACTGGATGCATCTCCGCCTTGGGAGGGTCAAGTACACCTTTTGAGTGTACCTGCTCACAAGCTGGTTTCACTGAAATCACTTCTTTTCGGTGACAGCATTCAGTAGACACATTAGCCACTCTGATAACAAATAAGCACCAGCTCTTCTCTGTAGATAGGGTCCTCCTGCTCTGCAATCAGCACCCCTACCTCCAGTCAATGCTGTTGCCTCATGACTCTACTGAGGAACATACAAAATTCTGCCAAACAACTCTGACCAGGTAGATGATAAACCAGGAATATTCCTCCTGTCTGTCTTCCCTGTTCCTTCTTCGTTACCTAGGCCTGCCCTTCTTTCACCATGGTTCTAAGCAAAATCACAGCAAACCTTCTGCGTGTATCACTACAGAATTCTCAGTGCTTTGCCTTCCTTAGGCAGTGCTCATAAAGAGGGAAAGGGATCTGGAAAAAATCACTTGAGCCATGAAACATGACACAGTTCCTCCTGCACCTCAGGGAAATCACACATCTTATTCAGCTATCTGTTTCATGCAACAACTGTCCCTCCCTAAGAGAAGCTGATAGCTGCTCACTGGGATAGCAACCTAAGGACAAGGTCAGTGCTCTTACTAGGCTGGAGGACACTGGCAAGCCCATGACTTTTTCCAGACCTACACAGCGCTTCACCCACTGGCTCTGCACAGGAGCACACCAGCTGCCAGTCTGAGTAGGAAACTCAGGCATAAGATGCAGTACAGATTCGATGTGCCTGCGTTAGATGTCTTTGTAAACCACCCTGAACAAATCTGGAGATGGACTGTGAGTGGTCAAGGATCTCACCAGTGATTCCTGGCACTGTTCTTGTCCTACTCAGCTACAAGGACTGTCACCCAGCTATAATCTGGAGTGAAACATCACTTTTTGGGAAAGCTCTCCAGCAGGCTCCTAAACCAAAGACACTTTGAGGTTTATTTATGAAAGCAGCACTTTTGATAAAACTTTCCATGCCTGATAGACTGCAAGCAAAATTTAGACAACTTCTTTGTGTTTGGATGGGCTGAAGGGATAGAGCCTCTGTAGGTGAGAGGCACTCACAGATTTTCAGTGGAAAACAGTCTAAACCAAGCAAAAGTATACTGAAGTCAGTCTACGAGCCTCAGTATCAATGCAATTTAGAGGAATAAGGCCAAAACAGATTTTAAAAGGCATATTTAAAGTAATAAAAAAGTTTAGTGCTCTGAAGGCAGTGACACAAGGCTTCTAAATTTAGCTTGAAATGTGCACATAAAAGATTCCAGGATTACTGATTTCCTTAGCTGTTAATGATAACTCACTGTATGAGCTGACCTTTCTAACCTGACTCAGAATTTTGTAATCTCTAGCAATTCCATTAATTTCAGTAATATTTTTTTTTCTCTTTCATATGTGAAAGCAATGGAAACAGACTTATGGAAACCTGAATTGAGCTTTTTTGACACAGGTAAATACTTAAGTATCCAATAACTACTCTGGGAATAATTGTTTTTTATCACATGGGAACATCTAAATCTAATTGTTAAGATCATGACACTGCTGATAATCTCATTTTAAGGAAAAATTACTGTATTTCAAATTTTAAATGGCATATGTAATTTACATCTCAGTAGTTAAAATTATTTTTTGCTTGCATCAGTCTCGAGTTCCTGCTTAAAGCAGGAGCAGAACAGATGAGCTCTGGAAAGAGTTGGCAGCTTCACTACAGGAAAAGAGGGTTTAGCTTCTGAAATCCATTTGTAAAGAAGAAGATATTTTTGGAATGCCACAGTTGGAATTGCAGTTTGGAGCTGCAATCAGTGAAGACAACGGCAGAGTATTTTGATGTCAATGTACTTAGGAAAGACATTCAGATAGGAAAAGGAGGGTTTAAGCTGAACATAAAGAAAAATGATCACCATGTAGATTTTCTGACATTTTAGCCTTAAAACTGACAATATGGAGATGGCAACATTTTTATGGTGACTGAGGGGAAAAAATCCCCACCTATATGTGTAGCAGGCTCAAGTAACAACAAGACCAAGATTTGCACATTTAATCAGGAGCAGATTCTGTGTGTTTAGTATTTAAGGGATCCCTTATCCGAGGAGCATTTAGAGCAGACTACAAAAACTAAAGGCCAATTGATGGTATTCTGTTACGAGGAGCTGGACCATCCAGCAGAAGATGTCTTTTCCCATCACCAGTTTCGTTGCTGGAGAGAGCTGTGCAGGTGGCCTTTATAAATACCATTCCCTTGAACACTGCTTGCTTCGAAGCTGAAGCATGGCTAATCTTTGCATGAGCAACATAGCCCATATGCAGTAGCTTGCAAATCCAGTGTCAGCAGTGGTGGCTGTTGAGTCAAAATTTGCATCCCAAACATGAACAGATTTCCCTCTTCCAGCACTGGCCAGCTGAGCCAAACAGAGGAAACACTTCTAGCCTCAGTGTGCTTATTTAGAAAAATCTACAACTCTGCTAGGAGTGTAGCAGGGGTCTTCTGAGACACACAATGACAGATTGCATTAAATGCAATAAGCAGGCAGGCATGGGGGAAGGGATGTTATAGTAATAGTTTCTCAGCAACTGAAGTCCCTGCTGCATAGACTGGTGTGGTAAAGTTTGATGAATTCCGATTGTCACTTCAAAGGAATGCTTCCTGGCATAGATGTAGTCACTGCTGTCTTACTTAAATGAACGAGACACTTAATCAGGATGGACAGTCTGTGACAATCAGTGAAGGGAATTTTAATTAGCATGGAGTAGACTGCCCATGCAGCAAGTTGAAATTCCCATGGCAATAACAATATTAAATTGGACTGGCAGAACAGTGAGGCCCATAGAGACTGACCACCTCCCCAGTTAGTTGAGAAAGATTGTTTGGTGGGTGACCTTATTGTTACACTAAGCACAAATCAAGTAGCTGACCCACAACATTTAAGAACTGGTAATTGCACTGGTAAATAGAAAAGTGCTGCATTGCCTACACTTGGGTTTTCCATACCAATAAAGCTAGTATCAACCTTATGCCTAGGCAATATGAGGGCAAGCTGCTACCTATTTCAGGTTTTAAAGGGAAAAAAAGAAATCACAATCATTCCCATCCATGTGGTTAACAAAGAGAGGCTATGTATGTCACTGCTCCCAAAAAGAAAGCATATGAGAGAAAAATTTTGTTTTCACCCATAACTTCTGCATCAGATAAACCTACCATAAGCCAGCAAAACCAGACATCTTGCCTCCCAGCCACCCTTCGTCCAGGTACCTACATGGCCAGAGGGAACTTTGTCAGGGAGCTGGTCTAGCCTGTCTTTCTTCCTAGTTTAACTCTGCTCTTTCATCCTTCTCTTTGTGCCCATTACCTACTTCATTCACATGTGACCACATGAGCTTCTGCACAAGGCCAAGCCCAGCATTCCAGCTAGTTTAGTGTCCTGTCTCTAGCAACAGGCAACAGTAGATGCCTGAGGATGAATGAAGCAGGGAAATCACTCATTGCTGGTGGTAAAAGGTTTGTTTGGTCCCTGCAACAGAAACTTTCTTCACTGGTAGCTAAATTTAAAAACCAGAAGCCAAAGCAACATTTCTGTGCTGTCAGGATACTGCAATGTGGTTCAGCCTCCCGGCAGGAGATCAGACACTGGGTCACTTTTACACTGGGCACTGCATAGGCAGACTTGGTCCCTTACCCAAGACTATGACCAACTTTCAGCATGCAGGTGGAAGAACTCAAAGTCTTTGTATTTTGCCCCTTATGAGAGGTGGATCATTATCTGTAAGTGGAACTGAAAAAGGAGTGGTGATAGAAGGAGCAGGAGCCGGTATTTTCCCCTCTTTTCTTGGCTATTTCCTGCATTATCTTCACCAACCAACTCAGGCAGTGCATGCACTCAGTTGTTAACACCTCTCATTATGTGGTGACCTTCGCTGATGTTTCTTAGCTGCCTGCTCTTTACATATACTGATGCTCTCATGATTACCTTGCTCATAGCCAGTTACTGTGCAAAGACAAACTCTGTTTCACCTAGTAATTTTTCATCTTTTTCCTATATTAAGCTCACATTTTCTGAAGTTACATTTTTACTGTCTCTCTGAAGTCTGTAGTCTTTCTTTGACTTACTTGGTGATGAAGATTTAAGAACTTCCTCCTTTTTAAATAGAAATTAATATGGAGACTACAAAAATAATAGGCCATTCTGCTGTTCTTTTGACCAGATGCTTCCTTGGTGAGCATTTGGTTTGAGGTTGTCTCATCATTACTGTTTCCTCTGAAGATTGTTGGGCTAAATCCCCTTCACCTTGTCATGCCATAGTCAAAAGAAATAGCTTTTTGCCCTTGCTGGAGAAAGAGATATTGTACTGTAGGAGACTCTCATGAGACATTCAATTCATGAGTGAAGATCAGTGTTTTCAAACCTTCTAATGCCAGCTTAATGATGCCCTGTCAGTCAATGCATGTCACAAGGACATGAACTCATGCTACTAAGGCTGCTGGGGACTCAGCTAAAATTCATTAGTAACCCATAAGATTGTTTCCTGTGACTTGACTGTAGTCCTCTGCCACCTACCCTGTTTCTTTTGTGCTCTCAAAAATAACCCAGTCCTCTGGGAACATCTGAGGAGCTGTAGATTACATCACTTCCCCACATGCAATACTGTGGCATGAGTCATTGCCTGGATTGTACAGCTAATTGTAAAGCACAGGTGAGACTCAGCAAGCTAGAGGCATGTCAGTGCCCACTGTCTCAAAAGCAAAACACTGAGAGGTCTCCATCCTGCACCATGGCCACCAGCCTCTGCATATGAGGAACACTCAGCAGTGAACGCTGCTCCCAAACCCTTGCAGTGAGGGGACTGACTCACAAAGGGGAGTCAGTCAAGGTTGGTGCTTGGAGAAATTTTGGTGCCACTTCTAGAAATGCCTCCACTGTTTTTTTTTTATACCAGAAGCAGCACATGTGGAAAAAAGTAAAATCCAAGGATGTGCTCCCCATCCTCATTTCCTACCCATGCCAGTCCTCAGGCCAGGGGGGACTCTGCAGCCACCCCACTGACTGCTTCTTTCCAGAGCAAGTGAAACCACAAAGCATAGACTGACAGAGCCTTTCCTTCCTCTCTCCTAGGCTTCAGTTCAAAGGAAGAATTGAATACGAAGCCACTGGAGTCCATCTCCCAGGGGAACCCAAGTAGGTACTTCAGAATTAATTTCATAATTAAGTGATACCATTTTATTAATTACAAGTTGCTAGAATGCATTCAAACAGCAAAAGGTAAATTTTCATGAAGGTCTAAGAAACTCAAACATATTTTTTCCTCATAGAGAAGGAGCGAGCGCTCTTCACCGACCCCTCTCATACACCCCATTGGTCCATTCTGCTTCTACAGAAAAGGAAATAACAGCCAAGATTTAGCTTACCTGGGCAGGGAGATGGTGGATGCTCACCACTAACTTTTCCTCATCAGTATCATCTCCACATTCCTGGAGTGCAGAGCTTCACGCAGGGACTTTGATGGTGGAGGACAGCAAATCAATGTATTGTAGCCAGGGTTAGAAAACTGAGCCCTACTGACCAGCACAGGCTCCTGTGGATATGCTGAGTGCAGGTGCCCTTCCCACAGCAGTGGGTGAGAGGAAATAAAATCACCTGAGAAAGGGACCCAGCATCTGCTGCAGCAAGGGGAGAAGGGATGCAGAAGGAGCATCAAGGATCCTTCTGTCCAGGGATGCAAATGTAGGGTCCTCTGCTCTGAAAAGCAAAACTTCTACCAGTTTATAATTAAAGGCAGATTTACTCATTAACTCATCTTTAGGTGGGGGCCAGAGTAGAAGAAGAAAGAGAAAGCAAGCTCTGAACAGAGAGATGGGGTCATCTGCCACCTCCTTAGGGAAAGCTGCCTTGGAAAGGGGGCTTGACCCTCCCACTGGCTCCTGGGTCCTCTCTTGCCCATCCTCCAGCAGCTGAATGCAGTCTCTGGTGGAATCGGGATTTCAAGGATTCTCTACATTAACTACTGAGCCACATATGTCTATATATTCCCAGGCACTCCTCCTAATACATAAAAGTATTTTTTTTTACCCTATCAAAATGTCAAATACACCTAAAAATGATACAGGCACAACAGAAAAAAATCAGAAAAGGGTAAGATTTGTGCTACAGACCCAACTGCACTGCAGGAAAGCAGAGCACAGTGTTGCAGAGACGCAGGCAAGTGGAGATCCAGCAGCTCACCTGAGATAAGGCACACCAGAATCAAGACTCTCATCCTGCTAATACCTCTAGGACCATAAAAGGTGTAATTCAGATCTTGCCTCCCTGAAAATCAGAAAGCACTCAGCTCCCTACAGAGCACCCTCAGCCTGTGGTCTTCCAGAGTCCCACTAACGCCCCAGCACCAAAATGTTCTTGCTGTCTGAATCTTCCCCAGAAATGAAGTCTGTATTTAAGTCTATGTAAATCTTTGCATGCCTGGCCCCTGCTGGCTAACAAACTCCCACTTTTCACATACAGACTGCATGGTGTAGCTCCCTTTGAAGGACAGCAAATTGAGGAAAACTTGACCGTTAATTGAGGTATTATTTGTTGTGGGTTCGTGGCCTAGCCTCACGATGTGCTGCGAACACACACAGTTCTCAGTCACGCTTCTATAATACAGCATTATTAAAATGAGAAAAACAGACAGCTACAGGAGAAAAAAATTGAAGGTAATGAGACGGGAGGCAGTTGCATAAGCCCATAAGAACAATTGGTGCTTTGTAACCTTCAGGCTACCTCATGATTAAAACACACTATTTTAGAAAGTCTGATTGGTAGGAGGCATCATCAAAGAGAAATCAAGAGATGGGGATGACCCAGACGCCAGAGGGGTAAAATGTTAATTAGCGCTCTAGTTAAGCCAAATTTTGATCCCACCCCTGTTGCAGTCCAACTCACTAACTTACAGAGATATAAAACCAGACTGGCAGTGATGAGAATCACTAAGATGAAGCTTGTCTGTGTAACTAGGTGGAAGAGTTTGGGTGCAGGTGTAGCTTTTCTAGAAAAACTGCTTTCAGCCCAGAGAGGCAACAAACAACAGCACACAGTTGCTACTGCACACACAGGTACCAGCCTGCCTACAGCTACATATGAAAAGAGCCCTCTCTCAGTCTGAACGTACCAAGTGAAATCATTATCCCTAATGTTAGCTCCACCCTGAAAGAAGTTGCCTATCAGTTATCATTTAAAAGTGCAGAGTTGCCAGGACTGTCATCAAAAGATCCTTGAAGAAACCCCACGATGTCCTTTGCCCCAGGCACATCCTGGGCATCGTGTTTAGTGAACTGATGGGGTGCTCTCTCCCCTCTGACCAGCATTAACACCATATATGAAGACCTGTTCCTGTTATGTCTACTATACCAATTAAGCCCACAAAAGCATAACCAAAGAAAACCTTGCAGTCTGCGCTCTGCAGGTGGCCAGACCACAAAATCCAAGGGGCACATCTGGTTTTACAAACTCTCACCACCTCTGGGCTGTGAATAAAGTGGGCCAAGCCCATGTTGTGGCTTTGAGGCCACAGGACATAAGCCAGCTTGCTCCTGTGTGGTTGACATCTCCTTACTTGCCCTAGAACTCAATGTTTGCACACTGACCTCTGGAGAGAGTTTCTTGCCTATTTGTTCCCAGCCAGGCTTGGATGTAGTATGGGATAAAATCATGCCATGGACCATGTTTACTAAGGAGCAGGACATAACTGAGCCCCCAGAGGTGACTTGTCCTTGTCAAAGGGTTTTTGGTAGAGCTTGTGGAGCAGGACAAGTCACTGGATATAGTGACTTCACAAGAAGCACAAGCTGTCAGAAAGGAATGAAAATACTTTCTGTGTTTCTGTGTCTTTTCTCAGATTGCAAGATTGATTTGTCCTTTTTGATTGATGGCAGCTGGAGCATTGGTAAACGCCGCTTTCAGCTCCAGAAGCAGTTCCTCAGCAACGTAGTACAAGCCCTCGGCATTGGCAGCGTTGGTCCTCTGATGGGCGTTGTTCAGTATGGGTATGAGCTTCTCATGCAGCTTACTCCCATTTGCCTTGTAGCACGACTGCACACTCTGGCAGCTGTAGCTCTGTGGCTGACGTGTGCTAAATGTCTCCAGCTTGCAGCCAGAGGCCAGGCAGCACAGACCAGTCATACAGCTTTTGCATTGTTGCATATGAAACAAACCAACATTTGCTCTCGTTTCTTCTTTTTAGCAATGACCCTTCCACAGAATTTAACTTACAAACTTACACCAACTCCAAGGACCTAAGAGATGCCATTGAGAAAATCCCACAAAAAGGTGGACTTTCCAATGTTGGTAGGTAATGGGGCTGCTTGCATGTCCTCAGCTAAGAGAGGGCTCCAGAACCTAGGCTGGAGCAAGGCCACACCTCCTCACCAGGTATGGAGGCTGTGACTGAATGGAACTCCAGCGCTAGGGCATGGCAGAGAGTGTACTGCTACCGCTGTGGCCTGCCTGCGTTGGTCTGCTGTGCTGCAGCTCTGTTGCAAGTGGACAGGATCTACCTTCCTCCTTGTGGGCAGGTCCTACTGACATTGATGGGGATTCTTGCTAACCCAGCTTGTCACCCCTAGCCTCCATGGGGCATGGGGAGGGACTGGATGTAGTTCAGCACAGGAGGGCTCAAGCAAGCACTTGGCACTAAAAGCAGCAACTTCCTCTACTGTACACACAGCCACAGAAACTGATTTCCCCAGCTGTTGGAAAGGCTCCAAACAGTTGAATCAACCCACTGCCTGCCATTCCATGAGATTATCATTCAAAGTGCTTCCAGCCCTGTAACTCATTCTCATCTTCTGATTCCAGGGAAGGCACTTTCATTTGTTAATAAAAGCTTCTTTTTGGATGCTAATGGAAATAGACGTGGAGCACCCAACGTGGTCGTAGTGATGGTGGATGGTTGGCCAACTGACAGAGTGGAGGAGGCCTCCAGGCTGGCCAGAGAATCAGGCATCAACATTTTTTTTGTCACTATTGAAGCAGCTGCTGAAAGTGAGAAGCAGAATGTTATCGAACCAAAGTTTGTGGACAAGGTACTTCCTGACCTGGGCTCTGACTAAACTTTCCAAGCTATTTCATCCAGAGCATTTATCTTTCCTTCTTACCACTTACATTTATTGCCCTGCTTAGGCTGTCTTGAGGTCTTCTGTACAAAGAGCCAAAGGCAGAAAGGTACAAAGGCAGAAATACTGATGTCAGAAAGGGGATGAAGTCAGCAAAGTTATGATTTAAGGTGCATCATGGAGCTAGTGGCTTTTTACTGTCTAAACGCCAGTTACATAAAATCACAATTTTAAAAAGAATTTTACTATTTGGCAGAGCCATCACAACAGGGAATCTTTACAGGCTCTTTGCATTTTCATCAAAATTGCATATATTTTTCTCCTGCTTAGAAGTGTATGATCCAACCATAAGCCAGCTTCAGTCCCAGGCTTTAATTCAAGGTAATAGGGTTTGTCAGCAGGCAAAATTTCCTTGCTGCCCTGAATGATGGGAACTGAAGTTGTGACCTGGCAAACACACAGGCCCACATAATGCCCACTGGAGCCAGATTAACAGCAGCTCTGTCATTTTGATGCCTTTTCTGCATACAATCACATCCTGGGCTGTATCAAAAGAAGTGAGACCAGCAGATCAAGAGAGGCAATTCTGCCACTCTGTTCTGGTAATACTGCACCTGGAGTACTGCATCCAGTTCTGCAGCCCTCGATACAGGAAAGACATGGACCTGATGGAGTGGGTCCAGAGGAGCGCCATGGAAATAATCAGAGGACTGGAGCACCTCTGCTACAAGGACAGGCTGAGGGAGCTGGAGTTGTTCAGCCTGGAGAGGAGAAGGCTCTGGGGAGATCCAACTGCCACCTCCCAGTACCTGAAGAGGGCCTGCAAGAAGGCTGGAGAGGGACTGGTTCACAAAGGCCTGCAGCGATAGGATGAGGGGCAATGGTTTTAAATTAGAGAAGAGCAGATTTAGATTGGATGTTAGGAAAAAGTTCTTTATAATGAGGGTGTGGTTGAGCACTGGAACAGGTTACCCACAGAGATGGTTGGTGCCCCATCCCTGGAGATATTCAAGGTGAGGCTCGATGGGGCTCTGAGCAACCTGATCTAGTTCAGGATGTCCCTGCTTACTGCAGAGGGGTTGGACTTAGGTGACCTTTAGAAGTCCTTTCCTACCCAGGTGATTCTATGATTCATCTACACAAGCCTGGCAGGTGGCAAACTTACTTATTACATTTTTTTGACTACTGTAATATCAGATCAATCCCACAGATTTAAAAAAAAAAAAAGGCAGGGAAAAATGGTCTTGTTACAGAAGCATCTGTGGTGCTACATTGACATCATTTCCCAGGGAAGCAGATGGTGACTGAGGAGAGGCCACTTCAGACTCCAGCACCGCTCTTTCCAGGAGCCTATGTTTACAGTTCAGCTACATATCCCAGCTGAAACAGGCAGACTGAATTCCCATTTCATTCATCCTTGTGTTGCCTTGCAGGCAGTGTGCAGGACAAATGGTTTCTATGCCATCAATGTGCCCAGCTGGTTCAGCCTACACAAGGTGGTGCAACCCCTAGTGAAGCGGGTCTGTGACATCGAGCGGCTGGTTTGCAGCAAGACGTGCCTCAACTCCGCTGACATCGGCTTCGTCATCGACGGCTCCAGCAGTGTTGGCACCAGCAACTTCCGCACAGTCCTCCAGTTTGTAGCCAACATCAGCAAGGAATTTGAGATTTCAGACACGGACACCCGCATTGGAGCTGTTCAGTACACCTATGAGCAAAGGCTGGAGTTCAGCTTTGACAAGTACAGCACAAAGCAGGACGTGCTGAGTGCTATTAAAAGGATCAGTTACTGGAGCGGTGGGACCAGCACAGGAGCAGCAATCAGCTACGCCTCAGAGCAGCTATTTAGCAAATCCAAACCCAACAAAAGAAAGATCATGATTCTCATTACAGATGGCAGGTCTTACGATGATGTCAGAGCACCAGCCATGGCAGCTCACCAAAACGGTAAGCTCTTCTATTGCTGTCTGCTTCCCTACATGCCTCAGCATTTATCCAACTCAGAGAAACGCAGTTTGCCACAATTTGAAGGCACTGGATAAAACTTTATGAAGGAAGAGTAGCACCTCACGCTGGGGTCTCACTCAGCTCTAACAAGACAAGCACTGGTTAAACATCTGAATAAGGACATTTAAATTTTTACATTTTTTTGTAAAAGATCACATAAATCTAGCAAAATGCAGCTATGTCTAGGAGATCTCAGGGGACTTCTACTGTCTTAGTAACACATGAAGCCTCCTTTGGCTTTCCAGTCAAGATAGTCACACATCTTCCAAAAATATTGGAAGATATTTGCATTGAAACAAGAACTTCTTGTTCAGACCTAGAGCAGAAGATTTACTGTTGTTTAAACCTTTTTGCTCTTGGCAAAAGGTACTTCCAAAGCACAGACTAGACCTTCCCTTCAATTTAAAACCACCATTTTTATACAGCGAGAGTGCACTGCAACTCACTGCTCCTACTTTTGTGGTCTAGCAACAGCATTTGCAGTACTTACCTTAAATCAAATTTAATGCAATGACACCCTTTATGCTCCTACTAAACTCTAGGTTTCTTTCTAGGAGTTATAACTTACTCTGTTGGCGTTGCTTGGGCAGCCCAAGATGAACTGGAAGCCATTGCGACAGACCCTGATCAGGAGCATTCCTTTTTCGTGGATGAATTTGACAACCTCTACCGCTTTGTTAATCAGCTCATCCAAAACATTTGCATAGAATTTAATTCCCAGCCACGAAACTGATGGACTTGAGCAAGATGGGAGCCTCAGGTGCCATGCTGATGGCATGCCAAGTGCCACAGGGGTAATGCCAGCCCTCAGTTCAAGACATACTGGAGGTGTTTTTTCTTTTCCAGTCAGCAAGGTTGATAGCAGCTCTGTCCCTGTGCAGATAACACTGGTACACTGTCGATTTTATTTTTTTCCTTTCCTTTTTTTTTTTTTCCTTTTTTCCCCTTTAGAACCTTCGAGTTGGATGGATAGTGAAAAGGACACTAAACAGGGAGGAAATAAATAACTAAAGCTGTTTTAACAGCTGCTTCCAGTATAGAGTCCCAGCTTGTCCGATTCCCACCTTTTGGTACAAAAGCTCCTTAAAATGCATCATCTGCTTCCTCAAGTGGCCTGGTCCCTTCAGGGAGCAACCATGCTGCTCAGCTGCTGTGGCAGAAGCATTTCCAAGTGGTACTGCCCACCAGACAACATTCAGATCAGGGCTGAAATACCAGGCATTTTTGATGGGACACAATTGAAAATTGAATACCTTCTTAAAAGGAGGCACTCTCACCACGTAGCTGTCTTGCCAGCAAGTTAAACTTGAGTTAGTGTAAACTCAAGCACTGAGATTTATTCAAATCTAAAAGCTGGAAAATAAGTGAGAGGAAAGATTCAAGCTGTGAGACCCTACAGCCATTTTTCAACCCCAACAAAGCCCAAAATCCACAAAGCAGCCAACACAGGGGAACTAGACTTGTAGAGCACTGCATTAATATTTGATTTTGACAAGCATCTTTTCCCCTTAGCTTTCTTGCTCCACTCCTGTGTGGCTCAAGGCCTGCAGAGCTGCCAGGACAGAGGACACTCTGAAGAAAATTATGGGTTTTAAAAAAATTGTGGGTTTAAGATACTCACAATCAGAAAAGCATTTGAGGCCCTGTGCCCAAACATTAAACCACGCCCCAGAATAGTTTACAGCAGTCTCTAAGGTGAAGAGAGCTATTCAAGAGCCATTAACATGATTTAAGAAGGAATTATCTGAAGTCCTCTATTATACACTGGGAAAAGTAGCATTTTGAGCATTTACAGACACCCTCTCCCACATCTAGGATTTATTTCTGGTTTATGGATTGATTTAAAAATGAACCTACTACATCCCTGATTATTCAAAACACACAGTTGTTACTTAAGTGAAGAACTAGCCACACCATTAGTGAGTAGGGGAGGAGTGACACAGTAAGAGGGCCAAAAGAATTGTGATTTAATTAGGAAGCAGCAGTTACTGGTTATGTTTCCATCCAGTATAGTTTAAGAAAATATTTTGATTAAGCAAAGTAATCAAAGGAAAGGGATGCAGTTTCAGAGCCAATAAAAATGTTCATTTTCAGGCATCTTATAGCAAAGCCATGCTGTGTCTGGCTTGTAGAACTAACAGGAAATGGGAAGAAATTAAAACTCAGATTCCACATCTTACTCACAAGCTAGGCTTTTAAAGCACTTACACTTCTAATAAACATGACCAGGATGTTTATTAGTCACATACAAGTGTTCATTGAAGTAAATTACTATAAGGAAAATTCCTTTCTGCCAGCAAAAGTATCACAACCTTTTAAACCATTATGCTTGGAAATATGACTGAAGTAGCTCAAGAATTACCAATCAAGTAAGTGTAATGTGAACTAATGAGAATGGCAGACTCTTCCTGATCTCCCTGATGTGGTAACATCACCCAAGCTGAGGTCCCCTCAAGAGGTTAATGAAACCAATCCTAGATGAAACAGTATTTCCCTGGTTTTACACAGACAAGGTTCAGGTCTTCCTCTTAGAATAAACCTTCAGTTCCAGCATTAACTGAACAGCATCAATACAATATTCCAACCCAGACAGAAGATACAGGGGGCACTGCCATCTACCAAAAAAAAAAAAAAAGGGAAAGAGCAGAACAAAGACATGAAATATATTTTTATGCAGAGTTTAACAGTAATCTATGCTGCTACACTTCCACATCAATACCCTCTTGTATTTAAAAAAAAAAAAATATTACTGATAAGAGCCAGGTAGAAGCAAAGCAACCTCCTGACCCAGCTCCCTAACCACTATGCTGCTGAAAGCATCTGTCTCAGTCCGTAAGCGACATTATATGAGCTGCATAAAACTCAAAACACAAACTGAGTTTACTGGGAACTTCAGACATCAGATTTACTGTTTGAAAACCTGTTTGCTTGGCATTTAATTTGGAGCTAACTGAGAAAAAGGTCTAAGTCCTACCTTTTATCTACTCCTAATATTGAAGTTAAATTTTTAATGCAACAGCTTACCCACAACATATCGATTTCCATTCCAGCTGTACTCTTCCAGCACAGACTGGTACTCTGCAGGAACTCCCCAGTGTTTTGCTTGTGCTCTGTCAAAAGGACAGCATGGCTGACTGAGACATTAGGAATAGTTAAAGCCACACATGCTCTTTAGGATTCATGTTTTAATTTCTTCTGAAAGCTTAAACTTCAAGCAGTAACAGTGGACTTTCAAGTGCTCTTTCACAGGGAAGCTGCACTCCTATCTTTTGTGTCAAGCATTTATAAAGGGCACTTCAGGGTTTGTTCTTGTTTAAATGGCTTATCTGTGGCCCTTGGTTGTCAATATGCAATTCTACTAACTTCTTGGGATGATGTTGAAATTGGTGGATCCCAAAAGTGGTTTAATGTTTAATATATCCTCTAAACTTTGATGTCTTGTTCATAAACACTGTAAAATTGAGCACAAGCCTCAAAATCTGTAATACACCCTGTTAACCTTTACCTTTCCTAGCAATCAAAATATCTGCCATCTACTAAAGTCTATAAACATCGTTTTACTAAAAACCAAGATAACTTATGTATAAACCTTAATAAATGCTCGAGGGTGTATATTTGTTTGAAGAAAGCAGCAGAACTCCTTCTGTAACATATACAAGCTATTCTGCGCTTATCAATACAATGCAATAAAATGGTCCCAAAGGCATATACACTACATGTCTTCTTGTATGTGGTGAAAAAATAAACACCAAATATGCTCCACACCATTTTATTTTCTGAAACGCAGCTGAGGTTCTTACTAGATTATAGAAGTCCTAGCAAGGTTGGTAGTCATTCTCAATCATTCTACTTTTTCTCTATCAGCAATGTTACAAAAACAACTTGATCCCTTTTCCATTCCCATTTCAGTTTGCGAAGTCTTAGACAGTACCAGGCGATGTGCATTTGCTACATCACCTACATACTGAAAACACTGCAAGCACACATTTATGTAGCGGAGTGCTTCAAGTCCCTCAGTCTTTTTTAACCTGTGCTAAAAACTTAAACTGGGCAGTATCACAGGTTTTTAGCATGACACCAGCAACATCACTCACAGCAATTAGACACAAGTGCTATTTTTCTTAGTATCAGCAAAAGTCCTTCTCTGATTTCTAATAAAAACTTGGGAGTTCTTGAACTGCATGTATTATAAAACACTCATAGAAACTGCTTCTTTTAAAGCACAATCAGAAGTGGTAGTTAAAATTGCCACAACATAACTGAAGAGAGTACACTTGCTTTTCTCACCCAAATCATTATGGGGACATCTTTTTCACAGGCAAACTCACAAGGGTGTTACAAAGGCCTCCCATACGGGTGGGTAAGTTCTACATTGTCAGTGCTATCTTTCTTCCTATCTCAGGAATCTTCTATTGACCCTCTCTGTAGGCAGAACACTGGGGTGAATGCCATTGTACTGTCGTTTCACAAATTCCCTTTTTCCTATGGGAAGGGAAGATGAGTAGGACTAAATTAGAAGGGTTATTTTACCTACCATGAAGAGGAGACAAGAACTTTGCTTATCCCACCTATCAGCTTAGAAAAAAACAGGATGGACTTACTAACAAGTTGTTCTGCTCCGTTCTGTTTAGGTTCCCATATCACCCCCTCAACATTGCCATTCTGAGCATCTTCCTGGAGAAACACAACTACCATCTGTGATGTGTGGTTTGCTCTCCCTCATTCTATCTCCAAGCATAGAAGCATAGAACCATGTACTTATTTTTATGAATGTCCTTAATGCACCATGTCTTGCTGCACTCCACGCATCACTGACAGACCAGCTGCTGCACAATGCATGTCTGTTCACTCCATGAAGGTGCTGGGGACTGTGTGCCTGAGTGCATGGAAAGATGTGGGATGTCTACAGTGCCAGGATGGCAGAGCAGTACAAAACCAAGACATACTGAGGACAGAAAAACCTGAGACACTGATGAGACTACTCTCTGGAAATACACTGCACACATGTTCAGTTCAAGGAATTTCACATGTAGTTACCTCATACCACTCCAAACATATACTTGTCTTAGTTTGAGTGTACTTCCATCTCCTAGTACACATTCTGAGACCATACACATCTTGTAATAAAATAATTATGAACACAGAACAAAATGTTGAAAAATAGTATTTATTAGCACCCAATTTACATAATTATATGGTACAAATGACACTTACTTGCTGCTGGAACATTAAATAAAGCTGCTTTTAAAAACCAATGCATATTTCTGGATGTCCATGTGATTTTGCTCAGCAAAGAACACAGGTACCACACTTCACTACTGTCATACCAATACAAATATCTGCATGGTTATGTCGACATGGTCTCATTTTAAATAACACACTAACATAAGCAGATTTATCTAATTTTAATGACAAAATATTTACTTGTTCAGGCAAGTGAATGTAGATTTAAATATAACCTATTCAAGAAGTTTCACGAAATATGAATTACAGTGAAAAAGAAAATTCAGGGCTGCAACCAAGAAGCTCAAAAATATACTGGCGTATTTCCAATTAATATCCCTCTGCCATTTTAGATATTTATCCAGGATTTTAAACTACTGAGTGTTAGTGTGAAGTGTTTGAAGAAGCATTTTCATTTAAAGCAAAAGCGCATCCTTTTAATAATACTTATAAAATCTTTGGAGAACTAATCACTTTTTTACTTTTCTCATGCTTCACTATTAAGAACCTTTCTGAACTCATTAAATTTATGGATGCTTACTCTCAGAAAACTACTTCCTTCACAAATTAGAAAACAGTTTCTCACTAACATTCACTTTTGTATGACAGTAGCATTGAATCAAGGTAATTTGGTGGAACTGAAATTATGACAAAGCCTTGTACTGACACAAAAACTGACAAGCAGACTACTACTCAAGTGAGTAGCTATTTCTCATTTGGATTCACCACTTCACAAAACACCCGAAGCCTAACATTGTTTCAAAGTAGTGATTCATAACTGGCATGCAAAACCATAACCTCATCATAACTCTGATGGGGAGTCTTAGTTTCCTTCAGCTTTTTATTTGTCAGTCACAGCAGCCTTTTCATATCATCTGTCATGGAAGTGACCCAAAAGAGAAGCTTACAGAATTAACTGTAGTTATTAACGTTTAAGTGGTCATCACCTGTGGGATCCTCTCCAAAAGAGAACTGTCAAGTAACTCTAAGTTCAATAACTAGTCTAGCAGAGAGGAAAAAAAAAGAGTGTATTAATATAAGCAACAACAACAAAAACCCAACAAAATCCAAACTACAGTCCATAAGGCAAAGAAATTTGTCCTTTTTTAACCTGTCAGCTTCTTTTGAAAGAAAGCAATAGAAGATATTTATACAAAATACAATGCAGGCAGTCAATATGCTGACAAATGTCAACAAACAAAAAACAAAAAATCTTACAGCAACAAGTCTTCTTGTCATGGATTTACTTCCACAAGATTTTTCTGATGCACGATTCAAAGAAAACACAGCACAAGAGTGCTTCGCAGTTTGCCTGGGCTATAAAGATACAAGAAATTGTAGCTAACATGCTCAGTTTGCATTTCCAGAAGAAGGGCTAACACGTATGAGACAGTTTGCAATAGATATTCATGTCTGTAAATTCCTGACTGCAAGAAAATAATTCTAGGAGCCATACATCTGAAAACAAGCTACATTCAAAAAGTACCTATCTTGATGACAGGAAGAATAAAAATATAAATTCTCAATGGAAAAATATTAGCTTGAAGTCCATTGTTTATTCCTTATACAACATTTTTGGCTGCTTTTAATAAGTATTCCAAAAATAATGAGAATATTTGGCTTGGCAGCAAGTTATCCCTTCCCTTTCAAAACAGTACAAATCCAGCTGCATAAATCTTTCTCAGCATCCCAGTCTAATACTCTGGTGTGAGGATGAAGGGTTTCTTGAAATAAGCAAGGAAGTAATTTTGGGAGCCTGCAATTCAAACTGAGGGAATACAAGTAGACTGGGCTTGAGGACCACATCAACACAAGGCTTTCGGCACCTTAGAAACACATGTGCAGGTCTGGTTTAAACACAAATGTGATCTTTCAATATCACAGCATGGGTAGGCAACACAAGCAGGGTGAAACTAGTCTAAAAGCACAATACCACAACCCAGATTTAATCAGGAAGATGGAGTAAAAAGCACACATATTATTACTACATGCCTTTTTAGCTCAGACAGTTTCAATTTTGTCATCTAGCAACAAATCTCTCCTGACAATGAACCAGTTGAGACCTACAAATTGTACTATTCAACTTGGTTTACACCTTCTTTAGTGGTATTTTGATTTTAGAAAACATCTTAAATGTTACAGCATTTTGTAAGTTTTCACAACAGACTGCAGAGCAGCAAAATTAAGTCAGCAGGTGGAGCGTAAGAGGTAACTCAGCTGAATTAAGCAAACTCGGAATAAGGAGGTACAAACCAGCTTTTTGGTGGTTGAAGAAGCAGAGCTGAGGCTGAAACCCCACCACCCTTCATGAAACAGTCTCAGAGAAAAATCAATAGTTCTTTATGAAGTTTACCCTACAATGAGACTGCACTATCAATGAGAAATTAGGAGTCTGAGAAAATGTAGTCTGAAGGAGGATTTAAATGGGATGACAAAAACACAAGAAAATGATAGATAACCTGCACAACAACAGGTATGTTCATTAACACAGGCAGAGACATCATTTTAAAGGTCGTATTTTCCGACCTACTCCCCCCTCCTGGGATTATGTCCACCAGCTAAGCAAAAAGCACTTGCTTGAGGACTCTCTACACAAAGGTCCTGCTAGATGCCCCCTACTCCCCAGGTGTTTGCTCATTTGCTCTGCTTCATGTAATAGTGTCTTTTTTACAATATGGGTTATTTCTTGTGAAACACCCCCTGCATAACTGGCTGGATTAACACTGTTTTCCATCGGTTTCTCTGCTGATCAGTAGAAAAATTGCAGAGGTTTTGAGTAGCGGTTTACAGATCACTTGTTTCTGTACTGCTGTTCACCTTTAAGCCTAAAGATACTGATGAAAGAATCAAGACAGTTCACCTGCTCTAACACACTTGAGGTAAACACATTATCAGATTTAGATCTAATATTCTCAGTGTCTTCGTGTTCTTATGGAAAAAGGGAGCTTCCTGACGCATCTGAGTAGTTTTTCAGGGAAATCTTGGCTTCCTCTCTGTCACTCAACACTAAGAGCTACACTAAGAATCCCTACAATGCTCACCAACAGCAGAAGTCCAAGAAAATTCAAATTGCCATGTCAAAGATGGAAAAATTTTACACAAACCAATTTACCATATGCAAGTGGTTTACTATCATATTCTGATTTCTTCGTTCTTAACAGTATAGTCTGAAACTACTTCTGCTAAACAGCCACAAATTTCAGAATGTTTTAAAATGCTATATTATAATCATGTTTTCACAGTTATTTCTATCTCATCAGAAAACTGAAAGATACACAGCAAAGTACTGAAGGAGTATTTTTTTACAGAATGGGCTATTCAGTGTGAAGTGAGTCATACAACACTGTATGTAATACACGTGAACTATGCAGACTATGACTGGAGGGAGGGGGGAGGTGAAACAAGCCTAAAATTTCACTCTTTTCTCCAAATGTTGTGGCTTTGGGTCAGTATTAATGGATATCATGAGACAAAGTGTTAGTCCTGCAATTTTGTATTTACATATTTATCTGGAAACGAAAGATTCGTCCTGCTACAATGTCTGAGGACCACAGCCTAAAGGTCTCCAAAGTCAAAAATACAAATTATCTCATTTGCAGATACTCCCACACTGCAGAAATTACTTGTGGAAACTTGATGCTTCAGCAAAGAGGCCTCCAAGGAGATCATTACTGTAGTCTCTTGTACAGGCACAGGGACAACCACAATGACTTCCTTAACCTCAACCCACAGTACCAGGTTTACTAGATACTTCACACAGGTGTCAAGTAGGCTCCCTAGGACCATCTGCAAAGACACTGCCAAACGACAGATCCTGAAAGGCAGCAGGTAATGCCTGCTTTTTAATTTTTTGTTTCCTTTGAGATGGACTAACACTTCTGCCCATCAAACACAGCTGAAATGACACATCTTTACGGAAATTGCTGCTCCCAAAAAATTACATTGACAAAACATGAGGAAGGAGGTGGGGAAAAGGATGATGTAATTAAGTCCTTTATCTCTTACACATTTATTCAAAAGGGTAAGTTTCCAGTTAAATTCACGGCTGTGAAATAGCATCGTATGGCCTCATCACAAACCTGTATGGTGAACACCACACACTTACTCAAACACATCACATATGGGTCTGCTTTAATGTAACATTGGTTGAAAACATACAGCCTAAGAAATAACCTACGGTATGTGACACATAGTTCTATAAGCTTCTTGCTAAAGAACATAGTTTATGAGGAAAAAAAAGATGTATGAGATCCAAACAGTGTTATTCAGGTGATTTTCTTACAACTAATAAAATCCCACATGCTGTATGACAAGAGCATTCTCTTCGAGGCACAAAAATAAATGCAGACACTAGGCTTTCACTTGGATTTTTTAGAGTGAATTTTCTGCAATATATCTATGTACTATATCTAGAGTTCCAAATCATTTTGTGTAAGCATTTTGGTAACTGAATCAAATATGTGAAAGTAAACAGTGCAGTGAAGTAAATTGAAAATGAAATTTAGGGTATTTAAACCTAGTGGACCAATTTTCAACAGATGAAAGGACTGAAAATTCTTCCATTATTAACCCCAAAAATCAGTACAACAGGCTAAACTTATGTACACATGAAAATTTGAGTTATGCATTTAAAAAAAAAAAAAAAAAACGTACCATGCAAATTAGGGGGAAAAGTAATGGTAAAATGTCATATACTGATGTCGCACCAAAATGTATTTTTTGCAAGAGTAAGTCTTAGGTCCGGTTTTGTTTTCATTTTCAATAGATTTATGTATCATATTCATGAAAGTTACCAACGACACTGAACCAGGAAGAACTGCACATAAAAGGGAAAGACGTAAAATAATGTGGTGCCCTCAGAGATCAGAAGTTCAGAGCTTATAAACCCCAGGACAATCATGAAACAGGAATTAAGTATCTAGCTGCAAAAGAATCATAACAACACATTGAAAGTGAAGGAGAAAATTAAGGAGCAAGAGTGCTCAAAATTATTTAAAACAATTGTCAGATAGAAAGAAACATGAATTTGGTTTGTGAGACATCAGCCAGAAGCCCAAAACTTTGGCCTTCCTACACAAAAGCATTATGTTGCATAAGAAAAAAAAAAACAACAAAACAACAAAACCCACGCTTAATCAGTGACCTTTAGTCTGAGTCCAACAAATTGTGCATGTGGAATGGTGTTGTGCACACTAAGATATGAAGAACTGAGCTAAAAAGCTGAAAACAAGAAAAAAATGTGTAAGAAGCACACTAAAAAATTATCTTGAAGAAAGTGGAAAGGAATGGAAATACACAGCTAGAATCACTGTGAGCATGCAGATCTCAAATTACAAAGACAATGAGGAATATGCAAAAATGGCACAAAACATGACCTGGAATACTGGCATGAAGTTACAAACAACAACTACTGAACATCATGTAAATCCTCCTGCCAGTGAGACATAATAGTTGAAATAATCTTCGAAAGGAAGCTGCATTAAACCGCACTGTCCCAAGACATTATTAAAATCCGCAAGTCCACAACCCTGCTTTAGCAGATGGACTAAATAAGCTAAATCATTTTTTCACCCCTAACACCTGTGATGATGTTCAGAAGATCTGACAGGCTCATGCACAATACCCTGCAGTCCAAGTATGTGAGCAAATACAGTAGAAAGACATTGACATCGATTATGAAGACTAGCACAAAAATATATATACTCCACAACCTCTTTGTAAGGCTACATTTGTTTTGTTTTTTAAAGGCACCTCATCCTCTAGCTATTGCCAGCTTTAAAAAAAAATAAAAATTTATCACTTTTCAGTTTGAGCAAGAGCTCAATTGTGAGAAGGAAACCTCTTTCAATTCACATTTGAACAGCCACTTCTTACATTCCAATTGTAATCAGAATGACAGTCTTTAAAAACAAGCATGCCAGTCTATTAGTTCTATGTACAGCAATTTCAACAACTGTAACTACATACTGTACTGTGTAAGCAAAAGCACAACATTCATTTCATACTCACACCATTATCCTTTGTATACACAAACTCAAGAGAACTCTTAATACTAAAACATTAAAATGCACCCATGGAGTCTTCCCTTACTAGACACATTTAATACATGTTTACAATATATATATATATATATACACATATATAATATATAGAACTTTTAGAATTTTCCAAATAAATCTTTGTAATCTCCTCTTCAAAAAGAAATAAAATAATGACACTGAAAGAATGAGTCAAGTACACAACTCTCACAAAGCTGAATGCTCAGTTTTGCAGCCAAGTTTCAACCTTTCGATCACAGCCAAAACAGTTTAAAAAACTAAACAATCTGAATTACTATTGTAGTCATCTCTCTCCTGTAAAGTTCTAACCTTATCTATGGAAATATTTTGCATATCAATATTATGAAGTGACATATCTGAATACTCCAAGCAATAAAAGATATTCCAGGATATTTTAGCAGTAAATATGTGTTGCAGGCTCAAACAGCATAGGTGAACCTTTTATTCTAAATAATATATTTGATTTCAACTCTGAAATCAGCTTCAAATATGGTCCTGTCCCCAGATGCCACTCTAAATACACAGTCAAACCCTATATGTTGATAATTTTCAAAGAGTCCTTTTTACAAAGTGTGAGTTTAAAGGTAAAGATTAACTAGTTTCCAGTCTTAACCTCAGATTGGCATGAGGAAGAGTTGCACTGGGTTCTTTCTTACTCACATCAGCACTAGAAACCACCTCCAGCAGAAATTCTGCCTTCCCTTCCCATTAGAAGAAAACATCAACTTCAGGCTTATTAGAAGTAGTAACTCTGATGAGGACACGTAATAGAAAAGAATCCACTCATCTTCCTTTAAGAAGGGTTAAAAAGACTAAAAGAACAAATTAAAAGCTGTCATTCAAATCAACAGAGAGGCTCTGAACACTTAACACATGTCTGTTGAGAAATTACAAGCACTGCTCATTCTTCAGGTAACCTAATCAATGGTGTGATTATCTTGTCCTCTTCACTGGGTGTAAGTCCCACAAATGGTGAAGCTGGGAAATACCCCTCGAAGTAGCAGAAGCTCTCAAAACAATGGAACTTTGTATACTTCCCACCTATTGCACTAGTAGGACTCATACAAAGCATCAGGTAAAGATTTAATCTTCGAAAGAAGTATTTCACTGTCATCCTTAATGCCCAGAATGATACCCTTTTTAGCACTGACAGAAAGAGGAGATGAAGATGAATGTTTGATAGTTACATTGTAGGACAGTTTCTTTGGAAAACTTCATGGAATTTCCTGTGCCAGACCTCCAAGAATAAACAGCATTATAAATCTGAATAAGTTAAGTCTGCTACTATAGTACATACAGACTGTTTCAGTCTACTGTTAATTGGGACTATACTAAAGGCTCAGCTTCTAGCCACACGCTAATACAGTCTTAAAAAAAGCATATACATTTTTTTGCAAATTAAATATTTACTGTGTAACACAGAACATGTGAGGAAAAGATTTACTGCATTTTAATTTGTTACTAGTTTGCTTTCTTTGAATTGCATTTATCTTAGGCTAGCAGCCACATGGTCAAGATTGAACATCCACTACTGCTCTCTGAACAATACCTATTTTATTAAGACCAAAGGGATGACAAAGTGCCTCTCACATGACAAAGTAATGAGCATGTGAACTGACACATTTTCCACATAATTTAAGTACATTAAGATTCCTCAATGAGAAGCATCCTAGGAAGTTTCCCTCTTTTCCTATTCCCTGATGCAACTAGACCCCTTTCTTTCCAGTACTCCATTTTATTAATAAAGAATACATTAACCTAGTTTCACCCAAGGCCTGCCTGGACGAAAATTCACACCCTCTGAAATAAAAGCACTTCTTTGTTTTTTAACTATTTGAAACTGAGAGATTTCAAGCTCTCAGCACCAGCTGAGCTCACAGAAATCAGAACAAATGTCAATTTAGAAAACAGCACCCTGCAAAACTAAACCCTTAGAAACATTCTCTGACTTATATGGCAGGATAAGAAGACCCATGCCCTCCTCTTCTCTTTTGTGCAGCTGGTTAAATATATACAAAGCTAGAGTTGAAAGGAAAGCATTCTGTCATACAAACACTTTAGCCAGGGCATCTGCTCCTGCACTGGCAATATAACATTTGGAGGGGTGGAATGCCACATCATGAATGGACTCATCAAATTTTTTGCGATGAGCTGTAAATTCTTGGATGCAGGTCTTGCTTTCAAGATTCCACAAGCGAATCGAACAGTCATGACCTAAAGAAAGGGGAAACAGTTTTCTTTGTAACTCTCACGTCTGCCATTACGAGAAAGAAAGTAAAATCTGAATATACTTACTGCCAGACATCAAGTACAAGCCATTAGGATCAACAGCTAAACTTGTAACTGCATCTAAGTGAGCTACCATGGAGTGGATCAGTTTTCCTTTGAAAGAAAAGGAATTACTTAGGTTATTTTCTGCAATTCACTTTATCATCTGTTTGCACTGCTTAAACCCTACCACTAATATTATAAATACAAGATCTTGTCCCATGATTGAATCATCAGAATTATGCAAGTCCTTCTTTTAATTTTTACAGTCTCAAGAGTGCCAGAGTACCGATATCACCAACTTCATTAGACCTTTGGTTTATGTCTGCAAAACCACCATGTGCGTTTTATCACTGTGCATTTTAAATATCTGTACAAGCAAGTACAGGAGCAAGGTCTTGACTGGGAAGGAGAGTGAAGTCTGAGTATAACTAAGAAGCAATGAATATAAACTACGTATGGATATGGGACAATGTCAGTCAATCCAAATGAAAACTAATATTCTATCACAGCTTATTATTATTACCATATGATTTCACGTTAAAAATAAGAAATCAAGGGTTGAATGTGGGTGGTTGTTGCAAAAGATAATAAAACAGAAAAAAATATGAGCAGCTGTTTCATTTGCTATTTATTAGAGAACTGTATCATCAAGCATATAAACTATTTTCATTTTTTTTTCCTCAGCTTCCACAGGGTCCTTTCACCTCTTTTTTAACATATCCCTAGGGAACAGCAAACTTAAAAATCAACAAGAATATTGAAAGATCTCAATGTAACTCATAAGACAGTGAGCCCTGGAAGCAGAAAAGTCACAAACTTAAATTTATCGAGATTCACATTCAGAATATCAAATTAATTCTACTATTCCTATCAAAAAGTCCTTTAAAACCTATGTGAGATTCATAATTACACATCCCAGTGCATCTCACACCGTAAATTAGGGAAAATATTATAAGCTGTCCAGCTGTTTCTGCAGAAGTGAGAAATCTGGAGAAATACACCTCCAATCCATCAGGCAGAGGCCTCGGAAGCACTAAAGAAGTGCTAGAGCTTCCTGCCCTTAGATCAAAATAACAGTCAACACAACGGAAGAAACATGAACAGAAACATATGGAGACGTTGAAAAAGCTTCCTTTTATGTTCAATATTGATAACCCCTACACATAAGTAATTAAAAAAATGGTCAGAGAATGATGTAGGTTCATTATCACTGTGTCAAAAAGGTTTTAAGCAGATTGGCAATCTTTGGGCTCTACTGGTGATGAGAGATCTCTGTTTCAGAGGATATTAGATTTTTTTTTTCTTTACAGTCCCCAGCATTCACATAAACAATACTAATCACAATGAAATTCTGTTTATATCATATGATAAACAACTGCCATTGACTAGCACCTGCTGAAAAGATGCGTACCTGTGTTGTTGTCATAGAATTTGATGTGCCTGTCTTCATGAGCAGTGATACTAATTGGAAGAGTTGGATGGCTGATGACTCTGTTTATCTGACAGGAGGCATTGATTGCTAAGAAAGAAAGAAAAAGAAAAAGCATATAAATACATGTAAATTGTTAAGTTCTTTAGAAGATTGATACTAAGAAATATATAATCAGTCTTAGCTGCAAATAATTCTTACCTCTATACAATGGAAATTCTCAGCTAGCGCCTTATGTAATGTGATTTACTCTGAAATACTTTCCAAATTACAAACACATATGTGTGAGTGTAAATACAAAGAAGCAAGGTCCAACTTCTGGGCGCAGTTTTAGGGGGACACAGGTAAGAATGTAAAGCCAAATACCAAAATACCTTTTTTGCATTTCCCTACTTCCACATCCGTTCTATTGTCAAGCCAAGCTTTTTTGATAACATACAGACAATATAGGAAAATTAATACTGTGAGCAGTATGTTTCCAAGTAAACAGTATCTCAAGCCCTCACCCTCACAGAGTAAAACTCATCTACTATTATTTTATAAACATGGATTAAAATTCTTATTGAAGAAAATGATGCTAGATTACTCCTAGGAGAGCAATTTTGCTAACGTTCAGAAATCTTGAAGTATCATATATATGTAAGTATATGTAAGTGTGTGTATATGCACACACTTGCACACATGCAAAAAAGTACACAATTCTTTTGTGTTAGAAATCTAGGCATTGCTGCAATGCACTTACAAGTATGAAAGTGGTCTTAAGAGGCATACATTGCCACATATACACAAATACCTACTCCACAGAACATCAAAATACAGTTATCTTCTTTCAATGTGGGAGTTGACTGTGTTTAGGTAAACTGCTGCCAAAGAACACTCATGTCATCTAATAAAAATTATTACTAAAATCAACAGAATATTAATATAGGATCATTTGCTACTAAGATGGTAGTAAAGATTTCAATTTTATATCTCTCTATAAAAACCTGAACTGTTAAACAGCATCATCATCTTCAGAACACTTAAAAATTATGAAAGTGTAAATTACAGAAAAAACATGCATATCAATGACCACCTCTGAAGTTAGTTCTACTAAAAGTACATGAGACTCAATCACAGCCAGATCACAGTATCACAGAGGTTGGAAGGGACCTCAGGAGATCATCAGGTCCAACACCCCTGCCAGAGCAGGATCACTTAGGGTAGTCCACACAGGAATGCATCCAGGTGGGTTTTGAAAGTCTCCAGAGAAGCAGACTCCACAATCCCCCTGGGGAGCCTGTTCCAGTGCTCTGTCACCCTAACTGTAAAGAAGTTTCTCCTCAGGTTGAGGTTGAATCTTCTATGCCCTAGTTTGAACCCAGATATCCTCAGAGTTTTAAAATGGCAAGCAGCTCGAAGCTTATAATGAGCAGAGGAGTCCTTAATTGGTGTTGGTGGTAGGACATTTCAGATGAATTGTTTTTCTCTTGCCTAGATCTTGTAGAAAGTTTTGGGTTTTTTTGCAAATACATGTAAGCTTTATAGTACTGTTATGTAACTGAAAATACTAAGCTGGGATGGCTGGCTGCCATACTGTGACCTTGTTTTCTTTAAGGAGTATTACTGAATTATAGTAAGGAGATGGAAAAAAAAAAAGAAAAGAAAAAAAAAGGAAGAAAGTTAACGTCCACTGAATAGAGACAACTGGTTTAGAAATATCTTGTTTCAGACAGGAACAAAGATGTGGGCTGAGAAGAGAAATCCTGCACAGTAAGGAATAATGTAAAGGGGATGACACATTCTCCTCTTATGACAGTCATTCTAAAATGGACAAGCAAAGCCAAGAAGGGTTTACTCCCTTTTAAAATATAGTGGGAGGGTTCAGTAACAAATATTTTAGGAGAAAAAGAGTACCAAGATTTTAGAAAAGACTGAACATTTTTATTTACCATGTTACCAACATGCAACCTTTAGCTCATTCTAGTCTCCTTCCTGAGACCCAGGTAAAATGATTTACTGATAGCAGGCTCCTTACAGTTTTCTCTAAAAACTCTGATATTGGCCATTGCCATGATCCACGGCATCATATGAGATCTTGTGAATACTCTTTCCACTGAAACTTTGTTTTTCTTCTACAGTGAAAACTTCAACTAAAGCCCAATGACAAATGAGCTGAGAACGTATATAAACAGTATATATATAAAATCCACATACACTCTCAAATTTTTAATAAATTCACCTTTAGATTTTCCTGATATTACCTCTATCTTGCAATTTTAGACCAAAGCAAGAATAGAAACCTTGAACCTGAAAAAACCACTAGGTTGTGTTACAGAAATCTGTGCTTTTTCTTGTGATATTGTTCCTTGAAGAGGAATTTAGATAGCATGGGCCTGTTTCTTCCACCTTCTTACAAAAGTATGTGCACTATTCTGCTACTGAAATATCCATAAGATCTGCTGTAATAGTAAACATTTACTGTTACCTCTCAAAACACAGCTTGTAATATAATTCTTGTTATAATTTATCACGATACTAAGTAGTTGTTTGGAAACAGCAAAAAGCCTATCAACAGTATCTATTGCTCTTAAGCATTTTTTATTTTTTAGTTTTGGGTTTCATTGAGTGTTTTTGATACTTACTAGCATCCACACTGGACTCCAGGGTAAGAATTCGCTGTTGTGTCTCCATGTTAAAAATGCTAGTGTATCCACTGTTAAACGATGTTACCATGAGGCTTGGGTCACTGCTCACAAGATCTACTGACAAAGGAATTCCCATTTCTATAAAACAACGTAGAGAACATTTTCTCAAATTAATTTGGTGTAAAGAAAACAAAACAAAACTCCAAACAAACAAAAAACCCCAACCAGTTAAGCCCTTTAATATCAAAAGGCCATGACTGCAAAAGGAATTTTAAAAATTTACATTCTGCAAATCTAAATAAATTGGCCTGTACGATCACTATCTTAATCTTGTTTTTCTGTTAGGCATATCAACAACAAAGGATATGTAACTGAAGGGGTAAACTCATTTACACAACAGGTGATTAATGTTATTATCAATGTAGGCAAATTCGGAGCTTAAAAAACCCAGCAAAGATTTTCAGGTGCAAATTTTATATGCTGACATGGTTAGCATGAAATGTTGCATAAACACATTACAAACTCTTTATTACAAAGCTTCATCCATCTTGCCCGTAATGGTATGTATCTGATCTCCTTACACTGTAGATGTCTGAACACTACAGGACAGAAAGCCAAATCAGCAAAACTTGGGTATAGGAAATATCTCTTAGGATTTTTCTCCACAAGTATCTTGTTCACTACCCACTATGTGAAAGAACACCACCAACTGCACAGATGCCAGGAGGAGGAAGAGACAGAGAGTGAAACACTGAATGTTAAGCAGCCTAATGTCCATAAATCCAGATAATGCAGGAATATCATCACCTCCCTCTAAACCCAAGAGTAATGGGAGTAACATCTTTACTGGACACATGACCTCATGAATGTTAATGTTGCTCAGGAATGGTGTCACTTATCTACAAGTACTCCAAAAAAGTCAAAAATGACTGGTGTGAGCAGAAAACATATCTGCTTCTGAAGTGACCTTTTCTACCACTGCAATGCCTGTTTATCTGCAGCTTCCTGGTAAGCCTATAATGATGACTGCTAGGCATTTTAGACAGTTTGTTCAAACTTCTCAATAAACCATAGGAAAACTCAATTTCCAAGGACGATCTTTGAATTTTGCATTTCATTCCAGTTTGGAATGTAAACCCCCCAAAGATTAGCTCTGTGAGGCAAGACTACTCCACCTTCCCTCTTAATTTAGTAATTAAAACCCAATCCAATCAACCAACCAAGCAAAATCACTATCAGGAACTTTTAAAAACAGACAATTAGGCAAGTTGGCAGTAAACCAGTTATGTTTTTCTGAGAATCCTGCAGACCTTTGGAAACATAGTTCTGCAAGAACTTAAATAAATTAAACATTTCTGTTTCAGTCAGTGTGGTTTAACTAACAAGTAATAGCAGACTTGATCAGCTTTACTTCATAATTTGATAGGTCTGTTCAGTTATGCCAAAGTTTATTTTGTCTCAAAGTTGTTCTGAAGAGCTAAGAAACTGCCTTGGTTTATTGGCGATTACGATCAGCTCTATGAGTGTGGCCATGCCAACGGGACTTATTCCAGTGCACTTAAGAGACTAGCTACAATAAATTACACTCTAAACAATAGGATTTTGATTTGGATATGACACTTCAGTAACTAGATCTAAAGGAGTACATTTTTTTCAACTAGCAATGCTTAAGATTACTGTTATTGCTATTTAGTTAATACGCAAACTTGGAAATTCAACTGGAATCTCTGAGTTAGAGGCAAAAGGAACATAACCTGGAAGGTACAATGGTACTAGCCTGAGATGAAGCAAACCTCTGTTGGGGGGAAGAAAGGTGTTTTTACTCTGGAAAAACCAAAATCAAGGCCTTAATGAAATCTCATCTATGAAGAGGATATATTACACTCCATTATTCTAGTAACACCAGCAGACCATCTGTTGCAACTGGCTTTTAGATGTACGTGACTTGTCCCCTTGCATGTAGGTGTGTATTCAGCTGGTGTCAAAAAAGAACAAACCCAATATTTATTCTTCCCCAAAACATTCCTAAAGATATAAAATGTACCAAAACATACAAGAAGGGTTTCTATCAGTAGCCAAAAGTATGGCAGCCTGAATGGTGAAGCTCATGAACTTCAAGGCAATTTTCTGTACCTTGATTATCATTAAATACATTGAGAGCTGGAGCAATTTCTGTAGCTTTCCACAAACGTATAGTGCCGTCTGCTGAGCAGGACAGCAAACGCTGGTGTGCTCCACTGTAAACCAGACCCCAGACTGCATCTGTATGGCCTACAAAGGCACCTCTCAGAACAGAAGGATCTGTGAAAAGAACAAACCATATTTCAAAACAAAATCTGATTTAAGTCAACAGTTGTATCCTTGTCTGTGCTTATGGGTCAACCTTAAGAAGCTAGTCCATGAAAAAAAGCAAGACCCATCAGGTCATATCAATACAGAAGTCTCAATTATTCTTGTAGAAGATTCTTGAATTTCATCAGCATTCAGTTATCCAGGTTAGGTCTGATGGAACAAAACAATGTTGTAGCAGAAGGGACAGTACCAAAGCTGACAAAAACACTTTGACTTTAAAATTTACTTTCAACCACTAATAGCACATTGATCTCTTTTTTTCCATAAACCAGCTCTGTGGCCAACCACACCTTAAGCTCTAAGTGAAAAATGTTTTAAAACACAGACACAAGGCTGACATCCATTCAGAGCTCGTAAATCCTACCAAACTGGGCTTTTTTAGATTAATAGATTTGGTCTCAGACTAAACAACCTCTTTTTATCTCAGCTGCAGAGCAATTTGTTGAATAAAAAGCCATTAACATACACATTTGCTGAGCTTGCGAAGTATCAGGTTTAGTCTTTTACTTTTTCAACCTAGCTGCTTCACAAATCTGTGATGAGATCAAGTCCTTTTTTAAGGAAATGATGAATTTTATCTTCTCACCAACCAACACTGGTATTAAAACAAAAATTTACTTAAAGTAATTGAAGACAATCTTCTCGTGTAAATTCCCTAAGAAGCGTTACCCACCTATTATAAGCCACACAATGTTAATGTCAGTAAATGCATCATTTCACTGGTGTGCATGGCAGAAACGTACCATAAGAGTCATAGGGGTCAATGTTTGGGTTGGTTGTATTCCAGCCATGGATGAGGCCATCTGTTCCCCCACTGTAACACTGTTCACCATTACTGCTCATCACCACACAGAGCACTGGTCCACTGGAAGAAAACCCACCAAAGCAAAAATGATTATCAACGTTATGATTATGTGAAAAAAAAAATGTCAACGGAATCATCAAGATTCCCTGTTAGGTACAAGTCACTTACTACATGGAATGCAACATATTTCCCACAAAAATACCATCACAGTATTTGTCTATGTTACTACAATCAGGACAATTTAACCATTATGCATGTGAAATATGAGAGAAGCATCACAATTCTAAACTATCAGCTTTCTTATTTTGCATAAACAGCAAGGCTCTTTCATTAAATCAATCCAATAAATTTAAATTCAGTGCGAACAGATGCATGTATCTGGCAAGCAGGCAAGAGGTGAAATGATGAACAGAACATATAACCAAATTTGAGCTGCATCAAATTTGTAGGCTTCTTTTTTTAAAGCTACAGTGTACCCAGCTCCACACATATTTATGCAGAAAGGAGATTAACATATGCAGATATTTTAAATAACAAGAGAACTAAAAGCATCACATAAAATCACGAATTGACAAGGTTGAAATTACTTTTAAAAATATATTTTGTTTAAAAATCTTAAAATATGACAGTGTTTCTCAGGAAATACTCACGTGTGGGCTCTGAAGGTATATATTGGCTCTACATCAAGAGAAGCACTCCTAAACGAAGTACAAGAAAAAGTTAACATGCAAAGCACTGTGTAATACCACATACAAAAATATGGCAGAATTGCTAAATTCTTCAAACCACTCATACATCTTCTAATGTGTCTCACAACTTCCTCTCCCATCTGTCTAGGAATTCTTTGCATTCTTTCAAAATATGATAGATTTGTAAGATTTTGTTTAAAGCCATTGAGTCCCAAAATTCTCACTGACCAAAGCAGTATGTAGGTACACCAATGGTGGGGAAGGATTGGAGTGCCATCAGGATGATATGGAATATATTACTGAATGTTCCAAATCCCTATCAAAGCAAAGACACTTATGGTACCTTGTTTTTATATTAATTCTGTAGCACAGTTTCAAACCACTTCAAAAACTCTTGCCTGAACTTTAGCAGCCTGGTGCTTGTTACAGGCTGTGGGAAGACCACATGCTTTCCCCAGTCCTCCTAAAAGGTAAGATGTACTCCCTTTACCTTATTAGCCTTGCTATGAGTTTGCTCTCATTTTTGTAAATTTTTGTAAGTTGTCAGCAATATGCAAGAAACAGTGTACAAAGGAACCTAGCAACATCTCAAAGTTTAAAACTATACACATATATATATGCATATGTGTATACATATAAATGCATTTTTATACATTTATATACACATGCAAGTACATTAACAGGCCATATCCAAACATTTTCACTAGTAAATTAGTTTGTCATGTTATCTACATGGAAAATTTTAAAAGTGAATGGTTTTCATTTTCACAAACAAAACATTCAAAAACATGCATTAATTTCTTCTCCAAGAGCTTGTTTTCCTATTTTTACATTCAAGGAACAATTTCCATTAACTGCAAGGGCCATCCAGTGAAGCAACATCTACAATTCTTTTTTTTCTCTTCATAAATTAATTTTTTTTTAAATTAAGCAAAAACCCAAAAACTTCTTACTTTTTTGCTGG
Source organism: Indicator indicator (assembly GCF_027791375.1). NCBI lineage: Eukaryota > Metazoa > Chordata > Aves > Piciformes > Indicatoridae > Indicator > Indicator indicator. The sequence goes on from NC_072011.1 coordinate 39,449,310, forward strand.
GGCTGTTTTTTGTAAATTCCACATTTTTAATGTATGGTCCTCTGAAGCTGTTATTAAGACTGGTTCAACTGGATGAAAAGCGAGACCTCTTATTCCATCAAAGTGACTTCTTAATGTGAATTTGGGATTCCAAGTCTTTCTCAATGCATCCTTATTGTTTGCTATCTAATAAAAAAAACAAAATAAAATTAAAAAGCCCAACTTGTAATTCATGTGGGAGGCACAAGGAAAGGAAAAAATAAGAAGTTTAATTTGGCATTTTCAGAAGAAAATCCACTTTTCATTAACAACCTGCTCTTGATCAAGTGTCCATTTAACAGTGATCAGACAATTCAAAATGAGAAGGCAGATATATTCAACAAAAGCAGCAAGTAGTGTTGTGTCCACAGCAATACAGTCTGTGTAAATTTGAAATACTCTGTGTCTGTTAAGTTGCACAATTTAAAATATGAAAAGTATCTTTCTGACTGACACTGCTGTGAATTCAGTTTGATATTTGAAATTTAACCTATCCCTGCTGACTCATTCACTACACTGGGCCTGATTCAACCAAGCTGTAGTCCATGGATATCCAAAGTACCACTGACATGGCATCTCTGAAGTAAAGGTCTAAAAGAAACAAGAGAAGTGTCTAACAGCACATAAAGGAAAGCAACCTAACTCACTCACCAAAGGCAATACAAGCTCTGTAATAATGCAAGACAATCTTGCCAGAGAAAAAAATAATAGGGGTGAGGGATGGGCAGGGAAATGGCTTGGCTACACACTGGCAAGCACTAAGCTACCACATACATAGACAACATAATGTGACCATAAATGCATTTTAGCAGATCCAAAAAGAAAGCCCTTAAGAAAAACCCAAGCAGTTACTTAAACATTGCTCTTGTGAACAGATGTTGATGTAAAATGCTGAACAGACTTTTATCGATCTGCAAATCAACACTGTCATAGTAAATTTTACCTTCCTATAGCCACTGCTCGTTGTGGAAAACCATAAACCCATGCAAGTGTAACTTAAATATCAATGATTTAATTTCACTTACGTTGAAAGCAACACAATCCCAAATAATTTATTATCATCAGCTACAAAGAAGCAAGAACTGTTTTGAGTCACTTTGTGAATCTACATTTTATTCTGGAATGGTGAGTGGTGGGGAGAGGTCTAAGAACAAAAGTACTTTTTCTTAATTTTGGTACTTCTGGATTTAATAATATAAATATTATTCAAATTAAGAGGTTCTATAGATTTTAAACATGGAGAAAGAATTGACAGCAGGCTTAGTCTCATGTATCTTAGTTCAGGGAGACAAGTCAGTTTCTTTGCCGGTTTATTGAGCTGAGTTGGCTCAACAAGAGAACAGACAAACGCTTGAGCTAGTGAAAGGATGGAGCAGGACTGAAAAGCTGCCAGCTATGGCAAGTTTTTTGCACACTGGCTGAGAAGGTCTCAGCAAAAATGGTACATTATGTACAGAGCATTCAGATATCTGGAGAGGAATTTAGTTGCCACAACACAGGCATCTAATTACAATTAGGAGATGGAGGGAACCTCACCAGTCCTCCAGTGCCATACCAGCAGCACAGGTTCTGTGTCACATCTGTGAAAATCACAAGGACACCTCAGATGGACTAACAGTGCATGCCAATTGTGGTGGGATAATAGTCTCCATCTGCATCTCATTCAAAGATGCTCTCCCATAGGAATCCAAGATGATTAGTTTATAAACTGGGAAGTAGATGGAGGACAGTTCCAGCTAGCAGACCAGTAGCAGAAGTGAAAAGAGATCCTAGCCCTGAGGCACTGCTGCCTGACAGCACCACTACCACTACTCTCCATCCAGCAGTCTCTCACAAGCTATGAGAGGCTGGGTTACAAACATGGCAGACAGCCTCCTCTTCTCTCTCCCCACTAAAATACCACAATAAAGTAATCTGAGACTTGAAAAGCAAGTTTGGAGTCAGGAGGGAGGATGTTCAAACCCCAAATTCACACCTGATCCAGGTTTGCCACTGATATTATTATTCATGTCTATACAGACAATCTATACAATTGCTATACAGAAACAGCAATGATGAGCAAGATTATGGACACTGCTTTTGTTCAAAGTTGTAGGAAACCTACTGCAAAGTACAAAACCTCCAAGTCAGTGCAACATATTAAAAGTAACTGTTTTTAGTTCAGATATTCTTATGCACAATACTCAGGCTACTATAATTTTAGGAAGCTTATTCATCAACCCAGAAAAGTAGGGGAAAAAAACCCCCAAGAACCAAAGTGAACATTTCTTAAGACAAGAGTATGTAAAAAAAGTAAAAAGAAGAACTTCAGAGTATTGGCTAGCAATCTGGCAAACTTCATCTTGTTAGAAATTCTAAAAAGCTTACCCAACACACAAGATGAAAGTTTTAAAGTAATACATTCCTAATCACATAGCAGGTGAAAGCCCTTCTTTAATTCAGACGCAGCCAAAGCAACACCAAAACTTAAACCATGAAATTACATAGGCTAATTCTGCCATGTTTTAGAAGAAAAGAATCCAGTAAAAATGTCAGTGACAAAAGGGACTGAAAATGGGAAACTGTCTGCAACACTTGAGAGCAAATACCTTTAAAGACAGATTCAATGAATTTTTCAACTTCATTCTCCATACAATTCAAAATTGACACTAAAAAAAAATCATACTAAATTTACACTAATCCTACCCAATCTGACAGTAGGAAGAAGGTTTATTGTTCATAACCTAAACTTCTAGTGAAATTTGAAATGTTCAACTATCCCTTTGTTTGGCTTCAATAAAGAGCACAGTGACAAGAGCAAGGAGTTTTAGCCAGCACTAGAAAAAGTTAATAGTTGAGGTAAGCACGACTATGAAATCCTGATCACAGGACTTCATAGAGGCATTTAACAAACAAGTTACTATTCTCAACCACACAGAATAGGATAAAGGTGAATAAAGAAATGCTGGATTCCATAAATGAAAGCTGTTAGTTCAGGATACACAGACAAACACAAGTTTATTTGGACACGTGAACAACAAAGTCAGGCACTGAAAGCACTAAGGTCTTGTAGAGATGGTTTTAGGTTTGCCATGTCCTCTGAATTTAAAAATTCAGCACCTAGGCTTTAGGAACCCCATCTTACTCATTTTTGTAGGCCTAGTTAGAGAAGATGAGCAAAAAAAAAAAAAAATTAACAGCTGAGCCCAAATAATGCTAAAATACTGAATTTTAGCAAAGATGTTCCATATTATTGCAATCCTAAAGATTCACAACATATCACATGCTCCTAAACTTACTATAGTAGTAGAGCACATCTCTGCAATGTCATTCTCAAAATGTGTGTAAACTTTCATTATTTTGATTGCTTTACAAATAAATACAAGAGTAGAACCACAGGTTATGTCTGAAGTCTCAGACTTAATTTATGATAGTAAAATCCCAGATGGTGATTGCTCTAAGTCAGATTTACTGAAGGACAGGATTCCTCCCCAACATGCAATACTAAAAAAACACCAAAACATCTCTGAAATACCTCAACCTTGACAGAGCTGGGTAACGCAATGGCAAGATTAATCTGAAGTTGACAGATCATAAAGGAGTAGATGATTAAATACCTGAAGCATCTTTTCCCAATAAATCAGAAATACAGACAAAAGTTTCCTATGACTGCAAAGAAGCAATTTTAAGAAAGACTTTTCACAAAAAGTGAAGGAAAAAGAAGCCATAAGCTACTCACATACCGACACACGTGTTTGCCACAACTGTCCTAAAAAGTCTCTAGTCCAGCTTTCCCATTTGAAATGAGACCGTTTCTTACATCAGGTAATGCAAACAACAGCTCTCCTCCAGTCAAGCCTTGAACATCTCCCAGAAGAGAGATTCTACAGTTTCTCTGGGCAACTTGTTTTAGTACCACCACCTTACACGTAACACTTTTTCCACCAATGCCCAACCTGAACTTCCTCAGCCATAATTTGCCATTGTTTCCTCTTGTTTTAACATCTGGCACTATGGAGAAGTTTGGCTCTGTCATCCTTAACCACCTTCCCAATATCTGCAGGTTGCTATTCAAACACTTCTCAGCCTCCTAACACCTGAAAAGACTAGCTCCCTTAACATCTCCTTATCGGTCATGTTGGACCCTCCCCTCTTGAAGTGGAGGGTGCCAAAGCTGCATGCAGGTATGGCCTCACCAGTCCCATGTAGAGGGAACATTAACTTCTCTCAATCAGCTGGCCATGCTACTTGCAATTTTGCTCAACATCACTGGGGTTATAAGTGTCTAGTTGAACTACTATCACTAATTACATTTACTTTCAACAATTTGAATGACATGGCAGGCAAATGAGAAGGAGAGGGCCTTGCAGAGAGCGTGGAGGCTGCTATGTGAAGAGCAGATATGTCAAGTATAAATTTGTGACATCCTCTGGCAGCATAATTTTAACAGGAAAATATTTTCTGCTGGAGTCTACACACATGTAACTTGCACCTGCCTTTAGCAATAACAGTAGGATCTTGAGTTATCATTGGACACTTACATCATACGTCAGTGAATCCGCCTCATTGGCTACTGTAAGGCCTGCCAGCTCCCCAAGACCCAACTCATTCTCAAGGGCTTCATCTGTTCCCATAATAAAAGATTTCCCTGAAGAAGGAGGGAATGTTAAAGCTTCCACTGCAAGAAAACAAAACAAAATATCCTGAAATACACATTTATACAACATTGATCAGTAAAAGCATATTTTCTTCAGTCCCACAAAACAAAACATCTCTCAAGTAACTGAGGGCAAAGACATAAAAAAATGCATAAAAATAGCCATTCTAAAGATGTTCTTACCAATAAACTGTATTCTCTGAATATACTACTTACACACTAAGTATCATTAGCCACAGGAAGGAAGAGTACACTATTATTCACCCATGAATAACACAAAAGCAACATAGAAAGCTAAGGTATTTCTCCAACACCATTATAAAATATGCAAATCAGCTCTGGAGAAGTTACAAAAAATGTATAGACAAGAATAGCTGGTGGAAGCAGTTGGACTCTTCCTTCCTAACCCATTTGAAAAGTATGTCTACAATGAAGCTGCATACATGCCTGCAATCTAGCAACACAACTGAAGCTGCATTCCATTCATCATTACTTGTGAAAGCAGTTTAACTACCAAACAAGTTAGCGCTGAATTCCAAGTTTTTACTACCAGTATCCAAACTTACTAGTCCACAGCTGCTATAGCCTAAAGGAGCTCCATTCACTGTAACATAAACACATCCACAGGCAGATTCACTAGAAATGGGAGGATCAGAGGCTAAGAAGAGTACAGTTCATATACACCACATAAGGCTCTGCATCAAAAGATACAACTTGAAAGAAGCTGTGCCTTTAGCAGTATCCCTGTACAAGAGCTCTCCAAATCTGTACATCACAAAAAGGGACTGTATAGATGAAAATGTGTTATCTTCTAGACACAAGACACTCAATTTTGTAGACCCTTTGTCTCGAACTACAAGAATTTTTCAGTAAATTACAATTTGTTTGCCCTTTTAGCTCCATTCTAAATACAAGCCTTAGCAAACACCGCTGCTATCAGGTAGAGAAAAAAATGAAACACCACCTCATTCTCAGCATCTTATTTATTTTACCTGCACTAACACTAACTCAAACCCAAGCAAACTATGGTTTATAAGGAATAGCCTCATGTGCTCAGGCTGCTTCCCTCTTGTCTCAAAGGCATCAGATTCAGATGCTATTCAATTCCCTTCTGGTCTGTTCAGCCTAAAGTAAACTCATCTTTTCATTCCATGCTCATATATTTATTGAGTGTCCTGTTTGCTTTCTCTTACTTTTTACAACCAAATAAAAGCCCTTCAAGACCTGCCATTTGATTAAGTCTCTTAGTTATTACCCTTTAATCACAAACACTTCTTGCAGCCTTCTAAAATCTAAACTTTCATTCTCTTTTTCTCTCTATCGAACTTACAGCGTTAATATTCCACTCAACATGCAATACATACAAAACAGTAAATGTGAAAAGTTACTAGAATAAAAAAACTATATGCCCAAAACATCACAGTCTCACAGATTTATAAAGGAATACACAGCTAATATTTTTTAAATACTGAACTTAGACTGATAACAATCAGCTATCCTCTTCTGTTTTTGTGAGAGCCCACCCGAGTCTCTGAATTAAAAACCACATTCCTGAAAGGACATGAAAATAGACGTTTGCTTGTATGGCTCTCAGTACACGTGAGAAAAGTTGGAAAGAAAACATTTGACAAAAAATTCCTCCAGTTCTCCAAGTGTTGCTAAGTTACTCCCTTCTTTCATAAAGAAGCATGTAGGAAATAGAACTACTGAGATCTCTGGTAGCTGTGCCAAATGCTGGGGCTTTTTATGCATCTTAATTATTACTTGGCCATCTTATTTTTTCACACTCACTGAAAGGCTGCAAAGTGAAACCCATGTTTTGCTCATTTTTCAAAAGACATATTTACCATTTAAATAAAGAGCACATGATATCATATTCTACAAATTAGTGTAGCCTCATATTTATTTTATTGCAATTCAGGTGTTGAAACAAACAGATGATTTAGCAACTTTCAGATATAATGCTAAGAAAGGTGACAACATGCCTCATCACAAAGGTGCATGGGTTTCCATCAGTGAACTAGTTGCTACGAGAATTTTTTTTTACATTTTGAAACACATAATGGAAATCAATCCAGTGGCTGGCTGTACCTTGTTCTGCATGATTCACTACAATCACCACATGTATTTAAAAACTATACCTAGCCACTTGTGTTTACCTGCAGAGCCTCTACCCTTGCACTTAAAAGAACACATACATATATATGTGTGTGTGTGTGGCAGTGTCTACGCATATATATCGAAATATATTTAAAATTATGTTAATGGGGAGAAAAGTAGATGCTCTTATGTCCTGAGAGTTTATGTTTGACACTTTACTGCCAGGCCTGAGCACAAAGACCAGTGACTTAAAATCCTCATATTACAAAGCCACCAAGAGCCAAATGAGGTTTTTTCATCAGATTCAAATGTATTCAGTCAAGACTTTACCAGAGTAGGCGCCAGGACGTTACTAACAGTGATTGAAGATGAGAAGTAAGAATGTCATTCATTGCACTTAGAGTTCGTAACGCTGAAACAGTATTTGTAAAGTGCTTCAAAAGTCTTAGAAGACATACATCTATCCTTTACAAAGGTGCATGCACATTTTTAATACTTGCCTTCATCCGTCCTGGTTATCTCATGTTCAATGAGTCTTGAGCTACTGGGCCTAGGAGGTGCAACAGATGGCTGTAATGAAGGCAGATCATCAACATCTCTCAAGTTTGCAAGCATATCTTGCAGCTTTGATCTGTTGGGCCCTGACCACAAAAAGAAAAAAAATTAAATCGTTTATGCATAGTTCATGATGACACTACTTATATCAGATATGCTACAGTACCACATGCAACGATGGATCTTGCCTTGTATAATAACATTACCACAGAAAAACTAATGAGCACCTATTTTTAGCAGTAACTAATCATCCAGCATGAAATGAATTTCTTGAAAAGAAAGTGATAGAAGCAACTGAGATCTGTGGACACACAATTTCCCCACATTTATAAACTCATACTGCTTCTTGCAGATCATCAGAATATTCACTTTTCCAAAATAATAGCTGACACTTGTGAGTATTTTAAAATTTGTCCATCAGGTACTTATATATGTGCAGCATATTCTTATGACTATTTTAAATTTATTTGTGCAGTAATGTAGTATTGTGAACTACAGAATACAAAAGTTATACTAAAATATAAATCCAACTGGATTCACTGTCCTACTTCCTGAAGCTACATATGGTGAAGTCCCATGCCCTTCTTGACACTTACCTGTACTTTGCTCCATCATTTTCCCACATCCCTGTTTTGACTGTTTTATATAGGATTGAGGCTGAAACATATCTTCGGTAGTTTTTCCTGTTGTAAGTTTAATTAAGAATGGGAAAATGTCTTACCCATAGTCCATTACGTTTTTCCCTAGACCAGCAAATAATACAGCTATTTTTAACACAAAAGTGTATTCTAATATATGTATTCTCTCATAAAACCATTCTAGAATTCTATTATAACTTCATAGGAGTGCTTACTACTACAGCCTTGCAAAATCGTAAGTTTATTAATGCGGTTGCAAACTCTACTTTGCACACCCTAACCATAATGACTGAAAATAAACTAAATTGTATTTAACTTGTCTGCCACAAAAATATTACTTGATTCAGGAAAACAGTAAGTAGGATTTTGCAAGATTGTTTTACTGTAATATCTGATTTATAAAAACAGTATTTTACTTTGTAGCAGTTCAGTGTCCATGCACCATTTCTGATAAGACTGAAGTCATAGAAACAAACTTTGTACAATTTAACATCAAGATAGTCCTTTCTTTTTTCCTGGACTTCCCTCCTCAAATTCTTCCTCATTACAAGCAATATCATGAATAGCTGAAAACAGCCTGTGACTCTTCCTAATTTTTCCTGCATTGATGCCCTTCCAATGATGGCCTGTCCATGGAAAGATGCTTAATCTAGGTAGTGCAGTAAAACATTTTGTCTCCCCAGATCAAACCAATCAAATAAATCCAATAGATCTTGTAAATGTACTAACAGTGCTGCCTTGCATCAGAAATGTTTCTCAAACATATAAAACATGTTCCAATAATATCTGCATACATATTAACAACTAAATATTAAGTTGTATTGTAAAAAAATAAAAAGCACTCAAGAGCTGGATTAAATAATTTCTGCTAAGGTAACACCACAATTATTTACTGTGAATACACAGTATGTCTGTGTATTTTAAAAATAACAGACAAGTTACAAAAAACAGTTTCACTAGTCATATATTGGCATGCCCTTTCTGTCTTAACTACAAAGAAGTTTACAATCAGTTTTGTGAAACATGAACTTCCTTAGCTGGCCAGCTCAGCTTTTTGTCAGACTTGCAATTAACTTTAGTAAACTGAAATGCTTCCAAAACTGATGAGAAATTTCAAGTATGGTAGGGATTTTTCCATTACTATTATTTTCAGGAAAAAAAAATCCCAGAGATATAGAGTTTGTGTGTTTGATAGTGTAATTTCAGCAACATAACCAACTGCTGAGCAACAACAGAGTATCAATAAAAAAAAGTAACAAAACAAATCGGCCTCAATAATGCAAAGATCTGACAACTTTTGTATTACTATGTACATCTCTTTGGAAGTGAGAATTTCCTTGATATTCATAAGCATCTTCCCACAAAGGGAGAAACATCCCTCAAACTTCTTACTGGGCTACATGCAATAAAATTAATTTACATCATTAAAACAGGAATTCTCAATGTGGCTAGATGTTTGAAATACAGTCGTGAATGCAGTGTTTCATTTTAAATACTTCCAGTTTAAAAATTGTTAGGGCTTACTTATGAAAAAACATTGACTTTACAAAACAGATTTGTATTTCAAGAAATGGAACAAAAAATATAATACAGGGCTAGAAACTGTATTTCAGATACTAATCACAGTTTTGTTTGGTTAACAATACCCAACATTTTACAAGGCTAGTCCCACAGGTATGAAAGTCAATAAATCCTGTGATTCACAAATAAACTGATGGTCAAAGTTGCTTCCTATTTCGAGCCCTGCATAACAAATTATGATGACAGCATGACTTTCATGTTGTGAATGTTAAGTTTAAACAGGGGTAGAAATTAACCTCTTTTCTCCCTCTGTCATCTGATTGGATATTCAAAACAGTTTCTGGTTTCTTTTGTTGTAGTGGGGTTTTGTTGGGTTGTTTTTTTGTTTGTTTGGGTCTTTTGCTATTGCTTATTTATGTCTTTGCATACCAGACAAACTACTCCTGTGAAACTGGCATGTTTCCAGCTACGAAGGGTTCTGAAGTCTTCTACATTAATGTGTGAACTATTAAACCAATGTCTTTTACAATTCAAGTTTCTGAATAATGAAAGTATAATCCATGCTTAAAGCAAGAAATTTTAATTCCAACACCTGGTTGGAAATAGTTATATCTAATCCAACTATTTATCAGGTAACCTGAGTGACTGTCATTAATTTCAACCCCTGAGAACTGTGAATAGGAAAGCAGTCAGGAGCAGCAAAGTAAAAGAGTAAGTAATTTTAGGAAAACATTGAAAGAAAGATAGACTTAAGGGTGTGAAAGATGTGAGATTTATGATTTTAAGGTGCAATGTTTTCCACTTACTCTTCACCCCCTTTTTCCCCTTGCGCTCCTTTTTGTATTGTTCCTTGAGTTTGGTTATTACTCCCTGGTCGACATTCCAAGCTTCAGGCATGAGACACTGGTCTTCCTTTTCTAAACAAAGTGAAACAAATGAAACATCCTTTTTCAATAATGTCACCAAGGGAATCTCCACTGAAGGAGGCAACAGCTGCTGTCAGTGGTATTTGTCTTTTGTTTTAAACAGACAGAAATAGCATTAAGCTTGTGGAAGCTATAAAACTGCTATTCACATTCCACCTCTATTTGCTCAGAATTTTCTTAATGAAAAATTGAGATTAATTTTAACATCCCTAATTTCTATAACCAAACACATAGCTACTCATAAATTAAAACATTTACTTTAAAATAAATCAGGACGTATTTTTTCAGCTTTGTCCTTACTCCAGGAAAGAGAAATATTATACATAGAAGCAGCAGCTATGTCCACTGGTGAACAACTCCAAAATTGCATCACTGCATTTCAAATTCATATTTCATTATCTTTGTGCTGTGTTGTTCTTTTCACAAAGCAGCAGCAGATTTAAATAATTTTTGAACACTGCATACAGGTCACCAAGTTGTGACCAAAACCTTAAAGCACTAAAGCCATGAAATTTCACTTCTGAGTCTCAGGCAAAAAAAAAAAAAAAAAAAACCACAAAAAACCACACACACACACACAAAAAAACCACCACAAAAAAAACCCCAAAACAACACACATACAAAAACCACACCACCAAGCCAAAACAAAACCAAACCCACCCAAAACACAAAACATCTCAATACCACTACTTTTTTCTTTTTTTTTTCTTTTGGACAAAAGATATAGAAGCAGGTATCTGTTATTATGGGGACCGACTTGTTAGAAGTTAACTATGCTGACAATGACCTAGGCTTCTTCCATCAACATCAAACCCAACAGGAGTCAGCAGCATACTCTTGCAGCAAGAGCCATCAACTGTATCTTGGTCCGCATTATAACTACAACGTAGCCAGTAGGGTGAGGGAAGCCATTATTCCCCTCTGTTTGGCAGTTATGAGACCGTATCTTTAGCACTGCATCCAGTATGATTTTTTTTTTTAACTGGAAATCCTCTAAGTGTAATGCTAAGTACCTAGTATCGACACAGTGTAGCAAGTCCAGGGGTGCCACTAAGATGAGGAAGGCAGTTGGAGCAAATGAGCTACAGGGTGGGGCTGAGGCTACTGGGAGTGCTCAGCCACGGCAAGCCATAGAGGCATCTTAGTGCTGCCTACAACTACCTAATGAGCAGGTGGAGAGAAGATAGAGATATATTTTGCTCAGAGTTTTATCACAGAAGGCGAATATACTTTTTACAATGCGGACAGAACACTGCCTCTGAGAATTTGAAAACTCCTTTGCTGGAAGACACTCAAAACTTGACCAGAAGGCAGCCAGAGTAAGCTGCCACAAACGGACTCAAGCAGGAGGTTGAACTAGACGATCTCTCACTCCTTTGAGTCCTTCAGTCATGACCCTACCTTTACTCATGAGTGACAGATTAATTCAAGACCCAAAGTCTTGAGTCATTAGTCTTTTTGCAACAGCTATGAAAATACAGATACTAGTAAGCGAAACAGAGACTCTACAAACACGGTCTGTGAACTGTCGTGTCCTTTTAATACATATGTCCAATTAAGAACCATTAATGATAAAGAATCGTGTGAAAAACTCAAAAAAGGCATGAGAAAATCATGCTTACGGGAAACAAGAATGTATTCTTTCTGGGACCAGGTTATAAGTTTTAATCATGTTTTCCACTCTGGCTACACAAGACTTTTTCCTCTCCTTCAACAAAAACTTCAAATGAATTTATATTAGCTGCATAATCTACATTAGCTTGCAGGAAAATAATTAATACATTAATCTTCTAGAGACTGTCCACGGGATGCTTCCTGCATGTCCCACAGATCCAGCTTCTCAACTGGATCCTGAATCACTACTACTATGCAAATGTTTTCTAGTTTAAAAATGCTCTGGTCAATTCTGAGGACCTTTCAAGCCATGAATTCAACAGATTAGTGTAACTGATCAGTAACGCTTGTGATACAAAATGAAGTGAGGACTTCCACTGTTTACTTCTACCCTCGCTACACAACATCATTCTTCCATGCTAAGGCTAACAGTTTCACTTGAATCAAAGTAAGGTAAGTGATCCATAATGGCAGTTGCTTGAAGAAGCTTATTCTTATATACAGTTCACAGATTGTGAAGGAAGTAACTGAAAACCACAAAATATCTATCACTCAAAAATCCTCTTAATATTTCTAGACATGAAACTACTGCCTCCATGACAATTTCTTTTAAAGCAGGAGTGTGAATTTGAGAACAAAAATGCTCCTGTTGGCATACTAACCTGTTGATGACAGGAGTAGCTACACTTACCTACCATGAGTGAATAAATAATACTAAAAGAGAAGTATCAGAAAAACCTAACAAAAATAGTTTTTCTTAAAAAAAAGGAGTAACATTCCTAAATTGCTTGGTGAGCAGAATACTGACTGCTGTATTTAACATAATTTTATAAGTCAGAGAGACTACACTACACTGAACAGTAATGTGGAGTTGAACTGGGAGTTGCACATGGCTTCAATGAAATACAGCATCTTGGAAACTGTTAGCTCATGACACTGCAGCTACCATGGCTTGTCTGTCAAGTAAGTTCCATTATAAATCACAGAATCACACAATGGTAGGGGTTAGAAGGGACCTCTGGAGATAATTTTTCCAATCCACCAGCTAACACAGGCACACCTATATCAGGTTGCACAGGAACACATCCAGGCAGGTTTTGAAAGTCTCCAGAGAAGGAGACTCCATGACCATTCTGGGCTGTTAGTTCTAGTGCTCTGTCCTCTCAGGAAAAGTTCTTCCTTAAGTTTAAGTGAAACCGCCTGTGTCCTAGATTTGTACCTATTGCCCCTCATCCTGCCACTGGCTACCCAGCCCCATCCTCATGACCTCCACCGTTTAGATATTTATATGCATTTAGAAGATTCTCTTCTCTTTTTCAGACTAAATAGCTCCAAGTCTGTAAGCCTCTCCTTGTAAGAGTCCTTCTAAGATGCTTCAGTCCCCTAATCATCTTTGTGGCCCTCCGTTGGACTCTACCCAGTAGTTGTTGGTTCCCCTTGAACTGTGGTTCCCAGACCTGGATACAATACTCATGGGGTGGCCTCACCTGGGCGGAAGAGGGAAGAGAACCTCCCTTGACCTGCTGGCCACGCTCTTCTTAATGCACCCCAGAACACTTGGCCTCCTTGGCCATAAAGGCACATTGCTGATTTATCGTGGACATGTCCCCCAGTAGTCCCAGGTCCTTCTCTGCAGAGATGCTTTCCAGCAGGTCAACCCCTAACCTGTGCTGCTGCAAGGGATTATTCCTCCTCCCTGGTGCAGGACTCTGCACTTGTCCTTGTTGAACTTCATGAGGTTCACCTCTGCTCTGCTCTCCAGCCTGTCCAGGTCTCACTGAATGGCAGTACAGCCTTCTGGCATGTCAGCAACTCACAGATTTGTATCACCAGCAAACTTGCTGAGGCTACACTCTGTCCCTTCATCCAGGTCGTTTATGGATATGTTGAACAATACTGGACCTAGTACTGACCTCTGTGGAATCCCACTAGCCACAGACCTCCAAACTAGACCCTTCACCATTGGTCACAACCTTCTGTGCTCTGTCCTCTAGCCAATTCTCAATCCACCTCACTGTCCACTCATCTAACCCACACTTCCTAAGCTTACTGGTGAAATCAGCAGCCCAGCTGAAGTGCATGTACACCAATGCACGCAGTATGGGCAACAAACAAGATGAATTGGAACTCTTGGTTCACCAGGAGAACTATGATGTAGTTGCCATCACAGAAACATGGTGGGACGATTCTCACAATTGGAGTACCGCACTGGGGGGTTATAAGCTCTTTAGGAGAGACAGGCAAGGGAGAAGAGGAGGAGGGGTGGCCCTGTATATTAGGGAATCCTTTGATGCCTCAGAACTTGAGGTTGCAGATGAAAGGGTTGAATGCTTGTGGGTTAAAATCAGAGGGAGGCCGCACAAAACTGACATCCTGATTGGAGTCTGTTATAGACCACCCAACCAGGACGAGGAGGCCGATGAGATATTCTATAAGCAGCTGGAAGCTGTCTCAAGATCATCAGACCTTGTCCTTGTGGGGGACTTTAACCTACCAGACATCTGCTGGGAACTTAATTCAGCAGAGAGGAGACAGTCCAGAAGGTTCCTAGAGTCCATGGATGACAACTTCCTGATGCAGCTCTTAGGTGAACCTACCAGGGGCAAGGCTCTGCTTGATCTGCTGTTCTCAAATAGAGAAGGGCTGGTGGGAGATGTGATGGTTGGAGGCTGTCTAGGGTGCAGCGACCATGAGATAGTGGAGTTTTCAATATGCAGGGAAATAGGGAGGAGCAGTAACAGAACCCTCACTTTGGACTTTCGGAGGGCAAACTTCAGGTTGTTCAGGCAACTTATTCAGAAAGTTCCCTGGGTAACATCCCTTAAGAAGAAAGGGGTCCAGGATGGTTGGACCTACTTCAAACAGGAGCTCTTAAAGGCACAGGAACTGGCAGTTCCCACATGCCGTAAGACAAGCCGGTGAGGAAGACGACTGGCCTGGATGAGCAAGCAGCTCCTGAAGGATTTAAGGGAAAAAAAGAGGGTTTATCGCCTTTGGAAAGGGGGGGAGGCAACTAGTGATATGTTTAAGGATGTTGCTAGATCATGTAGAAGAAAAATTAGAGAGGCAAAAGCACAGTTAGAAATTAAACTGGCCGCTTCTGTGAAGGACAACAAAAAGCATTTTTATAAATATATTAATGCTAAAAAGAGGGGCAAGAGGAGCCTCCACTCTTTATTGGACGTGGAGGGTAACATTGTAACTAAGGATGAGGAGAAGGCTGAGATTCTAAATACTTTCTTTGCCTCCATTTTCAACAGTAAGGCAGGAGGACTTCAGGATAACTGGCCTCCTGAGCTGGTTGATGGGGTCAAGGAGCAGTGTTGTACTCCTGAAATCCATGTGGAATTAGTTCGAGACTTGTTGAGTCACTTGGATATTCACAAGTCCATGGGACCTGATGGGATTCATCCTAGGGTGCTGAAAGAGCTGGCAGATGAGCTGGCCAAGCCTCTCTCCATCATTTTCCACCAGTCCTGGCTCACTGGAGAGGTCCCAGAAGACTGGAAACTGGCCAATGTGACGTCCATCCACAAGAAGGGACGAACAGAAGAACCTGGGAACTACAGGCCTGTCAGCCTGACCTCAGTGCCAGGGAAAATCATGGAGCAGATTGTCTTGGGGGCAATCACTGCGCACCTGAAGGATGGCCAAGGAATCAGGCCCAGCCAGCATGGATTTAGGAAGGGCAGGTCCTGCCTCACCAACCTGATCTCCTTCTATGATCAGGTGACCAGTCTGGTGGACGTAGGAAAGGCTGTGGATGTAGTCTACCTGGACTTCAGCAAGGCCTTTGACACTGTCCCCCACAGCAAACTCCTGGCCAAGCTGTCAGCCTGTGGCTTGGACAGCAGCACTCTGCACTGGGTTAGGAACTGGCTGGAGGGCAGAGCCCAGAGAGTGGTGGTGAATGGTGCCACATCCAGCTGGCAGCCTGTCACTAGTGGTGTCCCCCAGGGATCAGTGCTGGGCCCCATCCTGTTCAATATCTTTATTGATGATCTGGATGAGGGGATTGAGTCCATCATCAGTAAATTTGCAGATGACACCAAGCTGGGAGCAGGTGTTGATCTGTTAGAAGGTAGAAGGGCTCTGCAGAGGGACCTTGACAGGCTGGACACATGGGCAGAGTCCAACAGGATGGCATTCAACAAATCCAAGTGCCAGGTGCTCCACTTTGGCCACAACAACCCCATGCAGAGCTACAGGCTGGGGTCAGAGTGGCTGGAGAGCAGCCAGGCTGAAAGGGACCTGGGGCTACTGGTTGACAGCCGCCTGAACATGAGCCAGCAGTGTGCCCAGGTGGCCAAGAGAGCCAATGGCATCCTGGCCTGCATCAGGCATAGTTTGGCCAGCAGGAGCAGGGAGGTCATTGTACCCCTGTACACAGCACTGGTTAGGCCACACCTTGAGTACCGTGTCCAGTTCTGGGCTCCTCAGTTTAGGAAAGATGTTGAATTGCTGGAGCATGTCCAGAGAAGGGCAACGAGGCTGGTGAGAGGCCTTGGGCACAAGCCCTATGAGGAGAGGCTGAGGGAGCTGGGACTGCTTAGCCTGGAGAAGAGGAGGCTCAGGGGTGACCTCATTGCTGTCTACAACTACCTGAAGGGAGGTTGTAGCCAGGAGGGGGTTGGTCTCTTCTCCCAGGCAACCAGCACCAGAACAAGAGGACACAGTCTCAAGCTGTGCCAGGGGAGGTTTAGGCTGGAGGTGAGGAGAAAGTTCTTCACAGAGAGAGTGGTTGGCCATTGGAAGGTGGTGGAGTCACCATCCCTGGAGGTGTTTAAGAGGGGATTGGACGTGGCACTTGGTGCCATGGTTTAGATAGGCATGAGGTTTAGGGTGACAGGTTGGACTCGATGATCTTTGAGGTCTCTTCCAGCCTTCTTGATTCTATGAAATTCTATGAAATACCTAGAAGGATGTTATGGGAGACAGTGTCAAAAGCCTTGCTGAAGTCAAGGTAGACAATATCCACTGCTCACCCCTCCTCTACCCAGTTGGTCACACTATCATAGAAGGCTATCAGACTGTTTGAGCATGAATCCATGCAGACCATTCCTGGTAACGTTCTTTTCCTCCAAATGCTTAGAGATGATGTCCAGAATGACCTGTTACATCACCATTCTAGGGATAGAGGTGAAGCTGACTGGCCTGTAGTTTCCTGGGTCCTCCTTCTTGCCCTTTTTGAAGGCTGGAGTGACACTGGCTTTCATTCAATCCTCCTGTTCTCCATGACCTTTCAAAAACGATGCAGAATGGCTTAGCAATAACCTTAGCTAGCTCTATTATTTTCTTAATTCTTTCTGTGTCCACTTACACTTCAGACTTTCCAGAGCAGCTTAAGGAGGAAACAACTACCCATCAAGACATTTAACCACACCTCTTCCTTCTTGCTTTCCCTGTGGGTTTACAAAGAATAATTACATCAAGGTAAAGTGGATGCTGGCATTCTGGGCTGCAGGACATGAACCTCCAAGGACAGAGCTGAAAAGTTTGTGAAATGTCTCCCTCTGGCTAGGAGGCTTAAAGATACATTCGTCTGATAAACTACCTAAAAAAAAAAAAAGGCGCAACAGAACAGTTCATATTGCCCAAATTGCTAACACCCAGTAAAAGTACAACTAATTCAGTCTTTATGACTCACATTGATACAGAGTGTAAAGTGGGGGAAAGTAAAGACAAAATAACTTTCACATCAATTGTAAAATACAGCTTTATCAGAGCCCTTCATTAGCATGAGTCACCGAAAAAATACATTGAAATTCCACTCATAATACTCAAATTCTATTTGCCTTATTATTAAAGAAAAGGAAAAAGACAACCAAATGCATAAGCATTGAAGAAACTTTGCATTAAAGCAATATACAGAATAATGAGATTATGTCAAGAGAACTTTAGTCTGCCAATTATTTACTGCAGCAACACTCAAAAGGTGTGGTGATCATAACAGAGATGCCAATCAAATAAATCAGTATTTCACAATATATCCTTAGCATATTCCTTTTCTCCCAGTACAATCCATTAGTTTTCCTTACCCCATTCTGTTCCATCTCCTGAACTTCGTGATTCCCCATCACCTTCATCTGAGGTAACCAAAAAGTCAAACTCTTTCAAAGCTTCTTCTGTATCTCTGTCCTCACTGCTGTCAGATAGCACCCTTTTCCTTACAATCTGAAAAGCCAAGAAGGAGAAAAAAAAAAGCCTGAATTGAGTAACATGCACATGTTTATACCAAACAGAACTGTCTTGTCTTCTATGCAGTACCCTAAAACAGGAAAATGAAGCAGAAAAATACGTACCAATAAGCAAATCTGGGATGAGCATATAAACTTTGTTCCACTTCCTAAGTTAAAAGGAAATTAGTCTGTAGATCTTTCTTCCAGTAACCAATAATGAACTACTCGATAATGAATCTATACTTCCATGGATCAGTGTGGGGTTTTTTTAACCCTAGAAACCACTTCAGCAAAACCAAACTCAACCCTGTTTCTCTGAGAAAAGCCTTTTTCACTCTCACATTTGAAATCACTCTACATGTAGACCAAAAGACAAATCCAACAGGTTTGCAAAGATCCTCTTTAAAACTGATGGTTTAAGCGTTCATTTTTTAAACTGATCATACAAATAATCACATCCATCATAAATTAACTTCAATTGTTAGGAAACATAACTCATTGAATAAATACTATTTTTCAAAAGATGGGGATAAAATTAAGTACTGATTGTACATATCTATTCTATGTCACCATGCAACAAAATCATACAGCAAAGTATAGACCATGAGGGAGTTTCACGCATTTGACTGAATAAATAAACATGTTTATTAAGCACATGTTTGAGTCTTTTCAGTTATACTTTTTCTTCTTTTCACAAGCTATTTAAAGAGAAATGTGGTATTTCAGTCTTGTACCCTACAAGGATAAATTTCTACAAGTCACTTTAAATATCCGTACATTTATATAAGAATTCAACAAACAATGCTTTTTTTTGTTTTGGTTTGGTTTTTTTACATTCTACATGACAAAATATCTTCGAACTAAGCTGAAAATTGTAAAAAAAAAAAAAAAAAAAAGTCATCTACTACCTTAAAAATTGTATAAAATATATACCAAAAATACTATGCAGTATGGAATACCAGAAAGACTATTTAAAAGGTTTTAATCAGTCACTGCAAACTTAAAGCAATAAACATGGCAAAGCTTAACTTGTCTGCAGAACTCAGAAATGTGTATGTAATTCCTCTTATGCACACATGCTTGAGCAGACCATCATAAAGATGCATTAATGCATGTGTACATACACAGTCATATTACAGGCATCTCATTAATCTCACTTTTTCTGTTCTTCGTAACTTTTTCAATTATTTTTTCCACTCACTGTTGCGCTATCAATGATTGTTTTCTCTCTTCCTTCCATATCCTCTTCATCTTCTTCATCACTAAAGTCTGCAGCTGCATTTTCAAGAAACTTGAAGGTCTCTAGCAGAGAGGCAGAGTCAGTCAATTCAGGTTTCCTAAACAACAACAACAACCACCATGATGAGTCAAAAGAAATCACAATAAAATCACTTTTGCAATTACCAGTCTGTTCTGTGTTATAATGTCCAATAACATGAGACTAAAATAAAGCTACAGCCAAAAATGGACTGTTACAGATAAAAATGGTTATGAATAAAAAATGTAAGCGTTACCCATAAACTCTTTTGTTAGAATTAACAATTATTCTTTCCAGGACAGACACTTCAGTTTTTTATTTGAAAGGCAACATTCATCTGATGTGTACCTAAAAGCAACACCAATACTGACCATCACTTGAAAGCCTCAGTAACAAGGATGTAAGTTACAGCTATTAAGTTGGCCTCCCACCTGTACATAAGGGTTCAGGAAAACTTTCCTGCTGCTATTTGATGTTTCTCACCTTGCTGGGAAACGTTGAAGTCTAGAGCTATAATTCATTAACTTTTGAGACATGATAAATTTGCTACTATAAAAAAATATAATAGTAAATACAATTAATGAGTAAATGATGTTTATGTAGCTGTTCATGTTAAACAAATAAGGATACGGATGATGATTGGGTAAAATTATGACTGCATTGGTATAAATTCAGGCAGTGCCTCAGAACATGAAGCTTAAAGGTTTTCCTCTTAACTGAAGAGGAAGAATCCAAGAAGCAGGCAGTAACCATTATTAAAATTGGTGAAAGTCCGATTAAAGTAATCTTAGTATGAACAACAGGTACCATGTTTTCTATGCAGAAGATGGTACTTCTCCATCAATCCCTCAAAGATAAGGTGGTAAAAAAAAATTCAGTTCTTCGGTTTGAAGTGTAATGAATGCTTCCACAAAAACTTTTACATTCTTTACATGATTTTACAGCAGTAGGGACAAACTTCATTACTTTCTTACCTTTAATAAGCAGTCTGTATTTCACAGTTCCTCACTAAATGCATGTCATCTTGATTTTCACAACCACTGAAACAATAGAAGTCTCCCTCTCTTTCCAGAATCGTAGCTCTAGGTTGTCTTGTACGGCCACCCTTACCACCACCTTGTGCCTTGCTAATGCACCACCTTGCACCTGCTATGACCCATTTCAAAAGGTTCAATCAACTAGTAAGCCTGTAGAGTAAGGCCTTTTAAACACTCAACAGTGTAAATACCTGATTATCCATCACCCACTTACTCCAGTGTTTCTTTATAGGACTTTTCAAAGATTTAATATAGCACATTCAAGGGCACAAAAATCAGTTGTGTAATAAGGTGTGATAAATAGCACACTTCCTTTACAGTTTCTGTCCAAGCATTAGCAGGAGTTACTTTTTCATAGCCCAAATATGTCCACATCTCATGAAGACAATTTGATATTCTACCATTTTTTTCTATTTACTCAAATAATGGCCCAAAAATACCAATGAAGGCTTTGTTTGTTCACTTGTTTCTAAGACAAATCTGAAAGCACTCTGCAATATTCTTCTTTTTCCTTAAGTAATCACTGCTTTGGCAGACAATAACTCTTGTATCTGTAGGAATAACATACATTTTCACAGAAATCCTATGTTACTATTATTTTCTCATTTCCAACACACAAATATCGATCAGACAAAACTTCTAACGTGCTCCAATTAACTAACTTCTTGATTTTCAGCAGATTTGATGAAATTTTAGTAGACTAAAACATATGACTACAACTATATTTCTGGGTTTGGCTGTTTGTTTTTTTCCCCTCCCTCTGCTTTTTGCCATGTAAAAATCTGCCATGTAAAAACATCATGGCTGCTGATCTATATCAGCAACTATCAGACATGCTACAGTACACACATATGGAACAAATACAGAATTTTAATCAATACAACTTGTTACCAAGAGACAGATATCCTTTAATAGGTAGAAATATTTGCAGTAATTCACACCTAGATTTGGTTCTGTGCTCATTTGATCTTAAATTGGGTTCTCCCACACTTAAGTTTTAAGTGACCTCCAAAAGAGAAAGTTCTACATTTACTTAAGTAATTGGTGTGAATTCAACTATCATATTAACCATGACACACTTTAGCAGGCAGGATATATACATAATTAGAATGGTCTATAAAACTGCTTTGCTTGGATAAGACCTTTAAGATCATCATCAGCTCCATCCATTAATGGTGTAGTCTCCATTTACACAGGAGAGTAAAAGGCATCTCATACATTGAAAAACAAAGTAGTTTATCATGTGTTTCAAAACTCCTGCACAGTAAAAAATGTACAAAGTCAGCATAGCATCACAGACGATTATTTGTGTTAAGGCTTGACTTCCAAAAAACAATTAATAAGAACCAAAAATGAACACAGAAGTGACAGAATATTTGAAGTACTTAAAGATTCTACAAGGAAAAGAAGCTTCAAGCTGACAGGTTGATTTGCTACATTATACTCCAATACACTTTATCAGTCAAATCAAAAGTTAACTCAGTTAACTTCGTCCTTTAGCAACACAGAAACATAACGAACTTTAGAAATTACTGTCAGCATGAACACTTAGAAATACTGTAAAACATATTTAAGAAAATGTCTAGCCTTAGGTAATTTATGTTACATACTTTGGCAATTTGAAGCTTGTTTGTTTCATTATTTTCCATCTATTTACTTTGCTTCTCTTCTGGGGTCATTGACAAAGTAATATAAAAAAGCAGACGTGGCAAAAATATCCAGAGATAACAGTAGCACAATAAATTGCTTAAAATTCCATTTTAGTAAAAGAAACATAACTCAACATTTCCAGGGATTCTGCAGTCTAGAATATTCTAAAAATTATTAATGCATGAAAACAATAGAATGGAGCTCCAAAGGTGGGGACTGATACATGACTACGAGTGAGATAAGACTATGGCAAGGAGCAATACATGTTGCAAATAAAGGGAGACCAAAAAAAACCCCAAAAACGACAATCACTGGACTGTCCTGGATCAAATTTTCGAAGTGCAATAACTCATGTGTTTCTTTTTCCTTCATAGTGCTTAAAGCAACACTCACATGGAGGAATAAGCCAGAAGTCCCCAATAGGCAAGAGCAGCTACAGAATCTGCTAAACTAGGAGCACAGAGCAATTGGATTTTGTCACAAATTCCTTGACACTGTGCGCCTCAGCCACTTGCTCTGAATCTCTTTCCCACTACTCCTTCCTCAACTGTAATCTACAACAGCATCCTTGCATGGTTTTCTCTACAGTACTTAACCTTGCCTTCTTTTCTTAAGGGTTTCATCCCAGTTGACTTAATTCCTAAATAAACTTAACAAAACAAACAAACAAAAAAAAAACACAAAACCAAATAAGATCGTTTAACCAAAACAACATCATCTACCAGTTAACTGTCAACTTGTGTATTACATCCTCCTCTCCATTAGCTTTATCCAATCAGACAGGAAAGTCTTTGGGGAAAAGAGTCTACCTGCTAGTCATGTCTGTAAATGATAAAGCACAACTAGACTAACTGCTTGTCACAAACATAACAAATACAGCTAGTGCCAGAAAGTAAAGTATAGCTACACTACTGCTGCTGGGCTTTCCACCTTACTATTAATGAATGAGTAGCACACAGATTTTGTGAGTGTTACTCTGGACACAGGAAATATCTAATCCCCAAAGATAAGACATTTTTTCCTGTTTAAAACACAGAATTCTTGTTACAAATGGGCTAGTAACTGAAGTGATATGGCTCAAGACAAGTATTTTATGTAAAAATGGCCCTCACATCAAAATATTAACAGCTTTTCAGAATGTGTAACATTTACTATTCAGGATCTTAACAAAATTTTTTTCCTTACTGAGGTCAAAGTAGAAACCATAATTTATAGGAAAGGTGAAGTTAGCAGGTGGAAACTAAAAGAGCAGCACACTGATGATACCTTTCCTGCTCCCCTACAACATTTCATGTTTAACTTAGACTAAAGCCATATTACAGACACATTTTCTTTGTAACTGACATACGGAACATTTCCATCATCTGCTTCATTCATAGTAACTCTTGGGAGTTTGTGGTCATGTCCAGGGAGACTCTCATAAACTTCTCCGATAAACTGCCCAACGACAAGGCCATTAAGTGCCTTGGTCCTACTCACTCCCTCGAAGGAAAAAGTAAAGTGGGTTTTTGTTTGTCATATCTAATGCATACACAAGTTATCTTAAACAAAACCAGGTTTTATTGATAAATTCAGAAGCAGGAAGAAATACCACAGTAAAGTTAAACAAACACAAGTTCCATTTTAGGCTGAGAAATGTTTCTGGGGACCTGTAAAGGAAAAAACCTGTTGTAATCCAGCATTTAGAGAGCTATTTCAGCATACTGTTTCTTGAACTCAGTGTCATCCCACTACGAAAACGTGCTACTGTAAGGACATAAATTTTATTAATTTCATCCCACTATGAGAATGTGCAACTGTAAGGACATAAATTTTATTAATTTCCCATAAAATTTGGTTATTTCATGTTTTCCAACATAGCTAATTGAGTTCTTTCAAACTGGATGCAGTAAATAAATGCATGCAAATTCAAATATATTCTTTTCTATGAAGATTGTCTTTAAGAACAGTTTGTTAGATCTTCAGTACTGTGCAAAATCTTTCATAATGCAGCACAGAAATATATCAAACTTGCAATTTTTAAAACCATGGAGAACTTAAAAATCATCAAAATTTATGCACAAGGAATGTGGAACAGGCTAGAGACTGTCACAAACCTTTGAAACCACCTACGAATTCACACCACACAATGCAAGAACCAGTGCAATACGTACTATAACTGGTAAGCAACACTTACAAAATGGTTTGGATGCAAATTCGAATCAAAGGAATGCCGTTTTTAAAGAAAAGGCCATTTCTGTTGCCATATCTACTTGGATACGTAAAATGTATCAAATAAGCTTTTTAAAAAACAAAAATAAGGAAAAAAAAATCAGTGTTTGAAGAACTAATGTTTATAAGCTATTTATCCATTGGCTCCCCCCTGCTTTTCTTTCTTCCACTATAAAACTTCACTGTCTCTTATTCCCCCCTTACTTCTATACCATGAGTCTTACATTATTTTTTCAAGGAGCATCTTTCAAACCCTTAAGTCATAGATCCATGACAATGAAATTAAGAGCAATCCATTGATACTACTTTCTTCACACAAAATTGTTGTTTGTTTTTTTTTTTTGCTTTAATGCAAATCTGGTATCAAAAGTATCTTTGAAATGCCTCTTAGCTCACTGAAATGGAGGTAGGGACCAACAGGATAAAGGCGGAAAATAACACCAGTAGAGGAAAAAAGGCAAATAGATTTGTGATTTTTTTTTTCTTTTAGTAATTCAATATTTTAGTGTTGCATATTACTTTAGAAATTATTTTTTCATGGCAGATACTATCTCAGGTTGTTATATTCAGAGACTATTTTCCCAAATAAACCATTTTATAAGTTAGTCAGCACACAACATTCATCAGCCAATATGCAGCATTTGCATTACATGGGTCAGTGTTAATAGAATTTAGAGATGCAAAAGAGTTACTCAACGCCTTCTGGTGTAGAAAGACGTTCATTCACTGGAGTGTCAGTTGAAATGATTTGTTGTACATCAGAAAGATAAGGTCTTCAAAATGTTTATTTTTAGTATTTGAAAATATCCTGGTTTTGCTCTCAAATGTTGAGGTTCAATGCCTTTTTGTAAAATATGGATAGTAGAAGCCACATGTGGTTCAATAGGAAAAAAAAAGGCAGTAAATCAGCTTCAGAGGGAGACTGATACATCATTCAGAATAATTCTTCTTTTAAAAGTCTCTATTGCCTATTTAAACATAGTTCTAATAATCAAATCTTCAGGAAGAACTCAGGTAATTTATCCATATTGTTTGTATATATACACATGCCCATATGTATAAGTGTATATACATACATATGCGCAGTATACCCTTGTTCCTTTCCAGTTCTATTCCTTTATTAAATTTGCTACCACTTGTATCAAATAGTAGCCAAATACACACTTTCAAAAAAGGTAAATTGACTGTCAGTCAGAAAAACAAAGCTATTAAAAAATGAGGTAATAAGTGGACTGAAGATACTCGAATGCTGTCATGTTTTCATGGCTACAGGTGACATCTGCAGGCAGCTCTTGTTTGTGTTTCAATTTGTTGTTGGTAAAGTATGTTTCACTGTAGGTGTTAAAAATTTCAATCATTATTACAAAGTTATTAATTTTAGTATCTATTTTTGAGTCCAGTCATGCCAAGTGGTACTTATCTTTTGAAATGCAAGTGAACTGATTGAAGAAAATGAAAACAGATTCTCTTTTAAATTCCATTAAATAAGTGGAAACAGGACTATATCTATCTCAGGTTACCATAACAACATTTCATTTATGGAATCAAAATCTTGCAGGGTGCATTCAAAATCCACATGATGTCTTGAGTGCTAAAGTTTTCAAGAGGATCTGTAC
This sequence comes from Indicator indicator, assembly GCF_027791375.1. Taxonomy (NCBI): domain Eukaryota; kingdom Metazoa; phylum Chordata; class Aves; order Piciformes; family Indicatoridae; genus Indicator; species Indicator indicator. The sequence goes on from NC_072011.1 coordinate 39,475,269, forward strand.
ATTAGCAAATAAATAGGCAACGTAAGAATACAAGTTTGGCCACAGATGTAGAAGCTAGTAACATATAAAGACTGACACGACTTCACCTAATACTAATACTAAAATGAGATACTGGTTTGGCTTCAAAAAACTTTCAGACAACAGTAGTTTGTTTGTCACTGTACCAAAAGAAGAAAAAAAAACAAACCAGGTGTAGGGAGTTCTCAGATATAACTATAACCCTCTAATATACAAAAAATTAAGCTGAGGGGTATAAGGGACCAAGTGGCAATTCTCTGAAATAACTGCAGCCTAACAGAATTGAGGATATAGCTGATATAAAAGACAAGTTCTGGTATAACAGATAACCCATAAAATATTTTAAAAGATGTAGTGAGCTGAGCAGAAGAAGAATACCCTTTCTGCACACTACCAATATACAGTACACCTCTCTGGGGTCAGATGAAAAATGCCTGGGCATAACTTTGCAATGACCAAATGTGTTTTTTTCAGAGGTAGATGAGAAATATTGCTAAAGGAGGTTGAGTAGGAACAACAAGCAAAATGTTGAGCATGTCAGCTCTTCAATTCTTCTACTGGAATTTCTCTCAGTATCAACTTGGTTTGTTCTCCAACATGTTCATTTCATTGGAAGTACTGGTTGATTACCAATAAAGAGTCAAAACATAAAGGAAGCTTTGTTTCCTGCTATCATTACTCCCTCTCCCCTCTCAATGATACAACCACATGGCAGCATAAAAGTATCAAATATCTTTCTTTTACTTTGAGAGTTATCACAAGTGGTCAGTTGAACAGAAGGCAGTTTAGCCAATTAGCTCTTTCTGCAATTCATGTTGCTATATGGAGCAATCTTGGAGGAAATGTAAAGTTAACATGCCTTTCATTTTTGTGTTCTTGAAATGCATCATTTGTATTAATTTTCATTCTGTTTTTCACCATGCTGTTTTCTCTTCTATTGTACACAACCTCTATCACATTCACCCACATTCTTTCCAAACTCTTATTGATTTGTCTTCATTGTTTCTCACAAGCTTTCTTTTTACTCAATCCTCGTACTCCACTTCACATATCCTCCCTTCCATGTAATCATCAGACTTAAAATTCACAATCTCATCTGGGTCCACAATATTATGCAGTTCTTCCAAGATCAAACAAATCTAATGTTCTATGAGCTGCATTCTCTCACTTTAACTGAGGTATTCCTTGTTAGACTAGATTAATTTCGACACATTCCATCTGTGCCCAGTACTGTGCTCTTCAAATGTAACGAAAACATCTTCAGGTTGACCACTAGCCTCAAGTCTGCTAGTAGATGTTTGACATACATCAAATGGTTTGAACCACAAAACTTGCCAAAATGCATTGACCTAAGCAGTTCACAGGCTTCTGTGGCGATAACAAAGCTTTCACATACACTTTCTCTGTATCCTTACAACAATACAGCATCTTCCTTCTGCATTTAGTTTACAACTGTCCCAATGTTCGGTTGTCCTGGCAAGCACACACATGTCCTTAACCTTCCTGAGATCATACTAAGGTTTGGATGGATTCTTGTTCTTATAACCTGTTACTATAATGTTCCTCCTCTAACACTACCCAACTGTAGGCACTTCCAACCACCCCAGCTTGCTGTGGCCCCAACGTTCTTGACCTTTTACATGCATGCTAGGAATACCATGAAGTTCCTGAAAGAGCTGCCAACCTTTTTGCTCTCCCAGTGAGACATCTAGCTCTGGTGAGATTGCGTCAGAGCGCCCCTATCTTGGCTGCAAGATAGAATTTAGCCCAGTCATCTAAATTTTTCCCAGTTCTGCCAACTGGGTAGAAGAGCACTGAACTAAGTTCTCAAACTCTCAGTAAGAATTTCAAATGTGATCAGGAAGAAGCATCCACATGCCTTAAGTCCCTACTCAATGCTAAAACATGTATAGAACAGCTTCTTTTTGAGCAGTATTAGCATGTAGTAAGTAATGCTGTCAACAGATGAGTCAGGTAAATATAAGCTAATCAAAAACATCTAATTTCTTATTTCCCATCTGCCACAGAACTGCACTTTGAAATCCGAGGCAAGCAATGAGGCAGTTGAGAGGGTGTGAACAGTGCCACAGAAACAGTGAAGTGTCTAATTTTACAGTATCTAGTAGCACAAGCTGAAAAAGCTACTGAAAACCGGAAGTGCAAACTAGGAAAAAAGCCACTGAATGCTTCCTGCATGGAAAACTGAACGAGATGGTACAAAAACATACCACCTGTTAAGACTGATATAACAATGTAAAACTAAACCCCTGGAAAATTATCCCACTGTAAAACCTCAGAATCACTTCTCACACATCATGTACCAAAATGCTCCACAGTCTGCTGTCTTCTGCATCACAAGTGACATGAAAACAGTTTCTCAAAGCGTCAAGCCTGACCAGCTGTGCAGCTGTCAAGCTTGCTGAGCGCCACAATGAAAGGGTTCTCATTCTTCATCAGTCAATACCTTCAGCCACATGGTATACCACAAAGTGTTAAACCTACTATTAAATCTACCCAGAAAGCAAGTAGATTAGACAGAAATGTAAATGTCTCAGAAAAATGCTATATCCAATCCACTGTCCAACCATTTCAGCCATCAGGTAACTACCTTATATTTATAATGTAAATACACATAATGGTATCTATCTGCTTCAAAACACAGTTAAATATATTTTGAAGTGTAAGAAGAGGAGTTTTATTTACCCACTTCCCCCAAGAAGTGACCCTCTTCACTGGAAATCAGATTAAAATTGTTATTGTAATCTATCAAGCATTCCTTGTTCCTCAAAAAAACCCCAAAGCTGCTGTACATAAAGTACAAGGCTTGTCAACTACATAACAGCACAATATATTTTAGTAGCTTGTGGGTTTTCTCATACATTCAAATTTTCCAGCTCACAGCATTAAATTTAATTACATAATGAGGAACTTCAGCCCTTATGTAACTTGTTGGCTTGAAGCTGCTGCAGCTATCTGCTGGGTATAATGAAATTTTACAAATGCTTTTTAAAAGACAGAATATGTCATACAAAAGTATTAGCCCTTAGAAACAAAGGTGGTCTTGAATTTTGCCATGTAAGTATAGGAAAGGAAAAAAAAGATGAAAAATCTTTGAGGAAAGCTGTGCCTGCTGATGCAGCAGAAACTACTGGGGAGCAGCTACCTCAAGGATTGTTCAGACATACAATTCTGCATCATTTTCCAAGTTTTTCAGCTAAAACATCTTAAACAAGAACAAACAGATCATTTTTGTGAAGCCTCCACAGTTAAGTTTCAGATATAATTTATGGGGTTGGTTGGTTGGTTGCTAGTTGTTTATTTTTAAAAAGCACACACCACCACTATATGGAAAAAAGAACAAAATGGAAAAAGTCTCCTAAGTTTTCAACATTACTTAAAAGCTAAAGTAAGCACAACAAGCTTTTAATCTCCTTCACTGACTTTTCAGGGTATTAGAAATATTGAAAGACAGAAATTATTACTTTACGTTTCAGTCACATTTACACATGTATATCTACTGGTGGAAAAATAAACCAAACAACTTTAAAGATTTCATTGAAAAACAAGTGCCTTTTTTTTTCAGATCCAGTTAAAAAATCCTGTCTCTCATACAGACTATTATGTAATAGTGCAGACAGAAGAGCAAAGTCTGTAATTGATATGGTAACCTTTCTGGCAATACAAATAAACTGTTAAGTTGAAGACACACTGGCATCTAACCACCTAGCAATCATCTCTCAAAGAGGCTTGATTTGACTTTTTTCTGACATCCAACTGGAAAAAAAAATTGTACTTTAAAGCTGTGAATCTTAAGAGTTTTCTGCATACTTATTGCTTAATGTAAGATGATGTGTTAGAATTGCTCTGATCTCCAAGTATGGAAAAAAATCCTGAAATCCGTTAACAAAATCTTGTTCTACACCATTAAGCACATTTATGTAGAAAGACAACAATACTATCCTGATGCTTACCCAATCATGGTGTTCTCTTTAATCTGGCCCTCTGTGCCATTTACCATTGGCTCTTGATTTCTGTTTTCCTTCTCCGAAGCATCACTTGACAGGCCCAGTAAAGCTCGCACTCGTTTTGACTTCACATCCAATATCGTGTCAGTGTACCCCACTTCTTGTAGATACCTGCAGGAACAGAATTCATGCTAATCTTCCATGCACATCTCACTTATTCCAAGTACTAAACAGAAACTTCTCCCTAAACTCATCTTCAACCCTTTAGCTTAGCAAAGTATGATGTTAATGAAACATGCTTATAATCATCCTGTACCAGCTGCAGAGGGATTGTCTCTTGTGGTACCAGCCTCTACAGTCACTGAGGGGGAAAAAAAAAAAAAAAAAAATCAAAGAGCCTAGCAGTCAGAGGTTATACAATACGTTATTCATTCATTTACTAAAATGGATGGCATAGCACTTTCAATTAAAATACTTACAACCAGCACACAAAAAAAATCACCACAGTGGCATGTACAACATGGCCATTTTATTCTTCAACACATGGAAACTACACATAAAGCTCCACAAGAAATATCAGATATTAGAAACCTAGAAAACAGAGGGCATAAAACCAAATTGTGTAGCTGTAGTTAATAGTAAGAGTTGTTTTTTACAACACACTAGGTTTGATAAAATCTTTATCTTGTCTTTTCCTTATTCTCCAAACACATCTGCAAAACATTAACTTGTCTTGTATATAAGGGCTAGGCAGCAAGAATTCTGCACTAGCTTGTATGAAAAGCCTCAGTATCTAAAGTCAACTCTTTCACCAATATGCCATATTGCCTTTGGGAGGGAGGGAGAAGGGGAGTGGGGAGTGAAGGCAGGGGAAAAATTAAAATTTTCTCCAGATTATGGAGTTAGAAGTACTGTCTTCTCAGGAGTGCTGGACTGATTAAATGGTCAACGTTCTAGAGGACTCTAAAGAGGGAAAACACTATTTCACAGTTACAGCTGTTACAAACCAAAGACAAAAACTTCTCATACGAGAACATTCTCCTTCAGTTATTCAACAATATCGTCCACAAAGCCACATTAGGAGAGAAATGGTGATTGTTTGATTTTTATTTAGCAAACAAAAGACCTTCGCAAAACAGACCATCAATGATATGCTCTCTGTATTCAGTACCATGTCACTTAATTATGAATTGCACTGGGAAGTAATGACGTGTCTTCAAAAATCACTGATCCAAATCTGTAGTGCTTTATTTACACTTATTCAACATACATGCAAAGATTTGAACTCTTGCAAAAGAAAAGCATGTATAAGCTATCCAACAGACAAATTAAATCTTTATAAAATTTCTTGGAAAAAGGTCCTTTAACATAAGCTCTAGACTGTCCTCTTACTGACTCAATCTCTCTCATTTAATCCTCTGTAACACCTCAAAAAAAACCCAATGGGAAAAACAGAAAGCAAAAGTTCTCTTACCTGATTAAAAGACCTTTGAGACAATCAGCATATGGAAAGAAGCAAATGCATGACAATATAGAGACACTTTGATAACGTCTTTTACAGACCTCTTTGATTTAAAATAATGGTTGCAACTATGGCCAAAAAACCCACCACACAAAAATGTGATCAAATACATTGGAAATTTATTAGCTCATTATGACCACAATTTAAAAACTAATTTAGATTAACAACATTTGCTTCACTGAGACGAAATGAGAATCAGAAAACTTCTAGCGTAACTGTATGGGTATCAGTCTTCTCTGCACCTTGATCAGGCTAAAATACAAGTACCCTTTTCCAACACCAGTTATTTTTGTTTTACACAGTTGTGTACAGAATTATGTGTGTTGGTTTTCAACTGCAAAAAGAATTGCAAAGTGTCATGACCCACTGTTCTCCCAAGCAGATTGTTTTTTTATACGCAGTGAAAGAAAAGCAAAGATTAGGTGTTTGTGATTTGGCAAGGCTTCTCATCTGAAGTTCCAAAACACTAAAATTTTTCCAAAACCTAGGAAAAATATGACAGAAGCTGAATGAACTTCACAGAATCATAGAATTATTGCAAAAGATCTTTAAGATTATCAAGTCCAACCCATTAACCCAGCATTTCCAAGTCAAAACTAAACCAAGCATGCTAGCTCTTAATAAAAGAGAAAGTAACAGAAGACAAAAATCTGATAGCTCTATCATCACATTTCATTACCAGATTCTTCCCCCTGAATTCATTATTCAAGTCCTTTTTTCAATACTTACTGTCTTAGCAGCTGTCGTCCTTGTTTCCATATTAGCTGACTGTTCTGTTGTGGTTGAATTTCTGTCTCATTCCCTTCATCTGGAAAAGATTGTTTAATTGTGAACATTTTTTGCCCTGTTCTACGCTTTAAAAAGATGCCCATCAGCTTCAAGAGACAGCTATGATTTGTCTTTAAATGGTTTATTAACAAAACAAAAAGAATTGCAAAGTACCGTTTAAGAGAGAAAAAAAGCACATAGCAGGTAATTATAGTATACATACACACAAAGACTGTCAGGTACATAGTACTGTATGACAGCAAGTTCCATTAGTCATCAGTGCATTCCTCTCTGTCTCACATCAAAAGCCCCATCTTACTCCTTTTTCTTTAAGGGCACATAATCACATAGACAATCGGGAGTTACATTTTTGCATTAACCTTCCAATATAATTACTGCTTATAATTTAAGACTGAAAACACAAACATCTTGAACTGCTATCAGTATCAAATGCAACTGCAGCATGACACCTATTTACAACTTTCTGTCCAAACAATTTTCTTAATATTTGACCTTTCAACATAAAACTAATGGACCTACTCACATCAACTTTAAACTCATTCATATTTGTGTGATTTTTGTGGAAGGAAAAAAAATAGGGATTGTTTTGGGTTTTTTTTTAACCTCAAAAGCTGTTGAAAAAAATATTTACCACATTTACCACAACCAAAACTTTGTATCCAAACAGTACTACTCCAGGAAAATCCACACAAAAAAAGAGTGGCTATTGTGCTGAGAAATTTATCTGAATGCCGGCAAACAACAGGTACACGTGTATTTTGTCTATAGCTTCGTATGTATAATGGTGGGGGGTTTTCCCCTGCTCCAGGAAATGCATAAACATAGGCTTCCCAAGGTAAAAGATCTTGGTTTATTATCTCCCAAAGCCTCTGCAAAACTTGAAACTCTTGTGGTCCAAACACTGAAGGATGAACAATCTTCTTGTGTAAATAAAAATTAAAAACCAGAAAAACCTGCGGTATAATCCTATGAGTAATGACAAGTGATGTGGGGAAAGCTATTGTCCTCCCTGGGAAGTCATTTACCTTCAAGCAACTGAATTAACACCACACACAAAAAAACACAACACCTACCCAGAGAAGCTATCAAAGACAAACCAGAATTCACATGCAAGGAAAGCCGTATGAATTTTATTCATCTGAAATTCACAAATCCATTTAATAGCAACCATGGGAAATAATCAATTGCACACTGATTTTCTGACACAGCTGAGGTCAACTACCAAACCTCAGTCTGTACTAGTCAAAATATGATGGAGATAAATTTGCCTGAAAAACACTTCTAAAAGCCCCTCCTTCCACAGGCACTATGAAGTTTGTATACAGGCAAGAACCTACTTTTGCTTAAGTCTCCTCAAAAAAGATGACCACTAGTAATAACAGCAGTTTACAGATGAGAATGAAGGAACTTCCATTATAAGCAAATATCAGAAAGAGCTACTTGGAACACTTTCATTTTTTTCCCTGACTGGGCAAGAAAAAGCAGAGGCAGGCGAGGGACACATGGACCTACAGTTATTTATCAAAAACAACTACAAAGGAGCATGATAAGATTTCTATTTTAACTGTTTCCTTAATCATCCCAAATTTGATATAGAACAAAAGCATACATTCCTGACAGCTACATATACAGAATGCAACAGGATAAATCAGGATAATAACATTTTAATAAAGCTATTTCCACTAACATTCACCTTTTAGACGTAATGCAATTACTATGGCTCTGCTGGGCAAGCCAGGCCTCGCACTATATTCCTCAGATGCAAACTGAAGCAACATGCTATAGCTGCGTCCTGAGAAATTACAAAAACCAAGGCTGTCTAGGATCTTGGTATGATCAGGACAAAAGTTTCTAGTGGTCCAGATACAGACTGTGGTCTTCCACTCTTTAACACCAAATTAAACTATTTCTTCAGTTAAGGAAGTAACTTTGATAATAATGAGAAATAAAATCTCTCAAAAATTACCAAAAAGAAAAAAAAAAGTGCTGGGGCTGGAGTTTTTGTTTGAGTGTTTTTTTTAATGACCTTCAGAATCCAATAAAATAAGAATTAACCATGACAGTAAAACAGACCATCCCTTCCACAAACCACGTGACAAAGCTGTGATCTGCATACTTTCTGTATTCTTCCTTTATGACAGGTGGTTCTACTTTTGTAGCTGTGATATGATCATCGGGGACTGAGACACAAAAATCATCACCTATTACTTCTTTCATGGGCTTGACCTATAAAGAGATTTCTGTACCCCTTTTATTTATTTTTGTGAGGAAAGAATGGGGAGATAGGGACAGGAATGAAAGGAAGTAATTTAAATTACTAATTCCTGCAGTTCATTACCTAAAACGATTTGTGTGAAGTAGAAAATGCAATTTCTGGAAAAAAGAACACAGCTTTCCACAGACCAAGGTAAAAAACTGTCCCCTCACAGCACAGCAAGGAAGCTAGGTGTATGCTTTCCCAATGACCACTGGACTTTTGTAAATGAATTTCCCACCCTCAATCTCTCACTTATGTCTAATAAGCACTTTTATTATTTTTCTCCTGAAACACCATTGAGGTAATTGAGCAAAAATTATGTACTATACATTTAATGTCCTTTGTTCCAAAACATCCATACCCGTTACTGAGAAAAATTCTCTCCAGTTCATGTTTGGGTTTTTTTAAATCTAAACTCATATGATTTACTAATAGAGTGTTTCAGAGCATTAGGATATATTTTTAATAAGAAGAAAATAGAGTCTTCATTTATTATCTTTATTCCTACTGCTTCCATTAGTGACTTATTTTATCAACACTACCATTTCAACATTTATGCAAACCACAGTTAAGCTTTTATGCCAAAAATTAACATATTTTTAATAAATTCTTACCCGAATCATAGTTTGGTGGCTTCATATCTCCCTGATTCAATTCTGTGCCATATTTTAATTTATGATATTTAGCCCTGAAAAAACCAATTAACAAAATTAGCACATTTAAACAGTATCTCAGCACAGCTAAATGTCACTTGTGTTCACTTGAAAAGGCTCTTTTTACTTCTAGGTTAAGAACCAAACAAATAGTTGCAGCAGGACTTCAGACATGTAATTTTTCTTAATTATTTTTCTCAAGGCTGACACACAATTGCAAAGTGATTACTGATGAAACATTAGTAGACTGCAGATTTTACAAAATGTTCCTGCTACAAAAGAGGTTCCTCCCATATGGATATGGGCTACTCTCTGCTTCCCTCCCCACACCCATTTTTTTCATTTTTTTAAAGCCATCATTATGAAACTTTAGTTTTATTCTTCAAAATGCTGTGCTTTCTAACAGCAACAGACCCTTGATTAGAGCCACTCTAAGATTTAGCACTGCAGCAGCTCCATCTATTCCAGTTTCTCTTTAAGCTGCTGGATCTGCCACCCAACAAAGTTGAAAAACTGAGAGTATTTTAGCCTAGAGAAGTCCTATTCTAATAAGCTCCATAAAGCATGCGATACGTGTCAATAAGCATACATGTCCATAAAGCATGCTATACAGTGTCAGTAAGAGTAAGTAGAAGAAGAAAAAATAAATGCTTTTTAATTTGAAAAGTTTCATCCTACAGTGTCTATATACTTTTAAACACAAAACAATGCCACACTAGTACAGCATTAAAAATGCACATGTAAGTTATCAAAGATTCATTAGAGGCATTTTATAACAGTAATAGAGGAACTGAGGCAACAAGCCTCAGCCAATTTAGCAATGTGTTCCCCTATTCTCTGATACTGACTTTTGTGAATGTTAGAGACTTTTGTCTCCATGACTGCTTTCTGCCAAACATGAAAATTTACATGGTTCAACCCCACCTGATTCTCTGTAAATTTCATAGACATTCATAACTAGGTAGGTAAGTGGCACTCATACTAGTTCCTACCCTGAACAACAGGCAGAAATCAGGCAAAGTTGGGCATGCAGCCTGGCAGTAGTAGTACGACCAACTAGCACACATACATATACACAGCTCCAACAAAAATGTAGAGGAGCTAGAGAAAAGAAACGTGGAATAAAGAAGAGAAAAGAGGCAGGGGGAACCAAGCAACCATCACATATACCAACATCAAGATGGGCTTCATTAGCTCTACTACTCCCAGGGGAACTCTTCTACAAAATTTGTTTTTAAATAATTAATAGGTGTGACACTTCATAATTGTATGAGGCAATTCTCACTAAGCTTGAATGACTACATCAAGAAAGACAAGATAATGCTTTAAAACTACCAAACTACACCTACAGATCTCTTAACTGCATCTCACGTAACTTCACTGCATTACTGTTCTGGGGTTTTTGATTTTCCTAATTCATCAAGAAAGCTCATTACTTCCAACAAAATGGTGCTGACAGAAGCAATGCTTGCTAGTTCTTATGCTTCAGTATCAACAGTATGAGTTTCTTACTAATTCAGCTGCATTTTAACTATAATAAACATCTGATTATGAATGAGAAGGGAAAGCGCAGAGTGAAGAAATGCCTCTTAGGTATAGTATAAAAGATCAAGAAACTGAATTCCTCTTCAAGAGCTACAGCACTGAGCTCTAACTCAGATGAGCAGCAGCCAAACCAGGAAAGAAAAAAGGATGCAATTGAAATGTATTGACAGCAACAAGTGAAGAATACACATTTAGGTCAGCACAGAAAAGAATAACCAAGAATAGAGCATAATTAAAGCTCAATGCTCAATTAAAATGTGTATCTTTCCTTTTCCAACTATCAATTTTCTCCATCTCACTGGCAGAAAGACATTACCCTGGTAAAACAACTGCATTTCATTATCATCACACACTGATTCTGTTTACCTTGTCCTCCATCACCACTAATAAGAAGTAACAAGTAATCAAGAACTAAGAAATCCTCTACTTCACCACAAACCTACCTCACCAACTTTAAACATTACACTTTGTCAAAAACGTCAAGTTTTTATGCAGTCATCAAGTGACCCTAATGGTTAATCTATTTTGCCTTGATTTTACAGAACACAAGCAAATTATTAATACTTTAATTTGGATCAGTGACCTATACTGTGCTCAATTCCTGAAAATACTTTTAGAACAGTTAGTTTTGTGGCATTTTGGATCATGAATTTTATATAAAGTTCCATTATCCCCTATGCATTCACCAATTTTCCTATCTAAGTTTTGTTAACTAATTTCATCTTAAGAACCAAAGCAAACTGTTAGGTTAACTGAAAGATCATTCCTCATACCTTCCCCATGCTTCGGATCTCTCATCTGTTCTCCAAAATTCAGCCTAAGTTGTTTTTTTAACTTCTCAGTATATTTATTTCAATCTGTGCATGCTTGTTTTAAAATTTCTTATATCCTTCTCAAGTATTCTCCCCTATTATAAAAATCAGTTCAGCAAAGTGAGATTATACATTCTGTAGAAATCACAAGCTATCTGTAGCAGGGTTTTTTAACTGGTTCCTTCTCATCATGCAAAAGGTTTTAAGACCTATGTTATTTTTCTATATTTCAAGAAGTTAACCTTGTGGTCTTGTACATCATTGATCCTTCAATTTTAAGGCCAAGCTGGACTAAGATTTCATCTTTCAGAAGATTTATATTTGTACACTATAGGCAGAGGCCAGTAGAAATACACATGCAGACAAAATATCGTGTCTTAGCAAAGATAGGCAACTGAAGAGCTGAAAATTCCCGAAAGTAATTATTATTTTAAATATTGTTGAGAAAGTCAAAATAACAAAAACAACACAGACTTTTTGCCCACACAAAATTACAAAAACCCAACACCAAAGTCAATCTTGAATTAATTAGAATCAGCCAGCATAAATTCAGGTATCTGAGCAAGACATCAGTTAGATGTGAAACAGAAATTACATGTGAAACAGAAACAGTGAATACCATGTCAGAGTACTTGACCTGATGAACCTGCGTTAAGCTCTGAAGTTCAAAGGAATATTTTTAAAAATCAATATAGATAGCTAACAGTCCATCAAGGAAGTATGTTTTATATTTCTTTAAGCAGCAAGTATTTGTTTTTAGAAACTGTCTTATGGTAGAACTGAAAATGTCACAGATGTGAAAGCCAAACAATCATCTTTATAAAGCACACTAAGGAAGAAGTTGAACAGAATGATTCAGACTCTAAAAGCAGAAGAGAGTCTTGGCCATTCAGTTACACATATTGCCATCAAAGGCTATGAAACTTCTCACAATAGAAAATTTAATTATTTTCTATAGAAATTTTGAGTACAATTTACTCAATTGGCATATTTATATTTAATCCATTTCCACAATAACTATCTCCTGCCTACCTGTCATGCCTATTTTCAATGGTTTTGCAAAAAACACATAGTCCACTTAAAAGCTTTAAACTGGCCCTCTGTAGTTCACATTGAACTCGACACTTCACAGCACTGAGATACTACTATCACAAGAAAAAGCACATGTATTTTTATTTGTAAATAAGTATAAATAAAAGTCAAAGTTTCTCCAACCTTTGCATCACCTAGTAAAAAACATCTGGCTTTGGGACAGGGGAAGAAGAAGGAAACAAATCACAAACAAGCCTTTATTACCTGGAACTTGTTCAACTTGGACGATTTTCCTTCAGAAATTACACCTGAATTATTAACAATATGCAGAGACTGAAAAATGAAAATAACTAGCTGAAGGAAGCAACATTATAAAAGGTATTTTCCACCTGAAAACTAGCTTTCAAGTTGTTTGGAAGAAAACTATGCTGAAGCTGTGAAACTATGTTACGGAGCAGATATTCTTACCCAGGTAAGTATGAATATTACCACTGCTCCAGCTTTGGCACTTCATTACAGAATTCTCCTTTTTTAATTAGCAATATTTTCTCTAAACTACATGCTTGGAGACATTCAACACAGCTGCCACAACATTTCAGGAGTTGCTGAGGGAAATGCTAAAACCTTCATGCTTTTAAATTTTCTAAGACTGAAAGCATAAAACTCTTCTGAATACTTCACACAGAAACAAGCTTGATCCCAATCAAAAAAGGCCACTATTACTTGGAAATATTTGTCGCCAGACCTGAAGCATCTGATCCAGCTGTGCTGAGGGAGCATGCCAAAACATCCGTAGAAGATCTGGGAGCTGCCGCCAAACCAATAGACATAAACAAAAATGACTGCCAGGAACAGCACGGCGAGATATTCTACCCAGGGGAGAAGGCGCCAGCCTTATGCTGATCAGACACACCAGCGCAGAAAACAACATAAAATTAAATCAAGTGCTTCTGGAGATGTGGCTCCAAAGTCCAGCTCTTTGGTTAAAATATGTTGACAGGAAATGAGCTAGACTAGATGAAACAGGACATGTACTTGAGAGAAACAGTACTACTTTTCAGCTAGCTCCTGAAAATCAGAGGAAACAATGAAACTTACTGGTGGTGGAGCAAGTTATCTATAGTAATAAAAAGTAATCCTCAACTGTGAACAGCCTCACACTGCAGTCTACTGGATGTTGGGAAAACTACATCAAAACTGTTGTTGAATACACAGTAGTGCTTAACTACTACCCACCTCCTTCTGAACTCTTTGCTATTCAGTGTACTTAGACTCCTCAGCAGAAATAACTGAGCTTCCTATGCATGCAGCAACCAGGTAATCTTAAAATTACTAACAAAGGCCTAACATTAAATTAGTGGAAAAAACATGACAGTGAGTAAGTACAAATTATTTTCTACCTTACCCACTACATAATTACGTAAGTGCAATGAAACAGAGAACACTGACAACCCTTTCAAAGTTTTGTTACAATAAACTTTGAAAACATTTGTTTGATGACAAAAAACAAAAAACAAACAAAAATACCACCCACCACACTGAACACCCACTATACAGAACAGCAGTTCATAAAAGCTTATATCTGAGAAAACAAATGTTGCTCATTTATTGCTCGTGGTTTACTGAGGGCATTGCAAACAGACTACTTTGGGCCACAGTTTCATATTCTGTCCTGTTAACTCATAACTTATTTCATCTAAATAAGACAGGTTTGGGATACTGAAAGGTGAGAGCAGAAATGAAGACAAAAATGCTTCCTCAGCTCCTTCCACCCATACCAACTTTCCCTGACCAGAAATGTTTTCCTTCTACCTTGTAAGATGTTATTTTCAAGCTCAGAGATCCCAGCAGAAAAAGCCAGCATCCCAACTGACTACTGCCTGACCTGGCCAATGTCCGATTTAGGAAAACTGCTGGGAAAGACAGCAGTGCTTCCAAGCTCGATAGCCGCCATTCTTTTAAGTATCGAGCAAGAATACTTGCTGAGAGACATTTCCATCAGAAATACAAGACTCTTTCTTCAGAAACTGGCAAATAACACTGCTGTTTAAAACCACAAACTCTTATCTATAGCCATGTCCAGTACACACCATTCACAAGCATCCCATTGACTTTAAAAAGAGTTCACATCCACACTGAAGCCATCAAACTGGATCTGATCAGCTGACTATAGCCTAGTGACCTGACTAACTGAGACTAATAACATACATTGCAGGAAAAAAAAAGACTACCTTTGAAACATACCTACATAAAAACTGATACTAAGAAACTACCAGATGTTTTTCCTTACTGACAGTGACTGCTACATTAGGATTTAAATGCCTTAATTTAGGTGTATTTTACTGAATGCAACTGGAAGGCATTTTCACTCTCCATGTGGATGTTTGATTTTTTTTTTTCTTTTACAAAGGTTCTCTGATAACACATGGAAATATACTTACATAGTATGATAAATTAGAAACTTAATCTGAAATTATCTGGTTTACGAACATGAAGTACTAGAGATATCCCTAAGCAATCAGAAATAGCTCCCTCAGTTCTTAAATACAAGGAATCTTACTCAATTTGTATACCTTAAGTCATACATTTAACTGCACAAGAACACACACTCCATTGCTTCTGTCTTTTTAAAGTGACTCTAATCTCCATAACCACACCTCAAATACAATCTATCTATCCACAGCTATAAAGTGCAATCTCCATTATGCATATAATATATGCATAAAATATATTCGAGATTCTTCTGTGCTATTTGATATAAAGTACCATAAGAATTCCTGGGCAAAAGGGCATCTACCTTAAGTATTCCTCTGAAAAATCCTTAAAGGGAAGGAAGGAAAACTGCAGTCCCCAGGCTACTGCTGGCCAGGAAATCAGCCACAGCTCCATGCTACTGGAAAGAGCCAAATTGGACAGTGCAAGCATGGCTCAAGTACAAAGCAGCCCACATAAGATAAGCAAACCTAAATGCAATACACTGATATACAACTACTAGTGTCTTTTTAAAATTATTTAGTGGCAATGTCCTGTTGCTCATTTGCATGTGTACACTTCTAATCTTATTTCTAGTAATACAAACTATTGAAAATATATTTTTTAATTCCTATTTTCTTAGAGAGAAGTAGGAATTATCTGATTGGAAAACAGTATGTAAGCAATAATTGCTTTGCAGTAGTGCCATAAATACGCTTTTTAGTCATGAATTTTTAAAGACATTTTACTAATAAAAAGTGTTTAAAATTAAACTTGTCCTAAAATAAATCAGTCAGACAGAAAGACTTCTAGAACTTGATTTTAAAAAGTGCAATGTATTTGCCTCAAAGGCAAGTATTAGCACAATAAGGAAGTATATGTAAGAACATAATGGTAAAGCAGACTGGGAACTACTACTGCAATCCCTGTGAAAAAAGAAATAGTTATTTAACTAGTAAACAATTGATTTTTTTACTCCTCACACAATTAGCCTAGAGAAGATATTCCTGTAAAGCCTGTCATACTGAAAAGATAAAAACTTAGCAAGATTAAAAAGTAGGCATTTATTCAAGATTTCAGTTATCAGAGAGTACTAAACAAAGCTAGTACTTCAAACAAAAAAAGAGAATACACAGCAATTCTAAAGTATTACCTATAGAGTTAGTTGGAATTTTACCAAGGAAAAGTACTTATCATTGATCAGCCACTGGTTTTATTTGCACATTTTTGGAGCCACACTATCTTGGCTATTGTTTGTAACATAATACAGACATTTAGACTACCAGATATTTAGTACAGTAATATTTGTCAACTTGAGAACTGAATATATACAGAAAAAATATTTCTTAGTTTTGTCAAACACAAAGGCAAAAGAATCTGTCTTCAGAATTTCTTCATCATGTACTCATCACTAATGCAGTGTACCTTTCCTGTTTAAGTGCATATTCCAGCATTTTGATTCTTCGCACTAGATCCTTCTTCAGATTTTCTTGTCCTTTCCTTTCACCCTGAAGAAAGGCAATCTGGGCCTGCAAAAGGAAGTGTTCAATTTAGAATATGCTTCCTCAAAACCATTCAGCAGAGCTCTTAAGTTCCCCAACTTACTTTAAAATTTATTTGTACAGTTCAAAAGAAATTGGCTCACTGTGTTTCATAAATACTAAATGCTTAGACAAAACAGTGCATAGATAAATCTTCCAAACTTCATGCTCATTACAGATAAAAAAGAAAGATAAAGCAATTTTAGTATATTTGACATAGTTTATTTCCTCTCTTGGCTAAACAAGAAGGAATAGATACAAATAAGCATACAAAAAGCCTTCTGCAGATAAAAGCATGATACATGATACTAGTCAAAGAACTGAGTACAGCATGAAGTACAGCTAGAAGAAAAATAAACGCCTGTTTGTGATACAGTGTAAAGTGTTAATTATAATACTTAATAAAACAGGCTAAAGAAAGCTCTCCAGAAATACCATAATTAAGAGAGAGGAAGAAAAATGGAAAGCACACAAAGGTATTTTGGTGAGGGAGATGAGAGAAATGGTATAGAAGCAAATAGAAGTCAAGTGGAAAACAGACACCTAACCTTCATCAAATTCCAGCAGAGAACATGTAGTTGCCTGTGAAACATCTTTAAATGGAAAACGATAGTAACCAAAAAATATTAATTCCTAATCAGAAAGGCAGAACTACCTGCTTTTGTACCTCATGTTCTAATCAAGTCCAGTATAAGAGGCAGGTTCTTATGCTCTCAGAACTCATGAATACATTCTTAGACCACAATACCTATTGGCAGTCACCACATTGCAAGCCCCTTGCCGTTTTCAGGATCAGCTTTCTGACATCTTTCCAGCTAAATCTCCAAGCATCTCATTTGTCTCCTGAGAAGTACAAACAAGTGAAAGGCAACCAGTCCAGACCATTGCTGCTGACCATGAAGACCATTAAGCCTTCCATTTTTATATATAACCCACTGCGGTTCTATGAGCAGTTTTCTGTAAGTACTTCGGCCTGTACCAATCTCTAGGGAAAACCAGGGAGAAACGAGCAGGTGTATCCTCTCCTCACCTGCCACAAACCTTGCAAGCAGTTTCTAGATATTTTAGTCAATGGATATTGACACTTATTTGACTTTAGATTTTTATCCCAAGGTGTCTCTAAATACATATGCTATTTTCTCCTCACCAACTATGAAGGAAATTCACACAAACAACTCAAGGTGAATCTTGGGGCACAGGCAATATGAATGTTATTTCAAAAGACCATTTGCTTGTGGCCAGCTATAGCAGCCACTCTAAAACATAACACCAGCAGACAGAATTTTCACAAAATTTACAGAATTGAAATTCTGAAATTTCAAATACAGACAGTAAACAGGTTGACAGACACCTGAAGAATCCTTAACCACACAGTCATCAACTAGAGCAGACAGTTTATCACAAGTGAAAAACACTGGCTGCTCTCCAATGAAGTCAGTATTCACCTTCAGTGGGGGAAATGCATTTGATTGCCAAAAAACTCTCAGGTGAATCAAAAGGAAGGCCTCTGTCATGCTATCATCAGGCTTGTCCTCACATAATACACAAACTGGGATGAACAGAACACTACAACTGAACTCTAAAGTCTGCTTTATACTCAGGCTTAAGGAAAGACACAGAAGAGAGAAATGCTGGAGCCAGCATTTCCTAATCTGAAAAATGTAACTGTGCAAGAACCCTGTTAGGTCAACAAGGTCACCACCCCTCTCAGTTACACCTCAAGCACATGCAACTTAGTTTGCAGCAACAGTCCAGACACCTAGATTATAATGCACATACTACTTAGAACACTGTGACAGTGATTTCCTCTCTTCCTATCTCTACATAGACGTAGCAGATATAAACAAGTGCTCTTCTAGCCGAGAAGTGAGAGAAAAACCAAAGCACAATATTAAAAGAATAGTAGAACACAATATAAATATTCATTTGGCTGGAACAAGAAAGATCATCCAAGGCCATCAGGACACAACCTGAAGTAACCTATGGATGTGACCTGCTGCCTGCAAGCAATTTCTAGCTCAGAGCAAACTGACCAAAACAGCGGCAGTGAAGCATTTTTACCCAGCACGCTGGCAAATGGCCTTGCTCATACGCTGCTGTACTGCAAAGGCTGAACCACCATTACCATGCTAACAATTGAGGTTAAAGTAATCTTCTACTGGTAGCAGCCTAAACAAACAAAAAAGCCTCACAATTAAGTAGAATTGACAGGTTACTTTTGTATGAGAGAGATACATAAATGGATTAGATTAAGAAATATTATATGTGACTCCTTCAAGTGAAAATGGGCAGAGTGAAGGTTCAGGTAGAGGGCAGGCCTGGCTCTCTGACTTGTCTAACTAACCACGTGAGGAGCAAAATTCAAAATTGTTACCATAATTTCCTCAAGCACATAAACTAGTGAAAATAATGCTTCTAACTCTCCTCTGGAGCTGAAGCACCTAGATCTTATGATTCAACATGAAGAAAAAGAATTGTGCTCTTCCTCCTCAGGGCCACTGGCAGGCTACATGCATCACACATATAGCACAGGAAGAAAGAACACTGGAAGAAATATTAATTAATTCTTTGGACATATTTTATAGTCAGCAGTATGCCAATGTTCTTACTGATGTCTTATAATTTTTTCCTTCTTCCTGGAGTTCTACAAAATCTTTGTGTTTCTTACTCAGAAAGCATGCAGCAACAACAAAGTGGAATTCACAGCCCCAGAGCAGCCACTCCTCCAGCCCTACACAAGCTTATTATTGTCAGATACATCACAGATCAGTAGTCTTACTGACAAATCAAGAAACAGAGAAGTGCACCAGTGGGCTTAAGAATGATTCTGCTCTCTCCTCAAAGGCTGAGCAGTTTCTAGTGTAGCTTGCTCATGTTTTTCTTCTGAGTAGCATCCTTACATCGAATACTCATTATTTTTGAGACATTCTGGCTCTGAAAATGAGAATGCTTACATTTGGTCATTTTCATGATATACAAAAAGAAGATTATTCCCACAGGATATGAGCAACCCTTAACCCTCATTTATGTAAGTGATGGAAAACTGCAATAAAGTCAGCCTTAGTAGACAACAAAACATCAGTTATATATGTAAGCTCACATTTTATTTAAGAAATTCTTAGGGATAATATTCAAGTTTATTTGCAATGCACATAAGACAGTGTAACTGAAGCTTTATACTAACAATAATACTGTAGCAATCCAACTGTCATAAGCAGATTTCATTCTTTACAATGCTTGGCAATTAATTGAAAACATGCAAACAAACTTAAATGGTCATACCATAAATTCAACTATTTGTAATATATATGAAAACTGAATTAGTACACTGAATTTAAATACCCAAAATGAGAAATTATGAGATCTAGCAGTATTTTCTCCGTCTCTAGAACAATACAGTGATAACTCCAGGATCACCATTCCCAGCTACAAAATGGAGCCAACACCTGTCTAAATGTCTGTGCACACATTTATAGTGCATCAGTTTTTAAACACAATGGAAAGTAAAGCCAAACTGTACAGCTACAGTTTTCTGTAATGGGGAACATAATTTTATCAATAAATTAATGATCTGCAACACTGTTCTACACTTGCACTTTGGCCACCCCGGGAAGGTCAGCCAAAAACGTTAAGAATTCACGAATACACACAAAAAAACAGGTTCTGCGACAGGTGACCTTCTAAAGCTAGTAAGGTTAAAATGCATCAAGTTGTGAACTAGTCATTGCAAATCTCCAAACCGCCTACAGGAATCACACAAAAACTCATATTGTTCTTTGCCTTACGGGTGGGGTGCATCATCTTCATAAAGCACCCAGTCCTGCTGGCTCCACAGAGAGGAATAAAGGCAGCAAATGCCTCAGGTTTATTCCAAGCTAAATACTACAGGTTACTGTACTACAGATCACCCCACCCCCTGCAAAAGAAAAGAAAACAAAAAACACAATCCCACAAACAAATAAAACCAAAAACAAGCTAGAGAGTATTAAGGAAAGAGATACCTGGTACTTTATTATTTCAGCTAGTCTAGTTTTTGCAGGTTTTTCCACTTTGCTATTTTGCAACATAACTTAGAAGCTTCATGTGCATCTGGTCTAAATTAATAGCAATGTAGCTATCTTAACTATTCCATGTCTTTACCAAGAGATTTTTTAAAATAACTTTCATTATGTTACAAAAAAAACTTCTCATGGGCAACAACATGTGTTTTTTTAAAGAATTTCCCAACAGACTCTAATGTCTCGTTGAAGCGGATAAAAGGGTGAGGCAATGTTTTAGGTAGCATTGAGCTAGAAACAATATTTTATAAAATGCTGCTCACTTCCTAATACAGGCTTAGCAGCTGTAACAATATAGTCAAATAACGAAATTGCATCTTAATCAATCCAAACTTTACCAAAGTTTAAAAAAATAAACTATAATTTACACTTCCTGTAATCAGCAACCACAATGACAAGGATGCAAAAAAGAGTATTACAACTGCACACCTTTTTAGGCTGACACCTTGACATTACAAAACTGCAAGAAATTCAAAATAATATTTACCTTTAATGGAAAATGTGTAAAAAGAAACAACATTATGGCTGCTAAAAAATTACTTATATTCAGTATTTAAAGTTTAATTCTTAAGACTCAAGAACTATAAAACAACTTTCCATTCTTTTCCGTAAAATATTTATGTTGAATATTTTAAATAAATCTCACTTCCAAATTTATGGGCCCTTGAAGCCCAACAGGCATCATTTGGCAAAGAGCTACCAAGACACACTATTCTGTATATACTGCTTCCATAATTCAACAACAACATCTTCACAGGTTAAGAAAAAGATAATGAATGAGGGAAAATACTGACTGCAAGAAAAGTATTGCAAAAAAAATTATGTAGATAGCTAAAATAACTAAATACATAAACAGATGAATCAGCCTTGAACAGTTGTTCTAAGTGGTCTACCAAGATCTGCCAGGATTCTGCAGACTGCTGAGGTGCTCAGTATTCTAAGATTAGGATTGGTTCACTGAAGCACTACATGTTTGACTGTATTTGTAAATATGTGTAGGTATGCCTAGGGGGTAAGAGGAGGAGAGATAAAAAACAAGTACAGGAAAGGGGAGGAAGGAAAATATCAATGATTAGCGCAACTAGCAAACAAATTTTCAGGCACCATTAACATCTCAACACAAATCTACTAGCATTCTGTGCCAAAAAGAGGCTTGGAAGCTCTTTTAAGTGCCTGTGGCCATTTAAGATAACACAAAGCTGAAGCAGGGCCACAGGCTGAAAACCAGCAGCAGGCACTGAGGCTTACGTAGCTTCAAACTGCACAGAAGCTCATCATCCTGTTTACCACCTGCATGCTCATTCTGAACCATAGTGCCTCACGGAACTAGGAAGCATCACAATTTGCTACTGGCAAATTATTTTTGCTGGACTTCTCAGAGATGTTCTGAAATTAGCATCAGAGCTAAGCCTTGGGGGAAAAAAAAAAACCAAACAAACAAACAACGAACCCAAACATCCACAACAGACCAAAGATAAAACTTGGGGTTAAGGAAAAAAAAAAAAAAAAGTTAAAAATGCCATTTACCTACATTCTTCATTTCTTTGAAAAACAATCTTTTATCAGTGAATTCAAAACTCCTAATTGTTGACTCTGGATGATCAATTATTTAGCTATTTGTTCTTACCAATACTCTGAATACTAATTTAAGCATCTCAACCAACAGGAAAACTTTTCTTGCTGCAGTTTGAAGTGTTTTACTAGGCAGATGTCTGTTCAGATAGCCAGTCTCTCTTTTATCCACTCTTCAGTGCTGCCTTTCACTATTCTAACAACTGCAAACATCAAAATACTTGCCTTAGTCAAACAATGTATATTCAAATAATTTAACCATTCTGAATCAGCTTTCTTCATTCCTACAGCCATTCTTATAGTATACTTAAGTGGTCAGTATTAAATTTTGGGTTTTTTTTAGTTGCAGGAGCATGCTCCATGCTGACCAACATAACAAAAAGAAACCAAGTTTTAAACATGATGTAATTCTATAAACACTACAATGACATGTCACAAAATAATAACATATTATGAGCTGGGGTCCAAATCGCAATGCTCAAATATAATTCCTTTCCATTTGCTGTACAAGAAAGGCAGAAATGCATCAACAGCAGTCAGCACCAGGACTGATAAATAGACTCACAGCCCACAGTTCAGCTGAGACAATGGAAGTTCACAGCCTGAATGACTCACTTGGGGTATAGCAAGACAAGGGAGAACAAATCTGGGGGTGGTCGTTAGATTTGGCTTTGGTAACAAGAAGAGCAAGGAACCAGACCTGACCACACAACCACTTGCAAATGCAACCAGCACACTCCTGCTTCTCTCTCCTACAGCCAGCGGCTACTCCTTATATTCAAGCATGCAACACCACCCTGAACTGACTAGGACATCAACTGAAACACATACAAAAATAACTGATTTTGTTCTTACCTCCTGTTTCCAAAGTTTGGATATGAATATTGTACATGCCATTTTTGTTCCAATGTTTTGCAATCTTGCCCTATGTGACTGTCCTAAAGGGAAATGTTTCTGGCTAAGAGCAGAAAAAAATGCAGTCTTTCCACACCACAATCTTAAATTAAACTTCTTTGTTACTGGGTTATTTTCAACATATTCAGTATTAGTTAGCATACAGTAAGCTCTTATCAAATAGGAAAAGAACATCTTCCAGATAAATCCATATACAGATGTATACAGAGCGGGTCACTGTAACAAACTGATCCTTTGTTTTCACATTTAAGAGTATGCTCACTGGTATTGTCTGCAACGCTTGAATCCTGAGCACGCTGAAGTTATTCAGATGACCTGTTTCAAGTATCTGAGCATTTCTCACCATTTAAAATGAAACATATAACAACCCTTCATCTATTACTAAGTCAGTTCTTGTCACTTTTTAGCTAAGGACCTTAGAAAGGAGGACCTGACAAGGCCTGGCAGCCTTGTGAAGCCAAATATAAGATTGCTGACTTATACCTACTCTCACTGAAAAATGGATATCAATTTTAGGCTTGGCATTTGTACAGCCTTACTTCTTCTAGCATTAAATTAAGATGAACAAAAATTCCCTGGAGATGCATGTGATCTTCCTTGGGGAATTTTACACAGCCTGTTTTAGAATTGGTAAATAAAGTTTCAGTGTATACTGAAACATCAAAAAGGCTGAGTTACATTTCCAACCTGTTCAAATTGTGCAAAGTTACATAACCCTGATGCAATAAAACTGACAGACTCCAAGACCTTTAACAAAAAAAAGGAGGGTTACAATATCAGTTGGACATACACTGATTTAAATTATAAATGCACACTAGCAAAGACACAGGATATTTCATCATATGGTAACTTCACATCAAAATCCAAAGTTTTCCACCTAGCATATAACAACTTACTCCATTTTTGCTTAATTCAGCAATTCTAGAGTAAATTATGAAAATTAGAAAATCTTTTTTCAAGTACAGCTTTCTGCAAAAAGCATTTGTAAGCTTTGAAGGCTTCTTGGAAACAATGTAACATTGCAAAACTGTTCATGCCATGTCAATATTTACAGCAACACTGCTGAAAGGCCCATTTAAGAAATACATTATCATTACAGTTAAAACTAAATTACAGATGTACCAGATTTGAGAAGAATGGGACCATGTGATGCTGGGAAATGCTCAGATCATTTACACAATTAAAAAAAAAAAAAAAAATCAAATTACTACAAAAAAGACCTGCAAAGAACATGTCTCATCAGTTTGTATTTGCATTCTACTTCTCTAAAAGAAGTTACAAACTTCTATAATGTAGTTCCTTCTTCACTGAACATTTACTCCCATTTTTTCCACTTGTCTTAAATAAATCAAGCTATGATATCAATGAGTATATTCAGATTAAATGTCAAACATGCATACCAGCAAACAGCAAGAGTAATGAAGCTCCTCTTTGCTTCAAATTAATTTGGCAACTAGGAAGTTTGCTAAAGAAAATTTAGCAAAAGAAAGGATAACTGGTAGTCACCAAAATCTTTGGCATCATCCTCTCCAAATAAACACACCTCAGTATTGTAACCATGACTTATTTTCTTCTGCCTTTATTTTGATTTATCTGATACATTTAAAGAATGAAGCTGAAAATATTGTCCTTCTAGGGTGGAGAGTGATTTAACATTAATTACTGTTTTCTTTCTAATATTTGCCTTATGAGAAGAAAATATTTTATTGAAGGGTTCTACAGCTACAGAATTTAGGCCAATTCGTCCTTCATGGAGAACCTGAGATTTGACTCACATCATCATAATTGAAAATCTTATACAAAACTTCTTAAAATTGTATTTTACATTGCAGTTTATTTGCTGAACCCAATCTTTAGCAGTTTTCCATTAACAACTGATTTCATAAACTCACTGTTCATTACTTTTTCTCAGAACAGTATTTTCAGATTATTCAGCTATCAGAATGGCTTTTAACTAGAAACTTAATCCAATAAGAGAATCGTTATCTAAAAGCCAAACTGTAAATATCAACTATTTCTGAATCAAGTAACAAATGTCCTAAACCACACTATAAATAGCCACAGCCATCTGTCTGATTTGCCCCTTCTCCTCCTTACTTTAACTTGCCTATCTCCAAGGACACAATCTTACCACATAGCGTGCCTGGTTTCACTGCCTGCCTCCTGCCTCAGAAAAGCAGCAGTGAGAGGGAAGGTCACCAATTCCTGACCCCGGCCCAGAAAGCCAACATTATTAAATCTGACTCCCATAACCAACCTCAAGTGCTTATCTGTTATTTCCATCACATTCCTTCTATTACAGTTGTTTGCCAGCATTTAACCACATTTTATCTCATTTCATTAACTCTTCCCCTGTCATTTGGGTGGCGGTGTTTTTTTTAGCACTGTCTTAAAGAATATTTTTTACAAAGCTGTGGAAAGACAAGCAGATTCTATCTACCAATTCACCACAATTCCCTTGCAAATCTTTTCAAAGGAAAGTTTACCCAAGAAATATAAATTTTATGTAACCCTATCAGTTCCCACTACTCCAAAGCAGTCTACTATACAGACAGTTATCAGCAGAAATGAAAATTTCAGTAGTGCAGAGGACAAGAGCTAGAAAATTCCTCAGCAGGATACATGATGACTATACACGCAGTTACGTATCACATAGCAGTTAGTTGGAATTTAGTTCATTTGTAAAATGTGGAGAAACGTCAAATTCTGCAAATGACAATTTTTGCCAGAAAAACATTTGTCAGAAGCAAAAGTTTCAATTACAGTATATGCATTGCTTGCAAAGACAACATTTCTAGTCAAAACAACGGACATATATACACACACACACAAGCGTTCCAAGCTCATCCATCCCAGAAGCAGCAGAGCTCAACAGCTCTTTGTTGCTTGCTAGGACAAGGACGTGCACCAGCAGCACTCGGCTCTGCGGAGGTCCCAGCCGCGGGGTTAGAGTCCCCACTGCTCCCTCCCAGGGGTAGCAGACGGTTAATTAAAAGGGAAATAACATCGGCAACAGAGAATCACCCCCAAGCAGTCAGAAGAGGTACGGTTAAGGCAAGGCACCAATATGGGAGACAGTTTGAACTCTGGTTGCCTCCAGCAAAGACACAGATTTCATTGTCCTGCACATGCTTTTGATCAAACTCTTCACTATTTTTGGATGATCATGTCCATAACATAATGACAATTCTGAAATGCCTTGGAAACATAGTCCAAAAAAATTCAAAATGTAAAAGAAAGCTTTTGCAGAATAGGAAAGCCTTTCATGTCAACTCTCCAAAGCAGCTATTAGAAGAACTTAAGAAAAAAATCATTTCTCAAAAGATAGAAAATGAAAATATATGATCATTCTATAAAACACAGTTTGTGAATAATAAAATTAATGATGTTAGTATTTATTCCAGTGAATTCACAGGCCATTATTTCAAATTGCAAATGTCAAAGTACCATAAACAGAAAGCATACATTAAAAAGTGAAATTTGTACTCAGCAGATGAGCATCTAGGGGAACCCTCTATGAATCTGTTTTCATGCTTATTTGAAATATACAGCTTATTAGTGATACTTGCATATATATAAATATCGAAGATTATATAATAGCAGCAACAACATCTTCAAGAGAAATAATTAGATAATCAGAGTAAGCATGAGTATTTGCCATGAAAAGAAAAATATAGACACCTGATAAGTACACACACACTGGAAGGTGGTACTAGACCAGTAACTAAGAACAGAGACCTGGCCTGCCAACTCATGTACGTGTTATAAGCTTGGGGATGTGTCACCCAAACAAGCATCACATATTGCAACAGAAAGGTACTCTACATAAATATCACATTTAATTCCATGCAATTAAGTACAGTGAAAAGAAAAAGAGAAAATACAAATAAGCCCAGAGGGGAAGAAAAGGAAGATAGGAAATCACAGTTGGACTGACTTACAAGGTGCTTTTTGGAGAGAAGGTATAACTTAACTAACCAATAACTACAAAGCAGATGCCAAGAATGGTAATATTATAGAATACAGTATCTGATGTATTTAAATGTCATGGCAGGTAAGAAATTAGAGATTAAAAAAATAAGTCTACCCTTAAGAAATAAGATGGATTGCAGCAAAAAAATCATGGATACTAAGACCCCCATACAAAACAGGCCCTCTGCCACGCAGCATCCCAAGAGAGTGGATAGCCTAACACTGAAATTTACATTCAATTGAAGACTAGCAAAGGACAGTCAGGAGCTCTGCGTTTTTATCCCAAGAGAGTGAAACTGCCCAACCTCGTACTTCCATTACTGTGTTAAACATTTCCAGATATAGGCCAACAAAAGGCTTCAGAAGGAGCACAAAACCAGTTTTTAATTAATGCTGCTCATCCTTCAATCGTACATGATGTACAATTTCTAAAAGCCATGCTGTAGTTGTTGAACCCCTAACACAAACCTTTCACATGGATCAAAGAATATTCAACTGCAAATGGTCACAGCAGACGTAATATCTGATGCTTATAGAGACAACCAAGAATTCTGCACCTTTCTGAACATGACTCCACGGCAGATAAATGCTGTTGCAGCTCATGGCCATGCCAGCCACAGCTAATTATAACTTCATTGAGATGTTTTAGCAAGAGCCAAAGGCCTTCAAGCAAACAACTTGTAAAGAAGTTATATTCCCAGTTCTGCCACTGACAATACAAAAGACTTCTGCAAATAGTTTAAATGCTTTGCTTCTTTCCTGTCTCATCTATAACACGAAGCTTTTGAGGAATACTTGGGGGAAGAGAGGAGAAGAAGAGTGGCATACTAGCCTCTGTTGAAGGGCACTATAAATATTCAAAGTGTTATTACTATCAAACAACACAATAGCAAAATCTTAGGTCCATATACCAGATTTCTTTTCTCAAAAGCAATTTTTAAGATCTCTATCAGAGATTAAAAAAATGTCAAGATATTTAAGAGACTCAAATGGATGTTCTTCTTATGCATAACTAAGCCAGTTATTTTCCACATAGTATTTACTGGATATAGTGATAGAAACACAATTCAGTTACTAACAAATTTGTCACAGAATCGTTGAAGTTGAAAAATTACTCTCTTGTCCTCATGACCACTTCCTTTAAATTCCTACACAGCGAACCCTGAGCAAAGAATATCACATCAGCTGCTCTTCTCAGAGTGGATGGTTGACGTTACCATAGAAAGTACCATTAGAAAGATGGCATCTCTACTAATTGGGAAAAAAAAACCAACAAAATAACGACAACAAAAAAAAAAACACCACAACAATGACGACAATAAAAAAAAACAACACCACAAACAGAAGCAGCTTGCATTGCTAAATAGGCTCAAGACTCTCTTGATAAAGACGGTACAAAAAAGGGACAGGAAACAAGAGACAAAGAAGGGAGACTTCAAAAAAAGGAGTGTAAGTAGACACTTTTCAGTCTCAAACAGAGAACCAAACAGAGGGCTAGTAGTAATGTGGAGAGTGTTAAGGTATACAACACAGATTTTCTTGTAAACAAAGCCAAAGAGGAAAAACTACGAAGACTGCAGTACGGAGTTAACCTAATGTGCCCATCACTGAAATATCTGACAGAAATGGCTTTAGGTCAGCAGTTCATAAGTTCTTCAACCACAAGATCCCTATCGGTCCTTTAACGCATTAATGAGAGTATCATTCCCATCGCTCTTCAACTGAAAACACCACATAACGTGTCCCTATTAAAGAGTTGCAGCCGATCCCAGGCCTGCCCGGGGGGCGGCCGAGGTACAGCGGGGCTATGTGCCAGCGGCACAAGCTGGGTACGCAGCTCACCAGAGGCAATTTTTAACAGTGGGTTATGAAACTGGTGGCAAATTCAGGCGGCTGGCCCTGGTGGGGGCACCCAGAAAACTCCAGAGATGCGGCGAAAGCCGCGCAGCGGGCAGATACCGCTCCCCTCCGGCCCGGCCGCCATGTCACGCCCCTCCGCCGGGCAGCGTTGGGGGGCGGCCGCCCTCTGAGAGGGAGGGAAATGGCCCACGGTGGAGCCGGGCGGCCGCTCCCTCACGAGGCAACAGACAAGAGCAAAACCGAGGCAGAAGCTTAGGCGGCCGTTCCCCGACCCTGCGTAGCCGGAGAGGCGCGGCCGCCAAAACAGAGGGGGGGCGGGGGGGTAAAGTGATCGCCCGTGTTACCTGCAGCTCCGCCCGCTCCGCCTCCCACTCGGCGCGCTCCGCCTCGAATCGGCCCCACTCGTGCTGCAGGAAATGCAGGATGCCTGGCACGCTGTATTGAGCCCGAGACGCCGACACTGGAGGGGGAGCTCCGGAGGCTGAGACCCCCCCACCGCCACCTCCTCCTGCTGCCGCTGCGGCGGCCGCTGCTGCTGCCGCCTCACCCGACTCCAGCCCTGGCCCGCCTGCCGGCGGTGGCAGAAGCAGGGCATTATTATTGTTGTTGTTGCTGAAGAAAACGCCGGGCCCTGCTTGTTCGTCCATGGCCGGGCTGCGTCTGCTGCGTTGCCCGCCGCCGTCCCCTCCTCCGCGAGCCGCCGCCCGCACCCAGCCGCGTCCCGGCAGCAGCAGCAGCAACAACCTGGGCGCGTCCCGCCCGCCGTCACCGCCTGACAGCCACCCCCGCCGGCTGTTACGGCGGCCCAGTAGGGACAACTCTAGAGAGAGATTCACCCCAACCCTTCTCGCGGCATTCTGGGAAATGTAGTCCCGCTAGGTAGCAGGACGCCCCGCCGAGGGAGGGGCGGAATTTACCCAACCGCCTTTTTGTGCAGCGCGCTGGCCCTATTTCGAGGAAGGACTTTATAGCTAGTTGAGCCTCGTGGCTTTGAGTAGCTATTCTGGGGCAGAGACTGGCAACGCGCCCCCAGGCCCAGTAGGCAAGGTGGGCGTGAGAGAGACCGCAGGGAGCAATGCCACGGCTGAGAGGTCAAGGCAGCTCCGAGCAGCACCGGGAGAACTGATTAATCATAATCTCCACCTCAAAGAAAACAGCCTTGGCACACTCACAGCCCAGCATGAGGAAATAAAAAGGGCAAGCGTCTTGCGGCAATTCCACAAACTTTGGCCAAGCCCTGCCCTTTCACCCCCAGCTTTTCTGTTTTGGCCTTGCTCTGAGCAACTGAAACAAAAAATCCCTTACGGGGGTCTCTTGAAAATCTTTAGACATGTTGAAAAGGAGAGCAGAACAACATTTTCCAGAATTTGCCATTCTCTCTTCTGCAAGGAAAGGGAAAACATACTTTGAGACTGGCATCAAAGCCTTGTGCTGAAGGCACAAGTTGCCAACAACACTGCTCCCTCTTATCTCTCCCGAAAATAGAGGGCTGTTAGGCATGCACTCCATACTGACATATGTATGGTTGAAGACAAACACATCCCTACCAACAGGCTTTACACCAGAGTTATGTGTTAGCAGTGTGAATGGTGGTTCACGGCCACAGAAGCTGCTGCATGTGCTGATCATGGGCCCGGCCACCCCTCACCACGCCCAGGCACACCGGCAGCACCTCCCTGCTTACTCAAGCAGCACTTCCTGTTTCCTTCTGTGCCAATCTGTCTCACCCACTTCTCACTCCTTTCCTTGGAGATTAGAGCTGCGGCGGGTGCACAACTTCTTTGTGCTTTTGAAGAGGGAAAGACAACTAAGGAAGCATATAGAGAGCACCAGAGAGGAAAGGGGCACAGAAGTGAAAGCATAGAAGAGGGAGCATGCTCTGGGGGACCTCAGCTGGAAACGAGGGTAGAACAAAAAGGAAGGAAATGGCAAAGAGAGGAACGACATGAAAGGGAATGAAGGAGAAGTTACTTTAATGAAAAAGCACAGTAAAAAGACCACTGACAAAGATTAAAAGAAGATAATCACTCCAGCCATTCCAAGTTGTTATTTTTTTAATCAAATTAAATTCGATGCTAAAATAATTACATAAAACCACACCGTTATAGCTTAGTATCAGGAGCAAGCAAAGAAGCAAAAGAGTAAACTGGGGAAGGACATACAAATGAAAGTTGTGCATGTTGTCATAGAGTATACAAAGAAAAACCTCTTCCTTCTCTATCCTTCTACATCTATCAAGTACTATTTTCCATTCTGCTTTTTTTTTCAGTTTTGTACTGGCTTCTTACACAGATTGCTACATTCCCCTCCCCACCTCAGCTTTTCTGAATTTCCAGACATCCTGAAAACTAGACTTTAACCAAAACATAGAAGTGCTGAGGAAAAATTAAGTTAAATAAAACCTGATTATAGACAAAAAAGTTTCCAACAAACATCAGTTAAGTCACTAGATCACCTGGGGAGGGAGGGAATACAAAACAGGATATTAAGTTATTTTTCTTAGTTATACTTGCAATTTTTCAGTGTGTAATTTTGTACTGAAAGTTTCCTTATTACATTCTCTCAACTGTTAAACAGGTTCAGAGCTTCCAAGCAACAGAGCTTTGTAACGCTGAAAACATGTATTAGAAAGTGATATATTTTAATGAATTTAATTCCCACTGCACATAAAAAGATGAAAAAAGTAGTGAAATTACTTTCCTCCTTGTGTATGGCATATTGTTTTTACTTCTGCCACATATCTTTAAGCCTGTAGGACAATGGAACACAACTTGTAAGTCACCACCTTTATGAAAAATCCCCAACATTTGAAAGGTTGTTTTGCACTACTTGTGTCCTCACTTTAGTACTTTAATAAATAAAAGTTTTTGTGATTTTATGTTAAATATTTTGCACACACCAAATACAATAGGGCAAAAGAGCACTGTCTTGTGCATAGGTAATAATGTATTGTGGGAAAAGAGAAGAGGCAAATGACTATGCAAAAATAATGATCTACAACTGTATCTACTAGCTGTTACTCATATTCAGTTCTATTTATTACCTCTTTGTTATATTTAGGTTGAACTAGAAGCTTCTGAAATATGCAGCTTTCACAGGGTATCCAAAAACCATCAGAGATGAAACTCAACAAACCTAGCCATGGCTTCCAGTTATTTGTTTTCTCTCTAGAAAACAAAATGTACAGAAAGATCCCTATAGAAGCCCATAAATTCAACAGCAGCACCAAAAATTCGTGTTAAGTCAGTCTTGTATACACAAGAAAATACATGGTTCTGCACTTCTACCAATAGGAAGGGTGAGGTCTGGCAGCGGATAGACATTGGAAGTCGCTGGCTCTCTACTCTAAAAGTCCAGCAACTGACCTCCGCACTCCGAAATCTGCAGATCAGACTCAGTGAGATGTGAGGGGAGCTATATGCTTTTCAAAAAGAAAAGCTTGGTAGGGGAAGGAAAAATGAGGAGCCTAGCTCTCACTTGTGTTCTGCTCCCTTAGTCAGTACAGGTCCAAAGTGCTCAAGTCACTTGGCTCTGCAAACTTACCAGGAACTACAGACAAGATCTCCACTGAGACTAAACTCTTGCAGGAAAGTTAAATACCTAGAAGTCTGAACAAAGAGTAGAATCATCACATTCAAACAGTGTCTGGCAGAATAGGAATACTGCTGACAAACAGCACCTTATGAGGGCCAAAATCTACACCTAGAAAAATGCAGATAGCAGGCAGTTCTCTTTATAAACTCACTTTCCAATGCATTCTTGAACACTTTTCTTAGAAGAGATTAGTGATGAGATTCTTTGTATCGTTTATTAATTTTCAAGCATGAAAATGGATTGGAAAGAAATATACACCACATAAATAAAGACAACTCATTAAGAAAGCATGCTTGATTATTCACCTTGAGAAAGGCTGAAATGTTTCAATTATTTGGATTTCTTTTTCATGCAAGCCAAAATGATCTACCAAGTCCAGCAACCCCCTTCCCTACTTATAGTTCAAAAGGAAAAAGTACACATTTCAAGTTACCCATGGTACATGGTACGTACTTCATAACTGTTCCCCCTCTTCTCTCCATCCCTCCTGTGTTAAGAGTGTTGGTACAAGGGTAGGTTAACAATCACCAGATTTCAGAAAACACTCCAAGATTTGGGGTAGCTTTTAAAAATAAATAAAACTATTTAGTCAGAGAATAGGGGGGTTTAGTGGATAATTTATAACACAAATTCATAAATATGATCACATTACATTTCCTAAAAATCTATATAAATACAACTAACACCACTTCCCTTGCAATGCATGGATTTCAAGTAATTATGCAAAGCTCTATTTGACAGCATTTCACATACAAATTACACAGTATTACAGATATATACGGAGTAACACATTGGGGTTAATGTAATGCTTCTGAATACTTAAGGTTCAAAAATACTAAAAAGTAATTCAAAAAAAGCTAGTTTTCAGTTTAATTGTTGGGGTGGAATGTACTGTGGGTGGTGGTTGCCTAGCAGCTGCTTTTGCTTTGCTGGCCTGACTTGCTCGGACTGCAGTTTCTAGACGTGTTTTTAATTCAGGAGCAGCTCCCATTA
Source organism: Indicator indicator (assembly GCF_027791375.1). Classification (NCBI taxonomy): domain Eukaryota; kingdom Metazoa; phylum Chordata; class Aves; order Piciformes; family Indicatoridae; genus Indicator; species Indicator indicator. The sequence goes on from NC_072011.1 coordinate 39,508,839, forward strand.
CTGTCTTGAAAGCATGTGGGTAAAGTGGACCAATGTGCATTAGATTCTGAAGTGCAAATTCGTGAAGATCCTTAGAAGCTGTAGATGCAGAAGCAAAGGCATTTTCATTCAGTAAATAGGAGATCAGAGTAGGAACAAGAAGGGCAAGCAACTGGACTCCTAAACATGAAATAAAGATAAAAAACGTAATTACCATTTCATAGAAGAAAGAATTTTTTTTTCCACTTAATAGACTGATATGGATAATGTTTTCAGAATTTACAATAAGCACTGAAAGGTACATGGTTTCCTGTCCATTGGTCACTCAAGTCTTCCTTACTTGGACTGTGTTTCAGGCTTCTATTATTGTTCATCACAGTTACTTTGTTCTTGACCATTCTTAAAGATTCCTTTGCATCAGCTGATGGCAGATCATTGATAAGAGATTGCAAGATGTAGAGTGCCTATCATATTAATGGATTTCAAAACACTTCTCAGGCAGACAAACATTATGTAGTTGAATCTGTGTGTCAGCCTCCCTAGTGAGTGTAACAGAACTGCTGTTAGTATGCAAGTGTTCACAGGAAAGTCAGAGACAGTTACATGCTGTATTACTCCATTCTAGAAGATTCCAATCCAAAAACTAGCACCACAATTTTACACAGGCTAGCATAGCCTCATGAGGCCACGGTCTAAATTGGCATAGGCATCAAAAGGCCTTGTCTCTAGAACAACAGAAAAAAAAAAAAAAAAAGGCAACTGAACTTAAGTATCAGGTCTATTTCTTTGTATCCAGCAAGGATATTGCTCTCTACAACTACCTGAAAGGAGGTTCTAGTGAGGTGAGGGTCAGTCTCCTCTCCCAAGTAACTAGCAACAGGATAAGAGGAAATGGCTTCTATTTGTGCCAGGGGAGGCAATATATCTATATTAGGAAAATTTCTTCACTGAAGGAGTGGTCAGGCGTTGGAACAGGCTGCCCAGGGAAGTGGCAGACTCGCCATACCTGGAGGTGTTCAAAAAACATGAAGACATGGTACTTTGTGATGTGGACATGTCATGTTGGATTGACAGTTGAACTTGATCATCTTAGAGGTCTTTTCCAACCCTAATGATCCTATGATTCTATGATATTAATATGCCTTTGAAATGTGTAACTTAATTAATGGTAGCTCATTGATCTAAAGCTTATAGGTTTATCAGAATATTAATGATTCTCCCCTAAAGCTTTTGACTAAATTCACACTCATGGAGTGATTGTCTCCAGCCAACATTAGCAAAAATCAGATATTTTGTTTCCTCATTTGCTTCAGTTACTTTCTCATTTTACATGTGTGTCAAACAATTGTTCTGGAAGCAGAATGGAGCTCAAGAAAACATAGATTTAGTGTTCTATTATTAGCAATGAAGAGAAATAGTAACAAAAAACTGCAACCAAACCAAAACAAAACCCAAACTACCAAACTCACAGAAAATCAACAGGGAATTTTATCAGCATTTAAATCCAAATGTCTGCAAAGCAAGTCTTTAGAAAACACATTGTTCCAGCTAGAGAATAACTGAACTTAAACTATAAATGCTATATTAAATGTACTGAAGGAAACAAGGGGCTCCATCTCTCCATCTACATTCAAGGTCTTCTGACCACTACAATTCAATTTCTTGGGCTTTTCAGATATCTTTGTTGATTTGGTAGAAGCAACCTGATAAAAGTGATGAGTCTGCTAAAATAAATGAAAGTTAACAATGGGAAAAAGAAAATTTAAACTGTGTGAACAACTCATTTCCAAACAGAAGAAAACATCACTCACTATTGCAAGTTCATGTTTAGATGCTTTTTTTCCCCCCCCTCTGCAATTACCAGAAATGCAAAGGCTACAGTACATCAATATTATATGCGCTGTGAGTTCATGTATATGAAAGTTCTAGTACTGGAATTACAAAAGCACATTCCATGGACATGTTCTATGTGTGACTATACCATCACGTTCTTTACAGCAAGACATCTAACGTTACATTTTTATTTCTCTAGAAAGAAAAAAAAAACCCACTTACTATTCTGCTCCTCACCAAGGGCAACTAATGTTTCAAGGACTTTAATTCCTTCCTGGACTGCTAACAGCTCCATGTTGTTGTTTGGGCGGCTCCTTTCCACAGCTTTCAACTTCTCAACAATGATAGGGGCCAATGAATGTATATACGGTGTTGACAGGGCACGATTGGTGTGTTGGAACACAGAAAGCAGAAGCTGGTAACACTTGGCTTGAACCTAATCAAATCAAGATAAATACATTGTCCTGAAAGTTATTTAACTCAGGAAATTCTAATAAACTCTGCTATCTGTGTATGTGAGATACATGTGATGCCAAAAAAACAAACCAAAACAAACAAAACAACAAAACAAAATCCCAAAACAACAACAAAAAATAACACTAAATGGAAAGGAAGCATACTGAGAGGAAAGGAGCAACACAGCTCATCTGCTAAAACAGTATTAGCCCAGTTTTCAACAAAAGGGCAGTGAGAAAGACTGTGCAGGTACTAAACAGCAGTAACAGTATGAACTCAGACAAAATAAAAGAATAGATAATTTCATCAAGTCAGTCACTGTCTTGACAGAAAGCTATTTTACCCCCCTCACCCCAGAGGAGTAAAATAAAAATGCTCCACAGAATTGGAAATTTAAATGGAACTACTGTTCACAAATATATACAACAATACAAAATACACAAGTTCATATTCAGCCTCAACCCAGTTCTCCAACCTGGGCTTTTTCCCAAAACTTCACTAGGTCAAAAACCTTTCAAATCCTTCCCCCCAACCAGGCTAAACACTACCTCCCTGCTTCCCCCCCCAACCTAGGCCCCAATTGCATAGCTAAAAAACAGCTTTGCCAAGGCTGCAAACCTTCCCTGCAAGAAATAGCTGTCCGTGCTGGGAGCAAAGAGAGAGAGAAAAGGGCAGAATAGACTGTGATGCCCCTTTATACAGGGGGGATGCAGGAATGATGGGACGAAATAACAAAGATTACACTTTCCTGTGTCCACCTCCTTGTAGTTCTCTGGTACACCTGGAGGACTTCTCTATGGTTAAGACATCCAGTCTTAAACCCACAACAGTCACACAGGTCAACAGAGAGCTACATCTTAAGTCTCAGAACTATCAGCACTAATTCTAGAATATCTGCCAAATCATAAAATGCTGTTTCAGTGTCATAAAAGTGACTCTTGTCAAAGTGATTTATTGCTCTAAAATGTGCCAAGGCTGTAGCCAAAAGCGGCAAGCCTGCCCCATCTATCCTTCTCATTCTCCATGTTGTGCTGGCAGTAGCATAGGACTACATGTGCAGCCATACAGCAAGCTGGATCTCAGAACCTTCTCCTTGTCTTCCCTCTATTTATTTTTCCCTTTCTCCCTCTTTTCTCTGGAAAGCAGGGATTAAAGTCAATGCATGGGAAAATGACTCACTGATGATCCTGTTGAGATGAACTGATGAATGTGTTATTTGGGTGTACAAAGATCTTCCTCCAAAATTCCACAGAAATACCACAGAACTTACAAAAAGTTAAAGCCCCACAACAAGTATGAAGATAAGACATTACACATGCTTTCACAGTGCACTCAGGTCCAGACAAGATGAGTTACTGAGTAGATGCTGAACAGAAACATTCTAGAGGAAATATTATTGAACACAAGGATCTGTGAAGAGATCCAGGGATGAGTGGAAACAGATATATAAATAAAAATATTGAACTAAAAATAGAGATAATAAAAACTTAAGAAAATGCAAGTTATGCAGCTTAGGTCACTGGAATTCACAATTCACTAGTACATGGCTGCAACTTTTCTATACAATTCAATAATAAAACTTCTAATACCATTTGTATGTTTTCTAATGGAGCTCCACAGAAAAACATTTTCTCCTAACACCTTACTCAGCATCGCCTTTGACCTATTTCAACAAATTACTCCATCTCTCCATACGACTCCAAATAATTATCTTTCCCTTTCTGTCTACATTCTTTAAACTTTAATCCTTAGGAGTTGTTAATATTAGCTGTCAAAATAAGTAGTGAAACTCTCTTTTTTAACATGCATGTATAGTTCAAGTAAGTTTTATGACTGCATCTGACAGAAGATTTTCATACAATCTTACTTTATTCCATCTATTTAATAAAAAAAAAAAATTTGACTTTTCTGCATTCACAGAAGTCTACAAAAACTCCTGTGAGGTAAAAATCAGTGCTTTGTCAAAGCATGTAAGGCACGTTCATGGAAAATTTAACCATAAGGACTGAGTTCCCTTGGGGAAAAATGAAACTGAGCTCAGCAGTCTTCAAGTTACTACTATACATGATATCTAATCTTTCAGACTTTTGCAGATGGTAATAGTTTCAAAAATACTTCTGTACTTCTTATGAGGCAGCACTACTTCTTTAGAAGAGGGTTTTCCCCCCCCTACAATCTCTTCAATGCTTTTAGTACAATCCAAATAATGCTTTCATTACGAACAGTTGTGTAGTTACTGACCCAAAGAATAAGTGGTGCATATTTAAAAAACTAGAACAAACACAAAATTAATATTACAGAGTATATATTATGCGCCTCAGCAAAAAGCACGGACACAATCTGTCTGCTGTCAAAGCATTCTCTGAATTACAAAAATAGTAAGTTCTATCTTGCTAACAGCTTTCCAGCAGGATGATGAGCCAAGATGTACTTCTCTCACTGTTCATGTGTTTATACAGAGCTCAGAGAGAGTATGACATAAAGGTTTCTGCTTAATACAACTGCCATTTCCATTCACACACTAAACTTCTAAGTCACTTTCCATCAAAGTGAGAGTTGAGAGCCAAGTGAATTTTATGTCCGTGCTGCAAAACACCAACCTCGCTGCAGAGAAGAATTATCAATCTAAACAAGATTTTAAATGCCTCACTGAGACCCTAAACGCATTAGCAATTTTACATGTTTTTCTTCTCAGGAGTCTTTGCAATGCTCACTTGTGGAAATCCTACTTTTGTGTTAGCTCCCACCTGCAGACTTTCATACCCTCTCAAACAAACCACTCTATATGTGGTTGGAACAATTAAGCTTAACTATCCAATGTGTTAGCCTGCCTGAAAAAAAGTCTAAAACTTTTCAGTTCCCTGTGAAAGAAAACATTTGAAAGATAATTTATAAAGACAAACCAAAGGCCAAAAGTGCAGTCTGGAGACAGATGACTCACAATCTGTAGATGTTCTGTTCATGACCACAAAATTACTTTTTTTTTGCCCTCAAACAGAGTTTAGTATGAACATTTAAAATAAGCAGAAGTTTTGCACAAACAAATGTAAAATTAATCAGAAATGTGTCCAGTAATTTTATCTACAGAAAAAGCGTTTCAGTTTGTACTATAAAAGATCATCATTTACTGTAGAAATGTCACCATTCTCAGGTAACCAATCTTTTAATTTTCTAAAATTTCATTCATCAAATATTTTTTCCTCTTAAAAAAATGCAAGTCAAGAACCTGGCACAAGGCCATGAATACACATTATCTAAAAACACTTAGTTCAGGTTATTTTGTTCACTTAAGGTTTTGTATAATGCACTGTTGAAAATTCTAATTATTTTGACAAGCAGTACCCATCCCTGAAGTAAATGCATCAGAAAACATTCTGAAAATATGGTAAATATATCACGATTAGTTTTTCTCAGCTATATGTCATTCACATTCCTATACCATGATCTTACCCAAGGATCACAGGAATTTAATGCACTTTTAAATCTGTTCATACATCCATTTTGTAAAGACTGTACTCCAATTATTTCAGTGCTTGCTGACCAAAGGAAGAGAGCAATAGCTGTGAGTATGCTTACTTCATCAAGAATAGGCTTAGAGGCTTCTGAAAAACAAAATTAAACATGCTGTTAGCTTACTCCAAAAAGGAGTTAGAATTTACTTAGTAAATGCCAGTGAACACAGAGGAAATAAAATGTACCTGAAATTATTTGCAGCTGCATACAAATACACATCTACTTGTTACAGAATCATTTTATCATTATTGACTATGACCAACAAAATGCTGAGCATCTCTATTCTAATAGGAAAGTCAAACTTTCTGAAACTTAACTATCAGGGGAAAAACACCCACTTACTCTTATTTTTATTTTCAATATGTAAATGGAGAGAAAAAAGAACTAAGCCCTTTCCCCATTAAAAATATACTTCACTGGTTTTTTTGTTATTCTCTTCACCTGATACAGCTAAGAAGCTGATATCCAGCAAGGCAACAGGTTTTATTTAACATAAGGCTCCACATAACAGACTAGCTGGTCTGACAGTTCTCTGTTACCAATAAGAACAGTCCTACTTTTAACTTTTCCAGCTTTTCAAATAATCTGTATTTGCCATTGTCATCCTTTTTTTATCTTGCACATCTTTTATCTTCACACATCTCATTCATGAAGTTACATCAACAGGAAAAAAAATCATTAAATAGAATTATTATAACATATATGGTACTATTCTGCTGGTTTTGCTGGCCAGATTGGTGCTCCTCTCCTATGAGAGGCACATAGAAATACCAGATAAATAGTTAGCAAAAGGAAGACCAGCATGATTGCCCTTCACAGATGTCCCTCAATTTGCTTAGCTATGATGTACAACCTCACTTCAAAACAAAAAACCCAAACTAATCCAAGCATTTTAAGTGACTAATTTTTTATATTTTGAAATTGTTCACATTTTATTCAATTATGCAACTTGAAACCGTACGCAGCAGACACTACTTAGGTTCTTGTGTGTGTGATATGAGCCACTCTGCAGAAAACTGGAAAAGGAAAACATACACTCTTTGCAAGGAACAGAGAAAGATTTCTGAAGTCTGGAAAAAAAAAAAGCCTAAATCCAGTAATATTTCTGCAAAGAGGGACTGAGAAATCTCTACAGTAACAAAAAGCTGAAAGACAAAAGCTGATGTCACAAATCAGAAGTTTGACTTGGTTAACACAAATCTATGGATCCTTCCCCTTCAGACATTTTCAGGGTCATTTGCAATTGCCTACTTACTCCCTATCTCTCACATGAGTAACTCCATTCAAGCCACTCTTTAGTCTTTATAAATGGCTCTTTGGGGATGTAATAGGATGTTTTTTGGCTGAACTACCATTATGCAAATGAAAAATTTTTGTCTCTTGCTTTTACTAACTAAGCAGCTGAGACTGTACATATTTTTTTTTTGCCTTTCAAAGGGCAATGCAAAGTATGAGTGTGAAGCAGGAGAAGTACCCCACAACTCTCTAAAGAGACACAGTAGATGTCCTGCTTCTGGGTAATATTATCTTTTTTGCAAGAGCAGGATTTTTTTCTCACCTTTGAGAGCTTGTAACAACGTTGTAAATATCCTACATTTCAGCAAGACCCTTGCCATAATTACCCCTGCTGCCTTCACTTTAGCATTCATTGTCATTAAGACTTTATGAATTGTGCGAGCAAATACTTAAAAGATAGACTGAATGTCATTTTTCTTGACGTTTAATTCAAGGTGTCTAGTCCATGTACAACACCAAACAACTACAGTTTCAGAAATAGATCAGTTCCCCTACAACACAGGTTTGGCAACTGAAGTTTCCTTCCTTTAAGCTGGCAGGTATTCTGTGGAAAGAGGAAAGGAGGGGTGGAAATAATAGTTTGCTCAGGCCTTGCCAACATGCCTAGAGTTGATAGCCATCATGGAAATCGAGGCACAGTCCAGAAAGTAATGTGAATTCAACTTGGAACTTCTTTACATTTTACTTGTGAGACATTCAGCAAATGACAGAAAGACCAATCAGTATTAGAAGGTAGACCTCCAAGTTCCACAAACAAGTCACAAGCTGAAATTATGAAGACTGGTAAGGTCAGCCTGAGGAAAATCTAAAACATTAAGTAATTTTGTCGTAATGGGATTCAAAATGGAAGAGGAAAGTCTGAACTAGTACAGAAAAAAAAGCTACTTAAGGACCTGAGAGAACAAGGGATGAAAGGTAAGTTCCAAAAGGCAAAATTTCAAACAGGAGGCTATGGTCAGTATTGTCAAAGAGGCAAACCAGGGTATCTGGAATGGGAACTCCTGAGCGTTCCCAAATACAATTCTGTGCTTGTCTTCAACACGACCTTTTAAGTAACAGATAAATTATGCTCTGTGCAATGGAGGTCTTCCTCTTATTTTCATTTTACAAGCAATTCATCCCTACTTTTAATCCCCAATCCTCAGACATGAAGCCTATTAAATTATAGGCAGATACAATACTTGCCTTTTCATTACAGCAGTTCTCTTTAACATTCCTGCACTGGGAAACCACTTACCAGGTTGTGAGTATTCCAAGATAGATGCCAAAGTACTGCGGATAAGACCTGTCCATTGTTTCTGAGTTTCATCAGTCTTGACTGTTGGAAGAGTAACAATAGTTTTTATCCCTTGAAGAGCTGCACTGACTGGAGGAGGGACCTGATTATCTGCAGATTTTACTGCTGTTTCTTTCAATACTCTTGTAATCAGAAATAGGATAGTGGGTAAGATTGTCATGCAGCCTTAAAAGAAAACAAAAATCAGAAGTTAATTCCAACAAGTCAGGTAGATAACGTCTTTAGCTTTCCCAGTATAGATACATGTGACTAGGACACAAAGGAGACACCAAGATAAACTGCAATTCACAAGTGATGTGTGCTGTTCAATACTTTATCACCAAATCAATTTTTCAATACTAACTGAAGTGTATTGTAACACAAGTCATGCAAGCCAACACTTAAAATGTTGATGTCGATTCAAGAATGACGACTCAGCTATTAAAATTCTTCCCTCCATAGTGTGTGATACATGATATATATCACATCGAACACATACAGGCACAAGACCTCCCTTCTCCTAAAACAGTGTCTGCACACAGGATCCTATAAACAGGTCTGGAAACAGGTCTACAAACAAAGCGATGGCATTTTCCAAGGAAGTCAGTGTGTGATAAAAGCCCCAGAAGCAGAGGAAGTTGTCTGGGTGTCTTAGCTACAGCTTTTGCCCAGGATGTATCTGGCTATTCTATAAAAGAGATTAAATGATCCTACTACTGCATTCCTACTCCAAAGGAATTGTCTACCTATATAGACCAGAGAAGTAGTGGAGTCTCCATCTCTGGAGACTTTCAAGGCCCACCTGGTCATGTTCCTATGTGATCTGCTTTAGGTGATTCTGGTCTGGCAGGGGGCTTGGACTCGATCATCTTCAGAGGTCCCTACCATTCTGTGATTTGGTTTGCACACTTAACATGCACATGTTTTGTGCAGCCAATCCTGCAGGTGCAAGTTAGACATACTGAAGAATATTGGTCAGGTAACACCTAACCCAACTTCTGATGCAGGGGAGCTTTATTAGAAGGAATTTCTGTAATATATGTAGCCATTATGAATCTGTAGGACTGAAAGAAGGGTGCTGTTGGGTTTAGGTGTGTAATATCAACCTACAACTCACTTCAGCTAGTCAAGTCTCTTTCTGTATCTTTTCTTTGCCTCATGTTCCCACGTCTGTGGAAACACAAACACTACCATTTTTCTATTTCTGGAAATGCTGTGAGGATAAATACACTAAGTAGAATAATTATGACTGAAAGGGTCTGCTGGAGCTCATCTAGTCCAACTCTTTTCAAAGCAACTCCTCCAGATCAGATTACCCAGAATCTTGTCCAATGCAAACTGCAAAACGCTCATTCTAAAGAAAGAGGAGGAAATATAAAGAACCCACTCAATCACGAAAAGCAATGAATTCTCTTTGTTCAGATTCTCTTAGATCCAAATGCTCAACCAACACAAGTCCCTGCAGACTAACAACAGCTTATGAGCCACTTTCACTGTCCACTTGCCAAATGCTGGGAGCGGTTAACACAGAAATGGCACTTTTTCTGCCAACCCCCAAAAGGAAAAATAACTCAATTAACAACAGTGCAGGACTCCAGTTCAAAAATCTAGTATTTTTGTAAAGACCTGTAAAACACAAATTGTCTGTTTGAAGACACCCCATGTTGTGTTCTGAGCATGACCATCCAAATGTTATTTACCATGCATCTCATTAAGGGACCAGTCTGCATCTCATTAAAGGACCAGTCTCTAAAATGTCTTATTTGTATCAATGTGTGAAACTTCCCAAATATCCATGAGTCAACTCTTAAAACAGTTTGTTCTCTGAACAGCACAACTCAAAGCAATCATGTCCTTTACCCCTGAACTCCATGCTGTTCAATTACCCTAGTTTACACATATTCTTTGTGACAGTCTCCCTGGACAGAAGAAGCTCCATTTAGTTTAGAGTCACATTTGGGATGACTGACATCCAGCGGTTGACCAAGTAAAATCAGTAGGATTCTCTTTTCACCCACCTGCTGCATTTCATGAACTTCTCAGGAATTTAATTATCTCTGAGATGTCTATGTTCGTTTACAGTATGATTAAAATTGGCCAAAACGTTTTCATAAAAGGAAAAAAAACAATAATAAAATCATAGTGACACAGGGCTCATTTTTTCAGCACACCTGCTGCACCAAAAGCAAATTTAAAATGAAGTAATTTCCTTTACATTGCTCATTGGAAAAGCCTAATTTCCTAATTTATTTTCGAACCTAAATATACTTTTCAATAGATGGCCCTTAAAGTATCTCATAAGAATGCACTTACAGTTTGCTTTTAGCATCACATGGTCACTATGTTTCATCTACAGTAAACACTCATATGTATTTTGTTACAATACCTTACCTGCTGCAGAACACAGAGAAGGTAGGTCAGACAGGATAGTAACAGTGGCAGCCACAAGAGGAGCACTTTCCTCAGGAAGGTGGGATTTGGCAGCAACATGACTTGGAGAATCTGACACTTTGGAACTCAGATGGGGCATGTGCCGTACTAGGATAAACATGAGCAACTCCATGGCTGCAAAGACCAGAGATTTTCCAGGCACAAGACCACCACTCTCACCTCCCTCTCCTAAAGCAAGAGGGTTTTCCTTTTCCTCACTATCATCTTCATCTGAAAAAAGAAAAGAAATGTCTCAGAAGACAGTTAAGAAAGGTCCTGAAGATTATATGAATCACTCTAAAAACACCCTTAAAAATAAAGAAAATGTTGTTTCACAGTAAGATAAGACAAACGTGGCTCATGTCAAACTAAATGCTCCAGTCAGAATTAAAGCCGTTTAAAATGTTTTACAAATATTGTGAATTCAACAAAGCTTACTAAAAAGTCCATCCAGAACCAGAAATTAAAGAAATAATGCTTACACAAAACAGAAATGCATCAATTACATTGCTTCTTTTAAAACCATGTGTAGAATTAATAGCAATGCCAAATAAATAGGCATGGCACTTTAAAAAATTTATTTAATGGCTATTAATTAAATGTTCCACCTGACAAAATTTTATTTCAGCCAAAATCGATTATGAAATAAGAGAACAGAAAAACATTGTAGGATTCTATGTCCAAGTCCATGATTTCAGTGCATTCAGTTCAAAACATTTCTCTTTTGAATGGCAGCTTGGCCAGCTGCAGTCTTTCCTTCTCCCATTAAACAGCAACAGATTCAGTAAGTCAAAGCTGGCGTGAACTACCCCTATGGAGCGCCTCTGAATTTAAATGATTGCTAGTGTTATCACACTCACTGATTTGAAAAATGCAACTTACTGAGCCCACAGTAAACAATTCTATTAATTCATACGAAGGAACAGAGCTTGCATTTTCAGCTGTGCTGGTTCCTCACATTCCACCAAAATCCTCTCTCTCTGTTTTTATGTGGAAAACAGGCAAAAGCTAACAGTTGAGTTTTTCTCTCACCAGTATATTATGCCAGACTAAAGATGGTAATTTTCCTCAGTAAGAGAAAATTCTTTGGGTTTCACATTACTTCTTTCAGGCAAAAGAAAACATGGCACACCTAACCTAACCAAGCATTAGGTTTGGTTGCCACATGGAAGCTAATTTATTCAGCACAGATGCAAACTGTATATCCAATGGGAGATTTTAAAAGAAAAAACAGTAAAGGGATGATTGAACAGAGAGATGCTCTGTTAAAAGGAAGGGGTTACTAAAAGCATCTCAGAAAGTAGTTTCAGATTAATGCTAATAACCTTATCAAGGATATTCTTACATAAAGTAGAACTAAACTGATGGAATGTGTTACTGAAAAGCCTGAAGCAAAACAACAGAAGCTAGAATATCATACTAGAAAAAGCAGAGGTAAAAGAAGAAAGAATCAATTTTAATAAAGCTCCGTAAAATTCAATAGAGGAAGAGGATTTAGGTATATCAATTTAAGAGAAGCTCATAAAAGGTTAGGTTGTAAGAGAGTTCCATAAGTCAGAAGTTCAATCTCCTGTTCAAAACAGGGCCAACTTAAAAGCTGGAGCGTGCTACTGAGAGCTGCTTCAGCTTGGAATATCTTTAAGCACATAGGTACCACAACATCCCTGGCTACTTGTTCTACTGCTTCACCTCTCCCACAGTGAGGACTTTTATTCCTGTGCATCCCATTCAGATCTCCATTGCTGTAATTTATCTCCATTGCCTCTTGTCCTTCCATCATATATCTTTCAAAGAGAAAACCAATCCAGACTCCTCTAAATCCCCGTTAAGAAGAGGGATTGTGTTCTATCCCATATTAACCATCTCTTCTGCAGACTAAACAAGTTCAGCTATCTCAGCCTCTCCTCATGTTACATACTTCACCTCCCTAAGAATGTTAGTGGCCCTCCACTGGACTTCAGTTTGTCAACATCTCTCTTATAAAAAATGAGGAGGAGGGGTGAAGAAAACTAGACACTGATCCAAATGCAACGGTACAAGCTCAAGCTGAAAGGACAATCATATCCCTTAATCTACTGGTCATGGTTTTCTAGCACAGCCTAATAACAGTCTTCAGCATTGCACAGGCGAACCACCAATTCACATTCAACTCATAATCTGGCAGATCTGCTGTCCAGTCTGTCAGTGCCCCAACCTGTACCAATGTGGATTATTCCACTCCAAATGCAGGAGTTAGCATTTGTCTTTGCTGAACTTCAGGAGGTTCTCAGTCCTGCAGCCCAAGACTCCCCTGAGAGGCAACGCTGCCCTCCAGCGCACAATTTGGTATCACCTACAAGTTTGCTGAGGGTGCATTCTGTGGTCTCATCCAGGTTGTTAACGGCAAACCCAATACCTAAGGCTAAGGAACATCAGTTGCAACCAGCTGCCAATGAGATTTGAATTGTCAAACTCCATTCAAGCACAGCAGTCCAGACAGTTATTCTCTTACTTTCCAGTCCACATCTTTTCAATTTGACAATGATACTACAGGATAATAGGTCAAAAGCCTTGCAAAAGTCAAAATAAACAATAACCACCACTCCCTTAGATCCAAAGCCAGTTATTTCATCACAGAAGATGATTAGGCATTATTTGTTTTCAGTAAGTCTGCACTCACTATTTCAAATCATGTTCTTCTACTTCATGTACTCACAAGTGGTTTCCAAGGGAATGACTCCAAAACCTTTCAACACACACTAGGCTTACTGGCACACAGTATCCCAAAACCTACTTTGGTGTTCTACTTATTTGAAGTTAGACATAACATCTATGTTTCGCCATTCATTGGAAAGCTTCTTTGAGCATCACAGCTTTTCAAAGCTGACTGCAGCATCCTTAGCCAGCACCCTCAGATGCATTCACCTGGTCCCAGGGTATGTCCAGCTTTTACCTAAGCAGTCCCTAGCCAGATGCTTGTCTACTGTAGGTAGCAATTCTCTCCCCTAAACTTGCACACTAAACAGAGATACAGGAGGACAAATAAAAAAGGATAATAGTGCCTCAGTTTTTCCCCCATGTGTTTCGTTTGGACCAGCAGCCAGTCCAAATTTCCTTGGTCTTCTTTTTTTGTTGGCAACATATTTACAAAAGCCCTTCTTGTTACACTTGACATTCATCACCAGTCTCACCTTCAGCCAAATCATGGCTTTCCTAATTCAACTCCTCCATACCTGAACAGATGTCTTCAGTAGTCTTCTTGGGCAGTTTGTCCCAACTTCCATAATCCATACACTTCCTTGTCACATTTCACAGAATCACAGAAACATTCAGGTTGGAAAAGACTCTTGGGATCAAGTCCAACCGAGAACCCTACTCTAACAAAGTTCATCCCTAAACCATATCCTCAAGCACCATATCTAAATGACCTTTAAACACATTCAAGGTTGGTGACTCAACCATCTCCCTAGACAGCTCATTCTAATGCCTGACCATTCCTTCTGTGAAAAAAATTCTTCCTAATATCCAGTCTAAACCTATCCTGTTGCAGCTTGAAGCCATTCCCTCTTGTTCTTTTGCTAATTACCTGTGAGAACAGACCAGCAACAACCTTTCCACAATGTCCTTTCAGGTAGTTGCAGACAGCAACTCCTCAGCCTCCTCTTTTTCAAACCAAACAGCCCCAGCACCAGGCACTTCACCAGCTTCGTTGCCTTCCCCTGTGCTTCAGCACCTTGATATCTCTCTTGTACTGAGATACCCAAAACTCAACACAATACTCAAGGTGTGGCCTCACCAATGCTGGGTACAAGAGGGCAATGACCTTTCTACACCTACTGGACACAGCATTTCTGATACAAGCCAGGATGCCATTGGCTTTCTTGGCCATCTGGGCACACTGCTTGCTCATATTCAGCTGCTTGTCAGTTAGAACCCCCAGGTCCCTAGACCTTGAGCTCAGTCAGAAGTTCCCATTCAGCCAAGTCAACCTTCTACCACACATTTGGCATCCTGCACTTTTGGATGAGGTATTTTTTGTCACTGAGGATGACGCATCTCTCTTTCCTTTGCCCTTCTGGGAACCTTGCCCCACAATCTCATCTGCAAGCCCCCTGCACAAACCCAAGTCTGCTAAATCATGCCAAAGCTTTTCCTCTATTATTTGTTGTCTTCATTTCCTTCAACATCATGAACTCCACTATCTTATGGTTGCTAGAGTCACAGTTATCATTAACCTTTCTAACCGTTTCTTCTGTATTATGTAGTGAGGAGCAGATCCACTGAGCATCTCTCATACTTGGACTGTCCAGCATCCAGACTGAAAAAACCCATGCCTCTCTTCTGAAAGCTTTAGATTGTTGGCATTCTACAGTGCTGCCCTTCCAGCACGTGTCCAGGTAGTCGAAGTCTTTCATGAGACTCCCATAGCTTGTGATTGAAAGGCTTCTTCCAGTTGATTTATCATGGCTTCACCCACTTCCTCTTCTTTATTCAGTAGTTTGTGGCAAACAAGAATAGAGTTCCTGACTGGTACCACCCTTCACTTCCTCTTAGTGCTGTCAGTTCTGACCTGTCAAAGAGATGGCTGCCCCAGATACTTACCATCCTGGCAACTTGTTCCTCTTCTCTTGCTAGATCTCTTATTGTGTTCTCCAATAGGATTATGGAGATAAAGCTTTTTGTTACTTGAAGCCACAACCTTGCAGCCTCCACCTTCATGCAAGTCTCATCCTCCAGGGATGTATGCCAGCACAGCCTATGGTTCTCCCTCCCTCTGTAACAGACGTTGCTTGGGCTCCCGCGCTTACAGGACCTCTATGAATAACATATAATTCTTCCATTTTCCTGACACTCACAGTCTGCTTACCTTCACATCTCACAGATGAGACCATGTCACCTTGAGCCCTGACTGCATAGACAGGCACCTGGAGGACAGTCACATGAGGACTTTTATCTGAACTTCAAGCCAGATCATTAGACCTCTGATATGTCAGAGGTGATTATTCCTCAGTCAGCAGACCGTGTCTTGATGCATGTCACTGCCATCATTGTGATGACTCTGCAGTCTTGTACAGTCTTGAGCAGCACTTCAGGGCTGCACAAGCATGCCTTTCCATGCTAACTGCCTTGCTGCTGTTTGCACACCCTGTTCCCAGAGCTCCCAGTTGCTGACACACCCTGAACGCCAGTGAAGTAAGAACCCAGATGCAAGCATGCTCCGCTTTCTGACAAGATCTCCTTGGCAGGCAACTTTTCACTCTGTTTGCAGTGGCAGTTCACTCACCTCATGAATGCCAGTTGTGCCAGGACATGCTACAAGACCCTACATTACACATTGACCCATTAAACTTCAGAAAAAAGATAAATGAAGTGCTAAGGAAGCAGTGAACACAGAAACATTAATGAAACTGAGAAAGGTATTAGTAACACCTTAAGTGGTATGCTGGGCACAATTTTCATCACTCATATTGAAGAAAATGATCAAAGAAAGAAAAATTACATCTTACAAGAGTTAAGAAATCAGCAAGTAAGATTATGAATACATCAAAGTATCTGTGGAATACAAAGCATTTTCCTCCTCCGTGTAATCATGCTCTAATGTATTTGAGTTCCGTTCCCAGTATGAAAACTTGTTGCTTATTTACTCTGCAAAGCAAGTCATGTTTTCAAAATCTTACTTAGGGCATTCCTTTTTTCCTGCAAATAATCTTGAGCTGCTCTTACTATCTGCTGGACAACTCCTGTAACCAGTAGCTGGACTGAAGGAGGATCCCAGGTCAGGAGGAGTCTGTGAAGCACACTCAAGAGTTCAACACCAAGGAGCTACAGTAAACAAAATACATATAAAAATAATTAGCTAAGACTTAACAGTTATGTCACTTGCTTATGATGAGCAAATACTTTTCTCACACAAAAATAACCACACCTTTTGTAACCACCATAGATGAAAGACCAAGACCTAGAAAAAGCCAATTGTTTCAACATGCTCATAAAGTACCTGATCCTCTGCAATATGGATCCTGGCACAAGGGGAATCCAGTAAAGTATGAAGTGCCTGTAAACAAGATGTAACATGCTCAACAGGCTCTTCAGGTCGTGGGGAACACAGAAATTGTATACTAACACCTGAAAAGAGTAGAAATTGGAAAGAATGTTCACATCACAAAAGCAAGTTTTCTTTTTAAAATGTCTTTATAAATATAGCAGGTTCTTAACAACTTAAGAAATGCATATTTCTATCAATTCTTCTTCCTTTAAAAGAAAAGAGAATTAATGTATTCAAAACAGCAGAACAGTATGTGCTTTGTCTTTTGAATCATGTCTTGCCCACAGTTTGGCAGGAAAAATAAGAGATTGACAGTAAGCAACTTAGATTACTCAATGGAAATACACACTCTGCTCTGAATATTTCTAAGTCAGACTTTTGAATCCTTCTAGCTGTAATCCTAGTTTTATTTTATGGAACTCTTTTAAACGTAAAGACTGCTGAGATGAAATTAAACCTCAACAGTTATGCCATATTTACTTTACACATACAGCACTTAATTCTCATTTTAAGTATCTGTATATCTCAGCAAACTGTTGGCATTCCTCAAAATAAATGATCACATCCACCTCTTAAAGCTGTTAGGTAGCCATAAAGGGAAATAGTGAATGCTACTAACAGATGAAAAACTGATGCAAGAGTTAGTCCATGTGACTTGTCAAATATCTGTCTCTACTCAAGTGCGTTTTTATGAGAGTATGCATTTCAGTTAACCTAATAGCTTTTATGTCTTTGAAGCATAACATTTTCTACCATCTGAATTATATTACAGTTTACTCATTTTATTCAATTACATAAATAAACTAGATATACAACTTGTCTATAAAAAGATAGTACAACCACACTGACAAAGTTTCTATCAAAACTATAAAAGAACACAGTCAGCAGAGAGCTACTGAGATGAGAAAAGGCTATTTCAAAACACTACTACCCAGACATTTTATACTTCCTAGATTTCAAGCAAAGTATCTTTTCATATTCCTATACCATTTTGTACCACAAACGTGCTGCTACTGAACTCTAAATTTGTAACTCTTACCCAAAATTAAGTGCATTCGATCTCTGTTGATCTCTGGCAAAGATTTAGTAGTAGGCGGAGTTTCAGGTGTCTGGTTTAACATAATGGCTGTAGCACGTTTCTGTGAACTGGGCATTGCTGCAGCACTCTCTTCTGTTGACTCTGAAGTATTAAATCCTGTACTGTTTAGCCAAAGTGACACTGCATGTAGTATGGGAGCCCAGGAGTTTCGGTAATGCAGTCTAGCTGTATCAATTGTTTCTGGAGTGTAAAATGCTCCCCCTGCAAAATTAGCAAAGCAAAAGTTCTGACATTCTTTGCAAATAATGGACAAAAAGCACATACTCTAAATTTATTAGTTTATTGTCGAACACACTCTGGGTATGTTTCATCATGTATGTATTCAGATGTAGTCCTTGTTAGTGGCAGTGCATTCCCACTCTCCTTGAGAAGGACCAACGTTAGCACCTCATATAAGAAAGTGCAATGGCCACAATGGAACAATAAGCAGAGAGCAAGGAAGGCATGCAAAGTTAGGTCTTGCAGCATTTTTCATACAGAACATTCATCCTTAACTAAGTAAAATATAAACCAGCACGAGCTCCAATCTCAAGGGCTGTTTTTCTCATAGTAAACATTTTCTTGCATATCAAAGTATTAGAGGTGTAAAAGTATTCTTAATTCTATAAAGTCATGGTTTTAATGATGTTTATGATTCAGATCAAGAATATCTTCGTTGCAGACTGCAGGGGGAAAAAAAGCACACACAAACTTTAAACATGCATTTCTATTACACATAGGTAAAAACTGGTGACTTGCAAAAACTGGTGACTTGCATTAAAAAAAAAAAACATGCTTGCCAAAGAATTTATAAAATAATGCTGAAAACCAGTACATCTCAACTCAAAGTTTCTTTCTGGTTTTCACAGCAACACAAAAAGAAATTCCAGTGCTTACCATCTGGTGGAAGCTGGGTAGCAAATTCAGCTGGTAAAGTTAAAAGAGCATAATCTTTCAGTGCAGCTAACCAGAGACGGCTAAGTGCAGGCAGTTCAGGCTGTACAAGTGTTATCAAACTGTCTGGTGGCAACTCATCTACAGTACCAAAATCCTCCTCCTCCTCTTCTGTACTCTTTAAAACATGCTTTGGTTTGGTCTCTGCTTCTTTCTTAATTTTCATAGCAACAACATACACCTAGAAGAAAAAGAGATATGAAAAGTACTTGCTGAGAGAGATCCTAAAAATAAAAACAGCAGTCTTTCCCATGTGAGAGTGACAGATTACATACACCAGAAAATGACAAGAAAGAAGAGATTTGCAAAAATTATGTTTTATTTAAATATTTTTTCTTTATTTCCTACCAGCATATAACGTTTAGAGGTATAAATGGCACTTCTTTTCCTTAATAAGTATCAGTTATTGCTGCTGTACACATACTTACTTAAATAACTTATTTTATTGTCTCAATATATCCTTATTGAAAAGATTTCTTTGACCTACAAGAAGAGGTACTAGATAGATTAACTGTCACTTTTTGGGAGAAGATGAATCATCATAAAGACATGAAAATGGCTTTAAACGTGTAACAAATATAAGAATATTTATGTTTGATAGATGCTATGAGAAGATAAAAATAATTTCAAAACCTAGATAAATATGGGGATAAGCAGAACCATCACACAAATACAGTAAAAATAAGCATTTTTAGAGAAGAGAATAGAAATAAATTATTTCACACAAAAGATGCTCCATATCAAACCCAAAAATTACAATACGGGGTGATTAACCTTATGCAGCAGAAATGTTAATACTTCCCTTTGTAATTTCAAAAGTTAACTTCCAAGAAAAGTATTTTCCATTTTGTTTTGTTTTTTCATTAAATTAAGTACTACACTAAAAGAAACCAAAATACAATTTCTGTAATTATACATAGAGCTCTATAGTATGTAATATTATATTTCAGGAAGCAAGGCAAAGTAAGTAGTGCTAACTCTGTGTTTTGTAAATAGCTGAAGATTTTTGGTATTCTAGCCATTCCCCAACAATATCTACATTAAACCTTTAATTTATTATTAGCACTCTGACAAATTCCTAGTTCATTAACTGCAATACTTTACCAGAATATACTTTAAGGTTGTGGGGTTTTTTTGTTTGTGTTTTGTTTGGTTTTTTTTTTTTTTTGAAGTTTAAGTGCAGTAAGATGGGAGGAAACCCAAAATTTCACAGAGTATGAGTGTATACTTAAATACAGGAAAGTGCAATAAAACAAAGTATAATTAAACCTCACTGTAAATATGGATCAACAAAATAGCAGAAAGATATAGAGATGAAAACATCCCCAGAGTGGAACTGCAATAGGCAAGAAGGATGGCAGGTGCAAGGCTTTGTACTCACAGCCAGTAAGATGTGAGCCTGCTATTACACTGCAAAATCTTTTCAAACATTTAAAGACGTAAGGTTAATGTTTACCTCAGCCCATGCCTTCAGAACTGCAAGTTTTTCCATAGTAGTTGCACTCTCTCGATAAAGCTGGCTAGAAGATCCCTTTCCTGCTTGTACTTTATCCAGGGAAGAGACAAGAAGGTTGTGAACTCGTCGGAGATCATTCAGGTCACTTACAACTCCACTTCCTATCCAAGCGCTACACACCTAGACAACAAAGTTTAAAACATTTCTAAACTAGCAAAAAAAAGTACAAAAAATAACCTCATAAGAGAAAAAAAAAGAAAAAAGAGAAAATAACCTGTAAGAAAACAAAAAGCTGAAAGACCACCACAAAAAACTCTGCAGTTGTCTTCCTGCTTAATATAAAAAAAATTGAGGTTTTCCATTTCTTCCCAATCATAGTAACAGAATTGCACAGGTAAGTGCTTGCAAAGCCTGTATTTGCAATGCGTATTACAATGGAACTTAATAAATATAAGGAAAATATTTTTTTAATCCTCCATAAATATGCAATACTTTTTTTTAGTCTGTTCCTAAGTATATGGTCAAATTGTTCAGGTCACTGCATTCACCATGAAGAAAATATTGGACAGCAATCGGTAAAAGCCTACACTTCTCAAATTATTTATTAAGGTTCCATACTAATGAAAATCTTTGAAGATCATTAATGTCAAGAAACACCTAGAAATGAGAGAAATAAAAATCTTTAAACAACTAGGCTCTGATCTGGAACCAACAGTTCTAGGTCTAGAACAGTAAGTATGAGACATGGTGGACAGACTCCCCACTTCACACTGGAATTAAATGGACCCAAACAGGTACTCAAAATACAAACAGGCTGCTCCAGTCTCGTGCTATACATTGGCACTGAAACACATTCACACCCAGGCATAAAACAGGCAGTAAGAAGAGTTCTGGTGCAGGTACTCTTCCACAGGGGCAAATTATTTTAGAAAAGATGTTTTGATAAAATCCAGAAAAATTCCCACAGAGCTCAGACAGTTCAGGTTTTACAGACTTCCTGCCTCCAATTTGTTTATTTCTCTTTCAGTGAACCAGTTCCATGAAAGCCTTTGGGAATGTGTCTCTCATGATCTGGAATCATAAGCATATTTAAAGTAAACACAAAAAGTGTCCTGAAGCTGCACAGGACATGAGTGCTGAAAATCTGTCACAAAGTAGGAGTAATACCAGCTTCACTCCCACTGCTGGGCAAGTCAACAGCTGTTTCAGTTATCACATAAAACTTTAACAACATCAAACCTATTCAGTGCAGCTCATCTCTGTCCACATAGCGTGTGCAAAATTAAATATCCAAACCTCATCTCCAACCATTTGATCCTGTAAGTGCAGACATCCACTTTGAAACTGGTTGAACAGGGAAGATTTTGACAAGTTACAAGGAATGTTACATATTGTTTTCACACAAACTGCCCCTTCATCTATCTTTAAATGCACAGAAATGTTCTGTAAGGTAAGATGAACATATTCTTTCCCATATATAGATGTAAAATCGTGCCATATTTTACCTATCCTTCCAAGTTTTGCTGGAAATTACGACTACAAAAATCACATCAAGTTATACTTTTAAAACTGTTGTTTGCATAGCTAAGTAAACTGTTGCTTTAAACTACAGCATTTACCCACATACCAGATACTACTACAGCTATCTTGACGAGAGCTAATTTAAAGTACAGTAGCACAAGATCTCACACAAGAAACAACATACACACAAATCTATAACTGAATTTTCACTGAGAGGGTGCTACTATGACTGTAATGAAAATGATCACGATCTAAAGAAGGAAACTAAAGCTAAATCTGAAAGGAAATTAAGTGTTTAAAAGGTAAATAAGGTCTCATTACTCAAGGAGTTTGTTCTTTTATCACTTTTTTATTCCCTTTCAGCAACAAATGCAGAATTGACATGAAGACAATTGATTTCAGAAAGGCTAAATATTTTTGTGATGTAGCTTCCCAAAAGCACTTTTGAGGAAAAAAAATACATTACTAGAAGAATCAAAAGATGCTGCAAAAACATCACGTTTACCAAATTTTCCAGCTACCTGCTACTACTTCTCTTCCAAAGAGAAGGAAAATCAGTTTGGTTTATACTATCTGAACAGTTCCCCCTGTACCTGGCAGGCCTTTGCAGTTATATCAGACGGCGTATCTTGGGAAAAAGCTGGCCTCAGAGCAGCTCCAACCTGTGGATAGGAAGAAAAACTTTAAAATCCAACTAAAACAGTAGTGATGTAACATTCCTCATCTCACCTTGTTTAAGGCTTCAGCAAATATACAGAACAAGCAAGAAAAGATTGCCAATTTTGGCATTCTAGTTACACCCCAAACTACCTTTGTCAAATATGCGGCATTATCTTCTTTCTGTTAATGAGTATCTTGAGTATCCTTTTAACCATTAAGGTATTATAGATGCAACTTAAGCTAAGGCTCAAGAAGCCAGTGACTTTTTGATGTTAATGGCTGGATTTGTATTAAGTTCCTTGAATGACAAATACTGACAGAAAAGCCTTTTAGGCAATTGTTGTAAGGCAGTATTTTTCTGAAACAAAAGAAACCGAGTCAAAGAGACAGAAGCAGTGGTTATAGCACTACAGAAGAATAAAAAGACAGGAAGTGGAAAGGATGAAAGCCTGCCTTTGCAATTATTTTCAGATATCCTGAAGAGACAGTGACGTCAAAAAGATGTGAAGGCTTTTAACTATGCAACAAAATACAGCAATACTCCAAAATAAGTCTTCAATTGCCCATTTCCCATTCCTATACTTTTGTTGTTTTCATTTAAAAAGGTGTATATTCATTAATTCCCAAGAAAACAGATTTTTAGGTTCAACGTGGAGCTGAATAAGCATTACTTTTCAACTCCCAATTCTACAAATAAATTGCTGCTCTTGCTAAAAGTTAAATGTAGCTTGTAATATTTGGCTTTCAAGAATCAATAACTACTGACTTTTTACTAAATAACCATAAATAGGAAGAGATGCAAAAAAAATTTTTGAAGAGGTAAATACAGTACATTTTCACATGCAAAAATCTCTTCATGGATCATTTAAAGCTACGAAATGTTCTCAAAGCTAATACTGGCACATCGGCATAAATACACAATTTCCTTATAAAGGAAGTCTCACATTAGCCTGATACTGCTCCAGTATCACATGGCCTGGAAACTCTGGCTCAGGAACCAATGCAAATTTCCTGATAATATCTTCAAGAGCTTGAAGACCAGCCATTCGTAACTGGTTGCTGTGGTCAGTCGCAGCCATGAATGCCATTCGAATAAGGTCAGAGAGATGGAGTACCAAGAAGTCATCTTAGAATAAAACAGAAAGAACTATTTAATAACCTAAAAGACAGTTAACATGACATATTACTTGTAGTCTTTTCCTCACAAATGTGTACAAATGTCATCTATGATTTTTCAAAAGTCCACATTTAGAGTATGGAAGAAGGCAGAAAGAATGTAATGTGCTCCTCTTCCCCTACCCCCTACCGCTTAAAATGACACCAAGGACTTTTATTCCTAAAACAATCTTAAAAATTAAGGAAAGTTTTGAAAGAAAATGTACCAAAACAATGTACCATGTACCAAAATTGCATTCAATAGAGTATGTACATGTGGCTGAGTAGCTCAGAAGAGATTAGAACATTTAGTAAACTTAATTTTGGTGACCCCCACAAATCTACAGGAAATCTTCAAAGCAATTCCTGTTCGAGCCCTATGCTTACAGTGACCCCTGCTGGTAAAGGAAAACCTCATCAAAAGCTACATCTAACACTGTAAGCAAGCAGCAGACAACATGCAGGAAAAAAAATTAAATACATAACATTTCTGAAAATATTATTATTCTCTATTTATTAATTTTCTTACTTGTCTTACTTTCAATTTGAAATCACTAGACTAATACAAAAACACGTTATTTTAAAATGTAATATCTAGGGTGAGTACCAAAATCCACAAATCGTGAAAGCCTCACATACTTTCAAGGCTCAAGATAAAACAAGTATTTTGCAGGTGAAACTTTTCAGAGGCTATCAGTCAAGAAAGATTGGAAATTACTTTAAAACTATGAAGTCACTTTTTCAGACTAGCACAGATCTTAGTGAAATTTAAATTTTCTGAAAATTTTGCAGGTTTTTTTCTTTTTTTTTTTTTACAATGATATCAAACATATCAAGTTCACTTTAAATAAATTCAGAGATGTAAATTCTCAGGACTATTACACACAACCCTCTGCAGGATCCTATAAGCAGCAGTTACATAATTATTTTCTCTATAATAAAATGCCATCTCAAAACAAACTTCTCCAAAACTCTTTACTCTTGGTCTTCAAAGAAAAACCTTCCATTATCTGCTAGTAAAATGTTTCTTTACTATGTTATCTCTGACCTCTCCATTTTGATCCTCTAACTCATACAAATATCTTCGCAACTAATATTCACCACTCATGGATACCAAAAGAATCAAGCCGCTGAGTTAATTTCTTAGGGTAAGTCTCTCACACATCCCTCTCTCTACAACCAATGCCATAATAATTATTACTTGTCTGAATCTCTCTTTTCTAGCCTAGCATCTCTTCAGTCTGTATAGTAAAATCTCTGAAGCTTAATTTATTGCTGTGATCACATTGAACTCAGAAAGTGTTGCTAGCTCATCCTTAGCTAGACATTTACTGCTTCTACTTCAGACTGCATAAAAGGTCTGCAAATATAGGGAGGGCTTTTTCTAAGCAGATCAGTCTGTCAATTTATATTCTCCAACAAACCTCATTCTTTGCATTCATGGTATGGTAACTACAGTGGTTATACAACTATAGTTTTATTGACTTTTGCTGGCCACTTTTTTTGGTTTTAACTATTTGAATGAAAGGATAATGGCTTGCATTTTTTTCCTTGGTTGTCCAATCTTAAGCTGTCTTAAGGTGCCTAAAACAAACAAATATTTTACATTAAAAATATATTAAATAAAAGTTAAACCCAAAACATGCACATTCTGTAATTACTTTTGGGATTTTTAAGTCTGGCTGAACGAGCCAGTGCCAGATCAAAGTGTGCCTTGTTGGCATTCTCACACAGCATGATAACTCGGCACAGGCAGTCCGCTGCAAATACACGAGTTGCCCAACGAGGTGCTACAGAAGGCTTGGATTTATCCTCTTCACCCAGGGTGGTAAACATTGTATCATCATCCATCTCATCCTTCTTCTCTAATTCCTCATCTTTACCTCCTCCCAAGGGAGCAGCAGTGCTCATGTCTACAACAGAGAACAATTAAAAAACCCCAGCGTTAACAATCCTCAGAAGAGAGCTAAGGACATATTCAGGCCTTTCCTTACGCTCGGATTCTTCTGCTGAAATAACTTTTAAAAAATGTCAAAAGGCAGAGGAATATAAGTAAAAGAAATGTTTTCCACCTCTAATCTGGGCTATATTACCCTTTACTTGCCCTACATGATACCAAATAAATGCCTGCAATTGTTAATTATCCACAGATACCAACTATAGCTGAATCCCTTATCTAAACTTCCCAGCTTTGAAAACTGACTTATTAAATTGCCAGTAAACAGGGCAATGTGATTACCAGACTGAAAATCAATCAATCAGTTTGACTTTGAACTATTCAACCCCTGTTTCAAGTAAAAGATACCATGCATGTTAAACTGAAGCAAAAGTACAAAGTTCCATGCCATGGGCCAGACATGTAGCCAAGTAGGCAGTTTATAGCTCCCACAAATGTTGCTTAACATTCAAAACACTGTTTTCTCTAAGTGTGGCTGTGAGACTTCAGAAAATACAACTACTTCAGGGATGACATTGAAAAAACAACAACAACAACAGCCAAAATCTAAACAGGAACAAAAACCAACTCACCAAACATGATTTACATTTCTACTATTTAGAAATGAGAACATAAAACCACAAAGACAAGGTGTAAATTAGCAAAATGCCAAAATACCGACGGAAATTACTCTGGCAATTTATGTGATGGAGGGAATGGATGCCATCCAGAGGGACTTGGGACAGGCTTCAGAAGTGGACCCAAGCCAACCTCATGAAGGTAAACAAGGCAAAGTTCAAGATCCTACACCTGAGTTGGGGCAATCCCAAGCACAAATATAGGCTGGGCAAGGAGTGGCCTGAAAGCAGTCTCGAGAAGATTGACTTGAAGGTGTCAGCTGATGAAAAACTCAAAATAAGCCAGCAATGTGTGCTCACAGACAGAGGCCAACCATATCCTGGGCTGCATCAAAAGAAGTGTGACCAGCAGGACAAGGGAGATGATTCTGCCCCTCTGCTCTGTTGAGGCCCCACTTGCAGTACTGCACCCAGTTCTGGTGCCCCCAGCGTAACAAGGGCATCAAACTGCTGGAGCCAGTCCATAAGAGGGCCACAAAGATGATCAGAGGGCTGAAGCACCTCCCTGGTGGATATAAGCTGTGAGAATTGGGGCTGTTCAGCCTGGAGAAGAGAAGGCACTAGGGAGACCTTATAGCAGCCTTCTAGTACTTGAAAGGCGTGCACACAAAAGCCAGGAAGGGACTGTTTTTACAAGGGCTTGTTGTGATAGGGCAAGATGGAATGGCTTTAAACTTGAGGAGGACAGATTTAGACTAGATATTAGAAAGAAATACTTCATAGTAAGGGTTGTGAGGCACTGTAATGGGTTGCCCAGGGAAGTCATGGAGGTGTTCAAAGCCAGGTTGGATGAGGCCTTGAGCAACCTGGTCCAGTGTCCCTGCCCATGGCTGGGGAGTTGGAACCAGATGATCTTTGAAGTCCCTTCCAACCCACGCCATTCGATGATTCCATGACATGAAATAAGAAAAGAACATGCCAACTTCAAACTCAGGAAATGAGGTCTTCCTCACTGGGTAAGTATATGGTAGCAACACTGCATAAGGAAATCTTTAATAACATCATTCATCAGTAAATTTAAAGCTGGCAACATTAAGAAAGAGCTTCACGATGAACTCATAGAATGCCAATAAACAAGTATAAACGAAACCACCGTACCAACTGTAAAACAGGACTAAGGTCTCAGAGGACAAGATCTGTGCAAACAACTCAGCCAAGCTGAAAAACAAGCAAAGGTTTCATCACCATGGTAACCCACCATTACATCAGTAACTCACAAAACCTCAAAAAAGCAAGCTGAGAGCATGTACAAGCATGCTTCTTTCTCTACAGTCTTTTACACTCTGATCTTAGCTCAGGCTAAAACAACCTGCCTGCTTTCACTATGGATACTGCAGTGTCACAGTAATGATCTCACTCCTTCTCCACTAGAAATTCTACTTTACAGCAGGCAGCTTTCTAAAACTTAACATAACATTGATCTTTTCCTCTTGCTAATGAAGTTTTAATGCACTATAATCAAAACTCTATATACAATATAAGCTACATCTCAACTAGGATAAAGGACAAGCTCCCAACAAATAGCACAAGAAGATGCCAATACCAGGAACACTATAGATCACTTACCACTGGAAGCTGCAAGGACATCCTTACAAAGCATTAGCCAGTGGGAAAGGTTTTCTACGGCCAGCGATGACAACATATGTCCTAGAGTATCGTGGATATCTGAGCACAACTTCCGATCAGTCTCCCGATCCAGCATTCCAAAAAGGACACCTTCGAGGCCTGTCTCTGTTATATTAACCCCCTGATGCCGGGAATGACCATCTCGCCGAGAACCAGCTCCTGGTGCAAAAGGATTAATATCTGCAAAGTGATTAATGCAAAATCATTTTAAAAATCAGTAACTCAGGTTTTAAATTTGGAATAACAGACCAGACTTGGGTATCACGTATTTGTGTGCATAGGTCAGGTAACGATAAACCAAGATGTTACTGACTTTCTTCTGAATTAGAACTAGAAATCTTCTAATACAGCAATTAATTTGATTTATTTTCTGGAGGCAAAAAAACAACTCCTAGTATTAAAAAAAAAAAAAAAGACAAAACTAGCCAAAAAAAAACCACCTCTCTCTCTTCAAAGTACATACCCCATGAATTTGTAAAACTCCCTAATAGTACTGGACTCTAAAGAACCTTTCCAGAGATGAGTCAACTGGTGTTATTTAATACAAGTAAGCTCACAATTCTATGTTTGTATGAAGAATATCCTGATCAATATTGTTAATTCTATTATCAAAATAAAAAGATACATCTAAGAACTGAACCAGTGAGCAAAGTGCACAGGCTTTGCAGACATCCTGCTAACAGCATGTAACACATCCAGAAATCTCAGTCAAATAGCATATGACTAAGTCAATGCCAGGAAAACTGTAAAACTCTGTATATGCACCATATTCCCTATCTGACTGTCAGTCTTAATGGGGCAGAGAAGCGCAAGTCTGAACTTTACAAAAACATTAAATTATAAGTGAAATTCAAGAGGTAAGTAGGGTGTGGCCAGAAGTTATTGGAGCTGGCAGGGACAGTTTTTCTACAGTTGATACGAGTTCTTGGGGTGAGTTTTTCCCCGTTCTCTGAAGGCAAACTGTACACATGCACACATACCTGCACTCAACTGTTACAAAAAGGCCACATGAAAAAAATACTTACTGATGCCACCATTTTCTTTGTCTCCAGCATTTTTTGCTAAGCTCATGGCATATTCACATACTTCTGCTGCTTCCCTCTGAGCAAGCTGTCGTAAACATGCAACTGCAGCCCGGCGAAGTAGCAAGTGGGAGCTGCACAAATGAACCTAAAATTCAGAACCATTACAGGTGAGTGAACTGCTGTGCTACTACATCAGTAAATCAGTTTTGTTAAGGACTAACGGCATTCTGCTTTTCAGTTTTAAGTCCATGTGTGAGCTGCTAAGTACTAAGCTCTTCACAAGATCTTGAAACTGAAGAAGTAAGCACTTTCTATAACGTGCAAATAAAAACTAAAGCTGACATATAGACAGAGCCAACAGCTGTTATCTGATTAAAGAGATAGGAGTTTAACTATTAGAACTACTGTGCCGGTGTGATTTAGACTAACTATATTTTCCAATCTGTTACACCCTACAGTACTTCCAAATCTCATAATCTGATACAGGTGTAAATCACATTCTTTTAAACAACAAACCATTATCAGCTGCACCACACAAGACAGCTATCATAAAACTTTTTATTTCAGAATTGTAATAGAATTTATGGCAGAGTATTTTTGTAAGTGCCTCCAAGTAAGACAGCTTCAGATTTCTTTGCTAACCAGTGATAGCTTGTAACACCTTTTGAATCACCTTAAGCACAGGCAAATATTTTTCTCACAGAAGAATTGTGTGTGGACTCTGTTTTCCTGAGAGCATATAGCTGCACCAAGAGCTGTCTGTTTTTCCACAGTGGAAGAATTTTAGAGTGCTCCAATTCTTTATTTAACCTGGAGAATTTGTTTTTAATTAACCAAACATTATTTCCTTTCTTGGTATTAGGTTATTATGTGGATGGCAACTGCTTTCCTAAACAAAGGGACTGTATAATTTCTAAAGCGTATTAACAGTAGATCCTTATTCCATATATATGAATATACAAGGCTTTAGTCCTGAAAAAAAGCAAACCTCTAAGTATCACACTTGTTGTTTTAATGGAACCAAAACACAGAACATTTAGGGGATTTAATTAAATGGAAAGAATATTCCCTGTTTTAATTTACAAAACAAAGTAGTGCTTGTGAAGCCAATGAATGATGAAATTAAACTCAGTTGCAGAACTGTGTGGTTTGATTTGATACATGGCATCGTTTCCATTCAAAAGTGAGTCAGAAAGAAATGAAGAGTGCTAATGGGGCAGGTAAAGGAAGACCTTGCCTATATTGTCTATGTATTTGTAGTATAAAGGAATGCAAACGACAATTCAGAAGAAAACTTATCAAACTAAGTACAAAGACCATAGAGGAAAGAGAAAACCCTAAGAAAAGTTTTGAAAACAGTATTAGTCGTTCCTATATGAACTTCATCGTCTGTTACTTACAGAGCAAACAGCTATAGAGATCATTCACAATGTTGTACATGGTACTCATACAAAAGGGCCTATCTGCTTTGGGGTACATTACACCCCTTTCATGCCAAATTTTGTGAAAGTCCAAGTGACAGATTCTGGAAAACATGATGAACTCGCAGGAGTGCTCCAGACTGGTGGTAGGAGGAAGGAAGGCTCAGTGCATGTAGGGAAGCATGGAACAATGAGAGGATACCCGAGGGAAAGCCTGGATGGCAGATTAAGAAAAAGGTCCAGTGCTGATGCAAGTAGGATTACACTCCTTCAGATAACACAGAACCACCAGTTCAACAAAGAATGACACAAAGAACTTTACAAATCATGCAATAGACATTAGAGTGAAGCTTTAGAAATTTCTCAGTATTGGAGCACTGAACCTTCTAGAAAGTCATTTTAAAATAGTAATAAAAAAGTGCCATATCAAAGCACACACCCACACAGAACACTTTTCCTCTTATGGTATGTTTTAGGTCCCAGCCTCTGCCTCACATCCTGGCTTAAAGCAGGACCTACTGACAGAACATTAATGGAAAGAGAAAGCAATGCTAGCAGCAGTAGAATTTGAATCTCAGCATCTCCTATGCTGACAGTGGTAAAACAAATCCAAAAATCTCTTCTTTTTCCCCAATTAATGTATTTCCTTTTGTGTGTGCAACCAGTTGGAAGAAACAAAGTATTCCAGTATCTTTTTGCTCAGACATATTATATAAAAATGCTTGCTATCTTATGCTGTCTCGGGTGAAAGAGAATCAAGATCCGATTATTTCAATTTTGGCAGCATTCTGAAAAGATCCAAAATGGCTTGAAGATAAACATTCTTTTACTAAACCACAGTATTTTTGCAAACTGGACTTACTACATATGGGTATCCTTGACATCTTGCTAAGTACTTGTGTTCTCTGCTAAGGACATGCAGAAAACTTACGAGGAGCAAAAAGGATTCATTTGTACTCACACAAAGGCTGGGAACCAGACTGGACAGGTTGACGTGTCTTGGTGCAAACATATGAAGCTGCTGAAGGCAGGATATGGCAGCTGCCTGAACAAGTGAGTCCGAATGGTCTTGGGTGATGGCACATCCCACCAAACATGAAGAGCGGATCGTTGAAATTGTAGCTCCATTACCTAATGATGCAATACAACATTCTTCCATTCTTAACACAACAAAGTTTTTGTATGACAAATGTAGGCTTTAACCCTTTGAGAAGCAGGAATTTTTAATGCTTCACAGATTAACATGCAACTTTTCTGAATTCCTTCTGTAAATTAATACTTGCACAACTTCAAAGACACACTACAGAGCGCTTCAATTTCTCCTTTTCAGCTCAGTTAAACAACGTCTTGTCCAAATGACATTTTACATCAGTGATTTTCAGTCATGAATATTTTGAGAGTATCTTCCCAGGACATGAAGCCAGTAAAATTATCTAAATTTATATTTTGAAAGTCTCTTTGATTCTATCCATATGGGCAACATTTTATGCACCAAATCTTTTCCTAAAATATCAGTTAACACTTAAGCTAACATATGGATATGTAAGTGTCTTCAACTAGCTCCATTAGATGAGTTTCAGTGCTCTATAATACAACAAGCATTCCAAAGAACAGTATTTAATTTGAAAAATAATCCCATTCTGTACTTTAAGAAACAACCTACATCAGGTTTATAAAACAATCTCAGAATACAGAAAGATGTACCCTGCAGAAAATATCCTACATAAATTGTTATTTTAAAAAGTTAGTAACATTCCATATCAAAAGGATAACACACAGCAAGCAGATACACAAGTTCAGTTAAACCATCTAGACATTTTTCGTAACTAGAGATTTATGTTCAGTTATTTTGAGTTAAAATTTCACTAGTGGCTGGCTCTCTGGCACTGCATCAAAGACCATCCCATAAATATTTCAAAATGGCCCAGTTAGACAAAGTTACAAATCTGAGATTTTGCCATGCAAAAGAAAATTTCAGCTACAGCGTTTGGCATGATAAGACCTTCTCTACACTAGGGTACAGTGATCTAACAACATCAGGAATGACTGAAAATGAGTTACAGTTCACAGTATTATCAATTATATTGAACTTAGGCTCTTGCCATCAGCTAAAAATAAAATCAACATGTGTTGAAGCAGAGGAAATCATCTCTTGCCCCACATAAATACAAAAATATACATGGCAAAATATGCAGCAAGAGTGTTTCTCATCCTTTACCTACTATATCACTGCAACTTGTATATGCAAATCTCCAACTGCAGTCAAAAAAGCCTCAAGAAGTAGTAAGTAGGATCTGAAGTGAGGCTGCTTGCAGGACTGTAACTGAATTTGTCAGCATCCCATCCCCTCCCCCACACTGCAACAACCAAAAATGCATTTTCTTCTATTTAAGATCTCAAATTATTCACTTTATACAAGCTAGATTGATTGTTTCCAAATTCTCACTGACCTTGCAGCTCAGGTCCGACAGTAGTTATTATAGCTCCAAGACATCGGCCTAAGCATTGATGTACTTCTGTATGTGACGGTGGAACAGTTAAGAGTAAAGTAAGAACCAGAGAAAGAGTTGGCTCCACATATCCACGGTACATTGGTCCACTAGAATCTACTATCAAGGCAAGGGAATGGAGAGACCAGGTCTATCAAAAAAAAAAAAAAAAGGAATATTTTTCAGTTGTACATTTAGGAAATTCAAGCAGTTTTCTATGCAGGCTGAGTCTAGCTCTGTATATCCTTGCTTTAAAATGTTTAGTTAGCCACTGAGATGAAGTGTTTCAAAGGTGTCAATCCCAACCAATCACCTGGGAATTTATAAATACTTCTAACATTTGGCTATCAGCTACTGTGAAGATAATGGAGATGAAGACAATAAAGAATTTGAGGAAAAAAATCGTTAAGTACTTTGAGTAATACAAAGAAAACCCACACACTCCCTTTAAAAAAAAAATATATATATAAAAAAAGTGATTCTTAAGACGGGAGGTAGAAACATTCTGCTGTAAAACTGGATATAGAGTCTGAAATGGGCAGCTGACAAAGTCCTTAGCGAAAAATGCCTTTGACATTCAGTAGAAACTGATTTCATGACTAGTTGCAAGGCTCACATGCATTTTCTACTTTACTTCAAAATTTTCTTCCATTAAATACATGATGCAATTGCACTGAGAAGATTAAGTTAAAAGAATATTAGTTACCAAGCTAGACTCTGTGGATTAATGCTGGAAGACCTGCCTCTAAAACTACTCCATCCTCCTCTCATGCAAGCCAAAACCCATTAGCACTAGCAACCACATAACCACTTCTTACAGTCTTAATGACATAATAGCACACTGCAGCTTATCCTTTCATTCCTGAAAATAACCATTACTCATATTCCCACACAGTGTCTGTGTATCCACATTGATCTAGTGAGGGATGAGGTTTAAATGCTTAGTTTTTCACAGTGGCCCAATGTCATGCACCCAACAGAAAATAAGGCAGGTGTGGTGCAGGCTCCACCAGAGCTTCCCCTTTATACTCCAAATTTTTTTCATAAAGCAGTAATCCTTTCCATTCTGTTTTTAAAATAATTAGTACACAATTATATTCCTCAAAATTTCTTACTCATACACAAAGGAAGTTACATATGTAAACTGAATTTTGTCTCACCTTAAATAAATTAAGGAAATTTAAAAGAGACTTTAAATTGTATTTATAGATTACTATATTCTAAAGCATGCTCTCCAAACAAAACTGGGCTTATTTTCTTAAGTGGTAAGATTCATTAATTTGATTTTTATGATTGTCCTAAGAAACAAGAACATTCTCCAGTACATGTTCTATCAAGTTAACAATGTAAATCAAGGTGAAAGTATGATTCTGTACAGTTACCGAAGGCTTCACCTTCTCAGTCTGTGGGTATTAAGTGCCCCTACTCATGTCTAGCACACAGCTTGCTGTTGCTGAAGCATAATAGTCAGTCACTATTCCAGATACTGCTTCCTTGCAGTAATTTGTGAAAAGAATGACAAAAAATATTACCTGTTACATCATGCAATTACACCAGAAACTTTGAAGAACAGTAATTACAGACAAGACACTTGATTTTACTCAAAGAAGGCGGATGGGGCTTGTTTTTTGGTTTTGAAGGGTCTTTCCCATCTGAATGAATTCTTTTATTCTAGTACTTTGATGCATTTCATTAATGGAAAAAGAAAATAAAAAAAAACCCACACTTCTCCCTCTAATACTCAACTTTATACTGTAGAAGACAAATGTATTCATCCACCTAACCTTCCTTTCTTTTACAGCAGCAGCCACCAACGCTTAATGGAGAGTAAAGACAGATCAACATACTATTGCCTCAAATATCTCCCAGGAGAGTAAAGACAACATATTCTCCCAATTTTCAAGTATTTCCAGCTTAGGAAACTTTCTGAACTGTGCAGTGTTTACACGTATTCTGCAACTCCAAAAGCGTTCATATTTAGTCCCCTTTTTACTCTACCAGCAGTCAAGCTGTCATCTTGTGAGAGTCCGCATGACTACAGTCTATACTGGATAGAAACCACCCCACCTTTGCCTTGTCTTGGCTCTTACTAGGTCCCCTTCTGTCCCCAGTTGCATTTTGAGTTTGCAACAGACTTTTATTGTCATAATATAATCACCCAAAGATGATGTACTCCCATACTGTGATCACAGGATGATATTCACAGAAATTACTTGCAGAGGAAACTACTGCTAATCACCTGAGACTCCAGCAACTGATCACATGCTAACCACTAGCCAGTTACCAGAACTTTTAGTTCAGACTGCTAAGGTACAACTTAACACATTTTGATTTACAATTACAGTCAGCTGGGAATATACCCACAGTTAATTACTCTGGCTCAGCGGACAATCAGATAATTGTCAGTCTGGATTAACATGACCACTTGCAACTGCTTCCCAAATAGTTAGGTTATGTTCTAACTGCCATCATATTTCAGATTCAGTACTGCAAGAGTTTATTCACGCACTTCCTTCACACTCCCTGGCATATGCTACGTGATTTGCCTTACATGTGACAATCTCTATTAAAGAACATTTGAACAGGTAATTTAATCTTTTTGCAGTGACTGTGGTTTTTACCTGGACTTCAGGAGAGGTTCCATCTTGTGCCAAAGCCAAGAGAATACTGACGCTAGTTTTCAGATGCTGCCCAGAACCTATTCCCCCAACATACCGATGGAGACAACCTAGAGCCAAAGAATGGCCTGTTCTTGATACAACATCTCGAGCAGACTTCAACCTATCAATGTTTAAATAAAAGGAAATCATGTAATTTACTACATTTGTTACAAAGAACCCTTCAAGTACCATAGCAGTGCAAATGACTAGCAGAATTTTGCAGGCCACCTTACAAGATCTTGAGAAGCCTTAAAAACACAACTCATGTACTTACCTGTACTGCTACTAAACCAGATTACGTGTAAGGTTAAGTGAAGGGGGCCAGGGTTGGGGGGGAGTGTGGAAATAAAAATATATTTTAGTTAGTTTCTTTCTGCCTGGTCAGAACTTGACACTTGAGATGAAGAATAATTTTGGAAGTGAAAGAATGTAGGAGAAGCATCTAGTGTTTACCAGTGTTTAAAGCAGATTAATTTAATAATCAGAAAAGTCACTGCTAGACCACTGAAGTGAAAAGAAACCAAGAATGGAATATATTGAGAAATAACAAAAAAATAAATAGCTACATCTTCCACTGCAAAGTCAACTGAATAGCTTCTTAATACAGCTGTGTTCATCCACAGCTGAATTCTATGACTTTTCCAATAAGGCTACCTTTTGTCTTTTAAATAATAGAAGAATTAATAGCATTCTAAATGACCTTGTTGTATAAAGCAATGACTTTTAAGTATCTTCCACGATATTTCTGCTTCTGAACGCACGTCACATTAATTAGAATCTTTTCAGGGGGTGAGGAAAAGGTAGAAATTAAGGATACCCTAATCGGAACAAATAAAGAGTATTTTTTCCTAATCATCCATATGAGAGGAAAGTATGCTCTTAAGCCAGAAGCAAAGTAAATGCCAATCTCAGATATTTAGAAAATTTACTTGACAGTGTCGATAGACTGGTAACCATTAACAACTTGAATCTTAGATAAGAAACCCAGGAAATAGTCCCTGTAATAGAAATTTAAGGAAAGACAGTAAATAATGTACTTCATTACAAGACAAAATAACAGGGAAAATTTAATTCCCCGAGGTAGAAGAGTTGAAACAAAGCTATGTGTATGTAGTTTGGCTAGCTCTGGCTAGCTAAAAATATAGGGTACAGCCCTGAAGCAGGTCCATTCTGATTTGCAGATAGATTGAGGATTTAAATTTAATGCAAAAATTAGGAAACATGCTTTCTTGTTATACCTACTAGACATCTTTCTAAAGACCTGAGACTAACAACAGAATATGGAAAAAAGTTATGGGCCAGTAGGTAAATTAAATTCCAAAATCACAGAATGATAGGGTTTGAAAGGGACCTCTGGAGATCATCTAGTCCAAACCCCCTGCCAGAGCAAGTTCACCTACAGCAGGTTGCACAGAATGGCATCCAGGCAGGTTTTGCATGACTCCAGGGATGGAGATTCCATCACCTCTCTAGGCAGCCTGTTCCAGTATTATACCACCTTCAAAGTAAAGAAGTTCGTCCTCATGTTTAGATAGAGTTTCCTATGTTCAAGTTTGTGCCTGTTACCCCTTGTCCTGTCACAGGTCACCACTGGAAAAAAGACTGGCTCCACCTTCCTAACACCCACTATTTAACTGATTATAAGCATTGATGAGATCCCCCCTCAGCCTTCTCTCCTTTAGGCTAAAACGTCCCAAGTCCCTCAGCCTTCCAAATTAGTATGTAAAGAAGTTGTTCAGATGAAACAGAACTGCTCTCACACAATTCACATTACAGACATAATAGTGTAAGCTGCACTTAATCTATCTGAAGCAGTTTAGTCACCTTAAGTAACTTGACAAAAGATATTCACTGGTATCATTTCACATTCCAAGTAGTTTTAACAACTCAGCTTTTATTTCTGAAAGAATCACATGAAACAGATCCGAAAGATGACTTCATTTGAAGGTTTGTTAGATCTACACAATCATAGCAATCAAGCATGAAGAGAACAAGCAATATGGTACTTAGAAGAAGAATCTTCCAAACTATGTTAATTATATTTTAATTTCCTATTCTGAATCAAAACCAACTTACTTATCAAAACTGTATTGAGCCATTCTAGCAATGAAAGAGGCTTCTCCAACCACTTGAGCCATTCTGCCAAGAGCTTCGCCTGCTGCACATCTCAAAATAGGGTTAGGATTATCAAGGGCACCCATTACCAGCGTCAGAGCAGATTTGCGGACTTCTTCTGGTCCTAATGTGCTTTTATTCTCAGCTAAACCCTACACGAGAAAAAGAAAGCACATTCCAAAGCAAGGCAGAAAGGGATGATATAAGAACAACTTTACTGTATTTGAGACCTTCAGTTAAAAATTATGTACTTTTGTTTACATTTGTGGTCATTTATCTTAAAATATACTGGTTGAAAACATATAAAATTCAAACCCAACAGTATACACCATGTTATGTTTGCTAACACACTATCTCACATACAGATTTGCTGCACTGTTCTTTTTCATCCAATGCATGCACCTCAGCACTACTGAATCTGAGCTGGATTTACATAGGCTATATCCCAGAGAGATAAGCTTAAAAAAAAAAAAAAAAAAAAAAAAAAACACAACACTGCAGTATCTCTTTCTGCCAGACAGGAAAACCACAACTCAGTTAAATTTCTGCAAGAATCACTTAAATCAAAAGCATGTTAAGTATAGGAAAATACTTTTTCTTAATAACCACATCTTTGCAAATGCTTATACAGCCTGTTACATGAACGTTCTACAGAAGAATAACACTGAATACTGCTTCTGCAGCTTCTTTGGTTCCCATACTTCATTAATAGCAAATAATCTTTCACTACAGCTTTCAAGAAGTCTTGTACTTTGGGAAAAATAATTAAACATACGTAAAGTACAAACACTGCACGTACTACAGAGGAAGAAGTGCACAGCTCGGATTGTTATTTTCTGATCCGAAATCCTCATTTTGGCTCAAATTTGGCAAGTATTTGGCCACTTGGCATCGCATAAGAAATTGCAGGCAACTGTCTCAGAATCTGCTTTTCAACTTTAAGCAACATGGTTTGCATTTCTCTCTACACTGCCCTGATGAGGCCGCATCTGGAATATCACATCCAGTTCTAGGCCCCTCAGTTCAAGAAGGACAGGGAGTTGCTTGAGAGGTCCAGTGCAGAGCCACAAAAATGATTAGGGGAGTGGAACATTTTCCTTACAAGGAGAGATGGAGGGAAGCTCTTTAGCTTGGGGAAAAGGAGACTAATGGGTGACCTCATTACTGTTTAGAAATATGTAAAGGGTGAGAGCCAAGAGGATGAAGCCAGGCTGTTTTCAGGGATGGCCAATGACAGAACAAGGGGCAATGGGTGGAATTTGAGGTATACAAAGTTCCACATAAACATGAGGAAATTTTTTTCACTGTGAGAGTGACGGAACACTGGAACAGGCTGCCCAGCGGGGTTGTGGAGTCTCCTCTGGAGACATTCAAGACCCACCTAGATGCATTCCTGTGTGACCTGGTATAGGTGCTGCTTTGCTCATCAACCAAGGACACAGAGCCCCAGTAACAATTAGCTTAACCTAGGCAGCAATTTTTTTTCACAGCAAAAGTCAGACAAGACACTAATCCAATTTTTAATTACAAGCTGGCACTCCTATGAGAGCAGCTTTCTCAGCGTACAGGAGTTAATTGCTCTGAAGATGATCAAAGATGACAATGACAGATATTGTCTGACAGACTCATAAATTGGAAACTATACAAAACAGCATCAGGAAAAAAAATAGAAATGCCTTAAGACATTTGACTAGTAGAAAGAAAATCCTGCACTCTGAGACACTGTGTTCTAGAAAGCCTTGAGGCAATGCAAGTTAGTGAAACCAAGAATTTCTCAGGAATATTACTTGTGACTTGCTGGCTAGATTCCAGACTTAATAGCATGAGGTTGGACTCCCAGATGTAGAAACAGAACACAGCTGTAACTGAAGTCAGTGGGACTGGACATGTCAAAAATCACAGAAAGCTTTAGGTTGGAAGGGATCTTTAAAGGTCATCTTGTCCAACCTCTCCACAGTGAGCAGGAACATTGTTAACTAGATTAGGCTGCTCAGAGCCTCATCCAACCTGACCTTCAGCATTTCCAGGGATGAAGCTTCTACCACCTCTCTGGGCAACCTGGACCAGTGTTCCACCACCCTAACTGTAAAAAAATTCTTCCATGTATCTAGTCCAAATCTATCCTCAGTTTAAAACCATAACCCTTTGTCCTGTTGCAATAGGCCTTGCTAAAAACACTGTCCCCATCTATCTTGTAGGCTCCCTTTAGGTACCCAAAGGCCAAAATAAAGTCCCCCTGCAGTCTCCTCTTCTCCAGGTGGACCAAGCCTGTCCTCAAAGGAGAAGTGTTTCACCCATCAAATAATTTTTGCGGCCTTCTTCTGGAGCCACTCCAACAGGTTAATGTTCTTCCTGTGCTATGGGCTCCAGAGCCCTAAGCATCTGGAATTCTGTGCAATACTAGGGAGTCTTAAGAAGAAAACAAAATATCCAAAAGAAAACAAAGATATCCAAAATGGAAACTCAAATCTATTTTTGTTTTTATTTTCATGAGCCTTATCTGCACAATAGTCTACAACATAAGGGGTTTTTGAGCATATATGACAAAGAACTTAAATCCATGAGTTCAGAGCAAATAAAACTACAGGATTGAATTTGGAAAAAAAAAAAAAAAAGACAGTCTGTATACTACAGAATGCTGATGACATAGCCTCATCTGTTCTCTATACTAATACATGCAGACAGGATCTCATGCTAATATCTAAAAAAAAAAAAAAATCAGTTTGGGTGTTATTAAGCATTTGACTGCTCAATAACTTTACTAACACTTTTCTAACAGCCTTTTCTATCAAATACAAATTTATGAACTTTGACGTCTATTACAAATTTACAAGTTTTACCTTCAAAGCACTAAGAACAGCTGTAAAGATATTAAGCTGCACAGCTTGCTGACGAACACCTTTAGCCTGCTTGACACATTCAGCAAAGTGATCCAACATCTGTAATCTGAAACAAAATAAAGAACATAATGATTGTTTCAAAATACAAACTAAAACACAACTGGTAAAAAAAAAAAAAGCACACACCAAAAGGGTATTTTTAAGGTCAGTCACAAAATTTATGCTTCAAGGGTTGAAAAAGTTACTCATTTTAGGTAGAAAGGATTGAATTATTCTAAATATCCCTTGGGTGGTTCTCAACAAATGTTTACTATTCCTTTTAAAGAAAACACCATCAAAAGGACATGAATTTTCAGATACAACTGTTTGTATAACCAGAAAGCCTCTCCACTACCGTTTAAAACAGTGTTACCCTCCATATTCCTATTAATTTTTCAACAGTATTCCCCATTTAACCTTCATTTTGCCCCCATTTAACAATGTCAGAAAGTATTACAGGGGGTAGGAGTACTCCTTAGAAGATACCAAGCAGAGGGGTAAAATGAATAATCTTGCATTCTTAACTACTCAGCATTTCCCCAGCTAAATCTTTCCATAGCTAAAAACAGATATAAATTCAAGTTGAATTAAAGCAAGCTGGCCTCAAGTCCATCCTGTGTTTATTGAAAAACAAAATTGACTGCTGAGGGAAAACTG
Source organism: Indicator indicator (assembly GCF_027791375.1). Lineage (NCBI taxonomy): Eukaryota > Metazoa > Chordata > Aves > Piciformes > Indicatoridae > Indicator > Indicator indicator. The sequence goes on from NC_072011.1 coordinate 39,549,917, forward strand.
TTTCCACGAGGAGTGAACTGAAAGAATTTACTTTGAAATGTGTCCAAGAGCTACTTTCACTCTGTGCTCAGTGACAAATTAGCTGAACTGAGTGATAAAAGTAGTCCTGACAACTCCTAACTCCACAAAGGCAATGTGGAACACAAAGTAAAATAAGTGGAATTCAATTCCTTCTTTTTCACCATGCAAAAAAATTACTTGCCAACTATAAGCCAAACAGTTTTAGTCAAAATTAATAAAACTGAGGAAATCATCTTATTTCTAAGCTGAGTAGACATATTCTGGAATTCTGAGACACTATTAACATCAAATACCAAAGTCTGAATTTAAAGGCACTTGATATCAAAACAAGCTTTTATTTCAAGAAAAGAAAACATTAATCACAACATAATACTATCCAAAGAACAAGGCATTAGATTCTGAAATTGAATACTGATGTAAACTGACCTATGCTTATAAGAGACGTGAGGAAAAACCACACCAAAGAGAGCCACCGATGCATCAATGACAGATACGCCTAAAGGAAGGGGACCAGGCACAGCTTCACCAGCAGGGATGCGCAAATAAATAGAAGATGGATCATGTTCCAAAGCACCACTTCCAGATGCACTGTTTGGCTGAAGCTGAAAAACGTCACATAATATGAATACCTTTGAATATATCTTTGTACATAAAATTTGGAGCCAGGAAATAACCAAAACATGTATACAGAAGCTTAGAACAAAATAGGTTACAAAACCCTGAATGCAACTACGGTGCCCCAGTGCACACACACACACTGGCATTACAGAGCCAGCTAGATCTCGGAGGATCAAGCAGTGAACAGCTGGATAAATGCACAAACTACCACTCCTGTCACTTAGCGATGGAAATTAGAGATTAATTCTGGCACTAATAGTAACTTCTGCATCGCTGACTACAAAGTGACATTTTTCAGAAGAAACAGTTATTCATTCACTCCGTTTGAGCACTGAATTGCAATACAGTGTACTAAATGTTTTGGCTGTAATGATTTCTTACATAAAAAGATTTACAAACAGTGTTAAAATTACTAACATCCCTGTCATGAAAATACTTCTTAACCATCACATCCTCAAGAAACGATTAAATAATCATCTATTCTTTCTGAAGAAAAACTCATACCTTATTTATTCTTTAATCAAGAAACAAAATTAGAATCTAGTACTTCTGCATTATTCTTAAAACTCATAGAACAGAGCAAACGTTTTGTGAGATCTCCACATTTCTAAAAAATGAGAAACGTGACAGAGCACAAGAGAATCCTGTAATGCACTGAAGGGTTTCAGTTACCGATGGTGACAGTGTTTTACACGTAACAGGGTTTAAAAAAAAAAAATAATAATAACCAAAACAGAAGTGGTGGAGGGTCCCAGAAGGCTTTGTGGATTGAAGACTGAAGTTCACCACAACAAATAAGGGAAGTTTAAAAAACTCTTTCGCTATTTTGATGAGTTGATCTTTTCGCAGAAAGTTTCCCCTTGGTTTTTCATATTTGGTATCAGCCTCAGCTTTTGGATCTGCTTAGTCAAGAGAGCTGCCTTCTGAGAGACCTTGTCATTATTACATGGGCTGTGGCAGCAGAGGCATTTTCAGCTCCCTCTTCTCCTCACACCAAGAAATTTCTGAGGAGATGCAAAGTTTATGACGGCACAGTTCAGCAAATGCTCAGAAGGATTTGCTGTCAAGGGAATACAGTTCACCAAGAAATCAAAAATCCGAGCAGAGTTATGAAGACAGAGGTACACTGGTGGGCACACCCAGAGGAACAAATATTTTTTTCTACATGATTAGAGCTTGAAATGTATGAAGGCAAAAGGCTTGAAAAGAGACAGACAGCTCCTTCTTGGTCATCACAAATTAGGAAAGCAAGGAGTCCACTATTACCAGACAGTTTCCTCAACTACTTAACATCAATAAGCTGTTTCCCACGTAACATTCTCTCTCAAAGGGTCACATGAAAAATGATAACTGCATCAATATTACCAGTTGATCCAAAAAGACAGATCTCCATAGCAATACTTGCTTCCTTTATTTAAATTTTTAATTTCTGTGTTTCAAGTGAAGCAAATCCCTTGTCACACCAACAAAATTGTGCCAACATTTCCAAATCAAGATTTCATACTACACCTATAAAGCTAGTTGTATCTTTTCTTTTTTTTTTTTTTTGCAGTAAGACCATTTTGCAATACCGATATTTCAACAGCACTTTTGTTGCAAAACATGCTAAGTGGAACTTACATTTCTTCTGGTTCAAAAAAATTGTAACAGAGAACAAGATGGGGAACATTGTTTTCTGTTAAATAAATTAGGTTAATTAACTAATCACAAACATAGAAGTAGTGTTATAAAATTTGTGATCTCAGATGTAGGCAGTATAAATCAAAATGGTACATTGTAGATGGAAAGGCTTCATCTACCAAACCTCTGAAATAAGACTAAAAACAAGGCATGAAGCTTCAGTTTTAGAAGGCTTCCCACACACACATCACACAGTGCAGATAATTCTTTATTCTTCTCGGTTTTTTACTACCTGATCTTCAATTGACTTATGATCCGTTTCCTGCAGCCATGAGCCAAGAAGAACACTATCATCATAATGACAAAGAGACCTTAGGAGTGATGTGGTTGTATTAGCAGTGTTGTCTGTCAACGTAAATTCTGCTACCAACACTCGAAGAAGCGCATTAAATGATCCTAGAGGGACAGATGTTAAAAAGAATCATTGCTGCTTCTTACCCAAAACACTTCAGCTAGTGGTCACAAGTTACAAATTAAAGCATGCACCATTACCTCAATTTTACAAGTTGCAAAGAAAGAGAAAAGTAAACCTGACATGACTAGAATTGATAGCAAGGCTTCAAAGAGAACCCTGGGCACCCAATTCCCAAATCAATTGGGTGGTCAGACAAGATGCCCTTTGAGGGTCCCTTGCAACCCAATGCAATCTATGAACATGTGAATGTTTTAAACAACAGATCAGGCCATTCTTGAAGAATGACAATCCAGATTTTGCAAAAAAATTGCTCATCTACATGATTACATGAATGAATTAGAATTGGTATTCTATGAATCAACAAAAACAAAAGACCACTAATCTGTCAGACTATGTCAGATCATGTGACAGTGCCTGGCAATTTATACCATAAATCTGTCTAATAGATCTAATCACGTTTAAAAAAACCCCAACAATTAAAACCCCCAGAAACTAAAACCAAATCTTCATTCTCACATCTGCTCTTTGAATATACTAAGAAATAATGTTCTCCATTTTTAGGTAACAGTGACATAAAACACCTAAATTGGATTTCAGAATATGATCTTCATACCTCTCAATGCTATAAACAGGGCTGTAACTTTTATATTTCAAGTGTTACTCTGATAATTTGCAATATTCATACTCTTTAGTTATTCTGTCAAGATGACATAGAGAAGATGAGGAATACAGTGTAAGACTCTTGGGAGATTCCTACTATTCTATTTTGAACCTTCTATGTGCTTCAAAGGCAAGTACCAAAAATACATCAAAAGGAGTAAGGAAAATTTTTACTTTAATGAAAATTGTTAAAAAATGTATGTACCTTCATATGTCTTTGGAGGCAATAAAGCCAATATATCATAAAGTCTTAAACGGACCATTGCTGCACTTGCTTTGAGATGAGTTCCATGGGTTTTAGTTACTGATGGAATGCTGTAGAATCAAACGAGAAAGAGACAACCAGAAATACTGCAGGTGCTGAACAGAGAATTTCAGATTTCTTTTCCTAAGGTAAGTCTGTAACCAAGACATAGAACTAGAAGAGCGTGAGGGGGAAAAACGGCCCACAAAACCCAGCCCAAAGCTTCATTCTTTCTTTTACTTCTGCAAAACATCTTTTCATTAGTACATTTCATAAGGAGAGAGTTTAGTGATTACCATCTAATATACCAGTATCTTAGTTATCTCAAAAGCTCAATGATCTAACACTCAGTTAACAGAAGTTACCATGGTAGGCTCTTCAGCATAAGCTATGCGATAATACACTTTTTAAAACCTAGTGACCATAAACACAAGGCTCATAAAAGTTTTTGTCAAGATGGACAAGCAGCAACAGTGCAGTGCTAGGTCACAATATAAACCAAAACAAATGAGTTGTAGTATTTTAGGTCTGGGAAACAACAGAAGTAAATAAAGAGCAAAAACTGCTTACTTACTGGGACATCATTGTCATAGCACATTCTATGGGCGTCATCAGTTTCCTAATCACATCCTCAGTAAGGAGCTCAGGACAGTGAGCAACAAAACTTCTCATAGCTAAGAAAAAAAAATAGTTTAAAATTTTACAAAAAAAAAAAAACAAAAACAAAACAACAAAAAATCAAATATAAAGCATACAGGATATAGATACTAAGAGAAATATCCAAAAAAGCAGCCGGTAAGAGTGTTTATTTTCAGACTGTGTGACATGTTCATAAAACTCAATGCCAAAACCAGGTCACACTGATGAAAATTTAAAACATCTTACTCACTTTCAACAAAAAGAGGGAATTTACATGATTTCCTTCTATAGCATCTGGGATAACATTTCCATTTACTGCACACTTCTCTTGATGTTTGAAATTCTTACCACACAGAGCTCCAGCACGGCCTTCCAGTGTTACTTGCCAGGTAAAAGAATCTCCTCTTGCCTTCTCTGCTTCCAGCTCCTTCAGAGAACGTGGAAAGACATTGCGCCACAGCAGCAACATCTTCGGCAGATGGTATCGAACAACAGAAGGACCTATGCAAAATAACCAAAAGTGACAGTACAATAACTGAGTGTGGAAAACCCACCAAAGACTTTTGTTCTTTAAGCTACTATCTCTTCCTTTTCTCTCCACTTGAACAATGAAAAACAGAAGAAACTATTTCTCATTTGTAGGTTGAAAGCATGGCTAGTAAATAGCATAGGTAAATCTGCTGTTACTGACTATGTAACTCATTTAGTTGCCAAGTTTAAAGAAAGCTTCCGAAAAATCTCCAGAAGGTCCAGTTCAAGAGAACTGAAAACAAATTGGAGAAGGACAACCAAAACAGGGCTGCACTGTTAGAAAAACATGACAACTAGCTGACAAAAAACTGCAGACAATCTAGAGAAGCAAGATGAGACACAAAATGGTCTTTGCTAAGAGATCAAAATGCATCAGAACATTATCATATTTTCCAATATTAAAAAAAAACAAAGAAAACCCCAACAAACCAACCCACCAAATAACAACCCAATATACTACTGCTGCAAAATTCAAGACTAATAACCTCTCAGAAGATAAGAACATGACTATTTTTTTTTAAAGACAACTGAAAGGCTTTCAAACTGATAACACTTGTAATCATCACTGTTGTCTATCCAGAGGCACACAGGTAACTTGTTGGAATGATCACTGTGTTTTATTCTTCTGTACCACAGTATTAAGGAAGGAAAACTATGGGCAATTTTGACCATTTTATAAAATTACCAAAGTCTGGGTTTCTAAAAACAGAGCTTTAATTTTTTTTAGGTAGGACATTTTCTACTATCCTTCAGTTTACATAAACATTAATATTTCAGTTCTCCCCAGCAGAAACAACAACACTGAAATAAATGTAGTAACACTCTGTTTCTCTTGGTATAAACTCTTGTGATAGATACTGGGCTGATTATACATAGAGACCATGTGCCACAGTGGATAATCAGGAATGTTGGACAAGCATTAAAAAACAAAACAAAAGTAAAATGATTTTGCAAACCTAAAGTCATAAGTGCTCCAAGCAAAAGCCATCCAGCCTGAGTCCGCTGCAAGGAGAGTCTGCTGTTCTGTGCAGCAGTTCGTAACAGATCCTCAGCAATGCTAACCACCATCTGCACCAATAACAAAAAACACTGGACTTTAAAAACAGAAATTACACTGCAAGCTACTGCTACACATCCATCCTTACAAGACCATATATAAAGATGTTCTCAAATCATTTATACAGAATGAGTGCAGATTATGTTTCATGCAGATTATCATTGGTTTATGTATGACAATACAGGCAGTAATACTCTCTTTAGTAATTATTCATTAACGTGTCAAACAAGAATGCAAATTTTAAAGGGGGGGGGGAAAAGATGCTGGTAAATATTGCAACTGCAGTACTACAAACATGCTCTGGCCATTGCTCTCTAGCTAAGGCACAAGTTCAATCTTACTTGTGCTTCAATTTTTTACCATGTTACACATTTTACAAAGCTATTATTTCTAAATTTAAAAAGGTACCTTTTAGCCTTTTAGTACATTTACAGAATAAACACTCATTATCTCACCTTTCCTTTGGCATGAGGAATACCTAAGGGACACTGATGCACGCCACCTAACAAAGCAGCCATTGCAAAACTGTAGCCGCTAACAGCTTCAGGGGAGGTCTTCAGATTGTTGAGTCTTTCTGCACATCTGTCTAAAAACGGAGCCAACTGAAAAGGCAATGCCACAGCTACACATCGCAAGCACCATGCGGCAGCAAGTCGAGCAGCCATGCTGGGATGAAGAAGAACTGAAGTTACTGTCTCCAACAGACCTACAGAAAAGAGAATTTACAGTCTTACAAGTTATGATGTGCTTTTTAATACCCATAGACACGTAAGCTGAATCAACACTAGGCACAAAACATGGAAATTTAGAAATTCAGAATTGAAGTACTTGAATTTTATAACTTCGCCTTTTTCTTTAAGGAAAGACAGAAGTGTTATCATTATGTTTCTCCACATCAGCTTTTACCAGCAAAGATGGAGCTGCCAGAGCCTGACTTCTACTACTTGAACAACTGAAGGGAGACAGTAATCCTAGATAAGTAAACAGGAACTGAAAGTTGTTCACAATGAGAGTAGTGAAATACTTGCACAGGTTGTCCAGAGATGTAGTAGAGGCCCCATTCCTGGAGACATTCAAGGTCAAACTTAATGGGGCCCTGAGCAACCTGATCTAGTTAAAGATGTCCCTGCTCACTGCAGGGGGCTGGACAAGATGACCTTTGAGGGTCCTTTCCAACCTGATGCATTCTATGATTATATTCTGAGACTCCTACAACCTGTCCTACAACAGTCTTTTACAGAGACTGCCAGTAATAGAGCAACAGTAAGACTGATCTTTGGGTTTGCTTCACTTTGTATACAAACACATGCTATAATGTCACTGACTGCTGTTCTATGCTTTTGACACACAGCTGTCTCCCCTGAACCAAGGTACCATCCTTTTACACTTTCCAAACCTCCAGGCCTAGCTAATGCTGCATTGTGACTATGAGCTCTTTAGTTCCATCTGTATTCACAGCAACACCTGCCTTATTCCAAATCCCTAACTTCACAAACTTTAAAGCCCCAACTTCTGCCTCTCTCTTGCACTCTCTGTAGCTACTGAACAACTGCCTGCATACTTTGTAGAAGCTAGCAGAAACACCACTGATACAGTCCCCTCTGGTCCTACTGGGCACAGCAGGAAGGAATAAATGAACAGAGTCTTCCCCACCCCACAGCTGGGGCAAAAACACTGTGAGAGGAATGTCATATCTAAAAAGACAACAATCTACATTATAAAATATCAAAAGGAGTTTGCACTTTCATTGGAAAACACATAGACATCCATAAACTGAAAAAAAAAAATCTAAAACTGCAACACTGTAGTGTAAGCATGGACCCACATGTTAAAACAAACAAGGAAATCCCACACAAAACCCTTGTCAACTTAAGCCAGATAACTAGCTTTTTAAAATGGGACTATCCACAGCTTCATCTCAACAAAACACTCAAGCTCCCAACAGAAATCTGATATCTGAATGCACTACAGCTTTTCACAAGCAAGTATTTCAGACCTTTTATAGTAAGACAATGTACTTTCCCGTTGTTGGAAACAAATAAGTGCTAAAAATCACAACTTTACAGCTTTAATCACTCTAAAGAAGAGCTTCAGGCAGACTTCGATCAAAATAGTTGCTTAACACTTGGCCAGATGAATTAAAGTAGCATACTAAACACAATGAGCTGGATAGATGTAGCTGTCTGGAGTAGCTCCATTAATTTATTTCTTACGTATCATTTAACCAGATTTAATAACATTACATATTCATTGCTCAAATATGTTTATTTGCATACCAATAGAGGGCTCTTGAATAAGAGGAGATGCAGTGGCATTCAGACTCTGAACCAGACTACCCAGTTCCTGGAGGGCACACACCATTACATGCTGGCTGGCAGCTACATCAGCAGCTCCAGATTTATTTTCACTGCTAGCATCATTCACCACTGCTTCTGCAGATAAGAAGACAAAAGTATCTTGCTTAACCACCATTTGAATCACACCTAATGAGTCACCATTTAACACCATTTGAACATACACAGGATAGAAAGGTACAGTTCAGTTTTGACATCAACCCTGTATGAAAAACCACAACTTTGGTCATAACATGAACTTGCAAAACAAACACTTTGAGGATAAACAGTTCTACAGTTATAAGCCAAACACAATCATCTAAAGACCACAAAAAAAATTATGCTCAGCAGGTACTATGAGTAGCAATGCATTAAGAGGTCAGATTAATAGTGTAACACAGCCAATACACGGTATGTGTGTACTGTATCTATACACAGCAACTGAAAACAGAACCTTGACATATCTATGTTCTGTGTATAAATTTGCAAACACCAAAAAAAACCAAAAACCACCCCAAGACCTTTAGTAAATAATCATAACCTCTAATCACCTTAAAAGTTATCCAATTAAGCTCCTAGATCCCACCATAGGTTCCTTCTCCCATACTATCCCAGAAGCAGCAACTATCACTTCAAAGAAAAAATACTTCAGTATCATCTTAATATTTATATGTCAACTGCAGTACAAATTTAGAAAATTGTCCTCCTTAAAGGAAGGGAACTGACCATTACCAACTAAAAATCCTTCCAATTTTTCAAATTCATCTGTCATGCTCAAAAATTGAAGCAATTCTTTTGATCGTCCAAATACATAAAGGAATATCCTGCAACTTTGACAAGGCACCAGGAGGAAGAATTTCTGCAACTGTTTTATTTCAGAAGTAGCATTCCCAATAGATGTTTTCCTGGAAGTAATATGTACTATAATTACAACCTTTTTAAGGTTCTGAGAAGAACATGCAAAAGTTTCAAAATCAATTCCATTTCCATATATTATATAATTACTTTATACTCAAATGAGATGGCAACAAAAGGAGAAGAAATGGATATTTGCTAAATGCATTGTTGTACAATTCCAGTTTACTTTCTCAATCTCCAACGCAAATTAACTTATTTCATAGGAAACAAATGCAAACACAGTTTTGTCAGACCTCCAAGTGACTACATATTCTGCCATGTTTATCTTGTCTAATTCCAGTCTTCAGATTACATCTTTATTTGTCACCTGTAAAATTCAGTTATCAGTCTGGATATCAGTACAGGATACACAAGGACCTGCAAGAACCTGACCCACAGGATCTTCAACACTGGTACTGAAGAACTCTGCACAACTTTCCATACAACCTGTCCCAAGATAGGTTGCAAACACACTTTTCCCCCTACTTCCATTCAAAGTGAATGTAGTGCCAAAAGCTATCACAGGGTAACAAGCCAGTTTTACACAACCCCTTGTCAAGTGGAACTCACATTTGGGATATCATAGCTCAAACAGAAAGCAACTCAAGTATCTTTTACCATAACAACAAAATTGCACCTTGCAGTAGAAGCAAGCTGAAACATGACGGATCCAGTGTATTGACAGCAACTTTCAACTGGTCTCAAGTAAAAGAAAAATGGTTCTCACCCACTGCCTTCATTTGTTTACCAATGGCTTGACATATATCTTTTGCAGCGGCGATCTGTGCTTTCTCCCCAAGTAAGCTGCCCACAGTTGCTCTCAAAATGAAGGACACGCATCTTCGAGAGTAAACTGCCTCCACATGGGTCTGAGTTGCACGAGGATGGGAGACCAGGTCGAGTACGTGTGACAAAAACGTAGCAAAGTTGCGCTCTAACCACTGACCTCCAAGCGTTGTAACAAAGACAACGTAGGCCTGCAAATTCAGAAGTTACATAACAGATCCAATTAAAAGAGAAACATAAAACTACATTGAGTTACCACAGTATAAAGACTGCAGTTATGTATAATGCACTACAGTAGCAACACCAGTTAGTAATAATCAATCCTAATGAAGTTAAGCAGAATAAATCAATCCATTAGCCAGGTCTTTGCTGTTGAAGTTAAACTGTTTCCAGTGCCATAAATAGCATCCAAAATACTGTTGGGAATGGCACCAAGAAAATCCAGACCACTGTTACCAACATGTCTCTTTTTTAAAATTTTAAGAACATGATGTCACTAGCAGCAGCAACATGAAGGTGTTCTAATTCATAACAAAGACAGGAGATTTACACCACGTTCACCTGAAAAACACTGAGAAAAACAAACAGATTTCACAAAAACACACCACAATCAAAAAGTATGGATTCTGCCAAGTTACTGCAGCATATTGAAATATATGCCAGACTGAGAATGCCTGAATTGGAAGACAGCTGCTGCCACCTTTCCTGATCAGACAAGTGAAGCTTCCACACTGAGATTTCGTCTACTTAAGGCTGACATGTGGAGAGAATAAACGTAGTTCAACAAAATCAGGGTTGCAAACATTGCTCAGCAGCTAAAAAGAGAGACAGCACACACAAAAAGAAATAAAGTTTAAACATAGAGCTAAAGTCTTTAATATACAAAGTGTTCAAATGCTTCCACATGTTAATCCTACCTAATATACACTGATCAAAAAAAGCTTTCTTTAGCACACACTTTAATCTATTGTTACTGCATATAAAGAAAGTAACTTAGGTGAATGACATGGCACATACACCTCTCAAAATAGATAATGTCAAACTAGACTTCCAAGTTGACTTACAAGCAAATAAGTAACAAAAGTATGTATTTTTCCTACTAAAAGAGTTACCATTATGTAAAAATGTTAATTTACTTCTTAAAATATGTTACAGATTATAACAAACCTGGGTAACACCAACGCGCACTTCCCTGTTGACAGATCCTCCTACTTTTAACATCTCTCCACCACTCTTCAGGAAACCAGATCCTCCTCGCAGAAACCCAGTGGCCATGAGCTCCAAGACCTCCTCAAGTGTGGCTCTCTTCACATTCTGTCGCATCACTTTCACAAAGAGAAAAGCAATCATTTAACCCAAAAGCTATAATCAATACAAGCAATGACCTTGAAAACAGACTTACTAATTAAAAATAGTCTTACAAACATAAATCTAGCCAATAATTCAGGTAACAGTTTGGTTTTATACTTAAAAAATAAGCTACTTTTCCCATGTGATTTGTGGTAATTTACTCTCACTTTCCATGTATGACTACAGCAGGGATTCTACATTCTTTACTCTTTTTAGCTTAGAATTTAGAAAACCAAACTATCCACCCACAAGCTTCTATCTACCAGAAAAACAGTGTATCTACACAATGTTGTCATGTAACATTGTACTAAAGGGACAGTTTGTCCTCTTGGAAACACTTGTAGACTTCTACCTGTTGCTTGTTTTGGTATCACTGCTGTAGCCATGACAGTCCCCAAAAGCTTTGACACGGCAACTCGCACACCATAGTTTGAGTTTTCCAGAGCTTTAAAGCACAGTGTTGCAACATTCTCTAGTTCAGCTGTCCACATAAATACCGCTTCATTCTGTAATTCCAGCAGACACTGTGGGAAAAAAAAGACTTGCTGAGCACCAATGGAGACCATTCTCATCTTTTATCTAAGTATTAGCATAACTGTCAGGTTTGTACCGCAAATATTTTAATATAAATATTTGACGAGTTAATTTACACACACACTCTTGCTTTTACCCAGTAACTTAGCAAAGTAAACTGTCAGCATACTCATGGAATTGGTTAATACATAAATGAAAATTAATAGGAAAGCACCACTAAAGAACTGATACCAAGCAGCTCTCACACTGAAGCTCACAGGTATTATATTTTATCTCATATTTGTTTATGAAATGAGGAAGACAGTATTACAGTACCACCATTTACATTTAATAAGTCAAATGTCTGAAACTTCAGCGTAAACTTTAAGGACTTACCTTGCCCAAGCAATTATCAAATTTCATATCATAAACAACAGGTCGCAGCTCAACTGCAAGTCCTTCACAGTCACAACACCAGAATTTTCAGGACTGATGAGAAACACCCACCTTAGCCACTGCACATCGTACAGCCATAGATCTGTCTGTCAGCAGAGAGCGAGCATTCTTATAAATATCTCGGTGACAAGAAGCTGCTGCTCCTCCAAGCCCATTTAGGACTTTCTGTAAACTCATCAGAATTTCGCTGCGGCCCTGAGACTGCACACACACACAAAAATAAGTTTATGTAAAAACGTGGACACATTACTTACATCAAGAACCAGGTGCCTAATTCTGCACTGATAATACGGTTTACTGAATGCATATACAGCCAATACTTAGCTAGTTTTAGGTAGCAGCAAGAACAATACATTTTACTAAAACTCTCTCAATTGTCACATAAATGTGCCCTAAACAAGATGCTTCTGTCCTTTATCTGCCATGGCCTCAAGAAAACACATTTTATATGACATAATCACAAGACTGAATAGTCAACAGCTTCCTACTATACCTGCACATAAGCAGGTACTTAAGAGTTGGAGGGCACCAAATCAAAGTCACAGTTACAACACAGACAAAGGAAACAGCTGCCAGGACAAGATATACACAATCAGTACTCCTTCCAACTTGTCATGAATTTAAAACAAAAACGAACAACAAAGCAAACAAAATCCCAACAGAGATACTTGTGTCAAATCAGACCCGCTAACAGTCCAGGACACATTCTGACAATATTATGACACACACTCTCTTCTCAAGGAACAATGTATCCTGCAGAGTAATATCTTTGTTGCTAAACTTAATTGTTTATTACTCAGTTTTAAAACTGAAAGTTTATTCAAGGTACCAGAGCAGAAATCTTAATGCAGCAGTTAGAAATGCAATTTTAATCACTGAGGCCATTCTGAAGCAACTACTATAGAATTCATAAGAAAGAAGTCTAAACTCTGCAATAAAACTACATGCACATGCTTCACTTGATACTATGGAAGTGATTTGCATTTTTTTATGTAGAAGACAAACAATACAGGCATTTTGGCAAAGATCTTTGGAGGAAACAGGTCTCGGTTTAAATGGAATCAAGACTACACATATGTAAAATAATCTGAAACTTACCTCTGCACTTTTCAGAGACTTTAATAGATTATTCACTGTTTCCGGAAAAGAACTTCCCAGCATTCTGCCCATTTTTTCATAAAATGCTCCAACACATGCCACGGCAGCCCTTAAACAGAAATGTACATTTTAATCATCAGTTAGGAATGAAAATCCATTTACTATCCACTAGTTATACTGGATGTTTAACACTGTATATTTAAAGCAATTTTTGTTTACAAAAACAGTAACAAAAAAATTATTAGCTTTTAAGAACACAACTGTATTTGCATGGATATTACGACAAAATCGACATATACAGTGAAAAAATTGAAGACGACAAGTACATGCTGAAACCTCAGCAAAATTAGGGGTTTGTGTTTCAATAAACTGTCTCTTTTCCAAGGACCTATAAGGTAACCCCCTACCCTTTACTACATCCTGAATTTTTTTGTAAATACTGAATATTGGGGTTTTTTTCAAAGCTTAAAAACTTAACTGTATAGGCACTATGAAAATCACTGGATCCATAAACAGTTATACATGTTTTCCTTGCCCTGTCCTTTGAGATTAGGAATATATTAAGTAATACTATGCTGCGATTATATACACAAATTGTTCCATGACAGTCATAAAAGCAGCTCCTAAAAACTTGTACTTTTTCATCGCAAAGGAACAAAACTTGCAATTCTTGGGTAGATTACTTTTCAGAAAAGCCTTTTTATAACTAGGGTAGGCTGTGATGAGTTTAATGGGCATGTTTCCTATACAGTTCTTCTACACAAACACCTAAAAATGAAGTTTGAAGTCACATAGTAAAAAGTATTCATGACTACCACTTGAGTGGCTGCAATAACTTTCAGGGCACCTTATAGTACAAATCCCTTCCCACATATACAAGTTCCTCACAGAGTTGCAACAGCTTCAAATAAACAGAGGACTGTCTTACCAAAAGGTGGCCATTTCAGATTGTATTGTTAAAACCTATTTGTATGGTAATGTCTGAAGGCAAGCCCAAATTAGGGTTCACTAGACACTGTGAACATATGAAGGAGTACCCCTGAGAAAGTAGTAAAAACAATTTCAGTAGAGGCTGTTTGTGGCATTAATCAAATTCCTACTAGTGAGACTGCTCCCATAAGTAAAGATGACCAGGATCACACACACGTGTGACTCTTTAAGAAGCTTGTGCAATATATCACAATAGTGAAATAGATAATAGAGATAATGCTTGTTTCAACCTGCAGGTTCCATCTTCAACAGGGTACTTGACTACAACCAGCAATAATCCCACTGGTGGAATTTCTTCATTATATTACTTCATCAACTGTTATGCTCTCCACAACATAAGCACGGGAAGAAACATAAGACAGTCCCTTGTCTAGAGGAAAGCATCTGACTTTCAGATAGCCATGTATGTGTCACCTTTGAGACCTGCCCTCCACAGTCCCAGTCCTGCTCTATTCTCTGCTATATCAAGCATATGTGAATTCCAAATAAATATAAGCAAACATAACATGCACATATACAGGCAGATTCTTCTGTAATATCCAAGATGACTTTGCTTAAAAATCATTCCTCTTTTCCTAGCAACATTAAACATACAGTTTTGTGGGAAGGTAGGCTGCAGTATCATCCTTGCTCTTGATGATGTCATTACACTTGTCAAGAGTCTGAAAAACAGTAAACGTGTCTCCAATGCTGTAGAGAGCAGCAAGGTTTTTCGCTAGTAGTTTTCGTGTAGGTGGCCCAGGGGAACTGCTGATGAGTCCTGTTAGCTGTTCCACAAGTTTCTTCTGTTTCTCCTTGACATCTGTCTGTTAATGGACCAAAAGTAAGTAACATTAGAAAAGTCATTTAATGCTGTGTCTCACCTCCAAAACCCAGAAGGGATTGAAGTAAACCTTTTATCACTCCCACATGTATTTAGTTCAGCAAATTGCTCATCTCACAGACATTTAAGATACATTCAGTAAGAGCAGAGACAGATGCTAAACGCTCAGAATTAGCTGTTAATCTTTAAAATTCAATTTTTTTAAAATGCTTACTCAAAACACAGTAATATCTGCCTTAAACGTCTTTTAATGCCCTTTACCATCAAGAATCCCTACTCTGAGAGGAAAAGTTTGCTTTCCAAATATTACAACAATGAAGAATTCAAACCAAGCTATGTGTTATACATAACAGAGACATACTGATACCTGCAATTAATTAAAAGCCACAAACTATGAGTCTCTTCAGTCTAAATCTAAAATCATACAGTTATCATCTGGCCATTACTCATCAATTTTCTCTAGGATGAAATTCATATAAGTATTTTAGAAAGGGGCAAATGGAAGGGGAAACATTAAATTACCTTGTTAGCAGCTACCAGCACTTTATCCAAAAATCTTAACCACTCAAAGATAAAGACTGGTCTCTTTGCTTCTGTAATTTGAGCTAATGCTTCCTCGTTCAGTAACAAACTATGAGCCAGCTCCATAACTGTTTTGGTTTTACTGTAAATTTGTGCAGCAACTCTAAAATAAAAATGTAAGTATTAGTATAAAGTGTAATACAATAGTACAAAGTTTTGAAAATCAAACAAAAATATGAAAATTAGATCTACAGATTAGAGTATCACGGTTCCAGACTACTTAAACTTGTCTTTGCTAAGTAGTCCCTCATAAAATCTACTCATATTTACAGATGAGTAAATCCATTAGCATTTCAGCGAATAGTTGTTAATCATATAAAGAGCACCTATGGGCAACTTCAGGGTGCTAACTTTCAGCCAAGAAACATATAATGAAATCCCTGTTTAAAACTGAAAAAAAAAACCCAAAACCAAAACAACCCACACACAAGGTAAACGAGTTATCTCACTGTCTTCTCTTACATAAAACAGAACAAGGATTGTCCCTAACCAAGACTCTTGACCACACTGTACAAAACCTTGGGCATGATCCTGGCCACATTCCCAACACCTTCAGCAGACAAGGTGAGGAGGAGATGAGCCTATTACAAGTAGGAATTCCTACCCATCACACATTTGAGAGAGGCAGAAACAGTGACAGCATTTAGCATCACTGACCTGAGACTTCCCAGATTCCACTAGCCTTCCTTTAAGTGCTGGACAAACAAGCCCTCTGAAATGTGTAACAGCCCAGAATACAAACAGCAGCCAAATGAGTGCAAGTCTCCCCAACAAGCAAAATATTACAGATCAAACACTAGAGACCCTGCTCAAACAGTGTATGGGAAGGAGCAAAAAAGCACACTATCGGCGTAAGCAAACACTCTGCAGACTAACCACATTTAAACAAAATGTAGCTGTTTAATACAGAACAGATCGGGAAAAAAATTAATTAACTTTATTAAAAGTCACAAAGTAAAACATCTTCAGCAAAAAGAAAAAAAAGAAACAAAACCACACACAAAAAAAACACCCACAGCCAACCCCAAAACCAGAATTCAGTAATGCTGAAAATAAGATCTTGGGCAAAAGAAGAAAAAGCAAAGCAACTAAGGAGTATTATGTAAGGCATCATCTTTTGACAGCTGCACTATTCCACTAGTGCTCTCCAGTGCTCACATCTGCTTCTTCATTCATGGCTGAACTCAACAAATTCTTAAACAAAGTAATTTAAATTCTTTTTAATTATTTTTGAAAAAAATCCCAGATTAGACAATAGTAAGAGGTAACATTACTACTACAACTGTATTGTGATTCTACATTTACCTTAATGATTTGGTGCTGATAAAACTAAAGCATGACAGCATCTATAATACTAAGCTTGTTCTCTGCTCTTTGGTACTTTGCCTTATAGTATTTTTCACTGCATGCATCTCCAGAGACACATCAGCAAAAGCAGACAAGACAAATATGGAAGCACATACACAACACCTCCAAAGACTATTTTTTTTTCTGAAGTCATAAGGAATTGAGGAAGTATTGCCTGCCAGTAAGGCAGACACTCATTGTCTCAAAACACCTTTACATGAGAGTAGAGAGAAATGAAATGATGGCGTTATGATTCATTTGGTATCATCTGATATCTACATTGCTCAGCACACCCACACAGCACAGTACTATGTGACAGCACATTACTCCTTTTCCTCCCCAGATAAAAGTTTTCATTTTTCTCTGGCCTTTGCAGCCATGAATCTCTCATGCACCTTCTACACACACCCTTAGCTCTTCATATAAATTTAGGAAACACGAGCTCTGAAAAACCAAATCTGCACATGTATTCAACTTGCCACACTGAAGCACGATGGATCAAATTCAGGAACAACTATATGAACATTCAGCTCACTGAAGACTCAAAACATACAGCTATGTAGGCAGGCAACCCGAACTCACCTACACTAGTCAAGGTTTAACTCCGTAATTCAGTGAGAAACGCCTACTAATAAATTCTACCGATTCTGGTGAGGGCTGGATCTTCTTTTGTACGTTACAAGTAATAAATACACTGCTATCTTTTACGGGATGCAGAGCAAAAGCATCCAGTAAGTTGTGTTGAAGCATTACATAGTGATTATAAAACGTTCAGATTTGGTAGAAGTCCTTTCTATTATCCAGGTATTTTTCTGTAGCTTAATCCAGCTATTTAGATCATCACCATGCACACACTTCAGCAGAATAACTCAGAAAAGTGAAAAACGGGCAAGTTTAGCAGTGAGAGCGTCCTGAAGAACTCAATCAGGTGAAATGGCTTTTGTGCCTGGGTCCTTCCAGCTGTATCCGTTATTTCAATAAGCTATAGCATCTCTCCCAGTGCATCTTGCCTGGTTCAAAACCCCTCAAATAGTGACGCATCAGCACCGCTTTACCGCGCCAGCTATACAGCAATCCCTCAGTATAAGTAAGAATGCTAAATAACAACCAGAAGCGCGATGCCTTCCACACATACACCCCCGCCATCCGTGCATATCTGCGTACCTACGCCACACACGCAGACAAACGCCGCCGCCTCTCCTCCTCCCGGGCAGACCCACTGCCCGACTCCGCCGCAGCCCCCCGGGCCGAGCCGGGCCAACACCACCCGCCTGGCCCCGTTTCGCTCACGACGCGCGCGTTACGCTCCCACCGGGCGGCGGTGACCTGCGGGCTCCGGGCTGCGCGATGCCCCGTGGTCCCTGGTGAGCAGGACACGGTAACAGACACGCGTGGGGCTACACGCGCCCACTCACTCGCCTCGCAAAGACAGAACCATTACCGGTGGGAGAGACTGCTTCAACCCCCACCGTACCCCGGTCCGGTTGAGCAGGGAAGGAAACTGCAGAGCGGGGAACACTCACGAGGATGGGGCTTTGCCCCAGCCCCAACGCAACTCTAACGCGGAGGCACCGCGTCCGCGCAGCAGGAAGCAAAAGCAACGCAGGCGCTGGCCGGCGAGGGCGGCCGTACGCAGGCGCACGGGGTTCTTCCGCTGCCGCCTCGGCTCTGCTGCGGCTGTGCAGGCGCGTTAAGGGAGCGGGCGAAGGCTTCCGGGGGTGGAGCGGTGCTGCAGTCGCTGGTGGTCCGCGTTAGCGGGCATTCCGCGGTCTGTCGGTTCACGTCCATCAGCCCGCAGCCGGAGACCCGAGTAGCAGGTGTTTCTCCCTTTGACAGCGGGTTCTGCGCTTCGGGTAGCCCTCAGAGAAATAAGGTGCGTGCGAAGGACCAGTTGACGGGGGTTCTAGGAAAGGGCTCGGAGCAGGGTGTGCGTGCTGAACATGGAGGAAGATGAAGAGGAAGACTACATGTCTGATTTATTTGTTAAGTAGGTGGCTCTTTTGTCCCTCCTAAGTGATTGCAAACATGTAACAATACACTTAAAGAAGTGCTAATATTTTCTGTAATTGTTACTTGTCAGACAGGATGTCAGGCCAGGCTTGCCCATGGTAAGGCGGATGAAGGAAGCTATTCAGAAAGAGGGAAAACAGAAAGAAGCCAATGAGAGGAACAGGCAAAAGAGTATAAAAGAAGAAGAAAAAGAGAGACGTGACTTGGTGTTAAAAAGTGCATTAGGCAATGAGAACAAAGGCTTTGCTTTGCTGCAGAAGATGGGCTACAAGAGTGGCCAGGCCCTTGGAAAAAGTGGTAAGCTTCTCACAGTCTGGAAGTATGTGCTTGTGTTCAGCTATACCTTTGTGTTTTACAGACTGTAGCTGCTACTGGATTTGTAGACAGGGTTAAAAAGGTTTCTTTGAGAGATCTATTGTTACTGAACTATGAGTGCATTGTGGCAGAAAAACAAGATGAGAACAAATGTCTAAAAACTGAAATAGAAATGGTACAGACTGTCAAGAGATTCTGCAAAGAAAACAGCAGAAAAAT
Organism: Indicator indicator; assembly: GCF_027791375.1. Taxonomy (NCBI): domain Eukaryota; kingdom Metazoa; phylum Chordata; class Aves; order Piciformes; family Indicatoridae; genus Indicator; species Indicator indicator. The sequence goes on from NC_072011.1 coordinate 39,569,501, forward strand.
CATAGAATTGTTTCAAGTAGGAAGAGATCTCTAACCTCATTGAGTCCAACTCAACCTAAGACCGCTATGGCCATGAAACCGGCTCCTGAAGTGCCATGTCCACACGATTCGTGAACACCTCAACCACCTCCCTGGACAGCCTGTTCCAGTGTCTGATCACTCTTTCCATAAAGAAATTTTTCCTAATATCCAATCTAAACCTTCCTGGCACAATTTCAGGCCATTTCCTCTCATTTTATCAAGTTAACACAATTTTATTTCAGTTAAGTAGTGTTCTGAAAAAATACAGCAGACAGGCCAAAAAAAAAGAGGAGTTCCAGTTCAGCTGGGTCATTTGTAATGCACCAATGGTACATTGGCTTGGGATTTTTCAACTTCCAAGCAACAAAATCACAAGAAATAACATATTTAACAGAAAACACAGCTTGCCTGCTTAAATACACTGCATAAATCATAGTTTGAGAAATACCTAATTTCTTAAATTGACCTTTTGTTTTCCTCACAGGAGAAGGCATCATTGAACCTATTCCTCTGAACATAAAAACAGGTTTGTGATACTTCTTAATTTACTTAGTTGAGTGTCAGAGCTTCTCAACTGCTCACATTCATCTTTTGAACTTACACAGGCAGAAGTGGGCTTGGTCATGAGGAACTAAAAAAGAGAAAAGCTGAAGAAAAATTGGAAAACTATAGGAAAAAACTCCATATGAGAAAACAGGCAAATGAACAAGCTACAGATCAGTTCAGGTAAAACAATGTAGCTAATCTTCCACTCAGTCTCTAAACAGCAATTCTATTTATGCTTTAAGTTTGGGTATTCTTTTAATGTGTTACTGTTTATGAATGTTTTGAATTGAGAGGTAGGAGCTGAAATACAGACTCATTATTTCTCTGCTCTACAGAAAAAGCAGATGAACACTAATACCAAAAGCGTGTTCTGCATCATTTTGGTTGTGTTACTAACACAAACAATATACAAGTTATTTGCAATTCTTTAAAGCAGATAACCTTGTCATCTCTTTTAATATAAAATCCACAAATAATCCTGAGCAAGGTTACTACTACAGTGGTTTTAAAAATAAGGGTAAATTGTTTAGGTTTTATTAGTTTTATTTTCTCCTGATTTGTTTGTTACTTGTGGAGAAGGAAAGCCTAGGGAAGGCTGTATCTTTTGCAGATGCTTAGTGAACCGCATTTTTCATGTCAGTAAAACCTGATGAAGAAACAATGTTCAGCGTAGCATTATCATGCAAAACATAGTTTTGAAGGTGTAATTCTCAAGAAATAGATGTGGGCTTTCATAGAATCTATGTCAGAAGGACTTCCTAACTTCAACATTGTCCAGCTTTGAGAGAATTAGCAGGGCTAGAATCTTAACGTTTTTCCATTCTCAAAGAGCTATTTAATGTAATGCATCTCAGTTTGTCTGCTTGCTTATTTTAGCTGTCTCCTTTTTCTTAACAGATTAAGATTCAAAACCAAACAAGAAGAACGTAAAATGGAAGGGGACCTCCGAAAAAGCCAAAGGGCCTGCCAGCAATTAGATATGCAAAAAGTGAGGCCTGTATTTTTTTTTTAACTGGAAGGAAAGATTCCGGCTCAGAGATAAAGGCTGGAAGCAAAGTAGTGATCCAGCTCTTGGAGGTTCTCTAAAATTGTGGGGTAACTGGTCTGAAGTCTTGACATCTGGCAACACTTCAGTCCTCTTAAAATATTTCAAAGTATATGTTTGCACTAGTAAAATAGTTTAAGGTGCACACCAACCCCATGGTAACTTACTTGAGGACCCCTGTTAATTTGCATTATCAGAGCTCACCTGTTATTGTTCCTGCATTCTTGTAGTTACTTTTGAGCTCTTTGAATGCCTACCAGTAGCCAATGTCAGGCTCTCCTGAATGACGGTACTGTTCACCTCAAGTGAGGAAGCACCATCATTGTGAAATGGTTGATGTCAGAAGGAACTCTCATCTAAACCTTCTGCTTTAGCAGGGTCACCCACAGCAGGCTTGTCCAGACAGCCCTTGATGGGGCTCCCCCAGGATGGGGATCATCACTGGGGGAATCAGCAGCTTCGCTAAGGAAGCACTGAAGTAACAAACCTAAACCAGAGTGCCTTTACACCTGAGAGGAGAGCATGGGTGGTAGCAGTGAACTATTACAAGTTTCTGCCACTTAAAAACTGCAAGTAATTTTTTTTCCTATTGGCCTGTTAGAGATTAATACCACCTCACAAGTACTGCTGAGATGGTTTGATACCCCTTAGGCTGCTTCAAATGAAGTCAGCTGATTTAGCTTAAACATCATTTTTGACTCTTCTTCCTTTAACTTTACCTGAGGTGGATCACCTGGTGTGATCTTTTGGTAAAACAATTTGGGACAGGATGTCTTCCAACTGATGACAAAGGCAAAAAAAAAAAAAAGAGAGTATCTGTTCAGAGCTTTGGTGTGAGATTATGTTGCTGGGTAGTGTTAGACCTTGTAGACCATAGCACATTCCTATTGCAGCTTCAGTAATTCTTGGTTATATTGTACAGGAGTGTTTTAAAACCTAACATTTTACCTATAAGAAAAACTACAAAGGCAGATAATTCTAATTTAAATTCTTCATTATTTAAGGATATTGATGTTCCCAAGGAGACATGGTATTGGCTGGAACCTGAAGAGGAAGACCAAAACAATGAGAATGACAATGAAGATGAATGCACAAGTTCAGACATAAGTGTAAGCTTAGCAACTAAATTAATGGCTTGATTCAGAACTAAATTTAATATTCCTTCACAAACTATGTGTGTATGCATACATAGCCATACAAAGGACATATATGTAAGTGACATTTTCTAACGTGTAGGAATGGCCTCTTTGCCAATAAAATATAACATGTAGAACCACTGATCAATTGCTTACCTGGTTTGAAGCTGATCTTTGGAAAAAGCAGCCTACAAATTGAACTCTAAACGTTTCTGACTGAATATGTGATCTTGCATATCTTGCTTAAGACACAAAGGTACTTGCTTTTCAGTTTTATTTTGGAATGCATCATCTTGCATCTTAGGTTGAATTTTAGAATCACTAAGTAATTTCTGAAAATGCTCCACAGCTTATCTCAAAAGAGACTGGTAGTTCACTTTGAGAACTAGATTACACAGCTGTTGTTAGCCTTAGGTATTTGATTTGCAGAGATTAGGTATGAAAATCCTAACAAAAATATCATATACTTGAAATAAGGTAGCTAGGTAATATTTTCAGTGCAGGCTTCTTAGCAGGAAATAAGGATGAGCAAACAACAGCCATTAGCTTCTCAGAGATCCTGAATTCCTGTGCCCTATGCTTCAGTTTGGGAAGCTTCATGCCTTATTGAGCTACAGTACTATAGGTTTCCCATAGGTTATACAATCTATTTTAGCAAAGATAATTGCTCAAACTGTTTTGTCATGTGGGTCCCAGATCAATGCATACCTGTATATGTCTCCAGGTATCAGAAAAGCTACATATCCTGACTGCATATTTGAGAGAACACCATTTTTACTGCATTTGGTGTGGAACAACCTATGAAGGTAAGAGTAACCCTGTCTTTATGTTTTACTTTTGCTTATGCAGCTAGACTCAAATAGTGCAATTTATCCTTTAGATTTCCTTATTTCAGTCTTTTAAATCTACATAGCAAATTTTCCTTCCAGACTGCTGGTGTTAGCAGAAAGCTTTGTATATTTTAATTGATTGTAAGAAAACGTTTAGGTGAGAAAACAACCAACAAAAAAACTCAGTAACACAAAATCAAAACAATAAAACCACCAAACCTACAAGACAACCGAGCAGAAACCAACCATATTCGTTTGTATTCATATTAATTTTAGTTTGAGAAAACAGAATTCATCTATTCAAACTAGTACCATAAAGAGCTACAAAAAGCTTGCAGACGTTTTGAAAGAGTTAGAATGCTATCCAGTTTTGTTGTAGGGTAGAATTTGTGTTCACTTTTAAAACAAAAGTTTGGAATTAATTATTATCTGCAAACCTTCTTGAATTCTAGTTAATCTGTTTTGCATGGACTCTTCAAAGAATTCTAGCAGCTCTGGGGTTTTTCTGCCTCCTGTGAGATGGAATTGCTCACTTTTTCTCTGCTTATCCTGTAGACGCTGAAGATTTATCTTCGAACTGTCCTGGAGACAGTGCTGCAGATCATGACTAAAGCTCTCCTAAAGGAAGGAATCCTAGATCAGTATGTATAATATACATTCATAATATCTTTTAGAAGGTTCAGAGCTGTGCCATACTGAAGAATTCCCACAAGAGAATAGTTAGGTTGACAGGTTAATCTCACATTTCTGAAGAATCTTACAGCTTTCTCTGCTTGATGTACAGTTAATAGGAAGTAAAACTTTGCACTTCTAATCAAACTACTATAATTGAGAGGCAGGTTAAGTCTTCCACAGTCTTTGGTTATACCCTACCCAACTGAACAAGATCAGCTGATAATAAAATTCAGGTTTGAGCAAGGGAATAAATATTGGTTAGTTATTCTGTGTAATGTGTTAAACAGGTTTTTTTTCATCTTCACAGAGATGACTAAGCATCATACTTTTTCTTTCTTATTATCTCGGACCTGGTGGGAATAAAAAGTTTGTAAAACACTACAGTGACATTATTTGAACCATTTGTATGTAAAGGTGCATATTTTGCTTAATAGTACCAGATCATGATGATTTTATTTTTTTAATAGAACCGTTTAGGGAACAGCATTTGCTACTGTAAATAGTCACTCATAAAAAGGTACTGCTAAAGCATACAAATACTACTGGGACAAGCTCAGTATTATTTAACAGTATGTGGTGGTTTGAGGTGGTCTGGTAAAGTTAATGTTGGAGGGGGGGGAATTTCCAACCCATCAGACAGTATTATGGGCACTCTGGCCAAGAGCTGCAAAGTACATTCAGCCAAAGTTTGTCACATACCCATTTTCATACTGTAAGAGTACGTTGGCATTAAAGGGAAGAGAAAGCACACCTAGTGGTATTTTGTCTTTCTCAGGATATCATTTCTCCTAGATCTTGACCACTGCAAAGAAATAATTAATCCTGAATAGTGAAATGCTCAGAATATCAGGTTAGGAAAGATAAATAGCATAGATAGAATTAAATAGAATGGATAGAATTAAATCTGGCCAGAGACATCAAAGGGAACAAGCTTCTATAGGTGCATCAGCAGACAGCACCTGTCCACTTCCTGGGAAGCAGGGCTTCAAAACATGTAGCAGTTGCTCCAGAGGACAAACACCATTAATGAATGCCACCCCCCTCCTTCTTTCACTTAGCTTTTATATCTGATCTGACATCATATGGTACAGAGTACCTCTTTGGTCAGTTTAGGTCAGCAGGTTGAGGGAGGTGATTCTGCCGCTTTGCTCCACTCTGGTGCCTTTTGGAGTATTGTGTTTAGCTCTGGGGACCCCACCATAAGAAGAAAATGGACCCGCTTGAGCGGGCCCTGAGGAGGGCCACAAGGCGGGTGAAGGACCTCCCCCATGAAGACAGGCTGAGAGAACTGAGGGAGGTTGGCATGGGGAAGATAAGACTCCAGGGAGACCCTCTAGCAGCCTTCCAATGTCTGAAGGGGGCCTACAGTAAAGATGGAGAGGGACGTTTCCAAGGGCAAGTAGTGATAGGACAAGGGGTAGTTTTAGATTAGATAAAAGGAAGAAATTCTATCTTCTGAGTGGGATGAGACTCTGGAATAGGTTGCCCAGAGAGGCTGTAGATGCCCCATCCCCAAAACTGTTCAAGGCCAGGTTTAATGAGGCTTTGAGCAACCTGATCCCATGGAAGGTGTCCTGGTCCAGGGGATGAAACTACATCACCTTTTAAGGTCCCTTCGAAGACAAACCATTCTATGACTCTGTATTTGTGACCCAGGGTATGGTTGGACAAAGAAAAGGCAACAAAACAAACTTCAGACATTAAAAAAGGATGTAAAATCAGGTTCTTACTTAGCAACAAACACTTGCAGCAAATCACCAATGACTCCCATAAGAATATAAAAATTACTGTGCATTTATTTATATTGCTCCTTTTAACCAAGCATCCACTTTAAAACAATTTAGCATTTCAGGAAAAGCATACATTTTACTACATGTTGCCCTATTTTTCTGCTTAGAAATCTCTGCTCATTTTTCTTCATTCAGTTTCATAGGCTCCACAGTAATGAACAGTTTGACAAGATAAAGCTCAAAAGACAAGCATTTGAAGGAGTAATGTGTTTTATCCCTGCTCCCCACCACCACACACAATTCTTTCAATCCAGGCAAGTCTGAACACTTTGAAGTATATATAAGGAAAAGAGTAGCAGGCAAACTGTAAGGCCATCACAGGCATTCAGTTTACTTAAGGGTTAGGTATACCTTGGTATTAGAGGATTAAAACCTAGCATCATAGGAGAGAATATTTAAGGTGCTCTCCTAGCTGAAAATTTCAAATGATTGCTACTGAGGAAATTCTTGAGAATTTTGCTATATTAAGAGCACCTTAAATGTTCCCTTCAGAAAAGAAAACAAAATCAAGACTCAAAAACCTAAGGTTTTCAAAAGTATAGAACAAATCTAAACTAGATTTTCTAGAAACTGAATGCTCAACATCTAAATTCTCAAGAAATGATTACTTTAAAAGTACATACTTTTAAGTTCCTGAGCACTGAAAGTGCTAGGTCTTCAACAGGTATGGAGCTTATAATAAGAAAGTTTAAAGACTGGACCAGATGATCCTTGGGGGTCCCTTCCAACCTGGCATCCTGTGATTCAACTGAAATTCAGTGAAGAATAACCCATATGCCTGTTCTGAGTATCTGTTATACCAAAATTGGTCTTGGTATCAACAGGATCATTCCAGTAATTATTAAAAACATCACTGAAGAAATCTGAAGAGTTTGGGTCACATATCACAAGACAGCACTTCTTCCATGGAAAGCAGGAGGTAATCTCAACTGATAACAGGTGCAGCACATGTTAAGAGCACGCATACAGGGATTTGCCAGACTAGTTAGCATGACATAAACTTAGTCTTCTAAGAGACAAGGACTAGGTTCCTGTACTTATTGAACTTCTCTTTTTCAGGTAAGAATCACAAGTAATTGGCTTGCAGAAGTATGCTGTCCTGTTCTGCAGCTGGTGGGTGTGAATGGTGATGTGACCGTTTTAGCTGATGTACTCTTCAATGGCAGGAAGGTGAAACACCGAAGAAAAGTATTGCTGTTGCTTCTGAAATTTACTGTTATTTCATCAGTTTCAACTGCCATCAAATTCTGGATTTAAGCACAGTCTGGAAGCTCTTGAAAAGGGCATTTACTGAGTGTGAGTTTTAAGTGACTTGTATTTATCAGACTTTAAGAAATGTAGTATTTCAGATGCAGAGTATCTTCCTGAAGGGTCTTTTGAAAGCATCTTTTTGATTATTGGTGCCTGCAAGAAGAAATTAAACATCATTACATTATGTTTTTTTATGAGCAAATAAGCTGACTGAAATGCTGTATTGAAATCCCATACCTCTGCTGGAAATCCATTGGTGAAGTTCTCTGGAAGCTGACCTTGTTTAACACTAGGCCACACCTGAAATTCATGAAAGAAAAATTTCAGAAGGTTTTTAGCAGTTGTATTTTGCATCTCACTTTGACCCATGTACTTTGCTGAAGTAATTACGAAAATAAAAATGAAAAACGATAAAACTTCAAAAGAAAGTAATTGTAAACTTCAGTTGTACTCAGTTGTTTTTTTTAATGTTATTTTCATACACTGTTGTCATTTTTTAAGCTTAAAAGCTTCACGTTCTACAATGATATGTTTGTTTCAGGAATCTTCTCTATTTCAGAACCATGATCCTTCTTTCCCTAACTTAGAAGTTGTGGGTTTATACCCTGTTGCCACTTTAATTAAAAAAAAAAAAAGACTAAATTTCATACTTTGGATGTTATTATTTGCAAGTGAAGCATCTGTGCTTCTTCCGTTTTACCTTGTTCAGTACCACACGTTTATTTCTGTGTCATTGTACCATATGCTATGTGGAGTTCAAAGCAACTACTATAGAGAGGATTTCCAATCAGATACTTTGAGAAAATGGTTTTGAGTAATCACTATTTTTTTCCACATGATATAGCATTCTGGGTAAAAAGAGCAGGCCACATTGTTCGCTTTGCTGCTGATAAATATAATCTATACTTGAAGAAGATGGCAGTCATATTCTCACACTTTGAGCTAGTTTTATGGATGCTCTAGCTTGGCTTAGCAAGCTCTTATAACCAGTATCCAGCAAAAAAAACCAACCCACATGAACATCAAACTTTACTATTCAGCAGTAACTTCAGGCCTGTGCCCCTACTGGCTGGTGAACATCACCCAAATCAGTTATTACTCAGCTCATAATCATCAACTTTGCCTTTATGTGATGTTCATTCAGGAGGGCTTTGCAGTACCAAACAATAGTTTATCATGCTTCATCAAGTGAAATTTTTTTCTAAGCTGATGGACTTTCCATCCATATGACTTCCCCACCTGTGTACACACATAATTTTTATGCCATGGAAACAAAAATAATTGCTGTTGCCCTTTTGACTGTAGACATCATGGGACTGTTGAGGTCTGTACAGTCAGCTGTGAGCAGGAACACCTTGTCTTGGGAAATACAGCAAAGTAGCTAAACAAAGCCAAGTTGAACCTGAGAGTTTGACACATTGGTTTGGCTTTCTTATATTGACAAAATGACCAAGCTGGCAGTGTTACAAGCTTCTGGTTCCAACCACATGCATTGTATCTTACAACTGTTTTAGGCAAGATATTGGGCAGCTACATCACTGTCCTACAAATATGAAGGTTTGAGCATATGAGTAATTACACTAATAATGTGCAAAACAGCAGGAAAAAGCAAGGGACACATGAAAGATAACTTTAAAAAAAAAAGTAACACTGATTTTCTCTTGAAATAACAGCTTTTTTTCAATTGAACTTACATATTGCAAATCACTTTTGTTTTCATTTTGGAAAACTACAAATATTTTATGGCTTTAATGGAAGCGTAATTCTTGGCTCCACTGTGCAGTGAAGACAAGAGCATGACAGAGACAATGTGCTTGTTTTATGCCAGATAGAATGTGGAATTCACCTCAAAGGAGGAAATAACCACATGTGCTCAGACTTTGGAAGTTAAATGAAAATAATACTTAGATAAGTAGATTACGTACAAAACTAAACTAAATATAAAAGGTAATAAACATATACATACATAGAACCAAACAAAGCTCAGACACCCCTGTGTACACATAGCCCAGACTCCCCTGGACAAAGAGCCCACAGGGCTGTTGCCAGCTAAAAAGGTATTATCTCCTTCCCATCCCAGCCACTGTTTCTTATCATAACCCAAACAGAAATGAGGAAGCCAGGCAAGCAAGGTCAGGAGAAGGAGACAGGGAAAAGAAGCAAGAAGAAAGGAAAAACAAGCTGTGCTTCAGATTGTACAGAGATTCTACAGAACAATGGAATAGGATAAATATATCATCTCTTCTGTTCAGCCCTTCTGGGACATCCACCTGCTGGACTCTTGAATTCTCTGGAAAACTTTTTATTTACAACGAAGACATTAGTCTTAAACCTGTAACAGACAGAATTTTCCCATCCACAATTTTTATTTAAAAAAAAATTAGAAAAATACTCCTTTCAAATACTCTTTATCAAAAGATTTGCTAGACACTATTGTTTAGCATGCTCATGCTATAATGGGTATGTCAATAGGACCTAAGTAGTATTTCTTTACTGCAGCTACTACATTTCCATCAAGTGATGAAGACATCAAGGGGAAAATGTAAATGGACAGTATTTCAGGTATACAGATTCCTTTTGGCATGCAGTCAGTACGCAATCCCAGCAGCAAAGCCAAACAATGACAGAGTTGGGTTTGTTTTAATTTAAAAATTACATACCTCCATTTTCTCCTGACAAAATAATGGTGAAAGAATTTCAAACCAAATTAATCCCAGTGCATAAATATCTACTTCCTTTCCGTATCTGTCCCCAACCTACAAAGATTACAACAATGTAGACATCAAATCCAAGTGGACAGCATTTAAAGCAAAATCTTAATAGAAAGTTCAACTGCAAAGCAACAGGACTGGCCCTATTTGATCTCAGTAGCTATATTAACTATTTCTGCTACAGACCTTTTAAATAGGGAATCTTCTCCCTACCTGGGGCCTGTGCACAGGACACCACAAGGAGATTATCAAAGTTAATCCAGCCCTTTGACTATTACCCATTGCTGGTAATCCAAGCTGGCAGTGATGAGACTGATAAGAAGGGCACCAGGACAATCAAAAAGAAATTCGAGGCTCTTGGTCAATTGATTGATGGAGCAGGAGCACAAGTGGTCTTCTGCTCAGTTCCCTCAGTGGCCTTTTCAGTAAGGCACAGGAGAGCCCACGTTATCAGCAAACGGCTCAAAGGCTGGTGGCAGCAGCGGAATGTTGGGTTCTTTGATCAAGGGGCAGTTTTCACTGCACCTGACCTGCTGGAAATAGGTGAGCTGAATCTATCTAGAAAGGGCAAAAGGACTCTGGCACAAGAGTTGGCAAGGCTCGTTGAGAGGGCTTTAAACTAAGTTTGAAAGGGGTGGGTGACAAAACCAGTCTCTCCAGAGAGGAGACGGAGGTAAGCTAGAGACTGGTGAAATCAGCAGCCCAGCTGAAGTGCATGTACACCAATGCAAGCAGTATGGGTAACAAACAAGAGGAACTGGAAGCCTTGGTACACCAGGAAAACTACAATGTAGTTGCCATTACAGAAACGTGGTGGGATGATTCACATGACTGGAGCACTGCACAGGATGGTTATAAGCTCTTTAGGTGGGACAGGCAAGGCAGAAGAGGAGGAGGGGTGGCCCTGTATATTAGGGAATCTCTCAGTGCCACAGAACTTGGGGTTAAGGATGAAAAGATTGAGTGCCTATGGGTTAAAATCAAAAGAGAAGGCTGACAAAACTGACATCCTGGTTGGAGTCTGTTACAGACCACCCAACCATGATGAAGAGGTAGATGAAGTATTCTACAAGCAGATGGAGGTCATCTCAAGATTGCCAGCGCTTGTTCTTGTGGGTGACTTTAACCTGCCAGGTATCTGCTGGGAACTTAACACGTCAGAGAGGAGGCAGTCCAGAAGATTCTCAGAGTGATGGAGGACAGCTTCTTGGCACAGCTGCTATGCGAACCTACCAGGAGTGAGGCCCTGCTTGACCTGCTGTTCTCAAATAGAGAAGGGCTGGTGGGGGATGTGATGGTAGGAGGCTGTCTAGGGTGCAGAGATCATGAAACAGTGCAGTTTTCAATATGCAGGGAAACAAGGACCCTTACTTTGGATTTCCAGAGGGCAGACTTCAGCTTATTTAAGCAACTAACCCGGAGAGTACCTTGGGAAGCAGCCCGTAAGAACAAAGGGGCCCAGGATGGTTGGACCTACTTCAAACAGGAACTCTTGAAGGCACAGGAATAGGCTGTCCCAATGTGCCAAAAGATGAGCTGACAGGGGAGGCAACCAGCCTGGATGGGCAAGCATCTTTTGAAGGAACTAAGGGAAAAAAAACAAGGTATATTGCCTTTGGAAAGGGGGGGAGGTAACTCGAGATATGTTTAAGGATGTTGTTAGATCATGTAGCAGAAAAATTAGAGAGGCAAAAGCCCAGTTAGAACTTAAACTGGCCACTTCTGTGAAGGACAATAAAAAGCATTTTTATAGATATATGAATGGTAAAAAGAGGGACAAGAAGAACCTCCACTCTTTATTGGACATGGAAGGGAATATTGTAACTAAAGATGAGGAAAAGGCAGAGGTACTAAATACCTTCTTTGTCTTAATTTTCAACAGCAAGACAGGAGGGCTTCAGGATAACTGGCCTCCTGAACTGGCTGATGGAGCCAGAGAGCACTACAGTCCCCCTGAAATCCATGAGGAAGCAGTTACAGACTTGCTGAGCCACTTGGATACTCAGAAGTCCATGGGACCAGATGGGATCCATCCTAGGGTACTGAGAGAGCTGGCAGATGAGCTGGCCAAGCCACTGGCCATCATTTACCACTAGTCCTGGCTCACTGGAGAGGTCCCAGATGACTGGACGCTGGCCAATGTGATGCCCATCCACAAGAAGGGCTGGATGGAGGATCCTGGAAACTACAGGCCTGTCAGCCTGACCTCAGTGCCAGGCAAGATTATGGAGCAGATCATCTTGAGGGCAATCACAGTGCACCTGCAGGATGGCCAAGGGATCAGGCCCAGCCAGCACAGATTTAGGAAGGGCAGGTCCTGCCTGACCAACCTGATCTCCTTTTATGACCAGGTGACCTGCTGGGTGGATGTGGGGCAAGCTGTGGATGTAGTCTGTCTGGACTTCAGCATGGCCTTTGACACCATCCCCCATAGCAAACTCTTGGCCAAGCTGTCAGCCTGTGGCTTGGACAGGAGCACTCTGTGGTGGGTTAGGAACTGGCTGGAGGGCAGAGCCCAGAGAGTGGTGGTGAATGATGCCACTTCCAGTTGGCAGCCTGTCACTAGTGGTGTCCCCCAGGGATCAGTGTTGGGCCCAATCCTGTTTGATATCTTTGTTGATGATCTGGATGAGGAGATAGAGTCCCCCATTACTAAGTTTGCAGACTACACCAAGTTGGGAGCAGGTGTCGATCTGTTAGAGGCTAGGAGGGGTCTGCAGAGGGACCTTGACAGACTGGACAGATGGGCAGAGTCCAACATGATGGCATTCAACAAGTCCAAGTGCCAGGTGCTGCACTTTGGCCACAACAATCCCATGCAGCACTACAGGCTGGGGTCAGAGTGGCTGGAGAGCAGCCAGGCTGAAAGGGACCTGGGGGTACTGCTTGACTGCTGGCTGAACATGAGCCAGCAGTGTGCCCAGGTGGCCCAGAAGTCCAATGGCATCCTGGCCTGCATGAGAAACAGCGTGGCCAGCAGGAGCAGGGAAGTCATTGTGCCCCTGTGCTCAGCACTGGTTAGGCTGCACCTTGAGTACTGTGTCCAGTTCTGGGCTTCTCAATTTAAGGACATTGAGATACTTGAACGTGTCCAGAGAAGGGCAATGAGGCTGGTGAGAGGTCTTGAGCACAAGCCCTATGAGGAGAGGTTGAGGGAGCTAGGGGTGTTTAGTCTGGAGAAGAGGAGGCTCAGGGGTGACCTCATTGCTCTCTACAACTACCTGAGGGGAGATTGTAGCCAGGAGGGGGTTGGTCTCTTCTCCCAGGCAACCAGCAACAGAACAAGAGGACACAGTCTCAAGCTACAACAGGGCAGGTTTAGGCTCAAGGTGAGGAGAAAGTTCTTCACAGAAAGAGTATTTGGCCAGTAGAATGGGCTGCCCAGGGAGGTGGTGGAGTCACCGTCCCTGGAGGTGTTCAAAAAAAGATTGGATGTGGCACTTGGAGCCATGGTTTAGTTGTCAGGAGGTGTTAGGTATTAGGTAATAGGTTGGACTTGATGATCTCTGAGGTCTTTTCCAACCTGGTTGATTCTGAATTCTGAAAGTGACTATAATTTCACACCAAACACACTAAAATTAGGACTGCTAAAGACACAGCATCCCAATTTATCTCACAAATAATAAAACAAATAGGAGAATTCAAATGCCACAGTTAACTGAGGTTCTAAATTAAAATTGAAATACATGTTTGGCAGCCTGGTTTAGCAGCATTCCTTGCAGCATGCAGTGTCAGACCCTGTAGGTTCTTGCTGACGGGTTTCTCCAGAATGCAGGTATTTTATACAGTCATACCAGGCAACTTAAAGCAACTTGGTTTAGTATTAAGATTAGGACTACAAATATCCAGTGCCAAATTTATAATGCAAAACTACAGAGCCACTAACACAGCAGGATAATTACCTGTTCTGGTGCCATATATGATTTTGTTCCTCTGTTCTCGGTGAAAGTCTCATACGCCATGGAAGTCACAAGACCGAAGTCGCCTATTTTTACTTTATCTTCACGTGATATCAATATATTTTCAGGCTGTATTAAAAATCAGAATCGCTATATTACCACAGTTTATCATCAGGCATCATCAGCCACAGAAATTAACACTAAGAAACTGATGAGGCAGGAAATAGAAAAAAGTTCAATTAATTTTTAAAAGCACATGCTAAATTTACAGTACTATGTACCACAGTAACTACAACTTTTTTCCCACTAGCTCAGTCATGATTATTATGCCTTAATACTCTTCAAATACATTGTGCATATAACATTTCACATCCAGAAGTACTTTTTAGTCTTCAGCCTTAGCCCTGAGAGTTGATACACTTGGGTAAAGCCTTTAGGCTCACATAGAATTGTAAATGGATTAAGTTTCCTAAAGAAGATAAATAAACTGCATTTCTGAATGTTATTAAAACCAAATAGCCTCATGCTATCTTTTACTTGAAGCTTCAGTGGCATGCAAGGCTAGGAGAAATTTAAATGTATCTCAGCTTGAACCTGATCTGCAGCTTTGATTCTGGGACATGAAGATCTCAAATGGACAAGCATCTTAGTTAGCTGCAGATCAAAGTAGGAAGAAAAGTTCCTAAATTCAAATGCTGACAGACAAGTTAGCAATAAGACTTGGAAGCAGGTTACATCCAGATGCCATGGATAAGAGACTGGGGCAGAGGATTCACAGGAATAGTAGAAAACAGGAGATTGAGCTGAGAAAAAAAAATAAAGTGGGACCAAAGGGCCATGAAAATAAAAAGCACAGAGAGTAGAAAGAGCTAAGAATTAATGGGCAAGGAGAGAAGGCTCTTTAGGTCTCTTTTTCTCAGGCAAATAGAGAAATTAGTGAGTGACTATTTGTGGCTCATTCCAGTATTATAGCAATAAGCTTGATATAAAACCTCTAGAAGATAATGATTCTACAAGTGGGCAGTGAACATGATCTGGAACTACACTGCAAATGCAAAATACAAGATACCAATTTCTGGTTCAAGAAGTCCATACATTTTTTGTTACTGGAAGTCTTGAGAGGAAGGGAACATGCATCAAGGACAGAACCACTGTGTCGTGCCTCAGATCTAATGGTCTCTAGGTGTTTGGCATTAGCCACAATGAGGAGAGTGACATCATAAATCAGTATTTAATGTGACCCACTACTGTTCTTTCTAGTAACATCACCACACTACTGACTTTTTCACTAAGTGATTTAAAACTCCTGTAAGCAACATGATAGCTGGCATATGAAGCTCTGAAGGCTTCCAACTTTGTCCTCTATAATCTTCATAATAACATAAAATCTTTATATGATTGTGCAGCTGCAGAGACTGAAATTCTATCCAAGAAAGCAGCAAACATTAGTATGCGTGCATGATACAAGAGCATCTAGAGTATGTTGTTGTCGAACAAAATATGTATTAAGATAGATAAGCTATCCCTTTACAATATGGAATGAGCAAACTTCCTAGATTAAACTTTCCACTTATTTATTCATTTAATCAAGTAAAGTTAGCACTTCTTTTACAATAGGCATTCTTGTGACCCAGTAACACATAATACACTGAAAATGCCTGTTAACTGATGACTGCTCATTGTTTGAACTACTGCATTCTGAGATCCTCCAGTTTACCCTCCAATTTTAGGATTAACTCTAGCCACTTGCTGAAAAAAACATTAATGAGTAGCAAGATCAGAGGAGACACACTACGAGGGTACATATTCTAGTCCTCATTTAGTCTATTAATTGACATTTTTCTGCAATTCAATTAAGCACTACCTTTATCTTTTTCTCTTTTTTTCATTACCTATCCTCCTTACCTTGAGGTCTCGATGAATTAACCCTTCAGAATGAATATAATTCACTCCTTTCAGTATTTGTAAAAATTTGTTTTGTGCCATCTGATAGTACTTTCGGTCTTGTCTGTTCTTTCCAATCCAGTCTTCCAATGACCCTTGCTCACAGAATTCCATTTGGATGAAAAGATAGGTATTTGTTTTGTCTGATTTCTGCCTGCAAAATAAATTTATATACCATATAGAAATTGGCAAGACACAGTTCCTCCCAAACCATCCCTCTTTAGCAAAAAGTTTTTTGTTAATTACTGCTTTTGGAGTTCCCTAAACAAAGTCTGCAAGTCCCTTCATTTTAAAAGATCATAGACCAATTTGTAGTAGATACAAATAAATAGATCTGCAAACCAAAGAATCTGTGCTCAGCTGCTACATATTCCTGGAACATTCTTGATGTTTTGCTTGCTTCCTTGTTCGCATTGAAAGCTTTCCAAGTGCCCAAATTCTGCTCCCCTCATATCTAGAGGCATGTCCTCTACAGAAAGGAATAGTACTGCCCTTGGTTCCCATCTTGCACTCCAGGAACTGCTGCAAGTTCCCTACGGGTATTCTCTATTCTGGTCAGCAAACGCAGCATTAACCTTCCCCTGTCCCTTCAAGAAGGTAGTATTGTGACCATTTTTGACATCAGTCTGTGAGTTAGAGAAACTCTTCAGAGAGTTGAAAAATCTAGATTAAGTATATTGACCCCATCGCCCATAGGACAGGCTGAGGCTGGAGATGGTGAGGGGAAGGACAATGTGAGGAGGAGGCAGCACCATTTTTTCCTACTTGCACTGCATGATCTGAGTGCCCTGGAATAAAGTCACCTGCGGCACTGAATGAACAAGCATTAAGTGGCTTGGAACTCCGTAGCCTGGGGGTCAGAGCACTAAGTGGAATTCCAGGCTGAGACCTCAGATTTGAGGACTTTTTTTTTTTTTGTCTTTTACACAGTAACTGTTCAATATAAAAATGTGTAAGTGATATTGAGACTCCAACATTGGTTGAGTTTTGACACAAGATTTTTTATCCCTCATTTACATATACTACAGAGATCACATCAAACATAACTTTGAATCCATTAATATTTTATGGATCAAGGTAAGTGTGGCATCCTATCTGGAAGCTGTGAATTTACAGCTAGCGGGGGAAAAAAGCTTACCACTGAAGCTTTGACAAGTTAATGATCTAACTTGAGAATAAACTCTCACCACTCTTGTCACAGAAGTCTTAGTATTTAAAGATTACCTCTAAATGAAAGAGCATTTAATTTTGTATTTTAGGTTTCAGCAACCAAAACTCTTTCAGGCACCATGGTTAAAATGCTAACTTAAAGGAAAAAATACATCATGAGAGCTACTGGCTGACCAGTACTTATTAAAAAAAAAAAATAAAGGAATTTGGCAGCCAACCGCAGATGGGGTTTTTTTTAGATTTTGTTATTAATTCAAGTCCTAAATTCTGAGTTCTGCATTCTTACATTTCTCTATAGATTCAGAAAGGAGAAAGATAAAATTACATAATGCATCTTATTCATCCACAAAGAGAAGATGCAAATTGATAATATACAACCTGCTCCTAAAAAGTACTGTGACCTTTTTTCCTTAAGCATGTAAGTATGGGTATGCTTCTGTATTTGTATAATGATTTATAACCCATCATCAGCCCCTTCTTTATACAACACAAAATTCATTATCCAAGTTTGAATGCAAATTATCTTGTAGTTACCTTGAGACTGGATGAGTTTCATGGTCATTACCTTCCCAGCTATCATAATAGCGCACTATGTTTTCATGCTCAAGTTTCGCAAGTGTTGTTACTTCACGCAATACATTCCTATTTGGAGGGGAAAAATGGAAAAAAAATTAAAATCAAAACAAGCCAAAACACAGCCCAACACCCAAATGCCATTTCACTACAAAAAATTAACACTAATTTAAAGACATGGTATCAAATAGTACAATACAGACAGTTTTACACCAATTCAGAAAAAGAACATAATACCCTCTTTCATACAAGTTCAAAACTGTAGTTACAAATTCTGTGGGGCTTATTTCATCTGCTCAGTTATTCAAAGTGCTAAAACGTTTTAATCACATTAGACATGAAAGTCCCACTCAGAAAAAAAGCTGCAAAAGGCAGATGGTTGCAATGCATCAGGTAGCCAAACACAATGCAGCAAACGCCCAATGTGTTCTTTTCACCTCCCTTAAGTTTTGTTTACATACATAGCAGTCAATGTAAATACTCATGAAGAACTATTGCTCCTTTTGGCCTGCACTTCGTGTTGAACATTGCCTAGTGAAGCAAGTTCAAACCCAGCAGCAGATCAGCAGTCTTTACTAAAAGATAGTCTAATGATTCTTCAAATATAGTTCTCAGAATTTAAATACAAATTAAAATAACATTTTTACCAAGAACACAATAATTTGGAGGACAGTTAGACAATATGAGGGACAAGTATCTCAAACAATTTGAAACTTTTAAAACAGATTACAATAAAAGAAATTCATTTTTTTCCAGCTGCTGATAAAATATACCACTAGGTACGGGTTACAGAAAATTACTTAAAAAAAGAAAAACAACAACTACAATCTTCATTCTCTGGTGATGTGTATAAAGGACAAGTAAAACAGTGTGAGAATAATGACTATGTGGTTCATATATAAAGCCTTCCCAATTACAAACCACAAAACACATTAATTTTTGTCTATTTGCCCTAATTACAGTCATTACACATTACTGATATCTAACTTTTCCATGCAACCTGTCAAAAGTAACAGTGCTGCTTTCAATGTTTTATCAGCAAGTTTTCTTCAAACACATCATGAAATATTAATAACCAGAGCACTAGTGTGTTCAAGGAAAGCAGAACATATACTACAGCCCATCAAACCAGAAAGAAGCTGTTGATGAGGCCTTCTACAGGCAGCTGGAAGTAGCCTCAAGATCAAATGCCTGGTACTCATGGGTGACTTCAATCACTCTGATATTAGTTGGAAAGATCACACAACCAAGCATAAACAGTCCAAAAGGTTCCTGCAGTACATTGATGACAACTTTCTGCTGCAGGCAGTTGAAGAACCAACGAGGTGAAGCTGGGCTTTGTATTAACAAACAAAGAAGGACTGGTTGTAAATGTTAAGGTTGGGGGTAATCTTGTCTGTAGTGACCACAACATGAGAGTTTAATATCGCTAGACAAAGAAGCAGGGTGATAAGTAAAATTTCAACCCTGGACTTTAAGAGGGCTAACTTTGCCCTCTTCAAAACTCTACTTAAAAGCATCCAGTGGGCTACGGCTCTAGAAGGAAGGGAGGCACAAGAGAGCTGGTTAATATTCAAACATTACCTCGTCCAAGCTCAAGAAAAATGTATTCCCTTGAAAAAAAAATCAAGTAAGGGAAGCAGAAGACCTGCATAGATAAGCAGGGAGCTCTTGGAAAAAAACTGAAAAAGGAGGTGTACAATATGTGGAAAACAGGTCTGGGCAATTGGGAGGAATATAGAAATATAGCCAGAGAATGTAGAGATGTGACAAGAAAGGCCAAGGCCCTCTTGGAACTAGGTCTTGCCAGGGAGGTGAAAGAAAACAAGAAGAGCTTTTTCAAATACATCAGTGACAAAAGGAAGAGCAGGGAAAAGGTGAGTCCACTACTGAATGATATGGGAGATGCAGAGATGGCAGAGTTGCTGAATGCTGCCTTTGCCTCAGTCTTTACTCCTAAGGAACCCCAGCCCTCAGCAACCCCAGTCTCTGGAAGCAAGGAAACAGAACTAGAGGGAAGAGGACACTCCACTGGTCAGCCAGGACTGGGTTAGAGATCACTTGTACCAACCGAAAACACACAAATCCATGGTCCCTGATGGGATGCATCCATGAGTGCTGAGAGGTGGCTGATACTGTTGCAGAGCCTATCTCCATCATTGCTGAAAAGTCATGGAGAACAGGAGAGGTGCCTTACAACTGGAAGAAAGCCAGTGTCACTCCAGTCTTCAAAAAAGGCAAGAAAGAAGACCCAGGCAACTACAGACCAGTCAGCCTCACTTCCATCCCTGGAGAGATGATGGAGCAGCTCATCCTGGAGGTCATCTCTAACCACATGGAAGTAAAGAGAGTTATCAGGACCAGCCAACATGGAGATCTTGCTTGGCTAATCTGATAGCCTTCTATAAAACCATGACCAAATGGGTAGACAAAAGAAGAACAGTGGATATCATATACCTTGACATCAGTAAGGCTTTTGATACTGTCTCCCATAACATCATTGTAGAAAAGCTCGGGAAAAGTGGCATAGATGGCTGGCCCGTGAGGTGGATTGAAAACTGGCTCCACAACAGAGTTCAGAAGCTTGTGTGATCAGTGGCACAAAATCAATTTGGAGGCCTGTGGCCAGTGGTGTCCCCCAGGGATCGGTACTGGGTCCAGTTTTGTTCAATATCTTTATCAGCGACCTGGATGAGGGAATTGAGAGCACCCTCAGCAAGTTCCCTGATGATACAAAACTGAGGGAGTGGCCAACACCCTCTCAGGCTGCGCTTCCATCCAACAAGATCTGGACAGGCTGGAGAGCTGGGTGCAGGCAAACCTCATGAAGTTTAATAAGGACAAGTGCAGGGTCCTGCATCTGGGAAGGAATAACAACAGGCACCAGTACAGGTTAGGGGTTGACCTGGTGGAAAGCTGCTCCACAGAGAAAGACCTTGGAGTGCTGGTGGACAGCAAGTTCTCCATGGGACAGCAATGTGCCCTTGTGGCCAAGAGAGAGGGCCAATGGTATCCTGGGGTGCATCAAGAAAAGCGTGTCCAGCGGTTGTTGGGAGGTTCTTGTCCCCCTCTACTCTGCCCTGGTGGAACCACACCTGGAATACTGTGTCCAGTTTTGGGCTCCCCAGTTCATGAAAGAAAGGAATCTGCTGGAGAGAGTCCAGTGGAGAGCCATGAGGATGATTAAGGGACTTGAGCATCTCCCCTATGGAGAGAGACTGAGAAACCTGAAGCTGTTCAGTCTTGAGAAGAGAAGATTGAGAGGGGATCTGATCAGTGTATATAAATATCTGAGGGGTGGGTGTCAAGTGGAGGGGGCCAATCTCTTTCTGGTGGTGTGCAGTAGTAAGACAAGGAACAATGGATACAAACTTGAACATAGAAGGTTTCACCTCAGCATGAGGAGAAACTTCTGTACAGTGAAGGTGATGGAGCACTGGAACAGGCTGCACAGGGAGGTTGTGGAGTTTCCTTCTCTGGAGACTTTCAAAACCCACCTGGATGCATTCCTGTATGGACTACCCTAAGTGATCCTGCTTTGGCAGGGGGGTTGGACTCAATGATCTGAGGGCCCTTCCAACCTCTAACATTCTATGATTCTCCAATATCAAATATGCCATTTTCAGCTTCACTTGGAAATCTAGAAACAGTTTACCAGAAATAATGGACAATTAATAATGAAAATTTCTGAAATGCTCCTAGGGTTATTAAAGAGATTTTTAAAAGTATTGAAACTTTCATTAATGTTATCCTAAAATTAAAAGAAGGAGCAAATATACAGTACATACTTTGTGAATAGAACTCGTTTGACTGCATAGGTTCTCTTATCGAGCTTTGCTGTTGCTTTGAAAACACTCCCAAAACCACCTTCACCAATATACTCTATATTTTCAAAACTCTTAAGGAATCTTAAAAATAGAAACAAACAAAAAAAGGTTAGATATATAACTTAAGTGTATTGGATACATTAAATTTACAAGGCATACAAAGTGATCCCAAGAGATCTAATACCTCTGCTGAAATATCATTCTACAGGGATCACTCAACACGTATAGAGGTCTCAATCATAATCTTTAAGATGAAAAGAAACAAGGGAAACTAACCATGAAAGCATGTAGGGTAACTACCCTCCTATCTTCACACAAATGACTTTTGGTTGTAAGCATTAAATACCATTGCATGTCAGTTGCTATACTATTATTTTAGATTTCTAAAAAGAAAAATAATATTTCAAATACCAATTTTCTTTCACACTTATCTTTTTAGACATAACTTCACATGTTCTATAGTAAATAAGCAAACATACTGTAATCACTGCATACAGATTTAAAAACAAACAAACAAAAAATCCTTCTTACCTTTCATTCACAGTGAATGGACTTTTATTCTCTTCACTGGTATTTGGGTCCAAGTCTGGCAATTTTGTATCTGTACCTGCCATCCTTTTCTCTTCCTTGTTTCTTGCATTACCAAAATTAGCTGCTAATTTTCTTTAACAGGGATAAAAACAAAACTTACAAGCAGTTTTTCTAATACAGGACAAGAAAAAATAAATGTACCTCCCTGCATTGGCATCCCTTTACTAGATGAGAAACACAAAGTGGTTTGCAATGTAGTTTATGGGAGATAACAACCTAGAAACAAACACCTACCTTCTGGATTTTAGGGCAGAACTTTGTGCACCCATCTACATGAAAAAGTAAAAACAAAAAAGCAAATAAAAAAACCTAATTGAGATATCCTGAATATTTTCACTGTACAAAGTTTCAAATATGCCTAAGAATGTATCTAGAAATTGTCTATCAACATGTTTATAACTTATATAAAAAAATATAATAAGAACAGAACCATATCTTGGCTAATTTTTTTTTCACATATGTATGACATCATCATTCTTCCCACAGGAAAATATGAGCTTAGCTTGATCCCCTTTCTTGGGAATACTGTCCATTTGGTCATCAGGGCATAAGTTGGGTCTACAGTAAATTACTAAATGGTTAACAGTAAGAAATTACTGAATATTCTTAGGAATTAATATTCTTATAAATATGCACATGTGTTTTCTAGTGATTAGTGGATAAGGGCACAAACTAATGCTCTACTCTGGCAAGAAGCTTGCTCTATTCAGAGTCTAAAATGTATTTATGAGGGAAGTCAATGTCATACTATACCTGAGAAGGTGAAGGACATATTGCCAGGTCTTTGATTTTTTCTACCAAATTTTCCTGTGAGTCTTCAAAGGAAACACCACTGTTATTAAAAGATAGAGTAGTTTTAGATGAAAGTAACACAATAATAATTTAAATGATTGCTAAAAAAAAAAAATAAAAGCATTAAAAGAAAATACTTTTTTTACAAGCAAAACCTGCAAAAGCATTAACAATCATGACTCCTGTAAACTACAAACCTTTGTGCTGGAAAGCTAATAAAACAATAACATTTTGTCACATACTCCTTTATTTCTATGATATGGTATCATGATATCTAGATACATGATATATATTCCATTATATCCTTTAATTAATTTAAATACAGATAGAGGTGGCAACACAGCCACCTCTAGCATTGTACATATCAGCTTCCTTTAGAGTTGCACAAAGAATGTAAAAGAAGTGGTAGAGGAACTATAGTCAAATTAACTGCTGGACACCAAAGGCTTGGCCTAGGGTTCCCACATCACAAATGAAAATTTATGCACATTCATTTTATTTTGCTAAACAAATCTTCCCTTTGGTCAAAATGGAGATTTATGGGGAATGAAATTTAAAAAAAATAGAAGACGACAGAATGTGGAGCACAGGAAAGCATCAAAATTGAATTATACTGAGTTCACAAGTGTCACAACAGGAAAATAAGTGTTAAAAATAGCATAAAATAATGATGCTGAATGAGGTAAGTTATTCTGTTTACATCGCAGTAAAAAGGCTTCTACAAGAACTACACAGCAAAATATATCAGAAAGCTCTAAAATGATTGTAAGCTGTATTTGATTTGGCTGGGATGGAGTTAATTCTCCCCAGAGCATCTTCCCAATGCTGTGTTTTGCAGTACTACAGCTCTGTGTTGATAACACACCAGTGTTTCAGTTACTGCTGAACTGAGCACCAGGGCTGTATTTTTCCAACATTTTCGTGCCCCAAGAGTACGCTCAGGAGTGGGCAAGGTCCTGGGAGGGGACACAGCCAGACCAGCTCAACCAGACTGACAAGAGAGTCATTCCATACCATATGACATCAGGTGAGATATATAAGCCAAGTGAAAGAAGGAAGTGTGGGGAGATTTATTGTTGGCATCTGTCCTCCAGAGCAACTGCTATGCATATTAGAACCCTGCTTCCCAAGAGTGACTGAAAGACCATCCGAAAGTAGAGAGTAACATCTTTGTTTGCATTTGCTTCCACGCATGGCCTTTGCTTTTGCTTTCCTTTATTAAAATTGCTTCTATTTTACCACCAGCCTTCTGTTATATTTTCCCCTGTCTCCTGTCCATCTAAGAAGAGGAGTGATAGAGTGGCTTTGGTGGGAATCTGGCCCCCAGCCTGGGCCAAACCACCATGTAAGATAACCCATAAGGACTCAGATAAAACTACACAAGTACAACTAATTTTGTTCCGAAGTCTAATAAATATGGGCTCAAATTAAATGCCTTTATGCTACAATAAAGAAACTATGACGGATTTCATTTATAACTAGATCACATAACCCTCTAAGATTAGTAAAAACATTTTGTTTGTTATCACATTATCAGTGAATGCAACTTACTCTGAGTCAGACTCAGGTGGCACTTGAGAGAAATTATCTTCACTACATGTAGAATGGCTATTAGATTTTTCAGTTTCCATCTAAAAAAAAAAATAAAGAAAGAAAACAAGAATGGTAAGAAAACCATGTGAAAAAAATGCCTAACGCAAAAGATGACATTTAAAGAGGGGGGAGGAAAGATCACAAAATCCTAAGCGAAAGTTGTTAACTACAATGAACATTCAAAGTCCTGCAGAAGAAAGGCACCTGCCTGACTTTCGCTCAGGGGAGTACAACAGGGCCCTGTCACAGTGGGTGTTTTCCCACTCATGTTGAGACATATTTGCAGAAGTAGAGCCTGGGATCTATTAAATATCAGGATAAGATTACCAGTTACTAAAAGCAAATGTTTTTACTTTTTACCGCATATGCAGTTTGTCCGTGTAGACAAGAAGATACACATAAGCTTTGGTACATGTAACCAGTAGAATTTAAAATCTGAGTCTGTACAAAAAGTCATTCAATGTTTTCAGTGTGAAAGCCCTGCAAAATCTGCATTACTAAATTGGCATCAACTAAAAAAAATCATCTTAAATACCTAGTAGAGGTTCTTCCCTCTCCCTTCCCCATTTTGTAAGAGCATAAATGTAACACTAAAAGCAACACCTACTATTCTTACATACCATAACCTGACAAAAAGTGAAAAAACTTCCAGGTTTATATTTCAACAATAGCCAACAAATTAACCCCCTTTTTTTTTTTTTTTTAAGTTCAGAAGCACTGATCCTTTGCTACTTTTTGCTAGTTACATTTTGTTTGTAACACAAACATTGCTGGGAATTAATAAAAATTAAAACCAAACTAAAACAGCTTAGATTTAGAATAATTCATAGAATTGTTTTGGCTGGAAAAGACCTCTTAGATGATTGAGTCCAACCATCAACGTAACACAACCATGCCCATTAAACCATGTCCCAAGTGCCATGTCCACACATTTCTCAAACCTCTCCAAGGACAGTGACTCCACCACCTCCCTAGAGAACCTTTCCCAATGCCTGACCACTCTTTCAGTAAAGACCTTTTTCTTAACATCCAATCTAAACCTCCCCCAGCATAGTTTCAAGCCATTTCCTCTCATCCTATCATCTGATACTAGGGAGAAGAGACCGACCCCCACCTTGCTACAACCTCCTTTCAGGCAGATGTTCTCCTCAGTCTCCTCTCCACCACAATAAACAATGCTAGTTCCCTCAGCCACTCCTCATAAAACTTGCATTCTAGACCCTTCACCAGCTTTGTTGCCCTTCTCTGAACACACTCCAGCACTTCAACATTTTACTTGTAGTGAGGGTCCCAAAACTGAATGCAGTATTTGAGGTGTGGCTTCACCAGTGCTGAGTACAGTGACATGATCACTTCTATACTCCTGCTGGCCATGCTATTCCTGGTACAGCGGAATAGTGAGGCCAGAGGTTCTACTTCAGGCAGTAAATTTCAGACTTTGATGAAAATGCAAAGAGCCACAAGCTCATTACACAGGAAAGTATTAAGGAAGGATGCTAGAGCTATAATATGCTGCTAATTAAATGGTTAACTTAAATACAACAATAAAAGAAGCATTGAAATTCATCACAAACAGATACTTAAAAAATACTTCTTTCCTCCCCCATACTACCTTCCTTCCCTTTAAACTACACTTCCTATAAGTTAGCTCATGTGTACTGTTCTGTGAAATTCAGAAGTGAGTTTGGATCTCTAATAGAACCCTGATCATTTTTCACATGTATGAAAGTACAATCACCTCTGCTCTCCAGACGATGGTGTTAACAACCTCTTCACTAAACTGCCTTAAAACTCTACAGAAGGAAAGTCCTGTTGATTCTCAATCCGACTTTTGCCTTTCTCACATTTTACAATAGATTTTTGATCCAACAAAAGACTAAGAGATTTATGTTCATAGGCACTCAGCTTGACAGCATTTCACAAAAGATAACCAGTATATTAGTCAGGATTCAGAAACGTTTAATCTATGTGCATCCTTGAATGACAACATATCAGACAACGTTCTTAGATACACAGAGATATCAACTGTGAGATTTTTTTTTCAATCCAGCATTCAAGTATAGAAATACAACATGAATTTTACCAGCAGAATCCTGCAGCCCAGCCAACCCCCAAAATATGGATTGTTTCCCTCTTAAGTGAAATACCTGGAATATGCTTTTAAAATACAATGAGGAAATCCATTAAAAAATTAAATATAAAAGAATTAAACTTCTGTCTTAAAGCTAAATATAGCACATACTGTTAGATAGTCTTGCTTATTCAGCTTCTCAAATGCTTCTTTTGCAGCAGCTTTTTTTGCAGCATTTAGATTAGGCCCAGTGCCAGTTCCATACACAACACCACTAATTGTACAGCTACAAAAAAACCTGTAAAACACAACAGAAAATGAATTCTTATATCCATGTGACACATCTTCATTTAATGATTTATACACTACAGTCAACTGACACTATAGAACGGAAATCTGAAATATACATCTTCAGGACAGTATTTCAAAGATACATCTAATTAATAATGGTACATAAGTATCAACCAGGTTGGAAGAGACCTTCAAGATCATCCAGTCCAACCTATCACCCAGCCCTATCCAATCAACTACACCATGGCACTAAGTACCTCATCTAGTCTTTTCTTGAACATCTCCAGGGACAGTGACTCCACCACCTCCCTTGGCAGCCCATTCCAATGGCAAACAACTATCTCTGTGAAGAACTTCCTCCTAATATCCATCTTATACCTCCCCTGGCACAACTTGAGACTGTGTCCCTTCATTCTGTTGCTGGTTGCCTGGGAGAAGAGACCAACCCCTACCTGGCTACAACCTCCCCTCAGGTAGTTGTAGACAGCAATGAGGTCACCCCTGAGCCTCCTCTTCTCCAGGCTGAACACCCTTTCACGATAACCAATTTTCATACAGAAAATATTTAACAGTTTTTAAGATTGAGCTCCTTGAAGCACCATATCATATGTGCCCACAATCACAAACAACCTACAGTTTAGATTTTAAAATGGTTGATTTTGCATGGGAAGAGAGGAGGAGTTTTCCAGGAGATGCTGTCAAGAATGTTAGAAGATACTCTTTATCATCACTCAGCTGTCATTAATTGGAACATTAACTACAACTCACTGACTGCAGTACATGCAGAAGGAGACACAAATAGGCTCTCCTTGGCACTTGGTTCCTAGGGGTCTTCAAAATACATCAAGAGGTCCACAAAGGTGTTAGAGCTACAACCAAGATAACTGACAATTTGTCAGCAGTGACTACCTTTTTATCATCATGCTATTTCCCCTCCCAGCTAAACAGAGTTCTCTTAGCCTCTCCTCCTATGTCATATCCTCCAACTCCTTAAGCACTTTAATGGCCCTCCACTGGATTCTCTTCACTACCTCAAAATATTTATTGTATTTCTAAAGATCCATCTGTGGTGGTTTGAAACTGTCTTTTTAATTTTTCCTTGCAAAGTTCAGAACAGAGAAAGTGAAAGAATGTAAATAAGTCACTATTGGGTGTAAGAAAGCAAAATAACGATTGTTCTAAACATTTCCATTGGATAGATAGAAATGTTTAAGAACTATTACCCAAAACAAAGTAGGCATTCTGCACATTCTGCGTTCGGCAGTGGGGGCAGTTGCTGGGCTGTCTGGCTGCTGTTTCTTCTTCTCTTCTGGCTGAAGATAACACACTGACCTTGGCAGCTAAGTTAACAACTTTCTGTTTAACTAACTCTGCTTCTCTGTCCAGGGGAGTCTGGGGGGGAAGCTCTTGGGAGAGGGAGGCCCCTTTGGGAGGGTCCCCTTGGGGGGAAGCAAAGGGAGATCGATTGTGCTTTTTCTGTTGATTGTATATATTTGTGAATGTTGTGAATTTTGTATATTTGTACATATTCATTGCATTTCATTGTAGATTTTAGACTTTGCTTGTAAATACAGCTTTTCATTTGCTTCCAGACTGAGCTAGCCTGGTTATTGTTGGTGGGGGGGGAATTTCAGCTCACACCGACACACTTTTTATTTTTGGCGCTCCAACTCGGGGCTCGATTGCTTGTGATTTATTTCTGCTCAGATTAGGAAGCAAAATGAAGCTGTTTTGGATTCTGAGTCATTCTATTTCATCTATTATCGGTGTGATTGTTTACAGATGGGCCATTTCTTGCATGATAGACAAGATTGTGAGATATGTGGCATATAAGTCGTTTCTTTGGGTTAAGAACAAGTTACTGAATGTTGGTGAATTCTGTTGTGGTCTTATTGGGCTAAGAAGCTATGGTAACTCAACTATGGATCTGCTAGCAGACACATATGAGTTTGTTACTCCTCTTACAACTACAGAGGGTCTTTGGAACCAGTGGTACCCTAGATATCTTGTACTAGCCTTAATCTTAATTTTGTTGCTTCTTGGAATAATCATATGGCTACTGATAGCACGGTGTCAAGAAAGACATAAGGCTACTTGCTCTTCCAACTCTGCTGTGAATGTGAAAACCAAGCCAGTAAATTTGGTGGCCACTGTAACCAGAAAGCGTAAAGGAGATGCAGATGCTGCAGGAGATGGTGCAGATGGAGATGAGGGTCCTTCTACTCAGGGTCCCTCTGTTAAGAAAGATCCTTCTGATGAGGAAGAGAGGGTTAGCCTTAAAACTCTGGTAGACCTCTTGAGACCCCACATGGATGATGGAGATGTAGGTCAGGATGCAGACCCTGGTAGATTAGCAACTGCTGGCAGAGCCTCTGAACTCAAGGAAATTCAACGGAGGATTACAACAGGATTATGGGGACAGCAACCTCAGGATGATGATGATGATGATGATGATGAGGATGACATACAGTCAGCTAATGCACCCAGACAGGAAATTAGACATGTGAGGAAGGATTACATCAGAGGAGATAATGAGCCAGTCCTGTCTTGGCTAGCCAGGTGTTTTGATATGGGAGCCCCAGCATTGGTGGTAGGTGACAAGTCGGCCTCTCAGTTGGGGATGCTCTCAAAGGATACAGGCATAGACAGGCACCTAGGCAAGTGCATTGGTAAAGTTTCTCTGTGGGCACGCCTCCTACTGGCAGTCTCGCTGAGGTACCCCAGCAGAGATGATTTACCATGGAACCCTAAGCCTTGGACCACAATAGCTGAGGGAATCAAGCGTCTGAGAGAGTTTGCTGTGAGAGAAGTAATGTATGGAGATCATAAGACTCTGAATCCTGATGAAATTCCTGTTGGAACAGGCCTTGCCAAAAAGCTCATTAAGCTTGCTCCTCCTAATTATGCCACTATTCTGGCAAGCAGGATTGTGGCAAGAAATTATGGTGGAGCACCTCCTACTGTTGGCCATTTCACTGACCAAATGAGGCAGTTGGAGGATAGTCTTGCACGTACTTCTTTGGTTTCAGCCATTGAAACGTTGTCTGGAGAAATGAAGAATTGCATGAAAGAGCTGAAGGAGGAACTTAAAACCTCCATATCCAACTTGATGAAGGGGGATGATTCTAATTCCTCTTCCTCCAGATGGATACAAGTTTCAGCTGTTAGGAACAGACGTGCTCCAAGAAGGCCATTCCAGAATAGGTCAAACCAAAACAGACAGCAGAGGCAATCACGTGGCAGTATCTGGATAACTCTGCGTGATCAGTTTGGTGAGAACATGAACAGATGGGATGGTCAACCAACTTCTGATCTTTTCAAGAGGTTACGGGAGCTGCAGAGGGGCAGATCCCGAGGTAGCAATACCAGGAGGGTAGCTGTCGCTTCCTCAGTTTCCCAGAACAACTCTGATAGCTCCAACAGTGATCCTAATTCTGGTGCTGGACGTTGTGCCAGCTGTACATGTGGAGGTAATCCCCACCATTAGGGGTGCCCTGCCTTCCGCCAGGGGGAGGTAAGGGATAATGGAGATAACAGAATCTATTGGGATGTGTACATCCAGTGGCCTGGCACTTCAAAATTTCAGAAGTACAGGGCCTTGGTTGACACAGGAGCTCAGTGCACCATAATACCATCAAATTATCAAGGGGGAGAATCTATAACTATTCAGGGAGTCACTGGTGGATCTCAAGAGTTGTTTAAGATAGAGGTTGATATAAGTTTAACTGGGAAGCAGTGGAAGAAACATACTATTGTAACAGGTCCTAATGCACCTTGTATTTTGGGAATTGACTTTCTGAGAGAAGGGCGTTTTAAAGACCCTAAGGGTTACAAATGGGCTTTTGGAATAGCAACTGTAGAAATTGATGGAGGAAAATTGAAGTTGTCCATTAGACCTGAGCTTTCAGATGAATCTGCAGTTGTGGGACAACATGAGATAGAGGATGTAAAGCTGCCGGTTGCTTCTCAAACTGTGCATCACAGACAATACAGAACCAACCGTGACTCTTTGGTGCCCATTCAAAACTTGATTCGTCAGTTGGAGAGTCAGAAGGTCATCAGCAAAACTCATTCACCTTTCAACAGTCCAATCTGGCCTGTGCGAAAGCAGAATGGAGAGTGGCGTCTGACAGTTGATTTCCGTGCCTTGAATGAAGTAACTCCACCCATGAGTGCAGCTGTACCAGACATGATGGAACTCCAATATGAGCTGGAATCCAAGCAGGCCAAATGGTATGCTACCATAGACATTGCTAATGCTTTCTTCTCTATTCCCATAGCAGAGGAATGCAGGCCTCAGTTTGCTTTCACCTGGAGAGGCATTCAGTACACATTCAATCGTTTGCCCCAGGGGTGGATTCACAGTTCAACCATCTGCCATGCAGTGATCCATGATGCTTTGGAGAAAGGTGGAGCTCCAGAACACATTCAGTTCATCGATGACATCATCGTCTGGGGTGAGACTGCTGAAGAAGTCTTCGAGAAAGGTAATAAAATCCTTGACATTCTCTTGCAAGCTGGTTTCGCTATCAAGCGAGACAAGGTGAAAGGACCTGCCAGAGAAATCCAGTTTCTGGGAGTGCGGTGGCAAGATGGTCGCCGTCACATCCCAATGGATGTGATAAACAGAGTCTCCACCATGGCAAATCCCATCAACAAGAAAGAAACTCTGCGTTTCCTAGGCATAGTGGGATTTTGGAGACTGCACATTCCTGGATACAGTCAGATTGTGAAACCTCTATATGATGTGACTCGAAAGAGAAACAGTTTCCAATGGGGTCCTGAGCAACAAGCAGCCTTTGACCAGATCAAGCGAGAGGTAGTCCAAGCGATGGGTCTGGGACCTGTCCGAACTGGTCCAGACATTAAGAACATTCTGTACACGGCCGCGAGTGACAATGGTCCAACCTGGTGCTTATGGCAAAGAGCTCCAGGGGAGACACGAGGACGTCCTCTTGGTTTCTGGGGTCGTGGCTACAGAGGCTCAGAGGCAAACTACACTCCAACAGAGAAAGAGATTTTAGCTGCTTATGAAGGAGTGAAAGCTGCTTCTGAAGTGATTGGAACTGAGTCACAACTTCTTCTAGCTCCTAGATTGCCAGTTCTGAATTGGATGTTCAAAGGCAAAGGTTCTTCACCACATCATGCAACAGATGCTACCTGGTCTAAGTGGATGGCTCTGATAACACAGCGAGCTCGAATGGGAAATCTCGAAAGGCCTGGTTTGGTGGAGGTGATCACAAACTGGCCAGAAGGCACAAGCTGTGCTAAACCTCCAGAGGAGAGAGTAACTCGTGCTGAGGAAGCTCCTCCTTACAGTGATCTGTCTGATGATGAAAAGAGATATGCTTTGTTCACAGACGGTTCCTGTCGTCTTGTTGGGAACAAGCGGAGATGGAAATCTGCAGTGTGGAGTCCAACGCGCAGAGTTGCAGAAGCGAGAGATGGAGAAGGAGAATCCAGTCAATTCGCAGAGGTAAAAGCTGTCCAGCTAGCTCTTAACATAGCTGAACGTGAGAGATGGCCAAAGCTTTATCTCTACACCGACTCGTGGATGGTAGCCAATGCCTTGTGGGGTTGGCTGAAAGACTGGAAGAAGAATGGCTGGCAGAGGAAAGGAAAGCCAATCTGGGCTGCAGATCTGTGGCAAGACATTGCTGCTCGCATTGAGAGAATCCCAGTGAAAGTGAGACACATCGATGCTCACATTCCTAAGAGCAAAGCTACTGAGGAACAACAACACAACCATCAGGCAGATCTAGCTGCAAGAGTTTCCCAGGTGGACACAAACTCTGATCCTGATCCTGATCTTGACTGGAAACACCGAGGTGAGCTGTTCTTAGCTCGGTGGGCCCATGACTCGTCAGGACATCAAGGCAGAGATGCAACCTACCGATGGGCTCGTGACAGATCCATTGACATTTCCATGGATGCTATCACACAAGTCATCCATGACTGTGACATTTGTGCTGCTATTAAGCAGGCAAAGCGGATCAAGCCCTTGTGGTACGGTGACCGATGGTCCAAGTACAAGTATGGTGAAGCCTGGCAGATTGACTACATCACTCTACCTCGTTCTCCATCTGGTAAGCAGTATGTGCTGACTATGGTAGAGGCAAGCACTGGATGGCTGGAAACTTATCCAGTTCCTCATGCAACTGCACGTAACACCATTCTTGGCCTGGAGAGACAAATCCTGTGGAGACACGGAACTCCAGAGAGGATTGAGTCGGACAACGGAACTCATTTCAAGAACAATCTTGTAAAAAACTGGGCCAAAGAGCACGGCATCGAGTGGATATTCCACATTCCCTACTATGCACCAGCTGCAGGGAAGATCGAACGCTACAACGGTTTGCTGAAAACCACTCTCAAAGCCATGGGGGGTGGATCTTTGAAAAACTGGGAGAAACATTTAGCACAAGCAACCTGGTTGGTGAATAGTAGAGGTTCAGTGAATCGAGCTGGACCTGCCCAATCAGATTTGTTGCGAAAGGAAGAAGGTGATAGAGTTCCTGTTATCAGAGAAAAGAATCTGTTAGGCAAAACTGTTTGGGTATTTTCTCCTTCAGGAGAGGCCAAACCTGTCCGAGGGGTGGTTTCTGCTGAAGGTCCTGGTCACACCTATTGGGTGATGCAAGAAAATGGTGAAATTCAGTGTATTCCACAAAGAAATCTAACTTTGGCTGAGAGAGGTTAAATTCAGAGTGTTGCGCAGATACAGCATCGCGCCCAAGAGGAGAGTTCATGAGATCTACGGTGCACGAACCCTGAGAGCCCTGAGTCACCTGAGAGTCCCTGTTCCTTTCTTCGCTCCATCTGCGAGGAAACAAGCTGTTTGCTGTTTTTCCTGTGATTTGACTCTTTTGAATCATCTACATCTGAGATAGCCGGAATGGACTATGGTCTTTATTCACCTATTGTTGTAGATATTATTTTAGATTAGATAAATGATAGTAGCAGCCAATGGAATTGTTTAGAAGGGGTGGACTGTGATGGTTTGAAACTGTCTTTTTAATTTTTCCTTGCAAAGTTCAGAACAGAGAAAGTGAAAGAATGTAAATAAGTCACTATTGGGTGTAAGAAAGCAAAATAACGATTGTTCTAAACACTTCCATTGGATAGATAGAAATGTTTAAGAACTATTACCCAAAACAAAGTAGGCATTCTGCACATTCTGCGTTCGGCAGTGGGGGCAGTTGCTGGGCTGTCTGGCTGCTGTTTCTTCTTCTCTTCTGGCTGAAGATAACACACTGACCTTGGCAGCTAAGTTAACAACTTTCTGCTTAACTAACTCTGCTTCTCTGTCCAGGGGGGTCTGGGGGGAAGCTCCTGGGAGAGGGAGGCCCCTTTGGGAGGGTCCCCTTGGGGGGAAGCAAAGGGAGATCGATTGTGCTTTTTCTGTTGATTGTATATATTTGTGAATGTTGTGAATTTTGTATATTTGTACATATTCATTGCATTTCATTGTAGATTTTAGACTCTGCTTGTAAATACAGCTTTTCATTTGCTTCCAGACTGAGCTAGCCTGGTTATTGTTGGTGGGGGGGGAATTTCAGCTCACACCGACACACTTTTTATTTTTGGCGCTCCAACTCGGGGCTCGATTGCTTGTGATTTATTTCTGCTCAGATTAGGAAGCAAAATGAAGCTGTTTTGGATTCTGAGTCATTCTATTTCATCTATTATCGGTGTGATTGTTTACAGATGGGCCATTTCTTGCATGATAGACAAGATTGTGAGATATGTGGCATATAAGTCGTTTCTTTGGGTTAAGAACAAGTTACTGAATGTTGGTGAATTCTGTTGTGGTCTTATTGGGCTAAGAAGCTATGGTAACTCAACTATGGATCTGCTAGCAGACACATATGAGTTTGTTACTCCTCTTACAACTACAGAGGGTCTTTGGAACCAGTGGTACCCTAGATATCTTGTACTAGCCTTAATCTTAATTTTGTTGCTTCTTGGAATAATCATATGGCTACTGATAGCACTGTGTCAAGAAAGACATAAGGCTACTTGCTCTTCCAACTCTGCTGTGAATGTGAAAACCAAGCCAGTAAATTTGGTGGCCACTGTAACCAGAAAGCGTAAAGGAGATGCAGATGCTGCAGGAGATGGTGCAGATGGAGATGAGGGTCCTTCTACTCAGGGTCCCTCTGTTAAGAAAGATCCTTCTGATGAGGAAGAGAGGGTTAGCCTTAAAACTCTGGTAGACCTCTTGAGACCCCACATGGATGATGGAGATGTAGGTCAGGATGTAGACCCTGGTAGATTAGCAACTGCTGGCAGTGCCTCTGAACTCAAGGAAATTCAACGGAGGATTACAACAGGATTATGGGGACAGCGACCTCAGGATGATGATGATGATGATGATGATGAGGATGACATACAGTCAGCTAATGCACCCAGACAGGAAATTAGACATGTGAGGAAGGATTACATCAGAGGAGATAATGAGCCAGTCCTGTCTTGGCTAGCCAGGTGTTTTGATATGGGAGCCCCAGCATTGGTGGTAGGTGACAAGTCGGCCTCTCAGTTGGGGATGCTCTCAAAGGATACAGGCATAGACAGGCACCTAGGCAAGTGCATTGGTAAAGTTTCTCTGTGGGCACGCCTCCTACTGGCAGTCTCGCTGAGGTACCCCAGCAGAGATGATTTACCATGGAACCCTAAGCCTTGGACCACAATAGCTGAGGGAATCAAGCGTCTGAGAGAGTTTGCTGTGAGAGAAGTAATGTATGGAGATCATAAGACTCTGAATCCTGATGAAATTCCTGTTGGAACAGGCCTTGCCAAAAAGCTCATTAAGCTTGCTCCTCCTAATTATGCCACTATTCTGGCAAGCAGGATTGTGGCAAGAAATTATGGTGGAGCACCTCCTACTGTTGGCCATTTCACTGACCAAATGAGGCAGTTGGAGGATAGTCTTGCACGTACTTCTTTGGTTTCAGCCATTGAAACTTTGTCTGGAGAAATGAAGAATTGCATGAAAGAGCTGAAGGAGGAACTTAAAACCTCCATATCCAACTTGATGAAGGGGGATGATTCTAATTCCTCTTCCTCCAGATGGATACAAGTTTCAGCTGTTAGGAACAGACGTGCTCCAAGAAGGCCATTCCAGAATAGGTCAAACCAAAACAGACAGCAGAGGCAATCACGTGGCAGTATCTGGATAACTCTGCGTGATCAGTTTGGTGAGAACATGAACAGATGGGATGGTCAACCAACTTCTGATCTTTTCAAGAGGTTACGGGAGCTGCAGAGGGGCAGATCCCGAGGTAGCAATACCAGGAGGGTAGCTGTCGCTTCCTCAGTTTCCCAGAACAACTCTGATAGCTCCAACAGTGATCCTAATTCTGGTGCTGGACGTTGTGCCAGCTGTACATGTGGAGGTAATCCCCACCATTAGGGGTGCCCTGCCTTCCGCCAGGGGGAGGTAAGGGATAATGGAGATAACAGAATCTATTGGGATGTGTACATCCAGTGGCCTGGCACTTCAAAATTTCAGAAGTACAGGGCCTTGGTTGACACAGGAGCTCAGTGCACCATAATACCATCAAATTATCAAGGGGGAGAATCTATAACTATTCAGGGAGTCACTGGTGGATCTCAAGAGTTGTTTAAGATAGAGGTTGATATAAGTTTAACTGGGAAGCAGTGGAAGAAACATACTATTGTAACAGGTCCTAATGCACCTTGTATTTTGGGAATTGACTTTCTGAGAGAAGGGCGTTTTAAAGACCCTAAGGGTTACAAATGGGCTTTTGGAATAGCAACTGTAGAAATTGATGGAGGAAAATTGAAGTTGTCCATTAGACCTGAGCTTTCAGATGAATCTGCAGTTGTGGGACAACATGAGATAGAGGATGTAAAGCTGCCGGTTGCTTCTCAAACTGTGCATCACAGACAATACAGAACCAACCGTGACTCTTTGGTGCCCATTCAAAACTTGATTCGTCAGTTGGAGAGTCAGAAGGTCATCAGCAAAACTCATTCACCTTTCAACAGTCCAATCTGGCCTGTGAGAAAGCAGAATGGAGAGTGGCGTCTGACAGTTGATTTCCGTGCCTTGAATGAAGTAACTCCACCCATGAGTGCAGCTGTACCAGACATGATGGAACTCCAATATGAGCTGGAATCCAAGCAGGCCAAATGGTATGCTACCATAGACATTGCTAATGCTTTCTTCTCTATTCCCATAGCAGAGGAATGCAGGCCTCAGTTTGCTTTCACCTGGAGAGGCATTCAGTACACATTCAATCGTTTGCCCCAGGGGTGGATTCACAGTTCAACCATCTGCCATGCAGTGATCCATGATGCTTTGGAGAAAGGTGGAGCTCCAGAACACATTCAGTTCATCGATGACATCATCGTCTGGGGTGAGACTGCTGAAGAAGTCTTCGAGAAAGGTAACAAAATCCTTGACATTCTCTTGCAAGCTGGTTTCGCTATCAAGCGAGACAAGGTGAAAGGACCTGCCAGAGAAATCCAGTTTCTGGGAGTGCGGTGGCAAGATGGTCGCCGTCACATCCCAATGGATGTGATAAACAGAGTCTCCACCATGGCAAATCCCATCAACAAGAAAGAAACTCTGCGTTTCCTAGGCATAGTGGGATTTTGGAGACTGCACATTCCTGGATACAGTCAGATTGTGAAACCTCTATATGATGTGACTCGAAAGAGAAACAGTTTCCAATGGGGTCCTGAGCAACAAGCAGCCTTTGACCAGATCAAGCGAGAGGTAGTCCAAGCGATGGGTCTGGGACCTGTCCGAACTGGTCCAGACATTAAGAACATTCTGTACACGGCCGCGAGTGACAATGGTCCAACCTGGTGCTTATGGCAAAGAGCTCCAGGGGAGACACGAGGACGTCCTCTTGGTTTCTGGGGTCGTGGCTACAGAGGCTCAGAGGCAAACTACACTCCAACAGAGAAAGAGATTTTAGCTGCTTATGAAGGAGTGAAAGCTGCTTCTGAAGTGATTGGAACTGAGTCACAACTTCTTCTAGCTCCTAGATTGCCAGTTCTGAATTGGATGTTCAAAGGCAAAGGTTCTTCACCACATCATGCAACAGATGCTACCTGGTCTAAGTGGATGGCTCTGATAACACAGCGAGCTCGAATGGGAAATCTCGAAAGGCCTGGTTTGGTGGAGGTGATCACAAACTGGCCAGAAGGCACAAGCTGTGCTAAACCTCCAGAGGAGAGAGTAACTCGTGCTGAGGAAGCTCCTCCTTACAGTGATCTGTCTGATGATGAAAAGAGATATGCTTTGTTCACAGACGGTTCCTGTCGTCTTGTTGGGAACAAGCGGAGGTGGAAATCTGCAGTGTGGAGTCCAACGCGCAGAGTTGCAGAAGCGAGAGATGGAGAAGGAGAATCCAGTCAATTCGCAGAGGTAAAAGCTGTCCAGCTAGCTCTTAACATAGCTGAACGTGAGAGATGGCCAAAGCTTTATCTCTACACCGACTCGTGGATGGTAGCCAATGCCTTGTGGGGTTGGCTGAAAGACTGGA
Source organism: Indicator indicator (assembly GCF_027791375.1). NCBI lineage: Eukaryota > Metazoa > Chordata > Aves > Piciformes > Indicatoridae > Indicator > Indicator indicator. The sequence continues at coordinate 39,607,776 of NC_072011.1, forward strand.
AGAAGAATGGCTGGCAGAGGAAAGGAAAGCCAATCTGGGCTGCAGATCTGTGGCAAGACATTGCTGCTCGCATTGAGAGAATCCCAGTGAAAGTGAGACACATCGATGCTCACATTCCTAAGAGCAAAGCTACTGAGGAACAACAACACAACCATCAGGCAGATCTAGCTGCAAGAGTTTCCCAGGTGGACACAAACTCTGATCCTGATCCTGATCTTGACTGGAAACACCGAGGTGAGCTGTTCTTAGCTCGGTGGGCCCATGACTCGTCAGGACATCAAGGCAGAGATGCAACCTACCGATGGGCTCGTGACAGATCCATTGACATTTCCATGGATGCTATCACACAAGTCATCCATGACTGTGACATTTGTGCTGCTATTAAGCAGGCAAAGCGGATCAAGCCCTTGTGGTACGGTGACCGATGGTCCAAGTACAAGTATGGTGAAGCCTGGCAGATTGACTACATCACTCTACCTCGTTCTCCATCTGGTAAGCAGTATGTGCTGACTATGGTAGAGGCAAGCACTGGATGGCTGGAAACTTATCCAGTTCCTCATGCAACTGCACGTAACACCATTCTTGGCCTGGAGAGACAAATCCTGTGGAGACACGGAACTCCAGAGAGGATTGAGTCGGACAACGGAACTCATTTCAAGAACAATCTTGTAAAAAACTGGGCCAAAGAGCACGGCATCGAGTGGATATTCCACATTCCCTACTATGCACCAGCTGCAGGGAAGATCGAACGCTACAACGGTTTGCTGAAAACCACTCTCAAAGCCATGGGGGGTGGATCTTTGAAAAACTGGGAGAAACATTTAGCACAAGCAACCTGGTTGGTGAATAGTAGAGGTTCAGTGAATCGAGCTGGACCTGCCCAATCAGATTTGTTGCGAAAGGAAGAAGGTGATAGAGTTCCTGTTATCAGAGAAAAGAATCTGTTAGGCAAAACTGTTTGGGTATTTTCTCCTTCAGGAGAGGCCAAACCTGTCCGAGGGGTGGTTTCTGCTGAAGGTCCTGGTCACACCTATTGGGTGATGCAAGAAAATGGTGAAATTCAGTGTATTCCACAAAGAAATCTAACTTTGGCTGAGAGAGGTTAAATTCAGAGTGTTGCGCAGATACAGCATCGCGCCCAAGAGGAGAGTTCATGAGATCTACGGTGCACGAACCCTGAGAGCCCTGAGTCACCTGAGAGTCCCTGTTCCTTTCTTCGCTCCATCTGCGAGGAAACAAGCTGTTTGCTGTTTTTCCTGTGATTTGACTCTTTTGAATCATCTACATCTGAGATAGCCGGAATGGACTATGGTCTTTATTCACCTATTGTTGTAGATATTATTTTAGATTAGATAAATGATAGTAGCAGCCAATGGAATTGTTTAGAAGGGGTGGACTGTGATGGTTTGAAACTGTCTTTTTAATTTTTCCTTGCAAAGTTCAGAACAGAGAAAGTGAAAGAATGTAAATAAGTCACTATTGGGTGTAAGAAAGCAAAATAACGATTGTTCTAAACACTTCCATTGGATAGATAGAAATGTTTAAGAACTATTACCCAAAACAAAGTAGGCATTCTGCACATTCTGCGTTCGGCAGTGGGGGCAGTTGCTGGGCTGTCTGGCTGCTGTTTCTTCTTCTCTTCTGGCTGAAGATAACACACTGACCTTGGCAGCTAAGTTAACAACTTTCTGCTTAACTAACTCTGCTTCTCTGTCCAGGGGGGTCTGGGGGGGAAGCTCCTGGGAGAGGGAGGCCCCTTTGGGAGGGTCCCCTTGGGGGGAAGCAAAGGGAGATCGATTGTGCTTTTTCTGTTGATTGTATATATTTGTGAATGTTGTGAATTTTGTATATTTGTACATATTCATTGCATTTCATTGTAGATTTTAGACTTTGCTTGTAAATACAGCTTTTCATTTGCTTCCAGACTGAGCTAGCCTGGTTATTGTTGGTGGGGGGGGAATTTCAGCTCACACCGACACACCATCTAACAGTACTCTAAGTAACTAATGGCAGTGTTTGTAAACAAAGAAATATTAAAAGCTAGTACTAAGACAAAGTACAACTTACATGGGAGCATGGGCTTCTCCAACACGTTTTTTGGTAGGATAATCGACTAATTGTGACGTCCTTTGTGAATATATATTTAGTAGGCTGACATAGTCTATATCCGGTACAGGTGGTCGAGATGTTATTTCTTCCACACTTTGCCCATTTGAAGGACTCTTCAGCTACAAACCAAACAAAATAGGTAACTTATAAACTTAAGTTTAATAAATAGATTAAGATAAACAGCGTACAAGATCGAATGTAGCTGAATTTCAAGATATTTTTAAGAAACCCCACATTAGCATTAATGGAGTCACTTGTGGCAAAGGACAGCCATCTCAGCTCAGAATTACTACATTTTGAACATCCAAATAAATGTATATCCAGTTTTCTCAGTGTTGCATCAATGTCTTTAAGATTAAAATCTATCACTGTGTCTCCTCCCACCTCTTTAGGATAAGGCAGGAAACAGCTGTGAAATGTCTCATAAAAAAAAAAAGTCCTGAATGCTGCCTTCTGAATTTTTGCACAGCCTGACCAGAGTCAAGAAAAGGGATGTCAGCAGGATGCCACTCATGCTGCCATTAGCAAGGGCTGCAAATGCTCCTGTGCATGCAGGAATTGGTGCATGCAGTGGTGAAACAGTAAAAATCATATGGAAATAGGTAAGGAAAGATGTCACTGTGAAGATGCTAAGAAGCATTCAGAGTCAAAACAAAAACTACCACAAAGCACAAGGTAGAAAATAGAGAAGCAAAATTCAGATCTAAACTAAATCAAGTAAGTATTTATCCTACACTCTTTAGAGTATAGGATCAGCTATATCATAAAGAACATAATAACAAGGAAACAAAGCTGAATCAGATCAAGTGAAAGTAAGCAATTTTATGAGAAGAGTGTCAGAAGACACACCAGGCAATGCCTTGTAAACGTTTTGAAGTCATCAAATTACTGAACAGTTATCAAGATGAAAAAGGAACACTGTCCGATGGATATACCAAGGGAACTTGACAAAGGCAAATGCATTTCCTCATCCTCCTCTACAAGCAGAGGAAGAAGCACTATTAATATTACATACCAACTCTGCAGGAGAACAAGGAAAATAATTCAGAGGTAAAAAGTAGAAAAGCGAAAAGCGCTGAATATGAGATAATACAGATAAACAAATAATTTGATACCCTTTCAAATCAGAGAAAGCAATTATATTTTATTTTGAATTTGAGATTCATCATCAACCTTTACCAGAAAAAAAAAAAATCAAATCCTAGTTTACTCACCTGGTTCTCAATCATTTCCCAGGTCTGTTTTGCTGCTACTTCTTTTGCGTCCTTCTTTTTTTTACCAGTACCTTTACCATATTCCACATTGTTTATTTTAACCACAACTGTGAACCTGCAATGAAAGAAATTTTGTTAAAACATTCCTACATTTTGTCTCATTCATACTTTACCTTCTCAGATTCAACTTTCTTCTAATAACCTACAAAGCACTAAGTTAACTGTGAAGGTATTTAACTTATACCTAACTTGATTATCATAATTCTTTAATAGTATTGGTTTTAAATGTTTCTTTCCTAGTCTCAAATGCAGGTACTTGATTAGTCCTAACAGTATTTTACAAAGCTTAACTGCTTTTTAAGAGCAAAATTATGTATTTTTTTTAGAAGGAAAACAATATATAAGGTCAGCACTGTTGCAGGGAAAGGTATGAAGCCCTAACACCGGGATACAACTCTTCACCGCAGAACTATATGGAAAGATCAGCTAATCTTGATTTCAAAGACACTCACCTTTGATACACTGTACATAGGCTGGTTAGTGAGTGCAAAAAAAGCATCTAGTGCTTCATTAGACATGAATCCAAAGGCAGTCCTCCCAGGAAACAAACAAAAAAGCCAGTCCAGGTCTTCCAGCCTCAATCACTGATCCTTTCCACCTCTGTTGAACAGTTGTGCACACACTGCTTCACATACAGCAGCTCCATGAAAAGGGAACTGATGCAGCCCAGGACTGAGTCTGCCTGGGACAGAATTAATTTTCTTCACAACAGCTGGTATGGTGCTGTGTGATGGTTTGAAACTGTCTTTTTAATTTTTCCTTGCAAAGTTCAGAACAGAGAAAGTGAAAGAATGTAAATAAGTCACTATTGGGTGTAAGAAAGCAAAATAACGATTGTTCTAAACACTTCCATTGGATAGATAGAAATGTTTAAGAACTATTACCCAAAACAAAGTAGGCATTCGGCACATTCTGCGTTCGGCAGTGGGGGCAGTTGCTGGGCTGTCTGGCTGCTGTTTCTTCTTCTCTTCTGGCTGAAGATAACACGTACTGACCTTGGCAGCTAAGTTAACAACTTTCTGCTCTAACTAAACTCTGCTTCTCTGTTCAGGGGGGTCTGGGGGGGAAGCTCCTGGGAGAGGGAGGCCCCTTTGGGAGGGTCCCCTTGGGGGGAAGCAAAGGGAGATCGGTTGTGCTTTTTCTGTTGATTGTATATATTTGTGAATGTTGTGAATTTTGTATATTTGTACATATTCATTGCATTTCATTGTAGATTTTAGACTCTGCTTGTAAATACAGCTTTTCATTTGCTTCCAGACTGAGCTAGCCTGGTTATTGTTGGTGGGGGGGGAATTTCAGCTCACACCGACACACTTTTTATTTTTGGCGCTCCAACTCGGGGCTTGATTGCTTGTTTGATTATTTCTGCTCAGATTAGGAAGCAAAATGAAGCTGTTTTGGATTTTGAGTAATTTTATTTCATCTATTATCGGTGTGATTGTTTACAGATGGGCCATTTCTTGCATGATAGACAAGATTGTGAGATATGTGGCATATAAGTCGTTTCTTTGGGTTAAGAACAAGTTACTGAATGTTGGTGAATTCTGTTGTGGTCTTATTGGGCTAAGAAGCTATGGTAACTCAACTATGGATCTGCTAGCAGACACATATGAGTTTGTTACTCCTCTTACAACTACAGAGGGTCTTTGGAACCAGTGGTACCCTAGATATCTTGTACTAGCCTTAATCTTAATTTTGTTGCTTCTTGGAATAATCATATGGCTACTGATAGCACGGTGTCAAGAAAGACATAAGGCTACTTGCTCTTCCAAATCTGCCGTGAATGTGAAAACCAAGCCAGTAAATTTGGTGGCCACTGTAACCAGAAAGCGTAAAGGAGATGCAGATGCTGCAGGAGATGGTGCAGATGGAGATGAGGGTCCTTCTACTCAGGGTCCCTCTGTTAAGAAAGATTCTTCTGATGAGGAAGAGAGGGTTAGCCTTAAAACTCTGGTAGACCTCTTGAGACCCCACATGGATGATGGAGATGTAGGTCAGGATGTAGACCCTGGTAGATTAGCAACTGCTGGTAGTGCCTCTGAACTCAAAGAAATTCAACGGAGGATTAAAATAGAATTATGGGGACAGCGACCTCAGGATGATGGTGATGATGATGATGATGATGAGGATGACATACAGTCAGCTAATGCACCCAGACAGGAAATTAGACATGTGAGGAAGGATTACATCAGAGGAGATAATGAGCCAGTCCTGTCTTGGCTAGCCAGGTGTTTTGATATGGGAGCCCCAGCATTGGTGGTAGGTGACAAGTCAGCCTCTCAGTTGGGGATGCTCTCAAAGGATACAGGCATAGACAGGCACCTAGGCAAGTGCATTGGTAAAGTTTCTCTGTGGGCACGCCTCCTACTGGCAGTCTCGCTGAGGTACCCCAGCAGAGATGATTTACCATGGAACCCTAAGCCTTGGACCACAATAGCTGAGGGAATCAAGTGTCTGAGAGAGTTTGCTGTGAGAGAAGTAATGTATGGAGATCATAAGACTCTGAATCCTGATGAAATTCCTGTTGGAACAGGCCTTGCAAAAAAGCTCATTAAGCTTGCTCCTCCTAATTATGCCACTATTCTGGCAAGCAGGATTGTGGCAAGAAATTATGGTGGAGCACCTCCTACTGTTGGCCATTTCACTGACCAAATGAGGCAGTTGGAGGATAGTCTTGCACGTACTTCTTAGGTTTCAGCCATTCAAACTCTGTCTGGAAAGATGGAGAATTGCATGAAAGAGCTGAAGGAGGAACTTAAAACCTCCATATCCAACTTGATGAAGGGGGATGATTCTAATTCCTCTTCCTCCAGATGGATACAAGTTTCAGCTGTTAGGAACAGACGTGCTCCAAGAAGGCCATTCCAGAATAGGTCAAACCAAAACAGACAGCAGAGGCAATCACGTGGCAGTATCTGGATAACTCTGCGTGATCAGTTTGGTGAGAACATGAACAGATGGGATGGTCAACCAACTTCTGATCTTTTCAAGAGGTTACGGGAGCTGCAGAGGGGCAGATCCCGAGGTAGCAATACCAGGAGGGTAGCTGTCGCTTCCTCAGTTTCCCAGAACAACTCTGATAGCTCCAACAGTGATCCTAATTCTGGTGCTGGACGTTGTGCCAGCTGTACATGTGGAGGTAATCCCCACCATTAGGGGTGCCCTGCCTTCCGCCAGGGGGAGGTAAGGGATAATGGAGATAACAGAATCTATTGGGATGTGTACATCCAGTGGCCTGGCACTTCAAAATTTCAGAAGTACAGGGCCTTGGTTGACACAGGAGCTCAGTGCACCATAATACCATCAAATTATCAAGGGGGAGAATCTATAACTATTCAGGGAGTCACTGGTGGATCTCAAGAGTTGTTTAAGATAGAGGTTGATATAAGTTTAACTGGGAAGCAGTGGAAGAAACATACTATTGTAACAGGTCCTAATGCACCTTGTATTTTGGGAATTGACTTTCTGAGAGAAGGGCGTTTTAAAGACCCTAAGGGTTACAAATGGGCTTTTGGAATAGCAACTGTAGAAATTGATGGAGAAAAATTGAAGTTGTCCATTAGACCTGAGCTTTCAGATGAATCTGCAGTTGTGGGACAACATGAGATAGAGGATGTAAAGCTGCCGGTTGCTTCTCAAACTGTGCATCACAGACAATACAGAACCAACCGTGACTCTTTGGTGCCCATTCAAAACTTGATTCGTCAGTTGGAGAGTCAGAAGGTCATCAGCAAAAGTCATTCACCTTTCAACAGTCCAATCTGGCCTGTGAGAAAGCAGAATGGAGAGTGGCGTCTGACAGTTGATTTCCGTGCCTTGAATGAAGTAACTCCACCCATGAGTGCAGCTGTACCAGACATGATGGAACTCCAATATGAGCTGGAATCCAAGCAGGCCAAATGGTATGCTACCATAGACATTGCTAATGCTTTCTTCTCTATTCCCATAGCAGAGGAATGCAGGCCTCAGTTTGCTTTCACCTGGAGAGGCATTCAGTACACATTCAATCGTTTGCCCCAGGGGTGGATTCACAGTTCAACCATCTGCCATGCAGTGATCCATGATGCTTTGGAGAAAGGTGGAGCTCCAGAACACATTCAGTTCATCGATGACATCATCGTCTGGGGTGAGACTGCTGAAGAAGTCTTCGAGAAAGGTAATAAAATCCTTGACATTCTCTTGCAAGCTGGTTTCGCTATCAAACGAGACAAGGTGAAAGGATCTGCCAGAGAAATCCAGTTTCTGGGAGTGCGGTGGCAAGATGGTCGCCGTCACATCCCAATGGATGTGATAAACAGAGTCTCCACCATGGCAAATCCCATCAACAAGAAAGAAACTCTGCGCTTCCTAGGCATAGTGGGATTTTGGAGACTGCACATTCCTGGATACAGTCAGATTGTGAAACCTCTATATGACGTGACTCGAAAGAGAAACAGTTTCCAATGGGGTCCTGAGCAACAAGCAGCCTTTGACCAGATCAAGCGAGAGGTAGTCCAAGCGATGGGTCTGAGACCTGTCCGAACTGGTCCAGACATTAAGAACATTCTGTACACGGCCACGAGTGACAATGGTCCAACCTGGTGCTTATGGCAAAGAGCTCCAGGGGAGACACGAGGACGTCCTCTTGGTTTCTGGGGTCGTGGCTACAGAGGCTCAGAGGCAAACTACACTCCAACAGAGAAAGAGATTTTAGCTGCTTATGAAGGAGTGAAAGCTGCTTCTGAAGTGATTGGAACTGAGTCACAACTTCTTCTAGCTCCTAGATTGCCAGTTCTGAATTGGATGTTCAAAGGCAAAGGTTCTTCACCACATCATGCAACAGATGCTACCTGGTCTAAGTGGATGGCTCTGATAACACAGCGAGCTCGAATGGGAAATCTCGAAAGGCCTGGTTTGGTGGAGGTGATCACAAACTGGCCAGAAGGCACAAGCTGTGCTAAACCTCCAGAGGAGAGAGTAACTCGTGCTGAGGAAGCTCCTCCTTACAGTGATCTGTCTGATGATGAAAAGAGATATGCTTTGTTCACAGACGGTTCCTGTCGTCTTGTTGGGAACAAGCGGAGATGGAAATCTGCAGTGTGGAGTCCAACGCGCAGAGTTGCAGAAGCGAGAGATGGAGAAGGAGAATCCAGTCAATTCGCAGAGGTAAAAGCTGTCCAGCTAGCTCTTAACGTAGCTGAACGTGAGAGATGGCCAAAGCTTTATCTCTACACCGACTCGTGGATGGTAGCCAATGCCTTGTGGGGTTGGCTGGAAGAAGAATGGCTGGCAGAGGAAAGGAAAGCCAATCTGGGCTGCAGCTCTGTGGCAAGACATTGCTGCTCGCATTGAGAGAATCCCAGTGAAAGTGAGACACATCGATGCTCACATTCCCAAGAGCAAAGCTACTGAGGAACAACAACACAACCATCAGGCAGATCTAGCTGCAAGAGTTTCCCAGGTGGACACAAACTCTGATCCTGATCCTGATCTTGACTGGAAACACCGAGGTGAACTGTTCTTAGCTCGGTGGGCCCATGACTCATCAGGACATCAAGGCAGAGATGCAACCTACCGATGGGCTCGTGACAGATCCATTGACATTTCCATGGATGCTATCACACAAGTCATCCATGACTGTGACATTTGTGCTGCTATTAAGCAGGCAAAGCGGATCAAGCCCTTGTGGTACGGTGACCGATGGTCCAAGTACAAGTATGGTGAAGCCTGGCAGATTGACTACATCACTCTACCTCGTTCTCCATCTGGTAAGCAGTATGTGCTGACTATGGTAGAGGCGAGCACTGGATGGCTGGAAACTTATCCAGTTCCTCATGCAACTGCACGTAACACCATTCTTGGCCTGGAAAGACAAATCCTGTGGAGACACGGAACTCCAGAGAGGATTGAGTCAGACAACGGAACTCATTTCAAGAACAATCTTGTAAAAAACTGGGCCAAAGAGCACGGCATCGAGTGGATATTCCACATTCCCTACTATGCACCAGCTGCAGGGAAGATCGAACGCTACAACGGTTTGCTGAAAACCACTCTCAAAGCCATGGGGGGTGGATCTTTGAAAAACTGGGAGAAACATTTAGCACAAGCAACCTGGTTGGTGAACAGTAGAGGTTCGGTGAATCGAGCTGGACCTGCCCAATCAGATTTGTTGCGAAAGGAAGAAGGTGATAGAGTTCCTGTTATCAGAGAAAAGAATCTGTTAGGCAAAACTGTTTGGGTATTTTCTCCTTCAGGAGAGGCCAAACCTGTCCGAGGGGTGGTTTCTGCTGAAGGTCCTGGTCACACCTATTGGGTGATGCAAGAAAATGGTGAAATTCAGTGCATTCCACAAAGAAATCTAACTTTGGCTGAGAGAGGTTAAATTCAGAGTGTTGCGCAGATACAGCATCGCGCCCAAGAGGAGAGTTCATGAGATCTACGGTGCACGAACCCTGAGAGCCCTGAGTCACCTGAGAGTCCCTGTTCCTTTCTTCGCTCCATCTGCGAGGAAACAAGCTGTTTGCTGTTTTTCCTGTGATTTGACTCTTTTGAATCATCTACATCTGAGATAGCTGGAATGGACTATGGTCTTTATTCACCTATTGTTGTAGATATTATTTTAGATTAGATAAATGATAGTAGCAGCCAATGGAATTGTTTAGAAGGGGTGGACTGTGATGGTTTGAAACTGTCTTTTTAATTTTTCCTTGCAAAGTTCAGAACAGAGAAAGTGAAAGAATGTAAATAAGTCACTATTGGGTGTAAGAAAGCAAAATAACGATTGTTCTAAACATTTCCATTGGATAGATAGAAATGTTTAAGAACTATTACCCAAAACAAAGTAGGCATTCTGCACATTCTGCGTTCGGCAGTGGGGGCAGTTGCTGGGCTGTCTGGCTGCTGTTTCTTCTTCTCTTCTGGCTGAAGATAACACACTGACCTTGGCAGCTAAGTTAACAACTTTCTGCTTAACTAACTCTGCTTCTCTGTCCAGGGGAGTCTGGGGGGGAAGCTCCTGGGAGAGAGAGGCCCTTTGGGAGGGTCCCCTTGCGGGGGAAGCAAAGGGAGATCGGTTGTGCTTTTTCTGTTGATTGTATATATTTGTGAATGTTGTGAATTTTGTGTATTTGTACATATTCATTGCATTTCATTGTAGATTTTAGACTTTGCTTGTAAATACAGCTTTTCATTTGCTTCCAGACTGAGGTAGCCTGGTTATTGTTGGTGGGGGGGGAATTTCAGCACTAAAACAGTTTTGATAACATAGTAATGCTTTACCTATTGCTCAGCAGTGTTTGCACAGCATTAAAGCCTTTTCTTTTTCCATTCTGGCCATCCAGCAGGTAGGATGGGGATATGTGAGAAGTTGCGAATGGACACAACTAGGGCATCAGGCCAGGGGGATACTCCATACCATATGCCATCACACACAGCAATGGAAAGGCAGAAGAATTATGGAATCACAGAATTGTTTTGGTTGGTCAAGACTCGAAGATCATCAAGTCCAACCACTCTCTAACTCAACCAAGTCTGGTACTAAACCATGTCCCTCAAGAAAGAGGAAGAGACACACTTGTGATTATACTGTTTCTTTTCCCAAGTACCCATTACACATGATGAAGCTCAGCTTTCCTGGAAATGGCTAAACATCTCCCTGATGATGGGAAATAGTGAGCAAATTTCTTATTTTGCTCAGTTGCACATATAGCTTTGCTTCACTTATATACTCTCATTGTCTCAATCCACAAGTTTTTCTCCCTCTCACCTTTCTGATTCCAGCACTCACTGCTGCCTGGGGTCAACCCACCAAATGACCTAATTCTTACCCAGATCTGACTTGTCCTGCAGCTGCAAAATCCCTAACGTTTCTGCTACTGCCTAAGCACAAAAGGCAAGAGAGGAGAAAACGACAAGACTTCTGCTTTTGGCAGCAGCATAGACTTGCATCAAGTTCAAGTGACAATTATTAAAACCCTGAGGTACATCTACACTTTATTCAGATTGCAGCATAGCATACAGATAAACAAGTTCATGTCAACAAGATAGAGCCACACAAAGAAACAATCTAGGTATAACACCGTGAGCTTCCCGGTGGGACAAATTGTCTCAAGTAGTGGAATGACATCAGGAAATCACTTTTTTAATCATTCCATACATTCCTTTAATTAAATGTTAGGGTGAAAAATATGCAGAATACTGTTTGCAGTCACTGCATAAACAAGCCTTCATAAGAGATCTTCAGGAGGCAAATAGTAAGACAAGGCACACCACAGTGTGCCACATACTCTACACAGGAAAGAGCATACCAAAAAAGAAAAAAACATGAAAGAAAGATCATTCCTTGGGAAATACTTTGTTAGCCAGCCCATATTTACATGCTGAATACTACCCATGCTGTGACTTTGCATCCAAAATTCCCCATTTTATTTAGGCATCCTGTGGAAATCTGCAGTTTGAGTCTCCATGACCCATGAGTTCATTATCTGAATTGAGGATTATCTAAATGAGTGTTACATGAGTTGGTCCCGAGCGTACAGTCATATTTATCCATCACAGATCGTAAGTTAGCAAGCATTGCCCAGACTTGAATTTAAGCAGGACTGGCCTGGTTGTTCACACATTGCATTCCTAACCCAAAAAAACCCTCACTGCTACTGGGTACTCTGAAAGCGTGGGTTTTCTAAACCTTCTTATATTGTGTTAAGCACTGACCCGGACAGACATTGCAGTGGAAGCAGCTACAGCACTAAAACCAGGATAGGACTGGTGAGATGACAGGAGGGGTCACTGCATCATTCTTCAGAAAACTGCAGGAGGACTTGTGAGATGGGACACAGCACAGAAGAAGGAAGCCAGCTCCAGACCAGCAGAGGCTGATGCATTCCATTAGCAGGCAGAGCACCAGGAAAGAGCACCATACTGGGACTGAAGGTGGTTTACAACATTTGTTGTTACAGCCAGACACTGCACATTGTACTCCTTGTAACAGTCTAAATTACCTAGGATTTTCCTAGATACCACTGTCACATCTCACATCACCTACAGATACAAGAGAATGGGTTGAATTATATTTGTGAATGTGGTAGAGCACATAGAAAAATAAAAAACAGTAAAGAAATAAATCAGAAATGTGTTTAAATTGTTAGTCCCATTCCTTCCTTTCTGAAGCATGAAAATGTAGCTGCGTGTGTGTAGTGACCACAGCTACATCTGTTGTAAGGCTAGTAAGAAACAAGCCATTACTGTGGTAAGGGTTACTGGTTTGAATTACATGAGCCACATGGGTAAAAAATTAAGGTAAGAAGTCTGTACAGACAGTGCTGGCTGGCAAAATGGAAAGCATTAGAAGTAACAGTATTTATTAGCATATGGATTGTTTTCATACAAATTAATGAAAATAACATTACATATGACCCAAGGAAACATCATAGATATTGAGTATCTATGGTCTCTCACAAGGGAAAAAGTTAGCAAAAATCTATACTTGTGTTAACAAATAATACATATTCTATGTATCACCTCTAATTGAAGGGAAAACAGCTTAAGCAAAAGAACCTTCTCTTGCAAGAGATACTAAAAAAATGACACATAAACCATGCTGCTACTCAGTCCATACATATCCAGCTTTTATGGTTGGAAATCAACAACATAAATAGCAATTAATTTCCATGCTTTGCAAAACTAAATAAAAATCAGAGCGCTTAATTCAGTATAGATCATAAACTGAAATACTTTCCACAACCCACCCTATCTCCCAAGAGGTATCACAGTAGATGCATAACATACATACAGCAGTTACCAGGAACTGGTGCATTGCTGTTGCTTTCAAAAAAAAGGGACACCTACTCTGAAATAAGTTTTCTCTTCAAACTCTGTCACATGACATCCTCCCCATCTACTACTCAGTTTATGGTTTCAGCGAGGTCTCCTGCCACATATACACTTTCAGCAAATTAACTTTTATGATTGCAAGCTGTACCTAGTTCAATCATTGAAGGAAGAGTCCTGATGTTTATCAGTATGCATAGTGAACTTACTCAGGATCATGAGATGGACCAGACTTCCCTAAGTCATCATATTTCAGTGAAAAGTTTTTCCTTTGACAGTAAATGTTGAGTTTCGCCATATATTCACGTTCCATTTTGACACGATCTCAAGGAGGTTCTGCAAAGCAACATTCAAAGATAAGTCTGTGCCTCCAGGCATTGCATACAGACAGCCCCTAATCCTTGCAGATCACTGCTGTGGTATCAAATAGAAAACTGATACCAGTAACATAAAGTTCAAAGAAAATTAATTCTAATCTCTAATTCAAGTGGTTGATTTGCAACTGTTGTTGAAGACTTGCTGCATTAGAATAACAGATTTAGAAAGCACTAACTTCAGAAAATTATTTTAAAGGATTTCTTAGCAGGAAAAGGCTGAATCATTCACCGAATAAAGTGGGGGGGGGCGGGGAGGAGCAGCCGGAAATCAGTATTGTTTCTCCAGATAAAGTCAGGATCGATTCCTTCAGAGGAGCCAGAGGCATTTGAACCCTCCCTTTCACGTTCAGTGGCACGTACCGAAGATGAATCCAGGCTTCCAGTCGCGCAGCAGCAAGCAGGCAGCCGTTGAACGCCGCTCGGGAGAGGTGCGGGCAGCCGGCCTTAGCGAGACCAGACGGACGCCCTGCCCTCCCCGCTATTAGCTCCGGGCCCCGGCAAACGCCCCGCGCGCTCAGGAGCTCCTGCAGCCCGTGTAGCACAGCACGACGACGTCCGCGGCTCGCTGACGCCCACCCAGTTTCGTTTCTCGGAGCACCGCCTACCTCAGCTGGAAGCGAAAACGAAAGCGCAGGAGACAGCCATGGAAGCGGTCCTGCGGCGCAGTGCGGGCGGCGGGCGAGGACAGGACCTCGCAGATCGGTGGGCAGGCTCGTTCTAGGCTGCATGGCAGCCGGGGCTCTGCCACCTAACCTCCACTCAACGCCGCGTGCAGGGCTGGAAATGAGGGCTGCAAGACAAATGGGCCGCCTCCCAAAGGTGTCTCATGCACCAGCACCATTATCGTACCCGCCTTTTCCGCTGACTAGCCATTCCCTTTTTCTGCTATAAATGATACAAAGCAGGTACAGTAGTCACATACGATATAGCTCATCTATATAGACAGAACCCAGAGCCCCCATGATTTTCCCAAATGCCTATTTCCCTCTCTAACTAACCTGTCAACACATATCTGTTATGAAGTGTGACAGAGTAAACCACAATTCAAAATGTTCTTACTGTTCACACCACTGTTCCTACACTGCGATGCTACAATCAGTGGTCTCAACTGCATCAGCTTCCCCCCCAAAAAAATAATTCCAAAGTACGGTTGAAGCATGTTACAAAATATATTTCCTTTTATACACTATGAATTTTCAATTCAGTTACTATCATATTGCTTGGATATTACTGTATTGCATTGTATTAATTTACTGCATCCCATTTCACTGCAATTGCTTTAAGTTTTTCCTCACCCCCTAACCACCTTCTAATTCTAAATATGTGGGAGCTTTTTAATGAGGTGATCAGTAACCACAAGTCATTCCAGATGAAGCTGTACCATTTATGTAAGTGAAGAAAAAAAATTAATATTCAGCATTTTGGCTGGTGAGCTGATCAGGATCGACACTGGGTCCGCTGTGCCTGCTTTGGGTTCTCTCTCTTTTCGTTTCTTTTCGGGGTTTGCGGGGCGGAAGGACCCTGGCAGAGAGCGACAACCAGCGGTCGTCCTCTCGCGTGCCTGCTCGGGATTGTGACGTCAGCCGCGGGAATGTTTAAAACCCGGCGGGGCTGAGCGCGCGACGCCATTTTGGCTGGTGAGCTATAGGCTTCTTGCCTGCTTGCACGTGCCAGGTCAGCTGACAGGATACAGGGAAAAAAAAAAAAACCAAACAAACAAACAAACAAAAAAAAAACACCTCAATAAAATCTCTGATCTTAAGATCTCTTGTCTGCAGGTACCTACCATGGTAGCAACTCGGACAAAGGGTGTTAAACATGCAGTAGGTTCTCAGACTGAGTTTCTCTGCAAGCATGCTGGTGTTCAGGCTTCTGGCTGCAGTGAGTGTTCAAGCCTGGCACTTGGTGTGGAGGGTGAAGGAGACACCTGTGTCAGGTGTGACCAGGTGAATTTTCTCATAAATTTGGTAGCTGAGCTGAAGGATGAAGTGGCTGAGCTGAAAGCAGAAGTAGCAAGGCTCAGGACCATACAAGAATGTGAAAGGGAGTTGGATATGTGGGAACAGGCTTTGAAACCCTCTCCAGTTGAGGGGAGCAGTGGAGGGTGGATACGGGTCCCTGTCAGGGGAAGCAAAGGGAATGCACCCCGACCCTCTTCCCCTCCCCTGCTGCCCTTGAGCAATAACTATGAGACTCTGCAGGCTGAGGGCAATGTGGATGAGAGTATTGTAGAGGAACCGATCAAGGAGATACCAAAGACGAAGCAGCCCCCCCAAACCTTAAGGACCAGTGCTACAAAGAAAAAGAGAAAGGCTATAGTTATTGGAGACTCTCTCTTGAGGGGAACAGAGGGACCCATATGTCGTCCCTGACCCATCCCATAGGGAGGTGTGCTGCCTACCTGGGGCCCGGGTGAAGGACATCACCCAGAGGTTACCTAAACTAATCCAGCCCTCTGACTATTACCCATTGCTGGTAATTCAGGCTGGAAGTGAAGAAATTGAAAAGAGCAGCACCAGGAAGATTAAAAAGGAAATTAAGGCCCTTGGGAAATCAATTGACGGGGCAGGAGCTCAAGTGGTGTTCTGCTCAGTTCCCTCAGCAGCTGTGGTGTACACTGAGAGGAACAGGAAAACCCACACCATCAACAGTTGGCTTAGGAGATGGTGCCAGCAGCGGAATTTTGGCTTCTTTGATCACGGGGCAACTCTTACTGCACCTGACCTGCTGGACCAAGATGGGTTGAATTTATCTAGAAAGGGTAAGAGGGTGCTGGCACTGGGGTTGGCAGGACTCATTGGGAGGGCTTTAAACTAGGTCTGAAGGGGGTGGGTGTGGAAACCAGTCTCCCTGGAAAGGAGGGAGGACCACACAAACTGGTGAAATCAGCAGCCCAGCTGAAGTGCATGTACACCAATGCACGCAGTATGGGCAACAAACAAGAGGAACTGGAACTCTTGGTTCACCAGGAGAACTATGATGTAGTTGCCATCACAGAAACATGGTGGGACGATTCTCACAATTGGAGTACTGCACTGGGGGGTTATAAGCTCTTTAGGAGAGACAGGCAAGGGAGAAGAGGAGGAGGGGTGGCCCTGTATATTAGGGAATCTTTTGATGCCTCAGAACTCGAGGTTGCAGATGAAAGGGTTGAATGCTTATGGGTTAAAATCAGAGGGAGGCCACACAAAACTGACATCCTGGTTGGAGTCTGTTATAGACCACCCAACCAGGACGAGGAGGCCGATGAGATATTCTATAAGCAGCTGGAAGCTGTCTCAAGATCATCAGACCTTGTCCTTGTGGGGCACTTTAACCTACCAGACATCTGCTGGGAACTTAATTCAGCAGAGAGGAGACAGTCCAGAAGGTTCCTAGAGTCCATGGATGACAACTTCCTGATGCAGCTCTTAGGTGAACCTACCAGGGGCAAGGCTCTGCTTGATCTGCTGTTCTCAAATAGAGAAGGGCTGGTGGGAGATGTGATGGTTGGAGGCTGTCTAGGGTGCAGCGACCATGAGATAGTGGAGTTTTCAATATGCAGGGAAATAGGGAGGAGCAGTAACAGAACCCTCACTTTGGACTTCCGGAGGGCAAACTTCAGGTTGTTCAGGCAACTTATTCAGAAAGTTCCCTGGGTAACAGCCCTTAAGAAGAAAGGGGTCCAGGATGGTTGGACCTACTTCAAACAGGAGCTCCCAAAGGCACAGGAACTGGCAGTTCCCACATGCCGTAAGATGAGCCGGCGGGGAAGACAACCGGCCTGGATGAGCAAGCAGCTCCTGAAGGATTTAAGGGAAAAAAAGAGGGTTTATTGCCTTTGGAAAGGGGGGGAGGCAACTAGTGATATGTTTAAGGATGTTGCTAGATCATGTAGAAGAAAAATTAGAGAGGCAAAAGCACAGTTAGAAATTAAACTGGCCGCTTCTGTGAAAGACAACAAAAAGCATTTTTATAAATATATTAATGCTAAAAAGAGGGGCAAGAGGAGCCTCCACTCTTTATTGGACGTGGAGGGTAACATTGTAACTAAGGATGAGGAGAAGGCTGAGATTCTAAATACCTTCTTTGCCTCCATTTTCAACAGTAAGGCAGGAGGACTTCAGGATAACTGGCCTCCTGAGCTGGTTGATGGGGTCAAGGAGCAGTGTTGTACTCCTGAAATCCATGTGGAATTAGTTCGAGACTTGTTGAGTCACTTGGATATTCACAAGTCCATGGGACCTGATGGGATTCATCCTAGGGTGCTGAAAGAGCTGGCAGATGAGCTGGCCAAGCCTCTCTCCATCATTTTCCACCAGTCCTGGCTCACTGGAGAGGTCCCAGAAGACTGGAAACTGGCCAATGTGACGTCCATCCACAAGAAGGGACGCACAGAAGAACCTGGGAACTACAGGCCTGTCAGCCTGACCTCAGTGCCAGGGAAAATCATGGAGCAGATTGTCTTGGGGGCAATCACTGCATACCTGAAGGATAGCCAAGGAATCAGGCCCAGCCAACATGGATTTAGGAAGGGCAGGTCCTGCCTCACCAACCTGATCTCCTTCTATGATCAGGTGACCAGCCTGGTGGACGTAGGAAAGGCTGTGGATGTAGTCTACCTGGACTTCAGCAAGGCCTTTGACACTGTCCCCCACAGCAAACTCTTGGCCAAACTGGCAGCTTGTGGCTTGGACAGCAGCACTCTGCACTGGGTTAGGAACTGGCTGGAGGGCAGAGCCCAGAGAGTGGTGGTGAATGGTGCCACATCCAGCTGGCAGCCTGTCACTAGTGGTGTCCCCCAGGGATCAGTGCTGGGCCCCATCCTGTTCAATATCTTTATTGATGATCTGGATGAGGGGATTGAGTCCATCATCAGTAAATTTGCAGATGACACCAAGCTGGGAGCAGGAGTTGATCTGTTAGAAGGTAGAAGGGCTCTGCAGAGGGACCTTGACAGGCTGGACAGATGGGCAGAGTCCAACATGATAGCATTCAACAAGTCCAAGTGTCAGGTGCTCCACTTTGGCCACAACAACCCCATGCAGAGCTACAGGCTGGGGTCAGAGTGGCTGGAGAGCAGCCAGGTGGAAAGGGACCTGGGGGTACTGGTTGACAGCCGCCTGAACATGAGCCAGCAGTGTGCCCAGGTGGCCAAGAGAGCCAATGGCATCCTGGCCTGTATCAGGCATAGTTTGGCCAGCAGGAGCAGGGAGGTCATTGTACAGGGAGGTTAGGCCACACCTTGAGTACTGTGTCCAGTTCTGGGCCCCTCAGTTTAGGAAAGATGTTGAATTGCTGGAGCATGTCCAGAGAAGGGCAACGAGGCTGGTGAGAGGCCTTGAGCACAAGCCCTATGAGGAGAGGCTGAGGGAGCTGGGACTGTTTAGCCTGGAGAAGAGGAGGCTCAGGGGTGACCTCATTGCTGTCTACAACTACCTGAAGGGAGGTTGTAGCCCGAAGGGGTTTGGTCTCTTCTCCCAGGCAACCAGCACCAGAACAAGAGGACACAGTCTCAAGCTGTGCCAGGGGAGGTTTAGGCTGGAGGTGAGGAGAAAGTTCTTCACAGAGAGAGTGGTTGGCCATTGGAATGGGCTGCCCAGGGAGGTGGTGAAGTCACCATCCCTGGAGGTGTTCAAGAGGGGATTGGACGTGGCACTTGGTGCCATGGTTTAGATAGGCATGAGGTGTAGGGTGACAGGTTGGACTCGATGATCCTTGAGGTCTCTTCCAACCTTCTTGATTCTATTCTATTCTATTCTATATTTTGGAACACGGTGATTGACCGCATCTCCCCTGTATTGAGAATGGCTGATTTTACAAAGGTGGTCTTCAGCTTTTTAGAGACCACACCAAAGTGCACATATTGAATATGCTGCTAGAAACCACTGTCAAAAGTGGCTTTTTTCACCAACTATGGGGTTCATAAAAATACAATAAGGTAAATGGCTGGCTGAAGTTAAATAATCTTGCAGTGCCTTTTACAAGTATACACAAAAGCAAGTTTTACAATTGCATTCTTACTCTGAAGTAAACATGACAGTTGATGAGAAGTAGAAGCAAGTTTTAAATATAATCCATAGTTTCTGTATCTGAAAGCTCCTAGTAAATATATATATATATGTATTATACAATCTTTAAGACTTTTATTTTTCCACTTATGACCTATCTAGCCAACTGTCAATCTGAGCACTAAGTTTATTTTTGAATAAATGTTCCTTTTCTGAAAGGTACGCATTTCACAGGATCCACTGTTCACCATCTGAAACGCAGGGTTGTGGTAAACAGATGCCATCTTCTTAAGTGCAAAGAATCCTAGAAATCCATCTAATCACTTCTCTGTACAAATGCTGACACTAAATCAATAGTTAGGCCTGAGTAAAATCCACATGTCTAACACTTTTTCTATTTTATCAAATGACAGTAGCACATTGTTTTAAGTCATCTAGAGCAATTTTAATCAAAATTTCTCCTATTTCCTTAACTACAGGATGCTTATCCATGCCCATTTCTTCTCAGAATCCCTCCCTCTCCTTAAATGTCTGCTTTCACTTGTTTTACTTGCCATATTCCAAGCTTTTCATCACAAGGGATTTTTTGTTTGTTGTTCGGGTTTTATTTAGTTTTGTTGTTGTTGCCTTATATGTGATCCCACATCTGTTATTGGAAAAGGAGATTGCTATCAAAGGCGCAGTTTTCAGAACTCAAAGTGAAATTCCATTTTCCATGGTAAAATAAAAAGTTTCCCCCAACTTTGTGAACTGCATTTTAATTTTGAATGTCTAATCAACACTAGCAGCATTAACAGAAATCAAATCAACAAAATTTGCTTGCTGGCTGATAAAAAAAAAAATTACAATGTTTACCAAAGCATGTTGTCAAAGAATAGAAACAGTACTTGAGCAATCAATCCTGATGTTAAACTTCACACTGAGGAAAATGATCCGTTCTGAAACATACACGTGTAAAACCTTCCTTTCATTCCGTCACCCTAATGCTTTTTGGATTCATTTGCTCTCGACAGTACTGACTGTTGGAATTTGCAACATTCAAATATCAGTTCCCCAAATACAGAGGTATTCATAGTGGAGTCATTTGCTTTGACTTTATCGCGCACAAACTATCCAGGTGCTTTGGAATAGACTGTGACTCGCTTTGCCCTCGAGTGACTCTGCAGGACATTCTCCAGAAGGCAACAGCGGCGTTGGGCAAGACGTCGTGCCAACGCCGAACTGAACCGAATCTATTGTACGCATATCCTCCTTCCCCTCTGCCGTGCAGGTCACTTTTCAGAAACGCCCGGTCGAGGACCGCTCCGGTGTACAAACCTACCAATTTCATAGCCCCTAAGGGCCACGCAGCGACACCATGAAAAGACAGGCAACGTGTTTTAAGGGTATTTAAGGGCTCACTAGCGACAGCAGCCTGGGTCATGACAGCAACAAAACAGCCAGCCCCAGGAATGGCATCGGGAGCAGAACTGCCGCCGGGAGGAGAGAGCGGAGGTGATGAGGCTGCCTGACAGGAGCGGGCAGAAAAGCGGCGGCCCCCGCCGCACAGGTGGAAATGCTGTGGGGGCAGAAGGAAACCGTGTCATGCTAAAGCTACTCCATGACAGCCTGCCAAAGGTATTTTTAAAGCAGATGCTAGCTCTCAGCTGTCTCACTCAGAAAGTATTCCTTAATAGATGATGAGTGGAGTGATAATTCGTGTCAATCAGAAATAAGGACATGGTACTAAAAAGTGAGACAGAGAATTATACACAGGAAATTGTGGAATATGCTTGTGTAACTCGTGTAAAGTGTTCTTTATTGTTGCCTTTGCTGTTAATTGTATATTCTGTTTGCTTTAATGCATTTATGTAAAGGCCTGGATACTATAGTGAAACATTAGCGTAACTAGGGAAGCTAACAGCTTGTGTGAAAAATCGCCTGTGTAGCAAAGTAAATATAACAGTAACAAGTTTCTCAAGGATGTGCAGGAAGAAGAGTCGGTTGCTGGCAAGAAAGACGGGAACAGACAGTGGGAGTACCTTGTATGTAACAAACCAGAGTGAGACGTGCTGACCACCTAGAGGAACATATAGTGGGAGTAAACCACAATGACCTTGTATGTAACAAACCAGGATGAGACGTGCTGCAGACCAGCTGAAGGATTACGTCACTAAACTACCACCTGGAGGACCACTACGTCTGCATAATACCAAAAATGCTAATGCCTATAATTAATTTGATTAAACACAGGTTTTTGTATAAATATGTATTAGGAATAAAATATTTAGAGAGGAACTAGATCATATATAGTGTGTGCGTTGGTGGAGCGTCGACTCCGCGCATACAGCGCTGTTTTGCTTGCCTTTTATTGCCTTTTAGCACCTTAAATTGCCCTTTTCAAAATAAACCTTTTTTAATTCAAAGTTTGTTTGGCTCTGGCATTTATAACAATAGAGAAAGCATAAAAAACCAAACCAACCACACCCACCGCCACTTTTCACACACTCGGCTCCAGCTCACTCTTCCTTCCTCGGACAGTTGCCGCCTTCTCCCCGGCTCGGCTGCAGCTGTTACCGCCGCAGCCCCCGCTTCCCTTCCTGCTGCTGCATCGCTCCCCATGGCCGGCACGCCGAGAGACGCGCCAACGTACTTGCGGCACCCAGGACACAAGAGCTCTTCCCGTGGCCCTTCCCTCCAGCCCCGCCAGGATTCCAGTAGGGTCCACGGCTCAGACCCTTGAGAGACTTCAAACAGTGCGAGAAACACACGCCCCGAGCAGCCCGCGTTACGGCATACGAAAATGCTGCCGCTCCGCCGGCTGCCTCAGGGCCGTGACGCAGCAGCCCGCGACCCACCGAGGCCCCGCCCAGCGCCGGCGAAAGGCGGAGCTTGCGGTACCCGGGTCGGGCGGTTCTAACGGCGGTTGGGGTGTTCCCCTCCGCCCTCCCGACTAGGCCGTTAGAGAAGGGCGGCTCTCGCGAGAGGCGGCGCTATGGGGGTGCACGGCGTTAAAGCGGTGTTCTTCGACTTGGACAACACGCTGGTTGACACGGCGGCGGCCGGGCGGCGCGCCATTGAGGAGGTACTGCTCTTGTCCCCTCACAGCCCTGCGGCTGTGGCCGCGCACCCCACGGGCGTGGCGCCGCGCGTCTCCCGCTCCCCTCCCCGTCGGCCCCTGTGTCACCTGGCCGGCCCTGACACGCAGCCGGAGGCTCCTCCGGGGCCGTTAACAGACGCGGCGCGCTGTTGGGAGCGAGGGGCTGGGGAGGTGCGGCGGCAGGCGCCATGCGTGTAGCGCGCTGATGAGGGGCCCTTATCTGTTGAAGGTGATCAATACTCTGCAGTCAAAGCACCATTACGCGGAGGGACAAGCGCGTGTCATTTGTGATAAGGTCCAGGCCAAGCTTCTCAAGGAGTGTCACGATCCCGCCAAGATGTGCATCACCGACCTGAGGATTTCGCACTGGGAGGAGGCGATCCAAGAGACGATCGGGGGGGAGGCGAACCGAAACCTGGCCGCGGAGTGCTACTTCCTGTGGAAAACGACCCGGCTCCAGCACCTCACCCTGGCCGAGGACACGCGGGGCATGCTCACCGAGCTGCGGAAAGGGGTCCGCTTGCTGCTCCTAACTAACGGTGACAAACAAACACAGAGGGAGAAAATCGAAGCGTGTGCCTGTCAGCCCTACTTCGATGCCATCGTTGTGGGAGGAGAGCAGAAAGAAGAGAAACCTGCACCATCCATATTTTATTACTGTTGTGATCTCCTGGGGGTGCAGCCCGCAGAGTGTGTTATGGTTGGTGACTCTCTAGATACAGATATTCAAGGAGGCCTGAATGCTGGCTTAAAAGCAACTGTCTGGTTAAACAGAGCAATGACTACCCCAGTAGATACCTCCCCAGTACCTCATTATATTATTTCTTCTGTTCTGGATCTTCCAGCAGTTTTACAGAAGATGGGTCACAAAATGAATACTAAGTTAGGATCTGACCATATGGCTAGTAGTAATGAATCACATTGATGGTTCCAACATACAATCAGAGACATGCTGAGCTGTTCTGTGACTCATGCTGTTTTAAAAAATATGACTGTAGGATTTTGAGCTCCTTACAGGAGCATGCTTTCTTAAAACAGCAGATGGGTGAATAAAATCATAGTTGTCAATGAGAGCAGGATAGAAAAAAAGAATTAGATTAATTTCAAAATGCAGTTACTTAGAAACAGCTGTGCCTGGAAATTACTTTGACACTGTGGCTAAAGTCTGTCTGTCTCTGACCTAAGTAGCTGGTCTATTGTTTTTATAGTGGAAAAGAAAACGTGAATGTTTTGATCTTTCACATGCTTCGCTGATTTGTAGCAGAAGCTTCAGTTCAGACCTCGTTTGCAGTGTGTAAAAGGTGAGAAAGTATAATACAATCTGGTAAATCTTCACAGTTGATCTGCAGTTTAGCTCAGGAACTGGAGTGAGTTTTGCTAATTCTAAACCCGGCATTCATTGACAGCATTTATTATGTATCAGGCCATTAGAAAAAAATCCTACCTTTGATCTTTTTTGATCTTTTTTTCAAGTTTTTAGGTTTCAGAATCTTTTTTTCAAGATTTGCAGTGACTTTTATGGAATGTGTACCTCATACCAAAACTACTTTAAATGTACATCAGAAACTGGCAGTTGTGTAGGGGACCATTTGTCTGACAGACTTGATGGATACGTTTTTACTTGATCTTTGTGCTTATGCAGATATGCAGATAGTTGTAATTCAAATGATTTTTGTTGGAATGTAATTGATAAAATGGGTATTTTCAATGGACTTTTTACTGTAGTGTTAGACTCTTTAAAAGCTAATATTATTCTGTCTGATTTTACCAGTGAATTTTCATCAGACTTTTGGGAGAAACCATTCTTGGTCTTGCTCAGGTGTATGGTTACTCAGACTCAACTACAGGATCATTGGTTTTGTTTTGTTTTTTATTGACTGTTTTAATAGCACTGCTATAAAATCCCTCTAGTTCCTTCATGTGTTTCATGTGATTTACTATGGAAACAATAGGAGCTAGCTATTTGTAAATGGTTTTCATGACTCTCTTCCAGGAAATCAGAAAATTACATCATATGTATTATATTACTGTGTACAACTTTATGATGTGTATGTGCTATTTCCTGTGTCATCTCCTCTGCTAAATGCAAGAGGTGAGTCTAAAACACTAAAATGTCTCTTTCTCAGATCATTATCTTAATATTTTTTTTCTGCACTTCATATTATTACTGCATAGTGGAAAAGTATTGACATATTAAATGGAAATATGAACACTTGTTGGAAAAACTGTTTTTCAAAATCTATTTTCTATCTATACATTGAGCTGAATATCTGACCATATGTGAGCACTGAAATTTTAGAATAAATTACTGACAAATCTTTTGAGAACAGGGATATCAAGGTGCTGGCAGAAGTGTACAGCATGTAGGCAGCAATAAAACTTCACAAAAAAGTACAGAAACCTACAAGGAAATGGTTGTGTAGAATTAATACAAGAAAGGTTCCTTTGTCTCACTTGACGTGAATGAGTTAATGTAATTAAGTTTTATATAGGATGACAGATTCAGTTTAGAGGAGGCTATTACTGATCTGGCTTAAATTTGGCAGAGTTTGAGGTTACATCAAAACACTGAGGAGATAAAAAATGCTCTTGAAGTTTCAACCTCCTTTTATCCAGTTGTCCTTTAAAAGCAAAGCAGCTCAGGTTCTTCATATTATATAGCCAAGACCTTTGAGGCATCAGGCTCAGTAACGAGAACACAGGTAGACCATCTCTGTACTTTGAGGAAAAGGACATATGCTAAAAATTATGAGATTGCAGTGGTATACTTTTTTTGCCACATGTGCCATGAGCTAGTGGGACTGACTTGGCACACATTTGTTACTGAACTAAGAGACCAAAGATTTTACTTCATATGTGGAAGAGCATGAAAACATTCACTGGTTTAGCTGATGAGCAGAGTGTTGCTAAGTGTTCCTTATAAGCAAGGATTGACAGGAAAACAATAAAGATCATTGAGCCTGTGAAGAATATTGCATAAAAAATAGAAATGTATCCAAAAGGTTAGATGGATCCCTGAAAAGATGATGTGTTTGGAGTACTCAGTTTTAACCATATTGTCTGAGACAAAATCAATAATTTTGTGTAGAACAGCATCCCAAAGGAGCTGCAGTATAACTGTTTTTCACACAGCACCAGCATAATAGAACTTATGTCAGAATGAGATTTCTGACACAGCTGAGCATTAAAGTAACAAATAGCAATAATTCACAATTCTGTCTATGGGTGTGAAGGATACATACATACCAGGTTACCATTTTTTAATATAAGCTGGGGCTCGTATTCTCTTGCTACTGCATCATTCTGAAGTAGGATGCTGAGCCTGCTTATTGTATAAAGGATCTCTTGTTTTAGAAGAGACCACTCTTTTTGCACGTGGCCAGCTGTTTTCTTAAATCTATGAATCTATGAAAAAACACTGTAGCTGAATGCTCAGGTGATGGTGTTGTCGGTTGAGGCCACACCCAAGTGTATTTTTTCCATTGCTGAGTACTGTACCAAGTGGGATGTGACTACCAGTGTTCAGATAGGACAACAGTGTTATGGTACTTCTATAAAACAGGAAGAAACAATAGAAGAGATTTCTCTGTCTAGGGGTCGTCTTTGAAGCAGTTACCCAGTAACATGGATTAGGTATCTAGAGTATCAAAATAGATGTTTTTCTTGGATGGAGCTCTTGCAGAAAGCCTAATGAAAAATAATTACATTTAATGAAACATATATGTAGTGATGGAATAATTCTCACATCAGCAGCAGGAGTAGATGAGTAAAACAATCTATATTCAGTTCCAGTTAAGTTTGCTTAGTGTAATGCTCTATTAGCTAAATTGTCTAGTTTAAACTATATTGCCAAAACACACTAAATAAAAAGAAAAGATAGATTTTCCATTATATTTTTTCAGGTTACCTTCTGATGTTAATCTACATTGACTTTAATGAAATGAACTGAAGCAATAATATCAACTGTATTTTAATTCTTAATTTTAAAAACCCTGTGTATTAGTCTAATAAAAGTATTTTGTTTATAAAACATTCAGCACTCTCTATTACTATGGATAACTGTGTCCAGGTTTACAACAAAGGTTAAGAGCTTTGTTTGCTTTTTAAAATAGCGCAGAATTAGGCTTCAGAATCTGTGACCTCACATTTAGGTGTGGTGACTGGGTGTTATTTCCATAATTTCAAACAGAAGATGGAACATACTTATGTATTTATGAAGTTTGGCCAGACTGTACTTAACGAATTACTAACTACGGTTTATTGCTGGTTGAACTGCTGGCAAGCTGAATACCAGCTCATATATGCCTACGTGTGCTGATGGCATGGCACTCACTGCTGCAGCAGCATAAGAACAGACTGCAAAGAGAGTAAGAAAAATACAGTAATCAAGTCCAGGGGGCTATTTCAGCAGGTCCTTGGTGCACAAAGCCTTATCTGAGTTACATTGCTGCCTCTGTGAGGGGAGTATTAGAGGCTGCTCACCTCGTGGCACTCTTGGCTGCTGAAAAGCAAGCTGTTCTCAGATTTCCCCTGGGCGATGGAACAAATTGTCCATCTTCTGGAATTAAGGAGATAGAAAGAAATGGAAAGGTACTTAAAGAGCACTCTAGATGAGGGTACACTGTTAAAATAAGTAAAGGACTCAGTGTCCATTATTGGCTATGCCATCTTGATGCCTGAAGCTGGACAGTGACAGCCTTAGAAATGAGGACATTTTCTTACACACCTGAAAAGCTTTAGCACAAAGTTGGAGTCATTAGAAGGTTCCCCAAATGTTTTACACAGCATGTAACTACCTTTCATTAGAATACTAAGTTAATGCAGAAAGATAAAAGAGATTTGGATGGGGTAACAGCTAAATGTTTTCGTATTTCCTGAATTACAGACAACAGACAATTTCCTGTGCCCCAGATAACCTGAACCACTTCTGTTTGTCTTTTCCTCTGAAGCTTCTGTTGATTACACCAGTATTAGGACTTTGAAGTAATCTGATCCATCACATCAGTTTCTTCTATTCATGTATGTAGTGATTATTTTTTCAACTTCAGCTCTAAATGTGAAGATTTGTAATTCTGGGTTACCTTGAGACCTTTAAATGAATTTTAAATCCTACCTCAGTGGAATACTAATGAAACCCATCATCTGGAAATAATTTAAAGCACATTGAGAAGTACAACAAATAGAAACACAATGTATCTCTGCTGTATGTAGGGGTATACTGTTCTTTTGTGCACAGCTTTTACTATCAGCCTTGTAGTGGGATTGTCTCCATTATAACACTTTCTAGATCATGCTGTCCACATACAAGAGGCATAACAATGCAAAGATGATGTCAGCTGTGACTAAAGCAAAAACTGCAACTTTCTGCCTATGTTGCAAGGGACCTAGACACAGGATCACATTGCCCACTTCCTATAGCATATTTTGACCTTTTATTCCATCCACTAAAAGCAAGGCTGCATGAGAGCTGTTTGCTGAACAGCCCTCAAATGCCAGGAAAAAGATACACTTAAAAAAATATGAAATTAAATGATGATGCTAGTATATGACATTTTGATTCCTAAAAAGTGCAAGCTATGTTTCTCAAGGCAACACCTAGCCAAAGACAAAATGTTACATTTATATCAGTGGAACTTCCCAAGGTTAAGTAAGATTTGTATGCTCCTTTCTGTTAAATCACCTGCAAATTACTTCTGCCTTCCACCTCTCCTCCCTCAGCTAATTGATCTCCATCATGTCAGTTGCACTTCCGTATCTTTTTGAATCACAACTGTGTTTAGTATTTGGGACAAAGTTTCCAGGAAAACACAACAAAAAATAATAGAAGAGTGACATGATCTTTTGTAGCAAGATCATATTAAGAACGTACATTTAGTACCAGCACCTTGGCAGCTGTGTGCTTCAAGCATATGATTGGGTTGTGTTTTTTTCTTTTCTTCACAGAACTTCCACTCATATCAGGCAGACTAGGAAAAGTCATCAATTTGTGGGGAAAAAAAAAAAAGGAAAAATGTGGGGAAAAATCCCTGTGCAAACCCCTCTTTTAATCATCTATAGATATCAAGGTTTATAAGGCAAAATTGAAAAAAACACATCTGAAATACTTTTCTTCAAGTTTCAAAATTAATGGTTGTGATTAGTTGACTTAAGAAGTGAAAGTTGTGAGGAAACAAAATACCACTCATCATTTCAGCAGTTTCCCAGTGTCTGTCTAGTTCATTCATCACTGTCTGTCATAATTTTTCTGTCAACTATATTCAAGGATTTTGTCAGAAAATCTAACTTCTTGATATTCAGGCAGCCAGCCTTACTAGACAACGTGGAAGAAACTATGTCTGAAGCTTCAATTACGTTTTAATATACATTTTATTTAAAATATGAGATGTACCCATTTTTTTTTCTGTTGTTTGGTTTTGTTTTAGTATTTTTCCCCTGGAAATGTTTATTTTGCTACACCATCAAAATTACAAAACTTGAGGAAAATACAGTAAGATGTACCTGAGTATATATGACTGTGGTCATCTAAAAGCTATGCTTTGGGCCAAGGATTCAGGAAATCTTTTGTTCTTCTCAGTGATTGAGGAAGTCATTTAGAATAGTTATGGCTTGGTATCCCCAGGAACAAAGATGGAAAGCATGAAAATTGTCTTACTTTCCAGTCAAAATTCAGCCTCGTGTGCATCAGCTAAGCAAATTTTTAACATGTTGTTGCTGAGTCTGCTCAATGGTACTGCATTCAGGCAGATGTGGGAAGACCTTTTCCTGAGACAGTGACCAGTGTAACAGAAAGGTCCAGTGGAAGTGAAATCGTTACATGCCAAAATACAACTACTCAAATACATATTTTATCAGTCCTTCTGTAATGCAAGTACTAAGAATCTCAGTAAATTCCTCTCTCTTGTTCTTTTCATGAATTAGACCAGCAAGTACCCTCAAAGTTACTGTGCTGTTTTCATGAGAACACTGATGTGTTGTGTGTCTGTCTGTTTGATAAAGCCAGGCTTAACTGTTTTCATTTGTGCTACTGGTTGGGTGGTCTTTGCTGTTAATGATGTGGCCTGTTAAATCTCACTGGGGTTAGGATTTATCAGGAAGTCTGCTGTCGATGGACTGACAGCCTTTGTTTTCCAAGCTATTGATGCCTTCCATTGTGTTTTGTTTCAGACATTTAAATGAGAAGGGTCCTGAATGTTCTAAGTTCTTTTTTCCTTTCATGAAGAAAATGCATAAATGACACAAATAGATTGTTTATTTTACTTTCAGTAAACTAACTGGGTAAAACTACTGTTTTGCATCCATGTCTCTCATCTGAAAGAGCTTTAAAGGGTACCTAATAACTCAATGTCTAAACTACTTTGATATGTTTCCTATTTATCCTGTTACTTTGTGAAACAGTATATGTAAATTTAAAAAACTGTTACTACTGCAGTAGCAGCCTTCATCTTAATATATTGTATTATTATAGCTTTCCACTGTATTTCAATGTTGTTATCTCAAAATTAAAACAGCCCCCTACTTTAGAGATATTTTTCTTAGAGATAAATCTCCCTAGTTAACAACTATTATTATTTGAAATTTACAATACTGTGCCCCCTGTTTAATGATGTTCACCCAAACCACTTTTCTGTAGAGCATGTTTGTGTGTATTTTCAGGGTGAACAGCATGCAACAGATGTACACAAAATGCAGAAACAAAAATCTTTAGCTTCTCATACCCTATCTGTTAGCATTTGCATTCCCAACATTTTACAGAACTTGGCAGGTTTTTGGTTGACTTAACAGCCTTCTCTGCAGTGCAAGTTCTGTTGCCAGTAAATGATAAGCAAAGAAGATGCTTTTGAATGCTGCATAATAATTTTATAATACATTACCAGAATGCATTGTACTTGGCCTGGATTCTTTATTCTTCTCACAGTACAACTAACTGTTCAGGAATCAGCAGGTTTATGCTGGCATAAAACTTTTTAAAGGATATTAGAAAAGAGGCCTCACCGTTTTTCTGTTTCTATTGTCTGTTATGAAGGACAAGTGCTGTACTTGGGGTTGTGTGCACTTGCTCTGTAACAGGGGTTTAATTAAGAAAATGGCACTTTTTTCTGTATTGCTGAGTGCTAAAGTGGTGTCCTTAAGGAGTCACAGTGCTGCTAATAAGCTATCCTTTCCACATTGAAAGATGCAAATGTGTTTTTGGATAATTTTTGAGTGGCTAATTTAGAAGAGAAGAAACAAAAAATTAGACTTGAATAATAGGAGTTAGTGTCTGGAATAGAGTTGAAACTCCTGTCATTTTGGTATTTAAAAATATATCCAGTTTAGTATGCTCACAGTTGTTCATTTAAGTTTCTGTAAATCCTTTTGGTATTTTTGTGTAATATAATTTTTTTAGAAATAATAACAATAATAATGCAATTAGTAATTTGCTGGAGAGTTCATTCTCATTTTCAGTGTTTCCTCAGCAGGTGGCATTAGAGCTTTAGTATCATGTAGATGCAAACACAGGTTTTGGTTGTTTGCTTTTGGGTTTGGTTTAGGGGGGGTTGTTTGTTTTGTTTCGTTTGATTTAATTGACTGATCGATTCTTGTTAATTTTGTGTTGTTGTTTGTTTTTCCTTATTTTCCTTTTTTCCATCAATGTTTTAAAATAGAACATAGCACCATAAATGAAGTCAGAGCAATTCTCCAGACATCACAAATTATGATGACATCTTATTTTACTAGGTATTGTAAACATGCATTGCAAAATAGCCCTGCTTGGAAGACATTTTGAAAGTCTGTTTAGATAAGTATGATGATTTGTGGTGTATTTGGCAACAATTAGTTGGAAAAGAGCATGACTAAGTGGATCAGCAACCAGTTTGCCATAATATCAGGTCTTCTAAGGAAGTTTTTCCCCTGCACCTGATGCTGCAGTGGCACCTTTATGATTTCAAAATTCTCCTGATTATCTCCTCTTTCTCTAATTAGACAATGCACCAGCACTTAATTTCTATGACCTCATGTAAAGAGCTGTTACTTGCTACTACATCATATTTTTCTCACTCTGTGGAGTTCTTGGCTGCATCCCCAGATCTGCCATTCAGGCTGTGGTTCTAAAATCACACTTCCTACTCGGGCACCTGAAATGTGGGCTGGTTTTCCTTCACAAACCCAGTGACACTGCGTTTAGTGTCTCCCTCTGGCTACTTACTTGAACTTTGGCTCTCAGTGGCAGCTTTAGGTCCCTGCATGAGGAAGCCTTGAACACAAGCAGGAATTTTTGCTGTGTTTATCCTCAACGCTCAACAGGTGGCAATTGAGGATCAGTTTTCAGCACGACCAGCTACAACACCCCTGTGGCCCGACAAAGGGTAATCATATTGATCCTAGGAGCATATAACAAACACCTGTAATAGGCTTCTGCATTTCAGAAACTTGTACTACAATGTGTAGGGCTTGCTCAGTGCATTTAATACCATATATACTTGGCACTCATCAGATGTACACTGTGTAGGCAGCATGACTACCCAATCCGCATGCTGTGGGCCTGTGTGTACTGTTGTTGAGCCCTTCACAGCTCCAGGGCTGCCAGGTTACCAGCAGAATGGCTGTTTTGCTGCTACTGCTCCCAGTCAACCACAATAGGAAAATGTATAAAAATCCCCAGATTTTGTCATGATAGAAATTACAAGATGACAGAGCATGCCCAGAGAGGTAAAGGGTGCTCGTGGTGTGAAGTACAGAAATACTGCTGTCTCCATCTTAGTGGAGAGGGAACAAGACTCAGAAAACCAGTGACTGGCCAACAATCACACACCAAGCTTGGGGTGGAGACATGGCTCACGACCAGATATATGTGGCCCTGGATAGTTGCCTCAGCCATCAAACATGAGGCAAAATCTCCTCTGAAGCTCTCCCAAGCCAAGGGCAGCAGCAGGGTGCCAGGGTCTGTCCATATAATGAAAATAGTGCAGCATTCGAGTGGTTCAGAATGTTCATTGCACTCATCAACCCTTCTCACCTGAGAGCATGGCTGTGCATAAGAAGTGTTGCTACAGGAAAGCACCTCTGACAAATAATTGTAAATTAGGGCACACACTCTGAAAACCCCATTTCTGCACCATCTGCCTGTCTTCTTCTGAAAGCTGTGGAGTATTTTTGGGCTTTCTTAATAGGCCTGGTGTTAGAGGAGGTCTTTCTTCATGATAAGTGGTATCAGGTATTTGGACAGAGAAAATACTCTTGCACAATCCCCAAGGTCTTTCCTAGATGCTTACAGGGCAAGATGGTGCATTACCTAAGTGACTGCCTGCTTGACATGCACCAAATTTGGGAATGCAATGATTTGTGCCTTACTTGGGTCAGAATGACATGAAATATCAAAACCTTGATGCTAAAAGTCTGGAAGAGTTGGTGTAAATAGTTAGTGCAGCTTTGACCACTGAGACTGTAAAAGACTGTGTCACAAGACCAACAAGGAATTATGTACCTCATGCCATATTTGCTACCATCCAGCTCCTGTCTCTTGTTTCATCCACTTTTCAGTTGTAATGGTTTAGTGCAAGAGCTAAACTCCCCCACTCCCTGCACTCCCCCTCCCATCTCCTCTCTCCTTACCAGGAGATAAGAAGGGGAAGGGGAAAAAGGCAGAGGGAGAGTTGATTTACACAGAGCACTTTACTCCTCTGCTACAAAGATATCAGATTACATCAGTATATATAGAGAACAGAAGGAAAAGGGAAAGGAATACCCATCTGAATCTCCTAGCAGGCAGAAACACAGCTGCCTGCTCAAGGACTGGAAAAGCAAGAGACTGAGATTACTTTCCAGGGTGGTAACGCCGCACAGCTGTTAATGCCATAGTTGTAAATTTGTGATTCTAATAGTGGGAAATATTGTGTGGTTCTAAGCACTATATTCTCCACCCCGTATTCCACACTATTCTGTATCATGCTCAACAGCAGTTAACATCATAATGTGTATACATATATACACACACACACACAATTTACTATGCATTCCGACCTAGAGTGTGACTGTTCTGTGGCACACAATAAACTTTTCCATCTTCCTAAATCACCCACCAGGTGCATCCTAATCATTTGGATGAAAATAATCCCACAAATGGGTTTGCTTTTACTGGGGCAGGACTAACCCAAACCTTCTTCCCTAGGATACTCTTTATGTGTACCATGGGAACTTTATCACCCTCTACAGCATGTGGCAGCTTGGATTGGGCAGGGCCAGCCTGGTTAGTAGATCCTCTGGTGTTGACCACCCAAGTGGCTTGTGCTAAATGTGCATCCCAGGTTTTGAAGGTCCCTCCTCCTATGGCTTTTAGAATGTTTTTTTGCAGGCTGTTGTAATGTTGGACTTTGCCAGGAGATGGAGCATGGTAAGGGATGTGGTACACCCACTCGATGCCATGCTCCTTGGCCCAAGTGTCTATCAGGCTGTTTTGAAAATGAGTTCCATTATGCGACTCAGTTCTTTCTGGGGTGGCTCCAACTCTGGTTGTGCTTTCACTGGGATGGACAGGCAAGAACCCTGTTAAGAGCAAAGTATGTATGACTAAGGTAAGTGGTGGTAAAGTGTGACCTGCTGCTTGTGGAATAACTGTTATCAAATGTCCTTGACAAACATTTTAGCTTACGTCTATTACCTCACTGTAGCAAAGCAAAACAGAGGTGATGTCGTCTGTTACTGATCAAAGTCAGTGGGAATTCCCTTTGAGTGAAAGTAGCAGCTGTTACTTGTCAGAGGCTGAGGGATCATGTTTGCCTGGAATTTCCCAAGACAAAACCCATAGCTGCTGGCAGGTGGTTGTCAGCATGTGGCAGTCTGGCTTGCAGGAAACAAGCACGCAATATACAGAGTAGAGAGTACTTTAACCTGAACACTGCTGGGAGGAACATGGAGAAATCCTAGGCAGTGATGCTCCAGAATCTCTGCAGATGAGCAGAAATCAGGTGGGAATTATGTCAATATCAGAAGCAGGGACCTCCTACATGCTAAATGAAGAATTAAGTTCCACAGCATGTTGTGACTGCCAAAGTATAAATGGATTCAGAAAGACTGAACCAATTTGTGGAGGATACATCAAAAAGAATATGATGAACAGAATGGTCTGGGTACAACTTATGCCTCTGGAAGTTTCTACCACGCTGATGGCCAGCAGCTCTATCTACTGGCCAGGGAAAAAGCCTTATGGAAAATGCCTCACTTCCTATCCTCCTTAGTCATCTACTGCATGCTACCCCAGCAGACAACAGACTAGACTGACTCACTGAACTGGCCCAGACAGATGTTATCATACAATATTTTCTCCCCCAAGATTTCAAGAAAATATACCCAGAATTAAGACAAAATTTATAGAATTTGCATGTAGTTTGCACCTCTCACTTAGAAAATACCATGATGAAAGCTTCTCATACCTTGCAAACAGACACCTTGGAAGAGCAGGCAGAATGTGCAGATATTTCAAATGCAACTATCCACTGTGCCTGCTGGCACATAGCACCTTCATTACCTTCCATCTTCCACCTGGAGGAAAGTGTTTTCAGATACATTTTCAGGGCCTACCTCTTTCACCCAGCGCATGAAATCCTATCATTGTTATTTTAAATCTCCTGTGGAACTATATGGCCCTGAGAAAATACCTGGGATAAGTCATGGGAACAGAGGCATCTCACCCTTACCTGACTACAAAACTATAATGCACATCCCTAATTGAGAAAAAAATACACCCCTCCGCATCTCTGTGCAAGGATATTTCCTTCAACTGGTACTTTCTGTGTTACAAATAACAGCATTGCTCTCCTTATAGTCTTCTAAGTGGTATTTTTTGGGTTAAATATGTTTCCAGAGATGGGGCATCTACCATGTCTGTGGGCAACCTGTTCCAATGTTTCACCACTCTCATCATAAAATATGTCTTCCTTATACCTAGTCTAAATCTGCCCTTTTCTAGTTTAAACCTATTACCCCTTGTCTTGCTGCAACAGGCCCTGCTAAAAAGACTGTCCCCATCTTTTTTATAGCCCCCCTTTAAGTACTGAAGGGCTGCAATAGGGTATCCCTGAAGCCTTCTCTTCTCCAGCCTAAAGAACCACGACTCCCTAAGCTTTCCTTCATAGAGGTGTTCCATCCCTCTGATAATTTTTGTGACCCTTCTCTGGACCCAGTCCAACAGGTCAGTATCTTTCCTGTGCTGAGGACTCCAGAGCCGGATACTGTACTCCAGGTGGGGGTCTCACCAGAGTGGAGTAAAGGGGTAGAGGGTAGAGTCACCTCCCTCATGACCACTCTTCTTTTGATGCAGGATGTGATCTGCCTTCTGGGCTGCAAATGCACATTGCCAACTCATGTTCAGCTTTTTATCTGCTACTATTCCCAAATCCTTCTCTGCAGGGCTGCTCCAAATCTCTTCATCTCCCAGCCTGTATTGATACTGGGGATTGCCCTCACCTAGGTGCACCTGTTACTTGGTCATGATAAACCCTCTGGCATGTCAACTGTATCATTCAGCTTGGTGGCATCTGCAAACTTGCTGGACTCGATCCCATTGTCATTGATGAAGGTACTAAACAGGACTAGTCCCAATATGGACCCCTGAGGGACACCAATTTGAGCTGCCAGGCATGACGCTCTGGATGTGATGATTCAACCAATTTCTCATTCACCAATCAGAGCACCTATCAAATCCTTGCCTCTCTAATTTAGAAAGAAGGGTGCAGTAGAGGACTGCATCAAAGCCCTTACAGCTAGACAACATATACAGTATGCAAGGTATTGCTGATGACCAGAGCGAGAACATGACATTTTAAAACATTGCTTAAAAAGAATACAATTGTATAAGTAGACACAAACAATTTACTTCTTTAAATGTGATATTACCAGATTTTACAGCTTTTGATGTGAACTTTTCCCAAGGAAAAAGTTTTGAGTAAGGCTACAAACTGCGGAAGTTTCAGTCTAAAACCATCTCTCACAAAGCAAGGGGAATCTCTGTGAGCCCACAAAGAGTTCAATGTGTGCAATCACCACTGATCTACTCCCAGGTTTCAAGTTAACTGTTGTGCCTTAGTACCCTGTTTAAGCAGAGCCTCAGTGTATATGATAAGGACAAGCACATGAAACTGCAGATGGTCCCCTGCCCCTGTTCATTAAGAGAGCTCTGGTCATCTTCATGTATTTTTTAAACATTCACATGGACATTTTTACTCCTCCTATTCTCCTCCAGTGCCTAAAGATATTTTTCCACTGAGGTATTCCTACAGGCTAGTCAGCTTTCTCAGGTTGTATATTTCTTAGGGCTAAATTGTGTCAGAAGTTTAACATATCAATTCTTCAGAAAAAGATGGAAAACCTAACAAAATAAACAAAAGGCCCTTGTGAATTATATTTACCACTATACTACCACCTGGTCATATAAAGAGCAACCCTTATCTTAATGAACAGTGCTGGATATATTGATCATATAGAAAGCAACCCTTATTTAATGAACAGTGATGGATATATTGATACACAATATATTAAGTATAAACCATTAATAGATTATATCTTGTTGATGAACAAAAAGAATAGCTGTTATTTGTAGCATCAAGTACCGGCAAGTGTGTTTGTCAGTCTCTGTTTGGTGTGAGGCTATGTGCCAGAAGTTCTCTAGAAGTATTTAAGATTTCACATATATTCTATTTTTCCTATTTTGTTGCTGTAAGCCCTGTCAAAGGTTACTAGTCCGTTTTTGTGTTACTTGAGACACAATGATTTAGCAGTAATGGCTAAAAAATCTCTTTCTTTTTCTTTTTCTTTTTTTTTTTTTTGCCTACACAAAAAAACAGTTTCTTGCTGCTGCCAGGCTAAACAAACTGTGGCTGATTTCCAGAACAAAAAAAGAAAGGAACTCCTTACTTGAACCCAAAATGTTGTTGTAAGTTTATCTTAATGAGGCAGTTACAGTCTTCAGTGCTCATTTTTTAATTATTTGGAGGAATCCTCTCAGAGCCAGGGAAATAGTGGAGTAGGATATTAATCTGGGCTAGAAAAATCCAATTATCAGAAACAAGTTGGCAGCATTTCTAAACATCTATTACATTCTGCAGGATCCCAGTTTTAATTAAAACAAACAAAGCTCTGGTACTTTCCAGTCTGTTTCAGGCTCAGCTGCCAGTTTTCTCTTCCCTTGGCTTTATCTATATTCAAAGTCATACCAAGCAGTTTTTAATCACGTTAAATGAAATAGATGCTAACTGCTGCAGAAATGCACTTAATTTAATTTAAATAAGGTTTATATCAGCCTAGTTAATTGGGTTTATTGCCAGGTTCAACTGGTATGTATGATTTTTAAAAGTGAATAAAGAGTGTCCTCAGATTATATGGGTAAATTTAAATTTACCAGCATAATTTTGAAGGTAAACAGCACATGTGCTAGGGAACCTCAGTTTTGGGAGAGGGCTTAGGCAGCCACAATCCCTATGAAAGACCAAATGGAGAACTCCACAAATGACCATCATGGGGCTGGGGATCATCAAGTTGCAGGTTTGGACTGAAAGCCATTCCTGTGAAATCATAGCTAGGTAGGAATTTAACGTGCTGTTAATGTACTTGGGATGATGTTTTAGTGAGTGTTTTGTACACCAGAAATAAACATGAAGATATCTGCACACTCAATTATACCTGGCATTAAGGAGAT
The DNA here is from genome assembly GCF_027791375.1 of Indicator indicator. Lineage (NCBI taxonomy): Eukaryota > Metazoa > Chordata > Aves > Piciformes > Indicatoridae > Indicator > Indicator indicator. The sequence goes on from NC_072011.1 coordinate 39,646,082, forward strand.
GTGGTCCCCACCCAAAGGAGCAGGATTTCTAAACTAATGAATTACATAAGCCAAAATGCAGCAATTTCTAAAATAATAGCTCTTTAGTGATGGATTGATCCTGCTGGTAACAGGATAACTTATTCTGATGGATACGTTCTTCTGCTAAAATAGCTAAATAACTTCTTTATCCCAGATGCAAACAAATCTCATGCTTTGAGATCTTAAACTAAATGACTTGCTCTCTCACAACATGTTGGTAATGTATCATCTAACTCAGCTAAACAGATCCAGACACAAGCAAAGAGAGATCTTTTTCATAACGATGTCTGTTTAAAATGGACTTTAATGATATGGGTCAGGAAAACTCAATCTGTTTTCAAAGAAAATTATAATCTGATATTATTAAAAAGCTTTTTACCCTTGCCTATTCAACCACAATCTCAAACAGTTTTGCCCGTATTTGGAATTCCCCTTTTATCAGCAACTCTGCACACTCCTTTAAATAGCCTATTGGCATTGCAGCCAGGATACTCTCAGACAGGATAAAAATACTACTGCAATGTATTAAAACAGCAGGTAACTGTGATGAAAGAAGCTGCACAGATGAACAGAAGAGTTTCATTTAGAGAATTCAGTGCCTCCAGAGGCAGCACCAGCACTCACGTCAGCTAGCAGTACTATCCCTTCATATTCCAGATCACAGAAAAAGCAGCTCCTGCTTTAACTTGGGGTTCTGATCACCTGATTACACACATTTCATATGTTTTCATTAGCTGCTGGCCTTCAGACTGGGAAAAAACAGATAGTTCCAGTGCTGACAAAGCCCAAACATTTTCTCTGGAGACCAGCAATGGTGTGTATTAGTTAACTATATTAATTAATAGCTGCTGAAAGACATCCTTCAGGAACAGCTCTCACCAGGCTGAAAAGAGCACACTGCTTCCTCTGTCACTCACCTCACACCAAGAGGAGAGTGGCCTGAGCTCTATGTCCGAAGATGGGGTGTAGATTTACAGGACTCCTAATTATGCCACAGTAACCGAAACCTGCATTTACCGTTCCGCTTCCTTTGCAGTATTAAACTTTGACTTGACTGGGAAGTGTAAATTGAATGGCGAAATCTGAGCTGGTGTCAGCTGAAATAGCTGTGCTGAAGACAGGGAAGTTCTAGGTGGTGTACATCAGAAAGCATCTGACCTAAATTCCATGGTAGGCATGTCCTTCCTTCCTTCCTTCCTTCCTTCCTTCCTTCCTTCCTTCCTTCCTTCCTTCCTTCCTTCCTTCCTTCCTTCCTTCCTTCCTTCCTTCCTTCCTTCCTTCCTTACTTCCTTCCTTCCTTCCTTCCTTCCTTCCTTCCTTCCTTCCTTCCTTCCTTCCTTCCTTCCTTCCTTCCTTCCTCCCTACATCCCTTCCTCCCTTCCTTCCTTCCTTCCTCCCTCCCTCCCTCCCTCCCTCCCTTCCTTCCTTCCTTCCTTCCTTCCTTCCTTCCTTCCTTCCTTCCTTCCTTCCTTCCTTCCTTCCTTCCTTCCTTCCTTCCTTCCTTCCTTCCTTCCTTCCTTCCTTCCTTCCTTCCTTCCTCCCTTCCTCCCTCCCTTCCTCCCTCCCTCCCTTCCTCCCTCCCTTTCTTTCTTCTTTCCTTTCTTCCTTTCTCTCCTTTCTTTCTTTCTCTCCTTTCTTTCTTTCTCACTTTCTTTCTCTTTTTTTCCATCTGTCTCTCTTTCTGTTTCTCTCTCCCCCTCTCTGTTTCTTTCTGTTCTTTTCACAACTGATCCTTTGGATATTTTTTGATTTCTGCAATGGCACTGCAGGAATTATCATTGCAAATCAGAAAGTCTACCAAGTCCACTCTCCTTTCCCAACAGCTATCAACGCCAGGTGTTTTCTAAGACACCCTCAGCATTTCCCACCATGCTGGAGAGTTGTGATTGCAGTGAAGCAAGAGGACACAGACCCCTTATACACAGATAGACTATATCAACTCTCTCTAATATTTATTTTTGTTATGTACCTGATTTCATTTTGGATTTCACTGATTATTCTGTCAGTTTTGTTCTTAGAGTTCTTTACCAAACTAAGATGTACTTTAGTGTTCCCTGTACATATACAGTATGAAAGTAATGATCAGATGAATATTTTAAAATATCTTCACATCATTATTCTTTTAGAAAAGGATGCTGAACTGATCTCTAAAACATACTCAGCAATATGTATCTGTATTATTTTACTTTGCATATACCTCCTCTTTGGCTCTTAATTTCCCTTACTAACTTAATTATTCTTTCTTTCTTTTCCATTTGTCTTTCCATTAATAAAGGCAGCCTGTAAGAAAGATGGGATCAATCTTTTTATCAGGACCTTCTGTGACAGGACAAGGGGAAATGGGTTTAAACTAAAAGAGAGTAGATTTTGACTAAATGTAAAGAAGAGATTTTTTACAATGAGGGTAGTGAAAAAATGCCCCAGGTTGCCCAGAGAGGTGGTAGAAGCCCCATCCCTAAAAACATTCAAGGCTGGATGGTCCCTAAGCAACCTGATCTAGTTAAAAATGTCTCTGTTCACTGCAGGGGAGTTGGACCTTCAAAGGTCCCTTCCAACCCAAGCCATTATATGATTCTCTGATTATGTTCTAATTAAGATTTTCATTATTGAACTTTCTACTCCCAGTCCTCTTTCTTAAGCTTTCCTAGGTCTACTTTTGAAAATTCCTGGGAAAAAAAGTATATCAAATATGTAATTACATGAAAGTAAATGTAATGCAGAGACAATTACACTCTGTCATGATTTACCTAGCTTGGAGAGGTTAACATTTTCTTGAGAATACACTTTGAAGAGGAAACGTTTCATGGGAAAATTGAAATAACTTAATTACATTGGAGTACAATAGTATGTTGCCACCCTTACCATTATATTTAATAGTAAAAAAATAGTAGTTTTTTTGTCTTAGAAATTATTAAACTGCTGCATCACATTTGGATTAGAGCCATTTTTTAACATCTTGTTTGTAAAAAAATGCAATCTCAAATCTAACAGTTTGGAGAAAACATGAGAATGTTGTTTACATTTTGGAAAATTTGTTTTCCAAAGAAAATTCTGAAGCTGAATTTGACTGAATTATGTTTGAAAAGTAACTGGTGTTGAGCTGACATTTTCCATTCACTGTGCTTTAATTTTTCCTGCTCAACCAAAGATGTTAGAAACCAGACATTCCACATTTCTAGTGTATATATATATATATTTTTTTTTTTTTTAGTCTAGTGAGCACTTGATTTAAGAAAAACTACATTAAGATGACAAAAAAGTAAGTGAGCGTTTCCTACACTGTGGACTGCAGATCACTCAGGAGGATGTGGAAATTCACCACCACCTTATGATTTTAGATAAAAGCATGCTAGCAAAACGGTTCCTTTCTTTCACTCCCCCAACATTTTTGTGGGGTAACAATGGTCATTAATCCATAAAGTCCTTGAGAAGCAGAGTACACCTCAAATGCCTGGTTCACCAAAAGAAATTTTCATCTCAGCATTATCACCAGAGTTCTCCTTGCTCTCCTCAGCCTCCTTTGACTTTCCCAATAATAGTAAAGCTTGCCATAAGGATAATGAAAGATCACCATGCCCCCTTGAAGAGTTAGACTTAATGATCTCCTGAGAAAAGGACAACCTGTATTTGGACCTTTTCGTCCTAGGAAGGCAGTACTATTATTCACTGTTTTAATGATTACTGTTAATAGTATTATTGCTATTACTATTATTTCATTGACAGCTCCTTTCCCATCCTTACTTCCAAATAGTGCTGTCAGCCTCAGCCCACACTGGGGATGAAGGGTTGGTATTGGGCTGTTGATACTGAGCTGGGCCACGTGCTGCTGTCAGAGTGATGCTGCCATCCCACTGCTAGTGCTAGTGGCACTGGCTGCTGCACTGGGGAAACAGCAGCACAACAATTCCTCATAGCCTATGGCTCCACCTCTCCCAAACCCAAGGAGGAGAGCAGAAATCCTCTTGTTCTTGCTAGCAGCCCACAGCATAATCACAACTGCATATTTGTCTCTTCAAACACATAGGAAAAGCCATCCAAGTCCCACACCTATTATTGGGGTTCCACAGGATCAGGGAGACACTGCTGAGTTCACAGACACTTGGCAGTGTTCAGCAATGGTAGATGAATCATATGGCAGCCACCTCAGGGTATGGCGTGCAGCTGAAAATGGGTACTATTCCTTATATCCCAGGTGAGAAGAGGCATGAGTGGCACTGGAAAGAGTAGGACTCCTCTCAGGCAGCACTAGGGAGCAAATCTGCCCCACACTTGCCAGCAGCATCACCCTGCAGCCAGCAGCATCACCCTGCAGCCAGCAGCACCACCCTGCAGCCAGCAGGCACCCACCCGTGGGTTTCATCCTGGCAGCTTGTGCTCCTCTGTCCTGAAAAGCAAAGGTGGGTCTTTGCCTCCCTCCTCTCCTGGGTTGCTAGCAAACCTTGGGATGGGCTCTGCCCTGGCAAACCCATCACTTGCAGTCAGCAAAAAAGCATTTGGCTACATAAACAAGGTGTCTCTCTCTTGGAGTCATTAGTACCACCAGCTTTAGGAGCTGAGCAAGCCGTTAGTCACTCTCATTTCTCTTGGTAGCTTTCCAAGGCAAGGTTGCCAAATCCTTCCTGGACAGCACAGGTAACACCCTTTCTCTTTTATCTTCATTTTCAGTTTCCAGGCTAAGCTGTGAGCCAGGGTCAGCTTCCTGGGTGTGATACCACTGCCAGAGGGGCCAAAGCTTTCAAAGCCTCTCTTTCTTTCCCCAAAGCCTAGCTCTTATTCTCATCAAAAAGCTGTAGTTCAATTTACAGTACATTTTCTCATCCCTAGACAGCTGGAATGCCAACTCTGCAAATCTCACATCATTACAAGCCAGTGACACCTAATGAAATAACAGTGCCACTTGACAGCAAACGAGCACAAATCCATTTTTTCCTCAGGAGCATTTGTCCTCTTCACTGATGGGGCAAGCTTTAGGAATTCCAGTCCTTTTTTTTTTTTTTTTTTTTCACAAAGCATGCATAAAATCAGGAGGAAGCTTCTGCAAAACATACAGTGCTGGGTTAAGATGGCACATTCTTTGTGGTCTTAAACTGCTGTTATTTTTTTACTGAATGCCCCCAAACAAATTGTCTTGGCCCAGGATAAGATGAGCGCAACAGGAGAACTTGTTTTATTTTCTTGTTCCATGTTTGCTCAGTATTAGACAATTTGACTTGGTAAATCCTTTTCCTTCACTCATCACAGGGCTGACCTTGGCTTTTCAGATCAAAGCCAGGAGTCTTATGATCAGGCATTAACCAATGGATGAGAAAAGAAATACTGAATGTCAACCTTCAAATACTCTTTCTAAGGAATCATGACTATTTCCCAGCAAAATGAGACCATAGTCATATGTAGGTTAAACCTGGCTTTCAGTACAGTCTATGGGAATTAATTTTCCCAGGTATCTTCACTGGTCCTGGTTATGTAGTAGCTGAATTTAATTTCATTTTTGTGAAGATTAGGATTTTCCCCAGGTGACTTGCAAGAGGTTTCAAAGTATACTCACGTAGTATAAAGAGGTGAGGGAAAATATTCACATTCTAATTCTAGTTGTTTGCATGAAGTTTCATTCCATGTATCAGCCATTAGAGTTTGTTGCATAAATGACATTAAAGCATGACATCATTACAAGGAAAATTACAGTCCTGTTAGAGTACAGTAGCTGCAGTCAGCCCATTCACTTTCTCACCAAAAGAACCTAAAGCATGTTTTAAACAGGCGTATCACTGTTTTCTCATATTGCATATTTCACTAGAAGAGATAAATTAAATTACTTCCTTTGCCTGTATGGCATAAACCCCCTGTATAATTACATCAGAGAAGGCCATGCTGCAGGCTCTTTTGTGGCATTGTAACTGTGCTGATTCACTTGATCTTGAGCCAAACTCTGCTTTAATCTTTCAAGTTTGAGGAACAGCTAAACACACCCAGTTGGGCAGTAGAGATTAGTTTTCCCACTATTCAGTAAAAAAGGGAAATAGAGATTAAGTTACATTTCTGACATAGGGCTTTTTTTTTTTTTCTCAGAAGCAAACTATTGTGATCCACAAGATCCATAAAGGTTTAATGAAAACGAAAAGAAGGGAGGGATGATTGCAAGGCAGTTTCTTTTATATATTTTATTAGTTAACAGGCAAGGAAATTGTCTTTGGGTCAGGGAACGCTGTTGCTTTATTTTCCACAGAATATTCCTACAGCCCCTGCAACAAAATTATCCTAATCTGCGGCTGTACAGATAGTAATGATAGTAGGAATATGGAAAGTGATGATGGTAACCTACAGCTGTGACTGCAAACAGTGCCCCAACCAGAACAGACCAGTAGATGTGATCCTAGCTTCCTGGTTGAACAAAACCTATCAGAACTATGAAAAAGAGCGCTCAACATGAAAATATTTGTATTTATGGATGACATTGCCTTTCCATGCCTAACAGATGGGACAGACTAGAAATTACTGGAGTTTATCAACTCCTCGTGCCCTATATATTCAGCAGGGAACACTGAAGAAGTGCAGTCTCGGTTTCTGCCAGGGGACTGGTTAGCTTCCAGTCTCACTCACAGGACCAAGGTGAGCACTGATTTTCTAATCACATCTATCTGGCAGGATTCTAGATGTGCAGTGAAGAAAGTGAAATACAGGTCCCTTAGGAGATAAGTGTCATGCACCATATCTTGCAGTTGCAGAACTCTGCATGGTGAATGTTCCCTTTGCTTCTGCTGAGGATTGGCTAACCACACAATCATGCTATAGCATAGGCATGAAGGATACAGTGTACTAAGAACAAATACATGGCAAACATGGGAGTATTTGGTGATAGTGCCATGACTAATAGACAAAGGAAGGCAACAGGAAGCCATACCCAAACCAGAAACTCTCACCAGTGCAGAGATGCCTCTCTATACTGGAAGCACATGGACAGCAAATGCTGAATGAATAATCACTTGGTTATATAAACCCCATATTTCTGCAAGTTTCACACATGAAGACTTGCAGTCAATATCCTCATTTCCTCACAAGTCCAACCACCAATGACAAGAAAAAATTTTTCCACTGCCCACAACCTTAGTCTGAGATGTAAGTTGCAACTATTTCAGTGTTCTTAAATCTGTAATAAATCAAAAGTAACCACAAACAGGAACACATCCTGTAATCCCTGGTTGTTGAAGAGATAAAGAAACCACTTTCTTTGCCAGTATCCCATGCCTGTTGGAATTTAATAATAATATGTGTTGCTCTACCAGCTGGTGTTGACATACTGAAACAAAAAGTGTTTCTACTCGGCCAAAACCACACATCTTGGCAGTCTACATCCTAAAAGACAACAAAGATGTAGTCTAAAAACTTGGCAACTGTCCTGGCACGCTACACCTTGAGCTTAGCAAGTCAGTCACGCTATGCTGGCTCTGGGTTTACCATAATGCAATAACACAACGATTTTGTGTTATTAACTTCACAGTTCTGGAGTTTTGATCCTCAACATATTATCTCTGCTGGCCTTCAGAAGCTGCTTCAGAAGAAAGGTAACTCCTTGAGCTAGGAAGTCACGTGCCTTCCTGTAATCCACTCCAGGTGATGAAAGGTGTTAAATGGAGAAAAATACTTAGTGCTTACTGCAACCCCCTTTCTCTTATTTGTCTATTTTGCTATGATGGGTGTCTTCTAAGACCTGAAAAATTACACTAGAAACACGAAACTTGCACACCTCTTTTTAAACATTAGCCAATAAGTTAAGATACCAGATTCAGCCAGGGGGGCTGGAGGCAGGCTAACAGAGGTCTCTGTGCTTGAGAAGACAACACTGCACTGGCATGTTTATAGTGGGACATGAGGCTGAAAGAAAGAAAAGGAGAGAAAATGGGAAAAACTTCAGAATTTTAGGAGGGGCTTGGATAATTTCCAAATAGGAGGAAGTCATCCTATATTAATTCTTATGGATGGACTATGATACCCAAATTACTATGTTATTATGTAACTTACCTAGAAGGGGAACTAGTCACCTCTAGGGTTAGCTTTATTTATTCTAACACAATGATGAAAGTGCCAGAGCTATGTTAATCCGTGCCACTTCAAGACCTGCCATGATTCTATAGAATGAAGGCTGTGAAAACATTAAACTGGCTTTTGAGGGCTTGAGAAAATATAAAGAATCTACTGTAAAATTCTTATAACACAACGAATCTTATCTCTTTGGGATAAAGCCAGCACATGAACAATACATTGTGCCAAAGAAATGGTGTTGGTTAACACTTCTAGATGCAAAAGGTGGTTGTTTCTTTAGAGATTAAAACAAACAAACAAATAAAATCAACCAACCAACCAAAAACCCTTCACAGAAGGCTCTTAAAGAAATTAAAGTGTTCTTAAAAAAAAAAAAAAAAAGAAAGACTTCTCAGATGGATAAAGGCTGTGAAAAGTTAAGGAATAACAGTAGGAATAATATGGACAATATGGTGGTTGTAAAGATATTTGTCTCTTCTTTACACTGTCCTTTCTTCTACACTCAAAATATACCCAAACTTTCTGCTCCTTCCCCCAAAATTTGGATCAGTCAGCCAAGTTTTTTCATCTGTTTTCCCTTTGGAAACCCAGAATTTGTTCATAATTTGAGAAGATGCTACTCTAAGTATTTTCCCTTTTCAGTGACACTTCAGAGGGAAACACTGGCACCACTGATGATGGCAGTGAGAGTGCCCATTCTGTTAGCAGAAGATCAAACATTGTGCCTGTTCTCAGCAAGGACTTAGCAAACAGCAAACCCTCAAGATCAGCAAGAGTTGTCAAACAATCGACTACAAAAACAGTTGGCAAATAGAAGACATCAACAAAACTAAAGATGACTAGCATGGGTACATGAAGTACAGAGTCTTTAGCTTGGTGGATCAGTTTGATACTTCTTGACTTCAGTAAGCTTCTTAGTAGCAACAGATGATCAAGTTAATGGACATTGGTATAAACATAATGCAATTAGCTGGTTGAAAAAACACTTTAAAGGAACACTTCTTTGAGTTTGATGTCTATCAACATGTTGTCCTGCAAGGGCCTTTCCTGAGCTGAGTTGCAATTAATATCCAAGTGAACAGCTTGAAGGACAGGGGAGAGAGGATTGAAAGGTGTTGGAAGGTATTTAAAGCATTTTGGAGAATGTGCCAAAAATTCAAACCAAATGTGAGGGATAAGAAACAGCAAAATGCAAACAAGGATGACATTCATTAAAGACAGTGTAAAATGCAATACTGGGAAAGAAAAGTAAGTGGCTGCTTAGTCAAAAAGTGAGGCTGGGTTTGAGGCTGATTCCATGTTGGTTATAAAAGATGTGGAGAAACTGGAAAGAGAGAGTTGGGATTACAAGATGATGAAGTATTGATTACAAGAGAAAATTGGTCTTGCTTACTCTAGGGAGAGGTAGTTTTGGAGAAAGCAATTAGATGGTAATCTTCCATTGGACTTCTGTAAAGGTTTGAGAGAGGATTATGATAAATGTCTCTCCACAGCCACTCAGAGAAAATGAGAACAAATTATATTAATTTGCAGCAAAGTCTGGATTTGTATGTTTGGGAAAACACAGCCTTTTTGATTGGAATCCTGAACTAGTGGAATAAACTCATTAGGGGTTCAGAAACCCACTGGGCAAACCCTGTTATGGAATGCCTAAATGCAGTTCATTCTTCTTGGTGAAAGGACTTGACACGAGTGCTCTCTTAAAGGCTCTTCCAAACACCATTTTCTGAGTTTGCAATTTCATTTTTAAGCAGTGGATCTTTGATTCTGAAGTTTTATAAATAAATATATAAGTGCATTGAATTAAAAAAACATTGATTCTTTTCCTCTTGCATCTTGTGACCAGTGTGGGAAGCGTATTAAAAGCAGAAAATAAGAATTGTCCCTCAGCACCAAATAGGTCATAAAAGGCAAGTGAAATTGCCCAGAGCCATAGAGACAGAGGCAACAGTTGCTTGTCTGCGAGCTATGGGGAAAGGTTGCTCAGCATGGCCTGTACTCAGAGTTTACAAAGTATAAAGACTCTTGCAAGGAATGAACTTCGAACTAGCCATTAGCAGAGTTAATATCTTTATACCTTCACCAAATGGCATCAGCTCTGCTTTTGTAAGAGGAAAAGAGAGCATTAACAACACATAGCCATGAGTGGCAAACCGAGGGTACAAACAACCCATGGAGTTGCAAAGCTTTCTTTGGTGGGGTGGCAGAGGGAGAAAGTCAGTTAGATGATTGGACTGTGAGTTGGATTGGTAACTTGCTCAACAACAGAGTTCAGCGAGTTCTGATCAGCAGCTCAGAGTCCAGTTGGGGGCCTGTGGACAGTGGTGTTCCCCAGGGATGTGTACTGGTTTCAGTTTTCTTCAGTAACTTCATCAATGACCTTGATGAGGGCACTGAGTGTACCCTCAGCAAGTTTGCTGATGATACAAAACTGGGAGTGGTGGCTGACAACTGTTTCAATCTGCTTTTTTTCAGAAGGGATGGTTTTTTCATAGATCTCCCAAATGAAACCAAGAAGGAACTCAGTAGTTGATTTGGGAAAAACACTTGCATTTATTTTGCTTACATATGCAGGAGAAAAAGTTAAAAATATAGAAAAGGAGGAAGAAACAAGCAAGGGGTAGCAAAGCAAAAAGATAATTACCACCAGGGATCTAGCTGATGTTTCACTGATCCCTGAAGGTCTTCATCCATGGTGGGGAAGCTTACAGCAGCAAAGGCTGACGTGTTGGAGCCAGATGAGACCTTGCTGCTTGATCACTGTGGAAGCTTCAAACTCTTCCTGTTGCCTCTTGGGTTTTATACTTTTTCCAGGCCCATGCATAGCCACACTGTCCCATTCAGCTGCACACATGTGATTGGTTTCAGCACCAGTCTCACAGGTGGTTTACCTGTGCCAGCTCCGGGCTCACAGTAACATTCCTGAGAGCGGAACTTGTGGCCTTGTCTGGTTATCAGCTGCTGTTGTCACAGAGCTTGTAGTAATGGTGAAAACACCTTGGGAAACTGCTGTGTCAGTCACCTTTTGAGAGTCCTGTCCATGAGAAGGTCCACAAAGACTTCTCTCAGCAAATCCCAGCATCTGCTGGCTATCAGCATGGAGTTTGTGGTCTTGTGGATAAGAAAAGGTTCCTCTTGAGACAACAGTGTGAAGGCAAACGTGAGGGTGTGAGTCCTGTTTGCAGTGGGATCCAGTGTCAGCAGAGCTTGGGCAAATGGTGTGAAATATTTGGGGAAGGTAAACAATGCAGAGGTAATTAAAGGGAGTCAAACCTAACTCCTTACAACAACTCATGAGGCTGTGCTGCCATCCAATGAGGTCTGGACAGGATGGACAGCTGGGTGAAGGTGAACCTCAAGAAGTTCACTAAGGACAAGTGCATCTAGGGAGGAGTAACAGAAGGCACCAGTACAGGTTAGGGGTCGTCCTGCTAGAATGTGACCCCATGGAGAAAGACCTTGGAGTCCTAGTGTTCGCCATTGGACAGCCATGTGCCCTTGTGGTCAAGAGGGCCAATGGTATCCTGGGGTGCATCAAGAAAAGTGTGTCCGGCAGGTCTAAGGAGATTCTCCTCACCCTCTACCCTGGTTGAGACCACACGTAGAATACGGTTTCCTGCTCTCCAATTCAGGAGAGACAGGGATGTACAAGAGAGAGTCCAACAGAGAGCAAAAAAGGTGTCTGGAGGGCTTGAACATCCCTCCTCTGAAGAAAGACTGAGAGGGGATCTTATTAATATCTTTAAATATCTGAGGGGCGGGCCTCAGGAGGAAGGTGGTCTATTTGATGTGGTGTCCTGTGACAGGAACAATGTGTACAAGCTAGAATGCAGGAGGTTCCACCTCAGCATGAGGAGATACTTTTTTATGGTGAGGGTGATGGAACATTGGAACAGGCTGCCCGGAGAGGTTGTAAAGTCTCTTTGTCTGGAGCCTTTCAAAACCCACCTGGATGGATTCCTCTGCAGCCTGCCCTAGGTGATCCTGCTTCAGCAGGGGGCTTGGACCAGATGTTTTCTAGAGGTCCCTTCCAACTCCTACCATTCAGTGATTTTTGTGATCCTGTGAAAGGGGGAGTGCAGATGCCACATGGAAAGGGTCTGTGACAAGTGACCTCATGCTCTAGGTTTCTTTATTTAAAAACAATTTTTTTTTACTCCCAGTATAAAAGCCCTCAGGTGCTGGCATTTTCCACGCAGAAATCATTCTCTTTGTGTTGCATTACAGACCTGTTACAGGCCCATTTAAATGCTGATGGGAAGTCTTTCTGTTGGCTTCATTGCCATTCAGTTATTCTCTGTATCCTCATCCTGTTGTCAGCTTCTTGTTGATAAATATGTGATAGAAATAATTATTGATACTTATGGTGTGGCAAAATGGGAAAGCCTGTTCTGAAATTATGTATTTTGTGATTTTGAAATGATACTACTAAGTGTATGTCCCAGCTAATGAGACTGTCTTCACCAGCCAAAAGCATCATGTCATTAATGGAGTTACATAACACAAATAACCTTAAATACAAAGAATTAAAACCCTTCTTTCATCCAACATCCTGCATGACACCAAATGCAGAACTGGGCTCCTTTTCACTTGGCAGAGGACTTGCAAAAGCACCATGTCTTTCACAGCCACCTTTAAGCCCAACAAGCAGAGCTTGGGGAAAACTGCAGGGGATTGCCTCCCGGCTTTACTTGGGTATTGGTCTCTCTGCCAGCCACAGTTCATTGGGTCTTGTTGGGTGCCCTTGGCTACAGAGCTGCCCAGCATCATTATGCACTAAAAAGCAAACAAAGGGATTTCATCTGGCTTCAAAGGACATGGGACCCATGGCCTGAGCTGAGACTGGCTGACAAAGAACAAGGAAAAGTCAGGCTTCAGTAACTTTTAATGACAGCTCTTGTTAGGGTTAAAAAAACAACTCAGCCATTGTGCTGTGATTCAGTCTGAAGGGAAGCCCATCACCCTTGCTGCTACAGGTCGCAGCACTGAAAAGGAGATTGTTATCCTCAAAATTAATCATTCAGAGCTACAGCAAGAGGCATGCAATGCCAAGCTGGGATGCAAAATTCACTGTTGTCTGCCAGTCTGGAGACTGATTACTGACACTTCTGCCATTTCATCCTGCTAGCAGGATCCTGCCTCGCTTACCAAATTATATTTTTGTTCAAAGTGGGAAGAAGCAAGTTGTTTCAGCGAAGTCCATCTTCATCCCCTTCCCAGGCCCTCTAATCAGCCCCTGAAGTGGGCTGGTGCAGCACTTTAAACAGTGCTGGCTGGGAAAAGTAACAAATAAATTATCGTCCTTTATTTGACTCATTTATTTGGCTAACAGAGAAGAAAGTTTAACATTTTAGAAATGTCTTTTCCTGATTTTGCTGGAATTAAAAAATACTGAAGCAAAAGTCAGTGGTCATGATTGGTAGGGACCTGGAGCAGACTTCCCAAGCCTTTGAAACTCTCCAGAAATGCCATATACTTGACCTTTTTTTCTTATCAGGCCCACTCACATAAGCCCTTGGATATGTTTGGGGCTTTAAGAGTGTTGTGTCTGCCAACATCATGGACAAAATTTTTCCCAGTTTTAGTATATTTGCCATATCTTCTCTTCTGTGATCCTCTGCTGAGGATAAACTCTCATCATCATTCACTTCTCAGTAAATTTCCTGTGTGAGGAATGAGCTATGTTCTCAGTAAATGAGTGATGCAAAGTGAAAATCCAGCTGTTGATGCTCCTTTTCTTCTGAGTAGAATTTATTTACTATGATTTGTGCTACAACAGCTCATGAAAGCCCCAGGGGAGACACAGGCCCTGGGATGATATGGGCTATACATGAGATACAGCTTCATACCCTGTAAGATTACAGTCTAAAACAAGAAGACAAACAACTCTGATGTTATTGCAGACAAAGTTACTCATACATCATGAAATTAAACAGTCCCAGTTGGAGAAAGATTTGCTTGAGTCTCTGGACAGTTGGCAGACATTCATCCCCTTAGAATATCAACATAAAATGTGAGATTAGAACAACACTGATTACCATATATTAAATAATATAAATGGCATATACTACATCTGTGCCTCACTTAACATCAGTACAGCCTTTATTGATGTTTATTTCAATAGTCAGATATCTTCTCTATTGGCTGGATTTCTGCTGTACTACTGGTAGAGTAATATTCAGAATTAATTTTATCATCAATTCCAGTTTCTCAGGCACTATAATCCTGTAAAACAACTCTTTGTGGCAGGTATCTTGAGCTTACAACAGCTTCACAACGAGAATTCAGAGGTATTACATGACTGTTATTTAAACATCATTTGTGTACTCATTTGCAGAGAATTATGAAATGTAATTGTAAGAAAGAGTTTAAAGAATTTATGTCTAACACATTTCACAGCCAGTAGCAACCTCAACAAAGCCCTGTTGAACCATCACAGGAAGGCAGAGCGAAATACTTCTATTTTGATTTTAGATTTTTTTTCAAATGAAACCTACTTCCAGGGGCATGGGAAATCGCCCTAGACTTACATCCATAAATTGCACAGGAATAAAACCCCTGATCCCACACAACAAATCATTTTCCATTTCATTTCAATATGCAATCACATGAGAGCACGCTGGGGAAAATGGAAATGTAATAGCATCGCAGCTGCACATGGGCACACCAGTAGGAGGATAAACCCAAGACAATAGTGAGTTCAGAAGTTCAAATTCAGCACAGGGTTATAAAAGCAGAATTACAACCTTTGCTGGACTTGAATCCTTAGAGAAACTCCCACCACTGCACACACACTCGTGGTATCTTCAGTCCCACAGCAAAACAACTGGGATGTTTAGAAATGACAGGCTTCAAGTGTGAATATTTCTGCCCTTTTCTCACTGGTTTCAATGTTTTCTTAGAATAATCATGAATTTGCTCTTTCCCTCCTAATAAAGATCCTTGCAAATGACACAGTATCGCAGATTTTCAATAATTTTTAGTCCTGTTTTTCAGCATAATAGAAATGTCATGGCAATAGCGTGATGCCTTCACAGACAATAACTTTGTTTGCAGGAATAAAAAAATTCCACAAAGTTAACATACTTAGTATACATAGAGTAATACCTCAGGATGTGAAAAATCATTGTTTTAACTCAACGTGCTCATCACATTTGGGTGGAAGCACCACTTCTAACTCAAAAAGGCTGTCAGGCTGTCAGTGAGAGCTGGATGAAGAGCTGCAGAGAACAGGCAGGGCTGAGTACCTTCTGAAAACTTACGCACCTTTGCTGGCAAGCAAACCTATCATCTCAAAGCCATGGTAAGGCTTCCAAATGATTTTTCACCCCACCAAGTGTATTTGTAGGAAAGGTTGTTCACCTGGGTCTGATGCCCACTCTCTCCTCTACCCATGCTCAACAGTGCAGAGCAAGTGAAGCCAGAATGGGAATCTTGCTTGGTTTTTGTTTTAGTCATTGTCCGTGGGTTTCCTTGCTTTTTAAATTCAGAACACAGCCTGGACCAAGAAGGTATGGGAAGAGGACAAGGGTGCCCCCCTGCATCTCCTGGGAAGGCTCCTGCCTGCCACAGCTGAAACTATCTAGATTTTTCTGGGGCTTCAACCACAGAACAGACCTGAAGGGAGAGGCAAAGGGAGTCAATAATGTAGCAAACCTGGGATCCTTTCTGATGCTGATTCAAGTAAATTGCCAGAAGGTCACAGGACATGCACTGAAGGGTTTATTGTCTTGTTGGCCTTGGAAAGACCTAGTTGCTGTATGCAGCATGTCTTTAATTTTTTTGGTTTGCTCTTTTCCTAAAAAAGGGTACCCTATTGCATCTGAGAAGCTAAAGTTAAGTTCCTAAATCTGAATGTAAGTCTCTAAATGAAGTTACATACCTGGACTATTATTGAATTCTTCACTGCAGGCAACTCCTCACTGCAACACAACCATGTATTTTTAACACAATGGGTTTCATAGCAACCACAAACTCCATCACAACCCAGGGGAATGAGCTGAATCTAACATCCTCCAGACCTCTGCCTCACAGGAGATATCCATCACAATCTGGCTTAAAGCACTGCAACAGTTACATCTCATCATGAATTAACAAAAACGACTGAGCAAATGAGTTCCTGAAATAAAGTCGCTGAAATCTGCTTCCTTCAAAACACCTTACAAAATATTTTTCATCCCAAATTTGACATTCTTTTCTCATCTTTTAGAAATCACTAGACCTGTAACTGCTGTCTTTTACCCTACGGCCATTCCTCAGTCTTTTGGTTGACCACCACAACCACATGTCATTCCAGCATTTTACTGCAATCAAAATTAATTTACCGATTTGTACTGCATATTCCTTTCTACTACTTGCCTAACTTTTCCTAAAACACTTCTATACTTACCCTTCTATACTTACTTTGTCTAGACATCTACAACAAAGAAAAGCACTTGGAAAATCTATTTCATTCCAGCAGGGAAGGAACTAGCTTTTGCTGCTTTTTCAGTTATATTGGCTGCTTCAGTGATAGAGCTCCATAGCAGCTGGGGTAGATATGTTTTACTGCATTGTCTGTGATTTCCACCAAGAGAAGCCCGTAACAAACAAAAATCATAATGCTGTTGCCCCATCTTTCTCAAACAATATCTGAGAGTAGAAAAGAACACTCATTTGTCTTTTTTTAAAATGATATTTTAATTACTCATGTCATGCCTCAGCAAAATGGCTAGCCTTTTGTTAAAATGGGGCTTAATTGCGTTACGGAGCCTTCATAGGACCCTCGCACATAAAGCGCTTTTCTTCAGACTTTCAAGACCTAAATTTGCAGTTGGCTCCTGACCAGCGCACTCGAGCAGATAGGCACGTAGGTAGCGGGCAGACCCTGTGTTGGTGAAGTAATCATAGTTGACTGCCTTGCCTGTGCTATTCCACAAATATGCCCACAAACAAAAATTGGATCTTCATGTTGGTTTTGATTTTGAATTTGTTAAAAAAAAAAAAAAAAAGAAAGAAAGAAAGAAAGAAAAATTTTAAAATGCCCTTGGTATGTCAGCAAGCATGGAGACACCTTCACGGACTGTTGGCTACGCCTCAGCAAAGCTTTACAACAGTCTGTCAGACAAAAAAGGAGACTGATGCAGATACCTTAATAAGCATCCCATCTGTGAGGTCATTGGGATATTTCAAACAACTTTCAGCTCTCATTAGTTTAGCGGTTTCCACAAGCACGTCCTTATC
This sequence comes from Indicator indicator, assembly GCF_027791375.1. Lineage (NCBI taxonomy): Eukaryota > Metazoa > Chordata > Aves > Piciformes > Indicatoridae > Indicator > Indicator indicator. The sequence goes on from NC_072011.1 coordinate 39,663,362, forward strand.
TTTTGTAACTTTTGCAGCCAAACTTCCTGGGAAAGCCTCTGAGCTGGGTGACATTCTTAACCATGCATCAGTCTGCAGTAATGAGCCACCGATTTATGTGTCTTTTGCACTCATGGGCAGTATATGTTTATATTAACCTTTCATGTTGTGAATTTTTTTCCCTTTATCTGTGTAATTCTCCGGCTTCTACCATGCAAATCTCATTATTCCTAATAGGCTGCAATTAGGATCTCCACGCTTTTATCACAGTCATTCAGAGCAGCGAAGGGCATTTTCCAAGAAGAAGTGCTTTTTCTGATGTATTGACGATAGAATGTGTAACAGACACTATGCCTGGAAAGTAATAGTTCATAATAGAGCTGCAGGGTAGTGGAAATCTTTGTCAGCTCTCTGGTTTTGCACCTTCAATTAGCACGGGAGGTATAGCACAGTCTATTGCTTCACATAAAACATGCTACACATGATCTTGCACAGAAATGAGATTTACAGTTTTTGAAGACTGCTAGGCTTGAATGAGTAAGTGGACATTTATTATAATTTCTTACAGTTTTATGTGCTTGAAGGAGATAAAGCAGATTCATCAGCCCTTGACCACATGCAAGGTCTTTATCACACTAATGAGTACCCCTTTAAAGAGGATGTTGTACTGCTATTTTCTTTTCTAAGAACTCCCATAACTGTACCCAGAATTTGGCAGGCTGACATATGCTGCTTCATAAGGTGCAAGTGGGCAACACCCACAGCCCTTATTTCAGATCTTGCTTTGGCTGCTGCTGTTTTCTGTTTTGTGTGAAGGGCAGGGGTGGGAAAGGAGAACTGGTAAAGCATTGGTAGTAGATGGATACAGTATGAAGAAGTAAGAAGAGATGACATGGAATATTTATCTGCAGGGCCTTAAAACCAGAACATTTGAATAGGATAGCAAAAGAAAGGAGAGCCCCAGAAGAGAGCCATATGTGTGCATGTGCATAGTTGAAGGGCTCTCTGACAGAATCAAGATGAAAGGACAAATATGATTTGGGGAATAAAGTGAAAAATGGAGGCTAAGCAGAAGACATTGCAGTATTTCAGCAGTGGGATAGTCTGCAGTTGGACTGAAGTCTTGGTGAGAAGGTTAAAGTAGCAGTAAAAGAAAGATTATCTGGATAAACAAACAAACAAAACCAAACCCCAAAACAAAACCCAAAAAATCCAAAACAAAACAAAAGACCTGGATGGGAGCAGTGCAAATGGAGAATAAACCATCAAAGACTGCCTGATCTGAAAATTCCAAGGTTAGGAAGGGTGAAGGCTAGAAGGAACAGAGCAGGATAGGAGGGACTGATTTCAAACTTGGAGGTAAAAAGACGTATTTTGGCCACATTTTATATTCCAACTGTATTCAATTTTTTTCTGCCATGAATAGAGCAAAAGGCTTATTCCCCTCACTATTAAACTTCCTTTTCCAGCTCTGTGTGTAGGCTTACCTGATGTATAGAAAAATGGTCTTTTGAAAGCATATAAAAATGTTTATGAAGTGACCTGGGTAAAGAGAGGAAAATTCTTCAGTCTTTCTCAGCTACTCACTGCGTGCATGAGCTCCACTGCTTTCCCATAGATTCCCACCAGAATTAATAAACCTCGGAAAAGTCTGTTAGGAAGCACCACCCAGATAATTCTTGTTTCACTAAGAAAAGCCTTGAGTTTGGATGTAACTAGTTCTGTGGGTTTAATCACCATTTCTCACATTTTCTTCTTGACCTTGTGTTAATTTTATTCTTGCTCTGGTTTTGGCGGGAGTAGAGTTTGTCTTCATAGCAGCCAGCCTGGAGCTATTCGGATTTGTCAACATTTGGAAACAATGTTGACAAGTCAGGGATGTTTTAGTTAGGGTTGAGCTTCAGTATTTGCAGGGAGTTTGGGCCTTTTCTGCTCTTCACACCACCCTGACAAGTAAGCTGGGGATACACAAAAAAATTGGGAGGCGACACAGCTGGGGCAGCTGACCCCAGCTGACCAAAGGGATATTCCATACCATATGATGTCATGCTCAGCATATAAAGCTGGAAGAAGGAGGAAGCGGGGGATGTTTGGAGCAATGGTGTTAGCCTTCCCGAGTAACCATTCCACGTGATGAAGCTCTGCTGCTCTTGAGATGGATGAACACCTGCCTGCCAATGGGAAATGGTGAATTGATTCCTTGTTTTGTTTTGCTTGCTCCCACGGCTTTTGCTTTACCTATTAAGCTGTCTTTATCTCAACTCACAAGTTTTCTCACTTTTACTCTTCCAATTTTCTCCCCCATCCCACTGGGGACAGTGAAGAAGTGGCTGTGTGGGGCTTAGTTGTCAGCCGGGGTTAAGCTGTGACAATCCTGAAATGCCTATTTACAGCTTAGAGGAGACACCAGCAATGGCTTTTCTGTTGGTACTTTTCATAACCACTCTTACACGCAGAGATTTCTTTCAAACTGCGTGAAAAATCTGCTCTCCCAGAAAGGCTGGTTTATAGGTTTCTCTCTTTACTCTTTCTGTATTCTTTTACAAATCTGATAAAATACAATTGTCATATGCTTTATGGTATTTTGTTGTTTTCTATCTTTACAACTTGGGCACTCAGATGGAGTCAGTATGGTTTTCCTTCCACTGTACATAGAGTAGCTTAATGCACATTTGAAAAGGGAATTTCAGCAACAGTAAAATCCCTTCCTGTCTCAGAGAGAAATTTTGCTGTGGGTTAAACACTATGTTTTCCTGATGCAAACTTGATGCAATTAAGAACACATAAGTGAAATGTACTGTTGGACCCCAAAAAAGAAAAGTGAGGTAAAGAAGAGAGCTTAAATAGACAGTCCTGGATGATGAGAACTAAATGCAAGTAGTAGGCAACGCTTTCCAAAGGACTTGTGCAAAGATGTATCAAAACAGTATTTGCATCAAAAGAAGGCTGCACCTGCGTATGAGACTGAAGATTTGTGTATGTTTTAGATCCTCAAACACTGCACAAAAGCCATTCACAAAACACAGAGCTTTTGATGTGAATGTCCTCAAGCCATGTTACATTTCCTAAATCTTCTGATATGGGAACTGACAGAAGCAAATTTAACCCAAATGGTCTCAGTCTCCTCTCTTCAACGGGCTTTAAAAGAAGCCTTCTCATAGGACTTGAAGTGAAAGCAGGGAGTAGTCTTTTAGGCACTTAAGATAGAAATACCTCTTTTGTTTATTTGAACTGATAAATCTCAAACTGATAATTCAGAGAATCTTGCTATCTGTTCTGCAGAACCAGTTTAAACAATATAATTTAGCATTTTCAGTAACAATTTAATAGGTTGTCAATAACCAATCTGCTCATCTCAATTATTTGGGAAGCAACTAATCTGTAAAACATCCTTTCTTGCTATTTTTGGAAGCTCCCAGAGATACAATAAGGGCACCTTTGCTTCCAGGAGCCTGGCATAGCCTTGCACATTGCCAGCCATCTCCATCTTCAAGGGTACACAAACACTGCATGGTTCTAACTCCACTAGGCATTTACCTCAAGATGCAGATATGTGCTTACTGGTACAAAGACTTAGACAACTGTATAAAACATGTCAAGCAAATAAGATTATCAGGAATCACAACTTCTGTCAGAAATGTGATTTTGTGCTCTATAAGATAAACAAAAGCTGTATTTATTGGTAACAATTAGCTCTCATGTTCTGCATAGATTAATTACTATATTGTAGGGGCTTCTTGGAGGAAGACATAAGCTAGATCTCAATGTAGTAGCTTAAAAATGGGCATTTCAAGGCATCTGAGTTGCCTTGGATATCTCTGCCAGGAGATGTCACCCAGAGTATTATGTGACTCCCATCCATCCTGTATCATGCTTATCCATCCTGCACGGACGTCTCATATCCATGTGTATGAGAAATTCATAATTCATGAATCATAGAATGCTTTGAGTTGGAAGGGACCTTCTTCTAGTCCTACCTCCTGCAGTGAGCAAGAACATCTTTAACTATATCAGGTTGCTTAGAGCCCAATCCAACCTGACCTGGAGTATTTCCAGGGATGAGTCTTCTACCATGTCTCTGTGCAACCTGTTCTGGTGTTTCACCACCCTCATTGAAGAACATTTCTTCCTTATATCTAGTCTTAAACTCCCCTCTTTTAGTTTAAAAATATTACTTCTGAACGCACCAGTAAAATCCCAGAGCATCTAACACCCAAAGACTCTGCAGGGCCATACCCCACTGGCTTAGAAGCCTGCTCGTAGTCAATGAAATTCAGCATGACATGAAGAGACATGTCCTTCAGCAGGCACTATTCTAGATTTGCCAACAACCAACAAGAGTGGAGGCAATGCTCAAAATTATTTGGTCACCGTGAACCCTGCCACAAGGGTGAGAAGGCACCACATCCTTTGCCCTGAGAATGTCTCTGCAAACCAGGGAACCAAGCATAATGGGAGAAACTGCCTCACACCTGGATACAACTGTCCAGCTTCTTAGCTCCAAAAGTACCTTTCTTCCCTTAGGAGATTGTTGAATAAAGGAGACACCAAGGCTGAGGCCAGGCCTGAACTGGTAGCATACCAGTTACTCCTCAGTCACTGCCTATGGTTATACGGTCTTACCCTGTGCTACCTGTAGGAAATGCAATGGATTTATCTCCCCCCCACCCCCAAAGCCTATGCAATAAAGCACAAGGTGACAGCACGATCATGACCTGGTCATTTCATGATCATCCTGATCATTTCTGATTTATTGCCACAGTAACTTGTTTGCTATATAGACCTAATAGAAATCTAGTGAGTGCTAAAATGCCATCAGATTGTCATCAGATGAATTTAACCTTAATCTTTCAGGGCTAAAGAATCCCTTCTGCTGAGGGCCCCAGATAGGATAAAAAGAATGCAAATAGCAAACTGAACAATGTGACAGGGAAGATGTGGAAGCAGAACCTTGTTTTCTAGTATTTGAAACCTAGCCAATGAGACATATAATCTGCAGCAACATGTATAGTACCAGCAGCTTGTAAATGAGACAATTCACATAAATTTTAATTAAAAAAAAAAAAGTAAAGTTGCAGATAGTTTCCTGTAGGCAGGTGGAACATCACCTCTGGCAACATCCAAATTGTCTAAAAGAATTAAGCATCAAATTTCTTTCAGCAACCCGTGTAAGTACTTGGCAAATTTCCGTAGATATAATCTCTCCAATAATATTGTTTGTGCTTTCTTTCACATTGTTTTTGGCCAGATCTTTTTAAGGTTTTGTTTTGGAAATCAACTGCAATCACGAGAGAGGTTCTAAAAATTACATCCCTTCTTTTTCCAAATGTTTACTTTTCTTTCCATATCTGACTAAGCTTGTAGTGCAGTAACTCTGTGCTTTCTAGGTTGGAAAGGTGTTTCATTCTTAATAAGTAGGTGCTGATGGGTTTTTTCCCCTACTCTTCATTAATAAATAAATTCTATATAAAGATGATATTCTATAAAAAGAATATTAAAAGAATATTAAAAGAATTCTAAATAAAGGTAAAATTCTATATAGTAGGAAAAAAAAAAACCCAGGGAGATAGGCTGCAGGAAAACAGCTATGCAAGCTTCACTCTTTCAGCCTGTATCCTCCATTTAACTTCAGTAGCCTGAGAACAAATATTTAAAATAAACCAAAATAAGGGACTCAAACCTGCCTGGGCTTAAGCAGTCTTCACTGTGCACAGACAGGCTTGGCACCCAGGAAAGAAGAAGGGCAAGGACACAAGAAACTTCAAGCTCTTCCAATTTCAGATAGATTACAGAAAGCAAAATACCACCTCCGGTTCCTGGGGACAATGCATTGAGCCATTTGCTTGAGCAGTGGTGTGTCAGAGCCAGGCTGTGGCAGAGGAGCACAGGCTTGCTGTGGGACAGGGAGAGGGCAGCACTCCGCTGCACAGGGAGTGGGCTCACTTGCTGGTCACTTTCAGAAATGTAGGCCAGGAAAGTTTGTCCTCAAAACCTGCGTGAGCCATGGCTTTTTCCTCAGCTCAGCTCACAAGCATTTCACTTCCAAAGGCCTATTTGTAAAGCTGGCTCTACAGGGTTTGGTATTATTTTTAATCTAGATGTTTTAATTGAGATCTTGGCATAGGAAAGGAGCTGTAGTCTTAAGACTGCAATTTAAATCTGAGTGAAATCACTCGAGAGACATGTGCTGGGTTCAGTGCACTTCAGATTAGGTATAACAAAACATCTTCTGCAACATATTAGAAATCATGGTTGCAAAGTGCTGACAGAGCCAGATTGCATTTGCACTGAACAGTACGAGATAGTGCAAGCTCCTCATGTGAAAAATACTTACAGACTTGCTTTGTGTAAATATTCCTCTTTCCAGATAAAGTCCCATTTGGAGAAACTTCAAGGGTTGTCAGCAGCTTCTAGTATTATCCCACATCTCTACAGATTCAAACAATAAATCTATATATCTCTGTTACGTTAAATAAAATTGAATAAAACTTTGTTCAAAAGAGTAAAACATTTGTAAAATAAATTGTATCTCTCTCACTATCTTTCTTAACTTTCTTAATAGTCAACAGATAAGGTTGATATAATTGGGGAGGTAAGAGCTTGGACAGACCCTGGAGGCAGCTAGTAATAGAACGTGCTCTTCAGAGTTTCTGTGCTGCAAGTACAGTTAAATGATTGTTATTAATGCTATGGCCAAATACCCTGTAGGATGGAGAACATAGATCTCGTGTTGGCTGTGTAACAGCTACACTTACAAAAGAGCCCGAGAGAGGTCTACCCTGAATAATATCAGCACTAATTCACATGAAATGGCACAAAATGAGAGTCCCTCTGCAACAGTGAACCCGTTTCAGGACCGTCTGAAGTTCACTACAGCAGGTTTTAATTTGTTTGCAAAAGACCATGTTCAGTTAGCTTGATGCCAATTAAGAGTATTTATAGAGAGCATGATGTTTAATTTCAAACCTCACAGTTTCAAGGAAGAGAGGGCACTGAATGAATACAGATGGGAGACTCCCAACAGCGTTGGCATGTGGCAAGAAACAAGATTTGGCTGCAGACAGACATCCCAGAGTGATGCGGCATAATGGGGATAGGATGATCCTGCCCTCCCTTGTCTGGGCTGCCACCTCCTGGTTTGTGAGAGCCCTCCTGTCCTCTTCGGTCCCCATAAGCTCTATTAGTGCTGGAAAAAACCGAGTGATTTCAACTGAAAGGGAACTGGGCAGAGGAGGGGATGACATTTTGCAAGACAAGGGGGCTGCAGCTGGGTACACTCCACAACAGCAAGTGCTGCTGATGAGGACCATTGCAATCTTGCCACTGTCATGCTCCTTATCCAAAACTTTGCTTTTCATGCAGATATTTAGAATGTTATTTTTTTTTTAAAGTATTTTTGTAAGTGTCACTATACCGGCAGGGTTACATCAAACCCAGGATATGTTGCATACACCACAATCACAGAGCCGCAAGCTGAGAGCATCCCAGGCTCACAGGCTGACAAAGGGAAGGAGCTGCTGGCAGGTTTTAACAGGCTCCTGCCAACTGAGGTCTCTAATAAGCATAAAACATCATGACAATAACAATGTGTTGTGCTAACCTGGGATAAGCTCAATAATGAGCTTCCTGAGGAATCCTTGCTGGTGATTTTCAGAGGCACAGCCTTTGTCTTATCTTGATCAGTCTGACCTGACAGCTACCGATCCTCTTTGCAAAGGGCTTATCCAGTCCTTAACTACAAATCTTAACCATCAAATTAAAATTGATTTTAAAAGGCTAGGTGAGTTATTGCTAGAGATTCTTAGAGGTGATGACAGTGCACCCATTGAAACAGGCACATACTGTGCTGGATCCTGCCAACTCTACTGCATTACACAGACTGCGATGAGGTATTTCTCATCGTGACCTGCCTAGGTGTTTCCATCAACAGTAATATTATTGTTAATGACACAGATGAGTAAAATTTCAGTTGCAATGATGAAACAGACAGAGAAGGGCCACCAAGATGGTAAGAGAATGCATAATTTCAGAGAAAAAAATGAAATAATTTATCCTGACAAAAGAAAAGCAGGCATATTATATTGCCACTATTTCATACCTGTGGAGGAGCAGGTGAAGATCAAGCCAAGCTGTGAGAAGGAGAGTGCTCTGAAGCAGCTTGCCTGGAGGAGCAGTGAAGGAAAAGAGCTTAACCTCATAATGAATATTATTTTAATTTCTTGGCAGGTTTTAAATGGAATGGTTTGTTCTTTTTGGTGTACAAAATTGAAAATGGTCCTTTCCTTTCTCAGTTCATATATTTCACAAATTGCCGCACTGTGGCACTATGTCAGCAGCGTTTCTCAGCCCAGCCAAGTTGCCTCCTGTGTATTGCACATTATCAAAATGCATAATCTTTTATCTTCTGCTAATGCAGCTTACCAAGGTGACTGGTGCAGCAGCAACAGGTAAGGATGATAACTTTCCCATGGTCATGTTGTAAATTACTGATCTATAGTCTGTCACACTGAAAGGAAAAGGTTGTAGTGTGTTGTGTCAGTAGAACTCCATATTTCTTAATCCATCAGGGAGAAAAACATTGCTTTCTGCTGTACAAGATTGATTTTTTTGGTTTGTTTTAAGATTTTTAGTTTTTAAAATAATTGAAAATATTAAATAATCAATATCTGTAAATATAGAGAGGGGTAAAATGCAAAAAAGAAAAAAGATGAATTTTCTGGAAGTGGCAAATAAACTGTCATGAAAATTCTTGGTTGTGCTTTCTAAATATATGTCCAAATCTGCTCATATCCCAAATGCCTGGATAAGAAGAGAGCAAAGATGGTTAGTACACTAACAGTGACAAAGAGATGATAACTCATGTATCCTATGATAAAGTTGCATATTATATACTGGATACAAGCCACAAGAATTACATTAATTTTATGTCACTTTTATGTAAATAGAATAATTTAGAAAATGCATTTGTATCCTGGTTTGCTAGCCCAGGTTTTTCCTTAGAACCAGAAAAAAAAATGAAACTCACCAAAAGCGAAGAGAAAGGGAAAAAACTGGCATTCACATGTCATCAGGATGTAGGAAAAATATTATAGGAGAGTGGAACTGAATTAAAAAATGGCAATACTACATTGGCTGAAATAAACAAAATGCTCACATACCAACTATTTTGAAAGAAATTAAAATGAATAGCTTTTTCAGAACAGCTCTGTTTTCTAGTTATTAAATGTAGTTATACTCCTCAGTAATGTAAGCTTTGCAAGAGACAGCTTTGATTTATAAAATACATTATTTGTTTCAAAATCCCATCTATAAACAAACAAACTTTTTGCAGCTTAAACTGTGGTCACTCCTATTATATTGTCAGTTCCAATTAACTTCACCATGATCTGGTCCACCAGTTTATTATAACAGGCACACATGGGTTTCTTCTCATGAGAACAAAGTAATGGATATAGGAAATGAAGACCATTGTTTTTAAGGCTGTAAGATGTCCTAATGCAGCAAAAACCACCAACAAGAAAAATCGTTGATCCATAAATGCTGTGGATATTGTCTTCCTAGACTTTAGTAAAGCTGTTGGCACTGTTTCCCACAGTATTCTTCTGGAAAAACTGTCTGCTTGTGGTTTGGATGGGTGTATGCTTCACTTGATAAAAAACTAGCAGGATGGTCAGTTCCAAAGAGCAGTGGTGAATGGAAATAAACCCAGTTGGTGCCTGGTCACAAGTTGTGTTCCCTAGGGCTCAGTGTTGGGGCCAGTTTTCTTTAATATCTTTATCATAGAATCATAGAATTGTGAGGGTTGGAAGGGACCTCAAGGATCATCTAGTTCCAACCTCCCTGCCATGGGCAGGGACACCTCACACTAGATCAGGTTGCTCAGAGCCACATCCAGTCTGGCCTTAAGAACCTCCAGGGATGGAGCTTGTACCACCTCCCTGGGCAACCTGTTCCAGTGTCAATGATCGGTACAAGGGGGTTGAGCGCAGTCTCAGTAATTTGCAGATGACATCAATTTAGAAGGAGTGTTGATGTGCTTGAAGGAAGGAATACTCTACAGTGGCATTTGTACAGGTTGGATTGATGGGCTGAGGATAATTTGTATGAGGTTCAACAATGCCAAGTGCTGGGTCCTGCACTTGAATCACATGAACCCCATGTAACAGTACAAGCACAGGAACAATATAACAGTGTTGGTCAATAGCCAGCTAAATATGAGCCAGCAGCATGCCCAGGTGGGCAAGAAGGCCAACAGCATCCTGGCCTGTATCAGGACTAGTGTGACCAGCAAGACTAGAGAGGTGAATTTCCCCTGTACTTGGCCGTGGTGAGGCTGCACCTCAAATATTGTGTTCTGTTTTAGAGTCCTCACTACAAGAAGGACATCAACATGCTGGATCAGGTCCAGAGTAGGGCAACAAAGCTGGTGAATGGTCTACAAAACAGGTCTTATGACGAGCAGCTAAGAGAACTGAATTTGTTTAGTCTGGAGAAAAGAAGGCTTGGAGAATATCACTCTCTACAACCACCTGAAAAGATGCAGTGAGGTGCAGGTTGATCTCTTCTCTCAGGTAACAAGTGATAGGCAAAGAGGAAATGGCCACAGATTGCACCAGGGGAGGTTTAGATTGAACATTAGGGGGAAATTCTTCACCAAAAGGGTTGCCAAGTATTAGGTAAGGCAGCCCAGACAAGTGGTTGAGTCATCATCCCTGGACCTATTTAAAAGGCATACAGATGTCTTACTGACATGGTTTAGTGGTGGACTTGGCTGTGTTAGTAGCTGGACATGATGATCAGAATTATCTTCTCCTACCTAAAAAATTCTGTCATTCTATGATGCTGTCCTAAAGCACCTACTGGTCTTCTTCTCACTGAGAAAATCTCCCAATAGGACACCTCGTCCAGTATCAGCTTAATAGCCTCTGCACCACTCACTGTACTGATGAGGCTGCTGCTTTGCAACCTGCATCACCCAGGCAGGCAGCATAGAAACTTTAGCTTAATATTTTTTCCTTGCTGTTTAAACAGGTTAAATAGATTTCATTTTTGCCAAATACTTTACACAGAATAAATCATTTAAGAGCTCGGACAGTTGTGCTGAAAGAATTAACTTCTTAACCTCTAGGCACAACCTGTGCATTCAAAAGAGGTGTGCCCTGAGCAGACAAAAATTGGAAGAGAGGAGCAAGCAGTGACCATATGATTGCCTAGAGGGAGAAACACAGGGAGGAAGAATCTCATAGGGTGACATCTTTAGAGGGACGTAATAGCGTATCGATAAATCTCCTCTTCTGTAATGATCCAGAAAGTACCAAAATCCTCCTTTTTGGAGAAGGAGCACTGGAGGTGACCAATCAGCATACATACTAATAATGACCAGGCACAAAAATCTCCTAACATCAAGAAGTTAGAAGCATTCAGGACTTGCTTAAATAAGTCCCCCAAACAAACATTTCAAACTGGGAAGCAAGCTGTCTCATCTGTCTAAAATCTCGAAGAGAAAGGCTAAATTCTTCTTCCTAGGAGATGAGACTGAAAACTCAAATATGGGAAAAAACTCAGGCTAGACACTAACAAAGTGTTGTCCATGAAATTGCAGCACCTCATAGGAGCTAGGCACACTCTTGATAAACAGGTAAATGAATATGTTGCTTAACACCAATGAGATTTGACAGGTATGTTTACCTACAGGCTCAAAAGATCAAACAATGAAGAACATAGAAGTCATAAATTTACTGCTTAGTGTTAATTTGTGCAAATTTCACAACTCTCTCAGTTTTTACATCCCTTCTAAACTTGTTTTTGAGCCTTTTCAAAGTACCTCTAAGTATTTTCACTACTCACAGGAGGATCGTGTCCTTTTCCCAGTCTTGCTGACTCCTGACCTCAGTTGCCATTTTTTGGCAATGAGTCTCAAGCTCCAGCTTACATCACATAAAGTGCATTTCCTTTAATCTGTTTGGAATTTGCTCGTATTTCATCTCTGACTGTCCCCTTGCTCCTGTGTTGTGAGAAAAGTAATAAACCAAACAAATCTAACTCCTCTAAGTGCTTTATTATGTTGTCAAATTTTACACATTCCCTTTTGCTTCTGCCATCTCAAATGAAAATGCTCCAAACTTTTCACTCTCTGTGGAAGCCTGGATTCACTGAAGGAGACAAGAACAGCCTCTTTCTACTCTTCGGCTGCTAGGAGGGGAAACTGGGAAAGATTTGCTACCTCTGCAGTCAGAAAGGGAATGTCTTGTAAGGAATATATAAAGACACAGAGATCAAACTGCTGGACCAAGCACGTTCCAGAGAAAGCAAGGGTGTTTTCATGCATCAGCCTGAGGCATCATTAGAAAACCATTTGCTTGTAGACTTATTGGTTCTCAAGTTGAGGAAGGCAATGAGTAAACTAAACTATCGGGTACTTTCCTGAGTGTCTCTTTCTGTGTACTGTCACCAGTAACAGCAGCTCCCACCTCAGATGTCAGTGGATGAAACATGAGTAATCCACTTAGTCACCTTAAGACACTTCTAAATCCAACACTGCCTTCTTTCCTTTCAAGTTAGAAACTTCACTCCTCTTCTAAAGCATTGCTGACGGCAAGTGTTGCAGAGCTGTGCAAATCATTACCTTTCAAATACATTACCATTTCAAACCCAAGAAATGTGTTTCCTAAAAGGAATAGTGATTGCACTGCAATGCTGGGCTAAGGAGAGTACAAGCTTTGTTCTAGTGAAAGCAGAGACTCAGATTTCAAATGTCATTGCTTGCTTCATACTTTTCATAGGAAAATCTGAATTCCCATATTAGAGATATGAAATTAATGAAGAACTGAAAATGGCCACAAATGTGGTCATTACAATGTGGTATGAAATTTATTGCGGGTTAGAGTCCTCATCTCAAAAAACCTCTACAGGAAAGCAGGTTCAAATGTCTTGTTCATGCAATGCACACAAATTTCAGAGTAAAAAAATTACAAAAATGGAAATATTTGGATTCTTCATAGCTCAGACTATTCTAATGTTCCTCACATATTGTTTCTTATATATTGTTTTATAATGCACACCCAAGAGCTTCATCTGAAACTAGAAACAATTCAACTACTTCTGAAGTTGAAATAAGAGAGAAATAGAATGTAGAGGAGCTGAATGCACTTTGATCTGGATCCCTACTGACTTGACTTCAGTTAATGGTCAAAAAGCCAGAGAGCAGGAACTCCAGCAACAAATCCCACTCTAATAGCTGTAGATGAGTTTGTTGCTGCCTCAGTAAGAAGCAAGTTGCATTGACTGTAGAAGATGTAAGTTGGGACTGACTAGTCTGAGGCTGTAAGGAAAAAACACTGGTCTGACTGCAACTTGCTTTGGTTAAATCACTTGCTTTGGAAACCCAAGCCAATGGCCCAAGTCTTGAGTATGCGTATTTACAGTATCCAAAATATGCAGAATAAATAGCTTAGAAAAGGCTCAAATGATCCTAGAAAGCAGCCTGCCCCTGCACTGATGCAAAGTGCCCTTGCTGCCCAAAGTCTTACCAACTTTTACCAGTGTGCTGAGGCTGGCACATACTCCTGTGTGCCCTGTCCATTCCCAGGCCAGTTCCTTCTGTCAGTGGGTGCTTCAACATCTCTGATGCAGACACACACACCACCAGGAGGGGTAGTGCCATTGTCAGGCCTCTGAGGGTCCAATTGGACCTGGTGCTGCCAATGGGAAAAGCCATATCAAAACACTGACAGTCCGAGATTTTACCTTGGAGATGAGAAGAAAAAGAAATATCAGTCATGTTACAGTTCTCTAGATTATAAAGACATTATAAAGAGAAATTGAAAAAGCTATCACACAAAAAAAATTTGGCAAAATATCAGTTCAGTTTTTCTCAGTATTGTTTTTTGATCAAAAAATTGTGTGTTATTAATGCTTTCTCTCCAGCACAGTGTGAAAGAGAAAAGAACACGACACATCGCAAAAGGAGCCCTGAAGAATGATCAAAGCAGCAGTGCCTCATAGCTTTTTAGTGGAAAGCTGGTCTGAGAAACAACATACATGCACAAATAATAGGTGCAGTATGCCTCTGTGGGGCTAACCAGAGAAGACATCTATTAAGAAGACAGGAGAAATAGCTCTGATAAAGTCTTTCCTAAGATTCAAGACTTCAGCACCCACAAAAGCACTGCCTTACACTTGGCCAAGAGACATAAGCTACACACTGCAGATGCTGTCATTAGTCTTACAAGGAGTGGTACAGGGAGTGGTACAAGCAGTGAAACTAATGAACTACCCCTGTAGATCTGCATCTTGTGGTTGCATTGTCTGTTAAAGGACGAGCTTGTGATGAAGCCTGCTCTTCATCCAGCCTCTGATGATACATCACTCTTCTGTCCAGTTTAAATGAAGTTTACAGGAATGTCTGGGGATCTCTGTCACTCTAGTCCAGGGTGGCCAGCAGGATCAAAAGCTGTTTGTGGGGTATTAAGATGCACACATATGTGCAGTCAAGCAGCACTCTGCTTTCCTTGCCTCCCCAGGAAACTAGCTAAAACCAGATGCTCTCCTCATCTGCTTATTAAAGGAAAGCATTCAAGAGAAATGTGGACAAATATTTTGCAGAACTGCTGCCTACTACTTTTAAATAATTGCTGCATTAAGGGAAGTTGGATCAACCTCAGAGATCAACATGTATTTCAGATTTCATGAATAGCTGAGCTTGAAAAGCCAGGAAGGAAAACAGTCCAAAAAGTTTGTAGGTGGTCAAGCACATCTGCTAAGACACTTGAGCTGGATCAGACTGTGAAAAAACAACAACGAAAACCAAAGTGACAGATCAGTGTTGCAGTGTCAATAGGACACACAGCCTACATCATTTTCTAACCAAAATATCCAGGTCCTAGAGAAAAACAGCTGTGAATATGTCCTGGAGCCAGGCACTGGAACTGAAGTGACATACAGAGAGATGATTTTACTTCATTTCACACCTTCTAAGCATGTATTTTATACATGTACTTCCAATATAAAAGATAAAAAATAGTGAATAAAATTAGCAGGCAAAAGCCATTTCAGCCCGTTTAACTGCATGATATTGTTTCAATAAACAAAACCACAACAAATACAAAGGCAAGCTAACACTTCAATAATATTAACAATTTTTGTTTATTCAGTCCTCTGATGACCCAAAAGGAAAACAAAGGTATCAGTCTGGGTATGTGACTAATGCTCATTTTTGTCACTTTTCCTCCAGTAATCTTGTACAATTGGTTATGCTTGTGGTTTGAAAGTAAGATATAACCAGACTAGCATCCTGAAATACAGTCTTATAAATGACAAAATATAAGCAAATTTGCTTCTGCATGATCAGACTATATATCATTAACAACTACTCTTACTACGTAAGATCTATATTCTGTGCACTTATAAACCACACTATCAGCTTTGTTTAAATTCAATCAAATTCATGCCTTAACAAGTATTTATCAAGATAATAAGAATGACATCATTAAAATTTTGCCATAAGGTTTTTTACAACTCGTACCTGGCTAGACAGTGTTTATTCCTCAAACCCTTCTGTAATTACAGTATTGCTTAAGTATTTCATGCATGTGCTAGGGCTCTGAAAGGCTCCATGTAAACACACCTTGGAAAACTGACTTACCACCTGTGGGGGAGATGGTATCATACTTCCTTGGTGGTATTACCATAAACCCTCAGTTCTTATTTTCTTGTCCTAAGAGACATGGGAAACACATGCTGCATAAAGCTAAAGGAAAAAAATGACACATCTCACCTTTTAATCATTTCAACTTTCCACAACATAGCCAAATTTCTTGTGGTTTTTATTTAGTTTTTTATTATTTTGTTTTTCTTTTTTTTTAGTGTAACGTTCTTCATCAGTGATTCTTGTCTTCACTCTCATCTGCACCCATTTTGAGCTGGTGTTCTTATTGCAGTATATGCCTCTCATGACAGAAGACACCAGTTCTGTCACAGAAGACAATTTTAGTGAAAATATAGGAGTCAGACACATACACCATGGAAAAATGGGTCTATTGTCAATGCACAAGTTTAACCTGAGTCCTCCCATCTTCCATGAAGAAGGTCAAAGTCTAAAGAAATGCTAAATAAGAGATTTGTGGGTACTAAACACATGAAGAACCTTACTGGGAAACAGAAATGCCTTGTAACTTCCTCTAAATCCCATGTCATATGGCTAATTGGGAAAGAGCCTGATAATTTGGTGCAGAAATTAAATGAGTCCTCTACATCACTTATGAACAGAGAAATGTACCATGGTCACAAAGCAAGTTCTGTCAGTTTCAGAGAGGAAATTTATCCTAGTAAGAATTGGTCTCTGCATTAGGGTCCAGAATATCTGCCAAGTTCTAACAATTGCCCTCTTTCTGTTTTCTGTACAAAATAACAAAAGATATGCCACTGAAATGTCTTAGTTCCAGTCACAGAATCACAGAATTAACCATGTTGGAAAAGACCTTTGAGATCATCAAGTCCAACCTATCGCCCAACACCATCTAATCAACTAAACCATGGCACTAAGTGCCTCATCCAGTCTTATTTTAAACACTTCCAGGGACGGTGACTCCACCACCTCCCTGGGCAGCACATCCCAATGGCCAATCACTCTTTCTGTGAAAAATTTCTTCCTAATATCCAGCCTATGCCTCCCCTGGTGCAGCTTGAGACTGTGTCCTCTTGTTCTGCTGCTAGTTGCCTGGAAGAAGAGACCAACCCCCACCTTGCTACAACCTCCCTTCAGGTAGTTGTAGACAGCAATGAGGTCTCCCCTGAGCCTCCTCTTCTCCAGGCTAAACAACCCCAGCTCCCTCAGCCTCACCTCACAGGGCTGTGCCCCAGATCCCTCCCCAGCTTTGTTGCCCTTCTCTGGACACGTTCAAGCAACTCAACATCTTTCTTGAACTGAGGGGCCCAGAACTCACCAGAGACAGTTTCCGAAGAGATGACGTAGTTATTGAAAGAAAGAAGTGAAAGACAATTTTCATTTCATAACATGATCATAGGACCATGTACTCTATCAAAATACTCACACACTGCGGTATTGTTTCAAACATCAGAACAGACAGGCTGGGAACTGAAGAGTTAAGTATGAAAGTATTTTCAAAGAAGATCATAAAGATAGCTCCTGATAAAATAGAAATAGCTATTCCTAGGGACACATAAATCTCTCTGTCATTCACATGGGAACAGGAAATATTCTTAATTGTCACAACAATGTTATGATAACAAACTAATAAAAGCAATTAAATTAAAATGTAGCTACACATCCATATACTCATCATACTGCATTTGTTCAATCTCTTTCATTACCTCACATAATCTTGCTACAGGACATAGAATATTGGAAAGAAATTTCTTTCCACTCTGAAAAGAGCCACAAAGGAGCAATCCTAGGGGCGTATGCCACAAGATTTATCTTTAAAAAACATAAATATTTTTGTTCCACTCGCTTGTGATCTTCTGGACACTGTCCAGTTTTAGGCTCTGGCTTTAAAAACAGCACAGAGCAATAGCAAGCAAACACACACACTCACACAAAAAAAACCCCAAACCAAACAAAACCCCACAAACCCACAAACAAGCAAAACAAAACACAAACAAACAAAAGCCATCAAGGAAGAAGAATTGTCATACAATTGTCATATAAGGAGGCTGTTGGGCTCCACCTAGATAAAACTGAAGGGAGATGCCATGTCAGACTTCAAATAGGCTACAGACAGAAGAACCTGTTCTCCAGATCCCCGATGGACAAAAAGTGATGTGTCTGAACTGCAAGAAGGAAACCCGGAATGCGACATTTGGAAAAGGGCAACAAAGCCCCAGGCATACTGTCTAAGGAGAAAACAGAATCTGTGCAGGAAGGGATTTTCAGGAAAGCTCAGACACACATCTGTTGGAAGTGTTACAGGCACATTTGATCCAGGCTTGGAAGCAACAGGGTGAGATGTGTATCCTTGGAGAGTCTCCTCCATCCTCTATGGCTCCAGCTCTGCACTGTCTCTGCAATTTCCAGCTGTAGCTTTTGGCCACTTGACTTCCCCTCCTTGTGAATGGGGACACAAAGTCAAGGAACAAAGGGTTGCAACTGGGAGCTCTGTGTCATGGTGGATGGTCACACTTGCGTTGCTGGTACAACGAGCAGCACATCTGCAGCCAAGGCTAGGGTGCCCAGTCTCTGCACATGAGCTAGGTATTTCTTCTCCCATGAGTCAGAGCATGACCACATCCAACAGTGGAGTCGGAATCATTTGTGATACCCAACAGATGTAATAAAAGATGCACTCCCTGACCCCCTGTGGAGCTGACCGTTTTTTGCCACAAGTATTCTTCTACCACATATGGTGTTTTAAAATTGTGTTTTGTTGTCATATTTCCCAAAAGAGTTGGTGGAGCAGTGCCAGGAATACGTTTCAAGTAGGGTGATCTGGTGTCATCAGTAAGCTTCACTACCTGGCATTAAGATGGACACGAGTGTGATGCCTAGCTGATTTTAAGACAGGTCTGGCTTCTCAAAACAAGCTTTGGGAAACAGCAGAAATGGGTGCATGCATTTATTCCTCCTGGCACAGAAGACACTTGGGGTTTTTTCTCCTGTTTTCCTACTAAGATGGAAAATATCTGTCAAACATTATCTATGAGTGGGAACAGTTAGCAAGGGTTGGCTGGAATGTAAAAACATATTAGGTATAACAGGTAATGCCAGGCAAAAGTATAAAAATGGAAAATGAGTCTGTAAATAAAGTACAGGAACAGAAGTAATTAAATTTTATTTTACTGCCAAGCAATTAAAAAATGTCAGGGATGGCCTCTGGAAAGTCCCTAATCATGTTGTTTCAGTGTTTTCCTCTCCAAAATGGGATTTTAATAATTACTTACCTCACAAGTCTGCTGTACTGCTATGCTTAGGAGTGATTGCAAAAATGTCTGTGATTACCTCACAAAAAAAATGTGTTCACCTTATTAGCACTGTGATCTGTGGCCATTTATGCAAATACATCTGCATCTCTAGGTGATCTACTTCAGAGACTGGCCTGAATTTAGAGGTAACTGCTTAGACTTAGATTGTTCCTCTGTAATTTAGTACAATTGATTGACAGAGCTACTTATTCCAGATTGCAAACTGTTTTGATGCATAATCTGAACAATTGCTTAGATTCTAAATGGAGAGCAAAATAGTGAAGAGCCCTCTCAAAATTCATTCCATACTATGTAACAAGGATGCTGTAGAGCAAAACATGTCAAGGAGGGGTACATTAAAATCATGATAAACAAAATTATAACATTTGATTTTACCCATTTTATATAAGATTATTGTTATTATTATTTAAAATAAAATTGTACCCATTTTAGAATGCACAGTGAATGATAATTTCAGCTGACCTTGGTGGAAGAGTAAGAATTATGCACTATAGAGAACAATTCAGGCTGCAACTCAATACAGCCTCACAAGACAAATATACTTGGAGTGTGTGTGTGTGTGTGTGTATATATATATATATATATAAAATATATGATTTATTTGGGCTATGTAAAACTGCTACAAGCTCTCTGTGTCAGTTCAGAGTAGTCCAGAATACTCTGAAGAAATATAGTCACCTACTCAGAATTTTAGCCAGGCTAGACAGGATTTTTTCATGGTGCTTTTATAGGTATTTTATCTCCTTATGCATGTGACATAAAGCATAAAACCTGTGTCTGAACAAGTTTGCCCTGTGAGATGAGCTGGCATGGCACTGAGGTGGTATTAGTATCCATCTATGAATCCTAAAGCTCAGGGTGCTGGGAGATGCTTAGCCAGAGACACATGCACGCTACATTACTTCTCTGGCTTCCAAGAAGTAAGAGCTTAAAGAAAAGTTGAATGAAGGGGTTGTAGTAGATATCATCACCTGAAAGGAAGAATGCTCATTAATGTGAACATTAAAAAAACACAGTAAAAACATCTAGCAAGACTGTCAACTACAAGGATTGAAAAAAGCATTCAGATATGAGTGACATTACCAGGACTAAGAATCAGCTTCGTATGAGGTGTATGGTCTTACACAAAGCAGGTAGCTCCATGGCTGCATTCCACCTGCAGTGCTTCGTAAAAGTGCATTAAAGCACAACAAGGCCACCATCACCCTTGCTCCACAAAGCCACCTCAGGCCATTGGAATCTTGAAATGGGTCACAGTTAAAATCATTCATCCCCATCAAAACAAAACAAAACAAAAGAAAACCACATACATGCCAATGATGACAGAGAAATATTTTTCTAACTTGCCAAACTTCCAAAACCTCCAATGGGTAGCATTTTCTAACGCTCTGTTGTCTTGCTACAGTTTTCCCAAATGTTTAAATCCAGATAACGATCAGGTAAGTTTTGACTATACATCCATTAAAGCCAGAAAAACAAACGCCTCAGTCCTTGTTATTTTTAAAGACAGCCACCTAAATACTAAAATCTTTATCAGCCTAAGCAAGCTGAATTTTCCTTCAACTAAGCTTTGCTATAGTTCTTGCAGCTCTGCACTTATCTTTCTCCACATCTGTCCACATGTCTCCTGAACAGGGTACTTAAATTCACCATTGTTCCCCTGCTGTGACTTCACCAGGGAAGGAAGACACTGTTACCATCTGTGTCTTACATAATATTCAGCTTTTTATTCATTGCAGACTGACGTGTGCCTTTTGCAACATCCCCACACTTTCTGCTTAGTTTGTTGATCCATCATGACAGCAACGCCCCTGATGCTTGTGCAGAGGTTGCCTTGTCAGGCCAGGATGCTGCTAAAACAGCCTGTAAAAATGTTTTAAGACTGTCACCAATACATTTCCTCGAGGCGCTATAACCAGTGAAGCTGTTCATGTGCTGAAACCATTGCTTAATCACACCTATTGAAACTATCAGTATCTCCTTCCTCTCTCACACCTGGACTGAACACTCTTTTGGCAAGTGACTTCCCACTCCACTCTCCTCCTCAGCAGCAGCAAGCGCCATGCAAGAGTTCTGCCCACTATGGAAACGGCAACAGTAAATAACAATTCAGCAGATTCTTCCTGCTATCATATTTTACATATGCACTGCTTTAGACCCTGCGTCTGTTTCTGTGATCCTTATCCAGCTGAAGATCACAGTGGCTAGTTTGTCTTCCTGATCTAATGTCAGATTTGATCTTTGGGAATTCAAAATATTCAGAATACAGAAGACTTATCGTGTGATCCAGTAGCTGCTGCTTTGCAACGGGAGAATTGCAAACCAAACCCTGCTTTCATCAAAACCCCCATGATCTTTTGTAGGACTCTGTCTTCCATATATACAAGTGAAACATAGGCCTGCCGCTCCTTTACAGCTTCTTCACAGCTTCTTCATACCTGCCTCCTCATACTTCTTTTGATAGCATAACACAGGATTACTCTAACAAAGGAAAAGGAAAATATTTTACTATGCTTATCACATCCTCTTTCACAGCCTGCATGCTGGTGGGCTTTCTTGCCCAGGGGAAAGGAAAGGTCAAGGCACAGAAATACCCAAGTCTTCTTCAGCTTTCGCTTCAGGATACAGTTTATTATCTAAACATCAAATTCATAAAGTAACACAAAGCAAAGCTATTCCCTCATCCAAAGCCAGCTGCAGGGGCTCCCAGCCTTTCCATGCCAGATTAAAGGGCACACATCTTCATCTAAACCCCTGCTGAATCAAGTGACAAGCAGGAAGCCTGTAACCCTTTCCTGGATGTTTAACCCTGTCACAAAAGGGTTTATTTTTTTGAATGTTTTATTCCAGTTTTACTCTCTTTCAGGACTTTGAGTGCACAACACTTCAAGGGTTTGTTTTGTGCATCAGTACTGACAGCAACATCAGATAATTTTGATAAACTTATTTAAAAATCACGCTATGGAGTACTTTATGTGATTCTTTAAAAACAAAACAAAACCAAACAAGCAAACAAAATCCCAGATAAAGAAAAATAAAAACCCAACGAACCAACCAAAATAAATGGAACCTTTTATTCATCAGAACAAGCCTGTACATACATTTTAGCTTTCAGAAATAAACTGACCACAGCAAGACCAACCATGTGTTTTAAGAGTTGTTACAGCCTTAGAAAAGCTGATACTAAATGTGTGGTTTCTACACTCAACCACAGTACTAGGACAAGTGGGGAAGAATAACAACAAAGGTATGCAAAATTGTTACGTATTTTGGACTTTCAGACATGAAAATCAGCAAAATAACACAGAAAATAAGAGGTTTTAAAATAAAACCAGTTCCCGAAAGAGCAGATAAGCTGGAGGATTGCAAACAGGAAGCAAGAAAGAGCAGAGTGAAAAGGAGAAAAACAAATGGATTTATTTTCAAGACTGCTTCAGATAAATTCCTTTCACAAGCAGACCATGGTTGCCTGCTGTATTGCAGGCTTGTGAAGATGGAAGGCAGAATCAGTTTGCCTGATTTATGAGTAAAATCTCAGTCCCTCAGTTGCTATCCTGCAAATACGAACATAATTTTCCTGGATGTTGGTTATACAAGGTCTAGCTTAACAAGATGGAGATGGAGAATGGATACTGGGCACAGTATCCACATACTTTTATCACCCCCAGTTTTATGGGGAAGCTGGGGCACAGAAAAAATTAATTGTGCTTATATCCAGAAAAATAAACATACACAGTGCTCCTGTAACAATAGGTCCATCTTGTCTTCTGTTATTTCAACAATCATTTTATGATGTCCTCCTCTGTAAGAGCAGCACTTTTCTCTCTGTACCTTGTTCTACCATCTTTGAGTAAGTGTGAGTAGCAAAGTCTGTCTCCTATGTGCCATAAATCTGCATTTAAATCATGTTGTTTGCACTTCCCTGGAGATAAGAGGTGGTGCTGAGAATGAACAAGATCCTTTCCCTTTGCTGAGCCTCCAGACAAAATGTCTAATTAACTCCTTTGGTGCACTAGGTTAAGACGCATACCAGAAATAAAACCACTCAAGCTTCAGACCTCAAGGTTAGTTTATTTGCCTGGCAGATAAAACCACTTCCTTTCAGTTTGAAGATTGAGCTAATCTGATGCAGAATCACTGAAACGAAATTTTAAAGAAATGTCACTAAGCTTTCTCTGTATCCGTAAGTCAGTGTACAGGCTCAGGACCGGACCCCACATCTCCTTACAGTCTTCTGATGTGACTACTCGACTAACTACTCTCTCTTCCTCTCCTGCAGGACCAGGCAACCCATGAGTAGTGGGTATTACTTAAATCTTGCTAAGGGAGGTTAGCTCAAATGAAATCTCTCCAAGCTCTGTGGGAGGCTGAGACTCATGCAATAAAATAAAGATTCCTTCTCTATCACAGACCCCCACTCCTCAGTAGCGCTGCATCCTTGCACACTCAGCACTTACTCTGTTGCCACAAATCATCTCATTTGTAGCATCGTCCTCTGCCTCCGATATTCTCCCAGGGAATGTACAAACAAGGATGTGCAAATATTCTGCCTGCCTTTTTTTTTTGGCCTAATTTTCATAAAGCTTTCCTGAGATAATTTGCAAGAGCCGCCAAGAACAAATTAGCACAGATAATGTGGTAATATGTTCCTGGCCTGAAGAGAGGGCAAGATTTGGACTCCACATAGCATTGCAACATAGGTCTTAACTAGTGGATTAAGTAGGAACCAAATCAGGTTCTGTCACTTTAAAACTTTCCTCCACCCTCCATCACCTCCATCCATCAGTTGCCTGCAGCATGTATATCGAGGAATTGCGTGCAAACCTTACCATAACCCAAGGCTTAACATAAACTATACTCTTTCAGGTCATTGGCAAATAACAGGTATATCCGGTTGTGCCTTTGTACTTGCCTGCACGCAAATTAAAAGCGCATGTAAAGTTACAATAATCAAAGTCAGTCAGGGGGAAGGGGAGGAGAGCAGGGGGATAATAACCAGGGGATCAGGTTATTTATCTTCACAGAGAAGCCACTGAGAGGAGCCTGCCTGCATGCCATTTACACCTCAAAAGAAAGACAGGGGCAAATGTGGCTTTTGGCCAAAGCCATCTGCTAGAGCTCCCCAAGTTGTGCCTAACCCTACCTTCTCCCTGCATCTGGTAAAGCACCCTGTTACCTCTGCTGCTGCTTTCTCACAGTGTCACACAGCGTTTTATACTTCCTCTTTGACCATAGGATGAGAGCACTTCCATGGGAAAGAACAGCAGCCAAGAATGTTGTTTGGACTTTCTTGTTGAGGAGACCTTTGTTTTCATGGTCTCAGCTAACACTGCTTTCACCTTTGCTATGAAGCTGCATCTCCAGAGTGATGCTGCCTCTGCCGCTGCTTCATCTTCTATTCCTCAGCAGAGCCAGTACCCTGCAGGGTGACCCCAGATCTGCCTTGCCACCCTGGAGCAGGCGCACCTCTCCCTTCTTGGGGCAGTCAGCAAGACTTCATACAGCCACCCTGAGCCTGGGTGTGGGGTGCTTGGGAAAGGGAAGAATTTATGGCAATTGTTTTCTGTCTTTCTCCCTTGGCGTGCCATGAGATTAACAGACATTAGCAAATGCCTCTTCCCAGAGCGCTGTGACAAGATGAAACATGCCCAGACTGGCATCTGTAATCTGTTTCCTCGTAGTCTTTGATCTGCCATTGCTGAAGGTTAGAAGACCTGAATGGCTCAGAAACAGACACTTCCTTGGATTTGCCTCCAAATGCTAGGAGCAGTTTGTATGTGTCAGTAGTGTTTTCTTTCCCTGCCAAATTTAGTGAGGGCTAGTGGAATTCTTTATTATTGTTATTATTATTATTATTATTAGTAGTAGTAGTAATATTATTATTAAATAATTATTATTATTTTTTAAAATTATTTGTCTTAAGGAAGAAGCCAACTGTCTTCATCAAGATTGTAGGCCTTACATAGAATACTCTAAAAATCTCCTAAGCTAAATTTTCCATAATAGACCACAGGTACCACAAAGGGAGTTTCCCTTATCCCCTTGGTTTAAATATGCTTTCTCCAAGTCTTTCTTCAAATTAAAAAATGTACAAATAAACAAACTCCCATTTCCCATACCCCGGGGAAGAGCATGAATATTTTAAAAGGCTTGAGTATTACCCACATACATCCCAGTCTCTAGTATTTGAGTAGTTTCATTTACCACTGAAATGCAGTTACTGCTGGAGGCAAATACACCAAATCCTTGTGCAACAGAGCAGAAGAAGCCAAGAATGCATTGCTGTAGAAGGATGTGCAAATGTTTCTTCAGCTAAGCTTCAGCAGCCAAATCACTGAAGGTCTTGGTTTGGATTTAGATATTCCATCTGACAGAATGCTTCAGCAAAGCCAGTGTAGCCAGAACCACTGTTTCTGGTGGAAAATCTTCAGCTACCTTACAAATACTATTCAACATTTTACTGATCTGCAGTAATGGAATGGAGAAGGATGAGTGTGCTCCCTGGTTTGTTTGAGCAGCACTGTCTAAGCGGGTGACATTTACAAGCAACTCCTTGACTGATGTGAAACTTCTTAGGTCCCTGACATGAGTATTCTTTGGGAAATCCCAGCTAAAGGCATGTCTCTTCATGATTAGAAGCCAGGGAAAGCCATCATGATGCAAAAATTATTGTTTCTGTTTGGTTCAGCTGCCGCTTCAGCAATCAAGGTACCTAAAAACCTGAAAGGAACAGCACTAAGGAGAATATTCAAAAAAAAAAAAAAAACCCATGGAAAACTTGCCAGCATGAAGTTTCAATCTTTTGGAAAAGAATTTACCCTAGACCTTGTGGAATCCACAGTGCAAACAAATTTGGTGTGTCCGCTTGAACATGCGAATAAGCAGAACAGGCTTTTTAGTTAGAACATGCTGTCAGCCCCATGAAAACACTGGATGAGCACATGTAGCCAAACCCTGACTTTTGTACTTGACATTGTGCTTCAAGAACAGTTCTAGTCTGACTCCAAAAGAAAAGGCATATATATATATATATGTAGATAGATAGATAGATAGATAGATAGATAGATAGATAGATAGATAGATAGATAGATAGATAGATAGATAATGTACCCACACTGTATTAGACCCCTGGCATCACTTTCTTAGGTACTCCTAGATGTTGGCAGCTCAGTGCAATAACCTCCTTAACCAGCAAGATTGTAGGTGTCATAACATGGGAGGAAGTAATGCTCACATCCTGTGCAGCTCCCTTAATTAGATCAGACCTGCATTCCCAACTACATAAGCAAGTTTATTCTCTGAAAGCAGGAAATCCTGAAATTCAGCTTGAATTTCTGAGCATACTAGATTCAAATTTTGTTGCCTGTTTTAACATTTTGATGAGTTGCTCTGCTGCCAAGGCATCAAACAATGGTGCACATGCAATACAAACTGAAAAACTTAAGTGACCAATATTTGTTTCATGTGTAATCGTTATTTGGGAAGTGGTGAGCAAAACCTTTATAGACTGGGCTAATTGGTGACAAGGACATCTAGGACACAGGATAAGAAAACCCATGCTCTTATCAAAGAACTTTTGAGTTTCTTCACTCCATCTGTGCTTCACTATCTTCTGTCTATGTGCGGAAGCGTTCATGGTGTCTTCTTGCACAGAGTTCACTTAGCTGGGAACTCCATGTACCCCATTACCGTAACTTTGTCTGACCTTAATCATCTGGTCTGAAATTTTCTATCCCCCCAAAAGTCCATATTTTACATTGTAATTTTTAGAGATGTTCATCTACGTAAACAAGGAAAAGAAGTGTTTATATTAAAACATGGTTGTCACCTTTTCTTTAAAAAGTTTTGTAGCCACAAATCTCTTATGCATGGATTTGACATTTGTCTGGTTAATGTCTTTCTCCCACATCTATGCATTTTGCTCTTCTCTTGATAATTCACTTATATTTGGACAAATTTCCTAATTCTGAAAAATCCTATTTTGCACATCTGTAGTAAAGGCTTTTCTAGAACATCACGGGTAGCAGTTCAACACCTTCATCCCTACAGGATATGCTTCTGCCTGTGACTGATGTAGACTTTGCTTTCAGCTGTAGCCCACAGCTGTTTTGAGCTAGCATGTGCCACTGTTATGAGCATATAAACATACTGGCGTTTCCTAAAATGACAAATACTAAAATCATGGAGTTAATAAATTAATTGCACTACAAATTTTGTGCCACCACTTCAACACCCAACAAAGTTTGAAAAACAAATGAGAAATACAATATTACTGTGTGTTAGCATATTAACAATATTGGCCCTAAGCAATGTTATAATTTTTAAGCTTTGGAGTGACCTAGTACAACATATAGGCTACAAGATTGTCATACTTCAAAATAAAGACAGACTTTGGTAACAGCTCTTGCTTCTGCAAACCTCAGAAACAGTGTGAGGATGCAAAGCTGTTAGATGCCCCAGGCAGCCCCTCTGCTAAAGAGGGAGAGTGAACAGGCACAACAGTTTGCCCACACATCACATGTGGAGGACAGATACACTAATGCACATCTTGAATAGTGCTTAAACTTTCTTAAACGTTGTCATTTCATTCATCTTCTTCAGAGTGCTTCTTTCAGAGTATTTTAATAAAAAGCATTTGTATAGTATAAATACAAAAACAAACACACACAAAATGCCATGGATGAGTGCCCAACAGTGTGTACATTTGATTTTACCCTTTTGCCTTGCAGCAGAAGGCAGTTTAAAAAGGCTCCACAAAGGGCAGCCACAAAGGGATCAGCACTGTGCTTTCCTCTCAGGAAAGACTTAGCTTTGTGGTTTCATCTTACACTGTCAAGAACAGCCTGAAAAGTTTGGAAATAAATATTGCAGGCATTTGGCAACACAAAATTAAAACAGATCCATGACCAGTTTTGATGCCTGAATTAAGTCTAACAATGTGTCCCCGTTTTCTGTTATCATACCTGTGTGTTACTTGCATGTTATCTGCATGGAAGCAGACTGCAACATACGCCTTTAATTGCAAGTAACATGGAAAATGCAAATAATTGGAGAGGCTATAACCCAGTCTAGCATTGAGCTGAGCCCCAGCAAGTACCAGGAGGTTTCTTGTCTTCCCGGAGCAGCTAGGGGAAATTGGCTCAGATTTAGGAGCTCAATTTAGGCTTTTCAATAGTAAGGGAGAATTAAAATTAGGAGCTGGGAAGTCACTGGGAATACAGGGAAGAGTGAAAGTCTAAGGAAAGCTGCAAGGTGAAGGAGCAAGGTAATGAAAGTTGAGAATGCACAAATACATAGGCTTTTTATAGTATACCACAAATGCTTTATTTTAGGCCACAGTGAGTAGCCTAAATAAATAAGCCTGAATCATGGAGCTGCAGGTGGCTCCTATGTATGCCCAGCACACTGGGTAGCCCTGAGGATGTGACTCCTTATGTTTTGCTCTTATCTCATGCTTGGCATTACAGAAAAGCTGCCAAACTGAGCAGAGCCAGGAACCTGCACCAGACATGATCCCATTATCATCCAGACTCGTGGTACACCAGTCTAAGTTTAGTGTCAATATCATGTAGATAAGACCGAGTAGGCAGGCGCATCTATATGTTGCAGTTCAGCAAGCACAGGTGATGGCTGTGGCGTCAGCTGCTCTGGGATGCAGTGTCTGGACAGAGTGGCTGGCACAGATCTGCTCCTGATCTGAAAACACTCAAAGCATAGTGATAACTCTGCACTGTGCTGAATTACATTATAAACATTACGTCAGCAAACCGTTGTAAACACTGGGGCTTACAGGTTTGAATTCTGACTATAATGTGATTGGTTTAATGATGATTTTCCTGATCTACAGTAGTACTGCTGAGACTAGTCAAATTCCAGAAAGATGTGGCACCTGGGCAATTCTAAGCAGCCTGAAACAAATGGATATTGCATTTGTTTAAGTTTCTAAGTGATGTGTTTTACAGTACACTACTTGTTTCTTCATTTTACAAAGTATTGTGCAACCCTCAGACAATCAGAAACAGTATTGCCAAGGGATTCTTTGTTGAAGAACGGCTTGGGTCACTCTACAAACTGTAAACAATTTGTACAAGTCCTATACTGAAGCAGTCCCACTTGGATATTTTGTAAAATTAAGAGAAAGGAGGAAAATATATGTAATTCCAGGTATGGGAAAGAGACAAAGAAACCCACTGTGGGAGGGCTGTTCATGGAAAGCTGTGAAAGAAAAAGGTAAGGAAAGAAAACAGGACAAGGTCATGTCCTTGAGAAATTCTAGCTGCTGTTTGTGAGGATTTGTGAGCACCTTGCCAGTGTCCAAAAGAGAAGGCAATGACTGCCATAGTCACAGGAAAAACTGAGAACTTAGTCTGCAAAGCTTTATTTAGGTAAGCAATTCTTAACACTTGTAAAAAATCTCTTGGGGGGTCATGGGGTTTTCCTGGAAAAGGGAGGAATGTGGCAGAGAGACAACATTTTCCTCTCAAAGAGCAAATAAAAACCCTCCAGGTTGTGTAATTCCTCTTCCTTTGCTAATTTTTTACTTCCACAACAATGGCTTTTGTACACCTAAATAGAGCACCTTCATTCAGAGTGGTAAAGGTACTGATGTCCCCACAGACTCTGTCAGTCCCCTGCATTTGGCGTTCCTGTCAAATGAATCAGGACTTCACACAGATTAGTCCTGAATGCCTTTCCTTTAATCTCAAACCCATCCACTTCACCCCTTCACCTCCTTTTCTCTTCCATATCTTACATCAGGTAGGGTTTTCTAGGACTCAGAAACAATTAATTTTCGGTGGCATATGTTTTCAGTCATTCAGTCTTTGATGCCTAATAGAACTAACCTTGACTCAGGAATTTGGGACAGGCTTCAGTAGGACCTGCATCTGAATTAAGTCGCCAGAATTAGAGAAAAAAATAAACCTGCATTGTCTAAGAGCAATTCTGAACTTCTATGCTTCTAGGGAAAAAAAAAAAAAAGCTAAACGAATAAAATAGAGGTAGACACAAGGACAATTTGTGGAATATAACAGAGACCAAGGACCTGATCATTTGTTGCTTATATTCTGTACCACACTAATGCACTGATGTGACAAAATACTTCACCCAAACTATGCTTGATTGTAAGGGACTATTCAAAGTCACATAGAACCAGAGCCTAGAAAATTGGGTGATCATTTGTTGCATACAGTCAAAATACCACTCAGGCTGTAAGAGATGCAGTAGTAAGTCTATAAAGATGCGGGTTGCAGAGCACATAGTACAGGGAGACCACCTGGTACTACCACAATAGAACAAAACATCTAAAGTAGATTTTCCTTTCTCTCCTGTCTGAAGAGCAAATAAAAGTGCAGGTGGCAGGGGGGACAGGGGATGAGTAAGAAAAAAATAAATTAATTAATGTTTTCTTACAGCATTAAAAAAATAGTACTAAGACACTGAATTCCTGGGCTCACAGTGCACTGCAGCCACACTCACTGTACAGATGAAAAACAGTGAGTTGGGGGCAGGGCTGCTTGCAGCAGAGGTAAGAAATGGTATAGCATGTCACCTTCCATCAGCCCCATGCTGAGATGTTCTTCCTCTTACCAATTATGTCTGGAGTTTGGGCACCTTGAGGACAGTTTCTTTATAAACTTAGATTTACATGGGAGCTGGAATGGAATCCATCCTGCTGGATCCAAAGTAAACAGCAATCTCTCACTTTGACTGCAAAACTACTGGTTTAAGCACTGCATCGAAGCATGGATCTAGGGACTTGCTAACAAGAGCTCTAATTCTTGGGGTTTAGGTAACCGATTACCACCATCACCAGGAAAAAGGCAAATCAGCTTTCTGGCAATGGGAAATACCCAGCACTATAATCCAGAGTTCTGGTGGATCTAAGACAAGTGGATCCAGTGCCTGCCCTTTGCAGAAAGAAGCCCACGTCTCTTTCACATGTGACTGATGATAGTGTCATAGGAATGAAGCTATTTTTGCTTCTCTTTGAAGCTGGGTCATGTACTGGGTGGGACTTCAGGATCCTTACAGCTCACCCCAGAGATGGGGCTGGGAAAAGGAAAGATCACTTTTTTCCTGGCACTGCTCAGAAAGAGTTGTTTTGACACCTCTGTCACTTGGCAATGGCAGGAAGAAGCACAGTGCACTCTGAGGCACACACATAGAGATTCTGGCTGATGCTGCTCTGAGCCAGAGGCAGTACCGCTGACTGGAGAAGCCTGGAACAGTGACAGCAGCCAGGATTGCACTTAGCAAAGACAGAAGCAGCAGCTTGGCCAGGTTTGGGTTCACACCCTAAACTGGGCTGACTACCAACATCTAATTTATGTCTAATCCCTAAATGCTACCAAAACAACTAATTTTCTTCTCAAGAAGTGATTGTCAAGAATCTGAAAAAAACGTTGGGGGTGAAATTTTTTTGCTTGGTACAGGAAAAAACAAAAACAAAGCAAGAGCGTTCCGATTTCCTCGGGAAGAGTTTCCTTGATGCCTAGGGGTTGTGCAGCCCCAATTCCCCCCAGGGCTCCAGAAAGCCGGGAGTGGGAGCTTGGAGTGCCGTACCCGTACGCCTCTCCCCCACCCCCCTGGAGCGGTCAGAGATGCCAGATTTCGGAGTAAAAAAGCGCCGTGAGCGGCAGAGAAGCGAGCAAAGAGAGGAAGGCGAGACTAGAGGGCAGCGGGGCCGGCCGGGGTGCGAGCTGCCCGGCGCTTCCCTGCCTTCTTCTTCCCCTAGACGGAGTCAGGTATTGCGAGGAGGGGTAGGGGCCCGGGGAGGAGATGGCTGGAGGCTTTCCAGCCCCAGCTCACGCAATGCAAACTCTGCACGCAACGGGGAGGCGACAGGCGGAGGAGGGGAAGCTCTCCGGCTTCCTCAGCCCCCAAGATGCAGGCGAGACTTCGCCTCTCGACAGAGAGGGCTGCGAGCCCACCCGCCACCCCGCTCCCTCCTGGAACTTCCTCCGCGAAAACTTTTGGCCCCTGGCATAAAAGCCTTCACGGCTCAGCCTGTCCACTTGGCGAGGGCTCAAGGGCAGCTGGCAAATAGCTGCGACCCCTGAAGCCAGGGGAAGGGCCAGGCAGAGGCGATTTGTCAGCGGGACTAACCGCGGCCCACCAGCAGCGCTCCGCGACGTGCACCGCAGATGTCGGCGGGTTTAAAGCCGCCAGTATCGATGCCAGGATCCCAGACACGCCTGTGCCGACTCCCGCTCAGCATGAAGACAGCGGGTCGTAACCCCCGCGCCCTCTGAACCGTTCGCCTTCACTCCCTGAAGCAGGCGTCCCGTCTCCTAGGCCAGCAGGCGAGTGGGAGGGAGGGAAGGAGGGAGCGACAGCAGCTTGCTTGCCCCCAGCTCTCGAGGCTGCACTGGGCAGGTGACTGCCAGCGGGGCGGGCTCCGAAGGGTTAAAGAGTTGGGAAGGTGATAATAACTGCGCTGGGAAGGGGTGCAACTGGCATTTGTCTGCACACGACCTGCCAAGCTCCAGGTGACAGGAACCGGGACTCCTAATGAGTTTCCCAGAGGCTAGGATTTGAACATCGCCGTCGCCGCTCTCCTTTCGGATCTGCCCGGCTCCACTCCATCCTCCCCGAGGTCTCGGATGCAAGCAGCGTGCAACAGGTTAGTTCTGCTATGGGCGCCCAATGTAGCCGTCTGTTTCATCCCTCCTTCCTCTCGCTGCTTCAGAAAGGCTGGACCAAACGGCAGGAGTGGGTGGCCTCCGGGCACGGGGTTGGGAAGCAGGACCAGTCAGCTCTGCTATGCCGGGATCTCAGGCACCTTTCGCAGCCCAACCCCCTGCGCCGCCGGCCACCAGCCTGCGCTGCCGCGACGGTCACGAGGGTGAGAGGAGAGGAGGGAAAGACTCGGGGACCGGGGAGCTCCGTCGCTACGTGCGGAGGGTTCCTCTTCGGAGCAGCGGGAAGCTCCGACGGCTGCGCGCGGAGCCTATTTTTGGCTGGCACCCTTTCGCCGGGAGCAGCGATGTGCAGGGATGAACCTGTCACTAGCGCACAGCGGCCGCCCGCGTCTGCGGGAGGCTCGTCCGGCGAGAGCATCCGCCTGCCTCCCCTGCTGCCTCTCTGTGCCGTGACCTTCTGGGTCCTGCGCTGCAAACTTTCTCTAGCGGGAGGGTAGAGAGCAGCGGCCTCGCCGCCGAATATGATTTTCATGCTTTATTGAGCGAATGCCTCTTGACTGTCCAGTATCCCTTGTATTTCGCGCAGGATACGGGCGGGCTTTAGGCACAGGAGAAGCGCAGAGCACGAACGCATCCCGACACATAGCGCCAAGACGGCTGCCAGCACTGTCCTCCGCCACGCCAGCGCGTCTTCTCGCCTTCCCGGACGTCTCCCTGCCTGCAAGCGACGGGGCGCTTGCCATAGGGTCGCTGCCCGCTGACTTGCCTTTCCCTTTCCCTTGCAGCATGGCCCTCGATAGACTCGGGGAAGCCCTGCGCGGCATCCCTCCCTTGCAAAGCTCCCTGTTGCTCTTCCTCTGCCTGCTCGCTGCCATCCACCTGGGCAAGGTCCTCCTGCAGCAGCGCCGGCGGCAGGGCCAGCGCCGGGCGCCGCCGGGCCCTTTCCCCTGGCCCTTGATCGGCAACGCGGCGCAGCTGGGCAGCGCCCCACACCTTTCCTTCGCCCGCCTGGCCAGCACCTACGGCGCCGTCTTCCAATTGCGCCTAGGGCGCTGGCCCGTGGTGGTGCTGAACGGGGAGCGGGCCATTCGCCAGGCCCTCGTCCGCCAGGGGGCTGCCTTCGCCGGCCGCCCGCCGTTCCCCTCCTTCCGGCTGGTGTCAGGCGGGCTCAGCCTGGCCTTCGGCGGCTACTCGGAGCTGTGGAAGCTGCACCGCCGGGCGGCGCATGCCACGGTGCGCGCTTTCTCCACCGGCAGCCCCGCTACCCGCCGCCTGCTGGAGCGGCACCTGGTGGGCGAGGCGCGGGCGCTGGTGGCGCTGCTGGTGAGCGGCAGCGCCGGCGGCGCCTTCCTCGACCCCTCGCGGGTTCTGGTAGTGGCCGTGGCCAACGTAATGAGCGCCTTGTGCTTCGGCCGACGCTACAGCCACGGCGACGGCGAGTTCCTGCGCCTCGTGGGGCGCAACGAGCAGTTCGGGCGGGCGGTGGGCGCCGGCAGCTTGGTGGACGCGCTGCCCTGGCTCCAGCGCTTCCCCAGTCCCGTGCGTGCCGCTTACCGCGCCTTCCGTGACCTCAACCGCGACTTCTACGGCTTCGTCCGCGGCAAGTTCTTGCAGCATCAGCGCAGCCTGCGCCCGGGGGCCGCTCCTCGCGACATGATGGACGCCTTTATCCGCCTACAGCGGGAGCAGCCGCGGCTGCAGCTCGAGCACGTGCCCGCCACCGTCACCGACATCTTCGGCGCCAGCCAAGACACCCTCTCCACTGCCCTGCAGTGGCTCCTCATCTTCCTCATCAGGTAGGTGCCGGCGGGGCGCCGACTTTGGGGGAACTCCTTAAATGGCGCTGCGCGGGCAAAGTCGCCGCAGCGAAGGTCCCTCGGCGGTAAAAGCCGGCCCAAACAGCTGTCGGTGCCGTTCGTCCGGGGGAGAGTTAGGGGAGCGACACCGCCAGGGACTCATTACTGGGGCGAGGGTCTGAGAGAGCCGGCGGCCCGAGTGCCGGGGTACCTCAACAGTTCCTGATTAACTAACAAGGAAGCTCTAGAAAACCTGCCAGGGAAAGATGAGGAAGAAAAAACAAAACAAAACAATACATCCAACCATAAAACCAAACCCAGACACAACCAAAATCTACTTGGGCGGTCGAATAATGGTGCATAAAGACAGCCTGGCAAAAGGAAGCCCAGTAAAACCCGAAAGTAACAGTTTTTACCAGGTCAAGATCAAGGAGATCATAGGAACGGGATAACAACTGCTTAAGCTGAGCGAGGTAAAGAGTTCGTGCACCGGGTTTACAAACCCGCTATTATGTTGATTTGCCAGCAGTGTGTGTGCCTTTATTGCCATTGCGTGACTAGGGGAAAGGCCGACCTGCTGGGCAGCCAGCGGGTGCGAGCACCCCCCTTCCATGCTCTGCCCTGGCACCAGCTTTTCCAGGATGAAAACATCGGGTAGGACGGGTGGTTTAATAGAAGGCAGCGTAACACTGTTTTTCTTGCCAGCCCAGACTTTTTCTTTCGTCATCTGCATAATTCGTAAGCTTATGCAAACATTATCTGTGCAGCTGCTGCTCGAAAAACAGGCCGGTATTTAACACTTTTAAGCTAAGGGTATGATGCCCAATGTGCACATAACCTGTTGGGTTTCTCCCCATATCCTTTATTTGTCCATCATTTGACATGCAGATTTGCTGCAGCAGGAAAAAGCAAGGGCATGGAAGACAAACTTACAGAAAATAAAGGCTTCTTGGAGGAATTCATGCTTTTAGACAAGCAAAACAAAATAAGTGAAATTTACTGATCTTGTTTAGTTACTGTTTGGTCTTCCAAACTTCAAGACAGTTATCTTACAAGACATTATAAAGAAAACATATTTTGATAATGATTAGAAAAAGTGTACACAAACAAGATGTTCATAAAGCCATTCTGATAGTTATTAGCAGGGCTTTTTTTTTCGTTTAAAGACCTGCAGACTGTCATATGTATGCTGTGGGTCTAACGATGACAAACTCTATGCTCATGTACAGAGCTGTAAACCCAAATTCTTGTTCCCACAGAAAGCTCAATATTTAGAAGAGACAAGTAACTTTAGTTTCAGACTGAATTTGCAAAACTGGATCAGAATATTCGGTTTCAGCACTTTTTAAGTTAGTTTCATTTTTTAAAGAGTAAGTTACATGTGATAGTAAAGAGAAAACAGAACAAATCCAAAATTACACCATTGCATGGGAAGTTTGGGTTTTTCTCTCGTAGGTCTACATGTTTTTCAAATATATTTAAAGTTTACTCAAGACAGCATTATTTAGGGTAAGGTTCTGTAAAAAATGCTTTCCAGCAAGGATTATTTTAAGACTTTTTAAAAAAGTATTATGTATGTACACGTCTTACTTTAAATGACAGGTATCCAAATGTGCAGGCTAAAATGCAAGAAGAAGTGGATAGGATTGTTGGAAGAGACCGTCTGCCATGTGCTGAAGATCAGCCTCACTTGCCCTACATCATGGCTTTCTTGTACGAATCCATGCGTTTCAGCAGCTTTGTGCCTGTTACTATCCCACATGCCACCACAACCAACACCTTCATAATGGGCTACCTCATTCCCAAGGACACAGTGATTTTTGTTAATCAGTGGTCAGTGAACCATGATCCAGCAAAATGGTCCAACCCAGAGGATTTTGATCCAACAAGATTCCTGGATGAGAATGGATTAATCAATAAAGATCTTACTAGTAGTGTGATGATTTTCTCATTGGGAAAACGTCGGTGTATTGGAGAGGAGTTATCCAAGTTGCAACTCTTTCTCTTTACCTCCATACTGGTTCATCAGTGCAATTTTACTGCTAATCCAAATGAGGACCCTAAAATGGACTTTACTTATGGGTTGACCATTAAACCTAAGCCATTTACCTTGAATGTTACACTTAGAGATTCTATGGATTTGCTCGATCAGGCTGTTCAAGGACTGCAAGCAGAGAAGGCAGCCAGTGAAAATCAGCTGTCAGCAAATGCCTAAGTAACAAACCTTGCATCTAAAGATAAACCCTCTCTCTCCTTTTGTAGACTTAAATAAGTTATAGTTTATTCTGTTTTGTTTTGGTTTTGGTTTTGGTTTTAAATAGCCAATATTTCAAATTGCAAGGGCAGGGAGGAAAACTGCACAAGGTATATAATTCAGTCCTCTCTTTGATTCTAGAAGGAGAGCCAGGGGAAAAATTTAATATATTAAATGATAAAACATATGCAACTTGAAAGTAAGCCTTTTTTTTCTAGCTAGTTGCCATTGTAAAGTGCTTTTTATCTATTAACAGGTTGGAGCATCTTTAGAAAGTGTTTGTACAGTCTTTTCTGTTTTTCTATGCGCTATGCCTTAATTCTAAATTTGCCTTCAGTGATTCCACATCTCAAAGTGAAATCTCTTATTTAAAAAAAGGAGGGGGGGATGTCACTCAGAACACAGCAGCAGTTCACCAATTCACTCTACTGCAAACTTCCATAGGCATGTAAGAGCTCCTGGATTGGGACTGCTGGGATGTACATTAATGCCTCAATAATAAATATTCAACTGATTTTTGGTAAAATTGCAATGCCTTGCCTTTAGCATTCCAAAGTGTTTACATAAATGACTGAAAAATAAAACAGATTTGCTTATAAGCACATTTGAAAATAAAATTCATATTTTGTGTGAGAATGAACAGAATGTCCTAATACAGTGACTTTTGATTAAGTTTTGGAAGATCAGATTTCATGTCACCAAATGTCTGTGGTGATACAAACCGTGTGCTAATCAGTTCACTAGCATATTCATGAACAAAATAGATACTTGAATTAGAAAGTTTAGTAGAGCATAGCTGAACTTTGTTTTTCTCTAGTGAAGAGTTAATACTCCCATCCCTAGGCACATAGCTAAGTCCAGTAAACCTCAGATGGGCTGAGGTATTTAGAAGTGAGAATTCAGGGGTTTTATATTAAAACTTTAATGTTGCGAGCCTTGAGTGAAGTGCACAGCAATTATACACCTCCTCACTAGTTGCTCTGTTGAGTTACATGGTATATCCAAAAGTCAACTATGTCCTTCTAATATGACCTTCTTGAATAAAGTCTCAGAAGGAAAACATACCGCATGTCCTAGTTACTGTACCTATCAACTGGGGAAAAAACACTTGTAAAACTTTGGTGAGGCAAAGGACATAAAATTAGAAGAACCCAACAAACAAAGCCCCCCAGACTATTATTTTAAAACACAGGTATCTGTTTTAAATGACCTTAAATGTCTGGATAATATTTGTATACACAAAGCTGCATGTATTTCTCTAAAAAGCAAATAGCCCTAACGGAAAGGCCTGACTTTGAAAAGTCTTGGGCACTTCTTGGAGCTGTAGATCGCCTTCAATTACATATGAAATCCATCAGAAATGAGAGCACCTCACATGACTTGCCATGTTCAGCCTAGTACTAAATAAGGTATTAGTAGAGCTAGAAAAATAAGGGTGCAGTACTACATAATAAAGTAGTTCAGCTGAAACCTAAGCAAAGATTTGCACTGGGTCTTCTGAAAGATGGCCACACGTAGTAATGTTGGCAGCAGTGAGGGAATTCATCCTGACATTGGGAAGAGCTGTGTTAATGACTCAGTCCTGATCTTACTAAGTAAATGCTTTGCTACAGATTTTAAAAACCTGAATTAAGCCTAGAAGTACTGCTCTGTAACCACACACAATAGCAATATACCTCTTAAGGCCTCTGACTTCATAATGCATCTATCTCCCTTTTTTAAAAACTAAGTTAGTTTCCCATTACATGTACAAGGAACAACCTCAGGTGTTTTTTCTGAATTGTGTACAGGTTTGTGATATCCCAGAGATTAGCCTACGGCTGTGAAAACATTTATAAGATACTCAGCATTTTCATATGGAGATCCACATTAGATCAAATGTAGCAAGGCAATTTTCCTTGTACCTTTGTAAGTATTGTTATTTAAAACAATATATAGGATGAATACAACTGAATAGTTACTCTAAATGCAAGGATCACCAATTCATGTTTTAATAAAAAATTACTTGCAATTTTCTGCTTTTCTAAAAGCTTTACCTATGCATTGGCTACTAATGCAATGTCCATTCTCTCTGCTCATGTCTGTTAGGGGGTCAGACACTATATAGCTCTTGGTCAATTAACACCTCATACAATCTGTGAAATTATTCAACTTTAGCAGTGCCCACTTAGAATGTATGCAATTGTTCAGCAAGCTAACTTTTATGGTCATTTTGAGAT
Source organism: Indicator indicator (assembly GCF_027791375.1). NCBI lineage: Eukaryota > Metazoa > Chordata > Aves > Piciformes > Indicatoridae > Indicator > Indicator indicator. Next base: position 39,702,192 of record NC_072011.1, read on the forward strand.
GTACCATTGTGTTACCAAAATACTAAATAAAATTATTCTTACGCTGCCTTTTCCTACTTTGTATATGGCTTTCTAACATCAAAATAAATACAATTATTTTTTCTGATTTGGAAAATATTATTTTAGATATCTGTTAATGCACTTTTCACCTTCTTTCCATTTCTGGATTTTAAGGGTTTTCTCCATCCTGCCCTCATCTTCTCAGGTCTGCCTGATTGTTTAAACCTTGCCATCTGTGTTCAGCCAAGAGCAACTTCATACAGTCAGGAGATGCTACCACACTGTCCCTGCTTTTTGTCAGTGTCTAGGCATTTTCCTTCTTTACCATCTGTCTACAGCTGAAGCCTAGACTCCCTCTTTAGTGTTGATAGGCACATTTTCATAACAAAAATCGTCACTGCTGAAAAATGCAGTGCTGATGCCCTCAGAAACTACCATGAAGAAGGCATTCTTGGAGAGATTTTTCAAGATCACTACAAATACTATTGATAGGAGTTGAGTAGGGAACCAAAAAGTTTCTGATTGGCCATATAAGCCAGTATCAAATGTCAAGGGAATTGCTTAAGGTTAACTCAGAAAATTGGCTTGGTTTTTTTTTTTTTTTAATTCTTGATTTCTATTTTCCATCTCTTTCATTGGAGCATTTTCAAAACGAGACAGTCACTTAAGAGCAAATCACACCCATCTCATGAGATGTTGTTTGTGCTGTCACTGCCTCCCTCACCAACCTGTGACTGGATATTGCCATAGCAATACTAGACAAATACATGTTGCTCTTCATGAAATAAAAGTTCAAAGCAGTTAAGCAGCTGTATTCAAGAAAAGGCTTTGCCTTTAAAATCTTCGTGTTCAGATTGTAGTGATTTCGGTGTGTCAAGAAAGCTATGTCATCATGCTTTCTCTGTTTATGCACACACACACACACTTAGTCCATCTTCCAGAATTTTAGTAATATCTTTCATTTAAGTTGAAATAAAGGATGAAAAAAAAACAAAAAACCCTCACAAAACAGAAAGCAGAGGAAGAATTTAGAACAAGCATATTGTCTTGGAAACCCAGTACCTGTCAGATCACCCCCTCCATAGTAAGGAGAGGAATCATAGAATCAGGGTTGGAAGGGACCACAAAGATCATTTAGTTCCAACCCCCGTGCCATGGGCAGGGACACCTCACGCTGGCCAGAGCCTCATCCAGCCTGGCCTTAAACACCTCCAGGGATGGGGCCTCAACCACCTCCCTGGACAACCCATTCCAGGCTCTCACTACTCTCATGGGGAAGAACTTCTTCCTCATGTCCAGCCTGAATCTCCCCACTTCCAGCTTTATTCCATTCCCCCCAGTCCTATCACTACCGGATACCCTAAAGAGTCCCTCCCCAGCTTTCTTGTAGGTCCCCTTCAGATACTGGAAGGAAGTAAGCAGGCTGAGCTAGCAGAGCTGATACAGAACACATTTATGCTATGCAAGTGTACAATGACGTCTCTTGTGAATCCAATAGCTGAACTTGATGGCTTCAACAGGAAGTTCAGTTTCAGTACTGAAATAAGTAGCAATTATGTAACAATGAGGAACAAGGCTGCTAGAAAGAGGAGGCTGGTGGGGGCATCAGTCAAGGATCCCTACAAGAGCTAACAGCACCAGTATAGTCATGACAAAATGTAACTAAATGCTAATTCATAGCGACAAATTCTGACTAGTTTTGCACCAGACCCAGTATGTTTTTGTGAGTGGCAGGGACTGATGCACTAGTCTGTTAGTAGGAAATTGGTTCAGGTTATCCAGGTAGAGCAACCAGAGACTGGGCAGTTGTGAGCTACATTTTACCCAAGAAAGGTTGAAGAGTTAGCCATGGAAAGTTAACATTTGCCTTTGCAGAATCTTTGGCTTGGTTATATGTTACTCAGACCTCTCATTTGCTCACAGAGTGAATTCAACTTGAGATAACACTGAAGATGGATCTACCTTTTTCATGGATAAGAAAAGGGCTGGATTCTGCTAGGTGCTGCTGTTTTGGTATATGGTGTCTAACACAGATTCAAGTTTCAACAACATTTTTGCAGATGAGTTTTTTCGTGTTCCAGTCACCTGTATTCAGACCAGGCCAAATCACTTAACTGTCAAGTGAAAACAACTTCAGTGATAAGCACAAACAGCCTGGAGCATTTAAGATGGCTCAGCTGATGCTTTGATAGCCCTCCTTTGGGGCTATATGCCAACTTTTCAGACAGCTGCACTAACCAAAAAATCCTTTGTTTTGTAAGTGTTCCCTTGTGCTTCAATACTTACTGCAAATCTTGATCCAGCCTGAAAAGAAAAATCTAGAGATAACCAAATCCAACTAAAGTCTCTCAATTCCCTACACTATCTGTGCTGGATGTCTGGGGACAAAGATCCATCAATACAGTTAATTCAGGAGATGCAAGATGCTGAGGTAATTCAACTTCAAATGTGAAGAGGGGGAAAGGGAGTGAACACATTAAAGGTGCATAAATCAACTCCTGTAGCTACACTGGAGATATTTACTGCAGTGACCAAGTGCTAGCAGAGGAAAGTGTTATTTCTGAAGTGTAGGAAGATTCCAGCTGGGGAGGAACTGTGTACAGGGTCTCTGATTTTCAGGGAAAGAGAGGTGATTGGTTTATATTGCTTGTACACAGTGTATCAGGACTAAGGTGATAAGAATCCACACTCTCTTAAAAAGGGTCAATCATATCAACAGCAGAAAACATCAAACTGAGAGCACCTGGACCAAACCCTACCTTCACACCAGACTGAAGATAGAACGAGCAATTATCTTCCTGAAAACTTTGGACAAACAAAGGATGTCCAAATACTAACTCCTCACTGCCTGTTAAATGAAGTAATAGATTTGGGAGGTAGCAAACATCTAAACAAGAACTGAGGAACTAAACACAATCTATTCCGTTGCGCCATGCAAAATGAAGGATTTGAAAACAAACCAAGTCTACAACAGAAAGCCATAGAGAGCCTCCTGTTCTCTCTCTTGCCTCAGCATCCCCAGTGCATGGGGACAGCATGTAAACCTAAGGAAAAACTTTTTCACTGTGAGGATGGTGGAGCACTGGAACAGGTTGCCCAGAGAGGTTGTGGAGTCTCCTCCTCAGGAGCCATTCAAAACCTGCCTGGATGTGTTCCTGTGTGATCTGCTCGAAGGAGTTCTGCTCTAGCAGGGGGTTGGATTAGATGATCTTTAGAGGTCCCTTTCAACCCCTAATATTCTGTTATTGTGTGAAAAAGACAGCCCAGCTGTGCCAGTCTAAACACCTTTTGATGAAATTTTCCTGGAAGGAGAAGGCACAACATCTGATGAAAACACTGCTGGTCTAGAGGATCTGTTTAGAGTCATTTACTTGAGCAAGCTGAGATGGGAGAAATTTGTATCAGAGCTGGATATTACCATGTATACAGTCATGTCTTCAATTGTATCTGGGGTTGTTCAGCATCCCCTAGGGAAAGAATGGTGTGTACACTGCAGGATGCTTCAGAACTGCTTTTATGCACTGATCTTGCGGGTGTATTTTCAGTGATTGATCACCTTTTGCTGGCAAGGACAGTTCTACAAGAATAGACTTTATTTCCACAATCTCCCTTCTCTCAACTTGATATCTGTTTAGAGCATAACAGTTATCATGCAGAAACAGGCTTCGGATCCTCTCATGGTAACAAATGGGATTTCACATAATAATGTTTTCTGTTCCAAGAATAACAGAACACCTTCCACTTATTTGGACTGCTTATGATAACTGAAGTGCAGACGTGGTATAAGACACCCTTGTTCCCAGTAAGAAAGCAAAATTTAAGACAAATTTCAACTTCCCAAAGCAAATATTATTTGCAATCATCTGTAGAACAGTATGAAACAATACTCTATGCTTCTTTTATGCTTTGTACTCTGTGAAAAAGTTCCAAGCTGCAGTTTGAAAATTTAATTCTACTGTATATCTTATTTCTAATTATGCATTTTCACTATGCAGATAAAATAAGAAATTATGAAGTTATTAATCTTCTGTGCTTCAGGAAGTGTCATAAGTCAATTCAAGTGAAAAAAAAAAAAAGTGCCACCAGAAATTATACTCACTCTTCACAATGATTACCCTAATGAAAAATGAGATTCCAAAATGAATCTTTTGTGATTGTTACAAAACTCCCTTTTCCTCCCTTTCATTCGTGTATATAGCTACTGAGACACAGAGTCATGCTGCAACTTGTCCCAAGATGTAACTAATCTTTCTTTTCCTGGCAGAAGCAAAGAAGAGCTGTACCTACATTACAGAACAGTATGTTCTGCAGGGAAGCTTTTTGGGCAACCCTTCCAAGTGGCACAAGAACAAAGGGGAAGTGTTTTCCATTCTTTCTTTCAGGTGCCTAGTATCCTGTCTGTCCAGCCTGCATAGAATCATACAATTGTTAGGGTTGGAAGGGACCTCAAGGATCATCTAGTTGCAACCCCCCTGCCATGGGCAGGGACACCTCACACTAGATCAGGTTGCCCAGAGCCACATCCAGCCTGGCCTTAAGAACCTCCAGGGATGAAGCTTCTACCACCTCCCTGGGCAACCTGTTCCAGTGTCTTACCACCCTCATGGTGTAAAACTTCTTCCTAACATCCAATATGAATCTACCCACTTCTAGTTTTGCTCCATTCCCCCTAGTCCTGTCACTACCTGACATCCTAAAAAGTCCCTCCCCAGCTTTCTTGTAGGCCCCCTTCAGATACTGGAAGGCCACAATAAGGTCACCTCGGAGCCTTCTCTTCTCCAGACTGAACGGCCCCAACTCTCTCAGTCTGTTCTCACAGGAGAGGTGCTCCAGCCCTCTGATCATCCTGGTGGCCCTTCTCTGGACACGTTCCAGCACATCCAGATCCTTCTTGTAACAGGGGCTCCAGAACTGGACACAGTACTCCAGGTGGGGTCTCACCAGAGCTGAGTAGAGGGGGAGAATCACCTCCCTTGACCTGCTGGCCACACTTCTCTTGATGCAGCCCAGGATCTGGTTGGCTTTCTGGGCTGCAAGTGCACATTGACAGCTCATGTTGAGCTTCTCATCCACCAGCACCCCCAAGTCCCTCTCCTCAGGGCTGCTTTCCAGCCAGTCACTGCCCAGCCTGGATTTGTGCTTGGGATTGCCCCAACCCAGATGCAGAACCTTGCACTTGGTCTTGTTGAACCTCATGAGGTTGGCTTGTGCCCACCTCTCCAGCCTGTCAAGGTCCCTCTGGATGCCATCCCTTCCCTCCAGCCTGTCTGCTGCACCACACAGCTTGGTGTCATCAGCAAACTTGCTGAGGGTGCACTCAATGCCACTGTCCATGTAGCCAACAAAGATGTTGAACAAGATTGGTCCCAGTACTGATCCCTTAGGGACTCCACTTGTCACTGGCCCCCACTTGGACATGGAGCCATTGACAGCCACTCTTTGGGTGTAGCCACCAAGCCAATTCTTTATCCATCTGGTGGTCCATCATTCAAACCCATGTTTCACCATCTTGGAGACCAGGATGTAGTGTGGGACAGTGTTGAAGGCTTTACTCAGGTCCAGGTAAATGTTGTCAGTTGCTTGGCCTTCATCTACTAATGTTGTGACCTTGTCATAGAAAGCCACCAGGTTTGTCAGGCAGGATTTGCCCTTGGTGAAGCCATGTTGATTGTACCAAATCACTTCTTCGTTATTCTTCTGTCTCAGTAGTGCCTCCATGAGGATCTGCTCCATGATCTTACCAGGCACAGAGGTGAGACTGACTGGCCTATAGTTCCCTGGGTCATCCTTCTTACCCTTTTTGAAAATGGGAGTTATGTTCCCCCTTTTCCAGTCAGTCAGTGAGGACCTTCTCAGACTGCCAGGACTTTTGGAATATAATAGAGAGGGGTTTAGCAACCTCCTCTGCCAGTTCCCTCAGCACCCATGGGTGTATGTCATTGGGTCCTATGGACTTGAACACTTTCAGGTTCTTCAGATGGTCACCAACCTGATCTTCATTCACAATGGGCAGTTCCTTCTTCCAGTCCCTGCCATTATCTTCCGTGACTCTGGGAGTGTGGCTGGAGCCCTTGCCAGTGAAGACTGAGGTAAAGAAGTCATTGAGAACCTCAGCCTTCTCCATGTCACTTGTCACCAGCTCCCTTCTTTCCTTTCTAAAGGGGCCCACACCTTCCCTAGTCTTCTTTTTACCATTAATATACCTATAGAAATGTTTACTGTTCCCCTTGACCTCCCCAGCTAGATTCAATTCAAACTGTGCTTTGGCTTTCCTAACCAGGTCTCTTGATGCTCAGGCAGCTTCCTTATATGCCCCCATTCTCACTGTCCTTTCTTCCACTCCTTGTAGAGTTTCCTTTTAAGTGGTAGCGTGTCCAGCAGCTCCTTGCTCATCCAGGCAGGTCTCCTAGCATTCTTTACTGCTTTTCTCTTTGTGGGGATACTTTGCTCCTGGGCATGGAGAAAGTGATCCTTGAACACTGACCAGCTGTCCTGGGCCCCTCTTCCCTCTAGGGCTTTGTGCCACAATACTTTGGCCAGCAGATCCCTGAAGTGATCAAAGTCTGCATGCCTGAAGTCGAGGGTTGTAATCCTGGGATGTCCCCTCCTAGTTGCCTTGAGGGTCTTACATTCTGTTGCATCATGGTCACTGCAGCCAAGGTTGTCCCTGAGCCTCATATTGGTCACCAGCCCTTCCCTGTTGGTGAGAACAAGGTCCAGCATAGCACCTGTTCTCATTGGTTCCTCTACCATTTGGAGGAGGAAGCTGTCATCTATGCATTCCGAGTATGTGGCAAACATGGTGATCAGAGGGCAGATCAGACAATGGGCTTTGGTCAGAAACACCACAGAAAATGTTCAATCAACTTAAACAAGAATTAACTCCCTTAAACGAGGGAAGGAAAAAAAATTCCATTTAGATAAATATCTAAATTAAGAAGGTTCCCCAGGTAATTAGAAGGAAGATACTTCAGTAAGGCTATACTTCAACTGAAACCTTGTACAAAAAAAACCCTCCAACCCTACTCCAACCCTACTGCTGCTGGCATTAAGACTAAGATACTTAGCATCTGTGCACACAGATCTACAGTGTGCTGACAATATTATCCTCTGCATTTAAGCATAAGGCACTAATTTTCTTGGAGTCATCAGCACAGCCAGAATTTAAAGCATTTGGCTGCCAAGGTATTCACTATACAACAGTTTCATATATCTATAATGAAAGCCAGAAAAATTCATTTCTTGTCTTCACAAGCTATCTCTTACCCTACTACAATACTTTCCTGCTTAAGTAAATAGCTCTAGCCTGTTCCCAGGGGTAAGTGCATATAGTAGTTTTCTTTAATAAAACCATAAAACTATGCGGCAGAACAGAAACTTTTATGGAAATTTGTGGAATAAATAAATGCTCTGTCAATTGTCTGAATGGCTGAAATTGTGAAAGCAGAATAGGATTAGATATTAACAATAAGGTTGTTCTCAAGAGAGTAGATGCTTTCTTCTAGGGTTTATGAAAAGTCAATAAATAAAGTGACTGGACCTGTTTAGCTCTTTTATAGCCTCCAAACTGTATCCTGATTAGACTGTGCAATGGTTCAGCACAAGGGCTAACCTGCCTGCTCCCCCAACACAAAAGTGAGGGGGAGAATAACACACAAAAGTCAGGGTTGAGATAAAGAGATTAGAGTTTAATATAACATGAGATATCATGAGCAAAATGTGTAATTACCTTAGCTAATAATCTAATAATAATAATAAGTTAATAATAATAAGCTAATAATAATAATGATAATCTAATAAGCTAATAATAAGCTAATAATACAATGCATGAGTACCTTAGTTTAGCCTATTTGCAGAAGAAACACAGTGAAATACACAGGGAAAAAAAAAACCCAGCGTGAAACAAAAAACCAAATGCAGCAGCTACCCAACTCCCACACGCCTCGCTGCCATCCCTGCAGAAAAGAGCCCACACCCAAGAAGCTGGAACCCAGAAGCAGCAACTGGAACAGGAAGCCTCCCATGTTGCAACCTGTGCTTCAAGCCCCATAATACTTTGCTCTGGTCACCACTTTCATTTTTGAAGGCAGCATGACTGCCACATGGTATGAGTAACAGCAGTAGGTTCAACTCAATCCATGACAGAGTGCAATATTTTCCCTAGCAAAGATCCAGTTAACACATTCATATATAGTCAATATTTTCATGTAATTCTGAACAAGTTCCTCCTTGAAGATTTGTCATCCATCTCTTTTATTCAAGTGCTTCTCCGAAATACACCCAGCTTTAGCCGGCAAAAGAATTCCAGTCAGTCATTTCACTGAACTCAAGTCACGTGCTTTTATTTTTCTTTTTCTAAATGGGTACCTCCCTGCCTTTTGGGGAAATCCACCAAGGACTCATCATGTGCTAATAGAAGCAGGAGTTCTTCAGGCTCAATAGCAAAGAAGATTCTGTATGTATGAAGGAATAAATACAGGGAAAATTGAAACAGTTGAGAAGTGAGAGGGAGAACACAGCAAACAAGGAGAAATATTAAAATAACAGACCAGAGGAAACAGAAAGAAGTGTTTCATCACATGGAAGAGAATGAGAATGAGAATGAGGAAGAAGAACATGAGCAGCTGTTAAAGATAATTTGCCTACCCCTAGGCACAACAGCTTCCCAGGGTACTCAAGGGACCACAGGTTGTAACTGAGGAAGACACACACAGCCAAGCAGAGAGCAATTCATCTCATCTGCTCTTCTGTCTCCACTGACTAGAGAGCACAGTCTGCTCATACAGAACACCCACCCTTTAAGTGATGGATGTCCCTTCCTGCTAGAGACAGATCCTTATGATTGCTCTGCTTAGCAAGAGCCATATCAAGCTGCAGAACACCTTCAGTGGTGCAGTGACATTAGAAAAAAACAATACTTTCAACATTAGTGGGACACATTTCCTTAAGAATTAAGGAAATAAGACACACTGATGTCCCCAGGTCATGTTGCAGAGTCTAACCCCAGTGAGCTACCTGATGTCACAGAATCACAGACTGATTGAAATGGGAAGGGCACTTTGGAGGTCATCTCATTCAATCTCTTGCACAAGCAGGGCCTCTTAGAGCCAGTTCAGTCATTCTACCTTCACAATAATAATAACTACCCACCAGACTATAGGCTTTATCCTTCAGATTAAATTTTTTTTACAGTAAACACATAGCAAATGGTATGTTCACCACTGGTTACTTTTCTCTTGAAGTTAAACGTGTATGGGAAACTCACTGCTGTCCCCAGGAAGTACTTTTTCTCAGCACTGCTCCACTCCCACTGGATGAAAAAAGCATTAAATTCTTAACTTTCCTTTAGAAAGCATCCTCAGAGGCAGGAAGAGAGGAAGGCCATATAAAAGACCAAGTACTGTCAATCTCCTGCTGTTTTGAGCTGGAGTTTGTGACTTATGTACATTTTCTTCTTGCTTCAGTACATAACTGAGAGGATCTATCTGCCCAGAATGATCTGTCACAAGTTTCTTTGCTGCTAAACCGAGCCAGTAAGCCATTCACATCTTTCCAGATGTTTCTGTTTTCTGAACTAATAGGAATCACATGTGCTGCTGTCTTTCCCTGAAGACCTGGGCCAGAACAAACAGAAAGGAGGGGAATTCTCCACTTGACTTTAGGAATGAGGCACTTGCTTTCCTGCAGGAACAGGGTTGGTCTATAATGCTTCACAAGTGAAGGCTCTAACAAAGAGCCTGAACCACTGGGATCAGTGCACAGAGGTATGACACATTGGTGAAAAATCCCAACACCTTTCAAAGGTTTTGATCCTTCTAAAGTTTTAAATAGTGCCACAGTGTCTTTGATACTTGGAGTAACAACTCAGTGCTACATGCAGCAATCTTACTGATAGCAGCAAGTAGCCATGCAATTTAAGACATGGGTCATAAGCAGTACCCTGTTTTCTCATTGAGTTTTAGCCCAGGAGTCAGTGTTTATTGTAATGGTGATAAAACAAAGAATCTGTGTTTTCTCCTTAGTATTTAAAAAAATTAATTCCTTGCAAAGTACTTGCATCAAATCTCATGTGTTTCCAAACATCAAGATAACAATGGCAAACGCATGCCATGTCTTCAGCCAAACTTTGGAGTCAGGATTTAAGAGAGTGTAATGGTTTAAGTCAGAACAAAATGAGACAAATGGAACCAGCAGGTTAACCTGGCTATTTCTATTTTGCCAACACAGGAGTGAGGGAAAAGTAACACACAAAAATTTGGGATTCATACACACACACAGAGAAAGAGAGAGAAAGTGAGACAGGAATAGAGTTTACTGAGCAAAATCAGAAAAAACATAGTACAAAATGCATAATTACCTTAGCCTACACAATAATTACCTAGCACAGCACAAAGCAGCAGCAAGCAGAAGCAAGTGAGCCAAAAGCCCCAGCCAGAAAACTACTCCCCTGTCCCTCCTTGTCTCAAGACAACACCCAAAAACCCGGAACCCAGAAGTAGCAACCCAAACAGGAAGCCTCCCATGTTACAATCTGAACTTCAAGCCCCATAATATTTTGCTCTAGCCAGTACTTTCATTTTTGAAGCTGGCATGGTATGAGCATGGTATGAATAAGAGCAGCAGGTTCAACTCAGCCCATGAGAGAGAGGAAAAGCTATAGAGCAACATGTTTGTAAACACCTAAGTTCCTAATCTGGCCATTAAATTTTAGTGCAAATTTGTTAAATTTACTGCATATTTAAAATTAAATTTTAAAGACAGGAAACAAATTACAGTCTATGTCAATCCAAATCTGAACAGGGGAATTCAGGCCACTGAACAGCACTTAAAAAACCCCTAAAATCTAGAACTCTACCTTTTTCTTTCCAGTGTTCAGTTTGTGTGTTTCTTTTTCTTTGCTTTCTTATCCTTGCTTAAGTATTGGTCAAATTAATTTTCACCTATCCAAAAACATTTGTTTACAGATGTTCACCCATGCAACTTTTATTAAACTGTGCCACAGAATTGTCTTCAAGTATCTTATGAGGTAGAACAAGTTTTCAGCTAAAATACATGGGGTTCATTGCCTTTTATTTTTGACTGCTAAACAGCAGCACTATTAGAAGACTTCAGTGAAATATGACTCCAGGGGAAATAGATTTCAGTTGTAGTGGAGGCTTACAGAGTAAAGACTTTTTAAAAAGGCGCAGTGTTCTTCCAGAATTTTTCTTTCAATTGCCTATCTCTGGCCAGGCTAGATTTTTTTGTAATGCTTCTTTCAAGGGACTGGCCCCTAACCTGGGCTCCGTCACTACCTTTGACTCCTGCAGAGGTCCTATGAATTTCTCTATTGAAACTTTACCACCAAACTCAGTTTGAGTCCACTCTTCACACAGGCACTCAGACACAATTACAGAGAATCTCCACTACCCTATACTGGTCTAAACAATTAGTCCACCCTCACTGTAATTCTGCATTTGCAGTTATCAAGTTTTGACATACAAACACAGGATCCTTTTATGTACACTACCAGGGAGCTTCTCTGACAGTAGCTTGCAAGGTATGACAAAAACTCTTATTTTGATCAGGAACAAACTAAATAAAACACGTGTTTAAAGTTCATAATTAACTAAGTTCCATTCAAAGTCCAGCAATCTTGATGAAAATCAGTAAATTTCAAAGACTGACAGGTTACCTTCCTCTGCCAGACAAGCAAAAATGGCTTCCAGAAAACAAAAAGAGCTTGATCTCTGCCTCCCATACCCCTGAGAATTATTATTTTTAATGAAACACTTTGAGAGTCCACATTGCTGTCAGCTGTCTGCAACTTGTTTTCTTAGCTTGTATTAGTTAATAAAAAACAGGTACAACCTTCATCCATGCTTTAGAAGCACAGCTTGGAAATTGGACAGCTCTGCTAAAGTCATCACAGAACAAGATTTTAGGACACATCTAAACCAAACTGTTCTTAATATGCCATAAAAGCATTGTTTATCTGTGTGCATGCACTGAAACATCTAATGTTCCACTTTCCCATTTATAGGGAAAGCCAGTCCAATTCAGGGAGACCAAACACTGTGTCACATGTAGCACCTATTAGGAAAGTTTCAGCATGATTTTAACTATTTCCAAGCTCAGTAAATCTCCTGCCTCCTTAAAATGCTGTATCTTGCAAAATGTTTAAGCCTCTAGACGCCTTCAATTTGCATCCTAGCTAGCAAATTCCTCTCCTTTTAAATCTCCAACCACAGCATTGGTCATGACAGAATATGAAATGTAGCTTCACAGGTAGCACAGTGCCTTGAATTTCACCCAAAAAGCCTCCATATTGCTTATGCTATCTACAGAGCTCTCCCGCACTGAAAAAGAAAGCAGGTGAGAGCAGATGTGTTACAAGACTCCAGGCTCTCTCAGCATTTGTATCTAAAAAGAGTATTTCTGGAAAAGCTCAGAACATTAACTTGGTATCTACATTTATGGTTGCAAATCTGCTGAGAAACTTGCACATCAAAACCCAAACAGCTTCATTCATCTCAGGGTACCATCTTCAGGAACCAATATGTGCTGGGATTTTTTTTTTTGCCCAGGTGAACCCCCAAGATAGAGAGCAAACAAGGACAGACATGCACAGAGACTACACAAGAGGGAGCATCAACTTCTTTGGAAGTCAGATGGGTATATTAGTGGCAAGAGAACCCTTGCACTCTATCTTTGGCTTCAAGTCTGGTCACCCTGAGACACTGATATATCATGCCCTTGTTAACGAAGGATCAAAGCACAGCTGAAATTTTTTCCTCATGTCAGACTACTCACGACAGTAGACCTTACGTGCTCTTTTTTTAGAGCAGGGATATGTAGCCAGATGAAAAGCAGTAAAACTGTAGTCATGCTTGGGATTTCAGGTTTAAGAAGCCCAGGATGAGAGGTTTCCATACATAATTACCCCTGCAGAGACAAAAAAAAAAGGTCATAAACAGCAAAAGTATCACTAGATGAGGACCAGCAGGGTAAAGTCCCATTGTAAGGGAAGGTCAAGTTCAGGACCACCTGAGGAAGCTCAACTTACATAAATCTATGTGGCCTGATGAGATACATGACAGAGTTCTGAAGGAATTGGCTGATGAAGTTGCAAAGCCACTCTCCATAACATTTCAGAAGTCCTGGCAGTCAGGTGAAGTTCTTGGTGACTGGAAGAAGGGAAACATGGCACCCATTTTAAAAGAAGGTGAAAAAGAGGACCCTGGAAATTACTGACCTGTCAGCCTCATCTCCGTGCCTGGGAAGATCACAGAACAGATCCTCCTAGAGGCTGTGCTAAAGCACATGGAGAACAGGGAGGTGATTCAAGACAGCCAGCATGGCTTCTACCATGGACAAGTCCTGCCTGACCAACCTAGTAGCTTTCAACAATGGTGTAGCTACATCAGCAGACAAAGGAAGACCAACAAATGTCATCTGTCTGGACTTCTGTAGAGCCTTTGACACAGTCCCCCAAAACAATCTTTTTTTCAAACCTGGAGAGATGTGAATTTGATGGGTGGACTGTCCAGTGGATAAGGAATTGGATCACAAGTGGCAAGTGGCTTCCCTCAAGAGTCTGTACTGGGACAAGTGCTGTTCAAGATCTTTATCAAGGATATAGACAGCAAGATTGAGAGCACACTCAGCAAGTTTGCTGATTATACCAAGTGGTGCAGTTAATAAGACTGAAGGATAAGATGCCATTCAGGGGGACCTGGAGAGGATGGAGAAGTCAGCTGAGGAGAATCTCATGAGGTTGAGGTTAAATATGGAAAAATGCAAGGTCCTGCACATAGATCAGGGCAATCTTCAATATCAATACAGGCTGGGAGATGATGAAATTGAAAGCAGCCCTGCAGAAAAGGACTTGAGGGTACTGGTGAATGAGAAGCTGCTTCTTTCACCCATGCAGATGGTTTGAAGAAAAACATGCCAGACAGGGAAGCACAGTTCTTCATAATGGGAGCCATCACAGTGGTTGAATGGGCCATCCACTTGCCACTGAATCTGGTGGCAGCATCTCCCCCGTTTCCAGGCTGGCATTGAAAACCTAGAAGGCTGGCCTGTGTTTTTTTCATGTACCAGTAGAGGCAAGCCAAGGTTCAGCCAAGCACTAACTGGATGGAGAACATACACAGCAATAAGCAGTAAAATAGGCTTCATTTTTTAGGCCTCTTTTACTCTTTCCATCAGCACCTGAAGAGGTGTCAGGGAAGACTAAAGCCTTGGAAAACCTTTACACTCTGTTTCCAGGCTGGTTTGTAACATGCAGAAAACCTGTGCAGCTGTACCTCCAACTGCAGAAGCACTTCCAGGTGTGTCTGTGAGCAGCTGCCCCAGCTGGTGAGTAACACAAGGGGCTGGAATAGGCCTCCTCACAGCTGTGGGCCAGCAGCCTAGCCAGGCCAGGGAAGAGCCGCCCTGCAGAAAAAGCACTTGTGGTAGTGGTGGGCAAGAAGCTGGACATGAGCCAACAATGTGCGCTGGCAGCCCAGAAGGCAAATCCTGGGCTGCATCAAAAGTAGTGTGGCCAGAAGGTTGAGCGAGGTGGTTCTGCCACTCTGCTCTGCTCTGTTGAGACCTCACCTGGAGTACTGTGACCAGCTAGCTCTAGAGCCCCAAGCATGAGAGAGAGATGGACCTGTTGGAGCGGGTTCAGAGGAGGGCCACAACGATGATCAGAGGGCTGGAGCACCTCATCTACAAACACAGGCTGAAAGAACTGAGGCTGCTCAGACTGGAGAAGAGAAGGCTCTGGGGAGAGCTTATACACTACATTTCAATATCCGAGGGGGACCTGCAGGAGGGCTGTGGAAGGACTGTTTAGAAGGGTTTGTAGCAATAGGAAGCCTATTTTACTGTTTATTGCTGTTTGTGTTCTCCAACCGGTTAGTGCTTGGCTGAACCTTGGCTTGCCTCTACTGGTACCTGAAAAAAACACAGGCCAGCCTTCCAGTTTTTCAATGCCAGCCTGGCAATGGGGGAGATGTTGCCACCAGATTCAGTGGCAAGTGGATGGCCCATTCAACCACTGTGATGGCCCCCATTATGAAGAACTGTGCTTCCCTGTCTGGAATGTTTTCCTTCAAACCATCTGCATGGGTGAAAGAAGCACTATCAGCCCCATTTTTTTTCAGATGAGGAAAGAAGCAAGGGGGAATAAATTTATAATGTAAATTTTTGTGGTATACAATAGGCTAGACTGATGATAAAACACCCTCTCTAGAGAATAAACTAATGCCCTTTACAAAAATCATATCTGGTAGATAACTAATCAAAAATATTGCTCAAATGTGCACACATGTCCTGTTCGATTGTTTGCTTTAGTCCCTCCCCACGAAATCTATTGTTCTGAATTTCTGCCATGATGGCTGAAAAGACCTGCCTTCCCATTTCCTGAATTAGCATCTCTGGTCATGTAGCAATGGCTGTAAGAAAGGCTAAAATCAGCGTGTTGCTGGAATAAGCCAAACCAAGTATCAGGATGTACAGAAGCAAATGTCACACGAGGTCAAGCTGCTACTTTTAAAAATCTACTCTTGGCACAAAGCCTGTGTCTCACTGATGTCCAGAAGCTGTTTGGCCATGTTCTCAATGACACCAAAATGTCACAGGTAGGTTTTATAGGGAAAAATCAAGTGAAACTACTCCATCGTATGACAAACGCTTTTGAACCAAAGAAGGCATCAAATGACCATGGGGTTACAGACAGAATTATCTTGTGGGCTTTTTGTGACAGTGTGCTCAGGGATTTGTGGTGAATGAACCAGAAGGACTGCTTTTCTTGAAACTGCTGATGTCCACTCTGGTGATATTGACACCAACACAGAGACTGACAGTGCTCTTGTATGAACCTCCTTCTGCACATGGAAGTATTGCTGTAGAAGGATTCTGCCATTTTATTTTCAAAAAATGTAAATTTTATTACTGCTTTAGGACTTTATATATGATTCTATAGGTCATTATATAGGCTGGCCTAGAATTCTGAAACCCAGCAATCTTTAACCGAGAGCCACAGGCAGGAGCTTTACAATTGAATTTTCATTTCCTCATAAATTGTCCTTTGCCAAGATCACAAAAACCCAAGTAAATTGCTGAATTTCCGTATTTTTCTGAACACCAAGTAAGAATATTCCTCTCACCTGGGGGGCTGAAACTTCATCATCCATGTTGATTACCTTTATCCATGAATTAGAAACCTGAACTTACTTTGGTAAATGAAAAAGTACATCCACATTCATGCCCATATCCAAGACATGTTTAAGTTATGCTAATCTCAGTCAATCTTGTGTGGCTGGATTTTTGGCTCATACAGTTAGGCTATTTAAACCAGCTCATAATTAATCTTAATAGGCAAGATGTGTGAGCCCACAGTCACATCATGGATCAGTAGCACTACCAAGCATAGAGCTGATTGTTCACATTCAAGTTGACACTGGACTTTGCTCCCACGGATATTTCTAGAATGAATGGTTGTTTATTTTATAGAAATGAGTAAAATATTTCCTTTAAAAAAATTTACTAATGCTTCACATTCTTAGTTCTAGTGCTTCATTTACCAGTGTCACACATGCATGGGTTACACAAACATAGATGGGGCCAGAAAAGCTTACTGCTTTTTATATTCTCACAACAGTTTGATTTGTTTCTTCTCCAAGGAACTTTAAAGTCTGTAAGAAGGAAAAATGCTGGAAAATAAGAACATAACCTTATGTGCAGAAAAGAAAAAAAAAAACCTCAAATAGTAATGGTTGCCCTTTAGTAAGTTACTTCTTGAGGGTTTTTGGATTTGGAGTAGATGTAATCATGATTATTGTGCCCACTGAAAGAAAACACCACAAGACTACTCTCCAGGGTTTCCAGGAAAGTTCCCATGGACCTTGCTGATGTTCACAATACCTGCCTCAGTTCTGGGTACTTCAGGTGGAAAGTGTTCAGGTTGTGGTGGCTGAAGACAAGTAGATCCAGATAAGATGATATGTTTGGGCTTAACATGGCTGGATCTCTAATAACCACTTCTTCACTGTTTTGGTGTGGCTTTTTTTCAGTCCAGGCTTTTACTACTATACTAAGAGAGTTGCAGGGGTAGATTTAGGTTGTTGTGGGTTTTGTTTGCTTGTTTGTTTTTAATTTAACTGAATGCATGAACTAATTGCTGACAATTCTAAATTGTCAGCTACTCATCACTGTTTGACAACTTTTTAATTCATTCCAGAAGTCAGTGTATTGGTATTACTACATAAAAATGAACAAATCTCTCAAAAACTCTGTAGAGGAAAGACAGCCATTCAAGCAAAGTAGTATGAGAACATTTCATTGTAACCATTTCCACAATGTGCCAGTGGCTAACTGCTACAAAAATTAAATATAACTTGGTTTGTGATTACCTCCTGTTGCAAAGGGATAAACACAAAGGAATCAGGATCCAATGACAGAGCCTTTACGTTTTACCACAAGAAATAAACATTATCTCAATTATCCAGGAAGACAGAACTAGTAATTTTAACTGTAATGAAGCACAAGAATCCTAGTACCAAATCAAGGTCCCCTGAACTCACCTTTTGCATCTAAAGAGACAAATTCACCCTCAGAATTTACAGTGTATGTACTGGAGTAAAGACCAAACAAGAAATGCCAGAGCGGAAGAGTCAAAGGAGGTAGCAGGCAACATGGCCAAGGCACTGTGGCTTTGGGCAGCCTGCAGCCTACTCCATATAGTTTTAAAGGGCTGCAGGGGTTAATACGGTACACTTCTAGCTCCTCCACAGAGACAAAACTGTGGAAGCAAATGACTGCTTGCGCATATTTTAAAGAAAAAGAAAAAGAAAACATATAGCCCTTTGTTGTTTCTCCAGCAGATACGACACAGAGAATAGATATCCTAGGCCTAAACTAAATGCAAAAGCTTTATTGCAAGGAGCAATGAGAGAAAAATTTAGGGAGCATGCTTCAATTTTAAAAGTTCTCAGATTAACAAAGCCGAAACACAAAAAAAAAATTGAGAATGTTCATGTACACTAACTAGTAAAATATTTAAAAAGCACAAAATATCTTAGCTGTATAAAACAGCAGTTTCTCACCCATGTTAGGAATATTCCTGCAAACTGTGAAAGACAACTTAGAATGAATAATTACAAGCAGCTCTTTCTCTCCCAGATGTTACTCTGTGATTCTACCCATAGACTAGTAATGGCCAAAAATTAAAACAGAAGAATGAGCTTAATACAAAAGAAAGATCAGTAGTTTTGATTTATAAAA
This sequence comes from Indicator indicator, assembly GCF_027791375.1. NCBI lineage: Eukaryota > Metazoa > Chordata > Aves > Piciformes > Indicatoridae > Indicator > Indicator indicator. The sequence goes on from NC_072011.1 coordinate 39,720,450, forward strand.
TCCTAAGTTTCATTTAAAAAATCTAATCATGTGGATTAAACCCACAGGTATGATAAATAAGTAGTCAAGGGATAGCCATGATGCACATCTTTAAATTCAAGTCTTGAAACATGCTAGGAAATAGTTTCACAGAGCAAATTCATTAGGTAGTCTGGGCCTAAACACAGAGGCAGTATGTGCAGAGACAATTCCACTGAATAGAGAAACCCAGCAGGAGTGTCCATGGCTCAGTGGGGGTGGGAGTTGTGCACTGTCCAGGGACAGCAAGGCCAGGAGGGATCTTAAGTCATCTATACCAACCTTTGCCAGAGGATGAACTGTGCCTTAAACATTGCCAATGTTTAAAGTCTTCTTTGTTTAACTTTTACTTTAAAACTTGTGTAAATGATTTTATAATGTTCTTGGAAAATGTATTGCAGGGCTTTGCAAAGTGAATGTCAGGATTATTTTCTCTTATGTCTAATCTAAAGGTCGACAACTACTTCTTCCTGTGAATGGGGGATTTGGAGAAGAAGGCTTTGGGGTTTTTTTTAACTGTCTTTTCTGCAATAACTTTTTACAAATGTGAATACTCCTTTGGTTGCTTCCTGCAGCTGGCTATGAAAATATCAAAAGCAGCCTTCACCAAAGCCTCTTACCAAAAATAAAGATGTGTCACCTTTGCAACCTCTCTGTTCTTAAATCAGTTATTCTGTCACAGAAGGAGTTATTTCCCCTTTTCTCTGAAAAGAGGTATGGGAAATATTTTTCCTAGAATGAGCATAAATTCCAATTAAAATGTGCATTTTGATTTGTGCATATTTTGCATATGATAATGGAAACTATGAAAATAACAGCAAGAACTCACAACTAGTTCTGAACTTTCATATTCTGTTCAGGAATATCTCAAAGTAATGCCTGCAAACATATTTTTAAAGAAAAACTTTGAAAAAATGGACAGCCCTACTTCATGGAAAAAAATCTCTGTAATTTATGAGAAGTCATGAAGTCAGGCTAAAATCAAATCTAACTCTCTATATTTGTCATCTTCCAGTCTATTGCATCTATTGCTTTCTGATGGTACTAGTTAACGCTCTCTTTTACTATGACATCCTTCAGTCATAGGTACACATACTCCTTCACAGCTGCCCAACTTTTAAATCTTTTGAGGTGACTACTTCCTATACTATAAGGTAATGTCACTGTCCTTCATCAGTCCAAAATGAAAGCCACCATTGCTAGTTCAATAGATTGGTGCCATTTGAGTCCTCCTTGTCTTAGCCATAAATAGTTACCTTGCATATCAAATAGGTCAAGGGAACATGCAGTTTTCCTCCTAATTCAACTGTATTCCCTTTAACAGAAATGCTTACTTCTTCCAGATACACTCTCTACATCTAGATTAAGATCCTGGAATGAAAGCAAATGAAAACTGGCCTTTTATTTTTCTACAGACTTTGGTGAATTTCCCCCTACCTGTTACATTTTATTGAAATATAACTGCTGTCCTACACACTCAGGCAGGAGTAGTAGGTTCTTAATTAGTCCACTTACAAATACAAGTTATTTTATATAGATGGTATAAAAGTTTAGTGATGGTCACATGCAGGAGTAGGTTGCACAAAAACACACTGATGGCACCATGCTAGGCAACTGTTCAAAGAGAAAGTGCCAGAATTCACAAACTTGATGGAGGTCCTGTTACAATCTGTTAAACGTCACAGCTGTAATAGATTAATCTAAAACACTTGATTTCATTGGTCTGATTTTTAATACTGTACTTGAGGTTACAAATAAAATATAACTTTGATATTTAATTTATAAAGTTTTCACATTTCCATGTAAAAAGAGCTTTGTGGAGACAACAGTTTTTTCTTTAACTTCAATAAGATTCTAATTTTATAAGAGTAGAGAAATGTGTAAACACAAACATTCATCATTTTCTTTTGTAAATTTGTTGATACAAATACAATTTGCTATAAACATTTTGTTTGGTTTTGCTACACACAATTCTATGCTGGCATCACATACTACTTGATTAATCTTTCAGAGAGCGAAATTTATGCATTTTGCATTCTAACCCCCACTTTGTCCATTGCCAGCAGTGGACTTCATGTTCAGAGAATCAGACTCACAGTGTCAGCAATCTAAAATTAAACTTCAGTACAAGATTATAAACAATCACAAATGAATGCATCATTTTCATATCATAATCACCAGATGCTTCAAGGCCGTGATCCAAGCCAACCAAAATTGATGACAGTTTTCCCACTGACTGAGCTGGAATTCACCTACAGTTCCCAGTCATTACAGATTCTCGTTTTAGTTTTGCAATTTTATCAGTGTGGAGTTAAAAAGTGCGTAGCATCACAGCTTCAGCGTAAGAAGTAAAGCCTCTAAGTCTTTCTGGGCCTCTTTGTCCTGAAAGAAACAGACAATCATGCATCAACTTGGATAGGATAAATCCCTTCATTTGCCTAATACATGCCTACCCACATTTCTTCACTAACAGAAGACATAACACACAACTGTAACAGCCACAGAACGTACAAGATTGCACAGTAAGTCAATTTATCAGTGACTGCAAAAATAAAGTTTGAAGTGAAAACAAGAGCCAGATGGCAGTCCTCCCTTTACAGTTCTGTTAGAGCACTTAAAATGTTAGCCACAAGGAGCCCTCTCAGCAGACCAGTAAGCTTTTCAGTTTAGGCTGTAACTTTTATTGGTGTACTCTGCATGAAGCATGCCTTGCTTTCTACTTTATGTAATCTTGCAGCCCAACTGTGTGCAGTTTTTCTAAAGGTATTTCCATGATGATTACTCATTAGTTATCATGCAATTAGCAAGAAAATATTGGGAAATGTAATTTAATGACATAGGTTAGATTATGGTTTCAGTGCACACAGCCATAGCTACCTGTAACAACCACCACGGACTAACCACACCCTTGGTATCTTCCATACTGGTGTTTGTGGGCTCTGCCTATGCTCATGGCAGAGTGGAGCCAGTGGAGGAGCAAGAGGCAAGTAACCTGCTATGCTTAGAGCCAACACTATGTTATACCTTCTAGGACACAAGGGAAAGGCTCCTTTTAGGCCAGTGTGTAAATGCATAGTTTGCACAGGGCTTTAAAGCAAACCCAGTCCACAGACACTTTTGCAGGTAACCAGTGATGGAATTTTTGGCTGTCCCATGTATAATCTGTTCAGAAAGGGGTATATGCATGTAAATGTGTAATCACAGTACTAAAACTTCATTAGTCTACTTCTTTTTGAAATGTCACCTGGATATAATCCACTTACTTTACTTGCCATGACTAAACTTCGATTTTGCAAAATGCACCTTGGTTTAAAATTACATTTCTAAAAAAAGTCAGCACCTCATACCTCCAGGCTGGTATGGGTTCAAACGCCCAATACATGCACCCATGTTTACTCAGCAATGCAGGTCAGAAGCACTTGCACGTCACCAATGTTGTGCAAGTATTTCTAGTGTCAGAGACCAGTATTTCTTTCCCAGATAACACCACAGGCAATTCTGGAAGAAAATACTGTAGACAGTGAAGTAATCACTGAATTTCATGATCACTTCATTATCCAATCAACCAAAAAGCTGGAACAAAATACAGGACATTTTAAAATACATTTTACGGGTGAAGAAATTTCTGCTTCTCTTTATTTTGGTTAGTTGTCTGTAATGTCATGGAGGAATAGAGAAGAATATTGAGATGATAGAAACCATATGCCAGACATGTCAAACTACATTGTGTTATTGGTCTGGATGAAGGCATTAATACATTAGCTGGACACTTCTTTTGGAGTTGCTGCCTTGCTCCCACTGGCAACAACAGGCTAAACTATCTGCCTAATCATTTATCAGAGGCCTTAAAAAGCACACTCTGCAGAGCCAGTAAGCTCTTGCCAAAATACTTGAACAGAAGGAAATGTCACACTGAATTCAGCACCCTTTAAACTCCATGACACTACAGGCTGCCTGGAGCACCACTCTGTAGCTTTCAATAAAAATTGGGGAACTCAAAATTTGTATCAATATGTTGATTAATTCAGGGAAAATACACTCTTCTTGTATTGACTGCAGTCACTTTGTGAAGATCATGGTAAACTTTGTGAAACAAAAAAGTAAAAGGCCAGATACTGTGCCATGCTATTAAGGAAGCTTTAATGAGTTGCAAAGGACAAAAAAATATTGGGCAATCTTCCCTGACTCTTCCTCCGGGTTTAGGCAAAAAGAATGAAACAAACCCATGATTATTTTAAGAGCTAGTTAGAGAAGAAACTGCAAATGTGTAGTGTCCTACCTCTGGGATACCAATTCTGACAAGACTGTATCAGTAAAAGGAGGAATTATTATCGTTGCAAACTACTTAAGAAGACTCATTCACTGAGTCAGCAGCTTCCAGTCAATAGTAAAAACTCAGATGGCAAAAGCATTGAAAAAATTCAGTAATAGCATTAAAATCAAAGCTCAGAATGGTCAATGACGGGAAATATTATGTCATCTTTGGACAGACCAAGACGTGTGTCATACTAAAAGGAGAGAGAAGCCATAACTCTGGTCAGTATACCAGTCTCCAGTTTTAAGGATGCAAACTTCATTAATGCCCAAAAGCTTGACTGTTAATGGGAAGATAAAGCCATAAATGCTGTATTGGGTCAACTCTATTTCTCACTTAGAAAGCCCCAGGGCTTTCTGAAAATGAACAACGAGCTGGGGTTTGGTTTGGTTTTTTTTTTTTTTTGTTTGTGGGTTGTTTTTTGTTTGTTTGCTTGCTTCAGATGGGCAGGCTTTGATAATCCCTTTAGAGTACATCAGGGAAAAGAAATAAGAGGTGCATGAATGCAATAGATTTGTGTCAGTTCCATTTGCTCACCCCGAGGCTTAGTTCAGTGCCAACTGAATGCACAGCCATTTTCAACCTTGACTTTCTACTGTCAAGGCTGACATGTATTAAACACATCTTATCTCATTTTCAGAGCTGAATATGAGTTTAAAATGTTCTGCAAACAGCTACACAAAAGGTATCCAGATTACAGGGTCAGTGACGGTATTTTCCCCTCTTCCTATTTAGTTGCTTTTCTTTTATGTTTCATCCACAAGACATATGCACAGGAAGCAAAGACCTGGGAGGTCAGGGACTAAATAAGAGAAGAGGGGGAGTTGAAAACAAGAGCAAGATGGAAAAGAGAGGTGGTGGGGAAGTGGGAATGTTGGCTTAATTGGAGGTAGGCCACATTTTGACAGTTAATTTCTGCTGAAAAAAAAAATCTGACACACATAAATGTGCATGTAAAAATTAAATAGCAGTTAAAGCAGAGGCAGAAAGATAATGATTTTACCTTCCATTTCTGCTAATTACTTCCTTATGCGCTAAGCCTACTCAACCCAGGCACTGCACATGTGTGCACTTGTTGACAAAGTCCCAACTGTCAACAGAGAATGATACACCCCCATGACCACATGGTTACACCAGCCAACTATAACATAATTGTGTGCAACCACTGCCAAATCCCAAGCTGACATGTATCTTGTAGGGTTTCCTTGAAGTCAGCAGGGCTGCATGGTATATTAAATGAGCTGGGCTGCAAGGGTGGTCTAAAGCTGTATTCTGATATGCAGTAACAGCAATGAGGTGTTGGGTCACTCCTGCTTTTGGGTACAGCTGTGTCATTCCTTCACAGCTCCAGAAGGAATCCTGGACTGTAACAGAAGAGACTCTCAACTAGGCACAAGGATCATTAATTAGAGACTAATAGCTCTTGTGGACAATATAAATCATATGAAGCTATATGCTATCCCTTCTCAGGTTCATGACAGACTCTCACAGATGATGTGACTGTAGCAGATGTCGATTTACATACAACTGCATAATACTGTGTTACCCTTAGATATTTCAATAAAGCAATGCAATCAGCCACTTACCATAGAATCATAGAATGGTATCAACTGGAAAAGACCTCTAATATCATCAAGTACAAACATTTTCTAACTCTGCCAAGTCTGGTGCTAAACCATATTCTTTATGTGTCTTCTAAACACCTCAAGGGATGGTGATTCAATCACTTCCCTGGAGAGCCCATTCCATTGTTTCAGAATGCTTTCAGTGTAAAAGTTTCTTCTGACGTTCAATCTAAACCTCCCCTGGTGCAACCTGAGGACATTTCCTCTCATCACAGAATACATCCAGTTGGAAGAGACCTCAAGGATCATCCAGTCCAACCCTTGACCCAGCACTGAAGGGTCAACACTAAACCATTTTCCTAAGCACCAGGTCCACATGCTGCTTGAACACCTCCAGGAATGGTGACTACATCACTGCCTATTCCAATGTTTGATAACCCTTTCAGTGAAGAAATATTGCCTAAAATCTATACCACAGCTTGAAACCATTTGCTCTAGTCCTGTTGCTTGACACCAAGAAGAGGCTGACTACCTCCTCATTCCAACCTCCCTCCAGGCAGTTCTAGAGCGCAATAAGGTCTCCCTTCAGTCTCCTCTTCTCCAGACTGAACCACCCCAGCTTCTTCAGACACTCCTTGTAGGTCATGTTCCAGATGCTTCACCAGCTTTGCTGCCCTTCTCTGGACCCACTCCAGGACCTCAATGTCTTTCTTGTACCAAGGGACCCAAAACTGAACACAATACTCAAGGTGTGGCCTTACCAGTGCTGAGGGGACAATCACTTCCCTTGTCCTGTTTGTCACACTATTGCTGATACAGACGAGGATGCTGTTTGGCTTCTTGGCCACCTGGGCACACTGCTGGCTCATGTTCAACCAGCTATTGATCAACACCCCCAGGTCTTTCTCTGCTGGTCAGCTTTCCAGCCACACTTACAACCTTCTACACGACTGCTGTATGTCCCAAGTTAGGGCATTTTATGTTCTTCAAGATTTTAAGTACCTTCCTCAGGGAATGAACCATGACTTCTCAAGGCTTTTAACATCAAGGCAAGCACAGCTTTAAAATATGTAGTCGACAACAGTTCCACAATTTCTGAATATATTTCAGGTGAAGAAAAAACCCCACCCTTTCACACCCAGAAGACACTGAATAAACAGTTCAGCTAGTTTGAGGACTGCTGTTGAAAAACTACAAAATGGCAGAATTAATTTTGGAGTGATTGTCATGTAAAATTTTTATCCACTAGCTCTGTAATAACTTTAAAGACTACATGCCACCTGTAATCTTGTTTCCTTTTACTGTTGTACACAACATGGAGCTTTTGGGGTTCAGGACGTTCCTCTGTTCAGCTGTCACCATCATAACAAGACCTGCAGCCCTTCTTTCTGTGCAGTCATCACTAAAATGGCTTGAACAAAATCAATCTCAGTTACAGCCCCTTCAGAAAGATGCCTATCAAGGTTTTCCTTCACCCTGTATATTGACCCTGAGGCAACATATTTCAAACATCTGGAAGCTTGAATTCCTGTGGCCACTACAAAAATATGAAACCAACTGTGAACCTCTTCAATCTGTAATATACTACCACCTCTGTGAATGTGGGGATTGAAGGAAAAAATTAATCACTTTTGAGCCTGAATCCCAGCTTTCTGATAAAGAAAGAGTCACGCTCATTAAAACAAAACCTTGGGAGGCGGTAGGGTAGAGAGCAGACATGATAAAGGACATCTGTTGGTGACTGGTGTGGTGCAAATGTTTGAAATGCTTGACCAATGACCATTTAGATAAGTTTTGTGTAGCTGAAGTGGAAAAGTACTGCTAGAAACAGGCTTGCTTTCAACTTCTGCTAAGAGTATATAAGCTTTGTGTGTTCTTGCAATAAACAGATAATTTCTGAGCTATCTACAGGTGTTGTCAAGTCAATGTCAATATCTTGGGGGTCTGTGCCCTTAATATGCCACATGTGAACACTTCTCCCACTCTGCAAGCCAGAGGAGGAGATCACAGAATCACAGAAATGTTCAGGTTGGAAAAGACCTTTGGGATTACTAAGTCCAACTGATAACTCTATTTGACAAGGTTCACCCTTAAACCATATGCCCAAGCATCACATCCAAATGACCTTTAAAACTCATCCAGGGTTGGTCACTCAACCACCTCCCTGGGCAGCCCACTCCAATGCCTGACCACTCTTTCCACGAAAAATTTTTCCCTAATGTCCAGCCTAAACCTACCCAGTTGCAGCTTGAGGCCATTTCCTCTTGTTCTGTCACTAATTACCTGTGAGAACAGACCAGCACCAGCCTCTCCACAATGTCCTTTCAAGTCTCCCCTCAGCCTCCTCTTTTTTAAACTAAACAGTCCCAGATTCTTCAGTTGCTCTTCATAAGATTTATTCTCCAGGACCTTCAATCAGTTTCACTGCCCTCGTCTGCACTTGCTCCAGCACCTCCACATCTCTCTTGTATTGAGATGCCCAAAACTGAACACAATACTCAAGGTGTGGCCTCACCAGAGCTGAGTACAAGGGGACAATCACCTCCCTACTCCTGCTGGACACAGCATTTCTGATACAAGCCAGGATGCCATTGGCTTTCTTGGCCACCTGGGCACACTGCTTGCTCATATTCCACTGCTTGTCGATTAGAACCCCCCAGGTCTCTTTCTGCCAGACAGCTTTCCAGCCACACTGCCCCAAGCCTGTAGTGTTGCTTGGGGTTGTTGTGACACAAGTGCAGGACCTTGTTGAAGCCCATCCCATTAACATTGGCCCATTGATCCAATCTAGCCAAGTCCCTCTGTAGAGCCTCCCTACCCTGGTGCAGATCAACACTCCCACCTAACGTGGTGTCATCTGTGAACTTACTGATGACACATCCTATGTCTTCATCAAGGTCATCAATAAAGATGTTAAACAGGAGTGGTCCCAACACTGAGCCCTGAGGAACACCACTTGTGGCCATCTGCCATCTGGATTTAACTCCATTGACCACCACTGTTTGGGCCTGTTCACCCAGCCAGTGCTTTATCCAGCAGAGTGTGTGCTCATCCAAGTCATGAGCAGCCAGTTTGTCCACAAGAATTCTGTGGGGAACAGCGTCAAAGGCTTTTTAAAAGTCTACGTAGACAGTATCCACAGCCTTTCCCTCATCCAATAATTGGGTCATCTTTTCATCGGAGATCAGGTTCATCAGGCAGGATGAACACTCCATGCTTTGAGGAATCATCTGTTATCAGTCTTCCTGCACTAGGAACTGTGCTAAAACTGTGTTACCTTTGATACAATGTTGAAATGAATATGTTGTGATAAACTAATCCATTTAATCTTAAACATAATAAGCTCAATATTTATCAGGATAGATTCATCCTTATGTAGGAAACTACTACACTATAAAAAATATCTTCACCATTTTTTGGAATTGTTTTTGGAGGGAGAGTAAGAATAAGCAGACAATGCAAACAAACCTTTTGGCAAAAACTTCAAAAACATGCAAGACCAAATCAGTCTGATCACTAAGATACAGAAAAATAGGTGGTCTCAAATTCTTTTAGCAGCTCTTCTACAAATGTCTCACTTTTGCCAGCATTTTACAGTTTGAAATCTGATCTCATTCTTTAGAATGAGTTTTCAAAAGGCCTGTTCCATAAGCTTGCAGCACTCATATTCAGTGTAAACAGAATCACTAATTAAGGAAAAGTTTTGTGAAGCATATTCAAAAGACACTTTAATTTTGAGTTGGTGGTAGCTATTAGGAAATTCTTGTTTAACTCCACAAACAGTATTAGTGGGAAAACAATAGCCTAGAATTCAAAATTAACACAAATCTGAATACTTCCATTATTTTGTAATTGAAACACCATGGACTTTCCATGGCATTTGGAGAGCAAATGTGCATAAAATCTAAAGGATGTAATATCCTCCGAAATTGACATTTTGCATTGAGCTGAGAAAGAAAATGTTCTGTTTGAGAAAACAAAAACACTTTTTAAAGGTTAACTTTTTTTCTCCTCAAAATCTTACTTAGGACAGATTACCAGAGCGGCTTCAAATGAAATGTGTTGGAAATACTCCCACAAGGTCTACTATTTATGTCCAGTGTATGGTGGCTGGAGCAGGCATTTCTTGGAAAGCCCGTTGCAGGAAAATCAAGATATATAAATGGTCTGTTGTAACAGGAACAATTGATGGTTGTTAAGTTTATACTCAGCCTTCTTTTCCATTCCTCTGTAACTCCCATTCTTTTCCTTCCAGAAAACATTGAAAATATGAATTAATGACCAGGGAGATCCAATTATGGTGACATAAAAAAGAAGTAAGAAAATCTTACAGGCATTTCTCCTCAGCAGTTGCATTCTTGTGTAAAAATTCAAATATTGCTCCTGCCCATTATTAGATTTGCCTCCCCCTCCACATATGCCATTTTTCAGAGTTTCAAATGCCACTAAGGCTGAAGGCAGAGTCTTTAACTAAAGTCTCTATTTCCTGTCATTCTACACCTGTAACAAATGAATGCCATAAAGATGTATCTCTGTAACATCTAAATCTCTCTCACTTGTTAATTTCGAGTCTGAACTGCCTTCACTTGTAATTGCTGGGAAGAAGGGAGTGGTTTTGAAATTATGGTTTCTTTTTGAAAAATAATTTTGTAAAATACATTCTCAGCTTCAGGGAAATTATCATCTGTATTTTAAGTACGACTTCCAGGAACTCTCAGTGTAAATTCATTTACTTCTAATTTTTCCTGCTTTGCTGCCTTCAGCTCTTCCAAGACTACATTTTTTGTAATGTAACTCCTGCTTTTTAGATTCATTTTCCACGAATATCAGAGACCAGAACTTTGAAATGTTAATCTCTGCTAGTCTGTTAATCCCTTTTTGGTGATCTCACTGCTCCTACAAGCATGGAGTTCATTCTCACGCCCGTGCTCATCTCCAGATACAAGAAAAATTTTCTTTACTAATTTACTTATAATTCTACACTGAGACATTAATTTTCTACAAGTTCCAATCACAGTTTTCCCCTGAAATTTAAAAAAAGTAATTTTCCATCACAGTAGTACACCACATCTGGTTTCGACAGCCCTTCATGTAGTCACACTCACCAAAGCTTTGAGCACACTACAAAGTAGTGAGTTTCAGTAAGGGTAATGCTACATCTACTAGATAAACAGAGCTGTTATGCACTTTACAATAACTCACAGCAGCCTTGAACATTCACTGAAGAAGTGAATTTTTCCCAGGACTCTGAGATTATCCACCTGGATAGCAACCAGAGAAAAGCAGGACAATTTAATGTTCCATGCACCTCCAGCAGTGAAGTACCACTCTACAGCATGACAGTATTTATGGCCAAGGAAGGACCATATGATTCAATGGAGTTTTTTGTTTAGAGAGATTAAACAGAAAGGTCTCTAAAGTAGTACTGCAACATTAGTTTGGTTTTCCAGATGTAATTTGCACCAAACCTCCTGTATTTCCTTTCAAAAAAACAAACCAAAACCCAACAAAACAAAAAAAACCCACCAAAACAATGACAACAACAACAAAAAGACTAATTGGTAAAAAACATGCCAAACTTTTTACAAACTGGTATTAGGACTTACAGGAGTCAAATCAGAACTTCTCTCTCCTTTTATGATTTCTTAGGTATCCGTTTTTAGGTTCATGATAGGGTTAAAACTGGACATTTCATTTTTTTTTTCTTTAACAAGCATTATCTCTGTTTGGAAGCCCCTCTACCCCTTGAATTAAAAACATACTCCTTAAGTGCTAGAATATGAACAGAAAGAATACTTGGATATGATACAACATTCAGACAAAAATCATCTCACTTAATTTGAAATGTTACATGAAATGAACCCCAGACAAAGTATCAAAGAAATGTCCTGAGTTAGACCAGCTGAGAATTTGACCTGAGGATTAAAATGAGCTATAGGCTGTTTTACTAATGCTGAGTACCTCTGGTTCCCACTGAAGTCACTGGAAACTGTGGATGCTCAGAAGCAATAAAAAATAAATCATTGTCTACTATTATTTTTCATACTTATGCTGCAGAATGATTTGTATCATGAAATACTATGTATTTCCTCAGTATGGCACCTTTCCAGCAGTTTGGTCTCTTGGTCTGCTCTTGATTTTATGCCTTTATGCATACACGTGTTTCTCAGCAGAAGCCAACATTTAAAAACAATAAAGGAATTTCCCTGCCTGATGGGAGAAAAGTCACATGAGAAACTTTGATTATACTTGGGAATGATGGCTTTTGCCTGACTGTGACAACATACTACCCGCTGACAACCTCAAGATCCTGTGCTGTAGCAAACTCAGACTTCAGCTGTCTTCCTGTGTTTTCTTTTTCAGACCATGAACCCTGTCTTTTCAGGGCTGTAGTCAATTCAGGCACTTCACCAGCATGCATTTATTACTGTCTCCCCAATGCCTCTCTAGTCTGTTTATTGCAGTCTTTTCCCTCTCTTAAACTAACCTGACTAAACATTACTCTTAGGTACAGTTCCAAGCCCTGAACCACTTCAGTTCCAACAGGTTGCCCTCAAAAATCAGTAACACTCTTTCTCTAACACAATAACCAAAACAATATGTAATATTTTAATTCAGATGGGAGCTGAGGCAACAGTTAGCATAAGCATAGTTTGTGTTCCAGATCTCCATTCTACAGTAACTCTTTTCAGCATGTAGTTGGTTTTACCTTGGGCTGACTGCCTTTTTCTTTTTTTTAATTGAATTACACACTATTGCCCCAATGCCATATTTTCCTGGACTTTTTTTTTTTAATACTTAGCTCAAAAAAACATCACAAGTAAACAAGACAAAGCAGGTGAATCTGTGATATCTATAGAACTAGTCAAAACAGAAGAGGGCATAACTTCTTGTCCTCTTCAAAGGGACACTGAAAATTTGGGGGGCCCATTTGCTGCACTTTTTTGTTCACAAACCAGTATCATTCTTACTCTCACCACCTGCCGGATTGCCAGAATATACCAACCCACCCATCAGACTGCTCCAAAATTCTGCTTTCATCTCAGTGTCCCCACTCTTTTTCAAGTCTGCTGGTACTTCAGAAATGTGAAGGGGACCATGGATTATGCCACTCCAGGTGGTCCAGCATACACTGAAGTCCAGTTGGTGTTTAGACTGGTTACACTGAACTTTAGAGGCAGGATTCCCCGCTCATTAACTGCATAGTCTAGAAGTCAAATGTATCAGGTACACATCTTATACACACATTTTACATCTAGCCTCTCAGCCATCAGGGGACAGAGAGCCAGGATGGAGCATATGGTTAAATATCTCTCTCTCCACCAAGAGACAGCAACTATCTCTCAGTAATTACCTTTGGTCACCAAAATTTAGTCCAGCTATTGTTAGCAAAGGTGAACCCCAGTCTATGCCATCTCTATGGTTTTTCAAGGAGTCTTTTTGAATATATGAGTGACTTCCACTTTACGAAACACAGGCAGTCTTCTGCCCACCAGAAGTTTCTGTGATGTTTGTTTGCAAATTTTACCATATAGCTTAAGAGTTCATAGCAAGATTATATGGCCTGTAGTGATCCGAATACAGGAAAATTAAAAAGTTCCCCAGTATAGTCAGTGCAGATATATACTAAACAGGCTGAGTTCAGTTCAATTGTGCAGTCTCTCCCTTGCATCGTTGGCACTACCAAATAACGGGTAATTTATAATAGTCTTTCCTATGTTCTGTAATAGGCAAGCTGAAGGTACATTTCAACAGTAAGTAAAGAATAAAGCTGAGTTAAGAGATTATTAATGTCGTATCTGTATCTATATATATTTGAAGAAACACTTAGCTTAAGCAATGACTGCTTAATTTATGATTGGTGCATACTATAACTCGGGCCAAAAATAAAGGCCACCCAGGAGCAGCTGATGATGAGGCATGCAGCAGTCTTTCTTCTCAGCAGGAACACTTGACATAAATATGTTAGTGCTCCACACACAATATTTATTGTCAATCAAGTTACAGAGCTATTTAACGTTTGGGGTTTTTTTTCCTTGACTTCAAAGAATGGGATATTAGTCTCTGGAATCACCTCTCTCTCTCCCTACCACATCTGCTGTGCTCAAAGGGGGTCCCTTCGGCTGACAAAGCTCAGGTTTTAACTTGTCACTAGGATGGTAAGACATTTCCAGTCATAGGTTGGTAATTATGGAACTTGCTTTTACACAAGATCAGACAGCGTGAACCTTCTTGCCACAACTTGGTTTATGTTTAAGAAATTAAGTAACTTAAAATCTCTCAAGTATCTCTAGAAATGTTGTATCCACATACTAAAAAGACTCAAAAGGACCTAAAAAGGAGTATAATATCTCTTGGAATAAACTACATTCCAGCAGATGTAACTGGAAGAACTGTACTTCCTTAACTGTACTGTGGTTGAAGACAAAGACAATTCTGAGTAACTCATCTACTTCTGCTATGGCTACTTCATTGCCCTGGAGGCCTTGACAAGAATCATCAATCAGAGACTTTCAGGAGGAGAGACAGAGACTGGAGGACAAAAATTCAGAATGCTTTCAACTGAGAAAAGGTAGGTCTGTGGCAAAATTTCAGCACACCTGAAGTGATACACTCAACTGTTCATGCTTAAGACAGTCTAATGAAATGGAATGAATTACAAAGAGTGCAGTTCAAATTCTGACAGCCTCTCTGACACTGATGAGTCCCTGACAGTTCCACAAACAAAATTTTTTCAAGGCTATTGATGCAGACAACTGTAATGAGCCAGCCCAGCGTAAAGGAAGAAGAAAACATCTGCATTCAAAAGGAAAAAGTGAAACTTTATGTTATTACTGATAGTGCAATAACGGGTGCCAAAGACAAGACAGCAGTCACAAGAGAACAAGTTCTTACTCTCAACACCCACCTCATTAGTAACTGAGAGAATTGACAGTGCAGAATCACAGTACTTCAGTGCATTGTTTTTCTGGCCAAGATCTTTATAGCACTGAGAAGAAAAAGACATTTTGTTTCCAATCAGACCAGTGTAAGAATACCAGAGTCTACAAATTGTTAATTTTAAAATAACTTGATTACCTTTGCCAAATAAACATAATTGCATTTGGAATACCCTGGATGCATTTCTTCTGCCTGATAATAAAAAAAAAAAGAAAGAAAAGAGATATAAAACTTGAATAATGAGAGTTATGTGTTCTGCATAACATTTTTAGTAATGCACTAAGCTTCCTCAAACATCAGACTGAGTTGTCCCCTACTGTATGCACCACAATCTGTTTAGCACATTAGAAAAATTATTTTTAAATAAATAAATCAAAACCCCAATAAAACTCAAAACTAAACCAGGCACATGAAGTACCGAACACAAAAGTGCTCTGTACTGCTTGCTCTCCTTTCTCCCCAAGTACTTGGTAAAGATATCAGTTGAATCCACAGAATATTGGTTTCATTCACTTACATAGTGAGTTGGAAGATACTGCTTTCTTTAGATTACTAATATTTATTTCCTCATCAAAGAAATAACAAGCCACTGATCATTTGCAGTTCATGCAACAGATAATGAACTGTATTAATCAACTTTATAATTATTTTTCTTTTACAGACTGGTATCTTCTGGCTCTGAGTTCACAATTCAGGTCACTAAAGAAGTTGAAGGATTGTCTTTCTATTAAAACATATTAAGGATATAGAAGCTTGAAAGATGAACAAAAACCTTACTAGTTACTTACTAACCAAGAAGCAGTTTTAATCAATAAAAAGCTTTTGGGAGAGAAAAATTACATCAGTGAAATTTATAGTAGTTGTAATCCTTGGACTGAAACAATGTTGCTTTCACCACAATTGTGTATTATCAAACATTTGAAAATGAAATCCTAATAGTTGTATTTTAGACAGCAATTTATATTGCAGAAGATGACTTAAAACCACAGTTAGTCTGCAGCCCACCACAAAATGTCCTGAGGCTAAAGTGAACATGTCAAAGTATTTCTACCACCTTTCAATTCTGACCTTAAAGAAAAAATGTCTTAAACTGGGATGACAGTAATGTATTGTACTATCCAAAATGCAGGAGATAATTCCATCTTTAAACAGAGTCAGATCACAAAAAACAAGCGCTTTTGATAGGAAAGAAAATATGTTTGTCCAATTCCTTTGAAAAACTGTCTGAAAAGAATTGTAATAATGGAATTTTATGTCTTGTATAAACTCTTTACCTGACTGAATTCTTTTCAGCTCCAGAAGTAGAAATTACTCATATAAAAGACACTGAAAGAAAGGCTTGTTCTATTTATGTGGTTTTCTTCTCATAACTTTGCACTTGAGTGTCCAGATGAGGGACCTATATGAGAGTTTTCTTTTCTGCTTCACTACCTTGTTTCAGCCACAGCCAAGCTCCATGTGGCCTTTCACACAACTGCCACCCCTGCTTACACTTGCAGGATGGGAAGGAGAAATTGGGAGCAAAATGCAAAACCCCATAGGTTGAGATAAGGAGAATTTAATAGAACAAAACACAGAATGAAAGGATGACTGGAATAAGAACTATATATATATTATATTATATATGTGTGTGTCAAACAAGTACTATAAAATATGACACACTCAACCCAGTTGACACTTTTTCTCATGCTAGACAATTGCTGCCCTGTGCTATCCCCCTACTTTAATAGTGGGCATGTTTATGGCATGGATTATAGCTGGCTTAGTTGGCTAGCCTGGCACAGCCCTCCCAGCTTCTTGCGAAGAAAAGTAATGCTATGCTAGCTGAACCCAGGACAGCCCATCTCCACAAACGGGAAAGACTTCTACTGAAATTCAATGAATAAAGCTTTGGATCAGGAAAAGGGAAGTGACACAATATTGAAGTTTCCTTGCATCTGTTAATCCTCCTGCAGAAACAGGCAAATCATGTATTATTGTTAAGGTTAATTTGTTTCAGTGACATATATGTATATCCATCTCACATTAAATCCAGTAACTATTAACCATGGCAAGACATTGAAAAACTCCCTGAAACTATGGAAACAGAAGGAAGGTGCTAGCCACTCATTCCTCCATACTAATTTTAAGATAGAAAAGAAAATACATTTGAATACAGACCTCTGTCATATTTAGGAAAGTCCTGGATTTATGGCTACTGAACATGACCTGTTGAGCACACATTTTAACAACAGTCACATAGCAGCTGGTGAACAATCCTACAGGAAAACCTTTGGCTAGGATTTACCTTAAGGAAATTCTGCAATGCTTCTTCTACTGTTGAAGTTGGTGGAGTCCCAAAGAGAGCAGCAGCTACTTTCTTTTCAATCCAAGACAATTGAGCTACCTATAATTAAAACATAAAAATATAAAGTCTTTAGGGTTCTTCTCAGTTTTGGAGTAAATACTCTCCTGTACCACTGAACTACTTAAGTAGGTTGCTGTTTTGCGAAAGAACCTGTAAAGGAGTGTTTTATACTATCAGTTTGTCAGCTCAAAGCACAGCCTTCTGGATTTTAAATTCTGTTTATAGAAAAATGTACGCTTTGAGAAACACATGACAAAACACCAACATCATTGCTATGAGATTATTCCAGTGAACCAAGGTTAAAGTTTCCTAAAATCTTGCCATTTTTTAAAACCTAAGATTAGAAATAGTGCTTTAAACCCCTAAACTTTTTCACAAGGCAGCTTAGCCTGATAGTCCATGTACTTTTCAACATCATGAAAAGCTGTTGCTACAGTCAAAATGTGAATGCTTTTGGTACTTGTAAAACAAGCTCATTTACTACACAGAAGCTGGTGACATCCACTGTTTAGAAAGAGGCTTCATTTTTTCCTCCTCAAACCTGACAAATATAACTTGCCACAGAACGTACACGATTTCTTCCCTTATGTATACTGACATTTGACAGAAGCTGCTTTGGTTATTGCCATACGGTATTTGGCTCCATTTCCTAATCTGGTGAAACACACCTCACACCACTAATGAAAGACGGAGCTGCTAAAAAATGCAATGTGAGACTGGAGCCTGTTTAACTGGAGAAGCGAAGCTACCTCACTCCAGACATCTGTGAAGTCAGAACTTCATTCTTTTATATCAGCATCTGAAGCACAGCACTGACAGATCCTGTCATTGAATACAGCTGACTTTAAAAATTGTAAAAAACAAAATTCTGTGTTTTCCTAGTAATTTCTGGCCTGATCTGTGCAGAGACAACATAGAGAAAGGATATACACAAGTGAAGAAGAGCCTCTCACTGGAGACCTGGAGGTGAAACATGAATCACACAGGTGCTTGTGACAACCCTTCTTTTTCAGAAGGAGCTGGAGTTCAAAAAACAGAGTTGATCCTTGAACTCAAGCCTGTCTTACTGCTGTAAAAATGAAAATACTTTTGGATAGCTTTAAGTTATTCCCACCTCATTCCCTGGCTTCCCTGTCTCTTCAGGGCTGTTTCTGCCCACCACAACCCCTCCAGCTAAATCCAGCAATTACCCAGTAAACGTCAGTAATTATGGTAAAATACATCCACAATACACTATCCAGAGATAACTCTCTCTTTTGAACAGACATCAAGCTCAATGTATTTCTTGTTGCAAACTGTTCTAAAAATACCATTGCAAAGATTGAAAGTACAGGCCAGGACATAGCAGAAAAATGCACAGGACCACGTTTTCTTATCCTGTCCCAGTCACTCTAGGAGCAACATTGCTTGGAGACAGAAGACATCCTGGTCAAGTCTTGATGGTTTGGCAGGGTCCAATGCCTTATTTGATTTGATAAATGCTGTTCATAAGTCTTTGGTACAAACCCAATTAATTATTACACTTTAGATAGAACCAATATTAAGAAAATAAAGGCATATTTCATTCTGTCTACAACACATATCCCACTCTTAACCCTCTTCTACAGGAATAAAGAAGTTTTTACAAAAGCTCTCCAGCAATCCCAGAGTTCTTATTCAACAGGATGCTTCTCCTCTCTGCACTGTAGTGCTTTCACACTATTTTACAAACTGCAGCAAGCTGGTTAAAACTTCATATTGTATGTATGTATACAATTCCTTCACGCACTTCATTTCCCTAGCTACTCCATAGTTTCTAAGACATGTTCTGCAAGAGATACTAAAAGGATTTTTGCAAATGTATTGTTTTCTTGACATCAGTCTACTGATGTTCTCTACTCTTTTGGAAGAGGAAGGAACTTTGTATATTTGTAGGTCCATCACATCAAGATAGAGCTAGCTTACTAAAGCAAGGAAGAGAGGGAGGGAAAAAAAATGTATATGTTTACACCCTTCTCTGAAAGACCATCCAACACCCTGGGATGCACATGCAGTGAAAAGGTAAAATTCCCACACGCTTCCTGTTACGCAATAGTGAAGAAACGGAATTGCAGTTTTTCCATGTGGAGCCATCATTACCTATCAAAAAACAAGTTCTTCCTGGCAGTCATTTTATTTTCTTACAAGATTTAATTAGAACGGATTTACTGAGGTTTTAGTTCTTATTTTGTCTGGCTTGGGTGTTGTTTTGCACTATTCAAACTTTGAAAAGCACAAACATATATGCACTTGGCTGTTTTTCTATCAAAAGCCCCACCAACCTAAAACAATGTTTTAATGTGAAATACGTATTTGCACAACAGTGAGTTTTCTTTAAATGTGTGCTGGCTCCAGCATTATAGTTTGTGACTACTACACAGATAGTCTGGGAGATCTGTGATGTTTTGAGCAGTCAGATTTATACGCCACTGGCTTGATGGATTCACTGCAGCTAACTCTAGCCATCCAGAAAAAAAGTGCCTAGTTTAAATGATTTTTTCAGGTTCCCTCCATGGTCAGTACAGAAAGAGGCATTTCCATTAAACAATTCCTCTTCACCTACGTTATCCTGGGATGAACATTTCTCTGTCTTCTTTCTTTCCTTCAACTACAAAAGACACATAGCAAATTATATCTTGCAGAGGGATTAAAAAAAAGTGAGCTTAACTACACCCCACCTGAGTCAGTCTGCACCTCTCTATGACTAAGGTGAGATAAATGGGAAAAAACCCCAGACCTGTTTTATGCAAGAAACAAAACTGAATCCTGGAGCAGTAATGATGAACTGTAAATTATACCCTTCCCTTGATGACACAAAAGCAGAGTCTTTAATTTGAAATAACTTTATTAGAGAAAATCTTATGCCATCTTCAGTGAAATGGAAACATTGTTCCTACTATACCGACTAACTTAATTAAGCATTCTCTGTGTGTGAGCCAGCACAGGCAACAGAAACTCTGGTGAAGCATGCTCTATGTAGTGGAAATTTGACTTTCACAGTCAAGGCTCTTCCAAATAGTGCAAAGCATATCTGGAGGTCTATATAAAATCAAGTACAAAGAGACTGTTAACTGTCGTCAACTTCAGTGGGACCATGATTTCATTTAATCCATCTTCCAAGAATGGTATAGGACAGCAGAAAAGTAATAAGAAAAACAGCTACTGCAGCAAGTAATAGCTACAAGAAGATTAAAGAATGAAGATTGTCTGTACCCTGCAGATGGTATCCAAACCTTAAGTGAGTTTTGATTTTTTTAGGTCTCCCAAACCCTGACATCAGTTCTCACCAGCAGCTGAAAATTCATAAGAGCATTGCAAGGAACACTGTGTTTCCACAGAATATCAAGATCAAACATACTGGGTCACTCAAGGAACATCGCTCCCCAACTGCCAAACATGAGAGCTAGTCCCACTTGCTCAAGAGCAAAAAGCAGGGGACTGAGGGATCACCAGTCAACTCCTGAACTTCCCTAGGGCTGGAGAGGAGTCGGTCACCGTGACAGCCTGGCCTCTTGCCAAGGAGAGGAAGCCATTCTTCATTTTCTCAAAGCTAGGAAAGATGCTTCTTTCAAACAATCTCTTCTATAGCTCTATCAAGCAACAAGCTCCCACCCATTTATTCTGCCCAAATCTCAGTACTAATACTGGAGATGGAAGAAGGTCACCCACAGAGTTGGACTGCAGCTGACCATAAAGTTCACACCCAGCACGGTTCTGTTAGGACTCTTGCTCCTCTGAAGATTGAAGCAAAAATGTGGTTCTCCCCTAAAAACCGGTAAAAGGGATTTCCTAACATCCCTTTTTCTTCCTTCGCCTAAGATCAGCAAAAGTCTCACATGAACTAAAATTGTTTGGGTTTTTGGTGGTTTTTCGTTCGTTTTGTTTTTGAGATGCAAACCCTGCTCATGGACTCTTTTCAAATTCCAGGATGTTGGTACAGGATCACAGGATGTTAAGGGTTGGAAGTGACCTCTGGAGACCTTCAGAGCAGGATGTGGTGAATGAAGCCTATGACCCAAGGCTATATCCTTAAAGTGGTGGGACATGGCCTACGTGTTCAGCTGGAACCCCCTCTCCCCTCTGGAGTGTGGGGGGGAAGGCTGGGCGCCACTCTGTCTGAGTAGACCATCTCCTGGGTCATTTGGGACAATGGCACTCCGACGACATGCCCATTGCCCTTTGTTCACAAGTTATGTTCACATTATATTTGGGTGAAACACCAGTTCATTGGTCAATTGCTCTGTTTAACAAGGATGCTCACTGGACCAGTGTCCGTGCGGCAAATGTTAAATAGGGGTTGTCTTGGTAAACTCGTGTTCCGTGCCCGGTATCCGTGTTCAGTGCTCCGTGTTAATACCCGCGTGTGTTCCCGTGTGCGTGCCCGTGTTTGCCTCGTGCCTTCTGCCGCCGAGAGATCCGCCTTGCCCAGGACTCGAACCGTTAGCGTTCCAGTGCATTGCCGCAGGTCGCCGCTTCTGCCCAAAGGACCGGCACCCTCCCCAGCCGATCTCCATAAGATGGCGGAAAGGGTCGCTCCAGCTTCGCAGAGGAGCCACTTTTGGTCGTATCCTGCGGCCGCATCGACAAGGGTTTTCCCCTGGAGCGGCAAGCTTGTTTACACAGCCCAATGGTGAACTGACTTGCAAAGCCTCCGGGAATCACCGGTAATCTTCCAGGACCCTTTGTTCCAAGAGAAGCCCTACCACGCGGCCCGGCACCACGCTGGCCGGCGCCATTTGTATCACGTTATTACGATACATCCGTGCTACGATTTCCGGGACTATAAACAGTATCAAGAAAAGAACCTCGAGAACTTTCTTCAGTTAGTCAGTAAACTGAACATTTTCTTCATGGAGTTTCTGTGGCAGTTTATGCAAACTGTCTGGTTGTGGGCTTGCCGATTCCCGACAAGCACTCACCCCCTCTTCTCTCTCTACCTCACTCCAATTTCACTTTCTAAACATATAGATTTCCTCAAACTATTCAAAGTGCCTGTCTATATACATTCTGCAGAGTTGATTCTTTCCGACTGAATACTAGAACCTGTAAATACCAATTATATATCACATGTAATATAGTGTTAATAAATATTTATTAGACCTTTATAAATATCTCCGCCGCTTATTTTCGGTGAGAATTTACACTTCATAACACAGGAGCATATAATCTAGTGCAGGAACACATCCAGACTGATCTTGAAAGTCTCCAGAGAAGACTCTACAACCTCTCCACAGAGCCTGTCCCAGTGCTCTGTGACCCTTACTGTAAAGAAGTTCTTCCTCATGTTGAGGTGCAACTTCCTGTGCTGTAGTTTACATTCAATACCTCTTGTCCTATCACAGGGCACAAGTGAGAAGAGGCTGTCTCCTCCTTTTTGACACTCAGCCCTCATATAGTTATATACATTTATTAGATCCCCTCTCAGTCTTCTCCTATCCAGACTAAAAACCCGCAGGTCTCTCAGCCTTTCCACATAAGGTGTGTGCTCCAGTCCATTAATCATCCTTGTAGCCCTCCTTTGGACTTTCTCCCTGTCTCTCTTGAACTGGGGATCCCGAAACTGGATGCAATATTCCAGGTGGGGCCTCACCAGGGCAGAGTAGAGGGGAAGGAGAACCTCCTTCAATCTGCTGGACACATTTTTCTTAATGCACTCCAGGATACCATTTGCCCTCTTGGCTACAATGGCACATTGCTGTCCCAAGGATAATTTGCTGTCCACCAGGACTCCTAGGTCCTTCTCCATGGGGCTGCTCTCTTGCAGATCACATCCTAACCTGTACTGGTGCAGTTCATTATTCATCCCCAGATGCAGGACTCTGCACTTATCCTTGTTGAACCTCATTAGGTTCCTCTTTGCCCAGCTCTCCAGTCTGTCCAGGTTTCGCTGAATGGCCACACAGCCTTCAGGTGTATCAGCCAAGCCTCCCAGTTTGTATTGTCAGCAAACTTGATGAGAAGATACTTTGTCCCCTTATCAATGTCATTGATGTTGAACAGGACTGGACCCAGCACTGATCCCTTGTTACAGCTCTCTCCACTAGTTACAGCTCTCCACCTAGACTTGGCACCATTGATCACCACTCTTTGCACTCGATTGCGTAACCAGTTCCTAATCCTAATCCACTGTCTGTTCTTCTATCTCACACCTCCTGAGCTTACACACAAGGATGTTATGGGAGACAGTGCAAAAGCCTTGCTAAGGTCAAGGTAGGCTACATCCACTGGTCTCTCTGCATCTACCCATTCAGTTACAACACTGGAGAATCCTATCAGATTAGTCAAGCATCATTTCCTCTTGGTAAATCCATACTGAATACTCCTGATCACCTTATTCTCTTCCATGTGCGTAGAAATGACCTCCAGAATGAGCCGCTCCATCATTTTTCCAGGGATGGAGGTGAGGCTCACTAGTCTATAGTTTCCTGGAACCTCTTTCCTGCCCTTTTTCAAGATTGGAGTGACACTGGCTTTCCTCCAGTCGCAAGGCACCTCTCTTGTTTGCCAGGTACCAAGAAAACTAAACCACTTGGACTGAAAATTCAGCCAGAGTTGACCTGCTGCTCTAAATGATTTCCTCTTCCAATGTTTCCTTTTTAATAGCTCATTGAAGACAGATCACACAGTTGTCTTCCATACAGGAGAATTATCACACTGATCCAGCTTCAGTAAATTATTAATGGCACCTGTTTAAATATCCCCAAAGACATTCTTTTTTCAATTCCTTTTTGTTTGTTTGTTTCTGTAGAATACATTAATGCAGAATCGTATTAAATAATTTTGCAATGTTTTGACTTCTGGAAGAGGTTAAGTAACCAGACAGCAATTTTAAAATTCTAACATCTTAAAACACAAATACTCTCTTTCTTGGCTATTGAGGAGCCAGGACAGTCTGTACAGGCATTGAGGCATATATACAACTTGAATTCCTGGGCTTTTCACTTTCCAGTAAGGGGAGGACTTACAGGACACACAGACAAAGGAACTGGGTCAATTAGTTCCCAGATGTAACCCAAACAGATCCTGAGATACATCAGAGATTAATTTGATGCATAGCATGTAACTTGCTGTGATGAAGAGATTATTAATTTATGAATTATAAAATATGAATTATGAAAATTAATTATTAATTTAAAGAAATTATGTATAACCAATTAATCACTAGATTCTAATGCACGGTTGTGAAAACATATCCCATAACTCGTTTAGTATATACAATTTGACCCAATTAGAATATTTACAGAATTAATTTCTAATTAAGGGAACAAAGGGTGCAGTTCCACTGCTCGTCCACCAGATGACGACTCGAAAAGACGCTTGGTGGCTGCAACTATATATAGAGACATTTACAATGCTGTCAAGAGGCAATTCAAGCTGGAGTATCACAGGGCTAGGTGCAGGTGCTTTGAACTGAACATTAGTGAGTGTTGCACACATGAAAAGATACATTGTTTCTTTGTCTTCCACTCCCCCTTCCAGTCCACCAAGCCTAGGGGATAAGCCAAGGGGAGCCATCTTCCTAGCTCTTTCTCTTGCTCCTGCCCCTCACCTGCTGCTTCTGCTGCTCCTGCAGCAGTGTTCAGTTCTGGGCCCCACAGTTCAAGAAAGATGTTGAGTTGCTTGAATGCGTCCAGAGAAGGGCAACATGGCTGGGGAGGGGTCTGGGGCACAGCCCTGTGAGGTGAGGCTCAGGGAGCTGGGGGTGTTTAGCCTGGAGAAGAGGAGGCTCAGGGGAGACCTTATGGCTCTCTACAACTACCTGAAGGGAGGTTGTAGCCAGGTGGGGGTTGGTCTCTTCTCCCAGGCAACCAGCAATAGAACAAGAGGACACAGTCTCAAGCTGTTCAGGGGGAAGTTTGGGCTGGAGGTTAGGAAGAAATTCTTCACAGAAAGAGAGATTGGTCATTGGAACGGGCTGCCCAGGGAGGTGGTGGAACACATTCCTGGAAGTGTTTAAAATAAGCCCGAGTGAGGCATTCAGTGCCTCAGTTGATTAGAAGGTGTTGGGTGATAGGTTGGATGTGATGATCTCTGAGGTCTTTTCCAACCTGGTTGATTCTGTCATTCTGTTTGTAGCGAAATAAGCTGTGGGGTTATGCTGGCTGGCTGCTGTCTGTCTGCCTGGGCCTGGGCGGGGAAGGCTCCCAGGGGCTGAGGCTGTGGCTGAGTCGCTGGCAGGCTACGGGGAGGCTTTCCTCCAGACAGTGACTTTCTTCCTCCTCCCGCCTCTGCGGGAGGAGTGAAGCTTTCTTGCAATCAGTGGCTTCCCCTGGCAGGATGGTCCCACAGTGCAACTGCGGTGGCTGAGGGCTGGCAGGATCAGCGTGGCTCCCTGAACAGAGTCGCATAGCAAGGCCGGGTCCTTCAGCACTGGCCCTCGCAGTGGGGCGAGGCGATGGTTGGGTCGGCTGTCTCCAATCCTGGAGACAGGCTCCAGGGAAGGCATGCGGCTATGCAGAGTGGCAGTTCCCCTTGGCTCAAAGTGATCTAACAATGCCAATTCTCGGCAACTGCTTCCCATTTAAGGTTACAGTGCAGTCCTTGGCTTGAACTCAAGGGAGAGGGCGTCTCTCTCTCTCTCTCTCGGTCTGACTGTAAGTCACCCTGACAGCACAGGGCTGTGGAGCAACGATGGTGGGGCTCCGTTTGTCTCCCATGAACAGTGGGGTCACGCAGGGCACGTGGCTGCTTGGTCAGCTGCTTATAGCTGTAGCAGATGTTGGACTGCGGGGCTTGGGCTAGGCCCTCCCCCTCTGAGCTAAAGCTTACCCTCGGGGTTCCAGGCCTCCTCAAGATGCAACTGGACTTATGACGCTGGCTTTCGTAGCTTCAGCAAAGGGATCTCCTTTGCAGGTTCCTCAGGCAGGTCGGGGTGCTGGCTTCTCCGTGTTGCAGAGGCTGCTAGTATGTTTGCACGTGGAAGTGAGAAGACTTACAGGCAATGAGCTTAAGCACTGTGAGCTTACAATGTTCAAGCAAAGCAAGAGAAATCAAAAGGAGAGAGCAACTTGTAAACAAGGGGTAATACTTTTAAGTTTCTTGAGGCTGGATCTGGCCAATGGGCATACTTATCAACAACCTGCTTTAGCCTATAGAAAGTGTGCAGATTGAATTATGCCCTTAAATGGAAGAAGCATGAGCATGCCATGCGATGGGTGCATGTAGTTGTTTACCCCTTATGGAGACAGGTTGGCGCCTGGGCCTTTGTCCCGCACTCCAGAAAGGAGGGTGGAAGGGGGGAACATGCCCAAACATGTTGGGACAAGTTTGCCGGTATTTGGGGGCATAACTCTGGGCATAGGGTGCCTTCACTACACTTGCAGAAAGAAAATCCCAAAACATCTAATTTTTAACACCACACTAACATTTACCAGAGGATATGATCCAGCTTAATTGCCCCATGTTAGTCCTGTAATAGCACATAGTCATCTTAACTAGTTATGTACTTTGTTTTAAAAACTATTCTAAACATTAAAACACTTAATGAACCCACAAACACACTATTATAAAGGGTTACCACATAATGGCACAAAAAAACTCTAAGGAAAGAAAACTAATTCCTATACTCAGTGATACAGATCAACTCACTTCCAACAAGTATTTCTTGCTGATTGGAAGAGCAAGGTAGTTTCCACTTTTCCTTAACAAAAACAAAAATGAAACTTCACAGACTCTAAACACTACCTATATTAAATCATATGAATTAACTCAAACATATACTTAAAATATGAAATCTTCCCTAAAAGATATGTCCTTAACATATGGTTTTGTCACAGAAGGCAGAGAAGATAAAGTTTCATCCATCATCAAAACATTTTAAATGAAAATTATTTTTCTGCAGTTATTATTCTTTAGAACAGATGTTTTAAGGTACCTTCATTACAATTATATGACAATCATTTCTTACTAATGTTATAACTAAAGCTACCATGGAAGAAAATCACCACTATGTAGAAGTTGTCAGTTCTTGAAAAAAGAAATATTAAAACAACAATTTGCAAGGTTTTACAGTTATCCATTATTAGTGGTGTCCAATCATGTTTGCTCAATGCATAAATAAATCAGGTTTTTAACCCTAATCACCACTGCAAAACACATTAGAGCTATGTGTGGCTTCTTGTATACACAGCAGGTCTCACTGGCAAAGCTTTGCCCATTTTGACATCTATGAAACAATTGGTGAAAATCTTGCCTACTTGACTGTGATACCAGAAGTAATTTTCTAACAAAGTGGAGGCAACAGACACATCAGAACAGAATCTTCCTCTTTTGTATAGCTCTGCTGGCTTTGTAATGCTAAGAAAAATAAGAAACAGCAAAAATTTATTTCTAAACAATGTAGCACACAACTGTCACTGGCTCTGCGTCAGAGACAAAACCCTAATGCTGCCAGGCACAAAAAAACAGTTCATCCCTACTGCTGGAAGGTGCTATGATCAGCTTTTGATCTGGCCCAGTGAGAACAACTGCTGATTAAGAAACCTGACATTGCCATACCATTGGTCTTTGCAAAGGATTGTACTACAATGAAGAAGGTGAGAAAGGGCAGTCAAAGCCAAATTCTGGCAAAACCCCACAAGCCAAACAGCTTTTACTAGTACAGCATGCAGTCTCTGGAAACAGATTTCACCCTTCAATAAATCTTCTGTTTGCCTGTGCAAAACTCTATTCAACTGACTTTGTGAAAATGAATTGGAATCCTGAATTAAAATGCTCTGAGCATCCCTTTTTACAGTCTGTTATACTTTTTTTTCCCCTCCACTTTGTCAGCCGAAAACACAGTGCTAAAGACAGTAATAAGATGAATGAGAAATGTCTGACTATACTAGGAAGACTTAAGTACATCAGGTTTCCCAAAACTCTTACCAAATCTTGGAAAGTATCAAACAGTGGTGACCTTTTTCAACAGTGCTTTAGTAAAAGACTATGTGATTTATACCAGACCTCTGGAAGCAAAAATCACTGTGGCCAATCCTAACTTGACCCCAAAGTCAGCTAGGCTAAATGTGAAAACAAATCTTCTTTCCTCAGTGTGGTAAAGGCTGCATATGCCCAGAATTAGGCCCCAAATATTGCCAATACATGTCCCTACACGTTTTGCTCAACCCCCCTTTCCCCTCCTTCTGGAGTGGGCACTCAGCACAGAGCTGAGGGGAAAAAAACGGTCAGGCACCAACAAGCCAGGGCAAACAACCCAACCTGCCTTGTTTGGGGTAAACAAGATCATGCACCCACCTTATGGGATGCTTGTGCTGTGCTTGTGCTTCTTCCAAGTATGGGCATATTCTGACCACAGAGCTTTGCCATTGGCTAATGATGTGCTGACCAAGTGTTTGACTATCAGCTAAACCCAAGCCTCGAGCAAATTATAAATATTACCCAAATTGTAAACAACTCACTCTTGCTCTTTTGCTTCTGCACTTGCTCCTTTCATGTGCTCTGCCCCCGTGCACATGTTCTGCCTTTGCCTGCAGTCTGGAGAGAAGCCTTGCTACCTAGGAAGTGGCCTCATGTCTCAGTTTACCGAAGAACCAGCAAAGAGTCCTTCACATAAACTGCACTGAAACTACAGCCAGCTTAGTGTCGTACCCCAGTCCTGCCGGTAGGAAGAAGCTGCCTAACCACACCCTGAAAGGTCAGAGCCCTGTTGGCCAAGACCAGGAAGAATTACGACCTTGCCTGAGTTATGAGAGAATCTATGCCCCTGTCAGCTGGGGAGAACTTGCCTGAGTTCCTTTCAGCAGTTCTAACCACATCTGCTGCAAGCACAAAAGCTGCAGACCTGTGAGCCAAAGTGCACCCACTGCTTAGAAATGCCAGAACCATGCCTAGCCCTTCCTGTGCTGGCTGCTAAGTTGCGGGAGAAGGAGCTGCACATCACTCCACACCTGAGAGTCAAGTGCCAGGGCGATCCTGAGTACCATCTGTGCCCTGCCAGGACCATGTGTGAGTGTCCCAGACCGCTCACTCATTTCAGAGCTGAGCCAGGAAAAGCCACTCTGTGCCACACCCTCCCCCCCATCACTCACTGGGAGGGGAACTGCTCCCCCACAGCATCCTGCAGACTCTGCAGACTCTGCAGGACTGCCAGCACTGGGAATCACCTGAGAGCCTGTTTCAGGTGAACCAGCCTCCAGTGCACCCCGGTGGAGTCCACACCGCACCCCTGTAGCAGCGGGAGAAAGCTGCCTCACCCATGTCAAGAAGGGACTGCCCCTGGGAGCCAACCACAGCCTGCCAAGCCCCTCGAGCCTCAGCAGCGACCAGCTTAGCAACAAGCCTTCACCATTGAAACTATATCTTTTTCAGTGTTCACAGGTATAACACCAGTTTTGGTTCTGTTTAAAATCCCTGCACTTTAGCCCACGTGGTATTGTAACCTGTGGTTTATAATGCAGCAGCCCAGAATGCCCTGAGGCATAATTCGTGAGTAAAAATTGGTTTAAGTCCCTTTGAAAGGTTCCTCTAATTGTATGTACCTTGATCGCTAGCCTCACCACTGTATTCAGCTTGCAGGTGTCTTGCCAATTCAATCCCTGATGGACAAGCAGCAAATTGCACCCTAGTTCTTACTGAATAACTGTTTTTCTAATTTGGTTCAAAATTGTTAAACTGTGCCAGTTTCTGGAGAGTACACCCACGACTGTACACTAGAATTTGCATATATGTATATATATATACACTGTTAAAATACTATTACTAATTTTTGATATTAATATTACTTAATATTATTATTATTAATGTTTCATAATCTTATTAATAACCATGACAGTCATCCTTTTTTCTTTTCTAATTTCCTCACACAGGACAACACAGCCTTCCCCGCTTCAATCACAGTTAGACTACACAGAAAAAAGCAGAGGGCCAAAAGGAGCATTATCTTTATCACTCCATCTACAGGTACCAATATAGAGAAGTGATAAATAAACTTTGAAAAAAAAAATAGGATAGCACCCTACCATAATCCCTACTCCAAAGAAGTATTTGGAACCAATGTCACAGCTGTCAGTCTACATGTGGGGTAATTATCACAGCATTATGGTCTGCAGTTTAGGAGCAAAGAATTTTTCAAGTCTCCCTCACACTCATATGACCATCCACATCACATGAACAGCCAAAATCTGTATCAGTAAATCAACACAGAAATCTACTCATACAGTCTGCTAAAACTAATGAGGATATCACCAATTTCACTGAGCTAGGATTAAGATCTAGGTTCCATAGCAGAACCTGAAAGTATGCAAATGACAGTAAGTTTTTAAAAGCTGACAGCCCCATAAGTTAAAACAAAATGTTATTCAAGCCTATACTTGCATTTATTTGTACTATGAAAATCTGTACTGTTTCAGGTCAGAGATTCACAGATTGCATCAGGCTACAAGGGACCCTCAAAGGTTATCTTGTCCAACCCCTCTGCAGTCAGCAGGGACACCTCCAACTAGATCAGGGTACCAAGGGCCACAATGAGTCTGATCTTCAATGTCTCCAGGGATGGGGCATCAACCACATCCCTGGGCAACCTGTTCCAGTATTTTACCACTCACATTACTATCTCATCATGACAGTCACAGAAGGCAAGAATTAAAAAAAAAAAAAAAATCATTTAATCAACCCTTACTAAAGCAAATGCTAATCTATGGCTTTGATGTTCATTATGGAAGTCCTGCATAGATGCTGCAAATGTTAAATGTGACCTTATATGATATAGTGCAACAAACTACATGTATTAGTCAGGAAGTGGTGATTGTCACTGAAATGAAACAACAGTTAAGAAAAAAAACCCAGTGCAATATGAATGCAGTGGGGTATATTGAGATGATATGTACAGTTTCCAAAAGAAATAGCTCAAATGAGAAATACGCCATGAGAAAACATCTGGGAGTGTATGACAGAAATGGAAGCTGCAGTCAGCTGTTGGACACAGTACAGTATAAGTGCCTAAGAAATGACTGGTGAGAGAAAGAAGCTCTTCAAAGGCAGGACAGTAAGCACAGAACAGAACAAACTTCAGCAACTCACTTTTGCATAGCTAATGCTGATATTCAAGAATACAGTGTGAAAAGCAAAATAAAAAGCTCTTTGGAAAAGTTGGTGTCATTCCTTATTCAAATCAACTTGCTGAGAGCTGCTTACTGGAAGTTAAAAAATATGACCTGAAAAACTGTTGAAAGATTATTTTGCATTAAGTCTTGTTGCAGATAAGGACAAAGCCAAAGGTTATAAAGTATCAGAGCAACTTTACAGTTTGCAGGCACTTCATAGTGACTAGCACTAGAACTAGATGGAGGAAAAGGACAAAACTGTAATTCATTGCACATTAGCAGTTATTACTTTTAGAAGCCTCCAAGTGATCTTTTACAGCATAGACCATGCAAGAACATTTTCTTTTGGCAAGATTCTTCACAGCACTAAAGATAACGCCATAAGGATAGCCATCTAAGCCATCAAAGATTAAGAATAAAGCAACTTTTATATTACAAGCACAAGCAACATTTTCCTAAAAGTATAAAAATTTTTAAAAAAAATTAAAAATCAAGAGTTAAGCTTGCAAAACAATTGTTTTAGTTTTTCATATACGATTACTTATCACTATGTCATTTACACAGTACTTAAAAGCACCTGTTGTGTTGGCAAATCACAAAATTTTATCTCTTGAAAAACTTCTTGGTGAATTATAAATTTTTATACCTAGATCTTCACTGTGACATTCTCCCAGAATTTACCAAGCTGATATGGCAGTCTTCCTGACTCAGACAATCTCACAACATGTAAGTATCTTTAACTTCAGTTATGGATGAAAAATAAAGTTACCAAAAGGTCCAAGGTCATCCAGAAAGTTTGTGCCAGAATAAATAACCGAAATCAAGGTTTACAACACCAGAAATCACCCTTGCTCCCTTCTAATTATCAATTACTTACATCTTATTCTTTGATTCAATGTGCATTATCATTTTTCTATATATTCAATTCATACAGTAGATGAAAAAACAACCATCCAACCAAACCAAAACAAAACCAACTTACTGAATAGCACCATCTTCCGTTTAGGTAATATAAAAAAGGATCTTCAGGCTTAAGTTCAATTGCTTTGTCTAGGTGCTCCTATTAGAAAAAAAATCATCGTCACTTTAGATATTTGTTTGGCAAGTATGTTTACATTCAAAGAAGTTTATTGCATATCATAAACAAATTCAGAAAGCCTCCTCTGCTGCAATTTATTTTTAACATCCAAAAAATATTTTAACAAGCAAACCCCTTCTTCTTAGAGGGAAACCATGAACAAAATTATTCAGCAATTTTGCACACAATGCAAGAAGGTTTAAAAGTAACAAAACAGCTTCAAAGTTCAATCAAAGAACTCAAGATCTTTTGTCTAAAAAAGGCAACAACTTAAATTAAATTAATTTACAGTTAGCTTTAGGAAACTGTCACACACCAAATCAGCGAGAAAGCAATCATTCTCTTTCTTTGAAGGATCTTACATGCCAGCCACCATCGAAGCATAGTGCCTTCCACCTGGAAATGTGACTGCCCCAGTGAAGTGGTACAACATAACAAATTGTTACTATAATGCGAAATTCAGAAAATATCATTCTGTTTACACTGAAAACATAAAATTTACAAAGCATTTAATGAGGTGTTTCTTTCAAACCACTTCCATTACACATCATGGGCATCTTTATTTCACTCTCTAACTGATTAAAGAAAGGCTTATTGCGCAACCTCAGTTTGAAGAAAAATGAACTATTTCACCTCTAACTACTATTTGCCTCTCAAAATAAATTGCACGTCTAAAGTTCTTTTTTTTCCTCCCAAATAGCTGTTTTTCTAATTAAGCCAGTCACTAAAAAAACTGTTACATAGATATAACAGCCTATTATTCATCATTTTGTCCACTAACTCTTCAGACAGAAGGTATGTTTTCATGCTATTATTTTTCCAAATCCTATCATTTCCAAAAGATTCATGCCAATTTCAGTAATTACTTCTGAAGAGGAAAACCTCCCTGAAAAAGTTATGGCCAACACTGGGGCGGGGCGGATCCTTTTAAACTGAATCCTTAAGCAACTGCAGTGCTTGGTTGTCATTTTCACTTTGTTCCCAGCTTGTTCCACTGCTCTGGGCTTAGCTCACTTGGCACAGCTCAGATGTAATTAATGCTCTCTCATAGGAAAGCTCTGCGACACTCCAAGCTCTAACACAGACATGATGTGATAGAGACCCATCCCAGACACTCCCTTGGAAGTGTCTGCTGCCTCTAACTGACACCTAGAAAGTAGGGAACTCAGCTCAGAGGGCAAGGGATGGAAAGCACCTAAGCAATGGCAAGGACAAGGAGGGAGACAGAACATGTAACACAAAGTGCTAACCAAAAAACACAATTACCTTTGAAAGGACAGTGTTAAGTACTTAATGGTGGTATGAAGAACAATTGCAGAACTGTGTTAGTTCATCCCTTAATATTTCATATGTTTTCATTTTCTAAACACAACTGTTACTCCCCTTTACTCCAACCTCTGACTGCAAAACAAAACTGAAATCTTAATTGCTGTTTCCCAGAATCCTACCTCAGTTCTTATATTTTGTAAGTATATCCTCTAGTTGCATACATAAAACCAACTTCTTCACTTTAACATCAGCACCAAATTAGGCCTGTGAGACTGAATTACTGCGTTGAAAAAAAAAAAAAAAAGCTGTCTTAGGCACTGTATAAGGAAATAGTTTAAAGGAATAGCTTATAAAAAACCAACCCAAAACCCTACAAAAACATACCTTAAAGAGATAACCATTCCTGATTTTGTTTTGTACACTTTCAAACTGAGACATATAGCCACACATAATTGCAAACCTGAGAGGGGAAAAGAAAAACACACACACATACTTTTCATGATTTAAATTAACCTTTGAAGAAAATTACAAAATATTTCAATACCTAATTCACAGATTAACACCTGGTTTTCTTCCATCTTGGCTGGGTAGAGGTTTGGCATGAACTGTACATTATTCAGGAGCAGATAAATGAAAAAAAAAAAAAACAAATAATGGAAACAAGTTTAAATGGCACTGTTTGGTCTGTCAGTGAAGCAAAAAAACCCAGGGATCTCTCTTACAAAATGTCTACTGTGACACTTCCAGACTCTTTCCAGCATTGACAGCAGTTTAACTGGACACGTTGTGCTTGCATTGTAATGCACTGGGAATGTCTGGCAGTGCACTGTCACAGTGCCTCACCCAGGAAGGCAAATCCTTTGGGCATGCTTGGCTGGAAGCTATACAGACCTCAAAAATCATCCAGAGTTGCCCTCTACCCTTCTGAAGCACCCCAGAGTGCTCTGGCACCTCCAACATTCCTTTAATATGTTTTAAATTATTTAAAAACTTACACACATATTCTGCTCTAATATGATCACCACTGCTATTACTAATTGCCTATCGCTAAGATTATTATAACTACTATTATTAAGTGGGGATACTGACAGTGATAAAAGAAATGTGAGCTAATTTCTATTAAAAATTTGCATTGTTAAGCAGGTATAACTGAAAATATTTTCAGAGTTCTCTACTGATAAAGGTTCAGATTTCCCAACCAACAGTATTGTCTTAGTGACACTCTACCTAGACTTCTGTTGCTCTTTACTTGTTATATCAACAGCTGTGAAATATAGTATGCATAAGGAAACTCTTGCATATATGATGATTGTACTTTCCTTGGACAAATTTTCATTGGTATTAAGACAACTTTGGATTTCTGTATGAAACTACCAGAATCACCACAGATATATATATTTAAGCAGCAGTATCAAATTAAAACAAAAAATTAATCCTAAAAGAGGGAAAGCACAGTGAAGTCCAGAGGAAAACATGATAGTTATGCATGAAACTTACCAAGTCAGTTTAGTAACAGACCTGCAATTTGTATGGTGCACACAGTTTTTAAGCATTACTAAAGCTCAGCTTTCTTGAATTTCTGTATGTAATGTAATTGCTCAAGCTCCAGTGAATCCTCATTAAAATAACACTAACCTAACCAAATAAATTATTTTATTGCTTACAGTTATATCTAATGGTTTTAAGTTAGCAATATCCATGCTACAGATTGTTGCATTTTTAGTCAGTAAGTGTTCCCAGGTAAGGCATATGAGTCAGCATAATAACAGTAGTTGAATTTGTAAGGGCTCCAGACAGACTGTCAAACACTGTTGAGCAGGATGTATGTTGTGACCAATGTGCACTGAACAAAATCCAGCTAATGGCACCACTACTTCTGACAGTTAAAGCTGCAGTGGGAGCACATTTCATATGGGAACCGGCTACAACAGAGGGAAAAAGCAAGGGGTGGGGGTCAGGAAAGTTCAGGTCTTAAGAAAGAGGGGAAAGGTACTGAAAAACTTTGTTAGGCTTAAGTAACTCAGGCTACATTTCCCCTATTCCGTTCACTCATTAAGTGCTAATCAGATAAACTCAGCATACCATAGCTAAACGGATTGCAGCTACAAAAGAAAACAATGAAAAGCGAACAAGCTAATCCAGCATCTTGCAGTATTTCCCAGTCTGTGCGTGACAAGAAATAGGGCCTTAGTTTAAACCAGTTCAAAGAAAAACTTCTACTTACAGCTAAAATCTCTGGGAAGGGAAGTCCCAGTTAAACTTTCAATGAATGAAAAACAAGTCAACATACTAACTTTAAATACTTTGGGTTTTTTTTCTCCCCTCAAATTGAAAATAAGAATGTCTTTCATGTACTAGCATGGGGTTTTTTCTATTTTATACTTTTGAACTGAGCGAGGCAAGGAATTGGCATAAACCAAGTATTTATTTATTTATTTTTATTTTAACATCCTATGGCATTTTAGATATTAATTTCATTTCTAATAAACGGGCGGAGGGTTTTTTTTTCAGAAAAGATTTTTAGTTGTTTTAAATTATTTTCAAAAAGTTAAAAAAACAAGGCAAATGTTATTTTCAGTGATGGAAAGAGTAATATTAAGAAGATGGCCACAGAAAACGAGGAAGGAACTAACTAGAAATGCTTCCAGCAGGTTCTTGTCATTCAACCCCAAACCACCTATGCAGATTTAGGGCCCAGCCTCCGGCAGAGCCAGCAGCCCGAGGCAGGAGCGTGGGTACCGTGGAGCAACAGCCAAGCTCCCCGCAACTGTTCTCGCCGCTGCCACCTGCCCCATCTCGTGGTGACATTCGGCCACAGCAGGCAGCCTCTGGGTCTGGGTCCTCTACTGTTTCCAGATCATCACCTTGCACGCTATTATAAAAATTATGGAGGGGAAACGACTTTTTTCTTTTTTAATCACACAAGAATGTGCCAATATCCACTGCAACGGGTAACATGCACGTGTCTTGTATTAGAGCAAGAGATACTGGTTTTCCTCACAATCAGCGCTTGCCTTCTGCCCTTTGAACATCAAGACTAAAATACCATTTTACAGTATCTTCCCAGAGAAAAATAGTTATACCATATAAATGCTGCAAGGAAGTGACCTAACTACTGAGCTAACGCTACTCCTGGGTAATGTAAAAAGCTAGCCACAGGTGCGCTCCTCTAAATAAACATGATGATCGTAACCTCACTGAGACAGACACAGTACTTCTGTTAACATAAAAAGTGTTATTTCCAGGTGGAAGAAAAGTTACTGAAATCAGTGTAGAAGCAGAGAGATTAATTATCCACAAATAACACTCCTTTTTTGAGCACAAACACAATCAAACTAACTCAGCAATAAGTCAGGTGCCATGTCCCTTTGCTACAATATCACTGAAAATGCGTTACAAGAAACTACAGCTGATAGAGATGGATGCCAAGTGCCTACCTGTCCCTCACATAGAGGGGTCCAGAGCAAGGTGAATTAACATCTTCCCTTCTGGTGTTCCAGGATTGTATTGTATGTACTCTAACAAGATAAAACTATAAGGGATGTAACTTACCTGCTGCTAAAGAAAGAACAGCAGGTTGATCCAGCAAGTTGTATCAAGCATGTTCACAAGCAATCTGAATTTTAATGCCAAAAATGCAAAGAGATGCTACCAACACTTAGATTTTGGCAACCCAGCCTATCCCATATGAGGCAGATGTACAGAAAAGATACAAAACCTCAAATCAAGATTAGGTCATATTATGACACTCAACTACAGCCTGTTTTATATTTTTTTCTGGATATATTTCACTGGGCCATAATCAGAAATAACACTGATCTTTCCAGGCTTCTTTCTATTTATATCCCCTTCCATGTATACCAACTCCAAAAAAAGGTCTTATTTTACACAGACTTCAGAAATGTGTGGGTACAGGGCTTACATTTAGAAGTGCAGGTCCACCTTTTAGCAGCTTAGTATCAACAAGGTTATTTTTTTTTTATTGTAATTGGAATGACTTTGTGAACAGGAGAGTTTGTGATATTTAGTAATAACAAATAATTTAATTCACCTCTTTCATACCTATTTTCCACTCCCTCCTCTTCACCTGAAACATTTGAGTGTGAGGTAGTACCAGTAAAGGCTAATGTGTGTGGGTTACAAGAGGATGGAGCACCTCTCCTACGGAGACAGGCT
The DNA here is from genome assembly GCF_027791375.1 of Indicator indicator. Classification (NCBI taxonomy): domain Eukaryota; kingdom Metazoa; phylum Chordata; class Aves; order Piciformes; family Indicatoridae; genus Indicator; species Indicator indicator. The sequence continues at coordinate 39,758,218 of NC_072011.1, forward strand.
GAGAGAGTTGGGGTTGTTCAGTTTGGAGAGGAGAAGGCTCTGAGGAGACCCTGTTGTGGCCTTCTTGTATCTGAATGGGGCCTACAAGAAAGCTGGTGAGGGACTTTTTAGGATGCCAGGCAGTGACAGGATTAGGGGGAATGGATCCAAGCTAGAGGAGGGTAGATTTACATTAGACGTTAGGAAGAAGTTCTTCACAATAAGGGTGGTGAGACACTGGAACGGGTTGCCCAAAGAGGTGATCAAAAAATTCCAGGGATGGGGCTCTGGGCAACCTGATCTAGGTGGAAAGTGTCCCTGTCCATGGCAGGTGGCTTGGAACTAGATGATTCTTGAAGTCCCTTTCAACCCTGACAATTCTGTAATTATGTGAAAAGAAAGCTCATTTCCATTCCAGTTCCAAATGCACTCCTGCATCTCCCCATCTCGGTACAGCTCAGAATCCTGTGCATCCCATTTTATTTCTTAGCCATTGACTCCCTCACTCACCAGTTTCATGCATTTATGTATTCTGACAGTTTCTGCAATGCAGCCAGACCCTCAAGCTGTCTTTTTAATCTGACTTCAATGAGATATCAACTCCTATGTAGGGAGATTTTGAATTACTGTTTATGATCCTTGTTGCATTACTCTTCGAGACATCACTGTTTTGTGTACATAAAATTATGTCATTTTTCTACCACGGTATTTCATCTATAAAAATACTAAGTTTCATGGAAAACTATAGTATCAGCTTGATATCACCTTCCTCGTAGTGGCGAGGATATGGCAGCAGTGGCTAAGAATGTGAAAGACAGCCAACATACAAAGTAAAATGCACCAAGGTGCAAAGTGTTTAGCTGGGGTTTTGGTTACGGCCATTTTTTTTTTTTGTTGTTGTTGTTTGGGTTTTATTTTATTTTTTTCTTATTCTTGGATACAACTGTGTCTACATTGTAGAAATTGGCAGAAATACAGCTTTCATATTAAAAATTCACCAGAGCACTGAAGCTGAGCTCCTGGCAAATCTCATATGTGGCAGATATTTGCATAGGTAACACATACAAAAACATGAGAAACAAATGCATATTTTGGTTTAAAAAACAAAAAAACACAAACCAAACAAAACACAACATGAAAGTAAGGACATTTAAGAATCCAGGCTTAATAATTTATTGCAACACATACAATATACCAAAACAAGGGAAAATGGTGTCATAAATGCATATTCATAGAAGTTTACCACTGGAACATGTGGATGCCACATTCTCTGTTTGTGATGCTGTGAAACCCACAACTGTCTTAAAATATTGTGTGGCAGAAATTTAACTTTTATTTTTATAACAGACATTTTCAGTTGTGCAGATAAATGCAGATACATTACTAAAGAAATTAGCAAGACATAACCTTTGCAAATGTTGAAGCAGAGTGAAATAGCTTTCAGAGATAAATTATTCTTTAACAGAAACGTAATAGGGAGCACTAGGTTGTCAGAATTATTTCCTCTGCAACCATTCTGGCAAAAATCTTGTAGTAAATAGATATTTTCACATTTCAAACCTACCCTTGCACTTGCAGGAAGATGATGCAGTGTTTCACCAATGCAGTGCTATTTCAAAAACCTTTTCCTGCAGATGTATCATACTCCTCCTCACAGGCTGGGCTACAGACCTGAGGTCAGTCCCTTGTGAAGGGCTACTGTCATGCAAGTGCCAACATCTGCTGCCTCTCTTTGGTGGAGAGGAAAAGTGCTCACAGAGAAGAAAGATCAACAGATAGAGAACTTGGAGAAGGGGCCAGAAATGCCCTGAGGCACCACAACAACGTTTCTGAATTGAAATACTCCGCTGACCTGTCCAAAGAAAAAAAAAAGACCAAAAAACCAACAACCCAACCTTCCACTAGAACATGATTTCTTTTCTGGTGTGCACAAAGTGACTTTTATGAAATCTGATCACTACCCCCAGCAACCAGACAGTCCCTAATGCATGCCCTTTCACCACTGTATCATTTAAATGGTCTAACCAGAAATACAGAAGAAACTACACATCCCTCTCACCCACTTACTACAGAACAAGTTCCAGCTTTTCAGAAATACTTTATGCTATGAGGACAGGTTGAGGGAGCTGGGGTTATTCCTGGAGAAGACTCGGGGAAGGGGATCTTATATCTGCCTTCCAACACCTGGAAGGGAGCCTACAGGAAAGCTGGAGAGGGACTTTTCATAAGGGTGTGAAGTGACAGGACTAGGGGGAATGGTTTCAATCTGAGGGAGAGTAGGATTAGACTGGATTTTAGGAAGAAGTTCTTCAGTACGAGGGTGGTAAGATTCTGGAATAGGTTGCCCGGAGTGGTTGTGGTTCCCTGCTCCCTGGAGGTGTTTAAGGCCGGATTGGGTGACACCTTGTGCAAACAAGTCTACTTGAGAGGTGTTCCTGGCAGGGAGTTTTGGAGTAGATGATCTCTGAGGCCCCTTCCAACCTGGGCCATTCTATGACTCTATGAATTTGCCTTTCTGTAATTTAAATTCCAGATTATGTTTAAAAAGTAATTTACAGATTATTGACTAAATGTAAGCATAATTAACAGCAAAGATTACTGTAATTTTTTTTTTTGTGTTCTTATGAATCAAACACAGGGCAAATAATTACTAACCTGAAACTTTTTTTATACTAACTTATGACTGAAAGTATATCTGCACAAGGCTTCAACTCCTGAAAAGACTGTATGACAGAAACAGATGCTTGTAGTTTGTAAATTATCTGTCTCTTCTAAGTCTAAATAAGAGATAATTAAGAGCAGAAGGTTACATGTGTTTAGTTAGAAACATGGTAAGGATTTAATTTAAAAAGTTGTCAGTTGTATGAAAATATTGTGCAACTCATTCTGCAATTTTAAAGAGTTTTGTTTCACTAGAGAATTATTTTTATGCTACCGCACCCCAGATTATCTGACAAATTATCTCTTACAATTCTGCTACTGAAAATAACTGACATGTTCACTTTTTTTTGTGGGAAGTTTGTATAAAATCCCTTTGCCTGTACATGTCACCTAATATAAAAGTCCTTTTTCCATACAAGCTATGTTTTTCCTGCTTCCATGTAGCTCCACACATTTATCAAAATAACCAAGTTATATGGGTTTAAGGACTTGAGTTTATCAGGCTGGGTTGTAATAGCTCTAAATCTTAAAAGCTAATCCATCGATTGAACTTCAGGCAAAACTTAAACCCTGGGCTTGTGAAACTTTTTTCTGTACTTCCAAGTAACCCACATACACACGGTAGAGAAACGCCTTGGGGGCAGCTGTGGTGCAGAGGGAGTCTTCACTTAAAATTAGTAGGTTTTCACTTGGTAACCTCAAACTAAATGAGACAGGACTCCTATTAATAGGTAAATTCTACAGAGTAACCCAAACTTAGCAGCAGCACCATTTGTTTATGGAAAACAAACCAAAGCCCAGTGCAAAGAATGATGTAAGTAAATGTCATGAACACTGGCCACGTGCACTGATCTTTTTGTCCTTTGCAAAGCTTCTAACAAGTCCTCCTCAGCAGAAAAGGAGGTGTGGGGCTCCAGCAACAGCAGAGTTCTGAACCTCTTCCAAATGCATGAAGAAAAACACAGCAACAAAGTCCCCACAAACATAAAACCCTCATTTGTTTTGCAAAAGAACTTACAAGCGATTGTTTAGTTTTAAATAAAAGCACTATTAAGGTGCCACTGCATTTTGTGTTCTCTACAATTGTAAAGTTGTAAAGTGATGCCCTCCAAAGCCACCATAGCACTGAATAGTTCATGTAGCACTTTCAGTTAAAAGCTGCGTGATAAAAGATGCTCCACAGTCCAAGAGGAGCTGTGAGGATTCACCTCACAGCTATCACTTGGGAATCACTGACCCACAAAAAGATTTTAATTGAGGCTCGGAAAAAACAAGACCTGCAACTGGCTGATGCCAACTTTTGCATGTGAGTTCCTTCAGAACTTGAACAACTGACACCAGCTGAACAAAGCAACTTAAAATATTTACTCTGCCTTGCTTTAGGGTGGTCATACAAACAGTAAAAGGTTACAGCTATGTTTTGCCTTTCCAGTGTTTCTTTTTACTTCAGTTTTACTTCATCATTCAAGAAATCTGAAGGGTTTTGATCTCATTTGCAACTAAGTATGATCACATGTTTTCAAAAATCTGGCTTCAGATATGAAAATTATTCACAGCTGCAGAAGTTCATTACTAAAACCAACTGACTACTTCAAGATATTTTGCTCTGTTCTTTCTGCATATGAATAGTAGTTATGTGTCAGTATTCTGATCCACAAGTTGGCCAGTTTTATTATTGATATATCTTGAGATACAGTTTTATTACAAAAAGGTGATCCACTAAGAAGATATTGGCTTTTTTCTTTTTTGTTCTTAACAGAAGTAAATATGAAAAGACAAGACAACAGAACTCTAGGCCTATACTAGCAAGAGTTTGCTCCTGAGACTTTTCCACTACATTCTCCTGGGGAAGACAAAAGATACAATTCTATTTTCCAGACAGCTTATAGTAGTTCCATAAAACAGGAAAAAAACTGTTCTGGAAAACAGATGTTTTTGGCCAGTATAATTCCATCTACTCCAGGGTTTTATCAGAACAATTTTGTCTGTCAGGGTGTGACAAAAACACTTATATGGTAAACAGAGTTTTGAAGCAGCAGGCATAAGGTTCCAAAAGAAACTTCCAGAGAGGTCTACAGCCATAATACTTGCTTGACAGGTAGTGTGTATTTCTGATGAAGAAAATTAAACCATAAAAAAGTGCAATACTACAAAAAATTATATAGAAGAATTATTAAGAGACGATATTCAAAAGCACAGCAGTAAATGACCCTTTTAGATGCAGAGGAAAGGCAGGAAGTAGTTTTAAAGACTAATTCAGCTCCAGTGAGGTGTTCCCTAGTGACATAGAAATCCAAATGTAATTGACTCTAGAAGTGAAAGCAAGACCACAGGATTAAGCTAGGGTTATGGGATGGGTGTTAAAGATATAGATATACCAGAACTGGATGAAATATTTAAAGACATATCAGAAATGCTAAATACTAACTGAATTGCAACTTCACAAAATACATAGGAGGCAATAAAATGTTCTATAAACACAGCAGAAGGAAAAGAAACATAACTGAAAGTACAGAACAATCAGCAATGAGAAAATCAGGACAAAAGATTAAACTAACAAAGGTGAATTCAATTTCTTCTTCAATTACACTACTACCCCTCAAGGATTAACTGTAAGTAGAGAACAAGGAACAGGATCAGGAAAAAGAACAGGCCTATCATTTAATCCTAGTTCATTTAGTAAGATATTAAGTAAGACAGTTTAATAGAACATCAGAAATAATGTATGAGTGAACAGTATAGATAGCAGCTACACCAAACAAGTTAAAACTTCAGTTGTGTTGATAGCAAATACCAAAACCCCTCAGAAATAATGAAGCACAGATTAGTAAAATATCAACCAAAACTTTCCTCAGTAAAGATCAGAAATCCAGCTTCCTCATAAGCACCTAATACAGAATGATAACATTACATGAAAAATGAGAAATCTGTCTAAAAATAGATGGGCTTATCTTACACAGGCTGAGATTATTTACCTTACACATCTTAAGAAAATTTTATGCAGGCAGTTGGATGAAAAGGAAGGATTTTGGTCTGAGACAGCACTGTTTTCACACTGAGTTTGCATTCATGCTGAGCTTCTCATCTGTGTATCTAATCTCTTATTACAGTCAATGAAGAAAGTTTTCAGTTCAAAGGATCCCTACCTGGATACAGATGTCTACAGCCACTGGAGATGTTGTAGAGTTTCCCACCACTTCCAGCTGCTAGCCTAAAAGGGTACAGACCCCCAAGGGTCCTGTGTCATATATGCCATGAAATGCAAATATCCTAGTGCATCAAATGGCACACATTGCATATCAATTCTCCACCCCCTCTAAGTCCCTCACTTACATATAGCTGCATATAATCGAGACAGCACATTTAAGTGTCAGTCTGGAGCTGGGTACTGTCCTTTATCTCTGAATTTAGGTAAAACTGGTAGATCATTCTTGTTTACGTGACTCTATGATTTTTGTATAAATATTTGTTATTTTTTTTCTTTTAAGTTTTGGGTTCTGTCTTAAGTATGTATTTTATATTACTTTTACGTATTATTTCTTCATGCCTTAATTGTACTGCATACACAGTCTTATCCATTTATCATTTTAGGTAACATTCTGTTTGTGTACAACTTTGAAAGCACAGTTTCTACAGGGAGGATTCCATTAAGTCTTATTTCCCATTCAAGGAGATTAACATGTAAAGCAACATTTAGATAAACTGGATAAATTTACATTAGCCAGACTTGAACAATCCAGATCTGATATATAGCTGACTACCAGAATCTCCTGGGTAGAGCAGACAGTCTCAGCAGAAAAGAAAAAGGCAAACATAATTGCTATCAAAAAAAAAAAAAAAAAAAAAAAGAGGGGGGAAAGAAAGGAGAGAGGTTACAGGGAAATCAGCATAACCTGACAACATCCCAGGGTAAATTATTCTGTAAGTGCAGAAGCTTATAAACTAGCTAACAAACACTTCGTTGTGAACCAACATAATCAAACAAATTATTTTCTACCAAGACAAATGAGTCTGGAATATTAGAGGATTGCAGCAAGTGGGATATAACTTGACCCTTCTGTGGTCTATCCTACCTGATGTTCCTCAAAAGCTAACCATGGAACGATCATTTAGAACAAATCACCTGTAGAGATGGTTGCAGAACCAGCTGGGTTCATGTGAACCTGAGCACCATCACAGATGTTCCACAAAGTTTTGTATTGGGTTCATTATCTTTCAGTAATTCCATCAGTGAAGTCAATGATTTCAAAAAACCCACAAAACGACAAAACACTTTTGAAAGTAAAACTGTAATCTGGGAGGGGATGTGAGCCTTTACAAACATAAAGGGCATTAATAAACCTGACAAATGGTTCAAAATGAACATGAATTCAAAGAAATGTGTATAGTACCTCTACCCAGGAACTAAAAAGAAATACACAGTTACAAAACAAGTCCATCTGGTTAAGCAGAAGCATAAAAGGATCTTCTACTGTGACCACAGACTGAACAGCAGTTGGCAGCCTACATAAAAACACACACATGTCTGTCTGGAGCATGTAAATCCATTCTGCTCAGTATTCAGAGCCTCAGTTAAGAGTAGCGTAATCAGTATGGGACATCACACTTTAAAAGTTATGCATAAGTCAGAAAGACTTCAGAAACAAGCATCAGGTAAAATACTTAGGAAAAAACCTGTAGTGCCCATGTACACACCAATAGAAAGCTACCAGTTTAGCAGTAACCCTGACAACTCACCTGCAACTCAGATACAAAAAGGATGAAAACTGGAAACCATACAGAAATCCATTGCCTGTTACAAGAAGAAGTAGCTTGCAAATTTTAAGACTGTCCTCTTAAATATCTCAAACAGGTTCTTTTAAGCTTACCTCTGCAATATCTCCATACACTCCTAATACTTCCCTTGCTAGATATGCCTGCCAGTACAGGATCTCACATCTGAAGCTCAGCAGACTACTTACATTTCCCTGAACATGCAAACTTTGGTCAATACAGTTTCTGCTATTGAAATTGTATTTATACTAGGGGATTTTGTTAGTCTTGTGGGCTGAGGGGAAAGGGATGGACAGAGGGGCAGGACTTGTGCTTGTATGTGATTTTGTGGTCGTTCATACATGTAACTCTAACTAAGAGGGGTAGGCAACAGTAGAAATGGCTAAAAAATTGCTTTCAGCAGGTGTTCAAGCACAGGGCTTCAAATCATCTTGCACTGAGGACTGAAGCTCAGACCTCTTCTGTTAGTTTTGCTGGCATTATGGCAACCTCTAGCTGATAGGAATTAAACAGATGGGAAGGACCAAAAGAAAAGGCTCTTGTCTTAAACCACCACATTATAGCCAGCTAGGGTCTAGGCTTCACCTCCAGGGAGGCATCATCACTACTTCCAAGACATGGGAAAGAGTAAATGCAAACCTGTCTGAGACAGTGAACCTTAGTCAAGATTCCCACCACGTATGACTTCTAGCACCCCATTGTTACAAAGCAGTTGTTTGGATTCCTAGTTGTTATAAGGAGCAGGAAACAAACAAACAAACAAAACAATCACAGAAATATGGCAATGCAGGCAGGAACAGTGTAGAACAATAACACAGCTATCTTTGAAGATTTGGAAAGAAAGATCAAGCCAGAGACTCACCTAATTAAATGAAAACATTTGCGTCTAATGAAGTATCTAAACTTGAGCTAGCTGACATGTGCTCCCTTTGTTTGCAATGGAGATGTTGTCAACTGAACCCCAGGAGAAATTAATCTCACTCTAATGCAGATGAGCAAAATGCAATTGGGTGAACTGCACTCCAGAAGTGACTACTTCTTTTTAGATTGTGAAGGGAGCCTGGGATAAAAGACTTGCTTTAGATATGTAAGGGTTAATGTGTAATGACAAAATTAATGAAGAACATAGAAACCAAAACGGGAAGGGAAAATTAGAAAAGAAATTATGAGCTCAGTAAAATTGGCTAATAAAACAGTAAGGTGAAGAATTATCATCTACAACTCAGCAGAATTATTTTTCATCTGATAATGATTCAATAAAAAATCACATTTGCAAAGAGTTTGTTAATCCTGGCAAGGGCTAAAAACTTCATTCAAGTTTCAAGCTTGGAGGAAAATGGTATGATAAAGTGAAAATTGAGAAACTAAATGAAACTTTTGTAGCCTTCTTACTGTCCATTTTTAATTAACAGACTTTAGATTATTACAAGAAAGGATAAAATATAAGGCCAAAATACATTATTTTGCAAAGTGTTGAAAAGGAACCTAAATGGAAAACTATGGTTTCTCTGAGCAATAATATACTGGTGTAAGCACACACTCTCTTCTACGTTTCATGGCATGTACTGAAGTACAGTTACGGAGTCACTTTACATGCTATAGTAAATGGTTCACAAAACACTTCAATGTATTTTTTAGCTGACATTGATGATAATTGAGTTCTGTAGAACTATGAGAAGATATTAATTAATAATTTATTAAATTTATGTCAAATTGCAGCATGACAAATGTAACTATTTAGAGCCAAAGACAGATGGGATTTTTTGTTGGATATGATAAATACGCAGAAGTTTGCAAAAATGCACGCTTTCTCAGACTTACCACTGGTGACTCTCAGCACTCTTGGCATCCAGCTGAACAGCCTTTTCAGCCTTAATCTTTCCTGTAAAGAGAATGCAATATATTAAAGAATTTATTGTACAGATTTTAGGCTACTCCCAAGAACAAAGCAAGCCAATATACTTGAGCTGCAAAAAGAAGAAATTGCTTCCTGTTCTTATAAACATTTAGATGGACAATGTAACATCCTGACTTTACACCTTTTACATACCCATACATACATATATCATAGATTCAGAGAATACTTTGAGTTGGAAGTGACATCAAAGATCATCTAGTTCCAACTTCCTCACCATAGGAGGTGACACCTTTCACTAGCTCAGGTTGCTCAAAGCCCTGTCCAGTCTGGCCTCAAATATTTCTAGTGAAGGGGCATCCACAACCTCTCTGGGAAACCTGCTCCAGTGTCTCACCACCCTCTCAGTGAAGTTCTTCCTCACATCTAATCTAAATCTATCCACTTTCAGGTTAAAGCCACTACCCCTCATTCTGTCACTACATGTCCTTGTAAGAAGTCCCTCTCCAGCTTTCCCATATGCCTCTTTTAGGTACTGGAAGGCTGCTAGAAGGACTCCCTGGACCTTTCTCTCCTCCAGGCTGAACAACCTCAACTCGCTCAGTCTGTCCCTGTAGGGTAGGTGTTCCAGCCCTCTGATCATCCTCATGGCTCTGGTCCATACCTGGTTCATGTCCGTCTCCTGTTTGGTGGCCCCAGAGCTTAATCCACTACTCCAGGCAGAATCTCACCAGACCAGAGCAGAGGGTAAGAATCACATATAAATATGTGCATATATATATAGGTGCGATTTTAGTATTTTCTCTTAAAATCCAGTTCAGGGGCAGTGAAATTAGGGAAGCATCAGACTGGACTGTCAAAGGAGGGCATGTTGTCTGTAAGATTGAAGACCTTTAAAAGCAGGTTAAAGAAGCACCTGTCAGAAGGACCAGCAAAGCTGTTTCCTGCTTTGGGTACAGGAATGAACTAGCTGAAGCTTCTTTCCAATACAAAGACTTCCATTACATTCCACTTTTAACTGAATAAAGATGACAGTAGGTGATTTGATCAAAACCATGGTTGCAGTAAGAAGTTCAGATGCGATGCTTGTTTGCAAAGTCTCAGCTGTAACCAATTACGACACACTGACATTTCTGTATTGCAAGTTAACTTCATAAAAACAAAGAACAGCATACATGGTTCTCCAACCCAGCAGAATGAAAAACCACAAAACTACTGCCAGCTTCCCCACGGTCTCCATCCCTCTGCACTACTTCCAAAAACTGAGATGAAAAAGGCTGTTGCCACCCACCACTTCAGGAGAATGAGCCAAACTAGGATGGCTACTCAACACCTAAGTCCCTATTTCATTCCATCATTCTTTATCTCCCCATCTTAACATTATGCCATTATCTTTCATCAGCTGAGGTTACCTGTAGTCATGGATAAAAGCAAAGGATCAAACAACAGAGTTTACTGTTTTAATTTAGCTTGTGTCATAATGCTCACTGCGCTGTGTCATTTCCAAATCCAGAAGCCAAGTTGCTACTAAAGCAAAGACGCCATCAATTCCATAGCTAAGACAGTGAAGTGTTTTGATGAGAAAATGATAGGGACTAGGACCTTGGATAAGCTGAGTTGGGCTATGGAATATGTAATGACAGCATAAATGCATGACACTGCCTTTAAGGATGACAAAGGATAGCCAAAATTTATTTGTCAGTGATATTGTCACTGCTGACGGAACAAGAAGTAGAAAACAGGAAAAGAGTCACAAAAGACAAAATAATCTGAACTTTGAATACACTTATAAAACATGGCCTTGGTGCAGCAGAAAAGGGAAGAAGCAATTAAGAAACAAAGGAGAGACAGAAGTATGAAGGCAAAAAGGACTACTCTAAGAACAGTGCATTAGTTGGAAGAGATGCAGGTTTTATTGTAATAAAGAGAAGCCCAAAACAAAAAGGCAGATGCAACCTGTACCTCTACCCAACATGTATTTAGACAGTGAAAGAAAGGGCAGTACTTTTAAAAGCAACAGTGATGTGAAGAAAAAAATCAGAACCTTTTTGAGGTTAAGCTGTCAAACAAGACACATAGGAAGAGAAGGCTGGAAGCAGCATTGTCACACACGCTTCTGTTTCTGGTCAACAGTTTTTCTAGATTCACAAAGTTTCATCCCCATCATCACCACAAAAGAAGCTGCTGGTATATAAGAGTGGTCCTTTCCCACAGTAGAGCAAAAAAAACAAACCTTGACATTTTTTAATTTCTCTCACTCTCCCAAAGATGTAATTAAGAAACCATGCTGGCAGCACCTGTCTTCTTTCACATTCTGCATCCCTCTGATTATCAACAAAATACAGAATTTTAAGGCACCATTCAGAGTCAACAGTCATCAACTGTGACCAACAATACTTAGCCTTCATTGACTGTGGATCTCTCCTATGAGGAAAGAATGGACTAAAGTTGTATGCTCTGGCAGTTCATTGCACAAAACATTATTGTGGTACAAATGCTCCCATTAGAAATCCTTGGATTGGAAAACTTAACCAAAGCTCAAAGCATGTTTCACTATGTTCAGATGGTATTCTATATAAACATTTTTCCTCTGCTTACCATCACTAACATACTTCCTCTTCTCCTCAGAATCAGTAGTCATCTCAAACAGATCCCCATAAGCACGTGCAAGCCTCCAAAGGAAGTCCACACAGTTTTCATACTGAAAGCATAAGAGAGCTGGTAATTTAAATCACATTCTGATGAGTTTAATATTTTCCTTTCATAATGCTAAAAGCAAGTTATCAGATCACATAAATCTTTGGCTATTTTGCATCTTTCTATACTACTACTACTAGTTTATGTGAGAACCAGATGATAACTTTCTCATGTCCAAAGGAGAATACAGCTTTCAGAAATACCTGGGACTAATTAGAGAGGTTTTATTTCAGAAAGGATTTTTAATTGTTTTTAATTAAAAAAAAAAAAAAAAGTAATCCAGTCAAGCATAAGCCCCTGAATGATGTGATGTTTGTTTTCTTTAAGAATGCCCTAAGGACCACACTCAATCACAATCAGTGCCTCATCTACCTTCCTGGGTATTTCAATATGTAAATGAAAATACAATGAGAACTACAGTTTGCCAGATCAGAAGAAACTGATACATTGACGTTAAGCACTGCACACCAAACCACCTTGAAATTTTATCTGGAGTTACCTATATGCAAGGTAAAGTCAAGGGAAACATTCACATGAAGTATCTACAGAAGCACATAAGGAGACTATGGCTCATAGTCTGATTTCTTGAGAACGCTTGGTCTGGTTGTTACTTAATTCCATCTGACCTTCTCACACAGACCATTCCAAACCCAGCAGAAGTATCATTTCCATAGAAAAATGCCCACGATACTTCTTTGTTGCATGCAAGAATACACACATCAAACCAAGCCTCGAAGTTATTGTGCCTGGATGGGATATATAATAATAAAACATATATGCCCACCCAAAAAGACTATTGACACCACCTTTAAGTATTGCAAAGTATAAGTTAATAACAACATAACATTAAATTTACCCATTAATACCTTGTCATCTTTCTCAATCAGCAATCTGAATCCCTCCTTTTTATCATCCTCTGAACCCTTGTGCAAGTTGTCTACCCGCTGTAAAAAATTAAGTAATTCTTCTTCTTCTTCTTCTGATTTCACAGCAGCATCAGATGATTTCATACATTCCTTTTCTTCCTCAGAGTCTCCTTCAGAATCAGTATGAGCTGTAAGGTAACTGAAATCACAGAAAACAATAACCATCTTTCAGAAAAATTTTGGTAAAGCACTGTTAAATTCAATTGCAAAAATTTCAGAGCACAATTTCTCCCAGTTTTCCAGCCTTAAAGGATTTTTTTATTCATGGCATTAAGCTTATTATGACTATAATTAAATTTTTATCTTCAAAGGGACAGTACAATCATATTCCAAACATAATAGGCAAGTAATTACACTGTCCTGCTGCCTAATACTGCATTTAAAAAAAAAATGCAGATACATATTAAAAACACATGTATCCTTGCGTTTCAAATTCAGAACAATTTAAATCATTAATGTGCATTAAGACTTGCTCTGTCACCCTGAATAAGCCTCTTCAACTCTTTACCTTATTTCCCCTATTTCCTGAAATGGGAATGAGCTTACTAACAAAAATATAAGTGCTATAAGAATCACTTATACAATGTTTTCTAAACATTTCTAAGATCTAAATATAAGCAATAATACCCTTGTTACAAGTTGCTTTACTTATTTCTTTTGATCACTCAGAGCTATTTGAAACTGAGAAAGTGCTTTTATTAATTCATTATACACAAGTACTGAGTACTTGTCATGGACGAAGAAATATTTACGATAGCCACAAATACCACGCAGAGATAAACATGTGGCCTGACTGTCCAAAATGCTGAACATACATTAGGATACTTCAGTTTCATATGGGAGCAGCTGAATGGCATTAAAGTCCTGTTCACTTATGCACTAAAAATGGAGAGAAAAGCCTCATCTTCTGCATTTCAACTTTTATAAGTATTGTTCTCATGAGAAATAATAGTGTAAAAGTATTAGCTATTAGCTTCAGAGACTTTTTTTTTAATGACAACTATGAGCAGAAAAAGCATGAAATGTACTATTCACATTAAGAAAAAAAAAAAGTAGGCCATGGCAGTTGAAATATATAAATCCATTTTTTTTCCCAGAAATATAACATGTACAGTACATTAGCAGTATAAATGGAAGTTAATAATCATGGCCTTTAATATTGTGGTTTCAATATGTTGCTTTCAGAAGTGACCAGAGCTAAACCACAAGCAGATACTCTTATAATCTGTAAATGAACAAGTACAACTGCTTATCAAGCTACAGAAGTGGTAGATGTAGCACAACAGTTTAACTTCAAAATTAACCCAGTAATATGTGAAAGATGAGTCAAAAATATATTTGAATAAAACAATGCATATATAAACCAGCTGTAAGCCTCCAAACTGAAAACCAACACACAGCAGAGCAGACATGGGAATCTTTACACAGACCTCTTTTACATAATCCTGATGATGCTGAAGTTGATGACACATCCTGTGTTGTATCTGCAGAGTCTTTATTTGTATGTCACTAAACATTTTATAGTTACTGTTACTCTGAAATGGGTGCAGAACTGCATCATACATAGGCTGTATCTGTAAGACGCATTAAATATTACTTTCTTTCGACAAACAAGGCATGTTTTTCCATTTTGCTTCTGATTACATTCATTTTCTTACTAGCTCTCTGATCCTTTCATATCTGAAATATTTTCAGCATGACAATATAATATTTTAAGAAGGCAATACAGATTTAAAAAAAACCAAACAGCTAGGCTTTTCCTAATAACTTGAGTAAGATGTACTTTACTAATTCAAACAAGCCTGTTTTACTACATGATAGGAAGTCCTACCACCTATTAAGGACAAAATAAGAGTGCAACAGATATTATTGATACAAAAACAGGGTAAGTGGAGCTTGATAACTGACTTGAACAAAGCAAGTAGTGGGCTTATATATCTACTTATTCTAAGAAAAGCATGTTATGAAAAGCAGTAGTATATTAAAAAAAATTAAAAATCAGTACTAACACAAACAGAAACAGGGATTCTTTCTAACAGTTTTAAAACCTCCAACTGTCTAAAGGCTGATTACAGTAATCCAAAAGGGAAATTAACAAAAATATGAAGAGGCTTGCTTTACAAATAATTCATATAACAGCAATGATATCCCAAATTTTACTTGGTATTTTCTTGTGAGCGATTTTATCAGATGACAGATAGAAAAGTGAGTATTTACATTACAATGTGACCAAACACACTGACCAACATTTGAGAAAATTGAAGAAATTTTAAAATGGTGACAGTAATTTTTATTACTTTATTACCAATATATTTTATTTAAGAGAGAAGAAACAGTGATAAGAATGTAAGGAGCAATGATCAACCAACTGGACTCAGTGAATCACAAAGAACCGTTCAAAGTTCAAAGAACAAGTGAAAACTGTCCTGGAGGCTCACCATACTGTGGCTAAACTGTTCAGCAAATCCAGGCACATAGTACTGGATTACCAAAAAAACCCAAAGAGATACATAGGATAAACCACCACAATGTCATAAACTCACTTTGCTGGTTCAAAAACTGTGTTGGATTGCCTGCAAATTGGCAGACACTGGGCCTAACCATGTAACATCTGTTTACAACACCCCATCTGTTGTCTCCCTGCCAACTTCAAAAAAATCACAAGATGACACAAACACCACCTCATCTGCTCCAGTTAACTCAACAGAATGTTGATTATATGTCACAGACTGGTCTGGATCAAATTTGCACTGTATGACCCAGCAGAGTGTGTATCCCTCAGTAAAGATAACCGGCCTTCAAGGAAAAGTTTGGCCAATCAGGTTCTTAGGTCAGCTGAGAGTTGCACTGAAAACAAATGAGCAGTGACGTGAAGAAATTGTAAGTGAAGCGATACTCAGAAGCATGCAAGGGAAATGTTTCTCCTTGCTGAATATGAGAACTACTTCAACGGAAAGATATAGATAAAACATCTGTAGGATAAGAATTTACACTGCAGTGAATCATTCTGGTGACTGATACCAAATGTAATTCTAAAAGGTTGGATGCCAGGCAACTAGTGCCAAACATGACAGTGTTCATCACTGCTTCATCAGGAAGGAAACAGCTTTAACAGCACAAAGAAACGAATTAGGTGACACTTTCCATCCCAGGTAATCATCTAGACACAATTTACTGTATTTCTAAGCGAAAGAGTGCTTGTTACACATTCTCAGATGTTAAAGATCAGGGTTTTCACTAGTAACTGATGGAAACTGAAACAATTTATTAAGAATGTAATGTAGAAAAGCATAGATTAGAAACTGTAGGCTCTTTAGCATTCAATGTCTTGTCCATTCAGTGCACCTTCCATACAGGTTACCCATTATTATATAAAATATCTCAATTATTAAAAAGCATATGATAATTTTCCACTTACAGAAATATGTAAATTTTGAAAGGCAAAATAGAAAGCTTCTTTTCCCAATGTTTTGAATACCAACAGTGACATTGAGGAATATGACCAGAGCAGATCAAAGAAGTAAGAACCATATCAGAGCTTGCCAGCTTCAATTATCCCACAAAAAAACCAGGTAGTATTAAAAGCTTTTCTAAAAGAAGTTTACAAATTTGAAACTAGCATAGTCATCAATCACAAGTCCATATAACTCTTAAGATTACTTTATCTGTCAGTCCCCAGCATCTATCCATTTGCCAGGTAAAACCAGAAGTGCTTAACACAAGCAAAATCCTATCTTCTAGATGAGAATACTGCTGAGGCAGTGAAATGTGTTGCATGTACTTTAGACAGAATACAGAAAGTGAAAATACATTTTGTCTGTCACAAAGAGAAAAACAATCTTTCTATGATTGTATGAAAAAAATCCATACTAACATCATCTCTCACAGCAAACTCTCACAGAACATGCACCACTGTCATTAAAGTTACAGAAGACCTCAGCTATATATGTTGCAAAAGATTAGGATTAACAACGTTTCCATTTGGCAGAGAAAAAAATACAAAAAGTAAATTATTTAAATCAAATAAAATTATCTTACTTTTAGAGAAAATATACAAAACAATCGCATCAAGTATAAGGTATTTGTAGGGAAAAAAAACCTCTTTGCAAAAGGGATTTAAAAAACAGCATTTGAAAAGCACATACCCAAATGACTAACACTATCTATAACCTTGAATTATCTTCCTTCCTTCTGACAGTACACAAATACTTGTCAGAGAAGGCTTCTCTTAAGGACACGTTCAAAGCTCTTGCACACTATAATCACTTATATTGGATCACCTCATCAGCTTCTTCATCACACAGAATAACCTGAACAGACAAGTTTCCTTGGCCAGTTCTTAAACAGCAACACATCTCTCCTGACCAGAAAACAAGATCTTCTCAACTGCTAAGTGTAGAATAAACCCTGTATTGCGACTGTAAAACTGATTATTTGCAAACTAGTCCCTCAGACTTAATCTACATCTCCAAATATTTTATGCATAACATATAAAGTCCTCTACAAACCAATTAACAGATAGAAGTGTCTAAGAATGTAATAGAATTGAAACATTTCTATACCATATGAAGGAGAAATGTCTGAACATCCCTGCTAACCCTGAATACTTAAAATAAAGGACTGGTTCATAGCATAACTGACAGGTCTCAAAATACGGTATCAAAATATAGCCTTGTGAAGCGTGTGGGCTGGGATGTAACAAGAAATTCTGCCCACAGAAACTGAAAATAAATTTGGAGAAACTCTTAAAAAAATAGAATTCCATTCATTATTAAATGCAGAATGCTGCTGTCTCCAGAATATTACAGTTAATAAATGTATCTTTAAAGGAAAAAAGTGACTAAGTGACTTAAGGCAGGCAACTTACAGACTTAATACTGCCTACCCAGGCACGTACAACACACGGAGAAGATGGTTCAAAAAAATCAGTTGCTATAAACATACCCTATACTAAATCACATATCAGAATATCATCAGATTATATCAAAACAATGCTGTCATTACCAGAGAGTAATATCATCACCATTTTTACATTACTACTAGAGGGTACATTGAGCAACATACAAAAAAACCAAAAATACAGTCCTTTTCCTGGACACCAGGTACATCTGTACATCAGCATGTTACTCAGCTCAGGTGTAGAAAAGACCTAATTAGCCACAATGGGATTACAAGGTGTGATAAAAACTAGGAACTTTCTATCTTACTGAGTCAGTACTCTGAATCCCTCATGATTATTTTGCAGTCACCATAAAGTGTATACAATTTCAAATAAACAAACATACTACCACTTGTACACCTGTTGCATTTGGACAGAACTTTCAGTGTATGTAATACCTTTAGGCAGAACACTAATAACTCCTCTTTAAGACCCACAGAAGACAGTTTATCATGAAAAGCACAAGAGCATGTACATGGTTTGAACAAACTCTGTCAGACACAGGAGACAAGACTGCATTCTTATTAAAAGGACTTTTAAAATTACACCATCGTTCTGAACTTTGCCTTTTATTGCATAGTTATGTAGCAATACTGTATCAGATTGTAACCAAACGCACCCTTAAATACCTGTATTATGCTTGGCATTAATCCAACTTCAGCTATAGTGTGCTCAGAGTTTTCTCTGAATTAGAAGTACTAATTTGAATTTTTCTGGTTTTCCTTGAATATAAAGAAATATAAAATGCACATGGAACTTTAAAAGGGCTCTTGTTTACAATACAAAGTTTCACAGAGGTAATCATGCAGTTTACACTGCATGTGTACTGTAGTACATGCAAAATATTATTGACTCACCCTCCTTCACTTTCCGCCTCCTCAGAGCTGGTAGTTTCTGTTGCAGCAGAAGTTGCTTCACCTTTTCTCCGCTTAGCTGCTCTGTGTGATGGGCTGACCCTCTGAACGTCTCCCTTTCCTTGAAGCTCATTTCGAACAAGCTCTTCAAGCTTTGGAACAGCTTCTTTCAGAAATGTCACCTCTTTTTTCAGTTCATCCACACTGACTAGCAAGTCATTCAATTTTTCCAGAATCTGCAGCTGCCTTCCATGTAAAACCATTACTGCTCCTTGCTCATTAGGAACTTCATCTTGCAAGCCCACCGAATTAAGCCTGTTACCTACATCTAGGAACGCAGGTATATGCACAGCTGCACTGGGTTTTCGGATCTTACGGTACCAAATCAGCATCAGGCTTACTCCAGCAGTCCCTGCCATTATGCCCAGTATTAATCCTTTATTTTCAAAGGGAGACATTTCTGCACTCTCCTAAAATAGTGAGACAATAACTGGAGTTAAGGGTGTTTATCCTAGTCTACCCAAATAACTTCGCTTTGAAGTCACGCAAGTATAAGGCTAGAACACCGGCACACGCTGCAGACACAAAGTTACAGCACAACTCTAGCAGATTCTGCAGTAAAGGGCTATGGGCGATGACAGCAAAATCCAGACGCCTGTGGGGCTGGAAGGGACTGGGGGTGATGAGCGGCACACACTGCTGCACCGGTACGCCCGGGACCACTAGCCTTCGCTTTTAACCTTCTCCACATCTTGGGATTTTTATCGCTTTAAAGCGAGAAACTCAGTAACCGGATTTTCCGCAGCTTCAGAGCGGCAGAAATTCAGCTGTCAGGCCGTGACGCAGCCCACGCCACTCGGAGGGGTACTTCCCCGCCACCCCGACCCCATGCGCCGAAGGGCTGCCGGAGCTCTGTGGTTACCTCCCCGCGGGAGACCGCCCTCCCGCAGCCCGCCCAAACCCTGGCTGCCCCGGCAGGGGTCGCCGCCGGCAGCACCAGCCCTGGACCCCGCGCCGCCCCCATTACGTACCGGCGGGCCGGTCCGGGAGCAGGAGAGAGTCCGGCCCAGGTGCGGCACCCCACGGCCCCGCAGCTCTCCCGCCGCGGCACTGGGGGCGGTGGCGGGGCCGCCCCGGGACGGCGATACCCGGATCAAGGGGGACGGGCCTCCGCCGCAGCCGCTGGCCGGGCAGCACTGCCCTGTGAAGGAGGGCTGTGGGCTGGGCCATCCCTGTCTGTGTTCTGCTGGCCTTGTTGTCGCCCTGTAACCCTAGCAGCCCTAGAACGGGCAGGCGAGCGGCCCTCTGGGCTGGCCGCGGCCTCCAGCTCTAAGCTCGAAGGGGCCGCAGTGCTGGAGATCTCGCCGGGCGGTGCTGTTGGGAGGGCGCGGGCTGCACCTGCTTTAGACGCGGCTCGAATACCCTGTTCAAGTGAAAATTCATCCGTTTAGTTGCTTCTATTCAGTCTGTTGGCTACTTGTTTTCACTATAACTTAACCTTTGCTACTCCTAGGCCCTAGAGAAACTGTATTTGCACTACAACTGAAGCTGACCAATCTCGGAGAACCCCTACCCGGTTGGCAGGAGGAGAGCAGTCCTGGCACAAAAGCTTCAGTTTTAGCCATCTAAGGGTCCAAAGCTGATCTCTCTGAAGTGCATAATATATTGCCCAAAGTCATGGAGGAATTTGGGTTTGACAGGGTGTGGGAGGTATTACTATTTCTGTATCCCATCTGAGACATAACTTTTACCAATGATGGAAGACCCGTCTTTCTCCTTTATGACAGTATTTCTGGATCTGACTCCTGTGCCTCCTGTTTCTGGTTCTCAATGGAAGAAGGATCATCACAGAAAACCTGCTGTGCCCATGTGTCTTCCTGAAGGTTTATGGAGGGTTCTGTTGTGGGGACTCAAGGAAACCATTATGGAAACCATTGTATCTGTGCAATGAAAGAACCTGCTCTTCAACAGCTGGAATTTTCTTCAGCCATACCACTCAGAAACAATGGAACACAATGTAGTTCTTAAAAAAATACTAATTGCCTTTAAAAATTGAACAAAATGCTGTTAAATTATTCAAACAAGTATTAAGAATTAAAGAATTAGTGCAAATTAGAAAATGTAAATCAGTCTAGTGTCTGTTTTCAAAGACTTCATTTAAAGTACCTACAGCTGCTAACTGCTTCGCCTTAAAGAACCTGAGGATCAAACTAGCCTTTGGTGAGATCAAACTACAACCTGAGAGAAAGTAAAATCTTGTTAAAATGGGAAAACGAGTACTGTTTCAGTATTCTATAGTTTTCCTAGTTAAAAAAAAAAAAAAGCACAGTGTATAATCTGTTCATATGTTTATAATTTGAGATTTTTTTTAACCGAGGATGGAAATTTCTTCCATTTCATGGAAACTTTACTAAAATTATTTTTTAAAGGAAATTTCACTGTAAGTAATTGGATTATGTAATCCACTGGATTTTAAAATGGAACAAGACTACATAAATATCCATGATGGTGTTTCAAACGTTCAGAAACACTGTGAAAAACTTGTTAGAGAACCTTTATTCCCCAGGGAACTATAGACCAGCCAGTCTCACCTCTGTGCCTGGTAAGATCATAGAGCAGATCCTCATGGAGGCACTGCTGAGACAGAAGAATAATGAAGAGCTGATTAGGTACAATCAGCACGGGTTCACCAAGGACAAATCCTGCCTGACAAACCTGGTGGCTTTCTATGAAAAGGTCACAACATTAAAAGATGAAGGTCGAGCAACTGATGTCATTTACCTGGACCTGAGCAAAGCCTTCGACACTGTCCCGCACCACATCCTGGTCTCCAAGCTGGTGCAGTCTAGGTTTGATGGATGGACCTTTCAGTTGTTAAAAAACTGGCTTGACGGCCGCAACCAAAGCCGCACCCACACCATGTCCAGGTGGAGGCCAGTGACAAGTGGAGTCCCTCAGGGATCAGTCCTGGGACCAGTCTTGTTCAACATCTTTGTTGGCTACATGGACAGTGGCATTGAGTGCACCCTCAGCAAGTTTGCTGATGACACCAAGCTGCGTGGTGCAGCAGACACACTGGAGGGAAGGGATCCATCCAGAGGGACCTGGACAGGCTGGAGAGGTGGGCCCATGCCAACCTCATGAGGTTCAAGAAGACCAAGTGCAAGGTCCTACATCTGGGTCGGGGCAATCCCAAGCACAAATACAGGCTGGGCAGTGACTGGCTGGAGAGCAGTCCTGAAGAAAAGGACTTGAGAGTGCTGGTGGATGAGCTCAACGTGAGCCACCAGTGTGCACTCGCAGCCTAGAAAGCCAATGAGATCCTGGGCTGCATCAAGAGAAGTGTGGCCAGCAGGTCGAGGGAGGTGATTCTCCCCCTCTACTCAGCTCTGGTGAGACCCCACCTGGAGTACTGCATCCAGTTCTGGAGCCCCTGTTACAAGAGGGATATGCACATGCTGGAACATGTCCAGGGAAGGGCCATGAGGATGATCAGAGGGCTGGAGCACCTCTCCTGTGAGGACAGACTGAGAGAGTTGGGGCTGTTCAGTCTGGAGAAGAGAAGGCTCTGAGGTGACCTTATTGTGGCCTTCCACTATCTTATGGGGGCCTACAAGAAAGCTGGGGAGGGACTTTTTAGGATGTCAGCTAGTGATAGGACTAGGGGGAATGGAGCAAAACTAGAAGTGGATCGATTCAGATTGGATGTTAGGAAGAAGTTTTATACCATGAAGGTGGTGAGAGCCTGGAACAGGTTGCCCAGGGAGGTGGTAGAAGCTTCATCCCTGGAGGTTTTTAAGGCCAGGCTGGATGTGGCTCTGAGCAACCTGATCTAGTGTGAGGTGTCCCTGCCCATGGCAGGGGGGCTGGAAATAGATGATCCTTGAGGTCCCTTCCAACCCTAACAATTGTATGATTCTATGATTCTATAATTCTATTTTCTCTTTTCAATACCATCTATTTTTCTATAAGCCAATTAAAACAGGAAAATCTTTTGAAAAGAGAACTGCAGGGCAAACACAGCAAAAAGCTGAAACAAAAGATTATGGATACAAAAAACTAAGCAAGTTTTTTCAAAGATTTTCCAAAGTAGGTGTCTCAGGCTACAGGCCTTAGACAAGTGGGCATTGTTTTCAAAAATAATGGCCCAGGAGAACTGCTGTCTCCAGTTTCCTGGGTATGTTGCAACTATGAAAATTGGGGCACCTGCCTGGTCCTGAACTCCTTATTTGCTTTTCACCTGTGGCCATGTTAGCCAGGGAGAGCAGTGTGGAGTTATTGCATGCATGTAAGAAAATTGCCAGAACACAGCAGCTTCCCAAACTAGGGTACTTAATGTGAATTTACCTAGATTTGATATAATTAAAGTGGCCTAAATCTGACATATGTTCTAAAAAAATAATTAAAAAAATAGAAAAGTAATGATCTTACACATGTAAATTTTTTCCTAGTTCAAAAGAAACTTTTTATCTGAGGTTATAAAAAATATGCAAGTCCAGACTATCATCTGTTAGAAAATGATTAGCTCGATTTATTTTTAGTATTTTTGGTGTATTTTTAGCCTCACTTCTTAAGAAGACAAAGCTTGTGTCCTTCTGTCACGTAATAATACCATAACACCTTCTCCCCCCAGTGGCTCCTGAACCTATAGCTTAATTTCAGCCCATTTTTACAGAAGAAAGATGTCAAGATACAGAAATTCCAACAAGTTTCATGAAGGTCAGCAGCCTAGGACCATAAGACACTATGAACATTCTGCCTCACTTCACCCCCTAGCTTCAGGAAAATGTTTGGGGACGAGCTCTGCACACCAGAGCTGCAACACTGACACTCCTGCATAGGGTGCTAGTCTTCTTACAGCACTATGTCAAACCATGCCACACATTTTAACTGATCTTTTGGGAAATTTTCAACTTGAGTGGTATTTTTTGGTCATATTAGAAAAGTTAGCTTATTAATGAGCAATTGTGTTCAGTGGATGAGAGAACTATCGCATTGTAAGCAACTGATGCCTGGTGTCCTGTTTCCAGCCAAGATGTAGCTTAATTTACTGGTGATTTTGTTTCATATGGAAGACATTTTACAATTTTTTTTACAATTTTATTTTACAACTGACATCACATTCCTTAGCTGTAATTCTTCTGTAAATTTTCTTTTGTGGTATGCTGTTCTTTCTGAAACGACCCCCAACAAGAGATTAATCTACTGCTGGTAACAAATACAGAAGCTTTAAATACGTTAGCAACAGTTCATACTTATTACTACAGCAGTTGTCTTGTAAGCATAAAATCAACCTTGTTAATAAATCACCAGATATTGTGAAAACTTAAATACCTTTGACCAGACTTGCAGCCAGCCTGCTGGAAGTCCTACTCTTCTGTCAAGTTGTATTGAATTCTCCTGAATCTCTTGCTGTAAAAATAAAAGAAATTTTATCTTACCTCAAAGGCAAAAACATTCATAGTCAGAGTTGTCAATATTCTCTGCTGCTCTTGCCCTAAACAATTGTGCTGTGCCTTTAATGAAAAAATAATAAATTGGAGTTTAAAAGGGGATGGGTAATAGCACACTGATCTTTTCTGTTTTCTTCACATAGAGATACACTGCTTAGGGTAGTTCCTAGAGACGAGTTACTGTAACTGCCGCTGCCTTTGTCTCTGTGTGCGTGCATCTGTAACTGTACCTCATCATCCTCTCCAGCATTTTTGCATCTTTGGCTAATCTCAGTCAAATTCAGCAGAGAAATTAGCTTATGACAAGTTTCTTTGATTTAGTTTATATATTAAAGGAGAAAGCCCTGAATTAGTACCTTTACGATGGGGAAGATTGCTCGCTGTTTGTTGCACAACTGAGAATCCATACAGGAGAAACACATTTTGCAAGGACAGAAAAAAACTAAAGCACAGCTTACATTGTATTAGATGTGAGAAAACTGATCTACAAGTATAACCTGATAGGAAACCTGGCTTCATCAACTGCACATACAACCATTTCTTTATTTATTTATTGTGTTAATAGGATCCATTGCTGCAATTTCAGCTGCGTACAAACGGTCACTGATGTCATGTCGTCTTATAAAAAGATGTACACACTGTTCCTGCTTCTTGGTGTTTGTCTTCATCTCACCAGAAATCTCAAGGACTTTATCAAAATATATTTATGCAAGTGATGTTAATTTTTTTAGGCCAAGGTACAGGATTCAATTTCCTTGATGTAAGAGATAAGAGTTGGCAGTCCCAAGGAGTTTGTGTATGTTGTGTTGGCAACAAGAATAAACACTCAAGGCTACATTAGACGTAATTCCACAGCACTGCCTGATTCCTTCACAAACAAAAGTGGTCCTGGGAGTGCCTGGATATACTCCAAATGAAAAATATATGAATAGTCATAAAAAACATATCAGTATGTGTGTACAAATGTGTATTTTACCTATATAGATATATTCCTTAGGAGTCAGAAGCCAAAATACTCGAACTATTTATAAGTGTGGGGGGGAAGGGTACATATCATTCCACATCAGCCCATGTATTTTCTTCTATTTAACGAAAAGTGTCTTTTTTTTTGGTTTTCAGCTTCTCTAGCAATATGCTACTTTAGAATATATTGAAGCATTTTAAAGAGTTTTACCTATTTTACCTGCAGTAAATATTGCATAATAATATGTGACCCCAGGATATCTTCAGTTTCACATTAAAAAAAAACCTTCATCCAGGTGATGTAGTGTGTTCTTCCATCGTTTCTGCCCCTGTTCAGTGCTAGCACTTCTGAGCTTATAAAAAATTTCCCTTCTGATTTTAACTTTCCATTTAGGCCACCAAGGATGTGTGTATGTTAGCAAGTAGTAGGGATGACAGGTGTGCATCTGTAGGCAAAACAGTTGGTGCTGAAGTTATGACATCCACGCTGTGCCCCAGATTAACTTTTGACTAGCACCAGTCTGATCACAGGGTTGTGCTTCTGCAATGGATCTTCCCAATGTGCAACTCTTATGCCCCAAGCCTAGTCCATGGGGTGAAGCAAGGCTTGCCAATCTGGGATCATCAGGAGACTTGATTTAGAAGTGCACACACACCTAACCCAGCCCAAACCATTACTCTGTACATATATATTGACACTAGAAGGGGTTGTGCATTGGTTGTGGGTTACACAATTTTTCAGGCAGGGCAGAGTAAATTCAGGTCAGGAGGTCACTTCACTTCAGCAGTTATTGTGCACTGGCAAAGGGGTTCCTCCTTCACCGTTGGATCATTTTTGGATGAAGACAATTGATAAGTACAGCAAAAAGCATGAGGAAAAGTGGTGAAACTAGGAGAGTTAAGAAAAAGCAAAAAGAAACTCCCTAATAAGTTATAAGAATTTTGCTACATACAGTAACAAAACTGGATTTCTACTGTATTCAATGCATACACATGTATGCAGACACACAAACATATTTATATACACAGCATTTTAGTTTCACGATTGTTTCAGTCTCCTTTGTCAGCTGGAAGAAGATCTGTTAAAGTAATATATAAACCTAGATTTTATTATTTTAATTACTGTTTGCACCCAGTCCTGATGTTTAAGAAGCTTTTTATCTGATTTTGAGCTGCAAATTCCTGAAGACTAAAATTTAAATAAACCAGGCAACCTCTATGGATTTTGGTGAGATGAGTTTGCAAGCTTCTTGCTCATTCACAGTTCTAGTGCTGCTACCTTATGGCAAAAAAAGGCTCTTGTAAAATATCCAAGAATGGTAATGATGGCCCTGAAAAAAAAAATTAAAAATTGGTGGGTTTGTGTTTGTTGGGTTTTTTTGTTTGTTTGTGGGTTTGTTTGTTGTTGTTATTGGTTTGGTTTGTGTTTTGTTTTGTTTTAATTTAGAAATATTTCACTCAGCCTGTATTTCTGTGATTAAACCAGTAGGGTATATGCGTGGTCCAGATTGCGATTTGGGCTCTTTGCCTAGGTTTTTTAACTGTATTTTAGCAGAAGTAACAAAAATTTCAGTACACTCTGGAGTATCAGCAGTACTGCTGTCTGTGAAACAACCAAAAATGTTTCTTCTATTGTCACTTCTTATAGGTGTTATTTAAAACTACTGTGCAGTCACAGAATATGCAGTTTCAAAAATCCAAATCTAGTGAACAGCTAGAAAAGCATCTCAGGAAACATTACACCAGTTCTTTTAAAGAGGCAGATTTTTGGCCAGACTAGTTGTTTCAGAAGCATTTTCATTCTTGTGTGAATTTATATTAAAACTGAAATACCTGTTATTTCTGAGAACAACAGAGTAAGATTCCAACACCTGAAACATCTTTCTTGGTTTGTTTTCCACTTTTCAAGTGCACATGCAAACACAGATTTGCATGTCACTAGGCACATAAAATACTTAATACATTTCTCTTGCATACTTACATAATCCACGTTAGCAAGTTACTAAGCAGTTTTTCAAGATCATCCATATTCATAAAGGAGGTAAGTTGTGTTTTACTCAAGCCTTGGACTGGCAAAGTGGGATGTAAGCAAATTAAATACCTAGAAAAATCAAAGGCAGAAATAAATGAATGTGTCCCAGAGCTGGCAAAACTAAAAATAATATCAAAGCAATTTGATTAAATTGCTTTAATTTAAATGAGATTGTGTCTGACACTTTTTTAATAGAATGGAAGTGTAAAGGTTGATTTGCTCTTACAAAGTTATTTCAAACGCCAGGAAATTGCAAAATAAGGTATATCTTCCAGATGCAAAACAATCCTTTTTGACACTATTTTTTTTTAAAGTCTATTGATCTGCATTCCTCACATAACTGAAAGTCCTACCGAGCAAGAAGCTTGAAGTAAGCATAGAATCTGGCACTAGACTTGGAATGAGTCTGATACACATCAAGGGTTGCTCTGAAGAGCCAACAGTGCATAAGGCAGAAAATTAAATAGTTAAGGCATCGATTTTACTAATTTGCATCAGATCCTGATTCAATGTGCTTATTTTTAAACTTGCTGAAATGTTCTCCCAAATGCAAGTGCAAATGGGATTTGTAAACATGTGGAATAGGTAATGTTTGATCTCAGATCAACTTTCTACTCGTTTGTGTTAGGCTGAAGACTAATGCTGGATAATAACATTTAAATCGTCCTTGATGGCCTGGTGGTCTTCTATGAAAGGGTCACAACATTAATAAATGAGGGGTGAGCAACTGATGTCGTTTACCTGG
Organism: Indicator indicator; assembly: GCF_027791375.1. NCBI lineage: Eukaryota > Metazoa > Chordata > Aves > Piciformes > Indicatoridae > Indicator > Indicator indicator. The sequence continues at coordinate 39,786,095 of NC_072011.1, forward strand.
ACCTGAGCAAAGCCTTTGACACTGTCCCGCACCACATCCTGGTCTCCAAACTGGTGAAACATGGGTTTGATGGGTGGACCATGAGATGGATAAAAAACTGGCTTGATGGCCACACCCAAAGAGTGGCTGTCAATGGCTCCATGTCCCAGTGGAGGCCAGTGACAAGTGGAGTTCCTCAGGGATCAGTCCTGGGAATAGTCTTCTTCAACATCTTTGTTGGTGACATGGACAGTCGCATTGAGTGCACCCTCAGAAAGTGTGCTGACGACACCAAGCTGTGTGGTGCAGCAGACACGCTGGAGGGAAGGGATGCCATCCAGAGGGACCTGGACAGGCTGGAGATGTGGGCACAAGCCAACCTCATGAGGTTCAACAAGACCCCACCTGGAGTACTGCATCCAGTTCTGGAGCCCCTGTTACAAGAGGGATCTGGACATGCTGGAACATGTCCAGGGAAGGGCCACGAGGATGATCAGAGGGCTGGAGCACCTCTCCTGTGAGGACAGACTGAAAGAGTTGGGGCTGTTCAGTCTGGAGAAGAGAAGGCTCTGAGGTGACCTTACTGTGGCCTTCCAGTATCTGAAGGGGGCCTACAAGAAAGCTGGGGAGGGACTTTTTAGGGTATCAGGTAGTGACAGGACTAGGGGGAATGGAACAAAGCTGGAAGTGGGGAGATTCAGACTGGACATAAGGAAGAAGTTCTTCACCACGAGAGTGGTGAGAGCCTGGAACAGGTTGCCCAGGGAGGTGGTTGAGGCCCCATCCCTGGAGGTGTTTAAGGCCAGGCTGGATGTGGCTCTGGGCAACTTGATCTAGTGTGAGGTGTCCCTGTCCATGGCAGGGGGGTTGGAACTAAATGATCATTGTGGTCTGACCTATTCTGTGATTATATGACATTTTTATTAGAAACGGCATCATGCCAATATTAAGTGTCATGATGCAATTATGCCTTTGGGCCATGATGTATGGAACTGCTGATGAGGGCTAGCATATGGCACCTTGGAAGGCAAGTTGAGGCTGTGCAGCAATGAGCAGCACCATCCTAGGAAAGTCAGGGAATGAGTCAGGTACTGGTTTCTTCCAAGGCATTGCATGAATCAAATGATACCCAATAACCAGCTTTGTTTTTCCCTGTCCCTGACAGAGAACCTCTTGCTGGGGCAGTTTGAGGCACAGGTGGTCCACATGACTTCTCCAAGGCCACACACGGTGTTAGCGATGACAGCTGTCTCACAACCACACCACACCTGCCATTTGCTACTGTCTCTCCACCTCAAACTTTGCACCACCAAAACGTACAACAGACACTTCCTGCCCAGTGGTGCAGGTTCCAGAGATTCGGGTCTGGCTGGTGAGCAGAGCAGGAGGCTGCTACGCACATGCCGTGGGGGGAGGCAAGAGGGAGGGGTACCCGTGCTAAAGCACGGACTTGGCAGAAAAGCAAATTGGTGCATGCTCACCATAAGCAAGCACAGCCTAGAAACTAGAACTATCAGAGGAGCTGAACTGCAAAAGTGCCTTAAAATGAAGTGTGAAATGCAGCTACCTGATGTTCACAGGGGGTGTGACACCGGTGAGAGCACAGGCGGTAATGTGCCTCCCTGCCAGAGCAGGGGACCAAAGCTCGCAGCTCCCAATGCCTTTCCAGCTCTACACCACGTATTGTGCCCTACATGATACCATGTGTGCCTTCAGGGCAGGAGGAGCACGCAGCCCTCCGTAGCTGCCCAGGTGCCGCAGTCTCTCCCCATACACAACAAGATATCGGAAATACTCTAGGCCCGAGCAGGGCTTCACCCTCCTCTCACTGACATGGCCGCAAGGCCGCTTAGAAGCGACATCGTTTATTGTGACCCGAGAGAAATCTCCCTCCCGCTGGGGGATACCTGAGGACGCGGCCGGGCCGCAACAGCTCCACTGGGTGGCGCGCGAGCACCGCTGCGCAACGGCCGCAGGGCTGGGGCAGCGCGGGGAGGGCAGCGGGAGACCGCGGCGGGAGCGGCGACGGCGGGGCCGGCCCCGCGAATCAGCTGCCGCTAGCCTGCGAGCCGCCCGGGCGGAGGTTGTCCTGAGGCTTGGGGTCACTCAGAGGCCTGGACGCTTTTCTGGAGGTTCGTTGCGGCTGCCGCCGAGTCAGGCGCGGGCAGCCCTTCTCTGCGGCGCCACCTTAATAAACCCGCGTCGGTGCGGATGGATGGGGCTCGGCTCTTCTGGGGGCGAGAAAGGCCGGTGATGTCCCTGGAAACGAGCCTGTTTATAGTGAAGGAAAAGTCCACGTACGCATCCTATCCCTAGTGTTCCTCACTTGTCCGGGTGTTTTGCTATGCATTTTGCGGCGCTAAACGACGGTGGCGACGTGCTTCGAGTCCTGGTGCCCCGGCGACGAACAGGAAGCCTCCCACCAGAGTTGCCTCGTGTGAGATCCCTGGTCAGACCCGGCGGGACTGGTCTGAGATACTAATTTTGCTGGTTTGTAGCCAGCTGCAGGTCTGGCTGTGAAATATTCGACACCCGCCCTGTGGGCAGCGGTGGCAGCCATGGTGTCCAGCGGTGGAGAGAGATGAGGTTCAGGTAGTAGCCGCTGGTTACTTCGAGAGTTCCTTTGCTGGAGCTAGGAGCTTTGTCTTTTGGCCTCAGGAGATTGAGATACAAACAAACGGCCATGAGTCTTAACAAAGCAGAGGTAAGGAAAGAGAGAAGACAGATGGGCTGAAGTCTAGGATAAAAGGAAAGGGAAGAGGAAAGAATGGACCGTCAGTGGGAAACAAAGGTGCTTGGACAACAGCTTGCGCCATCCAAATGAGGTGCTTTTACACCCTCCCATGCACCAAGTTCAGTATTTACTAGGTCATGCAATGACTTGGTTGAGACCACTTTTTTGTTGACTTAGTTTTCTGCCAGACTGGTGGGTTGAATCAGCTCAAAGTTAAAATCGGTGTGAGAAAAAAAGGCAGGAGCACATGGGCAAGAGATGCAGGAAAAAGATGACTGACTTGACTCGTCTCATGGAAGTGCACTTTGAGAGTGCACCACTACTTGGGACTGTTGTAGCAGAAGGATACAAATGGAGAAAGACGGCGCTTAACTGCTTGTATCCTGTGCCTGTATCAGCATGAAAATAAGAGATACCACAGGACTAGTTCAGTGAGCAGCAGAAATCTTGGGGGTATTTATTCTTGTTTCTAGTGTAAATCAGAAGATGCGTATTTCTCGTGGTATGACTGTAAGTTGGTCATTTCTGAGAAAGATTCAGGTCAGAGTGTTGTGTCCTTTGTGTTTTTCTTGAAAACAAAGCAAAACAACAACAAACCCCCAAACTCCAAACAAACAAAAACCCAATAAACCAACCAAAAAAAACCAAAACCAAACATAACCCACCACAAAACAAACACCACCACCCCCCAAAAAACCCAACCCAAACCAAAACAACCCACCAAAAAACCCCACCCCAGCAAACAACAAAGATAAACAGAAGCAACAGAATAGATGCCCAGAAGTGGAGTAATCAGAAGTGAAAACTGGAGATAAAAGCAAGGGATCAAGAAATAAAGGAGAAGATCTGTAGTATTTTCAATGCCAAGAGAGTTTGCATCTGCAACAAAGATGACCGTGACCTGGATTCTTTCCTCCTGAATTTACGAGTAACCAGGGTACATAGGGGTAGGCTTTCTGTAACTTCTGTGGTGAGAAAGACCCTTTCAAGGGGATTGTCAAGTTGGACATCAGTAGTTGTCCATTTGCTTCAGGCTGCAGAGTGCCAAGTCTTGCTTTTATGTGCCTAGGATATATCGACCTCTGCCTATTGCAGGACATCCTTGTCATGGAAATTATTTGAGACAGATACTATATTATGTTATGTGGGAAACAAGCCCATGTGATCATCATTGTCTCGTTGGTCTTAAAAAGGATGACTTAGTTTCAACCTTTGGAAAAATGTCCTGCAATCTATTTTGAACTGAAACAGGAGAATGAGGGTAAAATCATGAAGCTGCTTATCTTGGCCATCTTCTCCCAAAGAGTTGTACTGAACAGCAGTGTGGTGCAACAAAGAAGCATGATCAACAGTTCTAAATAAACATAGGTTTCTGAGTGCATTTTTTCTTATCTGCATCTTTTATTTTTTTGTACTTTAATCTCTTTGGGGCAGTGGCAGTCTTTATCTGTGATAAAGACTACCACAATCAGTGTTTAACAGTAAAGGACAATAAAAATTAGCTCAAACCAAGCTGGAAAACAGCATCATTATGGTAATTTAGTTTAAAAAGTCAAGCTATTACTTAGATTCTAGCTCATTTTCTTTGTAGAATGTGCTTCTAAATACCTTGAGAAGGTGAAAAACATACATAAGCACAAGCTTCATATTTTCATCATGTTTAACATTTTAACATACTGAAAAAAATAGGATGTGGAGAGCTGTAGTTTAAAGAAATCACTTGATTTGTTGCTTAAACTGAGCCAGCAAAGCCACAGTAACACTTTAACAGTATCACTCATCAGGAGCAATGTCCCTAGCTCATTTTAAGAGCCCAGCTCCAGTGGCAGTATTTTTGGACCCGGTAATTTTAGTAGTTCTGCACACTTCAGATAGATGCCATTGTCTCTTGGCTAGAATTCATTTCAGTCAGCTAAGGGAACAAGTGCAAGTTATTAAACAATTGCATGTTTAATAAAGCACTTGTTTGGGGGGTAGGGTGGGGGGTAGAGGGAGTAGGGGGAGGAGACAGGCAGGAGAATTCACTTTACATTTAAAATCAAATAATATTGACCAGGACTAGGACTGTAATAGGGAGCAGAGATTTTTGTCAGAGGACTAGCATGGTGAAAAACTCCTTATTTAAACCTGGCAAGTCACATGCGCTATTTTGGCAGTCACACTAGAGTGAACAGACATATTTGATTCTGGAGGGAATATCTGGCATTTAAGACATGTATTTGTTGTTGGGTTGCAGCAGCAAGGACTTCTGTCCCTCCATAATACCAGGTTGTCCAGGGCTCTGCACCTTCCCTGTGCAAGGCTCTCTGGGCTCTTTTGGCTTTCTCATTTGGAACAGCAGTAATAGCACAGTGCTTAGCCAGCTGGAGTTTTCAAATAGAAAATTTATCCATTAGGAAATTAAAAACAAACAAAAATTGACAGATTTCTGAGCAGCACATTGGCTGTGACAGAAGCCAGGTGGGATCCCAAACTGCCTTCTTTCCCTGCATGTTTACTTGGCTTTATCTATGAGCAGCTCACATGCTTTCTGGGCTTCTTGACATCTGAACAGGGAAGCTACCACGGGACAGGGAGCCTGTGAACCTGAGAGCTGGGACCAGGATAAGCCTGTATTTTCACTGTAATCCCATTTGGACAGATGTTTTCCAGAAATGTGGAAGATAATTCCTGGTTCTCTAGGGCACCAATGAAGGAAAAAGCAGTTGATCATCTATTCCAGAGCACCTCAGGCAATGCCAGCATCTGGGCGGATACTATATTCCAGCCCAGAAGCAGCAGCAGGGATAAGGTGCTCCAAGGAAAAATGGGCATCCTCTCTTCCTTTTTTTGAGATGCAATTGCAGAAGGGACCCGTCAACTTTTAACCACTCCATCAGCTATATGGGGCTATGACTGCTGGGCTTTTCCTGTTCTGGCACTGAACATTTTCCATGGGGATACAGTTGAGGACATTTAACATAGACCAGTGAGTAAGGGGAAGAAACAGAGGTGATTCATAGATCTCCATTACTGTTTGCTGTCTGAGAAAGGCACTAGGGCACCCCAGCTCTTAGCTCAGCAATGCTTAGGCCCAATTTGAAACTCTCCTGTGTAACTGCTAGGCAGAATCTACAGGTTTTATGCAACCAGTAGAATGATCGACAACTCTTTGGCATTAGTATTTTTAGGGTCACATCTTGTCAGTGGCCATTCTTCAATATAGCTTTGAGGACATGTATTTCCTTTACAATAAATGCAACATAATAGATTAGCCAGACAACACATGGTGATTCCGCTTCTCTTAAGCGTGGGTTAGAAACTGTTCTGTAGTAAATTCAACTTAAGCTCAGAACACCCTCTGTCACCTAGATTTCAGCTCAAATCCTGAAGTCATTATTCAGGCCCTGATTAAACAATCTACACAAGCATAAATCTAACTAACATCATGGCTTGCTGAATTTAAGTCCCAAGTCTTGTTCAAGCAAACTGTTGAGGAAAACTGCAGCTTTTAATCTGTTATTTCAAGTCAGAATTCCTACATCTGTGAATAAAACTTATTATGACCTCTTCATACATTTTAATTCTCTTCAGTTTTTCACAGTTAACTGTAATTTATTTTCCCATTTCGAGTTATTTTCAGAAGAAAATAGAGCAAGACAGCCTTGTAAGACATCTGGTCAAGAGGCAGAATTAAACCTGTCACACCTAAGTGACTTGCCATAAAATAGTGAAAAACACATTAATCTTGCAATTGTTCCCTTTCAGGTTGTGAGATGAGAGGTGATTTTTCTAATACATTTTTAAAATACGTCTTCTGTACACAATACCAGAAGGTTAAACATATATTTTCTTCTGTGTAAGCAAGTCTAAGCTTCTGGCTGCAGTCCAGCAGACATTTTTCTTTGTCCGTTAAGGCAATCTCCTACACAGTTTACTGGGGAGGATGAAATTCCTCAAGCTGTGTTATAAACATTCATCACTAAAATGCTCCTAATAACAAGAACAGCAGACAAAATTTAAGCCAGCTCTGTACACTGGGTGCGCTTTACAGATGGAGATTTTAGAATCAGGAGTGGACCAGTAAAGCCAAAACCCAAATAAGTCACTGTGAAAAGATTAAAGAAGAAAATTTTCCATTGTTAAGAATTTTGAGGCTTGGTGAAAGGGAAAACCTGATTCCATCACTCCAAACATAAGAAAAAGTAATACTTAGATGTCAAAGGAGAGAGTCTGAGAAAGGATCTTTTTTCCTCTTTTGAAAAGTCTTGTTTCTTCCTTATAGTAGTAGTACTTGACAGAGACAACCTGCAAGTACTTCAAAGCCATGTAGTCTGCATTTTCTTCACTGGACAACCTTTTTAAGAGTTCTGTTGTTCCTCTTTCTCTTGCTCAAGTTAATTCTTCTTAAATAAAAATCAAGAGGGTCTAGAGATAAGAGCTGTAATCAGAGGCCATGGGATTCAGTGAGAAGAACTGATTGTAACTTGGCCTGCAGTTCACTGTGGGATGGCAAACTGGCAGCACCCACAGTCTTCTGATCAGGGAGACTCTATCAGCTCATATTCTCATCTTCCTTTTCAGCTGCAAGTTACTCGCTTCCCTGCCAGTTTCCCTAATTAGTGCAGAGGATTTATATGTTTATAACCCTAATAAATTGTAATCACCTTAGATATAGCACTTCCCCTGACTCTGACCTTTGGCTTTCCAACCATGCCCCATGCCAAGTACTGGGTGGGAGGACTGGGCAAGGATTTCCTATGTACTGCCATCACCAGCAACGGGGAACTCAGACTTCCCTTCCTCCTTTAGGCCTGTTCTGAGGGATACCATTGTTAATGAATTATTTCCTTTATAAAAGCACTTCACAAAATTCAATAGGGATAAAGCCAGAAAGGATCAAAAACCTGAACAAATTACTACGGAACTTCTAAAGCATTTTAAAAGAAAGTGAAAACTTCTTAGGGTCTGTGTTTTTGTGACTAACCTATGCAACTCCATGAAAGGCACATTTTCCTAGAGAAGTAATAATTTATAGGAGACTCCAGAAAGGTTTCTTAAAATGCTGACAGCAAGAGGCTGATGGGTGTGAGAATATCAGCCTCTCTACCGCTGCAGGCTGCATCTGGTTTTCAAAGAGTTAAATTTTGTGCAGCATTGCTGACAGGTTTCTGGTGTGCGAATCTAGAGAGTCTTGGAGCCCCATTGGGATGTAACTTGCGCAGAAGGCTGCTCTGAGGCCTGGCAAGCCCAGGCCTCTGGAATTTAACAGTGCAATAGAAGGAAACACGCCAAACCATCTACCTGAACTACTATTCCCTGAACACATTCCTCTCTGGTGTTTCTTGGCTGGCTGCTCGACCCCTCGTCTCTAGAACTGAAAAAAGCTGGTGATGAAAGTTATATTTCTTTACATAGTATATGTGGCAAAAATACCCCATAATACTATAAAAGTTCTATTTGCCAAACCAAGCAAAGCCTAAGAAATTATTATCTTTCCCTTATATGATTATGTTGGTGTACTTTTAATTAATACTTACAGTAGCAAAGTGTAAAGTAGGGTGCTCATGAATTTGGATACAAATAAGTGGAAATCAGAATCATGTCTTTAGACATTTAGATTTTCAAATTTTGTTTTGAGTAAGATATTGCAAAATTAAGACTTTGAATAAGCTGCCTTTTAAAGCAGTCTTAATTAGAAAAGCTTTTTTAGACTAAGACTATGAATCTAAACCCTAAATAAATCTAAATAAAAATTATTCTGTTTTGCTATACCTGCTCACAATTCTTTCTTCACTGTGGATGATCTGGTCAAAATCCCATCAGCTGAGATAGTCCTCTCCTCTTCTCCCCACTGGATTTCTATGCAACTGTTTAAAGCAGATACACAAATAGTGTGAAATTGTGGTCCTATGGGAACAGAGAAGCTTAGCACAGGAGAAGATCCAAAATACAACTAGCAAATCATTATGGAGGTTATTTAATTTATGTTTACATAGTTTACACCTGTAGAAGATTTCAGTCTCTGCTACAGAGAAAGTTTTCTCTGTTTGCCTGCATGCTGTATCACAGGAAAACAGTCTGGGTTATTTGACACATGAAAGGCAGCCATGTCAGCTGATGGGAAAATGCAGGGCAGATTTCCTGGGACAGGTGAAACTATTATTATTGTTGTTATTATTACTATTATTATTATTTCCCATTCAAACTGTATGGAATTGCTGTGTATTTGTATTTCATTTAGAGTCTACCATAAACATCAAAGGTTGTTTCCAACAGAAATAATGTTTAGCATTAATGTTTCTTATCTCTATACTGAATGGTAGGTTTTGACAGGGTAGTAAACACAGCACAATAGCTGGTATGCACAACATACTGCTTTGCCTGTTGCACACACCATGTAAGCATCAGCTCAGCAGGAAAAGACAGGAATTTGGAAGTACTTTTACCCTATATATTTGTGGGCTCTTTCCATTTATCTTGACTGGACAAACTGAAGCGAGGAATCCTATTACTATTCAACTAATTGTTGCCACTGATAGCTTCTACTATCCCACCAGTTTATGTCAGGATAGTCTTACATGTATAAAATTCCAACTCTCTGTTGTTCATGTCCATAAAGTAGATATTCCTTCCAAATGTCCTGTCTCCAAATGACTGTAATACATCATAAAATTCGAGTCATAATTCCATGTATGTCATGGTGCTATTGGATGTAGCATACCCCTTAGACCTCTGTTGCAGTGAAAGGAGTGCTTTCACTGCCTTCAGCAAGCCTTGGGTCAGATCCTGGTTTGCTTAGCACATTATTTTGGGAAGTCAGTGACTCTCCTACACTTCACCCTCTCTTTCTTTTGGAAAGCTAATTAATTTATAGGCCTTTAGAATTTCAACTAATGTCTTAGGAGATTTTTTTTTGGGGGGGGGAGGGGTGTTGGTTGTTTGTTTTAAATCCTGGCATTGGAATATGGGTTCTTTATAGACTTAAGAAAATCCTCATGTTTATAGGCCTCTGGAGAAAATGGAATCACATGTCTTCAATAAAATCTAATCATCATTTTAAATTACTTGCAGATATAAGAGTTTAACTAAACACACAAAATACCCTGGTGTTCCACCCCACATGGTCTTATCGCAGTCAGCTTGGCTTCTATACTACAAAAACATCCTCAGCTCTTCAAATATGCCAATAAACTTCCCCTGAGAGGCAGACTTCAGTATACAAAGCCCTCCACTTGTGCTACATCACCGTTTGCTCATTAGACTTTGGATGAAAGAGTCAAAAATTTCTCCACTGAACCAACCAAACAAGGAGGAACTTAAACTGCTGTAAGCATGGGAAAGCAGAGCAGTTGAGACGATTAAGATAGGATTTGGAACAAGGTGATGTCACAGTCCAGCATCCAACATTTTTTAGTATGCAAACAGGAAAACATTCAAACTCCAGAATCCTTCTAGCAGCCAAGCAGTTCTTCTGTAACCTGGATGTCACTGGCTTGCTATACTGAGCCAAACTCAGGTCTTTAGAGAGTTTTGGAGAAGTGCACATCTGGAAACTAAACAAGACTAATACTGATACTTCAGTGGTACAAGGTTTTCACTTACTGTCACATAAATGAAGTTATACATTGGCTTAATTATTTTTGAAAGTTCACATTGATTCTCCAAACAATTGTATTATGCATGGATACATACAGAGAATAAAAAGCTTCATTAATGGATATCAGATGATAGAATCAATAACTAGATAAAAGAAAGTTGGTCCCAAAAGTAATATACTATTTTTCTTTTAATAAGAGTAAGCTAGAGAAAGTATTATGCTGCTAGCCCCTCCTTCTGAGGCAATAAAAGGGGATTGAATACATTCACAACTGTAACCATGTTCAGATGGGATACTGGGAAACAGAACTGGTCAGGAATGAGCAATTAGTTCAAAGAAACAAAACATAAAAATGAGATTAGAAACACAGAGAACATTTTAAAAACTGTATTTGTTTTCTGTAAAAAAAATGAGAATTTTTTTTTCCTTTATTGAAGCAATTTCTTTAGAATTGACTAATAAAGCAACAGTTCAGTCTAAGGACAGCAACTATTAAATTTCCAACAAAAATCTAATAGCAAATGCATTTCTGGTATTAAATGCTAAGAAAAATAAATATATGACAATAACAATAAACTAATTAATATTTCCAGGAAAGAAGAGCTCTGAGAGTCCCCTCAAGACTCAGAGAACTTCTGAGGTAGCGTTATGCTGTGCTCAGTGCACTCTCCACTTGCACCCTGTGTTGGCTGTGACACAAGTGACATCCTGCCATTATTCTGTGTTTATAAATAATTAAAAAATTATTTGAAAATTACATTGATTTCACCTTTGGTTTAGAGCTGCAGATGTATTTCCTACTTATCTCCAGAGAAGGTGATTTGAGTGATTAGTGAACACATAGCTTACAGCACTTAGTTTTCAAGTGTGAATCATTTTGCTCATGGTCTTTGAAAGTCCTAGCCAACTTAAGTCTTTCTATAATTCTATAAAAATTTTGAATTATAAATAAAATTTGATGAATATCTGTACAACTTATCAACAGTTATTATATTTACAAAGCTGTTGAGTTATGGAAGACCTCAGGATTTGTGCCATTCTGCATTTGTTACTGAGGCATCTACTGTGTGTTCCTGAACTTGCTGAATCTGTTTGTGACCAAACAGATGATATCCTGACTACTTCAGCCTAGGGCTGACTTAATATTCTGGAGTGGACCGTGGCCCAGGCAACCAGAACTTGCCTGGAAGCCTAGACTGTCTGGGTCATCTCCAGCTACTAGTCAAATTTGGGCCACTCATACATCATGCAAAAATGCTTAGTCATCAGAATTTACTGGCAATTTATTTGGGTGGATGTAGCTTTAGGCAAGCCTTTAACAGAAGTCTTTCTAACTTACCACTTTGCAAGGGGGCTGGTGTTGGCAGAAGGGAAAAAGTGTCCAGCAAATTAAGAACAAAAAACTTAATGCATGGTTTCTACTGGTGCTTTTACAAAGGGCCAAAGATTGCCACAGCGATAAGAGTACTGTATCAGGAAACTAGTATCAGGAAACTACATCCAGACTTGAGTATTTTGGTGTCTATCTGAGGTCTGGATGTGCTCCATGCTTCTGTGTAAGCACTCAGGAAGCTTGTGCACAAGCGAGTGCAGTGGCAGAGCTGAATAAAGCTGTCTCTGAAGGTTGCACTGGGATGCTGCTGCATGGACTTGTGACAGTGTCTGCCTTGCAGAAATCACAAAGACTCGGAACTGTGGGTTTTTTTCACTAATGGCACAATTTTTCTTTCACTCATGCAGAAAAATTTCATTTCCCTACTCCATATTTAGCAAACTGTGCCCACTTGACACTTGGGATGCTTGAATTTAGCTCTCCAATCCCCAAGTGGCTTTTCCAGTGCACCATCCCAGGGAGTCAACAGTTGTCTGCCTGCCTAAGCTGCTGCCAGCAAGTCATGACTACTGAAGTACAGATACATCCATGCTGTTACATGTTTAAGTCCTTCTTAAACAAGCTATTGGCAGATCTGCATTGCCTGCAGGTCTGCTTCTCAAGGCGTTTTCTGTTTGTACTGTCTCAGTCTTTGATACATAGTACTGCTGGCACTTCCTCCTAATTTATCTAATTCATGCAATCTCTGGAAGATAGGATGGTCTGCCTCCATCCCCAAAAGGGGACATTCAGGATATGTAGAATAACCACCATCCTTCTCATAAAGACAAAAAAGAGACAGTACCCTCTCCTCATGCTGAGGAGAAGTGATGTAGTAATGAATATTGAGATATAAATGCATCCAGCCAGCACAGAGTTGGGTCCCCACCTGAGCCAGAGCTTTATCATCAGCACCTTCCACAGGCTTCACAATCAGCATTTCAGCTTCCGGAAAACTACCAGAACTCCTTATAGAGTGTCTGACAAGGCATCTACGTACTAACTGGGAGCAATGTATCCTCTCTGTGCTGTTAGTGTGGGATGTGAAAGGAAATGTGGGCAGGGAGAGCTGAGGGAGAACAAGAATACCCCTCCCAGCCAGAGACAGAAATCTGAAATACATGCTTTACAAGAGACAGATTTCCTTCCTGAAATATTGGAATAAAGAGCCCCTATCAAAGGATTGCATTTAATGCAAGTACTTTGCTAAGTTTGTGGTGTGTGCACCATAATGAGTGTCGTAAGGTGCTCCAAAACCTCCTTTGCCCCACCTCTGTGCGCAGAGGTTTGAACGGGGGAAGGTCAAAAGGCACCTTCCTCCTGCCGGGTGCTACAGTCCCGCACCTGTATTCAGTCACGGAGAAGCCCACACTGGGAGTTGGAATTGTGATTACAGAATAGATATGAGGCTCTGCAGGAGGAACAGGTCGTAGGTAAGGATGAGGACTCAAGAAGGTCAGAAGCTGCACCAATGACAGGTTGTCACAGTCCAACCATCAAAACTAATCCTGTAAAGAAACCTCGTAGGGTCATCGTTATAGGAGACTCCCTACGGAAGGGAGCAGAGGGCCCAATATGCAGACCAAACCCATTTCATAGAGAGGTCTGCTGCCTCCTTGGTGCCCAGGTAAGGGACATTGTAGGTAAAGTTCCCAACCTTGTGAGTCCTTCAGACTACTACCCACTTCTGGTCTTTCAGGTGGGTAGTGACGATGCAACAATGAGAGGCTCACAATCAATTAAAAGAGACTTCAGAACCTTAGGGCAACTGCTAAAGGGATCAGGAGCTCAAGTTGTGTTCTCCTCTATCCCTCTAACGTCAGTGATGGACAAGGGAATATATAGGAAGAGCCAAGAGGTCAATTCATGGCTCCAGGGCTGGTGTCATCGACAGGGCTTTGGATTCTACAATCACAGCTCGGTTTACAAGACACCAGAGCTGCAAACAGCTAATGGGATGCACTTGTCCCAGAGCGGGAAAAGGATCCTGGGGCAGGAATTGGCAGGGCTCATTGATAGGGCTTTAAATTAGAAGGGGGAAGGGGTTAATAGTCTTCTGCTGGCCAGTGACAAACAGAGGGGCAGCTCACCAGAGGCAGAGGGATGGAGAGCTAGTGAGGGCTCTCAGCTTGCTGCCCTGAGGCAAGCCATGAATGATGCACCAGGACACTCCATGGAAATCAAGGGGAATTGGCACAAGAGGAGGACAGGGCCAGCCCAGCTGAAGTGCCTCTATGCAAATGCACACAGCTTGGGCAACAAACAGGATGAATTAAGGGCCACTGTGCTGCTGGGATGCTATGACATAGTGGCTATTACTGAAACTTGGTGGGATGATTCCCATGACTGGAATGTAGGGATAGATGCCTATAAGCTCTTTAGGAAGGATAGGCAGGGAAGGAGAGGAGAAGGTGTTGCCCTCTGTGTCAGTGACCAGCTGGAATCAGTGGAGCTCCACCTGGGGAAGAATGAGGAGCTGGTTGAGAGCATATGGGTGAAGATTAAAGGCAAGACAGGGGAAGGAGATGTTACTGTAGGGGTCTGCTACAGGCCACCTGACCAGCAGAATCAAGCAGATGAGGCCCTCCACAGGCAAATAGAAGCAGCTTCCAGGTCACAAGCCCTGGTCCTCATGGGTGATTTCAACCACCCTGACATCTGCTGGAAGGACAACACAGCAAGGCACCAGCAATCCAGGATGTTCCTGGATTGCATAGATGACAACTTCCTCCTCCAAATGGTAGAGGAACCAACAAGAAAAGGTGCTATGCTGGACCTTGTTCTCACCAACAGGGAAGGGCTGGTAACCAATGTGAGGCTCAGAGACAGCCTTGTCTGCAGTGACCATGAAGCAGCTGAATTTAAGATCCTCAGGGCAACCAAGAGGACGTATTCTAAGCTTACAACCCTAGACTTTAGGTGTGCAGATTTTGATCACTTCAGGGATCTGCTGGCCAAAGTGTCATGGGACAAAGCCCTAGAGGGAAGAGGAGCCCAGGACAGCTGATCAGTATTCGAGGACCACCTCCTCTGTGTCTGGGAGCAATGTATACTAACAAAGAGAAAAGCAGGGAAGAATGCTAGGAGGCCTGCCTGGATGACCAAGAAGCTGCTGGACACACTATCACTTAAAAGGAAACTCTACAAGGAGTGGAGGAAAGGACAGCTAGAATGGGGGGGATATAAGGAAGCTGCCTGAGCAGCAAGAGACCTGGTTAGGAAAGCAAAGGCACAGTTTGAATTGAATCTAGCCAGGGAGGGTAAAGGGAACACTAAGAATTTCTACAGGTATATTAATGGTAAAAAGAAGCCTAGGGTGTGGGAACCCTCAGAAAGGAAACAGGTGAAATGGTCACAAGTGTCCTGGAAAAGGCTGAGGTTCTCAATGACTTCTTTACCTCAGTCTTCACTGCAAGGGCCTCCAGCCACACTCCTGGAATAGTCATGGAAGCTAATGGCAAGAACCAGAAGGAAGAACTGCCCATTGTGAGTGAAGATCAGGTTTGTGATCACCTGAAGAACCTGAAAGTGTTCAAGTCCACGGGACCTGACGGGATACACCCACGGTACTGAGAGAACTGGCAGGTGAGGTTGCTAAACCCCTCTCTATTGTATTCCAAAAGTCCTGGCAGTCTGGGGAACTCTCCACTGACTGGAAAAGGGGAAACATAACTCCCATTTTCAAAAAGGGTAAGAAGGAAGAATCAGGGAACTACAGGCCAGTCAGTCTCACCTCTGTGCCTGGTAAGATCATGGAGCACATTCTCCTGGAGGCACTACTGAGACAGAAGAATAGTGAAGAGGTGATTGGGTACAGTCAGCATGGGTTTACCAAGGGCAAATCCTGCCTGACAAACCTGGTGGCCTTCTATGAACAGGTGACAACATTAATAGATGAGGGGTGAGCAACTGATGTCATTTACCTGGACCTGAGCAAAGCCTTCAACACTGTTCCACACCACATCCTGGTCTCCAAACTGGTGACACATGGGTTTGATGGGTGGACCATGAGATGGATAAAGAACTGGCTTGATGGCCACACCCAAAGAGTGGCTGTCAATGGCTCCATGTCCCAGTGGAGGCCAGTGACAAGAGGAGTTCCTCAGGGATCAGTCCTGGGACCAGTCTTGTTCAACATCTTTGTTGGCTACATGGACAGTGGCATTGAGTGCACCCTCAGCAAGTTTGCTGATGACACCAAGCTGTGTGGTGCAGCAGACACACTGGAGGGAAGGGATGGCATCCAGAGGGACCTGGACAGGCTGGAGAGGTGGGCACAAGCCAACCTCATGAGGTTCAACAAGACCAAGTGTAGGGTCCTGCATCTGGGTTGAGGCAATCCCAAGCACAAATCCAGGCTGGGCAGTGACTGGCTGGAGAGCAGTCCTGAAGAAAAGGACTTGAGAGTGCTGGTGGACAAGAAGCTCAACAGGAGCTGTCAATGTGCACTTGCAGCCCAGAAAGCCAACCAGATCCTGGGCTGCATCAAGAGAAGTGTGGCCAGCAGGTCGAGGGAGGTGATTCTCCCCCTCTACTCAGCTCTGGTGAGACCCCACCTGGAGTACTGCATCCAGTTCTGGAGCCCCTATTACAAGAGGGATATGCACATGCTGGAACATGTCCAGGGAAGGGCCACCAGGATGATCAGAGGGCTGGAGTACCTCTTCTATGAGGACAGACTGAGAGAGTTGGGGCTGTTCAGTCTGGAGAAGAGAAGGCTCTGAGGTGACCTTATTGTGGCCTTCCACTATCTTATGGGGGCCTACAAGAAAGCTGGGGAGGGACTTTTTAGGATGTCAGGTAGTGATAGGACTAGGGGGAATGGAATAAAGCTGGAAGTGGGGAGATTCAGGCTGGATGTGAGGAAGAAGTTCTTCCCCATGAGAGTGGTGAGAGCCTGGAATGGGTTGTCCAGGGAGGTGGTTGGGGCCCCATTCCTGGAGGTGTTTAAGGTCATGCTGGATGAGGCTCTGGCCAGCCTGATCTAGTGTGAGGTGTCCCTGCCCATGGCAGGGGGGTTGGAACCAGATGATCCTTGTGGTCCCTTCCAACCCTGACTGATTCTATGATTCTATGATTCTATGATTGGCTGGCTTCTTCACGCCCAGTAGATATTGGCAGTGGACACATTGTCTAGTGAAATCTTAAACAGAGTGACCAGGAAGTGGACTTGGGCTCCTTTTGGGATTCGCTAGATTCATGGTGAAATTGCAGAGATTAGCCTGCAGCACCCGGACCAGGCTTCTCCCTGGACCTGCTCTCTACCCCACTGGAGCAACCCTGCCTGCCGTAACCTGCAGCTGTTGGCTGGAAACACACCAGCAGTGTGGCTTCCCTTGCCACACTCTCTCCATGAGATTTGCCCCGTGGGAGCCGTGTCTGGAGACACTTTAACTTTGGTGGGTTCCATTTTCTATGGATTTATGCCGCATGATCCACAGATTGGATTATAAACTTACAGTTCCAGAGACTACTGCTAAGGAGAGATCCAGGGACCCTCTCCAAATTCCTACTCCGCCCTCGTAAGTAAAATCTGGCACTCTTGTTTTTTCCCTAGGGTCCTGACTTGCCTCTGATTTTGTAAGTGGGGTAAAGCTATTTTGTGGCTTAGCCTTTTCCATTTTCTGAATTCTCTAAATCGAGCCAAAACTGCCCATAAGCATCCTTGTGGAATTCCCAACTAAACAGAACCTGTAAATAAAATTTAACCAGTTTGTACATACTTTTGGGGGTGGGGCTTTCAGGAGAAATAACCATATTTTTATAATTCCCACCTCCTTAAGTTATTCCCATCAAAACAATGAGTAAAGGCAACATTTTGTGCATACATGTGTGTGATAGCTATTGAAGTGTATGGTGGTCAAGCCTCCATAGAAGTCCATTGTAATTCCCTTAACCCATGTGAAGTTTAACAGTCAGCATTAACAGAGAATTTGCCTACATTTGTTTTCTGAGGTGGCATATCAACCCTGATATGAAAGAAAATATTCCTTTATTTCAAGTAAAACTCAGGACTTTCCCTCCTCCTCCTGTATCTTCCTTTAGGAACAAGCTTATATGAAGAAGTTCTTGAGGTGTTTGGATCCTGGAGGCTGGTTCAAATCCATTGTAAGACCTCCTGAGAGAAGTTTCTTTTAAAAGAGGAGCTTCTCATAAAAATCTTGTCAGGTTGAGAGGGCATGTGGGCAAATTTCCTGTCTCAGCTGGATTATGCTTTTCCTTCTTCTCTATTCTGGAGTTATAGTATATTTACTAGTGGTGTTTGCTTTTATTTTTTCATGGTCTGCATCAGATGTGACAAGAGTGTGCGCAGTGCTCAAGACTAACCTGCAAGGCAGGTGCCCCCAGGTATATGTTTTTTTCAAACACTGATCCCATTCACACTTGGAGAATATTTTTCATGCTTCAGACTCATGCATGTTCCTGGAAAACCTGGCCTTTCATCTTTTCCAAACTATTGATAATAAGCATCAAAAGATTTTAACCTATGTTTACTGACTCACTATCCCACAAATGGTTTATAGGCCAGTTTATGTACTGCCCATACAGTCTTAGGACTTTCTAGATGGCAGCAACCGTGGCCTTGCCAACAGCTGTTATATGACACGACAGGTTTGTGATATTGGGTTAGCCTTCAAAGAAACAGGACTGAAATCATGTAACATGTTTTCATTACAGCCTCCACCTGGACTGACCTCACAGTCTCACATAATAAACAAGATTCCTGTCCACTAAACCCTTTCAAGCTTTATGTCGCAATGAAGTTTTCAGTTTATGTACATATTTTGGTGAAAATCCACTTTGAAAAAAATTATGCCGAGTGCCTAAATGTTTGTGGGTTTCCCCTTCCCTTGATCATATTTTATTTTGTTCTGTTTTCTTTACTAATTTTGCCAAAACTAACTTATGCAGACTTTGGTTTACTTTACTCCTAGGTATCTACTTCTAACATTTTATTTTAAAAGTTTTTAAAATTTGGAGTTAAGAATAAATGTCTCAGGTTTTCAAAGCCAGCATAATCTGCTTGAGTGAGCTGAGGTATTGCACCTGTATCAGCTTAGTAGCAAAAAACTTCTTAAGGGAATTTTTCATTAGAGATTTTTCATTTTGTTTTAATTCAGTCATCAGAATGAGACCCTAGCCAAGAACTGAAAAGACTGATTAAACTTTAAACAGTTTTGTGGGCTGCATAAAGGATTTGCTTGCTGTGCACTTGGCCAGTGTGAATGCTCGACTGTTATTACCAAAATTCCTCATACTCATCTTGTGTTGAACACTTATTGTATGCAAAAAATGAAGTATCAGAAATTTTAGCAGATAAGGCATGGGTTCAAATTATAGCCTGAGGGTAAATGTGCCACTTTATTAAAAGTGTAGAGTTGGCCCATATGTCTGAGAATCAGCAATACCAGTGGTTTAAAACACAGCTGTATTTGGTGATACATGCTGACACCTCTATGTGCTCTGGTGACGGACCATGTGTGGTATTTTCTGTGCCTGGAGTCAGAGATCTGTCCTCCTCACGACACTTTGTATTTCTGCTCATGACCTCAGTGTTGTTTCATGCAGGCAAAACTTGGTATTTGTCCTGTTGCTGCTGTTTTAGCAGGAATGGATCATTATAATGATGAGTCCTTTAATAAGTATATTAAACTAAATAAGCTTAATTACATGGGGTTTGCCCAGTCTGACTGGGGTCTTTGCATAATGAAATGATCTGTCACATAGGAAGGACCATCCAATCTGAACATCTTGTTTGTCCACGTGTGCTGCTCTGCCAACAGCTTTTACTGGTATTAGGAACACAAAACAGGAAGTCTAACAGAGGGTGCAATGATGAGAGAAAGCAATGGCTTAAATGTGCTGCAGCCAGTCACCACCTGACCTTACCTTTGAATACCTGTTACAGGCACATTTGTGGACTGAAGCTGGGGCATTCGCAGGGAAGATGCAGGTTGAGGAGGTGTGCTTACAGCTGTCAGTCAGGCTCCTGGCAGAGCAGCACAGCAATTCCTGCATCCTGACCAGGAGCAAAGCAAGCACGCATGTGCCTTTCTGATGGACAAATACAGCTCCTAGATACAGAATCAATCCACTGTTTATGAGTCGGGAAGCTGCAGATACCCTGGTCTCTAGTGAAGCAGTATCTCACTCCTTTCTTTAAGCTGCCATGGGGGAAGGTCATGCAGGTGGTGTGTGTTAACCTTGTCTGGTATCTTTTCCCCAGACCTTTGTGGTGCTTTTCTTCTGGCACAAGGACCCAAAATAGGCAAGGGAGATGGATTTGGTTTAGCTCATCTTTTTGCCACCCTTATGGTGGGTAGTACTTTAAAATACTATCTTCCCTGTACTGATTGAGGACTATCTAAGTAATTTTGTTATAATTGGTAAGAATTGGATGATCAGCTAAAGCCATCTGGGAGGAAAAGCAAAGAGAAAAGGGTGATGACCAGATCTGAATAGAAAGTACTCGTGCCAGACCCATGCCTGTTCTCAAGCTGAAACTAAGCATCCGTCTGTGCTGGACATAACCCTGCACTCATTCAGGAGCACTAAAAGGATGAAGGCATACATTGGGAGCCAGCCACATCCCTACTAGCTACTCTGCCAGCATGTAATCCCTCTCCAAACAGCCTGCTGAGACTGCACCTGCACTTCTTTTATTTCATTCCAGAACCCATGACTTTCCTCACAAACTGTCTCCTGGTTCAGCCATCTGTAGCGTCTGGTGGGAGAAACCTGAGTGGACCCTGCTAATGTCAGTTCTCCGGTTACCTCCAGAGTACTGTTCAGCTGCATCTCCTTGCTTTTTGGGTGCCTTCAGAAATGAGGTAGTAAGAGGTGCTCTGCAGAATAATCTCCTTCATGTCCTTCACTGTGGATTGCCGATGGTTTAATCTTCAGCCTGGCATTATTGTTGTTGGGGGTTTTTTGGTTGGTTGGTTAGTTGGGTTTTTTTGTTTTTATTTTTCAATTTTACACAACTACAGAGTAGTTGTTGTTGGAAGAGACCTCTCATGATCATCAAGTCTAAACCTCACCTTGCTGAAAGCAGGGTCAGCTAAAGTAGATAGATCAGGACATTTTTCATTCAACTTTTTAATACTGCCAAATGTGGAGATTCCACAACTTCTCTGGGAAACCTGTGACAGTGCTTGATGACACAGTAGATATTTTTTTCTGATGTTTAAATGGAATTTCTTATATTTCAGTGTGTGCCCATTTCCTCCTGTCCTTTCAGTGGGTACTACAATGTTGCTGATTTATGACTAATTTCTAGTCTACCAGGATCCCCAGGGCCTGTACTGGTACATGGGGTTATTCTTTCTCCAGGACAGGAGAATGCAAGACCTTGCATTTCTGTGTTTGAACTTCATAAGTTTCCTCTTGGCTCATTTCTCCAGCCTGTCAAGGTCCCCTGGAATGACACCAAAATCATCTGGTTTGTCAACCATCCTTCACTGTACTGTCTACAAACTTGCTGAGAGTGCAGTCTGCCTGATTATTTAGGTCTTAAATGAAGAACAGTCAGGTATTTCAAGTGCTGCTAGCTTCTATTCAATGAAGGCTCATTTTCTCATTTGAGCATTTTATTTATGAACATCCTATTTGTAGAAAGGAAATGGAAACTCTTCTCTATTATTCACCTTTGTGTTTTAAGTGCAATATAAAGCCAAGGGATTGTTAAGTGAATCATAATCCAGTAAGATTTGTAACAGAATATTTCTGGGGAAGTAGTTTTATTTTCAGGATGAACCTCATGGAGCAACATTTAGAAGAAAGCTAGGATTGATTTTTTACTAAAGTTTCTCCACATAAACAGCTTGTTTTCTAAGGAGGGTTTTGTGGCTAAACCACAGAACAAAAGTACAAAAAAGAAGAAAGGACACACTAAAGGATACTCCCTAGCCTTAAAGAAAAATCTATGAATGCTGGAAATAGGGCACCCACAGACAAATACATGCAGACATACATACATATAGTGTATATAAAGATGAAAGAACTTGTGTTTTCACTTTCCATCCAGCATCAGCAGAGCCTAGCTCTGTTTCCATGCTCTTGTATCTTCTTTCTGTTGAGGCAAACATGCTTACAGAAGACAAGAGATGGATCTAAGGTGGGGTAGTTGCAGTTTTACAGAGACAAGCTTCTCAAACTGTCTTGTGTAAGAGGTAGCACCACAGCTAGAGTTTGCACAAGACCAAGAGCTCCTATCCTCCTTCCTAGCAGTAAGCAAGGCTACAACATGTCTCTGCTAATGTTGGGTTTCATTTCTGTCCTAACACAACTGTCTCTTTTTTTTTTTTTTTGTGGTCCTTTGTCATACTCGTTATCATTGTCAATCCTGAGTGAGAATGGGGCAAAATGTAACTTGTTTGTTCCTCTTTGTGTTCCCAGGCTGTGTTCCTGTGTGATTAGTGGTGTTTCCTTTTTCCTGTCCTTTGTTTATTGCTATAAGACGTTTCCTGTTTATTGGTTTATAGCAAGAAGACAAAAATAATGTTGTTTAGAACTTAGAGAGACCTCTGTCTTGGAAGTGCTGGAGGTTCAACAACACAAAGCACTTAAATCTTATACTCCTTCCTGATGTCTCAGCTTCCTCCTTCTCTCTATTTCTCACACACACTTTGCAGCTCTGCTCACTTTGTTACCTAACAACTTGTCTTACCTTTTCATTCATCCCAAAACCCTTCACTGACCCAATCTTCTTATTTCTGGCACTGGAAACTTAAGTAATTCACAAGAAGGAGGGAAAGAACCACAAAAAGGGGCCATGGTTCAGCCAGTGTAAACATAAGCCTCATGGTGGCAAATCCTCTTGCTCCAGCATCACTGGTGAGAGATGAAGTTGGTCACTGCTCTCCAGAGACAGGACATGTGCAGGGAAAGCCAGACTGAGTAAAACTGAGCCCACTGCTGGCCATCCACCAAAAGCTGGATAAAAAATCCTAGATCTAACAAAACCAGCAGCTTTTGCTTCCCCCTGAAGACATTCAAGGTTTACATTTTCAAGCTTCTTGTTATCATATTGAAAATGAGTTCTTCTAAAATCACTATTTTCCTTTTTTAACAAAAATGCACATTCATAGGTATCAGCCTGACAGCTGCAGCAGGACAATACAGGTATAGCAAATATACAAATACCAGAGGACCCTACCAGCAGAGAGCCCTGTCTGCCTTTAGCACAGAGAGGTGCCACTGTTGACTCTGTGCCTTGCAATTGACATCAGTTTGCCAGAAGTTTGGCAGCAAGTTATCCTGGTCTTTTCATACACCAGCCAGTCATACCAGTACCCCCCAAACATACACAGGCAAAGAAACTGGAGATTCTCTTCAGGCCTGCCAGGGATATCAATATGAATATTCAGGGCACAGTTGCCTTAAGAATTAATGTAACTGTATAGATTATACCTTCATACCTAGCCCCACAGGACAGTGCATAATAGGATAACAGAAGCATCCATCCATAGACAGTTATACCATGGGGTGCAAAGCCACAGAGCAGCAAGCTGTGGCTTCCTGTTATCCTGAGCTCTTTGTGACTGATGGCAGGTAGCTGCTTACTACTGGTTTTCTGTTCCTGGCCACCTAAGGCAGCTTCCTATTGCTGCAGAGTCCTGAAAAGCTGCCTCCAGTTGCTCCTTCTTCAAAACTGCCTTCATCCTGACAGCAGAGTCCTGTCTGCTCTGGAGGGGTTACTGGATGGTTTTGCACCCTGGAGGTTGGAACTGGAGAATAATTTAACATTTTTGCCATGAACCTGACAGCAACAAAGAAACCTCATAACCAGAAGGCTGAGGTTGTAAAGGAATGTCAGGAGCCATAATTTTGATTTTTAGTGGCTGTAAAAATAGCTCTTCTTTTTGTTAACCGCTTATAGTCTGTATAAACAATCTTATTAGCAGCTTAGAGCATTATTCAGAAGAATTATGTCTGTACAAAAGGTGAAGAAGATGGCCTAAAGACAGATCAGATGAGACAAGGAAGGACCATACCGAGAAGGACAGACTTACCTTTCCAAGATGGCTTTTGTTATTCAAACAGTCAAGGAAATGAGTAAAAGAGAGCTTGGAGAAGCTAACTGCTTGGGACCAATGGTTGCTGCAGATCTATCAGGGACATAAGTCACAGCAGAGTGACAAAAAAATGTTTCTTAATTAACCTGGCTTCAGCATGCAGAGCTTTACAGTGACAAAACCCAACTGCAACATGCAATGTCATCTAACAAGTGAAGTTTTACAGTCCCTCCACCTAAGTACCTGAAGGTATGGGAAGGTTATAGACAGCATTGTCAAGCTTTGCTACTTGTAATTATGTCACCTAAATAAGCAACTTCAGTTAACTTATGAAAAAGTCTTCTCTTCATGTGCTCTTTAGCTGAGATAACAAACATAGTCAGCTATTTAGGTGTCTAATTATAAAACTGTCTAACTTGAAGTGTAAAATGCTGTCTTAATTCCTTGACAGTGCTTGCAGTCAAGCCATGAAAGAAGGATGACTGCGATCCAGAGCACTGCATTCCGATCACTGGACTGGATGTTTGAGAATACAGTGAAAAAAAAAATGTAGGGTAATAAATTCTTGCCTTGAGTGTTTTCATTTTCATAGGCATTCTTGTCTTGAGTATTTTCACAGGCATTGATTTCCCTCTGGTAAAAATATATGCACCAGAGTGACATTTGCATTTTTGTCTAAGTGTTGCCACACTCTGTTTTCCAGTAAGTTTTTATGTCTTTGTTTAACAGTATGTAATTTGTAGCAATTTTTATGCTTCAAAAGAAACACATAAAATTCTATTTATTATTCCATTTGCTATTTGTCACTGAGTTCAGCTTGTCCCAGCATGGCACTGAACAGTAATTTTCTAACAACTTAGATGGCAGATAATCACTAGTTTCATGTTCACGGCTTAAAATAGTTCAGGGTGGTGCTTGTGAGTTTTTGCATATACATGCAAACCCTTCTCCTGCCCCCAACAAGCCACAGTTAACCACAGACAAATTTCCCCATATCTAAATGCCTTTTTCCCTTGCACAACAGCAGGAATATGTCCTGAGTCACCCCAGCATGCTCTTTTTCTTTATTCTTTGGAACTGTAAAATTAGCATCTCTTTTCAGTACTTAGCTTTCAGACAGAAGGGGATGCAGAGAAGTCCCTGTTGTTGCTATGGACTTGGTAGTAGTGTGAAAAATTATAGCTAGGAGAAAGAACTACAGGGATCACTCTTACAAATATATCCCTACATTTTTAACCTATTAGCATCCTTTACCCTAGGCAGATAAAAAGCCTTTTGGAGATGCAGATTTAAGAGTCCCAGTAAAGGACCAAACATACAACCTCTGTCTATAAGTCATGGACAGAGAGGAGAACAGTGAAGCTCTACAAAGACACAATATTTGTATGTTGTATCCCTGCACAGTTAGTTATTGTAAACTGAGGGCTTGAGTTCACAGAAGAAAGAAACCTGTCTTCTCTGCCCCAGCACAGTAGGAACACACTTCAAGTAAGACTTGGATTTATTAGAAGTTTCCTCTCCATTCCTACTTGTAATGCACTTGAGCATTGCTGCAGGGATGGCATCACAAGCACTCTGAGCTGGCAACGTTTTGCTTCTCATTTTCTGGACTCTTAAGAGTGGTTTGTGGGCCTACACAAAAGACATGGAGAAGGATGAGGAGAAAAGTAAAATCTTAGAAAACGGACACATCCTTTTAAAAGTCAGTATTTTGATGTTATCCACAAAGGACTCAAAAGTAAGGTACTGCTCAGACACTGACTACCATTCACTTGTTTCCATGTTGGTTCTTTGAACAAGTACAGCTCAGGTTGCTGAGGCGTTTGCATGCCTCATCTTCTTACCAAATCAAGTACATTATGCAAATGTTTCAGAATGGAAACCTAGCTACAAACTTTCTGCAGTCC
This sequence comes from Indicator indicator, assembly GCF_027791375.1. Classification (NCBI taxonomy): domain Eukaryota; kingdom Metazoa; phylum Chordata; class Aves; order Piciformes; family Indicatoridae; genus Indicator; species Indicator indicator. The sequence continues at coordinate 39,811,683 of NC_072011.1, forward strand.
AGTGCATCTGCTGATAAGTGAAAAGATGGTTGGAATCTGTAGGCCAGTTCACTTATTTAAATTGGGACATAATCTTATGATTCTGCAAAGTGTGCTAGGGAACAGAAAGGATCATTCATGAAAGTATCACACCTTTCCCTTCACAACATCCAACGCAATAGTTTTCAAAGACACAACCACTATGACCTTAGTGCACTGGTGACAAATGGTTTTACATTTTTTCTGCTCTTCCAGTCAGATGTAGTTTCATTGCAGCATTTTGCATAAAGATTGAGTGAATAATGATTCTGCTTTACATATTCTCTGACATACAATATTACAGCTGGGCAAGTAATGGTGACACATGAGCATAGTGACACACTTCTTTGCAGCTGTTGTAAGGTAAGCCTGGAACACAGATACTCCTATTTTCAAAATGCTGCAACTCTTACGTATATTGCTTTGACTCCTCTCTCACCATTTAGTCAGCCGTTTAGTCATTGGCTGCAAGATTTGTATGTGAAGCAAAGTTTTCCCCACTCTATTTCTGTCAAAGCAGCTAGAAGGTCAGTGATAAATAGCCCAACTTGTTACACACTTTTTCCTGAGAGTCAGATTTGCTTATATTACACCAAGCACCTGTTGGATCGAGGTAGAAGTGTTTGTGTGGTTGACTACACATCCTTTATGAAACAACGAGCTATTTTTGGGGTGTATAAGAATGTTATCAGTTAGATAAGATGGTGTGTCTATGATTTTCTGAACATTTAGCCCTGAAAATTGTGCAACAGCAGTTTTAACCCTAAGTACTTTGGGCCATACTAGGCCTATCTTGAAAATATGTGCAAATTCATATAGACTAGTCTTGAGCATGTTATGTGGCAGGGAGAGATGAAATCACAGGCTCTGAACTTCTAATGCTTATTGCTGTGTGAAGACTACAAAAAATGAAGATCATTGTCCATTCCTTCTGTTGACTCCCTCCATAGAGGTTGCTTTGACTTTCACTTAAAAAAAACAACAGTGCATGATTTTATCATGTCAACGAGAAAGATGTTGCCTGCAAATTTTATGACCCATGGTTGAATTACAGGTGTTATTTGTTCCTGTTTGCTGCTGAATTCCAAAGAAGTGGAATCAAAATCTGCACACTGGAGACTAGTGAGACTGAGCTCTAGCATATGCATGTGCCATATGGTTTGTCACTAGGCTTTAGGATTTGCCTATTCTGGATTTGAGACCATCTTTACTGTCTTGATACTGCACTCCATTATGGGGTCCAGTCACATGGTCATCAGCAGGACTCTACAGTTTGTCCAGTGAGTTCATGAAAATTTTTCAATCCAACCAATAGTGCAAGACCAAAATGCAGCTTAACAGCAGTGTTTCACCAGCCTTGGAGCCTTTAATGTGGTAGCTTTTATGCTGCAGATGGAATGTGGCACAGCAGATAGATACTCACATTGCAAGTAGGGATTGCAATTGCAGTTGTAATACCAGTAATCTCAGCATGATTTGAGCTCATTTAATTTAGGATTTCAAAGGATTCAGCCCTCATGGCTGTCAATAAAATGGATCTTCTATCTACTACAGATATGGCCTAACTTCAAAACTGTTTATATTAAGGTAATTTTGTTATCCTGTTTATCTGAAGAATCCTTCCCAGAGAATCTTAGCACAGCAAAACTACAAGCAACTATCAATTATTTGGGTGGTTCAGAAGAGCATTATTACCAAGAAAAAGCTTAGTGTTGACCTTGCTAATTAACAGCCATCTTTCTAAAGATCAAAGAATGGAACATGATCAGGAACAGATGCTGTTATGTGTGCTTATTTACATTTTCCTGCCTGATGTCCTAACATGCTTTTAATGATTTATCTATTGGATAGGGTAATTGCAAAGTGTGATTCTATGGTTCTGTGAAAGAAAATGTCTTCTCTAGGCATATGACTGTGTATCTAAGATTGTGCTGCCTTTAATCTGTATGTGGAATTTTCCCCAGTGTAAATGGGAATTTAATACAACATGTATGACCACAGTCCAGGAAGGAAAAAAATCACGCAGTCCTCAAGGAGCGTTTCCTGGGGATTGATGGGATACCAATGATACCCCACTGGGAAAAAGGGCTGCAAGACTCAGGCATAAAGACTGGAGAGCACTTGTAACACAGAGGCTTCTGTCTTTCCCCACTTGCAAGAGTTAAGTTGCAGACATTAGCATGGCATGACCCTGCTCTCCACATTTGGGTTTCTGCAGAGAATGCTGGTGTTCCAGATGCTTCAAATCAGTAGGTGCTGTTTGTCACTCAGGCTGGAGAGCTGACATGCCCAAGCAGTAAGAACCTCTTATCATTGTGTTTATGTCAGTAAACCAAGTTCAGATGCCCAGCTCCATTAAGGAAAAGTAAACTCTTATGTAAAATGAAACTGGACCAAAACTCTGTGTTGGTGGAATCTGATAGCATTGAGCTCAATTTCCATGTAGAGAAACTGAAAATAATTACAGCAAACCTATTTTTTAAAATAGGCAATTTTTATGCAAGTATCTCAGAAAAAAATGCAGAAAGATGACAGAAATTATGGCAGGGGAGTAGATGGGAGAGAGCAGATGGGGAGAGAGAAAAAAATCTCTTACTCTAAGCTAGATTTTGTGTACATACATATCCTGTATGTAGCACCCACCCATGACACATGGATTTTGCAAGGATGTTATTCAACCTCTTATACATAGCACTGGCTTCCCTTGTAACTAGGAAAACATTTATTTTAAAAATTGAATCAACTCTGACTAAAACATGGGTTTCAGTTACAGGAAGAATAGGTTCATGAACTCCAGCCATATTTCTGATAAAAAAAAAGCCCAAAACACAAAAACCCCAAACCCCACACATCTGCAAAACTCCCAAGCTCCAGGAATCTTACTGCTCTGGATCACCAGACAAACTACCTGTACCAAAGGGTTTCAACATGCATATGAGGCAAATTAGCTACTCATACTGATTGCTAACCAATACAAAAAGAAGAGAAAAAAGGAATAATGTGTACTGTGACTGTCCCAGGTAGTAGAGCTATGTCATTCTTCTGCACTGAGGCTGTAGTTATAAGTGTGACATCTGAAAAGTTATGGTATTCTAGACAACTATTAATGCTAAACTAGGACATGATCAAGTCTTTCAAAGTGGGATTAATAAATCTGTTCAGTTCCTTCTGTTCCTTTGCACTCCCTAAGAGCTGAGAATTGTAGTCCTGGTGCAGTTACCTCTCTCCATCTCCATAAATAAAAGGTTTTGCCAACCAATGCAGCCTTGCTGATCATTGCTGAACATGATGGCCAAGAAGACCAACAGCATCCTGGCCTTGTATCAGGAATAGTGTGACCAGCAGGAATAGGGAAGTGATTGTGCTGCTGTACTTGGCACTGGTGAGGCCACACCTTGAATACTGTGCTGAGTTTTGGGGCCTTCACTACAAGAAAGATGTTGAGGTCTTGGACCATGTCCAGAGAGGGACAACAAAGCTGGGGAAGGGCCTAGAGAACAAGTCTTATGCAGAAAGGCTGAGGGTTTAGCCTAGAGCAGAGGAGGCTGAGTGGACACCTCATCACTCTACAACTACCTAAAAGGAGGCTGTAGTAAGTTTGGTGTTGGCCTCTTCTCTCTAGTATCAGGTGATAGGACAAGAGGAAATGGCCTGAAATTGTGCTAGGAGAGGTTTAGATTGGATATTAGGAAAAAAATCTTTTTGGAAAGAGTGGTCAGGCATTGGAGTAGGTTGCCCAGGTAGAAGGTGGAGTCACCATTTCTGGGGGTCTTCAAGAAGCATATGGACATGGCATTTTGGGCCATGGTGGTGTTAGGCTGACAGCTGGACTCAATAATCTTAGAGATCTGTTCCAAGTGAAACAGTTCTATGATTCTATGGTATGAATTCATGGGACCCTTGGAGAGGACATCTGCCCTTCAGGAGCTGTTGCTGGTCCTACCTTGGCAGAGCAAATGATGTTAACAAAGTAGTCTCCAGATAAGCAAGTGGGCATATGTCTTCCTCATGGGTATCTGTCACTTTGACAGTATTCTTTTCCATACTGTTGTTTGCAGGCTGCAGCTGATGTTTCCCTACTGAGTGTAGCTCTTTTAGCAACATGCTCTTGCTTCAACACACGTATGGCAGTTCTCACAATGGCATAGCTGCTGACTCATGAGCTATGAAAGTTTAGTTCATTGAAACATTTTACCTCTGCTGAATGTTTTGCAGCTTTCTGAAGGCTCTTACAGTCTTCTGAAGACTCCACTCTGTATCTACATAGCCAACTGCTATTAAATATTGTATTTGTTACACTTCAGTATAAATAAAAAATAACAATAATGTTGGTCTCATAGCACTTGTACATCATTACAGCCTTACAAACTCAAAGCCATGAGTGACTTGAGCTGTAAATGGATTCAAATCCATTGCTTCAAGTCTATATAGACACCTTATAGCTTTCATTTGCCATAAAGGGTTGTTTTTTTTTTAGCATTCCCCTAAATCCTGACTTACAGCTTTTGATAAGTTTACCTCTTCTGCATCCTACCTGCCCAGAGTCATTCAATGTACACATAGCTCTACGATTTGTTAGTTTAACTAAGATGACCAAACAATAATTTTAACTGGTCACATCTGAGAATATCTGATACTTGGGGTACAGCTTTCAGTATTAATTGTGCCTATGAATTTAAATGTGTGGCTGTGAATTCTGCAACTGTAGCCTCCCTAAATAGTGAGACTCATCTTCTGCACATACAGAAGGACCTCAGGAAGTTTGCCAGGTTCAGGAACAAGGCTGTTCTGTTTGTTGTGGATGTTTACGTGACCAGATATACTCTGCTGAACAGTACTTGAAAAATATCTGTGGCATGTGCTTCATCCCAGCCCTTCATTCCCTTTCCTTGACCTGCCCTTTGTGGAGAGCATGGAATGTTAAACATTTCTTGTTGGTCTGCCCAGCCTCTGCTTTATTTACACTTACTCTCCAATTCCCTTACACTGGGGCACCTTTCAGGATATTTTCTTTCCTGCTAAATGTAAAGCTAGCAATGAAGTGAACCTTCGTTTTTATGGCTGGAGTTTGTGCCTACTGAATCTGCGTGTACAGTCAGAGGCAAAAAGTAGCAAAGAAAATAAAAAATTAAATAATGCTTTGTGACTTGCTGAGCAACACTTTCCCTGCTGCTCTGAAAAGAAGTTTTTTCAAAACAGTAGGTAAAAATCAGTTCTGTTGAAACATTTCTTCTCAATGTAAACAAGTTTTAGGCTGTTGGAACACACTAGTTCAGTAATCACAGCAAAGAATAATTGTTACAGCTGAACAGCAAAGAGCTTGCACTTTCAGTCAGAGTTTACAGATTTTATTTTGAAATAGCGAAAGTAAACTGTCAGAACACTTGCTTAAAAGTCAGACAGGTTTATTCCTTTTTCAGTAAGACCATTCAGAAGCTCCTTTAGAATAAAATTAAGCAAAATAAAACTCTGTGCCACTTTTTGCATCAAATTTGCCAGTAGGTAATCTTCTAAATATGTGATATAGGTAAAGAATCAGGGGAGGCTGACTGAAAGGGAACAATGGAGTGTCTACCACCCAGAAAATCCCGGTTAAACAGGGATTCAGCTCTTCTCATAGACTTCAGTTGTGGCCTCAGAATTCAGCTGCTATCAAGGCCGACTGTTACCTCTTTGTGAGGTGGTGTAATGCCAGAGCTTCCATATATGTTGTTTATTTCCAGTTTCAAATGCAATGTATTTTAAAAGCAACTACCATCTTTCCTTCTGAGTCATCCTTTGCATGAAGGGCAAATGAAAGAGGAAAGCTGTTTTCAGCAATGAGGTTGCAATAGAACAGTAGTTTTAAAGGTGAATGCGTAGAAAAGTGAGAAGTTCGCAAAACTTTTTTAAGGCCCATTTTTTTTCATTGTAAGTCATGTTAGAAGTGAGCTCCGGTAAATCCACCATGATGATCTCTCTTGTATAACGTACAAGATCCAAAACATTGGTGTTGCAAGAATTGTAATCACACATGAATTACATCTGAAAGTTCGTACTCTTAAGTCTAAAACACACAATGTGTTAACACGTTGCTCATGGTGGACTACATTCTGTTAACTGTACTTATTTTGACCAATGCTCTCAGACTGTGGCAATCCTATTGGAAGTAAACAGCCAACTGACATGGGGGGGGGGGGGACAATGCACTCTGTTGAGTACAGAGGAAGTACTTGCCCTATTAAGAAGTCTTCAGCCCAGCCTTTCATTTGCATTAAACTTAATGTGTGCCACTAACTTTACAGTGGATCAAACATTACTTTCTGAGAATAAGACTCTGGCCAAAATCTTGAAAACTTCATAGAAGGTACAGATGGTTCTGAATGACATGATATACAGAACCTGTTGGAAATAACCAACCTTCCAGCCACAGTAAAGGAAATTAGTTCAATACCAAAGATGAAGCTTTTGCAAGTGTGGTGTTTAGCTGTGGATGTTAAAATCCACATCAGGACTTGCAATTGTATTTAGTAGTTTGGTGAGAGTGACACCAAAAACAGGCACACATGTTAGTGCCATGGTATCTTAGTGTGTTCAAGGCTAAAATGCTGCCTGTCTGACTCAAGTGGTCATGAGGTTTAGATATAGCTGAGAAGAGAGAACAGCAAGTCAGTGTCTTAAATTGTAAATGTGTCTGCAGTGAGAGATACAAAGCAGGTCTGTAGATTCCTCATCCTTTCACCTACAGAGCTGGACAAGAGAAATCTTGTCAGTGGCAAAGGGCTGCACATTCATGCACAATTCATTCATGTCTGCCAGAGTGAGGCTTGAAGATTTCATGGTAAGAAAAAAAATATCAGAATGACTTGCCCAAAAAACAGTGCCATCATGTTTTCCCTTGCTGCTGAGCAGGTGATTGACAATATTTCTCATCAATAAAGCTATTTTCATGTTCTCAACAATGTGATGAAAAGATTCTTTGGAGACATCTGAAAATAACTTTGTTGCCAAAGATTTACTGGGGGAGAGGGTAGGAATTCCATGCAAAGCCTACACTCAAAGCACTCAGATTCCTTGTGGTTTCTCATTTTGCTGGAGGTAAGCTCATAAGAGAAAAAGATGTGTACCAACTTTTATATCATTGCACAAGAGTACTGTAAGACGATCAGAGATATTTACTCACTAAATGCCAAGAAGTTTATTTAAGGTAAACCTCTGCTCTCCATGGGGGTACGTGAGGTACTGATGGGGTTGTAGTGAAGGAGCACCCACCACATGAGTAAGGTGAAAAAGCAGCCCCAGCATTGCTTCCCTTCCAGCAGTAATAAAAAAACACAGAAGAAGAGCAAATCAACAAGTGGCTAATGGAAGGAACCTAGGAGATGGGAACTGGGAGTTCAAGCCCCCACTGTGCCATCAGCTTCTTTGATAACTTAGGATAAATCATTTAGCCCAGACTGATCACAAATGTGTGTCCAAACTGTGGGGGAATTGCTGGACCTGGATGAGTGCTTTGCATCCATCAAGGCTAGTGGTGGAAATCAGGGTAATGCCACCCCTGCACGCAAAAGAGCATGCAAAGAGATTAGGGGTGCAAAAGCAGCCCCAATCAGGGGAGTAGAAGAGCAGAGTCAAACGGCAACACAGAAAGCAACGTCGAGTGGAGAAAAAACTAAATCACTTGCTGTCTACCTCAGGCTTGGGGAGTTGTACCCCTGGCAGGATGACTCTGGTCACACAGAGCAGTGTTGTGATCCTAGCTGTGAGCTGGTCTTTGAGCTACATTGTGCCAGCAGCTCCATGTAGCAAGATGATGCCTTTTGAAGCCACAAGTGGGGGGAAAGAACAATTCAAAGATGGATGAGGTAATGATATAGGATAGAGATTTAATCAGCATTTTCATGTATTAGAATTTTCATACCTCCTGTCATCCCTGACAAGAACTGGAGGGTGGAGAACAAAAATCCAGATAGATCCGACTTTCACCACTCCTTTCTAAATCAGGAGCAGAGGCTTGTATGGAACTGTTTACATCATGGTCTCTCTCTCTTTGTTATCTGCAGACTGAAGTTTTTAGAAGCCAGTAATTCAGAGAGCCTCAGTGACAGAAATGAGGCAGTCATCTTAGCTGGGACCATATGTAACTTTTGCAGTTGCTTTGGTAATAAGCCCTGGAAAAGGGCCTCAAATAATCCAGATATTAATTTAAAAGTATCCTTATAGTCAAGATGAAATTCACATTGTAAATACAGCATTAAACAAGTTAAAAACCAGGGAAAGGGAAAAAAAAAAAAAACCACAACAGTTCTAAACAGTTAATTAAATGCTGTTTGTCTTTTCTGTACTATCAGGGTTTGTATTTCAGTTTAAAGGCCACATCCAAAGCAATTATTGTGAAATCTGGAATATACAACTTTGTTTACAGAATGATACAATTCTGATAAACTACTTCCATGTTACTACATGCCTGCCCTTTGGGCTAATAATTTCTTCAGTATTGTCCTTAATAAACATCATCAAGAAAAGTATTTGATAAGTCCTGTGCACTATTATTATTTTTTTTCTCCTGATAACAAGAAACAATCTGTATGAATACACTAATGCCCAGTTTAACCCTTACACCCAAGAGCCCATAAATTGTTCTCCAGACATTTTGTGGGTAAATTTATCTTCTGCAAGGCTGTGTGTAGGCTTCTGAGATATTTCCTTCCACTTTGCTTACATGTACTATGGCACTTACACAAGCAGCCTGTCATTGTCCACTGTATAGCCTTAAACTTCAAAGCAAAAATAGCAACACCTGCTCTTTGTCTTTGCAGATCTGACACTTCCCTAGACCCTTTTCAAAGACATTAATCCAAATACAAATGTACAAAGGATGAGGTAAGGAGAGAGCACACAAATCTAGGCCTTCCTTTAGAATTTATAGGGAACTGGCCTCAAGACAAAAACTTAACCTGAGCTATAGCTATCCACATCAGAAAACTAGCAAACCAATTTACTTTTAGACATGGCTTTGTTTATTAACTCCTATTAATTCACAATTAAAACAAAGCAAACATTACATTACCCTAAAAGAGAGAAATATTCATAAACATGCACTAGTCCTGTTCAAAACTAAGAACAACATCAAATCTGCTGTAGTTAAGTGGTCAAACCACTGTGGAGTGTATAATAGAAGCACCTTTGCCATTAGCATTTTGAGGTGAAGTAGAACAAGGAATATAAAATTGTGATTGCTTTGAAACATTTTAAATTCAAAAACTGCTACTAAAATTCAAAAACACTGTTTCACAGTGTGTGAAATACACAGTGTATTTCACTTTGTGATTAGCCATTTCACAATTTCTTGTTTGAATCATCAGATGCCAGATGAATGTGAGCAGTCTAATATGGTAGTTCCTTAGCAATCCTATATACAAAAAACTGTAATACCTGTCTTCCCATGCTTACGGATATGGGAATACAAAATGAAACAAAAATACCCTTTCAGATAAAAAAATATTTAGAACTTAAAAATGAAGTGCTTAGATTTCTGGTCATAGAGTCAGACTGGTAGGCATATGCTCCAAAGCGGTGTGTCCTAAAAGTGCAAATACACACTACAAGTCATTCATAGAAAAAAATCAAGTGATTTAATCTGATTCAAGATGCACAGTTCAATGTGCTTTTTCCCAGAGCTGCTGGGTCCTTAATTGTTCTCAATAATTTAAAGGCACATCAGTAAGAGAAAGAAAATATCCTCTTTTTGCCTCTCAGTTCTTTACTTTTCCCATTTGTAAAATAAAGTTGTAAAAATGTGAAATATGTAAAATCATGATAGTAGTCTAATGAGACTTTTTTTTGCTCAGGAAACAGTGTCCAATCAAAAGGTAACACAAGAGTTGCCTCTGAAGAAGGGAGTTTGTATCGAATGCGTTTGATCTTAATTTCCAACATTAACAGCCTTTTTCTTGCATAAACAGATTCAGGTGTTAATTAAAGAATTTCCAAGTTAAATTCTCAATTTTCCATATCAGTAAGAGAAATCCTTCCAAACCCACAAGCTCCATATTTTCACTTTGTGTTGAAAGAGTGAAAGCGAGGTATGCTGCACGTTGAACTGAATAGCATCCGTTACATGGGTAATAAATTGCCTCCGGAGGAAGAATTTTCCAGCTCAGATGAGCTTCCAACTGCAAAGCACAGGTGTTCTTAAAAAACACTCCTTGTTTCAGATGTGGTGAGAGAATTTTACAGATGATAAATCATAGCTATTACTTTAGAACAACTACCTAGTTTTTATTTCTAAACTATCCACTTGCATTACACCTCCTCATCTCTGTGTGCTCAATCTCAAATACTCTTTCATTTACCAATGTCAACAGCCACCCAGCGATTACAAAGAGCATCTACTGAGACAGAGATATCGGGAAAGAGTGTGGGAGTGGGCAGCTGCCCCCACCATTCATTTTCCAGAGCATGTCAGTCAGTTAGCTATCAAAATGAAAATCAAAATATTTTTCCATCTTGCATATCTAAATATCCTCCCTGTGATACAGGCATCACAGCAAATGAGGGAACGTGACTGCAGGCTGTGCTGGCGGAATCAGGCTGGCATCAGCAGATGAGGGTGGAACACAGAAAAGAAGAATTGATGGCTTGGCCTTTGAGACACACTTGAGAGCAAAATACATGGATGAAACTTGGAGTGTTTTTTGCTGCCACAGTCTAATATGTTGGACTTTGGAGTCTTCATTATTATTGTTACCCATACTACTGTATTTGCTTGCAAGATAGACTTAACCCATATAACAACTGTACTTTTCCTGTGTAGATGTACCAGAAACTGTCATCACCAGAGCTTGAAGCAGAATTCAGGCTCTTGCTTTGAACGTCTCAATCACATTCCTTAATTTCTGTGAGGTTTCCTGGCATTAACAGATGCCACAATGTTTGGAAAGAAATTTTTGTGGCACCTTGTTGGTGGGTCAGCATTTCAGATTGGATTATTCTCTGAGACTTCTTTTTCTGCAAGAAAATGAGTCTTTATCTACACATCTGCTACCTTAGATTCCACATGTCTTGTCAAATTAGCTTCAAATTCACACACTGGAACCATTCAGGTCTCTAAGCTGTAATAATAGCTCAGTTAGAGTGAAAATTTGTTCAGATGACTGCTCTTTGTCTTCCAAGATCAGAAAGAAAAATAGTTAAAATCAACACTTTTAAAATGTACACAGATTTCTGCTTAGTTTTGAGACAAAATGAGTTCACACTGCATGAAGATTTTCAACATGCAAGTTTGAAAGGAACTTTTCCTCCTCTCTAGCACGTCTGCACTTCACCACATGTGGACACCCAAGCTAAGTTTTTGTTGAAACAGCAAAATGTGGTAAAATAATATGAGAGAAATCATAGCTGCAAATGGCTTCTGTGGACTCACTGAGCTGTCTGAAAATAGCACTTCATATTTTCTTCTGAGCAATTTTTGTAGTCTACCACAAAGAAGGCCACCAAAGACCCCATACTCAACTAGCAGTCCTCCTCAGAAAGCCAAGCTGCTGTTGGATCTGCCAGCCCTTCTCTGGATAATCATCATCTGCTTTGACATGTTTATTGATGAACATTTTACAGATATATTTTGGTTTTATTCTTCCCTTGTTTATGCCTCTTCTAAGACCTTGTGTGACACCAAGCCATGATCTGTTGGAATTCTGCTTTTAAGTGTTTCAGGTGCTTGTGTATTGGCCCCAAGTCAGCCAAGCACTGCACTCTTTGCCTGAATACATGCAAGTCTGGGGACACATAAAATTTGCTAATCCAGCTACAGACCTGCTCAGCAGGATGAGCTGCTTTCATTTTTAGGCAGCTGACATTGCTCCAATCTTCTGTCTTACATGCAGACTTGAAATAATTAGTTGTTACATTGCTAAGAACAGCCTTCTAGGTTATCTCTACATTTCCTCTTGCTCTGCTTTGGTATTGCTTCTTCAATGAGTCTTACCACTCCTAGCCTCCGAACAGGGTTGAGACCTTGTCATAAGCACTAATCTCCCATATCATCTCATTCTCCTGGCCTTTTCCTTTTCTTTAATATAAATCCATGTTCGCTAGTTAATGTTGTGTGCAGCGCTGCATAAATACCTATCTTTACAGAGTTGTGCTGTGCCCTCTTGCCAATTGCCTTCAGCCTTACTCTGCTCTTACCAGGTGCTCCACAGGGTACAGATTCCACTGTGCTGCTCAGGAAGCAACAGAAGATAGCCATTTAGAGACACTGTTGTGATTTTGCCCAGAAAAATCTCAATCCAAAAGCATCCTTTAAAAGCAAAACTTTTGGAAGAGAACAGAGAAAATCAGAGACTCTGCTTAGGATGCAGTGGATGACTGGTGTAGCTCAGAGTGTGCTTTAAGGTAAAACAGAGAGATGACACCTTGATGTAAGAAGTGCACTGGTCTCTCTCCTTCCCCAGTTAGCAGGATGAGAGATACATCTGTTACAGGTAGAAAATTTGCCTGTACCCTTCTGGTTTGCAGTATATGTCCACTTCTCCCAGTCTCGATCAGAGTGCCTCACCAGTTACATTTGTAGCCAGACTGCATCTGGTCGGGTTTCTTCATTTCCTGCCTCAGGGAAGGCAGCTCTTGAACTGGCTTTTAGCTCTCCCTCCAGTCTGTACTTGAGATGCATGGATCTTATCAGAAGTTATTTTCTCAGATGAAACTATGATATACACAGAAGTAGCCATGGGTTGACTGATGATCCTCTCCTCTTTCCGATGAAAAGTATCCTCCTTCTGACTGATTTTTTTTTTTCAACCATTATCATTTTTGTTACTGGTTTGTTTCAAGAAGACTCTTGTCAAAAGTTTGCAGACTGACCATCTACACATTAACTTGGCTAATAACTGTTCAAGAGCATCTACACGTTAACTTGGCTGATACCCAGTCAACAGCATATCCTAGCCATGTATTCTGAAAATTTTTAATTAAATTACTTCAGTATGCCTACTCTTTGAAGTTGAACCTATCCAACATCATTAAAACTTACTCACATGCTCTTACTTTGATATTAAAATCTACTGAATATCTCTGAAAGTCTTTCATTCTTCACTCTTAGCCAGAATTGTAATTACCTCAGTATAATAAGAAAAAAAAAACAACTTTGTCTGGCAAAGTTTCCTTACTTACCTATCTCAGCAGGGTAGCTCCCACTGTTACACACATTTTTTTCAGGTCTCTAGAAATCCAGCAGCATTAAAAATTGTATTCTTGAAAATGCTCAGCAGAACCACATAAGAAGACAACTTTTTGCTTCTGACAATTTAGATAGTACTTAAAATAATGCAGTACTAGTTTGTGGTGTTGTTTGGGGGGTTTTTTTGTTTGTTTGGTGTTTTTGTTTGTGAGTTTTTCATTTGGTTGGTCGGTTGATTGGCTTGTTGTTTTTGTTTAGTTTGGTTTGGGTTTTTTGTTTGGTTGTTTAGTTAGGACTTTGTTTTGTTTGGGTTTTTTTAGAACAATATTTTAATTTTATTTTAATGCTTAGCAAATGGTGGATTGTCATCCCTTTGAGACTTAGAGCTCTGATTCATAGCTAATGAAGCATAGGCAATAAAGCTCCTATTCATAGTTAATGAAGCATATTCAAAAGCAAGGCAAACCCACAATCTTTAAAGGTAACTAGGAAATAAAAGCAAAACAAAGCATTCTCTGAATTCAGAGTTCTCTGAAATTGTCTTGATCACTTGCTATGATACCCTGGTGTTGGTGTGCGCTGTCTGCACGTTGGATAGTGTGCTTGAAAACTTAAGCAAAAGATTGAGGTTAGTTGGTGTTTTTAAGCATAGGTTTTAAGGCTTCAGCTAAGCCTACAAGCACATTTTATGTAGATCTCCTGTAACTCACAGGCATTGTTAGCCTGAAACAACCTCAAGTATCTGTTGTAGGAGTTATAAGCAGTATTATACTGAGCTATTGTGTCCTTTACCCTATTACTTTACTGCAGGCAATTCTTCTGCAAGTATGGTAACTTTTACTCTTCATTTCCGCAAATGAATTATTCTTCCTGAATTACTTATCCTGTGTTCCCCCAAATATTGTCCTAAATAAGTTAAATAATTGCAGGTGAAAGAAAACTTCCATTTGGTAACTTATTTTATAGTTCTGTTGCATATGCAAGAGAGATATTTGCCGTTATTGTATACTGTGACTAAATTGTATATTACAGTACAGTTGCAATGACTGTAAGACACTGAGGTTTTCTTTGTGCCTGTGAGCTGCCCTCTAGGGTAAAATGATCTGTTCATTAAAATATAAATAGGCAATGCTATTGAATATTCTTCAGCTTCATAGAATAACATTTGATAGCACTGTTGATTGAAGCAGATATTAGATATATGCTTTACTGGCTCCCTTGCAGAGTCTCAGATGGCTTCCTTGCCTTGGAGCAGGAGGATATAGAATCATAGAATGGTCCAGGCTGGAAGAGACCTCCAAAGGTCATCTAGGGCAACATCCCTGCAGTCAGCAGGGACACCCCCAACTAGACCAGGTTTCCCGGGGCCTTGTCTATATCTCCAGGGAAGGGGCTTCAACCACCTCCCTGGGCAACCTGTTCCAGTGTTCCACCACCCTCATAGTAAAGAACGTTTTCCAAACATCCAATCTAAATCTGCTCTTCTCTAGTTTGAAGCCATTGCCCCTTGTCCTATCACCACAAGCCTTTGTAAACAGTGTCTTTCCATCCTTCCTGTAGGCCCCCTTCAGCTACTGGAAGGCTGCTATTAGGGCTCCCCAGAGCCTCCTCTTCTCCAGGATGTGGGCCTGTTGAAAACTGGGGCAGATCTGCAGACTAACAGAAGGATATATTGCTGTGCCCAACAAAATTGATAGATAAAACTTAGTGAATAATAGGTTTTGGAACCCCAGGTAATAAAGATCATAGAATATCCTAAAAGTAGGGCAGATTTAGCCCTTTACTCATATTTCAAAATACAAATTTCCAAACGAATTTTCTTCCGAGAGGCAGTTTTTCAAGTTCTCGAAATAATATCTCCTCAACCACTATCTTATTAATGCTGTTTACTAGAAAATTGTTGCAGTTGCTCCTGTATCCTGTCTATCTACAACAAAATGCATCTGTCACTAGAACACAACTGTAATTAAGTAATGTTCCAGTAACTGGCAGTAAGACTGTAGCTGAATTACCCAGAAACCTCTGCAGGGTTGTTCACTGTTTCACATTTAAAACAGAGCTGAAGTGACAAAGAATACAGCTACTAGCATGGTTACTTCACTACTATAATAATGCAATTTTCTTTCTGAGGACATCTTTTCAGTGACCATTGCAGCAGTGGAATTAGCTTTCTCTAGAGCTGTTCGTCACTGACAGTATGTGAGTTCCTTGGAAGGGATGTATGAAGCAGGCTCTAGACTGGGATCAGAGACTTGCACTCTGGTGGTTGTGGACCACAGCTAATTGCTTGCAGGTATGGGCTGGGGCAGAAGGGCAAATACTTCCATGCTGGCCTTGCCACAGAGCAGCTGAGGGTGTGAGGAGACCATGGTGTGTCTGTGCTCCTAGCATGGGGCAAGGATCAGCTAGGCTAGGAGTCCCTTCCGCTCTCCAGTTGCACCGATGCCCCCATGCAAACTTGAGGTAGGAGTCTCAGCACTGGATTATTTATAAGGACTCCTTATCATGATTTTCTGGCCTTATTAACCAGAAGTTACATTCCTTCCTTTGTAGCTCTTGGCCAATTTAATTGATATGCATGGGAAAATCCTGTCCCTCACGTGCATGTGTTTTACTCTTCCTTAATTTTATTCTGGGCTTTGTTACTCTTCACTTACATATAGAACATACCATGCTATAGTATTAACATATGCCATGTGTAAAACATAATGGAATGGTGATAGGAGCTAAAAGTCAGGCCGTCTACTCAGGTATTAACTCACAGAGTCCTCCAGAGCTCTTTTTGATTACCCTCATACTAGGGAACAACACCTTCCTTTAATGTAAAGTCTGTGGAGGACGGAAGGCATGGTAGTTTTGAATCAGCACTTTGAATTGCACTGGAAACCCAAACTGTAACACTGAGAGACACACTGAGTTGTAGCCCTTAGAAGGAGATATGATTATTGTTACATCTGCAAGTTCCAGACAAATTCCAGCTCCAGCATGCCAGCTGTGGAATTTTGTTGTTTTATGTTTTTATCCCTAAGATGTAGAATTTGTTCTACCTCAGCTATAGATACTACTAGGAAATTGTTTGGTGCACATTCTACTCTCTGTCATCTATGACGAAGATATGTCAAGGCTTTCATTTCTTATGAATTGGAACAAGTAGTTTGTGTTTTGCCAGAAGCATGATGCTATCAACATCTTGCAAAATCTACAAGCAATTCACCGACCCATATGTTCTCCAAACACTATTCAACTCTATCTGGGCATCCTGGACTTGTCTAAAAGCCATCTGGAATTATATGTTGCCAACTTCTCATCTTCCTTTAAGTACAACAGCAACTTTCTGAGCTCATAGTTGCTAACATGACTAAATTTGGAAACATCATAAAATTGCATTGTAATGGAGGATCTTTTGGATGTCTAATATCCCCAAGAGCACACTCAAGTGTTTTCTTTTAGTCTTTCTAAAGAAGTATATAAATAGTAACCAGCTTGGTCTACATCAGTGCCAAAATCACTTTTGAGGGCAAATTTTCTATCTTTTTATGAATCTTCCTTTGCCCATTCTTTTTCAATTGCCTTTTCAAAGAACATTACCAGCATTTCTCATTTTAAGCTTTTGCCTTCTTAACCTCACTTGTTGTCCAGTCTGGCCTTACCTGTTGTCTGTTCCTCCACTGAATTCTCCTATATTAAACTGTTGCCCACAGATATGGCCATTTCTATTGGAGCTGAAGGCATTAACTTCGGAAGGCATGTCCGGTCTTTGTATTTCCTTTGGAAATAACATCTTCCAAAAAGGATTACAAAACTCATGGGGAATTGCAGCTTGCTAGAATTTCTATCTGCAGCCAGTAGCTGAGTAATTCTGTCTTTAGCAACCGGAGGCATTTGTGTTTGCAACAACAGCATGAGAAAGCACAGACACTAAATGAGATTTTGGGTAAGTTTTGTTCTCATGAGGCCAAGGTGACAGCTTTGAAACATCTTTTAGAAGGTGTGGCTGTCAAAGTAGATACTGCAAACCAATACTGCAAGGAGCTGATTTTGTTAACATGTTCCTGATGTTGCAATTAAGTATAATGCTAATTAGAAAGTTTTTAAGAAGAAAATGTTGTGTATAGAAGTGTTCTATCAATGGATTTTTATTTGGACTAGATGACTTTAAGTTCAGCTTCCTTGGTGAGGAAAATGTATTTTTCTCTCTATACTGCTTCACTGAAGACAGAGTTGTAGATAAACAATGAATAGCAACCAAAAACCAAACAGGCTTAATGAGTATTTATCCCAATATGTCTGTAGCATATTCTCTTACACTCGTTTTTGTCTTATTTTGTGTTCTGAAACACCAGGAACAGCTTATTCATGGCTGTGTGAAATGCCTTTGGCACACCATCTTTTGTCAATGAAATGGGTACTGAAAATTGTCACTGAACACCATTCAACATACTAAATATATTTTAGGGCTCACTTGGTGGCTGCGCTTCAATTTGGGTTTACTCCACTGGCAGAAAAGGCATCAAACAGTGACATCTCTGAAGCAAATCAGTGCTTTTGATGTCAGTGAGCTGCACCAATTTACAGTGTTTACAAGATGTGCTTCAAATTTTGTTTTTCTTTTTGTTTCCATGTCACTGTTTCTGAAGACAGTAGGTACTGTTAGTAAACCCAGCTCCAGACCTCTGCTACAGCAGAAGTATGAGGAACTGCATAGTCAGATGAGTCAGAACTTCTTAAAAAACAGACATCCTTCCCTCACAATCAATTTTATATTTAAACAGGAGTATTGAAAAATTTGAGAATAACAGCCCAAGTCTGTTCAGAAATGACATTCTTAAGGCACAGATCTCACAAAATACATGCTGTCCCTCATCTCTGTTTCCAAAATGTCTTTTCCAGGTTAACATCTTTGTACATTTTGTTTAGCTTTTTTCCCTGCCTAGATAACATCATCTTGTATTTCGATCATCTCATGTTTTTCTCTGAGTCTTCTTTCTGTCCCTCACCTCTATTATGTTATCTTTTGTTATGGAACATGTACTACCATTACCTTGGTGGCACACCTTCTAAGTTGACTGATTTGTTCCATGTTTCTTCTAAGAATCAAAATCTATTTAAGCCAATTCAGCCAAGCCAGGCCTGTAGGTGATGTGATGCTCATCACTGGGAAAGTGCCAGTAGATGGTGCTGAAGAACATGCAGCATATTCTCGAGTTTTGATTGTTGCTCCCAGCGACTGCTGGTGTTAGAGCACATACAGCTACAGAAAAAAAAAAAAATCTGAATTTTTATCTTGGTAGAGTAGCTTAGAAAGCATGCTGATTTCTTGCAATATTGAGTGAAGAACTTTTAGCAAAAGGAATGAACAACTTTATCATCCAAGACAGGATACTCCTTCCACTTATGTTACAAACATCACCAAACTCTTCTTGCTAAAAAAAAAAAAAAAAAAAAAAAAAAAAAAAAAAAAAAAAGTAAAAAAGTCCAGATTTTCATATCCTGTCATGTTCTTCATGCAGCCACTGCTCCTTCCATTTTAATTTCTTTATGTCTCATTCCAGGATACGAGACTGCTAAACATGGGGTAGGCACTGCGCACAAAATTATTTTGAGACATTCACTTTTGCCAAGCAGTCAGGAAATCTAAGTCTGTGCCGGTCAGATTCCCATCCCTTCACACTAAATTGACACTGAAACTCCTAGGACATTGTCTCCCATCTTTACAGGAGTTGAATTTTGTGACCAGGTCAAGGCTAGGGACACTGTAAGTTTTCCTCCTGTTCTGAGCTGAAGGTGTCCTTATTTGCCAAATAACAGGTAACAATGTTTATTCACTCAAAAACTAGAAGCCTTGAGGTAGGAGGGTAGGTTTTGGATGGGGAGAATGGATAGATGGGGAAGGAGCACACTTGAAAGAATTCAGATTTGTGGTGGTTAAATGCATGCATTTGGTTACTGTGATTGAGGCAGTTTAAACTAGTGACTCTTGTCTTTTACTTCCTTGTATTAAATAACAGATTCAGGGGACCAATTTGTCTGCCTGTGACTGTTTTTATCCCAATCCAAATAATTATGAAATTAAGGAAGGCAGCAATGCTACCAATAAAATATTCAGCTCCACGAGACCTCTCTATCTCCATTTAGAACACGGTTGCCTCATTTGGCAAATTTAGATCCATTAATTTCAGAAAATTCCTCCATGTCTGTCTACCAGAGCTGTCTCCCACACCAAGGAGGCAGCACAAGGGAAGCATGTCATTAATCCCTTAACAACTCACATTCTGGCTCAAAAGCACAACTCTCTCTTCACTGTCATCTTAGCACATTACCTAAGTTTATTACATTTTGCAGCTGAAACCAAAGCATATGTTTATTTCTGCTCCAGGGTGACAACACCACCTGGCAGATTCCTCCAAGCTTTTTGTAGTATAAAGATCTCAAAGGCCTGACAGTTCCTAGACATTTTTTTGTACAGCCTTCATTTCAGAAGACATGTTCAGCTGTAGGAGTAAGGATTAAGAGGAGAGACACACAGCCAAGGAAATCTCTTAACTCTTCCATAGAAGAACCAACTCCACCAGCCCCTTACCCACTGGGCATAGCTGCTCTCCTGGTCCACCACTTGTGCTGAGTATGCTATGCATCACAGAGAGGTCTTAGCTGAACCTTAGAGACACATCTTCACTGGTCTGCTAGAGGATTCCTGGGTGCCAGGACAGAGAGGGTACCTGCTGTTGAAATGCTGTATTTTAGCACTGAACCTGAAGATCTTGGGATATCTCCAGAGTGTTTGGGGGATGTACTAGCACATGGCTCCTAGTGCTGTTGGAAATGGCATATTTCCCAGTCCAGATTCTGCAGCCCTCCTGGAAAGGCTCCTCTAATGCCTGACAGTGATTTGTCTGCACCACCCACATATGGCAACCCTTCTCTGTAGTTCTGCCTCGGTGGTGTTCACACTGTTATCCTTCATCTTAGAGCCAAAAGGAGGGGAGGACTTGTACAGGCCAAAGACCAGACCCTGCAGAATAACAGCCTCCCACATTCCTCCCAGCTTTGCAACTGCTAAAATGCCTAGGATTTTTTGAAAATTTTGTCTAATGAAAGTGACTTAACTTATTCTATCAAAAATAGTCCTCTGGATGTATGAAAGTTTCTGTTTCTGTCCATTTTATAGTGCATAGTTTGTAAGAAAATTCTGCAGCGGTAAAAAGTGTGATCTTGTCCAGAAGCTCAGCTCATTAATAAAGCACAAAGATGCACTGTATTCTGCCAAGCAAAAACACCAGGCAAGCTGGAAGTCAATATGGAAATACTTAATGATTTTTTTTTTTTTAGTAGAAGCACCAACTACTGTATTTCATTAAAAGAGAGTTTTAAACTAAATAGCATAAAGATTTTGTAAAACATGGGTATCATCATTTGAATGAAAATAATTTGGGTTTGTGTCACTGTAGACACTGAAGCTAAGCTGTTGCTGAAAAAGTAGTGGCTCAGAAAAACCTCTCTAGAGAAAGCTCAATATATAATTTTCTTTAAATTTAGATGCATATGCGTTGATCTTGTTCTCATTTTGTAATTTATATCAAAGTTCAGGTAAAGACATGGGGAAATTTGGTATTATCAATGAACAAAGGATATATTTGTTTGTGCTTTCCTCCTTTGAATGGATCTTAGAAGATAATGTACATTAGCTAGGAAGATCTACTGAGAACTTTTCTTATATTTGACAATAACAAGAGATCCAGTGACATTGAGCTAATATTGTAACTGAGAGTTACAACAGTAATCCAAATGAAACTATAAACTGTACTAGGTCACATGTATTACCATCAAAGAGATACTGTCCAGAACAGCGAAGACAAAATCTGTGGAATTCCCTGGGATGACCAGATCCCTGGATGTGATGGCAGAATACTAGCAAGCCAAAAGAGTCGTACTTCACGTCTTCCTTCCATTACTGGAAGTGACCAGATGATGGAGCACAGTGGATATTGGAGTTACAGAGCCAGATAGGTTTGGCTTCTAGATCATTTAGGACAAGCCCTTAGAACCTGATCACCAAATTCCACCTGCACTCTGCATGTACATCCACAAATACACTTTGAAATATGCTTCTGCCAGCAGTCACGTATCCACATATGAAGAATTTCTCAGTAATACATAGAAAGACACCGTCTGCATGATTTGGTTTAAAGTATACAGTCAACTGGTCAAAAATTAGATTGACAAATAACCCATATGCCTTTTGCTGGAGACCAGTGCCTCTAAAATGGAGGGCAATTTTCTTTTTTTTTGTGGATTCAGTGATTTCATAACAGTTACAGTGAAAGCTGTGCATGTACTTTTTAGTTTTAATGTGGTACACTACTATGAGTGCCATCCTCCTGAAGATTAATTTATTCCCTTTTCATTTCTGTCAGCACACTTATAACAAAGGTTTTGCTCTTTGAAACAAAGAAACAAAAAAATCACCTTTGAAAACTGTCTGAAAGCCAAAAGTTATAGTTTCAGGTTAACATGTATCAAGTTGATTGGTCTACAAAAGTAAATAGGCATATGGAGTAAAGGAAAAGGATTTCCAGGCAACCAAGTGTCATGATAACTGAGTGACTTATAGTGTTGCACAATCTTAGGGGCACTAATGCACTGGAAGATAAAATCCCACCCTTCACAAGTCTCAGGAAATGCATATTATACGTGCTTCACAGTCTCTGTCTGATTTACTGCTGATACTATGAAGTGCTCTGTAATCTACATCCAGGCTCCAACTGTACTTTAGGACTACCATCAAGGAAATTAGCATTAATTAGATAGGGGAAAGATGAAAGACTATAGGAAGCATTTAGGATCCAGTAATCATGGTTCCTAAAGAGAGAGACTTAGTGTGATCAAATAAAGCTGCTGAGTGATTAGGTCAGAGGTTCCTGCTTTGTATGGGCCAAATGCAGTGAAAAATGCTGAGCAGTCAGAGCTGGGAGGGTAGGGCATCTCCACAATCACCATTCCATTTCAGCCTGTTCCCTTTTCCTCCCCTGCCTGTCCTTACCACAGCCACAGCCATGGGCTGTGAATTGAAGACACCATCTCTGGTCCATCTTGGTGTTCCTCGGAGAAATGCTTTGGTCACACTTAATCTCTGGCATGTCCAAAATCTGCAGAGTAGATAATAGAATAATAGAACTGAAATAATTGCTTTTATTGGGGGTGTGTTCTAATGATTTAAATTGCAATACTCCTCTGTACTCAGTCCAGCTGCAGCCCCTGGGCTGTATGTGGCTGTACAGCATGGTGAACAAACTGAGCAGCAGTAGAGTGTCAAAGGGATGCAGTACCCCAGAAGTAATGTTGAGAGCAGTAGAAAGGAGAAAAATAACATTTACAGACTTTAAGATGTTTGAAATAAGTATCTCCTACTCAATGTAACCGACCTGAGCTGGAGATTTGTCTGAACAAAGAGAAGAGTTTTGGCTTTCAGGCCTCTGCTTTGTCATTGGTTCCAAAAGTTTCCCCACACCATCTGTGAAGTTATTGCATTTCTGGTATATGGTGCCATCATTTCAGAAAGGCAGAGGTAAGGTTGTGCTGCAGAGATGATTCATGCCTTGCTTTCATACTCTTTATTTTCCTGAGTTACATTTGAAGCAACACAATGTATTCTATCTGCTTTACCGTGTGAGGTGCATGATGGCACTACAGACTGAGATCAGAGTGTGAGTATTCATATTCGGAGACCCACATCACTTGTGGAATCACTTCCACTTATCTGGAATTGCACGTGTAACCACATAAACCCTGAGAAAATCCAGGCTGCATATTTCAGGGACAGATAGATCAAATTCAATCAAAAGTTGATTAATTAAAAATTATCTTTTATAATGCAGGCTGGTTACTGAAAAGCATTGTTCACATTTATTCAGTTACATAAATTTATCAAATTATCAGCTGTCAGCGGGAAGGTATTGTGCTCAGAAATTTGAATCTTCACTGCATCATTGAATTGGAATCTGGTGGGAACTAAATCTGATTCATTCAAATTGATCCATGTAAAAAATGGAAGTCACTGTCATGTCAGAGAGGATAAATTAGCAGGTAATTGATAATCCATAGATAATTAGTTGAAAATCAAGTGTGCTTTGAATCAAAAAATGCTAAGTATTATTATCAGCATTACACTCTGAAGTAGGATATGACTCAGCCTTCAGTTTCTAACAGTTCATGTAACTATATAATTTGATTTGAATATTTTAATAACATTTTCATTCTGATCCCCAGGCGTCCCTTCTAAACTCTACTATTCTATCACCCTCCGAGGCTGTGATTTAAGCAGACAGAATTAGAGGAGCCCTCTAGCGGACAGGCTTTTCTCTGACAACAAGAATATGACTGACTGGGACGCCAACCTTCAGAAACTAACAAACCCCATTCCTCCCACACTGTCGGAGAGTTAAGCTAAAATGCTAAGACTAAAGTTCAGCATGCATCTGGGGCAATGGTCCTTTTCCTGTGTGGATTCAGTGGCGTTCAGTGGTATTCAGTTGAGGAATGGGGTTTTAGGGGTACTTTGGCTGCTTGTGGGCTTGCAATTTTAGATCTGTATGAATGGCTGTGACATGATGGATGACATGTTCATACCACTGTCATTGCAGAGTCCTTTCCAAATCATAGAATCATAGAACCATAGAATCATAGAATGGCTTTGGTTGAAAGGGACATTAGGGATCATCTACTCCAACCTCCCCACCATGGGCAGGGATACCTGTCAGCTAGACTCAGCTGCTCAAGGCCTTATCCAACCTGGCCTTGAACACCCCCAGAGGCACTCATTTTGATCTATCAAAGGAAGAATGTAGCCAGATTTTCCACGTGTGTTTGTTCATGACTCACCTGAAATATGCCTGAAATTAGGAGATTGTAATAATGTACCACTCATATTCCACATTTAATTGGTTTTGAATATAGTTTATTGGAAAGTAGCAGACTGTACATCTATTCTTGAGTTGCAGTATTTTTCAAAACGGAATGGTTCATCCACGTTTATGTATAACATAAAGGTATGACAAACACTTGTGTTTCTGGCCTATAGAGAGTATTAGAAATCCTATCTTATTCCTCTGCCTATTTCCATACTAAGCATGGGGTATACGTAATTCTAGACACAATGAGCTGGAAATTTTAAACATGTTAAACTACGTTGTTTTGCTTTTAAACCCTTGTTTTTTCAGTTCACTACTCATTCTTCATTTAGATTTCCGCACTGTTTTTAAGTACATGTCAAAAATGCAAGATCTATGCTTAAAATTACAAATTTCTTTTTGCAAACTAGACACTGATTTTGTGGCAGCTTCTCAACCCTCCCTTCCCCTCCCCCCCCCCCCTTCTTTTCCCCTTTTTCCTCTTGTTTTGTAGCCAGGCTGCTACATCTTTCCTCCTATATCACTTTAAATGTCCTTATATATAGATGGCAGGGGAGGAAAGCAGGAAAATGTTAAATAATATTGCAACAGTAGTACAGCTGCCAGCTCTAAGTCATATGATATTCACTCTGTTTCAGAAAAATGACTAGTGCCTGTAATTTTGTGCTGCAAAAAGTATGAACACATATTATTAAATAAGTTATAAACACACACACAAACCTGAAACAACACACACACAGACCTGAAACAAAACACATGCAAAAAAGAGTATATATATATATATATATTTTTTTTAAATACTGTGATTTGTAGGCCAACCTCAAGGCTTGACTCTCGTTTTGCAAAATATTGGGACTGGAAAGGCTAAGTGAAGAAACACAGTACCTAGCCTATGTTTAAACAGCATTAAATCTTCATGGTAGCTTTTGCTAATATGTGTCTGTGTAAACAGACACCATATTCATGAGAAAACTTGCACTGATTAATTTAGTGCATATATGGAATTATTCTTACTTAGAAATATTTTTTGATTTGAGTGAAAATGCACAGACACTGATGATATGTCGGAGAGATCTGCGGAACGTCCAGGGACTTACTGGGCTTTTAAGCAGAATGAATTACAGTATCATGTGCTGTTTTTAGAGCAAGGTATGATACAGACTAGGTAGAAGGTCACACAAAGTGTATCTAACATCAAGAAACAAGAATAGTATCAGCATTTTTATTACGTAAAATCTCATGATTTGGGGGAAAACTATCTTATTTTTGGATGCATAAGTTCTACAATTATGCAAAATAAATTGCATGGTAAAAAAGGTCCTTATAAAATTTTAATTGGTATGATCTATCTGTAATTCTAAGTGTTTTTACAGATCCCAAAGTAGCTTAGTTGGGAAGGGAGCTGGTGTGTTATAAATGCGGTGATCGTTTTAAATAAACTATTTTAGTCAAACTGACTAAATTCCTTAGGACTTATAATCCTGGAAAAAGATGATTCTTCCTTTTTAATGTTTATCTTTGTTCCTATATTATCTTATTTCTGGAAAAGAATGGATAGGGAACTCCTTAACTGAGAATTCAGAATGGAAAGAGCTAATGAAGCAAAATCGTGTAATGGCCATAAACACAATAACAATTAAAAGGTAAATGTATATGTGACAAGCTCACAATATGTGGAAATTATGCTGGCAGTCCTATCCATGTATAAATCTATCCCATACATCCACAAGCTAAGGACAATGCACAACTCAAAATGCAAGATTTTTTTCAGCACTAGCACACAAAGGACCAGACAAGCACATCTTCAGTAATGGGAAAGCCACAGGCAGCATGTGCATTTTGCATAGTGGGCTGCATTCCATTCATGCACTGAAATTAAATCTAAATGGAAACTGGATTTCCTCAGGGCAGGAACCATAATTTCTAATTACCAAAGGTAAAAGATAAACTAGGGAAAAAATATTCTTTCAGATACGGCTAAAATTATGATGTGATTCTTAGAAATATTTCCTTCCATAAGTGAACATTCTTCTGGTAACTTGGAGTTTTTCTTGGACTGTTATTGCTGTTTCACAATGACCTAAGGCTGTATTTGTAGTCTTAGTGGTGCTTATATAATTACATAAATTTTAAAAAATAGAATGTCTGATTATTCTAAATTCCAGTTAAAATGGGTCAATTGAAATAGGAACTATACCTCAGTGTTTCAGCTGCACTTCAGAGGGTCATATATTCCTGTGCTCAGTGGGCTACAGAAGGAATGATGTTGTCACAGCAGATCATCTGGAGTTCTTTGAAATCCCCAAATTAATTAAATGCATAATGTGTATTCACAAACATGTTAAGCCACAAGAGGCAGCAGTACCCAAAATCTCTGGTTGTCCTAAAAAAGCCCTAGAGCTGGGACAAGTGAGAAATGAGACTATCTCCACTGAGAGTTTGTCTTTGAGAAAGCAGTCAAGAAAGTCAGGGCTAATTATCTGGAACTCTGGGATTCAAGCTGATTAAATAGCTATTCTCAGGCGATTCGGGACAGGACCAGCTGCACTGTGCCGCGGATGCTTCATCTCTTGTGCGGCACTGCCATACGTACCTCTGGAATTTCAGTGACCTATTGCCCCTCCACAGAGTAATTCTTCAACACCAACCCAGTGATTAAAGGTGACTCTTCCTGTAAGTGTCAAGCTGATTGCACAGGTCCAAAATGGCAGTACAATGCATGTGGGGTATATCCTATGATTGACAAACCAGCTGGCATTGTGCAGGGGAGGTAAATATCTGTAACATGTGTACACACTCTGTGGTTATCCTCAACTTCTTTATACAAGCCAGCTCCAAAACTGTCAGTTCGTATGTCAGTACAGGACATATGCAAAACAGTGCCTGACCTTTCACCAAGAACTAGGAAGGCTGAAACTCCCAGACAAATATAGAAAGTGATCAAAATTTCCCTAGGCAAGATTTACAGGCAGGAAGAGGGCACATGCTGGCAAAAGGAAAACAAACAGCAAACTGGCAGACATACCAGGAATGACAGTTTCACTACATCATTCACAGCTGCTAATGCATGCTATTGCTGTTGGAAAGCATGCAAATATAAATTATAAAAGTTCTTCAGAAGAAACATGTCTTCCTACTGACTAATCAAATCATGTAATCAAAATCTGCATTATATTACATATTAATCACTAGAGCTGGATCAAACGTAACTCAGATTTATTGAATAATTTTCCATTATTACAGTTTACCTTTTTCTGCTGCTCAGGTCAGAAATGGCTTGTTAAAGATATACAACTATAATTTCTCTTGGTTAGGGTTAAAGGAAGCCTTGGAGGAACAGGCTAAGACATTAAGAAATTCTCTCAGTAGATGTTCATAATGAAAATCAAATACCTTACAAGACAGGTGACCAAAAAATACAAAGCATTCCAATATCAGTAATGCAGTATCTAAAAGAAAACATAACTTTCAATATATTGACTAGAAGTGTAATGTGTTGCCAATAGAGTAAGCTGGATTTTGTAGGCAGAGTTCTTTGCAGAGCAGAGTGGATCTGACTATAAACTTTCACACATTACAAACTGAGTAACAATAGCTGACATCTTTTGCATGTGCTCTCCCCTGTGGTCTACAAGAAACTTCTGTAGGTGAGAAGTCCCTAAGGCTTTGGCTGGCTGCCAGTCTCAGGAAGATCACTTTCTCTTTCAGCATTGGCTCGAGACAAAAATGGCAAAAATAATATAGGAAAACATTCAAGACAGCTCTTAGTACTGGGGTCCCACTCGTAGTCCATGTTGTTGTGTTTGGACTGCTAACAAAAGGAACCAAGGTAGGAAGTCAAAGCAGATCAGAAATCATTGTATTTCCATACTGCAATATGTACTAAATGCTGCTACAAGGAGTTTGGCTATCATGCTCTACTCCTTAGGAGAAAACATTCTCCATCTAGTAAGAATTTGCTGAATGTTGAATGCCTCCCTATCAATTTTTAATATCAGGGCCAAGAAATGTGCACCTGTGGATCCCAATACCCAGCTGGAGCAACATTCCAGAAGGCTCCTGTAATGATTCATCAGCTCTGATACAGTTCATCTCCCCAATTAATGTAAACAATAATACCTTCAAAGTTCAGTTGTAAGCCTTTTATCTAGAACCACTTGTTCCTGTAATACACATGGAGATTCAGGACATTTTACAGAGAATGCTATAAAAGAACATTAATCTACACTTAAAAGTTGATTTTCATGTCAGTGCCTTATCTTTGTACATTAAGGATTTGCTTCTAAATAAAAAGCACAGTTATCTACTTAGTGCAGACCAGTATTTTCTCTTTTATTCATGAATTTATGAAATTATCCAAATATAAGGTAGATGAAAATCTATACATCTGTATAAGAGAAGAAAACAGGAATTGAGTAATCACTGTCAGTTTAAACTTTTGGTTTAAACTTTCTTCTTGAGACTAAACTATCAACAAACAGGACAGACATGAAACCTACTTCTTTTCTTACAAAAATCTAAGATGCAAATACTATCACTGATGTTTTCATGTCAACAGCTCCCCTGATACCTACAAAGTTTCCTTCTGATTTCCACTACACTTAATGAAAGCAGAATAAAGCCCTTTTATTTTTATCAGAATTTGGTCTGTCAGCATAGCCTTATTTTTCTTACCCTAATAGTAACAAATAGGACCTCTGGGTAAAGGCCTCAAGCACCAGGTTTTCAATTTGGAGGATGATGAAGTAGTAAATTATCTCATCCTTTCCCTTTCATTAATTAAGCAATACAAAATGCTGCATTGTTTGATTATTCCATATTTGATTAACCTAGGTTATGGAAATTAATTCTAATAATCACCACTTAATTGCTGGCAAGAAGCATGTTAGCAAAAGGCACGGTTACTATTTGAATCTGTTTACCTACCAAATCATGTGAAATTCTCTTTTCATTCTTTGAAAGGTGGAGAAAAAAACTCAGTGAAAACATTAGACATGGATGAACTGTGAGGAAGAACAAACAACCCTGATAAAAGTTACACAATTATTGGCTAACTGCAGAGAGAGTTAAGACAAAACACATAAATCTGTGCAGTCAGCCATAGATTTAATCTGGCCCCTGCCTTCCCTTTGAGGTGCCCACAGCAGAGCCTTGCAGTGGCCAATGAGACTGGATTTCTGCTAAACCCACTCCCTGTCTCTGCAGCAAATCCTTTGCTTCACTCCTAACAGCTTCTTATTCCATGGTAAGAAGGACGCCCACACAAGAGGGGAGTCCTGTTCTGCTCCAAACATCCAAGGGCTGCACACCATCCATGCAAAGAGTCCTCAAGCCTTCCCACTACGCCCTGCTCATCAGTCTGCCCCATCAATCTCCCGCTAATCCTCCCTTGGAAGGAGAGAAAGGCTGACTACTAGAAGGTCATTACCTCTGGAAAGTCAAGAAACACAATACGGATGCTGTGAGATGCAATCAAGGGTTAAGATATGGCTCATGTGTTTTGAACCTACAGAGGGGGGACTCTCATGGTCAGGCCAAACTATCCCTGTAGAACCAGCCTGAGGCTGATAGCTCCACAAGAACTTCCAATCCCCTGGGTAATGGCAGTCCAGCCACTTCCTAGCTGTGTACTGGAAGGAAAGGCAGAAAAATGCTGCCTCCTCCCAGCCCATGTTTCTGTAGGAAGCAACATGGAAACAGAGCAGAGAGCTCCATGTGCTCAGGGCAAGACTATGACAGAGCTGTGAGGAGACCCAGGATCTTCATTGCATACCAGAGCAGGCATCAGCCCTCAGCCTAGACACAGCCTGGGTGCTGTATCTACCAAGGACCAGGAATACCTGTGCTCCACAGGAAACGGTCAAGATCCTTGAAAATCAGTGGGGTGAGGTTTGCTTGTAAGCAGCTGTGAGCCCAGTGTGATCTAATGGTGCTGCAATTTCCCATACTGACATTCCTAAATTCAAACCTACCATGAGCTAATTGATGATGCATTTCTCTCCCCATTGGACAGCAAATAATAGGGGTTTAGATGCCAAATAGGAACACAGCACAACAAGGGAAGTTTAAAGCTCTTACTTATTTGGGACTTCCCTATATTGAGATCATCAATGATAGGAGGGCCCACTGAGCGGGAAGGATATTACAGGCTATTGCCTGGTCTTTGCAATCAATTCCTTTCAAATCCATGCAGGATGTGGCTTCATTATCCTGTTTGAAAACATTCTTTGCATGTTGGAGTATTCACTTCCAAGAGAAAAGGTGGATAAAAGGTTTCTTATGGCCACAGGGATCAAGAGACAAATTTGTGAGGATGAGCGTCACAGAATAACTCTTTATATCATCCTGCTGGCTCACCACACCTGTGCAGGCATTGTGTGTTTTTAGGAAGTGCTTCAGTTTACAATATCCTGTACTGCTCAGCTGAAGCCACAGCTATTTACAGAGTATGGCAATACTACTCCAAAAAGAGAAAAACAGGAATGCAGAAGTTTAGTGTTTCTTAATATTTCTCTAGTGCTGTCTGTCATGTCCCCACCTACAGGAAAGATTCTTTAGCTGTAAGGTAGTTCAGTTCAGATCAGTATTTATCTCTACAGTCAATGTTTTCCTTTCAGGTAATTAATTTTGAGGGGAGGAAAACTTTCTTACCTTGCAGAAAAGGAAACCCCCAAACTGTAAGGCATACATAGTAATATCATTGTCCTTAGAAGTCAGTTTGATGTCCAAAGCAGGACTTTCTGGTAAGGGCACATTTTGCCAAATCTCAGCAGCAAAGTACCAGTGAGTTTCTTGGGAACTAATAATGAATCATAAAGCCCACCTCTTTGCATGCTGCATCATTACAGTAGCTTGCTTTTAATGGAACTTTCCTTCTTACACTTTCATTTCTATTTCACTTTTAAGAGACTGCATATTTCAAAATTAATTACATTGAGTGTTAATAATGTTAATTTGTTCATAATGCAAGATTTGATTTAGTCACACACAGAGCATAATACAAAATTAGATATAAATAACTTGATAGTCAACATGCTCCAAACCTGTAAATCTTCTTAGGCATAGTGCCAGGCAGAGATCTACCCAAAGTCAACAAACTCTCCTTTGAACTCAGGTGGGTCCTAAAATAACTGCTCCCAAGCAAAATCCGTGGGTTTGCTCCACAGCAGGGAGTGCTGGGCATGGTGATCTGCTTTACAGCCTAAACTTTTAATTTTTAAGTTTGTATTTTAAAAATCCATCAGTGTTTGGAGTAATGTTGCACTGATGCGTGTGAGTTCCTTAAATACGATCCCCTTATTTCTTACAGGTCAGTGTGTGCAATGGGCTCTATGGAGCCTCTAAACTGCTGCCAAACACTCTGGCAGCCTTTTAGTGGGATAGACCCATACTCTGAAAAGCTGCACAGTACAAAATATGGTTTTGGCAGAATAAAATTATAAGGGTTTGGAAGCACTTGCTACATTTCACAGCTCAGAAAGGCAGTTTCATACAGAGGGGGTATTATTAACCAGTGTGCAATTTCTGCAGGATGTCATGAATCACAAGTTTTGGGACATCCTCCTGAAAGGCTCCATAAATTCTGAGTCACTTTTAAAACAAACACAAAACAATGGCAAGCAAGACCAAACAAAGGTAAACACAAAAACACTGAGATGCAGAAATAGGATCTCTTCCTGCATCTCCTCCCAGCTGATGCCTTCCTCTGTTCTTCAAACTGGAAATGCTGAGAGCTCTGGCTTCCCTTCAGAAGTGATTGCCTCTGCATCTCCATGTGTGCATCCTACCAAATCAGAGCCTGAGTAAATCTTTGTTCAGGAATTCAGGAACTGGTTGACTATGAGTTAATGCTGAGTAAGACTCCTTCCTTTCTTGAAGAAATCCACTAGGGAATTTGTTGTAATCTGCTCCAGAGTTTTTTTCCAATGATGCATTTTTGAAGCATTTTTTTCATAGTTGGACGTGTCATGAAAAAGTCATTACATGACATTTTTCCAAAGTGCCAAGTTGTTTTTTTTTTTTCAAAAGAAGTGCCTGTAAGGCATAAAACACACCACTGTGATTTGAAGATCGATTAGGAATCCAGTTAAAAATGGAACAGACTGAGTAGAAAAGTCATCTGTTCAAGATAAGAAATGTAAGATAGCAACATATAGCTGGAAATTTATAGCTGAGCATTAATATCCTCGCTTTAAGCTGATGTGACTCAAATATTAAACTGAAGATTGATGAGTCTACCTGAAATACTTGTAAGGAACTCAAAGCTGATGGGGAAAAAAACACTCCCACTTTTTATGAACCAGCTCAAAGTCAAGGAAAAATATGTATCTGAAAGCAATTTCACATTCTTCTATTTCTTTCTGGTTTACTTTTTACAGCTTTGAATAGACAAATAGAGCTAACTTGTAAGGATGCAAGCAATGGATTTTCTAAGTATTCAGACAGGCTGAATAAACAAATGGTTGGAAAGCGGAGTGGTTTTCTGCTCTGTGCAGTGCTAGCTTAGATCCAGTAAGGTTTTTAGATTTTGTGTTGTGTCTGCATTTACAGGAGGCCTTATAACAAACTTTTTTTTTTTTTTAATTCCATCATCACATGAGATGAACTCAAATGTATAATCTGGTTTGAGTTAACACACGCATCCTGAAAATTCAGACCAAATAGAAGGAGCCATTCCTAGAGATTTCTGAGCACTGGCTGCTGCAAGTAATGGAAATCTTGAAACAAAAACGTGTTGTGTGTTTCTAGTAAACTGGCAGATGTTACTAACTAACTATTCCACTCCAGTAGTTTCTACAGACATTAAGTGTAAGTGTAACAGATCTATAGAAAACAGCTTTGGGTGGGAGGTGGGAGGGGGTTGGGAGCCAACATTAAACATACCAGACCCAAGTAAAAATCTGTAGAGTATTGTGGTTACTTAAGAAAAACAAATTATGTCATTCATCAGAAGGACTGTTGGTTAAAGTTTGGTACACATCTTTTTTCTCTGATGTATGTATTCCAGTCATACCAGTTTGTTTAAGAGGTTGTTCAAAAAGAACGATTTAGCTAAAACATAACGGGCTTTAAAATATTCCTTGAGAGTCAAAATTCCCTCAAAACATAAGCACCTGGTTATGGACTATGTTAGTGCAAGCAAAATTGCTACTGAAGTACACGGGAGTTTTCTTATTCTAGGCTTTAACTATACTTTTTGCCTCTAGGTAATGGACAGTTTGTAGGCTATTACCACCTTTTAAAGATTTGCCCAGTTTTCTCCAAAGAATCTTCTAGGATGACAAGATATTGAGATATGTATGGGATGGGGAGGAAGAGAGAAGGAGCTAATGATGGTTATATTCTTTAGATGACAGTAATTTTTGTCTGGGGAAAACAAAAAGCCATCATAATTTATTGTAAGCAAAATAATTTTTCCAGCACTGACATATTATTATCCTCTGTGTTTTAATCACATACAGTATGTTTTTTGTTTAGCCAGATGTCAGGTCATCTAATAGTATAACAGGAGCACAGGTTACTGCAACTGACTTGAAGAGTATGAAAATTAAAATGTATACAACGGTTATGTTTGTTACTGGGTTTCCAGATATTTTTTGTGCAAATACACTAGGGATCTTAGAAAATGAAGATGTCTTTTTAAAAATTTCCTTCAGGTTTTATCATGATAGCCATCTTCAAGCTTTCCTTGTATTTTGTTCCCACTGATACTTTTGCTAAATTTTTACCATGTGAAGGTGTGAACTTGTGTGTCCTGGACTAGCTCTTTTCATCTTTCTCAAATTGAGGGCTCCTAAAACTTATCCTGTGCAGATATAAACCCACAGTCAGTGAGCGTTCTTTTCTTGTTTGCCTTTCATAAGACCCTCAGAAGTGGACACCAGGGGCCCACAGACAATAGGTTCAAAACTAGTGCTTGAAAAGTAATATAGCAATTTGCTTAACTGCTCTAGGGATATTAGGCCACAGAAAGAAGTCAGACCTCTACAATCTTGGGGGTTTTGATGATGTCAAGTGTGGATTGTGACTTGTGTAATTTGTGAACTAGAGAACATTTGTGGGACTGTGGACTACCTTACCTATTGATCATTTTATTTTGCATTTTCAATGTAGATTTTGCTGATTCTGATGTAGAGGATAGACATAGATATTCACATTTGTGAGAAAGAATAAATATCTAGTGGTTATGGAGTATGTGGTAGAGGCAGACATGATCCCAATCTACAAGCACAGGACAGGAGCTGTACCATCAGGAGATGCAGAAGTGCACGCCATACTAAACACATAGTAAAGACATGCCTTTATGAAGTGCATTTCTTTGTACACTCATCTTTTACATCTGCCTGTCATTTCATACCAGCATCGTGCCCTTGATCTTAATAGTTATTCTTGAATTACAGTAAAATCAGCTGAGAATCAATTCATAGTACTCAATGTGTGAAGAGTAGCACAAGAAAGGATGCATCGTTCCTTTGTTTCGTGATGGCAATAGAGTCTCAAAAACATATTCATGGCAAAGAGAATGGGTAATTGTTGACTTTTAGATCAGCTCTAAGCATGTGAACAGCAGAGCTACACTGAAGTATGCGTATTCTGGTACTGTATTCAGTTATGGGACATACTGAGGTGTCTGAGATTATATTTACTGGTTTTAACTGCCTTTTCAGTTGCACCATTCTGTGGTGTGCTGTGGGAAAACTGTTCTGCCCATTGTGAGTACCTGTACAGATGAGACTTTGTCACAGAAACATAGTACACTACTTTCAGCTTGGCATACTGAAGTTTTCCCTCTGCAAGCTCTATTCCAGTCAGTGGTAAGGCATCAGTCCAACTTGGAGCACTGATCTATTCCAGCTGTTGGCATTAATGCAACTTTCTTTTTGGAACCAGGAGGTAAATGCAAGACATGAGACATGTTTGAAAGCATGTTGTCAGTGACTCCTTGTTAGCCAGCGTAATTTCTCGCTAACAACATGCAAACCCAGGGGCAACTGATACAGATTTTTATGACTACTAAATCCCACAGTGCTGATCAGTGATGTTATGGTAGGGCTACAGGCAGAAAATAATCAAACAGCCCTGCCTTGCAGACCACAATGGATGTCAGAAGAGCCAGAATCTGCAAGAGGAAGCTGTTGAAAGAGCTTGCCTCTTCACCTGTCCAGTGAAGATGAGTCCTTAAAGAACCTCTAAAAAGAAAACTACAGAAGATTTTCTGGTCCACCAAACACGTCCCATCCAAATCCAAAAATAAAGAAAAACTGAAGTCACAGTGACTTACCTAGATGATGGGACAATAACAGCTGTTATTGTCCCATCATCTAGGTAAGTCACTGTGCAGTATCTGCAGTCATTTGCTGCTTTATTAACACCTGAGGGAATGTGCAAGGACCTAAAGGAGACATCTGACTTTCTAAGCTCTCTTTTCTCATGTGATAGTGGGAAATGGCTCTGTAGCAGGCAACTGCTGGGAAAACACAACCTTCTATGAGGGTATGCAGAAGAACTGCTTTCTGCAAGAAACTGGCTGCCTCCCTCTGGAACCTCTTGCTTCTAGCATTAAAATTCAGAATAGAGCTCTAACTCTCATCTGCATCAAAAAATGAGAATTTGGGTTGTCCTGCTCAATTTGCAAAATGTTTACAAAAGAATTTCATGGAAGTGAAATTTGGGGAGCAGTTGGTTGCCCTAGTAGCAAAGCTATGAGGAATGTGAGGTGCGTTTGGGATACCTGGACTCAGGACTGAAACCTACACTGTTACCTTTGCTTTACCCTCTGTGAACTCACATTTTCAGTAAGAGATGGTCATGTGAAATGACTCTTTAGCAGCCCACATCCACACTCAGTCGACTTCAGCATTTCCTAATTAGGTTATATTCAATCTTTATAATGTGCTTGTAATAGATGTGGTACTGTAGTGTAATCTCAACTGATATTATTCACTTCCCAGGAATGTACAGCTGAAGCAGCTCTGCAGGCTCTGACTGAAAACAATGAGTGTGCAGCTGACAAATAGAGGTAGCTATTTTACATGCCCTGGTGTATTTGGTTGCCATTGTTTAAGTGATGTCTGCTGAACAGGTATTCACATTAGAAAACAAGCAGAATTACAATTTTCTGATGTGGCAGCTATTTTTGAAACTCATTAAAGCTTGCTAGTGCTTTTCCCATGCAATGAAAAACTGGAATTGCCTGTTGTAATATTGGCTGGCAGATATGAATGGTTTCAGCACACATTTTATAATGAAGAAATGAGCTCATGCTATATAATTGTGGGCTATCCCCAAGAATATTTTTATTCAGCGTTATTGTCAGATTAAATTAAAACTGCTGAAGAGCCTGATTCCTCAAGATGCCAGGTGCTCCCAACTCCCACAGCAGTTAATGGAAGAGTACTCATCAGTTTCAGAATTAAGTCCCTAAATGCTGATTTTGATGTACAAATTTTCACATTAAACAAGACAATATTTTGAAGAGCTCTCATTGTTCTTTCACTCTTCTTTTTCTTTATAAAGTGAGCAATTATTGCTAAAAGTATCATTTATTTCATTCCATATCCATTCATTACATTTATACAAGCTACTGCAATAGCCTTTTAAGTGACTTTGGGTTTACTTTTCCCCTCTAAGCTTAAAAGAACCATTAATGTCCTTTAATGAAAAATTAATTCTTTATACATTTAAAGCTGCTGCTGATTATAGATGGTGGCATTCGTCTGGCACCACAGATTTATTTGCAACCCCTCCCACCAAAAGCTGTGGAATTTAGGGGATCCAGAGAGAAAAGATGACAAAAGAAAGGAAAAACCCTTTGGCAAAATTGTGAACTACTATCTCTTTCCACCAGCTGAATCATCACTTCACCCCTGCACTCCCCCAGGCAGTACTGGGCATCCTGGGAAGACTGGGCATGGAGGGAAAGGTTGGTGCCCCACACACACATGTGCTTTCACTTGGCATTTCATAATGCAGTAAGAAAAAGAAGACTAGGAAAACCAACGTTTCTGCAGTCTTTGAATACCAAAAAAAGTTGGAAGTCAAACATTCATCATTAATATGCACAAAGGTCAGGTAAAAGCCTTGCTCAAACTGTAGGTCAATTAGTCCACCTTTTCTCCCTTGGGTCCAGAGTGTTATCACCATGAAGGATAATGAGTTAAAGCCAAGTAAGGTCCTCTGGAGCTCAGAGGTCATGGAACAAGAGTTGAAAAGATGGGTTCCAAATATTACAAGTCTTTCAACACTTTTTTCTAGGTATTCTGTTAAATATCCCGCTGGGAGGCTTCTTTTCATCAAACCTAACCACATTTCTTTGGACTTTCTTCTCTGAGTGATTTCAAATATATAAAGAATTTAGATGAAAAACAGATCTGTATTTTTCTCATTGTTTAAAAAATGGTACTAAATACTCACTTCTCAGAAGAGTGATAGTGATTTTATTTATAGAAATTCCCAGAGTGACAGTTACAGAAATAATCTGTGGCAAACAAGTTGCAGAGGATTTTTCCCTCAGTCAGATCATGTTCTTTCTTTCCAACACCGCATAATAATTTCCATGAAAAGAAGCTGTATTATGTAGCCCTGATCATTGTTTCAACTTGGAAAGAGACAACAGTGTGGAAAAACTATAAGATTGGGAAAAATAACAGCCTCCAAATAGGATTGATATAAAGAAGATGTTCTCTGGGCTCAGTGAGAGAATAAAGCAGATTTATTGGGAACAAAGAGTTGGGAAAATGGAAAAAATACAGATAGTGAAAAGACAAAACTATGGAGCTACCTCAGGACATTGCGGAATTTCCATCAGTGAGTAATTTTAGGTACAGAGGGTAAATAAACACAGGTACGAATAGCTTAGGTGTGTGGTTGCCCAACTTGCCCACAGCGCCACGGGGAGCTGGGAGGTACTGTGAAAAGTGTCTGAGGAGATTAGTTTGCATGCACTATGTAGCAGCTCATCTCAGGGAACTCTAAAGGGACTCTCCTCTGGAAATGAGCATGGCGAGGTCCAGAGATTTTGGAAGGTGTTAAAAGTTAGGTGCTTGATCCACAACATGGAGGAGATGACCTCAAAGTCCCTTCTGATCCTACAGTTCTTTTGCTTTATAACGTAACTTACCAGAAATGTTATGTGTTTGGATATGTGTACATTGGTAACTCACAGGAATTACTAAAAAAAAAAAAGACAAATATTTAGACTATTCGCATATAGTATTGCTAAACACTATTTAGCAATAGCATTTCAGAACGCAATCTTCAGGAACACTGGAAAACAGTATTGGATAGTTTCTGAAAAATGTTCTAGTAGCATTTTCTTGTTTATAGTAGTAGTATGAGGAATGTTTGCATGAAACAGTTTAACTTCTTAGCTTCCAGAGTGTATGTTAATCATATGTACTTTAAGGATCATAAAACCTTTGTCAAAGTACAGCTCTTAAACAGGCCATTTCAAAGCATAACAGACTGCTTAACAATCCTCACTAAACTCCTGTTCTAGCTCCAGCTGAAAAAAATGCAAAAGCACCATGAACTTGAGTTTGGCATACATAAATAAATCCAATATTATGACGAATAGATATACCTGAATCAGCAAAGCACTTAAAGAGATACTTACATTCTCTAGATATCACAGCAATGTAAGTAATCAAGCATCTAAGTATTTGAGCATGCCTGCCATTTAGGTATCTTAAGACCACGCTTTAAACTTCAGTTTTACTTTCTAATGAGAGAGGTTTGAAATGACAGGAGAGACAGTGTAAGTCCATGGTAGAAAGAGGCCAAACATCAGAGCATCCCATCACTTCTTCCTGGTGATCAATTCAAATCCTGCATTTTATTAATAACGCTAATATTTTAACCACTAAAAACTTAGGTTCTCCTAGGAACCTTGGTGCTGCCTCTGGCCCCTACGCTCTTGTCTTCCAGGGTGTCCTGCTAAGCTAAGGGAGGGATCAGCATTTTTTTCTGCAAAGAAACGTAAACTTTTCTCTAAACCATTACTGTCTCAAAACACTAACAGTATTTATGTGTATACAACACTTTTTTGTTGATATGCCTGCTGGTGCTTCGTAAGAGAACAAACCGGTACCATTACGGCCTATGATGGTACACTTGGGTGCAGTGCAGAGTAAATGTGCCCCCTGTATTGGGAAATGGCAGCCTGCCTTTCACAGCCTTGGGATGACTAACATGGGATGGATCAGGTAAGAGCAATGATATAAGAGCAGCAGAAATAATATGGCTGTAGCTTTGGGCCAAATAGGCTTTTAGGGTTAAAGAAAAGCAGGTCATCTCATCACAGCGAAAACAAGTATGATTCTCAGGAGAGATAAAGACAAGATAAAACAGAAGAGGAAAAGCTGGAACAGGTGCTGCAGATGTGAGGCACAGGAGGCCACAATGTGGAAGAGCACAAGAAAGAAATTTGAGTGAAACTAACTGTGGCACAGTACAGTGACACATGGAGGTTTGGAACTTAACTCTGACAAAAAGCCAAGGAAAGTATTCAAAAGAGGCTGGGATGTGTGACATGACTGGGACAAGCTTGTGCGTGTGTAACTGTAAATTGTTGTCAGCGTGTTATTATAGCAAATGTGTCTGTGTGTTTTGTCCTCAGAAACACACAGTAGTGAGGATTGTTTTTTCAGCTTCAGCACGTGGAGCCATACACATTCATGCCCACACACGTCCTTTCTGAACTAAAAAGAAGTATGAGCAATGTCATCCCTCAAGTGTCCCTTTTAAAAGGTTTTAAACCACTTAAATTAGGTTCCTAAATGAGAAAGCAGTTTCAAGAGTACAGTTCATAGATTAAAGGAAGAGTGGAATGCATTCACAGAGAATAAATAATTGAATAATTGCACAGTTGGATGGAAATGTATCCCAAAAAAGCCAGGATTTATTGCAGAACTCTTTTTTCCTTTCGCTTACACAAACTTTATAATAGCTGTTTTCTATGACTGTTCTGCATAAACTGGGCGCAGCCTCTGGGCTGCTCTCAAATTTACTTTGGCTTCTACAATACTAATTAAGAGTTACTGGAACTGTGGAGTCTCCGGCCATGCCTTTGGTCCTGTCAGAGGCTGGGACACAGAGCCATCCTGCTTCCTTGGGCAGTAATAGGGCACTACCTGGTCAGTGAGTGCTGACCAGCTGGGGGCTCCATGCTGGGCAGGGGGCAGGATTGTTTGCAGGAAGCCCTTGGTCCAACAGACCAAGCCACTTCACCCTCAGCTATTGACCTGACATATGGAGGGCTTGGGATTTTTTTAAAAAATCATGTGTATAAATCAAATGGCTAAAAGAGGTTCCATAGATTTGAAAATATTTCAGCAATGAGAAATTTCATGTGAAAGGACAGTATTTTTTGCTTAAGTTTTATTTCAGATAGAAGGATTGAGGTAAAACATCTGCATGACCTGATGTTTCCTGCCTGAAGACATCACTCTGTATATGTAAGGACCCAGCAGCCCGTGGGTGTGCTGAATATTACAGGGTTGACACTGCAAAATGAAAATATCCTCTGAATTTGGGCACTGTATTTACAGAAAAGAAAATACAATTGCCCTGTGGTGAAATGCTTTAAGCATTAATTTGCTCCAATGCTAAAAATGCAAAGAGGGCAAATGGGAAAATTCTCTCACTAGATGTGGGTGTGCAAACGTATTTTAAACTAAACCTACATTTACAGACAGTGCATCCACTGTTTACGTTTATTCTGATATAATGACAATTATGCAAATAGTTACAAAAATACCTTTGGCTGGGTATGTACCACACACAATTTCAATAAATGCACGTGCAGTGCTTGTGTGGCAGTGCCAACACTAACAATTTGAGAAATGATGATTTGGTAAAACTGTCAGATGTGGAGTGTTGAGTTCAGGTACCTGCTAACAGAAATCCTGGGAGGATGTCACTAGAAGAAATGAAACAGTACTGGGGTCTCTATCGGGATTAACCAAAGGACTTGTAAAAAATTTAACATCAGCTCAGTATTTATGGGCTTCCCAGGCAGTAATCTGCCGGACTGCCAGCAGCTGTTTTAAGTCCTTTCCCGTTCTGGGCAAGGCAGTTTCACTTGTATAAAACAGATGGGCAGGTACCCTTAAATCTGTCATTAAAGGGCTCTTGGCCCCGGCGAGTCCCACGGAAGCGATGCTGATGCTCCGCGCCCCATGCAGGACCTCGGCGTCGCGGCCCCGCCGCTGGGCGGGGGGAGACACCCCTGCGCCTCGCCAGCTCTCGCAGTGTTTGCCGTTTACCTGCAACGCGCAGACCGCTGTAGTCGTGAAAGCCTGAGCGCGCGTTAAAAGCGAGTAAATAATGGAGGAAAGGGAGAGTGAATGAGTGCGGCGGCCGCTGCTGCGAAGAGCGGGCTGAAAGCCTCAGCCTTGGTGGATGGCGCGTCGAGGAGGTGAGGGGAAAGAGGGCTGGGGTGAAAAATCATCAACTGGCCGTGCTCCGAAGAAGGCGCGGAGAGTATCTATCCGAAGACTTCAGCCGGACGCTGCCGAGGGCGAGGGTGGCCCCCTTCCCCCCGATGAACTAAAAAGGAAAAAAAAAAGGGGAACCCTTTATTGTTCTTGTAGTTGTTTCTCGCCTCTCCTGCCCGCCTCCCAGGCGGCGCTCCGCGGTGCCAGGATTTCCCTGCAGCCGCCCTCTCCGCCGGCAGCGCCGCCTCCCCGCGGCTCCCGCTCGCTGCCCGCGGCCCCGCGCCGTGCCCCCGGGACACGAGCCACCGCCTCCCGCCCGCGCACTGACAGGCGCTCACAGGTGCCGCGTTCGCCCTGAGTCGCGGACGGGCGGTCCTGCTGCCCTCCCGGCTCCGTTCCGGCGGGAGGGAGGCAGCTAGGGAGGGAGGAAGGAGCGGCGGGGGAGCAGCCTGCAGCGCCGTAAGTCGGGGAGCGGGGGCGGCGTTCTCGCGGAGCGGGGAGCAGGGCGCGGAGCGGGACGCGCCGTCACCGCAGGGCTGTGCGGCTGAGGCTGGTGGCAGGCGAGGGGCCAGACGGACTGTTTCTCTGCGGAGCGGTGGAGGGGCCGCTCGGCGCCAGCTTTAGCGATGAGGGCGGGGGACGGGGCGGGGGGGGGGTGGTGGTGTAGGGCGGGAGGTGCGCAGAGATGGAGGCTGGGAAAGAGGGGAGGCATTTCGGGGTGACCAGAGAGAGTATCCACTAATCTTCGTGTTTGTTTGACTGCCTGGGGGATTTATATCGGAGCAATCACATCGCTAACACCGTCTTGAGGTGTTGCTACATCACTGAAATTCCGAGATTAAATTCGCCCCTGTTAATCGGTTTACATTTTTTCTCCAGCGTATTTTGACATATCTGATCTTGCGCCTAGTTTTGGAGGCAGAAACAGCGAGGGAATTTGTGTGCGGGGTGTCCCCTTTTGCTGCGCCTTTCTGCGTGGGTTTAAAATTAACCCTGCACTTGACTGCGCCGCCGCTGCAGCACCGTGGGGCCGGGGCTGCACCCTGGGCACACGCAGGGCCGGGAGAAAGGCTGCGGTCCGGCGAGATGCTGGTTGCTGAACAAAGTGTTCAAGTCGGGAAGTCAAGTAAGAGTTTGTATTGGGTTGCTGGTGGAGAAATGGGAACGGTAGATTAATGTGACAAACTTGGTGTATTTTCAGCTGAAATTGAAAAGCGACCAAAATAGAGGAAGTAATTAATTTAGGACTTGCGTCATTGGAGATTGTTGTTGTGTTTTAAAAATGGGAAGAGGTTTTATTATGAAATGTGTAATGTAATAAGTATGACCATGATCTTTTACTTTCCTTTAGAAAATATTTGGGGGAGGGAGGCAAGAAGAAGTCCCAGGAGTTACATTACTCATGCATAAACCATTATTTTCACTTAGATATAGGTTATGAATATGGAACATTGTTCAGCAAAGTGTAGGGAAAAAGATCAGAATCTTTAAGGTATGAAAATCTTAAGACTAAACAATTCTTAAGACACACAGTACCAGGAATCTTATAATCCATCTGCTGCAGCTCAGATGCTTAGAGGAGTGACAGAGATACCAAAAAAGGCATCATGATCCTCAGCACAATTCCAGGAGCAGAATCTTCTCCTTCTCTACAGAAAAAGAAAGCTCATTTCTGGAAGCAAGAAGTGACAGATGTGGCATCTCAGCAGCTGGCTAAACACAAAAGCATGTATCAGCAGGTGATTATGGTTACAAGGTTTTATTTTTAAAGTGTCTTGTACTAAAAGGGTCCAGCCTTTTTTAGCACTAGTGTTAAGATTTACTTTAGCTCTATGGCATGTTAAAAATAATCTTTCAGCAGAAGCATTCAGAAAAGTATGAGAAAACTCCTGTGTTCAAAGCACTCCTTGCTTTAAGCATTTGTTTTTTATTATAGCATGCAGAGGAGAGGAACTGAGCAGGTTCTTCTGTCAGTAGGATAGTACTGAAGGGAACATTTTTCCTGGCCTCAGCATAAGCCTGGGAAGGAAACAATGGGGCCTATCTCCTCCTTAGATTAAAGATAATCACAGTTACGGTTCTCTCATGAGCACCTTCTGCATCCACAGAGTAAAAATCATGCTGCAGAAACTACCTCTGTTGTTTGGCCTTTCTTATGTGATCAGTAAAGCCAGCCAAGATCACCAGGAGGTGGCCTGGGTGGATTTTGGAGAGGAAAGAGATGGATATCACCTAAGAGGCTGCCCAGAGACACTTTTCCCGGAGGCATCCTGGCTGTTTGACTGCTGTGGCTGAATGTCATGCTGACTTCAAAGAGGAATCTAAAACTATTCCAAACCAATTATATCAGCTTTACTGTAACCAAAGAAAGCCATGGTTCGTGGCAAAACATGTTTGCTCTCGGCTTTTTGTAATTAGGTATGCTGCCTTGGTTTGTAGTCTTCCAAGCTTCTTCTTTTAGAAGAAATTCTGGTCCTCTGCCCAAGTCTTGAGAAATACTTTGGGCTAGGAGGGAGAGCTGGCATTTAAAAACACTTCCCTCTGCCATGTGGAATTTGCCATCAAGTTCTCCTTTGCTTCTTGGCAGTGAGACTGTGTCCCAGAGGCTCAATTATACCCTCTGACCGGTTCTTCCTGTGCATTGCCCACGTTGACAGAATTGCTGTGAAACAGCTCACCTGGTGCCCCTTTTGCCTTTTCATAGTGATGTAAAACACCACAGGCTTTCACCCTCCCACCTGAAAATGTTACGTTTTGGGGAGGAAAAAGAAACCCAACAACAAAATAAATAAAAGTGGTGGGGTTTTATGTTGGTTTTGTTTTGGGTTTTGTTGTTTTTTGTCATGATCAAGACAGAGATATTTTGTCTAGATCTGAACCATCTTGGGAAGAACTGTTTGCCTCTCCCTCCACCAGTGGTAAAAAAGAACTGGGTAGAGGCATGACAGAGGGTTTGAAGCACCATCTAGGCAGGGGAGGGTTTTATGTGAAGCAGCACACTGAGGTGCAACATACTGAGTACAAGCTCAGGTAAAGTTCATGCTGAAGCAGAGATCTCTTTCAAGTGTTCTGTTAAACAAGAAAGATTTCTGAATGACATTCATGAAGACAAGCATTGCTTACAATATTTTACAGTGTTTTATATTTACATTCATAGTGTTACTGAGCAAAGATATTGATCCAGCATGATGATTACTGGGGAGATGGGTGTAACAGGAGCAGGTGGAACTGGCTGTCAAGAAGTCTTGCTTCCTCATAGTTTAAGGGTTAAATCAAG
This sequence comes from Indicator indicator, assembly GCF_027791375.1. Lineage (NCBI taxonomy): Eukaryota > Metazoa > Chordata > Aves > Piciformes > Indicatoridae > Indicator > Indicator indicator. Next base: position 39,856,479 of record NC_072011.1, read on the forward strand.
ACACAGTAAAGCTTCAGAAAACACACTGCCATGATAAAATGAGATGATTACAAATGGATGGAGTCAGCCAGGGTAACAAGATATATTTATACCTTTACTGGGGTTTCACTGACATTTATGGAATAAATAGTCAGGTGTAGAAACAGACGTTTTATGGTTCTGCCACCAGTTAAGTCCGCAAGAGCAGTTAGTTAATAATTTTTGTAACCAACTATGAGATTTTTCTTTTGAGAAGCTAGTGAACTGTTAAATGTGGTTTACTCCTTCATGTATCTGTGGGTTTTGGTGTGGGGGTTTTTTGCCCTTTTTTTTTATTTATGAGGGGACATAAGCCGTTTGCAGGCCATTTACAGGCTGAGCCTACATTTGAATAACACATTTTAATACCTAAAGCTCTGAAAATGTGAAAGAGGTCATTGAATACTCAGACTAAAGTTTATCTTCATGACCATAGTAGCTTTTTATGTGAGATCATTTCATTTTGTTTAGGAAAAATAATCTAAAATACAGTTATAATGCCACTGAAATTATGCAAGTTGTGCAATATTTCTGAATTTTGATGACTAGTATCTTGTGAATGCCAGGGAGCCACATTAAGGGTTTCAGCCCCCACTATGTGTGGGACAACAACATACAACTTCACTATGCAAATGTTATGTTAATGTTGTTTACTTGCAGTGAATAAAAGAAGAAAGCACACGAAGTGTGATACAAGGTCAACAAGGGAAAAGTTAGATAAGGGATTAAATGGACTGATATAGTGAGTTACTGTGCTGGGGCTCCTTCTGAATAAGCTGGGTGAACTTTTCTATGGTTACATGTAAACAGCAAGTGACCTATAGAGATACAAGTGCTGATGAGAAGCTGTGGTCAAGGAAGCTAGGTATGATTTCTTGGTCAGGTCTGCAAACTTATTTAGATGGAAATTTTTTTTGGTCATCTGTAGAGAACTTTCTAAAAATAAATACTTCTTCCTTGCTTTGCTGGTAAGACCTAAAATGTAGGGCTTGGCATATAGTTTTTAATTCTGTCGCTTTGAAGTACCAGGTGCTTCAAGTCTGGTTCTAACTGTTTTGCTGTAGAAATTTTATGTGCCTCTGAATATTGGTGGTGTGCCTTAAACAAAGGAAACAGGTGTGATTCCAAATGTTTTTTTCATGTTAGACTACTAGACACTATCATAAAAATAGTAAATAAAATCAAATTGTTACTCTGCAAATATTTCTTCTTTTTTAGTTAACTTTTAAAAAAGTCTGTACAATATAACAATAAAGTTAAGCAAACCTAAAAACCTAAAGCCTGTTATGCTTTAGGAAAAAAATGGAAATAACCATAGAAAATGCTGATACTTATTTAGGTGCATTGTGGTCTCATAATTTCTCATAGTCCTCTTGTTTCAAACAGTGTGTGGGGTGAAAAGTTGAGAAGTAACAAAAAGAGAGGATATGCATGAAATTCTATGTCCTGCACTGTCATAGTCCTTTTGGGTGGTGCTTAGCAATATTGTAATGTGAGTGGTGAGGAAACCAAGTAATGGTTGCACAAGGAATATAATCTTAGATTTCCTAACTTTGTATTCTTGGACTTTGCAAGTTTACTGCTCCACATATATTTCTAATTACGGGGTTCAGAATTCTCAGTGATACCACTTTGCAAGGAAGATCAAAGGTCCTTTGCTGCCACCACAGTCAGCATCTATGAAGCATTTCTCCAAGGAGGTTGTGAAACTAGTTTTCTGGCCAGCAGAGCACTTTGTCATGATCTTTAGAAGCAGAAACCTTGATACCTGTAAGAGAATGAGTAGTTGTTTCAAGTCTTCAGCAGGAAGCAAAGAAGAGTCAGGAAGGAGATGGTAGACAAGACTTGAGGCGTAGGTCTTCAGCAGAAAGGTTGATGGATCTTTTTGCTTTGATAAGCACTTTCTCTTTTTCTCCTATTCTAGTAAAGCTCCTTGTTGACTTTTAAGAGGATGGTTTTCTCAGGCCATATAACTAGGTCAGTTCCTGAGCAGTAGACAGTTTTTAATTTGGTTTTTTTTTCTAGTGCTTGAGTAGTGCACAATTACCAAGTACTGTACACAAACGTAATGGGTTGGGGTTTTTCCCCCACATTTATGTTCTTGCATTTTTGTTTATTTTTTTCTCTTTATTTAATTTATATGAAAGCACTCATGGATACCTCTCATTAAGAAAGCTTTTAAATTTTACAAAAATCAATACTTAAATCATTTAGAATGTTAGAAAAAGAATCCTTGCAATACTAGTACATTTTTTTATGTCCTTTCTTATTCTAATACTCACTAAATCTAACATTTTACGTTGGATTTATCAAGATACAGTGATCAGACATAAGTTCCATTCTTTCTTTCTTCTATGTGTATCTCCAGTTCTTGATTAGTAAAGCCTAAATCATCTGTTTACATAGATGTTTTTCATGAAAGCTGAAGTATTTTTGAAAACCCTCTAGCATTACCTTTTTGCCTCAGTTACACGATTCATGTATACTTTGTAGTTTGCCTTTAATTCTTTTAATGAGATTGGGTAAATTAGATCTGAAACTCAGGCAGAGAGAAGTCCAAGATACAGTGGCATTTAAGGTAAATGCTTTGGTTTGCTTTTTTTCTCCCCTTTTCTGTGATGAAGATGCACACCATAAATATCCTGTCTTCAATGTGACAGGCCACCATTAAGGAACACTATCTTGTTCAGGCTCTCTTGCCCCTGCTTTTAATGATGAATTCTGTTGGGCAACGATCATGAGTATTACTTTTTGATCTTTACTTTTTGATTATTTGATAAATTGTCTTCCAAGAACTAAAGCATAATTTCAGTTTCATTAAAATTTTTCTCCAGGGAATGGCTAGGCCAGTCTTCTCGATGTTCAGATTTCAAATGATAGCTTAATCAATATTAATTTTACAAGCTGCCTGTCATTTGAAGCATTCATATGACTCATCGTTTTTTTGGGAGTACATATTTCTGTAACCAGAAAGAGTAAAAACCAGAAGCACCTCTGATACTAAAAGCTGCACGTGCGACAGTGAGGGTGACAGAAAAAGAAAATTCAGGTTCTGCCTTTTTTTGTAGTTTGATGTAAAGGTCAGCCCTGTCATTTCTCCCCAGTTCTGAGGTCCTTGCAAAGGCACTTTAGCTTTTGTGTAACTTGTCTGCATTCATTTGGGGGATGGTGTCTTGCTGTGTAGTTCTAGGTGTTTCTGGTTTTAAGGATGCATGACTCCTACAAATCATGTTATGAGTTGACCCAATTTAGGGAAGACTTGGACAGTAGGAAAGCTCCATGGTGAGTGACAGAGGGACAAGGAAAGAACAGCGCCATTGCTTGTCCCACATGTCAGATGCAGCTTGCATGTTCCTCCTCCAGACAGATAAGATTACTGCTCTTCATAAAAGTTAAGCTTTGCTTGCTGGTCGTCCTCAAGGAGATGGCCTTGGAATAACCACAATTCATTGGAGGGTAAGGTGCAGTGTGTATTTGGGGGTCTTTTTGCTTGGATATTTAAAAGCCAGATGGGAATGTGGAGGTAAAGAGTGGAGTAGTGCATCCGCATATAGGCATACAGAATATATAGAGCATACAGAATTGTATTTTACTTCAGCCCAAACACTTGGAGTGGAAAGGTGAAATAGAAGGGAGGTGATGTTCTCAACAGTTGCAATTCTGTTGCAAAGCTAACAATATTCCCTGTCCCAAAAGATGCAATAACTGAACTCTATTGTGAGATTTTGTTGTTGTCATTGTGTCTGCATAATTTTTAACATACCAGATACCTGGCTTGTGATTAGGGCTTCTGATGCTACAATAACACATTTATAGTAATACATTTCTCACTTTAGTCATCTTGCCTAGAAGTAAATTGTAGAATCTAGTCAGTTTGAAGAAAATCTTAGAGTAAAGGGGTGGATTGTTAATGTTGTTATATCTTCTCTAACTTGTTTCTTAATAATGATAGGCAAAGTAATTAGCGGTACAGATAAGTCATTACAGACTGAACAAGACAGTGGACTGAACAGACCAACAATTTATTTGGCAACTGCTGTGTCCCTGTATGTCCCTCCACCCACTTGCATAGTATGATTATAGTGGGGAGAGGTGCTTTTTTTCTGGTTTTGCCTATATGCACCTGCATGCACGATGAATACCTATCTGGTGAATACCAGAGTCTTCTATTTTATAGCAGAGTGGGCTGTACAGCTCTCTTAAAAATATGTATTTCTAGTCTCAAAGATGGAAAGTTATAATAGCAAAAGCCCATGTAGGTTAGGGATCTGTGGAAGTTCATAAAGGAATTTGTGAGGACAAAAATGACATCCACCTCTCCAAACAAAAATTATGACTAATCAAGTTGTTTACACTAACAGTTTTAATATTTTTGTCTTGGAATTAATTTCACTTTTAGTTACAGTAGCTATCTCACCTTGAGCCTACAATGGTATCCCTACTTTGGCAGAAGAATATGCATTGTAAATAAGGTATTTTTGGCATGGTATAACAGTTGGTTTCCTGGGATATGCTTTTATAGCCTCATAGGAGGGAGAGACAGATGAAGCTTTTGCCATTGCCTTTGGTAAGAAAAGTGTATCCATTGAAATGTACATTTTTCTGTGTGCTCAAGTAATCTCTGAAAATACAAATATATCATCTGCATAAAATTGAAGGATCTGTAAGGAAAGGAGCAGGCTTCAATGCTGAAATCAGTAATCTAAACATGAAATTAACTTCTGTTGCTAAATTCCTTCCAGTTTTCCTGCACCAAGACTGCTTACATGTCTTTCTCCCTTGCATCTATGCATGAGGGTCAATTCCTTTTCCACTTCCACTGTAATCCGTTTCCTGGTTCCGCTTCCCTAGTTCTTATGCAAAGAACTCTTATGTCCTTTTTCTGAGTTTAGGTTGACAGTTATTCCTTCCTGCTGAGTAGTTTGTGGAAATAGAGCAATCTAAACAGAAGGGGTGGTGTATTGATAGGGGGTTTTGGAAGATTTTAGCTGACAGACACTAAACTACTGAATCTTGAAAAAATTACATGGTTAAACACCTTAAGGTTAATTATCCTAGTCAATCACAGTGATAGGAAAAGACACATTCCCAGATACAAATTTGAATGTCAGGAGTAGCTTTAAAAGAACAGAAGTGGCAGAACCTTTTAGCAAGCCTGTGAAGTTTGATGGGTGACGTGTGTGTAGGAGTAAAGGGAGTTACAGTGGACCGGGGGAGTACAAATGCATAATTTTGTTTAGTCTCATTAGAGAAACAGTTTAACAACTTTGGTTAAAATTCTCCCACCTCTTCCTAATCCTTCCAGTAAACAAACACGTACAGATTGCTGCAGATGAAGGATAGAAAATGTTGGCTTGAATGAAAAGTCTGACATTTATAAAAAACTCTGAAAGTGAGCTTAAAAGTGAAAGCTGCCAAGACATCTGAAGAGTAGGTGGACATGTGAAAAAGACATCCTCTAAGAAACTCTCTCTGTGATAAAACAGTGTGTGGTATCTGCGGAAGTACGACCAGCTGTCTTTGTGCGTGTGTGTGCACGTGCATGTTAAAGATTCCTGTCTGGAACGCTACTGGATAATTCTTCAGGTGCTCTGATTCAGTGTGTTCCTTCAGTCCACCTGGTGAGGTGGCTGGCCACTAGTTGCTAGCCTTTATGAATTTCAAAGTTTGGGGGTTTGGGATTAGTATCCTGAAAGTACCAATGTGGTCACAAAGTCAAGTTTTACAGTGGTAACAATGTATAGGAGCTTGGAAAAGGTGGTATCATCAAATTTGAGAACTACCTCAGTTTCTGTTGAATAAGTGAATGAAGTCACATCTAATTTTTTTCATTGTGCTTTTCTTCAAAACTGAGTAGTTGAAGTTTGATACTGGATTTTGCTCAGTCATGGATTTGAGTTACTTTCGTTAGAAAGTTGCACTTTAAAATGTTTAGTTTTCCCTGTTCGCTTTGAATATGGTAAGTTGCTGTGAAATATATGCCCTTCTGCTTGCACAGCATTGAAGGAGAAACAGATTTGAAAACTTCCAAATCTGAAATTTTTCATGTCTGGTGATTTGGCAGGATTTGAAGTAGTGTCAAACATAGATATTCACTTGTTTGTTTGTTTTGAAAAGGATCATAAATAGGAGTTTGTTGTACTTCCTGGGGTGAAGGTTCCTTGCTTTTCAAATGCAGCATGTGTTCCAAGATGTTCATTTTATCGGTAAACTCGGTTGCACTCAACTGAGGGCATGAATGCTAAGTTAGGCCAAGGAGGAAATGGCTGTTTCCAGGTGTCTAGTAAATGACAGCCTTTCACTGGAATGCTCAAGACTAATAGTTCGGTTTCTGGAAAAATGTAAATTTTTTTTCTGTATCTTCTGCTTAAGAAAAGTGACTAGTGAGAGGTATGAAGGGAGTTTCATTATTTATTAAGCTTAATTAAGTTCTGAAGCATGACACAATTTGTCTTGTTGGATAGTAAGTCACTGGGTTATCAAAGACTGGAACAGGCTGTCCAGAGAAATGGTTGGTGTATTTAAAAGCTGTGTAGATACTGGTGCTCAAGGATATAGTGTAGTAGTGGCACTGGTAGAGTTAGATAATGGTTGGACTTGATGATCTTAACGTTCTTTTCCAACCATAGTGATTCTGTGATAACAGCCAAAATGCAAGGCAGATTAAGAGTCTCTATGGATTTTTCAGGTATTCACAATTAAGAATTGAGATTTCACTTTCAGATGCACTGCTCTTTCAGCACCCTCTCTGAAACTGTCTGCCTTGTTTTAGGCAGTCTGAAACACTCACTTTGGGAGGTGTGAACTTTCTTAATCAGCAGTCACTGTCCTGGGACCCTGGTGACTATTAGAAGTTAACTGTTTTACTGCAGGCTGTGTTTGTGTTTGGAGAGTTTTGGTTTACTGATTAGGTGCAGATTTTTTTCTTTTCATTGTTGTTTAAGCTTTTCTTCTCATACCAAGTCATCTCTGCCTTTGCACTTTTGTTCTCTGAAGTGAATGGATTATGGTCTTCTGGAATGGCAAGAGTTTAACAGCAAAGACTGTGGTAGGATTTTTGTTTAACAGAATGTATGCATTTAATTTGAATTACTGTAGGATAACCCATATTTAGTGTTCTGAACACAGAACAAAGAGAGAAGAGCTTAAACAAACAAAACTACAAAACCTTATTTTCCCAAAGGATATTGCTTAATTTAAGCACAGGCCTATAGCAATAAGGGTGTTGCTGAACTATTCCTAACATGGGTCTTTGTAGCTGTTGGTAAAAAATTTACCAATTTCCTCTGGTAAGGATTTCCATGGGCTCCTTTCTTGGAACCTGAGTGTGCTGCCACTCTGCTTTTGCAACCAGAAGGAGCATACCTCTGATAAATCCAGGTAGCACCCATGCACAGGGGAAAAGAATGAATGCCAGTCTGGTAATTCTGTCTTCCTTCTAGAAGTTCTGTGCATGATTTTTTGAGTACACTGTCTCTGGTCATTTATTCTTCTGTAATTCAGGGAGCTAAAGTGTATTACTTTCTTGTGTTCCTGTAAAGGCTCTATTACAAGAAACAGTATGGACTTTACAAGAGAAGAGAGTGCCACACTGTGCTTTTAATTTAATGCAGTCCTGATGCATTGTTACAGTATTACAAGGGGGACTTTTTTTTCTCGGTATGGTTTGGATTTGCACTTCAGACAAAACAGATTTACCTCAGTTTTTGCTCCCCTTGCCTACACTAAAGAGATTAGGAATACTTGACCACTTCTGTAGCTTGGATTCTGACAGTCTTTATACTGTTTTTTGTTTCTGAGTTAGTGAAAATTTTTCTTGTCATAGTTGTTGTGTTTTAATTTTTGTGTGACTTTGCATGGGTTTTTAACTAGTGTTTCAGCAGAAGTTTTTGACAGCACTGTAGATGTCTATCCAGGGCTCTACAATGTGACAGCTTTTTTTAAATTTCTGAAGGATGGTAAAGCACACTAAGCAAATCTATCACTTCTCCCATGACTTGAATTCTGACTCCCTGAAGCTTGCAAGAGCCATTAGAAATTTGCTTTAAATAACCTTCAGTAAAGGCAAAAGTTTATCTTGCTTATTAAAGGATTAAGTAAACAAATGTGCCCTTTACACAGGAAAGTAGGTCCCCAAATTATAGTTTTTTATTTTTCTGCCTAGACCTCACTGCCTTCCATACCATCTGTATGAACTGGTACATGAATGACTTGCAGCATGTGGTAAAAGCTTGTTCTTGTTTAAGGTGCATCCATGTCCAAAGGGGTGCTGCACCTCATTTTTGTGCTGTTAGAGTTGTATAAATAAGATACCTGATGATCAAGTACAGTTATAACTGTCTAGGAGGAAATGTCACAGTGCAGTGTATGGCCTTGGTATATGTATTCTCAGTTTCAGCACTAGCTTCTCTCAACTCGGAAGTAATTAGTGCAAGCTAGATAAAGTATAGGCTTAGTATATTTAGCTGGTGTTAGTTTAGTCAAACCTAAACATAACTTTTACCTTTTGCAAGTGATTGCTCCTCCTGCCAGTCCCCCGGTATACTATATATGTGAAGGGCAAAATGTCTGAGATTTCTAATAGGTAAGCTGAGGCATTACTAAAAAGCCAGATTGTTAAATTCAGGTTGAATTTGGCTGTCAGATACCTGGCATAGTTCTCAGTATCCTTGGACTTGAGTGTTACTGCTGATAAGTCTTAATTCTATGGGCAGTGGTTTTGACAATTTAATGGTCAACTTCAGGATCTTGGTCTCCTTTGACCTCCCTTGTCAGGAGCAGGGTAAGGAACAGGGTGGCTGGTGCTGAGGGGCATGTTTAGCAGTTAGCTGATGTTCGTAAAGGGGAATGAAAGAGACTTTAAGTGCAAGGCTCTGCTTCTGAGGTAGGAGGGGGGAAGAATATTGGGCTTGGACTTGATGGTCTTAAAAGTCCTTTCCAACCTAGATGATTCTGTGATTCTGTTTGGCCTGTGAGGGCTGCAGAGAGATTCGGTTGTGTGTTGTAATCTGCAGCCTAATGTCTACCCTAGTTTCTGTTGAAATATCTGATTACTTTTGGGATTTTCCTTAATGTGGGGTTTGGAGCAAATTAAATGTGACCGAGGTCCCAACAAGGATCTGAAATTCATTTTCTGCTGAAGAACTCTTTATACAAATGAACACCAAATTTGCATCGTTAAGCACATGCTCCACTCCAGATGCCTAACAGGGTTGGACACTAAGACAGAAATGATGACATCCACTTAGGCCAAGCTTGTGCTTTGGCTTATATGTGTGTGTTCTTTTAAAGCCTTTCTGGGGAGGCAGTAGTTGTTTTATAGCAGTCTGAGTTTGCTGTGATCCTTTTCGAAAGGGCCATGTATCTTGTATTTCTCTAGATAATAACTAACAACTGGGTATTTGCCTCCCTTTCCTATGCACCCCAAGGATTAACAGTGTTTTAAAGTGTTTGGAAGGCTTGTTCAGGTAGGAGAATGCATCGTAAAAAGTTGCAACTTGTTTCTTGCAACAAAGGCAAGTTGCTTTGGTTGAGTATGGAATTACACCACTGTGTTTGTCAAGTGTCAGGCTTTAAATAGGATACTGTGCAATGAGTTTGTTTTCTGGTAGTCTGTAATCCTTTCAGTCTAGCTAACATTAATGAGTGGCAGCATTACTGTGGCTGGTTTTCTTTTGATCATGCACAGCTCTAGTCAGGAAATGGGTGAGGAGCATGAGTCATGATTGCATTACCCTGATGTGACTGCCTACTAGAAGTTTTCTTTTTGCTGCCAATACGTTTTCCCTTGATGCTGCTTCTGAAAACAAAATGTCCATTTTCAAGCACTTTGAAATACTGACCTTTAAACAGAGGGATTTATGTTCTGTTGCAGTCTCAAGAAAGTTCTGTGCAGGAGCCCCTGCAGAGTGCAGAGGGAACACAAACATCTGCAAAATGCTTTTCCAGAAAGCTGCAAAGGAGAGGACTTGACTTGCAGTACATTAGGTCTACTTGGGTTCATTGGATACCACATGTTCCCTGACCTATTTAATTGTTCTGTCATGTTGCCTGCACATGCAAGCTCATGGTTGTCTTCTCTATATGCAGATGCTGTCCTCTCACTCACCGTTTGGCTCAAGCTGTGTCTTGGAGCTGTACTTATCTTTTGAAATATTGGCCACAGTAATGGGAAGATAGGTGCTGAGTACTGGCTGAGGTAAAACCCTGTGAGTGTTGAGAAGGTAAGCTTTAGTGGGAATTGAGACAGCAGTATTTCAGGCAGTTTAATAAAACCCATGGGGTTTAGAGTTTGAAACAAATAGCTTTCAAAAGATATTTGAAAAGCTGCTAATCAGTAAACTAGCTTTAGCGCTGAATTGCCACTGCACCATTCGGAATGCAATATACATCTGTACAAGTGCTGAGGATATTAATTTCTCTCAGATTAAACTGCTTAACTCTGCTGAATTTTAAGAGCAGGATGTGAAATATGCCTTGGCACTCTGATACTACTTGATACCTTCCAGGAAAAAGAAATCTAATCAATTTAGTACAGGCAACTCAACAGAACTGAGCAGCTGTGGCAGAGAGATCTCAGGAGGAAGTGGGGTCCCCTCCTTTGTGGTCCATCATGATGCCTCCCTGTCATCTGGGCATGCCATAGGTGTCACTGGCAGAACAGAGTCAGGATATGACATGTCTTTCAGTTATCACTTATTCCTCCAGATTCTTACCTTTGCTCATTTTTTTGGCTTAAAATAGTGGAGTTGTTTTGTTAAGCCTATAGTATGAACTCACATCGAAGATGTAGGGTTTTTTTTTCCTTTTGTATAAGGGTGATAAACCAGTTAGTTTAGTTATGTTAACAATGAACCTTGAATTGCATATGGATAACAACATTTTAGAAGTACTGTTTAGTCCATGATTTCATCTCCATTGCTAAAGACACTGGGGAGGCCACACCTTGAATACTGTGTTCAGTTTTAGTTCCCTCAATACAAGGACATTGAGTTGCTGAAGTATGTCCAGAGAAGGGCAACAAAGCTGGATAAGGCTCTGCAGAACAAGTCTTATAAGGAGCAGCTGGAAGAAGTGGGATTGTTTAGTCTGGAGATGAAGAGGAGGCCTGATTGCTCTCTGTGGCTGCCTGAAAGGAGGATGTAGTGAGGAGGGAGTTGATCTCTTCTTCCTAGTATCAAGTGATAGAACAAGAGGAAATGGCCTCAAATTGTGCCAAGGGAGATTTAGGTTGATATTAGGGAAAATTCCTTTACTGAACAAGTGGTCAGGCATTGGAATCGGCTGCCCAGGGAAGTGGTGGAGTCACCATACCTAGATGTGTTTAAAAAACATGTAGACATGGTACTTCAGAATATGGTTTAATGGCCGTGGTGGTTTTAGGTTGATGGTTGAACTCAGGGATCTTAAGGGTCTCTTCTAACCAAAGCAATTCTGTGATTCTGTGACAGCAGCATGAGTTGGGACAAAAAAGGAAGAAATTTAGTGAAGATTTTCATAATCCATTGAAGAATTTCCTTGTTTCCTTGTTAATCTCATTCTAATGACCATTCAACTCTCTAGAGGAGGCAGAACTGCAACAGAGCAGACGATTCATCCTTTTTCTATGTAATAAAACAAGTTCTTTACAGTTACATGTATTTTTCTGTAGCACCCAAAGAGTGGCTGTCAATGGCTCCATGTGCCAGTGGAGGCCAGTGACAAGTGGAGTCCCTCAGGGATCAATCCTGGGACCAGTCTTGTTCAGTATCTTTGTCGCTGACATGGACAGTGGCATTGAGTGCACCCTCAGCAAGTTTGCTGATGACACCAAGCTGTGTGGTGCAGCAGACACACTGGAGGGAAGGGATCCATCCAGAGGGACCTTGACAGGCTGGAGAGGTGGGCAAAAGCCAACCTCTTGAGGTTCAACAAGACCAAGTGAAAGGTCCTGTATCTGGGTCGAGGCAATTCCAAGCACAAATCCAGGCTGGGCAGTGACTGGCTGGAGAGCAGCCTTGAGGAGAGAGACTTGGGGGTGCTGGTGGATGAGAAGCTCAACATGAGCCAACAGTGTGCACTTGGAGCCCAGAAAGCCAACCAGATCCTGGGCTGCATCAAGAGAAGTGTGGCCAGCAGGTCAAGGGAGGTGATTCTCCCCCTCTACTCAGCTCTGGTGAGACCCCACCTGGAGTACTGCATCCAGTTCTGGAGCCCCTATTACAAGAGGGATATGCACATGCTGGAACATGTCCAGGGAAGGGCCATGAGGATGATCAGAGGGCTGGAGCACCTCTCCTATGAATGGAGAGACTGAAAGAGTTGGGGCTGTTCAGTCTGGAGAAGAGAAGGCTCTGAGGTGACCTTATTGTGGCCTTCCACTATCTTATGGGGGCCTACAAGAAAGCTGGGGAGGGACATTTAAGCTATCAGGTAGTGATAGGACTAGGGGGAATGGAATAAAGCTGGAAGTGAGGAGATTCAGGCTGGATGTGAGGAAGAAGTTCTTCAGCTTGAGAGTGGTGAGAGCCTGGAATGGGTTGTCCAGGGAGGTGGTTGGGGCCCCGTCCCTGGAGGTGTTTAAGGCCAGGCTGGATGAGGCTCTGTCCAGCCTGATCTCGTGTGAGGTGTCCCTGCCCATGGCAGGGGGCTTGGAACTAGATGATCCTTGTGGTCCCTTCCAACCCTGACCGATTCTGTGATTCTACCTTATTGTTAGCATTTGCATATAGAGGGCTCTCTGGCCTTCAAGTTTGTTTTAAACCTAGTTTATCAGCCACTTCAAGATGGTAAATATTTATTTCAAGTGAAATGCTTTGAGAATTGAATAATAAGAGAACCGGTGATTATGACTCTCTCACATGTGTTTCAAGGAGATGATAACAAATATTTGATGATATAGAATATTTGACTTAGAGATGAAAGGTATTTGAGAATTGGAGGTAGGGAGTTCAGGTAGAGTGTTACCTGGTTGGTTGGATTTTTTGATTGGGGTCTTGCAAGATGTTTTTACTTTACATTGCCTTTTTTCAAGATCTCTCAGTTAAGGAAATGTTTTAAGCTAGAGATCCTTTTTAAAAACAAACAACAAACCGAACCAAAACAACTCAACTCTAGTTGGAAAATTTTCATTTCAACATGACAGCAGCCTTGGGAGCCCCAAGCTAGTGGAGCTACCAAGTTATTTTGCATGAAAAGTGAATAAAATCCGGATGTAATTCCATGAGTGTTTTTTCTTGCAAAAGAGTTGGTTAAGAATTGCCCATCCCTTCTGCCAGAACTCCTTGCTCTCTAAGAGTGATATTTCACAAAACAGCTGAGGTCTTCAAATGACTCGTTGCAGATGAAAGTAGCAGTCTTGTGATCTTACACCCCTTTCTCAGTTAGTTTTTGTACAGTTCAGTGTGCTGAACTGGCTTATAAGGGGTCAAGTGTATGCACACAGTAGGGGGGGAAGGGGAGAATGCCTTTCTGACAGCAGCAGTTATATTGGGCTTGAACTCTGTTGAAGCACTGCCATCAGTCACACTGCAGCTGTTGGTAAGCCTTTACTGTAAACTGAGTCAGTGGGGAGAATTGCTGCTGTGACTGGTTCGCACTCTGGCAGGTCTGCCTGCTCATGGAGGCTGCAAGGAACTGCAGTGCAGAACCAGGAACCAGCACCCAGGAGTGAGAAATCCGGGGCAGGAACTTCATAAGCTGTGAGAGCGGAGCTGGGTTGGGAAGCTGCACCCTCTGTGTCAAAACAAAGCCATCTATGCTAACCTGCTTCAGAATTACTAAGGGTGTGGATTTGTAATCCATTTAAACTGATATGAGTGCTGGGTGACATCAAAAGGGGCAGTACTGCCTGTCTTAATCCACATCTTCCCAAATTCTTCCTTATGGCAATACCAGCGCTTCTGTGAACAACCTTTGTGTTGTGTCAGGCCACATGTTCAGCTAAAAACTGTTTCTTTTTTTCTCTCTCTCCAGATGAGGTTTTAACCAGACCAGTTACCCAGTCTCTTAGGCAGGACATGGGCTCAGGCTATAGGAGTGTTTTGGTCCCATTTTACAGTGGTTTTCCTCTGCCCTAAGTGTGGTAGTTTTAGGCTATGCCTTTAAAATTTGTTACAGTTTTCGAGCCCCTCACCTCAAGAAAGATAGTGAGGTGCTGCAGCAGGTCCAGAGGAGTGTGACGAGACTGGTAAAGGGACTGGGGAGAAAGTCTTACGAGGAGAGGCTGAGGGAGCTGGGGTTGTTTACCCTGGAAAAGAGGAGACCTGGTGGGGACCTTATCAGACTCTACAACTACCTGAAGGGAAGTTTTAGTAAGGTGGGGTTCAGGCTCTTCTCCCATGCATCTTGTGACAAGACAAGAGAGCATGGCCTGAAGCTGTGCCAGGGGAGGTTTAGATTGGATGTTAGGAAGCACTTCCTCATGGAAAGGGTAATTAGACACTGGAATGGACTGCCCAGGGAGGTGGTGGAGTTGCCATCCCTGGAAGTGTTTAAGGAAAGATTGAATGTGGCACTTAGTGACATGGTCTAGTTGATGTGGTGGTGTTAGTTCATAGGCTGGACTTGATGATGTCAGAGGTCTGTTCCAGCCTCTGTGATTCTGTGAAACTTGTTGGAAGTTGGAAAAAAAAACCTGCCTGATGAATAAAAAAGAGAGTTATTTAAGGTGTTCTAATATGTGGTCAGTCAAAAGCACATCTGCAAAAATAGACTTTATAATGCATTTGATGTAATATTGCATCACGACCAGATTTTTACGTTATTCCTCTGCAGTATCAACAAAGCATGTTTGTAAAATGTTTATAAGCTCAGAGTAGATGTCAGAAAGAAGTCATCATCAGAGAGATGTACTTCCATTGAAATAATGCAGAGATCTTTTATACAGGACTGGGCTGCGTAGTATTTTTGTGAGCAGTCTGAAAGTAAGTGTAAAATCATTGCAGTATGAATTTGCAGGTGCTAGAGATTAGTGAGGAAGCATATTGATAAGGAAGATGGAGAAATCTCAACTCATCTATTGATTGACAGCTTGAGCATATTAAAATAAAATATTTTGCCTTTTTGAAATACAGTCGTGCTTCTTTTCTTCTTTTTTTAATACTAAAGAATATAAATCCAGCCAATGTGCTGGTAGCTTGCAAAGCCTTTTTTTTTTTCTTTTTTTCTGATAAGGAATAGTCTTACTGGACAAACAGTATCATATGAGCACCACCACTGGCCATGCTGTCAAAATTTCTATGTGTATCTTTATCCTAAAAAAGCAGAAGTGGCGGGTGCTCACTCTGAATCAAGAAATAGCAGTGATAACAAACTCCTGGTTTTGCCAGTACAGTTTATTCTGCTTGGAGAATGTGGTTTTCTTTTACCAGCACAAGAACTCTTAAATGGTTTGTAATATAATGCTAACCTGTAAATATAGGACAATTCCTGTTGTAAGATGGTGAGGGTAAAAGTGGAATTATGATCTTACGTGTAAACAGGGCAGTAATGATTGGAAGAAAAAAGTGGGGTTTATTTTTGTACATATTGTTAGGGAGAATTGATACTGAAACGTTGTCACTAATTCTGATCTGCTCTGAAAAAGATGTTGGAAAATTGGACTGGATTCAAAGGAGAGAGAGAAATGTATTTGAAGGCTTAAAATTACCCACCCAGCATCACCACATGAGGAATTCCCCGTGCTCACTTTGGTCATAAAGGATGACTGAGAAAGAGCTTGGTTAATATTAAAGCAACTTAAAAAGAATGAAGGTTACTAGTTGATAAAGGGCCTCTGCAATCTCACAGACTGATACAGAACAAAATAACAACTTTACACTGAAGCCAATTGCTCCAATTAGACAACAGCCCCAAATGAGATAGCTTCAGCAAATCCTTCATGCTGTCTGGTACAGGTGTTTGAATAGTACTATGAACTGTGAAAATTACTTTTTTTTTTTTCCCCCTCCAAACCAGGTTGGCTTTTCTTCATATCTTTTTCTTACAAGCTAGAAGAAAGCTCTTAAATAGGTGAAATGCCATATTAATTTCAATATACAAATCAATTGTCTTGAAGTAAATTTGATTTTCTCTGGCTTGATCATTTTGAAGTGGTACCGTGCAGGGAAAGGTGGCAAGATTTAAAGGAGTCAACAATTAAAAATAATTTCAGGAATTTCTTTTTTCTTCATTTATTAATGTTCTGAGGGTCAGTTTTGGGGTGGAGGGCACAGGGAAACAGAAGATACCTGGAGAGAAAGGCACTGTATGCAGTCTGTCCCTGTCTGTGCTTACCATTCTTGACAATTAATACTTTTTCTGGTGAACTGCCCACAGCTAATATGCTGTTTACCTTCGATTTACATGTGAAAGGGCAAGGGAGATGAAAATGTATCCTTATGTTTTTTTCTTACATTTTCCTTTTACCTTCCAAAGATCACTGATAATGAATTAATTCAATTACTTAAAAAATAATTTTAAAAAAATTCTCCCCACCTAGAGTATAGCTGGAGTTTTCCAAGCTTTCCTTGTCATTCGTTAATATATCTGTGTTACGGAGCATATTCATGTTCCCTTACTTACCCCTGTGCAGACAATTGTTTCAAGAACTCAAGGTGTTCAAGTAGCAGTACCTTGGAGTATTTAGCCACTATTAATCTAGAAAGGTGTATCAGGTGGAACTCTGCAGGGCTGGCTTCCATCTCTGTTACTACACAATATTTTCATTTATGATTTGGATGTGTGCTTATTACATCAGCAGATGATGTTAATTAACCCTGTGTGCAGTAGAGGCCGAGATTAAAGGTGCCCAAGCAATGCTGTCTGTTCAAAGTGTTTGAAATGGATAGAACAACAGGGCAGTGAATACAGGGGCTTTGCTCCAGGGATATAATCAAGAACAAGATGTAGAATAACTGGCTGGACAACAGTTTTTCACTAAAATAGCTAGGTTTTTAGTGGACCACTAACTAAACAAAAGCCAACAGTGTTATGATGCTGAAAGAATACTAAGTCCATTAAGAGAGAAATTGAGATCTCAGCTTGAATATTGTATTTTCTTTGGGACATATTTAAAAGAAAATTTGAACCAAGAGGAGGAAGACAAGAAAAGAAGTTTCAGGGGGAAACTATCAGAGATGCAAAAAACATGGCTTGTGTTGAAAGACTAAAATATTTGTGTTGTTCAATCTGAAGAAGAAAAGGCTGAAAGGAGGTGTAGAATGCATAAAATACAGAACTGTATTCATCAGTGCCCAGGTTGGTGCATGGGGGACTTTAGGTGCATCTTCTCTGACTAGCCTCTGTGGAGTAAACTAATGTGTGCAGTCTGTACCTACAGGGTATTTTAAGAAGATAATCAAACGCCTTCCAGAACTAGAAGGTGGCATCTGGGTCTTTGAAGGACAATGGCAAAATGAAGGAAATGCATCACAGGGGTCTCCTCTTCACCTGTTCTGTAACTGATTGAGGATTTTTTTTCCCTTTACTTTCTAAAAAGTGTATGTGAAAATGGGATAAAACAGATTTGATATAGGCTGAATTTGAGAAAATTAGTTGAACTGAAGTGTGATTAGGCTGTTTTTATAAAGTAAATCTGTAGCTTTGATCATATGTAAAATCTTTGATGGAGGCAGAAACAAAGCGAAGAGGACTTCTGATCAGGGAAGCTGATTATGATATTTAATATTAATTAATTAAAAGGATGGGCCTCTTATAGTAAATATAGATGAACAATCTGGAGGGATGAGTGTTACCAAATGATTTAAAGCTATTCAGAAGGTAGTTGCTTTATAAGCAGAGGCTCACTAGTGACCTGGTCTAGAAGCAGACAGACTTGTGGCCTCTCATCTGCAGAGGCTGGCAGCTGGTACAGACACCTAAGTCCACAGGAACATGAGACACAAGCTCTGTCGTGCATCTGCTGCTTTTCTTGTACCTGCGGAGTTGGTTGTACTAGGAGTTTGTTTTACCAGAATTCAGGAATAGTAACTGCATGAGTTCAAGCCCTTGTTACAAAAACAATGAAAACGGTTTGCACTGATACATAGTGAAAGTAACATCACTGACATTCTCAACAGTTTGTTTATTTGTGCTGCTGAAAGCTATTCATAGCTGAAGCCTAAAGTGAACCCTCAAAGCCAATTCTTTTATGCTTGCAGATATTTTATAGTGTAGAAAAGTTGCAGCAGCTTATTGCATATTTTGTGTCTGTCTTTTGCTGTGATACTGTATTCTCATTTGGGTATTGGAATAACATACAGACTCTGTTGTCTCCTAGTCACTTGCTCCACAAGATAATTCAATGTTACTTTAAATGATGCTTTTGAAATGGCTTTCTCTAAAGTTCACATGCTCCTAGCCAATGATGTGTGACACAGAACCCTTGCAAGGGATTGTCCTGTAGAAAGTCTGTAGGCTTCACAAAGCACACACTTGCTTCTGCTCCTGTGCTTTGGAAACAGAATTGTCTTTTTATAATTTCTTTACCTAGGATGCTGCTTAAGGGTCTAGGTCTCTTGATGTTTGTGCACAAATAAAATTTTGCACTTTGACTTTTAATTTGTCTCTGGATCTGTAATCTTAGCTGTTGAGATGCTTTCTGATAGTCTGCTCTTTTAAAAGAGGTTGTGGAAGAAACTAAGGCATCCATGGAGAACTGAACTATGTGGAAGGTGATGACTGCTGAGTGGACAGAAGGTTCACAAGGTGGATTGAGAAGTGCTTCTGAAAATATTAGTCTTTGTTACCAAGCAAAACACTTATATGAGAGTGTGGAGTGACAGGAGTGAAAATGAGCAAGTTACAGCCCAACCAAAACTTTCATTTTCACTGGGCTGAAGTTTCTCTGGCTTGGCTCATGCTTGGATTTTTTTAGGAAAGGGATCTCACAAATCTCCAACTGGAATAAAAATCCTTTCACGTTTTTCTTTTTTTTCCCATGTTTTTCTTTCATGTTTTTCTTTTTTTTTTTTCCTCCTAAATTAAGGTCTTCTACTCCAGGCTGTCAGTCTAGAACTGTAGACTTGATTTTTCTGATAATTTCTCACTCAGCTTTACGGTCTGGCTATGCATTCACTTAGTTACTGAGTTGGAATTAGTCAAAACAGAAGTCTATGTTATGGTGCATGGAAAGCTTGCCCATTGAGGAAGGAGCCCTTATGTTTTACTTACAAGGTGAAATTTGAAGATTTTCAGTAGAGTGCTAGTGAAATCTGCAGCAAGGATGGCTTTTGTTCCCAGCAGAGAAAACAGCGCTTGTGTTAAGCACGTAGTTGTGAAAGTTCTGATCAAGTGTAAAGACTCTTGCACTGGTCAAATGGTAGACGAGGTCATCACAATTGCAGGAACTGCTATATGGAAGGAGATTATAATTCTTGATGCCGAAGCCTCTTGCGGGGACCTCTGAGGTAGTGTGGTTTTACACTGCCCCTTACTGGGGTTTTCTCATAGTGCAAGAATTAAAGGAGATTTGGGTGCCCAGAAGTTTCCTCTATTTTGGGGGGGGGTTGCATTCTGCCTCCCCTTCCTGCCAGCACTGAGCTAAATAAAATACAGTGGTCGTTTTGTGTGTCAAAACTAATGATTTATATTAAACATTATTTTACCCTTGATTTTAGTATTTCTTGATATTTAGGTGTTTCATTGTGTCCTTTGGGTTTCTTGGAAGTCCCCTTGTGAAGTTTAGTGATGGTTTTTGGAACACATCCAAAATGGTGGAAGCTATGAGGGCTTTGAGTGAACTAGATTTTTTTTTTTTTTTCATTTTTGAACAAGTGACCAACAGGCATAACTTTGGGCCATATAGATCATTCATTCCAGACTAAAAGATCTGAAAGAATGAGGCATTAAGAATCAGAGACAATTTGGCCTGTTATTCCTGGAAAGTGAGATAAAGCCAAGTTCACTAGATAAACAACCTCACCATTTGGCTTTGCTAAGAATAGTCTTCTCTTTAGAGTCGAGGATATTTTGATAACTAAGCGGGTTGCTTGGTAGAATGATAATCAGGGGGAGAAACAATGCAGTGAATGTCTCATTTTAAAACTGAAAGGTAACTGAGTTGACTAATCAGTTCTGTTCCCATGGCAGGTAGCACAAGTAGAGGTCTTATTTAGGACTTACTTTGTATCTTACAGTACTCAGATGGAGTTATGGATGTAATATGAATCTCCTAGTTTTCTGTAGATCTTAATGAATTACCATTTTGTTGTGTAGAAGGAAGCTTTGAAGTGTCTTTAACTGATTGATGCAATCAACTTGATTTTCAAAATTGTGCTTACAAGTATAAAATGTCCTCATCGCTTACTGTACATTTAGCTTATTTTGTATGACAGATTTCGTCTATTTGTATGTGTTGTAATTTGGAGGGGGAGAACTTTTCAATAATATCTGAAGTGCAGTTAATATGTGGTGGGAATCAAAAACCCAAAATACTAAGCTGGCTAGATTCCCAGCTGCCCTTGTGATGCACAGTTAAGTACTTCACTGTAAGAATTAATTACTTAGGCTAAATGATTTGTGAAAATGCTTAAATATTTCCTGATAATTTGGTTGTATAGCCATAAAGCACAGAGTTTTAAAACTGCTGATACTTACTGGGCTTAATTTGATAAAGGAAAACATCTGCTAGGGCATGGATAAAAGGCAGCAAAAGTAGCTGTTTTTACAGACAGCTTCGCTTATTGCATAGAACAGTCTCTTTCAGTGCAAAACCCACAGGCTTCTTTTATGGATTGAAGATGATGATGGACAGCGTGAGAGATTTGTGGCTGAGTATTGTGGTGAGGAGGAGTGACCTGTGATGCTCTGGTGGTCCATGTACGTAACAGGGGAAAGTACAAAAACATCCAGAAGAAAAATGCATTTATTCTAAGATTGTTCAAAAGTCAGGAATTGGTACTGCATGGAAGACATACACCATTAAAGCATTAATGAAGAGTGTTTTACCATGAACTGTGAAAGGCCTGTTAGCCCTTGAGGACTGCTTCATCAGGCTTTTCAGAGACCACATTCTAATAGGATGATTTGGTTTGCAAACACTGCATCATTTGATTACACAGACCTCATGGCCTACGTAACTGATGAGGTAGGCTATAACTAATTGCTATGAAGAATTCCTGTAGTCTAAAGGTTGTAGTCACAAGAATTCATCTCTTCTAAGACATCTGCATTTGGATGTTTCTAACTAATTGTAAAGACTTGGAGTAGAACTTTTTTCAAGTACCTACAAGGTTTGTCAGACGTTCAGCACTAAGTGGGGGCAGCTGATTTTCTCTAATCCAAGGTGGTCTACTCCACTTCCAAAAAAGCCTCACGAATGATTCTGTCAGTCTTCCTGGTTCTATCAATATCTTGATGCTGAATGTTGTAAACATGTTTCTGTATTTACTCTCAAAGGCCAGGATTCTGAATGCCAGAATAAGGAGAAGGTTGAGATAGTAACATTTATTGAATGAATTGTGCTCAGCAACCGTGTCTAAGAAACTCTGACTTCAAAAAATCCTATGAAGTCAGGGAAAGGTTAGCTAGTCCTTGTTAGTCTGAACTCTTTTATCCTGACTAATGAAGGGAAACAGCATCATAAAGCTAATCTGTAGACTGAAACTGTCAGTAGTAGTACTATTTTTTTAAATTTTTTTTTTTAAACAAGACTGAATGAACTGTGAAAAGTCAATTAACGATAACGATATTTTCTATTCCATGCAGGTTTTTTCAAGTTCTGGAAGTAGCAGAGCATTTGGTTGCTAGCTGACCCAAAACTTTTATTCTGCCTTGGAAAGGTCTGCAGTGGGAGACATTCGCCTTCACATACTCCACAGTTCTTTGCGTCAAAAGAGTTCATGTGCAAGAGTGGTTCAAGATAATGATGTAATACTGATAACACTGAAGGTTTCCTTCAGAGAATTAACTGACTTTTCTAAGAGGCTTCTCCTTCCTCTTCCTTTTCTTGGGTTGGGGTTTTTTTTGTTTGTTTGTTTGGGGTTTTGTTTTCTAAATAATTTTCTCTCAGAAACTGCAAGCAAGATGCCAGCCAAGACACCCATGTACTTGAAAGCTGCTAACAGTAAGAAAGGGAAGAAATTCAAACTAAGGGATATCTTATCTCCTGATATGATCAGTCCACCACTTGGAGATTTTCGTCATACTATACACATTGGAAAAGAAGGACAACATGATGTTTTTGGAGACATCTCCTTTTTGCAGGGCAACTATGAGCTATTGCCTGGAAATGAAGGAGAAACCAGAGTTAGTCAGTCTGGTGGCCACTATGAATTCTTAAGGGCAAACAGCACTTCTGAATCCATGTTTACAGAAACTCCATCACCAGTGCTCAAAAATGCTATCTCACTTCCTGCCATTGGGGGTTCTCAAGCCCTTATGTTGCCCTTATTGTCACCAGTGACATTTAATTCAAAGCAAGAATCCATCAGGTCATCAAGAAATCCTAGGCTTAGCTGTGAGCCAGTAATAGAAGAAAAATTGCAGGAGAAAAGTAAACAGATGGAGGAGGGAGAAACATACAAAGATGACATATGGGAGCAAAATGGTTCTTCTTCACATTTTACTAATGGTAGAGACAGTAACTCATCCAGCTTCTCTGAACAATGCACTGATTGGCAAACAGTTGATTTATTTGATGACAATCGACTTTCATGTGAACTAACCAAGACAAAGACTAAGTCAGAAGAATCCCTTTCAGATCTTGCAGGCTCTCTTCTCTCATTACAACTTGACTTGGGACCTTCACTTTTGGATGAGGTCCTCAATGTAATGGACAAGAATAAATCTTAGAACTGGTACTCCTTTGCTTCTTTATAAGTGATTCACTTAAACGAAAACAAACAAAAAACCATAGTTCAAAAATAGAGACACTTAAAATCAGCTGTATTTGCAGTTGTTTGACGGGTTTTCTAAAAATATTCTTAAAATACTATTTTTTTACTTATTGTTTTTCATGATTTTTATTACACTAAATTCTCTTAGCAGGAAGGTAAATTTTAATAACAGTTTTCAGCAAATATAAAATGTTTTTCAGTACCAGTATTAATGATAAGAAACTTAAGAAACAGAGTTTGAGGATGATACTGATTGTGACATTTGGTTAGTTCACTTCTACAGGCTTCTGAATGTATGAGAATCTAAGTGTCAGAAAGGAGACTGATATTAATTATTCACTTTTATAAATCATTGTACATGTAGGCCTCTTTATAGAACCTTGTGTTTGAGGGTTAAATAGTGGTCTTTATTTTCCATAGTACCATTTCTGTTATACCTTCATTGTAACTACTTTCTCAGTCTTACACTTACCACTCTGTATTCAGATGTGAACAATTTGAAGGCTTTTTCAGCTTGGATACCTGGTCCAGAGTCTTGAATGCTTTAAATGAGTATGCATAGATTTACACAAGTTGAGGCTTGGGCCGGACATTGTATATGAAATGATATATTGTAAACAGGTGACACGTGCAAGGTATTATGGTTAAATTATTTTAAAAGTTGAAATATATTTTTTGTGTGCATATTGGCTTTCTACTGCAGAGCCTACACATGCAGTATCTCATCAAAATAGTTGCTTAACATTATTGGTGCTCTTCTGAAAATTATGTATTTGTGTGTTTGAAAGAAATATGTATTGATACTCATTGGGTTTTTTTCTTCATTTATTGCCACACATGCTTAAACTTGCAACCAATTACTTTAATTTTTGAAGAAGGCACTGGTTATTCACAATGCTTGTGATGTGTGCTGCAACAATGTTTTGGGAAATTACCTACATGGATTGCATAGGTATCTTGTGCAATACAATAAAAAAGAAACTTAAGTTCTGTGTCTTTGTGATTCAATACACAGACTCTCCAAAACATGAAGTTTTTTTTTCTGCTCTAATGTTTTCTTACTCTTCTAAGTTTGTAAATCCTTAGGTCCTGTGATGAGGGTGGGTGGTCTGAACTAAAATAACAACCATTGCTCCAGGCAAAAGAATTTGTTGTGGTGGAGAACCTTTGCTCAAGTAAAGTACAGAACTTTTACACTGGCAAAGTATATTTAATAATTCTTTAAAGCTTTCTTGTTATTTCCCTCAGAAGCTGGATGCCTGAATTGCTCTGATCTGCTCAGTCTTATGTGTAAAGACCTAGAAGATGCAAAGTTGAAATTTGCTCAGCTTATTCTGACAGTCTTCTGTAAAATACTGCTTTGTGTAATCTGATCTGGCATCTCAGCTGTCATAATACAGCTTGTCAGATTAAAACTTTGAATTTCTGATTTGTGAGAAGTTTTGCCTTCTTGAAGCTCTGATAAAATTCTTCATGGAAATTAGTCTTTCCAAGGGGGAGTTACACACCAGTTTCCTGAAAACCAAGATACTGCTGCATGTTGGCCTCCTGACTGGAAGAGAGAGAACTGGAAGAATTTGCCTCAGAGAAATCAATAAAATCACAGATTCTGATTTATAACAGAATATTCCCAGAGAGTAATAAGTTTCCTAGAATATTTACAGCAGAGAGAATATTATTTTTTTACAGTTACGTGGCAGTATGTCCCTACACATTCTTGAAAGTATTTCTTTTCCTTGTTGTGTAAGACAATTCTTTCTTAACTTGTGCTCTGAGAAATTAAGACTTTAGCTTTATGGATGGGTGACTATTAGCCTGTGCTATGGGTGACTATTAGCCTTCCTTTGCTTCTCAAGTTATTCATGTATTTAGGAACATTTCTTCTCATAGAACCTCCTGTCAGGGTGTCACGTAAGCCATGGCAGAGATGGATACTAGCACTCCTATGGCAACGTTAGATCAGGGACTGAATGCCAGGAGCTGAGCTGAAATGGGGCTTCTGAGCCCATGGACAGGGGTGGGGTTCCTCCTGAGAACCCTCACACTTCTGGCAGGTTTTTGTGGATAATATTTTTGACCTGAAAGAGAAAACTTGATTTTGTTACCTTCAGTAGGTCATAACTAGTAACAGAAGCCATCTAACACAGTATTGGATTTTTGCTTCGCTATAAATAAAGGAGCCTTGGGCCACTTCCTTTTTGCCAGTCAGGATGAAACTGTTCAGCAAAGTCAAACCCATTTGCTCATCTATCAAATTGCTAATGCCATTCTAGGGCAGTGAGCTGCCTTATTAAAAAATCATGCAGTACTATAAGACAAAGTGCTGATCAATAAAACTACTCAAAAAGAAAGTTACTCCCATGTACTGCAGGCACCAGCTTAGATACAACATGTCAGCAGTTAGCCAAGCAGATTTTTTTGCCAGTCCCTTCTTGCATCGTTCCAGCTATAAGTGCTTAGAGGTCATTGTCCTAAAATACTCCCTGGAAGTGGTCACATTACACTATGAGATACTGTCCTTCATACACTTTTAAAAGATCAATGGACCTGGGCCTTTCCTTGCTTCTTGACAGACTACTGTGTATTGTAAGTCAGCTTAGTTGCACCTGATGAAAGAAAGTCAGGCCCAGACCCAACCCAGAGCTAGAACTATCCCTAGTGGAAACCACTCACCATAATTTGGTCCCCAGGAGCTACCTGTTGCAATCTCAATGGGAGTACCTTTGTGAGAAGTATTTCCTAGGATAGCAATATCTTCACTGAACTTTCATAGTGTCTATAAACACAGCTTCACCAGGGAATATTTGGCTTGGCTTCCCCTCTCACGCTGTGGGAAGTGGTATTTTTCTAGGTCTGAAATGACACAGATCGGTGTCACAGGAACATAAGAACAGCTGTACTGGATCACATCAAACTTCATCCAGCCAACATCCTGTTACCCCAGAGTGAGTGCCCAGTGAGGAGTATAGGGCACAGAAGACTCTTAGGTTGATGAGGCATAATTTTCACTTTGTACATTCAAACTGACTACTCTCAATCACCTTCTTGTCCTTCATTTGTTCAAACTGGTTTAAAGGATTGTTTACTCAGTCATCTTCCCAGGGGTTATGATGGGGCTGACAAGATCCTCCTTTCCCTTCTTGAAGACAGAAGTAACATTTG
This sequence comes from Indicator indicator, assembly GCF_027791375.1. Classification (NCBI taxonomy): domain Eukaryota; kingdom Metazoa; phylum Chordata; class Aves; order Piciformes; family Indicatoridae; genus Indicator; species Indicator indicator. Next base: position 39,882,455 of record NC_072011.1, read on the forward strand.
CTTTCTTCCAGTCTATAGGAACCTCTTCTGATCACCATGACCTTTCAAACGTTGTCAAAAACGCCCTTGTAATAACGCTGGCACTCTGGGTTGCATGCCATCAGGCCCAGTGGATTTGTATATGTCCATTTTGTTTAAATATTCTGTAATTTGATCCTCCTCCATCCTGGGTAAGTCTTGCCCTAGACTCTCTCACTGGTCTTGGGAACCCTGAAGGCCAGTCTTACCAGTAAGGAATATGGTAAAGGAGGCATCAAATACTTTAGCGCTTTCCATGACCTTTTTTTAGCAGACCTCCTTTCCTCTTTCAGCAGGTAGCACACATTTTCCCTACTGTGCCTTATTGCTGCTGATGTATTTGCACAAGGCTGTCTTGTTGCCCTTCACATCTCTCATCGTCACCTCACATTCAGTTCAATGAGACTTGGCTTTCCTAACCTTGCTCCTGCATGCTTTGACAGTGTTTCTATACTCCTCTTGGGTCACTGGATTCAGCTTCGACCTCTTTACATGCTTCATATTTATATCTGAGTTTAGTTAGGAGCTCCTTGTTCATCCATGCAAGCCTCCTGTCACTGCTGCGTGATTTCCTTCTCACTGGGATGGACCTTTTCAAGCTTGGAGGAGGTGATCCTTGGAAATAAGCCATCCCACCTGGATCCCTCTTCTCTCTTTGTAGGAAACAATTCACACAGATTCATAGAATCGCAGAATGCTAGAGGTTGGAAGGAATTTCTAGAGATCATCGTGTGCAATCCCATTGCCAAAGCAGGATCACCAAGGGCAGGCCACACAGGAACACATCTAGGTGGATATTGAATGTCCCCAGAGAAGGAAACTCTATAACCTCTCTGGGCAATCTGTTCCAGTGCTTTGTCACTTGCAGGGTTGTTCGTGAGTATTGTGAAAATATAGTGGGCCTGATCCAGCTGGTACCATGACGGTGAGCTGAACTACAAACTGACAGACCAGTCTGCAACGAGGTGACCACTGCTGCCAGTGTGCCAGAAGGGCCTCTACCTGTGGAACCAGTAGCTATTTACTGAGAGGTTCATATACGCTTTAATTCACTTTCCCACAGCCTACCAACCCTTGAACCCACTGGTTTTGATTTATTCTAGCAGACATTTTCTTCCCCAACTGCCTTTCCCATCCGTTTCAAAGATACAGCATTTTGTTATCTCCAGCTCCCATCCTTTCTCACACGGTTCCAAGGTACAAAATCACTTATTACCGTCCAGGCTCCCACATAGATGTGAAGGCCAGCTAAACATCCTGCTAACTACTCCCTTGGGTTCCCACAATCACCCTCACTGTAAAGAAGTGTCTCTTCACATTGAAGTTGAACCTCCTGTGTTCCAGCTTGTACCCATTGTTCCTTGTCCTGTGACTGGCACCACCAAAAAGAGACCACCTTTTTCTTGACACCCACCCCTCAGATATTTATAGACATTGATCAGATCCCCTCTCAGCCTTCTGAAGACTAAACAGCCCCACAGTTCTCTCAGTCTTTCTCCATAGGAGAGATGTTCAAGTTCCCCAGTCATTATTTATGGTCTCTGTCGGACTCTCTCCAGCAGATCGCTTTCTCTCTTGAACTTGGGAGCCCAAAACTGGACACAGTATTCCAAGTGTGGTCTCACCAGGGCAGAGTAAAGGGAGACAAGAACCTCCCTTGACCTGCTGGACACACTTTTCTTAATGCACCCCAGGATGTTGTTGGCCCTCTTAGCCACAAGGGCACATTGCTGTCCTGTGGAGAACTTACTGTCCACTAGGACTCCAAGGTCTTTCTCCATGGAGTTGCTTTGCAGCAGGAAGACTCCTAGCATGCACTGGTGCCTGGTGTTATTCCTTCCCAGATGCAGGACTCTGCGCTTGTCCTTACTGAACTTAATGAGGTTCTCCTTTGCCCAGCTCTCCAGCCTGTCCAGATCTCATTGGATGGCACCGCTGCCTGACGGGGTGTCAGCCACCCCTCCCAGTTTCATATCAACAGCAAACTTGCTGAGGATACACTCAGTCCCCTCATCCAAATCATTGATGAAGATACTGGAAAAAAAAAGACGCAGTACTGATCCCAGGGGAACACCACTGGCCAAAGGTCTCCAACTGGACTCTATACTGCTGATTACAACTCTCTGAACTCTGCCACTGAGCCAGTTACCAATCCACCTCACAATTGGGCAATCATCTAACCCAGTTTTCTTGAGTTTACCTACAAGGGTAATCAAAAGTCTTGCTGAAGTCAAGATAGACAACATCCGCTGCTCTCCCTTCATCTATCCGTTTGGTCATGCCTTAGAAGGTGGTTATCAGATTTGTCAAGCATGTTTTTCCCTTAGTGAATCCATTCCGGCCTCCAGAACAAGATGCTCCATCACCTTTACAGGGATGGAGGTGAGGCTAACTGGTCTGTAGATGTTCAGGTCTTCCTTCTTGACCTTTCTGATAATAGACGTGACATTGTCCCTCTTCCAGACATTACTTTCTGTTTCTCAGTGATACTGTAGGATCTTAGGGCTTCCACCTATTCCTTTTTGATAAAGCATAGCAACATTTCTGGGGATATATTCTCTTTTCCCTCATCTTCATTTCTAGTAAATGTTGTGTGGTGGGTTGGACAAATTGTGAGAATAGACTTACTCAAAATACTTCTATTTCCTCTCCTGGCAGATACACATATCTGCAGTTCATGATTCCTGTATTTCTGTTTAATCATGAAGTATTTTCTACATTCAGAAAAGCTTCACTTATTATCGAAACAGCTCTCACTAGAAAAATGCAGATAGGGAGAGTAACTTAATAAGCTGCCTGTAAATGTTGACTTTCTGCATCCACAGGATTGCAAGAGCTTTAATTGTACATGGCTTATAAAATTACTTTTGAATGCCAGCTACAAATATGCTGGGATTCTATAGTGAGCTATGTATCCTGTGGCAGTGTTGGGGAAATTCTAACCACACTAAGGATATGCATGCTGTGAAATGCCATTTCTCTTACTGGAAGTAACACACTTTCTAACACTGACAGCTGTATTTGCACTGGTATAGGGTGCAACCAAGCTAATAGGAAAAATAAAGGGAAAAGGAAAGAATCCTCCAACTAGAGCATTAACGTGAACTTCTAGGCTCTCTTGACTCCAGCATAGACTTGAACTTTGGACATGAATTTAGGCAAATTGTTTAATCTCTCTAAAGCTGAGAATAACATGCCTAGAATAAGAAAGACAACATTGTACTTCTATCAACTCTTGTCTGTTTTGTCAAATTACATGAAAAAAAGATTGCAGATAATTTGTTTGGAGTGCAGTGCTTAGACTAAGAGCATTAGCTGGAGTATCTAAGGAGTATTATCATATGGAACTGCAGTGCTTTACTGGACTATACACAATATGGTATTGTACAAGTGTATGTTCGACAGACTGTATAAGGTTTCAATGATAAATGCCTTAAATTCCATAAACTTCCATGAAAAATTAGATCATTTGAAGAAAACATCTAGGCTTTGCTATAGGCAATCATAAGGGAATATGATTGCATGATTTGTTAAAAAGGGCAAGATGGGATAGTGATGGCTTCAGTAAATCCAATATTCAAGAGTTACAGACAAGACTTGTATTGTATTTAACCATTATTGTTTGTCTTTTTGGAACTGTGCCAGGAAGCAAGGACTGTTTCATCCTATGTCTGGAGAGTGGGTAGAACAACCTGGCTGTCACTACAGTTCAAGAAATAATACAACACATGTCCTGCAACAGAGGGATGTTCACTGTGCCATGACATGTCACACAGAGGTCAAATTTGTGCAGAACCGCTTAAATGTGAACAGGTGTGACCAGACCACCATGAAATAAGTCTGGTTAAGTGCTTCTAAATGATGCATGAGACACTTTACCCTAGGAATATTTGTAACCTTCAACCATGCTGGACCCATGTTGTATCTGTCACTTCCTAAAGCAAGCAAGAGAGAGAAATGCACATCCTTATTACTACTGCATCATAAAAAATATTTATCCTCTTAAAATTGTGGCTTGATTCCTGATGTGAGACTAATCAAAGTATATTTTAATTTCCTACTGTTATTGAATGAAAGGAGAAAAAATACAAGTGGTCTGTGTGTGAGGTGCCATACTTTCACCAGATCGTTTCATAAGGATGAGAAGGAGTCGTCTAGAAAGAGGATTACTTTGCACTTCATGGAATAAGAAAATGTCTCTAAAAGCCCAATGTGTAGCTTTCCCACAATCTGCAGGAAGCTGTGCCATTGCTCACTACGTCTCTGTGCTTTCACACCAACCTGAAAAACCTCTGTACTTTTTCCACTTAACTTTGACATTAATTCATTCATCCTGTGTTGGCATTGAGTGATGGAGAGACAGTGAATGCTGAGGCCAAGATCCATCAGCAGAATGGTATTAAGACATAGATAAACCATGCCTGTCCCCCTCTGCCACATAAGTTCAGTTCCTTCTACTGAAAATTGAGTCTATATAGGAATGAAAAATGAGTGTCTGCTTGAGTCTTACTCCAGTCGTAGACAGGTTTTTGTGAGGGTATACCCTACAGCCAGAAGCCCAGGAGTACAAGTTGTGCATAGTCCTAGAGCTTTTACCTGCTGGAATTGTGGTCTTTTCTTCTTTCTCCAAAGTGTCACTCAGATTAAAGTGTGCCTACTGTCCCTTTTTTTCCCTATTTATCATATAACATGACATGAAGCAAAATAGGAATCACATAATTTTCCATTTGTAGGGCTTCTCTTGCAGTTCTGGAAACTGAATATGGATTTTAAAACATTGTATTTCATCTCTCTATCCATTGTTAACTTGTGTTTGCAAGGTGCATTCTGAAAGCTCACTTGGTGTGTACTTGCATCCCAGAAAGCCAATTGTATCCTGGGCTGCATCAAGAGAAGTATAGTCAGCAGGTCGAGGGAGGTGATTCTCCCTCTCTACTCCACTCTGGTGAGACCCCATCTGGAGTACTGCATCCAGTTCTGGAGCCCCTGTTACAAGAAAGTTATGGATGTGCTGGAATGTGTCCAATGAATGGCCTTGAGGATGATCAGAAGGCTGGAGCACCTCTCCTATGGAGACAGACTGAGAGAGTCGGGGGTAGTCAGTCTGGAGAAGAGAAGGCTCCGAGGTGACCTTATTTTGGCCTTCCGGTATCTTAAGGAGGCCTACAAGAAAGCTGATGAGGGACTCTAGGATGTTGGGTAGTGATAGAACTAGGGAAAATGGAGCAAGACTAGAAGTGGGTAGATTCAGATTGGATGTCAGGAAGTTCTTCACCATGAGGGTGGTGAGACACTGGAACAGGTTGCCCAGGGAGGTGGTGGAAGCCCCATCCCTGGAAGTTTTTAAGGCCAGGCTGGATGGGGTTCCATGGTAGTTTTAGGCTGTGCCTTTAAAAATTTTCCACAGATCTTGAACAGAAAGTAGTGTAAATAAATTACTATTGGGTGTAAAAAGGAAAACAATGATAACTCTAAACAATCCTATTGGAGAGATAACAGATATAAGCTAGTAATGTAAACAATCTTGCTCTTTTTCCACTTCTTCAGCTCTGGTTGATGCTTGTCCTGGCTTTACTGACCTTGACTGCCTTGCTTTTGTTGTGACTGGTATTAACAACAACTTCTCTGCTCTTTCTCTTTTCCCTTTTGTGTCCAAGGGGGGTTATGAGGGGGGCAGGAATGGAGAAACTATTAGCAGCTCCCTTGTTTTTTGGCCACAGGGGTTCTTGTGGTGTTCATAACTTGTAAAAACCTGTAAATATTGTAAATACTGTATATTTTGTACATTTTCATTGTGGATTGTAGTTCTGCTTGTAAATACAGCTTCATTTGTTTCCAACTGGGCTGGTCTGGCAAATTTAACGTTGGGGGGAATTTTCAACCTACCACAGGCTCTAAGCAACCTGATCTAGTGTGAGGTGTCCCTGCCCATGGCAGGGGGGGTTGGAGCTAGATGATCCTTGAGGTCCCTTCCAAACCTGACAATTCTATGATTAAATCATACATTAAATCATGTCCATTTAGCCCTTTGCATGTCGGAAGCTACATCATGCCAGTGGGCAAATCTGAGGAAAGAACATTAGTGGCTGACCTACTGGGTAATGCATCTTTTTTGGGTACAGAATACGACTCAATCTATATCTATTAAGACTTACATATGAACACTTACAAATAACCCACTATTGCTAATGGTTTTTAAGAGCTTTGGCATCTTCAAGAGCAGAGAGAAATCCTGTTATGTGCCTCAGGTCTAATAAAGGCTTCTTACATGATACAGCCTCTTTTGCGTTGGGGGAGTATAGGCACACTTAGATGGTCTTTCTCTGCTACCCAGCTGCTTGTTTTCATCAAGTTTGTAACAAATACAACCGAGCCATTTACCTCTCTGTGAACTTTGACTGAAGCAGGCCGAGGTTTTCAGAAGTACTTCAGGATGTCACAAGCATACACACAGTGAGATTTCCAAACCGCATTTCTTCAGAAAGTCAGGCTAATTGTGCATTACATTGTATCACACACTGAAGCCTAGGAAGTCAGGCCTAATTTTACTCGGTGTGTTGATATTCAGATGTGTGCTAAGTGCAAATGAATTTAAATATTTTGGAGTCTAATTTAGGCTTGTTTGTTCATTGTTTCTTAGTGCATCTTTTAATCTGCTGTTGACAATTCTATCTCTTCCTTTTTAGGAAATGTATTAAAGATACAGTTTAAACTATCTCGTAAAAAGTTCGTCACTGTCAGGCAGAGATATGCACAACTGGGCTTGCATTTGGCTATTTTCTGGATTCTCTGAACTGCTTCCTTTTAGGGGAAAACACTAGTCTTTATTCAAATGGGATAGATATATGCAGTTATTTGCATTCTATACCTGTTTTTAATATTCATTATACTTTCTACCATCATTAAACTTATATTAAAATTATTTGTTGATATATGCCAGCTTGTCAAATTAGCCAGCTCTTTTAATTTGTGTGCAAAAAGTCTGCACATAGTCTGCACATGATAGAGTCAAAGTAGAGATGTTATACAATCTGAAATATTGAACTTTGACACTTTCCTTCTAAAATTCATGTAATAATCTATTCAATCACATTTCCTGATTAAATCTACATTTCATTTGAACCTGTTTTCTTGTCTAGTTGAAGTATTTTTCTAGTTACAAATGTATGTATTATGAAGGAGAGTTCACAAAGGTATGAAACTTTTTTCATAGTTAGAAAGCTGTGCTACTGGGAAATAGCTATTCTAACTGAATAAACCAAGAATTCCCAACTCAAAAGAACTGGCTGCAAAAGAATACCTTGAGAAGCAACAAATGACACAGTTGTGGTGGTTTTCTTTCTTTCAGTAACATAAGATGTTGCTTTAAATAGTATTTCCCTTCTACAAAACTCAGTAATGTCCATACTTGATAAAGAAAAGGAAGAAAAGAAACTAAGATGTATCTTAAAGTGATTTATACCGGTGAGGCATTCTCACAGTACAAATAAAGATTTTTCCATTGTAAAACTGTTAAACAGACTGAAAGCTGTAGATCTGACCTGAGAATAATTGGCGTCCCTGGTGCTCTGTGTATTTTCATATTGAATATCTTTCAGGTAGTTTTATATTGAAGCAGGGTTTAGCTCCTGTGGAATGAAGGAAGAATTATCACTTTAAAATATATTATCTATAGATCTGAGCGGCTGTCAGAATGCAGTCAGACAACAGAGCTATCTACAGGAAGCTATATGAGTTTATAAGGGGTGACCTCATTGCTGTCTACAACTACCTGAAGGGAGGTTGTAGCCAGGAGGGGTTTGGTCTCTTCTCCCAGGCAACCAGCACCAGAACAAGAGGACACAGTCTCAAGCTGCACCAGGGGAGGTTTAGGCTGGAGGTGAGGAGAAAGTTCTTCACAGAGAGAGTGGTTGGCCATTGGAATGGGCTGCCCAGGGAGGTGGTGGAGTCACCATCCCTGAAGGTGTTCAAGAGGGGATTGGACATGGCACTTGGTGCCATGGTTTAGATAGTCATGAGGTTTAGGGTGACAGGTTGGACTCGATGATCTTTGAGGTCTCTTCTAGCCTTCTTGATTCTATGATTCTATGATTCTATAATGCTCCAGCGGTTCTGGGTTTGCCCCCTCCTCTTCCCCTCAATTCCTTGCAACAAGACCACAATAAAGTACTAAATGTGTCTGTCTTCTGGCCACCAACCCTTGACCAGTCTAGAGCACAAGAAACGTGCAGAAATGAATAGTGAGCTGGGAAATCCTTGACAGTAACACCTAGGTGGACTTGGAAGCTTCCAATTCAGTCCATTTAGACCATGGATCTGAAATATAACCATGACAAGATCCCACTCTGAAATCATAGAGTGGTAGGGGTTGAAAGAGGCTTCCAGAGATTGTTGAGTCCAACCCCCCTGCCAAAGCAGGATCACCTAAGGCAGGTCACACAGGAACGCATCCAGACAGGTCTTGGAAGTCTCAGTAACGGAGACTCCACAGCCTCTCTGAGCAGCCTGTTCCATCAACCTTACAGTAAAGTTTTTCCTCATGTTGAGGTGGAATAATATGATTCAGTGTTTCTGAGAAAGAATCAGGTACCTCTTGAACTCCTAGATAATCACCACTTGTATTCTATGGTAACTTATTCCTGATGTTTATCTTAGGGGAATTTCAAGATGATCTCATAAATTATCTTCATCCATTTATAGAATTGTTTTCCCCTTTTCTTAGTTGCACTGTTAGATCCAGTTGGCCCAAACTCTTCTTACAGCTTTTAACACCAGAAAGCGTTTGGCTTTTTTTTTTTTTAATTTTGTGTTATAAATAAATTGTTTAGATCTTTGGGTAAGATTACCCATTAGTTGAATATGCTGAAAGAGAGTAACAAATACTTTTATAGCCTTCCTGTAAGCATTGTGCTAGATGAACAGTTTCTTCTGATCAGACAAAATATACAAGGAATTTAAAAACAGCAAAGCTAAACCTGGTCACAAAGATGTGTAGCTCTAATGTTTTGCTTTTAAATGTCTATTTAAGACTTGTGGAGTCAGTAATTGTAAGACAAGCCACACACTCAAGAACTGGACACAGTACTCAAGGTGTGGTCTAACCAGTGCTGCGTATAGGGGAAGAATGACTTCCCTGCTCCTGCTGGCCACACTATTTCTGATGTGGGCCAGGATGCCATTGGCCTTCTTGGCCACCTGGGCACACTGCTGGCTCATGTTCAGCCGGCTGTCAACCAGTACTCCCAGTTCCCTCTCTGCATGGCTGCTCTCCAGCCAACCCAACCCCAGCCTGTATCACTGCATGGGGTTGTTGTGGCCAAAGTGCAGAACCCAACACTTGGACTTGTTGAATGCCATCCTGTTGGACTCTGCCTATCTGTCCAGCCAGTCAAGGTCCCTCTGCAGAGCCCTCCTAGCCTCCAACAGATCGACACCTGCTCCCAACTTGGTGTAGTCTGCAAACTTACTAATGGGGGACTCTATCTCCTCATCCAGATCATCAATAAATATATTAAACAGGATTGGGCCCAGCATTGATCCCTGGGAGACACCACTAGTGACAGGCTGCCAGCTGGCAGTGGCATCATTCACCACCACTCTCTGGGCTCGGCCCTCCAGCCAGTTCCTAACCCAGCACAGAGTGCTCATGCCCAAGCCATGGGCTGACAGCTTGGCCAGCAGTTTGATATGGGGGACAGTGTCAAAGATCTTGCTGAAGTCCAGGTAGATACATCCACAGCCTTCCCCACACCCAGCAGGCAGGTCACCTGATTGTAAAAGTAGATCTGCAGGCCCTGCCCCTCTTGAATCTGTGTTGGCTGGGCCTGATCCCTTGGCCATCCTGCAGGTGCACTGTGATTGCCCTCAAGATCTGCTCCATAATCTTGCCTGGCACTGAGATCAGGTTGTCAGGCCTGTAGTTTCCAGAATCCTCCATGTGGCCCTTCTGGTAGATGGACATCACATTGGCCAGCTTCCAGTCATCAGGGACCTCTCCAGTGAGCCAGGACTTGTGGAAAATGACGGCCAGTGGCTTGGCAAACTCATCTGCCAGCTCTCTCAGTACCCTAGGGTGGATCCCATTCAATCCCATGGACTTGTGAGAATCCAAGTGGCTCAGCAAGTCTCTAACTGCTTCCTCATGGATTTCAGGAGGATTGTACTGCTCCCTGACCCCATCAAGTCTCCAGATGCTGTACAACAGAGAGAGAATTCTAGGAACAGTCATAAACCTGCTCATATGTAAAGCCAAAGGGATTTTGCCAAGTTATTTGTTAATACAGCACTGCGAAACTTAAAGTAGCTCTGAAATTGTTTTTCTAAGCTATGAAAATTTCTAAAAATTCATTTCCTAGAAGAAATTGTTCAAAGGAAATGATGAAGAAATCTTCATTAAAGTTAGACATCTGCCCATATTCATGAAAAAAGTTTTTTAAATTAACATTTTATAACAGTTTTGAAAATTACAACCACACTCCCCCCCCCCCCACTTTCTCTGTCTCCCCAGTGGTAGAAATAACAAGATCATTAAAATCAGAACACATCTATGTGCCTACAAAGCTTATTGCAGGAAATCAAGAAAACTAGTTTTATATTTAGTTATAAATGCAGTGAGATGTGAAGCTCATCCTTAGTTCTATAAGTAACATATTCCAAATGTAGGAAAGCCAAATCCCTGTCTGTCTTGCTTGTGAGGGAGCCTGGACTCTTTTAATTGTTCTTGTGGAATGCAGCTGCTCTGCAAAGGTCCTGCTTGCAGCTGGAGAGGCAATGGCTGGAGTTATTTCCTTACATGCTCATTTGAAGACTAGTTCTTAAAAAACATAGAACTGCATTAAGTATCACAGTTATCAAGATCAGCCTCCCATATCATAGCTACTCCCATGATATAAGTTTTCATAGCTAGGTCAAACTCCATCATAAACCCTTTCTTTCCACTGCTGTTGTTGTAACTCCAGTTTTGCTCTTGTAGCGACCTTCTCCTTGTTTTTTCAGTCTGAAATTGTCAAGGGTTAGGTTAGTACCCATGTGCCAATGATGTCTTTTACCCTAAATAGCTTTTCCCTCTAGTGTTTACCCTTCTTCACTAACATGTTTGTCAACAACTCTCATTTTCTCTGTCGATCTTAATTTTGTTAGACTAAACAAGCTGCTCTATTTAAACCTCTTAGAAGGCCTTTCATTCCCTAATGATCCTTCCAGCTATCTTTTGCAAACATTCCAGTTTAAATTCATCCTTCATAGATGATTATGCAGTTTCCCCAAAGTGATTTCAGTAGTGCCTGGACTTTCCAATTTTTATGGTAACATAGTCCTAAATTACTGAACTTACAGATCACTGTGGTCAGGCCTATTTCTGAAAGGAAAGTTCAAACTTAAGCACAATCAGACATTATTTGGATCCCTAATAGCACTGAAATACTTGAAGGAACCTAAAAGTTGTTGAGCACTTCTGTGAATTAGATGTTTTTCCACTGTACTCCCTCTTCTTGCTATAAGGCCATTTTTGTTCCCCACTCACTTTCAAGATGGCTATTCTCAAAGCAGTGGTTAATTTTGAGAGTTGTGCTCTGTGCATTTGAAAGGAAGACTCTGAAGACTATCCATCACTACTACTAGAACTATGTGCTTACCTTTCCACCCACCCTGCTGCACCACGACCCAGGCTGTAGCAGCAAAACAGGTTCTTCTTTATAGGTCTGTTATGGAATACAGAGTTGCTACCACTAGTAAATCCTCATGAAGTAAAAGGATGCACCTGAGGTACACTATTTGTGCTGGCAAAAAAATCTCAGGAAGTTTTCATGTAGTTTCCATCTCATCCTTTATTGATAAGGTGGTGTAGGGTCCCACAGATCTGGAAAGACTGTAATCTAATACAACTAAGCCACCAGTGAGGGTCATCCTCAGGACTGGAGGAAATGGAAGCATACCATGAAGGTAGCTCCCAACCCTTCTAGAAACAGTGGCTATGAATGTACTGTGTGAATATGTTTCTCATATTCTGACAAAATTTCTCATTTTTTCATGCTATTGTGAAAGTGTGGGAAGAATCTTTCTTGAGTGTATCTAAATGGATCTAGATGCAAAATCTGGTGAAATCTTGGTGTAATTTAAAATAATGTCAAAAATCTTTTTGATTTTCCTGGGGCCCAGATGGCCAGGATGTCTGGAATAACATCACAGCTTCTATTTGTTCTCCTGTTAGGTAAAGCCAAAACTTCAGCATGTGGCTTATTTTTAATAGATTTTAATAGCTGCAATGCATATATTATTGCAGAGAAGGTAAATTATAGCAATATGTAGCAACTGAGCAAGATACCCTCAGCTGCTGAGAACTGTCACAGCTTAGCTGAAAACCCATTATATTAGCAAATAATGTTATGCATATATTTAAAATAGTGGATGGTGTTAGGAACTTTAAATGTGTGGGAAGGAACTGAACGATACACTTTGGTTTAGTGTTGAGAAGCCCCAGCTTCGTGTATTTCAGAAGTTCTCCATACTGTTAGAAAAACTGAATGATGTGCTCAGAGTGTAAACTGTATCAGCCTTTAAAGAAATGAAGCCGTTGTATGTTACAGGCAACAAGCAAAGAAGTAATGTGGAAAAATTACCAGAGATCCATATTTAAAAGATGATACTCTCAAAAATAATTTCTACAAACAGGAAGAATGAATGCATTTGTCACAGTGTAGTGTTTTCCTTATAAACCTTCACAAAGGAATTTTTTTCAGCACAAAAGACTGCAGATAAATCTCTGATGATGTAAGATTTTTCCTTTTTAAATGTTAATAATTTCTCAAGAAACTAAAGGGTTTTCAGAAGAATAACTCCATGCTTACTCACTTTGAAGCAACTTCAGGATTTTCCTTTTGTTTTCAATTTTTTTCTAATAGTAAATTATAAATAATTCAGGATGAGATGAATAACTAAATGAGAAGAAATCCAGGAGGAAGCGGTAAGGGGCCTGCTGAGCTACTTGGATCCTCACAAGTCCATGGGACCAGCTGGCAGATGAGCTGGCCAAGCCACTCTCTATCATTTATCAGCAGTCCTGGCTCACCGGAGAGGTCCCTGATGACTGGAAGCTGGACAATGTGATGCCCATCCACAAGAAGGGCTGGAAGGAGGAACCTGGAAATTACAGACCTGTCAGCCTGACCTCGGTGCCAGGCAAGGTTATGTAACACAGAACCTACAGAATGGTCAAGGAATCAGGCCCAGCCAGCATGGGTTTAGGAGGGGCAGGTCCTGCCTGACTGTACTGGTTTGAGGCCAGACAGATCCTCTCTTGACCTGAGAGGGACAAAAGAATGACACTCACAAAAACAGATTGAAGAGTGATGGAAAGTTTAAATGGAAAAGCAATTGGTGAAACTACAAAAAAACTACAAGCATAGTGGCAAAGATATCCCAAAGCACACAGAATCCCTTACACAACACCCAACAGTCTCCCAGCTCTTCCCTTCTCGTCACCTGAGGGTCTACCCAAAACCCCCCAGGGCTATTTCTTCCCCCGCATTGCTTGGCTAGTCTCAGGCTGGCCAGGTCTGAGACTGCCCCCCTCTTCTCCTGGCATTAGGCCTGGACAGGCCTAAGAGGCCTTGAAATACTCCCCCACCGTTACTGATAAGGAGCATCTCCCATGGGAGCAGAGAGGGAAGAAAGAGGAAGGGAATGACTTTGCAGAGGGATTTATAGGGCACAGGACTTATGGGTAGTAATATGCCGATTCCTGTGTCCACCTTATTGGGTCGGACGCTCGGGACACCGGAGGCGTAACTTACGTGGCAGTAACAGGAGGCACCCAGCCTGAACTGCCACACTGACCAACCTGATCTCCTTTTATGATCAGGTTACCCACCTGGTGAATGCAGGGCAGGCTGTGGATGTAGTCTACCTGGACTTCAGCAAAGCCTTTGACAGTGTCTGCCACAAGAAGCTCCCGGCAAAGCTGGCAGCTCGTGGCTTGGACAGATTCACTCTGAAATGGGTCAAGAACTGGCTGGAGGGCTGGGCCCAGAGAGTGGTGGTGAACGGTGCCACATCCATTTGGTGGCCAGTCACTAGTGGTGTCCCCCAGGGATCAGTGCTGGGCCCCATTCTGTTCAATATCTTTGTTGATGATCTGAATGAGGGAATTGAGTCCATCCAGTAAGTTTGCAGATGACACCAAGTTAGGAGCAGGTGTTGATCTGTTGGAGGCTAGGAGGGCCCTGCAGTGGGACCTTGACAGGCTGGATGAGTGGGCAGAGGCCAGTGGGATGAGATTTAACAAGGCTAACTGCAGGGTTCTACACTTTGGCCACAACAACCCCATGCAGCGCTACAGGCTGGGGACAGAGTGGCTGGAGAGCAGCCAGGCAGAAAGGGACCTGGGGGTGCTGGTTGATAGTAGGCTGAACATGAGCCAGCAGTGTGCCCAGGCAGCCAGGAGAGCCAATGGCATCCTGGTCTGCATCAGAAATAGGAACACAAGCCCTATGAGGAGAGGCTGAGGGAGCTGGGGTTGTTTAGCCTGGAGAAGGTATAGGCTGGATATTAGGAGGAAGTTCTTCACAGAGAGAGTGATTGCCCATTGGAATGGGCTGCCCAGGAAGGTGGTGGAGTCACCGTCCCTGGAGATGTTCAAGAGAAGACTGGATGAGGCATTTAGTGCCATGGTCAGGTTGATTGGATAGGGCTGGGTGATAGGTTGGACTGGATGATCTTGGGAGTCTCTTCCAACCTGGTTGATTCTGCGATTCTATGAAACCAGAGTTGATTTTTAATAGATCTAGGTGACATTACAATGAAATTTCTTTCTTTCCTACTAGCTCAGCATCAAGGATGTGATGATTTTATGAAACAATGCTCCAAAAAATGCAATGTACTGCAGAACATTATTATAAGTCCCCCCAATATAAGGAGTAAAAACACAAAAAGCAAATACCAAAATTACCTTTTAGTTCACAAAAGACACACAAACTGTGGCACCTAGGTAATTTCAAGGGTATTTCCCAGGTATTCCTGTTGCAATTTTGGACCTTATAAAGGCCAATAAATAAGCCTTACTTTTCCCCAGCTGTCACCAGCTCTCACTCACCTGCCTGCTTTGGAAGCTGCTCCTTCTCAGCAGTAGGAATAGTGGCTGTTAAGGAGGTACATTTTTCACACTTTTGCACCGATCTTTATTTCACCTTTAATATTTTGGTTTTCTTTCCTTAAAGTGCAGGAGTACAAAGCAAAAGACCATCAAGGAATCAAATAACTTATACCCCCTGTTTGCTCTAAAGTTAATAGTGCTCACAGTCCTCTAGTAAAATGAGTAAATAGGTATAAATACGTTAAAAATATAAATACATCTATTTGCTTTATTGAATTAACTGGTTATTTAGAAAAGTTCTTTCGTTCAACCTTGAGAAGAGAAGGCTTAGGGGAGACCTCATAACCCTGTACAAGTACATAAAGGGCAGCTCTGAGGAGAGAGATTAACTTTTTGCAGAGTCACATGGTAACTGGGGAAATTGGACTGGATGCCAAATAAAAATTTTTCACCGTTCGAACTATTAGACATCGGAATAAACTCCCAAGGGAAGTGGTGGATTCCTCTACATCAGACAGTTTCAAGGCCCAATTTGACAGGGTGCTGGGCCATCTCATTTAAACTATATTCTTACCCTGAAAGCTTGGACTAGATGATTCTTGAGGTCCCTTCCTACCTGGTATTCTATGAATCTATGAATAATCTCTCTTTAGAGAATTATAAAGAGACAAGTGTTGAAATGAACCACATTGTCTTGCCATACTCCATTTTTACATTTACTTCTCTGTAGACTTTGTGTCTATTATGTTGAAATAAAAGTGTTAAACTGAAAAGAAATTATTATGGCTTTCTGGATCATCTTTGGCATCCACCTACTTAACAAGCTTAATTTTCCTTCAGTGTGAAAGATCTGTGCAAATCAAGTATATATATTGCAGCCACTTTACATCAGTGACAGAGAGAATATTTTAAAGGCTAAAGATCAAAAAATTAGTCTTAATTTAAAGAAGCAGGTGTGAACAGGAAAATATAACACTTCATCTGATAAGAGAATGAAGCTCCTTCATAAAAACTGTGTGTCCTTCCTCTGTTTTGTACAACAGTTATTTATTTAAAGTTAGGTTCAGGGAACAAGGGAAGGGCTTATGGTTATTATTCCTAGATGAGCCATAGATTGTTAGAGGAGCCTTATCTACAGTACCTTTACTGCTACAAGGTTTTACAGAATTTCCTTAGGGCAAATGAATACCCTTATTCAAATGCAGCTTATTCTAGAAGCTCTATTAGCTATGTCAGTGTAGCACTTACATATAAGTGTCCACCCAACAACATTTCCTTCATATAACTATTTTGGTAAAACAGTATGCTTCTAAGCTTAAGAGTAATAATGGCTAAACTTTTTAAAGTATATCAGATTGGAATGACCTTTAGATTCTCATTAGTCTTGCAGTGGAAACTTCTTTCTTTTCCTTTTTAGGAAATGTTCATCAAGATTAATTTATCTCATTGAATGATCATCATGGGGTAACAATACATTGGACAGAAGGGATCTTGTGACCTCAGTCACACAACTGATGTGAATGTCAAATCTACTGATACAAAGGTTAATGTGAAAAACCAAAATCATCAAAACTGGGAATGCTGGAACATGAAATGTAAAAATCGTAATTTTGAGCTCTAAACCAAGCCAAATATTTGTGCTGCTTAGAACCACCATTCAAGTTGGTCAGTAGCACAGGGACACTATCTGGAGTAAAGCAAGATCAGGTTCATTTATATGACCTCCTCTTATTGTAAAAGAACATTGTTAGAGAATAAACAGCTGGTGCTAAGTTTAGAATGTTGAACTTCTATTGGGAGGACTATGCCTAGATGAAGAGCTTTTCTTTGGGAAAGCTTGTGCTTTCTATGTCTTTCTGCTACAGTAAGGTATCATAGAATCATAGAATGCACTGGGTTGGAAGGGATATCTAGTAGTCATCTAATCCAACAACCCTGCAGTAAGCAGAGACATCCCCAACTATATCAGGTTTATCATCTTCTTACCTTTCACAGCAACATTTTCCTTCTCCTCTGAAATGAAGATGACTGTAAAGGAAAAGGGGAAAATGATGAGGTGACCAATGTTTGTTAGTAGGAGCAAGTATAATAGTTGAAAAGAGCCTTGTAAGGGGTTTCTGTGCTCTAACCTGACAAAGACTCCACAACTTGCTTTTCTCTATCATCTTAGTATCAGAAATATTGTATATATGTCAACTAGTCCATCCAACAGGCTCATGGAAGCAAAATTGGCCCCCTTAGCAACAGCCTTTGAGACACAAGGAGAAAATTCCCCTGTCTCTCTGACCTGGAGTCTCAAACCCTCCCTCTGGGAACCAACTGCTGTCTTTTGTCTCTAGCTTCATTTAAAAAATATTTTCACTTTGATCTGTGTTTATATTGTAAAAAAACCCAAACAAACAAAAAACAACATATAAAACAAATGAGGACAGTTCAGCTGCATAAACCTTCAGGGTGCCTCATGAAGAGCCAGAAGCAACAATGCTAAAGATAGACATCTTCATCATATTCCACCAACATACAGAGACAAGTAAACTGGTGTTATCATTGTCTTCAGTTGTTCTTACAAAAAAGGTGAAGTATATACTTCCACATGGACAGACAGTAAAGGCTACTTTCATTCTCTCTTCTGTGCAGACCTGTAGTTTTATTTGTCCTGTCCTGCAAATATTAATTTGTGTTTAATTTCAAATATCTGAGAAATCTATTGTTGTTAGGTGACACTTGTAAAACATAGCAAGGTCAGGGTACCTAACATACCTGTCTGTTACATTCATACCAGCCTACTGCCATATGAGGAACTATGTTAATATGCCAGTTCTTTTGCTGCTGGCTCTTTATGTGCAAAAAGTTAGTAGGTCATTGAATTACTACTTTCCCACAGCTGCAGTGCAAGAAGAACCTGAGAAAGCAAGTGTAAATCAAAAAATTTGCACTGTTATGCTCTGAGAAATCCTTTTAAGGAACAGACTGAATCCAACCTGTATCTGTTTAGTTAACCCCCAGCTGGAGAAAAAAAGGAAAGGACATTAAGAGCACTTGATACTGCTCCTCAAAGAAAAGCTCTAGTCCAAGGAAAGCTGAGTTACAGGCCTGGCTGAGTAGCCAAACAGGTTGAGAGTACCTCTTAATGAAGTGGTAGTAGAAGTCTTGATGCTGGGCCCTAATTTTTACCTTTTGCTTGGATTTGTCTCAGTGCTGAACTGTCTGTTGCTAATAAGTGGGTACTTCAGAAAAGGAATGATACACTATCTCTAGTCAGAGTTTTGATGATGCATTGCACTAGCTAGCTTACATGGCAATGAGAAGCCTGGTCTAAAGCATATACATGTTTGTACTCCGGTTTGCTTTCTGCCCAACAAGTCACTGAGTGATCCAATGCCCAGGATCAAGTTTGTTTCCCATGGTGGGAGCACAGCAGTAACATTCAATGTACTTCTTGTCTCATTCTGCTGTTAACTTCACTGCCTGAAAAGACCTGCAAAACGTGCTAGTTTATGAACCAGCTTTTACCATCATTTCTTCCTACACTTATTCACAAGGTGGGAACACAAAGGACCTTACACAAATATTCCACCATGTAAATCACCCTAAAATTGAGAAATAAAATGCAACTTGTTAGTAAGCACACCTACAAGATATTGAAGTGGAATCACTGTACTGCTCTAAAAATTATTTTGTTAAGAATGCAAACAAGCCAGTGTTAGCTTGAGACATTTTCATCTGTTACTTTATTTGTAAGTAAAAGAAAACATACTAGCAGTTCTAGCAAACATCTGAGCTAAGTAGTTTCTTAGGTGATTACATAGCAGAGTTCTGGAAACCTGTCTACTGCAGCTCATAGATGTTAACACAAGCAGCAGACTAAACACTTGTACTCTGTTTGTGGTGCCAGTTGACAAATTAAGGTAATTAATGGGCAGCTATATGATGGAAGTGTCTGCAAAATACCAAAACCTGTCACACTGAAATGCTTAGCACTGATGCCAGAATATTGATTTAACTACATTAATGTTGCTGAGTAATCTTGTATAGTTTTTATATTTGGTATTGATGTTTACAACTTCTTATTTTTTCCTATTTCTTTTCTGTCAATTTTTCCCTCTGAACATTTATTGCTAGCTGGACATTAGAAAAAAAAAAAATCCCATGTTAAGTGCAGCTGTTCAAGTCAACTTGTATAGGACCTGACACTTGTCAGGATTTTTTGAAGTTAGGTTTCAATTTTCCTTTCTTTTATCTAATATGGACTCTGATGTTGAATAATTAAAATTAATGTGCTTAGTGAAATTAAAACCAATGACATCTGTGTCTTTGTCCTTTTGGCAAATTGCCAATATAGGCACCAAAGCTTTTGCAAACACTCTTTTGGAAGTGGCCAATACTAAACAAAACTGGAAAGAGAAGATGCATGTTTGTATACCACCTGCATTACTCTGGGTTGATTGCCTCCTCTAAAATCCTTACTGATGCAAAGGGAACCAACTATATTTGGCCTTACTGTAGGGTATCCCCCAAATTCACAGTTCTCTGCAGGCTACTTAAGGCATCTACTGTTCATTGGAATCAGGAAAGGAATACTCCAGCTTCAACTTTCAAGTCAACATTTTAGAAAGTGTACTGCTTACCTGGAAAGCTATCAGTCTATGGCTTGTTAGGTACAGAAGAGAATAACCACAGATTATAGTAAAAGGGATGGTTATAATGGTATGGCCTGATCTGACCTCCTGCCTATCCTGTCTGGAAATTTCCATGGTTACCTCAGAAAGTTTGGTAGAAAATATCTTTTTATAAAGAGAGTCCATTCAAGTTTAAAGAGTGCAAAAAAGACTGAATTTTCCATGCCTATAGTAAACTGCCCAAGCAGTTATGTAACTTTGTGTTAAAAAATGTATTCTATTTCCGGGTTAAAATTTGCTAATTTAAGCTTCAACCACTGTGTTTTGCTATGCCTATATCTTTTTGGTAAAAACCATTCTTGTCTGTGGGACAGGAAAGGGGGCAAAGGCAAAGCAAAAAATCAATATATTGGCTTCCTCCAGTTTTCCAGGAGAGGCATAGAAAGATATGTTTCTTTAGTTGCTAAATTTTATAACACTGATGAGAGCTTTCCAGCGTTATGCCGATACAAACAGATTATTAGATCGTGTTATTAGATTAATCCATATGCAGATTATAATGCTTTCTTCTGCACATTCTTTTCATTTCCTTAAGATGAATATTCACATCCCACTTTAGAAAAGTGAGGAGGCATTTGTATGAATGTGTTGGTTTGCATAGGGGAAACTAGCATTACTCTTTAGAATAATGTTTCTATAAATGAAACCATGGGGGGGTGCATATCTAGACACTATGACAGATTCTATTTTTGATTCATGAAAGGGGCTTACGCTGCATTTCGGCCATTGTAGCATAAGGAAAACATCAGCTCCTAAATATTATAAATGTAATATTAAGATATTGTACATATTATATATTATTATCTGTATATGGTATACAGTATATTACAAATATCCTAAATATTACTAAAGTAATTCCTGTTCTAGGAATTTCTTTTTTTTTTTTTTTGACATTCAAAGGAGAATCCAGGTTTCAAAACTATTGGCACATACCAGTGACTGAGAGGAAAGACCTAACAGCACCACAGCACCAAGGTTTCAGAGTTACACTAGTTACCTAGGTTTCAGAGCTACAATAAAACAAAGACTGATCAAACATGGTGAAGAGGAGACTTAATCTCTCCTCTCTCCTCTTCCTTCTCCTGTTGCTGGCTGCACACCTTTCTTACACCTGCTCTGGCACCCTCAGGGCCCTGCTGTGATCTAATTTAATTCATTAGTAAGACAGAGACCTATTCAACTTTTCATTGTGTTTTTTTGGGGTGAGATTTTTGCCATTTTAGCTAACAAAATTGGCAAATAAGAAGGGCTCTGAAGAGTGCTAGCATCAGCCTGATCGTGAGGAGGGGAGAGGAGGCAAGTACGCATGCTCCCTTTGGCAGCGGTGAGCTTTAGATTGGCCTGCTGTGAAACCATACACTTAAGCTTTAATCAAAGCAGGATAAATGCATGTAATACTTTGAAATTAAGAGAACCGTTGTGGCCCAGGGTGCAGCACCTTGGGGGGAGCTTCAAACTCTGCCCCAGCAGCTGAGACTGGGTGAAGGGCTGGGCCTGCTTAAATCTAGGGGGTCTGCCCACTGAAAACAGAGTGGTAGCTGAAGGAGGAAAGGCACATCTGGATCATGGAAACCACTGGAGGAGAGGTGAGAGCCCCTGGAAGACATTGTGACAGTAAGAATCTTCAATTTTTTTTAACTTTTTTTTTTTAATTCCTTTGAATTTACATTATCCTTTGCCAGAGGAGGCTTAGATCACAAGCACCCCCTTACCCCAACACAGACAGGAGGGAAAAGTAACACAAAAAAATCCTGCGGGGTTGAGATAAGGAATATAATTGAGATGATACAATACACAATTACCTTAGCTTATTTGCAGAAAAGCATAGCAAAATGCAGAAGCATTTTGGTTCTATGATTTGCTTTGGAATGCTGTGGATGCTTACCCATGCCCAGGAGCAGAGAATGGAAAGCATTGCTCCTGGGGGACCGTGTGACAAGATGAAAGAGGGCCCTGCCATACAGCTCACAGGGGTAAAGAAACAGGTCCCACTGCGGAGCTGCTGGCTCAGGTGCCTCAGGGGGCCCAGGTGCTCCAGCATGGCCCTCTGTGTGATGGCAGCCCCTTCAGCGCAGCTGATGGCATCTGCAAGAGTCCACTGGCAGACAGTACACAGGCCTATCCAGCATGGCCCCCTGTGTGATGGCAGACCCTTCAGCCCAGCTGATGGCCTGTGCAAGAGCCCATTGGCAGACAGTACACAGGCCTATCCAGCATGGCCCCCTGTGTGATGGCAGCCCCTTCAGCCCAGTTGATGGCCTGTGCAAGAGCCCATTGGCAGACAGTACACAGGCCTATCCAGCATGGCCCTCTGTGTGATGGCAGCCCCTTCAGCCCAGCTGATGGCCTGTGCAAGAGCCCACTGGCAGACAGTACACAGGCCTATCCAGTACGGCCTTCTGTGTGATGGCAGCCCCTTCAGCCCAGCTGATGGCAGCCCCTTCAGCCCAGCTGATGGCCTGTGCAAGAGCCCATTGGCAGACAGTATGCAGGCCTAGCTGCTGCCCTAAAGCCTGGCTGAGGAATGCCAGCAGCGAGGGCTGCCTTTTACCATACAGCAAAAAGTCAGCTTTTCTGCAGGTGGTGCATGTGTGCATGAGATCTGTGAATGGACACTCGAAAGACAGATGTTGTTCAGACCTCGTGAGTGCTTCACATAGAATCCGAGATATTTTGTCAGCATGTCTGGACTTTGGTGATAGATTCAGCCACACATAAAATCTAGAAATCGATTCAGACTTTAGGTAGATATTTTTATCTTATGTTTATCATATTGGCCTGCTGGGGAAAAAAAATTGCAGTTACTACAAGAAACACATAGTTCTGTAATTTATAAATTACTCTAAGAAACGTCCCAGGCTGTACACATGGCTGTTATTGAAAGGCTGTCAGACTGGATTGTGACAATAGAAATTATTAACACAAATTGTGGTATGCTTTTCTGTGTGGCTTCTTGCTTATCTTCTGTTGCTCTTGCATGCTTAAAACTCCTGGGCATTCTTCACTGTCTCCCTACTCTCTTTTGTAAAGTGTATCAGTCTGTTGCTTCCATTAAATTAATGTTTTTGAGATTAAAAAACCCTGTATTATCTTTTAGTATTGCCTGGTATTTTCATAATTTGATCACTGAGTATATTAAGATTGATTAATCATGTTTTAAAGTGTATAACTGTAATTTTGTAGTAGCAGATGAAAAATCTTAATTATAATATCCTACATGGATATTTTGATACAGTACAGTAGCTCTAAGTCATGTGGAAAATGGCTGCTATTCGGTTGTGTGGGACTGGTAATGAAACAAACCATGAAAATAAGGTTGACTTAAATCAGAAATGAAAGAGAATAGTATTTTTATGCCAGTCTAGTTAAGGAATCCACCACCTAGTGCTGGCAGAGATGGCTTTCTGTGCTAAGGAGACAGTGGACCTGGCCCAATATAGCCATTCTTGTGCTTAAAAATTGAGGTCATTCTGGCCCTTACCAAGGTATTTTTCAATACCAGAAGAAAATACTGACTGCACAGTTAACCTGAAAGCATTAAGTTTAATTTAGCTTCTTTTACAAACTGCTTCTTAGAGGCTTTTCTGTTTACTCATCTCCACTGGATCTTAAACAGAGACACATTTTGTTGCTATGGAAAATAGTGAGCAAGCAATAACAAATGCCTCCTCACACAGAAGCCAAGCACCCTGTTAACTATCAGCCATACAGATATGATTGAGAATGGAAAAGAAAATATGGGGGGGATATGAAACAAATTCCAGCTTTCATTTATTCCTTAAGTGAAATACTACCTCATTTTCTTCTTTCAGCATGGCAGAGTGGCATTAACTCCTGGGGAAGACGGTCATTTGCTGAAAGCATTTTTGTTATTCAAGAATATTCCCTACAGTCATGAGTATTAGCCTGAAACAAGAGATTTTTGAAAAACCTCACTTGAGTTACACTTCACTTACGCACATCTTATTCTAAGCCAAAAAGAATAAGGGATTTTTTTCTTCTATGATTTTCTTAGTCCTAAGAAATTCTTCATGAGACATATGTGGGAATATAATACCCTCAGTCCAGTCAGACTCCATCTCGTCTCAAGACTTTGAAAGCATTGGAGAAATATAAATTAGAAAAATTCGACATTAGCCTTGATCTTTGGTTTGCCACCTACAACGCTTTCCAGGGTCAGCCTTGAAATTGAACACAACACTGTTCTGTTGAAAGAAAGCAAAAGTTGTACAGTATAGCTCTTTTTTTTTTCTCCCAAGTGTGACTGTTATTGCTTAGTTTTTTTAAATGGTCACTTAGAACTCAACATATTTTTAAACAACTGAATCTTTTCATTCTAATATTTCTATCTTTTTGCCATGTATATGCAGTTTTCTTTTTATAATGTTCCTGAGTAAGCAAAGTTAAAGTCAATATTCATACAGACTTCTGAAGCTGACATTATAAGTCTTTGTTTCAAAAGGCCATTTATGTTGTGGCAGGATAAGAACAGACCACAGTTACACTGTTCTTACTGAAAATAGGCAAAACTAGGCCAAATCCTACAGGGCTTACTCAAGCAAAACTCAGGAAGAAACTTTGCCCCAGTTCATCTAAGAACAGTGTACTCTAAAAAGCCCAGGTCATCCTTTCTGAAGCCGCTGTTCAGGCATGGTCAAAAATATCTTAATTCAATGTAATGCAACGTAATGCAAATGTAAAAACTCAACTAAAAATACGTATCAGAAATCCTTTTAATTTAAAGTTCCAATTACATGTGAGATGAAACCTAGAAGATTCCCCACTGTCTGAAATCAAGTTTTGTTTTAATAATTAATGGTGAATGATACGGTCTGAAAAACATTCACTGTCTTGTTAACTTAATCTACAGCAGCACATCAGACTCCCTGAATCACCAGCATATCTATTTTTCAGAAGAAATAATTCATAAAATCCTGAGTCTTTTGTTACATGTCTGTCTTAATATTTTTCTAGTTCTTGATGCTATGTAAATAAGTATCTGATTTTTCTAATATCTTTCTGTTATCAGGAGGCAGTGTTACTTTTGTATGGTGTGTGGTAATCCACCCATGCACATAAACATTTTTGGTAGTGCATCGCTATTCCATCTATGTTTTAAAAGAAATTTAACTTAGTCAAAGAATATTGAGGCTGTATACAGAGCACAGCATCTACAGTGCTTATTGTTTTATCCAGTTTCTAGCTGCATTATCTGAAGCAGATGAGGTCTTGCTGTACACATATGATTATGTTTTGACTCAGTATAGGAAACAGGATTAATAAGATACTTTTACTTTTACCCCTTTGTCTAAACATAAATATTTTCCAGTTAATGATTTAGACTAAGTTCAAGTTTATAAACTTCACATCTTTAATTCAGTTTCCTGTACCAGAAAAAAAAAAAATTAACTGTCATTATTGTTGGGAAGGTAATGCACCTGCAACATAACAAGCCAGTCCTGCAGAGAAAGTAACACAGACTTCTCTGAACATCAAAATCATGTGATAATATTTTACTTCTCCCTTGGTAGTGAATCAAAGAGAGCGTTAGGTGCTCCAGTTCAAACCACATCACAACTGAAATATCCAAAGAGAATCTAAGGTTTCTGATTCAGACAGTGATATGTAAAACAATGCCATAGGAACATTCCCATGTCAAAACCACAATTTTTATAGCCAGCTGAATAGCTCTTTGAGGCAAGGAGCAATCAGTTCAAATATATACCTTATTCCAACTAAAACAGAGATCCACTGTGTATCTATTCATGGAGAGTACTTAGCCTAGACTCTGATCTCTAGAAATTGGCATAATTTGAAGGCACTCAAGAGAACAACCACTCAAATTACAGACTGTTAAAATAGGAAATATGCTAAAGTTCTACTGGCAGACTTTGTTGGACATTCCTCCAGTTATGCTGCTGTACAAATATAACTGCTTTGTATATTAGCTTGAAAGTCATTAGGGGTCACATTTTCTATCCATGAACTGAGGGCTGCAGATTCAATTTGCTAAACTAAAAAAGTTAGGAAGCCTCAGGAGTGTACCCCCCAATCACGTATATGGAAAGCTCTTTTACGTGTATACCACGACGGGTATAGGGACAGTTAGCTTTACATCCAGGAGGGATAGACTGGATCTCTTTCTTCTGTTGATGTCTTGAGCTGCTTTCTACTTTTCCTGTTTTTTACTGCCTAATTCCTCAGATTACATTGGTTATCCCAAAACCCCAGTTCATCTCCAGATGGAGACAAAGCAAGCCAGAATAATGGTAGTCTCTCTTTCAGTCCCTAGAAAAGCTAAGCATGTATGAAGTCATATCATATCCATAATAACTCAGAAAAGCTTGCTACTTCTTTCTGTCTTCTCCTATTGCAAGCTAAAGATTTTCCAGACTGCACAAAGCAGTATGAATATCAAAGCATTCCATGACTAATGTCTCTATCCTTCATTTTCACGAGTTTTGCTCACAGCTGAATAGGAAAACATTTATTCTCAGGGTCCTTGTTCTGCAAAGTAATTGGAGTTTCTCTTTCTAACGCTCTTCAGACTCACTGCAGCAGACTCAATCTATGGAGCAGAGAGTATCAACGTGATGAGGAAAAATAAGTTAACTTTGAAGTTCTGTATTTTCTCTGAGACAAGCAAGAAGAATGATGAGCTGTTTCTCACTAGTAATTGTGATCACATTCTTCAGTACTATATTGTTTTTTAAAGGATTGTTCCTAGTTGTCTCATGTGGTTACCAAGAACTGATTTTACTGTGAGTGAGTTCAGAAGACTAGGAGCATCTTGGGAACCTACTCCATGTATTTAGATATCTAAATATCTTGAAAGAACCTGTCCTGAATAGGTGGAACAGAAGATTTAACTTCATGTACTTCAGCAGAAAACTTAAGAAACATCTCCCATCTAAAGTCCTTTATTTTCTCAAATCTTCCTTAACATTGTCCTTGACCTCTTTTGCCATGGGACATACAAGAACTAGTTTTACCTTATCGTGCTACCCTTGGTGAGGTTAAAAACAAAGGGTGTTTTTCCCCAGTTGACCAGCCTAACTTGGGACTTTTTTATTGACATTAAATTTAAGAACAGCTTTTCGGTTAGCTATTCTCAAAATGAAAGAACTAAATCAAATAGCACACTAAAGATGTAAAACAAATTATTTGCTCAGAAAGCATAAGTTGTTTTTACATGTCAGGTTATACAGAAAAAATAATTTTCTTGTGTAGATAGAATGGGAATATAAAGCAATGGTAAAGTGTGTATTTTACTTTTAAAACTTCAGTTTGAGGAAACCTCACTGAAAATACTTAAATATCTTGAACTTTGTGGAAGTCCCATGAAAGGAAACAAATGTATTCCTCTCCTTTGGGTGCCACTGGAGGAATTTTTTCCTTCACATAAAGCTGTGCTCTCAATTCTCATGCCAAAACATCTACTGTTAGAAAAAGCTGTTTGAATGGTGCTTCAGTAATTTTGAATTCAGGCCTGCACATTCACCTGGACTCCAGAGCAATTTGAGGCTTGGAAATAGAATATTAGAGCTAAAATAACATGAATGGAATGATACATGTGACCTGCCAGAATCTGGAAGCCTGCTGCCCTCCAGATCCCTAGCGCATTCAAGGAAATTCTCTTTTTTATAATGTAGATATTCACATACAAAAATGGAAATCCGTAGTGTTTCCCAGACTTGACATCAAAACCCACACAAAAGGTAGCAGCAGGCTCAGAATGAAATGAAGTGCTAAAGGAAATAAGAATAATAATATTGAATTTCATTGATTCTTCTATAAATGTTTGGCAGTGTTTCTCTGAAAAGATTGAAGTTTCACGTTTCACAGATATTTAACACCTGATAAACACCCTGTAAGCCCATGGCAGTGGCCAAATACATCTCGTTAAAGAAAACTTGTGACTACTGTCCTTATTAAGTCCCAGATTTTCTATGGACTATCACAAATTGATTTTCTATAAACTTTTTCAATAAAGCAGCTGTCCCAATTAACTGTGTTCAAATTAAGTGAAATACTTTTTATTGAAATAACCATCTCTGGCTGTGATTCTTTATATCGTTTGAAAATGTGCTTCTAATAATGGTGTTTGCAGGACAGCAGAGGGCAGGTGTTTTTAAAAAGTAAACCAAAAAAGTCGATATTGTAATAGAGTTTTTCTTGACACCTGTCAATATTTGGTCCTGTGGCTGACGTGCCCTTTTTTTTTGACTTGCTTTACACACTGCTTAACTCTTGCCAGAATCTTGGCAACGTTCTGGTGTCATATTCTGCAGAGAGCTACAGCCCAAGTGTCTTTTACCTACCTTCTTTCATTCCCAGAGGTCAGACGTTCACTTACATTGCTTTGGAGCAGCCCACTTCAGTAACAATTCATGAAACAAGATTGTGTTAAAGAATGCAATGTTGATTATATTAGAAACCAAAGAGAAGAATTAAATGAAACAAAAGTTGAACAGAACAAACTTTCTTGTATTTGGCAACTGCACAAAGTTTAGCTCACCAGGTTACAATCTTATAGTTATTAATGACATATTCAAGCACACTGGAAAAATGTATCAGTGCTTTTCTGACCTTTCTTCTCATAATATGGACCATAGATCCATTACAACATGAACTTCTGCCAGCATCAGCTTCAGGAAAGAACAGTTCTGGCAGTCATGAACACCAGGGAAATGCTTCATCTTTTGAAGATCCCTTCAGCTAAGAAGTTCTTTGTTAGGATAACTGATTGTAATTTTTCTTTTCTGTGGCAGGTTGTGTTTTGAGGACACAAAAAACCAATCAACTGTTTCACTGACTGCAGGGCATGGCTAAATCTACTCAGTGATCACAGAATTTCCAAGCCTTTACATGGCAATTGCATGTAAATTTCTGCTAATGTGTCAGAATACGTTGGTTTTATGAACTAATAAAAGGAAATATTTAGCTTAGCTTACATGCACTTTTTCATTTCTCTTCATGAAAGCTGGGGAAATACCTCCCTCAATGGAGAGAAACAGAATTATTTTCTCAATACAGTAATTCAAAATTAGATGTATTTAAGTACGCCTTCTGCAGGCAAAGATTTCTGCGATAAGGCAGGGAACTGCACAGGCTGAGGCTAGCTTAGTGTGCTGAATTTGATGTACTTGTGTGGTGGTTTGGCCCTGGCCTAGGAGCCAAATGCCCACCAAAGCCACTCTGTCACTCCCCTTCTTAAACAGACAAAGGAGAGGGGAGAAATATAATAAAAGCCAGTAATAAGATAGAAGCAATTTTAAAACAATAATAAGCAGAAGCAATATACCACACAGAAGTGAAAGCAGAGATAGAGAGAGATGTTAGTCTCCACTTCCCATCAGCAGGAAGATGGTTGGTCTTGGGAAGCAGACCTCTCTATGCTTCATGGTTCCTTAGGAGGGTAGATGCCATGGATGAATCCCCCCATTTCCTTCTTTCACTTCATTCTTATATCTGAGCTGACGTCATATGGTATGGAATACCCCTTTGGCCAGTCTGGGTCAGCTGGCTCAGTCGTGTCCCCTCCCAAGAGCTTGCCAACCCCTCAGCATACTCTTGGGGTGGGGAAATGTTGGAAGGACACAGTCTGGATACTTATTGAACAGTAGCCAAAATCATTGCTGTGTTACCAACTACTGCTTCAAAACACAGCGCTAGAAGGATGGTTTGAGAACTAATTCCAGTTCAGCCAAACCAAATACAACTTGTTGGTACATTACAGCCTTTGATACAAAAAGCAAGAATACTCTGCCTTCAGGTTGTCATTGCTTTTGAAACAGGACATAGGTGCTTCACTAAGAGTTCAATATTCCTTTCATGTCTTTAACTGGTACTGACAGAAAGTTTGGGGAAAAAAATGTCAGAATTAAGAGCATATTAAGTTCGTTTTGTAATAGAATTCTGTCAACTTCAGATTCAAAAGCCTGTCATGATAAAGAAAATGCAATCACTCAGAAGCACAAATCATGAATGGGAAGTGTGAGGGTACCCATTGCTTTGTTGTGATCTGAACAGGGCTCAGTCTGTTTGAAATTTTGCAGTATTGGAGTGAGGAAATTTTTTGCTACTGACATATGAATGAAACTGTTTAGGACGTGGAAATCTACCCCTAACACAGGTATGTGTTCATAGGATGTGTTCATATTCATCTTTGTTATTAAATCAAACCATCACATTCAGCACCTGTCTTTTACCCACTGGAGTAGCTGTGCTCTCTCTTACCAGAGACTGTTTTCAGAATCAAGTTGCAGCAATTTCTTCAAAACGTCTTATTTCCCATGTGATGACTGTAAGAACACACAATACCTAGCTAGAACTGGCAGGAGACAACCACACAGAGAAAGTGTGAGATACACACTGTTTTGAAAGAGGAATGCTGGCTCACAAGCTAAAACAAGGAAGAGCAGGCCTGAGAGCCTTAAGACATCTTGAAAAAGGAGAAGAAAGCCATGGAAAAATGTCAGGAGGAGGAAACTGAAAACAGTCAATAGAAACTATTCACTGTATTTAGGGTAAGAAAGTGGGGTTCTAAGACAGTAGAACAACGAAGAAAAGGCATAGGAAAGTAAGAGGGTTATGAAAGTGAGACGTGATATAATAGAAACCCACAAGAAAGGAAGTAGAGACACCTAGGAGAGGTTACAGACTGAGGCAAACCACTAAATATGAAGAACAGGTAAGAAAGACAGAGTTCACTCGAGAACAGAATTAGCTGTTCATGGAAGTAAGAAAGAAATAGAGAATGAGGAAAACTTTTGGAGAATGTTAAGGAAAAGAATGGATGTGAAGACTCTGAGACATAGGGATGAAGAGCAGACAAGAAAGGATACTCTAATGCAGATGAGAAGCATAAGCAAAACTAAAAGCCTAACTCCAAAAAAGCTTAAAAAAAAAAAACAAAAAACCAAAACCCAACTTCCTTGTCTTAAGCTGTCAAGGTATGAGAAAGAGATAAGGTGATCGATTGTTCACATATTCTTTCCTTTTGCAAAGACAGTTCACTGTTTGCAGATTACAGATACAGTAGAGTAACTTTTGGTATCTCAGAGCATGCCACTGCAAAGCTAGTCTTCTAATGGATTGCCCATATTAATTCCTCCAGAGATGACCTTGGCAGACACAGCTACACTGAAGGATCAATACAAATGCATCCAAATGTATTAGAAAATTTCCATGTATCCTCCTAATAATTTTTAGTTATTCCTGTAATTGTAGTGACTGACACTTTGTCTGAACCTTTCCACAGTAAACCACTCCTCCAGGAAAACATTTACCAAACTTACTTGAACATACACCAATATTATTTGGAAAAT
Organism: Indicator indicator; assembly: GCF_027791375.1. Classification (NCBI taxonomy): domain Eukaryota; kingdom Metazoa; phylum Chordata; class Aves; order Piciformes; family Indicatoridae; genus Indicator; species Indicator indicator. The sequence goes on from NC_072011.1 coordinate 39,913,570, forward strand.
TCATAGGAGATACCAGAGAGATAAACACAACATACCCCTTGCTATTTAATATAGTCCCTAGTATTACAGATTAAGAAGATGACTTGGGAATTGGGGGACAAAGGTGTTGTATATAGCCTAAAGATTTAGGCAGTTGTCTGTGATGCTTCTGACCATGATTTTGCCTTTAGCTGAATTCATTGCCCCAGGAAAGTTACTTTGCATTTCAGGTTGGTGAGTATATTTTGATGTCTATGGATTTTATAGGAATGCCACACATCTTTCCTAAATAGTAGCTTTATCCTGGCACAACATAAGCAAATGCAACTCTTAAGTAAGCATAATATTAGAGAAGTGTTTCTATAAAGGACTCTTGACAGTTTCTGTATATTGTCAAGCTCTCTCAATTGATTTTAACCGGCATAGAGTTGGACTGAAAGTTAAAGCCTGATTGAAGTGTTCATTTAGGAAACTATGATGTAATCTGTGGACTACTGCATTCTCAATGTTGTGAGGAGGCCACAAAAAATATAGCTTGAAACATGTGCCAGGCATTTCTGGAGGAAACTGGTGCAATTTCGGATCAGTTTAACAGAGCAGCCATTTCATGAAGCAGTTAACCAGCTGCTCAGGCTTATTTCACTCATCCTAACAAAATTGTTCAAATATTTATGGTTTTCTACTACTCATACACAGAACAGCACTTTCAAATGGTCATGTATTTCCCTGTATTCAATCCATTCTTCCTTCAACTGTGCAAACATGTGATACTCAGTGCAGGATACTTACTATGTAGGAGGTCATAAAATGTGCAGCAAATTTGTTTGGAAGCTAATCTGTCCAAACACTGCAATATTATTCCTAAAATGTAAGATGTAAAATTACAAATGGAAGAGAAGTGCTATAAACTGGGTATATGAACTACTAATTGGGTTAGAGGAAAAACAGGCTCGTATTTCCCCTTCCTCTCTTTATTAAGCTACATGGAACTCAACGAGGTAACTCAAGGTAGATTTAAATAGTTTCATTCCTAACTGTATCATCCTAACTCATTGTTATTCATTCTATCTAGGCATGAAACACATTTTTTCCTGCTAGACTGTTTAGCAAACCACAGAGTTATCCAGTTAGTGATCAAACCTTAATTAGATTACTTACATGCCAAAAAACACAAACCAAAACCAAATAACACCCCCCAAAAAAACCCCCAACAAACCAAAACAAACCCCAGCACTCACTTGTTTGAATCACACTAACTTCAAATAATTTAGAAAGAAATTACAGGCACTGAAACCAGTAATCCCTATCATGAATGGGAGAGCAGCTGCCTGTAAGATCACAGTCATGCCAAGGATACTTTACACTCTGCAGATGGTTCCCTTCCATCTCAAGTCTGAAGATAGAGATGTGCTGAACAAGCCTTTTGTAACATTCCTATTGAAAATTTAATAGCCTACAAGCAAATCTGAGCAAAAAATAACAGTGGAATATTCCTCCTAAATATAAAAATCTATCAATGGTCTTTTAGCAACAGCAACTAACTTGGTATTTCCTAAACAAGGACTTGATTGATGATACTTGGAAGGGATAACGTTTTTTAAATGTTAGAACTGGAATGGAATTAAATCATTCGTGATTGCAGTGCATGCCTGCTCACACCAGTTATCATCCTTTGCCTATCTGAAGATTAACACTCTGTATATATACTGTGAGGGGAGAAAATTGAAACAAATTCCTTTCCAGCATTTTTTCAGTTTGGTTACTTTGGGTTTTTTTTTCCCCTGTAGAGATAACTTGTAGTTAGACTGCATCACTGCAGCAAGCTTAGCAAACACTCGTGCAAAAGAAACTTTCAGGGAAAATGTATAAAAGTGATGGGCGACCTTTCCCTGAGGAACTGAAAATAACCACACTCTGAGGGCAGAAGGAGAACTTTAATAGCTGTTCATACAAGTTAATTTTTGTCTTTTCTAATGGCCATTTACAAACAACTGTAGTTGTGTAGCACCAATACTTCCTGTGCCTTCAAAATTAAGCAGGGTGGGTTTTTTAGCCATTTCACATCTTGCCAGAACGAAACAGGGAAAGTAATGTTCTTCATTGTTCTGTATCAACTGTCTCTATAAACTAATTCATGCTTTGTTTAGCATCAAAGTCACAGCTGGTTTTAAACAAATAGGTGGCATGAATGAAAGGCACTGGACAATTGGTAGGAGGAGTAACAGAGCGGACTCTGAGGATACTCCCTGTTCTTAGGAGTTACTCAACACCACTCTCATTTACCAACCCACAAGTAAATTAATGGAGCCTGCACACTGCAGGACTACAACCAATAAAGTCCTGCTGCTAGTATTTTATTTTACACCTCTGAAAGTGATTAAAATGGGATCACTGTTACAATGTGAAAATAAAGTAGTCTTTGCTCCTCTGCAACAGGTAGACCACAACTACTTAGGCAACTGAATAGATCAAATCCATATATAAACAAGTGATAGGGAGATGGCAGGATTTAAATTCTTTGTTTGCATTGCTGGGGTTTTGGGGGGTTTATTTTTAGCATTTTGTACATATCCATTTCTTACCAATTATTCCTCCAGTCTTATTTTGGATGAGGGAATTGCCTGTGACAGATCTGCCTGTGTACTGCAAGCTTTCATCAACCTGATGACATTACTTCATTTGAGCCTTTCCTCAATCAATCTAGGAAAGGACATTTGTGTTCTCATCTGCATACATACTGATTTTTTAATTACTACTACTACTATTATTATTATTATTTCTAACCACAAGGAATGTTTTTGGTAATAGTTTTCCCAAAAAACCTTCCTTTCTACCAGACTTTTGGGCAACTACAATTGTAGATATAAACTGACACCAACTTTTTAAATTTCAAATTAAAGCATAGTGAAATGCTAAACTTGAAATATGTTTTTAGTTTAGATTAGCCTCTTAAAATTTATATATTTCACAATTTTACTAAGTCTATAAGGCTTATTTCCTATTGAGACTTATGTCACTGGTTTTACTACATAATTGTCCTATATATTCCCTTCAGATAGCATGTACCTCATCTCAGGCAAGAAAGAGGCTCTGCTTTTAAAATTTAATTGTAGGAAAAGCAATGTCCTCTCACAGTATCTGAAGAAAAGTATGTCAACTGCTCTGCTATAATGTACAATCTCCTCTAATGTATGGGCTTTTGCTAATAATTTCCCAAAGGAAGAGAGATATGAGATGCATCATACCAAATCTGTGAAGAAACACCCAAGATATTTTGCATACATTCTACAAAGAAGGCCTTTAAAATAGACATAAATTTAACTTTTTCTTATTGGATGTGATCTAAGGCTGTTGATGCCACTGGCAGTCAGACTCTCATATGAGTACAAACAGTACCATTTCTTGACCTCAAGTGAGATTTTGATTCTATTTTTTTAACAAGCATTTTGGTTCCATACCTGTGGATGGGTTTTTCAAGCTGCTGCCTTGTGAGCTGTGGTCAGTGTATTTAGTCCATTAACAAGCTGCATACTGAAGACATTGTAGGCAATTGTTCAGCTAGGTCAGTGTCTTAATTTTCTGTTTCCAAAATTATGAAGAAATACCTGGAGAAGGCAATAATGGGGGTTGCTCCAGATTTACACCATTTATACAAGATAAGACTGCTTCTAACTTTATTCTAGACAAAGTTTCCACATGTAGTATAGCACATGGAAGGGGAAAGGTTCATAATCAGTTGCAATCCTTCAGAAGACAAGTAAAAACATGTTTTTTCTTATTTGTAATTTATGTCATGTCTCATTGGGAAAATTCCATCTCTGTAATGTTAAGCAACTACATATTTCTAGTGCTTACACTCCTGAATGCTGGGTAGAGTGCTCACCAAATCAGCCATCAATAAATATACTTGGCAATCACTAAAAATCAGAATATAATCCCCAGAGGGTGAACATACTTCAATTTACCTTAATATTTCATATAAGAAACACGTTTTAGTTCTATTATAGTTTTCTGGATGCCAAAAAAATTTGTTCTGTGAATGGTTTACGTTGAAAACTGAAGAAAATTCCACTTTTTCCTAACCTGCTAATCTTTTATAGATAATATCATTACAGCAAGCTCAAGTTAGAGTGCAGGATATAAATCTTTGTGTCATTAGTGAACCATTTATGAAAATGTTTCAAAAGCTTTGTAACAAATAATATAATCAATTCTAGCAGCATGTCCTTGTTTTCTTTATTTTTTCTTTTAAAAAGGGCCAATGAAAGGAAAGGTTAATTAAAAGCCTACTATTTATAAGACATAAACCTACTATCCAAAGAACACTTATCACACAAGAAACATTCCATAAAGCTGATTTTTTGATAATTATATAAAAGCCAACTTTTTCAGAGCTCCCTGGAATTATCACTCCTGATCTATGGAACAATAAAAATGATGAAGTAGTTAGAGAAACTTTGTTATGAAAACCTTCAAAACTTTCATGCAAGTGTAATCTATCTGCATGCATACCCATGTGCAAGCACAGGCACAGCGAGAGGGGTATGCAGAAATTTTGAGTTTATCCCATGTTTGAGAGGAAATCTCTGGTTTACTTTGTTTGGAATCCCAGCCTACATTTTTGAAAGGACTTAATTAGAAGGATTCAAGGCACCAAGAAGATCCTGATTTTCTGAGGGAAGTTCAGCTTGAAACTTAAGCTATGACCATTTTTCATCAGAGCCACCTTTTCAAAGCAAAACCACTTACAATACATCTGAATCAGGTATTAAAAATAAGATCTATGAGTGAAAGCTCTGATGCATTGTCCTGGTTTAGAGACAGACAGATCCTCGATCGCCCTGAGGGGGACAAAAGAATGACACTCACACAAACGGATTGGAGAGCGATGGAAAGTTTAAGTGCAAAAACAATTAGTGTTTTACAGAATCTACAAAGCATCATGGCAAAGGTATCCCGAAGCATACAGAATACCTTACAGCACACCCAAAGGCCTCCCAACACTTCCCTTCTTCCCACCTGAGGGTATACCCAAAACCCCCCAGGGCTATTTCTTCCCCCCTATTGCTTGGCTAGTCTCAGGCTGGCCAGGTCTGAGACTACTCCCCGCTTCTCCTGGCATTAGGCCTGGACAGACCTAAGAGGCCTTGAGATACTTCCCCACTGTTACTGATAAGGAGCATCTCCCATGGGAGCAGAGAGGGAAAAAAGTGGAAGAGAATGACTTTGCAGAGGGATTTATAGGGTGCAGGATTTATGGGTAGAAATATGCTGTTTCCTGTGTCCACCTTATTGGGTGGGACACTGGGGACACCGGAGGTGTAGCTTATGTGGCAGTAACAGGAGGCACCCAGCCTGAACTGCCACACGCATAAAGACCAGAATTTTGATGAGGTGTAGGAGATAAATTATACATTATGGGCATTTGGTACCATAGAAAAGTAACAAAAGACCATTAAACTATTATGAATCCAAATACAGAAAAAATTAAAATGTAACTATAAAAAGCCTTCTCTTGACAGTCTTTGCTAAGCTGTTCTTAAAAAATAATAAAGGTTCTCTGAAAGACCCATAGATTTAAAAAAGAGTGCTCTTTTCACCAGTCAGTACCTATAAACTGCCTTTTCCACTGTATCTTGTTTCATACACTTTCTGTCCACTAAATAAATAAATAGCTTACTCTGTCTTCCTAGTTCTATTCAGCAGCCAAAAACAAAGCAAAATCAGAACAAACAAATCAAATCATATACAGCAAGTTTCCATTCTTAAGTGAAAAGAAGCCAGGATATTCTCAGGCTATAATACTCCTAACAGTGTGTGGTGTGAAGGCCCAATCCTATCCACTGCAGCAAAAATAAGAGCAAAATGACCACTAAGAAATGCTGGCTTAGGCAAAGTCTTAGACAGATATTTTAAGGGAAAAGGGGCTTATGCATATCTCTTGAGTCTTTGTTCTTAAGTAGTTGTTGTCTGCCTGGTCCAGCAATTCTGTGTCTGTTGTGGATATTCTGTTGCAAGTGCTACCTTCACCCCAAAGCTTCTATACCAATGAACAAAAGGCTTTTCACTTGAATACAGTTGATTAAAGATGTTATTAAGAGAATTTTTGAATACAGATAGGTATTCAATGTTCTTCTGAGAATACAGTAGAATTAGCGTAGCACTCAAAGTTAATTTTCACATAGTTTCTGTGTAAAAAAAGTGTGTGGTTTGGAGGATTAAAGCCAAATTCTGATCTTACTGATCTTAGAAGAGATACCTCAGTGATGAATGTGATTCATGGCATCCCAAGCAGCTGTCAGAGTCAATGTGTTTCTAATAAGATGGAGACTCAGCAGGGGCCAGGTGCTCTATTACTTTAGATTGTTAGAGTAGCAGGAATTGTGTAAAAGGTTAGTAGATGGAAAATATTTTTTGCCTTCCTTAAACTTTTATTCCTGGTCCAGAAATTCAATTGCTTGCAGCTCATTGTTTGTACTGGCTGACCTTCTGACTGAGGCTCACTTTATTACACAAAAGAATTATAAAGCAAATACTTGATATATATTTTCAAGGGAACTCAGTTTAAACTGTTTAGTTTCTTACTTATTTTGATTTGGGGCAGAATTCTGTCCGTTTCCCTTAAATATTTTCCTTGCATTTTCAAAGGTACTTTTGTACCTACTATTTACATAAATCTTTACTTCAAAGGGAGCTTATGTTCATAAATGTACTACTGAACAAAATGCTTAATGCAAGCTAAACACAAAACCTGTGGCTGAACAATAATGCTGTCATGGAACAAACTTGTATTACAAGATGAGTTAAGTGAAGATTCACACAGTCAGAGCTGGAGGCTGGCAAGCAGCAGCATGATTTGCTGTTGTATTGTTGGCTATCCTGATGGAGAGAGCTCCGTCACATTCTATAATCAATCATTCCATAAGCAGTTCTGGCAGGAGCGCAGCACACCAAGGACCACTGCTGGGATGTCTGTACCCTCAGCTTCCTGGCACTTGGCTCTTTTCCCAGAACAGGGAAGCTGTTCACCAACGGCTGAACTTCTTCAGGATATGTGATGATAATGTTACTTGGCAGAGCAAAGCTGGTCTCCTTTGCTTGGACAGTACCTGCAGAAGTGCTCAGTATCTCCAACCCCTCAGCTATCCTCCCCAGAAAACCAGGCTATGCATGCAAGATGTGCTGTGGCCCTAAGCCATAGCTGCTCCTCGGGGCTTCATAAACCCTGCATATTTTGAGGGACCTAGGAGGGAAAGTTTGGGGAGAAAGCTGCCATATAACCATAGACAATACAAAAAGAAAGAATCTGTTACCAGCAAACTCTCTGATCATTTGTGTGCTTATTTATACAGATATTCACACAGCAGTACCTCCAGCATACTGCTAAACAGCTCAAGAAGTGTCCTGGTGTCTTTTAAGTGAATCAAGACAGAAGGATTCTTTTTGTCATGACAGATCAGTCTCGTGCCTAAAAGTAATTGAATGGAGTCCAGACGGCAGCTTTACAATTTGCAGTGATGAAAACATCCTATAGAGAGAACACTAGGGCCAAATGAGCTGTGATGGAGGTTCAGATCGTACTGTGTGGCCCTGTCTTACTGATGCTTGATAGGTTTTAACATCATCTTTGACCCACTGTGACAGTCTCTGTGAGAAGATAACTGATCCTATACGAGCCTTGGGATGCAAATTTCAAAAGACAGGAGTAATTCCATGTGGTTTTCATCCTGTCTAGATTTTTTTTAATACCTGGATTATATAGAACATGCAAGAGCAGTCTAAGGAGACAAAAACACAGATTATTTTTTCAGCTAGGATGGAAACTGGACTCAGAGAGACACTATGAATTCCTAAGTGTGACTTTTTCAGAGAACGGGGAGAAGGAGGAAGGGAGGGAGGGAAGGAAGGGAGGAAGGAGGGAAGAAAGGAAGGAGGGAAAGAAGGGAGGGAGGGAGGAAGGAAGGGAGGAACGAAGGAAGGAAGGCAGGGAGGAAGGAAGGGAGGAAGGAAGGGAGGAAAGAAGGGAGGGAGGGAGGAAAGAAGGGAGGGAGGGAGGAAAGAAGGGAGGGAGGGAGGAAAGAAGGGAGGGAGGGAGGGAGGGAGGTAGGGAGGAAGGGAGGAAGGGAGGGAGGGAGGGAAAGAAAGAAAGGGAGAAAGAGAGAAAGGGAGAAAGAGAGAAAGGGAGAAAGGGAGAAAGAGAGAAAGGGAGAAAGAGAGAAAGGGAGAAAGAGAGAAAGGGAGAAAGGGAAAGCAAGAAAGAAAGAGAAAGCAAGAATGAAAGAGAAAGCAAGAAAGAGAAAGAAAGAAAAAAGAATGAAAGCAAGCAAGCAAGTAAGCAAGCAAGCAAGAAAGAAGGAAAGTGAGAAAGAAAGAAATGAAAGAAAGCAAGCAAGAAAGCAAGCAAGCAAGCAAGAAAGTGAGAAAGAAGTGGAAGGAAGGAAGCAAGGAAGCAAGGAAGCAATAAAGCAAGAAAGCAAGAAAGCAAGAAAGCAAAAGAAAGAAAGAAAAAGGGAGGAAGGCAGGCAGGCTGTTTTCCCTTAGATGAAGGAAGGAGCTCCATGCTGACCTGTCAGGCTTCAGCTCATCCAAGAACTATCATCTGTCAAAGACTCTCACTAGCATGTCAGTGAATTCTTCTGTAGCAGAGCAAGAAAGGCCAGAGCAGCTTCTTGCTGAGAGGTCTGATTTTCTTAATAAAAATATCCATTGACTACTCCTTGCCTGGGCTGATAGCTCTATTGTTCAGTCCCACTTAACCACAGGTTAGGTGGTTTCATGGCAAAAATTTATCAAACAGATCAAGTTGGCTTTTGTAGGAATACATGAATATAATATTTTCTACTACTGTTAACTAAAGCATTTACCATATGAGGTGCTTGTGTGCTCTACAAGTGATAACTAACCTCAGTGCCACCGCATGTGAAGTGCTGCTGTTCAGGAGTGCAAGTGGAGGATCTGAACTGAGAAGGTGTGGCAGCAAAGACGGGACCAGGATAAGCCATCCACATAATAGGAGAAGATGTGGAGGGTGAATATTCTGACTACAAGCTTTGGAATCAGTTCAACATTCCTGCTTCTGTGATGGGAAGGAAGACTACAACGTGCGTTGGCCTCAGAGTGTAAGTGTAAAAACAGTCACCTGCTTGAAAAAGAGGAGGTAAAAACCAGTCTTGCTTGCACGACAAATTGCCAGTGTCCATCACATTAATTCATACAATGTTTTTCTTTTGTAGTCATGCTTTCACTTAATTACTCACAGTTCGTTCTATTGAGAACACAGAAATTATCTCCCTTCCAAAACAGTTAGCACTTATGCCAGAAGCCAGAGCAATTTTTCACAGATTTTGAGCAGAAGGTAGTAAAAATGTAAATAAATCACTATTGGGTGTAAAAGGGAAAATAATGATTATTCTAAACAATTTCATTGAAGGGATAGCTCCCATAAGATTTGGTTCCCAAAACAATTTTGCTCTTCTCTTCTCGCTTTGGCCTGGGAGATACTAACTTGCTTCTGCTTGACCTTGGCTACATTGTTTTGTGTGGTATTAACTTTCTCTGCTTCTCTCTTTTCCCTTTGTACAGGGGGGTAAGGAGGAGGCAGGGAGGGAGAAGCCATTACAGCTTCCCTGCTCTTTTGGCCAGGGGCGTCCTCGTACTATTTGTTAATTGTAAATACCTGTAAATATTGTAAATACTGTATATTTGTACATAGTCATTGCATTCCTTTGTAGATTGTAGTTTTGCTTGTAAATACAGCTTCCATTTGCTTCTAACTGAGCCTATCTAGCAAAGTTAACACTGGGGGGTGGGGGGGGGGTGGGGGGGGGGTGGAATTTTCAACCCACCACAGCAATATATGTAACATTTTGAGAAAGGTTAGTAACCTTCTCCAGTCCATGAGTCTTAATACTAAAAGCAAGCCAACAATTATTTTACACATGCTAAACTGATGTCCCAAATTCCAGTTCAGTATGCAAACTCTAAGACTATTTTCCACAATTTGTTTCCAAATATAGACAAAGGGTTTTTTTCACAACAGACAGTTTGAGAAGTCCTACGAACAAACAGACCATACATTGAATGAACTTCATACCCCCTTTTAAAATTGAAAATCACAACAGTAATCCCCTGCTTATGATAATCTCTTTTCTGAACAATCCAATTTTTAGATATGGCTCACAGTGGGCATTCATGAAATTAAACAGAGAAATTATAATTACTTTATTTATATATCTCAAGTGACTAGTTAGGGGCAGGAAGAATACAAAATCACAAGGATAAGAATGAAAACAAGAGGGTGTTACTTAGTTTTGCTCAGTAAAATATTATTTGCTTTGGCAACAGCCTTTCTGTACTTTTAGTATGCTAGAAGTGGCTTATATTATTTATTATGTCTATGTGTGAATATTGTTATACACTTGTCATGGTGGGGCAGTTCTTCTAATCCTATACTTGCATATAAATATTTGTGGTGGTTTGAAACTGTCTTTTTAATTTTTCCTTGCAAAGTTCAGAACAGAGAAAGTGAAAGAGTGTAAATAAGTCACTATTGGGTGTAAGAAAGCAAAATAACGATTGTTCTAAACACTTCCATTGGATAGATAGAAATGTTTAAGAACTATTACCCAAAACAAAGTAGGCATTCGGCACATTCTGCGTTCGGCAGTGGGGGCAGTTGCTGGGCTGTCTGGCTGCTGTTTCTTCTTCTCTTCTGGCTGAAGATAACACGTACTGACCTTGGCAGCTAAGTTAACAACTTTCTGCTTAACTAACTCTGCTTCTCTGTCCAGGGGGGTCTGGGGGGGAAGCTCCTGGGAGAGGGAGGCCCCTTTGGGAGGGTCCCCTTGGGGGGAAGCAAAGGGAGATCGATTGTGCTTTTTCTGTTGATTGTATATATTTGTGAATGTTGTGAATTTTGTATATTTGTACATATTCATTGCATTTCACTGTAGATTTTAGACTCTGCTTGTAAATACAGTTTTTCATTTGCTTGCAGACTGAGCTAGCCTGGTTATTGTTGGTGGGGGGGGAATTTCAGCTCACACCGACACACTTTTTATTTTTGGCGCTCCAACTCGGGGCTCGATAGTTGTTTGATTTATTTCTGCTCAGATTAGGAAGCAAAACGAAGCTGTTTTGGATTTTGAGTAATTTTATTTCCTCTGTTATCAGTGTGATTGTCTACAGATGGGCTGTTTCCTGCATGATAGACAAGATTGTGAGATATGTGGCATATAAGTCGTTTCTTTGGGTTAAGAACAAGTTACTGAATGTTGGTGAATTCTGTTATGGTCTTATTGGGCTAAGAAGCTATGGTAACTCAACTATGGATCTGCTAGCAGACACATATGAGTTTGTTACTCCTCTTACAACTACAGAGGGTCTTTGTAACCAGTGGTACCCTAGATATCTTGTACTAGCCTTAATCTTAATTTTGTTGCTTCTTGGAATAATCATATGGCTACTGATAGCACTGTGTCAAGAAAGACATAAGGCTACTTGCTCTTCCAACTCTGCTGTGAATGTGAAAACCAAGCCAGTAAATTTGGTGGCCACTGTAACCAGAAAGCGTAAAGGAGATGCAGATGCTGCAGGAGATGGTGCAGATGGAGATGAGGGTCCTTCTACTCAGGGTCCCTCTGTTAAGAAAGATCCTTCTGATGAGGAAGAGAGGGTTAGCCTTAAAACTCTGGTAGACCTCTTGAGACCCCACATGGATGATGGAGATGTAGGTCAGGATGTAGACCCTGGTAAATTAGCAACTGCTGGTAGTGCCTCTGAACTCAAAGAAATTCAACGGAGGATTAAAATAGGATTATGGGGACAGCGACCTCAGGATGATGATGATGAGGAGGATGAGGATGACATACAGTCAGCTAATGCACCCAGACAGGAAATTAGACATGTGAGGAAGGATTACATCAGAGGAGATAATGAGCCAGTCCTGTCTTGGCTAGCCAGGTGTTTTGATATGGGAGCCCCAGCATTGGTGGTAGGTGACAAGTCGGCCTCTCAGTTGGGGATGCTCTCAAAGGATACAGGCATAGACAGGCACCTAGGCAAGTGCATTGGTAAAGTTTCTCTGTGGGCACGCCTCCTACTGGCAGTCTCGCTGAGGTACCCCAGCAGAGATGATTTACCATGGAACCCTAAGCCTTGGACCACAATAGCTGAGGGAATCAAGCGTCTGAGAGAGTTTGCTGTGAGAGAAGTAATGTATGGAGATCATAAGACCCTGAATCCTGATGAAATTCCTGTTGGAACAGGCCTTGCCAAAAAGCTCATTAAGCTTGCTCCTCCTAATTATGCTACTATTCTGGCAAGCAGGATTGTGGCAAGAAATTATGGTGGAGCACCTCCTACTGTTGGCCATTTCACTGACCAAATGAGGCAATTGGAGGATAGTCTTGCACGTACTTCTTTGGTTTCAGCCATTGAAACTCTGTCTGGAAAGATGGAGAATTGCATGAAAGAGCTGAAGGAGGAACTTAAAACCTCCATATCCAACTTGATGAAGGGGGATGATTCTGATTCCTCTTCCTCCAGATGGATACAAGTTTCAGCTGTTAGGAACAGACGTGCTCCAAGAAGGCCATTCCAGAATAAGTCAAACCGAAACAGACAGCAGAGGCAATCACGTGGCAGTATCTGGATAACTCTGCGTGATCAGTTTGGTGAGAACATGAACAGATGGGATGGTCAACCAACTTCTGATCTTTTCAAGAGGTTACGGGAGCTGCAGAGGGGCAGATCCCGAGGTAGCAATACCAGGAGGGTAGCTGTCGCTTCCTCAGTTTCCCAGAACAACTCTGATAGCTCCAACAGTGATCCTAATTCTGGTGCTGGACGTTGTGCCAGCTATACATGTGGAGGTAATCCCCACCATTAGGGGTGCCCTGCCTTCCGCCAGGGGGAGGTAAGGGATAATGGAGATAACAGAATCTATTGGGATGTGTACATCCAGTGGCCTGGCACTTCAAAATTTCAGAAGTACAGGGCCTTGGTTGACACAGGAGCTCAGTGCACCATAATACCATCAAATTATCAAGGGGGAGAATCTATAACTATTCAGGGAGTCACTGGTGGATCTCAAGAGTTGTTTAAGATAGAGGTTGACATAAGTTTAACTGGGAAGCAGTGGAAGAAACATACTATTGTAACAGGTCCTAATGCACCTTGTATTTTGGGAATTGATTTTCTGAGAGAAGGGCGTTTTAAAGACCCTAAGGGTTACAAATGGGCTTTTGGAATAGCAACTGTAGAAATTGATGGAGGAAAATTGAAGTTGTCCATTAGACCTGAGCTTTTAGATGAATCTGCAGTTGTGGGACAACATGAGATAGAGGATGTAAAGCTGCCGGTTGCTTCTCAAACTGTGCATCACAGACAATACAGAACCAACCGTGACTCTTTGGTGCCCATTCAAAACTTGATTCGTCAGTTGGAGAGTCAGAAGGTCATCAGCAAAACTCATTCACCTTTCAACAGTCCAATCTGGCCTGTGAGAAAGCAGAATGGAGAGTGGCGTCTGACAGTTGATTTCCGTGCCTTGAATGAAGTAACTCCACCCATGAGTGCAGCAGTACCAGACATGATGGAACTCCAATATGAGCTGGAATCCAAGCAGGCCAAATGGTATGCTACCATAGACATTGCTAATGCTTTCTTCTCTATTCCCATAGCAGAGGAATGCAGGCCTCAGTTTGCTTTCACCTGGAGAGGCATTCAGTACACATTCAATCGTTTGCCCCAGGGGTGGATTCACAGTTCAACCATCTGCCATGCAGTGATCCATGATGCTTTGGAGAAAGGTGGAGCTCCAGAACACATTCAGTTCATCGATGACATCATCATCTGGGGTGAGACTGCTGAAGAAGTCTTCGAGAAAGGTAACAAAATCCTTGACATTCTCTTGCAAGCTGGTTTCGCTATCAAGCGAGACAAGGTGAAAGGACCTGCCAGAGAAATCCAGTTTCTGGGAGTGCGGTGGCAAGATGGTCGCCGTCACATCCCAATGGATGTGATAAACAGAGTCTCCACCATGGCAAATCCCATCAACAAGAAAGAAACTCTGCGTTTCTTAGGCATAGTGGGATTTTGGAGACTGCACATTCCTGGATACAGTCAGATTGTGAAACCTCTCTATGATGTGACTCGAAAGAGAAACAGTTTCCAATGGGGTCCTGAGCAACAAGCAGCCTTTGACCAGATCAAGCGAGAGGTAGTCCAAGCGATGGGTCTGGGACCTGTCCGAACTGGTCCAGACATTAAGAACATTCTGTACACGGCCGCGAGTGACAATGGTCCAACCTGGTGCTTATGGCAAAGAGCTCCAGGGGAGACACGAGGACGTCCTCTTGGTTTCTGGGGTCGTGGCTACAGAGGCTCAGAGGCAAACTACACTCCAACAGAGAAAGAGATTTTAGCTGCTTATGAAGGAGTGAAAGCTGCTTCTGAAGTGATTGGAACTGAGTCACAACTTCTTCTAGCTCCTAGATTGCCAGTTCTGAATTGGATGTTCAAAGGCAAAGGTTCTTCACCACATCATGCAACAGATGCTACCTGGTCTAAGTGGATGGCTCTAATAACACAGAGAGCTCGAATGGGAAATCTCGAAAGGCCTGGTTTGGTGGAGGTGATCACAAACTGGCCAGAAGGCACAAGCTGTGCAAAACCTCCAGAGGAGAGAGTAACTCGTGCAGAGGAAGCTCCTCCTTACAGTGATCTGTCTGATGATGAAAAGAGATATGCTTTGTTCACAGACGGTTCCTGTCGTCTTGTTGGGAACAAGCGGAGATGGAAATCTGCAGTGTGGAGTCCAACGCGCAGAGTTGCAGAAGCGAGAGATGGAGAAGGAGAATCCAGTCAATTTGCAGAGGTAAAAGCTGTCCAGCTAGCTCTAAACGTAGCTGAACGTGAGAGATGGCCAAAGCTTTATCTCTACACCGACTTGTGGATGGTAGCCAATGCCTTGTGGGGTTGGCTGAAAGACTGGAAGAAGAATGGCTGGCAGAGGAAAGGAAAGCCCATCTGGGCTGCAGATCTGTGGCAAGACATTGCTGCTCGCATTGAGAGAATCCCAGTGAAAGTGAGACACATCGATGCTCACATTCCTAAGAGCAAAGCTACAGAGGAACAACAACACAACCATCAGGCAGATCTAGCTGCAAGAGTTTCCCAGGTGGACACAAACTCTGATCCTGATCCTGATCTTGACTGGAAACACCGAGGTGAGCTGTTCTTAGCTCGGTGGGCCCATGACTCGTCAGGACATCAAGGCAGAGATGCAACCTACCGATGGGCTCGTGACAGATCCATTGACATTTCCATGGATGCTATCACACAAGTCATCCATGACTGTGACATTTGTGCTGCTATTAAGCAGGCAAAGAGGATCAAGCCCTTGTGGTACGGTGACCGATGGTCCAAGTACAAGTATGGTGAAGCCTGGCAGATTGACTACATCACTCTACCTCGTTCTCCATCTGGTAAGCAGTATGTGCTGACTATGGTAGAGGCGAGCACTGGATGGCTGGAAACTTATCCAGTTCCTCATGCAACTGCACGTAACACCATTCTTGGCCTGGAGAGACAAATCCTGTGGAGACACGGAACTCCAGAGAGGATTGAGTCGGACAATGGAACTCATTTCAAGAACAATCTTGTAAAAAACTGGGCCAAAGAGCACGGCATCGAGTGGATATTCCACATTCCCTACTATGCACCAGCTGCAGGGAAGATCGAACGCTACAACGGTTTGCTGAAAACCACTCTCAAAGCCATGGGGGGTGGATCTTTGAAAAACTGGGAGAAACATTTAGCACAAGCAACCTGGTTGGTGAATAGTAGAATCGAGCTGGACCTGCCCAATCAGATTTGTTGCGAAAGGAAGAAGGTGATAGAGTTCCTGTTATCAGAGAAAAGAATCTGTTAGGCAAAACTGTTTGGGTATTTTCTCCTTCAGGAGAGGCCAAACCTGTCCGAGGGGTGGTTTCTGCTGAAGGTCCTGGTCACACCTATTGGGTGATGCAAGAAAATGGTGAAATTCAGTGTATTCCACAAAGAAATCTAACTTTGGCTGAGAGAGGTTAAATTCAGAGTGTTGCGCAGATACAGCATCGCGCCCAAGAGGAGAGTTCATGAGATCTACGGTGCACGAACCCTGAGAGCCCTGAGTCACCTGAGAGTCCCTGTTCCTTCCTTCGCTCCATCTGCGAGGAAACAAGCTGTTTGCTGTTTTTCCTGTGATTTGACTCTTTTGAATCATCTACATCTGAGATAGCCGGAATGGACTACGGTCTTTATTCACCTATTGTTGTAGATATTATTTTGGATTAGATAGATGATAGTAGCAGCCAATGGAATTGTTTAGAAGGGGTGGACTGTGGTGGTTTGAAACTGTCTTTTTAATTTTTCCTTGCAAAGTTCAGAACAGAGAAAGTGAAAGAATGTAAATAAGTCACTATTGGGTGTAAGAAAGCAAAATAACGATTGTTCTAAACACTTCCATTGGATAGATAGAAATGTTTAAGAACTATTACCCAAAACAAAGTAGGCACTCTGCACATTCTGCGTTCGGCAGTGGGGGCAGTTGCTGGGCTGTCTGGCTGCTGTTTCTTCTTCTCTTCTGGCTGAAGATAACACACTGACCTTGGCAGCTAAGTTAACAACTTTCTGCTTAACTAACTCTGCTTCTCTGTCCAGGGGGGTCTGGGGGGGAAGCTCCTGGGAGAGGGAGGCCCCTTTGGGAGGGTCCCCTTGGGGGGAAGCAAAGGGAGATCGATTGTGCTTTTTCTGTTGATTGTATATATTTGTGAATGTTGTGAATTTTGTATATTTGTACATATTCATTGCATTTCACTGTAGATTTTAGACTCTGCTTGTAAATACAGTTTTTCATTTGCTTGCAGACTGAGCTAGCCTGGTTATTGTTGGTGGGGGGGGAATTTCAGCTCACACCGACACAATATTGATGCATTTTAATGACTTGCAAACAAGTTAACATACTATTATTTTATTATTATATACACTTTTTGAATGTGGTGGGGTTTTTTCCAGTACAACTTAGTATCCTGTAGATGGAAGGTGGAACTATTGAACCAAGCATCTGAAAATTACCAAAAAAAATTTTAAAAGGACGAAGCTTTATGAACGACACTGTTATTAACTTCCATTGAAAGCATTATATACAATAACAAATTTTCCCTCTGGAAAAAGGTAACACAACCAGATTTTGGGAGGAAAGAAGGCATAAAACCAAAGGAAAACTTCTACCCAAATACATCTTCATATTCACTATGTGATTATCACACTACCAACATACTACAAAATGTGAGAAATTCACTTACCCTTCCTGGAGGAACTGGGAAGCCTAATACAAATGCCAAGAAACATATCTTGCCAAAAACTGTAGCCCTGTACTGAATGATATTACAGAGTATAAGGTGTGAAAGATTTCAGAAGTAGTTGCGGTTGAAAACCAAGTGCATATGGAGATGTTTAAGGGACAGGTCAGCTACAGGTTTCCAGATGGCTAAAGAAAAAAAAAGATGAATAGATCAAGAACTAGTGTCCTTGAAAGAGGCATCATCTGAATTGATCAATCACAAACCTTTTAAATTTCAAATTTCTCTTAGATAATCTATTTAGTTCAGGGCTGTTCTCTACTTTACTAACTTATTAAGTTGCAAACTTCAGAGTTTACGCTTAGGTTTTCTCAAAATCACAGAAGCTACAATATATCAAAGTCACACACATGTTCTTTGTTGAGAAAAACTGGTTTCCATTTGTCTGGATGATGTGAGTAAGGTCAAGGGGGTTCAACACCTGCTTTAGAAAAACAGGCTCACTAATTACAACATTTTGCTACAACAGGTGCGGAACTCATCTAACCCTGGCTGTACAAGAAACACAGCTGTTTTCAGTGCTCTCTGATGGGGAGCTCTGGTATGTTTATTAGCAATATTGGTACTGTGGTTACATCTTTATATTTTTTTTCAGGGAATTAATAGCTAATGCATTTGTTTAGGAAATTGAAATCTCTTCAAGGTTCTTTTAGCCTAAACCCTCTGTGTTCCTTCAAGATGGTCAAATGAGGAAATACTTGTCTGTACTCATGGAAAAGGACTATCAAGGAAGCCAGGCTGCTGTATGAAACAATGACAGGTGAACCTCAGTTCGTAACATGACCTTCTAACTGGTGGAACAGCACAGTAAATTGCCTAGTGCCTTAAAAAACAAGTCATAAAAATGACAAAAACTTTTGCAAATAAGAACACTAAATTACAGTTAAGCATTGTTACAACTAAATAGCTCATGTACAACTTCATAAAGACTTCAACTAGTGCTCTTAATTTTCCAAATATATTTACTTTACTACTTTAAAGCGCACTAAAGAAAACTGTTCTTTGTTATCTGGGACTATTTGGAATCTTTAGCAGCTCACTTAACACATCATAATGTCTGTCACAGGCTTTCCTAAAACACCAGGGAAAAATGCATGCCTCAGGAGAAGAATGAATTTCTTAAAAGGTATTAATGTAATTAAGTAGGTCACCCTGTGGAGGTGAAGTGCCTGTTAGTATCAGTGGATTTGAGTCCTCACTCAGCAGAGTGCTTAAGCAAGTTCCACTAAAATCTGTAGGCAAATACATGTGCAAGTTCTTTTTCTAAGACAGAGTCTTTAATTGTTATTATACTGGTTTGGGAGTATTTTGCCTTTCATTTCGTAGTGGAGAGTCATCCTTACAGCACATGACTGAGCCAGATGTCCAAACATAAATTTTAAGTCTGCCTTTCAAGTTTACTGCTGCTCTTCTCCTGAATTGTCTCAGTGTAAACTATACCAAATACACATGCTTGAGAGTTGCACTTGAAACCTTGTGTATCCTGTGACAGATCTGCAAAAAAGCAAAGCAATGAGCCTAGTATTTTCAAGCCTGTGAATGTTCACACAGCATCACAGGGAAGGACTGAGCTTGGAAGTGGCTTCTGATAACTGTTTAGTCCAGTCCCAACTGCTCCAAGCAGGGTCAGATAAAGCAGATCGTTCAGGACAGAGCCCCATCAGTTATCTCCAAGGACAAAGACTCCACAATCTGCCTTGGCAACCCGTTTCAGTGTTATACTATCCTTCCAGTGAAAAAAGCCTTTTCTTATGTTTAAGTGGAATTCCCTGTACTTCAATGTGTCCTCTTGTCCTTTCTTTGAGTACCAGAGAGAAGACTGCCTCTATCTTCTTTGCTCCCCACTACTATATAGCTACACACACACATTGAGAAAATTCCCCTGAGCCATCTCTTCTCCAGGTTGAACAATCCCAGCTCGCTCAGCCTTCCTGCAGTATTTCACTATCAGGAATTAAGAATAGACCTTTGTTGTCCTGTAAGAAGCTAACATAGTTTTCCTGAGGGACCTTGCCCTGGAAGCTGGTGGCAGCCTTGTTGAGAAAGGTTTAAGTGAAAGTTTTTGGCAGCAGACGCATGATCTGAGGGGAAACAACTAATATAGAGTACGGACTGTCACCCTGGAAGAAGAATTTTTGAAGTGGCTACCTAAGGCACAGAAAAGGGGTCTGTCTTTTATGGTATAAATTTTATTGTGATGGGTTTCTTTTAAATTAAAGACAAACACTGTGAAGATGATAAACCAGTAATTTTTACATTGTAGGAGAGCACCAGAAGATCAAACTTTCACATACATTGCTGAAGACTGAAAGATTGCTGCACAATATGTCTGTTTCTGAAGCATTTCATTTTTGTAGAAGCTTCTGAAACAAAGAATGGATAAAGGGAAGCAAGGTTTGTGCATCATGAAAACAACTGGCTTGCATGCTACCATTTTAGCTTTTAGATTGAAGAGTCCAAAGAATATTTGCTGCTCTGACAGCCCTTTTTATCATTCTTACAGACTGTAATTTACGTCTCCTGTTTATGACATTCCCTGGCCAGGCCTTCCCCAGCCAGTTAAAGATCTTTATTTGCTTCTTTCCATTGCTAAATCTGTTTCATATTGTGGAAAATTTGAAAACAGTGAGGTAATCTGGCTCTGACATCACAGTTGAAATTAATTTGCCTGCCTGATACTACACTACGGTGTTATGTAGATCCATTATAGGATGTGAAGTATGCTTCCTTTACCTTTCTGTGTTCTGGCTCCTCAGAAACATGGCAGGGGAACGAGTGTTTCAGATATCCTTGTAGATAAAAATAGCCTGACATAAAACATGGATCCTGAAGCACTGAACAAACAAACTGAATGGTCAGAAGAGCTGACAGACCAGCTGTCACTGTACGCAGAAACCAGTGAAGGAGAAGGTATGTAAACTCTTTGCTAGGCTGCAAAATTTCCATAGCTGTTCCATAAAGGAAGTTCTTTCCCTTTTTTCATCCTAAAGATTAAATCATAACTACTCAAATGCAAACAAGTATTTTATATTTTAGCCATTCCAGAAATGGCTGAAGAATGCTTTTACTGTCATGCAGATAGGCAATCCCTACTTAGAATGCAGGTATTTCAACTTCCTGTTCCCCCAGCACCCTAGAGCCTATGCAGGTAGGAGTAGGGATGCTCCTGTGTGATGAATCACCTCTTTGTAGGCTATCTGCAAAATGCTTTGTGTGATGCAAGTGCTACAGTCACATGAGGGATGTCATGCAGTTGCATATTGTAGCTGCATATTGTGGTTGCATGTTGCAGTTGCATCCAAGGAATGTATCTTTTGGTAGACCTGTTTTCCAGAAAGGTCTCACAAAGCTGAGTGAGTGGACCAAAGAAGTGTCAAAAAGTGAAGCAATTAATCTTGGGGGAAACCAATCTAGGCTGTGCTTATGGGATGCCAAAAATGGGTTTAAACCAGAAAAAGTATATATTTTTCTCATACAGCAGATAGTCAAGTTTTGACATTTGTTGCCATAATTTTTTTTGTCAGTTTCATCAGAGGATAAAAGGAGTTAAAAACTCCTGGAAAAACAGTCCAATACTATATTAAAGTAAATAAGAAGGAATTGCTTAATCAATGACTATGAACATGGGAGGAGTGGTAGGGTGATAGTGGCCAAGAGTACACACTTTTTGTGAACAGCATCTCCTAGCCACTGGTGAAAGCACTAGTGGAGGTCCAGCACAGTAGGTTATTTCTTGTATTCTGATTTTCAACACTGAGCCCTACTGAGACATATCTGCTTCATAGCATCCTAGTCTCCTCCCTTTTCCACAGCCTTGTGTACAAGAGCCAGCTGGTCTGCAGATTACAGTGCAGTAAATAAGTCAGTCTAATACTTCCGGTGTGTGGGGTGACAGAGTGGTAATGTGACTGCAAGAACCTATAGTAAGCACCTAAGAGTCTCAAGCAACTTCTGAAAAGTGCAAGATGATGCAACTTCTGAAAAGTGCAAAATGACTGAGTCATATGCTCCATATCATGGCTGGCTGTTTAAGGACTTCTGTCAGAGGAAGGCATTGAGAACATCAGGTTGACAGGAAGTAATAACAAAAAATATAAATTATTCCTTTCAATTCCTTCTGTTAGCTTTTTGGCTCCCACTACAGGAATTTTGAGAGTTAGATTATGGAATGCCATGAACAAGCTTAAATTCTTTGCCCTACTTAACCACCTCTGATTTTGTATGTGGGAAGGAAGTGGCCTAAATGTGACCCTGCTAATATATATAATATATTCCATGGCATGTAATGTTTTGACAGCTTCAGTAGATATACAAGCATTGAATTGGTAACTCGTTCAAATCAAAATTGGTATGCTTCCTATCTAAGTATTGCAAGTTCTGTTTTTATTCAGATAGCTGTGTTTATTTTTTCTTTTCCAAAAAGATAATTGTGCATATTATTTCAGTCTCTGGTATGTGTTAGTCTTGTCCAGGTTTTTTCTAATGCACTCTCATGAAACTTCAGAATGTAGGTGCTGGACAGGAGCAGCAGATTGAGAATTTATTTTTCCTGCCCCATAAACACATTGTTTAGGTCAGAATTCTTTTGTCTTTTCCAGCAAGTACAATACTAAATGGACTGTGTGAACACTTCATAAATGGGCTGATCTTCCTAATGTGCCAGTTGCAAACATTTCTAATCTATAAATCAGGAGCTAAGACACAAACAAAATTGTGTTTTCTCAGGAAAAGTCAGTGGCAAAGGGATAAGAAATATCTCTGGAGTGCCTTAATCACAAAGCTGCTATAGATCAGTTGAAATGATGGGGCATGGAGCTAGTCTTTTGATGAGTTTGACATAACTGCAGAGCACTTCCAGGGACAGAATCTGATGGAGAAAGATGAGTTTTATCTGTAATGTCTAATCTCATCTAACAATGACAAAATTTGGCACACATCAGATACTTTCCTTCCAACTATTTAAAGCCCTTCAGGTAAATGGTATAAAGGGAATTTTATCACTAGGAGATTGAGCAATACAAGGAGAGAGAAGCTAGGTCGGTCTTTAGGAAAGCTTCTCAAAAGATGCCAGAAGCTTGGACTGCTAGTCATTTGCTTAAGTCACATGAAAACTTGTGACTTACTTTTTTCTTCAGTGCTCCCCTCCTCTTCTCTCTTTCTCTTTCTACTTTTCTTCCCTAAACACTGTTTTCACTTTGTCCATTAAATGACTGGTTGCTCTCAGCAGCTCAGCCTCTGAGTCTTAAACCATTCTTCACCCCTGCTGAAGGCTTTTCTGACTCCTGAACCCCTGATTGTGGACAGCCTCTCTGGGAAAACTGTATTAGCACTCAAGAACAGGATTATCATGATTCACAGAGGGAAAAGTGAGAGGATCAGGAATGTCTCCTCATCATGCTTCCTGCAGTCCCTCATCTCCACCAGCCTGGGGTCAGCATGAATTGTGAGATGTGCTCACAAGTAGTCTATTCTCATACCAATCCATGTAATGCAGCAGTGCTATAGTTGTTAATTATCTGGGGGGAAAAAATGTTACCTGAAAAATATTGCATATATCTCTCCATAAATGATACTTTTCCCTTTTAAAGGACAATTGTGAATACAAATCAACAATTTATTGTGGAGATACCAAAGGTTAGTGAAGTGGACTTGTACCCCACTTGCTATCTCAATGGCTTAGTGAGAAGATAAAAGATGTGGATATGGTTTTACAGTACTTAATCCCAAAACTTGACTTCAGATGCTTAAAGGAATCTCTGTGTAGATATAGACTTTGTCTAACCTTTACCTCCTAGACCTCATTTTGTTTCCCTTTTCCACTTGCCTTTTACCTTTATTTTCCCCTCCTTTGCCATCTGTATTACTTCTTTTGCCAGAATTTGGTAGGCACTGCTATGGAGGTCTTCTGAGAAGCCTGCAAAGATGAGGTTTGCAATATATTTACAGCAGAGCTGGGAAACCACTAAAGGATCCCTGCATTCATTTAAGCTAGTTGTTCCTTTGGATTGCTAGTGCTTCTAGGAGCAATAAAAATTATTAAAAATATTTTAAAAAAAAAGGGGAAGGGGAAGGGGAAGGGGAAGGGGAAGGGGAAGGGGAAGGGGAAGGGGAAGGGGAAGGGGAAGGGGAAGGGGAAGGGGAAGGGGAAGGGGAAGGGGAAGGGGAAGGGGAAGGGGAAGGGGAAGGGGAAGGGGAAGGGGAAGGGGAAGGGGAAGAAAATTGCTGTAATAAAACAGATGTTGGCATCAATTTCTGGTAAAAAAGAAACAGTCTTGCTATTTCCCAAACCCCTGAGAAGAGGAATGACCAAAGGAACCTTGTTCATTCACAGGCTCTAATCAGGAGTGCCATTTCAGATTAATTGAATGGCTAAAATAGGATTATGTGTGTCTGTTCCTCCCATTTAATAGCTCCTGTTAGACTGTTCTATAAACAAGCTTCCCACTGCCTTTAATTTGTTTTCCCTGTTCTGAGGGAATGATACAGCTTAGAGTAAGGTGGGTCGAGTTATTTTGGCAACAGGCTAACTCAAGTGCAGAATAAATGTGGCCCTTCACACTTTAGGCAGGTAAGCATATTTTGTAATCTGGAGTTCTGGGAACTCAAAACAGGTCTCCTTGTTCTGCAAGCAATCAAATCTTTGCATTTTTGGACACCATCAATTCAGACATAAAGCTGAGCAGTTCAAAGATTATAAATTAAGAGATGCAGTCACTCATTTTTTTAATTAAAAAAAAAAAGAAAAATAATAAGAAAGAGTAAATCCAGTGGGAACACATTATACATTCAAGAGTTTAGTCACACTAATAAATTCTTCATGTATTTGAAATTTAATGTTCCTTACTGGAGACTACAGAAGTCTTTGATTAGGAAAACCTGGAACCAAGGACAAGAATACACAAAAAGAACTGGAAACTCCCATGTGATATGATGCATAACTGAAGAGAACTTCTGACTCAAGGTAGAGAACAATCTGTTCTCTCTAAGGATTTGTGAAAGGACGAGTGAGGATTGATAATTAAGTGCCTAACTCTGCTACACTAAACACTCTCTAGGTTACCCTTTTTTTGAGATTGACATTTCTCTGTAGCCACAAAACTACGGTAAAAGGTAAATTCTGGAATGCTTGCTAGAAAAAAAAAACAAATGTCAGAGCAATTTTCATTACATCTAGAGAAAAGGAAAACACAATCTTTAATGTTAAATATTTATGTCTTATTTCTACACAAATTCTTCTTGTTTACACAAACCATTTTAGAAGATCCCTTTACAACTTTCTTACGTAGACTTTCTGGTGTATAAGTAATGAAGCTGTATTAGTCATTCAAGTTTTTAAGATGGCCAAAGACTCATTAAATAAGTATACATGTTCCTCATAACTTTTTTTCTTCCATTTGTGAAACTGTTTTGATGTTATTATGAGAGTTTTGCTTATTTTCTCCTGTCAGAGCAAGGAGAATATCAGATTTTAGTTTATTACCCTCCGGATTTCAGCCCAGCATAGCTAATTTTACTGCAGCACCAACTATGAGAATGAAAACATAGATGCTTAATATATGCATTTTGTTAAAAATATCAACAACTGTACATTTTAATAAATCTGCATGGATTTTTCTTTCTCTGGTTAGTAATTTCTTCACATCTTCACATATTTCTTCATGAATAATTTGAAGTGAACTGGGTCTGAATGCTTCCATACATAGACTTCCAAATAAGTTACAGCAGCACATTCAAATGCTACAAGAAAACCATCAGACCCACCCATGCTATCTGTGGGGCAGAGCACTGAGGATGTCTCCAAGGCCAAATTAATTAGTCTATGCAGACAAAGAGCTTGAAAACACAGCCCCAGATACAATGGGACGGTACCTAATGGAGCATTGTCATGGTTTTAGAGAGCAGACAGAAGCTCTTTTACCCCTCCCCAAAGGAGTAAAAGAAAATGCTCCACACAGGGTTGGAAAGCATCGGAAGTTTAAATGGAAGTACCATTCACAACTCTATACAACAGGACAAAAAACATACAAAATACACAAAAATTAACATTCATCCCCAGCCCAGTTCTCCATCCTGGGCTTTACCAAGATCTCACTAGGCCAACATTGTCCAAAAACCTCCCCATCAACCAGGCTTCACTGACCACCCCCCCGCCCCCTGCCCCACACCTCCCTACCCAGGCCCGAATGATGCAGTAAAAATCAGACAAGCCACTCAAGGCCAAAAGCCTCAACTCCCCGAAATACAAAACAAGAGATAGCAGTCTGCACTGGGAGCAGGAGAGAGGGGGAAAAGGGGAAGAATAGCCAGTGCTGTCTGTTTATAAAGGGAAGATGCAGGAATTATGGAATGAATTAACAAAAGGTTACCCTTTCCAGTGTTCACTTCCCTGCACCTCTCTGGTACCTGGAGGACTTTCAACTCCATGGTTAAGACATCCAGTCTTAAACCCACAACACATATGCAAGCTCCTGTGTGCCTGAACACTCAAAGTAATTTAGTACAACACCACTGGCTGCTGGCTGGCAGCAGATGTCCATAAGTCACCCACATCAGTAAGAGACAGGCAGGTTGATGCATGCTCATAGCCACTCCCAAACCTGTTTTTTAGAATCACCTGCTAGGGGTGATTCATTGCAGCTGGGTTTTGGTTTATCATTGACAGTGTCTCATGTGGCAGGGCCGGCAGGAGCTAATGGGTAGCATGAAGAATGAAACTGATCTTATTAGAATGATGGGGGGAAATGAAGAGATAATAACAGTGATAAGCACACAGCAGCTGTGTTTTGTAGTGGTGAAAAAGGGGGAACCACGCAGCATTAGGCCAGTTGGGGAGTTATAAAACTCAGTTTGACAAAAGACCTAGAGTGTCTGTACAGGGAAGAATGACTTTTGCACTGGAAGATCCTGGTTCATTAGGATCCCATTAAGAAAGGCACTCAGAATCTGTATTTTATGGCTTAAAATACTAGTTATTTGGGTTAACACCATAAAGAAGAGGACAGTAAGTGACAGAGGAGTTTAGCTTTTTCAAGTGTGTTCAACCACAGCTAAACAGGTCAGGACTGAAGTGCATTTTCTATGATGTATTTCCTATGTATCTCAAATATGTAGCAGTGATTGTCTGAAAAATCTTCAGCGTAACCACACCAGCCCACTTGTGTCTTTGTGCTGCCACCTCTGCTATTGATCCTGCTACAGCTTCTACCAAAGACATCCAAGAGGATTCTTCAAAGGCACTCTCATGTCATTCTCCCCTGTTTAACAGAAAAAGAAACATAATGACCCTCTTCAGAAAAGGGATAGGTTGCCTGAACTGCAAGTCTTGGAAAAATGTCAAAATGGGTATTTTAATGATATATTTGCAGTTACTAATAGGCTGCAGGGTAATAAGTAAATAGCAGGATGAGCTTAAAAAGAACAAGTGAGGTAGCACTAATTTAATTTCCTTCTATAACACGGTAATTGACCATGTGGATACTAGAAAAATAGTAAATGGCCTGTCTTAATTTGGTCTTAGATGATATAAGCAACTTGGGGATATATGATAAAGTAAATCTAATGAGATAGTGAATGGAAAACTGCTTAGAAAACTGTACTCAAAGGATAGTTATTAATGGTGCTCTGTCAAAATAGATGATTGCAGTAAGTGCATTTAGAAAGATCTTTTCCTAAATCAGTATTTTCAATATTTGTGCTAGTCGTGATTGGAAAAAAGGGTATTTTATTTTTGAAATACTGAATTTAAAAAAATATTTTATGATAAAGACAAACAAAAAGTAGTAAACTTTAAAATAATTATTTGCATGATCGAGAGATGGAGAACAACCATCTAGATGTCCTTCCTGGGTGAAACAGTTAAGAGATTTAGTAGTTCACACACTGAATATAATCAAGGAGGCATAAAAATGTGTAAGACACAACTTAAAATTATGCATCATAGCTCTCCCACTTACCTCTGGTAATACCTATTCTGGACCCATATGTTCAGGCTTGAGCAGCCCATTTTAAGAACCAGAGGGAAGCAGCAAAGATTATCAAAAGCCTAAGAAGCCTGCCCTCTGAGGCTGAAAGGATGAGGTGTGTTTAGTCTACAGAAGAGAGGACTGAGGAGAGATGTAAGAGCAGCCTTTAAATATGTAGAGACTGCTGTGGAAAGGATAGAAACAACTTGTTCTTCATGTTTATTGGAGATCAAGAAAAAATATAAGGAGCTTAAACTGCAGTGCAGGAAATTCAGGTCAGACATGAGCAAAGACTTCTCATCTATGAGATGATTAAACAGTAGAATAGATCCCTCACCAGATACAATACTTTGGGGCCCTTTGATGCTCTTCCAGCCTTCTTGCATGGCATGAAGAACCTCTCCCCAGCAGTTCAGGAAATGTTTTATGTAAGTGGAAATGAGCAATGGTAGGAGGCAGGGTATAGAGACAAGTTCGTATTTTGGGTTAGATGGATCTAGGTCGCAGGAAAGTTTGTGGGGCAAGGAAAAGATAGTGTCAGCAGGTGAGGTCACTTAGAGGTAGAGGAGAAGAAAATGGACCTAAAATCAAATGAGATTTTGATAGGATATGACCACCACCATAACTCCAAGTAAGGAGAATAGGCAGCCCACTACACTTGATACTTAAGGAATTATCAGAAAAAAAACACTGAAACTCTAAACATAGCTAAAACATCCTGACTTTTAAAATTTTGTGGGTTTGCCCAAATTATGTAATCTAAATATGGGATAAAAAGATCTTCAAACACCCACCATATGATTAGGTGGTTGTCAATAGTGCATTACATTTTAAAGGTTAATTGATTATGTTTCATGAACTTGTTTGATAGAAGACCTGCAAAATTATTTTGTGCAAAAAATCATATTTTAGGAACAAAGCTTAGGCCTTTAAAGAAATTCCTTCCTTATGCACTGCTCTGAGTACATACAGTAGTCTGCATGTATGCCAGCTTGCCAGTCTAACCTACTCCATTGTTGATCCCCTTTGGAAGTTCATGATTTGTGAACTCAGCTGACAAAGCAAGATTTTCCTTCAGGATTCAGTATTTTATGCTGCTTTGTGCTAACCACAGCTGTCCAGGGCCACATGGTAATTCAGGTTAAAAAAAATTAATTGCATTAGCAGAATATTTCAGGGACATTCATAATGGAAACCTAAACGTTATAAACATCCCGGGCAAGATCGCTCTCTGCCTAATTATCTATAGTGCATTAGTACCAACATACTATTTCACTTTTAACTGATAATAAAATACTAGACAAAATTATAGTGGAAAAACTGCAGCTGTGGCTAAGTGCACCCATTGCAATGCTTTGTTAAAATCCAGCTAATCCAAAGATTTCCCTCTCAGATGAACATAACCCTTCTCAAAATGTGTTTATATGACTAAATCCAAAAAAAGTGAAAATAACAGGACTGGCATTCAGACCAAATTGATGATGTGAAGGTAAGTATCTATACTGTTAATATGTATTTAAAAGGTTATATTGAGTGTGTATTGATGTGCGATAACTCTATCTTGAAATTCCCTTCAAAAATGTGTCCTTGGCTAAGTGTGTTTGCACAGCAAGAGTAAGTTTCTGCTTCAAAGAGTTTCCAAACTCAATAAATAAGAAAGAAAAGGGATGGAAGTATGCAGAGAAATGGGCATGTTCAAGACTTTGTAGGAAGAAGTTGGAAATGTTGTCAGTAGTATTTCTGAGTGCCAGTGACTCAGGGAAGCACAGTGCCTGAAGAAATCTGTTTCATGTACACATACTTTGTGCAGGTCTAACTGTGTCTGGCTTGCTCATAGTATTTGTCTTGTTGATTTCAAAAGGCTACTCACATAAATAAGGTGAAGACAGTTGAGCCCTAGAGTTTTCTAGTCTTTCATTTATTTAGGCTGTTCCTTTGATAGATGGATCAGCAGATCTTCACTATAAAGATTGTGGTGAAATTAACAAGTCCACTTCAGCTTCTCCCCACTCTTTTTCTCACTTGATTCTCCCTTTATACCGTCTATCATGTCTAAGTAATTATATCAAGTTTCTGGTGACACAGAGAATGTCTCTCTTTATCACAGAAGTCCTTTTGGTGTTACTACAAATAGTCCTTTTCCATTCCTATAATTATTTCTTCCTGTTGAATTCAATGTTTTAGAATATATTTCCACAATGTAGCTGGAAGGATATGTTTTTTTCACAGTTGCTTTCCACTTATTTACATGCAAAATTGTTGAGCTGTCTACAGTGCTGTTTTGTATCTTCTACAAAATTAGAATCATATTGAAGTCTTTTACCAGAGATCATAGTGGTTAATTTTTAAGCCTTAAAGAGGGAAAAAAGGCTTTGATACCTGGTTTCACTAGCATAGCAGGATATTCCTACTTCTCCCTAACTTCTACCTTAGCTTTCTTCCTCCTCTTCTCCCATTTCTTCTTCTTCCTTGTCTTCTTCAAAAAGTCACATAACATGCAGACATAGCTGTGCATGTTAAAAAAAAATCTTATCTTGATCTGAATAGTGTTTCTTTAGTCACAGCTTTTTAATAATAATCTGAAACTAATCTGCTCTGCCAAGGATGAGTGTTTCTCCACTTATGTTAGTTCATGCATTAATCTGTTAGTCTCAAGGTCTGCATTAACTTTTTATATTCTCACAGACCTGAAATGATGGCTTTGTTTCCGGGTTCTTTGATGGAATTGAGCACCTAAATCTGTGATCTGCACAGCCACAGATCATTCAAATCTCATCGGAATCTTCAGTATTTGTTGTTTGGCTGTTGTGGTGGCGGTGGTGGGTTTTGCTTGTTTGTTTGTTTTGTTTTGTTTTATGCGTATGTCTTTGGTTGGGTTTTGGTGGTGGTGGTGGTTTTGTTGTTTTTTGCTGTTGTTGTTTTGTTTGGGGTTCTTTTGTTGTTGTTGTTTTCTTTTGTTTTCTTGGGTTTTTTTCTGCCACTAAGCAATGTCTATGGTGAGTCAAGTTAAATACCCATTACTGAGTTTCTCCCATGAAATCTGTAGCACTTCTGCTTCTGTGAAGCTTTTGTTGTGCCACGGAAAACAAAGTGCAGGGCTCAAAACAACGTTTGTAATGACCTGGGGGAGAAAGTCTCCTTCTGTTTGGCCTAATGTAAACTAATCAATTGATCTAATGTAAAATATTGCCTCTCCCTGCAAGCTCTGCTTTTCTGTACTGTTTAACACAATAACCTTTCAAAATTTTTGAGACAACTAAAACCAAAGGAAAATAATGCCAACGTGTTCCGGCATCTCAAATTTCAGCGAGACAAGAATAATTTGTGAAGCAACTACTAATTGATTTGGTAATTCTTGCTTGTTAACTTCACTTCTTGGGAATATTGTGGTAACTAGAAAGTAAAAAGTTGAATTATGAGGCTGCATGAAGCGTATTCATCATCACTATCATCAGTCACAAATTTGCACTGCTTGTATTAAAAAGAAAGACGGGTTTGTGTTTAACAGTAAGAGTTAGAGACAGACCTAAGTTCAGCTGATTACTAGATCATGCACTCCTGCAAAACTCTCTCATGTCTCCCTTAGAAACTGATTTTTCCACCCACACATTAAATAAAACTTAGTCTGGCTGTAATAGGCCTGTTTGTTGCCAGTTTCCATGGCAGCACAGAGGCTGTTGAGAGACGAATGAACAATCTATCTGAAGAACAGGCACTAGTGAGATTGAGGGGTTAATGGGCTTAGGGACCCCACAGCATTGTTGGAACCCCAAGTGAAATGACTGTACTTCCAGGTAGAATTGGCTCACACTGATCTGTCTCAGGCCTCATCCAAAACTGAAAGTAAGGTCTAAGTGGTAATCCTGGTCTTTCACATCTCTGAACATGAGGGTTCATCTACTTTGACACTTCAGTGTAGATCAGAAGGGTACTTGTAAAATTAATCTCTTCACAGCCCCCACTTGTGCACTTTGATTTGCATGATGGAGAAGCTATGGAGTGTGCAAATTGGCATCCTTCCAGATGAAGCTTAGGAGAGAATTCTCCAAGGGCACCTCTAATGCATTCAAACTGCCAATAAGCATTCAGTCTTCGGGATGAACATAGTGCTATGTGTGAAACACACAGTGCTGAGTCTGGATCTTCTGCACTGTGTTTCATTCTGCAGATCCAGTTCAATTGGACTAATTGCTAATATAGGCATAGCCAAAAAGAATATCTGCTCCATAATTTGGGAGGCTTTGCTACAGCAAATTCATTAAAAGAGAACAATATTAGGATGATTTTATCAATGGTGAAACTATACAAATTTCACTGGCATTACACCTGGAGTGACAATTAACCATAAACTGTGTGACTTGGGATGAGATCATTAATGTAGGCAAGGCTGATTAAAATAACAGTTCTTTAATTGTATGTCACCTCACAGTGGGGGAAGTAATTATATCCTAATAATTATTTATTATTATCTACTACTAATTTATTCACTAGTGGGAACTACAAAGTACTTGTAAGATCAGAAGTATATATCTCTGTTAGAAAGCCTATAAATCTTACAAACTCTGTTATGGGAGTCACAAAATTACTGATAAAAAATGAATATGAAGAAACTGTGTTTAGATTTTACTTTCATAAATCCTGGTCACGAGGTTACTCAATCTAAAATCCTGAATGCAGCATGCAGAAATTTGATCAACCAAGTGACTGAATTTGGAGCAGATTTACAAGGAAGTCTGCATCCCTGCAGAGAAGTGGCTTGCAGGATGGAAGGAGCACTTCCAGTAGATGTGTGTCATTGAAAGTCAAGTTCCTTTATCTTTCATATATATGACCAAGAAATATTCTCACAGCACAGAAAACTGGATGTGCAGCATTTGGCATCTTGGCAAAGAAGGCAACTTTAAACAATCTTTGCATCTTTCAGTAAAACCCCAGAGGCTGAAGAAGTGTTTGGTTTAATTTATATAGCACTCTCTGTAATTTCCTAAGCATTGCATGGAATTTATTCTCCTTTAAAGCTATTCCTTCTGACCTCAGAGTGCTTCTTGTACTTGGAAAGAGGTCCTAAAGGAAACATTTTATGGTTGCCTCTCTGTATTGCTCAGGCAGCTCTCCCGTATACAAACATACTTTTATTCTGTTCTGAATCTTGCATTAGAAAAACGTAGGAAAGCATAAGGTATTGACCACATTCAAAGAACTCTTGTGTTTTGCCTAGATTATGAAGTAGTCTCAGAGGATATGACAGAGAATGAGCATCTTTTCATACGTCATTCCCAGGATTGTTTAATAGAGCCTATGGAGAATAACTTCTTTGTTCTTGCCTTTTTTTCCCCCACTTTTGTAATAGTCTTTATAAAAACCTGTCAGTTTTTATGTCTTCTTACATTTTATGTCTTTTCCACAAGTACTTCCTCGAGTAATGAAGAAGTATTTCCTGGATGTAAGTTTTCAAGTTTTAGTAGTGAGTGAAACTACACAAGGATGTTCCGCTTATCCTCACAGAGAAGTGTTAAAAGCTTAAATTTACTTGTGGCCTAACATGAGAAATAACATGGGGGAGAAGGAGGGGGCAGGGAACCAACCTTACCTAAAAAGACGATTCACTGTTAGTATTGCATCTTGTCTTTCCAAATGCTTCTGCAGCCCAGTGCTTTGCTCTCCCTCTCAGCTGTCCTACAAAAGAGGGGTTTGCAGTCATTTTCCTGTGGTTTTCCTCTTTCTTAGGCACCTCCTTCAGCTTTCAGCTCTGCATTTCAAGCTCTAGATCAGATCTCACTTTCACATGCTGCACAGTGAGGAGATTATGGCCCCCCTCACCCGTTTCCATTCACTACAGTATCGTTTGCAGTGTTTTGTTTCGGCAGAGTACCAAGATGGGCTCTATGCACTGCAGATCTGAACAACATTTGGTCCAGCCAGGTGGCACTGTGACCTGATAGAGTTTTACAAATTTTCTATCAGAGTTACTAACAATGCAAAGGGCAAAAATCAAGGATAAGTTGGGCCCTAGCATAATGAATTCTCTTGCATGTGAGCACACCAACATTTCAGATTGAATAAATGCATGACACACCTTCACAGAAGAATCCACCTTAAGCATGAAGTATTTTGTAAATGAAATGTTCTTGTGTTTTGTAAAATAATCCCCTTGCAAATGCAAGTGGAATGGCAGTAAACAAGATAATTCAGCAAAACCTAATTCATAAGAATGAGCATGTATACTGTCTTCCCTCTGGCAATGTATTCCAATGTTTAAATCAAGCTTCAACAGTCTTTAAACCTGCCTCAATGGAAACGTTATTCCAAGGTTTGAAAATATTCTCCATCTATGAACCCAAAATATTTTTCAGGACTGTATATTATTTCTAAGCTTGTTTTCTCGGGAGTCTCATTATGAAGTGAACTTTAAAATTACAGTTGGAAGGTGAATTTAATACCAGTCATAAATAATACAAAGTTCCAGTCCTGCAAACACATCTGTGTCTAACTTCAAGCTGATGAATATTTCTACTAACTCAGTAAAGTACTCCCACTAAAGTTAAGTGCATCCATCAAGTGTTTGGAAACCTGGATCTGAAAGTACCACAATAATAATTATAAGCAAATATTTGTACAGCCTTTCCTTTCTCTAAATATTTAAATCTCTGAGCATCTTTAAGATTCCTAGCTAAGAAGTCTGTTTTGCAATATTATGAGTTTTGGAGCAAATCCAAAAGCTATAATTCTGCAGACCCTGCCAATTTTGATTTACAGGGACATCGACAATTTCTGGGTACTCCAGTTCTGGTTTGTATCCTTGCAATTTAAGATTAGTGTGTTGTGTTCAACCTAATGCAAAGAAAATTTAGTAATTTCTGTTACAGCATTATTAAATATAAATATGTTTGATTTGGTTTTGATTGGAACAAGAAACAGGAAAAATAGCTGCTTATTTGGATATCCTTAATGGTAACTCAGACTAACAATAAATAAGTTTGTTTTGGAAAGAACATTTCCAACTTAACTAGCCTAGAAAACCAAACCCAAATAAAAGCATTTAAATAGTTTTTTAGACAGAAATTTGCAGTTAAATAAGTGTATAACAAAATTTGACACATTTTTAAGTCTGTTTGTGAGCACAAGCCCACGCTGGATTGGTAACTGTCACACTTTGTTTTAAATATGGCAATTTTTTCTTATCAGAGTTGAAAGGAGACAAGAGGAAGGAAAATGAGTCTTCCTTAATTATACATTTCAAAGGCATACAAACATACTACCCTCCAATCTTCAAAAAGGGCAAGAAAGAGGTTCCAGGAAACTATCAACCAGTCAGCCTCGTCTCCATCCCTGGAAAAATGATGGAGCACCTCTTTCTGGAGGGCATCTCAAGGCACTTGGAAGAGAAGAAGGTTCTCAGGAGTAGTCAGCATGGATTTACCAAGGGTAAATCATGATTTACTCATCTGATAGCATTCTATGATGCTATAACTGAATGGGTGGATTCAGGGAGATGTAGTCTACCTTGACCTTAGCAAGGCCTTTGACACCGTCTCCCATGACATCCTAGTGAGCAAGCTCAGGAAGTGTGGAAGAGCAGACAGTGAGGTGGATTAGGAACTGGTTACAAGATAGAGTTCAAAGAGTGGTGATCCATGGTACTGGGTCCAGTTACAGAGCTGTAACTAATGGAGTCCTCCAGGGATCAGTGCTGGGTCCCGTGCTGCTCAACATCTTCATCGATGACACTAATGAGGGGGCAGAGTTCTGCTCAGCAAGTTTGCTGATGACACCAAACTGGGAGGCTTGGCTGATACTGCTGAAGACTGTGCAGCCATTCAGCAAGGCTTGGACAGACTGAGAGCTGGGCACAGAGGAACCAAAGGAGGTTCAACAAGGACAAGGGCAGCACAAGTCCTGTGTCTGGGGAGGAATAATAAACTGCACCAGTACAGGATGGGAGGTGATCTGCTGGAGAGCAGTTTCATGGAGAGGGACCTGGGAGTCCTGGTGGATACCAAGTTATCCATGGGACAGCAATGTGCCCTTGTGGCCAAGAAGGCCAATGGGATCCTGGGGTGTATTAAGAAGAGTGTGTCCAGCAGCTCGAGGGAGGTTCTCCTTCTCCTCTACTCTGCCCTGGTGAGACCTCATCTTGAGTACTGCATTCAGTTTTGGGCTCCCCAGTTTAAGAGGGACAGGGACCCTTTGGAGAAGGTCCAGTGGAGGGCTACGAGGATGATTAGGGGACTGGAGCATGTGCGTTATGAGGAGAGGCTGAGGGACCTGGGGCTTTTTAGTCTGGAAAAGAGAAGACTTTGAGGGCATTTAATAAATGTTTATAAATATCTGAGGGCTGGGTGTCAGGAGGGAGGGGTCAGGCTCTCCTCACTTGCTCCCTGCAATAGGACAAGGAGCAGTGAATGTAAGCCGCAGCACAGGAGGTTCCACCTCAACACAAGGGGAAACTTCTTTACTGTAAGGGTCACAGACCACTGGAACAGGCTCCCCAGAGAGGTTGTGGGGTCTCCTTCTCTGGAGACTCTCAAGGCCCATCTGGATGCATTCCTCTGTGACCTGAGCTAGATTGTATGGTCCTGCTCTGGCAGGGAGTTGGACTCCATGACCTCTTTGGGTCCTTTCCAACCCCTGACATTCTCTGATCCAGTGAATTCTGCTTCATAAGATTCTTTTTAGTCAGGACTGTTGCATGCTACACGTTCAGTACTTTAGAAATATGTATTCTTTTAATATATGTTTTATATTTCTCTGTATTCTGCCCATGTACATGTGATGGCCACTCGATTTTTGGAGACTGCCAGAAGTTCACAGTAGATGTGTGTAAAGAAAGCATCTACAGTCCAGCTCTTGAGGAAGAAAAGCAGACTCTTTGCACAATTACACTGTATCAGAATTGAAAGCAAGTACAATCCTGCCACTGTGGTCCCAGCTGCACTTGTAGGCAGATTAGCATCAGCATCTGTAGAAAGAGCTTTGCAAATACTGAGGTGAAGCACATTTCAAATGGTGCATATAAAGTGTGCACAGGTCTGTAGAAATGTCCTTTCACATGCCACAGAGAGGTGTGTGAGGGTCTGTCGTTAACACAAAACTGATGAGAGAAATGTGCCATTTTGCACATTTTGGGCAGAGGGAAACGTGGCTGTGGCAAAGGAGCTAATTTACTTTGGAATACAACTTTTCACAGTGACATCAGGAAGCACTCATGTACACGTGGAGACGAGTTTCAATGAATGGAAATTAGCTGTATGCATCTGCAGAGGATGCACTAGGGGCCAGGGAGATCATTATAGTAAGAATTCCATCCCAGTTTAATTTTCTGAGTGTAATGGATGAATATTAGAAAGTGATGGAATTTGAGTGCAAAAATTACCCACTAAAATTCAAACAGGCTTGGCAGTATAAATGTGGACATTCATACTGTATCATTCATCATCTTTATTTTTAAGTGAACTTGCACTTCAATGCACATATAATCTCTCCAAAAGATCCCCAAAATAAATAATAATAACGCTTGTGGGAACCCAAAAAGGGAATCATAATGGAATGTTTAGATGGCCTTCATGTCTGTGAGGCCCTGGCAGTGATAAGAGATGTTGTACCTTCAAACTGTGAGAAAAGGATGGGAGTAGAAAATAAAGTGTTGCATCTTAGAAATGGATGGGAAGGCAACTGGGGAGAAGGGCACCTGTTAAAATAAAGATAAATCAGTGGGCTCAACAAGGAAAGTGGAATTGTAACATTCATGTACATCTCAATAAATAGACACTGTCTCTGCAGGTCTGGGCCATTTTGCCCACCCTGCAGCAGTGGTCACCTCCTCACACCTGATCTATCAGTAGTTTTTCTGCTCTCCATGTTGAGACTGGCAGGTCCAGGATGAACATGTCACTCAAGGCACTCAGGAAAACCCACAGATGCTCATATTTTAAACAGCAGTAGGAAATAGTGCATGGCTCCTATTATATTAATTTCACCAACAATTGAATCAAACTCAACTGCCACATAGAGTGTCTGCAATAAAGAAAAAGAAAGTATCCGCTTGGAGGAAACCCCCCCCCAAACCAACAAAAAAGACCCCAAACCACAACAAAACAAATAAACCCACATCCCACAATCGTCACAATGTTGTGACAGAAGCTCTGCATCTTGAAAGCTACTGTAAAAGTAGAAAGGGTTATTATGAAATACTCTGTGAAGAATTCCCAGCCTCCTGAAGCAGATATCGCCAACTCAGATACAACAATATCATCTTCGCCTGGCACCAACACTGCTTCCTGCAGCGTTCCTGTTCTGTACACAAGTTGAGGTTTAGCCTGATGGAGGCATTGTTTTAAATGATCCTCATGCTTTCCTCAGGATTCTAGAAAGAGTTCATGTTTCTATATCCGTACCCAGGGTTGCAACACTGTAGTAGACAAAATGAGAAAAGCAGCTTCACAGGTCAGGCGACCATAGGGTTGACAAAAGTCTTCTTCACTCCTCACATTTTCCATGGTAGGTTGTATTGGACTCTGATACCGATTTCCTTTCCAGAAATGAGGACAAACACAAGGATGCCTTCCACAATAAAGAATTAAAAACCCTGTCAAACCAACAGTATCTGGGAAAGAGCAGTTCTCCTAGTTTTATTTCTTATAATTGAACACAATCTGTAGGTTTGCACTGGTAACAAAATACAGCATGCCGGAGTACAACCCTTCCTTGGAGCAAACACCCTTCTTTTATCCACCTCCCAAAGGAACCTTTGCCAAGAAAGTATACATAGCTTAAATGTTAAACAAGATATTTTTCTCCCTGGCTACCCACAAAAGAACATCCTTCAATATTGTTTTGGAAATACTGAAGCACCATTAAGATAGAGTGTAAATCATAGAAAGAATATTTCCTGGAGCCTTTGAAATATTCTAAAGTAGCTTGAAGTGAAAACAAAGCCCTTTACTGTTGCTTAATGCTAAGTGAATATTCCTGTCCAAGAAACCAATTTATGATTAAGATCTTTACAAAAAAAAAACCAATAAAAGCCCAACAACACCCAAACAACAACAAAACCCAAATGAACACCACAACCACCCCCCCCAAACTCTTGTGTTTCAGAGACTGAAAAGATGACAATGCTGCACGTATTCTTTTTAAGTAAAAAGAGCATGAAATGCACAATAAATGCAAACAGTACTTCATGACCTGTTGGGAAAGTATGAGCTTTGGGCCATGCTGAAATTCTGATTGTCAAGTGATTTTTAAGTGAAAAAGACATTTTGGGGCAAGGTAGGAAAGTCATGAGAGAACAGGGAGAAAGGTACATTTTTAATAATTAAGGGTCTCAAAAAGAAGATCCTATATGTCAATTCTACTATGAGAAAAATATGGGAAATAAAGCAAGCCTGCATATTCTCCCCTCTCCACCCAGTCAGGTTGTCTGAAGGAAGTCTCGAAGACAGAGGAAATTGTTTAAAGGTCCTTTTGTGGAGAACCTTGATCTCCCTGACACCTATCCAGAGTGCACACTGGCTCAGATGATTAACATAGAAGTGAAACCATGTTTGCACTAGAGTCGATAGTCAAATTCTCATGTAAATCTCTTGTATTATCAAAGGTACTTCTGGAGTTCATCTCAAGATACTTGGTAGATGCACAAGATTTCCATTCAGACTCAAGAAATTATTGTTTCTTGTCTCAGCATTTGTTTTCAGAACCGGCTCAGCAGGTGTGTGTAACTCCCCTTTCATAATGAAGACTTATGAAATACCACTGAAGCTCCACATACCCAGGGATGGTATTCTCATTTCTAGTCCTTACATATGTGGAAGTCTGAATCTTCCTGTCTGAGGTAAGAAGATATTATCTGAGTAAATAGCTGCACTGGATCCAAAGAAAGGACGAGATCAAAGGGCAGACATACTTTTTCATAATTTAGAAGGTGCCTCCACATCATTGCCCCATTATTTTTTTAAGCTGAGATAGTTATGGAGGCAAAACCAAAACAAACACCTGTTGATAAGATGAGTTATTTCTGAAATTATATGAAGTTTTCAACCTATGCAAGCTAATTACCACTGGGTAGAACTTCATTTGTCAGAAATGGAAGAAAGTGAGAAAATGAGGACAGACATAGAGTCTCCTTTACTGAATATTATGTAAGTAATTTGGTATTTTAATAGCATCATACAAACAAGCAATGGAGTGATGAAAGTTCCGATCTTAAAAGTCATCATTATAGAAACAATGTTAATGACACAAGGATTCTTCAAACAGATTTCTAGAAATTATCAGCTTAGTAAATACAAATGCCCATTTCTGGAGCACTTGGAAACTGCACAGTTGAAACATCATTGAGAAAAAATATTCACAGCTAGATTGAAGATATTTTGAAATGCCATCTCTTCTATACTTCTATTTGTGTCCAAACATTGCTAACAATATTGTTAAAAAGACACATGAACTGTGCAAGATTAAGTTGGTTCATGACTCATAATTAAATTACCACATTAGATCACTCCTAGAGTATTTCCTTATTCTTGAAAAAGTTAAATAGGGTATCAGGAAAGGTACATCTTATACAGGTAATGCAAATATTGATAATATTGTATTTTGAAGGAAAGAAAAAATTTCCACTTATAAGGACAGAAAACAGGAAATGGTGACATAAAATGGAGAGCATACAATATGTGTTGTATAGATTAATCATAATTGAAAGAAGTTCACAGAAGAATCATAGAATCATAAAATCAACCAGGTTGGAAGAGACCTCCAAGATCATGACGTCCAACCTATCACCCAGCCCTATCCAATCAACTCGACCATGGCACTAAATGCCTCATCAAGTTTTCTCTTGAATATCTCCAGGGTCAGTGACTCCACCACCTCCCTGGGCAGCCCATTCCAATGGGCAATCACTCTCTCTGTGAAGAACTTCCTCCTATCATCCAGCCTATACCTCCCCTGGCACAACTTGGCACTGTGTCCCCTTGTTCTGGTGCTGGTTGCCTGGGAGAAGAGACCAATCCCTACCTGGCTACAACCTCCCTTCAGGTAGTTGTAGACAGCAATGAGGTCACCCCTGAGCCTCCTCTTCTCCAGGCTAAACAACCCCAGCTCCCTCAGCCTCTCCTCATAGGGTTTGTGTTCCAGGCCCCTCACCATCCTTGTCATCCTTCTCTGGACACATTCCAGTTCCTCAACATCTCTCTTGAATTGAGGAGCCCAGAACTGGACACAGTACTCAAGGTGTGGCCTGACCAGTGCTGAGTACAAGGGAAGAATAACCTCCCTTGTCCTGCTGGCTACACTATTCCTGATCCAGGCCAGGATGCCATTGGCTCTCCTGGCTGCCTGGGCACACTGCTGGCTCATGTTCAGCCTACTATCAACCAGCACTCCCAGGTCCCTTTCTGCCTGGCTGCTCTCCAGCCACTCTGTCCCCAGCCTGTAGTGCTGCTTGGGGTTGTTATGGCCAAAGTGTAGAACATTCCACTTAGCCTTGTTAAATCTCATCCCATTGGCCTCTGCTCACCCATCCAGCCTGTCCAGGTCCCTCTGCAGGGCCCTCCTACTCTCCAACAGATCAACACCTGCTCCTAACTTGGTGTCATCTGCAAACCTATTGATGATGGACTCAATTCCCTCATCCAGATCAACAAAGATATTGAACAGAATGGGGCCCAGCTATGATCCCTGGGGGACACCACTAGTGACTGGCCACCAACTGGAAGTGGCACCATTCACCACCACTCTCTGGGCCTGGCTCTCCAGCCAGTTCTTGACCCATTTCAGAGTGAATCTTTCCAAGCCACGAGCTGCCAGCTTTGCCAGGAGCTTCTTGTTGCAGACAGTGTCAAAGGCTTTGCTGAAGTCCAGGCAGACTACATCCACAGCCTGCCCTGCATTCACCAGGTGGGTAACCTGATCATAAAAGCAGATCAGGTTGGTCAGGCAGGACCTGCCCCTCCTGAATCCATGATGGCTGGGCCTGATCCCTTGACCATTCTGTAGGTGCTGTGTGATTGTACTCAAGATGACCTGTTCCATAATCTTGCCTGGCACCGAGGTCAGGCTGACAGGTCTGTAATTTCCTGATTCCTCCTTCCAGCCCTTCTTGTGGATGTGCATCACACTGGCCAGCTTCCAGTCATCAGGGACCTCTCCAGTGAGCCAGGACTGTTGATAAATGATGGAGAGTGACTTGACCAGCTCATCTGCCAGCTCTCTCAGCACCCTAGGATGGATCCCATCTGGTCCCACAGACTTGTGAGGAACCAAGTGGCTCAGCAGGTCCCTTACTGCTTCCTCCTGGATTACAGGGGGACTACACTGTCCTCTTTTCTTCCCTTAATTCCTTTAGAAGCTCCTTGCCCATCCAGTCGGGCTGTCTCCCTCATCAGCTCCTCTTCCAGCACATGGGCACAGCCTGTTCCTGTGCCTTCAAGTGTTCTTTCTTGAAGTAAGTCCAGGCTTCCTGGACCCCTCTGTTTTTCAGGGCTGTTTCCCAAGGAACTTTCTGAGTTAGTTCCTTAAATAAGCTGAAGTCTGCCCTTTGGAAGTCCAGTGTGGAGGTTTTGGTGATGCCCCTCCTGGTTTCACTGTATATTGAAAATTCAATTATTTCATGGTCACTGGACCTCAGGCAGCCTCCAGCCACCACATCTCCCACCAGCCCTTCTCTATTTGCAAACATCAGGTCGAGCAGGGCTGCACCCCTGGTAGGCTCACGTAACAGCTGTGATAAGAAGCTATCCTCCATAGACTCCAGGAACCTTCTA
Source organism: Indicator indicator (assembly GCF_027791375.1). Taxonomy (NCBI): domain Eukaryota; kingdom Metazoa; phylum Chordata; class Aves; order Piciformes; family Indicatoridae; genus Indicator; species Indicator indicator. The sequence goes on from NC_072011.1 coordinate 39,955,675, forward strand.
GACTGCCTCTTCTCTGCAGTGTTCAATTCCCAGCAGATGTCTGGCAGGTTAAAGTCACCCACAAGAACAAGGGCAAGCGATCTTGAGGCAGCCTCCAGCTGCTTGAAGAATAATAAATCAACCTCTTCTTCCTGGTTGGGTGGTCTATAACAGACTCCAACCAGGATGTCAGACTTGTTGGCCTTCCCCCCTAATTCTTACCCATAGGGACTCAACCTGACCATCCTTAGTCTCTACTTCCATGATGTCCAGAGCCTCCCTAATACACAGGGCCACTCCTCTACCCCTTCTCCCTCTCCTGTTTCTCCTGAAGAGTCTGTAGCCATTGATTACAGTGCTCCAGTTGGGAGAGTCATCCCACCATGTTTCTGTGATGGCAACAACATCATAGTTTTCCTCTTGTACCAAGGCTTCCAGCTCCTCTTGTTTGTTACCCATACTGCGTGCATTACTGTACATACACTTCAGCTGGGTTGCTGGTTTTACCCCTGTCTCTGGCTTACCACCCTCAGCCTCCTTCAGTTAACCTCTAGTACTGCTGTGTTTAACCCCCTCCCCCTTCAAGCCTAGCTTAAAGCCCCTTCAACAAGCCCTGCCAGCTCGTGTGCCAGGAAGCTCTTGCTAACCTGATTTCCAAGAGGGTTGTAATGATTTCTTTGAGTCAGAAATGTTTATTCATTTGGGGCCTGATATAATCTATTACTTTGATGGACTGATTCACGATTAACACTAAAATCATAGGATCACAGGATCAGAGGATGTCAGGGGTTGGAAGGGACCCAAAAAGGTCATGGAGTCCAACTCCCTGCCAGAGCAGGACCATACAATCTAGCTCAGGTCACAGAGGAATGCATCCAGATGGGCCTTGAAAGCCTCCAGAAAAGGAGACCCCACAACCTCTCTGGGGAGCCTGTTCCAGTGGTCTGTGACCCTTAAAGTAAAGAAGTTTCCCCTTGTGTTGAGGTGGAACCTCCTGTGCTGCAGCTTACATTCACTGCTCCTTGTCCTATCACAGGGAGCAAGTGAGAAGAGCCTGTGCCCTCCCTCCTGACACCCAGCCCTCAGATATTTATAAACATTTATTAAATACCCTCAAAGTCCTCTCTTTTCCAGACTAAAAAGCCCCAGGTCCCTCAGCCTCTCCTCATAACGCACATGCTCCAGTCCCCTAATCATCCTCGTAGCCCTCTGCTGAACCTTCTCCAAAGGGTCCCTGTCCCTCTTAAACTGGGGAGCCCAAAACTGAATGCAGTACTCAAGATGAGGTCTCACCAGGGCAGAGTAGAGGAGAAGGAGAACCTCCCTCGAGCTGCTGGACACACTCTTCTTAATACACCCCAGGATCCCATTGGCCTTCTTGGCCACAAGGGCACATTGCTGTCCCATGGATAACTTGGTATCCACCAGGACTCCCAGGTCCCTCTCCATGAAACTGCTCTCCAGCAGATCACCTCCCATCCTGTACTGGTGCAGTTTATCATTCTTCCCCAGACACAGGACTCTGCCCTTGTCCTTGTTGAACCTCCTTTGGTTCCTCTGTGCCCAGCTCTCAGTCTGTCCAAGCCTTGCTGAATGGCTGCACAGTCTTCAGCAGTATCAGCCAAGCCTCCCAGTTTGGTGTCATCAGCAAATTTGCTGAGCAGAACTCTGTCCCCTCATTAGTGTCATCGATGAAGATGTTGAGCAGCACGGGACCCAGCACTGATCCCTGGAGGACTCCACTAGTTACAGCTCTCCAGCTGGACCTGGCACCATGGATCACCACTCTTTGAACTCTATCTTGTAACCAGTTCCTAATCCACCTCACTGTCTGCTCTTCCATCCCACCCTTCTTGAGCTTACTCACTAGGTTGTCATGGGAGACGGTGTCAAAGGCCTTGCTAAGGTCAAGGTAGACTACATCTCCCTGAATCTACCCATTCAGTTATAGCATCATAGAATGCTATCAGATGAGTAAATCATGATTTACCCTTGGTAAATCCATGCTGACTACTCCTGAGAACCTTCTTCTCTTCCAAGTGTCTATACTTTTCTCTATACATCTGAGAACTGATGACATTAAAATGTGAAAAAATTTAAAAAAAATATTTTTTTAATTAGTTTGACAAATGATAGCATAGTAGCAATCTAAGCTCTTTAAAAGTCCCGCAGTTATTCCTATGAAGAGTAGATAATATTTTTTGTTAGGTAACATAACTGTCATGACATCTATTGTCTCAGGAGATTTTGAAACATAATCAGACCCGAACATGTTTGAAATTAGTATCACTACAGTTATGTTTTCTGAAGTGAAATACACCAGTGAGAGATCTCTGAAGCTGATTCTGCAAAATATCATTGTTAGCCTGATCAGCAAAATCTTCAGGGTTGACTGAAACAAATTGTTAGAGTCTCTGAAATCAACAGGGCTAGCCTAATACAGAGAAGCATGTTCAGCACCTTGCAGTTTGATATCACCAATGCCTAAATCAATGTTCACTTGCCTAAATCAATGTTCACTTCCTAATTCCACCACTCTTTCCATCATCTTTGTCCATTTCTGAGACAAACGTGGCTATATGTGTGAGTAACTTTTATAAGGAGTGCCTTTTTTCTTTATCAATGTTTCCAGTTCCAAGAAAACTGAGAAACAACATTTGCTGTCCTAGAAACAAAGTGTCTGTTCAGTGACAGACACTTTCCAATACATCTCCATTTTCTCAGTGAACAATGATTACAGGACTGTTAGTAATATTAAGAACTGAGAGCACTGATAATTGCACTAATTCTATTACTGCTGAATTCTTATGATTAGATTTCCAATCAGGAGATAAAATAGAAGAAGTAAAATATGGAATTTGCCTCTAAATTTGCACATAAATGAGTGGTGCATTCAGAATATGGTGATAGCATTAGTATAAAATCCTAACAAATTCTAGTACTGCTGCTATATAGTCAAAGCAGTGAAGAAGCAGCAGAAGGGAGGCCCCAACAATGGGAAAAGATGAGTGCTGACAATGTCTTATCATATAGCAGCTATAATCTGTGCTGAAAACTGCTTATATGCATTTTTCCAGTAGATTTTAGGACGCATGTTTTATTGAAGATGATATTCATAGCTCAGCAGTAGTTTCGACAATGAATTTGTGACAACTGGAAGTCTCAAGGAGCACGGAATATGTGGCAGGCAAAAATTAAGGTTTGCGTATTCATAGACTTAATTAGATGTAAATTGATGGCTCCCAACAAAAATTTTGACCCCACCCTGGGCTTCAGAATCCCAGTTCATGATGGGTTTTACAGATTGCTGCTGTGAAAAATCAGGAAAAATGAGCTTATTTTCAATAGATTCAGGTCTTGTGAGGTCAGCAAGGATCTAATGAGATTTTCAGAGAAGTCACTGACAAATGTAATGATACACCATGCTGAATGAAATAGAAGAACTGCAGGAAAATCTTCTAATTATTGGTACTGCATGTATATGAAGGGATAGGATTAAGGATTTATGGACAACATTGTTATTCATTTTGTTGGAGGCCATCACAATGAAACCTCAGTGTTATTTTATATAATTTAATGTATATATTATATATGCATAAAATGTATATACTTCTAATATAATATAAAAGAAATAACATACATATTCTATCTAAATTCATAAAATCATATATATATGGCATATATTTCTTACTGTTGTGTAGTAAAGGATCTTCAGTTAATAACTATTCTGTCAATGTGGAAGTGAAACTAGAAATTATAGAAGAGCAGAAGATTTGTCTGTCTTTCATAGTTAAATTCCATATGCTCATAATGGTTATTTAGTTGTTCCCCTTTCAATCTTGTATTATACAGGCAAAAAAAACCTGTAAGAATGGTTATAGCACTGAAAGAAATATCAAAAACAACCCACATATGTTGTTTGAATAAATCTTAAGGATTATTCAAATACCATAACAGTGTCATTTTAAGCTCATTGGAATGCTATTTATAGACAGTCTTACAGAAATTTGCAGGGACCATAGGTATGCAGAGCACCTTAACTTGTCAGTAATCACAGTGGAAAAAATAATTAATCTCAGGAGCGCCATTCAGCTACAGTTTTGGTCTCTTTCTCACAGACTGTGCATCATCTTCCCAAGATACTCTTTCTGTGCATCATCATCCCAAGATACTCTTTCTGAACTCCCATAGCCCTGTTAACCCTAAGTGCTAGCTATATAGCATCATATAATGGTTTGGGTTGGGAGAGACCTCCAAAGGTAATCTAGTCCAAACTCCCTGCAGGCAGAAGGGACCTCCTTCACTAGATCAGGTTGCTCAGAGCCTTGTTGGGACTGACCTTGAATAGATCCAGGGATAAAGCCTCAGCTACCTGACTGGGCAACCTGTTCCAGCATTCCACCAACCTCATGATAAAGAACTTGTTCCTAACATCCTTATTGAACCTCATGAGATTCTCCTCAACCCACCTCTCTAGCCTGTCCAGGTCCCTCTGGATGGCATCGCATCCTTCAAATGCCACCACTCAGCTTGGAATCATAGAATCATTTAGGTTGGAAAAGACCTTTAAGGTCATTGAGTCCAATGATAATATATCTGATCTACCACATCTCCAGAAATGAAACATCCTCCAATGTTATGAACAAGCAAATACAGAAATGGTGCAGGAGGTGTAAGCAGATCACCTAGGCGACTTTAAAGCCCTTTTCATCTCAAATGTTTTGCATTATTTCATTTTTAAAGAATGCCTTTTCATCCTGAGTAATAGGCTTGATGACCGATAAAGACAAAAAATTACCAAGAATGCACAGGAATTTACTTACTGTCAGCACTTACAAGGATGCAAGTTTGAATATAGCTGTTATTCTTCCTGCCCACCTATACACTTTCTTTTCCTGCAAAACAGTGGGCATTGAGAAATATATTGATGGTTTATCAAATGAAACTTCTGAGTACATGCTTTGTACCTCTACTATATTAAAGAATCACAGAATCACAGAATTAACCAGGTTGGAAAAGACCTTCAAGATCACCAAGTCCAACCTATCACCCAGTACCATCTAATCAACTAAACCATGGCACTAAATGCCTCATCCAGTCTTACTTTAAGCACTTCCAGGGATGGTGACTCCACCACCTCCCTGGGCAGCCCATTCCAATGGGCAATCACTCTCTCTGTGAAGAATTTCTTTCTAACATCCAGCCTAACCCCCCCCTGGCACAGCTTGAGACTGTGTCCTCTTGTTCTGATGCTGGTTACCTGGGAGAAGAGACCAACTCCTACCTGGCTACAACCTCCCTTCAGGTAGTTGTAGACAGCAATGAGGTCTCCCCTGAGCCTCCTCTTCTCCAGGCTAAACACCCCCACCTCCCTCAGCCTCTCCTCACAGGGCTTGTGCTCCAGACCACTCACCAGCTTTGTTGCCCTTCTCTGGACACGTTCAAGCAACTCAACATCTTTCTTGAACTGAGGGGCCCAGAACTGGACACAGGACTCAAGGTGTGGTCTAACCAATGCTGAGTACAGGGGTAGAATGATTTCCCTGCTCCTTCTGGCCACAGTATTCCTGATACAGGCCAGGATACCATTGGCCTTCTTGGCCACCTGGGCACACAATCATTCAAATTATGAAAACTTTGCAGCTCTCTGTTACAACAGGAGTACACAGAAGGGTCTCCTGTTCCACCAAAAAGTTAGAGGTTGCTAATACAGGTCCTTCCATGGCCTTGCTTCTTGTCAATTATTTTCTTGTTTCTCTGTGCTGAACATAGTAAGAAGTTTTTATCGAATCAGCCAAAAGTTTCTAAATGCTATTGTGATTCTGAATGGGAATTTAGTCCCACTGAAAGCATTTCAAACTTATATCTCATCTAATTAAACAGTGCAGTTTTCCACCATTTTGAGGGAAGAGACTGCACAAACTGTACCACAATAGAAATTTTATGGCATAAATTAGCTATTCTATTTTCATTCTTTAAAAGGGAAGCACACTGAAGAATTTTGTCCTTTTCAAAATGTTTTAAGCTTATGTTTCAGCTATTTTCTTGTGTGGTTTCAGTCTCCTGTTTCTAATTGAAGCAATCTGGGATGCCATCTTAAAAAAAAATAAGAAAGCAAAGCTACTTTATGGTTTTCTTTGTGTAAAATCCATAGCATTAAGAGGGAATGCATTTTTCCATGTGGCTCATAGGACCTCATAAGTTGCTGTGAGTAGAGTTAAGGTTGATACTTTTAGTTCTTTCTCTTTTTTTCTTTGCTTACAATCACAGAAATGTGAATCACATTGATATCTTCACTTCTATTGCTTAATACGAATTCATTTGTAGAATTTATCCCTGGGATTACAAAGCAAAGGGGTTATAGGAACTTTGTATGACATGTTTACAGTATTTCAGACCACTAATAAAGCATTTTGTTAGGCTCATAAAGTTGTAAATGTTCAAAATAAACAAGGCATTAACAAGAGATTAATGTTCTCAACAACTCAATGCCCACCCATGTAGAAGGGTTTATTTTGCTCCCCTCTAAGAAAAGCTACTTGTATTCCATTGACAGAGTTTAAACATTTTTCTTTTACCCAAATTTACAGTTTTCTTCAATATCCAGTCTTATCTCTTACTATTACATTTCCTCCTGTATGTGGAATTCCTTGCTTGCCAATATAGCCTGCCTGCAACAGCCGGCAAAAAAAAAAAAAAAAAAAAAAATTAATCAGGGTTTAGATTTAAGCTACGTGAGCCTGTAAATAAACATGAACCCATTTAACCGGAAAACGGCTCTCCTCCCTGCTGTAATTTTAGGATTGGAATTTAATAAGGTCTTTGTACTTCACCTTGTTCCCTTTAAATGGTAGACTCTGATGTCTTTGCTTTTTCCAAGAAAGGCTCTCATATGGAGAAAACAGCTGAACCTCAACATCTCTCATGGCCAGCTGTACAGTCTGTTCCTTCTTTTAGGAGCTTGGGAAGAAGCTGGTAGAAAGGCTTACAAAAAATGTTGCTTCCTCTAAAAATATTGCTCATTTTAATTTCCTAAGGCTCTAGCAACTCACTGAAGTATCAGGGAATGCAAATAAATTGAAACCCAATGGAGTGCTCTGGCCAAGTAAAACATAATCCTGTAACACTGTTTTCAGGAAGTCTTTTCTGACAGATGATAGACAACTGAATATCACTAAAACATCCTCTCTGTCTTTCCCTTCCCTCCTCTGTCTCCACTTCCAAACACTAAGTAGCATCTTGCTCATTATCAGTGTCAGCAACTCTTTTTATCAGGTTCTTCAGAAATGAGCAATCTGCTTCCTGGGCAGACTAATGGCATGCACAGCACAGAGCATTTGGCTCTGGGTTTTCACTTGTCACCATGACGGCAGATCCCACATCTTGGTTTTGCTTTAGAAGGTATTAAGCAAATGTTGGGAACAAACTAACATTTAGCAGTGTGGATGGCCAGCAAACCAAGCCAAATGGAGTCATTTATTCAATACTGTAGATATACTGATCAAAAATAGGCTTAGTGGTCATTTGCGTTGTCTTCCCCAAACGCCTTTTGCTACCATTGTGTGATAATTACTCACCAGAGTGAATAATAAGCCATTTCCATTGTTCTTTGCATTTTGGAATAAACATGTGCGTGTTATAAGGCAGTATGTGTAGATTGTCTAAAACTTCACACCAGCCCGCAGGGAGAATTTCAGTCAGGATGAGTAACTAAATAACTCTCCAATATGTATGATCTTCAGGGAGTCACAGGGTGCTTTTCCACATTAAAATCCACATTTCACATGTGAAAAACCCATACTGTTGATTGGTTGATACAAAATATTCTCTCTCAAGTGTGATTTTTGTCCTTACTGGGAAGACATTATGAATGGGGCGGAGTCAGAGCTTGACACTCCATTCCCAGCACACAGGCTACTCTGGAATGGTCTGGACATGGGTCCTGGTGCTGAATGATGGTGCCGATCAGCTGTAGCCACAAGGCTGAATTCCTCTCCTCTTTTCTTCCATTATTTGCTATCAGCCATTCCTGCTATATCCTGGCACAACATTTTCCGCTATATCCTGGCACAACATTTTCCCCTATATTCTCTCACACTCTTCGGAGATACCACCGAATTGCTGTTCTGGGAACAGAAAGGGTGGTAAGGCCATGGAAGGAGAAGAAGGAGTGAAAAACAACATTAAGAGAAAAAAAGCTCATACTTCCTCTCATGCCCAAGAAATGTGTGCCAGGGAAGTGTAAGGCAGGCATGGGTTAAATGGGATATGGGCTATTAGAAACTGCAAGAGTTAGGCTGTCATTTTTTACAACTCATGTAACTCTAATTTAAGCAAGTGTGTGTAGTGGTTCTGGTGAGTTCTACAAGTGGAAAACAGGGATATATGGAAACTCTGATAAGAAAGAGAAACAAGAGTGAAACTTGGTTTTTTTTAACAAAATTCTTTCTCCCAAGTATTTGTCAGTAAGGAAGGAGATGTTTAAGAAAAAAAGTTTCATGCCTGTTCTCTTTTTTTTAACAGGGGTGTTTCTTTCCCAATAGAAGTTCATACAGTAGATAGAAATTGTGAAACTTGGGTTTTGCTTTCCAAACCCAAGCACTCTTTGTCATCTTTACTTATTAAAATTATCCAAGAGTAAGAGCCTATGAGAGTTGCGCTCCAGTGGCTCACAGCTTCTGGAACCAATGTTAATTCATTTGCAATGAAAGAAATGAAGATTAATATAATGGAAGTAACCAGTGCTGTTTTAACTGAAAAATAATATCAGAACCAAAGGCATTGCACAAACTGTCTAAAGTTTATCTATGCTGCATACAGGCAAGAATTTCAAGAAGGAGGTCCAGAAAGCCTACAACCTGAAAATATTTTATCTTAAAAGTACTTAGATATCAGAAGCTAGATAGACACATAAAAGTAGATACCGTACACGCTCAGAGGCAACCTAATCTGGCAATTTAGCTCTGTTGTTATCTAGATCTTCATACCTCTTTACCTATGACCTATCAGAGACCTTATCTGAAAAATATGCTCAAAGGATGCCTCCTATATCACGTGTTTGGTTTCTAAGGAGAAGAAAACATGGGCCATGCTGGAAAGTGGTGGAGGAGTAGTCCTCCAACACTTTCAGCAAGTGAGGAAAGGCATTATTCTGCCCTCTTTAAAGCACACAGGTGAAAAAAGACTATTCCCCAGAAAGGGTGCAATATACAGTGCACTTTCATTGGGTGAAAGAAAAATAATTCAAGGAAGTTGGCACTAGAGCCCCTATCTGCATGCCTTTAGCTCTCAAGACCCCTAATACTACAGTCTCAGGATCAAGGACTGATTTTTCTTGCTCCCCTTCTGGCCCTGGGAGTCTTGCATTCTCAGATATTCAACACAAAATACAGGCAAGACAAAGCTGCTCAGGAATTTGAATGCTCTGAGCAGAGATACTTTGGCTCATGAAGTGCTAGGAAAAGTATGTGTGCGTGTATGTGAGTGTGTGTGTGCCTGTGAGAGTGTCTGTGATATGGCTTGGGGGTACCAGGAGTGAGACCACACAGAGAGAGAGGAAAAACAGCTTCAGCCATCTGAAGCGCTCTGCTGTGTAGGCTTGTGGGAAGCCTGGATTGGTGACTCTTGGATTAAGGTTCTGGCAGAAAGAGTCTTGAAGGGGTAAGTGAAGACACTGTCATAGGTTGGTTGATATTTTTCTGCAGTCAGAGAAGCAGAATTTGTACATTCCTGTAAGTCAAGTTGAGTAAAAGATAAGTGATTGAATCCATTACTAAGTTTTTGCCCCTGGCAGATCTTGGGAGATCTTGATCTAACAGATCTTGGGACAGTTTCATCTAACAGCTGCTTAGATCAATATATGCTGCTAATTGCAGTAGCATGTTTTTCTCTCTGCTCATGGGGAAGGTAGTTCTAGAAATATTAATATTTCAGTGCTATGACTAGTACCTCACTGCTGTTGTCCCCTATTCATGGTATTCAGAGATACCTTTATATTTTGTAAAACCAGACTTCAGTTATAGTGCACCATTTTGATCCTTTGGTTTGGGAAAACTCAACTCTGAGCTCTCCCAAGAAGATAGGCCAGCTTCCCACATTAGCTATACTTCTGTAAGGCTTCATCAACTGATCATAAGTTTGAAGTGAATCCTGCTATTGAGATCCATAGAGTTACTCCAAATTTATATATGAAATAAGAATTTGAGTCTCAGCTGACAAGTATAGACCATAACAGTATATGTTACCTGCCTTTTCTCACAGTCAGTGGTTTGGCACATCACCCATTCTCAACAAAGAGGAAGAGAAGCTGACATGCAGCTGGAAGTTCTAATCCATCTGAGAGAGGTCATGTCTCCTTTTTGTTAAAGGGAGGAAAGATGGTGGGGAAGCCAGTTAGCTTTCTTTTGAAAGGAGCCAGGAGACTCCCTTCCTCCCTCTGAGGAAAGCCTCTGACTTTTGGAAGGAAGAACCTATCTACAAAAACAAAGACAGCTTGAGCTTAAAAGAAGTGAATGAACTGCAGATTGGCTGCCCCGTTGAAAGCAAGCAGTGCTGGCTTCTGCAGAGACAAGGAATAGTTCCTTCCCTCTGACTACAACATCCCAGTAGCATTGACATCTTTTAAGATGTGAATTAAATTTATATACAAAGAATTCACAAATCCTGTGGGAAGTACGATAGTGCTCATAATTCACATTTCCTGCTGCATGAGCATCCAGGTGAAATTTTCCCCCACTCACTGTAAGCAGTGGCCTGGGTCAAGCTTAGACTTGAGCTCAGGCTCAAGCTCAGGCTTAGCATCAGACTCATGTTCCACAGCAGTTCTTGGGGCTCATCCCATGAGCTCCCAGTGATGTCCACTGTGTTCTGCAAGGTCATAAAAGCCAACACAGAATTTAACTGAATAAATAGTTTAGCCATGGATATTTCAAAGTAACCTCTTACTTGGTGTTCTTTTTCTTTTTTTTTCAAATGAGGGATAGATGTTTTGCTGCCAGTTTGAGTGTTTATTTTCCAGTTGCCATAGAAAATAATTGACCTATTTTCTTCCAAGAATAAATATCTTTATTCAAGCTCCCTACAAAAACAGGCAGCCAAGACTTGCACTGAGGCCCCACCCATGCTGTCTGCTGCTACAGCCCACAGCGGACAGATAAAGCTTTACTATTTTTACTAAGGCTTTTGAACTGTTGGATGAAAAAGTGTTTCTTACAGTACATTTATCCTGCTGACTCCTACTGTTTCAGACCAGAGATGTGGCTCTAATGTGAAGCCTAAGGAGATGCAAAATGTAGAGAAAGCAAGACATTCTGCAGTGTCATTGCCCCAGGCTCCTTACTGCTTTTTTTGCAATTTCTTTAAACCTCCTGAGCAGATAACTAAGCCACCTTTCAGAATGCTCTGCATATAGATGGACTTCATCAAAAGCCCACTGAATTTATGGGAAAAGTTGATGATACTAGGATTTCAGTGCTATGCAGATTATCATTTGTTTCTGGATCATTTCCTTTCTTATGCTCACAGATGTAAAATGAGGACAGAACCCTTCAGAACTCTTCATTCAGCTCCCCTCTAAGAAGCAGACCATTTGCTCCATTACCCTGTCTCTAACCCCAGAATATGTACTCAGACACTACTCCAATCACTCTTCCCCCTCATGCTAATCCCTGACTATTAATCTTTATGCATATTGTTCTTGTTTGCATGCTGCTGTCCACTTGAAATGATTCTAAAATTATTTCTGCCAGGTTATAGGCAATGCTGCTATTTATACATCATGCATTGTCTTTTCTTTGCTGCTAAGTACTGCACTGAACCTTCGAGTTTTATCTATTGCTTTGTCCATTCTGTTCAGTGTTCAGTGGTGCACATGGCAAGTGAGGCAGCCTAGTCACAACTGTCTGTAGCACCCCCAACTCATTTGTTGAAAATGTGGAAGTGTGTGGTAAATGCAGTGCAAGGACACACAAAATGAAATAATGGCTTTGTAATTCTGATCTCATTTCATGTACATGAACAGGTCATTGTGAGGAACAGCAGTAGCTGCTGCTTCTGTTCTTGTGCAAAATAGTCAGCATCTTCACACCCATATACTAGGCAGTCAAATATATGGCGCAGAAAGAGGACTAGGTAAAAAATTCCCCAGTCATGGGTGCATCTGTGCTGTTCATTGGACAGCATTTTAGGCCAGAGTTGCTCCTTTTCCTTGTATGAATGCCAGGCAGTGGGATCAGGCACACACGAGTAGAGAGAATCCAGATGTATCCTGCACCTGAGTGCCAGTTCAAGCACCCACGTCCATGGGTGCTTTGCTCCATGTGGCAGGTACTGCCCTTCCATCAGGCAAACAGGGACGGCTCCAGGCTGCTCTCTGAGCTGCAGGGATGTGGCTAGCATGCTGCATGCAGCAGGCATTGCAGGTGTGAGCATGTCATGCACCGGCTCCTTCTCTGCATACCTCTGGACAGTATGCACCACAAGAACAGTTATATGTGGCTCCCAAGCCCATCCATCACTTCTGCAGAAGGAAATCACTGTAATCCACACATACTGTCTCCCAACTATTCTTACGTGACATCATGTATTCTTCAAAATGCAGTTTTAAACCAATCCAGCTTATTTGCAAATTCCTTTTTCAAATCTACAGATATACAAAAATGCTTTCTTAGTGTGCATTACAAGACTGTTTCAGAAATTAAATTAAAACTGAGAACATCTGGAATTCCTGAGGTAAACAAAACTGATAACCACTAGGAAAGGGAAAAGGAAACTATTATTTACTCAGTGTTGGCTGTAACGCCGAGTTTAAAAGAAAGCGATGGTTCTGAGCTCTTGCCGTCCCACTAAGTTTTCATGTATATGATTTAATGATCCCAAAGATGCTCATGAGTCTCACCATTCCAGCGTGACAACATACTTTGTGATCTCTATGGATTGACAGCCAGAAAAAATAGAGGCAGTGTTTATTTTGCCACTCAGCAGATCTTTCAAATATTATTATTGTGGCATGTTTCCTTTGTTTTATTTTATTTCAAGTGGAATTCAACTGAAGATTTTAGGTCACTGTTTTATGCCCTTGGGCTGGGTACAGATCTCTAACCAAGCCACTGTAACTGAACAGCAGTGATTTTTATGTGGTTGTAGATCATGACAATGCTGTCAGGAACATTTTCACTAAATGCCATGTCACTTTCACCTACTGCTTTCAGTCCAGTGCATGATATGCAGTAAGTGTCAGTCGAAATGTCACATCTGGGAGGAAGAGCTTGTGCGAATGTTAAACTGGAATGTGGAAAAAATGTTGTCATATACCCTGTAATCTAATACTGTTCTGCCTTAAAAGGGCTGTTTTCTCTGTGAAGATATGTGTTTAACCAAAATGACTTCTACTTCTTTGTTTATCCCCAGCTTTCTTGGGGAGCTCTTGCTACAGTGGTTCCAGATTCCTTGTACATTTTGCTGACGTGATAAGAGCCCTTAACAAATAAACTCAGCAAATGGAAAGGAGAGGAATGAAATTAACTTGTCTCATGGCATGAGAATAGCAATCGCCTCCTAACACATGAGAACAGCATTCTACATCTAAGACTCCAAGTCTTAGGAGAGGCCCAATTCTTGTACTTGGAAGAAGCCCAGTACAAGAATAGGCAAGGTATCTAGTAATGCCTCCCAGGTAACCAACTCAGCTGAGGGATTTAAGAACTTGTTATGCATCATGTGAAGTGTCTCTTTTCTGTTTGTTTTTAACCTGTCACCCCCTAGGTCTATTTGCTATCCATAGTTCTTACATCAGAAAAATAAGTGGATAATTAACTCCTATTCATCTTTTCTTTGCTACTTTGTTTACAGAAGTCGATCACAGCACCCCTACATTGTTTTCTGGGCTATGTACCATTCCTCTCAGGGAAGCCATTGCTTGGCTTCAACGATCGTCCTCTATCTTCTCTATTTTTGCTATAATTTGGGGGGGATGACAGCACTGAAAGTGCACATGGTTTTCAAGTCCTGGGTCCACTATTCCTTTCCGAATAATTTCAGCATTTTAGAACCTTAACTGTTCATTAGTAAGGATTTATCTTTCAAAATCTCTCTCCTGAGTGATAGAAACTATTCCTGAGTGTGGTGGTTTGAAACTGTATTTTTAATTTTTCCTTGCAAAGTTCAGAACAGAGAAAGTGAAAGAATGTAAATAAGTCACTATTGGGTGTAAGAAAGCAAAATAACGATTGTTCTAAACACTTCCATTGGATAGATAGAAATGTTTAAGAACTATTACCCAAAACAAAGTAGGCATTCTGCACATTCTGCGTTCGGCAGTGGGGGCAGTTGCTGGGCTGTCTGGCTGCTGTTTCTTCTTCTCTTCTGGCTGAAGATAACACACTGACCTTGGCAGCTAAGTTAACAACTTTCTGCTCTAACTAAACTCTGCTTCTCTGTCCAGGGGGGTCTGGGGGGGAAGCTCCTGGGAGAGGGAGGCCCCTTTGGGAGGGTCCCCTTGGGGGGAAGCAAAGGGAGCTTGGTTGTGCTTTTCTGTTGATTGTATATATTTGTAAGTGTTGTGAATTTTGTATATTTGTACATATTCATTGCATTTCATCTGCTTGTAAATACAGCTTTTCATTTGCTTCCAGACTGAGCTAGCCTGGTTATTGTCGGTGGGGGGGGGGGAATTTCAGCTCACACTGACACACTTTTTATTTTTGGTGCCCAACGTGGGGCTTGATTGCTTGTGATTTATTTTTGCTCAGATTAGGAAGCAAAATGAAGCTGTTTTGGGTTCTGAGTCATTCTATTTTATCTATTATCAGTGTGATTGTCTACAGATGGGCTGTTTCCTGCATGATAGACAAGATTGTGAGATATGTGGCATATAAGTCGTTTCTTTGGGTTAGGAACAAGTTACTGAATGCTGTTGAATTCTGTTGTGGTCTTATTGGGCTTAGAAGATATGGTAACTCAACTATGAATCTGCTAGCAGACACATTTGAGTTTGTTACTCCTCTTACAACTACAGAGGGTCTTTGGAACCAGTGGTACCCTAGATATCTTGTGCTAGCCTTAATTTTATTGTTTCTTGGAATAATCATATGGCTGCTGATAGCACTGTGTCAAGAAAGATGTAAGGCTACTCACTCTTCCGACCTGCGTAGATGTAAGAGGAAACATAGAAAAGCTCAGAGAGGTTCGGAATTGGTTTCTGATTCTGATTACGGTGACCAGGAAATCACAGTTCAGGTTTGTGAGAAAGCTGCCGATAGTTTTGACTCAGAGCCAGCAGCAGTAGCTGCAGGACCTTTGCCAGAATCTGAGATAACAGACTCGGGTACACAGGCAGACATAGTTACACAGACAGACTCGATTACACAGGCAGAGAGGGGTACATGGGCAGACGGGTACACAAACAGACACAGCTGCACAGAGAGAAATGGATGCGCAGACAGACATAGTTACACAGAGAGAAATGGTTGTGCAGACAGACATAGTTACACAGAGAGAAATGGATGCGCAGACAGACATGGTTACACAGAGAGAAATGGTTGTGCAGACAGACATGGTTACACAGAGAGAAATGGATGCGCAGACAGACATAGTTACACAGAGAGAAATGGTTGTGCAGACAGACATAGTTACACAGAGAGAAATGGATGCGCAGACAGACATGGTTACACAGAGAGAAATGGTTGTGCAGGCAGACATAGTTACACAGAGAGAAATGGATGCGCAGACAGACATGGTTACACAGAGAGAAATGGTTGTGCAGGCAGACATAGTTACACAGAGAGAAATGGATGCGCAGACAGACATGGTTACACAGAGAGAAATGGTTGTGCAGGCAGACATAGTTACACAGAGAGAAATGGTTGTGCAGGCAGACATAGTTACACAGAGAGAAATGGCTGCGCAGACAGACATAGCCGCGCAGGCAGACGCCATTAACGAGGCACAGTCTCCTCCTCCTCCCTCTGCTGCCCAGACGGACGCAGCAGTGTCTGCAGGATCTCAAAGCACACCTCCTGCCAACCCTGCACAGACTCCCTCTGCTCCTGCTAACCCTGCACAAAATTCCTCTACTCCCTCCAACTCTGCTGTGAATGTGAAAGCCAATCCAGTAAATTTGGTGGCCACTGTAAGCAGAAAGCGTAAAGGAGCTGCAGGAGGAGATGCAGATGCTGCAGGAGATGGTGCAGATGGAGATGAGGGTCCTTCTACTCAGGGTCCCTCTGTTAAGAAAGATCCTTCTGGTGAGGAAGAGAAGGTTAGCCTTAAAACTCTGGCAGACCTTTTGAGACCCCACATGGATGATGGAGATGTAGACCCTGCTGAATTAGCAACTGCAGGCAGTGCCTCTGAACTCAAGGAAATTCAACGGAGGATTAAAATAGGATTATGGGGACAGCGACCTCAGGATGATGATGATGATGATGAGGATGACATACAGACAGCTAATGCACCCAGACAGGAAATTAGACATGTGAGGAAGGATTACATCAGAGGAGATAATGAGCCAGTCCTGTCTTGGCTAGCCAGGTGTTTTGATATGGGAGCCCCAGCATTGGTGGTAGGTGACAAGTCGGCCTCTCAGTTGGGGATGCTCTCAAAGGATACAGGCATAGACAGGCACCTAGGCAAGTGCATTGGTAAAGCTTCTCTGTGGGCACGCCTCCTACTGGCAGTCTCGCTGAGGTACCCCAGCAGAGATGATTTACCATGGAACCCTAAGCCTTGGACCACAATAGATGAGGGAATCAAGCGTCTGAGAGAATTTGCTGTGAGAGAAATAATATATGGAGATCATAAGACTCTGAATCCTGACGAAATTCCTGTTGGAACAGGCCTTGCCAAAAAGCTCATTAAGCTTGCTCCTCCTAATTATGCCACTATTCTGGCAAGCAGGATTGTGGCAAGAAATTATGGTGGAGCACCTCCTACTGTTGGCCATTTCACTGACCAAATGAGGCAATTGGAGGATAGTCTTGCACGTACTTCTTTGGTTTCAGCCATTGAAACTTTGTCTGGAAAGATTGAGAATTGCATGAAAGAGCTGAAGGAGGAATTTAAAACCTCCATATCCAACTTGATGAAGGGGGATGATTCTGATTCCTCTTCCTCCAGATGGATACAAGTTTCAGCTGTTAGGAACAGACGTGCTCCAAGAAGGCCATTCCAGAATAGGTCAAACCAAAACAGACAGCAGAGGCAATCACGTGGCAGTATCTGGATAACTCTGCGTGATCAGTTTGGTGAGAACATGAACAGATGGGATGGTCAACCAACTTCTGATCTTTTCAAGAGGTTACGGGAGCTGCAGAGGGGCAGATCCTGAGGTAGCAATACCAGGAGGGTAGCTGTCGCTTCCTCAGTTTCCCAGAACAACTCTGATAGCTCCAACAGTGATCCTAATTCTGGTGCTGGACGTTGTGCCAGCTGTACATGTGGAGGTAATCCCCACCATTAGGGGTGCCCTGCCTTCCGCCAGGGGGAGGTAAGGGATAATGGAGATAACAGAATCTATTGGGATGTGTACATCCAGTGGCCTGGCACTTCAAAATTTCAGAAGTACAGGGCCTTGGTTGACACAGGAGCTCAGTGCACCATAATACCATCAAATTATCAAGGGGGAGAATCTATAACTATTCAGGGAGTCACTGGTGGATCTCAAGAGTTGTTTAAGATAGAGGTTGATATAAGTTTAACTGGGAAGCAGTGGAAGAAACATACTATTGTAACAGGACCTAATGCACCTTGTATTTTGGGAATTGATTTTCTGAGAGAAGGGCGTTTTAAAGACCCTAAGGGTTACAAATGGGCTTTTGGAATAGCAACTGTAGAAATTGATGGAGGGAAATTGAAGTTGTCTATCAGACCTGAGCTTTCAGATGAATCTGCAGTTGTGGGACAACATGAGATAGAGGATGTAAAGCTGCCGGTTGCTTCTCAAACTGTGCATCACAGACAATACAGAACCAACCGTGACTCTTTGGTGCCCATTCAAAACTTGATTCGTCAGTTGGAGAGTCAGAAGGTCATCAGCAAAACTCATTCACCTTTCAACAGTCCAATCTGGCCTGTGAGAAAGCAGAATGGAGAGTGGCGTCTGACAGTTGATTTCCGTGCCTTGAATGAAGTAACTCCACCCATGAGTGCAGCTGTACCAGACATGATGGAACTCCAATATGAGCTGGAATCCAAGCAGGCCAAATGGTATGCTACCATAGACATTGCTAATGCTTTCTTCTCTATTCCCATAGCAGAGGAATGCAGGCCTCAGTTTGCTTTCACCTGGAGAGGCATTCAGTACACATTCAATCGTTTGCCCCAGGGGTGGATTCACAGTTCAACCATCTGCCATGCAGTGATCCATGATGCTTTGGAGAAAGGTGGAGCTCCAGAACACATTCAGTTCATCGATGACATCATTGTCTGGGGTGAGACTGCTGAAGAAGTCTTCGAGAAAGGTAACAAAATCATTGACATTCTCTTGCAAGCTGGTTTCACTATCAAGCCAGACAAGGTGAAAGGACCTGCCAGAGAAATCCAGTTTCTGGGAGTGCGGTGGCAAGATGGTCGCCGTCACATCCCAATGGATGTGATAAACAGAGTCTCCACCATGGCAAATCCCACCAACAAGAAAGAAACTCTGAGTTTCTTAGGCATAGTGGGATTTTGGAGACTGCACATTCCTGGATACAGTCAGATTGTGAAACCTCTCTATGATGTGACTCGAAAGAGAAACAGTTTCCAATGGGGTCCTGAGCAACAAGCAGCCTTTGACCAGATCAAGCGAGAGGTAGTCCAAGCGATGGGTCTGGGACCTGTCCGAACTGGTCCAGACATTAAGAACATTCTGTACACGGCCGCGAGTGACAATGGTCCAACCTGGTGCTTATGGCAAAGAGCTCCAGGGGAGACACGAGGACGTCCTCTTGGTTTCTGGGGTCGTGGCTACAGAGGCTCAGAGGCAAACTACACTCCAACAGAGAAAGAGATTTTAGCTGCTTATGAAGGA
This sequence comes from Indicator indicator, assembly GCF_027791375.1. Lineage (NCBI taxonomy): Eukaryota > Metazoa > Chordata > Aves > Piciformes > Indicatoridae > Indicator > Indicator indicator. The sequence continues at coordinate 39,974,660 of NC_072011.1, forward strand.
GTGAAAGCTGCTTCTGAAGTGATTGGAACTGAGTCACAACTTCTTCTAGCTCCTAGATTGCCAGTTCTGAATTGGATGTTCAAAGGCAAAGGTTCTTCACCACATCATGCAACAGATGCTACCTGGTCTAAGTGGATGGCTCTGATAACACAGAGAGCTCGAATGGGAAATCTCAAAAGGCCTGGTTTGGTGGAGGTGATCACAAGCTGGCCAGAAGGCACAAGCTGTGCAAAACCTCCAGAGGAGAGAGTAACTCGTGCTGAGGAAGCTCCTCCTTACAGTGATCTGTCTGATGATGAAAAGAGATATGCTTTGTTCACAGACGGTTCCTGTCGTCTTGTTGGGAACAAGCGGAGATGGAAATCTGCAGTGTGGAGCCCAACGCGCAGAGTTGCAGAAGCGAGAGATGGAGAAGGAGAATCCAGTCAATTCGCAGAGGTAAAAGCTGTCCAGCTAGCTCTTAACGTAGCTGAACGTGAGAGATGGCCAAAGCTTTATCTCTACACCGACTCGTGGATGGTAGCCAATGCCTTGTGGGGTTGGCTGAAAGACTGGAAGAAGAATGGCTGGCAGAGAAAAGGAAAGCCTATCTGGGCTGCAGATCTGTGGCAAGACATTGCTGCTCACAACGACAGAATCCCAGTGAAAGTGAGACACATTGATGCTCACATTCCTAAGAGCAAAGCTACTGAAGAACAACACCACAACCATCAGGCAGATCTAGCTGCAAGAGTTTCCCAGGTGGACACAAACTCTGATCCTGATCCTGATCTTGACTGGAAACACCGAGGTGAGCTGTTCTTAGCTCGGTGGGCCCATGACTCGTCAGGACATCAAGGCAGAGATGCAACCTACCGATGGGCTCGTGACAGATCCATTGACATTTCCATGGATGCTATCACACAAGTCATCCATGACTGTGACATTTGTGCTGCTATTAAGCAGGCAAAGCGGATCAAGCCCTTGTGGTACGGTGACCGATGGTCCAAGTACAAGTATGGTGAAGCCTGGCAGATTGACTACATCACTCTACCTCGTTCTCCATCTGGTAAGCAGTATGTGCTGACTATGGTAGAGGCAAGCACTGGATGGCTGGAAACTTATCCAGTTCCTCATGCAACTGCACGTAACACCATTCTTGGTCTGGAAAGACAAATCCTGTGGAGACATGGAACTCCAGAGAGGATTGAGTCAGACAACGGGACTCATTTCAAGAACAATCTTGTAAAAAACTGGGCCAAAGAGCACGGCATCGAGTGGATATTCCACATTCCCTACTATGCACCAGCTGCAGGGAAGATCGAACGCTACAACGGTTTGCTGAAAACCACTCTCAAAGTCATGGGGGGTGGATCTTTGAAAAACTGGGAGAAACATTTAGCACAAGCAACCTGGTTGGTGAATAGTAGAGGTTCAGTGAATCGAGCTGGACCTGCCCAGTCAGATTTGTTGCGAAAGGAGGAAGGTGACAGAGTTCCTGTTATCAGAGAAAAGAATCTGTTAGGCAAAACTGTTTGGGTATTTTCTCCTTCAGGAGAGGCCAAACCTGTCCGAGGGGTGGTTTCTGCTGAAGGTCCTGGTCACACCTATTGGGTGATGCAAGAAAATGGTGAATTTCAGTGAAAGAAATCTAACTTTGGCTGAGAGAGGTTAGATTCAGAGTGTTGCGCAGACACAGCATCGCGCCCAAGAGGAGAGTTCATGAGATCTATGGTGCACGAACCCTGAGAGCCCTGAGTCACCTGAGAGTCCCTGTTCCTTTCTTCGCTCCGTCTGCGAGGAAACAAGCTGTTTGCTGTTTTTCCTGTGATTTGACTCTTTTGAATCATCTACATCCGAGATAGCCGGAATGGACTATGGTCTTTATTCACCTATTGTTGTAGATATTATTTTAGATTAGATAAATGATAGTAGCAGCCAATGGAATTGTTTAGAAGGGGTGGACTGTGATGGTTTGAAACTGTCTTTTTAATTTTTCCTTGCAAAGTTCAGAACAGAGAAAGTGAAAGAATGTAAATAAGTCACTATTGGGTGTAAGAAAGCAAAATAACGATTGTTCTAAACACTTCCATTGGATAGATAGAAATGTTTAAGAACTATTACCCAAAACAAAGTAGGCATTCTGCACATTCTGCGTTCGGCAGTGGGGGCAGTTGCTGGGCTGTCTGGCTGCTGTTTCTTCTTCTCTTCTGGCTGAAGATAACACACTGACCTTGGCAGCTAAGTTAACAACTTTCTGCTCTAACTAAACTCTGCTTCTCTGTCCAGGGGGGTCTGGGGGGGAAGCTCCTGGGAGAGGGAGGCCCCTTTGGGAGGGTCCCCTTGGGGGGAAGCAAAGGGAGCTTGGTTGTGCTTTTCTGTTGATTGTATATATTTGTAAGTGTTGTGAATTTTGTATATTTGTACATATTCATTGCATTTCATCTGCTTGTAAATACAGCTTTTCATTTGCTTCCAGACTGAGCTAGCCTGGTTATTGTCGGTGGCGGGGGGGGGGAATTTCAGCTCACACTGACACACTGAGTCTAACATGTATGTAAGATTGCTTCTCCCACAGGCATTACTTTTACATTTATTCAGGCAGTTTCATCTGTTTCATTACCACCTTTGCATTATGAGACTCTTGTGTAAATCTTCACAGTTAGCTTTCATTTCGATTGCCCCAAACAATACCATATCATCTGTAAATTCTGCTGCTTCAATGTCTAGCCCCTCTTCCAGCTCACCAATTATATTCTCTACCATCGTTTTTACTGTTTTAGCTGGTGTTTTCAATGTCTTTGAATTCCTTTTTCTCAGAATTAAAATAAATTCTTTCAGCTGGTATTGAGGTGGTTTTAAACAAGAATTTGTACAAGGTGATTAACAGTTCAGCTATTTCACACTTGCTTTTCTTTCCAGCTCTGCTTCAAACAACATCTGGATACAGCCTACATACATCTGAAGTGGTAGAAATCCTGCCAACCTTCTGGACCTTTGATATCTTGTCTATGTATAGTCTTCATGTTAACTGCAAACATCTACTCTTTTAGCTGCCTCTTTTAGGTCTTTTATTTCAGTAGAATTTTCATTTTTATATAACTTTATTTATTTCAATAGTCTGCTTCATTTTCACCTACAGGGAGACTCCTCCTGATGTTTGGGTTTAGTTTCTTTTCTGATGCTATGCCATGTACAGTCTTGTCTGCTTGCCTCTCTGTATCTTGTCCTGTGGCATAAGCTGCATATATTGGTGTCTACAGCTCCTTGGTTTTCTTTTTGCTAAGTAGTAGTTGCATTGTCCACCTTTTGGCTGATGAGAGCTAGAATTACTGCTGAAGGGAGTTTGAGTGACTAGCAGAAAAAATACCCATCAGTGATCTCTCCAACAGTGATATAACACTCATTGGTATCAAGGGGAACACACATGGCAATGGTGTTTGATCTCCAGAGCACCTATCTGCTTATTTTCCACTCCAGAACCTCTGTCATTGCCTTTGGGGCCTTGCTGCTGCCTTCTCACTTGTCTAAATAACTGGCCATAACAGAGTGTCTTTATGATGAGAGATTCTGCCCATGTCCTATTTTGAACTAAGAGGCCATGCACCCAGTAATTCAAAGGGCATCCTCTGTGCTGCAACCATGCTTTCTTCAAGTGATATAGTCTCTTCTTTAAACCATGTAATTGGATCAACATTCAACTTGCTCTTTTATTTCTAGGCAGGAGGATAATCATGTGGTATCACCCCAGACTCTGAAATGAAAGTCTCGCAACAGTGTCATCACACTATATCTGATAAATCAGGCACAGGACTGTTCATATATGCCAACATGTCAGCATTACAACCTCTGCCCTCAAGCTTCTCCTGAACTCACATTTCCCATGTGATGGTATAGAAGAGGGCACTGGGCTTACTGACCTCACTTAATACTTTATTAGTGAAGAAGTAAATTATTAAAATGCATATAGGAAGGAGAAAAAATGGAAACTATGCTATAAATAGAACAAGCTTGCTGCCTGAGAGCTAAGCAGTCATCCATAGCCATCTTCTAAATTATTTAACTCAGTGCTGTAATTCATATTTCTTCCAGTATTAAAAAAAAAAAGGCACTTGTTTCTATGGCAATCCTCTGGATTTACATTGAGCTGAAGATCTAGATAGCCCCTCATATTTTACAGTTTTTTTCATCTGTTCAACAAAAATCTATAAACTCAAGTTTACATTTATTTGTCAGAGATATCCTTGAGGTTAGCACTGGGTCTATACACTGATGACAGCTACAACACAGTAGAAAAATGAGTAAGGGAGGTTTAAATTGGTTTTATCAGGATGTTGGAGTCACAGTAACCTTGACATAAACCAGCTGCAAGCTTCTCAGGATAAAACAGCCCTGAGATGAATCAGTTTTAATAACACTTATGGCTTGTGCACCATTTTAACTGTATCTCAAAGTCCTCCAAGTTTATTAAGTTCGAGAGATATTATTATGCTGCATTTGCATGAGTCATGTAAAACTTCAACAATAACCTCCCCACACGCTATGTACTTTAGAGGGTCATAAGTGACCTGTAAAGAAGTTTGAAGTAAATCCCATATTGCAGGGCTGGGCAGATGGACTCAGGTGTAACAATAGAGTTCAGAACAAATCTTTTGTCTGTGTACAAAAGCCCACAGAGAGAAAACTCTCATTCTCAGCTGCTTCCTTCAGTTGTCATTGAGGGGTGGGCTTGGAACTGCCTTATTTGTCAGGAGTTATGCCACTACTGTATCTTGCAAACAGTGCAAAGCAGTCCTCTCTGTCCACAGTTCAGTAAAGTTCACTTTCAGGTCAGTAAACCTAAGTAGTATCTTCAGCTTGACTCGCCTGCAGTCCTGAGACTAGAAGTGCTGCTATGTTGTTTATTTACTGTCTCAATTGATCAGAAGTATGCACGTTTTAACAAGTTTGCTTAGCACATAGTGGAGTTCTGTGGCTGTCACTGTGTTTAATGCTGCTTACGAGTGGACTGAAATGTTTTGGGACTCAATCTGCATTATGACTGGTTTGCATTCGGTCTCTCTTTGAGGATGTGTCTAAGTAGTAACTGGGTAGAGTTTGATATTTGATATTACTTCACAATTTGGCTCATGATCTGTGAATCTGAACTTACGAATCACCTGAAATTTAAAGGTTTAACTTTTATTGGATTTTGGTGGTCCAACCACACTACTCACATACCTTTTTAAAACAGGGAACATTGTACACCATTCTGAGACTAAGTGCAAATGAATGAAATATGAGAACTTCTGCATGCACACTTTTGGTGGTGAACCTACTACAAAGGATTGCAGTGTTAAAATCACAGTAGCTGTCTGGTACCACCAAAACAGTTTTAAAATCAGTTTAATAATGTCAGAGAGCACTCTGACATTAGCTTATGAATAAAAGGATTTAGGGATATGGAACTGGATATATTTTGTGCCACATTACAAAGAGTTACAGTAGTGGGATAGAAAATAATCATAGGTGACAAAAGCAGGTGTAACATGATGCCTTGGGTTCAGATATATGGTAAATTTTCTTCAAAAGAACTTGGGAGGTGTTACACCCAGGATAGCCAGGTGAGCCAGCCACATAACATACAGTCATGCCCACTATGCAAGAGGAGGGCTGGTGTGGGCAGGGGCAGCAGGTTTTCTAGTGTGGCTGCTTTTATAGTTGCTTTTTGGCAATTTTATATTACTCCATTTAGTTATTTATTTATTATTACGATTTTGTTATTTGTGTTATTTAACTCTCCTTATCTCAAACAATGACGTTTTGCATTTTGCTTCTAACTTTCCTTCCTTCCATAGGCAGGGGTTTGTGGGGTGGGGGACAGTTGTGTGAGCGGCTGCATGGGGTTCAGCTGCTGGCTGGGACTAAACAATGACGCATGGTAAAAAAAGTAAGACCTCAGGGGTAATCCTGCACAAAGGGATGCTAAAGATTTGAAAATGTTCCTGATGAAGACCTTTTGCAAGTGTATCTAACTACTGGGTTTCTGGGAACACATCAGTTTAATCACATGTGAGTGCAACATCAGATAATTCCTATTAGTTCTGTCATTTCTTAGCTTAGGGTCCCTACTTGCCTTCAATCAAGACATACACCCACAGCTGTTGCTTCTGCATTTGCAGAATAATCAGGAGTGTGTAAATACCCTGATTTCTTGTTATTTCACTTAAAGTAATAATCGTAACCTTTCTTTCAAAAAATGTCATCAAGTCTTGCAGCTGGTTGCATTTGAATGAATGATCTCACTATAAATGTATGCTTTTTATTCTCCTTTCTCAGCACCCTGTTCTTTTTCCCTTCAAGAAGGGGAAATCTGAAATGAGAACATCAGTTTAAAGTGGTGGCGAAATTCTTTGCAAAGTAGAAACTCACAGCTTGAGAAAGGTCCTTTTACACAACTGGATTTGCTGTCTGGCATGACTAGATGATGATCTCACTACTGTCACTGAACCAGAACAAAGACCTCACTGGAGCTGTTAAGGAATTTGAGGACAAAATGTAATGTCATCGGAAAATGCTGATCTGTCAAAAGCAACACACTGGTTGGAAATAGCTTGGTTTCAACAAACTTTTCCCAAATCGCAATCATAGTTCCTTTAAAAACTTGCCCAGTTTTCTGACAATTCATGTAGCAGGCCATTCAGGAGTTTGTGTTTCCAAAGTCTAAAGCTCTGGCCAGCTCTGGCAAAGCTTAAAATGAGTTGAGTTGGAAGGAGTTGAAGACTCCAAATTTACAGTTTGTGAGCAGAAAGGTGGTTTGCAGACGACAACTCTTGACAAAACATTCAGAAGAAATCCCTCTAATTGGTTGCTGGCTTCACAGTCCTGATTCTGGGCTCCAGCAGTGGATGATAGCTTCTGCAGAGAGCAAGCAAGGTCCATTGTTTGGCTTGACTGACAAAATAAGATAATTCAGCATCACAGGCTCCATCCTGTTAGCAACAGGACTGCTCCTCTCATTTCCATCCCTGCAAAACCTTGCTGGGAAAGAGAAATGGCCAAACAGCACCTGGCTCTGCCCATCGGCAGGAAGGAAGATGAAGGTGTTGCCATTACAGACTTGGGAGGAGAGAAAGCAGCACCTCAGAGTGCCATTCTTCATAAATCTTGCTTCCACAGGTACAGACCTATTTGGAGATCAAGAGACTGAATTCATTTTTGGACAGAAGATGGGCTAATGGCAGATTCATGGTGGCCCCCACATTGATTTAGTCAGTGCTTACAGAACGTGCAAAGCACTGCTGCCTTCTCGTCAGGCTAGCTGAAGGTTATAGAGGTACTCAGGATTTCAAGTCATCTGCCTGTTCAGGTGGAAGGTTCCCTTCCTGCCAATCCCTCAGGCTGAAACACTGAGCACAGGAGCACCTCAGTTTGCATAGGGCCTCACAAGGCTTTCCCTCTGCTCGATGGAGTATTGGGTGCCAAATGTAGACACTGCACTTTTTAGGCTGCCTGAGCTGGGGTTAGGAGCTGGGAAGCCAAGACACTGATGAGGCTTTTGAGTGACTGGGGCTTTTGAGTGACCAGGGCTCTCTGCCACAGGGCAGAATGCTGTGCCAGGTCATAGGGCTGCAACAATGAACCTGCAGGGGAGTCCCCAGGAGATAAATCAGCTTTATCAACTTCTGAAAAAACATTAACAAAACAAGAAGAGTGAAGAAATCTGTGAAAGATGACAATGATTGTAGTTTCCATTCCAGATTGGAGTACAAGAAACTGAGTTTTAGGCAATTCCAGCCACAGCCTCAAGGCTGCAGTCTCTGCAACTCCTTAGGCACCTACAGACTTAGAGAGGCAGATCTAACTGCTCTAGCTCCTCACTAGGGAATGTTTCTAATGCATACTCAAACTTTACAAAACCAAATATGTATGGCTCACACTAAGCCAGCACTTCTTGCTTTTATTTTCATCAAGACACTGTCCTGCCTCTCTTGCTGTGATCGATCAACCACAACATTGTCACTGACACCTACAGGTGCCTGTCTTATTATAGATGCTTCACACAGCTGAAAATGTATTAGCTGTCTGAATTTCACTGATTCATAGATTCATAGAATAGTTTAGGTTGGAAGGGACCTTACAGATCAACTCCCCTGCCATGGGCAGGGACACCTTCCACTAGACCAGGTTGCTCAAGGCCTCATTCAACCTGGCCTTTGCCCTAAATAAGAAACCACTTTACTGACACTTTCCGTTATTTCTCTGTGGTGACCATTGGAGCAAGGCACAAGAAATGTTGCATTTCACGCCTGTAGAAAAAACTGTCAGTCTTAATACTTTCTCCTCATGCCGGTGTTAAGTCCATAGATGCCAGGCAAATATCACCACATATTTCTTTTGAGCCTTGCATATGTGCAGCTCATGACAACTATACATGACAGAATCGTATTGGGGGGGGGAAAAAAAGACTGTCTGGACTGTCTGAGGCCACTCTTATGTTTGGACTCTCCAGTGAGGACTTAAAAGCAGGATCCAGGTTCCTTCTTCCTCTGAGAGCCACAACTCTGCTTCTGCTCTACCCACTGTCAATCCTGCAACAACCCTTCAGCCCCTGCTGGCAGGACGTCAGCACAGCTCAGCTGCAGGCTTGGCTGGTGCTGGGTGAGATTAGTTTTGCCATCCCTGCAAGCAGGGCATGGTAATCCTCACTGACAACTATGCTCTGTCTTGTGAAACCTAAATAGCTGGAGAAATATTTGAGGGGCATAATGTGTACAATGGTCCATCCAGAGTCTAAAAGTCATCCTACTCTTTGTTTCATCAGCCAGAGTGAAAGCTGTTGGTGAAATAGATTGGAAACAAGAGCTTTGAGCTTTCAGTTCTTCTGTGCCACAACCTTTTTCTTCTTCTTCTTCTTCTCCTTCTTCTTCTTCTTTTTTTTTAAACATTCACTGAAGAAATGACTTCCATCTGGAGCCCATGTTGTTTACGGGCTGAATTCGACGCTGAAGCTGATATTTATAGCTTCTATGAATCTTTTAAAGGAGAACATTGTCTAACTGCAACAAGGTAAGAAGCTTTAATAAGACAGTATTTGCAAGGGTTGGGCACAATGTATGGTAGCCATTGCATTGCAAACAAAAAGCTATAAAATGAACTACACACGTGCTAATGCCAGCAATCACAACTACTGTTTGCATACAAAGCAAATGAAGTATTCTCTAGGGCTACCTCCTAGCTGGCTGAAGGGTATTTTTGATCAATGACTGTTCAGTATGCAGAATTCGAGGTTCCTTAGGAGTTCTGCATACAAGAGAGAATAAACAACATGACAGTTCCATAAAAAGCCACAATAATGGTATGCATTATCAGCAGCTGATCTGCATTTGTTTCCTTAATAAAGCAAGCCCATTTTAGCTGCATTTGTAGAGACACAGTGACACCCGGTGGTTGCTGTTGCCACGCATTACTTAAGTGGAGCACTGGATTGGATCATTAACTAACTCACACGCATTCCAAGACCAGAAAAGTCCCAGTATATGCTGTCCATTGAAATAAGCATGACTCAATAACTCTTTGTATTTTACCTATTTTATTGAAGTTCCCAAACTAAAATAAAAATACACAGCACCAATCGTACTAAATAAAGAATAATAAAAATCTCACAAGTCTCTCAACTTTTCAAGTTATATTTTGTACTTTCTTCTGAAAAATTCATTTAGGAAAAGAAAATCCTACACCTCTGTATTCTTTCAACTTCCCTCAGTAACATGAAGTTTATGTAATACTTTCTTGGAGTCTTTGCTAAATAAAATCATATTGGCTCAGGTACAGTTCAAATAACTAACTGTTTTCTCCTGTCAGAAAAATTTTGCTAATCAAGTCCGTAGGGGAAATATTCTCTGTTCTGTATTTAGGGCAGGAGATGGGGTGGTTTACATTTAGTTTTATTTTAGCATTCTCAGTAGCAAATTTGCTCATACACTTGACCATGTGTGAAGAACATGACAATGTGTCATATTTTCAAGAGCAAAGCTGGCTTTCCTCCATCTCTGAAGCACAGATTAACATTTTATTGTGCTCTTTTTTTTTTTTTTTTTTTTTTTTTTTGTAGGACCCAAGTCAGGTTTTAAAATGGAAACTTAGTGCCAGGTTTAATTAAAGAACAAATTGCTTTTGCATCACTTCAGTATAAATAAGCTTCCCACTTGAAATGAAGTCAATATTGAGCAGTGATTCCTGACTTCTGATCTAGTAGCAGTAGGGTCATTGATTATGTAGATCAATGGCTTAGTAATTCATTTGCCTTCAGTCATAAATTCTTGGTTAATCTTTGCTGAAAATTCACAGAAGTCAATATTATGATCAGCTGGAGTACAAAAGTTTAGGGGTGATTCTGTGCCAGGCACAGACTAGCACTAGAACACTGCAAAAGATGAGATAGTGCATGTCAAGACTTAGGGAAGAAAGAAGGAGTGAAACCCGGACTTCAGTGAATATACAGAGAAACTCCCAGTAACATCAGTGGAGTATAACTGTGCATAACTCCCTATGAGCGTTGGCCCAGATGACTACGCTTTTGCAAATGTCCCAGTGAAAATCCCTCAAGGTTGGGGAAGATGTGTGCGTATGAGTTGACTAACATCTACAGCAGTGTAACCCTGATTGTTGTGGTATACTACAATACTGACACACCTTCCAGGCTGTGGCTTTAATTAAATACTTGGGTTTGTCCTAAAGCCTGTGGAAAAATCTCCTAGTCACCCTAACTTCTTTTCATGTAAACATGTGGAAAAAGTTTGCTTCCTAGCAATCAGCAAATTCACTCTCATTTTCTAATATTTGTTTTGAACAGGGGCTGTTTAGGCCTTTTTTAGTCTTCTCATGTCCTCTTGCCCTAAGTGCACAGGCTTCTACCAGATTCTTTGAGTAAGACACTACTGCTACTAGTAGTGCCATGGTAGGTGCACTCCACATTCATACCTTCAAACCTTCAATTGGAAGTGGTCTGGGGTAATTTTGAGTAGAGAACCTAAGAGGTAGTGAGTAGAGTTCCTGAGACATCTGTATGTCATGAAGGATGCCTAGAAGTAGTTTGGTTTCTGCAAGTATCTGCAGATCAACAAAATTTCTCTGTGGATACTGGATTCATAGGCTGAAGGTGAAGAGGAACAACCCTTTGCTGTTTTCCCTATTACTTTTTCTGTAATTGGAGAAAAAATTCCGAGTTTTAACACCGACAAGTCTGCTTTTAATGTTATTTTCTGCCTTTTGGCAGGTGGCACCATTTGGTCCGAATCTCAAGATAATTTTTAAGGTCCTGGTAATGAAAGAATTTGAGCAGTTGCAATTCCCACAAAATTAACCTGATCATTGCTATATCCCAGCCAAAATTTAGTTAAATATATTTTGGTAAAAAATCTCTGTGTAAAAAAGGGATATCAGGGAAGATTCACAAGAAAAAATGAATGGGAGTAGAAAGGAGTAAAGTTAAAGGAGAAAACAAATGCAGAGGAATAAATGTAAAGGGTTGCTTGCCAAATGTGAAGAAATCTCTGCAGTTAGAAATAGTCCAAATCTTATTTTCCTTCCACTGCAATGCATTATGTTTTCACACAAGGGAACTGACACAATAAGAACGTTAATGATCTTCTTGCGTGCTAGCTAGTTATTAGAGACTCACAATAAGGAAGGTGATCAGAGAATACTTGTCACATGCCCAAACTACCCTAATTCAAGGAAATTGCCACCTCAGTGCATCATATGAGGCAGGTCAAGCTGAGGGTGAAGCAAGCTTTCTGTGTAAGAATTTTAATTAGCAATGAGCACAATAAAATACATAAGCTGCTGAAAGTTAACAAGTGCTACTCTTTGAGATTTATGTTCGAATCCATGCTCTGTACTTCCCTTTCCTCACTGCCACAGTGGATTAGCAGTATACTGGATAGTAATCAACAAATATTACAATCATCCTTCTAATCTGATTAACAAACTTGGGAGAAGCATTAAGGACATATTTATACCACTTGTGGGAAACAGTCCAAATACAACGAACCAAAAGCTGCTTATCTACAAGCAAACCCAGCATTACACGACTGGAGGGGGCCAAGTTAATCAGACCTATCAAGAGACTAATTCAGATCCAGAGGGCTGTGAAGGCAGATTAAATGACCATTCCTAAATAACTGAAAGCAGACACTATACAGTATTGTAACAATGAACAATGATCTTCTGCAGGGTGCAGTTCCCTCAATTCTATGCACCTATATTTTGACATTTTAAGTATCTCATCAGCATCTTTTGATCCTGGAGTTGTGAATGTGCAGAAATAGCATTATAAATCAGCTTGTTAATCATCAGACCTTTAGGAAGGAAGGGGATGGGTTGGAAAAACAAAGCTAAAATTGTGTACTACAGTGCAACATGAACATAGACAATATAAAATAATATGATCCAAGATACTGTGGAAAAAAAAACAAGGAAAGTAACTGGATATGAAAAATCATCTTTGTATGTCTCACACTCCTTTTCTTTACAGAACGGAGGAGAAGACACTGCTGGTTAATTTTTCACTTCACAAACATTTTGTAGAAGTACTGAAATAGGCTGGTTTAGTGAGAAATTCAGCACACCAAAATTGAAGCTTATTCACTGGTTCCATCATGGAACAACTTGGGGTCTGGTCTTACTATACCTTTCTTCTAGTAGGATTGAGACTATGCACAAGCTATGACTAACTTCTCTGCAGAACTGTCTTCCAAGGTTCAGTTACTCACTTTTGAAAGTAGTTAAAACACTGCTCTTTTGCTGCTTGCCTTTTTTTTTTCTCCTGTCAACTGTCACAGAATCACAGAAAGATTCAGGTTGGAAAAGACCCTCAGGATCACCAAGTCCAAACGATAACCCTACTCTACAAGGTTCACCCCTAAACCATATCCCCAAGCACCACATCCAAACTACCTTTAAATGTTGCAGCCACTGTTCCGAGGACGCATGCAGCTAACAGACATGTGCAGCATGCATGATTCCTTAGCTGACCAATTCCTTAGCTGACCAATTCTTTAGCACGCTGCGTAGAGCAAAACAGTAACATTCCATGTGTGCCAAGAACAACAGCCTCACGTTGGCACCCTTTGATTGGAACATACTGCAGAAGCCACCTCCCTGACATGCTGGCACCTCTTATTGACAAAATAGTTTAGCTTATATATGTGGTTGGATTCTACTGGTTAAGTGATTGATAACAAAGAGTATAAAAAACAGCGACCCCAGCTATAAGGCAGACTGGGGGGTTAGGGCTTCTCTAGCGATGTAGGTTAGGGATTCACCTAGGGCTTTGGTGTAGGGATACTGCTAGGGATATACTCAAGACTTCTTCTGTAAGTGGGACTCTGAGGCTATGTAATGCTAGGGATTCTACAATGCAGTAATAAAGGACTTCTGGGAGGACTTCTGAGATTCCCTTTGCATTTCTGGAATCTCATTGCTATCTGGCAACGGGGTTCATACCTTCATTTGTCACCCAACAACGACCCAAATCGGGGAGAACAACATTTAAACACATCCAGGGTTGGTGACTCAACCACCTCCCTGGGCAGCCCACTCCAGTGCCTGATCACTCTTTCTGTGAAAAAAAAATTCATAATGTCCAGTCTAAACCTAACCAGTCACAGTCACAGAGGCCATTCCCTCTTGTTCTGTCACTTATTGCCTGTAAGAGACCAGCAGTACCAGCCTCTCTACAACGTCCTTTCAGGTTTTGTAGAGAGCAATGAGGTCTCCCCTCAGCCTCTTCTTTTTCAAACTAAACAGCCTCAGCTCCTTCAGTCACTCTTCACAAGATTTATTCTCCAGGCCCTTCACAGCTTCATTGCCCTCCTCTGCACTTGCTCCAGCACCTTGACATCTCTCTTGTACTGAGGTGTCCAAAACAGGACACAATACTTGAGGTGGAATATTTGTGGCCTATGAGGGCCTGGAGACTGATATGCTGAGTTCATCTGTTTTAGTTAAATAACTTTAATTTATCATTTTTTGTACTGCAGTGACCTTGTTAAACTTGAGTAGGTACCTACCAGATTGAATATTTTTGGCAATGACAACTGAAACAGAACTATGAAACCTTGCTTAATCTATAATTTGCCTTTCCACAACCCCACCCTGCCAAGATGTAAGAGAAACTATTGCATATCTAACTTTTATACTTAGCATTTGTATAAAAGCTTCATATAAACTTTCCTTTTGCCATTTTATACCCCTATTAACTGAAACTCATTGTGATCCTAAGTGTTTCTGACTTCATCCTTATATGTTTTCCTCTTCTGTTATAGAACGCAGTTTTGATTGTCAAAACAAGACATACTCACTTTGTAAAGTTACCATTACTATTTGTGCCTAGACTTTCCACAGCATCACTGGAGATAAGCAGATGACTAGTTGGATTTCCTCAAGTTCACATAGCTCATCACATACTTCTCACAACATAGGTTATGGCATCTCCAATAACTATCAAATTATTCACGTGTAAGCGTAGTTTTCTCAAAATTCTGATACCTTTGGCTATGAATTGAAAGGAAAACAAACAAACAAAACCAAACCACCACCACAACAACAAAAAACAGGCTCTCATTGCTAGGTAAACTGTTTTAATACATTTGTAATATCTTGATCACAGCAAACAGCTAGACAGAATAAGATGTCTACTGAAATTATCTACATTTTGATGCCATTAAATATATGATTTTTTTTTATTAAAAAAAAAAAAGATAAAAGATAAAAAAGATAAAACAGCCTCGAGTTCAGTTACTGTTTCATATAATCAATATAAACTGCCCCTCAGCCCAGAGAAAGTAACTCATGGAAGATCAAATGTGACCTTCTTTTGGAACAAATCCAGGAGAAGCATTTTTTTTACTAGGCTGTCAAAGACAGGATGGTTAGACATATGAATTACAATGTCCATTTTAGTTACTGGGTTGTGTGGCCCTGGCAAATGTCAGTAAAAGTCCTCAGCCTTGGTATCAAGTGACTGACCTTGCAGAAAGTCAGCAAGAGGCCAGGGGAGGGAACTGTTATCCCCTTTGCAACCTCCTGACTTGCAGCTCATGCAGATCAGTCCGTCCTGGGATTGGTATGTTGGATCTGTTTGACTACGTATGCATTACTAACTTGAATGGAACGCTCTAATACTTTAGGACAATCAGGACACATGACGTAGCAAGACTTCAATGCAACTGTGTAAGAAATTACTTCTCTACATTTTTTGTATCACCTTCATCCATACTCATGTTGTCAAGTACAGGCCTTGCAGCATTCAGAAGTTTCTTTATTCCATCAGTAAGTCCACCTGTCAAAAAGTTCCCCTAGATGTATATAAAATACTAGTTTAATACAGGAACAAATTAATTTGTAGATCTTCAGTGATATTAGGATCTGGTGAAATGTAAAGAACACAGCTGGTGTCAAAATATGAATGCCAAAAAGAGATGACCTAAGGAGAATATCATAGATGTCTACAGAATGAGTGCATGGAAAAGGCTGAGTAGAGACTGATTGTTTTTTGCTTCCGGGATAAGAACAAGAGACCATCAATTGAGATTAGTCCAAATTAAACATTAAGGACATAGCCCTTCATACC
This sequence comes from Indicator indicator, assembly GCF_027791375.1. Classification (NCBI taxonomy): domain Eukaryota; kingdom Metazoa; phylum Chordata; class Aves; order Piciformes; family Indicatoridae; genus Indicator; species Indicator indicator. The sequence continues at coordinate 39,990,255 of NC_072011.1, forward strand.
CTTTGCCAAAGAATGTTTCAGATCTAATAAGTTTATATTGGTTCAAAGCAAAGATAGACAAGTACTAGTAGGGTGACCTTTGGGAAGGTCATTGAGTAAATAAACCATAAGCACAGGAAACCAGTCTGAGCTTAAAAGAGAGGCTGAGAGATTAAGAAGAAAGTGTTCTTGCTCTTCATGAAACGTCCACTTGTAGCTGCTGTTGGAGACAATGAAATCAAGGTAGATGGAGCCTATCTCAAAATCAGTATGGCTAGTTTTATTGTATTCTTATGTTGTTCTTCAAAATCTTGGCATATCTGCACATAGGAAAGAATTATTTTATTTAATAATGTAGTTCCAGGTAATTATATATCATGGAATGACAGAAAAATTCAGGTTAGGACTTCTGAGGTCATCTAGATTGGTTTCCTGCAGAAATCAGGGCTGATTTTAAAGTTAGATGAGGTTTCTCAGGGCCTTGACCAGCAGTTTTGAAAATCCTCAAAGGCAGTGATGTTGCGAATTTTGATCACTGTCTTGGTAAATAAGTTTGTTCAATTGCAAATTTTCATTACAAACTTGAAATTGTCGACTCTTATGCTTTAGTTGCACACCTCTGAAAAGCTCCATCTCTGCTATAATATCCTTAAGGTGATAGAAGGCTACAATTAGATTTCCCCATTAGCCTTTTTTTCTCCAGTTCTTTAGCTTCTCCTTGCATACTAGGTGTTCCAACACCTCACCACCAAAGGCATGTAACATTTCTTAAACAAAAAAAAATTACAGAAAAATTGAGTTAAAACATCTCTGAACTGTTTTCTTTACAAATATTCAAAAGGTAAGGTAGTGGTAAAGATGAAAGCAGCACTGTGCTCTTAAATTAAAAAGATTCAGTAAACAGCAAAGCGTCACAGTGCGTGTAAAAAAAAAACCCAAAAGACTCCGTATTATCTGAAAGTTCCTTCTCTGCAAGTTTCTGCCTTGTACAATTACTTGATATTTTGCTTGTTTAAAAAGTACGTTGTGAAACACCTTTCTCTAGCCTGAAACATATGGAACTGTTTCTTGATGTAAGGCAAGTTCCAGTTCATAACTATTTGAAACTTTACAGTACAGCAGTTATCAAAAACCTAGGCTTCAGACCAGGGTTAATGGATAAGTTGGTAAATATTTCTATTGCCAGTAGAAATTAGTGTGTCTATGATGCATTTACTTCAGTCATTCTTTAATGGTTTCATTGAAAGAATAATTTTAAATAACGAGTGAGACGTTTACTATGATGCTCCATGATATCTAGACTAAACCATGGCATCCAAGGAGCCAGGACTCAAGACTTTCCTCACTAATTAGAGCAACACTGCATCAAGCAACTAGATACAGGCCCAAAGAGAGGGTCTAACAACCCTAGATGCAAAAGCATTTTAAAATGCATGATTAATACTATCAGCATGAAGATTAGCCTAACCTGGTATTACTCTGAAACTTTACGAATAAAACTCCCCAGCAACTCTGCCTACTTCCCATCACAGTAGCTGTGACAACCATTTGCAGCCAGGTTCTATTTGTGACTGACAAGGCACTCATACTCAGCACAGCTTTCTACAACCTTTTTAAATACCTCCTTTCCTTGACTACACAGTAATCCAAAGCACAAGCAACTCATCGCACTGGTGGCAGCAGTGAAGGTGGCACTTGCAAACAGCTGAAAATACATAGAAGGGTAGTTATGTGCAAATAGCTACAAGACTACCTAAGCCTCAGGAGACCAACTGGAGCAATTTGTGATTGCTTACACTTTCACATGTCAACGAAGGTAATTTCTAAAGTGGACAGAAAGGGAAAATGCATAAAATGCTGAGAAATCTAGTAGCAATGTCTGGTGAAACAGGTAACTTAGCTGGTTCTGAACACTTTTTATGAGTCCCATGCTGAACCAAAACCCCGGGCAAGATCTGGCAAAAGCAGCACTAGATTGCCCTCCACTGGCACAGTCCAGGCAGCAGACAATGGGTTTCTCACTTGTATAACCTGAAGGAGAAGGGGGTTGAAAGGATGGAAAGGGCAGCCAAAATCTCCATATTTGAGCAAATGTGTGTTTCTCCCTCCTTGCAGTAGTACCTACAAATAAACCATATGACTGAGAGCATCATCCAAAAAGCTTCTTGAAATCTGACAGGCTGGCTCTAACAGAGTAAATAGAAAGATGCATTAGAAATTGAAGGGAGCCTATTGCAAAGGTCTTAAACAAATTGCACAAAATAAAGAAAATTAGTTACTCTTACCAAATGTCCTGCATGCTCACGTTTAAAGGAGAAATCAAGTTACAGAAATATCTGTAGGCCTGGCTTGTATCATAAAAAATATTTTCAATTAAAAAATAGGTTACATGCAATTACAGGAATCTTTTTTCTGTTGCTCCAAGGAAACCAAAAACGAGTATAAAACGTTTCTAGAGAACCTGAATCCCCAGTGTATTTGATATAAATGCAAACTTCAATTACAGCTGGTTTCTATGTTTAACCTGTATCCAGGGCTAAACTATAGCAGTATCACCCAGTGACTTCTCCAGCAAAGAAGGGGAATCAGGAAAAGGAAAGAAGAGCCATAGAGTGAAATCAAAACAGATTTAATGAAACATCAAAACTAATATTAATGTCAGTATAAAGTATACAAAGTTATGCTCAGCTCAGTGGTCACAACAAACAGGTAAGCAGTCCTCAGGAGCAGACTGGTAACCAGAGAGAACAACTCTTGAGATAGGTTGAAGAAAGAGTCTTCACCTCTTGCAAACTTCCTCCTTTATGCTGAGTGTAATGTTTATGGTATGGGATACACCAGTGAGCCAACTCAAGCCAGCTTCCCTGGCTGACCTGAAACTGCTAACAGCCCGCAAACCATTGCTGGCCTATGATTCTCTCCCAACAAAACCAGGACAGTTAAATATTGCCAAGTAGCAACTTCTCAGTAATACTCTCTCCATAAAAACCAGATTGTTGCTCAAAATGATTTGAGATTGAAATCAGTCATCTCCTTCAATGAGATATAAATGAAAAAGGAGGTTCCCTCCCCAAGTCAAACCACTGCTCTAACGCAATTTCTTGTCCTGCAACTTTTTCAATTAAAAAGGCATCCATTTTTATAATCCATGGCATTTATTGAGTTCTGTTTATTTAAGCCTGCTTTCCTGAGATGCCAAGAAAAAAGTGTCCTCTGAGAATAAATATGTTGACATTCAGCAGGGAGCAGAGGGAAAGAGCTAATGGCTATGTCTAATCAGGGCAATCTGAAAGCTTTTCTGCTCAATCTAGTAGTCATTGAACACAGAAAAAGTGAGATCCTGGTTCCAGATTCTTCAAAGCATAGGCAACAACCAGGGTCATTATGCTTGTCCTCTTATTATAATAGTAACTGGAAACAGCATATCCATCACATTATTTTACAACTGCTTTAGTACTACGCAAGTCTCTTTGCTCATCAGTCAAAAACACACTTCCCGGCACTGTCACTGACCAGATCATTAACAGACCATTTGGTGATGCTCTGCAGGTCATCAGACTGGATGTTAGGAAGCATCTATTTAGAGGAAGGTGCTCAAACGCTGGAAAACAGGCTTTCCACAGAGGTGGATGATGCTCCAAGCCTGTCAGTGTTTAAAAGGCATTTGGACAATGCCTTCAATAACATGCTTTAACTGTGGTCAGACAGTTGGACTAGATGATCATTGTAGGTCCAACTGAAATCTGTTCTGTTCTTTCTATTCATCACAGCTGCTGCCAGCAAGGTGTGGTAAGGAGGCTATCATGGATGTTGCACCTTAGAGTGCAGGAGAAATTTTTGGATATACGAATGCATTCTTATTATGAACTAAAAAGGCAGACATTTTGGACTGTAAGCAATGTGCTTCATTCTACATCTGATTTGTGGCTGATTTCTTTCTAGGCAGGGGAATTGCAGGAGAGCGGTCCAGAAAGCTCAGAACTGCAGGAGACTACCAAAGATACCACTAATAAACAGGGACCAGACATAGCTGTAAAAATACTGTGAAAACCGCATATAGATACTGAGAGGGAACAAATCCAAAAGAATGGGAGAGAAAAGAATACAGGGTAAAAAATTTAGTATTGTATATGGAAAACAAGGGTAGCAGATGAACACAATGATACTGGGAGGCAGAACCATATAAAATATCACTGAATAGTAAAGATGGAGGCAAACTCTCCTGAACAGTCAAATGGAATGATGCACTTTTTCACATCCATCATGAAAAGAAAATATTTGGGACGATGCTTTTTTCCAACAAAAGAAAGAAAAACTCTAGTGTTATATTTCAAAGGTTGAGTATTTGTCAGCAAACCTTTTGATGCTGAAAGTCCAAGCACGCAGGAAGTGGATTACAAAGGACAAACAGCATATAGAAAGACATGAGGACAGTATCTCACTATGAAATGAGAAGCAGATTGTCCTGGTTTCACCGGGAGAGAATCATATGCCAGCTACGGTATGCAGACCATTAGCAGTTTCAAGTCAGCCATGAACTTAAGATGGTAGGGGAATAAACCAGGGCAGCGGACTGACAGCTCCGGCTGGCTCACAGGTATATCCCACACCATAAACACCATGCTCATTATGAAGGGGGAAGTTTTCTGAGCATGGGGGTTCTTTCTGCCTCTCTCCATTCCTGGAGAGGCTTATCTATAATTCTGCCCCTGAGGACTCTTTTCCTGTTTATTGTGACCCCTCAGATATTAGTAGACATTGATAAGGTCCCCTCTCAGTCTTCTCCAGACTAAACAGCCTCAGATTTCTCAGTCTTCTAAACAGTCCTCCCCCAGTTGTCCTGTAGATCCCAACCAGATATTGAAATACTGCTATGAGGTCTCCATAGACCCTTCTCTTCTCTAGGCTGAACAGCCCAAATTCTCTGAGCCTGTCTTCATAGGACAGACGCTCCAGCACTCTGGTTATCTTTGTGGCCCTCCTCTGGAGCCACTCCAACAGGTCTACATCCACTCTTGTGTTGCAGGTCCCATAGACACAGCGCTCAAGTGAGGTCTCACCAGAGTAGAGTGGCAGAATCACCATACTCAATCTGCGTCTTTTGATGCAGCAATTTGCCTTCTGGGCTGCAAGTGCATGTTCTCCATAGAATCATAGAAGAGTTTGGATTGAAGGGACCTCTAAAGGTCATTTAGCCCAACTCTCCCTGCAGTAAGCAGGGACATCCTCAACTAGATCAGGTTGCCCAGAGCCCTGTCCAGCCTCACCTTGAGTATCTGTAGGGAAGGGGCCTCAACCACCTCCCTAGGCAACCTGTTCAAGTGTTCCACCACCCTCATAATAAAGAACTTGTTCCTAACATCCAAACTAAATCTACTCTAGTTTGAAACCATTGTCCTTTGTCTTATCACTACAGGCCTTTGTAAGCAGTCTCTCTCAATCCTTCTTGCAGCCCCCTTCAGGTACTGGAAGGTTGTTACTAGGTCTACCCAGAACCTTCTCTTTTCCAGGCTGAACAACCCCAGCGCCCTCAATCTGTCATCGTAGCAGAGGTGTTCCAGCCCCCTGATCATTTCCATGCCCCTCTTCTGGACCCACTCCATCAGGTCGATGTCCTACCAATATTGAGGGCTCCAGAACTGGACACAGTATTCCAGGTGAGGTCTTACCAGAGTAGAGCATAGTGGCAGAATCACCTCTCTTGACCTGGTGACCACACATCTTCTGATGTAGCCCAGGATGCAACTGGCCTGGGCTGCAAGCACACACTGCCTGCTCATGTCCAGCTTCTCATCCATCAGCATGCTTAAGTCCTTATCCACAGAGCTGCTTTGTATCACCTTATCTCCCAGTCTGTATTGAGAGTAAGGATTGTTCCAGCCCAGGTGCCAAACCCTGCACTTGCTCTTGTTAAATCTCACGAGGTTCACCTGGGCCCACCTCTCCAGCTTGTTTAGGTCTCTCTGGATGACATTCCATCCCTCTGGCATATCAAAAGCACCGCTCCACTTTGTGTCATCTGCAAACTTGCTGATGGTGCACTAGATCCCACTGAATATAGCATTGATAAAAATATTAAACAGCACACATCCCAGTATGGACCCCACACTTACACCACTTGTCACTGCTCTCCATCTGAACTTCAAGCCATTGAGCACTACCTTCTGGGTGTGACCATCCAGCTAATTCCTAATCCAATGAAGAGTCCAACCATCAAATCCATAGCTCTCCAACTCGGCGAGTAGGATGTTGTGGGGGACTGTCAAAGGCCTTGCAGAAGTCCAGATAGATCACATCCATAGGTCATCCCTTATCTACTGACATAGTGACTTTGTCACAGAAAGCCACTAGGTTGGTCAGGCAGGATTTGCCCCTATTAAAGCCATGCTGGCTGTCTTGAATCACCTCCCTGTTCTCCATGTGCCTTAGCATGGCATCTAGGAGGATCTGTTCCATGATCTTCCCAAGCACAGAGGTGAGGCTAACAGGTCAGTAATTTCCAGGGTCATCTTTTCTACCCTTTTTTTAAAAAAGAGGACATTGTTGGTTCATGTCCAGCTTCTCATCCATCAGTACCCCCAAGTTCTTTTCTGCAGGGCTGCTCTCAATTTCATCATCCCCCAGCTTGTACTGATATTGAGCACTGCTTCGACCTATGTGCAGGACCTTGCCCTTTGCCTTATTGAACCTCATGAGATTCTTCTCAGCCCACTTCTCCAGTCTGTCCAGGTCCCTCTGGATGGCATCTTCAGACTTACCAATAGCACCACTCAGCTTGGTCTCATCTGCAAACTTGCTGAGGGTGCTCTCAATCTCACTATCAATATCATTGATGAAGGTATTGAACAGCCATGGTCCCACCCAATACAGACCCCTGAAGCACACCACCTGTCATCTGTCTCTATCTGGACATCAAGCTGTTCATCACTACCCTTTGTATGCGATCATCCAACCAATTTCTTATCCACCAAACTGTCCATCCATCAAATTCATATGTCTTCATCTTAGAGAGAAGGATGTTTTGGGGGACTGTGTCAAAGCTTTACAGAACTCCATATAGATGACATTTGTTGGTCTTCCCTTGCCCACTGACATAGTTACACCATTGCAGCCACTAGGTTTCTCAGGCAGGACTTGCCCTTGGTGAAGCCATGCTGGCTGTCTTCAATCACCTCCCTGTCCTCCAGGTGCTTCAGCATAGCTTCTAGGAAGATCTGTTCAATGATCTTCCCAGGCACAGATGTGAGGCTAACAGATCAGTAATTTCCAGGGTCCTCTTTTTTACCCTTTATAAAGAAGGGTGTAATGTTTCCCTTCTTCCAGTCTTCAGAGATGTCACCTGACTGCCAGGACTTTTCAAATATCATAGAGACAGGCCTTGCCAATTTCTTCAGAACTCTGGGATGCATCTCATGAGGTTCCATAGATGCACATATCAATGTTGAGATTCCTTAGGTAGTCCTGATCCTCCCTTATAGTGGGGAGAACTTTACCCTGCTGGTCTGCACCTAGTGGTCCATCAACTCAGGAGGGGGATGGAACGAGACTGCAGGTGAAGACTGAGACAAAAAGTTATTGACTACCTCAGCCGTGTCCTGGTCTGTTAACACCAGCTCTCCATTTTCACTCCTCAGAGGAGGGGTACACTTTCTTTGCTGGTTAATGCACCTCTAGAAGCCCTTTTTGTTATTATTTACATCCCTTGCCAGGTTCATCTCCACCATGTCTTGTCCTTTCTGACCTCAACCGTACACAATAGGGCAGTGTTCCTATACTCTTCACAGGTTACCTGTCCCTGCTTCCAGCAAGTTCTCTCTTGCTCTTTACTTTGACCAGCAGGTCTCTATTTAGCCATGTCAGTCTCTTCCCTTTCTTGCCTGATTTCTTACACACTGGGATTGAGAGCATTCCCTTGGGTAGGGCTGTTACCTGGCTCAGGAACTTATCATCATGGCACTGAAGAAGTCTCCTCAATTGTCTACTGCTTGCCATGCTACTTTTCAAGCATGTCAGGGTAGCTGAAGCTCCTCTGCAGGGTAAGAGCCTGCGAGTGCAAAGCCTGTTCTCTTCCTGATCCCAATTCTAAGCTGGTCACTGGATGAGAGAGCAACTGCTATAATTTAGCCCTAAATATGGGCTGAATCTGAATCATTAAAAATTAAATATGGTAACAGGCAGGTGGCATTGCCCACATGGACGAACAACTTGAAGAACCGTTGCAAATAGTTGTCCCAGGGTGCAGCAGGTAACAATTTCTGCTGTCAGCCTTCAGAACAGTTCTGGGAAGTTAAACTGGGCTAAAGCATCCGGCCTCATGTCTTAACATCACCCATCTGGACAGCTGGAGCTCCTGTACGAAAGCAGCCAGCAGTCCACCAGAGCCTCTGCTACACGGGGCTGGTCTTTATCGTTTGTAGGGTCTTGCCAGACACACTTCCATGAGAAGAATTTGCTGAAGGAGTACTTTGGCATGTGGTTTGAGAGTAGTGGATTTCCCGGGGCTGTATTTTGGAGTGGCACTCAAGTACCGTACTAATCCAGTACACCAGTCACCCACAGGTCTTGCAACGTAAAGCACTACTCGCAAAAGAGCACTACCGAAACAGCACGTTCAGAAGCCAGCAATCGGTAGGGATTATCTCTGAGCTGCAGCCCCAAACCGCCCCTCATCGCATCTGTGCCCTGCCAATGCGCATCTGCTCCATCCCTGCGAACGGACCCGAGAACGGACACTAACGGCACCGGGGAGAGACCCTTGAAGGAGGGTGAGGGAAAGGAAGGAAGCCGCCTGGGAGGCGACGGCCACTAGCCGACTGAAGACGCAGAGGCCGAGTGACGACGTCACATCTCAGAAAGAGCGGCGGTGTAACCGGCACAGCGCCCCGCAGCACCCTGCGCCCTTGCCCCTCCCACCGGTCGGGTCACGCTCTTCCAATCAGGAGGAGCTTTACACCGGAGCGGCAGTGATCTCACTGTCAGGGCCAGAGCAGGGGAGCCAGCAAACATTGGCCCTGCAAAAGCTAATCACGCTGCGCCTTGCAAGCAGCCAATCGGAGAGAAGGTGTCGTTTGTTGTTGCCCCGTGAGGCGGCTGCGCTGTGGGTTTTGTGTGCTGGCTGCTGTTATAGGAAGCATCTGCGAAGGCTCAAGGCCCTGGTGCCTGCTGGCCTTTAGCTGCTGTCACCGGCCCTTCGGTCCCCGCGGAGGGCGGGGAGATGCAGCCCCCGGGCTCTCAGCAGCCGCCGCTCTATGCGCCGAGCAACGGGGACTTCACCTTTGTCTCCTCGGCAGACGCCGAAGGTGAGCGCTGTGCCGTGGCTGGGGCCGCTCGCACTTTCCCGAGAGACGGACTCGATCGGACTCCCGGGGAGCGGCCAGTTTCTGTGCCGTTGAGATAAAAATTCCCTTCCTTGCTCTCCGCCTGCCGCCCCCGCGGTTGGTGGCGTGGCTGGAGGCGGAGCAGGGTGGCTGCGACAGCCGCTACTCTCGGGCCAGGGACCCGGTGCTTCGCTGCATCAGGGTGCTGGGAGCATTGCTTGACGCGGATTCGAGAAGCCGCGTACGACAGCGGCGTGGCAGCGCCGGCCGTGGTGCTTCGTTTCTCAGGTTCTCTGAAAGCCCTCATGGAGGTCTTGCCTGGCGGCCTGACATAATTTTGACAAGCCCTGTCATAGACCAGTCTTCTTTCCCACGTTGCTGGAAGCAGTTTTCTGTTGAAGATTGTACCATATTTCCCATTAATTGTAATTCTGTGCCAAAGTCTCTGTGCTGTGTCCTAGTTCAGTACAGTAATGAGAGGGTAAAAACAAGTCCCGTGTGTACTCAGGGTGAAGTGTGGCCTGCTGCTGAACTGCTGCACAAATACTTCTGACGTGCCAGCATGAAATGGAAATCTGCCTTCAGACTGTGAGAAAACATACAAGAGCCAGGCTTGTGACAAGTTATTTTGATGGCGAGTTACCTTTCGAGCTCGTTTAAACAACTAACATTGTATTTTATGTGTGTATTTGGTTACTGTTGTAATTGTGCATGGGGCAGGAAATCATGTAAATCTTGAGTCCTGTGCCCCACCCTGGAAAAGAGTTACTGAAGTGGAAAAACTACTGTAAAATACCTGTTCTTTGGTAAATTTCACAGTCCTTCTGAGAGAGAGTACTAATCAACAGGAATTATCTTGGCAGTGGCTTTTTTTTGTTGTGTTTGTGTGTGAGTGTGTTGGGTATTTGGTTTGTTTGTGGTTTGGTTGGTTGGGTTTTGTTGTTACTGTTGTTCTTCACCTTGGCCTGAAAAAAGGAGTGTATCTCTGAATGGAAGCACCCTGAATTCCCACTGAAGTACTTACTGTGCAATACAGAACCCAATTCAATACAGCCACTTTCTCCAGTAGGATATTGAACTGCAATTGACTGGATGTTTTATGAACACGGGTAAGATTCTGCATAGACCTACCCTAACAAAGGAAAACATAAGCAAAGTTAACCAGCTTGGTATTTCTAAATTAAAATACTACACATTGCACTCTACTTTCTGTTTGCTTCCCAAATCTAATCCATATGAAAATCAGCAACATAAGATGTTTTATCTTCTAATCTTATTTCCATGAAAGGTAGGAACCGTTTGTGGGAAAGAATGCTGGAGACAGGTGTTCTCAGTTAAGAGGACAGATAAGGTACAAAGAACAGATCATTTGGTTGTTGTTTTGTTGTGTTTTTTCTTTTTTTTTTCTTGTACCGCTTGCTTAAAATTGAGGGTAAAAGGCTGTTTTGAAATCTTTTTTTCCACAATGACTGTTCAAATGAAGTGCATGAGATATCTTGGGTTTGCTTCTCTGATGTTCTTGCCTAAGCCAGTTGCAATGAAGGCACCCTAACTCTCAGAAGCAAGCATCAGAAACATAATTTCTTGTCAGATTCCTCAGCACTCTTTTGATCTGGTGCTAACCATTCAAAGTAGTCTGTAGAAGAGGAGATGGTGGATTTGTTTTCCTTGGTGTCTGTAGCTTTAGGTCTTGCAAAATGGATTTACTACTGCTTGTGTCTAGTGAAAATATTTTGTGTGTACCTATACTGACAGGAGCAAAGAGAAATTCCTTCAAATTACAGTGATCTTTACAAGGATCCTGCTCAGGTGATGTTCCAAGAGTCAAAACAATGGATCATTAACTCTCATGATTATGAAACAGCTGAAAACCATTTATCAGAGAGCTTAAATTTAATCTTGAGTGGCCTCGCAAGGTGATTAGGGAAGAGACTGAGTGGTCAGTGGACACTTCAGATGTGCTGGCTGAAGACTCTGTAAGATCTGGCACTGTACTAGTTTTGTTTCCATAAAAATACGCTGCATTTTGATAGAAGATGTTGCAAATGTAATCTACAAATATGGCTTGACTTTCTTCCTGAGTATGTGTTTCAGAAATGTTTCGCTGTGTGCTATAACTAAGTGTTCTGGGAAATTTGTGCCTAGGAACACTTCTGTGTGGGGAAAAACCCCACAACAACGGAAACTGAGACTTCCTTTGAAGTGATAGCGTTTGAGGAAAGAGTTTTCTCGATGTATTTGCCATAAGCTTTGTGCAAAAAATTTACATATTTGGATTTTTCTTTTTTGGCAAATAATGGAAATTGATTTCCTAAAGGAATAATTATTCCCCTCTTCTATTTTTTTCTTTCTTCAAATTGCTTTGTTTATTTTCAGTTACTATTTTGTGGTTTTCATCTGTATATAGCTGAATACAATGAGATAATACAACTAACATTCGTTGGTGATTTTGACACAGCCCAAATGTACATAAGTTGATCTTTGTTTTGTTTAGTCCTATGGCAGAGCAAGATCATAATATATTGAAGAGAGCTCCTTGCTATCTCTTTGTGTTGACTGGAGTCAAAGAACCTGTGATTGTATTCTTTTTCTAACATTTTCACCTATATTAAAGGTGGGCTGCAAATTAAGGCATCCCCTAACGTTTTCCTGTCATGAAAACTTTGACATAAAAGCAGAGAATGGTTTTGGCCGAAGCAATGCCGCTGTGCAGAAATGGACTACAAGAGAAATATAGTATAGTCAGCAAAAAAATGGTAAACTATACACAACTTACAGTGTGATGGAACTTTCATTAGTTAACTCTTTTCATGCTTTTAAATGCTTAATGATAAAGTAGAAATTGAAGCCTTTCTGTTATGCCATCATATTGTGTTACCAAAACAATAGTTCCATCCAGAAGCTAAAACTTGGTAATTTGAGACCAATACTAATATTGTTACTATTGCGTTAAAGCCAGAAGTACCTTTTAAAGTTATGTTATCTGTTAAAGTATAGTATTATTATATAATTATGGTGACGATCAGCACATTTGGCTTTATATGTCTGTTGTTTATTTTGCAGTACTTCTGAAATCAAATGGCTTTTGGCAAGACGTAGAAAGGTGTATCTTTCTCTCCCTTTTTCTTTAAGATCTTAGTGGCTCTATAACAACTCCAGATGTTAAACTAAATCTTGGAGGAGAATTCATCAAAGAATCTACTGCAACTACATTCCTAAGACAGAGAGGATATGGCTGGCTTCTGGAAGTGGAAGATGATGACCCAGAAGATAACAAACCACTCCTGTATGTTGTAATTACTTTTGGGTATCTATCTTTATTATCTGTGTAGGGAAAACAAAAATCTTGTGCCTCTCATTGTCCCACAGTGTTTTGCTGTGACTAGAATTCTGTGACAAATTATTTGATCAGTGAGTGTTTTCTGGTATAGGAATGAAAACAGTGCTTATCATTTTGATGGAGGAAGGAAGGAGAAAGTAAAATCCTATTGTATGAATATGAAGGTTTTATGACTTTCTTGCTCTTAAATGTTGATCTTGTAATGGTTCAAAAACGGTTTAAATTATTAGATTGTATTCTTTATATCTCTTGTGCTGATGTTGCAAGTTTCTTAATGCTGTTAAAGAATCAAAGGTGAAGGCAATTCTGGGGAAAGATTGATGTGAAGTAAATCTAAGCAAATACTGTAAGTTACTCTGACTTAATTGTGAACCGTGCTTCTTACAATAGGAATACTAGAAGCAAGGTGGCACAAACTTTATAATCCTGGATAATATCGTATATTATAAAGCTAGATTAAAAGGGTGTTAGTGTTCAAAGACAAAAATGTTGTTAAAACTGAATCTCTGCGGCCCTTGTTCTTTTCACAGAAATATGTTTGGCTAAAGAGGGTTTGTTCTTAAGGTTACTACACTGTGAGTCACTGTGAGGCTGGGTCTTAGGAACTTTTTTCTCAGTGTCTCAGTGTTTTCCTGTTAAAAATAACAATGCTTTTAAAAATTGAGTAAGCAAGAAAATACTCTGGAGAACTTGAATGAGTGTGTTGGGAGAGAACAGACGTCTGGAGAGCTTATTAATGGTACTGCTACTTGAAAAGTACTTTAAAGTGTGCAGAAGTGGCTCATTGTGTCAGTTGTTCTGTAAATCTCTAACTTTTAGTTAATAAACCTAATGGTGTACTGAGATGTCAACTTAGGAATTCCCTGTGTTGTGTAACCTTTTATACTACAAAACCCAAGTTTGATTCAAGGAGAGATGCGGATAGCTGGAGGTGAGGAGAAAAGGCCAGGGATATGATAAGTTTGTGGCAAACAGGATAAATATAATCATCCTAACAGAGAAGACCTTAATCTGATTTTCATGTACCTTTTTTAATGCATTTCTCTTTATTCCCAGAACATGGGTTCTAATAAAGCTTTGTAACCTGAATCCTACTAAGAATTAGAAAACCAGTCTCCAGCAAAGGGAAGTTCACCAAGGCATTTTGTTTAATAGAGAGGTTATTTTTCAGTTCTTGATGGTTTGCCTTAATACAGACACTTGTTCCTGATTACAGCTGTCATCACTTCTTAGGTGGGGTAACAGTCAGCTTTATGTGGAAGACAATTTATTCACATGAGAAACGGTCAGAAGCTCTGCATGATAATAAATAATTATTTCTGGGAAGGAACTATTTGTGTTACACAGTTTCCAGAGTAAAATCTAGGAGTGCTGCATCCTGTTCAGATAAATGGATGAAAACAGCTGCTTCTAGTCTACTCCCTAGATTCAGGGATGTGTTAAAGAACAGTTCTTGTTGTGTAGTCACAGGTTAGTAATACTGATTCTGAAATAGCTTCAGTAATAGCAATCCCAGAATTGCTTTGGGGGACACAGGATCACAGGATGTTAGGGGTTGGAAGGGACCGCCGGAGAGTACAGAATCAATCAGCTTGGAAGAGGCTTCCAACATTATCGAGTCCAATCGGTCAGCCAACTCTAATCAACTAGACCATGGCACTAAGTCCCTCATCCAGTTTTTCTTAAACTCCTTTAGGGATGCTGGCCCCACCACCTCCCAGGACAGCCTATGCCAATGGGCTTCTTTCTAAGACCAAGCTTACACTTGCCCCTGCACAGCTTGAGACTGTGTCCTCTCATTCTGTTGCTGGTTACCTGGGAGAAGAGACCAACCTCCACCTGGCTGCAACCTCCATTCAGGTTCTTGTAGGCATCAATAAGGTCTCCCCTGGGCCTCCTCTTCTCCAGGCTAAACAACCCCAGCTCCCTCAGTCACTTCTCATAGGGCTTGTGTTCCAGATCCTCACCAGCTTTGTTGCCCTTCTCTGGACATGTTCAAGCAACTCAACATCCTCCTTAAACTAAAGGGCCCAGAACTGGACACTACCCAAGGTGTGGCCTAACCAGTGCTGAGTACAGGGGCAGAATGACTTCCCTGCTCCTGCTGGCCACAGTAGTCCTGATACAGGCCAGGATGCTACTGGCCTTGGCCACCTGGGCACACTGCTGGGTCATGTTCAGCCTACTGTCAACTCGTACCCCCAGGTCCATTTCTGCCTGGCTGCTTTCCAGCCCTTCTGTGGCATCCAGATGGGTCTTCAAAGTCTCCAGAGTAGGAGATGCCACAACCTCTCTGGAGAGCCTGTTCCAGTGCTCTGTGACCCTCACAGTGAAGAAGTTCCTCCTCCTCTTGAGGTGGAACCTTCTGTGCTGTAGTTTATATCCATTACCCCTTGTCTTATCACAGCGTATAACTGAGAAGAGCCTGTCCATGCCCTCAGATATTTATAAACATTTATCAAATTCCCTCTCAGTCCTCTTTTCCAGACTAAAAAGCTTCAGGTCTTTCAGCCTCTCTTCACAGGGTACATGCTCCAGTCCCTTAATCATCTCCATAGCCCTCTCTTAGACTGTCTCCAGTAGATGCCTGTCTCTCTTGAACTGGAGAGCCCAAAACTGGCTGCAATATTCCAGGTGAGGTCTTGGGAGTACAGAGTAGAGGTGGGGGAGAGCCTCCCATGATCTGCTGGACACACTCCTTTTAATGCACCATAGGATACCATTGGCCCTCTTGACGACAAGGGCACATTGCTGTCCCATGGATAACTGGTTATCGACCAGGACTCCCAGGTCCTTTTCCAAGGGGCTGCTCTCTAGCAGGTCACCTCCTAACCTGTCCTGGTGCAGTTTATTATTCCTTCCCAGATGCAGGGCTCTGCACTCATCCTTGTGGAACCTCATTAGGTTCCTTTTTGCCCAGCTCTCCAGTCTGTCCAAGTCTCGCTCAATGAGCTTAATTTACTTATTTTAAAGACAAATTGTGATGAAATATGTCTTTGCATTTATTCAGGTTTTCTGAGGAAAAAGCCATGAATCATAGCCTTGTACAAAACTTTCTGAAATGGATTTAGGATATGAATCTACGTTTTTCTCCACTACGTTCTTAAATGTAGAGCAAAGGGATATCTGCCAAATGTCTCTTGCAACCCTTTGGAGCTCCTTGGCCATGACTGCATAAGGCACTAACGTACAGTTCTGTCTTATGGTTCCACACACAAACTTAAAAAAGCAGAATTGCAAATTATTTCCCAGTATGCTGGGACAACCAGCACAAGATGTTAAGTCTCCTATGCAGAAGAGTCTTCTGATCAATTTTTAGCTGCTTACAGATGGCTTGTAGCAGGGAGCAGAGAAGGCAACTAGAGAACAGGAAGATCTGTTGACAGAATGTATTGCCGGTTTAATTAGTTTTTATTTATTTTTACCCATATTGGAAACAATTCAGTAGTAATTAAAAAATTGGCATAAACTGGTTGGCTGAAAACTACTGTTGTTGAAGCAAGACAAAGCCCATTTTATTTAAAAATAAATGTATTTTGAATGATTTAGGATTAGTATATGCAAAGGTATTAGTTATAGAGTCTGAAACAAAATGTTTCTGTAATAAGTGCAGTCATGGCAAACTTCTCAGCACAGAAATACACAGGTATCTTACTTTTATGTATCCATGTCTTTGACTTTTAAGGAGTTACAATGGTATGAATGTTTTGTTCCTGCATGTCAGAAAATAGATTTACTGTCTTAATATAGACTGTTAGGGTATGTTTTCTATTCTTAGTCATGTAATTGATTTTTTAATAGTTAAACATGTCTAACTCTATCAGACCAGTTACTGAATGTGGGATGAAGATAACAGTGTTGCTCTGGATGAACTCTTCCCTGTGCTTGTCATGGCTTTAGAACACCTTAATGTGTGACAGGAGACTTGCTCTATAAACCTACTGTTTGCTGCCCTGCTTACTATTTTTGTGCTCTGTTTCATTCCTGTGGTGTATAGTAATACTCTTTTGCTTTGCAATTCCAGAGAGGAACTTGACATTGATCTGAAGGATATTTACTACAAAATCCGATGTGTGTTGATGCCTATGCCATCTCTTGGGTTTAATAGGCAGGTAGTAAGAGACAATCCAGACTTTTGGGGTCCTCTGGCAGTTGTCCTCTTCTTCTCAATGATTTCATTATATGGACAATTTAAGGTGGGTAAAAACCTTCTACCTAAAAATAAATCTAAACTAAATTTGGGAACCTGATTGCTAGGCAATTTGTATTCTTGGATAGATTCTTCTTCACATATTAAGGCAGAGCATTCCAAATGCAGTTTCTCAAGTTAATATGTAGCAAGACAGGAAGAAGAAATGTATTCAGTAGCTCACAGAAAAGTTAATTATGAAAAAATGTCACATTTGGTTTTTATACAGTAAAACAAAGGAAAGATGTGGTTTCTAAAGGAAACAGATTGATACTAAGGAGTTTATAGATCTATTGGTGCAGCTTTCCGTTTTAATTATGACCTTTAATTAACATGCTTTTGATTACTAAAGAAATGTTACTGAAGAACATTTGTTTGGATGCCATGAATTTTAATTTCCTGGCAAGTAAAACTGCTTTTAAAATTCATACTCTGTCACTGATGTTACCTGATATATTTATTCTTCATTAGTGCCATTTGCTATATTGTCCTCCCTGCTGAACTGCAATCAAATAGACAGACTTTTTCCTTTTTTAATTCCAGGGTAAATAACTGTTCAGGGGCATTGTGCAGATTTAATTTGCGTCCATAAATACCATTTGTTTTTTTCTTCACATTTAGATTGAAATGGAGTAATGGTATCATTTATAGTCACAATTTGAATGTGAGCCTATGTGATGCTGTTTCAGAAATCTTTGTGTGTAATTAGAGTTGTTTTAAATACAATGTAGCATAGCAGTAAGTCATACCTGAAGTAGCAGAATATGTTTATGCAAAGATTTTTTGTGAATGGTGAGATAAAAGCATGCCCTTTGTGACCTCTGGCTTCCATATGGGGTACAAAATGCTGCATCAGAATTCACTCTATTTTGTTTTTTATGTGACTTGACATGAGTAGACTAAACCACTGTTTTATTCAAGTCACCTGGGTGGGCTACTTACCTGTCTCCTAGGGAAATCAAGGACCATTCCTTGATCCCATGACAGAAAAATGACCTTCTGTAGTTTGCATACCTGCTGTACATGAACAGTAGGTCTCATGTTTCTTGGAAATGGTGGATTTACCATGCCAATATAAGAGTACTATGTATGTGTAGGGGGGAAAGCTAGTAGCTAGCAAGAGGGTGACTGACAGCAGATAGATTGGATGAACTGAATGGTGAGCTGTAAGATGGAGAGAAATGAGCATTCCTACTCTTAGACTTTAATCTGGTCCTCTTCTTTTAGATAGTGAAAGAAAGAAGGATGTAAAAGGCAGGCATGTGCTATTTTCAAATGGCATAAAGCCATTTTTCTTTTTTATTTTTAGTAGTGCTGTGATTTTTATCTGGTGCTCCCCTATTGGATTTTTATCTGGTGCTCCCCTTCTGGGAATCTGGAACTTTTAATTAAGCAAAATATTATGTACTAACTTAAGTTCAGACATTGTACATTTGGAAATAACAGAGATTGGACTGATAGCATTGTTCCCTACCAAAAACATATTTCAAAAGGAAGACCTTCACTTACAATCATTCTACTGGCTCAGCTACAAGAATAGCTAAGTTACTTTAAATGTTCTGTTAAGCCAGAGAATGACTCAAGATTTCTTCTTCAAGACATCTTAAGAGCAGAGCAATGAAAGAAGCAATAAAAAATTACAAACTTTGTACCAGGACTTTGGGGTTGTGTATTAAGGTGTATTCATCAGCAAGTTCTACTGGGAGTTAAAGTCCTATGTTGTCTTCTGAGCATTTTCAGTTTTAGTAAAGAATAAAGGGGCATCTTTAAAGAAATAGAATTCCAGCACCTTGTGTTGGTTGGATTGACCTTTGAAAACATCTGAGTCCACACTTTGTAATGAGCAGGATGTGAAGACATTTAGCGAGGGTGGTCTTAGCTCTGAACTGTTTTCTACTTTGCTACAATATTGTAATACTTACAAAACACATTGCATGTGTATTCCATGTTCACCAAATTTACAATTAATGCGATTCTGTTAACCTAACTTCTGAATTTTTTCAGAATTTGCATTGTGGTACTTAGTAAAGCTATTCTTGCTGCAGTTCAGAATTCAATTTTGGATAATAAAAGCTTTGCAGTGAAAATTATTAATATAAATGAGTTTTTCTTTCTTGCAATGAAAATGATTAAATGAATTGTTCTTTGTCTCTTAAGGTCGTTTCTTGGATTATAACTATTTGGATATTTGGATCCTTGACAATTTTTTTACTGGCCAGGGTTCTTGGAGGAGAAGTAAGTACCTGCACGTTAAAAGGACATACAGGGAGCTAATGTAAAGTCTATTGGCTACATTTTTCAGTACTAATTAGGTTTTCTTGGCGCTTGGTTTTGGACCTTTTAGCCAACTAAGAATGTGTGCAGTTGGTAATTGCAACATCTATATTTCAGGTTCTTGGCCTCCAAAGTGTGAAATACAGAGATGGTCAGCTAATCTTTGTGTGATGGATAGCATGCTGGATGTGATAGAAAAAAAATGGAAATTTGTACTGTGAATCCCAGAAATTTTATCAGCTGCCTGTAATCCAGAACTGAAGTCCATCCTTGAGGGACAAGTGCTTTCAATTTTTTTGTCACCAAGATGAATGGGACCCTTTTTTCTCCTTTGCGTTGATGCCCTTTATTTAAATTCTTTTTTAATGGGGCTAACAGCAGTTGAATGATGTACTTCTGGCTGGAGCACCTACTAGTTGTTAGTTTTCATCCTTGTCCTGAGGCATTTCAAATGCATTAAAGGATGACAGCACATATTCTTCAGTTTCAAAGGCAGTTGAACATCTGACCTACATCCCTCCCTTCAGCTGTTTTCACCAGTAGGGTTGGAAAAACTTTGAGCTGTTTACTAAGTGATTGAGGTGTAAATGAAGGACTACTTGCAGCAAGGCCTACAGACAGCTACAGCAGAACAATCAGGAAGGTAGAAACTTCTTTAAATGGATCAGCAGCATAAAATGCATTGAACTGTGTTGTGGAGAGTTAAATATTCAGGGATAGTTGATTTTTGTATTTTCACTGTGCATCGTGCATTAATGAACTAGTTGCAGACTTCTTACGTTTACATTTACTTCAGGTTTTTTTAGATTTTCCTTTCAATCATAATTGCCAGAGAGATGCCTTCCGTGAACACTGTTTTGAAAGAAAAAGCTTTTATAAATGTGATTGCATAGAACTGCATGTGAGAGTCTTTCGAATGCTCCTGTATCAATCTGTTTTGTGGCTCAAAGTGTGACATTATCAGAATGTATAACTGTGGAGAGAGTATAGGTCTGCACAGTTCACTGTGAAGGATCAATGGTCATGAGATTGCTTTCTAGATGGTCCCTCGTCTCACCACTAATCTCTCTATTAAATCCAAACAGCGTAGCTGAGGCCAGGAATATTTCAGACTGTAGGGAAGTAGGGGAACAAGTAGGGGAAGATCTGATGTCAATGTGAAAAGTTTATGGAAATACTTTGAACACATCTGTCTAAGATAGTCATAATAAATTTATACTGGAAATCAAAAGATCTCTGTGCTTAGAGGGATCGAATCAAGTTCTAAGTCTTCCGCTGATGCCATAAGAATTCATGTATGTTACGTATTTATATATAAATGGATACAAGTATGTTAATGCAGAAAATAGTATCTTTGCTACTTGTGACAGCCAGGACTACAGCTGATGACTGAAAGGTCTGTTGCAGTTTTGCGCTCCTGGGTGTCATATGTACGCTCCATGGAGAGCGGCAGTCAAACCACTTAAGGCGGAACATGAAAATATGAGGGGTGGGTGAAATTACATATTTTAACCTGTGTAAACACCTCCATTAGAAATTACAAAGTCATTTACAGTGTTAAAAAAAGACAGCCTATTTCTAGGAGAACTGAATGGTTAATGACAAAATTCTAGAGGGTAGCATACAGAAACAATTTTCATACTAGTAAGCTTACCTAGCTGAAATTTCATGAATACCTCATTATCATCACTGTTTATACTGTTATAACAAGATCAAATTGTATTTGGTGACAAAGATCGAGTACTAAAAGCTTGTTTTTATGTGCTTGACAATTTCAGGTTGCTTATGGCCAAGTTCTTGGTGTGATAGGATATTCCCTACTTCCCCTCATTGTCATAGCACCTGTACTTTTGGTGGTTGGATCATTTGAAGTTGTTTCTACCCTAATAAAAGTAAGTTAAATAGAATCGTGAGAACTGTTTATTGTTAATTTTACGTCGCTCTCCTAACACTTAAGTTCTGTTCAGGACAACATCACGATGTCAGAATCTGGTTTAATGGCTATGGTGGTGTTAGGTCCATGGCTGGACTCAATCTTTGAGGTCTTTTCTAGCTGAAACAATTCTATGATACTCAGAACTACAGATGAGCTCTGATCCTTTGTCTAGCATGGTGGACATGACTGCTAAGCAAATTCTGTTTCAAGTGTTTCTTTTGAGTGCTTGGGGATTATAGGTTGCTGTTGCTATAACAACACTTGTTATCAGATTAGTTTCTGTTTAAATATTTTGATGTGCTATATTAGTTGCATTAAAAATAGATAGGATTATCATTTTAAGAATAAGTAAACCTCAAAATGAAGAATCTGAAAATAAGGTGTTCTATCCCATTGCCCATGGTGCAGTTTATTTTTAGTTCCTGCAGCATGAATATGACATTAGTCATTGTTCTGAGACCTTTGCTTAATGGTAGCAGTACAGAGCTTTCAACACCCTTTGCAGAGAAGGTGAGCATTGTTCTGATTTTTACAGATGTGGTATGTAAAGCACAGAGCAAGATTATCTTCCCTGATGCCACCTGCTGTTGGACACCTTTTATGAAACTAGCATTGTCCCTGGTAGATCGCAGAACTACATAATGTTCTAGAATGTTTCCAGTACTACCTGAAACCCTTTTAGGCAGCCTTTGAAATTATTACCGAACTTTTGGGAAGGTTTGCTGAGAAGATTGTTACTAGCTAAGCTGTATGCTTTTTGAGTTCTTGTTCTATTGATTTGATAGATTTCTGTCTGTTTAGCATGTTGGCAAACAGTATGGCAAACAGTATGGTTCTATTTCATTCACTTTAGTTGTATTTCAATTAAAGTGTATAACAAAATCACTGTTTGTGATTTGATAACTTGCAATTACTATTGAATGATAACAGTAAAAAAGCAAATCATTAACTTTCTAGTTAACTAATACGCAACTTGAAAATAAATGTTAATGAAATCTCTCTTACTTGATTACTACTAGCAGTTTTACACTAGCATCAGAGTGAATCTGAGCAATGTTCTTACCTTTGCATCGTTTGTGTGAAAATGTAGGACAAGGCTCATGTGGCCAAAACTGCTTAGGCTGTGTCAGGTACTACTTCTTATGACTTGAGAGCTCTGTTCTTGAGGAAATACATTTCACAGTCCTGAAGTGGAATAGTGAAATTTCAGTCAGTTTTTTCCAGTTGCAGTCAGCAAAGTGAACTACTGAAATAACACACCTTAATTGCTGCAGTGTTTTTTTTCAGTTGTTGTGTTTGGGGTTTTTTGTTGTTGTTGTTTGTTTGTGGTTTTTTTCTTTGTTCTGTTTTGTGTTTTGGTTGTTTTTTTACAATGGGGCTTCAGTTTCTATGACAGAGCTATGTAAAGTTCTTTGCTGGGATTCTATTGTGTCAGCCCTCTTTGGTCTTGTGTTTTGCAGAAGAACAGTAGTTGTACATGCCACTAAATTTAAGTATTTTTCAGTTTGTGGAGGGTTTTTTATTTATTAATGTTCCAGGTGTTGCTCAAGGATAACTATATCTGATTGATTTTTGCTTGTTAGTTTGAGGTTTGAGTCAAGTTCACTGACCTTGAGAGTTTTATTCTTTTTTAAAGTATGCATGCTAACTTATAGAACATAGTGAGTATCTATAAGTAATACTGCTTTCTACCAGTCTTTTAAACTGGTTATTTCCTAACCCTTATTACAAGAATATGGGCATGCTGGAATGTGTCCAGGGAAGGGCCACGAGGATGATCAGAGGGCTGGAGCACCTCTCCTATGAGGACAGACTGAGAGAGTTGGGGCTGTTCAGTCTGGAGAAGAGAAGGCTCTGAGGAGACCTTATTGTGGCCTTCCAGTATCTTAAGGGGGCCTACAAGAAAGCTGTGGAGGGTCTTTTTAGGGTGTCAGGTAGTGATAGAACTAGGGGGAATGGAAAAAAAATAGAAATGGGTAGATTCAGATTGGATGTTAGGAAGAAATTCTTCACTATGAGGGTGGTGGGACACTGGAACAAGTTGCCCAGGGAGGTGGTAGAAACCCCATCCCTTGAGGTTTTTAAGGCCAGGCTGGATGTGGCTCTGAGCAACCTGATCTAGTGTGAGATGTCCCTGCCCATGGCAGAGGGCTTGGAACTAGATGATCCTTGAGGTCCCTTCCAACCCTAACAATTCTGTGATTCTAATACAGTTTTTGATGCAGATTACGTTTTGGCAGGCTTCTCACTGCACCTCAAAAGAATAGGAATGTTACCCTGAGGTGGTAAAGAAAAGCTTATGAGCCAGATGACTCTTGAAATGAAAAATGGTAATTTAACCCTCTAGTATATATTGTAGGAAGAAGAGTCAAGTATAGTAACTTTTGCTTAAAGAAGATGAGGTGGTCAATAGCTGGGGACAGTCAAGGTAGAGACAAAACTTGTTAGTCTAGTGAAGTTTCAAATTACCAGTGTATGTAAGATTATGACTTGCTTTATGGTATCTCTGTGGCTTACATTAGAGAAAATTTACTGTAGATCCTTAGCTGGTCACTTCAGTAAAAATACCTCAAATGAAAATAATGTGCATGTTTCTTAAAAAATTCTCTGAACTTAAATGAAAATGCATAGTATATTCTTTGTGTGTGTGTATTCTTCCACCGAAAATTATTTTGGGGGAATTTTTTAATTATGTTAAGAGATGTGTATCTAGGTATTTGGAGTGGTTTTCTTGTGGTGTCAGCTAAGATTATTTATCTTCTCTTTCAGTTGTTTGGAGTCTTTTGGGCTGCATACAGTGCTGCATCATTACTAGTTGGAGAAGAATTCAAGACCAAGAAACCCCTTCTAATTTATCCAATCTTTTTATTATACATTTATTTTCTGTCCTTGTACACTGGGGTGTGATCTAGTGCAAGATGTGGCCAGAAACTATATTACATTAACTTGCAGACTGATGATGCATAAGATTAAGGGGGCTGGAGATAATACAAGTGACTGTTTTGTATCCAGTTGTCGAGATGTTTTAAGATTGAAGAGTGTATTTGTGTATATTATTTAATGAAGCAATTGTAGCTATATAGATTTGTATCAAAGTTCTAGGTTTGTTTAAGACTCTTCAGATTTTAATTAACAAAATAAAGGAACGTTGTGTTTTATAAAAAAACCACAGCTCAATACCTGTGCCAAAAGCACTAGGACCAGATTACTATATTTGAGGAGAAAAATGAGAAGTAAATTATAACAATCTCCAAGTGCAATTTTTCTTTTCAGCTTAAACACAGCTGGCTTTTTTGACATGGAAAATGCTGTAGATAATATATATTTATGAAACAGTCCTGATTGTTCACAGAATAGTCTGTATAATCAAGACATGAAGATACTACTTTTAATTTAGTGCCTCAATTACCTTGATTTGGCTATTGAGTTTTTATAAATTGCAATTTGTTTTCAAAACATGTATATACTGTGTATTTTGTATCTATGGCTTGTGTGTAACGTAAATACTCCTTGGTTAAGGATGTATATTGGGTTTTTTAAAATGGAAGATACAAGTATTAGAAGTCTTAATTTACTATATCTCTGACCAAAGGAGTAAGATACTTACTGTGTGACATAATAAAAAGGCATATTTAGAAAATAAAATTATTTTACTTTAAAGTACAAATTTACAGAGAAGTGGTTCAACACCTTTCTCAACTGTAGTGCTGGCTTAGTGTTGGAGGAAGAAGGATGATGATCTATCAAATTTGTGTGATCTTTAAACAATGTTATTTTATGATGACAAAATAAAAATGGTTTCCCTAACTATGTTTTGCAACATCTTGCTCTGTCTTTTTGATAGTGTGGTATTCAACATGCATCTGGTTTTCTCCAGTACTATTAATCCCTTGTGAGGAAAAATAAAAAATATTTGTAAGGCCATATTCTCCCCCTACTAAATAAGGCTGAATTACAGCCGAATTACGGCCTTAGTAACAATTACAGCCTTGCCGATTTTGACTATCCAACAATTACATAATAACATGATGACATGTTAAATATTTCCTGTGTACCGTGTTGATTACTTATCATAATGTTTCTTCACAAGGGCATTTGTATTTAGTATTGTCAATTTGATCATAAGTTGTTTTATTTGGTCTTGGGTTGTGGTTTGGTTTTTTTTTTTGTTGTTGTAACAGGAAAAAATGCATTTCCCATGTGCTTTTTTTTAATGCTGCAAATAGAAGTGGACCATGACAAGGTAATAGCAAGGGCTGTCTGATCTCTGAGGGACGTATTTCCTTATTAGCACTGTACATTTTCAGCTTTTTAGTCTGTGTAACTTGCCATTTTGGTAAATAATTTTGCCACTCATTACTTATGACAATTATATATTTACATTTCAACTCTACAAAAATCTTTAGCTTATTCAGTCTGCTTTTCCAGCTGATGCTTCTGTTGGTTTTAAACAGAACTACTTAAAGTTGATATATAAATTGTAATGTAGTACTTTTTCTGCTTTAATGCATTGCAAGCCAAACTGGTGGAGTGATCAGCTTTTCACCAAATTTGACTTCTGCAGAAATGCTGACGGACTTACTGCAAAGTTGTACTAAATCAATTATACTAGCAGTCTAATTCTTGTCTGCAAGTGAGCATTGTGAGCATTCATACCACAAAACAAAAATGAAAAAGGCAAGTTACAGTATATTAAAAAAAACATGTTAGTGCTGGAATCTTCTATGATGATCTGGTCTTACCTCTTTTTTTTTTTATGACATATTTCTTTTGTAACAGAAATACTCAAATAGTATTAGAAGACTCAACCTATACTGTGGAACATGTTAATGTTTAATTGACATCACCACAAACATGGAAGGGCAAGGACACATTTAGGTTACTAGGCTGGCAGAGAGCTTTAAACTTAGTTCTTCTTTGCATAGCTGTTCATTAGATGTCCATAATGGATCCTGTGCATCTGAAATGACTCAGTATCCAGAAGATGAAAGCATGTTGTACTTAATATCCAAATATCTTAATTTCATCTATACTAATGTTTGTGAAATTTATAGTTGCAATTTTAATTCTTTCTTTCCACAGACCTGGTACCTGTGTAGTATACATTGTAGATATGCACTTAACGTAGTACATATTTTGTACACAAATGCAGATTTGCACCTTTGAATCTTAGTATCTCTGGGGTTACCTTCTGCATATGCCATGCCAGAAATACGTAAAACCAGCTCTCAGATGGTTCTGACAGTTTGTAATAACTGTGCATTCAACAAACTCATATTTTTAGATGAGGTACATGTGTAAATACAAGATGTATTTTATAAAAAAAATTTAATTAAACTTGTTTATAGAATGTATGAAGCTCATTTATACTTACTGAATTGAGACATCCATATTTGTTTGTCAATCTTTGAGGCTATAAGTTTCTGTGGTAATGTATACACTACTTCTTTCTGTTAAAATTGGAAACTTGTACATGCATCCAGCAAAAAGGTCCCTTTACATTTCAAGGTAGAGACATGGCTATCATACCCCAATGACGCATGCTCGTTGGACGAGCTGTTTAGAGCTGCTAGACATGTATGGGTCTTTCTCTGTCTTCCATCATTCATGTTATCAGAAAAACTATACCTACATTAAAAGTATATTACATAAACTGTTTTGATGGAAACAACATACAGCCTGAGAGTTGCCTTCAAGTTTTGTCGTTGCTCTTACTTTTAAAACGCTAGGGTCACTTGAAGTGGTGAAGCAAGCTTAAAAGCTGCTTATTGTGCCCAGGACAATTGGATTAGCCTGAGTGGCATACATACCCATGTGGTTTTGGTTGGTTTGTTTTGTTTTTTGTTTTTTCCCCCCATCTTTACACAGAGTAGCCTGTGCTATTTTAGGTGCTTCTAATAAAAAACTCTTCTGTAGGAAACCACACTATATTTGAAACTTCATTATATTTAAGACCATTGGTAGTCTAAAAGCTTTCTCAAATATTTCAGCAGAACCTATCTGTTAAATAACTAACAATGCCTACAGATAGGCTGAGCTATACAAGCTGCGACTGTGTTCCAGTGGGTGAGAAGGGGAAAATCTCAACAAAATATAGGTGGTTTAATCATACTTTTGTCATTTTTGAAACATGGTTAATTCTGCCTCAGAACTTTGCTTTCATGGGTACAATGACTTTGTCCCTGCCTTCCCCCGCCCCGGGGGTGGGGTGGTAGTGGTGCTATGGGGACAATGCCCCCGCCGCCACATCGCGGAGCCATTGTATTTACACAGGGACACACAACGGGAAACAATCCCGCCCACAGAAGGAGGCGGAAGCGGTCCTTCCATCCCGCAAGGGCAGCCTTCTCAAAATCCCAGATTTTTTGTGAAAGCAAGCCCACTCGCGGTTTGATTTCGCGGCTTGGTACCAGAGCTGGAAACAACTTAAATAGGGGCTCGCTTACAACACTCTTCAAGCACAAGAAAAGCGACCTCAGAGCCAGAGAATTAAAAGTAACTGCCCATTCGAGTTTCCCGGGCGGAAAGCGGCAAATGCGCTCGACCGCTTATGGCCCAGTTTTTGTCCGAAGTGGTAACGACACCGCCAGCTACAACAGCTAGGGAAAGAGGGCGGCAAACCTCCCCCTGACGCCCTCGTGTCGGGGCCCGGCGCCCGACACTTTACTGGCGCAACCCAATGCAGGGCAAAGGCCACGCAGGCCAGCGCTAGCACAGCACAGCCTAGTACACCGCAGCCTGGCACGCCGCAGCTCGGGCTTCGCTCCTTGTGGGCCACCCGGGCTTGGCTACATGCAGCGTCTGCGTCTGCCCCCGGGCTGAAGGACGGTTCGTCCCGGCACCGCAATACCCCCGAACACCCCCTCCTCACAAATGCGCAGGACACCCCTGCCGCAAAAGACGTGTGCGCCTTTCCCGCGGCCGCGCCCTCTTGAGGGCGGGTGGGGAGCGGTGAGAAAGAGAAAGATGAGGACACGCGCGCGTGGCTCAGTCCCTCCCCTCTACTTTACCCCCTCCCCGTGACAAGTGGCTGCTCCTTCCTCCCTACCCCGGTCGGCAGTCAGTTCCGCATCCGGCGCGGTTGTGTCACTTCCTGCTTACGCTGGCGCTCTCCCTTTCCCCCTCTTCCCAGACCCGGATGGTGACTGGCGGCGGCGGCGGTTCCAGGGACTGTCAGTGAGTGGCTCCCCTCGGGCCTCTTGTGCTGAGGGCGGTGGCGACAGCGGCCAGGAAGATGGCTGCGGCGGCCTCCTGCTCTTCGGCAGTGGCGGCGCCGGCTGGGCCCGGGCCAGGGCCCGGGCCGGTGGCGGCTGGGCCGGGTTCTTGCGAGTGGCTGCTGCTGCGGGACGGCTGCCTGCGCTGCGACGCCGACGGTCTCTGCAGCCTGTGCTACCACCCAGCTCTCAACGCCATCCTGGCCGTGACCGCTCGTGGCGCCATCAAAGTCATCGACGGCACCTCGGGGGCCACGCTTCAGGCGTCGGCACTCAACGGTGAGTGCCGGGCCCCGCGGCCTGCCGGGCCCCTCCGCCGCGGCCCGGGCGGTGGGAGGATCGGGCCGTAGCAGCCCTCGGGACGACTACAGGGCACGATCACGGCGCTGCGGAGTCACGGGGGAGGCAGGCTGGAGGGTTTCCTGAAACAGGTGTTGTGGCGGGCGAGGGGCTTCCGCGTGGGGAGGCTCGTGGGGAAAAGGCTAGGTTTCATTCGGGCCCTTGGTTCTGGGGAGGTTCTCCTGTCTCTGTTTCAATCCTTCTCGCTCTTCAAGCCTGAACAGTTCCTAATTTTGGGAGCAGAAATACTCATGTAGGCAGCATTGAGGCGTTTGTTTTATTGGTGTGGGGTTTTGTTTATTTGTTTTGGTTGGTTGGGTTTTTTTCCCTGTAAAACGGATTGGCGTGGTTACTAAAAGATGAAATGGAGATGGAAGGCTATTATATATAGGGCTGTATTTTTGTATTTTAATTTATCAGGTGTGCTTGTGGATAATGTAACGTTGATATTTTCAAAAATTAGAAGCAGGATGTTATACAGGGTAGGTTCTAGTTCTTGTTGATATGTGATATTTTAATAATTTATTTATTGAGCTTTAATCTGGGTTTGTTAAGAAGCCTTATTTCTTAAAGGTGTCATTTGTCTTATAGTTCAGAATTATTTAATGTCAGAATCCTTCATAAAGTTATTTGGAGATATATATATTTGCACAATTCTCCATGCCGCTGAGTATACTGACTTTTTCTGGTGCTAGTAACAATATCCCTGCCCTTATGTTAAGAAGGCATGATTGTCTACTAACTTTGTGGAGGTATTTCTGTTATCCTGAAGCAATTTTCGTGTGTTCAAGTTGATGTTATTGTACTATCTACAAGCTGGCTCTATAGAAAAAGATATATGTGCCATTAACAGCTTTGTTCCTGGGTCATTAATGGTTCTTAAATTCTGGTACTTGTCAGAATATTGGTGGGGGACTTACTTAGTATGTTGTGAGAGCAATCCTTGGAATAGAAAGACAGGATTCTTACTAGTTGTATGTTTCTATGTTCAGATTCTCCTTACCATTATATAGTTGAGTGTTGCTAATAAGATCTAATTTTGCTGACTGCTGGTAGTGAGGGGTTGGTGTTTGCCACCTCTATGTGGCATAGTGATGTCAGGATTTGTACAGAGATTACACAGTCTAGATAATGTGTATACTTTGCCCTTGAAAACCAGCAACTGTATTACAGTGTCAGACTGAAGAGAACAGGACAAAAATGTCTGATTTCCTTTCAGAGATTAAAGTTGGTACATTATGAAGTGTAAAGGTTAAGTATTTGGGGTAATAGAAATTTTGTGGCATTATTGAGAAGCTGTCACTTGCTTTTGTTGTCAATCACTTGTATTGAAAATGAGGATCTTGTGTGGTGTTTCCTGCTTTGTTCAGAATTCAGATCACTTTGTTTCTGTAATTCCTTTTCTTCTATTGTCCTCTCTCCTAAAGCACTTTTTATTAATAATTTCATTCTTTTCTTCAAACTCTTGCTGGAATATATGAATTGCATTGAAGTTGTGGATGAAGAGGGCATAAATCAAGGACTTTGTCTATAATTTGTAGTCTGTGTAGGAGATGTTTAATTCTCATGAACAGGAAAAGAGGAGAACTTTAAATCAAATCCTAAATTATTGTTTTACACTTTTCCATGATAAAATCCTTGCAAAGGACTAGATTTAGTATTCAAAATGCTAATGATAATTCTCCTCTAAATAGTAGCTATTTAAAAATAACTTACTACTTTGCTTCTGTTACATGCATTCAGTCATTCAGACATTCAGTGTCAGTCCTCTCTGTGACATCATGACTGTAAAAGATGTTTTCTAGTCCTCCTCATATGAAACAACAGAATTGCTTGTAATCTACCCATATTTTATCTGTGCAGTGTAGCTGATGATTGCATTACTGGAAAAAAAATACATAACCTTAGGTTAGGCTGAAGAAACTTTAAATGAATGTCCTCATAAATTCAGACCTTCATGCCTGTCAGAAAACTGGTTCATCTCAGCAGTTGGTGTCTGTTAGGGCTGCTGGCAACCATGTTTGCTCTTCTTCTCTCCCTCTTCAGCCCTTCTTTGGGAAGAGGAGGGAAAGGGGATTCAACTGTTCTTTTGAAGTTTGCCTGCTCTGTACAGCTTGAGGTTTTTTCGTGTAGCATAGTAGTAGTTGGACACTCAGACCTGTGGAACCAACTCTGTCCCTGATTTCTCCCCTGCCATAAATGACAGGTCAAAGGATTTTGCTTCAGGGACTTCTGGTGCTATAACTAAAAATAGAGTCCTTAGGAATTAAACCTGCTTCTCTTGGGAGACTGCTTGTCCTCCTTGGTAATTGGGACTGCAGGTCTTTTGTCCTGCCAAAACATTTACAGAAAAGTTGTTGCTCGTTACCCAAGTTAAAACAAAACATAGCAGGCCTCTCTCTGGAAAGCAGAGCAAGAAAAAAGGATCCCTCATGAAGGGAGGACGGAATAAAAGAAAACACCACCAGGCCTCACTGTTGCTTTTATTTGCAGTTGCAGTTCACTGTGGCAATACATTAAACTTTTAGCTCATTCTCAGTGAAGAGATTGAACCTGAAGATTACCGAACCTGATAGAACAGTGGAAGCTACCTTCATTAAAATGTAAACGCAGATTTCTCTCTTTGATGTGTAAAAGTACAAGACAGAAGATTTGCAGACAAAATGGTTATAAATGGTTTCCACGAAATTAGGATGTGGTCTCTGGTCTGCATGCTTCAGTTTCTCATGCAGATATCATTGGTCTGATGTATGTAATGATCCAGGGATGATCACAGAATCACAGAATTTCAGGGCTGGAAGGGA
Source organism: Indicator indicator (assembly GCF_027791375.1). Taxonomy (NCBI): domain Eukaryota; kingdom Metazoa; phylum Chordata; class Aves; order Piciformes; family Indicatoridae; genus Indicator; species Indicator indicator. Next base: position 40,021,647 of record NC_072011.1, read on the forward strand.
CCTTGAAAGATCATCTAGTCCAACCCTCCTGCCAGAGCAGGATCACTTACAACAGATTACAGAGGAATCCATCTGGGCGAGGTTTCAGCATCTCCAGAGAGGGAGACTCCACAGCCTCCCTGGGCAGCCTGTTCCAGTGCTCCATCACCCTCACAGTGGAAAAAAAAATTTCCTCATATTTACATGAAACTTCCTATGCCTGAACTTCCACTCATTGCCCCTTGTCCTGTCATTGAGCATCACTGAAGAGAAGAGCCTGGCTCCATCCTCTTGGGACTCACTCTTTACATATTTATAAACATTGATGAGGTCACCTCTCAGTTTCCTATTCTCTAAGCTAAAGAGCCCCAGCTCTTTAGCTGAGCCCAAACTGTAGGAATCCAGTGAAGATTGTGATCATCATTATACCATACTGAATCTTCATCAGATCACTTTCTTGAAAGTGCATGATCATCTTTAATCTGTTTCCTGTATGGGCACTGTGACTTTTTACTCTACTAAGGCTGTTGCATGCACACAATTCTTCTAATTACTGGATATTATGCATTTCTGTGTTTGCTAGTAGTGATTAGTCAGGACTTGTTTTGAATCTGTCATGCAAGTCTATCAAGTACTTTATTTTTCCTCTTAGGCATTTAAATATTTGTGTTTTCAGTTGCAAGTTGAGCACTGGTAGCCAAAAAGCATGAATGATCCATCTCCAAATACAGCACTAAGGATGAGTCTTTTCCTCTACCTCAAAAAACCCCAAACAAAACCAAAAGTCAGACAATCATCACCACCTCCTGCAAAACAAAATTCTTGAATAATCTTCAGTAGCTCTTCATTAGTAGAGGTGTTTAATTTATCAGTTCCTTCCATTTACAAATAAAATAAAAAACTTTTTGAACTGGAAGAGTGCTGTAATTCTCAGAGCAGCCTTTTCAGGAGCACGATAAGAAACTAAAATGTACTGTTGGGTGGAAAGCAACCATCTTGAAATGTCTCTATAGGTTTTTCTAGATCAGTTTGGCACAGCGGTATCTTCAGACCCTTGGTCACTAAAATGCACAGTGTTTCATTGTCGAAGCCTTGTAAATTCCTATAGATGCCCTAAAAATAATCCAAACGCAGACATCTGAATCCATACAGGAAATAATCTGTTCCTTGTACATACATACTAGTTCCTCTAGGGGAAACAGGCACTTGGCATTATCACTAGAAGCCCTCAACCACTGTTCCTCAAAAAAAAGAATGTAGAAGGAAATGGTTCCCAGCACAGGAGGCTTACCTGCAGCAGCAAGTTCAACACCATTGTCTGTCTGTCAACATTCTCTTTTGGGAAGCTCTGTTTGTTTTCACTTGGATCACTTTGAATTATGGAGCCTTGGAAATGTATCAAGGGATATCCAGTTCAATTTCTTTTTTATTTCTTTCCATGTGATGCAAGAGGCAATACAAGAAGAAATGTTCTTTTTGCAGCTTGGAAGTCATAGAAGGCATGTACGCTTCTTATAATCTCCAGGGAGAAACTGTTGGGATACTTTGCTGTCCAGTTCTAGGCTTGAGTTATTTGAAGACATCATCAGCAATTCAACTGTTTCAGGTTCATTGTGGTAATTGCTACTCAAGTTGTCTCCTTCATTCCTCAAAATTGGGACAGGTTTCTTCGTATTCTGGGCTCTTATTTTCATTTTTTTTTAATTTCGAGGTGCAAAAAAAAAAAAAAGCCAATTGCTCCCTCTTTACTTTCTCATCACATGAGGAGTGTTCCCAAATATCTCATGATCTGCTACATCCCACCTTGCATTTGTGTACTTGGATGACAATGTTAATCTGAGTAAAATGCTTCTCAAACAGATTGTTCTATTAATGTGAATTATTTTATTGATGTGTATCATGTGTATATGAAGAACATTAATCATTAAGAAAGAAAATAGGAAAACTTAGATTTGAGTTCAGTGGTTTGTGACCAGTAAAGATTCTAGACTGCTCTGTGCTGCACTTGTCTGCTAGTGTAATCAGAATATGTCAAGTTACTTACTATGTGTCTTGCCAGACTGTCAAGGTGCCATTAATTAATATTTCCAGGCTCTGTGGAAGCACATCAAGATTACCTTGTTCAGAAGGTAAAATAGATTAAAAATAGAGATCTTATTCCCACATGCCTTTAAAGGAGTGTTTGCATTACCCTGTATATTGCAGGGATCCCGAAGTAACAACAGAGAGAGATGCAGCCATGTGTTATGTTGCCAGGCAAAATAACACCGTATTTTCCATTTCATTGTCAGATCATTCATATCTGTGTTGATGGATTCATGGCTATCATTGCAACATTAGCACTGTATTATTAAAGGTTGCAGAATGCTTTAATGTCAGATAATCAGAAATTTCCTAGTCCTCTACAAATGGACTTTGAAAAAGGTCTTCTGGAGGAAGATGTATCTTGAAATGCTTCTTGCTGACCCAAAAAAGAAACCCTGTACTCTGTACCAAGGACTTGAAATTTGCCTTCCTGCCCTCTTTCATCTCATGGGTAGTTAAGGTATGTCTTGTTGGTATGAAGAATTCTTGGGAAAATACTCATGTTTTAATCTCAGTGCTGATTGTGCTCCAGCTTTGGTCAATTTTCAATAGTAAGACAGGTTGTTTTCAGGACAGCTGGCCTCCTGAGCTGGTTGATGGGGTCAGGGAGCAGTATTGCCCCCCTGTAATCCAGGAGGAAGCAGTTAAGAGACATGCTGAGCCACTTGGATCCTCACAAGTCTATGGGACTGGATGGGATCCATTCTAAGGTAATGAGAGAGCTGTCAGATGAGCTTGCTAAGCCACTCTCCATCATTTTTCAACAGTCCTGGCTCACTGATGAGGTCCTAGATGACTGGAAGCTGGCCCATATGATGCCCATCCACAAGAATGGCCGGAAGGAGGAGCTGGGTAATTACAGGCCTGTCAGCCTGACCTCAGTGCCAGCAAGAGTATGGAACAGGTCATCTTGAGTGCAATCACACAGCACCTACAGGATGGCCAAGGGATCAGGCCCATCCAGCATGGATTTAGGAAGGGCAGGTCCTGCCTGACCAACCTGATCTCCTTCTATGACCAGTTGACCCACCTGGTGGATGTGGGGAAGGCTGTGGATGTAGTCTATCTGGACTTCAGCAAAACCTTTGATACCATCCCCCACTTAAGCTTATCCCAGACTGAAGATTCACCTTGCTTCTTTCAAGCTTTTGATAGCAATTATGTCTGATTTTTTGGTATGGTATTGCACTGTATTTTCAGATTTTCCTTCCAAATTACTTCAAAGCAGGAAACACAGTTATCCATCCTTGCTATTACAAGGATTCTTTAATTCTCCCTGAGCAGTATGATGTCTTTCAGAAATACTTCTTAGGCTGTCTTGGAGATGGACATAATGCTTACAGTCATGTGAACTCTTAGACAACTTTTGAGCATGTTAGTCTATGCTGTGACATAGATTTTTTGCATGTTGTCTGTTCCACTGGGATCAGTAGCTGCTTACCGTTTACTTTTTTTTTTATATTTGAATAAAAGTTATACATGTGGATCAGTTCACTTCCCTGATGATTCTTAAGTGATACCACAGTATTGCTTTCTGCTGTTAGAAAGCTGTCCTTTAAATAGTTAATGGTCTCTTAATTGCAATGACTGTTCGCAGTCACTAGATGAATGCTTATAAGTGAGTGGACACTTCAAGAAAGAACAGCTATTGCATGCAGTTTTCCCATTTATATGAATTACCTGTGGTTTCTGTTCAGTCAAATATTGGATTGTGCCTTTGCTACCTTATTGTTGGGAAGAGTATCAACATGTGGTAAAGACTCAGTGCATACAGCTAGTCAAACAGTTGACTGAAAGTCTGGTGTATGCAAACCATTTTTTTGAAGATTTGCATGTATGCTAGGGGAAATAGCACTCCACAGATAAGGAGGATGCACAAGAGACAGGGGAGAATGAAAGATTTTGTTTTACAGCTTACATTAAAAGTGTACGAGTTATGGCAGTAATAACTGTCACATAATGGTAAATGCTGTGATGTTTAAAATTTTCTTAAGTTATTTACCAGGGCTGTCCAGTGAGTATTTTATCAAAATTTCTGTAATGTGTAACTTGGAATATTTGCTTCTCAGTTAAGTAGACCTGAAAATCAGTCGCGTTAGTGAAAATGCATACCCAGTCTCAAGTGCTACTTAATGAAGGCTTGCACAGTGTCTGGTCTGTCTGCAGTCCTTCAGTCCCCTGTACAGTTCATGGAGGGAAAACTGATCCACTGCTCTTCCCTGACCTGACTGTGTGAAGCAATCAGGATCTCATCTGAGCATTTGGCAGGTGTTGGAGAGTTTGATAAATTGTTTACTGAGCAACAGGCTACAGAGACTCTTGTGGAAAACCTCTTACAGAGAGGAAGAGCTGGTAGGGTGAGGAATAGGACTGAGAACTATGATGAAGTGGCTGGATGACAATGGGGAAAAAGTTAGAAAGGGTTAAGTAGGAAGCTAGGAAGATGGCAGTGTTTTATTGGAGAGCAAGAAGACACTGGCGGTTGTAGAGAAATACTGTGACAGACTTAGTTGGCCTGTTTTCTGTGGGATCCTTAAGTTCATTTTATGATGTAAATGATGGCATGCAAAACTGATAGACTTTTTTGATAGTTTATGTTGTTGTTGTTCAGCATTTTACAGCTTTTGTAAGTCAGAATTATCAATATTAGCATTTTCCAACAAATAATACTAGGTTCAATACAGAGAGAGGAAAAGTCTTTACTCAACTTTTAGAGGAATGAACTTCCTATTGCCTATAGAAGAAACCTAGCAAGATCAGTCTTACAAGGTTTAAGTTAGCTTTTCCAAATGTCCCTTCTTAGTGACATAACTAAAGTTAAACTTACAGAGTCACCCTATTCAAATATTTCTATACTGCAAATATGTCTTAAATATACATATAAGGTTTTCAATTTTGCCAGCTTCTCTGAGTTTGAAAAAGCATCCTTATGACTAGTTTCACTTTTAAATGTAATGTAAACATGAACGTATCTACTCTGTTCTACTTCAGCTTCCAGTTATTAGGAGAATGTAAGAATTTAGTGGAGTTGGGGATCTGGCGTACTGCACTGTAAACTGACTCATAATGCCAGAATTAGATCTTGGAGTTATGCTAGAAATATGAAATACTGGCTAAACACTCAATAGCTATCATGTAAGCAGATATCAGGGAAGTTGTCAAGAGCCCAGCTGAGAATGTTAAGTCCATTTCAAATGCCTATATGTGTGCAATTTTGATTTTTTCAGTCTCAAAGATTGTAACAGTCCTAGAAGCTGAAGGTGTGGGATGGTTTATGCATGTGAGATAGTATTCAGTTTGAAAAACAGTGATGAGGATGATATGGAATAGGGAGATAAGAAAGTGAGAGAGATTTGCAAAATTCTGAAAGTGTTCAAAAATGTAAATTGGGAGTTGATGATCTCTCTAGAGCAAGAGCTGACAGCATCAAAAGAAGTAATGGAAAGAAATAGTAAAATATGGAACTCCTGGCTACAGAATATTGTGGATGCAGGATATGTGTAATTGCAACAGTGCTGGACAAAATGATAGAAGAACAACCCTATAATCATTATATAAAAAAGAAATAACTATTGTCTCAGAAGGTCTCTGAGCACATATTAACAGGGGCTGAGACTGTTACTGGGAAGTACCTTTGTATACATAGCCTTTCTTAAATTCTTCACTACACAGTTTGAACTACTGTCTTGGACAAAATGTGGAGTTACGTGTATTTTCCCCTGATCAAGTATGATTGCTTCACTGTTCAGTATTGAATTTCCTTGAAAGTATTGTCAAAAAGTGAAAGATAGTAACTCAGTTTAATACAGCCATTTAACTGTTGCTGCACTAATGGAAGACTGCTATTAGATTTCTTCCCAGACTCTTTTACTCTTATTTTGCAGACTAAACAAGGCAAATTTTCTTAGTCTTTCTTCATATGGGGTATGCTCCAGCCCTTTTAGCTGTCTTAGTATGCCTTCATGACACTTACATATACATGCTGATACCTCATATGAACCAAAGCTGGTCATGGTATTTGGGATATGGGCTCAAAATTGCTTGGTAGGGACTAATCTCTTCCTCTCATCTGCTGTCTGTGTTGTCATGGGAAGGATGCATTGCTGCCTCTTGTTCAGCCTATCCATTAGGATCTCCAGGTTCTTTCTGTTGAGTTGCCATCTAGATATTTGGTCCTCAGCTTCTTTTGATAGTAGGGGGTTATAGTCAATATTAATAGGGGGTGTTATAGTCAATATCAAGTGTAAGACCTTGCGTTTGTCTATGTTGAATTTAAGGAAGTTGTGTCAAGCCATTTATCTGGCTTTTTGAGATCCTTTTAAAGGGCACCCCTGCCATTTAATACATCGGTTGCCCTCAGTCTCCTTTTGTTCACTGGCATCCACAGTCTTGCTAAAGTTGCAGTCTGTCCCATCATCCAAGCCATTGCTGAAGGTAGTATACCATACTGAGCTTTGCTCATTGCTGTTCAGAAATGGCTGCCAGGTAGATGTTGAATCGTTAACTACTAACTATGCTCATGACATGTAGCCAGTTTCTCACTTGCTGTGCAGCCCACCCATCTGCTTTTGAGAGTTCTGCTTCTCCCAACTTGATATATTGGTGCTTGTGGGAGGGTGAAGCTGAACTATTTCTTGCCAGATAGTCTTGGGGGTTCAAAAAGTGCTGTAATTAGAGATGTTTTCTGCTGTTATGGAGACTGCAGGGTGGACTTGGATGCTCCTTCTGGTTTTGTGACTGGTGGTAAAATTTAATCTGGCAAAGATTCTTTGTTGTGAAATGCTGCAATGAAAATTGTTCTTGAAGAACAGGAACTTCCTGTTACTGAGCTGTGAAGTATTCCTTACCAGTCTGTGGTTCTGGGTGGATGGTCTTGTATAATCTGTCTGTGCTACTTGTGAAAGACAATTTTCCTGAAATTTTTTAATCATAGTTTTTCACTTTGAGAAGATGCTGACAAAGGCATTGTCCTCTGTGAGGTGTTTGCAGAATTGCAGGGACTTGAATTTTCACAAGTTATGAGTTTGCAGCAACGATTGTGGAATACCTTGTGAAATCTTTCATAATTTGTTCTTAGGATAATTGTATAAAGCTCTGAGTTTTGTATGGCATGCAAAGCAGCAGTAATGCCAGATACACAGAGATCTGAAACAACATAAAGAGTGTGGGCATGAAGAGCTCACCAGTGTTTTCCTGCTGAATCAGTTTCTGTTTACATCTGTAGTGGAAGAGGACCCTATGCCAGTGGGTTTTTATTTATATACTGAAACATTTTAAGAGTTAGTGTTTAGCTGCTTGATCTAACATATCTAGTTAATATTCATGTGGTAGTCTCTAATGCTTTGGCCCAGATAACACGTTGTTCTGCTCTAGAGATACTGAAACAACTCTCTCCTGTTTATTGGTAAAGGAAAAGATAAACTGTAGATCACGTCTTGTTCTTGATTGGCAAATAAGGGAGTTAGAAGGCACTTTGTGATGTTAAGTTGAGCATTTCTGCCTCCTTTAGTTTTTTTGTTGTTTAGACAATGTTTTAGGTTTTCTATTTCACCTCTGGTTTTGCTTTATTCATCCATTTTGGACTGCTCTTCTGGATGATGTGGCAGATAGAGGTGTGTTATATAGTTAAACCTGAAAGAGAAAATGTTGCTTGTGTACAGCTTGTACCTGTCTACATCATCTAAAATAGCAACTTGAACTTGCTTTCATCAAATAGATTGATTTCAATGAAGTGTGAGACTGCTTTTATTTTGGGAAAGGAGGGACTGACCCATGGAGTATCTTTATGGTGGCAGCAGTGTTCTTTGCTGAGGTGATGTTTAGAGCAAATGAGGAGCTGCGCTGGGCCTGGACATGGAAGATAAAATGGCACTGCTGAAGTTTACACTGAAGATGTAGGTGAGGAGGAGGAACGAGACAGAATCTAACTGATAACTTCAGTAATGATGAAAGTCATGGCCCAATTTGGCCATAGCTTAGCCATAGTCTCATTCCAGTGTTCCCAAATATTCATGTCTCTGTTTACTTTGGCAGCTACTGATGTAAAAAACCCATTGAGATAGCTTTCTTCTTTTTAAACTGGATTTGCAGTGGTTTGCCTTTTGTCCTCAATTGTGTGAAAATGTTACCTTTTGCAGCTAATACATATAGCTGTGATTTTATGTAGTATTAATTCAAAATAGTTTCTTGAAACTGTAGCAAGTTAAGACAAGTAGCAAGTGAGTTAAAATGTAGCAAGTGAGTTAAGTTTTATATATGTAGTGTAGAACTTCTTCAAACTGCAAGTGTTCTGATATGCTTGCTCTGGCAAACTTGTGTTATTTAGGTAGCTTGCAGTGAGAAGTTATACTTAGTAACTGGATGTTTCAGTTTTATGATTATATGAAACAGTGGCAATAGGAATGGCACTTGCCTCACAACAGATGTGGACAATAAGATACATAAGTTTTGGGGTTTTTTTTATCCCAGGTGTATGTGAAACATTCATGAAAAGTAATTGAGCAATGTCCTGTCAAGAAGCATTTTTGTTAGCAATGGAAAGGGTAGTTTTGCTGTTTGCTAACCTGCGTTCTGGAAGGAGAATTTCACATAATGTATTACCACATGTGATAGTATTTCCTAAGCTCAAAGTTTTACACTTACAGCTCAGGAGAGAAAGGGGGAAATGAAAATGTTATTTTTAATCCTAACAACAAATTTTGAAGTCTGCTATTGTACCATTCCTTTCTCCTGAGTTTTTTTATTTTTTTTTAATTCTCTTGCCTTTGAGAAACTAATGTTTAGTCTAATGTTACAGACTTAATAAGATAAGCCTTTGGATCTCATGAACTACCCCTTTGGGTTCCCATGATTGCAGTATTTTGAAATGAGTACTGAGATACTGTTTGAATATGTATTTTAAATTGGAAGTGCAAAAGCTAATATCATCATACATAGTGTGTGTTTGGCTGATCTGGATGGATTTTATTTCTCAAAAAAATCATGCATTAATTTTTAATCTGAAGAGCTAGTTGCATTCATAGATCAAAGTTATGAATGTTCCTTCAGATGTTAGCATCATGGAATTAGTGTTATGATACATGTGTTTACCACTCTCACTTTATTGCTGCAGATAAAAGTGTTGGTTTAAAGTAATTTAGAAACTATTTGACGCTTGTATGCTCTGCATCAGGAGCTTGTCAGGAGGATTACTGACTTTGCAATATGCTTTAGTGCCATTCCTGGCTAGCAGATTTCAAGGTGAATTAACTTTTTTTCACTATTAGAAAAGATAAAGGAGTTACTATCATCGTTACCCTACATCTCTTCCTGATGGTGGCCACATACTCAAGTGGCAGCCTCTTTCTCTTAATGCCTGCAGGTAAGTGGACACAGTAAATGCTGCTTATACTTAGGTAGTCTCTGAACAAATTTGTTTTCTGTAATATATTTTGTAGATCAGATTTGCATCACAAGAAGTTGCTGATCTCTATTCTGCATTGTCTGAATTAAAGAAAGCAGAGGGAATGTTCCTATTCTTAATTTCTGCAGTCAGGTTTATTTACTTTTAAGATTTTCATGTTCCTAGTGCTAAGGTCACTATAGATGACATATCATAAGCTATTCAGCTTGCACTTTGAGCATGCTAGCAGCCTGCCAGGTTTCTCTAGAGGAATTCACTAAAGGTTTACTGACTTCTTGGTGAATTATTTTGTTTTTAATCCTAGATGGATAAACTGGAGATACTGGGAGAAGCTATGATTCACTTGTGCCAAGACTGAAAAGCAAATTTGTAAAAAAAAAAAAAAATTGAGTGACTTTCTCCTTCCACTACCCAAAATAAATTACACCTGAAGGCATTAGAGTTAAAATGAGAGTAACAACTCGATTTTGGTGCTCTGGTTTGGTGAGGTTACGTGAAACTTTTGAACACTGATTTGTGATCACTGCTTATTGCTAGGAAATTTAGCCAGGCTGGACAGACAGGACATAATGTTGTAGTAGGATTGGGTAGGTTTTTCCAAACAATATCAGTCAGAGTCCTTTGGCACATTGTAAAACATTGATCCTGAGTCAGAAAGAACCCTTCTGAAGATGATGAAATTTTTCTAGGCATTTCTTCTACAGAAGTGGTGACTTCTTATATAGAGGTGACCTATAAATTCTCTAGCTTCTTGATTTTCAACCTGCTGTTTTAATCATATGACCAGCCACATGTGAACTATGATATAGTTTGTGGCTGGTAGTAGAACCATCTTGAAATGTGTTTTCTGAACTTCAAAATTAAGCGTGTGAGTTGGTAAAAAGGCTTGTCAACAGTTCAGAAGCTATTCAAAGTGTAAGCTAGTCATTTGCAGAATGTTTTTCCCAGGGTGTTGAAACCATACTAAATGTTGATTGATGGAACCTCAAGAAAAGGATTGAACTTAGCCTAGGGGAGCTTGTTTTTGTTTTATGTGCTTCAAATGAAATAAAACTGGCAAGTGTAAATAACTATCTAGAGATAGTTTGGCCAAAGTCTTTCTGTCGGCATAACTAACTCAAATATTAACCAGCACAGTGAGAATCACAACTGTTATGTAACACATTTCTTGTGCTGCAGTTAATCATTTTTGTTTTGTTACTGCATCAGAAACATTATATTGATTAGATGTGTTATTTACCTCATTAGTAAATTTCATTGGCTCCCAAAAATTGAGACTAATTACACAGAGGGTATTTGTTTAGCCATATGGTGGTTTAGACATGAGATTTCACTAACTTCACAACAGGAATAATAAGAATGGTCTAGCCTGGAAAACCATAAGGGCTGGGGCTCCTACAGTCTGCTGAACTAGTTACAAGGCATAACCCTACTCCTGCAGTTCACAGGAAATAAGGAAAGTGCAAAACAAGATGTTCATAGTGTTGGCACTGCCAGAAAAGTTCAGTTGCTTTTCTCAGTTTCTCTGGGAAGGGCACAAAAGCTGATGAAGGGTCTGGGGAGGGAACTGGGGTTGTTTAGTCTGGAGAAAAGGAGACTGAGAGGAGACCTCACTCTTTACAACATAGGAAACACATCAGTTTGTTGAAAGTCAGAGTAGCTAAAATTCCAAGTTTTTACCATCTCAAGAAGTAAAGATTTTGTTGAAGTGTTGCATTACTTTCCAGAGCAGATAGTAAAGAACTTCTATAAAAGCTGTATTCTAAACGAATTTTGCTTTTTGTTTTTCCCTTTATAGCAAAACCAGGTGGACGAGTGAAATGTCAGTATATTTCTGCTGTGGATAAAGTGATCTTTGTGGATGATTATGCAGTAGGATGTAGGAAAGATCTGAATGGCATCTTACTGTTAGACACAGCTCTGCAAACGCCAGTTTCAAAACAAGATGACGTGGTTCAGCTTGAATTGCCAGTTACAGAGGTAAGATGGGGGTGGGGAAAGAAATACTGAAACCAGACATTTGACCCTGAGTTTCTAGTGTGATATTAACTGCGTGTGTTGGAAAAAGGTTCTTAGTTGTTAGGTGTCATAGGGCAATTACATTTTTGAAGTTATCTGTATCTCAAACACATAAGAGCTTGCCTAATTGAGAGCACGTTATTTCACACGAAAGAACTTTCTTGTGACCACAAATAGGGATTAATTTCCAGAACTTTGTTAGTGCTAATATATAGAAGTTATATGTACTTTTGGATGTCAGTCTGAGCTACTAGACATCCTTCATTTTTTTCTGATTTAGGTTTTCAGGGAGAATTAAAAAAAATCAAAATCAGCTCATGTGGTGTGGCTACACGTGAAGAATTAATACGGGAATCTTAAGTTTTCTATCTGGGTCAGTTGGCCTAATGAATTCCGCCCCCCCCCACCCTGCAAATCTGGTTTCCTTTCCTTTTACAATTCCTCCTGGTTTAAGGCAGTATAACTAAGCATTTAGTATCATTTCAAGTAAATCCAATGTGTACGTTTTTGCTTGGGAGTGTAGTGGTTAGGATTTTGTTGCATTGATTTACCTTCAATTATTGTAACATTTCTTTGGTGAGGTAGAAGGTACATTCTTACTTTCAAATCTTGTTTAGTACAACATAGCTAAATTGCTTCTACTCTAAGGCACTTGGTAATGAGGAAAGTACCTTTCACCATTGTAGTAGTCATGAAGTAGTAGACCTGGGAAGTAAATCTGCACCACAATTTCTATTACAAACAAGATTAATTCTTTGTTTTGAGAAAAGCATCTGCCAGTGGTAATGTTTAGAATAGTGCTTTCAGTCAAACAAATCTAAACAGCAAAATCCATTCTGTTTGGAACAGTTTGTGGCTGTTTAAAGGACTGGCTGGCCCTTGCCATTGGGAAACATTTCCCTGTGATTGTAATTTGAAATATTTCATGTAACGATAAAGCTGTACGTTATTCAAGGATCCCCTCTTCTGAGCCCAGGTGGGCAAGAGTATCAGGAGGCCTGCATAGATGAACAGGGAGCTCCTGAACACTGTTAGCTACAAAAACAAAGCCTAGAAGAGGTGCTAGCAGCCAGGGATCAGGTTAGGAAAGCTAAGGTCCAGATAGAATTAAATCTGGCTAGGGACATCATGGGTAGCAAGAAAATGTTTGGGTTTGTTTGTTTTTTTTTTTTTTAAAGTATGTAAGTGACAAAAGGAACAGGGAAAAAGTGGGCCCCTTCTGGAAGGAAGTGGAGGACCTGGTCACACAGAATATGGGGAAGGTTGAGGTACTCAACAACTTTTTTTACCTCAGCCTTCAATGATAAGGACTCCAACCACACCATTCAAGTTGCAGAAGATAAGGACAGGGACTGGGAGAATGAAAATTTTCCCACTGTAAGAGAAGACCATCTAATGAACCTGAAGGTTCACAAGTCCATGGGACCTGACAAGATCCATCTGTGGGTCCTGAGGGAACTAGCAAATGATGCTGCAAAGCCATTTTCCATCACATTTAAAAAGTCATGGCAGTCTAGTGAAGTTCCCACTGACTAGAAAAGGGGAAACATAACCTTCATTTTCAAAAAGGGAGATAAGGAAAACCCAGGGAACTACAGGTCAGTCAGTCTCACCTCAAGTGCCTGGCAAGATAATGGAACAGAGCCTCTTGAAGACTCTGCTAGGGCACGTGGAAAACGAGGAGGTGGTTGGTGTTAGCCAACATGGCTTCACCAAGGGCAAACCCTGGCTGACAAATGTGGGTTTTTATGATGGGATCACTGCATTGGTGCATAAGGGAGGAGCAACTGATGGCGTCTTCCTGGACTCTGCGTGCATGGCATCCTGGTCTCTAATTTGGAAGGACATGGATTTAATGGGTAGACCACTCAGTGGGTGAGAAACAGGCTGCTCTCAAAGAGTTGTGGTCAATGGCACAATGTCCAAATGGAGACCTGCGATGAATGGAGTTTCTTAGGGACTGGTACTGGGACCTGTGCTGTGTAAGAGCTGTGGGATCAAGTGCACCCTCAGTGAGCTGGCTGATGACACCAAGCAGTGCGGTGTGGTTGATGTGCTGGAGGAATGGCATATTCAGAGGGACCTTGACAGGCAGGAGAGATGGGCCCATGCCAACTTCATGAAGTTCAACAAGGCAAAGTGCAAGGTCCTGCACCTGAGTTGGGACAATCTCAAGCACAAATACAGGCTGGGTGAAGAGTGGATTGAGGGCAGCCCTGCAGAGAAGGACTTGGGGGTGCTGGTTGAGGAGGCCCTTGACATGAGCTGACAATATTCACTTGCAGCCCAAAAAGCCAACCGTATCCTGGGCTGCATCAAAAGATGTGTGGCCAGCAAGTGATTCTGCCCCTCTACTCTGCTGTGGTGAGACCCTGCCTGCAGTACTGCATCCAATTATGGAGTCCCCAGCACAAGAAGGATAGGGACCTGTTGGAGAGGTCCAGAGGAGAGCCATAAAAGATGATCAGAGGGCTGTAGCACTTCTATGAGGATGGGCTGAGGGAGTTTGGTCTGTTCTGAAGAAAATGTTCCAGGGAGACCTTACTGTAACCTTCCAGTATTTGAAGGGGGCTTACAGGAAAGCTGGAGAAGGACTATTGAGAAGGGCATGTGGTGATAGGGTAAGGGGCAGTGATTTTAAGCTAGAGCAGATTTAGATTGGACATTTGAAGAAGCTCTTTGTGATGAGGGTAGTGAGACACCGGAATAGGTTGCCCAGAGAAGTTGTGGGTACCTTATCTCTGGAAGTGTTTTAAGATCATGCTGGATGAGACACTGAGCAGCCTGGTCTAGTGAGAGGTTTTCCTGCCCATGACAGGGTGGGTGGAATCAGCAAATCTTTAAGGTCCCTTCCAACTCAAGCTAGTTTTCAAATCTTAGCCCACCTAACAACAGATACAGAATTCTCTGTGCCTTGCATATAAAGCATACGTTTAAGTCTTGCCCATCAACATGAAGTTAGCAGACACAGGGACAAGTTGGAAACAGATGGGGCTAGGAGAAAGGTCTATAAATGGATGTTTATAGTGTTCCTTTCTGGATGCATTATTTCTGACTTTTAAGAATTTTTAGATTTAAACTATCTTGGATTTTTCTGCTTCATTTTTCAGCTTCATGATACTAGTATTGTAGGTAATTTTATCTCTTTTGTTGCAACATTGTTTTTCTCATTTTCATCTACCTTTTTTAAGATAGAAAGCTACTCAGAAACTTGTCAAAACTTCGCTGTTGCTCTCACTTTTTGTCCCTAAAGCTGAATAAATCCTTTTGAAGGGAAAGCACTGGTGATAGATGTCTTGTTTTTCCTTGGCTTTAATTCTGTTTTAGTTGTTTATATGACTGATTTGTTTAACATTTGGTCATATTGCCCTTGAGGGAACTGGTAGTTACTGCCACTGTTGAAGTTTGTCTATTGATTAGCCTACAAAGTGAGTTTTGGAACTAGTTACTCAACTCTGGGTCTTTTATTGGAATTATGATGATATAACATAATAAAGTAGGATATGATGAATTGTGTTTCCTAGAGTAATGGAGCAGATGTAGTTCCTCAACATGGATCCTAACTTTCTTGTGCATCTGCATTTCAGGCTCAGCAGCTGTTATCTGCTTGCATAGAAAAAGTAGATATTTCTAGTACAGAGGGATATGACTTATTCATCACACAGCTGAAGGATGGTTTAAAAAATACCTCACATGAAACAGCAGCAAATCATAAAGTTGCAAAGGTAAGAATTTCTTTGTACTGTTTAATATGGATTCCCAAGTCTGGTTTGTTTGGCTACTGTTACTGAAGCATACAAAATGCCTGACTTAGTGTGATGGATTTTTTGAAGAGGATGGAATGTATTATCTGCTCCCTAGTTCCTCTGTATGAAATGTCACTTATTAAAAGAGCAAACAAGCTTAGTTTCTTGCTGATGAACCCAATTAATAAACCCAACCAAGCTTAAAATATGAAGTTACTGACTTTCCTTGCATGGTGTCCATGTTGCTGTTCTTATATTATGCCTTGTAAAATATAAACTAGGTGTATTTTTCCACTTTTTCCTTCTTAATTTAGTGGGCAACGGTTACGTTCCACCTTCCTCATCATGTTTTGAAGTCTGTCGCCAGTGCCATTGTAAATGAACTCAAGAAGATAAATCAAAATATTGCTGCCTTACCTGTAGCATCCTCTGTGATGGATAGGTTATCTTACCTCTTGCCCAGTGCACGACCAGAACTTGGCGTGGGACCTGGTCGATCTGTGGACAGGTATATTAAGACAAAATAAGTGCTGAAGTTGACCTCTTAGTTACACACTGGTATAAGCATTTAGACTACTTCTATTTTTTTGCCAAAAGAATTAGTCCTATTCTGTACTTTGTTGCTCTTAAAATGTACTGGTACTTAATTGTTAAATGCACCATGTGCTATACACAGTAAACTTAGAGAGGCATTTATGGGTGCCACAAGACTGTTCTGTTTGAATTCTGATTTTAATGCCAGAGAAACTGAGTTTGCATTGCTCTTGATCCCAGCAAATACACTTGATTCAGCAAGGACAAATGCCAGGTCCTGCACATTGGTCACATCAACTTCATGCAGCGCTACAGTCTTGGGGTAGAGTGGCTGGAATGTTGTCCAGTAGAGAAGGACCTGGAAGTGTTGATGGACAGCCAGCTGAATATAAACCAGCAATGTGCTCAGGTGGCCAAGAAAGCCAAGAGCATCCTGGCCTGTATCAGGAATAGCGTGACAGACAGGACCAGGAAACTGATTGTCCCCCTGTACCCAGCACTGGTGAGGCCAGGCCTTGAATATTGCATTCAGTTTTGGGCCCCTCATTACAAGAAAGACATTGAGATCCTGGAGTGGGTCCATAGAAGGGCAGTGAAACTGGTGAAGGCTCTGCATAACAGGTCTTAGGAGGAGCAGCTGAGGGAACTGGGGTTGTTTTGTCTGGAGAAAAGGGGGCTGAGGGGAGACCTCATTGCTCTCTACAACTCCCTGAAAGAAGGTTGTAGTAAGGTGGGTGTCAGTCTCATCTCCCTAGTAACAAGAGACACGACAGCAGGAAATGGCCTCAGGTTGCACCAGGGGAGGTATATGCATATTCATAGCTGTTCAACTAATCCAAATTTTTGCAGTAGTTGTTATCAAAACTACTAGTAGTTGTTAACAGCTAGTAGTTCTTAAAAAAACCTACAACTCTCTGTTCTGTTGGGCTCGATTCTGCTTATTTCCTAAATGCAGAGTAGCTTTGGATGCTTTACTGCAGTTAGACCAAGTAGACTACTTGGAAGCTTGCTTTGCCCTATTCATAGATCTGCTTAAAAGTATTCCAAGGGCTAGGGCTAGATAAGAGGGTCCAAGAGAGCTGGTTAATGTTTGAACACCACCTCCTCCAAGCTCAAGAAAAGTGTATACCCTTGGAAAAAAATTCTGGTGGAGGAGGCATGGAGATCTGCACGGATAAGCAAGAAGCTTCTGGAAAAACTCAGTTGGAAGAGGGAAGTCCCCAATAGGTGGAAAAAGGGTCTGGTCAGTTGGAAGGACTGTACATATACTGTCAGTGCATGTCATGATGCAACAAGGCAGGCTAAGACTAAGGCTCACTTGGAACTAAATCTGAGTAGACGGGTGAAAAAAACATAAGGGCTTCTTTAAATACATCAACAGCAAAAGGAAGAATACGGAAAATGTGGGTCCACTGTTAAATGAGGTGGGAGACATGGTGACAGACAATTCAGAGATGGCAGAATTAGTGAATTTGCCTCAGTCTTTACTGCTAAGACCAGCCCTCAGGATAGAGTGTACCTTCAGCAAGTTCGCTGATGATACAAGACTGGGAGGGGTGGCTGACACCCCATCAGGCTGGGATGCCATCCAACAAGATCTGGACAGGCTGGAGAGCTGGACAAAGGCAAACCTCATGAAGTTCAGTAAGGATAAGTGTAGAGTCCTGCATTTGGTGGGGAATAACACCAGGCACCAATACAGATTAGGGGCATCCTGCTGGAAAGCAGCTGCCTTGGAGTCCTAGTGGACAGCAAGTTCTCCATGGGACTGCAATGTGTACTTGTGGCCAGGAGGGCCAATGGCATCCTGGGGTGTGTCAAGAAAAGCATCCAGCAGTTCTAGGGAGTTTCTCTGCTTTGCTCTGCTTTGGTGAGACCACACCTGGAATACTGTGTCTGGTTTTGGGCTCCCCAATTGAAGAGACAAAGGGATCTATTGGAGAGAGTCCAACAGAAAACAAGAAGCGTGGCTTGGGACTGTGAAGAAAGACTGAGAGAACTGGTGCTGTTTAGTTTTGAGAAGGCTGAGGGGGGATCTTATTAATGTCTATAAATGTCTGAGGAGTGGGTGTTAGGATGAAGGTAGTCTGTCTTTGGTGATGCTCAGTGATAGGACAAGGAACAGTGGGTACAAGTGCAACACAGGAGGTTCCACTTCAATGTGAGTAGGAACTTCTTTACAGTGAGCGTGATGGAGCACTGAACTAGGCTGCCTGGAGAGGTGGAGTCTTTTTCTCTGAAGACTTTCAAAACCCTTGTGGACATGTTTGTGCGCAGCCTGCCCTCAGTGATCCTGCTTGGGCAGGGGGATTGGACCTGATGTCTGGAGACCCCTTCCAATCCCTAACATGCTGTGATTTTTGTTAGTATTGCTTTAAAGGCTGTTGTATTGCTTTTAGTCTTTTGCTGAGGATGTACTTTAGGCACCCAAATGAGATAACTTTTTAACTTTTCTATAATTGTTAATGGTAACTGTGTAAGTTACAGATAACAATCCATGGTAGTTCTAATGGTTACTAAAGCATTGAAAATATCTCATAAATAGTTTACTTTTTTTTTTATTTATAAGTGGCAATATTGAATAATGTAGAATTATTTACCTTTTTAGGTCTTTGATGTATAGTGAAGCTAACAGAAGGGAGACATTCACTTCATGGCCTCATGTGGGTTATAGGTGGGCACAGCCAGATCCCATGGCTCAAGCAGGGTTCTATCACCAGGTAAAAGGTTTAGTTGTTCTTCATATTTGTCTTCTAGGTGAAGAGTCTCTAAGAGTCTCTCTCTTTTTTTCTTTTTTTTTCTTTTTTAATAAGATTCCTTCAGTGATGTGAAAACCATAAAGAAAAAAAAATGTCATTCAGCTCTTTAAATTTGAGGGGTTTCTATGCCTTGAGGTTGCTTTTTTTTATTTTTTTTTTTGTACATATCACAGAAAATACTGTTCGGACCTTCAACATGTAAAACACTTTAGTATCAAACTGGTCTGAGTTAAATAACATTAAAGATGAAATTGGTTGTTACATAGTGTCTCTTTCTCCTTGTTATATCGTTGGGTAAATATCTTTACTTTAAGCTAAACAAGCGCTATGTTGACATTGGAGTTCTCTAACTGTACTTTCATAGTGGGACTTAAATCATACTGTAACAAACAAAGGTCCTAGATCACATTATTAAATTAAGCATAGTAAATAAATACATCTTCAATCTTTTATTCCACTACTTTGCATATTGCCATTTTTTATTTCATATTATTTCTACTGTTAACATATTTTACAATATGAATTTAGAGAACATGGGCTAGACAGCACATACTGTTTGGCATCAATATTGTTGACTGCCTCATTATGTTAACTGCAAAGCCTGTTAAGTGCAGGGGATAAAAGTTTTGGAAGATTTCTTAGGCTTTTTCAAGAGGAGAAATGTTGGAAAATACATGTGTTACAACTGCATCTGCATATTCCCAAACATAACTCAGTGACTTGAAATGCGATTGTGAAATGTGTGAATTTTAAGAAAATGGAAATTTCCATTCTTTTTTGTCTGTGTCTTCAGCTAGTTACAACAGTTCTTTTCAGAGTAGTGTACAGAATGGTTTATATGGCAGCAGATCCGATACATAATAGGCAATTCTAAATTGTAACCTGGTGAACTTTTTTGAAAAGTAAAAAGCACCTTAGTGTGTGTGGTTTTTATCCAGACCCTCGCACACATATTAGTTCTGAATGTCTCTTAATGTGAAATACTGACACTTCATAGTATGTTATTTGTGGCCTTTCATCTATATGTGGTGCTTTGCTATCTCACTGGAAGGAGACGACCTGATCACCTACTTGAAATGTTTCATAGTATGTAGCTATATAAATTTCAAGAATTTCTTCTTATTTTAATAGCCTGCTTCATCAGGAGATGACAGAGCCATGTGCTTTACCTGTAGTGTGTGTTTAGTATGCTGGGAACCTACAGATGAACCATGGTGAGTTTAATGATGTTTGGAGCAGACTTAATTTTGTGCTTAAGAGCTTAGAACCCTTTGCAGGACAAATACCTTAGTGGTATTTCTGGTGAGTTTAGGGACTGTGGCTGAATGAATTTCCAGAATGATTCCAGGGGAGAAATCACAAAATAATTCCCTGTACTATGTCAGATCTCTGTATAATGCTAAACCCACAAAATTATACTTTGCTTTATTTCTTGATTCTGGATTGCTATTTTACTTCAAATTGTTCTGCGGGAAAGATGTCAGCCAACATTTCTTTATAAGGATCTAATCTCAATCTTCTGTGTGAGTGTAGCTAGGATACATCTTTTATAAGTTCTGCAATGTCTGTACAGTGTACATTTGCCTTTTATGTGAAACTGCAAGATCCTTCACTAGTTTCCTGAATCAGTCAAAACTGTTCATAATGACAGAAATGCAGGACCTTAGTATTAATTTTAAATGGGTTCTTAATGTAATTTTTCTCTTGATTATTTGAACACATAAGATTAACGATTTGCTGAAAACTTGCCTGTGTAATGTTAACTTCATAGTCCTTGTCTCCTTTCCTTTGTTAGTTTTCAGCCATTGTGTAGTAGTATTAATTGCTCTTTGCCATGCCTTTGCCATAGGTACATACTGAGATTAGAAGAGTTTTTCCATTCTGCTTGGTCAGTGTCATTCTGGTTATGACATTCAAGACTATTCATTTTTTTAAGTGTAGATGTATAGACACAGACAGGGCATTGCTTCATCTTACTAAGGTTACTTAAAATAATATAACATTGGAATTCTAATATGTATTCTGTAGAATCTAACCTGCACTTTTCTTTATGAGGATATGAAGAGCTACTGTCTACTAGAATAGTTTTTCAATTGACAATTATGTTAAGACCACTGTATGTAGATTCCTCCATTTGAATACAAGTATCCATTAAGTGATCAAAGGCTTTAATATAGTCTGTTACTGCATGTTTGACTGCAGTGCTGTTCAAACAGTCCAGTCATAGCTTCATTTCAAGGGCTGAGTTTGTGCATGATGTATATGTCTTTTAAAGTAAGAAATCAATGTTTACTCTGTGTGTTTTTTATATGAAAAGGTCTGAACATGAGAGACATTCCCCAAACTGCCCATTTGTCAAGGGTGAGCACACTCAGAATGTACCTCTTTCAGTCACGCTGGCAACAAGTCCAGCACAATTTCCCTGCACAGATGGCACTGACAGAATAGCCTGCTTTGGATCTGGAAGTTGCCCTCATTTTCTAGCTGCTGCAACAAAACGAGGAAAGATCTGCATATGGGATGTTTCCAAACTTATGAAGGTACACAATACGAAAAACCCAACATTTCTATTAACTAAGCACTCCTTAGCATATCTCTTTAAATCAAAGACCTGTTGTGGGTTTTTTTGTTGCTATTTCTCAGGTCCACTTAAAATTTGAGATCAATGCCTACGATCCAGCGATTGTGCAGCAACTTATGTTATCAGGAGAACAGAGCTCAGGGGTTGACTCAAGGAGACCAACACTAGCATGGCTAGAAGATTCATCTAGCTGCTCAGATATACCAAAATTAGAAGGAGACAGGTATGTGCTTTGTGAAACTAAGATTGATTTTATTTTTTATGGAGAATTTTTTTTAATTGCTGTGTACCTCTATACAATTCAACACTTGAAAAAGAGAGTAATTTAAATTCCAGTCCTTAAAGCCAGTTCCATTTTTATTCCGTTTTAAGTTTTTATACTCCACAAACAGACAACCAAACCTCATTGCTGCCCTGTGCTGATGTTCCAGAGGCAGAGGAAAAAGAGAAAGGAATCTAAGTTTGGGAACAGCTTTTCATTGTAGTTCTGGATTACGCATTTCTGGTTTTGAAAGTAAAGGCTACTTTTGAGTTTCTGGAACATGCTTTTTTCTCTGCTTTTCTACTATGTCTGGTTATGCCATACTGAAAATAATTATGTGGATGTGCTAAGAATTTCTTTCATTTTGTACTTTCAACACATGCATACAAACTCTATAAACAATTGACCAGTCTTGTTGCAAGCTTGTAGATAAGATGGAGGGTATGTCAGTGCTTAGAAAGTGTCATGAGAAAAATCAGTATTCTTTCATTTATGCTTCTTACAGTCTGTAACTGGAAACTTCTCATATTGCCAAAACTCAAAGAGTGAATAATTGCTCAAAAACTCAGGACAGAAGGTGTTTAAGGAGTCTTACTGATTTTCTTAATGTTTCTTCTTAAACTACAGCATCACAGAAAGTAGCAGTATTGCTAAATGCACAGGAAATAAAGTTTTTGGTTTTAAGCTTGGTGTGTTTGTTACAGTACTGCAAGGCAAATATGAACTTAATCTTCTGAAGACAGTGTGTGGAAATGTGGGCAGCTTCAAAGTGGGGGGCCTAACAGCTACTAAGGCCTAGAGTTTTACTGTAGCTTTAGATCACTAAACAGCTTGAGAGTTTAACCAGCTATTAAAATTGGCTTAATTCTTTAAGGATAGTACAATTAATAGGGTTATGCTGCTCAAAACTAAATAATCTTCCACTTCACTTAATTTGTATGAAATTTAGTATCATTGTCCTTGTCTTGTGAAGTGAAGGTTGATGAGGTTTGAGCCAAAAAAGATCTGTTTCTTGGCTATGAGGAGGAAGATTCCAATTCACTGAAATCCGAGGATCTGACTACATACATACTAGTTATACCTGAAGCTACAAAGGCATTACTGGTCTTCCTGCATGTAAAGAGCCTGTAATGAGAAATTGTTTCTTATATTGGACAAGTCAGATATGTAAAATCTTCATATATACTTAGAACTACTGAAGGGCCTATTTTGAAGAGGTGTCTTGAACAGAATTTCAAGAAACTAACGAGACTAATTATGAAACTAATTATTTATGAAACTAATTATTCATCTGATAGCATTTGTAAAAGCATCGTACCATTCATACACTCCTTCTGTATTAGACTAGAGGATTCATTTGGTTGGTTTTGTTTTTCTTGAAAAAAATTCTGAGAACTGGCTTTCATTTTATTTCCTTTCATGTCTGAAGTGTTAGGTATATAATAATAGAGTGAGGCAACCAGAAAGCTAGTGCAGTAGTTTGATGATTGAGGAAATAAGTATATTGTTGGCTGTGACCAACTCATCAGTGGATGTACAGTGCTGACTAAACTACCTGTTAGGTTACAATACATACTGTATTTTTATTCAGTTTAAGTAAAAATTAAAACACAGCTACAATGTACATAGTGTCATTCATGCATTTTTTAATTTTTTTTGTCTTCAGTGATGACCTACTGGAGGATTCAGACAGTGAAGAGCATTCCAGATCGGAATCTGTGACAGGTGGGTTATATCTGATCCATATAATAATTTAGAGGCCAGGAGGGAAATTGTTCTTCTTGGGCTTTTAAAAAAGCCATGTCAAAACCAGTGGAATTATATTGACTCTGTTAGGAAAAAGAAAAAAAAAAAACTGACCTTGAAAGCAATGCCAATATTAAAGTCACTATTTGTGTAGTAGAGAGATCACCTACAGGATAAAAACTGTGCTTTTTTGGTTGGTAAGTTTCTTACTTGACAAGAAGCATTGTTTATTTTGCTGTCAGTAAAACACACAAAACAAGTTAAAAGAATTTACTTAGAACAGACACACATTACAGCTGTAATGGGATTCAGGGGTTTACTGGAGAGAACTAATGTGTCTTAGATTGTTTCCATGTGAGTATGAGCTTTGATAGATTATTTCTCATGCTGAATAAAGAGCTCATATGGAAGCTGAACAGTGCTATGCATGGTGTTCTTGTGTTACTCTCTTAGAGGCTGAATCAGACATTTGGATGGGAGGGAGGACTACGTTCTTATTTTCCATAATCCATTTTGCATCTTTTCAGCAAGAATTAGCAAGGGGGGGAGGGGGAGGGAGCAAAGAACATGTGCATGCACACAAGGAAATAGTCTGCCTAACCAAAAAATTTGTAGAAAGGTAATGTCATTTACTGTGATGCTTGTTACAAAGGCTAATGTCCTGTTCTCCACTTTTGCTGATAAAATTAGAGTTGTTAGTCTTTGTGGAAGTAATGTTTCTTGGCCTCTTTTATGGTTTCTTGACTATCAAATCTTGAACATATGGAATGTTTTAATGTATTGAAACTGCAGAGCATGACTTCTTGCTTAAATATGAAGTCCATAATATATTCAATATGGTTGTTTTTTTTAACATGTATTATCTTAAACATTTTTTGTTTTAAAGGACATACATCACAAAAAGAAACTATGGAAGTCAGCCTTGATATAACTGCTCTCAGCATTCTTCAGCAACCTGAAAAACTTCAGTGGGAAATTGTTGCAAATGTTCTGGAAGACACTGTTAAGGATCTGGAAGAACTTGGGGCAAATCCCTGTCTAGCCAACTGTAAGAGTGAAAAGATGAAGGAAAAACATCTAGAACAACACAACATTCCCTTTCCTTGTTTATTGGCTGGAGGTCTATTAACATACAAATCACCTGCTACCTCTCCTGTTAGCAGTAACTCTCAGAGATCACTGGATGGCTTAAGTAGGACTCGAGATGAGAGTGTCTCAGAACAGGGATCAACTGACAATGAATCCTGCACTAATTCAGAACTGAATTCCCCTCTGGTAAGGAGGACTTTACCTGTATTGCTGCTATACAGCATTAAGGAGTCTGATGAAAAAGCAGGAAAAATCTTTTCACAGATGAACAATATTATGAGTAAAAGTATTCATGATGATGGTTTCACAGTTCCACAGATCATTGAAATGGAGCTGGACAGTCAGGAACAGTTACTGTTGCAGGATCCCCCTGTGACTTACATTCAGCAGTTTGCAGATGCTGCAGCCAACCTAACTTCTCCGGACTCGGACAAGTGGAGCTCTATGATTCCCAAGCCTGGGACTTTGGTTCAGTGCCTGCGTCTGCCAAAGTTTGCAGAGGAGGAGAACCTGTGTGTAGATTCAATCACTCCTTGTGCAGATGGAGTTCATTTGTTAGTAGGACTGCGAACTTGTCCTGTTGAATCCCTGAGTGCAATAAATCAAGTAGAGGCCTTGAATAATTTAAATAAATTAAACTCAGCACTATGTGATAGAAGGAAGGGGGAATTAGAATCGAGTCTTGCCATAGTGAATGGCACGAGTATTGATGTAATCCAACATGAGTCACCAGCAGATGTACCAACTCCTTTAATAGTTCAACCTGAACAGAGAAGTGTTAGTGGTGGATACCTATTACTTTATAAAATGAATTATGCCACCAGAATAGTTACTCTAGAGGAGGAACCAGTAAGAATCCAGCATATCAAAGACCCACAAGACACAATTACCTCAATGATTTTGCTCCCACCAGATATATTGGATAATCGAGAGGATGACTGTGAGGAGCCTGTAGAGGAAATACAATTAAGTTCTAAAAATGGCAGTGGGAGAGAAAGAAGATCTGAGATTTCTACTCTTGGGCACCTGGTAATAACTACTCAGGGAGGATATGTAAAAATATTAGATCTTTCGAACTTTGAAATTCTGGCCAAAGTGGAGCCACCTAAAAAAGAGGGAACTGAAGAACCAGATATGTTTGTCTCTGTGATATACTGTTCGGGCACAGACAGATTATGCGCATGCACCAAAGGTAAGATTTCTAATTCTGGTTTGTGTTTTGTTTTGTTTTTTTAGTGCTTTATTTGACTGTATTTGAATTATGTTATAGAATGTTAGACTCTCCATCTCAAAATAGTTCCACTGAACTTTATGTAAGTCTAATTCAGTTCTAGGGAGCATGTACTCTATTTAATTCCTTATCTTAAACATAGGTTTTATTTCCAAAATGGTAATAACTCTTGGGTATGTCCATTGCATTAGTAAATTTGTTCATTTAGAGGCACAGATTTTCTTAGAAAAATCAACTGATTTTTATAGGTAATTATTTCTGAGATCCACATTGCAGAAAAATGTCTTCTGTCTGTAATTTACAGTATTCAAGAAGGTAGAGAAGGTAATGTGATTGGTTGTCTTTCAGATGGGGCTGCTGGTTCTGCTTCAGCCTTTTGCAATTGAATTACACTTTCTTGAGCATGAAAGCCAGACTGTCCATGCAGATGGTTAAATCTTTTTACAAATGAAGACATTTTGGGGGAAGGGGGCAAGTAGGAGGGAAGCATAAGTCCAGGCAGCTGTTCCTTTGTAGAAGTTCTGCCACACACCTCTCTGCTTCTTGTGTCGCATTGGGACAGTGGAAGCAGCTCTGGCTGTTGTTTAACTCGAACTCCTCTGTGCATCAATGTCTCATTTAGTTCTCCTGCCCATGAATGAAGCTGTGGTGAAAACACTTAGCCTTTCAAAGGGACTAAGCTGATGGATAGGTTCCTACATTTCAAATGTATTCTCACCAATATCAAGTGTAACTTTACTGGTAGAATTTAAATCAGCACATTTCCTCCTTTCCTGATGTTTTTGTGTTGATTACACAGTCCTTCTATAAGCAAATTGTAAACTCAAATGAGATTTTCCTGATATTTTCAAAAGATAGTCAAACTTACTGTCAAAATACCATGTCTGTTAAGGGCTCTGAGTTTATCACCTACCAAGAGTATTAGCAGTGGAGATTTTAGGTTTTCTTTTTTTGGTATAGATGAAAAAGCTACATGCTAGCAACTAATATTGACATTTGCAGGTATCTAGTGGACACCTTCATATTTACTGAATTGTTCTCTTTTGGTAACTGGTTTTGAAGAAATGTCTATTAAACTGTTTTAGTGTTATTTAATAATGAACACTTTTGCCTAGTTAAATTTGAACTCTGAAAGGTTAATTGCCTTCAAAAACTATTAGTACATCATGTGTCATAAGGTTTTTTACCTGTACGTTGCTGATAAAACTACAGTCTCATTTAAAAACACCCAAACCTTGCTAAGATGTTTTTCTACAGGATTATACTACTATTTATTTCTTCTTTACATCAAACCTATTCTGTCTTCCTTGTGTTTTAAGATTAATGATAAAAGTTGAAGGACTTACTGATACTGTGCATGATACTTTTCCATCCAGTTAGTGTATATATAGTGCATATATTCTTTATGCATTTGGTATTGTCTAAACCTGTTTTGGGACTTTGAGTGCAAGATAAAATAATCTTCAGGCATCTGGCAAAAGTCTTGTGATCATTGGCCCTTGTTCTCATGGGGACTACAACTTCTAGAAATAAAATATAATAGTGAAGGGACTGATAGTCCCAGAGGTTCCTAGAATGTGTGGAGGAGTGCTTCCTGACACAGCTGGTGAGGGAGCCAACTAGGGAAAGTGCCTTGCTGGACCTGCTGTTTGTGAATAGAGAAGGACTTGTGGGTGATGTAATGGTTGGGGGCCGTCTTGGGCACAGTGATCATGAAATGGTTGAGTTCTCAGTTGTTGAATTAAAGAGGGGGGATCAGCAGAAGTGCCACCTGGGACTTCTGGTGAGCAGACTTTGGCCTCTTTTAGAGGAGAGTGGTGAGAGAGACTGGTGGACAGAGTCCCTGGGGAGGCAGTCATGAAGGGCCAGGGAGTCCAGGAAGACTCAACACAGTTCAACAGGGAAATCTTAAAGGTGAAGGAACAGGCCATCATCATGTGCTGAAAGATGAGTAAGTGAAGAAGAAGGCTTGCATGGCTGGAATAGCAAGGTTTGGTTGCTGCTTAGGGAGAAAAGGAGAGTCTATGGTTGTTGGAAGAAGGGGCAGGCCCCTTAAGAAGACTACATGATTGCCAAGAGGCTGTGCAGGGAGAAATTGGAAGAGCAAAGCCCTTAATTTGGCTTCAGCTGGAAGACAGGGATGGGGAGCAGAGTGAAACCCCCATAATCCAAGAGGAGGTGATTAATGACCTGCTGCGCCACTTACATAAGTCTATGGCATCCAAGGATATTCAGGGAGTTGGTGAAAGCACTCACCAAGCCATTTTGCATCATTTACTGGCAGTCCTGGCTAAGTGACTGGAGATTGGCGAATGTGATGCCCATCTACAAGAAGGAGGACCTGGGGAACTACAGACCTGTTAGTCTGACCTTGGTTCCGGGGGAGGTCATGGCATGGGTCATCTTGAGTGTTGTTATGCAGCGTGTGCAGGGCAACCAGATGATCAGGCCCAGTCAGCATGAATTCATGAAGGGCAGGTCCTGCTTGATGAACCTGATCTCCTTCTATGATAAGGTGGCCTGCTTAGTGGATGAGGGAAGGGCTATGGATGATGTTTATCTGGACTTCAGTAAAGCTTTTGACACTGTTTTCCACAGCATCCTCCTGGTGAAACCAGCTGCTTGTGGCTTGCTTGGATGCTTCACTGGGTTAAAAACTGGCTGGATGGTTGGGCCCAAAGAGTGGTGGGGAATGGAGTTAAATCCAGTTCATCTCTGCTCACTAGTGCTGTTACCAAGGGCTCAGTACTGTGGCCAGTTCTCTTTGATATCTTGATCAGTGCTCTGGATGAGGGACTTGAGTGCACCCTCAGTAAGTTTGCATATGACACTAAATTGGGTGCGAGTGTTGGTCTGCTCAAAGGTAGGGGGGCTCTGCAAAGGAATCTGGACTGGCTGGATTGATGGGCTTAGGTCATTTGTATGAGGTTCTAACAAAGCCAAGTGTTGGGTCCTGCACTTGGGTCACAACCATCTCATATAATGCTACAGGCTTGGGGCAAAGTGGCTGGAAAGCTGCCCAGCAGAGAAGGAGCCGGGAGTGCTGGCTGAACATGAGCCAGCAGTGTGTGCAGGTGGCCAAGAAGGCCAGTGGTATCCTGGTATCTATCAGGAACAGCATCACCAGCAGGAGTAGGGTAGTGATTGTGCCCCTGTAGGCAGCACGATGAGGCCACACCTCGAATACTATGTTCAGTTATGGGTTCCTCACTACAAGAAAGACACTGAATTGCTGAAACCTGCTCAGAGAAGGGCAACAAGGCTGGTGAAGGCTGTGCAGAAAAAGTCTTCTGTGGAGTGGCTGAGGAAATTGGGTTGTTCAGCCTGGAGAAGAGGAGCCTAAGAGACCTCATTGCTCTCTACAACTATCTGAAAGGAGGTTGTAGAGAGGAAGGGCTTATCTCTTCCCCCTAGAATCAAGTGATAGGAGAGGAAATGGCCTGAAACTGTGTCAGGGGAGGTTTAGGTGAGATGTTGAAATAGGCTGCCCAGGGAGGTGGTGGATTCACTGTCCCTGGAGGTGTTCAAGAAATGTGTGGACACGGCACTTTGCAACATGGTTTAATGGCCATTGTAGTCTTAGGTTGACGGTTAGATTCAATGATCTTAGAGGTATTTTCCAAAAAAAAACAATTTTATGGTTCTGTGTGCAGGTCTGTTGAACTG
This sequence comes from Indicator indicator, assembly GCF_027791375.1. Classification (NCBI taxonomy): domain Eukaryota; kingdom Metazoa; phylum Chordata; class Aves; order Piciformes; family Indicatoridae; genus Indicator; species Indicator indicator. The sequence continues at coordinate 40,050,746 of NC_072011.1, forward strand.
GGAGCATTTATTCAGTGTGTATAGGGGTATTTTTGTCCTTGCTGCCTTAAAGATATGCCACAGATATCTCTGCCCTCAAGTTTCTTCTTTTGAATATAGTACTTCGATAACTCAGGGTTTTTAATCTATGGATTATTCTTATCTTTCATTTATAACCATTGTACCACTTGGTTTTTCTACTCTGCAACCAATTTAGACTGTACTTCAGAATTCATTATGTTTATGTCTTCAGAAGCTTTCAATTTCTATAAGATTTGTAACATTTTACTCATTTCTAGTATAATTTTTCTCACATCTGAGAAATTGAATCCAAAGCCATCATAAATACGTAGTGACCAATGTCCATTAGAAGTCTGATTTTCAGGATCTGATACTAGATATGTCTGAAGCCTCGAAGTCCTAACATCTATGCCAAAATATGAAGCTTTGTTAAAGAATGACTTGATCTTAACTGTTCATAAATAGTTGTACTGCATAAACTAAAATAAAAAGCAAATAAAAATGCTCAACTATTAATAGAATTTCTTTATCCTATATCTTACTGCTCATTTGAATATCTTCATATATGGGAAAGGTTTCGCATAATTTTTTTTGTGTTGAATCATAATCTTTAATCTTTCTGCCTTAACGGGGTAAAATTGCTTGCTTATCTGCTAGGCAACTGATGATACTATTTCATTTTTTTAAATTATTATTTCTTCTTAAATGCAATTTTATTAGACTTCTTCCAAAATCGTTTTGAGTCTTTGCTCCTCTACATTTACTACCACATGTGGAATGACGCCCTACAGTCTTGACCGAAGACATGTTGAAAGTAGAATAGCTGTATTCACCAATGTATTCAATGCTAATCCTTCTAGCAAGTAGCTTCTAGTGCAAAGACATACGTGAAAATGTTAGTTAAAAGATTGGGACCTACATGTACTCAAAATGCTTGGATGTTGGTGGGAAACTATTGAATATAAACCGAGCAGTATATTCTTTCCTGCTTACTTGCTTAGATGGCAGGGGCTCCAATGTCTGAAACTTTTGGATGCAAGATAGCCTTAGGTTTTTTTCTTGCTGCTTCTGCTTGTCAACATGATTTTCAGTGGTAGATAGTTTCGATTTTTCCCATAGCTGCCTTTAAGATACAATGAAAAGAAACCTCTGTGTGAAAGAGTGTGGAAGGGTTTGCGTCATTTTATATAAAGGTGCTTTAGACCCGCATTTGACATCACTGTTCTTGGTGTGTTGGGAATAATTATTCTTACCCCACTTCTAGAATGTTATCTGTTGGTGTCAGTTTCAAGTACTTTTCTGGGTTTTGCAACAATTACCTGGAGTTGACATCTGGAGGGATGTATGCTAGTCTTTTCTTGGTTCCAGTCCAGTTAAGCAGAGTGGACTTACTTTGTATTCTGCTTTTTTTTCTTCCCCTTGGCCAAGGTAGATCATAGTTAATAGTCCTCTTCATAGTGCTTTGTGTATTATCATATAGAGGTTTAAAATGTTTTCTTTTGTTGTTAATATAAAACAGTGTAAATTTTGTTTTTGTAGCATCCAAAATAAGTAACTTTCTTTACAAAACTGCAGTAGGCTGACAGGTATTGATTTTGAGTAAGGTTACAGCTTTTGATGATGTTTGAAGCCTATTACCTGATGTTTTAGGAGGCTCATATATAGTTTGTTTTGGATGCATAAATTCTCAGAGCTGCAGTTGTCACCACCATATGTCTCAGTTTTCATGGTTTTGTTTTGGTTTGTTTCTTTTTTAATTACAGTCTTACTAAAAATTACTTAAGGAAATGTTTCACAGAATATGTTCGACTTTGTTGGGTTTGTCTTGGATTGTTTCTTTAGTCGGACAGTTTTGTTGAACTTTAGAATATGGAATGAGGTGGAAAAATAGATGTCTGAAACATTTCTTTTATTGTCTAACATAAAGATGTAAATATCTACTTGTGTTTTGGTTTGGCAGTTTTGAAAATTGTTTATACTTGTTTCTGGGAGTATTTTTTAAAATATTAGTAATTGTCAGTTTTATGCTACTCATGCTTGCTTTTGCCTAGTGTCTGAAGGTCTCTTAAGAAATGTTACCTAGGTAGGAAAGTGAGGTGAGGTTTCAAACAAATGCTACCAAAAGTGCAAATACTCACAGGGTTTTGTGGTGAAGCAGCTCATTCTCTGCCAGACTGTCTAAGTAGGTGTTAAGCACTCAAACAGATTATACAGATTTTTAGTTCCTTCTAGTGAGAGAAGCATTCCTGGATTGTGAGCATTTGAAATTTGCAATCTAATTCTTTCACAAATCTGGTTTTCAAAGGTCTGTGCTAAGTGAAAGTTTTACAGTAAATTGTTTCCTTGATTTGTCCTGTTAAAAATTATAGTATTTGCATTACATAGAGAAAAAATGTCTCATCAGAAAGTCAATTCAGTTTTAAAGAAATTATTCTTCAGTAGTTCATTAGATTAATTTAGGTTTTTTTTTTAGTTTAATTATTTGGAGGTAATTTGAGGAAAAGCAGAGCAAAAATATTTTTCTACTTGTCGTCATCATAAGGAGGAGAACCCCTATGGCTTTTTTGTAGCAGTTCTGCTTTCTGCCTATATTGCTTCAGAGCTGACAGACAAAAAGACCCACTTCCATTTGAAGTTCCATAATCAGCTTCTTTCACATAGCCATTTGTAGCTGATGTTGGATCAGTTCCTTGGGATAGTCTCTTTCTGAATTAGAGTTGGAAGCTGTAAAAAATGATGAACACTTGACTTGTAATGCATCAGGTTGCTCAGGGAGATATTTGAGGCCCCATCCCTGGAGATAGGTATTCAAGGTGAGGCTGGACAGGGCTCTTGGCAATCTGATCTACTTGAGGATGCCCCTGCTTATTGCAGAGGGGGTTGGACTAGATGACCTTTGGAGGTCCCTTCCAACCCAGACCATTCTATGTACACGTAGCTTGCTGATTGTTTTACATTTTCATCTATAAGCACTTTAGTTGTCTGGTTTGTGATCATTCTTTTTTTTTTTTTTTTAAATACTCTTTTCTACATACATAATCTCCTAAATTCTTGCCTTCTAGTCACTCCCCTTTGGAGAAAGTGTTGGGTTTGGTTTTTTTCAGACTGGAGTTTGGTATGTGAAAAATGAATCTATGCTAACAGTCCTTGTTACTGGTCTGGCAGAACTGGATGGCACTTTCTTACATTTGAGAATTACCTAAAATCTTGTACCTTTCAATTAGAACAGATGTCTTGCTCTTGAGTTGTATATAGTGCATTAATTTAAATTTTGTTTGCATGTCTTATTTCTCTTCCATGTTATGAGGCTTTGTCAGCATTGCATACTGGTGTATTTGAAATTCAGGAGTCAGTTTAGTATTTTCACTGTTCTGCCTTCATAGGCAGTGGGATCTAATAAGGTTGAGGAGTGTGTCGGTGTGAGCTGAAATTCCCCCCCCACCAACAATAACCAGGCTAGCCCAGTCTGGAAGCAAATGAAAAGCTGTATTTACAAGCAGAGTCTAAAATCTACAATGAAATGCAATGAATATGTACAAATATACAAAATTCACAACATTCACAAATATATACAATCAAAAGAAAAACCACAACCGATCTCCCTTTGCTTCCCCCCAAGGGGACCCTCCCAAAGGGGCCTCTCTCTCCCCCAGGAGCTTCCCCCAGACCCCCCTGGACAGAGAAGCAGAGTTTAGTTAGAGCAGAAAGTTGTTAACTTAGCTGCCAAGGTCAGTGTGTTATCTTCAGCCAGAAGAGAAGAAGAAACAGCAGCCAGACAGCCCAGCAACTGCCCCCACTGCCGAACGCAGAATGTGCAGAATGCCTACTTTGTTTTGGGTAATAGTTCTTAAACATTTCTATCTATCCAATGGAAGTGTTTAGAACAATCAGTATTTTGCTTTCTTACACCCAGTAGTGACTTATTTACATTCTTTCACTTTCTCTGTTCTGAATTTTGCAAGGAAAAATTAAAAAGACAGTTTCAAACCATCACAAGGAGGAGTGATTTTTTTTTTTTTTCCTCATATCAGAATTTGTGTTGAAAGTGATTCTAAGAGGTGGTCTTCAAGTTGCCCGTTCAGACGCAGAGAATTTGCATGCTATTCACAAAACTTCTACTGCATGCTGTCCTTGATGATGGTTTGGATTTTTTTCCCTGATGTTTAGCTGTCACCTTTGCTGACTGGAGTCATTACTATCCTTTAAGAACATGGCAAAGAGATTACCTCCAAAAAGGAGAGAAGAAAGTTTTAGGTGTCCTCCCCCAACCATTTGTTTTCTTAGCTGAATATCTCTTGTTCTTTTAAACATCGATCAGGGGCTTTGGGGAAAAAAAAAAGTGCCTACTTTCCTGTCCTGAAAGACCTGCTCAAGTCAGTCCGCATGTTTCTCAGTGGGGTACCCCAAACTAGGCACAGTAATCCTACAGATGTGTTTGAGTGTAACAGAATAATTTCTTAGCAGCTCTGCAATCTGTACATAGCATGTGTGCATTTTTGAGCAGGAAATTGAATCCGGTTTGTCACAAGAGCCTCTTTTACTGAACTGCTGGCTAGATGATTTTTCTTCATCCCATAATAGTGCATCTAATTATTTCTTGCCAGGCACAGTAAGTGTTGCTTGGCCCTATTCAATTGCATTCTATTTTTTCATAAGCTGGCATGCAATTTTTGCAGCTGATACCTCCAAGAATAGTGTAAGTTCTGTTGGAGTGAGGTTTGGGGAAGTTTATTGAGGCCACTTTTCAAGTGTTCTCAAATAGTATGTTTGAGCTAACCCTTTACAGGCTCTGTGATGAGATGAGAAGTAGTGCAAGTTGTTTAATGGAAAGTTTCCTGGTGTATGGCTTTGTTCAGCTATGTCCTTGTGCTGTGATTTGATATCAGCACTCCTGCTAGAGTACAGATGCATGGAGAATACAGAACATTTTACTAGATGAGCTTTGGCTGCAGTGGCCTAGTCTCTAATGTGCTCTCTAAATTGTGCCAGTGTCACTTCATTGGAACTGGAAGCTGCCAAAAGGAAGCTCAGATTTTACGATTTTTATGTTCTGTTTGCATAACCCACCAGATTCTTGAGTCCAAGCAAATTATAGATTTTAAATAGAATTCAGAATTAAGATTAGAATATGTTACCTGTTATTTTTGGGAAGTATAACCATACTGATTTCCAATTAATCTCTTTTGTGATTACTAAGTGAAATGTCAGCTTTTGTATCTTGGTAGTGCAACAGAAGCATATGTCACATCTGTAAAAGTGATGCAAGTAGAGAAGTCTTCAGATAAACTGCTGCTTAGGATGTTTCCTGCCTAGTATTAGATAGCACCAGCCTATTAGGGTATATCTGGAGCCTGTAGTAAAGCCAGAAAACTCCAATCCAAACCAAAAACCCAACATTGACCTTTGCAGAGTGGTGTTGGGTTGGTTGGTTTGGTTGGTTGGTTTTGCCCCATTGCACTTGACTGTAGGAAATAGAACATTTATCACGAGAAGGTCATCTTTGGATGTTCTAAGAGAAGAAGTGCCTCCTTTGTTATACAGAAGCAAAGCCATGTGCAGGGTTTGGGATAATGTGCGTAAGCACTAGTAATCTTACAAGCTAATACTGTATAATTGAAATTTGTGATAGTTCTTTACAGAAGTTTTTTGAAAACGATATATCTCATTTCCTCATATATAAGTTTAGCACTGAATTTTTTGTGGAAAAATGCTAGAATCTTTCAGGAATTTGGTGACTGTGACTTTGTCTTCTTCCTGTAGTATGGATAAAATAAGAATGGGGTTTTTTGTAGCTGATAATTAGTGACAGGAACTTGGTGTGAGAACAAGGGTTTTGGTTCTTTAAAATCAAACCCTACCCAAGCATCTACAGAGTAAGTGGGACTTTGGCATACCTCTCCCTTAAAACCCTCAACTTTGTGAAGTTCTTCAGCATTTCTCCTGCTCTGAGCCATAAAACTGGCATAATGTAGGTTAGTATTTTGACTTTACATTGCATGAGGGGGTACTTGATTTCTAGTACAGCAGATTATCTGTTTTTGATCTTTGAGGTTGTTCTGATCATTTATCTTTGAGCAGTAAACAGAACAGGAAACAAGCTGAGGTTTAGCTTACCAAATAAACCTCTTGTGGTCTGTTTTCTGATGTCTTTCATGCTGTCTGAGGAAAATTGCTTATTTTTGAGCTGTATAATTTCAAGGAAATTAATTCTAAGTGTTGCTTGCTAGAATTGATTCTTTTTTTTTTTTTCTCTTCCCCCCCACTCCACTCTCAGGATCTACATGGGATACACTGTTCTGCACCGGGGGTGGGTGAGTCGGGGGTAAGAGAGGGGCAGTACAGACTTCTAACTGCATCTCAGTGAGAAAGGCCCCATCAACAAATGGCTTAATGAAATAGCTGTTTTAATAAGGCTAAAAAGAGAACTGCAAGTAGTGAGAATACCTCATGTCCCTTCAGTTGCTGGGATCCCTACTTTCATGCAGCATTACCCCGGACCCTGTGTGGAGTTTTCCACAGCACGCTACACAGATCTTGTCTGTGGAGGGTTCCTCCTTTTTTGGCGATTAGAGCTGCTATTTTGCACTTTTTATTCTGTGTTGTTAAAACAGCAATTTTATTAAGCCATTTGTTGTTGGACTTTTCTTGCTGAGATCCATAAAAAAGTCTATATACCACCTCTGTGCCTCTCGTGCTTCTTGATTCTGTGCCTCCCACGCGTTCACTCTGCCTCACTGTGCCTCTATTGCTCTGTTTGACTCCTCTCACCATGCAGAACATGTACCTCTTGTTATGCTTTTATCTTGGGGTTTTATTAGGTATGTTATCTCAAGTTTATTTGTTTCAGAGTACTTGGATAATTTGTTTAACAGGATTTGTTATAATGTTAGATGCTGAAGAACAGTCTGTAATCAACTTTCAGAAAAACTATGGGATGCCTGCACTAGGATTTTCTTCTGTTTCAATCCCTACTGATTAGGGGTTTTGTAACTTCTGAAACTGTTAACAGACCTTGCCTTCATACCAGCTTTATGTAAAATTGAGCGTTCCTTTTCTGTCACTTCTCTGTAAATTATAAGGTTAATCTGTGTATATCTGTAGCGGTGAAGAAGGAAACTTCCATGAATGATTTCAAGCTTCCATCAAAACATTGTATCCACTGAAAATTTTGGAGTTGCTCTTTTGACTGTTGACCTAATTAGCATTGTAATACCTGTTGTGAGTTGACTTTAGCTGTGTCTGCCTGTCTAAACTTCTGTTGTCTGTGATTTTATTTTAGGTGGAGAACTTCATTTCCTTCAGATTGGAGGAACCTGCGATGACATAGATGAAGCTGATATACTTGTAGATGGATCCCTTTCCAAAAGCATAGAACAGTCATCAGAAGGCACCAAGCCCTCATCTAACCCTTCTAGTCCAGGCATCACAGGTAAATTACGAGTTTATAATAAATAAAAATACTTCTGTAATTCTTTGTAATATTTCTGCAATTTTTTGAAGTTTCATATTAAGGTGATTTTGAGTTCCTTAATAGCATGTTTGTTTTTTTCTTTTTCGATGCCTATAGTTGAAATTCTGTAGTTGCCGTAAGTCTATCATTGGTTATATACAAGCAAGACTTTAGCAGTTCTGTATTTAAAAACCAAAAATGAAATAACACACTTTTCCAAAATCTACTTGTTATTTTAAGTTTGGCAGACAGGGAAAAAACAGATAATTGTGCAGGCATTGGGCTTCCTTCATAGCTTAAATAGGCTGGAGCTCTTTATTTGTAAGTAAAATCATATGTTTATTCTGTAAAATTGCCTGCAAGTTTCATATAGAAGCTGTACAGCTCTACTTAATAAAACTGTACAAAACATATATTCAACAGATACTGTTGTGCACAGTGACATTGATTCTTTGTGTTATACTTCAAGGAGTGCAGTTGCTGTTGATTTGATTAAATTAAAATGTGCAATTTTGGTTTTAGTAGCTTCTCTGTGGAGTTAAACTGAAATTCTGATGTTGTTTACCTTCTAGTCTCTTTCCTGGAAGGGTTATCAGCCCTTGGACAGCAAGAAGTAACTGTTTCTAGTGGTCCAAACCTTTTTATGCTAAACATCCTATCTAGCTAGGTCTTGTGTTTACCGCAGTTCTGATATAACTGTCCTGCTACCAGTTTTCTGTCTGTTTTAGTATTATCCTGTCTCACTTTAGTAAAATAAGGACTTCAGTGAGAGGAATGTTGACAAAAGAAGAAGCCTTAAGTAGAAGGGTGGAAAAAGCTAAGGGGCTTCTCCTGCTTGTGAGGGGGAACTGTGAGTACGCAGGTTATGAGACTTCCGTTGTGGGCTCTTCAGTCTTTTCTCAGCCCTCAGCAAAGGTGCTTTAGTGTAGATAATTTGCTTCAAAAACATAACAGCCTGTCTAATTTTGCTGGTTAAGGCTGAGGTAGATTTGAATCATGCTGAGGTGTTTAAAATGTGTGTGTGTGTGTGTGGACATCTATGTATGTGTATATAGAGAGACACAGTCTTGCTTTGAGTTTTAAAGGGAATTGTTTACCAGAGAGCTGTTGAGCTGATGGTTTTAATTTTGTTTTAGTCTGCAATTGCTAAAGGTAGACAAAGTATAATTATTTTAATTGAGTTGGAGTTTAGGCCTTGTGTGTTGGACAGGAGTAGGGATATACTAGGAACAGATGACCTAGAATACAAAATACAAATAATACAAAGCTTGAAGATAAAGCAATGATGCAGTGGAAATAAACCATTCATGTAGCTATGACTATTTTTGAGAAGTGCTGTTAATTTTGGGTGTATCTGTTTCTGGTGGGGGTGTCTTTGCCTGCAGCTGCAGAGGACAAAAAATGCTGGGAGAGGACTAAATGGCAGACAACCCAACTGTGCCAGCACCTTCCTCTCGTATAGCGTACGTGTCTGTTGTGTGGTATGGATACATCATCAGCTGGTTCAGCTAGCTATCCTGGGTATATCCCCTTCCCACTTCTTGTGAAGAAAATTTAACTCCATCCTAGCTGAACCCAGGACAATAATAAGTCATTACACATATGTGAGAGAAAGAAGTCTGTGACTTTCTTCTTCAGCTTTCTTCTTTTGCTAATGGCAAATGAAGCTAAAAAGAGAATATGAATATCCAGGACATAGATATGCTTCAGTAGATTATTTCCTTGTTATAGTAGTTTATCAGCACATTTAAATGACTTCTTGTCAAATGGTCACTGACCAACCTGATGAATCAAATCAATGATCACTGCCGTTTAAATTCTCCCAGTATTGTAATGGGCAATTCTTTTTTGTCTTGTTTTCCTCCCCATTCAGCCTTCAGTATAGGCTTGAATATGACTTATTAGAACAAGAAAGGGGTTTACTTCTCTACAAACTTAAAAGTATATGTATCCTTAGATTGTCCACGAGGTGCAGGTCCCTCTTGAAGTAGTCATTTAAATCAGAGAATGCAATATTGCTTGATCTTGGTCTCTAATGATTTCTACAGAGCTGTTGGATATACTGTAACGATTAGATAAATTCAGTACTGTTTTGCTATGGCATCAGACTTAGCCACCTAAAGCTGTGAGAGAAGCTTAATAGTTACAGGAAGTCATTGCTGAATCAAGGGTGCTAGGGGGAAGAGTTGAAACCAGATGGTCTGAACTGTCTGGGTTAAGGATACTGAAATCAATAGCACCAGATTCTTAGCATATATAGTGTGTGAATAATTGCTGGGATTGTGCGAACATTTTCTGCGCAATGAAGCTGTCAGCACTTGTACAGATCATAATTGGACATTGCCCTCAACATTTATAGCATCATTGTTGCTTGTTTTGTAATCAAAATACTAAACAGCAAAAACCCACTTACATCATGCTGATGCTGTAAAATTCAGCTATATAAGGAAACCCTAGAAGACTCCAGTTGTAAGTTTTAGAAGGTAGGTATTTTATTTAAAAGTTGCACAAGTTTTAGATGTAAAGAGATTCATATCTCTGATCTTCCACACCAATGAGACAGAGTAGCCACTTTTTATTTCTTAAACACATGCGTATACTTTAGATTTCCCAGAATGGTCATGCATATTCATATAATTTCCTGAAACTAATCACCTTATTTACCGATCTGTTATGCTTGCAAGTTGCATCTCTGTGGTAATCTCCAAGGGATCTCTGGTGATCTTTGAGGGGGGTCTAACATCAAATCCTTTAGTACAGATTTTGTACAGTTAGCTGGAATTTTGTAATTGGGTTTTCGGCCTTGAGGATGGCCTCATTTGAGCCAGTTTTCTTTTGTATCAAAGCAGCAAAGTTCCTCCCTACCTATTGTGTGTGATGAGAACATCTGTGTTTTGTCCTTGAAAATTCTGTTTTCTGTTGCTCTTTGTTAGCAAGTCTTCATTTCCACTTTGCAGAACTTTTACTTCATCAATGCTTTTCAACAGATACATAGAAAGCTTTCGGTTTGGGGATGTGAACTCCTAGGTGGATCTGACTGAGCACAGAGACTTGATTTATAAATCTTGTTCACAGCTGACAGCAGGTAGCAGCAGGGTGTTTATATTAAATCACTTTGGTGTTCAGTGAAACTGTTGGTAAAAGATGCTATAGTCTGGATAGAAACCACAGTGAGAAGCACAATCTTGTGTTCTTACGTCGTTCGTATATATGGCGAGTTTTGTTTGTGTTAACTTTTCTCTGATTTTGGCATTCTGGAATGCATTTCTTTATTTTCTAGCTTGCAGTTTACAACTTGAATAAAATTTAAATTACACTGTTTGAGAAGGAAATAGTTAACTTTACCAAGTTATAAATCCTAGATTGGGTTAAAACTTTTATTTCCGTTTCAGGAGTGGAGCGTTTTTTTATGGTGATGTAAAATAATAACTTTTTTTTTTCTAGAAGTTAGTTGAAAAAGAATATTCGTTTTAATGACCAGTTTAAAACCCCTTTCCAAGTTTGCTATCAGAACTTCAGCTTTTCATAACTCATTGTTTACAATATAATAAAAATAATACTGCAAAAGAAGTCAAATGTATTTGACAACACTGGAAAGTTAAGTCCTTAATTTTTCAGGTTAGGGGTTGATACCCATTACATGTTGTTGCTGTGAATACTCTGAATTTGTAATTTTTTTTTTCTGATTGGGGGGAGGAGAATGAAACAGAAAACCAGCCAATTTACTCAAAGATAGCTCAAACTGTGCAACAATTCTATAATCTCACTTCTCATTGCAGTGTCATCTAGTTAATGAGGTTCATATTTGGCAGTAAAAAAAATAAATAGATGTGTTTTCTGTATTCTTGCAATTAACCTCTAAAGCAATTCTAATTTCTATTCTCTACAGCATTTTCTTGCATTCTAGATTAAAAAAACATAGAAATCACAGTTATTGCACTGTGTTTGCTTAACTCTGAGTATCTCATCTTAAGCTTTTCCACTTCTGGAAGAGAATGGCATTTGTCTTTCTGTTCTCAAGATGCAGAATCCTGGATTGCATTTGCAATATAGTCTCTAGATTCAGGCTTCACTGGTTATGTTGGTGTGGGGTTTTTTGTTTGGGATTTTGGTTTTGGTTTTGCTGGGTTTTGGTTAGTTTATGTGTTTGGGGTTTTTTGTGGTTTGGGGGTTTTGTGTGTGTGTGTTCTTTGGGTTTTTTTGTGTCTTTGTATTTCCCCTGGGGTGGTAGCAGTAGTAGTCAGGTAGCAAACTTTCTCGTTCTTTAAAATCATAATTTTTTACAAGCACAAGATTTTCTCAAATATACATTTTTAAGAGACACTACTTGAAGTGTCAATATGTCACGCATATCTTGTTTTCTCTCAAGTTTTCAGATTTTTGTTTTCTGAAGAAACGTGATTGTTTTTAGAGTTCCTTTGTAATGTTTCTTTAGTAGTGTGGTGGGTTGAAAAATCCCCCCCCAACATTAAATTTTGCCAGACCAACTCAGTTGTTTTTACGAGCAAAACTGAAATCTACAATGGAATGCCATAAATATGTACAAGATACACAATATTTACAGGTATTTACAATTAATAAACAGCACAAGGACCCCTCTGGCCAAATACCAGGGGAGCTGCAACAGCCTCTCCCTTCCTGTGATGGTTTGAAACTGTCTTTTTAATTTTTCCTTGCAAAGTTCAGAACAGAGAAAGTGAAAGAATGTAAATAAGTCACTACTGGGTGTAAGAAAGCAAAATAACGATTGTTCTAAACACTTCCATTGGATAGATAGAAATGTTTAAGAACTATTACCCAAAACAAAGTAGGCATTCGGCACATTCTGCGTTCGGCAGTGGGGGCAGTTGCTGGGCTGTCTGGCTGCTGTTTGTTCTTCTCTTCTGGCTGAAGATAACACGTACTGACCTTGGCAGCTAAGTTAACAACTTTCTGCTTAACTAACTCTGCTTCTCTGTCCAGGGGGGTCTGGGGGGAAGCTCCTGGGGGAGAGAGAGGCCCCTTTGGGAGGGTCCCCTTGGGGGGAAGCAAAGGGAGCTTGGTTGTGTTTTTCTGTTGATTGTATATATTTGTAAATGTTGTGAATTTTGTATATTTGTACATATTCATTGCATTTCATCATAGATTTTAGACTCTGCTTGTAAATACAGCCTTCATTTGCTTCCAGACTGAGCTAGCCTGGTTATTGTTGGTGGGGGGAGGAATTTCAGCTCACACCGACACACTTCCCTACCCCGCTGTACACAAAAAGACAAGAGACAGAGCAGAGAAGTTGTTGTTAATACCTGTCACAAAAAAACCGATGCAGTCAAGGTCAGTAAAGCGAAGAGAAGCATCAGCCAGAGCCGAAGAATTGAAAAAAGAGAGAGATTGTTTTGCAAACTAAATCTTATGGTAGATGTCTTTCCAATGGGATTCTTTAGAACTATCATTATTTTCCTTTTTACACACAATAGTGATTTATTTGCATTCTACTGCTTTCTGTTGAAGATCTGTGAAAAATTGTTAAAGGCATAGCCTAAAACTATCACAAGTTGTTTGTCTCCTTGGGATATTTTAATTTTCAGTACTTTTTCAATTAATATATTTGTTTCCTCAGGACAAGAATATGAAAACAAGAAGACAGAATATCTGTCTAGGCCCAGTGTCTTCTAAGTGCATTACATAATGCATGCTTGTTTTTCACTTACCCCTCTTTTTAAGCTAAGCTGGGAGCCTTCCAAAACATTTTACTAATCCACTGTAAAACAAGTCTATGTTTATAAGCAGGTGCCAAAGCAATGTTTCAAACAGGGATAAAAATGTAACAATTGTGTAGTAATTCCATATGTCTGTTTTCATTAAATAAAACTTACCTTTTTTTTTTATCTAAGTCAACAGAAGTATTAAAAAAAATTAATCAGCTTTACATCATCCAGGTATAGCTGGCTGATTACTTTTTCCTGATGATTCTGGTTAAATCTGAGACAGCATGCTCAGAGCTCTCAGTACTTAGCAAATTTGTTCCAGGTAAAGCTGCCTTCAAGGAATAACTGTTTTTAAGCCTAGTGTTGTTTGGTTGCTTGTGTTTGGATTTTTGTGGTGTTGTTTGGTTTTTTTCTCCTTTTTTACTTTGGGGGGTTTTGTGGGATTTTTGTTTTGTTGGGGATTTTGTGGTGAGGTTTTTTGTTTGTATTTTGTGGAGGTTTTTTGTTCTAATTTATTTTTAGACATTTGATTTAATGTGGTTAATTTTACCTATAGCAATTTGGATATATTTCAAACTGTTTATAGGATGTTCTGCAAAAATGCTCTATTTACTAATTAATATATGGTCTCCAATTGTACAGGAGTTGATCTTCTGGTGGAGCAGCCATTTTCCCTTGAAACACTGACATCCTTGGTAGAGCTGACCCGTTTTGAAACCTTGACACCACGGTTTTCAGCCACTGTTCCTCCTTGCTGGGTAGAAGTCCAGCAAGAGCAGCAGCAAAGGAGGCATCCTCAGCATTTGCACCAGCAGCACCATGGAGATGCAGCTCAACATACTCGAACTTGGAAACTACAAACAGACAGGTAGGTAGGGTAACAGTGCAGAAAGAATTGTGTGTACTGCTTAACTAGCTCGCATAGCTGGTACGATAACAAATATCATGCAATTTATTTGTTTCTAGGTAGTGAAGAAGTTTAAGAATGCATACTTCCAAAGATAATAATCCCTATTCGATAGTTTGCGTTATAGGTCTTTGTGAGATTAACAGGTTTATTTTAGTGGACACTGAAACAAATTGAAAAGTCAAGTTTTGAATTGGTGTATTTTATTTTGCCAAAAGTTGCCTTGCCGTGTTTTAATTTGACAAGGACAGTCAACAGAGTTGCAGTTACTCTTGACTCGCCCTTCTTATGCATGCACACATTCCTAGTATGTTCTTTAATTGGAAAATGCAAGCCACAGGTGTAAGTATGACTGACTAGTTGTCCTCAACAAAATCATATTGTAATTTATTTTAACATGTAAAGATAGAATCTGAATTTATGTGTGTTCATATGAAGTTAAATCTTCAGAAGCAAGGCATTTGCTTAAGACATTGTAGTCTCCTGGTTGTGCTGAAATTCATTTTCATTGCGATGAACCTGCCTCAGCATGGTATGTGTAGTACTACTTAGCACATATGGTGTAAGAACTTCAAATTTCTCTGGGATCCTAAAGACTATAACAGCAGTGTTGCAGTCTCCTTCAAGAGCTGCTTAAACCTACCTGAAGTAGCTTTGCATAGACTTTCAAAATATGTTGGAAAAACAAAGTACAGAAGTAAGGCGTCTTGTGTGTTTTATTAAAAGACATGCATAATAAATTACTAGGTCAGGGTCAGGCTGTCACTCATCTGCCCCTGTGATATATAAGCAATGGATAGCAATGCAGAATCTGAATGCTCATACAGTGGAAACAATGAAATAGCCAAAGGACACTAGAGGAGCTAGAGATCATGTGCTGAGAAAAAAAAAAAAAAACTGTTGTATAAATAAGTGAAAACTAGCATGTGATAACAGAGCATTCCAGTTGGGAAAACCATGTCTGGAAGGTAATAGTTGCAGGCGTTTCTGAACCATACATCGTCATCGTCACATGAGCGCAGTTTGTTTTAACTAAGTATTCATAAGTCACAGTTAAAGGTTTAAAACATTTATCTTGTGATTTTTGAAAGTAAAATATTTGGTATGTAACAAGGGGAAAGGAGGTGATTCCTTGCAAAATAGTTTCTATTTGAAACTATTGATTATCTGTTCTGTTCAGCAACAGCTGAAAAGTGCAAAGCAACCAATATGAAGAAATAAGGAAGGAAACAGTGAAGGTAATAACTGTTAATTGGAAGGTGATAGGTGGAACATTAGTTAATGAATACTGTTTCATTACAGGAGAAAATTGTGCCTTTGACACTTGCTAAATGACCAATGATGAAAATGGTTAAATTATAGTCCTTTTGTTCATAGGTTAGAATATACAATTTTGAGATCAATGTTAGCTCTTAATTAAAAATTATCTGGGAAGAAACTTCTTTGTTTCTGGACTGTTTTGTTGGTCCTTAATATGGAATTTCTTTTTTCTCCTCTTGGAGTGTTTTCATTTCTACCAAGGAGAGGCTGAGGGAGCTGGGCTTGTTTAGCCTGGAGAAGAGGAAGCTCAGGGTTGACCTCATTGCTGTCTACAACTACCTGAAGGGAGGTTGTAGCTAAGTGGGGGTCAGTCTCTTCTCCCAGGCAACCAGCAGCGGAACGAGGGGACGCAGTCTCAAGTTGTGCCAGGGGAGGTATAGGCTGGATATTAGGAGGAAGTTCTTCACAGAGAGAGTGATTGCCCGTTGGAATGGGCTGTCCTTGAAGGCTGTGGAGTCACCATCCCTGGTGATGTTCATAAAAGACTGTATGGGGAACTTAGTGCCACAGTCTAGTTGATAGGATAGCACGGGGTGATAGGTTGGACTGGATGATTTTGGAGGTCTCTTCCAACCTGGTTGATTCTAGGATTCTAAGATAGGGAATCACAGGGTTAGATGGATGAATAATGCAATTTGATATGGTAATTCTTTTGCTTTCAAACATTGGAATGGGCTGCCCAGGGAGGTGGTGGAGTCACCATCCCTGGAGGTGTCCAAGAGGGGATTGGACGTGGCACTTGGTGCCATGGTTTAGATAGTCATGAGGTTTAGGGTGACAGGTTGGACTCGGTGATCTTTGAGGTCTCTTCCAGCCTTCTAGATTCTATTCTATTCTATTCTATTCTATAACCCTGTAAATGTGTTTTAGGGAGTAACATTATATTGCACTTGGGCTCTTTCATTCCTACTTTATTTTTTAAAAGCCTGTGTAACAAAGAAAACAGAAAAAGCAGTCTAGTTTGTGTCAAATTATCGAAATAATAGTATTTCCTCTTCAATGGTAATGTAACTGAAATGTTTAATTTTTTTTTTAAATTTAAATTAATTCCTAATGTGCTTTGATAAAGCAGTGACGTCTGAGTTTCAAATACATCAGCATAAGAGAAAAATCCAGGAAAATAAGCAAAATAAGGAGGATCTAAGTTCTGATGTGCTTTCTAATGTTTAAACTCTGGAAATGGGCCTGCAGCTCAAAGTTCAGTTGTACTGGAACACAAGAACGTTGGAGAGATGTTCTAGAAAGGGAATGAGGTATATTGAAAAATTTAGAGTTACAAAAATGATGGCAGAACAGAGTCTTCACTGTGTATTATTCTTAAAAAAAAGATGCTATAGATTTTTTTTAGAGTTTAAAAAATGAAACCCTTGGTGTGAAGGGTTGAAAGCTTTAGGTGAAACATTTAATCGAGTGTTGTTAAAAAAGCTTGCATTAGATAATTAGAGAAAAGTGGTATTTAGGATCAATATGCTGAAATACTGAGAACATAATAAGGAATTTTGTTTGCTTCTTTCAAACTTTGCACATGAATAAAGAGGATGCATGTTAAGGAATTGCAATTAACTAATAAAGGATATGGCAAACAGGTATTAATAAAAATACTAGTAACCCTTTATTAATATGAAAAATTGCCAAAACTCATTAAATAGGATCATTGTATGGTTGGAATATATATTTACAATAGGAATGCAGTCTTTAGGCAAAATACAACAGTTCCATATAGGCAAACTAGGAGGAAATAACATGGAAAGAGAGGATCCTCAGGAGCATAATAGTGCTCACCCATGGCATGGGTGTGGGGGGAGACTCAGCAAGAACCCTTAAGCCCAGGAGGCAATGAATTAATTACTCACAGCTGGTTTCACCCAAGTGGGGAGTGCTGTTGCTGTATATGATCTGTAGAGGCTTTTGGGGCGCTCTCGTATGGCACTGGCACAGCAGGCTGCCAGCAAGAAGGGTGCCACATTGTCCCAGGGTTGATCTGGCTTCAGTGGATGGCAGGCTGTTTACAACGCTTCTTCGCGATGGGCACTTGCTTGTCCTGGGTAAACTGAGGCACGGCACGATTCTAGTGGCAAGGGGAAGCAGGCTAAGCTTGTCTCTGGCTTCTAGGCTCATGGCTTTTCCAACTTGCTGTGTTGTGGGCTCGTGGCTTTATCCCAGGCTTTGGACCAGGTGCTCGAGGCAGGCCAGGGCAACTTGAGGCAGCTTCATGCAAGATGGGTCCAAGTAGGTTCAAGCATGGCTTGAAAGCAAAGCCAAGGCAACTACAAGTCAGCCTGTATATATACCTTGCCTGAGATCCATTTGGGTCCAAAGGCACAACTGAAGCTAACATGTAGCTGCCCAATAGAAAGGCGTTCTGCCAGGCTATAACCATAGAAGGCAGAAACAAAGGCCTTGTTTCTGGGGAAGCAGTGGTCAGCACGCCTGCTCTTACCCCGGATAAACAACTTGCTTACCAGAGGTGCATGGTCCTGTCCCCGAAGGAGGGGGGAGTAGAGGACCATGTCTAGAAACCTTAAGGCCTGTCTGGGTTTGTCCTGGGCCTCTTTGGCACTACCATGACAATGCATTTAAACAGATACGAGGAAAAAAGTGCCTATAGAGGAGTTTTTCGCTCATTGCAAAATTAGATTGTAGTATTCATTGCCACAGAATAAGGTCTCTTCAGTTTTGAATGATAATTATTTCATACCTGCCTACAATTTCCTTTGGGGCATCTGTTGCCGAACTATGTCAAAAATACATTTCTGGAGTGTGCAAGTAACCATTGTAATTTTTCATTAATAGCTGCAATTAGTACTTTTTTATAGAAGTTACTATGTTTTAGGAAAATACTTACTGATAAATTGAGAAAGATCTTGAAGTGCAATTATTTTCAAATAGAACTGTGACAATTCTCACACAATATTCAAGTTCCTCTTATTTGAAGTATTTTTTGCAAACCTATGTTTATCAAACTATGAAACTTGATCATTGAGGGATACTTTCAGTGGAAACTAAAGCTGGCCTCAAAAGGAAAATATAATTCATTAAAAAACGCTGCACCAATTTTACACAGTGCAGGCTTTTGATTGTTTGCCTAGTGTGAAGCACTTCTCATGCAGTATAAATTATCAAATGCATTTAGTATTTTGAAAGCAGTGTTTTAATTCTCCTGAATGTGGCTGCTGTATCCCTGGCACTTTCCAGTGTTTAACACTTACCAATGGAGAAGGCCAGTTTAAGAGACTGCAAAGTGATTACTGTCATGCTTTCATAGACTTCACTAGTTGGCAGATCCTTTTGTAGGATACACATACACCATCACTTTTTGTCTAGAAATGAGTAACTGGTACATAGTAATATGGAACATTCACTGTAATGAAGGTATAATTCACTGTAATAGGGAATATTTTCACTGCTATTTTTATCTGAACGTGGAATCGCACTCTCTTATCTGTGGTTGACTTTTACTTCAGAAATGCGTGTGAACATCAGCTTCAGCAAAATGAGGTTTTCTTCTTGTTAAAGAAGGCGTGTATAGATGGTGAATGCACTGCTTGATCTATATTTTCTTTTAACACTGAATCATTGTCATCTTTTTTCCTGACAGCAACAGTTGGGATGAGCATGTCTTCGAACTGGTTCTACCAAAAGCCTGTATGGTTGGACATGTGGACTTCAAGTTTGTTTTAAATTCAAACATCACAAACATTCCCCAGATTCAAGTGACTTTACTGAAAAATAAAGCTCCAGGCTTAGGGAAAGTCAGCGGTAAGAAAGAACTTATTGTGTCTTTTAGAATATATCTGTTCTCGAACACATTATCCTCTGTGATGTGTGTTAGAAGAATTTCTTGAGATTGTGTAAATATTTCTATTTTCGGTTTTATTCTGGTTTCATGGTCTCTTTTCACTTAGTGTTTGAATGTAAATTAGAGAAACTGGGTAAACAGTTTCAAATTCCTGAATTTTATATAAGTAAAAGTGCGTAACACAAAGAAGTTGAACTGAATTATTATTAACAAAAAACTATTGTCAGTTGTAAATCTTCGTAGAGATTGACATCTGAGACGAATGGTGCTGTAATTTTTAAAAAGCAATACAGGTTTTCATATAATTTCTCCCTCTGTAACATCCCCCCAAAAAAAAGGGTGCTGGAGATGCCCTGTAAAGAAATCCTAGAAATTGGCAGTTATCTGAGAAAAAAAGTATTCTAGTAGAGTAATAGTCTTGGACAAAAGCATTTTTTTGGGGATACAAGATGGTCTAAGAGTTTTAACAGAAGTTCTAGCTGTGACTGCAGGACAGCAGTCAAGAGGTGTCCTTGAAAGTTTTCCCTCTGTTTAATATTTGAAGTAAAACCTTAATTTTAACCTGTAACGTTTTTTTTTTTTCTATCAAAGCAGAAAGTAGGACAGATAGTTCATGTTGCTCTGTTTTGTTTTCAGCATGAGTTCTAGAGCTAGTCCATTTGCAGATCTGGATGTCAGAGTTGAATTTTCAGATTATTTCCTTTAATGTTTCAGTTTTAAATATTTCTAACCAAACAGTTCCATGAGTTGGTAACTCTTTTAAAACATTTTATTTGGATGTGAAATAGATTGCCAGAGCTTTTTTGTAGATTCTTTACAGCATACTGATCCTAAGACATCACAGAGTGCTTCCAGAAAGTGACATTTCACTTCCTTACATGCAATGCAGTGGAATTTGCCTTTTTTTCCTCTTTTCTGTATGGATCTGGTGGAGAGACTGAAATGGAGGGCCAGGGTATACACAATACAGTTTGGAAAGGGCTGAGGGATGCTGAGAGTGCCTGCAAGGCAATCTTGGCAAGGTCTGCTGATGCATTTTTCAAGTGCAATCCTAATATGAAAATCATGCCTTTGTAGTTCTTATACTAGGCAGAAAGTGGATACATTTGATATGAAAACTACTGCTTCTGTTTTCTGTGGTCCTTAAGCTTATGAAATCCTGGCAATGTTTTTATTTCCAGAAGCAGCAGTAGACAGACAGATAACATTTCCATTATCTCCGGCTCATAATATTGAAGTGGACCGAAATGGAAAACCAGGACTGGTTGAATTCAGTGAGGAAATGCAGTATATGGATGTAGAGGAACCACAGTGTAAGTTGTATTTATTTTGTTATACATTGTTTAAAACATGAGGTTGCTCTTTTTTCTGTCTTTCTGGATACCCTGGAATTTCTCAGGCATTTAAAATTTCTCAACGCTCTTCAACATTGCCTCTCCCAATGGTGTGTTTACTGTGTGATTTCAAAGTTTAACATAAATACACCAAAAACCCCCAAAATTTAAAAATTAAGTAGATTGACATAGTATCTTTCTAACTTAAACTCTTGCCCTGTTCCAGCAGTATTTTACTTGGTTTCCTTCCTTAGTTAGTCTTAATATAATTTTTCTTTGCATGGCTGGCTTTTGTGGAGACTGCTGCTGTAAACTAGGAATAATAATGAACAGGAAGTAAAGAATTCCCAACTAGTTATGTCTATTCCCAGCCACATCAGAGGTGCTGCACTTTTTCTGTAACCTTTTCTGTTAACCAGTATTCTTCTGTAAAATATGTTGAGAGACTCTAAAAGGCAATCAGGTTGGATCTCAGTGAGAAGAACTACAGACTAAAAATTGGTAGTTGGCATGAATCAATTCCAGATCTGTGATTCCTTCTTGTGGCTTTCAACAGTCTCTTTTCACACCTTCCTTCCTTTCATGTGATCAGGCTTATCTAGAGCATGACTTCAAAGGTCCCTTCAAACCCAAACCATTCTATGTTTTGGCAACCCCAGGAAAGATGGGGTAAAGGGTGAGGGATCAAAGGGGTAATGAAAGTGATGGAAAGAGGTGTTTACTGCTGAGAAGGAAGCAGCAGATGTGTGTATGATAATTTTGGTATACCACAGGAGAAACAATATAGGGGTGTTTTTGTGTTACGGGTTTTTTTTTGGTTGGTTGTTGTTTTTTTTTATTGATTTTTGTTTGGTTTGGTTTTGTTTGGGGTTTTTTTTGTTTGTTTGAATGCTTGGGGGTTTTGTTTGGGTTTGTTCTTGTGGGGTTTTTTTGTTGTTTGTGCTTGTTCTTGTTTTTTTTAAAAAAAAAGTTTGTCATGCTTCAGAAAAGACCAGTGAGAGATGTGGATTGAAATATACTGGTTTATCATTTAATCAGTTGTGTGTTTTGCTATTCTGATGAGCCAGTCAGTGTACATATTATCAAAATAATATAACTGGAAATGCTTTGAAAACTGTAATTTCCCTTTATTGATTTTACTGGAAAATGGCTAAAAGTGAGCCTCTAATAATTGTTAGTTTTTCAGTGTAGCTTGTATGCATTTAGTGATCAGAATTTGATGTGTATTTTTAACCCATGCAAATGATCAGATTTTGTGGCTTAATGAGTAATTCACATCTATGACATTCATGTTTTTCAAGGTCTTAGATTGTGTCCGTTTCTGGAGGAACACAAAGAAGATATACTTTGTGGTCCAGTATGGCTGGCTACTGGGCTTGATCTATCAGGACATGCTGGAATGTTGACACTAACAAGCCCAAAGCTTGTTAAAGGTAAACCAGTCTGTTACAGTATTTACATGAATGACTAAAGCACATCCCGTACTTCTGGAGTCAGACTTGTATTTGTAGTTATTTTCACACCGACAAATTTTGCTGCGTAACACAATAGTAAGTTACCTTTTCAAACTGCCACTGAAGTACTGTGATTAATACAGTTGGGCTGTGCTTGTACACTATTAGCTGTGAAGCTGAAATCTGTTCACAGCTTGCCCTAGTAAACTATGCAAATTCTTCCTCCCCACCCTCTTCTTTTTTTCCTCCCACTTCTAGGCATGGCTGGTGGCAAGTACCGCTCATTTTTAATTCACGTTAAAGCAGTGAATGACAGAGGAACAGAAGAAATCTGCAATGGTAGCATTAGACCAGTTGTTAGAATACCATCTCTAAAACCTCAGGCTAACAAGGGCCATTCCCTTGCTTCGTTGTTGGCAAAAGTTGCAGCTGGCAAGGTAAGGAATAGCTAAGAAGAACGTCTGTATTAAAATTGTAGAATTTGTATGAATTATGTAATATGAAAACAAAACAGCTGTTAGGAGAATTAATATCCATTAGAAGTGACTTTTTCAAGAGTTGACACTGTGTTAACACCTTCAAAAATCTGAGTTCAGCATTTCTCAAGTTGTTTCTTCTGTACAGATTTAGTTGAAAGGTCTGTTCTGTGGCTTTCCCATTCTGAGCACTTGGGTTTGAAATCTCTGATTTCCTGACTGTTTTCAGTAGCTGATGACCTCATCCTCTTGTGAAGATTTTCATGTGTGTGTGTGTGTGTGTGTGTTTTACTCTTGATTGTTGTAGTTTTAAGATTGGATGATATGATGCATATCTTGTGGACATTGTTGAAATAGTTAGAACGTAACAAATTGCAGTATATTGCTAAATATGATGTTCTGTATCAAAGCAATTAGTGAGTAAAAGTAGTGTGTTTTAGTACAGTGCTCAAACTAAGCAAGAGATTTTTCTGAGCTGTATGCATTTCACTGAACAAGGTATGCAAATGAAGCAGTCAAAAACAATGATTTCTGAATTTTTCCTCCTCCCCGCCCCCACCCCAAAAAAAAAATCAGGAAAAGCCAGCAAGCAAAATCGAAACCACTAGTTCTTCAAGAAAATCAGATAATCTGAGAGGCTGTGATTTACTTCAAGAAGTCTCTGTAACGATTCGAAGATTTAAAAAAACTTCCATTTCAAAGGAAAGGTCAGTAGATGTCTTTTGATTCTAAATATTAGCGGTAGTTACACTTCTCACAAAATACTTAGCTTTCAGAATAGCTCAGATCAGACCAATGTTTCAAGTTGTCATTTAATAAGCGTCTTTTATATGGAAAATTCTATAAAATGTGAGTTTGACGGCACTATGCTGTGCAAGTTGTGGCAGAGTACCACTATGCATGAGATTGTATGCTGAGTTATAATTTGCTCAACTTGGAAAGGCAAATTAAGTTTTCTTGGTAAATTAGATATATTGTTTGGACAGATTTTTTTGGTGTAGTTTTTTATTTTGAAGGAAGCATCTTGGCCTTCCATTTGTACATGTTTCTTACAGCAGATATAGATACAGATATATATACACACAGACACACACATATATATATTTGTATTTGTCAAAGTTTAGAATCAAGTTTAAGAAATTATTCCTTAAACTGGTTAAATTCTATATGGATTGATACCACAGACATCAATACGAATAATATTTAATTTGTGTTAGCAATTACCACTCCACAATCATGGCGCTAACTGTAATTGGCTTGAAGGGTTCAAAGAGGCTGCAAAGAGGTATATGCCAGTGGTTGCCAAGAAGTTTCATAGATGATGAAAGTTTGTTTAGAATTAGAAGTTACTAGACAAGTTACAAGAAAAAAAAATCCTTGAAGGTTACTAAGTATACAGTAACCTAAGAAGTTCTGTGAGCAGAAAATAGGAAGACTGGGAATGCATGCATAGAAAATACGGTACGTGCTTGTGTGCTAGTTTTACTCACATCTAGGCATCTCTTTTTTTCCTGCTCCAAAGGCAGGATACAAACCTAGAGGAACACTTTAATGGAAGAGTGGCCAGAATGGATAATTCTGTGTTGCTTTTTTGCCTTTCACCTCTTTCCTAGAGTTCAACGGTGTGCCATGCTACAGTTTTCAGAGTTCCATGAGAAGCTGCTTGCCACTCTTTGCAAGAAGACAGATGATGATCTGACTACAGAACATGCTCAGAGTCTTGTACTGGACACACTTTGTTGGCTGGCTGGAGTGTATTCAAATGGACCTGGCAGGTAAGAGAGAAATTGTGTTTAAATCAGCATGGCTATTTTTCAGTGTCAGCTGAGATTTTTTTTTTTTTAATACTATATGATTCTCTGAAGTATGCAACTTCTTTTCACAGCTCGAAGGAAGGAAATGACAGCTTGCTTTCCAAAACACGTAAATGTGTCTCTGATATAATACGTGTTTGCTTCTTTGAAGCTGGCCGGAGCATAGCTCATAAATGTGCGCGGTTTCTCGCACTGTGCATCAGGTCAGTGCTAATGACATATTTGTTTTTAAATATTGATATTTCATATATTTGTGTGGAAGATTTGCATACAGTCTGAATTGTGTATTTATATTTGTTGTTGAGCACTAAATTTATAAAGCAACAAGATCTGGAAGATATAGTGAGGAAAAATGCGTTAGGGTATGACTGGAAAGAACAACAATCTTTTCAACGTCATCTTCTGGAGATGATGTCATGTTCCGTCCTTCTTAAATATTGAAAGTCTCTGTGTGTTTTTGTAGCAATGGCAGGTGTGACCCTAGTCAGCAGGGGTTTGGATCACTTCTTCTAAAAGCTTTGCTTGACAACATGCCTCTTTTGCCTGCTGCTGCAACAGGTGGTATGTATATCATGTTTATGTCATAAAAATACACAGTACATTTGTTGTTTGGCATGACTTTCTTGTGAAATAGTAATTAGGTATTTGTTCAGTACTGCTGAACTGCTTCTTGGGCTGGTCTGGTAAGGTGGTAACCAAGTACAAAGTATCCATTTATAGATGACGAAATCTTAAGCAAATTAGCTGGCTTAAAACAGTGCTAAAGCACTGAATTTTTTGGGAGAGCTGAAGTAAGTTTTGAAAGAGTGAGATTCAGGATCGTCTGTAATTTCTGCTAATAAGGAGATTTATTCCAGGGAGCATGGCTATCGAAATGATGTCCATCTAGCAATCCACTTCTGTTACTTCTGCATCAAAAGAAAATTGTAAATTAAATTCCTTTCTCATCTACATTGCAAAGTAATGCTATCTTAACACCCTGTTGAAACCTTTGAAGTTTCAGATAGAATGAAAAAATTACTTTTTTATCACTCATGTTTGGGGTGGCAAGACCTGTTTTGTCTTTTTCACAGTAGAATTTTGTTGAATTGTGTCTAGCTTGACATTACCAAGGGGTCTCACAGGAAAATGAGTTTGCAGTCCTAAATGTTTGTTGTGCTACCACCCAGGTTAGAAACATTCAACATGCTGCTGTTGAGGGTATGGAATGCACAGGGAGTGGAGGGTGAGGGAACTGAGGTATGTATTTCTATACAGAACCACTGCTCCATGCTCCCAGACTGATCGGCAAGGAAACAGCCTCCAGCAAATACAGACTGTAGAGACAGCAGCCAAAATCAGATGATAAGAGTGGAATCTAGAATAAGGCTTGTCTCTGCAGGGATTGGTATCCCTAGCCTAGCAGCTAGGTGTATCAAGAGCGTTTTGATTGTTGTAGAAGCAGTGGGCCAAAGAAATGAAAGAAGTAGTTGCTTCAATTCCAGATTAGCTGATAAGAAACTAATGATTACAGAATGATTTTAATTGAAACCTCTCAAAAAAAAAGGAAAGGGCAGAATGTTTCCTAGTCTGTATTCAGTAATGAGTAGATACTTCATTTTATCACTTCCATGGATTATGGTTCAAAATAGGCTTTCTGAGTGGAAAATTCACATCTTTTTTTTTTTTTTTTTTTTTAAACACAGGATCTGTGTATTGGTATTTTGTCTTGCTGAATTATGTGAAGGACGAAGATTTGGCAGGATGTAGTACAGCTTGTGCATCACTGCTGACTGCTGTGTCCCGACAACTGCAGGATCGCCTAACGCCTATGGAAGCATTACTACAAACAAGGTACTACGAAACGTGTTTGTAAACATAACTAAATATACAAATTGTCTAATGCCATCCTCTGGTGTTCTGAAAAAGGTTTACTGTTAAAAAAACAAGTGTTTTGCCATATCTACTTGGGCAATGATTGATATAACTCTGGAAAGTAGTTGGATTTGAGCAAAGTTAAAGAGCAAAGTTGTACTTTACAGTCCACTTGAAATCAGTAAATGTGTACATAATGTCTGTGCAATCCTAAAGTTGGTATGTAAGATTTTTGGTGCAAGGATTTTGAGTGTGGGAGGGAATCAGATATCCTGAATAGTTTCAGGTCTGTGTAATGCTACACAAAATTGTTATATCTCTGTAAGATGACCATACATTTAGTGTACCGCTATGGAAGGCCAATTTCTTACTGTAGAGATCTAGAGTCATTTACTGGGAATTGAGAATTGTATATCAATATCATTTAAACGGATGTCGCATCTCTTACATCATGAACTGATTGGCCATTTAACTTTGGGGTTTTGTGATATCTAAAAGAAATCTCTGGTGGTTCAGTTTTTGTAGCCACTTCCAAAGTCATGTTACGATGATGGCAACATGCTGCCATTAGACAGCTCTTCCACTTGTGATTTTTGGGTAAGAGTTTTCCTCCATGTCAAGCAAGATCAAGGTAATGGAGGTTTGATAGAGGTTAGTTCAGAATCTTAAAGTCAATTTGAAAATTTAGTAAGCCAAATTTGCGGTGGGGGTGGGGTTGGGATTGGCGGCAGGGTGGTGGGGGGGATGTTTGTTTGGTTTGGTTAATGTCATTTGAAAGAAACAAAGTGTGGAATCTAGTAAGTCCTGGTGATGAAATATGTGGCCTTTTTCTTTAAGCATTATTCAAACAATATTTCATATAAAATTGTTTTGTCTTTATTTGCAGATATGGATTATATAGCTCACCTTTTGATCCAGTTCTGTTTGATTTGGAAATAAGTGGCTCTTCTTGTAAAAATGTATACAACAGCAGCATTGGAGTGCAGTCAGATGAAATAGATCTGTCTGATGTTCTATCAGGTATATATGTTTAGTCTGTTGTGGAATAATGGGTAATTCTCTCTGTTATACTGTTTTCCTTTACTGAAGATACAGTTTTTTACTTTCCACCTGTTTTATAGCTGTGCATTGTGATGTCCAAGATACTCTTTTGCTTTGTGAGAGCTCTTACATTTCCTTTAGCCATTAGGGCAAGAAAAAAATGCCTCTTTGTGGAATCTGTGCTCTTCTTATCCTGTAGATCTAAGAAAAGGCTAGAGATTAAATAGAGAGGCTGCTTTCATTCCCTGGGTCACAGTCTTCTAGGATTCTTCTGTCACTTCTCTTGAACAGCTTTCTTGAGATAACATTATTCATTTAGACTACCAACCATCTCATAGGCAAAGAAACCTAAATGGTTTTTTCTGAAGTTGGGAAGCTGCCTTATTGCAGTCTTCTACTTAAGTGTTACAGATTTAATGTGATTTTTTTTTTCTGTTTCAGTCACGTTAAAATACATTAAAATCATGTTTGTATCTATCACTCGCATTAGTTCAGAAGTAAATCTTTAGACCATGGAATATCCTAAGAATGAGACTGGTCGTACCTGTCAGGAAATTGTCTTCATAATAAGCATATTCATCAGTCACAGTGACTCCTTTAATTTTCTTGCACATTCTTGTCCATCTCCTTCCCATCCCTCTTTCCCTTCACACAACAGTGGGGAATTTGCTACATGTTGAGTAATAGCCTAGATTTTATACTGACTTGGTGTATGATCTTAGTTGGTGTGTTAATTTGCTTTCAGGAAATGGGAAAATAAGTAGCTGTGCAGCAGCTGAGGGAAGTTTTACTTCACTTACCGGACTTCTGGAAGTTGAACCTCTGCACTTTACCTGTGTTTCAACAAGTGATGGAACTAGAATAGAAAGGGACGATGCAAGTACGTTTACTGGTATATACAATTTTTCATTTTTTCTACTTAACATAGTTCCACAATATGATGTTTTTAATTGGACATAGTGAGCACTGTTTGAAAAACAGATTGCCTGTATTTTAAGTGTTGAAATGCATGGGGTGATAGCTTGAGTTGTGTTTTTTATGTAGTTACTCTATATGAAATTAAACTTCTTAGAGCGTAGCAAACTGGATTCCAGATTTATTAATTTGAATGAATTTGTTTCTATTGGATTGTATAACATGCAAGCTTGCATCTTTACCTTGCAGCCTTATGTGACAGAAGTATTCCAGGCCATGAGGTGCCTCTTTTTTCATGAAACTGTTGCATGTGTAATGAGTGTAAATCATATGCTTTGTAATTCAAGGTGATGTTACTTTGTAGCAAGAGCTGGATAAAGGAGATCTTTATCTTGTTTATACCTTGGTCTTTAATGTAGTTCCTTGCGAACTGTTAAGGTATATTTTATCTCTTTTCTACATACATGTTTGTTTTCTTTGTTTTGTCTGTTTCATGCCAGTGAGTACCTTTGGGGTTACCCCAGCAGTTGGTGGCCTCTCTTCTGGAACAGTTGGGGAAGCCTCAACAGCACTGAGTTCGGCAGCCCAGGTAGCTTTGCAGTCTCTCTCTCATGCAATGGCCTCAGCCGAGCAACAGCTCCAGGTGCTGCAAGAGAAACAGCAGCAGCTTTTGAAGCTTCAGCAACAGGTTGGAGGCTATTTAGCTATTTTTTAATGGTGTCTTTAAACTTCAAAAGCCGAGAGAGTAGTTGCAGAGCTAGTCGCTTTTTTTGCTTTCAAAATCAACTCTAAATACGTATAAGTTTATACGTGGAATTGAAAATAGCCCACAAAATGAAAAGCATGATTGCCAACACAGGGAAGTATCAGACATAAAACCATTGTCAGTGTGAAGCTTGGCTGTGTTGACTCTTACTTTGCGGTTCAGTTGAAGGGTTGTGGGCTTTTTTTATTGTTACAATTACTTAATTCATCATGTTCCTCAGCAACTGATGTCAAATTGAATAGAGTTTCATTTTTTAGCTTATAGTTGAACACCTAAATACCTGTGTTGAAGGTAGCTTGAAGTTATTAAATCTGTAATGAAAGTTGTACTTGTAGATCAATACTACTACTATGTTCACAAGCAGTATTATCTGCTGCATACACTGCTTTCGTTTTCCCCACAGAAAGCTAAGCTGGAAGCAAAACTGCATCAGACAACAGCAGCAGCGGCAGCAGCAGCATCAGCAGTTGGTCCTGTTCACAACTCTGTGCCTTCTAATCCAGTAGCAGCCCCAGGGTTCTTCATCCATCCTTCAGATGTCATTCCACCCACACCAAAAACAACTCCTCTCTTCATGACTCCACCTTTGACTCCACCTAATGAAGCAGTTTCTGCTGTTATTAATGCAGAGCTTGCTCAGCTTTTCCCTGGTTCAGTCATTGATCCCCCAACAGTTAACCTTGCAGCACATAACAAAAATACAAGCAAGTCTAGAACGGTAATTATATATGTGTGCTTTTTCTTATAGAAAGAAGATTATAGAATGCATTGGGTTGGAGGGGACCTTTAAAAGTCATCTGTTCAAACCCCCCTACAGTAACACGAAAGTCCCCAGCTAGATCAGGTTGCTCAGAGCCCCATGAAGCCTGATCTTGAATCTCTCTAGGGATGGGGCCTCCACCACGTCCCTGGGCAACCCATTCCAGTGTTCCACCACTCTCATAGCAAAGAATTTCTTCCTGACATCCAGTCTAAATCTGCTCTTCCCTAGTTTAAAACCATTGCCTCTTGTCCTACAGGCCTTTGTGAACAGTCTCCCCCAGCTTTCTTGAAGGCCCTTTCAGGTAGTGGAAGGTCACTAGTAGGTCTCAATGGAGCCTTCTCTTCTCTAGACTGAGCAACCCCAGCCTGTCTTTGTAGGAGAGTTACTCCAGGGCTCTGACTAATTTTTAAGATGCTGAAAGCCTTAGCAAGATCTATTTTGTACTTGAGTGCTAGTAAATATTTATTTGTATTAGATGTGAAAATGACATCACTAAATTTGGACCATATCTCACAATCACAGAATGTTAGAGGCTGGAAGGGACCTTGAAAGATCATTTAGTCCTGCCAGAGCAGGATCCACCTATACCAGATAACACAGGAATGCATCTAGGCAGGTTTTGAATATCTCCAGAGAGGGAGACACCACAACCCTCCCTGGGCAGCCTGTTCCAACGTTCTGTCACCCTCACAGTGAAAAAAATTTTCCTCGTGTTTACATGGAATTTCCTATGCCTCAATTTCCACCCATTGCCCCTTGTTTTGTCGTTGGGCATCACTGAGAAGAGCCTGATTCGTATTAAAAGTAAGACTTATGACAGAAAGATGGAGTTAGAGCATCTCAAATGGTTTCTTGTAAGTGGAGCTAGCTTAACTGTACAGAGTTATTCATCCTTTGAATTTAATAGTTAATGTATTTTTATGGTTCATGCACAAATCCAAATGTAGTGTTTCAGAATTGTATGTCTTCAAATCACAGGAGGTTTTCTTACAGTCTTTTCTAAAGAACATATTATTGTAAATGCATATATTTTAATAACTTCATTTTACTGATTTGTTTTTTGTTTTGTTTTGTTCCCCCCCCGCCTCAGAATCCACTTGGATCCGGTCTTGCTCTTGCAATATCTCATGCTTCACATTTTCTTCAACCTCCACCTCATCAGTCAATTATTATAGAGCGAATGCACTCAGGTAAAAGCAGAATTCCCGATAATAATTTTGACATATTTTGTAATATGTGGAATATTTTCCAGGATCTTAAGTTGCTTAGCTACAGTGTCACTTGTTTTTCTAAAGAAAAGATTTCTCACATCTGTTGTTGTAGCTCTGTTGTAGCTCTGTTGTAGCTCTGTTGTAGCTCTGTTGTAGCTCTGTTGTAGCTCTGTTGTAGCTGAATGTTTAAGACTCAGCATTCAGTGATGTCTATCAAGTTGAAAAATCTGACATGTTCACCCAGCCCCCAGGGTCTCTGGACAGAGCACCTGTTCTGAAATAGTACATAAAAAGCATAACAAATTTAAGCCAAAATTTTCCTTCTCAAAGGGTAAAAGCTATAGTGAGAGATTCTGACATTGTGCAGCTATTTTTAATCTCAAATACATGCCTAGAACAATATATATTAAACAAAGGCTTTGTTGTTTGAGAAGTACATCTCTTTGCTGATTAGCACGCACTGGTGTTTTAGGCAATCTTCTCTTTTTTCCCTAGGAGCAAGAAGATTTGTGACCTTAGATTTTGGAAGACCTATATTGCTGACAGATGTCTTGATTCCCACCTGTGGAGATTTGGCGTCTTTGTCTATTGACATCTGGACTTTAGGAGAAGAAGTGGATGGAAGGCGACTGGTAGTGGCTACTGACATTAGCACACATTCACTTATTTTACATGACTTGTTGCCACCCCCAGTTTGCAGGTTTATGAAGGTAAAAGGAGCTAGACTTCATACTCATAATCTTTTAAGCTCATGATCTATGTTAGCACATGATCTTAGTTTCTCTATGTTCTTTTCAAGCCAAACCTTAGTTGGCTATACATTTTTATGAATTTTTGACTTAGTTTCTTTTTGCTTGTTTTGGTACAATTATGTTACAGTATGATTGTGTTCTCTTTCAGATCACTGTTATTGGTCGATATGGTAGCACAAATGCCAGAGCAAAAATCCCATTAGGATTTTATTATGGCCATACCTATATCTTACCTTTTGAAAATGAGCTGAAACTAATGCATGATCCCCTCAGAGGAGAAGGTGAAGCTTCAAATCAACCAGAAATTGACCAACATTTGGCAATGATGATTGCATTACAGGAAGACATACAATGCAGGTTAGAATTAAAAGAGGTGTACTTACTAGTTATTGTTAAACTTGAAATACTGGGTTGTTATAATCTTCTAGATTTTTATTGTTTTTTAATTTACATTTTTTTCTTCTTGTTTCCATAGTAGTCTTCAGACACAAGAAAAGTTTGTGCCTTTGTTACAGAGTTAGTACAGTGAATATCTTTATATCAGTGACAAAGACTATGCTGTGGTTCTTTTTCCTTTCTTTTTTCCTTTATTTTTTCCCCCTCAATATCTGTTTTAACAGTGTGACTGTCAAATGTATTGCCATTTGCTAATGTCTATTGAATTGTGTGTTGGAATGTTTCCTTTTAGGTACAATTTGGCCTGTCATCGGTTAGAAATCCTTCTGCAGAGCATTGACCTGCCACCACTCAACAGCGCTAACAATGCCCAGTACTTCTTACGAAAGCCAGACAAGGCAGTAGAAGAAGATAGCAGAGTATTTTCTGCTTACCAGGACTGCATTCAGCTACAGCTTCAACTCAACTTGGCTCACCATGCTGTTCAGAGGCTCAAAGTAGCTTTAGGTGCAAGCAGGAAAACACTGAAGCAGCATTCTGATCCAAAAGAGTTGATTCAGATGTCATCCACAGAACAGTTACGCACTATCATTAGATACTTACTGGATACTTTGCTTAGTTTACTACATTCTTCCAATGGTTAGTGTTTTTGCCATTAAAACAATCTGTCTTGTAATTTCTTGTACCTGTTTGTGCTTAAGTACAACCATGGCTTGGGTTTGTTTTGTGTAGATCCCACTGGAATGTTTTCATTGATATGAAATTGATTTGGTTTTGACAAATGGCCTGGCCTTTATGGGTTGCCTGCAAATAGGTTGCATTTCCTCATATGTGCCGATTAGTCTAATCATCATAGTTTTTAAAACTTATGTTTTCAAGGCATTTTCTCCTTAAATATGGTTGCTTTTTCTGTTTTCCTAAAAGGGCACTCTGTTCCTGTGGTTCTGCAAAGTACTTTTCATGCCCAAGCTTGTGAAGAATTATTTAAACACCTATGTATCAGTGGAACCCCAAAGATACGACTGCATACTGGCCTTCTGCTTGTTCAGCTCTGTGGAGGCGAGAGATGGTGGGGTCAGTTTCTCTCAAACGTACTGCAGGAATTATACAATTCAGAGCAACTTCTCATATTCCCACAAGATAGGTAAGTAATAAGTCTGTGTTGACACCTGTGTATCGCTTAAATAATTCCATTGTTCGTAACTTAACAATGGAATTGACAAAATATGACTGAATACTTGCCCATCTATTCCATTGTTTTAAGGATAATCACAAATAGCTCTGCAAATTACAAATGTCTGATTGCAGTTACTGCACATATTTGGTGTTTGCACAACTATAAATTGCTGGATTCTCTTACTTTGGAGATCTTCACATACCTAACAGGACTGATCTGTAGAGTCAGAAATTGCTTTCTCATTTATCAGGCTTAAACACACCCTCATCATATTGCTGCTCTTCTAACATTTTTGGAAGGAGGATTGAGACTGGAAGCCACACTATTAGCATTTAATACAAAAGATAAGAGATAAGAGCAAATAAATGTAGAGTTCAGCATTCAGTGTTAGATGTGTTAATTATTTTATATAATTGATTGAACTCTTTGATATTCTAAACATTAGCGTTTTATTTTAATCAAATGTATTTACTGTTTTGTGGCTTTCTGCTTTCTTTGGCAGCAATGGATAGCAATGTTTATACTTTCACAATTTAAAAAAATGAATCAGTTCCAATTAATATACATAGCATTAATTCTCTATTCCTGCTATTCAGTATATCATACATAATAGGAAATAAAGTGAATGAGATCGTGTTTCAGATGTTAGATGTTGGTGGCCTTTGGAGGGGGAAAATGGAAAATGTTCACCCTGAAATTCTATGTCATCCTTATAAAAACAGAACGTGAAAACAGTTCACATGCTAGGCTACAGTAGTGATTTCCTTGTGCCTTAGATTAAAGCCTAGGGGAATATTGTTCTATAAGGGGTTTTCAGATTATTACTGGATCCAAAAAATAAATAAATCTTAAATATGTCGATTTTATTTTTAGGGTCTTCATGTTGCTTTCTTGCATTGGCCAAAGATCGCTTAGCAACAGTGGTGTTTTAGAAAGTTTACTTAATCTCCTGGATAACCTGCTGTCACCACTGCAACCTCATTTACCTGTGCACAGAAGAACTGAAGGTAGCCTTCTGATTTGGGAAAATATGTTTTCATATTCGTTATAAGATAGAAAATTGAGAGACTAGCTCACAAATTTTGGTGTATTAAAAGAAGAAATTGCTTGGTTACTATATTTCCAAAACACAGCTGTTTTTTAAAATGTGCTGAAACTTCTATTCTTTAGGTCCTAAAAGAGATTCTTCTACCCCCACCCTTCCCCCCCGCTTTAAACCTGAGCAAAATCTATTTGATTGCTTTTAATTCATCTAGGAAGCTTTAAATTTTTAACAGAGTGGGGGGAACATCCAATGTGTAGGCATCTTTAGTGACTTCAGCGTATGTAGCGTTTTGGAAGGTAGTGCCTTTTTTTGCTCAGGAGATCCTTTCTAAGTTTCAAGCTTTTGAAGTGAAATGTGGTTATGAAGGCAGGTGTATTAGGTGTATTTGCATGGTTTCACCAAACTATGTGGTGGGGCTTTTTTGTAATCACAAGGAACTTACTTTTGTTTTTTTAACCTAAGAAGTACTGAAATTACATTCTTCAAACTTCAAAAACATTTTCTTTTGAGTGTTTTCTTGACTACCTTAAATTTGAAGAAAATGCTTGCCTTTGAAAACATCAAACTCTAGGCTACTTATTTGTAATGTACATGTAGCAGAGCATTGTAGAAGATACGTTTTAAGATTCTCAGCATTGTGAAGTTGATAAACGCCAGCTGAGACTGTCGTTACCTTTTACCCGGTCTCCTGATGTAATCAAGCCTACAGCTGGTGTCAGAAGCTGCCCTATTGCTTCCCATTGGTCTACCGTGTACTTTCTCTGTCATGGCCATATCCTGCTGTAGTCTCTAACTAGTTTGAGGCAAACCGAAGCTCACATCTCCTCTACCTCTGTTTGCACTCTCCCCACAGCTGCCAATTCCTTTCATAGCTCTTGCCTTACTAGTTGTCCTCACGGAGGACTTTAGGAAGCAGAAGTAACTGATACTTCAGAGCTTTATTTGCTGGTCTTCCAGCTTCCTTCCTCCTGGACAGTACAGGTGAGTACTAGGGCAGTATGTGTGGTGGAAGCGTCAGGTACAGCAGAAGAAATTCCTGTTTGAGAACTATCACACATAACTAAGGGTCAAAGGGGTGAAAGCTTACTGGGGAAAAAGTCAGAAAACAAAGGACAATCAGAACAACAGGTGAGTGTTTTGGGTAGAAAGAAGTTGTAAACTGAGGTAGAGGGAAAATAAAAAGAATCAGCAGAAAGCACTTGCAAGGAGAGAGCGAAGCTGAAATTCTTCATTCAAGAGATGTATGAGGAGGTGTATACTTCACTCTGCAACAGACTCCCTTTTTTTTTTTTTTCCCCCTTTTCATTCTGTCAGACAAAAAGATGGGTGGAAGTCTCCAGTGCTACACATATCTGTTCTTGCAATTTAGTCTGCAGGTCCTGTTATGGAGAGGCCTCATTCTCCTTTGCCTCCTCAGCTGTGGGCTGCTTTCTGCTAGTGTGGACAGGAAAGTAGAGTTAACAGTTAGGGCCTGCATCCTATTCCTTGGGTTGCCAGCAGCTACATGTGATCTTGGGCAGGTCTGTGCCTTGGACAAGTCTGCACTGTAGTTTTTTTGTTTCATCTGTAATTAATAATAGCATGAGTTAGTTAAAGGTTTTTTAAGGTCAGTGCATAAAAAGCATAGTGTAGTTAAATTTGGCTCAGCACAGTGCATAGATAAGAAAATGTGCCTGTAGTCTCTAGTACTAAGGACTTCACTATGTTGATACTATGAATAAGAATGCCATTTGCATAATGACTATCTTTAAGTGACCACTAATTGTAGGTTTCTGGTCGTTATCAAGCACTTCTGAGTTCACTTTAGAACTGTTTATTTAGATTCATTCATGCACACAGAAGATTTTTCTTTCCTGATGTGTAACATGTGGTTTCTTTTCCCTCCTACCTGTACAAAAATCCGCATTTAATGTGTAGACTGAAATAGGCAATAGCCAGTCATGAGTGTCACCTGTATGATTTATCCAGTCTGAACTCAGTCTTGACTTTCCTGCATCCTATTCAAATGGCTATGTGAAAATGCACTAACAAAGGAATAAAAATGAAGGTATTTTGTTGGAACACTTACTGATGGATGTATTTCACACTGTTGAATTTGAGACATCAAATTTCTGTGCTTAAATGCAAGCATACGTCATTCTGCATTTGGTATTTAGGAAGTAGAGACATACATTTCTTCATCTATTTTTTTAATTGCTGCTTAATTTTTAGCTTCAAGAGTAGAGATTAAGCTTTTGACTTCTGACTTCTCCAGACTGAAAGAACTGTGACATTTTCCTTGCACCTGAGTTCTATACTGAATGTTTGGAGTTTTTTCCTCATTTATGAGTGCCCACATTTTTGTCCTTATTTTTTAACAAAACAAACAAAAACTTTATTAAGATGCTTAAATATATTTATTTTGAAGGAGTTTTAGACATCCCCATGATCAGCTGGGTTGTAATGCTGGTGTCCAGACTACTGGATTATGTAGCTACTGTTGAAGATGAAGCAGCCACAGCCAAGAAACCTCTGAATGGGAAAGAGAGGGAACGATTTTTAACAGGTGTGTTAAGTTACTAATAAAACTTGCTTCTGTGGGTATTGGTTTGGGAGCTGTTCAGATGTTTAAAATGTATTTTCAATTCACTTGAAAAATTAGACTTCAAAGCAGATGTTGTGATCATGTTATTTGCACTGCTGTCTGCTTTCTTCAATCACCTTCCCTTTAGAAATATGACACTTTCTCAGTTTTTTTGAGTGAAAAATACAGGATTGATTTAAGCTTGTGAAATGTCAATGGATTATCCCATGACTGGGACCTTGCAATTGAGAGTGCCTCCCTGCTGAAACAGTGTATTGTCAGGAATTGCAACAGTATAATTTGTTGTAATTTTTGTCAGTTTATTTTTATTATTGAAGTTGATTAGTTATGGTTTTCTTTGAACATCCTTATTAAAAATGAAAACAGTAAAGCTTTTGTGATATGGAAGCCATTCAGACATTTTTAGTTAGGATGGTCATATGTTTTAAAAATAAGGAAAAAAAGATGGTACCATTTCTTTTTAAAATTACACAGAAATATCACCTTTGGTCGTGATAGCTGTATAACACTAAAAGTTAGGGTTTGCTCATTTCTTTGGTATTTAGTGTATGGAGATGTTAACAACTACTGTAATGTAAATGCTTTTCTCTGGAGTTAAATGAGTTTAATAAGGTGGATTAATATCTCCTTTTTTTTTTTTTTTATTTCCATTAGGAAACCAGTGGAGTTTTATAAATAATAGCCTTCACACTCAGAGTCTGAGCAGATCTACTAAAGGCAACAGTAGCCTAGATAGACTGTATTCTCGAAAGATCAGAAAACAGCTTGTGCATCATAAACAGGTGACTCCAAGCACGGTAGTGGCTATTTTCACAGAAGTAGATCTCTTATTGTATATCTCATTCCTTGGAAGAACAGCTTTGGCCTTGGACTCATTCAGCCTTGCTTGTGCATAGGTCTGGTTCTGTAGCTAAAGGCTGCCTAACTTCTTTGACATTTGTCTCAACCCATGGGGCATGGGATCTGCTGGAATAACAGATGTTGGAGTGAACTGTTGCACTCTGTGTCCCATACTGGATAACAAATCTAACTGACTTTCTAGATAAATATGAGTGCACCTGAGTGCAAAAATCGAAACAGTGATTTAAAATTTGATAATTCTTAAAACACACAACTTTAATTCGTAAATGCAACCATTCAGGTTTTATGACCCAGGGCATGTGTGCTTGAGCTCCTTTAAAATTACTGATTCTTCTTAAACTTCATCTGCTATGGGTCTGCTACTAGCTGCTACTGGTGTCTTAATTTAAATTGTATATGTACTGTATTTTGAAAGCTGAAGTTACAATATGAACTGAAGATTACTGTCATATGAACATACTGATCCTTTTAACATCTTATTGCTTAAATTTTCATTTTTTCCTATTAACATTTTCTTTTAGCAACTTAACTTATTAAAAGCAAAGCAGAAGGCTTTGGTGGAACAGATGGAAAAAGAGAAAATACAAAGCAACAAAGGATCATCATACAAACTTTTAGTAGAACAGGCAAAACTAAAGCAGGCTACTTCAAAGGTATGATGCTCTGAAACTGTGACTGCATTCTTGTCCTTTGTGTGAAAAGACCTGTTCCTGCAAAGTCATTTTTGTCCTGTGTTGACCCTTACTTTAAAAAGTCATTTCATTATGGCTGCTGTCAAGTATATTCTGATGATGAAAACAGCAGCCATTTGATAACTTCTTGCACTCTGAAAACAAGGTTTATTCTTCTGCAGGGATTCTAGATAGTCATGGCCAAAATCACTAATAATGTTGCAACTTTCAGAATGCCAGTCATATCTTTTAACTTCACATTGTATATACCAATTGAAATGTAAATTACTTTATATGGCCATCTTTTATGGAGGATACTTTTCTGATTGCTTTCCTGGGTGAATAATCAGAAATTCATCATGTCAATGACTGTCTTCCCAAACTTCCTGAGCTTTCTCAGAAGCTTCTTAGCTTCTTTGAAGTACTTGTCCTACATGTTGAGGCACGTTGCAGTGAGCCTCAGATACACACAGTGGATGTGGTAGGTAAAGAATTATTTTGGTTATGAGAAGAGGTGCTGAAATTTAGGGGTTTCTGGAGATGGCAACATGCCTCTTGCAGGGAACACAAAAATGTGTGAATCTTCCTAGCTACCAAACTTACATATTTACTCTCCAGTTCCAGAAGTACTAATGTCTGTTACAGTGATTGAAATTAGTCTTCTGGAAAGAGATTATAGAGTGTTAGTTGGACTTCAGAGGCAATCTGAAGGGAAATCTGATTTCATAATTACTACCAGTAATTACAAACAAAAATACCCTCAACCAAAATTTAAACAGTAGCATAAAAATCAATTCCTAAGTTTTCACTAACTATTTGTCATAAGCTGTTCTTTTTGCACTATCTTCTGCATTATTCCAGCAGCTTGTATCAAGGGGGCTATTCCACTGGTGGCCCCCTTGAGACATCTCTAAATGAGTCACTGGCTGAAATATGCTGTCCAGCTATTTAAGTTTCACTTTATAGCAACCGTGTTGCATCAAAAAAGCATGTTGAACTAAAGAGTTTTCCTAACCTCTAGTGATGGTATTACTATACATTTAATAGTTGCATTTCATGCAGTTCTTACTACTCTGCCTACTAATCACTTTCAGTTATGACAAGCTTGACAAGTGAATAACTTAAAAAATATTGCATTTAGGAGAAAGCTGAAACCTTTGAGTTAGTAAGTCACAGAATCACAGAATGGTTTTGGCTGGAAGGGGACCTTAGTTTTTCCTCTGTTCTACTTCAGCAGGCTTAAGTGAGATCATAAGAGGCGCTTGTGTTATCTAATTGTAGGCTACCTGTAGAGTTGATACAATAAACTGAACTACTACATGTGTGCATTGGGAGGATGGGAGGATTAATGAAAGCATTGTCATTCCACTGAATTTTTAGACTCTGTCATAAGTTTGTAGTTTAGAGCTCTGACCAGTTACCAGGCTGGTTCAGTTTATGGCGGGTAATGGACACTTTGTACCCTCAAAAGTATTAAGGAGGTTAAAAACTAGTGATGATTTATTTAATATGAAGAACTGAAAAGTCATCATTCTTATAAGAGTAAATTTTCATGTTACCTGTTTCTATATGCAGTTTGCTTTGTGGTAGCCATAGCTTTATATACACCTGTGGAAATATAAGAGAAACTCCTAAAATACATATTCTCAATATGTTTTCTGGCAAATATAAAGGCTTAATCAACACTTGTGCTGCCAAAACAAATATCTGTTAAAGCTTTAATTCCATTCCAGATTCTTTGACTTTTTTTTTCCCCTTAAGTTTGACAGTTATTGTTTTTGCTGCCTCAGATTTCACTGTGGAAAAGATTTAGAGATGAGTTTTAACATGTCATTGTTTTTTTTTTTAAATTTTATTTCTGCAGCACTTCAAGGATTTAATACGATTACGTCGGACTGCAGAATGGCCTCGTTCTACTTTAGATACAGAAGTATCAGCAACAAAGGAAACTCCAGAAATTGAGCCGCTTCCATTTACACTGGCACACGAACGTTGTATTTCTGTAGTGCAGAAGTTGGCACTCTTTCTCTTGTCCATGGACTTTACTTGTCATGCAGATTTACTTCTATTTGTTTGTAAGGTAAACAAATATGGAACATCACTCTGTAGTTGTGATGGAGATCACATTAATTGAGCTTTCCATGACTGCTTTTTTGATGGCTTGATGATAAAAATCAGCTGCAAAATTAAAATTTTTAGTAATCTCTGGTGAAGTAGTTTTTCTGATTTGTCACCTTTTGTGTAACTTATGTCTTCAGAACTGAGCAGAAAAAATTTTAAAAAAATCATATAATTTCATTTGTAAAATTTTAAAATGTAAGCTAGTATACCTGATTTTCTTGTAAGCAAAATATAATAATCATAGATATTTAAACTATTACATATTTTCATAGTGTTTAAATAGGCTATTTTTTTCTTGATAGGTTCTTGCTAGAATTGCAAATGCTACAAGACCAACAATTCATTTATGTGAGATTGTGAATGAGACTCAGTTGGAAAGATTGTTGCTGCTGCTTGTTGGAACTGACTTTAACAGAGGAGACATCTCTTGGGGAGGAGCATGGGCTCAGTATTCTCTGACTTGTATGCTGCAAGATATTCTAGCAGGTTTGTTTTCATATTTTTCAGCATGTACATTATACTTGAAACTTTCTTTCTTTGATATTTTAGGGATTTTATTACTATGTCAGAATCTGCTGACACTATAAAGACTGGGGGGGGAATCATAACATTGAGAACAGTGTGAAAATGCAATACGGAATTGCGGTTATAGTCTGAATAACTGAAAAGTTACTTGAAAATTACTCAGAACTCCTCTTCTTGAAAAAGTAACCCACAGAGAATTTAATTAGATGAAGAAAAACAAACAGTTGGCCTGGACAACTGGAATATGTCTTGAAATGGTGTTGTCTATTTAATCTAATTTGTAGGAGAGCTGTTGGCACCTATGGCTGCTGAAGCTATGGAAGAAAGTGCTTTGGGGGAAGATGCCGGAGCTTCAGCTGGGGATTCTGATGATTCTCTCCAGCAGTCCACAGTTCAGTTAGTGGAAACAATAGATGAGCCTTTGACACATGACATCACAGGTAAACTATTCCATAATATTGACCTATATATGTGTACTGCCACAAGTTTTAAAAACTTTGCTGTTATTTATCCATCAAAATACCGGTGAAGGATTTTTGGTGATAGAATAACTTGTTTCTGAAAATGGAGGCAGAC
Source organism: Indicator indicator (assembly GCF_027791375.1). Taxonomy (NCBI): domain Eukaryota; kingdom Metazoa; phylum Chordata; class Aves; order Piciformes; family Indicatoridae; genus Indicator; species Indicator indicator. The sequence continues at coordinate 40,092,245 of NC_072011.1, forward strand.
TATTAGTAATTCTTCAACTTAGTTTTGTATCCCATCAATAAAAAATGGTTGGATTTCCTATTATTTAAAAAAGGCAAATTGACTACATTCGATAACTTATTTCACTAAGAGCTGTAATATGAAAAGCCTTAAAATTATTCAGTAAGTGTATGATATATCCATGTTTTATAATTTGTACTTGTACTATTAATATTCTTTTAATCATTCAAAGGTGCTCCACCTCTGTCATCTTTGGAAAAAGATAAGGACATTGACCTTGAATTATTGCAAGACCTGATGGAAGTTGATATTGATCCTTTGGATATTGATTTGGAAAAAGATCCACTTGCAGCCAAAGTCTTCAAGGTATGGCACACCTGAGTTTTCAGTATAACCTTTACATGTGAAATAGTAAAATCCTTTTTATTTTGCACTTTGTCATTTAGTGCTATTTGATGTCTTAGACCTGCTTTTAGCCTTTGTATAAAGGTTTAATGTGGAGTGACAGAAAAGAATGTAAAGTTTGTGTTCACATCTCAGATTGATTCATATCTCAGTTGACCATAAATCATTTACTTTTGTGTGGAGATATCTGTATATACGAGAAGTTCTGAGTTTACTCATGCTTTAGCACATGTTAAAGACAACAAAAGCTTAATGTGAAAGAAAAATAAGACTGTCTTGTCCTACTGTAACAAGGCAGCAGTAACTAGTGCTCAGACCAGCTTCAAACTACAAAGAGAAGCAACTAACTTCAAAACATGCATCACTGTGGAACAAGAAAATTATTAAATGCTTTCATACTTAAAGTAAAGCAAAACATATCAGAGGTAGTAAAATTCAAATAGATGTAATAATATATTGTCAAGGTATATTCAAAACAAAAATGTACTTTCTTAGTAAAGAAACACAACTGTTCATAATAAAATATTGGGTCTCATTTCTCTGTCCGTAAGAATGATGCTCACATTCGGAGTTTTCTCACTACTCTTAGTATTGACTTAAACCTTCAGCCTCATTTCATTTACCTAAATTATCCTGCTCACCGCTTGCTCAGACTAAATTTTCAGAGATTTTCTATATTCCCTTATGTGTCCTTCCACTTATTACCTATCATATAAATACTTGTTTTCTTTACTCACGGCTTAGTTTTTGTTATTGATGCTTCCTTCTTTATTTTGCTATCGTTTCATGTGTCAGTTTTCGTTAGACCATAATGATCCGCAGCCAGAAAACCACTTCTTCATTCTTAATCCTCCTTAAGGTTTGCATTGTATCTGTAAAGTGGCAGTTGGTACTGGATCTTGCCATTAAAAAGACAGGCATACACAAATTGCCTTCATATAGTCTTACACTACTTTTTTATTTTCTTGTGATCCATATAATTTTCTGAGTGCCTTAAATAATGACTTTTGAGTACAGATTATTCAGCTTTTCCAGCACCGAATACAAATAAACCCAGAGCCTCACAGAGGCTTCAAGGTACTTTAATAGGACAGTTAATAATACAGCATTCTGTCTCGATAAATAATTTCTTGAAATATCTGTGTGATAACTCCACTTCTAAATTTACAATATGGTACAAAATGTGTGAATATGAACTGATGATAACCTTTTCAAATTGACTTCTTGAATCTTTGCAGCAGCTAACTACATTGCTGGATTTTGACAGTCTTTAAGGATTCAGTGATTTATACTGCAATAAAAATTTAAATTTTTTTAAGCTGTTGGATCCTGTCTTCTGGTTTTAATTTTTTCTAACTTCAGTGTTTGCTGTTAGTCATTACAAATTTTATTTTTGTGGTTGGGCAGTCTAAAAAGTTTCTGTTAATTTTTATTGTCTTGTTTTGTTCTGTTTTTTAAGCCTATAAGCAGCACGTGGTATGATTACTGGGGTGCTGATTATGGTACCTATAATTACAATCCTTATATTGGAGGCGTTGGAATTCCAGTTGCAAAACCACCAATAACTACAGAGAAAAATGGATCACAAACTGTGAGCGTATCAGTCTCTCAAGGTAAGCAAACAATTAGTTCTGCTCAGTCTTTTTGCTGTGATACTGTGTTTGACACTGTTGCATACGATTTTCACAATACCAACATGTATTGAGTGGGAAGAATTACATTTTCTGAATGCAACATTTTTTTTCTCTGGTAAATGAGAGAATATTATGTGAAGTTTGTATTGCAAACAGCTTAACAAAGCAGAAAATCATTTTTAAATCATTTTTGAGCATACATTTATGGGCACTTTTAAATAATTTCTGTTTTGTCAGTAAATTTGTGAAGCTTTTTTATGAGTTGACTGATGTTTTAGATAATTTGCCTTACCCTAAAGAATGAGGTGGCATGCTTGTACTTGCAGTACAAGTGTGTACTTGGAGGAGTACTGCTGGGGTTTTCCCTGCCGCACTAAGGAAAACCAGTGTTTTAGCTCTTGTCTAAGAGACTTAGGAGAAGCAGTCTTAAACATACAGATTTAGTCTTGTACAATATTAAAAGCACTGAGGGGGGAAAAAATGTGCGTTTTTAACAGAAATTTAGTAATTTATTAATTATATATTTGGCGCTTACAAGAATCTTGTGTTCATTTCAGAGTATATTTCTACATTCTGCTTCTGTCTTATATGAAAGTGAAAATTCCTGCTAGTGATACTAAGATTTTTTTCAGTTTGTGTGCTGTATGTCTGTAATGCTTGCACAGGAAGTTAAAGTAACTCTTTCTATGTCTTTAATTCAGTTTTACCCTGTTTGTTGCCTTATGTAGCTTTAGATGCACGTCTAGAAGTTGGACTTGAACAGCAGGCTGAGCTGATGTTGAAAATGATGTCCACCCTGGAGGCTGATTCCATTCTACAAGCATTAACAAACACATCTCCTACATGTAACTACATTTTGTCAAATCATTCTCTTCACATAATGACCATGATGCTTTGAAATTTGTACTAATTATATTTTGAATTTGTTTTGCTGAATTTTCTTGTTTAGACAAGTTTTAGAGATATTTCTTCATTCAGAGTTTTCAATTGTCTGTATAAATACACTTAAGACATTTTGCAGGATTTCTTTCACAGTGCATTATCCTACACTGCAGAAATTGTTCCAGATTTAGGTACAGGTTTCCTGGGTTTGTGTAGATTCATTCTTGTGTTCCTTGTGAAATTTTAGCTGTTTCAAAGCTGCTTTGCACTTGGCAATTTCACCCATTCAGTATTGAAAGTCAAAATGTTTTAATACAAACTCAGCTCTTAAGTAAGCTTTAATTTCAAAAAAATACTTTTGAACTTATTTTCAGTGAATTACCTTAATATGCATTCAGTCATGACCCAAATATATTTCATGGTGAAGCGGGTTTAGTGGCATCCTCAGCCCTTTTTCTCTGGAAACCTATTATTGACTGCAGTAGTTTTACCATAATGCATGAAAGAATCATTCCATTTGTTTGTGTTATCAGGACCCTCCCATAATACGTATTTAGCAATAACTGTGAAAATGTGTTTGCATGGACTCACTTTCCAAAGTTTTAGTGACAGTGGTGATGTCTGATATTTAAGCATACCTTTGGCAGTCAGTAGTCCAACTCAGCTGAACGGTATTTTGAAGATGTGAATTATAAAATAAGTGTCTTTCTTTTAAGTATAAACTGCAAGGAAATAAATGTGACATTATGTTTAGCAACTTTTACAAAATAATTTATGGAAGGAATAGTACTTTCTGGGTTTGTGGTTTTTTTTTTTTTTTTTTTTTTTAGTAACCCAGTCTCCTAGCGGAACAGATGATTCGTTGCTAAGAGGTTTACATGCTGCTAACCAAAATGCCCAGCTGATTGTACAGCTGTCATCTATACCTATGCTGAGTACATGCTTCAACAAACTCTTCTCTATGCTGCAAGTCCACCATGTTCAGGTATAGAATTAAGAACTCTGAAATGTTTTGATGGTATTTGTCTCAACTTGAAAGCTGTTTTCCTATGCGTCTTACTATTTAGGATGCAAGTAGCCTGTTCTTGTATGTGCTTTATTGCTTATGAAGGTGTCATGGGCAAAGCTGAAAGCTTTTACAAAATAGGACATTTCTTGTTGCATTGAAAAAGTGGGTATACATTTTCATATTTAAAAATCGAGTTTTGTAGGTTCACTGAAAGAGAATTGTTAGCTTATTAGTGAAGAGTGTTACTAAGTGTGCAATCTCCATCTGTGGATGTTTTCAAAACCCAGCTGGATAAACCCCCCAAGCAACTCAGTCTGGCATCTTCTCTGGTATTTCTTTGAGCAGAAGACTGAATTGGATAACCTCCAGAGCTCCTTTCCAAGTTGTGTTATCCCTTGATCTTAAGTGCCAAGATTAAAATCGTGGTTTTTGAAAAGTCATTGGTTTAGCAGCAGATTCCTTGATATATGCAAAAGAGTGCCCTGTGTGCTATATGTGAGTGATCAGGTACCTCCCTGCCTGTTATGTTTTAATTGGGTAACTGACTATCCTGCAATTGTGCTCCAAATATTTCATTTAAAATAAAATTTCTGTTTCCCTAGAATATGTAAATAGTTCATTTCCTCAAGGGAGTTATTCAGAGTGAGCCTCAGTGTCTCTCTATCAGTAAAGGAGATTTCCCATTAATTAAATTGGCTTTTTGAATAATTTCGACTGCTAAACATCACTTGACTATTGAGACATTCCAAATACTTACATGCAAACCAGTGTTACAGGTGTAAGGTTATGGCATAAACATTTCCGAGTAGTGTGTAAAGCGGCTTTTTTAAACATAATCTTAGAGAAGCTTATACTGTATTTAGAAGATATTCATTACAAAAACATGGAAACGTTTGCTAATTATGCTGAATTTGCCTTGAACATTACTGGATTTGAAGATTCTGATAAAAATATAAAGGGGAGAATGAGCATGTATGTTATTAGTGAAACAGCAGCAGCTGAGAATGTATGTAAGACTTGCGAAAACAAAACAGGTAACTTTTTGTGATCTAGAGTTCCAGAAAACACTTCAGTTTGGTCTGATAGTGGTTTTATTGCCTTTTTTTTTTTTATTAGCTTGAATCCCTTTTGCAGTTATGGCTCACATTAAGCCTGAATTCCAACTCTTCTGGAAGTAAAGATAGCGGCGCTGATATTTTCCTTTATAATGCTAACCGAATACCTGTCATTTCCTTGAACCAAGGTAAATACATTGTAATGTAATGTAAGATAAGATATTTTAATTACTCAATTTTTCCTGATAAGCAAAAAGTATTGCAATAAGTACACTTGATAACATCAGCATTAGGATAATATCTTATTAAAAAGCTCTTGGGCTCATTATGTTCTTAACATGAAAAATGCATAGCTAGTATGTAACTGAAAGATGATTCCATGAATTAAATTGTAAAATTTGTCGTTCTTAACTCGTCACTCCCAAGAGGACATTTCAAAATACGCTTCTTAATCTAAGGTGAACTGTGCACCTGTATGCCCTTTTCTGAGAAATTTCTTCTCCTTGCATACCATCTTATGATCTCTTTACTATCATAGGAGCCAGTGGAGAGGGTTCCCTATTACTTTTTGGAGTCAAACTACTAATCTAGTACAAAGACTTGTCAAATTATTCTTTTTCTGTAATACATTATACTGTATTAGTTTAGAAAATGTCTGCTATAATGAACCTATTTTACTAACATCCATGAGAGCATTTTGAAACTAGTTTCTTTGCATTGTTTCCTCTGAGATGCCAGGGTCTGAGCCCTTTAGAAAGTTCTGTGGGGCAGTTCCTGTGAAGGGTTAGTGAGGCTTCTTTTCCTTATTTCCTTATTTATACAATAATGTTAAAACAAAGTAACTACAACAAATAACATTTATTATAAATATAGCATCTTACAGTAAAAAAGACATAGTAGTACTCTGAAGATTAAAGATTGGAAAAACGTGTTTTACTTCACAGCTTCAGTAACTAGTTTCCTGTCGGTTCTGGCATGGTATCCTAACACGTTACTTCGGACGTGGTGCCTTGTGCTTCATAGCCTAACTCTAATGACAAATATGCAGCTTAATGGTAAGTTTTGAGTTGTTTGGGTTTTTTATATTGGCCATTTTAGTGACTTACAAATGAGTAATGATTCCTATCCTAAAGACTACTGCAACTTTCCTTTTGTCATATAACTCCTTGGTTGGTTCTCTATAGCTTCAGGCTTTTCAAGAGCAGTTTCTTTGACTCACTTGTACCGTAGGAAACTGAAATGCTAGTGGTAAAAGAAAATGTCATTATAAGTAGGTTGGCAATGTCTTCTGAAAATGAATTTTTAGTACTAGCTAGTGATCCTTGGCAATTAACTTTGTGCTGTGAGAAGAAGTGGCAGAAAGGAAGGATTAAGGTGCTGTGAGATTAATATTTTCAGATGCAGTAGGAATATTTTCATAAATATGCATTGCTTACGTTATTTGAAAATAAGCTCCTAGAAGCTGAATCTATGCACAAGTAAATCCATCTCTGTCATTTTGGTTCACTGAGCACACCAGATAATCTCATATTCTGTGTATCCCTCCAAAACACACTACAAATAATCTCAATCTGTGAATGCAATTTTACCAAGACTGGTAGATATTAAAGGACATACTTTTTTTAATTAAGAAATTAAGGTTCTAAATAGTTCACTGTCATAGGGCAATTGTTGTGAGAATGCTTTCATGACATTGTGTTGAAGGCTAAAGAAAGTATCACTAGTAAGAGCCTGGAGACTGGAATCTTTGAAAAGCTGCATGCTAGACCAAGTCAGAACTCACATAAATTCTGGTTTTACTGCAAGTATATGACTGGAGACAGTAATTACAGAAGAAAGAAGCCCAAAGTGACTTACAGACCACACTTTTGTGAAGCAGTTTGCCATTCTGTAACACATTTTCTTCCAAGATCCTTATGAATCTCTTTTTTTTTTCATGTATACTATTTCAAATAATTTTTACTATTAGGTGAGGCAGTGGGGCTGTGAATAAACTAAGGGAAGAGATTTAGTAAATACTTAGAGACACCTCCATCTTACTCTTGGTATTTTGTAGGATAACAGTGTCTGCAGTTAACACCTATGTGTATTTTCAACAAACAATGTAAGAACAAGTTGCCCCTGAGACTGGTGAAATGTCAGCCTTCTTTGAAGTCAAGTTTCTTTTGTATCCTCTTAATTATATTTCAAGCTATGAAGTTCAGGTTGCTTATGTATCGTCACTATGCTGACAGATTGTTTAGAGTTTGTGGTTTTTCTAAACTACTACTATGTCAATTACAGTTCATTGGGAATAATTTAGGTTAGTCTTTCTTGACATGTTTCTAAAATTAGGTTCTTTCCCCCTTTAATACCTAAGTACAAGCCCTGAGGTGGGTTCGTTTGCAGAATATCTTCACTGGTGAAAAAACTGACACCACAAGAAATACTACATTCAGGCGATTTCAGGTATAATAAGCCTTTCAGATGTAGCAAGCCTCTTAAATAGTCAGGGAGACACCACTTCTTGATGTAATTCTCATCAGATAATCATTTGCTGTTTCAGAAACTGAAAAACAACTTAGAGGTGTAGCTGCTTATAGGTGTTTCAAAAAACTTTTCTTGCAAGTGGGCATTTCAGTGCTGAAATTCCCACTATCACTGATTTTTCTAAGTCATTGGACTTTAGAGCCTTCTCAGAGAGCTTCTGTCTAAAGTTTGCTTTATTTAGTTGAAATTCATTATTTACATTCATATGTTCATATTCAGCCATTCTGTCTTCCCCAGTCTTTCATTTAAGAAAGGATTCCATTCTTGCCTTATTTGCATTTTATGAGTAGTCTCTTTGAACCCACTTCTGTACTCTGAAAATTACAGTTTTGATCCCCATTTCTTCAAGAGATGAATGAATTGGAAGATCTTGCCATGAGAAATGAGGTAGTTCTGGTACCTCACCTTGATGTTATTTTCAAAGTCTTACTTATTTTTCTAAAACTTCAGATTGTTCCAGTAGTAATCAAGGGATTTGAGTTTTGTTGTTGTTTTTTACCCACCTGAGTATAGAACAGATTCTTCTGGGCAACTGTCCTATGTTAGGATTTTATGAGCAACCACTAGGTAGGATAGGTACCTTCATGGTCAGAAAATCTCATTTCTTCATGCTGATAAATGTCTTCAGAATGAGAGCTCAGGCTGTTTAACTGTAGTCTTTCAAAAGCTCTTATCTGAGGAGTGCAAGATATTTTTCAGGGATAAATGCAATACCCTCATTGCAATACTGTCATTGGTTATGAAATCTGGGGATTGTGTTTAAAGAATGGTGTTTAAAATCAGTATTTGATGGGTGACAGCTAGAACGATTTAACCCCATGCAAAGGAAGGTGGATAGAAGCAAATCTACAATGATACCTAGCTAAGAAAAATTTCTCAGAGCTGCAGTTGCTCTGAAGTCAATAGCTGTCATCTGTCAAATTGTTCTCGTGGTGCATTTACTCATTTATTCCTTTAGCAAGAACTATCTGTGCTCTCCTCACATGGCCTTTTGTTTCTGTTACTGTTGTCACCAGAAATGCATGAGAGCAGTGTTTTGAGCATAAACATTACCTGACAGAACAGATAACATAGATGCATCTTGAAATCTGAGTTAGGATGTCGAACAAAACATGTCGAACTACAATATAAGGTAGAAAAAAAAGTGGGGTTTTATATTTCAGTTGATATTTTCAGCTGTTATATAAAAATAACATAGGAAGTAATGAATATGTGTTTGTTCAGTTATGGCATCAATTTTCTATCATGCAACAGTGGAAAAACTAGAGGCTTTTAATCTTGGAAGAAAATAAGTTGAGAATTAGCAAGTGGACTTGGCTGCTGCTTGTGAAGAGGAAATGGGCTAGATCTGTCAGTTAGAGAAGTTGAAACATCTACTTGTATTACGAGGTAAAGTCTTCATAATATCCAGATTCAATTAAGTAGTAGTTACAGTACAGGCCTAACAAGTGAAGGTGAACACAGGAAGCAGATGGAGTTCTTAAAAAGGTTTCCTTCAAATTAAAACCAGGTGAATTAAATAAATTGAAGCCACACCCTAGATGTTATTTGCTCAGCAAAATGCAGGCATACATACTCTAGAAGCTAGTTTCAATTGAGACTTTTTGGTGTGTTTTCTCTTTTTAAGAGAAAGTTGGACAGCAGTGTTGCTTGTCACAGTGATCATGATAGATGTTAATAGATGATTCATGGTAGATTTTATAGGTGATTTCAGGGAATTAAAATACTACCTTCTGTCTATGAAGATAACATTCAGGAATGCAGGAAACAGCAAAACTGTTTCCCCTTTTCAAATGAAAATAAAAACACTTTGAGTGCTTTTTATACTCTTTAATTTGGACACTCGGTATTTTTGGATAAACTCAAGTGACACCTCAGTTAAAACTGAAGTCATACACAAAGTTTGAATAACACAGTTATACTAAAACAAGTTACAGAAAACTATGAAAAAGAGAATTACCAAATTCAGATTAACTTCTGATGTTGATTATTATGTTGGCTGTGGTTGAGTGTAATTTTAGTGATAGCAATTGATGTTATATTTCAAAATACTTTTTAAGTGGAATTAAAAAAAAAAAGCCAAACAAACACAGAAGGCAGTAATATAACAAGTGTAAGTATAGGTGGAAGAGGTAGGAGTTTATTAAGTTAGTATTCTTAGTGACCTGAGTGTCATTTTAATTTTTAACTTGTATCATGATAGACCTAGAAACACTACCCAAAAATAACCAACCAAAAAATCCCACCCCAACAGCAACCTACATACCTAAGTTTCTTAGAGTAAAATGTTCAAGGGTGCAGATTCAGCAGGGGAAAAAAATTTTATCAGTTCACCCAGGCTGGTGTTTGTAAGGCACATGCTGCAGTGGAAGGCTTCTCTATTCTCTTGAAATGTTCAGTTTTTCTTTCAGAGAACCTGTGAAATTGTGTGCTTAACTTTTTACAGACTTGTCCCCCACCCAGACAAGACCTAGCCTTCTCGTATTTTGCATTATCAAATGTAAACTAGATCAAGCTCATTGCCTACAGGAATTGTCACTGCAGTACTGGGGGATGCCCTCTTGCTTTTATTCAAGTCCCAATATTGCCACGCCAACATTTGTAGCACTACTGACTTGTCCCACTACCGGTGTTGATACATGGAGAAGAATAGTTTGTATGGCTCTATAAGAAATGCTTCCAGCATTTGTTTTCTGCATTTATCTAAAGCAAGAGGTCTGTTTATAGTTGGAGAATAAAATGACATTTGGTAAGCGGAAAACTTACTGGGAATTATCTTCTCCCACAAGGATTTCTTCACATAGTGTCTTCCCAATATTATTCTTATTTCGTTGCTCTGAAAGCTTTTCAAGTGAAATTGAAGCAGTCAGGGTTTAATTCTGTTTTCAAAGGAGAGGTTCCCCTCCTAGCTCATTTGTTTGATCATTGAGTTTTAATTCCATTTTAATTCTAATTCTGGTCTTTAGATTTCTTATCTATTCAGCTCCTTAACAGTTTTAGTCAATGATGAGAAGTCTCAAAATGTGCCAAGAACAAAAATATCTTGATTGTTTACCAGATAATAAAACGTGGTCTCTGTCTGACAGCAGAGTAGCAAAGAGAAAGAAATCAAAATGTCTCCATGTATTTCTTCTATAAAACAAAGCTCTTCTTTTAGGAATATTTCCTTAGCAAGCTAGGAACACTAATGGAACAGTTTTAGGGGGTTATAGCTGCACTCAATGGGAAACTTTACACTTAAAATTGTAGTCCTGAGTAAGGAGCTTTCAGTAGATGATTTTGCTGAGAATATTTACATTGTGAAATAAGCATAAGGGATATGCAGTATAAATTTTTCCTTTACACTTAGTGCTTAAGATTACAGATTTAATTAATGTGTGTTTATTTTTAAGCTGGTCCAAGTGGTGCCATTGGAGCTCAGGAAAGTACTGCCCAATTGTTGGTGTCAGATCCAAACCTCATTCATGTGTTAGTGAAATTTCTTTCTGGCACTAATCCTCATGGAACAAATCAACACAGTTCACAGGTATTTAATGATTAAGAGAAGAACTCTTTGTAATAGGACTTCAGTCAATAGACTTTGTATGTGTTATTCATAATGTATTATGTCCTTGGCTCGTTTCTTTTTTTGGTTAGTCACTTGGTTCTGATAGCAACCACAGGAAAATTCATGTTGGTGATACACTCAGAGTAATGATCATGTGTTCTTACTTTCCATAAAATTTTCAAGAAAGTATGTAGTCTTTTCCAAAACTTAAAAATTGTGCAATACTATTATTTTAAAGCACATGTATGTATGTAGTTTATAGAAAAACATTTAGATTAGCAGAGAAATGTGCTCTGTGTGAAGTATAGTTTTCATTGCTGAAAGTTTAAGTCTCAAGTTACAAAACAGCACTTACACAACTGAATTATTTGCCTTTTTACTAATGGTTAGTAAGAGAAAAACATAAATGGATATGGAGTAGTTCTCCTGTGAAAACCCTGTAAAGTTTTTTGTGAAGCAGGCTATATAATACTTTTCTGGTCTTAGAAAATGTTCCTGTTAAATATGACTTAATGTTCTATAAGACATTTAATTTTATGTAATGATTACTAAAACATGTTTCCCTTTAGGTTGGGCCAACAGCAACTCAAGCTATGCAAGAATTTCTTACTCGATTACAGGTGCACCTTTCTTCAACTTGTCCTCAGATGTTCAGTGAATTTTTATTGAAACTAATACATATACTTTCAACAGAAAGGTAAATATTAACTTTTTTGTTTGGTCTTTCGTGCCCTCTTTGTCTTTAAAATCTGTGTGAATGGAAATCACAACTGAGATGTGTATGTCCCACCTTGTAATACTGTCAAGTTATATGTGGATGAACATTTTAGTGGTGTTGGAGCACGACCAGCAGGATGTGGACTACTTCTGGCACGTGGAAGAGTACAACTTGAATTCACACACAGCCATCCACGTGTGAGGGACAGTGAACACAAGCACTAAACAGTTATTTGGACTGATTTTTCTAGAGCTAAGATACAAGCCTTGTTAAAGTAGCCTAAAATAAGGGTACTGTGGATGAGCTTACTATTAAAAAGATAGAAAAGTACTTCTAGGCTTGAATTAAGAAAAGCCTCTAGAAATAATTCATAGACTGTGAAAATAATATGGATTGGTTTTATATTGTGGTAGGTTGAAATATGACAGTGCATGGTCCTATTTACACAATATGCATATTTATCACTTTGTCTTTTATTTCCTCTTCTCCTCACCCTTCTCTGCCCTACTCTCCATCTGGGATCTTGATGCCTCCCAGCTAGTTTAGAGAAGAAGTGGCTGTTGGTGGGGTACACTGTAAATGCAGTAATTATCTGGTCCGGAGTACATTAAGAAATATCCTTTATTTCTGGTAATGATGTTCTGCCTCAGACAGAGGCTTTGTGTAGTTATGGATAAGCTTCCTCAGGTTCTGGCTTCCCAGTAGGTGGCACTTTGGTGTTATCTGTTCTTTGGTCATACAGAAAACAGTTTCAGCCTTCTGTAAGAGTTTTTACTTAAATTTGAATTTGGTAGGTGGTATTTACCAGGTTACATTGATGATCAGTCACTTATGCAAGAAATGTCATAATACAATAAAATCATTAATTCACAGTGAATCTTGGAATATATGTCTGCATGCCATAATTAATTTGAAATAAACTCATGACACAATTGAAAGGGTAAGTTTTTGAAATGTGTTAGATTTTTTGAGGCAAACCAGAGGTTATTAAATGGAAGTAAAGCTCCTGAAACTCTGGTAATTATTGAAGTATTCTGTCTGCTCAGAGCATAAGGCTGATTGTTAGCAAAAGCAGTATGCTTTTTTACTCTCTTTTACTTAAAAGTATTTTACTTTACTAGTTCAATAACAAATATTTTCTTCAGGGCTATTTCTATAAATCAATGTCAAAAGGTACAGAGAAATATATAGAAAATCATGAACTAATTCACACTTCAGGAATTAGCACCAGTTTTATTTTAAATGTACTGATTCAAAAGCTTGATTCTGTACTCTGCCATTATACTCATAAAAGCAATTGGAAAAATAAGCATCCCTAAAAGAGATCATTCAAGCAATCAACTTACAAGCACCAAGACCATGAGGATCTTCTCATGGTCCTATGTGTAGCTGCTATTTACATAGCTAAAACCTAACCATTCTCTTTCTGCTTCAGAAGAGGAAATAAAATCCCCCACAACTGTGAAAAGAATAAACTCATGATTTACTGTTAGAAAACAAATAGTCCTAATGATATTAAAGCAGTGACTTCTTCCCATGAATTTTCCCTGCAAACTTATGAAACATTTCACTGTACCTAAAGCCTATACCTGCAAATGAAATTAATGATTAAAGAAATACATGGATTCTAGAATTCTTTGAAGGAAACCTTATTGATTAGTGGTATTGGGAAAGTGATAGCATGAGCAGATTCTACAGGCTGTGCCATGACTAGTATATTCAAATGTTATGAATACTTGATTCATGTGGAAGATCAGATAATGCTTCAACGTGCATTTCTTATAGTTTTATTTTTATTTATTGAAAGTCTTGTATGCTTTTTGGTTCTTAAAAAATCAAGCAAAAAAAACCTCCAAACAGCCAAGCCTCTTCAACTTAATAGTGAAAAATTAAAATTTTTTTGTTTGTTTTCTTTCTTTCAGGGGTTCTTTCCAGACAGGCCAGGGACCCTTGGATGCGCAAGTGAAACTCCTGGAATTTACCCTTGAACAGAATTTTGAAGTTGTATCAGTTAGCACTATTTCTGCAGTAATTGAATCAATAACCTTCCTTGTGCATCATTACATTACATGTTCAGACAAAGTGATGTCTCGCAGTGGCTCAGACAGCTCTGTGGGTGCTCGGGCATGTTTTGGAGGGCTCTTTGCCAATATTATCCGTCCAGGTGATGCCAAAGCAGTTTGTGGAGAAATGACAAGGGATCAGCTTATGTTTGATTTGTTAAAGCTGGTCAACATTTTAGTTCAACTGCCGCTTTCTAGTAACCGAGAGTATAGTGCCCGTGTTCCAGTAGCAAGCAGTACCACAGACAGTGTGTCCGATGAAGAAAAAGTTTCAGGAGGCAAAGATGGCAATGGAAGCAACACTAATACTCAAGGTTCAACTGCTTATGTGGCAGACTTGGTGTTAGCCAACCAACAGATTATGAGCCAGATTTTGTCTGCGCTTGGCCAGTGTAACAGCAGTGCTATGGCAATGATTATTGGTAGGTATTTTGTAAATAAAATGAAAGATCTTTTTGGGTGATCTAATACTTAAAATTTACAAACTCGTAAATTGAGTGTAGACTTGCAAAGAACGTGTCACAGAAATTACAGTTAAAAAAGAGACTAATGAGGAGTGAAAGGGAATACAGATATGTAAAAAAAAAAAATAATATGAAGTGGGTGACAGTAATTAAAGCAAACAGGATTGCATTTGAATTTGCTGAATTTCAGAATACTGAGTGTTATGGGGACTCTAGAGATCATTTAGTCCAACTTCCCTGCACAAAGCAGGGTCAGCTCAGACCCTGTGTCAGAGAGCAGGTTGTTGAGTTGTTTGTCCACCTCTGTCTCCCTGCATCTGGTGCTTACCAATATTTTATTTCTTGACAGCTTGAAGTACTACAACTGTCAGTTCTCTTGCCAAAATGTTTCTCTAATGCATTTTCCAAAGATCACATTAGTTTTTATTATTATTTGTTAGTATAACTCCACTATCTCTAAATAGAATGGGATTATTCCATGAATTCCCCCCCATTTAAATCTAAAACCATGTCTAAAAGTTCATATGCTGTCCTATGCTTTGTAGGACAGTTGTATTTAGAGGTAATCTCTTCCTTGGGAAGACTATTCTATTGCTTTTATCCTTCAGTAATTAAGACTCATTTTTATGCTCTTAACTAGAATTGGATTTAAATTCCCAGACTTCCTGAGTCAAGTCTTCCTATTTATACTGTAAATAAGGTAGCATGTATCAGGGATCGCTAATTGTAATTTATATGATCCTGAAAACTGACCCATTTGTAATTTGTAAAATCCATGTGAACACTTAAGAGAACTCAAGTATGTTTCTGTTCATTTAAGTTCTGTAATTATTTGTTTTGTCTCTCTTTCTGACCTTTGAACTCTGTGTTTTCACTAAGGTGCAAGTGGCTTACATCTCACTAAGCATGAAAATTTTCATGGTGGCTTAGACGCAATATCAGTTGGAGATGGGTTGTTCACCATCCTAACAACACTTAGTAAAAAAGCAACAACAGTGCAAGTGATGCTTCAGCCAATTCTTACATACATGGCCTGTGGGTACATGGGAAGACAGGTGAGTTCTCTTATGTCTGCTTTCCATCAAGGGAGTTGTAGACTAGTTGTTTCTATAACACATAATAAACTCAGAAAACTGAGCTAGTGCTGTAAAAAAGAAATGTTAATATTTTTCCACCCTCTCTTCACTTTGGTGCTGAGGTTAGGAAGCCTCCCTCTGTTGTCCATGGGGTGGGGGAAAGAGTATCTCTAAGGATATTTTGGTACTCCATTAAATGTTTCTGGGATGAATTGAATACTGTGTGTGGATGGGAAACAGATTTATTGTGTTCATATTAGTGGGCGTATTAAATGCTTAAGATTCTTATTTCCCTTCAGCTGCTTAGCTCAGCAGTTAGATCTTTTCCTTGTCACAAAGACTTCCTTTATGTAAGAACTGGGCCATGTGGAACACAGTGTTGCTATTCTGTGGCAGAGATGTCAACTATGGTGACATTTCCTCTCTGTGATTTTTGCTTATTAAAAAGGGAGAGTAAGAGCAGTCATACATATTTCTGTCACATAAATTTTGTGTGAAACTGTGTATTTAACTCTTTCTTCTAGGGTTCTCTTGCCACTTGTCAGTTATCTGAGCCACTGCTCTGGTTCATTTTACGGGTGTTGGATACAAGTGAGGCACTGAAAGCTTTCCATGATATGGGTAAGAAGGATTTTCTTTAGCTGCAACAAAGATTATTGTAGAATATTTTTTGTCACAAAGAGGAATACAGGTACATATTTAAAGGAGCTAGTTTACTAAATAGGCCTTTGCTTGCTTAGAATCCATTGCATGCTTCTGAACAGTGTTGTTTCCCCCACTCCATTATACACAGGTGGTGTTCAGCTTATTTGTAACAATATGGTAACGAGCACAAGAGCTATTGTTAACACAGCAAGAAGTATGGTTTCAACTATTATGAAATTTCTGGATTGTGGTCCTACCAAAGCAACAGATAGCAGTTTGAAAGCTAGAGTGCTAGCTTCTGAGCCTGATAATGCAGAAGGAATTCACAATTTTGCACCTTTGGGTAAGTAATGTTTCTTTCTCTTGTATTAGTATATGCACTGGTCATTTGAATTTTCACAGTCTTAACAGAAGGTATTGTGATAGCATCAAATGTTTCAATACTACTAAATCTTGTAAACAGAGGGGTTACTGGTGTTTCAAGATGGTGTTGGGGAGAAGGTTAGCAAGTCCTCCAGAGATAACAAGACCTTGTGTGGATAGGGGAAAGAAGGGAAAACAATCAGTGTCTGATTCAGTCATGCATTAGGGTGGGCCCCTTCCTTCTCCCCTAGGCCAGGGCATAGGTAGTTTCAACCCACCACCACACTATGACTGAATTCACTTGTGGTACATCAAGCTTAAGGGGGTTATTACAGAAACGCAGCAAAGCTAGATGGCACAGAATGTGCCCACACTGGGTCAGAATAGAAGCTGGAGCATAGGGCTATTCTTGCTGCTACTCACACCTGCACTTAATCGTTCCAATGTTACCTGTGTGGATATCTTGTAGAATCGCAGGAATGTTTTGATATCAGTATAATGGCTGCTAGTTTAGCTACAATGGATGTGTTTTAAGATGGAAGTGTCTCTATTGTAGTATCTTACAAAGGCTTCTTTTCACTGTGTCTTAACATTTGCTATTCCTGCCCACTAGCCTGTTGTAGCCATGAGTTTATACATTGTCTTACTGTCAAAGAAGGGAGAAAGAAAGGATTATATTTTAAATTTCTGGAAAAATTGTCACCCAAGAGAGGAATCCATTCAGTCCTGTCACTCAACTATGAGTTTCAAAAGCAATGAAAATATTCGTTTAAAGAAAAAATAGAGCAACACAAATCTGGTCTTGTTGTGCATTACTACTTGCTAGAGAACACATAGCCTAGGTACTTCTGTTTCATTCTTAACTCATGTTAAGATTAGGAAAATAAGCAACTGCTATGATCAGGGGTTCGTAGGCTTTGGTTATAAAGTCTTTATCATTGTAATATTTAAAACATTAAGTATGAATTAACTGTGTTCAAGTTGTAAGCATACTGTTCAACCGGCACTTTTTTTTTTTGCCTTGTTTTTGTAATGAACTCCTGATACAAAGTTTAGGAGTTTTGCCACAGGATGCTTGCTGCCAGTTCACAAGTACCTGCATGTGGATGTGTAAACTGCTTAAGTAAAACAGTATAAAAGAAGAATCTCATCAGTTGTCATTATTACACATGGAATATTACCTATAAACCAAAATTGGTGAGAGAGGAAAAATTAGTACTTAGCACATTTCAGGTTGTAAATTAATCTGGGTTTTATTAATAAACATTAATAATGTTAATGGTGCTGGTTTTGAAGGTTCAATCACCTCAAGCAGTCCCACTGCCCAGCCTGCTGAGGTGCTGTTGCAGGCAACCCCTCCCCACAGACGAGCTCGGTCTGCTGCATGGTCATACATATTTTTACCTGAAGAAGCTTGGTGCGACCTCACAATTCATCTTCCTGCTGCTGTGCTGCTCAAAGAGATCCACATCCAGCCTCACCTGGCCTCTCTAGCAAGTAAGTGGATTCACTGGCATTGATGCTGATTGAAAAACTTGAAGGGTATAATTTAGAAGATATACAGAATATAATCAGAGGAATGCTGAGAGATTGAGAAATGCCTATAAAATAAGTTGAAAAGTTTGTTAATTCTGCCTGTCTTGAGAGTTGAATGCCTTGCCTCTGCTTGGTTTCTTCTAGGTTAGTACATGCCACTGTCCCAGGGGTGTGTTCCAGCAGTGTGTAGACATGGTGCTAAGGGACATGGTTTAATGTTGACCCATCAGTATGGGGTTGAGGTTTGGACTGCATGATCTTTGTGGTCTCTTCCAACCACATTGATTCTATGATTCTGTGTGATGTCTTGTGGCATTATCATTAAATATGCCAAAAAGCCTCTCCTCAAAACGTTCTGTAATGAGAACAGGTGAAGGGATCTTAGTGCAAGAAGGTTTTATATGGTAGTTGAAATAAAACATAAGATTTTCAGTTCTTTTTTTTGTAGCCCTCCTAGGGAAACATGGTGTAATTTACACTGACAGGATTTCATCTTAAGTCTTTGAAATAAACTGTATATTCTATGTATCAAAATTCTTAAGCATTTTAACATATACTAGCACACAGGTCAAATACTCCAACAGCAGTTCTGTAGTAGTGGTTGCCTAAGAACATTGACAGGCATCCTTTTCTGCACCTTTAATGGGCATAAATGTTTAAGACTTCAAATTCAACCCAGTTCAGATTTTTAAACAGCGTTAAACCTTCTTTTACTCTGTAGCTTGCCCTTCGTCAGTATCTGTTGAAGTAAGCGCAGATGGTGTGAATATGCTACCTTTGTCAACTCCTGTTATCACAAGTGGTCTCACCTATATAAAAATCCAGCTGGTAAAAGCTGAAGTTGCATCAGCTGTCTGCCTTCGTCTCCATCGTCCTCGGGATGCCAGTACACTTGGCCTCTCTCAGATCAAACTGTTAGGCCTCACAGCCTTTGGAAGCACCTCATCTGCAACTGTCAATAATCCATTCCTTCCATCTGAGGATCAGGTTTCTAAAACAAGGTAAGCTTCTAGTATTAAAGGACAGAAGCATGTTTGTGCTAGTTCATAGTTTGGGGTTTTTTAATGATGTTTTCCACTCTTAAGTCAGATCTTTTAGTAACAAACAGTATTCATACGTACCTATTTTTGTAGCTGAACGTTAACATTTACAAAATCTGATTTCATGTGGCTTAGGAAACTTGTGGGGGTTTGTTGTGGGGTTTTGTTTGTTTTTATTGAAGACAAACAAACAGTATTTTTCACTTTTTTGGTAGCATGCTTCTTCTGACTGTGTAAAAGAGGATGTTTCATATCTGGAATGGTGAAAGACTGTAAAGTGCAGGAAAGCATTTGGAGTTGCACTCTTTCTTTTAATGGGTAGGCAGTTGTCAAACGGAAGTAGCAGCATGCTTCTTACCCTGCTGAAGTCAACAGTTGCATAAGCATTGGAGGTGGAATAGAAGTAGGACAGTGGGAAGTTTGGTGAAAGTTGTATCTAATATTGATATTGGCAAACATTTGAGAAACAGGAACTGAATGTTATGATTCTGACATAGCAGCAAGATTTCTTTTCAAAAGCTTTTATTTGGTTAGGTGGTATCTCACTCTTTTAATCCTTAAACATTTATTTTTATTTTTCAAGAATGTTAATGCCAACTTGGAATTTTACCTAATGGGTGAATTTTGGAGAATTCCTGGGCTTAAAGTTTAGCTTACTAAACTGTAAAAATTCACGAAGACTATTTTGTGTTTGAACATTAATGTTTACAGATTTGAGAAGAGAGCATGAGAATTTTTTTTAAAACCCCTTTCTTTAGCTGGGAGAAATTTTGTGAAAGCAAAGAAATTTAGAGAACATGAATACTGTCCAGCATGTAATTGATAAAAGCTGTATAAGTTAAATTGGTCTTTGCTACTGAATAAGCGGTGCATATTTTCATCACTAAATTGCACTATTCTTATATTTGTACTTCAGAAAAGGTTAAATTTAAGTCATAGAAATAATCTCTCTAAAGGAAGACGATGAGTGTACATTCTTCACATCTTGAAATGCTTTATTACGACTTTCAACTTTAGTTTAAGTATGTGAATAAAGGTAGTAATACGAGATATAATCAATAAAAATAATAAAAACGTTTACTATTTTCTAAAATTACATATGAGTACCTTATTCCTAAAAAAATTTGTAACCTTCATTTAAGATACGTATGCAAGTTTGCCTATTTTTTAACTGTGGGGGGTAGATAAGGTTAGCTGTGAAAGCAAGTTAAACTTTTAGTTTAGAACTAGTCACTGAAATAACGGCATTTGTTTCACAGGCAATTTAGATTGTAGTCTTGATTATGATGCTAGTTTAAACAGTGTTGCAGTGTAATTTTATAAATAAAGTCTTGTTAATGTGTCTCCAAATGGATTTAATTATAATTTACTTTTGAACATTTACTACTAAAAGAATACTGAACAATATTGTTAAGAGAGACATGAGGAAAATGCATGCATTTTAATTTGCTTTTGTCAAATGATGTCTAATACATCACAGCAGTTTTCTGCAGTACTTGTCCTAGAAACTAATACAGGTAGCAAAGTTATAGATGGAAAAAAGAAATAATAAGATAATGATCCATTAGCTCATTTTAAATTTTTTTCCTTTTCAGTATTGGATGGTTAAGGTTATTACACCATTGCCTCACTCACATCAGTGATTTGGAAGGAATGATGGCTAGTGCTGCAGCACCAACTGCTAATCTGTTGCAGACGTGTGCTGCTTTACTTATGTCTCCTTACTGTGGCATGCATTCTCCAAATATTGAGGCTGTATTGGTAAAAATTGGGCTCCAGTCCACCAGAATAGGCCTAAAATTGATTGACATTCTTCTAAGAAACTGCTCAGCATCTGGCAGTGATCCTGCAGGTGAGTGAAATGTATTTCTTTTCAGTCACTGGTTAGAAACATTGCTTCTATAAATGTATAGATATACTGTATTTGTTTGTAACTTTCTGATTCTGATTTTGAATTGCTGGAATTTGCCATTCTGCTTTGTTACGCTTCTGAATATCACAGTTGTTGTATGTGCATAGTTCTACAATAGTAAAGTAGTATAATCAGCTTTGGTTTGGTTTGGGGTTTTTTTGGTGTAAAATAGATAATTAGTTCAGTATTTTGAAGACATTAGTAGGACATACACAGTATGCTTATAGATACTATGTCTAGATGTTTCAAAATAAAGAGCCTCTATAAGTAGCACTCAGGAAAAAAAATATTTGGGCAGCATTGGTCTATAGGACAGTGTAAATTCTGAATCAAATTAATTGTTGAAAAAAGTAACAGCTAAGGGTATGTAATCAAGACACTTGACCAACCAGTCTGTTTTCCACAACAAAATTTTGCCATAGCTCTTCTGATAATGCACTCAGGGCTTTGCATGTGTGATTCCATACCACTTTACTTTGCTACATTGTGACTTCAAAATGAAAGAAAACCATATTCATCTTTTTCCTCTTTTGAGGTTGCTGATATTAACCCAAACCACTCTTTTCACAAGGGCTTCCATGACTTAGTCTGCCATGAGTTATTTCAATGTCACCTAACTTTTGCTGGAATGCTGTTATATTGAGGTGCAGTTTCCTGCAGGGCAGGAGATGAACACATTAAGGAGAAAATAAATAGGAAATAATCTCAGGAAATACTCAGCCTTAATCCAATTGATGAAAATACAAGCTTCCATTTAGAAATAAATATTTGCCTCTATGAAGTGTGAATTTTGACATCTCTGTCAGAATAAGTCTTGTCATTTTGGAATATATTGAAGAAAATCCTACTATTTAAAACTCTAAGTCCTGTATCTGGTGAAAGTTGTAATGATTTCTCCTTTTTATATAATGTCTGAACATTACATTGAGCCTACAAAATGCGCAGTTTTGAGATAGCTGTGTGTATAAGAATTGCATCCTTGTGGTAAAGACAAAGCTCAGTTAAATCTTAATATTGGAATTCTGTAATAATTTCATTAGTACTGTAAAAAAAAATACATATGTAAGTACTTCTATTATTTCCCCTTCCCTTTGTTTGTTTGTTTTTGTTTGTTTGTTTTTTTAATGCGGCAAGATCTGAATAGCCCTTTACTGTTTGGAAGATTAAATGGTCTCTCTTCTGACTCCACAATAGACATTCTTTACCAGCTTGGAACAACTCAAGACCCTGGAACAAAAGATAGGTAATGCTGTTTATATTGTCATGTGGAAAAATATAGAAAAGTAATTTGTGAAATCATGGCTTGATATTTCTACACAAAACCAATATTTTGAAATGTGATTGTTACAAGATAGTGTGAAAATGCAGAAATCTAAAGAAGCTTTCCAACTTCCCCTCTTAGCTTGTTGAAACATTTGTGGAGAATGCTGCCCTGCTTTTACTACTCTTATAAATATGATAAAGCCTATTTTGTTAAACAGGCTTTTCTCTGAAATATCCAGAACTCACATACCTGCTATGTTTTCTTTATCTGTAGAAACAAAGCTTACATTTGGCTGTCCAAGATAGTTGGTTTTCATTAACATTTTCCCTGGTAGGGACCTTGGAAAAAACAATTTGAGCTCACTTCACTTCAAAGAAAGGGATAAACCTATAAATCAGATTACAAAAAGACAGCAAGCTAATTTGGTTTGGAGTGTTTCTTTGACCTTTCATAATGCACTACACCATCTTGCATTCCAGAATTCAAGCATTGCTGAAATGGGTCAGCGATTCCGCGAGAGTTGCAGCTATGAAAAAAAGTGGCCGGGTCAGCTACATTTGTCCAAGTAGTTCAACAAGAGAATATGGTCTTTTGATGCCATCTCCTTCTCATTTGCATTGTGTAGCAGCAATTTTGTGGCATAGTTATGAGTTGCTTGTTGAATACGATTTACCAGCCTTGCTGGACAGAGAGCTCTTCGAGTAAGTAAAGCAGTTTTGCGTTACATAACTTTAAAAACTGAATTGCTTTTTTCATTGAAATGATGTGACTCCAAGTGCACCCATTATGAAAGAATAGTGGAAATTGTCGTCCCAGAAGCTAATTAATGGGGTGAGTACTTAGACACCTGAACAGGTAGTTTTGTAGTTCTAAACACAAAACTGCTTTTCATGCATTCTAGGTATAATTGTGTTTAAAAATAAAAATCAAAACCAAAACAGCACATCCATGTGTGTCTTTGCACATATGTGAAAGGTAAACTATTGCATGTTTTGGTTTTGTTTTGGGTTTGGTTTTTTAATAGATAACTCTTGGCTGCTGTTGTTGAAATGGAGTGCTTACAGTAATCTTCACAGTACCTATAAAAAATCATCTTCAGCAGTATCCTGTTACAAGATTATTTTTTAATATTGGTGGTATCCAATATCTGTAAATGAGAGCTAAGAGCTAGGGGAGGGAGGGAGTAGGTTTTATTGGTGTTGATGGTTTTGTTCCATCCTCTGTGTGTGGAAACAAAAAAAGCACAAAAACTTGAGTGAATCTCGACCTATGAGCTTGCTGCATTCTAAAGAAAAGTTCACCCTAAACAGCAAATGTGTAGTTTTTATGATTCCACATTGAAAATAGGAGCTAACATTCCTAATTCGTTGCTTAATCATCTCTTCTGTTCAAAGAAAACAAAAAAGAGAAGCTGCAGAGCTTTATTTCATGTGTGATATGAAATGTAGCTGTTACATTCAGTGAAAGACAGGAATTTAATTCCAGTTAATGAAAGGACTTTGATGGTACATAATTTTTTTGTTGTCCTTAGGAAACGTGCATATTTTTCTACTACCTTATTGTCTCCTTTAGGTACAATTAAATGTTCAGACACTGGGAAGTGTACAAATTACAGTTACGGGTGCAATCACGTGGGGTTTCTCATATATGTGCAACATGATGGTCTTTAAATATGTGGCTACAAACTAGGCCTTTCCCAAAGACATTTAAGTGATATTATCATATAAACTGTTAATTCAAAATAAACACATACATACTCAGAATAAATTTTAAAATGCAGGTCAGTTAGTCCTTTTAGCAATACATTTTAGCAGAAACGCATTCTCAGGATACACATTTTAATGTTTGAAAATTAAGAACTATCTTTTGGAGGAAAGTATGTTGTTTTAATAACAGGCTGAAATGAAGGAATACTAATAATACTATTGTACCTAGTTTGAGTGTGCACATTGCAATATAGCCCTGTTCTTCTACCTCCTGTCAAATAAATCTATAATTCATAAATTCATATCAGCCAGCACCTGGAGCAAATTATAAAATACTTTTTTAATAACTGTAGAAGAATTGTTGACAGACTTTTATGGATAAATAATTCTTCTAATAAAAATAACTTTATATATTCTTCACCCTTCCTCATATTTTTTACTTTTAAAATATTTTCATGGATTCTAGCTATGACTCCTGATTTCTCCTTCATGTGATATTTCACTTTTTGCTTGGATATGTTTTCCCATCACCCCTATTTTCCACTTCAGTATATCTAGTTTGGCCAATGGATACTAACTATTGTTTTGTTATCTTTTAATATATTTGAAATAGTCTTATTTTTCATAGGGCTTGAACTTACCCAGAAAATTTTGGCAGAAGTGTTGTGTGAACATGTAATGGGAGACGAATTTAAGTGTCCCTTTATTATATGTGGAGTTTAGGAATTTGTGACTATCTTCCCAAAGTCATGGGTCATTTGGTCACTGAGATGACTTTTTAATTTTTTATATAACAGAATAACACTTCTATCCAGAAGAGGGAAAAACAATCCTTATCTGCAAATGGGAATGTGATATGTGGTGATAAATCCAAACTTACTTAAAATCTAATATGGAAGTGGTACAAAGTCTGTGTTCACCTGATATTAAAATAATATCATTTATGTACAGTGTCAAGGTGTTGCCAATGCAGTTCAGAAAACTTTTTTTGAGAAGAATACTTTGAACAAGTCTGTATGAAGAAATTATTATTTCAGTATTTTAATTGAATAGTAGCAGCTAAATCAGCTCTTGCATTTGTATGCCTTGAATTAAAATTAAAGCAGATAGTGTTTGGATAGAAGTGAGTTCAGAGGTAGGTCAGGTTTTAATATCTCTGAGAAATAAATCTGTTGTGAACTTGTATCCTAAGTTCAGTTTGAATAAGTGTAGCAAGAGTAACACCATTCAACCAGGATTGGGTTTACTTTCATTTATTTATTTATTTTTGCAACATCTTTGGATAGAACTCTAATACAGCAAATGTTAAAAATGTTTGGAAACATGATAAAATACTGTAAATTTTTAGGAACAATTAAAAGAACTGTAAAGGAGTGTCTGCATTTTTGATACTCATAGCTCCAGCTTGGAAAGTTGAAATCACGAAGAGGTTGCAGTTGGCTCAGAGGTGCATAGATTGTGATAACTGCCAAAAGACTGAAATCCTGTTTTTCATGTGCAGCCTGCCATAAATGTTGGCTTAGCTGTTTTAAATGTGGTATGATGAAAGAAATTTAAATATGCAATGGAGGAATGCCTTTTAGGTGATCAGTGTCCTCTGATCCTGTGATCCAAAAGAGGCTTTCAGGCTTAGCAGAAGGTGTTTTGTAACAGCTTCTACAATAGCTAATCATAAATGTGGAAAGATGTTCCATGAACCAATGAAGAAAAGGGAATATTACCGACAAACTGTATTGACATGGTTTTCTGTCCTCTACAGGTCGTTGTTTAACTGGTCCATGTCTCTCCCCTGCAACATGGTGTTGAAGAAGGCTGTTGATAGTTTGCTTTGTTCAATGTGCCACATCCACCCAAATTATTTTTCTTTACTCATGGGATGGATGGGTATCACTCCTCCTCCAATTCAATGTCAGCACAGGCTGTCCATGACTGATGACAGCAAAAAACAGGACCTTAGTTCATCTTTAACAGATGACTCTAAAAACGCACAAGCCCCTCTTGCACTAACGGAGTCTCACCTGGCTACTCTTGCTGCTTCATCTCAGTCTCCTGAAGCTATCAAGCAATTATTGGACTCAGGTTTGCCTTCACTGCTTGTAAGAAGTCTTGCTAGTTTTTGCTTTAACCATACTTCTAGCTCTGACTGCACTGCACAATCAGTGGATATCACCCATGACAGGCTCAGGAGGCATCATGTTCCACAGCACTTTAATAAAATGCCTATCACAGCAGACCTGGTTGCTCCTGTACTCAGGTTTTTGACAGAAGTTGGTAACAGCCACATGATGAAGGATTGGTTGGGTGGCTCTGAAGTAAATCCATTGTGGACAGCTCTTTTATTTCTGTTGTGCCATTCTGGTGCTACTTCTGGAGGACACAATGTGACAGCACAACAGACTGGTGCAAGATCCAACTTACTTTCTTCAACTGTAACAACAGGGTTGACCACTCAGCAGCGGACAGCAATTGAAAATGCAACAGTTGCTTTCTTCTTACAGTGCATCTCTTGCCATCCTAATAACCAGAGACTTATGGCACAGGTGAGAGGCTAAAAATGGTCTTAATTTCTTTATTAATGACTACAGCCAGGAAACAAAAACCTTTCTTAGTTTTCTTCAAAATAACTTTGTGTTAAAATTGTTAGCTTTTTGTCTGACATAAAGTATAAAAACATTTTGTCATGGCAGTCCAGTCCTGTGTATCTTGGTTTAGATCAAAATCCAAAATACTATTTTTAATTGGATGGATCTGAACTCTTCTTCATGCACAGTTTTTATATTAGCAACTTAAGCAGATTTCCTGATAAATTTGCTTGTGCAACCACACGCACTGCACAATCCGTGACCAGTGAAATAGAGGCTGTTGCAGAACATGGCTTTGTGTTTGGCATTCTTGTGTAAATTCAGCTATTTTCATCTCGCCCATTAACCTTGCAGACCTACCTGACTAAAAGTATACTTAAAAAAAAAAAAATCAGCATTAAGAATAAACATGCCCCAGGAACAGGTACACTTACAAAAAAAAATTACTTGGTTTTCTGTTAATGGCTGGTAGCAGTAATGCAGTGGAAAGTTTTTGCTTTAGGGATATAAAAGTTTCTAAGTACTTTTTTTTTAAATCTTGAATAATCAGTATGTATTTACAATTACTTTTGATGCTGTCGTTTGTGTTTTGAACCTTTTTATTAAAAAAACCCTCAGTTGCTACTGTTGTTTCCTTCAATGGTGCTCATTTCTGATCTAATTTGCTACCTAGAAGGTAGATCTTGGGCACTGCCTATTATGGCTATGTAGAGCTGTACTTTAGAGACCTCAATATAGAAACATTTTGAATATGATGTCATTTTGCATTCCCAGGTTCTCTGTGAATTGTTCCAGTCCTCTCCTCAGCGTGGGAATCTCCCAACCTCTGGAAATATTTCAGGATTTATTAGGAGGCTTTTTTTGCAGCTCATGCTAGAGGATGAGAAAGTGACTTTGTTTCTTCAGTCTCCATGTCCAGTAAGAATTTTTTTTGTAGCCATATGATGAACATGAAATAAGTTTAGCCTTAAAGCAAATAAATCTGCATATATTCAATTTTGAAATGTCAGATGGCAGCTTTTCCTGTTGGACACATTGTGGAATTTTGGAAAGGAAGGTGTTGGTGAATTGTAACAGCATTTTTAAAAGAAAAGTTAGGGCTCTGTTGTAAGACAAAGCCATCTTGTTGAAAATACTGCTTCAAAAAAAGTTGTCAACTGAAATTCATTTTATGGAAGACTTTTTAGTAGTATCTTTACGGATAAGTAGCATGTATAGATACAAGTTCTAGTCCTTCCAGCAGTTCTTCATTATCAGTTTCATATACTTGCAAATATCAGATACTTTTTTTTTTTAATATACAGCTGTTTAAAGTAATTGGATTTTTTTAAAAACAAATATGATACACTGTTTCTGATGCTAAGAATACTCTAGGCTTTCAAAACAAATTCTTTTGAGTACCAATTAAACTTGTCCTAATCTGATGCATTCTTCCTGTATACCTGTAGAATTGAAGGATATATCAGTTTTTAGCACACAAAAAATATTTATTTTGCAGAGTTGAATTTATAAGAACATAGTATTTTAACTTACTTCTGAATGCTAAAGTCATGTTAGATGTTGCCTTTTTTAAAAAATGTTGACTTTTTCCTTTCAGCTGTACAAAGGTAGAATTAATGCTACTAGTCATGTAATTCAACATCCAATGTATGGAGCTGGACACAAATTTCGTACTCTTCACTTGCCTGTCTCAACAACTCTAGCAGAGGTTCTTGATCGTGTGTCAGGTAAGTTTTTGGGGTTTTGGGGTTTTTTTTGGGGGGGGGGTTGTTGGATTTTTGGGGTAATTTTGTAGGTTGGGGGCTTTTTTGCTTTTGAGTATTAAAGTGTTCTTAGTTTTCTTGCGGGATATTTGCAAGACCATATAAATGTCAGGGGACATTATCTCAAAATAGAGATGAAATCATATTGGTATGAAAAGCCTTTAATGAAGGCTTCATCTAATTTCTATGGAGATACATTTGCCCCTCATATAAACATTAGTGTTTGTTTACTAAATGGAGCAAATAATGGTAGTTGGTAGAATACTAGACAGAACAAGTTATGCTTTTGGATTTTAACTAAAAATAATCTATCCTAGAGAAACACTTGAATCTTGTTTGCCAGGGAATAGTTTGTTGTTTCTAGTAGAATTCTGTATTCACTTGCTGTCCAGACAGAGTCACGTGTGTGATGTAACTACTGACTCTAGATCCTTGTTCAATTTATAGTCAAAATTACTGTAATGGGTGAGATAGTCACTACATATAAGGAGGGGAGCAGTTGTTGAACAGTGACATAAACTGTACTTAATGGCTGCCTTAATGGTATATTGCTGTCAACTTGATAGTCAATATAATAGAGACTGGGAAAGGGAAGGTCATGATGTGATACACCATAATGTCTGCATTGAAATTGATCAAATGCTGATTTTGTAGGACACTGTGACTTTAAGGTTTGCTACAGAACTATTATTTCTCAGCTAAACTGGAAGAATTAATTCTGGAAAAATTCAGATTCTCTTATGTTTCCATCCTTCATCTAATGTAATTTCTCTAAGTTATTAAATGGTTAGGACATAGTAAAGAAAATATATGAGGAGTAAATTCTGTGTTTGGGATGACAGAGACAGAGGAGGCATGGACTAGGTGTAGATAGGAAGAGAAGCGTGCTACCACTGCAACTGTAGGAAGTTGTGATGATTCTGTGTCAGTCTGCTGCTTTTCTCTTAACTGCTCTGTTAATGTCTGAAATTGGTTGTATCATATTTTGTGCAAAAATAGATCACAATAAGCACTTCATACTTTTTTTCCCAGCCTTTAGAGAAAAAAGGTGAGAGGAGCTAAATATGCTACTTGCGTCCCTTCACCATAGGAAGAAAATGTGCAGTATCACTGCAGATAGGATTATCTAGGATGAGTACCAGCTGTTTTGTATTTTGTTCACCTTGGTCTTAAGTTACTGGTCTTGACTGCTCAGAAAAATTGCATAACAATCTGGATATCACTTAAGTAGTAAGAATACCGTTGTTTAAACTTCCTTAATTATATTAATCACCTATACATTCTCCAACAGTGAATGGGCATTCAGTCCATGGGACCAAACTAGAATAACTCTGAAGTTTAATGATAGTTGTAATAATGATAATGAGGATTTTTCTAAAAAGCTAACAACCAGTAACATACATATATCACACACACATATATTTATCATGCTTGTTAATGTTGGGTGCTCAGTATCACAGTATATCAGAGGTTGGAAGGGACCTCAAGAGATGATCAGGTCCAACCCCCCTGCCAGAGCAGCATCACCTAGGATAGTCCACATAGGAACACATCCAGGTGGGTTTTGAAAGTCTCCAGAGAAAGAGACTCCACAACCCCCCTGGGGAGCCTGTTCCAGTGCTCCGTCACCCTCACTGTAAAGAAGTTTCTCCTCATGTTGAGGTGAAATCTTCTATGTTCTAGTTTGAACCCATTGTTCCTTGTCCTATCACTGTGAGCCACCAAAAAGAGCCTGGCCCCCCTCCCCCTGACACCCATCCCTCAGATATTTATAGACATTGATCAGATCCCCTCTCGGTCTTCTCAAGACTAAACAGCCTCAGGGCTCTCAGTCTCTCTTCATAGGGGAGATGCTCAAGTCCCCTAACCATCCTCGTGGCTCTCTGTTGGATTCTCTCCAGCAGGTCTCTGTCTCTCTTGAACTGGGGAGCCCAAAACTGGACACAGTGTTCCAGGTGTGGTCTCACCAGGGCAGAGTAGGAGAACTTCCCTAGACCTGCTGGACACACCTTTCTTGATATATCCCAGTAGCAGCAGTTTCACACTGTATCTTCTTTTGGTCTGTACTACACAGATCGGCACAAATCATGGAGTATTTTCAAGCAGTCCGTATATCTTTCAGCACCTCACCCACTGGTGACGTACAGTTAAAGGTAGCTGGATGTCACTTCTAGCTCTTGAGTCTGTAGCTATAGCTTAAAGCTGCTGTAGCTATGTGGAAACCAGTTACTACTCAGAGAATTATTCAATTATTTTGGTGCTAGTGTTGTACCTTACAAGGTGTGAAATGATCCACTGTCACCAATCGTCAATAATTTGTTTGCTGATAAGTGATCTGCACTAATGAATAAACCAAAGCAGTGAACTGTAGTAATCTCTGCTCACTTAAGCAAAGAGCACAAGTTGTGGATATACAGTGTACTTAAGGCATCTTTCAAAGGAACAGTCATACTTGCAAGTTCTGAAATTGGGTCAGTATGTAACACTGGATACGTAGACTTAAAGACAAAAACTTATTTAAGTCTGCAGTTGTCATTAGAAAAAGGTTTTTTATTTTAAGATTTTATTTAATTATTATTGGTTTGTGCTATGGGGTTTTGGGGGGACATCTAATGGACTTTATTTTCTTTCTGGCTGATTGCACTGGTGTTTTAACATTAATACATTTGATTCATCAGGTAATGGTTTTAAACTGTTACAGCTTTAAATAGAGGATGCATTTTGTGGGTAATAGTACCAGAATTATCATGATACCTAAATTCATAGGTACTTGGAAGACTCTTGCTGCCTGGGATGGAACATGATCCACTAAAATAGCCTTGTTAAAGCGTAGAACTAGTAAAATCAACTTGATATATTAAAATACCTTTCTGACCTCTTTTTTTTTTTTTTTTTACCTCCCCATATAGATACACCAAGTATTACAGCTAAGCTAATTAATGAACAGAAGGAAGACAAAGAAAAAAAGAACTATGAAGAGAAAGAAAAAGTTAAAGCAGAAAATGGATTTCAGGACAATTATAGCGTTGTTGTTGCTTCTGGTATGTCTTTTTCTTGTATCTATTGAAAAGTTGATCTTTCTGATGTTAAAAGTGAGTATAAGTATCTGCTAACAATTTTTTTTTTATTATTATTACTACTAGTGGTTAGAAAATTTGTAGTACCCAATTAGTCTAACTGGCTATTAGGCAGCAAAGATTGGTTCCTGCTGCCTCTAGCAGAGCATGTACTTTGACTAATTTGTACCTAAATATGTGTGTCAGTGATAGGTTGTGGATGCCTTTGCTAGTGCGTTTTATAGGATTTTTGTAGAGAAAGAATGGGATTATATGGCAATGTATTATTGCTTGTTGTGGTATGGGTAATACTACCTCTACTTTTTTCAGTGGCTAGTGCATCAGATTTTAATCACTTCTGCTCCTGCAGTATGCTTTGGAAATAAAAGGATCCATACACTTTGCATAACAGCTGATAGTACTCTGCTGTAAACTGTCAGATGAACAAGTAAGCATAAAACCATGTTATTCCCTTTGGAAACCACAAATACAGAATTTTTGTCCAGAGCATTCACCTTTTAAAAGCTGATATGAAGATATTTCTGAAGTCTTGAACCTTTTCCCTCCAAAACTACTATGAAAGGTATAGATTGAAGGTAGTAATTTTGCAGTGATACAAGAAGATTACAGTTCAGATGATCATTGTGGAGATCATTGGTCTTTTGCTTTGAAGTTCTGGTGTGTGCAAGAGAGATTAGTGAACTTCAAACTACTCTTTTCCTATCTAGCTTTCTGCCTTCACTGTTTTACCTTTATTTCATTTTACAGTCCATGAAGCATGAAGAATAGATGCTGATTTCCTTTGACTTCTGACACCAACATTTCTTAAGCTTTTTATTTCAGTTTTTTAGATGCAGATAAAACTCTAAACTCAATTATTGACTAGAGCAACAGTTTCATAGATCGAGGTATATATTTACAGCAATACAGCTGATGATAATTACAGCATGTTTATCTGGAAAGATACTTGCAGTGGAAGCCACTTAAACAGGCTAAACATGTTTTGGTAATATCTAAAATATTAATAGGTCCAAATGAAGAGCTACAACATGAATAAAGCAGAAAAATAATATGCCAAGTTTTACAGTAGGATCTAGCATAGTCAGCCGTGTCTCGCCCCAGTTGCATGATGATGTAGTAGAAAGCAGACTTAATGTTTTTCTTCTTTTTGTTTGTATTTTTTTCCAGTTAAGTAAAATAGGTTAAATGTAAATGTCTCCCATTTACATTTCTTTTTACTAACGAATATTTTAGGTAGAATAAGAAATATTTTCTTATTTTGTTTTCATCTTTTCATATATTTGGGTTGTTGTGTTTTGGCTTTTTTAGCATTCTCAGTCTCAAGCAGCCATTATTTAATTTGTTCCCTATTGCTCAAATTAATAGAGTAGAGGTGGTATTTGGAACCTGATCTTTGAAACAAGCTAGATTAGTATACTGAGATTATGTATTGTAGATGATGGTACTGAGCAACTGAAACCAGTCTATGATAGTGTTTCAGGTGTGGGTGTTAGTAGTTTTGAAGCTGCTCTTAGCTAGTGATAAGGCAGTAATTTTATGTGTCTTTGTATACTGACCTGCTGGCCTTCTCACTTGAACTGTCACTTGGCGTAGAAGGCTATGTGATAGTAGTGTAAGTTCTCTGTACCTTAAGTCAACTTAGGCTGTCCCAGAAAATGGTAGTCTTGCTATATAAGTTCAGTAAGCTTTTGTGTTCCTATTCTAACTTTTAATTTTTGCTTAGTTCTTACTCTAAATGTTTTGACCTAGGCAACTTTAAAAGCATGTTTAAAGCTGCCTTTCATCATGTGTCTGCTGAAATGTCTTGTCAATTTAGAAATCTTTCTGATTTCAAGGTTTTGATGTAGGGCCCATCACTAGACAGGTGCTTTTTTAAGTTTAAGAGCAGAATCGGAGTGGCTTCTGCATTGTTTTTATCGGATTATATCATCTAATACAGTTACAGTTTGGGTTATGTTTGAGAGTCGAGATGATGCACAGCCATGTAACCATACCAAGATTATATCCAAATTTATTTTATACATGAACGCTATTCTGATATTTAATTTTCCAGTGCTGAAAACTTTGACTTTTTTGCTGTCATTGAAGTTACAGAGTGCATTCCATCTTCGCTGACTGAAGTTATTAAATACTAGAATGACTTAGAATTTCTTACTGCTGCACTAGGTTTGAAATCTCAGTCAAAAAGAGCTGTTTCATCCACTCCCCCACGTCCACCATCAAGACGAGGGAGAGTGATGGCAGATAAAGTTGGTACATCTTCCTCAGGAGGAGAATCTTCCAGCAAGACCATTAGTGTTCCAGTCTTTCATCTGTACCATAAACTTCTACCAGGTAACTTTAGTAACTTGTTTTAAATGTCAAAATTATGGTCTTCTTTCAGTGTCTTGTATGTCATCAGAAAGTAGATGTAATGCCAGTGGACATTTTCTATCTATCTGTTGAGCATCTTGAAGTGTAGAGCTCTTCTTTTCTGGGCCAATAACAACTTTAAGCTGGACGTTAGTAGCTTTTTAAAAGTAAGGATTATGCTTATTTTTCTTTAAGTTTAGTTCTCTGTTCCTAAAATGAAATCTCAGAAACATTTCCACTTTCACTCAGAAATAAGAGAGGTAGGTTTGTAAGCTGACAAACATTTTCTTCAACCTGTGAGGCAGAACTTGCATGGCTCTCTAGAAAGTTCATTTGCGAGTATAATACTTGTGTAGAAGAGCTTCTTATCTATTTCATAGTATAAAAACAGGAACCAGCTAATGGGATTAAGGGTAAACTTCTGTTCAAGGTAATTTTCACCCAATAAAAAAAAACTTAAATTTGTAACTTACTACAGAATTAGTGGCTTTGAGGCTGTCCTCAGGCAGTTAAAGGGATCATATATTTCAATTAAAATACAGTTAAAGCTGCTGTTTTGGAGAGGAGATCAAAACCCAGTGCCAGTTTTCAGTATCTAGATGGTGAATGTCGACTACTGGAATGTAGGCCGTTCTCTGTTTGTGATCTGGTCAACCAAATGTCCTGTGCAACAGCCCAATGTTACAAAAGAGGCAGCTGTGAAAAGCAGAATCGGTATTGGGAGAAAGCGCAGAAAACTTAATCACTTGCACAATGGCAAGACATTTTTAATTTTCATTTCTTAAGACAATATCTTCCACTGAAGAAACAGGTTGCTACTAAAGCACTTCCTGAACTTGTGTTATTTCATTAAGTCAAGCTGAAATAGGCAGGCTAAGTGTGTTATATGATCTAACTCTAAACATTTTGTGTCGTGCATAAGTCTGCTTGTTATCAGGAAAAATTATTCTTCCTGGAGAGTAATTTGTAATTTTAGGGTGAAACATACTCTTCCATAAACGACATGATGGCAAAAATCTCAATCTGAGTTGTCATTTTGGGCTGTATTGCATGTGCATGCCAAGTCTGTGTTGCATCTGACAAAAGTATTCCTGGCAGTGCCATTCACTTGTTTTTTTTCCCTTGCTGAATTGTGTCCCCAGATAAAAGTAGTGAGTTGTGTTTGGGACTAATAAGACAGAAAAGAATCGCACATTTCTTTGTTTTTCACTTTTTTCCCACCCAGTCACTTTGCCTTATGGACGCACGCCTTTATGCCACCACAATTCAAGCGTGATGCAAGGCCAAGGTTTGATAGTAGGTAACAGGCAGTACCCACTAAAATGCACATCAAATTACAGCCTTAGCCATTTGTCAAATATTCCCAGTGCTCAAGCTCTCAGCATAGAGCTGCCTTAGGGAATACTGGCAGAGTTCTTTGATTGTTGTTTCCAGACCGATGGGCCCACTTTTCCCAAGAGAACAAACAGGCCCTGGTTTGGAGCCAGGTAATACTTACTCTACTTGGCATCCATGGTACAAGTAATGAACAGCACCTGGACATGTATGTTAAAATAACCCAATCCTAATTTTCCGCTCTGACTCAATGCCACTGTTGTTTAGGCCAACCACTACCAGCTGAAATGACACTTGCTCAGCTTCTGACTCTGCTGTATGACCGTAAACTCCCACAAGGATATCGATCAATAGATTTGACAGTTAAGCTTGGTTCCAAAGTCATCTCGGATCCAAGCTTATCGAAAACAGACTCATTTAAACGTCTTCACACAGAAAAAGGTAATTCTTTTTGCCTACTTCTTATTTTCCTTTTCAAAATGCCTTTATTTTGGGCAAAAATGTTTTTTATTTTCTTGGTAAGGAGTAGTGGTTTTCTGTGTTTTCTTGGATGATATTCCTGAACCATTTTCAACAAGACAAGTACTAAAGTTCCTGATAAAGAGCAAATCCATTGCCTGGCTTTAGATTGTATCTATAAGATGCACCGATAAGGTTGTTCTGGTTTCACATTTCTTTCTTCATTTCAGTGTTGTATATGACACAATTATATGACTGTATAGGTACATTGTATTTTATTTTTTGACATGTATACCAGTTCTCTGTAGTGCATATTTGTGCTGATAACCAGAGCAGATTAAGTAATGCAGGAGCTGCTTGAAAACGCAAGTTACAGAATCCTGTGAAAATTTTTGTTGTCAACTTGGGTACTTAAATGCTTCTTTGAAAATGGGGCTTTTTCTTACGTTCATCTAAACAGACTAAATAACTCTAGCTTTTAAAAACTTTAGTTTAAACTTTTTTATAATATCTGTTTCTTGCTGATGTTTTTTCTTATTGCTTGCTACCTACTTAATCATAGTGCTGGGGGAAGGGGAGGGAGGAGCTGTATCCAGGGAACCTGTTTTTGATGCTGGAGGACTTACAGGAATGGGACCTTGAAATTAAGGTAAGGTGATCTGCTGATCACCAGCCTGCTGACATAGATCAAATTCTAATAAGGCATAAAAATCCAATAATCAACATGTAAATCTGCATAAAAATCCCAAGTTATGACATAGATCTGCCATCACTGGCAAAAGTTACCACAAATACTTTCATTTTCTTTTTGTATTCCTGTACTCATTCATTTTAGGTTCTTGACTTAGGTTTTGCTTAAGAAGGAAGTCCACTTTCAAGTGAGGATGAAAAAATAAACCAAATATTGATAATCATGTATTCATTTCTCTTACTTGTATGGTTTTGTAGAGCATGCAGATTTACTGGGAGCTTGCCCTGAAGATGAAGTCATCAGTCCTGGGGATGAGTGCATGGATGCAGTTCTAGACGAATCACTTCTTGAAACCTGTCCTATTCAGTCCCCACTGCAAGTTTTTGCAGGAATGGGGGGTTTGGCACTTATTGCAGAGAGACTGCCTATGCTTTATCCTGATGTAATTCAGCAAGTGAGTGAAAAAAATCAGTGTAGGAAAACATGTTAAGAGTGGATTGTTTGTTTATTTAGTGACAGTGTTTTTCCTGTATTTCTCTTTGGTTCAGTTTGATGTCTGTGTTATATGGGGAAGCTGCTTTAAAATAGGCTACTGCAGAACTCTGCAGCCCTGTTCAGTTGTGTATGGTGCTTCCCTATATATGTTACAGGTTGTGTACCCATGTCCTTGTGGAACAAATGCATGAATTCAGTGTTGCTGCTTGCCTTGTGTCTGTTACTTCATAAAAAATCTTGGAGGTTGTAATAGCGTACAGTTGCTGATGTAACAGAGCCATACTTGCTTCTCATTTAATTACTCATGTAATCATGCCTCAGGTTGTTTTTTTTTTTATGGTTAAGTAAAATTCAGTTCTCAAAGCAGATAATTTAATTTTAGATTTATTGTTCTAGATAAGAACTATATAATTTTAACTATCATTATGTTCCTAAACAACATAGGTAAAATGAAATTATTTAATAAAAATATGCATGTTCATTTTTTTTTTTATACTTACTGTAATTATGTAAAGAACTTCTCTGAGGCCATTGATATGCATTTCAAAAGTGTCAGCACTGGCGTTAGTGTGGTATTCCTGTGGCTGCTACTCTGGGTACACAGTCTTTATTTAAAAGAAAAAAAAAAAGGTGTGAATTATTCAAATTTTATTTGGCTATATTTTTTGAAATTTTTAGGTGTTATTCCTAAGAGAAAACATTATGAGTATTTATTACCTTCAAAGTTAACATAATCATGAATTAAGGAAGTTGTTCTAGTACCCTTACAGCAAAACTATCACAGGAGTAGGAACTCTGTAGTGAGACCAGATAATTAGTATGAATCCTTTGTATATAATTCTGTGAAGATGCTTTAGAGGTCTAGTATCAAGCTGTTTCAAAAACTAAAAGTTATGGAAATAATCAGATTGAAAATTACTGAATTTTGAAATCCAAGAGAGTCAGTGTGTACTCTGTATTGAAGATGACCAATTCAAAGAATTCTGCAACAGGGAAAGGCAACTTTAAGACCATGAAAAATTTCATCCTTTTTTCCCCTTGATTTTTTTATAGTCTTGGAAAGTTATTTTGTTTTTGCAATTTTTTAGCTTGAGATGTAACTTTGGATTCAAATACTGAATGAGAATTCTGTGATCCCTAAAAAAAAACAGATTAAGTGTGGTAACACTAACTAGAAGATTCAGAGTGAAGGCTGGTGAATTTTCCAGACTCTTCATTCTTTTTCTTTTTATATGTCTCTGAAGTCATTGATACTTTTGATTCTCTTAATATGTTGATGATTGGCGTAAATGCAGCTAAGCATGGCTTTAACTTTTAATTAGCAATTTGGTATTCTGAATAAATTCCACAAGGGTTTTTCAGATCAATCCTTTCCAGTTTACATCAGTCTAGTGATAAATACTGAAATTTTAAATATGATTGCAGGAGTTCATCTGAATAGCATAAAAGCCTGAAACTTCTGTGATGTTTAATTATGAGTCATGCCTTCATTTTAACTGAGGGTATTGCTGTTTCCTGAGGAACTGTACGACTGTTAACCCCCTTAAACTCAGATTTCCATTATAATGCCTGGCTGCATAGTCCTCTGCAGTGTAGGTTAATAAAACAGAACTACCAACTGTTGTGTTAGAGCATAATAGTAATAAAGCCTGCCAAATCAATATAAAGCCCAAAAGGAGTGCATGAATTGCTAAAAGACTGCAAACATACCCAAATTTCTTCAGTTTTTAAAGGTACTGTAATTAATTACTCTCCTTTTTGCAATATGCAATTTAAAACTGAACACTTGAGTTCACACTCAGTGCTTAGATGTTAAAAGTATGGCCATACCAGTCTGATATATACACATTTTTGCTGTTATTTCAGTGTAATTTGTGTTCTGTGCCTCTAGATTTTAAGCAGTTCATTTTACCTGACAGTTTGAGATGGTGAAAGATTTGTAGGGGGTATTTTCTGAAACTGTATTGAAAATACAAGAAGTCTGCCCTTCTCAGCCATTTAGCCAGATCCTTGCATGTGTAAATGGCAGCATATTCATGTAACTTTTTAATGGTGTCCTGTGTTAAGATTGTATGTTCTTCAAACCCTGACAGTACTTAAAATTTATGTCTGGGTGAGTAACTGAATGACTAACAAAGTTTTTTGTTGTTTTTTGTCAATTAAGGTGAGCACTCCAGTGGTTACTTCGACCACGCAAGAAAAGCAAAAGGACAGTGATCAATTTGAATGGGTTACCATTGAACAATCAGGGGAGTTGGTGTATGAAGCACCAGAAACAATTGCTGCAGAACCTCCACCAATCAAGTCAACAGTTCAGACTATGTCTCCCATACCTGCACATTCTTTGGCTGCATTTGGTTTATTTCTTCGTCTCCCGGGCTATGCTGAAGTGCTGCTAAAAGAACGAAAACATGCTCAGTGTCTGTTGAGATTGGTGTTGGGAGTTACAGATGATGGTGAAGGAAGTATGTGCTGCAATTACTTTGTTTCTTTGGAGCCCACTGCTAGATTGTTTTACTTAAATGTATTTACACTGTAATGCTTTTAGAAGAAAGTTAAAATCAATTTGTTCACAACTGTGTTGCTATCATCTTTGATTGTCTCTAAATATTAAATTCTAGCAAAGTTTTGTCACAGTCATCAATATTCAAGTGTTCTTATTTAGATGTCACAGTAGTTGTGAAATAGCTGATAAAACTTAGTGACACTGTAAAGATTACAGTACATTCAGATAGAACACTCCTAGTACCCGAGTATGCTCAACTAATTAAGCAAATAACGTATAGTTTTGCAACAACTTGGAGAAAAATGCAATTAGGACCACAACTACAGCAGAGGTAGAAGAAACTGTTGGATAATACTGGTTTAGAAAGATCTCAAGAGCAGGAGCCCTATCTCAATAATGTGAGTTCAGAGGGAGAAATTATGTATTCTTTGAATGAACAGATGAGATTGGAGACAATTTGTAGTCAGTGTCTTTGCAGCTGAACCCGAAATTCTGGATATAGTTCTATATTTGTGTTTCTTCATGTTTTGGAAAATTGGAAGAGTGTATGTGAAAGATGTTTTAGTACTTGTAAGCCATTTCCTTTCATTATGAATTTGAAAAGAATGCTGTGTTTTCTATGCAGCAATAAACTGAAGTCAGTCTCTGTTCAGCACCTTATGGAGTGATGGACATGTAGCTCATAAGGCCAACTTCTATTTGTCTTTTTTCCTCGTTTGTATTAAGGTACAGGACAGTAGACAACAATAAAAGTTTAGTTAGGCTGCTTCTTCCCATCTAATTTGAGTAATAGTTAACTGAAGGACAGTCCCTCGGATTTTTGTATCCTCGAGTGGTTCCAGTCCAACAGTTATATGCTATTGCAAACATTTTTAATATTGGTGGGGGGTTCCCCTTTTTGGTTTGTGGGTTTGTTTGGGGTTTTTTTTGGTGTTTGGTTTTTTTTTTTAATAAAGAGACCAACTCAAACCCTTAAAATTTGAGTTGCTTTCTTTTGTGTGTACATAACCACTATTGCAATTGGAATACAGTTTCAGAACATAATCTTCCTGATTGGTAGAGGCTGCTTAAATTTTCGGCCTAAATTTATTTGTATCCAGTTAGTGCCCAATTATCATTGTGCCAGCATTGTTCCTCATCATAAATAGTTCTTTTCTCCAATGCATTTGTAGATAGGAATTGTATTCCCTCTCAGCCCTCTGTTTTATTTGACTAAACAGTCAGTTTCTCCATTCCCTAAGGCAGACATCTGAATTCAGCTCTTTACGAAATGTGAGAACAATTGTACACTCTTGTCCACATTAATTCTCTGTATAAAGCATTAATATTTTCTCTTGGAAATTCACCTTTTCATACACCTAGAATCCTTATACTTTTTTGCATAACATGAAGAGCTGCATTTCTAAGCCCATGGTTTATAGATTAAAACATGGCTTCAGTTGTATGCAAAGATAAATCATGGACAAATGCTTTGGTTTCTGGTTTTTTTTATTCTCCTTGTCTTTTGGCTACACTTGAAATTCTGGAAGTCTGTCAGATGAGCTTTGTTCCAGAGGTGTTCAGTTTTATTTATAAAAATCCCTATCAGAGGGCTTTCTGCATCCTTCTTGTTGTCTTTACAAAGAGTGTCAGATACGAATTTCAGTATTTGAAGTATTTTCAGCTGTCAGATATCTCTGTTTATGTAGGCACAGGGGAAGGAGAAATGCATTAAGAAGTCACTGTTATTTGAAATATGTCTTTTAAAAGAAGTAATTTTTGCTTGTAATGCAAAAGGGTTTCAAAATTTAAATTATTCTACTACAAAATTCAAACATTCAGCTCATATAATAATTATCTTAGTATTTCACCATGTATTCAACTTTAATAGAATCACAACTTGGACTATGTGAGTGATTTAATTTTCAGTCTGGGCTTGTGATAAACTACAGCTGAGCTGCTATTAGCTGACCTAATTTACTATGTTTTTTTGATTTTGTGGTGGTTTGGTTTGGTTAGGGGGGGTTGTTTTGTTTTGTTTTGTTTGTTGTTTTTGAATTGTAATCAAAACCAGAATTAGGCTCACTGTTACTGACAAACCAAATTTTCTCCCTGTAAATGGTGAATCAGATTTTATAACTTCAGTTCTTAACCAAATCAATAAAGGAAAGAAACATTTTCTTCTACACTCTTCTGCTGATTTTTTTTTTTGGTGAAGAAAAAGCTATTATTAGATCACTTACTATGCAAACGTTTTAAATTCTTAGTAGATTTCTGTATGTGTTGTTTATAAACTACTGCAGATATTAATAGGCTTTATTGAACTATTGAGAGAAAATCTGAGTTTGATCTTTTTCTTCTTCAATTTAGGTCATATCCTTCAGTCACCTTCAGCGAATGTGCTTCCAACTCTGCCCTTCCATGTGCTCCGCAGTTTGTTCAGCACAACACCACTGACTACTGATGATGGAGTACTGCTTAGGCGGATGGCGCTGGAGATTGGGGCTATACATCTTATCCTTGCTTGTCTGTCTGCTCTAAGCCATCATGCACCAAGAGTGCCCAACTCTAGTCCCAACCAGGCAGAGGTAGGTTTAGCAGCAGAATAATTGCCACTGAGAAGTAGAAGAGTTTTAATTATAAAGAAGAAAATAATCTCATTTCTTACACTATAGTCTTAATTTTTGCGAAGTGGGCATTTGAATGAAGGAAAAAAATAATTGAAAGTAGTTAAGTAATTTTCCTTGCATGTTGCAAATAAAGTTAATAATCATGACATTTAACCAACAAAAGCATTGCCATGAGACATTAAGTACAAGACTTCATATTTCAGTGCATGAGAGGCATAATGCTCAACGGATGGTGGTTCTTTAATCCTCATTAGATTTTTTAGCACAACCTCATTACTTTATTTAGCATTCATCATCTAAACTCTACTGGCTGCAAATTATTTCTTAAGTGCTTCATAAATGTAAATGAGTTGTGAAAATTAATGAATTAATGCAGTGATGAGGTTTTGTTTGGTTTTGGTGTTTGCTTTTTTCTTTTTATATACCCTTTTTTACTGGTGGAGAAATGACATCTAAAGACAAAAATTTTCCATGGGGTTGAAGATCCCAAGTGATTCTCCACAATTAAAGTTTTTCAAGGTGTTTCCTGTATTATACCAGCTTCTATTCAGAACATGTATCCCCTGAATTTACAATTATGGCTTACAATTTCTGCATAACTTGTCAACTGTCTATAAAAGTGTATTTTTTAAAAAAAAAGAATACTTGTCCTGCAGTGTTGCTGTTTCAGAGGTTTGTGTGAAAAAGCTCCTGGTGGCTAAATATGGCTAAGTAGCTGCAAAATATAGGGGTGTCCATATTATAGTGGCTCTGATACTAATGAGAGGTTGTGCAAGGAAGAGGTGAAGCTGTGCCTGAGAATAATTCACTTTAACGGCTAGTCAAATCTAAGAGGGAGGTGAGATATTCTGCTTTTAATGGAATATCAGGTTGCTGACACATTAACACCTTAGCATTTTGAGGTTTTAGGAGGGAAGACTTTTACATTCCCAATGTAAAAGTTAAATGGTGATTCCAGACTGCCGTCAGTAAGGTACTTCATAGGCAATAACTTTTTTTACCATTGCAGTCTGTTCGTACATAATTTCTTTTCCTTCAAGCATTGTCTTTAACAAAGTCACTAAAGAACAGATCTGAACAGAAAATGAAGATTTTGAGAGCTGTAAATGAAATTCTGCAAACTAAAGTTGGGCACCTACTGACAAGACCTGTTTTCCATTAAGGCTAATTGTCACTAAGTAACTCTAATAAAAGTAGCAAGTGCTCATCACTTTGGAAAATGAGGTCACTTGTTTATGGTGCTAAATAGATGATTAGGAAAGTAGTCATTACAAAATGCCAGTGTAAGGGTTTTTCTGTATCGTTTTCACCAAAGATCCATTAAATTTTGAAAATTAACGTTAAGTACTTAAAGAGTTTGATAAGGGGTAAGGAATATAACATTGGAGTTAAATTAGTAAAATGCAGTGAGGCAGACCATTGGAAAAAGGTGTACAAGCACCTCTGGAAAATGTGCTCTCTGAGAACATTTTAAGGACAAGGTGTTTTCCTCTCTTTTCTGAGAGGAAATAGTGTGTTTCAGTGACCCAGAGATCATGTGTCAGAATTACACATGCACCTCTTGATATTTGGCACATTTATTCAAGATCAGCACATGCTTGAGCGTCTTAACATTTCAGTTGTGCATTGTTTGGTAACATTTCTATTCCCATCCCCTTCATCTAGTTATGTTAGTAAACTTGGCTAGGTGTTCAACAGTTCAACTTACAGAACTGTGATGTTTAGCATGATAGTGATTAACTATCATTTTAATATCTTTCATCATTGAAGCAGTGATAGTCTTGGAAAAGAAGAAAAGCAGGCTTGTAGTCCTAGTCAAATTGAGGAGTCGCTTGGAAGAATTTAGCACTGACCTGTGCTAGAACTCCATGTATTTGACACTTTCCTGTGTAAAGCTTTGAATTTTACTGGATCCTGATGATGTGTATAAAGTTATTAAGTTGGGATTACATTCTTTTGCAAGGACAAAGTCTTTCTAAAGACAGTGTTCATGAGATGAAAAATGAAAGATTATTGCAACTTCTTTTTGTTTTAACTTAGCCACAGGTGTCAAGTACACACAGCAGTGCATCAACAGAAGAACAACAGTTGTACTGGGCTAAGGGTACAGGTTTTGGAACAGGCTCCACAGCTTCAGGATGGGACGTTGAACAAGCTTTGACTAAGCAAAGGCTAGAAGAGGAGCATGTGACCTGCCTTCTGCAGGTATGTAATAATGAAATTTTGATGAATGACAAGCACTTAAAGCATTAGGACTGGAAAATAAAAATTGAGTTTGTATTTTTTCAGTCATATAGCAGAATAACTGTGATATTTTGGGCAAAAAATAATTTACAACCACCTGTCTACATGATGTATTTTCAGTGAGGCTGTTTTTTGCCATCACTAGGCTGCGTGGGTAAGCTTGGGTGACAGTTCCAAACAGACAGTGAACCAAGCAGCATTCCAGCGTATTTCCCTGGAGCTGTCACAATTCTCTGTCAACATCACTGCATTCAGTCAAAAGTAAATGGAGGACATGGAAATAGGTACTTTTTGTGTGCCAATTAATCTTACCTATTTATTTGTCACATATTTTTGCTCTGCTTTAAGGAAATGCCCATAGTTGTTGCTGATGTCCATGAATGTGTTCTGCCAGTATAGCAAAATCCCCCTCAGACATAACAGGAAAACCATGAGTATGGCAAATGACAATAGTAAGTCACCAGTAAATACTGAGATCTTAGTAAAACTGTGATGTCTTCCGAATGCCTCATGCTAAGGAGAAGAAAGTTCTGCATAATTATGCTTTCA
Source organism: Indicator indicator (assembly GCF_027791375.1). Classification (NCBI taxonomy): domain Eukaryota; kingdom Metazoa; phylum Chordata; class Aves; order Piciformes; family Indicatoridae; genus Indicator; species Indicator indicator. The sequence continues at coordinate 40,136,734 of NC_072011.1, forward strand.
GTCCATTGTGAAATGCACCAACCCTTGTTATCTTAGGTCACTGTAGGGAAAATGAGATTCTCTCTACTTGTGGAAAACAGCATTTGCAGAACTGTCATCTTAAGTACATTATCTAACCTAACTGCTAGGGTAGAGTACAAAGGAAATGAAATTCTGCAAATGCCCATTCCCTGACTGAAGAAGATAGCATTTTAATGTAATTAGTTATTTCAGTCACTGTAGATTAGGAGACATTATGAGGCACAAGTATCACATCCCTTGAAAATGCAAAACAAATGAAATCCAAAACGATTTTCTGAAGTGAGGAAGAGGAACATCACATTCATTACTTCAGCCAAGCTTCTAGGCAGTGTTCTGTATTATCCCATGCAGAGTTTTAGCTATAAACTGTGGTAAGTCGTGAGGTAAGGAGGCATTTGCTTTGGACAGTTAGCAGTTGGAAGAAGTAGTAGAAAACCATTCAACATTTTGCTGAAGATGTCTGTCATTCAGCAGACTTTTCCTGGTCCCTTCTTCTGCTCAGAAAAATTCTCTTGTATGGAGTGCTGATAAGATGCTTCAGTAAAGTACCATGGATAATGGAGTTAGAGCAAAGAGAAAGAATGAAAGAGAGAAGAGGCTAAAAAGGTGAATAGACCATGTGACTTCAAGTAATGCAGCCTTTCAGGCCTTGAAGTTAATTAATTTGAGAGTACAACTGCACAAATAAGACTCAGGAAAATGCATTACGTTGTATGTCTACAATACATGGTAAGGGCCTGTGAATTCAGCCAGAACCATATTGGGACAAAGAGGTGCAATTGTGAGATTACTCCCTTACTGTCACTGAGGAGAGGACTCCTTTTTGTTTGTGAATCAAGTGGTTGTTCCAAATAACTGTTATGCTCACCCTAAGTTGTTTGTTGGTTCATCTGTAAATAACAAAGGATTTTGAAACATTTACAGTTAAAAAAAAAAAATTAAAAATATGTTGTTGGTAGTTGGTGTTCTAAAGTGAGTGGGACTGATCAGCTGCATTCTTAGTGGAGTGAGCTGGCAAACTCCTGCTTTGAGTAACTCCAGCAGGTTTGTCAAAACTAGTATTAACTGATCTGCTAAAGTCATCCAGAATTATAATCATTATATCAGTCGCCAAAGTTGGAATTGTGGTCTAACAACTGTATAGATTTTTTTTTTCTGAGACACTTTGGGACTGCTGAAATAAATACCAGTACTGAACGAGCAAAGTAGCTAGTGAAGTATTATGGTGCCTTCCTTAAGGGAGGGAAGTCAAAGTTCTTTTGCCTAAAATAAATCCATTTTAATTAAGGATTTTTATGCATTTCAGGTTCTTGCCAGTTACATAAATCCTGCAGGGAGTACATCAAATGGAGAGACCCAGACTAGCCATGAGGGCAGAGGGCAAAACAGCAGTGCTCTTCCATCTGTTCTCCTGGAGTTACTCAGTCAGTCTTGCCTCATCCCAGCTATGTCTTCATACCTCCGCAATGATTCAGGTAAGGTGCCGTTGTCTCCTTCTAAATCGAAGTTGGCTTACTTCTGTCAAATAAATTTTTATGTAAGCAATGGGTTGTTCTGGGTAGTTTCAGTACATTTGCCAGTTTAGAATTGTACCAATGGAACATTCACTTGAGCCTTACAAAACAAAACTGTAGCATTCATTGAAATGCTTATTTGTTTTAAGAATTTAAACTTTGCTGTTTTAATCTCTAACTTTGTAATTTAATTGTTAAATGGGAAACCAACAGTGAACAAGTATTTATATCTGAAAAGCTTACGCTTTAGTTCTACTACAGAAGATACATGAAGAGAGAGCACTTTTTGCAAAACCATGAAACTTAATGTGAAGAAATATGTTCATTTTGTAAGACAATTGAGTTAAGTGTATGCCTGAAGTTGGTAAATGTTGCATGTACTAGGACAGTACTTTGATCAGAGCTTTTTGTGCTTTATTTAGAAAATATAAAAATAAGCCTCATCTCAAAACTGCAAAGTATTTTAAATATATGGAAACAAATAATTTTTTTAAGGGAAAAACAATGACTTGTCATCACATTTCTACTCAATTTTAAAACAAATTCATTTTGATAGTTTTTGTCCAGTATGTTGCACCTTGCTTGCCGTGGAAGCCATTTCAGTTTTACAAGGTAGTGTCAAGCGCTACGAGTTAAGCAAATGCCTGTGCAGAACTAATAGCACACAGCAGACTGTTGGTGATTTATGTTCAGTCTCTCTAGATGATGGGCTTTACTATGAAGGTACTGATAAACACTTTTTTTTTTCTTCAGTTGACTGTCAACCTGAAGTTTTTTTAACACTGCCTGAATCTTAGGTTGCATTTTTGTTCAGTTATTTTGTTTAAATGGATTTGATCCTGAAGTAGCAGCAGGAGTTTTTCCAAATTATTCAAAATTTGTTTGTGGGCTTTATTTTGCATGCCTATTTTTGGAGTAACTGATAAATGTCTTGTCATATTACTGCAGTTCTCCCTTGGATGCCTGTTGTAGGGTGTGGTGATGTGAAGTTCTTGAAACAATGTCATAGCTTCCTGTTGAGTTACACAATATATTTTATCTTTGGGGTAAAAGAAATCATCCACGTCTGAAGTATTTACAAATCTATGAAGGCCTAAAACAAGAACCTGGCTCTTCTAATCTGTAGTAACTAGAGCATTACATAATCTTGTATGATGGAAGTAGTTCAAAAAGTCTGCTGAAGCCTTATAGTAAAAATATGAAGGTCTTTCACTTACCAGTCCACAGTTTGACACCTCTCCCTAATTTTGCAGTCAGTTACTTGGTTCTATTTTGCACATATTACAGTGAGGAAAACAAACTGCACCTTATACACCAGGCTCATTATTGCAGATGAAAATAGAATTTACTTTATTATTTTACATTATAAAGAAAACAATAATCTTTCTAACAGATATTCATAAGTTCTTTTTCATTGAAGTAGAAAGAATTCATTGAGAGATCATGGCAAAAATGTTATCTAAAGGATGAAGCTGTTAGAGTTATAAAGGAATTGCAGCTGTTGAAATTAGATTTTGCAGTTTTCGATAGAAAAACATATGTGTCTGTATTAGTCACCTTTTAGCTGAAAAAGAACAGTCATGCTTGATAGAGGAGGTGAGATATGATTGAATGATTGGTGGCAAGAAGTTCAAACTAGTTTAGCTTTCTTAGGCACCATTTTTTCCCAAAATAAAAAGAAAAGGCAAAATTTCAGTGGGAAATGCTCGTTTTGGGTGTGTGTTCTACTGCTCAACTACAATTGCCTGTGCTTGGCAGAGGATGTTGAAATTATGTGCTTGTGAATTAATAATTAGTAGAGTGAACAATGTATATACTCCCTGCTTTTTCCTAAATGGATCTGTAGCTCTTAATGTGTCATATGTTAAAGCAAAGCAAAATCTTGCTTCTCAGAGAAGAGCTGTTAGTCTCCTGTTTACAAATTCACAAAGTATGTGGTTATTTCTATTGGAATTTAGAACTGTAAAACTGGAAGGTTGTTATGCTTTGATCCATGCAATAGTCTTGAAAAAGTTTCTTGCTGCATTTTTTCAAAAGCCTGTACATAAAACTACAATTAACAACGTTCTTCCTGATTTAAAAAGCAAACAACAACAAAAAAAAAACAACCAGCCAAATTTGCAGGCCTGTATAAGTCAATGATTTTCTTTGAAGACATAATAGAGCATCAATATGAGAGGGAAATTTGCAGAAGTGATGACTTTCAGAAAGAATATCCTTCTTTCATGATTATTCTCATTTAGTTAGAAATGAATCCCTGAAAACAGTTTGCCTTATTGATAGCCAGGCATAATTCCAATGCAGTTACTACTGTTTAGTTGAAAAGCAAACAGATAGTTCTCACATAAATGAGTGCAAGTTGGAGGTGATGCTGGGGCTCTCAGTGTCGCTCTGTCAGGAGACATAGCTAACAGAAAACATGGCTGTTACAAAAGAGAGGTTGCAAAGCTTGGAGCTATGTTAAGTTCTGGTACTACGCTTGTAAAACTGAAGAATTAACTTAGTGTGTTTGTAGATGAAACATTTTAAGTGTGCTTTTGGCAGGAAAGATTGAACCAGATGGTCCTTGAGGTCCCTTCCAACATGGTGTTCTATGATTCTATGAAATGTGGAAGTGACTTTTTTAAAATTCTTTTTTTAATTTATTTTTTAAAACCTCCAAGACCAGTAGTCTGTAGTAAACCAGATTTGAACCTTTCCTGTAAGAAAGGCTTCTCAATTTTAAGTGCCTTTTTTCCAGGAGGGCTGAAGACTTACCCAGAGGGAGTAGGAAAGGGAACTGCATTGGTAGTAATGCTTATGTGCATGGTATTCAAGTTTTCAGACCAGTGTATCTTCTGCTATTAAAAGGTACTTTGATGTGGAAGAAGCAGGTAATTGTATTCTTTCTGTAATTAAGACAGTGCATACACAATACTAACAGAGTGTTCCCAGGTTCTGGCACCCCAGCAGGAACAAAGTGTGTCCAGCACAATGCTGACAAAAATTACTTTTCAGCAAGTCTGTAACTTTCTCAGACTTCAGTGCATGCTACTGGAACTTAAAGGTTACCATTGTGCTTGGAGGCATTCTTCTAGTAGTTTTTTCATTTTCGCTATCAATGGTTAAAATAACAGTGACCTTCACAATTTTGTGTGTGTTTATCTGCCAGATGCATAAAATCATATGAGAAAACATTTTAGTAAAGAAATACATGCAGTGAAGCTGTGCTTACACCATGTCCTTTTATTTCACAGTAGGCTGATACTGCTGTGGTGATAGAAGATAGGAAGTATTTTGATAGTGATGAGAATTTTGTTTTGTTTATACATGTTGAGTTAGCTACAGGTATGATGTATGCTGCTTGCAATGTTGTTTTGGCAAAATTCTCAAACGATTCTGGTATCAGAATATAAGATTGGTCTACATCACATTTAGAAATTTATCCAGTTTTTTTGTTACTTGAATGTTTTGCAGTCCCTGTTTAATTTGCCCAAAACATGCACGGACTATATTGTTATCTAGACTGATCGAAGTAAAAGGAATGTTGACTGGATAAGGAGTGCTCACATATAATTTAATCTTTTAGCAACGTTACCTTGAAGTGGATCATTACAAACCAGATTGCTCTGACACATTCTGCATTTCGCATCTGCATCACATCAAGGTGATTGTGAAGTCCTTGAAAATTCTGAACTGACCACTTCAATTTCCTTAATTGCTTTTTTCTTTTAAAGAAGGAAGGTTTATCAGTCTTTGAAGGACTTTCCTCATTACGCAAGACAGATCCTAGCTTTAGTCACAAGAATGATAGCTATTGTAACCCTCACCCTGTCTCTTGATAATTTTTCCCTGGTGTGTGTCTTATGGCATTACTGTGGCTTTTAATAGCTTTCATATTAGAAGAGGAAAGTTTATCATTGGACTTCTTTTATTACATTTGTGTTGATTTAATACTTTCATTTGTAAAATTGATGTAATTCCTATCTTCTGTATCGTGGAACATCTAGCATGTATTCATTACCATGCATTTATGCACTTTTCACTCAAAGCTGTCATTGTAAAACTTTTTCACTGTTGTATATACAGCACATTTCATTTGAAGGAATTACTGCTGTAGGAAGTCTTTCAAATGTGCTCACACTTCTCTTGTTGAACAAAATGCTCAGCAATAAAATTTGCACTAACTAGAGTAAATGGCTGTTTTGGAAGCCTAGATTTTGCTGATTACTTGACTGATGACCCTAGGTTTATTAGGAGTAGTACAATGTAGTATTTACAAGTGGGAAGGGAGAAAGCAGTAGCAATAGTAGTCTTTGTAGCTAGCAAGGATTAAAGAGAGAAGGCAGTGAAAGGGACTCAGGAAACGGAAGAAAAAAATCAAGTTACTTTTAGGACAAGGACTGTGTTTTGTTATACATTGGGACATTGAAAAGCCCAGCAAAGTTGGGATTTACTAGTGATGCCACAATACCTCTTCTCGCTTAAATATACAGTACTGCTTTGTTCCTAAGCTATGAACCCTAAGATGACTTAATCTTGTTTAAAACAGAAGAGTGAGAAATTTGATACCACCTCCTCCTTGGAAGACAAACCTCATAGCAAGTTGCAGCATTTTGCCTGAGTTACCTTTGCTTGAATTTCCAGGCTCACAGATAATACTGTGAATTTAGCTGCAGCTTTCTTGCATGCTCCCCTCTTAGTCTCTTAGCCACTCTTCATTCTTCGGTGGACAAAAGACTCCATGTGTTGTATTCAGCATAGCTCGTGGTGTTAGCTTAGCTCAGTCTTCTTTGGGTTTGACTGCTGACAGGAAATGATGCGTTTCCATGTAAGAGCTCCACTAAAAGGATTATTTACTTACCAAAATGTTCCACTTCGTAACAGTCCGATACTTGCTTTTAATGTACTTCTCATAGTTTACTAAGTACTGTTGCACCCTGATCTTGTGGTTTTATTAGCGGTTGTGCTGCCATATCCATGCTGCCAAATACCTCATGTGAATCTTTAAGTACTGTGAACAAATCTGTTGGAGGTGAACATACTGACTTCCTTTTCTGCCTCTTTTCATGTATATATTTGTTTGTTGAGTCCATTAAAACCATACTTCTCAGGCCTTGCCTGCTTACCTCACATCTTGAACTACATTAGATTGCATGGTGAAGTTAGGGTATTTCTACCAATCATTTTGATTCCCAAGACATATGTTATTGCTTAACTTTACAAAAAGTAGTCCAGTTCCACTGGACTGAGTAGGTTGAATACTTTAGGAAGCTCATGTACCCTTACAGATCTCTGAAGTTGGTATACTGAGCTTACTTGGCTAAGAGCACCGCATCTTTGTTCATCAGTTTTTGAAGGTGTAAAGGTACTGCTTCAATGTACATATTGAATCATCATGAAATTCTGCTTTTCCCTAGATTATTGACCCTTTTACTGTGTCTGAGAAGAGGTGGCTCTAATACACTCTTTGTTGATGAGATTCTTGTGCATGTATTTGATTATCTGTATAAGCATCACAGCTGTATATTGGAGCTCACTTAAGAGGATAGAGCACATGAGTATAGAGCAGAAGTGTTACCTGTTAAGGGAGCATTTTAGACTTCTAAAGCAAAATATAATTTATATGCTGGGGCAATTTCTGATGATACTATTCTGTAACTTTCTTCAAAGGATCAAAACCTTTTGCTATATTTAGAAGTACACATAGAAGTACAATGACAGTTTAGGTAGACAGAATATAATTACCACAATTACATATTCCTCTAGTTTTCACTAATGTTCATTCATTAGTAAAAGAATAATGCTGAATCTCTGCAAAAATTTGGTTATAACTTCAGGTTTGGCTTTTGTTTTGCTGTTGAAGTGTTAACAAGAACAGGTGCAGTATCCCAGTTCAGTGCTGGAGTACTAGTTGACTCACAGTTTAGAGAAGAGATCTATGCACTGAAATGACATGAAATAAAACTGTTTATTTTTTCAGAATTGACAATTTTTGGAATAACTTCAGGATCAAAAGAAACAGCACTAATTTCTACCTTAATTTCATACTTCTGTTTAGTTTTCAGGTTTGTGTAATCTCTCATTTAAGACCAATCTCAAAGGTCCTTGTATTATATTAATGCAATGATAGCCACAAGTTTGTAGATAAAAGTAGTATATTGAAAAAATAGTAGTGTATTGACTGTCTTCTGTATTCTTAAACTTGAATAACCTGCATAATTCTTCAAGAATGTAGCTTAGTTTTACAGAATGCTTTGGTGCTCCATATACTAAAAATGAGTATACAATACTAGAGACTTGCTGTAGGCTATGGTTAGTGAATATGTTTTCTTTTTGTAAATGGTTCCTTCCAGTGCAGCCTCACTTCTGTTTATCATTTCCTCTGGTTGAGCCAGTATTGACTCAGAGTTGCAAAACCAGAATATACCCTTTTCCACCTCATTTGTCCATAAACCAGTGTTGCAGCATAGTTTCTGCAACTGACTGAAATACCATTGCCAAATTCATTCTGCTCTAGATCCCTGACCTTAGTTATACATGGGATTGTTTTGAAATGACTTCCAAAGGCTCAGTTGGTTTAGCAGTTACGAAGTTATATACAGTAATAAGCTATCACCTATACAAGGGATATATTTTTTTGCTTGTGTTTTTATGGAAGGACTGCATACAGTTTTGCAGTCTAGGAGAAGGAACTGAGCTGGTTTTTCAGAAATGCAGCCCCTCCATTGTTCGTCTGTGGCACATGTAATCCTAAGAAAGGTATTTATTAAAACCAATGTTGCCCCTTTTTTTTTTTTTTTCAGTGTTACTTTTGCACTGTTTTTAATCCTAAATTCTCAAAAATAGCTTTTCTGTTACTAGATATATGCAAAATATACTCATGAATACAAAAACTTACATATCTCAGACTGTCTGCAGCTGTGGATCTAATTCAAAGACATACATAGGTTTCATTTAAAACATGGAATTAGTTCCATTAATTGCAGCAGTCTCTTTGCATCTTTCATGGAGTATGCATAAGAGTTGCAGTTCTGGGCCTCAATCATAAATGATACAAAAAGGGAAAATGTCTTTGGTACCTGGTCCAGAAAGAGAGACTATGCTGTTCTGGGCTGTTTTCCTTGCATGAGCATTAATCCTTTTGTGGTACGCGTTATTATACTTGAAAATAAGCATCAGGATGAAAACACAAAAGCTGTGTTTGACTTATTTTAAACACATTCTAAAAATGGCTATATAGAAAATGTAACTTGTTTTTTTTTCATTTGGAGAATATTGTTCTGTAGCTTGTAGATACTAATATTTCATTTTAAAAAGTACTACTGAAACTTATTTTTTCACACCACTTCAAAGGATTTTTAATTAGAAAAGTACATTGTCAGTATAGCATGATGACTTCAAATACACATTCAGTAAAGGCCATAAAATCTAACCTTTTTCAGCTTTCCACAAGACTAACAAAATGCTGCAGAATATAGTCAATAGTTAAAATTTTATTTAAACACTACAATTTTTGGTATAACAGTGTTCCTGTTTGCACACTTTTTATACATTATAAGCCTAAATTGTGATAAAAAAGCCTTTTTTCTGTTTTCTGCTCTCAGCTATGAGGGAAGATATTGCACAAAACCATGGAAAGCATCATGGGGCTTGCTTATATGTATTTATATATTTAATATCTTTCTGTATTCTGATTGTTTCTAGTGTTTGCTTACGTTTCTTCTGCCTTGCATGTTTGATGGCATTTAAACAGTGCTATTTTGAATTCATCTTTTATCAATGAGAAGTTGAATATTCGTCTGCCTTAATTTACATAATTTAGCACTCTGTCTGGGCTCACAGATACATTTAGCAGTTGTTGATACATCACCCTTAGCTAGACACTTGGTTCTGGAATGTTTTTGATGATCTTTTCAGACCATGGAGGTTTTTCCTTTAAATTTAGAAATCATTCTTACCATTGCTGGTCTTTGCACTGTGTGCTGTGCAATTGATGTTCAAAAATGTCATCAAAGTGTAGTGTAGATGTACACAAAAACAATAACAAATAAATTGAGCACAGTTCCAATAATCCCAAGCAGTGCTAAAATAGATTCTTCTTTTTCTTCCTTTTCCTCTTGCCTTTTTACATCTTCCAGTGTTGTGATGGCTGAGGTCCCCATTTTTCCTGCAAATACCTTCACCAGTATTCTGGCAGCTAGCTAGAAGAAAGAAAGCAAATGGTAAATCTGGTCTGACAAACAAGCAAGCTTTGATACTTTCAAAAAGAAATTCCATACTTCTTTACAAGGATTTTTTTTAATGCTGTATTTATAGAGTTGTATCAATGTCGTGTGTGTGTGTGAACATGTTCATATTAAAAGTAATTCTTCTGTAGGATAGATTTGATAGGAGTTAAAAATAGCTGGATGCTTCAAGCCAATTAATGTGCTTTATTGTAAGAGAAATTTAAAATCTGTCCTTCCAGGCTAATTTATTTCCTTAGGAAACATAGACCTGGTTAAAGCAGGTATGTGGGCATTATCAAATACTCCAAAATGCGTTACAAGATTATGTGAATATTCAGCTGTTGTAAAAAAATTTAACTGTCACAGTACAAAACTAGCTGAAAATATTCATATCTGCTCTTTTGGAACATAGAAAATATGCCTCCTTAATACAGTATCACAGTCTTTTTTGACCAGGGAGCCCTAAGTAGAAAATTGCAGGTGAGATCTTAGGCTTTTACATGTTCTATAGAACATCTTTTTTAACATCCATGCAACAGTAAACATTTAACAGAAAATGTCTCTCTCTCGTATAAAGGTTGTTACATGTGTTTATTATTGCAGAATGCCAAAGCACAGTAGTACTTTTATAGTAACAAAATTCTATGTAAGGATTCAAAATAGATATTTACAGATGCATATGTGATTTATTACCCTTTTCGTTACAAAATTGGGGTTGGCAGATCATCTCTATTACTTATCTGCTCATGTATTCTTAATTCACAGTCAAATATCCTTTAGAAACATTCTCCGTAAAATTATGTTCATTGATGGCAGAGATGTTGATATTATATGTAATCTACTGTGCTGTTTTAGCCTTATTAATCAGGAATTTGCAAGCTTTAACCAAAATTTCATTGGGATTTCTACTAGTTCAGATAGCCCCCATTTACTGAAGATTTGCTATCACATTTTACAGTGCAATAGCTTTTTTTTTCCCAGCAAACATCTTTAATCATTGGAGATAAACATTTCTGCTTTGAATCTCATTAAAGCTATCAGATCAAAGCATATGTGTCTCACAGAAAGGTAATAAAAAAAAAATGTTTCTTACCCTACATTGCATTAGGAATAAAATGTCATCAGACATGCTTCTTACTCGTCGATTCAGCGGCAAGCCAGGCTTTTATCTTCATGAAGGGGCTGCTCTCCTCACTCAGACAGACCAGACAAGAGCATGAACAGTTCCTCGATGAAGTTTATCAGTGAAGACAATAATGCTACAGAATCTTCTTTCTCAGTAATCCATTAAAGCAAGTGTAGCCAAAAACCAGTAAAACCCTTTCTGGTAACGATCCTGAGTGTTGACTAATTCTTACTAAAATTGAGGATTTTTTTTTCCTTAGATGATGCAGTGCAACGAAATGCATGCCATTCCTTTCTGTCTTTTAACAAAACAAATACAAACAGCTCCTGGTTTTATTCAGTTAGTTATTTATTAAGACTTCAGAAAACCCCAGCCTTTGATTTACTCTATGTGGCAGCTGTCTGAAGAGGCTTTCTCACGTTGACAAGCTGTAATTCCAAATGCAGCGAACTACGTGCAGTCACACTATGTAATTTTAGTCCAGCCTGCAAAAGGATGAAAAGAAGTCAGCTTTACTGGCAATAGTGTGAACGCCGTCACACACCTGCATTCAGAGCCTCTGCAAAGAATTCCAAGGTATTCTTCCGAGCATTGCATAACTTAAGCAGGCAAATCTGAAGAGAGGAATGACAGTGGCTTTAGCTGAACACTGTGGTGAGCTGTGACATTGATTAAACATGCGCTTGGCACTTGCTGAATAAAGAAGGAGCTACAAGCCACCCTTGCAGATAGCGAGTTGCATAACAATGTGCAATGGCTCTGCTGTTTCATTGTCAGGCCCAGCACATTTTAATTCTGTACTAACAGAAAGTGTGCTGTGTAAAGAGGAGTAGAGTTAACTGTACTTCAGGGTTTTCTGAGGAAGTGCTGCATGACAAATGGTGACATTAAGGCATTCAAGCTGAAACAGTGTTTCTGCCTTTTGTCTTTTTATGCTTTGTTTGACAGGCGATTTTTTTTCTATGGGAAATACTACTTCCCTTGATTTTCTTCTTCTTATTCACCACCCAACGAATGCAGATTGGTGTATAATTAGTGAAAACACTGACTTAAAGAAAAATACTCCTGTTCTGATTACATAGGAAGCAATAATTCATTTTTTTCCTAGTTAAATAAGAGCGGTATTTTTTACTTGTTCTTTTGGAAAGGGGGAGCAGTTCTGCAAAGTCTTTTCTTCCCAGTCTTTCTTAAGATAAAAAGCCACGATTTTAATAACCTCTTCAAGTAGCTGTGTTTCGTGTAATTTTATTCAGTCACTTTGGTCTGTGAAGGCTACCAAGACAAATCACTGTCTTTTCTGTTGGTGTCGCATAGCTTTTTGATATGAAGGCAACTGTATTTTACATATATTGGAAAACTTATTTTTAAACAAAAACTTGCAATATCAAGCTGTTCAGTATTTAAAAGTACAAAAAGCTTATGAATATGAAAAATACAATTAATTACATAGAGTTTAAACCTGTTCACTTCGCAGAACAGCACATTTTAGGAATTGCAAGGCATTGTTTGAAACTGATTTTTGGGGGGTTTGGCTGTTGTTTTGGTTTGGATTTTTATGCTTGTTTCTTGGGGGTTTTGGGGGTTGTTTGGGAGGTTTTGTGTGTGAGAGAGAGAGAAATCTTTAAATACTTCCATTTTCAAGCTAATTTACTTAAAGATTCTTTTTTTTTTTCCCCTCAGTTTTCTAAAGTTTCTGAGCACATTTGTAAGTTTTTTTTAGTGGTGGACAAAACTGTATAGTTTACACGTTGTTTTCAATGTGCATTATTTTAATAGTAAATACTACGCTTTAAGTACCATGAGTTGTATGGAACTTAAACATGATTTGCTCTTTATCCTGAAAGTAATTTCTCCTTAGTTAAATTGTTGACTCTAGAAGAATTAAGTAATTAGGTTAAATGCTTATCATAGCTTCCTTAAAATATGTTATAGTATGTGTATATAATTGTTCTTTTAAGCTCTTTACTTATGCTGAAAAGACCTCTGCAACTTCAGTTAGTTTTGACATAGTTGTCTGTGTATCTCTATAACATATTTCTATATTGATGCATTCAGAGATACAAAGATGGGGGAAATTTCACCTGTGTGTTCTGACCATTCTGTTGCTGAGAAAATGTAGCAATAACTGATTTTTCAAATCACTGTATTAACCCTCACATATTAAAAATCAAAACCCTTTCCTTTGTGAAAGGGGGAAATTGTCCATTCTACATCTTTTATTTAAAGATTAGTGACATATTTGGAGTAGGAATCTGTCACCCTGTCACCACAACCAGGTATAAAGATAAGGTCATCAGAAGAATTTCTTGCGATGTCAAATACAAATTGTGACAATAAGGTAAATTTAGAATAAGGTAAATTAAGATGTATCCACAGAGAGCAGCAAATGTTCACAAACTATTTTCTGGCCTGTTTATTTCTGGGGTTGAGATCTCATAGTGGTTTGCTGTTCGCATAGTTATGATGCAACTGGCCCTTGGTTGAGGTGAACCCAAGAAAACAAATCTCTCTGTGCTTGCTTCGTGCAGTCAAGGGGGAGCAATGCCTCCTGCGCACCATGAATCGGATCCAGTGTTTGCTGTGGACCTTGGTTTGATGATATTTCTCCCATCCCATCCTTCTGTTGCATTGTTATGTGTGGACATGCCATGACCTGGTTTGGAAGACAGACCCAAAGGAAAATAAATCTCTATTACATCACAGTAGAGGGATGGGGCAGTAGCTGCTGAAGCTGTCAGTGCTGGCAAAAAGTTGCTCTTTTGGAAAAAATTGTTTTTAAAAAGGTTGTCAAGCTTAACATTTCTTAGTTACAGAAACTTGAGCTCATCTGTGTTGAATAGGAGCTGGTATTTGCAAATAATTTTCTTATAGCTACAATGTGTCTCCAGTATTAAGATAATATTTTATGTGAGATTTCTCACTCTTCTCACATGAATGTATTGAGTAATAAAGGTCGAGCTGAAAAGGCCTTGTTTTATCCAAAAAGCTAGAGAAATATTTTGCATTTTGTGTAAATACATTAGAACCTTGGAGTACATTTTATAAAAGTCAATAATAAAAGTACCTGTTTGGAGGTAAATATTACATGGTTGCACAGTATTGGGGTTTGGACGCTGATATCCAAAAATATCCTAAATTTAATTTTGTTACTTCCACCTAGGCAGAGCTTTCAAGCACTTAGTAAGACATTGGCAATTCCTTGGTAACTGATTTATGTTGCATCCCAAAAGCAGAACAAATTCTGTTGATGAGGGGTCATTCTGTTCATTACAGCTGATGTTTAAGCATTTGTATTGCTTGGGAATAGACTTTAGGCAATACATATGTATGTCGTATTTTAAAGATATTCGTACTTCAAGAGGAAGCTGCCAAGCTATCTTGTAAAAGCTCCGTAGTATAAATTCAGTGATTTACAGTCTTGATCCTTAAATGATCATTATGCTGTTATATGCTACTGCTCTGAGTAATGTGGTGCACCTCTAACATCACATTTACAAAAGGATCAAGTACTCTTAACCAAAGGGTAAGTTTCCTTTTTCCTCATGTATTTTAATGGATTTATATAATTTTTATTTTCACGTACTCAAAGATTACTCCATGTGCCGTATTTTTTTCATTTCAATAGCATGTTTTGAGTCAGATGTTTTGTGACCTTAAAGAGAGAAAATCGAAGAAGGCTGCAGGTTAAAACAGAATGTAAAGGAGGATTTGAGAGAGAAAATGGAAAGACAAATGTAATGAGCTGTCTAGACAATAAAAATCTATTTAGGTTAAAATGCAATAATGAAGTCCAAAAGATCATTCATACAACATTGTCCATGGAGACTGCTTTCCTCTGTAGTTCTTCTGCATTTGCCTGAAGATGCAGGAAATAAAATGTAGTAGCACATGCATCCTGTAGGTGATGCATTGTAGTTTATTTCTCTGGCAACCTTCCCAAACTTCTCTTTATGAGATCTGAGACTTTTTCAGTTAAACTTCAGTACAGTTAGAGCAAAGCTATGTTTGTTAGGAGATGCAGTAGTATGCACAAATTAAGATGAACTGATGATTCACTTAGGCTAAGTGAGAGGTGGGCATTCATGCTCCTTCCTTCTTCCTGTTTTTTGTGGGTTTTTTCTTTTTATTTCTCTCTTGAGAGCTAAACACAATGAATGTTTTCTTTGTGGGAGCTGTTAGACTATATTTTGTGATATAGATTGATGTGTGATGCCCTTGAGACAGCAGTGATGGGCATAGTCAATTTGAGACAGGTTTTGAAGTATTTTACTACTCTTCTGTTAGGGAAAAAAAAAATACACAAGGAAGAGCTTGGATCCTTCATCTGTAGCAATATGTTACTTTTTAATTTCTTACTATTCTCATTCACACTTCCTTTATATGATTTTGTAAATTAATTACTGACCTAGTACATACTTGGAAAAATTCAGAATTCTAACTACAGAAATTCTAGTTTGTTCTCACCTGCCAGTCTTCACTTACCAGAAATGTACTTGTTCCAATCTCACACACTTGCTTTAAAATAATTCTGTGTTAGTATGTCAGTTAAACTGATACGGAGTACCAGTTCTCTCACACCCCTTTTGACACCAGCTTCCCTGCACTGGTCAAGCACTGTGGTCTGAATGCACACCGGTATTTTGTCAAGAGAAGTAGTAAATTTGACAGTTGAGTAATAGTTTAGGAAAAACTGAGCCAGTCTGCCTTTGGAGGGTGTTGAGTAACATGTCAGATACTTGTTTTGAGGGAACTATTTTAACCACTGTGTTGATGAACTGAAGCAACTGAGAAGTTGGTGACTGATGAATGTTCCTGAATTAGCAGTGTGAGTTTCAGCCTCAACTGTGTCTCTTCACCTCCTGGATATGGTGAAGGGAATGACAGAGAAAAGGTGAGAGGCTTTTTTATCTCCTCTTCCAGTCTCTAGTCTCACATCAGGCAGTCTTCATTCTTGTCTTCTTCAAAGACAAGAATCTCTTGTATGCATATTGTACCTTTTAAAATATTTACTAACTTCTAAAATACTTGTGATTCAGCCTGTTCTCCCCAGCTCAAGAGGGGTCTTTTGTCAGACAGCAGGTATCTGAGACTGTTTCTTCAAACTGGTTTGCGTGTAGGCTACATGCTTCTGAAAAAGCATTAGGGCTTGTAAGTATCAAGTTTGTGAGCTGCCATGTTTCTAAGTTTTGGGGTATTGTGTTAGAGGAGTCCATTACATGAATATAGGGTCCTTACTGGACAAGCAAAGGGAAGCAGAACAGAGACAACTGAACAAAAATCCAGTAAAGTGGCTTTCAGAGAACAACAGTTCACTTTCTCCAACACCCTTAAAGCATCTTACTTTGTGAGAAAGAAAAATCTTGTCCATACGAGTTTCCAGATGACCAATCTTAAAAAACAAAGCCAACAAACCTTGAAGACACCACCATCCCAGCACCTTTTGCCACATTTATTTCCTCTCATTTGTCTTCTTTAGTTGGAAATAATTTTAGAATAAGAGGGTGAAATTATTACCTCTTGTTTTCTGTTGAAAAAGAGTATGAATATATGCTTATTAGATTTTCAAAACATGTAAAGCAGCAGCCTATTCCTGGTAGATGGTACTTTTGGACTAAAACTTTAGTAACAGTTTTTCTTAAAATGTCCGAACTGATTATCTGTTTGAGTGGTTAATAACATAAAACATTGATGAAATAAATTGTGAATTTGTGCTTTTAGCTCTACTGTGTTGCAGAAATTTGTGTTAATTTATAGAGAGTAATTATGGAGTATGTATTGAAACATCATAGCACTGAGATCTTTGAGAATTAAAAACCTAGTTGTTACAAGGAAAGAGGCAACTTAGGTTGTAATTGAGTATGCTCAATTGAATGGCAGATAAAGCACTCTTCTTCAAAGACTGCAGTTTGCTTACTTCAAGGAGCTAATAGAAATATTTTTTTCAACACATTATTTATCATAGGTCACTGAGAGACTGTAATTTCTCCTTCAGTTTTTATCTGTTTCTCTACTGCACATTCTTTGTATGGCTTTTAAACATAAATCCATTAACTGGAGAGCTCTTCATTGATTTACACAGCTGGAGGTAGATTTTGCAGCTGCATGTCCAGAGCATACTTCAGACTAGCTTTGCAACCTCTAGCCCCACTCACTTGTTCACAGTGAATTAAAATGCACATTAGGGTTTCCAGAAGGAAGATAGTTTTGTGGGAAAGGAGAGCCAAGAAATCATCAGATGAGGGATAAGAGGGGTAAAAGCTTCTTGCATCTCACTTTGTTCTTCCTTCTCTTGCTTCTTACCGATATATTCTTTGTCCTATTGTCAAATTAATACATAGTACTGTTCAGGGGAAAAAAAACACTCTGGAATCAAGAATGGCGTTAAGGGGGTTTTGTCTTTTTGTTTTTATGAGCATTAAACCACAGAAATTTTTCCAAATGGTAAGACACTGAAAGTGTTTTACAATACAATCCTGAAAAGATGAGTAAACAAGTTTTCCTTCTCATTTGGAGACTGCTACAAAGTTCTGGACCAACATGGTTACAGGATAGTATGATTGTCTTGGAAGCTTGAGCAACAGGCTGCTGACTTACCTGTATCTACCTGCCAAGGTTCTGTAATGTTTTGATGATTGCCCTTGGGATCCACTTGGGCATCCCTTTTCTGGTACTAACATGAGGGGGTTTTGACAGATCTTGATGCCTTGCACTCCACTGTGTAATATGTTTTATATAAAAGGAAACTACACTGTGATGTTTGCTTTCCTGCCTTCCACAGATGAGTTACCTTATTAATAACCTTTCAGGAGAAATGCAGTTAGATGCTGATCCTAGTACAAGGATTTATAGAAGCAAACAAATCATACATGAGATGCAGCTGGTGTTCATTTAATTTGTGAAGTTAGTTTCTGTATGTTTATTTTGATTTATTCACTTGAGAAATAAAAGGTGGGGGCTGTTGTCCTCAGAAATATTTTGAGGTTTACTGTAAGTGTTCCATGAAGTTCTCTTTGCCAGTACACTGTCACCATCTTGTGACATCTGTTTTAATTTCCAGAAATTAGTACAGGTCACTGACATGACTGTTGAAGGCACAAGGCAATAGAACTTCTGCCTTGTTTTAAGTGGAGGGAGCCTATCCTTAAGCTTTTCTGGTCCATTTATCTCATTGCTAAGATCCATGATTGTTTGATCTTCTGTTCATTAGTTGAAAGCCAACACAGGGTAGCTGTATCCTTGCTTGTGGGATAAGATTGGGAGTCTTTAACTACTAGACTGGTTTTCCCTCTTGAGTGGAACTGGTAAAGACATTCAGGCAGGCCCTTCAAAATGTGAGATACCACATTGCATCTTTCAAAATTTCCAGAGTGAATATTACCATGCCTCCTGTTATTTCTTTGTTTTGTTTTGTTCTTTTTTCAGGGTTGTTTGTTGTTTGGTTTGGGGTTTTTGTTTCTTTGGGGTTTTTTTCTGTTTGGGTTTTTGTTTTGTTTAGCCAGAACAGTACATATCAGGTGGTTTCATTTAGACTTGATAAACATGATTGGGAATATGGGTGCTATGTAGCACCACATTACAAACATTCATAGATTTTACTAGAGGCATTAAGAATTAGTTTTAAAAATTATGCCTCATTGCCAACAGACTCAGTCCTTTTTGAGAAAAGAGTATGACACCAGAGGAGAGTGTGACACTATACTTTTTGTTCTACAGTTCCATATGATATTACAGCAATGTACAAACTGCTTCATTCCTCTTTTATTTATTAACTCACATGCTTTCCAAGTCCTTGTTGCTAGATACAGTAACCTACTTATGAGGCACAAATATTGCATTTGTTCACACAAGAGACTGTAAGCAATAATTTTTTTTTCTTTTCTCTTCATGAGTAGCTTTGTCAATTAGTGGCAGCACAATTGGACAAGGTGGTAAAAATTTCTTGACCAAACAAAACTAGCAATTCCTTTCTGGTCATGTACAGAGCAGATTGCTGGAGTAAGTTCTAGATATTTTTACTTTGCCTTTCCTAAGAGTGAGCTTACTGTACTTTCAGCGAAGAGTTTTGTTAGCTGAGGCACACATTTGAAGAGGAACTTACAGGAACAGTGACGTGAGGACCAGCTTTTGTTTCAGCAGTTGAAAGTCTGTTTGTTCAAGTGTTTGTGCATTATTCCAGGCATTAATAGGCTCACTTGCTTTTATTTCTCTGGTGTTCTTGTTTTTCTCTCCTGGTTTTGAAAATAAAATATTTGTAAATGTATCTGGCATTTCTCATACTCTGATGCAGACACGCCCCATTCATAGTATGTGTCATCTTACTATTCACTGAGGGTAGCACAGTATTGAGTTAAAGGTAACAGATCTCTGTGGCTCAAGGAGTTAGTCTAGGAAAAGTTAATCAATGTTAGATTATTCCAACACACAAACTCTAGCTTTCTTTTTAGTAGTATTTGTAATTTATTATCCTCTCTAGAGGACAACTTCAATATAGCACCACTCATTAACAAAAGAATGTTTTCTTTTGGGTTAATCTTCATTGTTATACTGTAACATAATGTAGGATGATCCATTTTAATAAGGGATGCAGGAACATGCGTGAGGTTACACAGATCGTGCAAATTCTCCTGTTCCATGAGTCTAGGGCATTCTCCATCATACGTGCTGCTCAGTAAAACTAGCTGTTAAATTCACATCACTATTTGCACTCTAAGGCACTTTCAATATTGAGTAAGTCCAAGTTACCTTTCATTGAACTCAGATTCAGGGTTAGATTTGAATTTTTCTCCCTATCCCGTACTCTGTGTGTTTACCAAAAGCTCATCTTGGCATTTAAACAACTGACTATTGTCTAGAAATAGGCTGTAGTGATAAAATTGTTTTGCATATGCACAGGGGCTCAGCCATCCTCACCAGGCAAAATAATTAGATGTTTAAGGCAGAATGGGATTCCCAAGTGGTCTCCGTCCCCTGAGGACATAATCTTGTAGGTGTGCTCACAGGTATGGACATTTTGCCGTAAAACACAAGAACCACACATCCTTTCATTCCAGTAACACTGCTGATAGCTTCTGTTTGGCCTCTTTCCAAGTGCTGAAGTAATGGTTTGAAACCACTCCACAACTTCTTTAATTTGAAATTCAATGTAGATCTCTGAAGCATGTGCAATGCAATGGCAGGTTTCCATCCTATTTTCAATTCCTATCTTACTCTAAAATACTCCTGACTGTTTTATGGGCCAGAAGGAGTTAGACTCAGACTGAGGGACCACTTCAGGATGACTGTTTCCCCATTTCTCTGACAAAAATAGTGAAATCACTATTCCTTCCCCCAGTACAGGGATGAGGAAAGCCAGATTAACTTCCTTTAAAAATCCTTCTTCGTGTTCTTAAGAGTAGTGATACCTTTCCTTTCATCTCTGTGCAGTGCCTGCACTTGAGACATGTAACATGAAGTGGTAGGCGAGCTTGCACCTGATTTGTTTTGGTTTTAATTTTACTTTTTCAAGAAGGATTTTGTCTGCAGAATATTTAAATCCTAGTTTGGTTTTTTTTCTCTCTACAGAAAATATTGCTCTTAGTTTCTTGGCTAAGTGGAAAATGCATTTAACACTTCTACTTGCCTTTAATATTAGTTTTACTACATCTATGTCAGATATTTTTGGTTATTTTTATCTTACTAAATGCTATAATAAAGAGTTGTATTTCATCCTATGACCAGGCCAAAAACGTTCTATATATCTTTCTTCATATTTTTTAAATATGTTTCTTTTATCTATACCTTTCTCTATATCATTATATTATTTATTGTATAATTTAGAATAATCCTGTAGCTTTACACTGATGCTTCCTTACACTTGTTTTTTAGATTTGGATACAAACATAACTTGGTACTAGCTTTATGCTTTTAATTGTATTTCTTCATTTGTTGTTGGTTTTAAAGGACTGATGAATGATCTTTCAGAGGAAAAATTCTTAAAAGTTGCAGTGAGGTTGAACCC
Organism: Indicator indicator; assembly: GCF_027791375.1. Lineage (NCBI taxonomy): Eukaryota > Metazoa > Chordata > Aves > Piciformes > Indicatoridae > Indicator > Indicator indicator. The sequence continues at coordinate 40,157,602 of NC_072011.1, forward strand.
TGTGGTAGTATGGACTATCTCTGCAGTGCTGTGCTCACATCCTTTCTACACTGCTGCCTACTACGCCTTTTTTTTCAAACAAACAAAACCAATGAATATAGAATTCTTCATTTTTAGTTTGCATTCATTTTTCTTCATTCTAACATGGCCCACCTGCCATGTTAGATGGCTCTGTAGTCTTCATGGAACATCCCTTCATCAGTGACCTGGATGAGGGAACAGAGTACACTGGTAGCAAGTTTGCTGACAATACTAAACTGGGCGGAGTGGCGACACACTGAAGGGTTGTGCTGGCATTCAGCAAGACTTAGGCTGGAGAGTTGGGCAGGGAGAAATTTAATGAAATTCAACAAGGGCAAGTCTAGAGCCTTGCACCTGGGAAAGAACAACCCCATGGAGCAGTATAGGCTGGGGACTGACCTGTTGGAGAGCAGTGAAGGGAAAAAGGACCTGGGGTGCTAATGAGTGGAATGATGACCATGAGCCAGCAATGTGCTCTTGTGGCCAAGAAGGCCAATGCCATTCTGGGGTGTATTAGAAGGGATGCGGTTAGTAAATTGAGAGAGGTTCTCCTCCCCCTCTACTTTGCCCTGGTGAGGCTGCATCTGGAATATTGAGTCCAGTTTTGGGCCCCTCAGTTCAAGGACAGGGAACTGCTTGAGAGAGTCCAGCACAGAGCCATGAAAATGATGGAGGGGAACGTCTTCTGTACAAGGAGAGACTGAGGGAGCTGAATCTCTTTAGCTTGGAGGAGACTAAGGGGTGAGTCATTAATGTTTATAAATATATAAAGGGTGAGTGTCGACAAGATGGAGTCAGACTCTTCTTGCTGATGCCCAAGGTGCGGTGGGTAGAAGTTGAGGCATAGGAAGTTCCATGTAAACATAAGGAATTTTTTTTTCACTGTGAGGATGATGGAACACTGGAACAGGCTGTCCAGGGACGTTGTGGAGTCTCCTTTTCTGGAGATACTCAAAACCTGCCTGGATGTGTTCCTGTGTGATCCACTCGAGGTGATCCTGCTGTGGCAGGGGGGTTGGACTAGATGATCCTTTCCAACCCCTAACATTCTGTGATTCATTACATGTCCAGCCTTTCAGGATTATTCCTCACCTTTTCTAATCTTTGATCTGATTGTTGGGGTTTTTTTTTTGACTTCTGATGTCTCAGCGCTGGCATAAGAGCAGCAAAATTTTAAGGCAGTAGCTGAGTAATAAGTGTCAACTTGGAGCCTGACTCTGAGTTCATAGGCCCACCCTTCTTGTACTGTTTCACTGCTGTGACACAAGATTTGTAACTCATGATCCATAGAGGGGCTTAACCCCTCTTTCTCCTGCTTCACTATGCAAGGAGACTGGTCTCTTCTGATGCCATTTTTTCTGATACTCAAAATGGTGCTGTGGAAATGCATGTCTCGTTTTTACAAAGAAAGGTGAAGGAAAAATGAAGCTAATTACAAGATGACAGTATTTAGAAAGCTTTTGTTTTACTCTTACCCAAAGGCTAATGTTTTCTTAGAGATCTACTTTTGAAATATTCTGTAGGCAGTCTTCTTTTTTCTATCAAAACAGAACAGAATACAGGGTGTTAATTAGCCCTATTATAAAAGAGGCTTGCCCAGGGTTGATTCTGAAACAGAAAATCAAGAGGCAGCGGAGCATGCTGTATTTGAAACTGACACTACTGCCTGCAGCATGGACTGCATTCATAGATCATATGTTTGCAAAAATGCAGCAAAGTGGGGCTGAGGAATGGCTTAGCTTTTAAAATATTTAGCAAAAGGATGTGTGGCTCTTTTGGAAAGAGTGTGGCTCACTTATGCTTGGTAGTACCTGTGACCATACGACTGTATTTGTATGGCTTTGTTGAACAGCAGTTTGTAACTACTGAGTCTTCAATATGGTAATGAAGTCCTCAAGTCTTTAGTCGTGGCTATGAATGTAAAGTTTGTGAATAGCATACTGAGACATCAAAAATATGGCAGTAATTACTAAGTGTGTTTTAGAAATGCTGTAAAATCAGCAGAACTTTAAGATCTATCTTTAAATTACTCAAAGGATAAAAAAGGTAAAAGAAAAAATGCAGTAGCAGGTGTGTGATACTGCAGTTGCGATCTTAACATTAGACTTTTTAGTAAGTAGCATGGTAATGGGTGTCTTATTTTACTTTTAGCTTCTGGAATTGATGAGATCAATAACCTTATAGCTTATTACTGTAAAAGAAGAAATAGAGAAATAGGTATCGCAGAATACAAAGTCATTTTCTTGGGTTTTCTGTAGGGGAAGTTTGGATACTCTGTTGTAAATTGAGCATTTGTGCATGATGGGAATAGAGCAGAATTATTATTTTATAATATAGCTGCTCTACATAATTGTCAGTGGTTTCCTTTCACATTTCTTGAAACAGATAGGATTGGATGGCTACTTTTGGATGAATGGCTTACAAAAGACAATCATCTTTCCAGGAAAATATAAAGTCTCATTAAAATTGGAGAAATGTAGATCCAAAGTAAATTAAAAAGTGAGACTCAAAGACATCTCATGGGTCATTGGAAGCTCTACCCCAGGCATGAAGGAAACCTCTTGGAATGGAAAATGAGAGCATAATAATAAAACCAGAATTCAAGTTTGTCTTTGATAGTAGAAGCCAATTTGCTCAAGTTTTAACCTGTTTTTTCACTTCTGATTTTGTTAAATGTAAGTCACATTTGTAGCCATTTGCAAGAACTTTTAGCTTTAAATTTACATTTACTGGTTTTAGATACACATTCTCTCCAGAATGCTTTTTTTTCAGTTATTTCCTTTTACTTGTCCATTCATGTCCATGTGTACAATAACATTGCTGAGGAAAGAAACAAAAGTGATGGAACTCTGGAACAGGTTGCCTAGGGAGGTGGGTGAGGCCCCTCCCCTGGGGATATTGAAGGTGAGACTCCATGGGGCCCTGGGCCACCTGGTCCTAGTTGGGGGTGTCCCTGCTGACTGCAGAGAGGTTGGACTAGATGACCTTTGGACGTCCCTTCTGGCCCAGGCCATTCTATGATTCTATGAAAAGGGTTCTATTTGGAAAGAGTTTTCAGTGGTGCCTTCTGCTGTTGCTGCCAGCAGTCTTCTTTCCTTCATTAGAGGCAGAAAATCAGTGATGTATATTGGTCAGAAATAAAAAGAAATTGCACATAAGGAAAAACAGTCATACTTTTTTGGGCCTTCAAAATAACAAATTCAAGAAGGCTCAAGTCTAGCAAATGAGAAATTATGTACAGGAGGTAGATTGAGAGCATATTTAGATATACACACACAACTTGTAGCACAGAACAAGAAGGGTGTGAGTCTGGCAGTGTTAATATATTTAAAACCAATAATGGTGCTTTTCCTTTTTTTCCAAGTGTTTGTTAAGATTTCTTTTGCAACAAGTTTATCGGTTCCTTTTGAGTAGAAATTCCTAGTTTAGTTCACGGTGAGAATCACAGTTGGAAGGCTTTCTGCAAATAAAGCAGAACGTTTTGTTATTTTCTTACAACTTATTATTCTATATTTGTTTCTTTAATCTGCTGTAACATCTAAGATTTTTTTATGTAGTGGGTATGCTGTATTACTAGTTTCCTTTATTTTAAAGTGATGTATATATTCTTTGTGATAAGTTTTATAGTCTTATTCATAGCCAGTTAAGTTGACTGAGGTTGTTAAATGAATTACAAAAAAAAATTTATTGCTCTGCAGTACTATCTATTTAATGGTCCATTAGGCCTGGCTATTCTTTGTTTGAATATTGTATAATAGTGAAAGAAAGCAAAGGAGTATTAGACTCAGTTGGTCCATTATCTTGTTATAGATATATATGCAATTTAAGGAGATACATTGATCCTATGAAACTACCTGCCCTTGTGGCTTTTTTAAATTTTATTTTATTAATGTCATAATTGCATATGAGTAGGCTTAGGTCATTGTAGGAAATTAGATCTATATTGGTGATGAATAAATAGGTGTGTGAAAAGCAATTGAAACATTTCAAATTCACACATAATCTTCGAATGTTAATCATTTCCCAGCAATAAGTAGGCTATCTAGAAGTTTTGAATAATGTGATCAGTGCTCTAATATCTCATGAGCTTTAGGCATTTGTGAAAGACTGCGGTTTTCAAAAAACAAGATGCTCAGCAGTTTCTGAAAGTCAGGCTCCTCTTTCCTCCACCCTCCTCCCAAAACAAGCTGCTTATTACTAGCATATAAGGGAGAGCTTGGTTTTGTTTTATAATATGTCTAATTTTGAGGGTAATTGTTATTGGTGACTCCCTTCTGAAAGGAACAGAGGGCCCCATATATCGCCAGACCCCTCCCACAGGGTAGTCTGCTGCCTCCCTGGGCCCCAGGTCAGGGATGTTACCAGAATGCTGCCTAATGTAGTACAGCCTTCTGATTACTATCCCTTGCTAATTATGCAGATGGGAAGTGATGAGGTTGATAACAGAAGTCTAAAAGCAATCAAAAGGGACTTCAAGACACCAGGAAAGGTATTTGAGGGATCAGGGGCATAGGTAATTTTTTCATCTATACCCTTAGTTGCAGGCAGGAATGCTGAAAGGAACAGGAAATCATGCCTGATTAACAAGTGGCTCAGAGGCTGCTGCCACCAACAAAATTTGGGGTTCTTTGATCTTGGGGAACTTTATACGGCCCCGCGTCTGCTAGTGACAGATGGGGTACATCTGTCTCAGAGGGGAAGAAAGATCCTGGCACACGAGCTGGCAGGGCTTGTTGAAAGGGCTTTAAGCTAGGCTTGAACGGGGAGGGGGTTAAACACAGCAGTACTAGAGATTAACTGAAGGAGGCTGAGGGTGGTAAGCCAGAGACAGGGGTAAAACCAGCAGCCCAGCTGAAGTGTACGTACAGTAATGCACGCAGTATGGGTAACAAACAAGAGGAGCTGGAAGACTTGGTGCAAGAGGAAAACTATGATGTTGTTGCCATCACAGAAACATGGTGGGATGACTCTCCCAACTGGAGCACTGTAATCAATGGCTACAGACTCTTCAGGAGAAACAGGAGAGGGAGAAGGGTTGGAGGAGTGGCCCTGTGTATTAGGGAGGCTCTGGTCATCATGGAAGTAGAGACTAAGGATGGTCAGGTTGAGTCCCTATGGGTAAGAATTAGGGGGGAAGGCCAACAAGTCTGACATCCTGGTTGGAGTCTGTTATAGACCACCCAACCAGGAAGAAGAGGTTGATTTATTATTCTTCAAGCAGCTGGAGGCTGCCTCAAGATCGCTTGCCCTGCCAGACATCTGCTGGGAATTGAACACTGCAGAGAAGAGGCAGTCTAGAAGGTTCCTGGAGTCTATGGAGGATAGCTTCTTATCACAGCTGTTACGTGAGCCTACCAGGGGTGCAGCCCTGCTCGACCTGATGTTTGCAAATAGAGAAGGGCTGGTGGGAGATGTGGTGGTTGGAGGCTGCCTGGGGTCCAGTGACCATGAAATAATTGAATTTTCAATATACAGTGAAACCAGGAGGGGCATCACCAAAACCTCCACACTGGACTTCCAAAGGGCAGACTTCAGCTTATTTAAGCAACTAACTCAGAAAGTTCCTTGGGAAACAGCCTTGAAAAACAGAGGGGTCCAGGAAGCCTGGACTTACTTCAAGAAAGAACACTTGAAGGCACAGGAACAGGCTGTGCCCATGTGCTGGAAGAGGAGCTGATGAGGGAGACAGCCCGACTGGATGGGCAAGGAGCTTCTAAAGGAACTAAGAGAAGAACAGAGGGTGTATCACCTTTGGAAAAAAGGGGAGGTATCCCAGGAAGAGTTCAAGGATGTTGCTAGATCTTGTAGGAAAAAAACTAGAGACAAAAGCCCATTTAGAACTTAGACTGGCCACTTCTGTAAAGGAGAATAAAAAATATTTCTATAAATATATTAATGGCAAAAGAAGAGGCAAGGACAACCTCCACTCTTTATTGAATGCAGAGGGGAGTATAGTAACAAAAGATGAGGAAAAGGCAGAGGTACTTAACACCTTCTTTGCCTCAGTCTCCAATAGTAGGACAGGTTGTCTTCAGGACAACTGGCCTCCTGAACTGGCAGATGGAGCCAGGGACCAGTATAGTCCCCCTGTAATCCAGGAGGAAGCAGTAAGGCACCTGCTGAGCCACTTGGATCTTCACAAGTCTGCGGGACCAGATGGGATCCATCCTAGGGTGCTGAGAGAGCTGGCAGATGAGCTGGCCAAGCCTCTCTCCATCATTTATCAGCAGTCCTGGCTCACTGGAGAGGTCCCTGATGACTGGAAGCTGGCCAGTGTGATGCCCATCCACAAGAAGGGCTGGAAGGAGGAATCAGGAAATTACAGACCTGTCAGCCTAACCTCAGTGCCAGGCAAGGTTATGGAACAGGTCATCCTGAGTGAAATCACACAGAACATACAGAATGGTCAAGGGATCAGGCCGAGCCAGCATGGATTTAGGAGGGGCAGGTCCTGCCTGACCAACCTGATCTGCTTTTATGATCAGGTTACCCACCTGGTGAATGCAGGGCAGGCTGTGGATGTAGTCTGCCTGGACTTCAGCAAAGCCTTTGACAGTGTCTGCCACAAGAAGCTCCTGGCAAAGCTGGCAGCTCGTGGCTTGGACAGATTCACTCTGAAATGGGTCAAGAACTGGCTGGAGAGCCAGGCCCAGAGAGTGGTGGTGAATGGTGCCACTTCCAGTTGGTGGCCAGTCACTAGTGCTGTCCCCCAGGGATCAGTGCTGGGCCCCATTCTGTTCAATATCTTTGTTGATGATCTGGATGAGGGAATTGAGTCCATCATCAGTAAGTTTGCAGATGACACCAAGTTAGGAGCAGGTGTTGATCTGTTGGAGGCTAGGAGGGCCCTGCAGAGGGACATGGACAGGCTGGATGGGTGAGCAGAGGCCAGTGGGATGAGATTTAACAAGGCTAAGTGGAATGTTCTACACTTTGGCCACAACAACCCCAAGCAGCACTACGGGCTGGGGACAGAGTGGCTGGAGAGCAGCCAGGCAGAAAGGGACCTGGGAGTGCTGGTTGATAGTAGGCTGAACATGAGCCAGCAGTGTGCCCAGGCAGCCAGGAGAGCCAATGGCATCCTGGCCTGGATCAGGAATAGCGTAGCCAGCAGGACAAGGGAGGTTATTCTTCCCCTGTACTCAGCCCTGGTCAGGCCACACCTTGAGTACTGTGTCCAGTTCTGGGCTCTTCAGTTCAAGAGAGATGTTGAGTTGCTTGAATGTGTCCAGGCAAGGGCAATGAAGCTGGTGAGGGGCCAGGAACACAAACCATATGAGGAGAGGCTGAGGGAGCTGGGATTGTTTAGCCTGGAGAAGAGGAGGCTCAGGGATGACCTCATTGCTGTCTACAACTACCTGAGAGGAGATTGTAGCCAGGTAGGGATTGGTCTCTTCTTCCAGACAACCAGCAGCAGAACAAGGGGACACAGTCCGAAGTTGTGCCAGGGGAGGTATAGGCTGGATGTTAGGAGGAAGTTCTTCACAGAGAGAGTGATTGCCCATTGGAATGGGCTGCCCAGGGAGGTGGCAGAGTCACTGTCCCTGGAGATGTTCAAGAGAAAACTGGATGAGGCACTTGGTGCCATGGTCTAGTTGATTGAATAGGGCTGGGTGAGAGGTTGGATTGGATGATTTTGGAGGTCTCTTCCAAACTGGTTGATTCTGTGATTTTACCTATTTAGCCTTTGCTGTCTTTCTAAATTGCAGATGCTATGGCAAGCGACTAATGGAATTGTAGTGATTCCAGTGAGGCTTGGCCTTTATTTACCTAAAGGAATAGGGGGAGGATAATGCCTCAGCCTACTAAACCATGCAATATTTTCCAGATGTTCGCTATCTCTACCTGTGTTAGTAAATGACCCTGCTGAGATCTCTGCTTTTCATAAATGCAACAGAATAAATTTAGACCTGAATCCTTATTTTATGAGTCTTGTGAGTATACCTGCATGCAGCCTGTTGTCCAGAAACATACAGTGTACATCCTTGCACATTATCAAGGACTGTGAGACGTTGACCTCTTCATTCTAGAACTCGTAATTCCTGCAGTTAATTAAACAAAGGTGGTAGTAAAGATACTGCTGTTACTATCCTTTAAATCAGCTGTCTGTGAGATTTCAAGAGCACGCCTGTCACCATCTTGCTGCCCACCGTGGTGGTGGTGCACTGCTGTTCTGTCACCTTCTAGCCTCATTCCCTCACCCTGAATTGCCACAGCTGCCTCCTGGCCTTGCAGCAAAGGGCCATTTTACAATTCTGCAGCTTGCTACTTGCACTCCACCAGTTTTAGTACCAGTTTTTAGCTTGTGCTCTGCTTCATGCACCACCATTTGAACTGGTTAACTACTGGCCAAAAGGTGATGATGGGCATTTACTGAATGCAAGTTGAGAAGTGCATGGAGGCAGACTGGATCAGACTGTTCCAGGCACTAGTTTTGGAGATTTCTGAGAGACAGCACTGTTGTCACTAGGCAGCCCTGTCCTGCTGGTCCTGTTTAAGGCAGCTTCCTGTTAAGGAAGGAGGATAAAAACTGAGTGTAAATCTCTGCTCCAAGTTTAGTAACGCAATTTAATCTTCACCTCTTTTGAAGTAAATATGGGGTATACAGTACTTATTTGAGGGAATGCTCAACAAACCTTAGTCAACAAAGGGGAACTTCTGGAATGGTCCTTGTGGTAGTGGGGGTTGGGCCTTCCTCATAAATTCACTGTTCTGCAGAATCTCAGAGAACAAACAGCTAAAAAAATGGTAGATCTGAATGACCCCACAATGTGTGTGTGCCTAATATGCAGGATGGTCCACTCACACCCAAAATGTGGGAGCCTGAAGGCTGTACAACTATTCATTGAGACTTGAATGGACTGGAGAGGGCAAAGAGGAACCTAATGAGGTTCAACAAAGATAAGTGCAGAGTCCTGCATATGGGAAGGAATAATAAACTGCACCAGCACAGGTTAGGAGGCGATCTGCTAGAGACCAGCCCTGTGGAGAAGGAACTGGGAGTCCTGGTGGACAAGAAGTTACCCATGGGACAGCAATGTGCCCTTGTGTCCTAATGATATCCTGGGGTGCATTAAGAGGAGTGTGTCCAGCAGATCATGGGAGGTGCTGACCTCACCTGGAATACTGCATCCAGTTTTGGGTTCCCCAGTTCAAGAGGGATAGGGATCTACTGGAGAGAGTCCAATGGAGGGCTACAAGGATGATTAAGGGACTGAAGCACATGCCCTATGATGAGAGGCTGAGACACCTGGGGCTTTTTATTCTGGAGAAGAGAAAACTGAGAGGGGATCTAATAAATTTTTATAAATATCTGGGGGCTGGGTGTCAAGAGGGAGAGGATAGGCTCTTCTCAGTTGCATCCTGTGATAGGACAAGGGGCAGCAGATATAAACTACAGCACAGGAGGCTCCACCTCAACATGACAAGGAACTTCTTCACTGTGAGGATCACAGAACACTGGAATAGGATCCACAGAGAGGTTGTGGACTCTCCTGTGGAGATTTTCAAGACCCATCTGGATGCGTTCCTGTGTGACCTGCGCTAGATTCCATGGTCCTGCTCTGGCAGGGAGGTTGGACTTGATGATCTCTGGAGGTCCCTTCCAACCCCTAACATCCTGTGATCCTGTGAGCTGAATCTGCTAAAACCAGAAATTCTCTTTTTTCTGGAAAATATTCCCATTTTAAAGTTCTATCAGTTCATTTTCCCTCATGACAGTAATTTGCAATGTAACTACCCATTTAGCAAAGGAGAGGGCAGGCAAGCATTGAAGAGTTTGAAATTATATATTCTGGCCTAATGAAAATTTTATGGATTAAATAAATAAATAAAAATGTTTCAGAAATTAGATGCTGTTGTCTAATAGGTTCTACCTCTCCTTCACTCACTATCTTCATAATAAACAGCTATTGATTAAATTGAGGAGCTGCTTGATCTTTAACACTGTGGGTGGATGGTGGCTTCTGGTTTTATGGTCTCCCTTTCTTGCTTTCTTTTGCCCTGTTCTTTCCCTCACACCCTGTCATATCTTTTTATCTCATTCCTCGTGTTCCACAATTCACATGTCATCAGACTGATCCATGTTTATTTTAAGACCATTTTGCACAGTGAGGATTTCTCTTTTGGTAATTGTTGTTCACTAGAGACTGAGCATAATAAGTGGAGATATCTGTATAAATATAAAAAATATTACATGTATACATATATGAAAAATATAATCTAATAATGTGTAATATATAATAATACATGTGAAAATATATTAATTATATGAATCAAAATATAATTAAAAGCAACTTTCTTAATGCCAGTACTTTAAATTCAATGAACTTGACTTTAAATATATGGAATATTTTGACATGGGATATTTTTAGAAACATGATGTGATACCAAGCCTGACAGATTAATGCTTTGTCTCAGCAAATTTTCTTCCTCTTAACGTAGCAGAACTTCTCCCAGTTATGAGTTTGTGCCATTCTAATAGTTTCAAAATTCTAATAGCAGGAGAACTCTTCATAAAGATAAACCTATCTTTAAACCTGGGTAAAACCTGCCTGTTAAAGTTTGCTTGGCTGTTTATACTCTCCCATTGTGCTGTATTTAGAGCTAAGGGTTTGATGACAGGAGATGAAAGTTTGTGATCTGCTTTAGCTTGGAGGATGAGTTGTGCTAAATGAAACATTAAAGAGTTCTATGCTTTGTTCTGTCCTAATGCAGGTTGTCAAGGGCTTTTTGTTTGCTGTTTTTTTTTTCCCCAGAAAAAGCATAAATTTATTTTATCAGAAACTCAGTCAGCTGTAAATACTTTGAACTAGAGCAATTTTTTTTTCTGCACTTAGGTTAAAAATAGCGTGTCCTAGGGACAGAGGAAGCAGCTGTGTTAAAGTATCTCTGTATTGCTACGTTTTCAGGATTTCTATTAATGATACAAAGTCAGTTGAAATGACATCTATTACAGATTTGTCCAAGCAAGTTGAAGAGAAAAATAAACAATGTGGTACTAGAGAATCCATTAGAATGGTGTGTCTCTCTCTGTTTCTCCTAGTCAGAGGAGCTGATATCTATATTCTACTCACAGTTACTTTTGTAATACACATACATCACACTGAGCAGCACTAAGACAGTGAGGTTTGTCTACCTAATATATATTCTTATTTGGCTTCGCTGTTTTGATTCATCTATATGCAGATAAAATTTGCATTTTCTTCAGAACCATTGCATGCTCTGAAGAATGCGTAATGGTTTATTAAATGATACTTTCTTCATGACTAGACTTCTTAGTAGACTTCTTCATTTATTTCATGACCATAAATATTCCTGCAGTAATGCAGACAAATTTTCCCAAAGGAGAAGATAACTGTAAATGAAAGGGGTGATATGAGATTCCTTATTAATGCTTATGGTTCTAGAATCAGCAGATTTCACTCTGCTGCAATTCAATAGGTTACAGTTTTTCCTCCATACATACTGGTTTGCTATTACTGTCAATGCATAGCTTGAGGCATAACTGTGTATTAAGCTGCTAGAAATTAATATAACATGTGGCAATCCAAACCTTGCTGACACTTTTGTCCTCTTGTGTCTTTTGTCAATTTTTATTTTCCAGACATCTAATCCAATTTTGTTCTGAACAAGTCCATTAAATCAGGGATTATAAATTGGCTGTTAACAAAATGCTGTATTCTTATCATTAAATGTTATTAATATTTTAATAATAAAATGTCATTTTTCTATTTAAAACATCTCTACTAAGAGTGAAGGATTTTCAGTTTTAGTAATTTCTGTAAACTGTTTTTGTGTCTTAGTTTTGGATATGGCCCGACACGTTCCCCTCTACCGAGCTCTGCTAGAATTACTCCGTGCTATTGCATCCTGCACATCGATGGTACCATTACTGCTTCCTCTGTCAGGAGAAAGTAGTGAAGAGGAGGAAGAACAGCTGGAGTCACAAGCTTCTGTTGGGACTTTGTTAGCTAAAATGAAGACTTGTGTAGATACCTATACCAACCGACTGAGGTAATTGCTCCTAACCTTCATTTAACCTGCATTTTGTGTTTACATGTTATGAATATAGAAGTGAGGAAGACTGAGGGGGGATTTAATAAATGTTAATAAATATATGAGGGCTGAGTTTCAAGAAGGAAGGGACAGCCTCTTCTCACTTGTGCCCTGTGATAGGACAAGGGGCAGTGGATGTAAACTACAGCACAGGAAGTTCCACCTCAACATGAGGAAGAACTTTATTGTAAGGGTCACGGAGCACTGGAGCAGGCTTCCCATAGAGGTTGTGGAATCTCCTTCTCTGGAGACTTTCAAGACCTGTCTGGATGCATTCCTGTGTGACCTGCACTAGATTATACGGTCCTGCTCTGGCAGGAGGGTTGGACTTGATGTCCAGAGGTCCTTTCAAACCCTTAACATCCTGTGATCCTGTGAAGTGAAGGAAGATTCAGTGCTGTGTATTTATCTGAACGGATGCTGCAGTCCAAGGGAACATACCATCTGTTTGAGCTAGGCTAATGTTTTTATGTACATACTCTCTTTTACTGAACTGTTTACAAGGAATATTGTTGTATGACACAAAGAAGCTGGTAGGTTTACGTACCCTTGTCACTTGATTGGTAAGTTCAAATCTTTCTCAAATTTATTCCTTTCAATGAGGTTAATCTTTATTTTGCAAGACTGTGCCTTTCTTGCTGTTGGTCTGAAAGCAGGAGCATTCCTTGGGAGAAGGAATATTGAGGAAATCTATTCTGTATGGAGTGGGGTTGGAGAAGTCCAAACCAAATAGTAGATTTTACAAAAAAACATTTTAGCTATCTTCTGTGTGCTTCTGTGCAGTTTTACCCATTGAGTAAGGACCAGGTTCCTCAATGGATTCTCCATCAGAGGCTAACAGTTTAGAAGAGAAGCCTTTGTCTTCTGTCAGAAAGAATAAGTTGCAGGAGGTAAAAAATTTGAGAACATTATTTGTGGTGAGAAGCATAAATATATAGGGTTGAAAATGGAAAATTTTGATTGGTGGCAACTGTTGGAACTAGATAGAAAAAGCATTTCTCTATGTCTGATTCTATAACAGCTCATTTATCCATTAGCACAGGTGTCAGAGGTGAACCAGTATGCCAAAGATGTTATGAAATTACAAACTATTGCCCTAGAGCTATCCATGCCGGACTTCTGAGGTTTTCCAGCCTCCTGTGAAAAATTCTGTTTGACAGGTTTTGTCAAATACTTGCAGGCTGGTAGAGCAATTAGCAAATAAATGGAACAGTATTTGAATATCCCATCTCAGCTGTGATGCCACCAGGCTGTGTAAATGTTGCGTTGTAATGCTGTATGAGCTTGTTGTGCACACCTTCCAGAGGTTAGCTGACTTTCAAAGGAAACATGACAAACCATGACTGACAGTTGCTTTCAGTAACCATAGACCAGCCTCTAACTCCCTTTGTAAAATGGTTGTAAAGGTGATAATAAACACAGATTGGTTTATAAGATCAGGCGAATTGTTAGCTCTGTTCCTTGATTTTGGTGTAGCACACAGTTGTAGGACAGTTTTGCTTTGTGAAATGTGATCTGACCAGCTGTTTGGGCCATAGATGTTGGAGAAGAATGAAAGGTAGACCAGCAGTCTCTTCTCCTGTTCTACTCAGTAACAGCCCGTACCCATAACTCAATTATCCCTCTAAATATTTTCCTTTGACAAAGGCGAACTGCACTTTTGGGGTAAATACAACACAGCTTTGTATTCTTACAACAGACAAAAGTACTTATTTCTGCCTTCTTGATGTTTCTTTTGCCACTTCCGACTGTTTCAAAGGCCAGATCATCCTCTCAGAGCACTTCTGAGTGATTCCTGCTGTTACTTTATGGATGCTTTTTTCATCCATTCTCACACTGTGGAACTATGGCTTCTCCAGAAACGCTGCTGTCACTTTGTAAAGCATTGCTCTGTCATTATGGTTCACAGGGCAGGATTCAAGTCTGAGAGGATCTGTTTTTCACTTGCTTGACTAAGCTGGTGCTGCACGTGGTTGGTGTTTGAAGGGACTTCACCACACTAGCACATACAGGAGGAGCCCCAGCATGCTTCCTAGTACCTCCTGCCTCTGGAAGGTGCTGCAGCTGGTACAGATTTTTGCAACCAACTTCCCATCTCTTTCTGCATCTCTTCAGCCATTCTAGTTTTCAGAACCAAGTATTTGGGTTTTAGTGGCTGAATTATTGATACCTGCCCAAACTGAGGGAGCAGGAAAAGCACATGATGCAATACAAATTGTAATTTCTTTCTTCTAATAGTCTTCTGCTTCTAGCAATTAATTGGTTTCTTGATTCTGCTTACTTGCTTCCAATTTAAAGATGGCTTGTTAGGAAATATTACCTGACCATCCCTGCGAAATTTAGTGCTTTCCCAAAGCATATGTTGAAACATGATGAAAGGAAGGGAAATATAACATCAGGAAAACGTGTGTGTACAATGTTCTTTCCTCCACTAGAAACTGAGAATATTTACCAACCAATACCTGAAAGAGTTTTCTGAACAGGAATCCTGGTTTGGGGAACTTTTTCTTAACTCCTGATGAACTGGACTTTACACGTGAATTCATTAATCCTTGACTGATATGGCTAGTCTCGCATATCAAGACTAATGTAACATACATGCAATGGGATATTTTGCTGACTTAATGCAAAAGAAACAGAATTAGGAAGGCTAAATAACAATTCTTTATATCAGATAGCCGTCTGAAAACGCCAGCTTTTGCTTGCTGGCAATATTATTTAGATCATAGTATGTGTGATCTTTATAAAATAGAAAAGAAAGCATACTAGGCTTCTATGTAATCCATTTACATATAACATTCTCCATCACAATCACTTTTTGGGACTAACCTGGTCACATTTTAGCTTCAGGTTTATAGTATCATTGAATCATAGAATTGTTTTGATTGAAAAGACCTCTAAGATCATTGAGTCCAATGATCAGCCTAACACCACCATGGCCATTAAACCATGTCCCAAAGTGCCATGTCTACAATTTTTTCTTTAATATCTCCAAGGATAGTGACTATACCACCTCCCTGGGCAGCCTAATATCCAGTGTAAACCTCTTCTGGTACAACTTGAGGCATACTAAGGAGAAGAGACCATTACTCACTTCAATACAACCTCCTTTCAGGTGTATCTTGTCATGCTAAATCCAAAACACAGCACTGTACCAACTACTAGACAGAAAAACAGTACTGTCCCAGCTGAAACCAGGACAAAGCATAAAACATTTATTTGAGAGAATGGCACAATGCTACTCACAAGCTCTCTTTAATTTGTTTAGGTGTGACTGCTTAGGATCTGAAAAAAGAGAACTACAGAAACACAGTATTCTTTTAATAAGTGATTTATTTGATTATTCTATGGTTGGCTCAGTTACCGTATCTGTACAATTTTCTTGTATGAGATGATTACTTAAGACTGTTTGTTGGATTGCTAGGGGGTCAGAAGCTATCACTAGTTTGAGAGTGTTTGTGTAATGGGTTGATGCAAGGGCTGAGTTTGAGATATTTGTTTCCTGTGATGGATGATCCTTCTGCTGTTAGAGAACTGCTGTGTAGCAAACCAGGTTCGTCTGACCCACCATCTGCTAGGTAAGCTTCATGGCAAATTACTAATTTTGGCTGTGTAAGCTGAGGGCTTTGTGTAATGTGAAGTATAGCAAGCCACATCATCCCAGCCACTTCCATAGTAACTGCTTGAGTGCGATCTGAATTCTGTCGTCTTCATACTTCCATTGCTTGCCACAGTGTCTAAAGGTTAATCCTGCACAGTTCCAAAATTGTCTGAATGTACTGGGTCCTGCCTATCAAATGGTTGATGTGATATGGATGTTTTCCTTTTGCATTGGGGGTGCTAGAATACAACCAGTTAGGCCTGAGGTATTTCTACTACTATGGATTTTCATTGTCTTCACAGATGCTTTACAGAACTTCTGTGTGAAGTAGTGCATTTTGCAAACAAAGATGTTTCTCTGTCATTGAGTCAAGAATTGAAGCTGAATTTGTTTTATCTTTCTTCAAAAGACAAAATTAACTCTTTCTTTTGCTGTACTTTAAAGCTTGTGTTTGGAGGTGATGGTTGGCTGCAGGGAGCAGTCCTGCAGCCTTTGCTAATCTGGAATGCTTCAGCTAAGTGTCTTACAGATACAGTGCCCAAAGCCCCAAGGAGGTGCATGTGGAGGCATCTCAAAGGAGGTTATTTGCTTTCACTGGTGTTTGTGGCATTTATCTGCCAAAGCACAGTCCCCTGGTTGTTTTGGCTGATTTCAGAAGATTGATTTAAGAATCTGTGAATTATTGGAAGGAATGAGCTTCTCTTTGGTACCCATCAGGACCTACAGAAAGTGAGGGACCATGAGGGCTGTGATAGCATGGTTGCAAACCTGTGGCAGTTTTATCCCCAGATAGTGAGCATCTGTGAAACTGAGCAGAATTCTGCTGTAAGCTCTGTCCCTCTGGTACACAAGGACTGGTTCATTGGCTTTGTTTTGTGAATGCTTCGATAAAGGTATCGTTTGGTATCATCTTGTTTACCTCAAAGTATCAGGCAGGAGCAAGGGAGTATTAGTATTGGCTTTAAAAATTAAAGTTGCCTTGGGAGCATATCATTCATTATTCATTTAGCACAGCATGAAGAGAAGGCTGTCGTCTCCTAGCACAAGCTAAACTAATGGCTTAAATTATTAGCATGTACACTGCTGTCTCTTCTAGAAAATACATTAGTGACTGTCATCCCTTTAAATATGAGCTGACATGATTTTAACTGCTTTTTCTTCAATGGCTGAAAAACAGTATGGGGGAGTTTCTAAATCTAAATTAAATATTTAGCTCCTCCTTTGCTCTAAAAAATGTAACCTTTAGATAAAAGTTTGGCCTCTGTTAAATTAATTGCATTAAATTTTGCTTCAAAGGCAGAATATTGGCAGAAATGCACAGTATAATGCAGACATGTAAATGTTTTCTAAAAAATAGAATGTACAGCAACATATTCATACAGTTATGTTTTAACATAGTTTATTTTTTATGAGTACTGTCAGTTCTGAATTTTCTTTGGAATCCCATGGAAAAAGCAAAATTAGAGCTCAGGAGTTTGATTACACTGTAAGTTTATCTGCATACATAAATTTATATGCAGGCTTATAGTGTGCAGGGAAGAAGCTAGAGAATCTTACTTGCTTTATCAATTAATTACTTTATCTCCAGAGGTGCCTTCTATCCCCTAACATTCTGTGATTCTGTGATTTTGGCATTTCATTTCCCCATGTGTATATTTTGTGGGAGAGGCTTATAACTCCCAGCATCTCCTTCTCCTGAGCTGGAACTCTATTTGTCTCTCTGAAACATGTGAGTCCCACACAGCTTGGAGAGAGCTCACTGTGGGGAGGTGACACCAAGAAGGGAGGATAACATTTTCTCAACTAATAACTTCAGTCTGCAGTGAAGTCTCAGGTGGCAAGTGATGACAAAACTGTGTGAACTTCAAAAATGATAATGAATGTGAAAGCAAAAACCACTGGGAAATGTTTGACAGATTTCCTTATCGAGAGTCTAAGGAACTACTTGATTTACCATATGTTGATTGTAAATAAACTGAGAAACTGTACAATATTGTTAAATAATTCCAAATATTTGTGTATAATGCTGAATATGTAGAGAACAAGATAATGTAGCAGACATTTTAGGAGCTGTGGAGGGTTACATGCAGTAAGCTAATATTCTCACAGCAAAAGAATCAAGATGAATGTAGGAAGACAAAATGAGAGAGGAAAAAATGGAGGTCCTCATTAATAGTAGTCTTGAAAGTTACAGCAATACCAATTGGATTTTTTTTCTCCCCAAAGAGCAGATAAAAATAATCTCTTTACCTTAACCATTAGAATGTGACTTGTGTCAGGAAACTAAATGTTGACAAAGTAGTATGTCTGATTTTGGAGTTCTGTGATGACAGCTAGCTTATTCTCCCTAAAACTGACACAAATCACTGATTAGGCAGAATCAAGGTCAACTATGAGACCTGGGTTGGTTATTTTTGTGTCCAAGGTAGAATCATTCCTGCACTTTTCTTCCTAAACTGCTTTTACACGGTTTTGCCCTGACTCAGAATTTAAGCAACTTGCTAATGTAAACAACACACAGACTCCAAGATAACTACAGGTGACAGGATAGAGCTGTTCTGCAAATTATTTAAAATGTCTATTCTGAGGAGAGAGACATTTGTCTGTTCAACTCTATTACAGTGGACAGAATCATCATAATGGAGCTGAAAGAGACAGTAAGAAAATAACATTCTCTTTTGGTAGTTTAGAAATAGTGAACTGTTAACAGTTCTGGAGAGCAAGAGGAAATTGGTACTGGGAATTTCCATTTGAGTAGATGTCTCATTTTCCTACTGCTCCAGCTAGATCCTAGATGCAAAGGCATGTAGATATAGGAAGGGGGGAAAGAAGCTTTAAACTGGAAGAAGCTAAATTGAGATTGAGGGTGGTGAGGCAAATGTCCCTGCCTACAGCAGAGGGGTTGGAACTAGATGAACTTTAAGGTCCATTGCAACCTAAACCATTCTATGATATTCCTTAGGTAGTTGACTGTCAGTAACTCAGTATGTCTGTAGGAGTTTTTAAGCATGTGGTTACGCATTTTGTCTGGTGAGGCAAACACTTAATTTTTTTTTTTTAATTATTATTGAAAAAAAATCCTAGTGGTCTAAGTTGTAAATGGTAAAACCATGTGGAAGATGAAAGACTTTCAAGGTAACTATCTTGAAAATCAATTTGTAAGAATTAATATCATTTCAGTACCTTCACTGATTTCATTTTTATTGCTTTTCATGCATCTTTATCTTGGGTAAGCCCACTGATGTTTCATTTTAGCCAAAAATTCTCTAAGGATTTTGTAGCAAACAGCTTAAGGATTCTACATCAACAGCAAGCAGTTCTAAATCTGTGTACCTTTCATAAGACTGGCAGCTGTGAGCATGTCTGTGATGTTAGAACAGGTTATCACTGAGGTTTACTGAACCATCTCAATAGATTATTTTAAAATATTGGCCTAAGTTTCCACAAGGAAAAAGGCAGTCATGAGGATTTTGTAAAGTATGAATAGGAGTGGCAGCTGCTGCTTCTTTGTCTTGCACTGTTCCTGAAACGATGAATGACACCGTTTGGCTCTGCTTTTTTTCTCACTCAGAGCCCCTGAAAACTCAGGATCACTTGAAATGGGCTAACATCTTTTTGGATTCAATCTGGAACAGTAACGAATTTTGTTATTAAAGTGCTTTAGGGCTACTCTCATTTGATTAGGTACAGCACAAAGACTTTCACTATTAATGTAATCACCTCTGCTGAATAATTTAGAGACTTGTTCTCTATGCATGATTTCAGTCTAGATTAAAATACAGAAAGGATATAGTGCATAGTAGTTGCTAAAATGTTTAGGACATCAAAACATTAAACAGCTGATTTCTCGTGTCTAGGTAGCTTTCTGGTTTGATTCTAGGTATGGTAGTGGCAAAGAGAAAACCAGTGCTTCTTGGCTGCTGAAATTCTTTGGGTCTTAAAATGAAAAAGTGCTATTAAAAAACAAACAAAACCAACAACAACCAAAAAAACCCCACACACAAATTGCAGTAAATCAATTACAAAATAACTATGTAAATTTGTGCTAGCTCTTAAAACATACAAGCTTTTAGCTATGCACGTTTAGGTTAAATGTTATCAAATACCATGTTCTTAATTTCAGCAGTTCAATATATATATGTTAGGACATATTGAGTTACCATAACCTGAATGTTTAACTGTATCTTAAGTTACTAGGCAACTAGCTTTTATCTAACAACGGTGTTAGTGTATACTACATTTTCAAATTACTTAATTATAAAAACTTGAGGTCTTTAAATTGACGTTGTAGCTTGCAATACATTGATTATAAACATCTGCTGCAATATAGACATCTGTATTTGTAAGATTTTTTAAATTATGTTGCATCAAACTGTTGAAATTAAAGGTCTTAACTTCTGCAGCCCAGGAGAGAACTGCAAGGAGCGACTAACTTCATTTTTGTCCCACACTCTTGTGATGTTTTGGTTGTAGTTCATAGACATGCTGTTAATTTTTATTAGGGGTTTCCTACTGTTTTACCTTGAGTGTATTTTGAATATTTGCAAGTGTATTTTGAGTAGAAGAGAGTACTTCATTACCTATTTAGGACTTGGTTTTGCACGAGGATCTCCATGGGTGGCTGAAACGCACATTCACGATTGACTGTGTAAGCTTTTCTAGTACCTTTTGAAAATGTACAAAGATCAGGTCAGCATGCAGCGTAACCATCAAAAGTACTAAATGGTTGATGCAGAAACACTGGTTGTTTGTATTTTTACTCTTTGTATCAGATGTATATCTGTTTGTCATATCAAGACTATGGTCAGTATTGTCACAGTTGACTGCTACATTCAGTGATTAAACTGGATATACTTAGAGACATGACATTTCAGAAGACACATTTTCATCTTGGTAATCTTTGGTATTATTCCCTGTTGACATGTGCTAATAACTGTATGGCTGGTTGAAAAATATTCCCTCGTCCTATATCGTATTTTTTTTTCCCAAAACAGGTCTAAAAAAGACAAAGCTAAATCAGGCGTAAAACCAGATACTTCTGATCAAGAACCAGAGGGACTGACACTTTTGGTACCAGACATCCAAAAGACTGCAGAGATAGTTTATGCTGCTACCACCAGTTTGCGCCAAGCAAACCAAGGTAAAATAGAAATACTTTTATAAATACTGTGTAGTATTTGTTTGGAATATATTAATAGGTAACTTATAAATTAGCTTAAAAAGCAACTTGCCCCCAATTACTGACTACCTTTTCAAAGGTGGTTGGACCCTTGTTGTAGTCTTAAAAGTTTCAATCAGGAAACAGAATAACTCAAGTAAGCTGCAGTACATCTTGCTACTTTCAGCATAAGTATGTAACTCCTTTTTTTTTTCAGTCCTTCAGGGACTGAACCTGTAGACATTCAAAGGACCATCTGGTTGTCTAGTAAAGAAAACCAACTATTAAATAGCTTAATTAGAGGAGTGGATCTTAAAAAGCAGTGCATAATCATCTCCTGCTTTTGGAGAGTGTATCAGGAATACATGTGCAAGTGTCCATTCACACAAGCAAATGTCAAACTTCCTATTTTATATTTAAAAAAATAAATAAAGCAGAAAAAGCAGTAACAGATTATTCATAGTAGCAGCAGGCATGAATTATTTCTGAGCTGAGATTGTGACCTTTATTTACTTCGAGCTGTTCAGGTAATTAAATGGTAGTGAGAAAACCAGATTTGTGTTGAGAGCAATCCAAGATTCGAGACTTCTCTCCAAACAGTGTAACCATTAAATGTCATTTAAAGTTAAAAATCCCCAAAATTACATGGTTAACTACAATCAATCATCATGTTTTATATAACAGAAAAGAAGATGGCTGAATACTCCAAAAAGGCTGCTGTGAAGCCCAAGCCTTTGTCTGTTTTACGGTCTCTTGAAGAAAAGTATGTGGCTGTCATGAAAAAACTCCAGTTTGGTAGGTTGAGAAATGTGAATTTTTGTGGTTTTGAAAAGCAAATACTGAATCCCTAATTATTTTCGAAAGTTAGCAACTTTTTTTACATGTGACCACATATAGAACTACAGAAGTCTGTATTTTCAGGTTTGCAACCTATGCCCTATTTGAACTACTAAGAAATACTTTAAGCAGACACTTAATTGAATTCATCTGATTCCTTGAATTAATGATGGTGTTCATGTTTTCATTCCAGAAATGATTTGTGAATCTTTCAGTCTACATTGAAATGTTAGTAGATTATTTTAAAGCTCATATATGACAGTGTATATGTTTGTTAATATAGCTTTATTTTTTAAATTAAATAAAATTCAGATCAAAATGTGGTTTTTAGAATGAAATAGTAGTAAGCTTCATGTGTCTTCTCATGGAGTGCAATATATTGCATTGGAAAAATCATGGGACTCAATGCTTATTTTGGCCATAATCAGAACATGTTAAAAAAACTTCTCGAAGGACAAATAGTGTCTCATCCAAAAAGAGCTGTAAAATTATTGCAAAAACATTTTCTAAGAGTATTTTCTGAGTTGCAGTGACAGCATTTGCAGTCACATACTTCTAGTGCTGTATTTGTTAAGGGATTTTCCTCGCAAATGTTTGTGGAGTGTATGCCAAGAATTAGGGAGTAGGGAAGTTTGTAATGGCAACTTTTCACCCTGGCAGCCGTGCTACAGATTGTGCACAGTGAGTGATTAAAGAAAACTCGTGTCACGGTAATTTTTTATAATCTTTTAATAACACTGCAGCCACCACACGAGTAAATACAGCTGGCACGCTGCTTCACACCAATTCCTTCATTAGCATTATTATGTATTCATGAGTATCATTATATTACTGGAGTAGCTGGTAGCTTTCCAAATCAGAAATGGTGTATATTCGACAAGCTGGGATATGAAAGCTTGTAAATTTGCTGCAGAAATTAATCCAGCCCAGGACTCTGCTGTTTTGTTTTCTATGTCCACTCTTACCTCACAAAATACATTGGTTTTTTTCATTAATATAACATAAATTAAATTCCCAATTTAAATATTCAGTCTTTATCCCAGACTTACCCATGATTTACTTCAGTGTCATTTTGATGCATTAAAATTTTCCTCTCTTCTAGATACATTTGAAATGGTTTCTGAAGATGATGATGGAAAATTGGTTTTTAAAGTAAATTACCACTACATGTCTCAGGTAAAAAATGCAAGTGATGCCAACAGTGCTGCCAGAGCCCGCCGTCTTGCTCAAGAAGCTGTGACTCTTTCAACCTCACTGCCTCTCTCATCTTCATCCAGCGTTTTTGTACGTTGTGATGAGGAGCGGCTTGACATTATGAAGGTAAAGCAGCAAAGTTATTTTTATTTCCTTCTTTCACCTTGGCATATAAATGTTTTAGAACATGCCTGGAATCTTAAGAAAAAATACAAGTATTTCATGTGAACTTGAATTGCTATCCAAACTTTAGCTAAGTAGTAGTATTTTATAGTCTGATCCTCCCTGGCGAGAGGCAGGGTGAGTCCATCTACCCCAGGAATGCTGTGTTAACCAGGGAAACTTCACAGAACAGGGTTAGTTCTTCCTTTCATTCTGAACTGAAAAGTTTTATTGCAATACTCCTTCATGGTCAGAGTGTATCTTTGAATAGAACCGTTTCAGTTGATTAAAAAGCAGTAGGTATGGAGAAGTGCATTCAATATCTCTGGGCTCAAAGTTTGAAGAAAAAATTCTATTAATAGCATCCAGCAGTGGGTAGAGTTTTAGCTCCTCCTGTTTTGCTTTCCATCTGTAATCTGGAAAAATGAACATTAGCAGAAAGCTTCACTTGCCCAGAGTATCAAAATGAACAAACTGATGGCTTGTGTATGATTACAATGTCTAATGGTATTTTCTGATAAGCAGCATATGGAAATAAAGTGCTTCATGCAACATAAAATCTCAATTGTGTAGCAAATGTCACAGGGTTTTTTGAAAACTTGTGGGGTTTTGGTTTTCCTTTTTGTTTGTTTATTTGTTTTTTGTTTGTTTTGATTTTGTCCCCACAATGGTAGGTTCTCATTACTGGTCCTGCAGACACTCCTTACGCAAATGGTTGCTTTGAATTTGATGTATATTTTCCACAAGACTATCCTAATTCCCCTCCACTTGTGAATCTGGAAACAACTGGAGGCCACAGCGTGAGATTTAATCCAAACCTCTACAATGACGGCAAGGTAGGTCAGCTTTATTTTCGTGTATAGATGTCACAAGGAAGTGAAATGGATGAAACTTCTTCACCTTTGCAATCAAATGATCAGCTGCTCCTAGGTACTGGAGGAAGCTGTTTGATTAAAGCTGGCCTTAAAACTGAAAGAATGAGTAATTGGGCAGTTTCAAATCTGAATAAGCTCCTTCCTGAATCATCTTGGCAATTTCTTTTTTTTTTTTTCTTTTGTCCCCCCGCCCTGAGCCTTTGTGAGCTGGATTGGACCAAATAGCAAGTAATTTTGACCTAGAAAAATGTTCTTTTCCACCTTCTTAGCTAAATAAACCAGGCAGAAATTTATTTTGGCTAGCTGAAATACTCAGGATCCCTTCCATGGACAAAGTGTGCTTCATATTAGCTGCAACTGAATGCTTTTGCCAAGTGACTTATCTCTCATTTTTCCATTCAAAAGGTCTTTTTCTTGAGGGAAGATAAAGACTTTCCTCAACCTTTATATTCTTTATTTAAAAAAAAAGTAATTTTGAAGTATGGACTTCATGACATTTTTCTCAAGGAAGAAAAACAGTGAAGCTTTTGGAAATAAATTTAAAAGTTAAACACACTTTCCCCTTTCCTTCCCCCAAGTATTTGGCATGTTGTGGCTCATTCTAAAGGCTCCAAAAAGCTAAGGAGAAGTCAAGTGCATATCAGGGAGATGCAGCTTACATTAAAAATCCGCACACATGAAATCCTCTTTAGAGCTATAGAGATGACCATGTGTATATTTCCACCCACAAAATGGCTTTGGCTGTAGCACTATGGCAGTCCTTCATCTTTTTATTTTGGTGTAAACACTTCATCCATAGGTTAATGTTTTTCCCTTATTCCCGTGTCACTCATGGGTTCCCTGTGCTCCCTATTTTCACAAGCTATAATACTCCTTTCCAGTACTAGACCTGGAGTGGAGTTTTTTTTTCCTCTTATAGAATCCCAGAATCATAGAATATAGTGGTTGGGAAAAGACCATTAAGTCCAACCATTATCTTTACCAAAGCTGGTCCTAAACCATGTCCCTTAGCAGCACATCTGTATATCTTCTGAACACTTAGAGGGATGAGGATTCCAACCACCTCTGTGGGGAACCTATCCCAGTTTGATAACCATTTCAGTAAAGAGGTCTCTTCTAATATCCAACCTAAACCTCCCTTGGTGCAACTTGAGTCCATTTCCTGTCATCTTACCCCTTGTTACTGTGGAGAAGAGACTAACACCCACCTCACTACAGCCTCCTTTCAGATAGTTGTAGAGAGCAGTGAGGTCTCCCCTCAGCTTCCTTTTTTCCAGACTAAACAACCCCGGTTCCCTCAGCTACTCCTAATAACACCTGTTCTCCAGACCCTTCACCAGTTTCATTGCCCTTCTCTGAACCCACTCCAGCACCTCAATGTCTTTCTTGTAGTGAGGACCCCAAAACTGAGCACAGTATTTGAGGTATGGCCTCATCAGTGCCAAGTACAGGGGCACAATCACTTCCCTAGTTCTTCTGGCCACACTATTCCTGATACAGGCCAGGATGCTCTTAGCTTTCTTGGCCACATGAGCACACTGCTGGCTCACTTTCAGATGGCTGTGAACCAGCACACCCTTTTCTGCTGGGCAGCTTTCCAGCTGCTCTTCCCCAAGCCTGTAGTATTGCATAGGGTGGTTGTGACCCAAGTGCAGGACCCAGCAGTTGGGCTTGTTGAATCTCATACAACTGGCCTGAGCCCACTAGTCCAGCCTGTCGAGGTCCCTTTGCAGAGCCTTTTTACTCTCAAGCAGATCAACACTCCCTCTCAGCTTAGTGTCATTTGCAAACTTACTGAAGGTGCACTCAATCCCCTCATCCAGATGACTGATAAAGACACTGAACTGGCCCCACTACTGAGCCCTGGGGAACACGACTTGTGACCAGTCACCAACTGGATTTAACTCCAGTCAGCACCACTGTTTGGGCCTGACCACCCTGCCAGTATTTACGCAGCAGCATGGCTGTAGAATGTCATTCATACCGGTGACCTCATTTCCTTTTTTCTTTGCCTAGCATTAAGTCTTGGCAAACATTCGCCCCTAATTTTCTCCTGTTTATCTTGCCTCTCTGTGTTCCCTAACTGATTACTTCATTTTGTGATAAGGTTCAAGAACTCCATAAAGACCAAATCAGTTGTAGACACTAAGAAATGTTTTCAATTCCTGGATAGTCTGTGAGACAGAAACCACCTTTCATGTGCTTAAGCAGTGATGACATTAAAAACTATGAAAGGACATGTTAGAACAGTATTTAAAGAGGAAAGGAAAGAGTCAGATTCATAATTTGTTTTGAGCCACTAGAACCTGCAGGTTTTCCTTGGTAAAAATAATCAGCCTTTCCTTGTTCATTTATTAATATGCTTATCCATGTTAGTTTTAGCTGCCTTTATTTCAAATTACTTTCACAGGAAACAAATTTTCCTTTTAGAATGCAGTTATACAGAAGTCTGTAAAAATTGAAAAGTTTGCATGTAATGTTAACATCTGGCCAAACAGACAAATTTCATCATAATGTTTGTCTGTGGCATTGTCACCTTTCCAGGTATGTTTAAGCATACTTAACACATGGCATGGGAGGCCAGAAGAGAAATGGAATCCCCAAACATCAAGTTTTTTGCAGGTGAGCATTTCCTCTTTCTCTTCAGTAGATGTAATTTAGGACTACTGAGTAACCTGTCGAACCTAAGGATTCTTGTTCTAGGGCTTTTAAACTAGAATTTTCTTTCTCAAGTAAGCATAAGGTAAATGCCCAGAAAGAATCCTTGGAACACAAGAAAAGAAACACCCTAGAGCAGACAAGTTCCTCAGAGTGCTCTTTACAACAATATTTCTACTGATCTTGTCTTCAAGAGTGGCTGTTCATGTGTGTAGCTCATTCCTGCACTGCTTGGACTTTGCATTATTTCAAGAAACTGGAAGATAGTATCTCTTCCTTGGACTCTTTGAAACAGAGTAGGTTCCACATTATGAGAAATGAGGAAGTGCAGTACACTAGTACCAACTGTAAAGCTACTCCTCTAAAGTCTACCAGCAGCTGAACGGGGAAATAAACCTGAAGGGAGGTAAAGTGTTATTGAACACAGCATACCTACAGTTAGGCTGGAATTTATTAGGAGGACATACAGCCATTAAAAATTTCAGCTTTATGTCATAGAAATGCACTGACTAAAAAGCATGTAAAATAAAAGTAAAGATTGCAATGGCTTATTGCCTATGGCATTTTCTGAATTTATTCCTTCCTTGGAATAATTATTGTACAGCACAGGGTACACTTCTGTTCTAAATCCTGAAAGACTATACGGTTCCTGTTTCAGCATAGTAGATCTTCAGTTCCGGCCTTCAGCAGGACAGATTTCAGCTTGTTCAGGAATGGGCCTCAGAGAGCTGGTTGATCAGTCTCCTGGACATTCAGGAATGGTCTATTCCAGGGGCTGAACAAAGAACTCCTGCCTAAGCTGAACTGCAAGAAGGGGATGGGCTATTCATTAGAAATAAATACTTTGGCCAAGCATTCAGGAGAAAAATGAAGAAAACCAAAGTAAGGTTGGTGTTGAGAATGACCAAGAGGGTTAGCAGCAAAAGAACACATTTGCTTTAGGCTTTTCTACTGCTCAGTGGGGCAGGGAACCTACTGGCAAGGACATAGAAAATCCAGAGGTCATCTCTGCCTAATTCTTTAGGGGTGAGGTTTGCTTTCCATGGTCCTGAGCCCTTAGTAGATAGGTCTGTGAGAAGAGGAGGTACCCACAGTAGAGGAAGAGTATTTGGGCTGATTGGACCCAGTGGTTCATAGAACCAAGTCTCAAGCATACAGGGGTGCTGAGGGAGCCAGAGTATGTCACTGCAAAGCCACTAGCTCTTGTCTTTGAAAGGTCATAACAACCAAGGGAGCTTACTGGCAAATCTCACTTCTAGACAACTTCTAGACAGGCAAGAAGGAGGATCTGGGGATAACTGCAGGCTGGTCAGCAACACCCAAGTCCTTGGGAAGATGATAGAGCAAATCTGAAAGCTATTTTCAAGTACAGGAAAGACAAGATAAAGACAGCAAACAGCCAGCATGGATTTACTGGGGGTGAATAGTGCCTGCATAGCCTGCATGCCTTCTACAGTGAGGTGACTGGCTCCACATAAAGGGAGAGCAGTGGATGTAATTTACTTTGACTTCATCAAGATCACTGATTCAGTCTCTTTTAGTACCCTTGTAGCTAAATTGGTAAGATGTGGATTATAAGCGGGTGAAAAACTGGCTGGTCCAGTGGCAAAGAGATCTGTCTTGGTGAAGGTACAGAGAAGGTGGAGCCAGACACCTCTTAAAGATGCAGAGCACTAGGACAAGTACCAACTGACACAAGATGAGAAATGGGAAATTTTGATTAAATACTAGGAAGAACTGTTTCACTTTGAGGGTGATGAAATGCTAGGACAGGTGTCCAAGAGCGACTGTGGAATTTCCATCCCTGGAGATTCCTTGGGGTAATAACATTCCCTCTCCTTTCAAGAGACAGTTACGATTTTGAGATTGAAGTTGCAGTTCCTTACATAGTATTTTGATTTTTATGTTTAACACAAAATAGCTGTGGCTGCTTCTAGTTCAGAGCATGGCAGACACTGGAGAGAATGTGACATGTAACAGTACCTAGCTGGAGCACCTGCCCAAGAAACAGAAATACTTGCTTAGTTTTCCTTCTCAGCCCAACAGGTGGGGGATGCTACTTCACATTTCCCACTGCCCTATCCATCAGGATAAAGACTTAGTTGCCCTAGGTTGCACTTCCGTGCAGTGGTTAAAGCATGACTACAAGCAGATTGTGTTATGGCATGAAAAAGAGTATGGATGCATTCCTGTGAGGTGAGATTAACCTGCAACTTTCAAGTGATTCTTGGGCTGTTGCTGTGACGAGAGGTTACTGGTTTGGCATGGACTGAGTACACACTGCAGAGAGTTTAGGAAGCTGGAACACTTTTGTGCTGGCATTGCTACACAATAAACTCTTAGAAGTATGTCATGTTTAATCACAAAGCACAGCTACCTAGTTGTTGGGGCTTTGCACTGTGAAAGACCTAAAGTCTTGAATTGTTACTGCCATGGTTTCTATCTGATGTAAATTGTGTGTTTGGCTTTTCCCAATATAAGGTGGACAGTTGTCTTCACAAACTGGGCTGCTAAATTAGGGGATGGCTCCAAGCTTTAAACTCTATCTAGGCTGAGAGGGGAGTCAGTTCTAGAAACAGCTGCCCTGAAGTTTTGAATCTAGTGCAGTGAATAAGTATGCCATTCTTTGAAATGTAGCATCTAATCAGTTTTACAATGTTTGACACAATGGTAGTGTTCAAATCACCTTTCTTTAATTTTTTTTTACAGTTCTGAAACTAGGTTTGTGTCATAGAATTGTCATCTCTAAAATTCTTATTGCAGTTGATCCTAAGTACATAAGACAAACCTATCCTTCATTTAAATTTTAAAAAATACAGTCAATGATATCTTTATACTTAGAGAACAACATTTTTGCACATAATGTAG
This sequence comes from Indicator indicator, assembly GCF_027791375.1. NCBI lineage: Eukaryota > Metazoa > Chordata > Aves > Piciformes > Indicatoridae > Indicator > Indicator indicator. Next base: position 40,187,033 of record NC_072011.1, read on the forward strand.
TTTTGATTAAGTAGAACAAGCTGACATGGGCAAGCATTCTAATATTGGAAAAATTAACAAGCCATCAAATCATGAGTATGCTGTACATACATTTGGGTTCCTATGAGCACCACATATCTTTTGAATTCTTTGGTTTATGTTAGGAATATTTGTGTGTATACTTAGATGCCTTGTATGTATTTAAGCATCTATTCCCATATGTACTTAATAGTAAAATTGAAAGGGGGAAAGCTGCCATTTCTTTATCACTGATTAGCTGGTTCTTTGTTAATACAGTACTGAAAACTTTTTTTTTCCTCTCTTATCACAAGAGAAGTACTGAGGTTTTGTCTTAATGGCATATGACTCAGAGTGTTAAATGTAAAATCCATAACTGAAGAGCTAAAAATGTATGTAAATCAGTGTAATGCACTTGGAAGAAAAATGGGAGAGTACAACAATTAACTCAGTGGTTTGCATTTCACCTCTGTTGTTCCTTTTCCACTGAGTTCAGAACTAGAAGAATTAGTAAGTTCAGCCACAGGGAGAAGTTCAAGAATTTTGACTGAGATCTTGTCAAATAAACATACTTTCTTTCTCAGAAGGGTGCAACAAGACATCTCTTCATTTAAACATCTACTTACATTTTTATTTTCATCATTTTTTTACCGTGTATTTCTCATTTTCTCGGTCATAGGACACAATCATAGGAATAATGGTTATTATGTGTAGTAACAGTTTTGGTTTGAAAGCATGGACATTGCCTACTTGCACATGGCCTCTATTACAAATGACAGTACTTTGCCATAGAAGTGGGTTTGCATACAAGGTAAGTAAAACTGTGTATTTGTACAAACAAGTGGCTAGCACAATTTTAATACTTAGTTTCTTTGCTTAACAGGTGTTAGTATCTGTCCAATCCCTAATACTGGTGGCAGAACCATATTTCAATGAACCGGGTTATGAACGATCACGAGGAACTCCAAGTGGTACCCAGAGCTCCAGAGAGTATGATGGAAATATTCGACAGGCAACAGTCAAGTGGGCAATGCTTGAACAAATCAGAAATCCACTGCCATGTTTTAAGGAGGTAGGTTTTGTGAAATGCTGTAAATATCCTGATTATTGTTCATTTTATTTGAGTATTAAGAATAATGCAAATATTTGGAAGCATCATGCATTGCAAAAGATGATGGGTTTAGCTGCCTTCTTATTTCCTGGGGCAACTGGCTACTGGCTCTAGAGACTGAAGTGGATAAGGATGCTCCTGACTTCCTGGGATTCTTTTCTGGGACTGACCTGCAAGGAGGGTTTGTGCAACAATTTGATGAAACACAATTCCTATACCTTGGCTCATTCTTAATACAAGATGGTACCTTCTACATCTCATGTAAAAACTGTTGCTTATCCCTACAAATGAGCACTCGGCTTTTGTTAGCATGGATAACAGGAAGTATCTCTTTCAAGAAATACAAATTTGAAGCAAGTATTAGGAAGCACTTTGGATACACCAAACCATTGCAAATTGGATAGATTTGAAAACAAATACCACAGTCCATCAGTATATCAGAGGTTGGAAGGGACCTCAAGAGATGATCAGGTCCAACCCCCCTGCCAGAGCAGGATCACTTAGGATAGTCCACATAGGAACACATCCAGGTGGGTTTTGAAAGTCTCCAGAGAAGGAGACTCCACAACCCCCCTGGGGAGCCTGTTCCAGTGCTCCGTCACCCTCACTGTGAAGAAGTTTCTCCTCATGTTGAGGTGAAATCTTCTATGTTCTAGTTTGAACCCATTGTTCCTTGTCCTATCACTGTGAACCACTGAAAAGAGCCTGGCCCCCTCCTCCTGACACCCACCCCTCAGATATTTATAGACATTGATCAGATCCCCTCTCAGTCTTCTCAAGACTAAACAGCCCCAGGGCTCTCAGTCTCTCTTCATAGAGGAGATGCTCAAGTCCCCTAATCATCCTCGTGGCTCTTTGTTGGATTCTTTTCAGCAGGTCTCTGTCTCTCTTGAACTGGGGAGCCCAAAACTGGACACAGTATTGCAGGTGTGGTCTCACCAGGGCAGAGTAGAGAGGCAGAAGAACTTCCCTAGACTTGCTGGACACACCTTTCTTGATACACCCCAGGATCCCATTGGCTCTCTTGGCCACAAGAGCACATTGTTGTTCCATGGAGAACTTGCTGTCCACCAGCACTCCAAGGTCTTTCTTTGTGGAGCTGCTTTCCAGCAGGGCAGCCCCTAACCTGTACTGGTGCCTGTTGTTATTTCTCCCCAGTTGTAGGACCCTGCACTTGTCCTGATTAAACTTCATGAGGTTTGCCTGCACCCAGCTCTCCAGCCTGTCCAGGTCACATTGGATGGCTGCACAGCCTGAGGGGGTGTCAGCCAACCCCCCCAGTTTTGTATCATCAGTGAACTTGCTGAGGGTACTCTCAATCCCCTCATCCAGGTCGTTGATAAAGATACTGAACAAAACTGGACCCAGCACCAATCCCTGAGGGACACCACTTGCCACAGGCCTCCAAGCTGACTCTGTGCCACTGATGATGACCCTCTGAACTCTGTTGTGGAGCCAGTTTTCAATCCACCTCACTGACCAACCATCTATGCCACATCTCCTGAGCTTTTCTATGAGGATGTTATGGGAGACTGTATCAAAAGTTTTACTGAAGTCAAGATACATGACATCCACTGCTCTTCCCTCATCTACCCACTTGGTCATAACTTCATAGAAGGCTATCAGATTAGTCAGACAGGATTTCCCCTTGTTAAATCCATGTTGGCTACTCCTGATAACCTTCTTGTCTTCCATGTGGTTAGATGACCTCCAGGATGAGCTGCTCCATCATCTTTCCAGGGATGGAGGTGAGGCTGACTGGTCTGTAGTTGCCTGGGTCCTCCTTCTTGCCTTTTTTGAAGACTGGAGTGACGTTTGCTTTCTTCCAGTCATCAGGCAACTCTCCTGTTCTCCAGGACTTTTCAAAGATGATGGAGAGAGGTTCAGCAACACTATCAGCCAGCTCTCTCAGCACTCATGGATGCACCCCATCAGGGCCCATGGATTTGTGTGTCTTCAGAAGGTATAGGAGATCTCTATCCCTGTCCTGACTGACCAGCAGAATGTCCACATCTCTCCAGTTCTGCTCCCTTGCTTCTAGAGACTGAGGTTCCTGAGGGCTGGTCTTAGGAGTGAAGACTGAGGCAAAGAAGGCATTCAGCAACTCTGCCATCTCTGCATCATCAGTTACTGTATCTCCCCTCTCATTCAGCAGTGTGCCCACCTTTTGCCTGCTCTTCCTTTTGTCATTGATATATTTGAAAAAACTCTTCTTGTTCTCTTTCACCCCTCTGGTGAGATTCAGTTCCAGGAGGGCCTTGGCTTTCCTTGTTGCATCTCTGCATTCTCTGGCTACATCTCTATAATCCTCCCAATTGACCAGTCCTTTTTTCCACATATTGTAAACCTCCTTTGAGGTTTTGAGTTTTACTAAGAGTCCCTTGCTTATCCATGCAGGTCTTCTGCTTGCCTTACTTGATTTTTTTTCAAGGGAATACATTTCTCTTGAGCTTGGAGGACGTAATGTTTGAACATCAACCAGCTGTCTTGGGCCCCCCTTCCTTCCAGAGCCCTAGTCCACTGGATATTTCTGAGTCTTGAAGAGGGGAAAGTTGGCCCTTTTAAAGTCCAGGGTTGAAATTTTACTTATCACCCTGCTTCTTTGTCTATTGATATTAAACTCTTAACATGTGGTCGCTGCAACCAAGATTACCCCCAACCTTGACATCTACCATCAGTCCTTCTTTGTTTGTTAATATCAGGTCCAGCATCGCACTTCTTGTTGGTTCTTCAACTGCTTGCAGGAGGAAGTTGTCATCAGTGCACTGCAGGAACCTTTTGGACTGTTTGTGCTTGGCTGTGTGATCTTTCCAACTAATATCTGAGTGGTTGAAGTCACCCAGGAGCACCAGGCTGATCTTGAGGCTACTTCCAGCTGCCTCTAGAAGGCCTCCTCAGTAGCTTCTTCCTGATTCTATGGTCTGTAGTAAACCCCCACAACTGTATCATCCATGTTTGTACGTCCCTTCACTCTTACCCATAAGCTTTCAACACCTTTATCATCTCCCCCTGGGTTGAGCTCAACACGTTCCAGTTGCTTATTCACATAGAGAGCAACTCCACCACCTCACCTTGTCAGCTTGTCCTTCCTGAAAAGAACATAGCCATCCATAACCACGTTGCAGTCATGGGAGCTGTCCCACCATGTCTCTGTAATTGCAACAAGATCATAACCCTGTGACTGCACCCAGATTTCCAGTTCATCCTGCTTATTCCCCATGCTTCTTGCATTGGTATACAGAGACTTCAGAGACTTAGCAGAGGAGTATCTGTTATCATTGTGGGTGTTGCATAATCCACTATCCCCTACAGCCCCTGGGATAACAGTGGAGCTGGTACCCTGCCTCACAATTGTCCCAGGAATGTCCTCAGTGTGGCTCATTTTTCCCCCTTCCCCCTTCGAAATTAGTTTAAAGACCTATCAATCAGCCCTGCCAGTTCTTGTCCCAGGATTTTTTTCCTCTCAGAGATAAGCAGTCTTTTTCTATAGTCAGCAGGCCTAGAGTCTTGTAGAGTAGCCTGTGATCAAAGAACCCAAAAACCTGCTGTTGACACCAGTCCCACAGCCAGGCATTAATCTGCTGGATTTTCATGTTTAGTCCACCATTAGGCATAGCTAGTGGGGGAACAGAAGCAAATACTGCTTGTGCTCTTGACTCCTTAACCATTCGTCCCAGGGCTCTGAAGTCCTTCTTCATTGATCTCAAACTTCTTTTTGAAATTTCATCATTGCCTACTTGGAAAACCAACAATGGGTAGTAGTCAGTTGGGTGGATCAGGGTAGGAAGTTTTCTTACTACGTCCTTGACCCTGGCCCCAGGTAGGCAACAGACTTCCCTAAAGAGTGGATCAGGTCTGCATATAGGACGCCCTTCAGAAGCGAGTTCCTGATGACAAGCACCAGGCATTTCTTCTTGACTGCAGATGTTTTGATCTGAAAACAGTAGGTTTGCTTGTCCCTAGCTTCTGAACGACATAAACTAGGTAAGGTTTTATAGCTGCTGGTAGATGGTTCCACTTGCTGGACACTGGTTTTGGTGGAAACAGGTTCGCTAAGAACAGCAAATCTATTATACAGGGGCACCTGAGGGGGTTCAGTGGCTTGTGGGGCACCATGCCTGGGGCACTTGGGAGGAATTTGTCTCCATTGCTGTCCAGCTTCTGAGTCATTCTGTTTGGGAAGCTGGTAAGAGAGTAGGGAGTGTTTAGTGTCCCGACTACTCCATGGCTGATGGGACTGTTTGAAGGATGTCAGAGTCTGATTCCGCCAGTCCAGCTTCCTCTCACACTCCCTAATAGTCCGCAGCCTTTCAACTCCCTCCTTCAGCTCAGCTGCTAGACAGAGAAGGTCACCCACTTGCTCACAGCAAATACAGGTGTAGTCCCTGCAGTCTGCCTCGGGAAGTGAGAGATTCTGGCACTCCTTACAGCCAGGAGTTTGGATACCTGCGTGTTTATGTGGGACCTCTGTCTGGGTTGACACAGATCTTTTGGAAACACTTTTACGACGAGTTGCAACCATCTCTGATCCTGCCCACGTGACCTTACTGAAGGACAAACCCACATGACTCAGCCCCTCCCGCTGGTGAAACACCCACCCTGCAGCGGAGACGGTGCCCACGCCGCGCCTGCCTCTCGGGGGAGAGAAGCTGGCTCAGAGGAGGGGTCGTGCCGTGCCTCTCGGCACCGCTCCCGCACTGCTCCTGCCTCGGTGAGCAGGGAAGAGCTGAGATCGCAGATCTGCCCTGTCTCGGCTTGCTGGGGTTTTCAAAGCAGCCACCGGAGCAGAGACTCCGCCCACACCACGCCGGCCTCTATTGAGAGAGAAGCTGGCTCAGAGGAGTGGTCTGAATATCACTTACAGAACAATCCAGAAAGCATCTGTGCTAAACTAGAAATCAGCTGTTACTGAAAACAACTGTCTTGCTGCTGATAAAAGTAACCTTCATGGATTCACACTGCCTTAAACTGATTTGAAAAAAATCACATTGTTTACATTTATGAAAACAGACTTACTCACTCGTAGCATCATAAAACAATTTAGTCTCACAGTGGCTGTACTCCCAACTTCTTTCTCAAAGCAGGTCAATTAGATCTCAGGGACTTGAACATATATGGTAAAGGATTCGAGGAAAAAAAGAGCAGAAGATAGGCTAAGTAAGATAATCTGTGTATTAATGCAAAGTGGTTTGACAGACTTGAGTCATCTCATGGTACTACCAGCAAATGCATAGAGAAAAATGCATTTTACTCTAACTACTAAAACTGCTACCTCTTTTAAATTGAGGTGTGGAACCATCTTGTAGCATCACTTGTGCTTTCAATTGTCTGCATACTAAAATGCTGAGAAAGCGTAATTATTTTAGGATTATGCACATTGTGTGGCTTCTGAGTGAAGGGTAGTCTCCTATCCCTTCTCTGCTGTCCATAAAAACATCCTTTGGAATGCAAAAACGTTTTTCCATTAAAATTACTGTGTCTTGTGGAATAAGAAATCAGAGACACTTCACCTGCATGACAGGAGTGAAATAATGCAGGTGGAGAAGGATGTGTAGAACTATTAGTGTAGAACTAATGAAACATGGTGGATGTTCTAAATTACCTCTTAAATGCTTTACTCAGTAAGTTGAAGACCATGGTAAAGATAATATGTGACATATAATCAAATAACCTCTTCTAGTAGATCCTTATTTTCTAGCGAAATGTGACAATTTTCACTTTTTGCCAAAAAAAGTTCTCAAATTACAGTAAGTGTAAATTAATTGAAGATAATATCAGGTGGGTGCTCCCTTACAATTGTGTTCCAACTTGCTTTTCACATGTAGAGAGATGAAGGATATGCAACATTGAAGTGCTTGGTAAATGACTCCCAGTTGCTGTTATTGTGCTTTTCAAAAGAAGCTCAGCAATATTGTGCTTACTCTGCAGCTTAGGTTTTGTTACCTGTGAACAGGCAAGTGTTACGCTGCGCAGAAGAGAACCGGCCAACACTTAAATACTTTGCACCCAAGTCATTCTGTTCTGGTTTAGGAAACTGAAGGTTTCCTTATTTCCCAAGATACAGTTTTCAGTGTTTCCCTGAGTGTTGGTCTTTAGGACAGTATGATGAAATTCTTGAGATTCGGCGTAGAAATTTGAAGTTTTGATAGCCTGCTTCTGTAAGGAGAAGTTTGAAGCTAAGATAGTTAAAATTGTAATCATACTTGTTTTAACCTTGGAGTCCTACCCAGTGCCTTATCAACTTGTACAATGTGAGAACTACTCTCAACTTCTCTGAGTACATATTCCCTGTCACTATGTAAAGTGTCATGTGTCTTTCTTCACATACCAAAAAATGGAGAGACTGCACCGGAAAGCATGACATTTTTCTGGGATGCAATAGCAGAATTTTGGATGCAAGCAAGATTCAGTCTATGGTCCCATCCAAATGAAAAACGCATCTCTTGTACAAACTATCTGATCGCTTCTCTGAGACTAGCTTGTTGTAAACAAACCTAGGGGGTTTTTAGGGTTGCGTTAAGAACCTTAGCAGTGGTGACCATTCAGTAACATAAATGCAAAGGCATCCTGAAAACTGCGGTCTAAGAAAATGTATATATCTTTTATCTAAAATCTTTTGTCTTCACAAATCTGAGCTGTCTTCCCTTCAGTGTTTCAAATGACAGGTAGTCTCAGGAGATCTAAATTCCAGTCTTTGGGAGTTCTTCCAAGCTCCATTATGGATATAAGGAATGTGTCCAGAACTGAAGTCAATTATGTTTTCAGTATGCAGTTTCTCTTTAGACAGATAGCTGTATTATCAAACCCCCTAAAGGGAAAGATGATTTTGTCAATTATGTTGCAATAGTGCAAAGAACTCTCTGTGTTCAGTAAAATGTATTTGATTTTATTGTTTTTTAAGCAGGCAGAGTTTTAGAAATCAGTTTAAGACAAAGCCAACTCTAAGCAGAGTTTTGCAACTTCAAGGGTTGATTGGTTGGTTTTTTTTTTTAAACTCAAATCTGTACAGAAATACCAAAATGACTGTGCTATCAAATACTGGTTTCTACTCAAACTAGGCAATTCAACTATTGCCTGGGAATTCTAGTGTCCCCAGTGGCAGTGCCTCTGCCTAGGACATGTAAATGTGGTTGCATCTTTTCCACAGCATGGAGAAGCATGTTATGTTCCAATACTCATACTGCTGGCAGTGTTTCTGCTTGTTTTTTGTTCAGGCAGCAAGTGGTTAGTGATAGGGGAAGACATGTTTCCTGCCTGCACTTCTTTACTAAAACAGAACTGTGGAAGCAGTAGTAAATGTATCTCTGTAATCTTGCCTCTGTGCAAAAATAAGTGTCCATACATAGTGCCTGCATACAGCATATTAAGATCACCTTTGAGCTGAATAACGTGTCCAATAGTCTACTCTTACTTTTTCTTTTTCCTGCTGTGAACTGGATTTCTGGCACTCAATTTGCCCTTCACCCAGATAACACAAGCAAATGCTGAAATGGCAGGCTGCACTTCAATCATCAGTTCATAGTGACTGGAAGAGAAGTTCAGGCCATCCACCTCTTCAAAACAGGATCAGCTGAATTCAGACCAGGTTCTTCAGGATTTTTCCAGTTGGGTCATGGAAATCTCCAAGTTCCACAGCTGACCTCCAACCTGGTTCAATGCTGAATTACCTTCATACTTAATTATATCCAGTTAGATGTGTAAGGGTCTTCCACATTTTGTATTGTTGAAGTATATGGTTCTTAGGCAATGAAGACTGTTCTTTGATTTGGGATGTTTTCTTGCAGGTCATCCACAAACATTTTTACTTGAAAAGAGTGGAGATCATGGCTCAGTGTGAGGAGTGGATAGCAGACATACAGCAGTACAGCAGTGACAAACGGGTAGGCAGGACTATGTCCCACCATGCAGCAGCTCTAAAGGTGAGACTTTCTTTTATAATCGTATGTTCTTTAATGCAAAGATGACGAATGGCAATTAAATTGCTCCACAGCTGAGTTTTTGATAATAACAGTAGCAGAAAATGCCAGCAACTTTAAAACACACAAAAAACCTGGGTTTCCTAATTGTCAAGAAGTAAAGTTTCACTTCCTCAGTAATTTTTTTCTTCAAGTTAGATTTTTCCTTTAGCACCTGCCCTGCTTATTTTCCTGTAGGTAGTTACATAAGATACAGTGTTTTTTTTTTCTCTCTCAAGGTGGGAGAATTATGATGAAGTACTGCAACCAATTCCTTGCCAGAAAACAAGCTTTTTGAATGAACAAGCACAGTTATTGAACTGCGGCCCAATTCAATTATTTATACACTATCTTAACTTTTAACAGCAGTATAACCATTTTATAAAGTGTATCACCCTCCCCTGAGGAGAAAAAAAAAATTTAAAAAGGCTTTGTTTTCTATCGCTAGCCTTGTCTGCTCTTTTTGTGGCTAATCAGCAAAAGGAAGGTACTATTAATTACTATATACTGCAGTAAGTATACAGACCTCTGTATATCTGTCTCTGTAACAGATCTCATCATGAACTCTTTATAAATTAACATGATTGTATGACCTATCTAGTCCAAGCCAGTTTCTGTTGCAATCACAGAATATAGCTCAAGATAAACAGTGCAGCATTTAGGCTGATGCACTCGTTTCCTGCAGTTCTATTCACTGTCTTTAATTTGCCTGTAGCAGTGCTTGCTCATAATCTGGTCACAGAATCAACCAGGTTGGAAGTGACCTCCAAGATCATCAAGTCCAACCGATCACCCAACCCTAACTAAACAACTAGACCATGGCACTAAGTGCCTCATCCACTCTCTTCTTAAACACCTCCAAGGATGTCGACCCCACCACCTCCCTGGGTAGCCCATTCCAATGGGCAATCACTCCTTCTGTGAAGAACTTCTTCTTTCTAAGATCAAGCTTAAACTTCCCTCTGCACAGTTTGAGACTGTGTCCTCTTGTTCTGTTGCTGGTTGCCTGGGAGAAGAGGCTGACCCCCACCTGGCTACAGCCACTCTTCAGGTAGCTGTAGACAGCAATAAGGTCTCCCCTGAGCCTCCTCTTCTCCAGGCTAAACAACCCCAGCTCCCTCAGCCACTCCTCCACAAGTCACTACAAGGAAAGTGCCAAGCCTTAGAGGGGAGTCTCTTCAGTCTTCTCTACTTAATACTTTTTTTGCCTTATGTTGTCTAACATTGTGAAGTGTTGTTTTAGCTGTGGTCTTCCACACTGACCTCTTTTTCTATATTCAGCGTCATACAGCTCAGCTGCGGGAAGAACTCCTAAAGCTTCCCTGTCCTGAGGGACTGGATCCAGACACTGACAACTCCACAGAAAAATGCAGTGCCACAACAAGTTCAGAAGAGATGATGTTGCACGAACAGGTTAAACCCAGCAGCAGTAAAGATATCCCTACTGATTTCAAGTTATGAGTTGCATTGACATGGACTTTCTAGAAACAAGGCTTTGAAGCACAAGCCAAATATGTCAATATTTGTATGTAAGAAGCTAATTATGTAATAGGTAATGAAATTGAAACTATACTATGCCCTTAAGGATATACAGTTTAATTCAAGATGATCTTTTATTTACCTGTACAAGAGTGTAAACTTTTTTGTGCTTTTATTTTTCAATTGTGAGAACCACTGATTGGTATGTTGAAAAAGTTATGTATACAAGAAATGGATAAATCACTGATATATAAGGGAAACTACCTTAGGAAAGAATGTTTACTGAATGTTTATTATTTTTTTTTACTTGTAGAGTGAGGGCGGTTGTAACAAAGAATATATATTGGTCATTCTTACAGCTCCTATTTAAAGTCAGAAAATTTTCACTGAATTTGATAGATTTTATGTTTGGCCATATTCATGCTCATATTTGATTCTAAACAAAACCTCCTGTATACTTCAATAAACGTTAAATGGACATGATCCCTCTTTTATGATTTACTGGTACATTTTTTTAAATAAACTGCCATAAAATACATTCTAGCTGAAGACTTGCACTTGTATGACTGAATTCATTACAGTCAACATGTTTAATGTTATGCTTATTAATTCTAAAATGCAGATGAAATAAATGCACATGGTTTTACCTCATGCCAAAATTTGGACTTCTGAATTCATCTTTGGTTTGGCTATTTTATGCAAGCTAACAGTATTCTAAATTTCTTAAGGGCTCTTTTGGAACAAAGCCTCTTTTTGGTTGAAATGTCTGATTTGTACATGATCAACTGTGCTCTTTAAATGCTGACAGGGACTTGATGGCATGCCATGCAGGACATTAACATTCTGTATAGATTTATTTCCAACTTTGTACTTGCACCCATGGATCTCTAAAAAGGGTAAAGGATTTTCTTGATTTAATAATCAGGTTTTGCTTTTAACATAACATGCATTGCTATCACTCTTCAAAATTTTCAACCAGTCATTGAAGGACTAAAAAGTTATTACTGGTATCACCTCAGACTAATGATCTGTTGTGTTATAAATAGTATAAATCAGTCAACACCGAAGCTTTTTTGTTTTCTATTTGTTCTTTGTTTATAAGTATCATGCTGGAACTTTTTCACTTTTTATTTTCCAATGTATTGTTTCTAATCATTAAAAATGGCACCAACTGAGGCTGTGTTCTTACGCTGACAGTGAACAAAGTTTGAAGTAAACTGTTTCTGTTGCATGGATATGTTGTGTTAATCCAAGGCTTGTCCTGAGTGTACATTCGTCTCAAAATAACCACGTAGGCATGCCCGCATCACTTTAGGGGATCCTTCATCAAAGAGCAAAACAAGCTGCTCTGTGCCAGAGCTCTCAGTTAATGTGTGAAATTAAGAGCTTATGCCACATAGTCCAAGTGTTGGAACTTCAGTGTTAAAACAGCACATTTTTCTGGATGGATGCTTACTTCCCTTCTGTTCCTGTACAAAATGACTGTGATATTCTTGTAAAGGCTCCAAAAGGAAAATTACCTGCAAATTTCCAGCTGTGTTGGAGTTAGTGGCTTCCATTAGAGCTCTTCGTTCAGTGCTTGAACTATCTGCCTACAGGAGCATAGCCTTTTTATAAAATCCTGGCACTTGTACCAAAAACAAATGTATCAGACCTGAAGATGTTGATTAAACATGATGCTCATTAACATTTTTTTACCATTAAAAACCAGCATTGAAATAAGTACCTAATGCATTGATTTGACATTAAGAGGGTGGCTAACACGTTTGCACCTTTTTCTTTAGTGTGTATTTATGGTGTCATGGCAATGCTAATGTGAAGTCACTGCTGCTTAATTAAGCAGATGTAAACAGCTGCATGGCATATTAAACTCTAATTTGTATCCACATTACCAATTATTTTTTGTTCTAACCTGAGCTAGAATAGTATTGTACCAAATTAAGGTAGATATTCAAGCCTTAGTAACTTGCCACTGTTACAGTTCAGTAAGATCTTGGCAGCAGATACAAAACAAGTATTTTTCAGGGTTTTAGCTATAACATGCAAGGCAGCTATCTTACTTTGGAGAAGAATCACAGTAAATCCCATGAACTATGTAGACAATGGAGTACTTTTTAAATCACTTCTCATCTTTTACCATTCTGTCAAACTGAATAGAAACCCATATAGTTTAGATCATTTTCTGGCCATCACATAAAGGTCACATTTTTTAACTCTTAAGCTGGTTTTGTAGAAAATGTTTTAAGAATTATTTTTAAAAGCACAAAGGTCAGCAAACTGCTAATTAGATCATGACAGAATTTTACTCCATTGTTTTTGGTCCTGCCTTTGGCCCAAGATTCACCTCTGAATCACTGTAACTACTCTGCCCAATGGAGAGCACACCACACAAGTCTTTCCTGGTGTTTCCAGGGGAGAAAAAAAAAAAAGGAAATTTGAACAATAAGAACCCTGTAAACAACAAGTTTCATTCCTGTACTTAGATATTTAGGTACTAGCAGAATAAAGTATGTATGACTATAGCTTGACTGGGTCTGCAGCAGCCTCTTTGGCATTGTTGGCCGCATTTTGTTGCTGTTTTTCTTCTCTAAATCTTTGACAAAAGTTCAAGGTAGAGGTAATGCATGTCTGCTAGACTGTCAGGGAGCCTCCCTTGCAGCAGATAAAATCATGTGAATGTAGGGAAGACTGGCCTAGTGCTAGCTTCTAGGGAGTTTTAGTGTGGGTCTGCCATCAGCATTGTGGTTGGATGATGCTGTATTAAACAGCAGTAGAGCTTGAATCTTCAAAGAAAGCAAGCTACTATATGCCACAGGAAATAAATGTACTACACTGCTTATGCTGGCTTTAACCTCTGCTTGCTACATCAAGTACTGCATTCAGGAATGGCAGGAATCACATTGTTTAGAAAGGCATTAGTACAAAACAGTCTTTTTTTTCCCATGCAACTATGTAATCCTACACATATACTGTTCATTAGGGTGGCTTTTCTTTCCCAAAGTGTTTCTGGTGTTAACTTCAACAAATTATCTCTTTTACACCCTGAGACAAACAGCTTGCTAAGAAAGTAACCATATCAATTTACCTTGTTTATAAATGTCTGAACCCGACCCCAGCTGACCTACATTTAAGCCAGTACTATACTGCTATGTTACCCTGGATCCCAGTGGAGGGGAATTCTGAGGCTTAGATTTTTCAGATGGGATTCCTCAGGCATGTCTTCATTTTTTTACCTCCATGCTGCCTTTGTATTAGTGTGGTTTAGAAGTCTTATTTTCTTGTTTCCTTATTTGTTTGTCCAGAAGCCAGTCTCCATCATCTGTCTCTCTGGATTGTCAACTCTGTAGTTAAAAAGCAGAAATTAGAAACATTTTTCAATGGAAAGAAGGCACAGATCTACGTTTATCTTGCCATAAGGAACAAGTATAAGGTATACAAGCTTTTTTAGGTACATGTTCTTAATTTTTTTTTCCCCACTATGGGTATATACACGCATACTTCTTTAGGTTTAAATGTATCAGGTCTGGCAGCTACTTGCATCTGAAAAGCAGTTTTCTGAGCTTCACTGTTTCTCTCAGTTTCTACAGATTAGGTGGAATTTGCAGGTGTTTATACTGCAATATCATAGAACTAAGTTTCACAATTACTAACAAAATACAGGTAAAAACATTCCATTCTCCAGACATTTTGTTTGATTCTCCTAGAACATAAATGCAGGCAATACAATATATACCCCATGAATTACTACAGCAGAGCTCTAAAATAATCTCAGCGCTGCCTCTGTTTTTAATAAAGGCTCAGAGCAAACAAATACCAAACCACAATGAACCATCTTCATTTTGAGAGGTCTGCATATTATGACTTGTCATCTCTGTAGGCCGCAATCTCTTCTGTGCTTCTTACCTGAGAAGCAACTTTTTGAATCTTGTGAAGTGCTAACTTGGTCCGCTTAGTTCTCTAGCTGTATTAATGCTACTTACCCTGTAAGAGTGCCTATACTATCAATATCATTTAGTAATACAATACCATGGCTTCTGGGCATCTTGTTCAGATCATGCTTTTGCTAAGAAAGGTTAAACCAGATGATCCTTCAGGTCCGCTTTCACCCTGGTATTCTGTGATCATCTCCAAATGTCTAGGTAATATTAATGCTAGAGTCTAACATTTCTGTAATTCAAATTGTTAACTAAACAACCTTAAATACAAAATTTACCTGACTAGAAAGGAAAAAAAAAAAAAGGTTCTTTATCAGTCAGAGACCATGCAGGGTATCTAGCAGCCCTGCTTCTGGTGGGAAGATAACTGAGTTAATCTTGGGATGCAGGGCAACCAGAGCCCTAAGAAAATCTGGGAGTGAAAAAAGGCATGATGTTCTTCCCCTTCAAAGAAATGAGGTAACTGGTAAGACTTGCACACCAAAGAAGTTGTTAAACCTCAAGAGTAATGCCCAAAATTATACTTAAATCAAATATAAATAAACACAAATATAAATGTGTATTTACAAAAATAACAAGCAGGGTGCTCTACTAGGGTTGCTAGAAGTGTTTTTTATATAAGGAACATGCTTCTCAAACACAACATGTCTCACCCCATTTAAAAACTGTCAGACAAATTTCCTGCTGTCACTGCTGTCCGTATTTCCAACATATATTTTCTTTCCCACCTGCTAACCCACATCCACAGATAGGGTCAAAGCCTTCAGTAGTTCATCAACTCTTTGCATAAAGCTCTATGGGCAGAAAGTAACCACATCTCAGTCTCCCAAGAGCAAACATACAAACAATAGAAAAGTAACACATCCAACCAGAAAATTAAAGCAAACTAAACTTGAATAATATCAAATTCAATTTGCCATCATTAATGACTGCCTCTGTTGCTTTATTAAGCATTTTATCATTTACCAGAACAAATGGGAAAAGCAAAATGTGAGGTTGTTCTATCTTTTCAATTTTCTTTCAGATATTTAAACAAGAAGTATGTCATTCAGAAAAAAAAGAAAGTGAACCCAACAGAAAATGTCTTGCAACCTACTCCTAAGCAATGGTTTGGATGTTCCAGAAGTGCTATTTGCTCACCATGAAATTGTAAGTTTACAGCCACAGAAAAACTTTGCCCTAACATAAACGAGCAGTGACCACATCAATGCAAACTTCCAAGACCTTGTCAGTCATAGAATCATAGGATGCATTGGGTTGGAAGGGACCTCTAGAGGTCATCTAGTCCTGTCCTCTTGCAGTAAGCAGAGATATCCCCAACTTAGATCAGGTTGTTCAGAGCCCCATCAAGCCTGACTTTGAATGTCTCCATCATTGGGACCTCCACCACTTCCCTAGGCAATCTGTTCCTTCAGTGATTCACCACCTTCAGATTCCTTTGAAACCTGTGGTAATAATAATAAGCTTATTTCTACAATTATTTTAAGCAGTTTATTTTCCAGTTCTGGAGCCCCTATTACAAGAGGGATATGGACATGCTGGAACATGTCCAGAGAAGGGCCACCAGGATGATCAGAGGGCTGGAGCCCTTCTCCTATGAGGACAGCTAATTAAAAAGATAATGAGCTGGATGCCACACAGCCGTGTAACAGGCTTGGCTGAAGCCTAGTGCACCACAGTTCACAGAATCACAGAATTAAACAGGTTGGAAAAGACCTTCTAGTTCTAAACCTAGAGTGTAACAGCAACTCTTGCAACACTGCAGGACGGTAACACTGCACAAGCAGTACACCAGTGTGGTTAACTTACATTGTAGTAAGGTCTTCATCATTACACACACACAATCAGCCCAGCCAAGCACCGGCATTCTCACATTAGGGAGGCCAGGGTGCCACATCCCTGTGCATGCTGGCTGGAACAGTCCAGCATGATACGAGCTCCAGCCTCCATCCTGGCTATAGCTACAGTTCAGGCTGTCTGCTGGCAAGGTACTGTGACAGTGACTCAAGGAAATGGAGGTGATGTAGCAGATCAAATAGCCAACAGCAGGATTGCTGGAAATTATATGCCTGCCAACAGGACCCATCCTCTTAACTACCAAGTTGTCACTGTGCAAATCCCAACTAGATTTTGAGACAGTGCAGTTTGGTGTGATATGAAATTCAGAGAAGCTGGCCTGGCCTTCAGCTCAGCAGCAGTCACAAGAGAAATCATGTGACCATCTGGGCTGGCTGAATTTGGCCGTAGTGTGTGGGTTTCTGGATAACTCCCAGAGCACTACAGAAGCCCTAAACTAGGGAAAAACACCTCTTCCAGATTCCATTCATTCCATTCATTCCATCCCATCGCTTTCATGGTTACTCAAGGCAACAGAATGTGCAGGCAGATCACAGACACTGAAACACCTGCTGTCGTATCTCTCACGGAGGCTTTAAAGATTAGCAACATGAAGGATTTAAATGGAGACCACCTGATCCATATGACAGAACAGCAGACAAAGTGGAAATTACATCCAAATGAGGATTTAGCTCAATACAGACCTCATTCTATTTTTTTTTTAATAATAGTAACACAAACAACAAAACACAACCCCCCCCCCCCCCAAAAAAAAAAAAATGCACTAATGCATACACAGTCACAAACAATTGCTGTTGATGACAGCAAGTGGTGACCAAAGCAGAAGTCATCCAGAGGACAAAATAGCCTGCCGTGTCTGCACAGCCTACTGATGTGTTAAACCTCTTTCCACTCTCTTCTAGCTGTTTCTCCAAGGAAATAATTCATGATAGAAAACAAATAGCCAGATGAAAAATGACACACAGCAGGGAACTGAACATCAGTACCTTGTTTGAGAGGAGAAGCCAAGCCATTTAAACAAAGAAGAGGAGAACAACAGTACACGGCTCCTGATAAACTGTACAGTTCAGGAAAGATGGTTCTGTCTTGAAGAGCTCTCAAGAGTCTCTGTTGCTAACAGAAATAAATGAAGGATAGTGCAGAAATTTCAAGACTGCATACAGAGAACTGCAGTAGAATGCAAAATTTGATGTATGCCTAACGCAAGACATGGATTAATTATCTGAATGACATAGTTGAGATACTGCTCTCTTCCTGAAAATGTCTGTATGACTTGTGTAAATGTATTTTTAATCACTACTTTGCCTTCGCCTTTACTTGCAAATGCATTTTCAGGCACAGGATCCAACAGCAAATGATTCTCCATTGCCTTCAAATGCAGTTGTCCAGTCACTGTCACTACAGAATAACCATGACTGTGAACTCATACAGTTTTCATTTTCCCCTGCTACTTCATTTTGCACATTTCAGCACTCTGACCTTCTCCTGTGTATCAAAGCTCCCCTGAGGCAACAGAGCAGTGCATTCATCACTGGCTGCAGTTAAACATCCTAGTAGGTCAGGATCTGGAGTCCCACCACAAAGCATGCTTAATCTGTCATACAGAAATTATCCTTTGTTTATTCCCAAATACTACATCCTATGACTGACACAGTTTAAATTGCCAGCAGTGTTTGCCTCAACCCTTGCCTTCTTTTTATCAGACTGAAGTTGTTCCACAAGCCCTCCAGAAAAAAATGCTACTATTTAAATTTTTCCTAAATTTAAAGTATTTCCATAGTTGAACAGCTTTCACTTTTACAGCCTTTGGGGTTTAGTTCAGTTATCATATGTAAAGAAAATATTTCAAAGTTCTTGTTGTGTATCATCTTTTGATTGTAGTTTAGGCCTCTGTGTATGACTTGTTATTTAGATGACATCTAAGGAAAAAGACAGCTCTATGTGACGTTAAGGAAATGTTTCGAGTGTCATTTTGAGGCACATATCAGACAAGATTATTTGATCTTTGATTTCTTGTTAAAATACAATTTAAAAATTCATATGACCATTCTGTATACTAAATCCTCTGCCCAAAGTCAGTTTTATCACAGAAATGCTGACCATCTGGAGGCGATCACCCTTTGGCCCTGCTCCTCCCCAGTCCCAGCTCCCTCAATGGCTACAACTACTCATGGAATATGTAATCCAGGTCCCCTGCTATCATGATAGTTTAGACACTGTGCTTCAAGCTAATTGCTTTCTCCCTTTTGTTACCATGGATACCCTACATTTATAGCTTACTTCAGTTACAAGACATAATTTGTACATTTTAATTTACTCAAAACCAAAACCATTTCACAATAGGTGAAGAAAATAGGGAGGAAAACTAACCACAGGTCATGTTTCAGTTTTAAAAGGCTGGCCATTTACAGTTTCTCTCATACTTGCAGTAAAACCATTAATCATCATAAACCTATTTTGTCTAAAAGGAGAGGTAATACATTTTTCCAGGTAAATCACTTCATTGCCATGACAGAATAATGTCAGAGAATCTAAATAGGTGGTCTAATAAATTTTCCTTTTGGAACAGTGCTTAGGATTAAAGTGGGGGGACACATACACAACACAGGGTACAATGAATATCAGCTGCTAGTAAGAAAAAATCAGGTTTAATTTTTGTAAAATAGACCTAAATACTATATTGACACAGATACGTCTTTATAGACTGAGAAAAATATACACGTAACTTAATAGTGGAGCAGTAAGAACTCAAGACCTTTCTAGAATAGAAGTCCAGCTCCAGCTAATAGTAAGATTTTCTGAAATTTCTAAAAAAACTATTAAAATCAAAATTAACTTTGTGAGGTATATAATTTCATTCCTCTTTTTAAAGACCATTTTTGATCAGTAATTCAGCATTTCATGTTCACCATTTGTACATGCACATACACTTGAATACACAAATTGTTTTAGCTGAAATTAGCTTTGCCTCTAATTTGGGTTTGTGCATAAGAATTCTCAAACAATGGAACAGCTGTATAGGTGAGAAACAGAATTTTATTTCTCCCCTCAAAAGAGACCAACATTCCCCAAATTGCAGCCTATACTTTAACCAAAATGCAGCTATTTACTGAAACCCTGCAGCAGCATGGTAAACAAATATATATATATATATATATGGCATAATGGAAAATGGCAGGACTGTGACAAAAACTAAAAGTCAAAGCTGTTACTCTCTGTTTCTTTGTATAAAATCCCTCCAAATCAAGCTTTGGAGCAAATTGCTGACTGTAGTTTAAACCATTTGGTTCCCTGATTTGCTCTTTTTTTTTCTTTTGGGAAAACAGACATAAAACAAACTATTGAAAATAGATAAAAAACTTATGTTTTACATACTTTTTCCCTACTCATTACTACACTATTGAGTGTACAGTGGGTACACTCAATAATCACAGCCCTGCTGCGTTAAGACATAGCAATTCTCTTTCTCTTTATTTCTGTAATGTAGTAAAGAAGTTTTGAAATTTAACACAAATATTTTCATCATCCATTTCATCCTGAAGCACCGTACACAGCCATGCAAGATGGCCTGACTTGATCTAACAAGTCACTTGCTGCAGGAATGAGGATGGTCCCCTTTTCCTCACTTCAAACTGCACTCTACACCTGACCTTCCTGATGAGCTCTGGATGCCCATCTGACCACTGCCATCACTGTGACAGTGTCATCCTTAACCTCATAAAAAGCTGCCTATACAAAGAGAAATCTCTCAGGAACTGGGTCCTGCAAAGGGAAAGGTCTTCTGGGTATCAGAGCAATCTCCAGGTAAAGAACAGGACAGTGTGAATAGAGGCAAGGCCAGGCAAGAGGGCAGGAGTGTCAAGGCCTCTCATTTTTCAAGGCAGCAAACTATCTGGCGAGTTCAGCTTCTCATGCAAGCACAACCTCATCTCTTCTTCCTTGCTGATTTTTAAACTTACCCTATCACAATCAATTTCCTTCTCTGTAAAAAGAATAAAAAAATTAAAAGCTATTCATAGATCTTTAAAGTAATTTGATTCGTAAGAGCAGAAAAGTTTCCTGGTGAAATCAACCTAATCCTTTCACCAGTGATGTCTATTCATTTTTGTTCAGCTTGGTTCACTAACCAATTTTAAATACCTCTAGATGTGCCCTGAAATATATTTTTAGGTTAAGACATATGATTAACATCCCCTTGCACCATCAAAACCTTAGTATATAGTACAGGTTAAAAAAAAAAAAAAGAAAGAAAGCAAACCCCCAAACAATAAATCAACAGTAAAGCATCCACCTGAATACACACAGAAAGCAAAGAGAATTCTTTCTTATTCCACGCATCTGCATACTGTCCAGGAATCCTTCTGCCTCTCACAAGACACATCAAAATAAAACCCAACCATATCAATGACAGTAAATCTTTTTTCCCCCATCCTTCTGTTTGTCTCCCTCATAAAGACAGAGACTACTGTGTTTCTGTAGTTGTATCTGTATGTGAGCTCACTGATCACTACAGTGCTTTGTCCTGACAGGGATGGCATGATCTCTCCTGATGAACTTCAGTAAGCTTCATTAATTTGTCAATACTAATAGGGGGAAAGGGAAATATCAAGTGCTTTCTATTAGCTATATCTCTGTATTACTTCAGTGGAGGAGGCCACCTTAAATGAGAACAACCCTCAGCAGCACCCAGTCAGGATCTGTGTGATATAACTCCCCAAAACAGAATCATTACTGCTGATTCTCAACAGGTGCAACATAGAATCGATTAAAAAATAAACACTGACTCAGACTAAGTATGAATCGTTCTCACTAAAACATTTTAAGATCAAACACTGTGTTCTTGGATGCTGTTTCCCTGTATCTTTTATCAATTCATAGATTTTTTTCCATTTGCTTACCTCACTCTCACTGCAAAAACTATTATCAACTTTTCCAGTGTTTACATTTTTCTTTCCTTTCTGAATTCTCCTTGCTCACACAAAGCTTGAGTTCATTCTTTTAAAAAGTGGTCCCTTCTTGTAATGTGAGGCCTTTCACTGTAGATTATTTAAGCAGTCTTTCACAGTATCACAGTACATTAGAAGTTGGAAGGGACCTCCAGAGATCATCAGGTCCAACCCCCCTGCCAGAGCAGGATCACCCAGGGGAGTCCACACAGGAATGCATCCAGGTGGATTTTGAAAGTCTCCAGAGAAGGAGACTTTAGTACTCACCTCATGTCCAGTTTTGTTAACTTCAATAGTATTTTCTAGGTTAACTTCAACATTTTTTCATAAAATAACACCCTAATTAAATGTGTTTCATCTAAATTATTTTTCAAGCTTGTCATCATTCTGCCCCTTTTAAGAACAAAATATAGAATGAAATTCAGTAACTGAAACAATATTTCACTTGACAATATGTTAATGTTTAAACGATAACAACGATAGTAGCAAAAATTAAAAGGGAAATGTATTCACACATTTTCCATATTGCATTTAATTTAGGAATAGATTGAAGCTGACAACCTTATATTTACTTTAAGACTCCTTGATGCTAATAAAAGTAGTACATTTCGGGGTTTTTTTTAATTAAGAGATTGTGGCCCATTAGCATCTAAAGCTGTGCTAAAAGCTGACAAATTAAACCTACCAGTTATAGATATATTAAATTCCCTCTAATTCCTTTAACCTACTACAAGCAGAAACCAATTACTTCTTTTTTTTTTAAGCTCACAGGACTTTTGTTTGTGTTATGTGTCTCTAACATTTTTTTTTCGAGGTGCACTGCAGCAAAGCAAAATATAGCATTAACCAATTCACAAAACTGTTGTACACAGCTTTTGCTGAAGTGAAATTTCTCTTTCCTCTGTTTTTGACATCCTAGAGACTGCACTGCAGAACTGCTCTAGCCACTGCATTTACAGATGACAATACACTGATACTTCAATTCTGCAAGGGTACCATCTGCCCTTATTTGAGCTATGAGGCTGAAATGCCCTTTATTCCAACAAACCAAGAGATGTTTTGGAGAAAATGATGTAAATTATGTGGAGGAGGAAAGAATATGGACTAGATTTCCTTTGCTTGGAAAATTCTATTGTACTCCAAAGAAACAAAACAGATTTCAAAATAGTCTTGATCAGCCACTGAACCTTTTGCTCAGATGCTGCCACAACTTACAGGGTGGCTCTTCCAGGACATGACTCTCAGCATAAAATGCTACCATTAATAATTACTTTCCTTGTCAGAAACAATAATGTATCAGACCTCTTAAATGCCCACCCCCTCCCCTTATTCATCATTTCCTGAACAAGATACTAGAGCTCTTAATATGCACATATGCAAACTGGTACAGCCTGATCCCCCACTCATCCAGCAACATCCATTTCCATTGCCTATTTACCCTTTCCTCCACAAACACATTCATGCTATCTTTCACACTGCATTATGGACAAACTAAACCAAAACCCTTCCAGGCTTGTCTGCAATGCCACTTCTCAACACTCTTTTTCTCATCCTTTTCCAGTACCTACCATGACATCTCCTCCAATGTACTGATGTATATACATGGAGGGTTTGCAGCAGTTTCCATTATTTACATAGCATTCAGATCTTTTCATTAAAAAGATAAAATCAGACAAGATGCAGCTGTTGACACAGCTGGCTTATGAAAACATTCCTCACTCTGCCTTTTATTACCGTAGCTCTCCACAGCATGTTCAAGTACATCTTATAACAACTGTCTTCCACTGGAACAGTTCTCACCAGGACCTCTAGGGCACAAACTGGCCATTAACAGCCCTGACCAGCCTCACCTGGGGCTACACACACACCTCTAGGCCCATGGGGCCAGGAGCTCTATTTAAGTCCAGGCCATCAGTCTTGGCCTAAGCCAGGTTGTTATAGTGTTGGTCTCCAGATCTGCCACAGCTATGGACCCTGTTGATCCCAACCCCTGGGCTGCCTCGGCCTTGGCCCTGCTCACTGTGAGCTTGCACAATGATCTAGACTTGGTTGAACCTGACCACGGCCTATGGGCCTGCCCTGCTCAGGCACTGTGGGCAGTGGGTCCTGGCAGGCGAGGACTCTGTTCTGCCCTGCCAGCTGTGTAGTGAAGATTGGTATACGATTCTTCTGCAGTAATTAAGATTTCTAGGCCCTATTTTTAAATGGTTATTTTAAAATAACAAAATTACTTTGCAGGCATTGAGTAAGCAAAAGAGTTCTCTTGAAATACTAAATTTAAACTACTATTTCTCTGGGAACTGACAAACCCCGTATGCCAAGTTTGTATTAAATATGGTATTGTGGCTGCTCCTTTTTTATCCTCTGTCAACAGCAGGAAGATATTACAGATGAAGATGTCGTTGTCATGAAAGTATTGGGAAATGAGGGAATCTGTCCCTAAGCATGGAAAGTTTGGAATAACAGAATCACAGAACATTTAGATTGGAAAAGACCCGCAGGATCACCAAGTCCAACCCAGTCCAGCATGTGAAAATGCCAACATGTGTTGATTTTTGGAGTTGTTGTGTTTTTTGTATGGACTTGTAATGCCTTTATGTCATGAAGTTCAGCAAACTCAGGACTTGAGAGGAAAACAGACAAGGTTGGACTAGGTGACCTTTAGAGGTTCCTTCCAACTCAAATCATTCCATGATTCTATGAAATACTCTGTTCTAAATGTAGTACAGAATTTAAGATGCTATGCCTCTCAATAAATGTGACATTCCACACTACAAAAATTCTTCTTTGCTTACCTTCACCATTTAGTAAAGCTTAATTGAAAAGATTTATTTGCTAGCATGACCTGGAAATGAGCTAGTGGTAATGTTTGTCAGATGTACGTTGGGGCTGAGTTGTGGTCATTCTGCCATTGCTACTGCTGAGCATCCTTCAACACAGGTAAAAGGCTATGGCTGATCCCCATGGCTGCACTGTGGAATTGGAACAGGCATAGGGAGGACACAAGTTGTGAGGTGTTGCATGTATCCAAGTGACCAAGGTGGCCAACAACATCCTGGCCTTTAACAGCAATAGAGGCCTGTATTGGGCACTGGTGAGGCTTCACCCTGAATGTTTGATTCAGTTTTGGGCTTCCCTCTGCAGGAATTACATTAACATGCTGTATTGTGTCCAGAGAGGGGCATCAAAGCTAGCAAAGGGTGTAGATCATAAGCCCTATGAGAAGTGGTTGGGAGTAGTGGGCTTGTTTAGGCTAGGAGGAAGCTGAGGGGAGGTTTTCTCACTCTCTGCAACTCCCTTAAAGGAGGTTAGAGATGGCAGTTGGTCTCTTCTCCCAGGTAACAAGTGATAGGACAAGAGAAAATGGCTTCAGGTTGTGCCAGGGGAGGTTTAGGTCAGCATCTTCCCTGAAGGGCTGTTCAAGCCCTAGAGCAGGCTGCCCAGAGCAGCAGTGGGGTCACTATCCCTGGAGGAATTGGAAAGATGTGTACATGTGGTGTGAAGGACATGCTTTAGTGGTAAACTGACAGTGCCCGGTTAACAGTTGGACTTAATGATCTTAAAGGCTTTTTACAACCAAACCAATTCCATTATTCTAGTGTAGTGACTGGCATAGCAGTGTCTATGAGAGGCACTACCCCGACATGAATAAATAACAAAGCAACTTTGCTAATTCAAAAAGAAAGACCTTATCCCTTATTTATGTGAGCTGAAAACCCATTACTGAAATGTTCTTTATTAAAAAAGCTACATCTACAAATAGGAAAAACTGCAAGTGTTCTATTATGTGAGCACTGTATTTGTAAGCAGAATTCCAGCTGGTGACACTGAACTGCACTGTCAACATCACAAAAAAAAAAAAATTCTTACATTTGGTGAATGCAGATGAATCTTTTTAAAAATAAGCCATTCTTGGTTTTATTTCATCCTGTGGATTCATCCAAGCCACCCACAACTTCAAGATTATCCTTTCCTGAACTTGCCAAATTTTTCACATTTGAAATCTACCAGCTGCCAGATTTATATGCAAACCCAATGCCTCACACCACACAAGACATCTCTTTCACTTTTAAACTAGTCATTTGAGTAATATGTGAGGTTCACTTACAAAAACTGTTAGAAAAACATTGGTACTCCACTTGAGAAATCTGTAAAATTTCCCATGGGCAGATACCTGACTATAGCAGCAGTGAAGAGTGTCCTGCAAAAAAATGCAGACTACTGCTGCATTAGCACATAAAGCAGTAAGCTTTAGCATTGGCTTTATCTAAATTCCAACTATATGTTCACCTTTAAAAAGTCCCACATTACACAAGCTGTGAATTCACTCAT
The DNA here is from genome assembly GCF_027791375.1 of Indicator indicator. Taxonomy (NCBI): domain Eukaryota; kingdom Metazoa; phylum Chordata; class Aves; order Piciformes; family Indicatoridae; genus Indicator; species Indicator indicator. The sequence goes on from NC_072011.1 coordinate 40,212,645, forward strand.
GCCTAGGGAAATTATGAAGACTGTAGAAGTACTAGGAGATTGTTATTTCTGGGAACAGACCCTTTTCCTGTATCTCAGCCTACTCTTCCATCTCAAATTGTATTCAAACACATATTTAAGCAAGGAATCTAACTCACTTTAAGTTCTGATAAGGATGAAAAAAAAAATCAGAACGGGGTAGTGTCTTTTTTTAAAGAACCAAGACGGATAGCTAACTCATTTTCTAGTCATATTCAACAAACAGTTTTCTTATGAATCCTCAAAAGCTTGGAGATTCCCACAGTGTATCCTTTTTGGTAGTTAATTCTGCCCATGGCTGCTGCTTTTTGCTGAAGGACAGGGAGGGGAAAAAAACTTGGCAGCCCCCAAGTTCTTGGTGGGTTCTTTCAGAAGAGAAGTTCTGAATGTCACCTACAATCACACTTGTCATGAAAGCTGAATTTCACATTCTCTTGGGTTAAAAAGTGAAGCCAGCTACAAACTGATTTAAAGTCCTGCAAGTTATGCCAATGAATAAACTAGTAGTAACATCTTATCTAGGTTCACTACTTTGCTTTAGGTTTCTTTACAGAAAAGCAATAAGATGTTTTACAGCTGACTTCCACTGTCAGCATAGTTCTGATGGCTGAGAAAGTTTTGTAAAGAAATGTTCAAAGAAAACTCCTTTAAAACTGGTCATTTCTGACTGGCTTTAATCTGTTACAACTGCTGCAAACTATTAGCTGCTTTGCTTGGTGGTTGTTTTTGTTTCTTTGTGGAACAGGAATCCCTTTCTTAAAGAAACATTGTTGCAGAAAATCATCATAGAATCGTAGAATGGCTTAGGTTGGAAGGGACCTCAGAGATCATCTACTCCAACCCCCCTGCCTCAGGCAGGGATGCTTCTCAAACAGAGCTGGTTGTTCAAGGCCTTATCACAGCTATTTTTCCTGGCTCCAGACCAAGCATTAAATATAAAAAGGAAGCACTGCTGCAGCTGGGAACCACCAGGTGCAACTTTCAATTTCACTGAAATAGACGGAACCTAATGGCAGCATTCATCTGCTCTTTCCAAGGGTAGGTGCAGTGAGGATATTTTATGGAACTACTTCATTTTATATGTTATTTTTTTGGTTGGTTGGGTTTTTTTCCCCAATTATTTTCAGTTTATAATTAAAAGTTTTTCAATCCATGGATGATACTGAATATCTTATTCATAAACCTCTGATAGGGCCTGCTACCAATCAAAGGTATTTCAGAAGGATTATATATTCTATCCCAAAAGAAATTAAGACACCAAAGGAAAATCATTGTCAGCTTTGCAGCCCAAGGATTTTGGCAGATCTGACTCAGAAAACATAAACCCCTTCCCCTTTCATCTCTTCCCTTTCACACTTCTTTTTTAGCTAGTATTTTTTTTAGAATGTTGTTTTTCCAAAACTGTTCTGGTGACCTGAAGCAAAGCAAGACATCCTTGATGATACAAGTCTGGAATACATTGACAAAAGTAGCACTACAGTGATAGACAGAAAAAGGTTTTACAAAGAAAATCACTGTACATCAGAATCCAATCCTCCTCTTCCTTCCCAAGAACGTATCAGCATGGGCAATAGTCACAAATTCTGTTTCATAGATGAAATATGGAGATTTTAAGATACATACTGCTACTGATGAAAACTTGAATGTACGCTTGTCATGGAAGAAAATTATGTCACTAATTGCAATAGAGGAAAGAAGTGGAATATGACAATGATTTGCATTGCCAATGTCAGCAGAATTTAGCCTAGATGTACATGGACACTATCACACTGGAAAAGCAGTAATAGGTGTAAGTACCAAAAAACCTATGTTATAGGTGTAAGTACCAAAAAACCTATGTTATACAAAGAGAAGTTAAGACAGAAAAAATGTATTGGGAAAAGTAAACAGTTTCCAAATTTGTGTGCTGTGAGCAAAAATTTTAAGGATCATGGTGGTCCTGCTAAATCAGGAGTTTTGCATTCAGCAGGGGTAGTGAGGCCTGGCTTCAAACTGATTTGTATCTCAGCTGACTGCAAGCTGCAACTGAAGCTTTTTATGCCCTCAGAGCATTTAATGGATCCTCACTTCTAGCCCCCCACCTTCCTCCCAGTTACCTCCTCAAAGCTGAGTTCTCTTTCACATAGTAACGCAAGTTTTCATGCAGGAGATACAAACTGGGATGGTTATATTTATCTTCTTGTTTATCCAACGTTTTCATAGAATCACAGAATCAGCCAGGTTGGAAGAGACCTCCAAGATCATCCAGTCCAACCTATCACCCAGCCCTATTCAATCAACTAGACCATGGAACCAAGTGCCTCATCCAGTCTTCTCTTGAACATCTCCAGGGTTGGCGACTCCACCACCTCCCTGGGCAGCCTATTCCAATGGGCAATCACTCTCTCTGTGAAGAACTTCCTCCTAACATCCAGCCTATACCTCCCCTGGCACAACTTGAGACTGTGTCCCCTTGTTCTGCTGCTGGTTGCCTGGGAGAAGAGACCAATCCCTACCTGGCTACAACCTCCCTTCAGGTAGTTGTAGACAGCAATAAGGTCACCCCTGAGCCTCCTCTTCTCCAGGTTAAACACCCCCAGCTCCATCAGCCTCTCCTCATAGGGTTTGTGTTCCAGGCCCCTCACCATCCTTGTCATCCTTCTCTGGACACATTCCAGTACCTCAACATCTCTCTTGAACTGAAGAGCCCAGAACTGGACACAATACTCAAGGTGTGGCCTGACCAGTGCTGAGTACAGGGGAAGAATAACCTCCCTTGTCCTGCTGGCTACACTATTCCTGATCCAGGCCAGGATGCCATTGGCTCTCCTGGCTGCCTGGGCACACTGCTGGCTCATGTTCAGCCTACTATCGACCAGCACTCCCAGGTCCCTTTCTGCCTGGCTGCTCTCCAGCCACTCTGTCCCCAGCCCGTAGTGCTGCTTGGGGTTGTTGTGGCCAAAGTGTAGAACAATCCACTTAGCCTTGTTAAATCTCATCCCACTGGCCTCTGCTCACCCATCCAGCCTGTCCAGGTCCCTCTGCAGGGCCCTCCTACTCTCCAACAGATCAACACCTGCTCCTAACTTGGTGTCATCTGCAAACTTACTGATGATGGACTCAATTCCCTCATCCAGATCATCAACAAAAATATTGAACAGGATGGGGCCCAGCACTGACCCCTGGGGGACACCACTAGTGACTGGCCACCAACTGGATGTGGCACCATTCACCACCACTCTCTGGGCTTGGCCCTCCAGCCAGTTCTTGACCCATTTCAGAATGAAAACAAACACAAACCTAAAAACTCCCTAATAATCTTAAAGTTACACGTCTGTCATTAAGTTAAATGCTCTGTTTATCTTAAATCATGTATAGAACTAAGATGTTGGTATTACCCCATTATTTGCATTTGTGTAATATATTTTTACATAGTCTGTTTTCATCAAATAGACTTTACAGTCTATTGATTTAGGCAGTGAGTCTGAACACTATTAGCCCAAGCTTCTGACAGAATTTCTTCCTGGAGGTTAAATGGCTTCTTTCCAGATTGCACATTGGCAGAGATTTTATGCTGTGCTTAGACTCACGGGATTTCCTTATTTTTGTACTTCTAAGTCATTAAGCAACAATAAAATATTTACGATATCAAATGTCTTGGACTTTACAATAATTGTTCTAGTAGTATGACAACCTATGGTACCATATTTTTCAGAATGTCTTTTAAATTTTGCTCCCATATACTGTATTACCTTCCAACTTAGGTGTCAATCTCAAGGTTTTACATAGTAACCATAAGTACTCTGTACATTCTGAGTGTGAGACCTTCCTACAGCAGGAGAGTGTGTGTATGTTGATACCAGTTCTCACTATAAATAACATCAGAGAATATAGTAACTGCTATAGTTTTTTTTAAAGCTTGTTTGAAAAGGTTGGAATAATGCAGCAATATCTAAGAAAAATTGAACTATTTGTACATGCATAAAAGTGAGACAGGTTCAATTTACAGCAGCTTTATCTCAAATTTTAAAAAAATAATTATAGGGAACACAGGTGACAAAGAATTACATTTTCAGTCCTAGGATTCAGAAGCCAGCTGCTGAAATAAGCTCCTCCTCCCCCAACTGCCCTCTGTGCAAATTTGAAGCACTTAAAAGATGCTGTGTTTGGAGTTTAAGTCTGAAGATATATAAAAATATTTAAAACTAACTATTTCTGAGGCACTAACCCTGAAACGTACTATATACTAAACTAATAAATACAAAGCTTCCCTGCTATTAGGCCTACCTATGCACTTCAATGCAGAGAAAGAATATGGAGCCTGGAATACCTGAACACTCAACCATTGAAGTAAACAGGGGACACATTCAAAACTCAGTTCATTTGTCAACCTGACAGCAGCTGGAAGATTTCTGCATGCAAAATATAGAAGCATCTGGCTATCAAGAATATTAAGACTTTACCTATTGATCTCTTTCATCTGCTTAAATTAATTCAAGATGTTCAGATGCCAAAAAACAGTGATTAAAGATCCCATGCATAAAAAATCAAACCCCAGTGAAGCAATAAGATGATATAAATTCTACAAAACAAAACCTGCGGTCGAGCTCCCACATAATTGATTGAAAACCTATCAAACCCAGAAACCTGACTGCTAGAAATGCTGGACACTATGGCTTATTTTAAAAATGAAAGGAAGAAGAAATGCATTTTGTTTCCTTCTTACAAGGGCCTTTAAGGAGAAACTTGTTGCAAAGAAAGATAAGGAACCAGAAGATGGGAAAATATGATTGTAGTTCTACTATATGTTTTTTTTAAAAAAGGAATAAGCTACAATACTGCCTACAAATATAGGCTAGATGTAACTTCTCTAACAATGACCTATAGTCCCAGCAAGACTGAGCTTCATATACTAAATCCCTGTACTGATAGGGCCAAACGGGCCCAGCACAAACCCAGACAGGTCCTGGAGTATCTAGACACGGTCCCTCCTCTCCCCTTTCCCTCCTGCAGGAGTTGGGGTAACGTGGGAAAAGGGACAAAAGAACAGGCACCAACGTGCCTGGTAGACAAATCTCCTTTTGGGGTAAGAGCATGTGTACTGGCCACTGCTTCTCCCAGACCAGGGCTGTGTTCCTGCCTGCTACGGCCGCAGCCTGGCAGAGTCCCATTTCATTGGGTAACTGCTTGCTGGCTTTGGTTGCCCGGTTGGCCCAACTGAATCTCGGGCAAGTAACAGATACAGGCTGATCTCTAGTCGCCTTGCCTTGCCTGAATTTGCCTTTGCCTGGGCTTGCCTGCTTGGACTTGCCTTGCCTCGAGTTGCCCTGTCCAAGACCTGGGATAGAAGCCATGAGCCCTACTTACTGCAAGCCTGAGAAACCATGAGCCTTAGGATCCAAGCCTCACTTCTCCGTGCAGCTGAATTCGTGCTGTGCCTCAGTTTACCCAGGATGATGCAAGAGCCTTTGTGAATGTCATATTGCCTGCTGTCCTACTGAAGCCAGATCAGCCTTGAGACCATGTTGGCACCCTTACAGCCTTAACAGCTAATAGACAGCAGCAGCACCCCCCTATTTGGGTGGAACTCTCTGTGAGTAACTAATTCATTGCCTCCTGTATTTACAGTTCTCATCAAGTCTCCCCTGTGGTTGAGTTCCATATTGCTCCTGGGGATTCTATCTTTCTGTTATTCCTTCTGGTTTGCTTAAAATTGCTATATTGCCTAAATCTTATACATTCCCACTGTAAATACATATTCTAGCCGTACACTGAAAGTATTTGATACATTTTGGGCAATTTTTCATATTAATAAAAAGTAATATTTTTATTAATATTAATATTTCCATATTAATTTTCATAAATTCTATAACAATCTCTGCAGCAGATTCATTTAAGTTAGAAACTGGAAGACTTCACAACATAACCCAACACAAGTTGCTACACTACCTAGGCAACTTAAAGATACAAGTCTTATTTTTCCTTTATTTATTAATTTTTAAGAGAGCAGGATGAAAATCAAGTCCCCAACACCTACTTTTATTCTTCCAGAAACAACTTAACTATAGCAAGGGCACCATCTTTATCCTGTACCTTTCTTCCCTTTATAGTACTAGCATAGAAATTTATGGCTTGAAACTGAGATGTAAATAGAAATAGCTATTATTCTGTCAGGAGCAAGGAGATGACATTCGAGGAGAATCTGTTCACACTAGAAGCCAGACTAAATTAAGTCTTGACCTATACCACACTGTGATGCTATCAGAATCTGGCTGCATGCCAGTCAGCCTCAAAGTCATCTCTGCAATCTAAATTTGGCTATTATATATATATTATCTATAGAAAAAAAAAGCAACACACAATTGTTGATAACCTTTCTAAGTTTAGAGAAAAGAAATAAAGCATTATTTTAATAGATGTAACAATTAATGCCATTCAGACTGAACAATAAGTAACTTTTAAAAACTACCAGTAGAAGTGCTAGGAAATCTACCTAGTCTTTCAAAGTCATGTAAGTGTCATTCCCACAATCAGACTCATTATTCATTTTTGGGCCTCTGGCTGGGTGGAGATTGAACTGAGATAATGAACTAAAAGAAGACAGCAGAGGAAGACTTGGAAAAGTTCTTTTTGTTATTGTGTATTTTTTGAGATGCATTTCACCAAATGCTTTGAATCATTTGTCTAAAATCATTAGACTAAGAACTATTAAAGTATGACAGAGCAGCACTGCGAATGGAATACACAGATTTAAAACAACACACATGCTTATTTAATCACATCACAACCATCTACGGAAAGTTCTCACCTCCTTTTTCCTGACTACACCTTCCACAAAGCAGACCAGTAAAGCTCTGTATTGATAAAAGTTTTTTCTGGGCCAGTACAGCTGTGAAGCGTGTTTCATAGCCACCAAATGCAAATACAACCTTCTCCCATCAAGACGATTCAATGTTCAGAGAAAAAAAGAAAGAGATGAAAGTCATAAAGAAAAAGCTTCATGAGGGAGTTCAGGAGATAACTGAAGCAAAATTCCTACCCTCAGAAGTCTGAATGCATGTGCTGAACATCCTTCACTTCCTCTTTATAGCAACTTTTACAAATAGGAAGATTATTATGAACTCCCTTTATTCTTTTTGACTAAATACCATCCTAACTCTTTTCTCATAGGTTAATTCATAAAGAAAAGAATAACATTTGAGAAAGAAACCAGAGACAAGTTGAGAATTACTGGTTAATGGAAAATATAATGCTAAGAGATTTCAGCAAAAACCTTCTAGTTCCCTCTTTAACTATTGTCAGAAAAAAAAAACCCAAACAACAAAACACAAAAAAGTCACAACCTAAACCAAAACCACCTGTCCCTAAGGGTCAATAAATCTCAGTTAATTTGTTTCTGAGAATTCAGGCCCTGTACTGACATATTTTCACAATTTTATTGAAGTAAGTTATCATACTTGATAAGTGAAAAATACTCATTAAAATGTAAAGAACAAATGTATGCATGCATTCTATGATTTCTACCACACAAAAAAAGCTCTTGCTGGAAATAAAAAAAAATCATGAGTTCTAAGAAGGATTATTTTTACAATAAAGGAAAAGCTTAGCTGAACAGTTTTAGCAATAAAGGTTGAAATGGTATGTGAACATCCAGCATGGGAATGATGAATTTGCACTCAGCCTTAGAATTACTGCCAAGTCCAAATGAAAACTTCAATCAAATAACCTAAGCTTCATTTTCCTGGGGAAGAAAAGGCAAGGCATGTGTTCATACAGGTTTTTTTGGGGAAAAAAAAATTAAAAATTGGACAGGAAGGTTTGAGAATATTATCAAGACACGGATAGCAGCAGAGACCCAAAACCTGTTCCTTGGAAGTTCTAAGAACGGATGTTTTATTCAGGAGGACACTATCACTATGCCATTTTGGCCTGATCTGTGTTTATCCTGCAGGCTTATCAATTTTTAGAAGCAAATCCTGTAGGACTTTTGCCAGACATCAAGTCATACGCTTTTAGCCCAAGTGTGCTGACAAGAATTTGGCGGTAATACTAACATACACCTGAAAAGTCCTTGTGAAAAACGCAGCGAGTAACAATTCTAATGACTTTGTGGAAGGACAGAACACCCACTGTGTCACCAAGGTTATAGAAGATAATAAGAGTAAGGGGGGGTGGGTGGAATCAAATTACTGTTTCTGGTAAAAAATTTTTTTGGCTCCTCCCCCTGCAACATAAATTTGGAAATCTGCCCTGAAAACACAATGTCTCATCTACATCCAGAGAGATCAGAAGAGCATACAGTTGGTGAAGCATATACTCTGTGTGCTTCATTCCTGGTTCACTTATTCCAGGAATGATCTATGGTAGTGAAAAATCACAGTGTATGCACTGATTCATCCCAGGCAGGAGAGTTCTGAGCTAAGTGGAACTGAATACAAAGAATTAAGAGCACTGGTTAATCATTTTATTTTAGAAAGCCTTTTCTTTCTGTGGCTGTTCACTTGCTTGTTTTACAGGGATTAGTATCTTTATTCTAAGGGATTTAGATGTTATGTGTATAAAGGAAAGCTATATGGAAACACCACTAAATCTGCAGCTGGTGCACGTGTTACTATCCTCTTCTGCATTGACATGGGAGGGACTTCAGTGATAGCAAAGCCCCTAGACACACTAGATAAGGTTTCACAATTCTTTTCTATTTGGTGAATACTTGCTTCTAATACAGAAATAAATTACCAACTGCACCTGCAAATCAGTGCCTGTTTTCTTGAAGAAGGCACTCTCAGCTACAGATAAAAGAACAAAAACTCAGTAGAAGGAGAAAATAAAATACGTAAACTGAAATTGCTTCAAGGGAGAGACAGCAGCTCTTTCCCAGCAGGAATTTCAGTAAGCAATGAGAATGAGTCATTATGATGCAGCTCTGTGATTCAGACAGTTCAGAGCAACTCTGGGTTGTCAAACCACTGACATATTTTTGCTCTGTATGAATCCATACCAAGACATAAAAAAGTATTGTCCAGCTCTTATGAGAATCTCCTAACAACTTTCTCATGGAGTTTGTTGGAGTGAGGTTTTTTGTGGTTTTTTTTTTTTTTTATTTGGTTGGGTTTTTTTTTCAAATTTGTTACTGCAAATCTGGTTTTAGCCAACTCTTGATCCTTAATAAACTGACCATATTAGTTTCGGCCCTTTACCTCTGCAGTAACATATTTATTTCATGGCAGAACATACATTTACATGTAGATATGGACTAATGCCTTACTGTTTCCTAATCTGGTTTTATTAATAATTGCTACAACCAGCCTTTGAGCAGAATGTATGTATAACACATCAGCAGAGATCAGGCATGTAACAAGACATAAAAAGTGATTTGTCATCATGTCTGTTTCTAGTCTGCTCTTTACTCATAACTCTGCTACAATACTCCTTAACCTACAAGAGTGGGAAGAAAAATAATTTCCCACAGCAACAAAGTTAAGACATAATTCTGCTCCTGATAAGAACAGTTGGAAAACCTATGGGAACTTGTTTTCATGCTACTAGCTACAGGAAACCTGGGATTGGAATAAAACAGATCCAACCAACTTTACCGTATGATCTGAAAGATTGTACATAAATTACACATCAGTGAAAGTCAAATCCTGATCTTATTGATACGAAGGGCTTTACCTGTGGAAAGTAAGAGATGGTGAACAACATTGATTTCTTCATGTTTGTGGAGTTCAATGATTAACAGTTGTGCAAAATGAATGAAAAATCTCACAGGTGCTGGTAGTGTGAGAAAATGTGTGAGATTTGAAGAATTCTGTTGTTCATCTTTGGGGACTGTATAAGAATAGGTTGGTTTCCTCCAGCTCTCTGAAAGTCTGCTCAGAAGTTGTCAGTCTGTCCTTTGGGTAGCCAGAAGAAGCAAAGAGCTCAGCAGAAGCAGTCACACAGGACAGGGAAGCGAGTCATCCTAGTCCACTGTTAATGACCTCATCTATTCTTCACTGTGTCAAACTATAAATACATAGTGAATATTGACAAGCATTTTGAGGTAGGTTTTGGAAGAGATCATTTCCCTTGGTTTTATTCTTCCCAAGACAGAGAGTCCTCAAAGAAGCTAGCAGTTTCAAAGATTTAAAGAGAAACTCATGGAGAATGAAAATTCATTTTAGTGCTGATTTGAGGTTGCTAAAGGCCAGTCAGACCTACTGGTCTTTTAACTGTGAATATTCTCTCTGTGTCTACTTCCCTCCATTATGATCTAGTTGTTCATTTTGATAGAACCTTTTTCTTTGCAACTTCTAACATTTCACTAAGTTTCACCTACCTCAAACTGTGGAGAACCAATAGCATTCTCAGTAATGTTGTGTGTTATTCAAATCACATTTGACAATACGGTACATTACCTTTTCATAAATACTGTGCAGATGTTATCTAGATAAGATTTACTAGAACAACTGATTTCTGTTATTTCCACACAGAATGTGTGGCCTCCTGCCTTGACGTTTGTTCATCACATGCTTTTTATTCCTCTGGTATTATAATTCTAGCACACTTCACAAACTACACTAAACTTTTGCTTAAGCAAATTCAAACTGAGACAGCAAAACCAGAAAGGGGCAAAAAAGTACTACTCTGACGTACTGGGCACCATACCCACAATCATTAAGTAACTCCTCATTCAAAACACACATTTAAGAGGAAAACCAAACCAAACCAAAACACCAACAAAACAATCTTTATTCTCTCAGCATACATGAAACCTTAGTACTAAAGGTCAAAAGCCAGAGAGGTATCTCAAACTTTGGAAGACCAACATAAAAAGCAGCACTGTAATTTTCAAGCACAACTGGAATTGCCTGCCTATGAGCTTTACTTTTTCCTGGTGAAAGATGGTATGCTAGGAATTCACCTATGTTCTCAGAATATGAAACCAGTCACTCTTTCATTGTTTTCTGTCTGTCATAAGTGTTTCTGATTAACCTACCAGTCTCATGCCAGCACAGTCCTGAAGCAATGACACAGCAGAAGCATGATAGCCACCTTGAACTGTTTGTGAAACACATGCATACCAAAACCATGAACTATCCATTACTAAAATGTGAGGTAATCTCAAAACCACATTTCTGTGTACAGGTGACTAGGCACTTTTCACACTCTCTGTTCAGAAATATAATCATGTTACTGAGTGTATTGGTTTAAGATGACTGGCCCACCAATCGGGATGGGGTATGGCGGGGGATGGGGCTACCCTACCCCTCAGTGGCACAGAGCAACAGAGCAAGCTGGATCATATATTTTACAGCATGCTAACATCATGCTCACTACATGACAGGAAAGTGGTTGGCTGGGGTTTATGGGGCTTGTAATATATTCTATTGATACTTTGTAAAGTTTCCTGTTCTGTTGTGGTTTTTTTTGGTGTTCCACAGTTTCTGGTCTGGGGTTTGTCCCTTTTGTTCCAGAACCACAGAATTGTCAGGGTTGGAAGAGACCTCAAGGATCACCTAGTTCCAACCCCCCTTGCCATGGGTAAAGACATTTTCCACTAGATCAGGTTGCCCAGAGCCACATCCAGCCTGGCTTTAAAAACATCTAGGGATGGGGCTTCCACCACCTCCCTGGGCAACTTGTTCCAGTGTCTCACCACCCTTATGGTGAAGAACTTCTTCCTAACATCTGATCTAAGTATCTCCTCCTCTACCTTGGATCCATTCCCCCTAGTCCTATAACTACCTGACATCCCAAAAAGTCTCACACCAGCTTTCTTGTAGGCCTGCTTCAGATGTTGTTTCCTCTTTGCCCACCAGATGGGTGGAGGAGGGGATGGAGAAAACCCCTCTGTTGTAACTGGACTGCAAGGACTTGGCTGCCAGCTGAGTTAAAACCAGGACGCTGAGTGCATGACAAGTTACCATCTGCCTTAATACAAGATTCTATCTGCTCCAGATAAAATTTCTGTTTGATAGTGTGATTGGAATCAATCTTGTTTGACTTTCTTCCTCTAGAACAACAAAGAGAATCAAATGAATATATAATAATATTAAATTCAGCACTTAAAAAAGACTCGTCTCTATTTTTGTAGCTAACAAAGAAAGGCAATGTTGCCATATAAAAAAACACTAAGATGTCATAAGATAGTGATTCTGTCTGAGCTCATTTCAAAAGGAAAAACTTCTTTGCAAACTCGGGCATGACATGACATGCTTAATGACAGAGCAATTTCTGAATGCTTCGTTCTCCCTGTTATCACTTGATACAGTTGATAGTAAGAGAAGAATTTCCTAAATGCTATCACTTTAGCACATTGGAAACGTAGCTTCTCTACCTCGACCTCACTGCCTAAGCAGGGTTTGTGTTATTCAGGGTCTGGATGAAACAGGAGAAGTGGGCAAACTAGTCAGAGCTGAGAGAACCAAAGAAACAATGCTAGTTGGTGACTGTAGTGAAGCAATAGTAACACGTGAAGTATCACATCAGTCACTGTGACTGAGATATACTAGCAGCAGGAAATAACACCTGTATCATAATTGTCATTCTTTTGTCACCTCAAGACCTTAAGTCTATGTTTTAACTTGTAAATGTAACCAGCAAATCCGTTAGGTATGCAGGAAGCTTTCTGAGGGACCATCTCTTATTACAGTGAAAGAATGTGCATTATCTCAGCAAAACTGAAGAATATAGTTTGAACATTTAGCTGATGTCTTTCAGGGACCACTAAGCTTCCAACAAGTTTGACCTATGTTTCCCAGCAGTTACTGGTATATAGTTTGACTGAACCAACAGAGCTAAAGTAAACAAATCTGATAGAATTCCCCAAAAGAAGCCTTGCAGATCCCCTCCTTTCATTAGATACTCTCTTTGGAATTGCACAGGTTTGGTTATGCAATCCTGGAAGTTTCCTGCTATACCAACAAGTGGGTTCTCTTCAACAACTCCTCCCCTCTCCCCTCTCCTCAAATAGGAAATTAATTATGGTTCAAAAATTGCGTCTTTCTTCACCAGTACCAGAAATCTGGCATATGGAATTGAGAATGGTTTTAAAATTCATGTAGCAGCAGCTTCTATAAACAGCATGTGTCGGTGTGAGCTGAAATTCCCCCCCCACCGACAATAACCAGGCTAGCTCAGTCTGGAAGCAAATGAAAAGCTGTATTTACAAGCAGATGAAATGCAATGAATATGTACAAATATACACAATTCACAACATTTACAAATATATACAATCAACAGAAAAACACAACCAATCTCCCTTTGCTTCCCCCCAAGGGGACCCTCCCAAAGGGGGCCTCCCTCTCCCAGGAGCTTCCCCCCCCGACCCCCCTGGACAGAGAAGCAGAGTTTAGTTAGAGCAGAAAGTTGTTAACTTAGCTGCCAAGGTCAGTACGTGTTATCTTCAGCCAGAAGAGAAGAAGAAACAGCAGCCAGACAGCCCAGCAACTGCCCCCACTGCCGAACACAGAATGTGCAGAATGCCTGCTTTGTTTTGGGTAATAGTTCTTAAACATTTCTATCTATCCAATGGAAGTGTTTAGAACAATCGTTATTTTGCTTTCTTACACCCAATAGTGACTTATTTACATTCTTTCACTTTCTCTGTTTTGAACTTTGCAAGGAAAAATTAAAAAGACAGTTTCAAACCATCACAGTCCACCCCTTCTAAACAATTCCATTGGCTGCTACTATCATTTATCTAATCTATAATAATATCTACAACAATAGGTGAATAAAGACCATAGTCCATTCCGGCTATCTCAGATGTAGATGATTCAAAAGAGTCAAATCACAGGAAAAACAGCAAACAGCTTGTTTCCTCGCAGATGGAGCGAAGAAAGGAACAGGGACTCTCAGGTGACTCAGGGCTCTCAGGGTTCGTGCACCGTAGATCTCATGGACTCTCCTCTTGGGCGCGATGCTGTATCTGCGCAACACTCTGAATTTAACCTCTCTCAGCCAAAGTTAGATTTCTTTGTGGAATACACTGAATTTCACCATTTTCTTGCATCACCCAATAGGTGTGACCAGGACCTTCAGCAGAAACCACCCCTCGGACAGGTTTGGCCTCTCCTGAAGGAGAAAATACCCAAACAGTTTTGCCTAACAGATTCTTTTCTCTGATAACAGGAACTCTACCACCTTCCTCCTTTCGCAACAAATCTGATTGGGCAGGTCCAGCTCGATTCACTGAACCTCTACTATTCACCAACCAGGTTGCTTGTGCTAAATGTTTCTCCCAGTTTTTCAAAGATCCACCCCCCATGGCTTTGAGAGTGGTTTTCAGCAAACCGTTGTAGCGTTCGATCTTCCCTGCAGCTGGTGCATAGTAGGGAATGTGGAATATCCACTCGATGCCGTGCTCTTTGGCCCAGTTTTTTACAAGATTGTTCTTGAAGTGAGTTCCGTTGTCAGACTCAATCCTCTCTGGAGTTCCGTGTCTCCACAGGATTTGTCTCTCCAGACCAAGAATGGTGTTACGTGCAGTTGCATGAGGAACTGGATAAGTTTCCAGCCATCCAGTGCTTGCCTCTACCATAGTCAGCACATACTGCTTACCAGATGGAGAACGAGGTAGAGTGATGTAGTCAATCTGCCAGGCTTCACCATACTTGTACTTGGACCATCGGTCACCGTACCACAAGGGCTTGATCCGCTTTGCCTGCTTAATAGCAGCACAAATGTCACAGTCATGGATGACTTGTGTGATAGCATCCATGGAAATGTCAATGGATCTGTCACGAGCCCATCGGTAGGTTGCATCTCTGCCTTGATGTCCTGACGAGTCATGGGCCCACCGAGCTAAGAACAGCTCACCTCGGTGTTTCCAGTCAAGATTAGGATCAGGATCAGAGTTTGTGTCCACCTGGGAAACTCTTGCAGCTAGATCTGCCTGATGGTTGTGTTGTTGTTCCTCAGTAGCTTTGCTCTTAGGAATGTGAGCATCGATGTGTCTCACTTTCACTGGGATTCTCTCAATGCGAGCAGCAATGTCTTGCCACAGATCTGCAGCCCAGATTGGCTTTCCTTTCCTCTGCCAGCCATTCTTCTTCCAGTCTTTCAGCCAACCCCACAAGGCATTGGCTACCATCCACGAGTCGGTGTAGAGATAAAGCTTTGGCCATCTCTCACGTTCAGCTACGTTAAGAGCTAGCTGGACAGCTTTTACCTCTGCGAATTGACTGGATTCTCCTTCTCCATCTCTCGCTTCTGCAACTCTGCGCATTGGGCTCCACACTGCAGATTTCCATCTCCGCTTGTTCCCAACAAGACGACAGGAACCGTCTGTGAACAAAGCATATCTCTTTTCATCATCAGACAGATCACTGTAAGGAGGAGCTTCCTCAGCACGAGTTACTCTCTCCTCTGGAGGTTTAGCACAGCTTGTGCCTTCTGGCCAGTTTGTGATCACCTCCACCAAACCAGGCCTTTCGAGATTTCCCATTCGAGCTCTCTGTGTTATCAGAGCCATCCACTTAGACCAGGTAGCATCTGTTGCATGATGTGGTGAAGAACCTTTGCCTTTGAACATCCAATTCAGAACTGGCAATCTAGGAGCTAGAAGAAGTTGTGACTCAGTTCCGATCACTTCAGAAGCAGCTTTCACTCCTTCATAAGCAGCTAAAATCTCTTTCTCTGTTGGAGTGTAGTTTGCCTCTGAGCCTCTGTAGCCACGACCCCAGAAACCAAGAGGACGTCCTCGTGTCTCCCCTGGAGCTCTTTGCCATAAGCACCAGGTTGGACCATTGTCACTCGCAGCCGTGTACAGAATGTTCTTAATGTCTGGACCAGTTCGGACAGGTCCCAGACCCATCGCTTGGACTACCTCTCGCTTGATCTGGTCAAAGGCTGCTTGTTGCTCAGGACCCCATTGGAAACTGTTTCTCTTTCGAGTCACATCATAGAGAGGTTTCACAATCTGACTGTATCCAGGAATGTGCAGTCTCCAAAATCCCACTATGCCTAGGAAACGCAGAGTTTCTTTCTTGTTGATGGGATTTGCCATGGTGGAGACTCTGTTTATCACATCCATTGGGATGTGACGGCGACCATCTTGCCACCGCACTCCCAGAAACTGGATTTCTCTGGCAGGTCCTTTCACCTTGTCTCGCTTGATAGCGAAACCAGCTTGCAAGAGAATGTCAAGGATTTTGTTACCTTTCTCGAAGACTTCTTCAGCAGTCTCACCCCAGACGATGATGTCATCGATGAACTGAATGTGTTCTGGAGCTCCACCTTTCTCCAAAGCATCATGGATCACTGCATGGCAGATGGTTGAACTGTGAATCCACCCCTGGGGCAAACGATTGAATGTGTACTGAATGCCTCTCCAGGTGAAAGCAAACTGAGGCCTGCATTCCTCTGCTATGGGAATAGAGAAGAAAGCATTAGCAATGTCTATGGTAGCATACCATTTGGCCTGCTTGGATTCCAGCTCATATTGGAGTTCCATCATGTCTGGTACAGCTGCACTCATGGGTGGAGTTACTTCATTCAAGGCACGGAAATCAACTGTCAGACGCCACTCTCCATTCTGCTTTCTCACAGGCCAGATTGGACTGTTGAAAGGTGAATGAGTTTTGCTGATGACCTTCTGACTCTCCAACTGACGAATCAAGTTTTGAATGGGCACCAAAGAGTCACGGTTGGTTCTGTATTGTCTGTGATGCACAGTTTGAGAAGCAACCGGCAGCTTTACATCCTCTATCTCATGTTGTCCCACAACTGCAGATTCATCTGAAAGCTCAGGTCTAATGGACAACTTCAATTTTCCTCCATCAGTTTCTACAGTTGCTATTCCAAAAGCCCATTTGTAACCCTTAGGGTCTTTAAAACGCCCTTCTCTCAGAAAGTCAATTCCCAAAATACAAGGTGCATTAGGACCTGTTACAATAGTATGTTTCTTCCACTGCTTCCCAGTTAAACTTATATCAACCTCTATCTTAAACAACTCTTGAGATCCACCAGTGACTCCCTGAATAGTTATAGATTCTCCCCCTTGATAATTTGATGGTATTATGGTGCACTGAGCTCCTGTGTCAACCAAGGCCCTGTACTTCTGAAATTTTGAAGTGCCAGGCCACTGGATGTACACATCCCAATAGATTCTGTTATCTCCATTATCCCTTACCTCCCCCTGGCGGAAGGCAGGGCACCCCTAATGGTGGGGATTACCTCCACATGTACAGCTGGCACAACGTCCAGCACCAGAATTAGGATCACTGTTGGAGCTATCAGAGTTGTTCTGGGAAACTGAGGAAGCGACAGCTACCCTCCTGGTATTGCTACCTCGGGATCTGCCCCTCTGCAGCTCCCGTAACCTCTTGAAAAGATCAGAAGTTGGTTGACCATCCCATCTGTTCATGTTCTCACCAAACTGATCACGCAGAGTTATCCAGATACTGCCACGTGATTGCCTCTGCTGTCTGTTTTGGTTTGACCTGTTCTGGAATGGCCTCCTTGGAGCACGTCTGTTCCTAACAGCTGAAACTTGTATCCATCTGGAGGAAGAGGAATCAGAATCATCCCCCTTCATCAAGTTGGATATGGAGGTTTTAAATTCCTCCTTCAGCTCTTTCATGCAATTCTCAATCTTTCCAGACAAAGTTTCAATGGCTGAAACCAAAGAAGTACGTGCAAGACTATCCTCCAATTGCCTCATTTGGTCAGTGAAATAGCCAACAGTGGGAGGCACTCCACCATAATTTCTTGCCACAATCCTGCTTGCCAGAATAGTAGCATAATTAGGAGGAGCAAGCTTAATGAGCTTTTTGGCAAGGCCTGTTCCAACAGGAATTTCATCAGGATTCAGAGTCTTATGATCTCCGTATATTATTTCTCTCACAGCAAATTCTCTCAGACGCTTGATTCCCTCATCTATTGTGGTCCAGGGTTTAGGGTTCCATGGTAAATCATCTCTGCTGGGGTACCTCAGCGAGACTGCCAGTAGGAGGCGTGCCCACAGAGAAGCTTTACCAATGCACTTGCCTAGGTGCCTGTCTATGCCTGTATCCTTTGAGAGCATCCCCAACTGAGAGGCCGACTTGTCACCTACCACCAATGCTGGGGCTCCCATATCAAAACACCTGGCTAGCCAAGACAGGACTGGCTCGTTATCTCCTCTGATGTAATCCTTCCTCACATGTCTAATTTCCTGTCTGGGTGCATTAGCTGACTGTATGTCATCCTCATCATCATCATCATCATCATCCTGAGGTCGCTGTCCCCATAATCCTATTTTAATCCTCCGTTGAATTTCCTTGAGTTCAGAGGCACTGCCGGCAGTTGCTAATTCAGCAGGGTCTACATCTCCATCATCCATGTGGGGTCTCAAGAGGTCTGCCAGAGTTTTAAGGCTAACCTTCTCTTCCTCACCAGAAGGATCTTTCTTAACAGAGGGACCCTGAGTAGAAGGACCCTCATCTCCATCTGCACCATTTCCTGCAGCATCTGCATCTCCTCCTGCAGCTCCTTTGCGCTTTCTGCTTACAGTGGCCACCAAATTTACTGGATTGGCTTTCACATTCACAGCAGAGTTGGAGGGAGTAGAGGAATTTTGTGCAGGGTTAGCAGGAGCAGAGGGAGTCTGTGCAGGGTTGGTAGGAGGTGTGCTTTGAGATCCTGCAGCCACTGCTGCGTCCGTCTGGGCAGCAGAGGGAGGAGGAGGAGGAGACTGTGCCTCGTTAATGGCGTCTGCCTGCACAGCTATGTCTGTCTGCGCAGCCATTTCTCTCTGTGTAACTATGTCTGCCTGGACAACCATTTCTCTCTGTGTAACCATGTCTGTCTGCACATCCATTTCTCTCTGTGTAACTATGTCTGCCTGGACAACCATTTCTCTCTGTGTAACTATGTCTGTCTGCACATCCATTTCTCTCTGTGCAGCTGTGTCTGTTTGTGTACCCCTCTCTGCCCATGTAATCGAGTCTGTCTGTGTCGCCGAGTCTGTCTGTGTAATCGAGTCTGTTATCTCAGATTCTGGCAAAGGTCCCGCAGCTACTGCTGCTGGCTCTGAGTCAAAACTATCGGCAGCTTTCTCACAAACCTGAACTGTGATTTCCTGGTCACCGTAATCAGAATCAGAAACCAATTCCGAACCTCTCTGAGCTTTTCTATGTTTCTTCTTACATCTACGCAGGTCGGAAGAGTGAGTAGCCTTACGTCTTTCTTGACACAGTGCTATCAGCAGCCATATGATTATTCCAAGAAACAACAAAATTAAGGCTAGCACAAGATATCTAGGGTACCACTGGTTCCAAAGACCCTCTGTAGTTGTAAGAGGAGTAACAAACTCAAATGTGTCTGCTAGCAGATTCATAGTTGAGTTACCATATCTTCTAAGCCCAATAAGACCACAACAGAATTCAACAGCATTCAGTAACTTGTTCTTAACCCAAAGAAACGACTTATATGCCACATATCTCACAATCTTGTCTATCATGCAGGAAATGGCCCATCTGTAGACAATCACACTGATAATAGATAAAATAGAATGACTCAGAACCCAAAACAGCTTCATTTTGCTTCCTAATCTGAGCAGAAATAAATCAAACAAGCAATCGAGCCCCACGTTGGAGCGCCAAAAATAAAAAGTGTGTCGGTGTGAGCTGAAATTCCCCCCCCACCGACAATAACCAGGCTAGCCCAGTCTGGAAGCAAATGAAAAGCTGTATTTACAAGCAGATGAAATGCAATGAATATGTACAAATATACAAAATTCACAACATTTACAAATATATACAATCAACAGAAAAACACAACCAATCTCCCTTTGCTTCCCCCCAAGGGGACCCTCCCAAAGGGGGCCTCCCTCTCCCAGGAGCTTCCCCCCCAGACCCCCCTGGACAGAGAAGCAGAGTTTAGTTAGAGCAGAAAGTTGTTAACTTAGCTGCCAAGGTCAGTACGTGTTATCTTCAGCCAGAAGAGAAGAAGAAACAGCAGCCAGACAGCCCAGCAACTGCCCCCACTGCCGAACACAGAATGTGCAGAATGCCTGCTTTGTTTTGGGTAATAGTTCTTAAACATTTCTATCTATCCAATGGAAGTGTTTAGAACAATCGTTATTTTGCTT
Source organism: Indicator indicator (assembly GCF_027791375.1). Taxonomy (NCBI): domain Eukaryota; kingdom Metazoa; phylum Chordata; class Aves; order Piciformes; family Indicatoridae; genus Indicator; species Indicator indicator. The sequence continues at coordinate 40,232,698 of NC_072011.1, forward strand.
TCTTACACCCAATAGTGATTTATTTACATTCTTTCACTTTCTCTGTTTTGAACTTTGCAAGGAAAAATTAAAAAGACAGTTTCAAACCATCACACAGCAAGTCTTTAAAAATATCATGATTAATGTCTATTCTAATAATGATTACTTTATACTTAGCAAATTTTTTTTTACAGGTAGTGTGTTTTTAGTAGTCCACCTCATTCAAAAGGCTTAGGAAAACAAACAAACAAAGAAACCCCAAACAACCCGCAAAAGAAGATAAATGGTTCACTGAAACAGCAGTATAGGTATCTTCTTGCAAGGTGACCTTAAACATGCTAGTTCAGTTACCACAGTAGCACAACACTTCATATGGATGATTATCCATATTATTACAGTCTTTGAAAAAAGTTACAGGTATTCTCTGAAAACTCAGAAGGTTTGATTATCTACTTCCTGCTTAGAAAGTAAGAACCACTAAGCTAAAATCTCGATTCCACACTACACACTATTGTAAAAGGCTTGCTTCCCTTTGAGCTAACCAGAAGAAATCTTTAGATACAAACAAAACCTGTTGACTATTCTTTGAGAAATACATGTATACTCTTCAAACGTCTTAGAGAAGCAAGCTTAAGCATCAGACTTCAGTAAGCCTGTGGCAAATGACAACTGGTCAATAATCAAAAATACCATTTACATTACCAGTAACTACCAGTTGTCAGTCATGAGAAAACCAGTTCCTGTTGGTGGTACCCCTACCCACAAATCTGCTATAGTTTCTACATGCCTCCAGAACTGAATTTTAGGGGGGGTAGGCGAAACATACACATTGGGGGAACTGGCAAAGGTAGAAAAGACAGCGAAAGATTCTTCTTTCTATTATTATATTTATCAACTATTTAATCCCAGAAAATTTTATTTTATCCGTTTTCCCTGAAAATAAATAGCAGAAAATCTCACAACAGGAATTTTTATTTTAATATAGCAACAGACGATACAAATGTATTTACTAAATTCTTAGTTGAATTTTGACAGATATTCTGAATTCCCTGCCAAAAAAGGGGAAAAAATGGTGGTGAAAGTGAGTGTTATTTTACTGTTTAGTTAGCCCTCACTTAAGAATTTATCTAATTTATTTTGGAAAATCTATGTACATTTAATACAGATACATTATTTGGAAAGCAGAGATATTTGTTATTATGCAAATTATATTTAAACACACAATATTAGCCTAATTCCTGACTATTGCATTATTCAAAAAGAATCATAATTCTATTGCTACACATGGAGTAAGCAAGCAAAATAATTTTGATCTCAGACATTATACCTTGTAGCATTTAATAGAATAACCTTCATGAATTTCACAATTTTTCCGAGTACACGGAAACTGAATTATTGACTATGTTTTAAGAATTTCTGTAACACATTACTTTCAGAATGACAATGTTGTTTTAGTTCACAGTTCCTGGAACTGACAGCATGTTGATGGGTAACTATTAATTTTCTATACATTTTATTGTCAAAATGGATATAAATTGAACTTTTTACTTGACTGCATTTTAGGCTTATGAATCTGATTAAAATTAAATTCCATATTAGCAGCCTGCATATCAAAGCCCAAACGGGCAATTAACATCGTACAGTTATCTAAATAACTGCATTGTCTTCGACGAATGTTAATGATTATGTTAGGTATGGAAACATGATGAAAATTTTGAATTTTTTAAGCATAACAAAGATGGACAATTATTCTACTTCGTGATACTGCATGCTGTACTTAATAGCAAAATGAATTAGAAAATACACAGTATGGTGACCTTCAGGACATTCACCTTCGCGGATCAATAACCTGCCTCTTGCTGCGATGGTTTTCTGGTTTTTTACTTCATTACATTTCATCTGCAGCTCTGAGAGAACGTTTTGTTTGGCTGAATTTTGAGTAAGCAGGAAGGCATGTCCTTTTTTCTCCTCTTCTGATGTACATGCAGATGATAAGAGAGCTCAGAAAAGATGGGGCAAAATTGTGTTATTATAGGTGTCCGGAGAGATGCTGAAATAAATACAGGAACAGACCAAAGCATGGTCCTCACCTCCTCTTAAGTCATTTAAAGCCGATTAAACACATCTCTGTGTTCAAACCACCCCAAGCTATGCAGGTATTCAAAAGAAATCCTGCCTGGTTACTAGTCATGCTTCGTGTTACTTTAAGCCTGAAACTCCATAAATTTTTTTCACCTGTGCTGGTGAAACTTGGGTTTAGATGTTTTAACTTTCCGATCCTCTGCAAAGGTCGCCTGAAGTAAGACACAAACACACCGCTCAGTTACTACCAAGCTCCTATGCACCGACGCACGGAAGCTCCCTACAAAGCTGAGGTGCTCCTGGCGCCATACCCAGGGCAACACAGAGCTCGCCGCCGCTACGAAGCCTTAGCCAGTGCCTGATGATCTCTCCGGGGATGCCACAGGATTCTCCACAGGGAAATGCACAGGCAGATGCCATATATCTATGCACGCGTATCCCTGCCTATGCCTACCTCCACACGCTCGCCCCACAAGGTATTCCTTCCGCTGGGAAGGCAATCGCGACAGCCCCGCCCCGCCCACCCTACCTCTCCGCCCCACCGCCGCCCCCCGCCCCGCGCACGCCGGGCCTCTGCGGAAGCACGCGGCTGCGGATCGCGCGCACCTCCTCACCCCTGCTCTGTACCCCCAACACGTAGCACGCACGCTCGCGGGGGGCGTGTGCGGTCGGGCTGCTCCTGCGCGGCGCCGCGTTCTCCCGGCGTGCCCGGCGACAGTGTCATGGCTGCTCCCTGTGGCCGGTTTGTGCACATGGGCTGAGGGGAAGCCGGCAGCACCTGTCAGCTCAGGGGTGGCTCTGAGCAGCCGCGAGCAAGTGAGGGGGCGGCGGCGGCTGAGGCAGTGGCGAGGAGCGGGGCGAGGGCGGCGGGACCATGCTGGCTCTGGAGCGCTCCTTGCTGAGGGGTTTCCTCAGCCCAGCGGAGTCACTGGAGTGGAAGCAAGGCGAAGTCGCAGCAGCAGGTAAGAGGAGGTTCCTGCTCAGCGCGGGAGAAGGTGCTCGGTCGTTGCTGTGGGTATGTGGAGCCAACGGCATCTTTACTGGCCTCAGGCTGAGCTCGAGCGGCGGCTGGCGGCTCTCTCCATCGTGCCCGCGCCGGAGGCAGATGTGTTTCCGTCGCCTCCCGTCCTTTCTGCCCCTTGCCGGGTTCCGAAAGGTCCTGCTGGCGCCACAAGACGGGGGAGTCACGGTGGGCTCGTCCGCCTGGAGGAGCGACGCTGCTGACAGGCTGAGGAGGGAGGTGCAGTCGCCGTGCCCGGGCTCTCCTGAGTTTCTTGCTCCCTACCTGCCGGTCTGGCAGGGCTCCAGGTGGAGGGGCTGCGGCTGCAGCAGCCGTTGCCCTGCGCGTGGGGTCCGGCAGACGCCTCGCTGCCGATTTCATGGCACTCTGGAGGGCTTCAGTCACGGTGTTGCCTCGTGAGTGCCCAAAGTCTCCCTGACTGTTTGAATTCGGCAGTGATATGAAACTCCTTCATGTAGAAAAATAAGAAAAACTCTGGCATGAACTACCTGTTCTGTATTTTGTTAGTGACTAAGTCATAGTTGTTTGAGGGAACAACAGAATGTAGCTTCTTGAGGGGTTTGATTAAGTTGTTGCTGACCCAACTTTCCTGTAGGGGAACACAATAGCTTCTGAAATGCAACGTTTCTCATGAAAATACACTTCATATTTCAGACAGGGTAGAAATACAGTTATGCTCAAGTCGTGTGTCATGATGCTTAAAACATTTGAAAGACTCATTTATCCTTACCCAAATGCTTGGTGAATTTAGGAGAAGGACTGTACAGAGCTACTCAGCTGCATTTATCTTAATTTTTATTTAACCTTCATGGTTGTACTGGTCAGGAATGTTAGGTGATGGGACTGACACCTGTCACATCTGTCTTGGCTTTTTATTATGGGTTGTGCATGCTATTTGTGGTGCATATTGTTCGTGTGTGTGTGTATTTTTTAGTTTGGGGGTTTTGTTTTTGTTTTTTTTTAAGTAGCGTGCTCCTGTAAGATGTGGAGAAAACTATTCTCAAAGAATGATATCTTGGCATAGAGACAGAAAGTGGTGGGGTTTATGATGATTTTTAGTTATCACTTTCATGGGCCCTTCCTACTGATTATCCTGAAACTAAATTTAAATATTATGACCTTGAATTTGTATGGTGTCTTACAAAAAGCTAAGCACGTATATGCTTACAATTACTTTACAGCGTTACTGCAAAGAGAAAATGTCAATATTCTTCATTAGTATCCTCACAGCCAATACTTATTCTACAAACTACAGCATCACCTGTTGGGCAGCTATAATCCAATATTGAATTTGTTGAAGGAAAGTCTCTCTAAGGTATAGATTGGAGAAAGTTTCTTGTTATTTCTGTTCTCCGTGAAAGTATGGCATCAGCAGGGATGCAGAACCATTATTATACTGTATACACCCTTCCAGATACAGCTTAAGGTGTTTGGTTTTGAAATCATGTAGCACAAATCATATCTTGCATTGTTCAGTTGATCATTGTTATAAAGAACAAAAGTGAATTGTAGTCAACAGTCTCGTCCAGAGAAATTTGAATGAATGTCTTTATCACATGTTCCAGCCAAGTCATCTGTCTCTGCTATTAAAGCTGGCTCTGTGCTTAGTCTTCCTGTATGTCTGAAATGAATACTTGTTCTAGCTGGATGAGCTTGGAGTTGGTATTTAATTTACTTCCTTGCACAGCCCCGGCCTGTGTGGGTCTATATCTATGCTAGCGCTGAATGGGCTAGCTCCAACCTTAATAGTAGTGTAGCTGTGGTAACACTTGAGTGCATGGGAGCTGCAGTCTCCAACTGGAATCACGGAGTAGTGTTAAGGTACCTATCCTATGTAGACCTCCACATTTCCTCAGCTACACCATTACTAGCACCTGCCTCAGGTAGTTTAAAACCAGTTAGGATACCTGCATGAGTTGCAGCCACAGCTGCAGTCTGTGGAGATACTGGTTTTGCTCAAGAATAGAAATTTTTACAATGTTTATGTTTTTTTTTTTAACATCCACTGGATTGATTGCACTGTAGCATATAAAGAATGGATGATACCTTCTGTGAAACTGTCACCTGAGTCAAGAATTTGATGGATTTGAAGCTTCTTACGAAATAAATGTATAACGTTTCATTACTTCTGTTTATCTCAAAGGCCCTCAGTGGAGAAACATTCATGCATCTCAATCCACCTAAATATGCCTATGAATCTGACACCATATCTCATTGAGATAAATCTATCATAGGAAAATAATTCTTTAATAAAGATAAAATCATGTTGCCTATTCTTTGTAAGTATTCTAAGCGCTTAAAGGATGGACTGAGTAGTTTCTGCAGTTATACATGAGAGTTCATGCACTGAACTCTGCGAATATTGAGCCATTTTTATTTGTTGTGTTTCCACTAAAAGGGTTCACTACTCTGTGAAATTACTGTCTTGTCTATAGGACTTTACTTCAACACACTCATATAAAAAGTTTTGCAGTAAGAAAATCTTCCTGTGACAATTGAATTCATCTTCAATAACTGTACAGTGTTAGAAAAGCCATCTCTATATATCCCCTGAAATTTCTGTGCAAGTTTTTATTTTACATTCATCTGACAATCTGTATTTCATTGCAACATTAACGCAAGTTCTGTAAAATGTGTATTTAAATAAATATTAATAAATTAGTGATGCCTGCTACTGAAGTTCTTTAGTTTCAATGCAACTACACTTTTCCTGGAAAGGAGAGTGATATATGTTTTGATTTGAATAGTTCTTGTAAGACAAAGTTGCTTTGAAGTTGTCACTGATTTATGTTTGGTGTGTTTTGTTTTGTTTTCAGAAAGTGGATCATTATTGCAGTTGATTTTTGATGGGAAATATGAGGCAATATTTTCAAGTTCAGCCATCCAGAATATTTTCAGTGCATCTTCTGTGACGGAGGAGAACATTGACAGTTACTTGGAGAAACAGATTCTAGCATACCTGGACTGTTCCACAGACGTTGATAACCTGGAAAGGTGGAAATTTTTCTTTATTATATGGAAGATCAGTAGAGGCCATAATTGATTTTTTTTTTTTTTTTTTTTTTTTAACAAAGGCATTTTGAAAAATTTTGTATTATGTGACAAGGCCTCCAAAATTCTTTATCTTAGAGAAAAACTGAAAGCAGATTTCTTGGGTTGTCTTCCCCAACTCCTTTGGGGTGTCTATTCATCAGCATTGTTTGTTCACTGTATAGTATTGTGATAAGCTTCTGGTATAAAGAAGCCAACAAATGTAAATTCATGTTGGCATGTGTCATCAAACAATTTATTAAGTTTTCTCTCTGAAACATTGCATTATATTCATGTGACTTCTTGACGTAGTAAAGTTCCTGTCAGAGCAATGCATGTATTTCTAGGCATGGTTCATAGTAGGGTTGTTCTACTCTTCTCAATGTAAAATAAGTGAGATATTTTTCAGAGATGCTATTCATCAATTAATTATTTTCTTCACAAGACTTTCTCTGATAGATTCTAATTGTACTGCATATGTTAATTCTTGATTGTTAAAAGCCTGACTTCAGTGTTTGCAGTTTGCTATGTGAAATAGACTGAAATCTATCATGGTAGGGATAGTAAAAGCAGAAAATAGGGGGGGTGTATATGTATTAGTTTATTTTTACAAGTGAGGGTGAGAAAAAGGTTTGCTGAAAGAGAGCAAAAGATAAGATAAAGGTAAAAAGAAAGTAAGAGGGAGGTAACACATTGCCAATAAATGTCATTGAGTATGAGTACCTGTGTTTTGGTATGACAAAGTCAAGAGTTTTTGCTAAAATATCAGAGAGAAACAAATAGTTGATACCTTCAAAATATTTAGCTTAGATGTGTAAGTGATTGCAGTGTGTCAAAAACTGACCTTCTAGTGTGGCGCACAGTACACTGCAGTCCTGTTTTCTGAGTTGGAATGTTCAGGTTGTTCCTGTGCATTTTAAACCTTAGGTGTTTTTTTCTGTCTTTCTTTTTTGTTTTCTTTCTTTGTTTTGCTGTTGAATATCAACCAGAGTTTAGATAGTAAGATAGTCTAGAGAAGTTTTTCAACATTGCTAGATTCTGTCATCTTGAAATAGTTTGTTCTGAATAATGCAACAAGGAAAGAAAAATCTGTCATGGCTGGAAACACTGCTTGAACATATGTTACTACCTTTATGAACCATTCAGCTCCTTAAAGATAATCATAAGCTGTATCATGCCCTCACTAATACTTTATACATATTCTGTCATGTGATGTGTTGTTTTCTGCTCCCCCTGTGAGTTTTATTTGCCTGTGTATCATTTACAGGACTCTACTGTTGTTGTCTCACTGCAGTGAAGGAAGTTGTTCCGCAGGTGCTTGTACTCCAGCTGTTTGGCCTTTGAGGTTTTTGTCATTTCTTCCACAACTTTAGGCGGCATCTGGAGCCCCCTTGTCAGAAAGCATGGAGGCAGATCTGCAATATTTAGCCTTTCAGAAGCACAGGGTTCTCTGCCCAAAGTCATCTTCAGAATGTTTCAGTATCTGCCAGAAATGGTTTTTGTTTGTAGCAGTCAAGTGAATTTTTCAAGCTTCATTAGTAGTGATATAAGAAGCTTTGAATTATATTAGTGCTGAAGGAAGTACATTGTGGCTTTTGCATGATAGAAAAACTTAGATACAGAAAGACAGGTAATTTCCTATTTTAGGTAGGCAGTGCTTATAGCACTTAAATCTGTACAATGTTTGTTTCCAGTGACTTTCTTGGTGAGAATGTATTACATGGTTATTTTTTCTAACTTCAGGCTCTATGTTCTGTGACTGTCTTATGGAAGAAATGATTGCAGCTTTTGCACTCTGACCTTCCATTGCTTAAAGTGAAAATGGTTTTGTCTGTTTGTTTGTTTTTCTAAATGGCTTAAATGTTACTTTCTTTTTCCACAGAGTGATTCAAGGAAAGTGCAGCAAAGCTCTTAAGTTCTAGTTAAAAAAATTCAGTAAAACACTGTTTCTCTTGTGACTTTTAGTAGACTGGATAAGTACACATAGATGCTTTTATTTCCTGAACTGCAAGTTGTAATTCTTCAGATTAAAAAACTCAGTGGGAGTTGAATTTAATCAGAAACAGAAAGTTGGATAATGTTAGTCTTATTCTTTTAGCACAATATAAACACAATACAAAGTATGCTTTCACAATCATGTTAAAGCAACTCTTAAGGACTTCTTTTTCTGAAGCTAAAACTGAGCAGCTTGAGGGCAAAACAGCTCAAAATTTGGATCTAGATTGTAATTTCTTTGGACATAGCTTGTAACTTTTTCCAATTCCAAGTCTGTGGTTCTGTAAGGAAAAAAAAACAGTATTTTAAAATTCGCTGCACCTTTGTCTCTCATTTTAACCGCTTCCCTCCTTCCCCTGTGCCAGACAAGGTTTTAGCCATTATGACTTAAAAATGAAGTCTCAAAGCATTCCTTACAACAAACTTGCTGAATAGGAGACTCTTTTTTTTTCTGCCTCGCTGTTGCTAGTCAGTTCAACAGTTACCTTCTCAGAACATGTAGCTTCATAGCTGTATTTTAAATTATCAGATTGGAAGTGATGAAGCAACAACAACAAGGACACCAGAAAAAGGTATTTTTGGAAAGCTTGATTCAAAAGAACATGAAGGTCTCATGTTTAATCCCAAAACCTAAAGGAATAAGGAAGTGAAAACCAACAACACTTGTTTTTATTGGCTGTGTATTTACTAATTTTACCTTATTCAAGCTATAAATGAATACCAAACTTTCCAAAACAAATCCATACAATAGGCTTGTAACGATTTCCCAACCTGAATGCTAAATGATGTTTCTGGTATTTCTTTTGGGGCGTCTGATGGCTGGTTAACTGGTGTGATATTTATATGTATTGAAGAGTCCAAAAAAAAAAAAAAAGAAATTCTTGCTGTTTCTGCAGCTTGCTTTGGTGTATGTGAACTGAAAAAAGTAACTATTTGGTGTCTAATTTTGATTTGACTTATTTTCTGTAGTTTCTGACTCTGAAAAAGAAACAAAACAAAACCAAAAAAGCTCCAGAAAACCAAACCAAACCCAAACCTGTAACCTAATCACATCTTAAGCATAGCCTCGCTATTGAGTGTTTTTTCACTCTTGCATTTTATTTGCAAATTCCAGCATTATATGCAAATCCATTATTTGTTTCAAATACAAATACTCTTATTACTCTTTATTTTGAATTTGAGCAAGATTAGATATAGCAGTATGAATATTACAGTGGAGTGTATATAAGCATCTGATTATGGATCAAAGTCCCACTACACCTGATGTGAATAGTGTTCAAAAAGAAAAAGGCAACAAAACCCCCATTCATGCAGAGAAAAGAAGAACAAGATGCAGTGTTTCCAACCGAAACAGTTCCATAATTCTATGATGGATACAGACATATGTGTATGGAAATACAAGAAATAAATTAAACCAAGTAGGTCACCACAGTATGTGGGACAGCATCAGCAGTCCCTCTGTTGCTTTTCAGGCAGTACAGAAGGGCTATTTTCAGGCAGCCTTTGAGAGGTGAGCATTTGCAGGAGTGCATTGTAAGTGTGAAGAGCAGTCAGGCAGACAATTAAATTTTTTCTGGGAAAAAAATAGGGAAGAGGAAGGGGAGGCTAGCATTTTCAGATTAGAGCTTGCAATTGACTTTCTGATACAGAAGGAGCGATAAGGAGAATGGAAGTTGGTCATGAATATGAAAATGGAGGAAAAAAAATCAGTTGGTAATCAATTTTCTCAAATCTAAACTAATGGAAGACACTATCAAGGACAAAGTAATGGAATTGGTTATCAATTTTTCCAGAGGCCTTCTGCATGTATATAACAATCAAAACTTCAAGCAACCTTGAATACCAGAAAAATAGATGCCAGTAATGTTAAAATAAATAAATAAAATATTAGTAGGAATAATAGTGTAAATGATAAGGCAAATTAGTTTTTGGAAGACTGAAGTGCATCTGTCAAATCACAGTGCAACAATAGTTGATTATTCTGTATGTTATCTTTCAGAAGCTCTGAAGCACAATTTATCATGGGAGAATAATTAGAAAATGTATGTGTGTAGTTGTTTTGTGTGTAATGTTAATAATTTAATACACAATAATTTTTAGGGCTTTGTGTTCTTGAATTGTTTGGAATTTTACTGGTAATTTTAGATTGGTAGTAGACAATTACTGGCCGAATAAATACAGCTAGTAAATGTTTTGATCAACAGCTCTTTGTACCAGTTATTGTTCTCTAACTCTTCTGAAGGCTGTGGGGTTTTTCTGTTTGTTTTGTTGTTGTTGGTTTGGTTTGGGTTTCAGTCCTGCATTCCTCACCCCACCTTTCTCATTGTTCCACATCTTTTTCCACATCCTTGCCCACCAGCTGTGTGTTTGTGTATGGCTCTTTTTTTTTTTTTTTTTTTTTTTTTTTTTTTTTTTTTTTAGGACTTGTATAACACATAATCCTTTCTTTTCCATTTGGAGGGTTCGTGCAGCTTTGGGTCTCTGTTTATGGTGGAAAAAGAAGCAAACAGGTTTTTGAAATTTGGTTATGTTTCTTTAACATACCAATTTTTGTATCAAACCAGCCTGATTAAACTGTTAATTTTTTGTAGGCAGGTGGCATATTACATATGTGACAAGGCTGTAGTTGGGACATGACTGATTGTTAACACCATCAGGTTCAAAGTTATTAAGGAAACATGAAACAAAACAGAAGTTGTCTACACCTATTAAAATCAAACATTAGATTTTGAGGGATTGTGCCCTGCCTTCACAGACCACATTGCACGTGCATAAGGAATTAATATCATTAGATGAGCTTAGTCTTGCAAATAAGGAAATTTTTAATATACGTAGTTTTGGGAATAAAACATAGTATCATAATTCCATCTTTAAATAAAATATTATTTAAATTACAAAGCATGATCAAATGACATAAGATTTGCTGCCAAAGTATGTGAACCAACTTGATGATGATAATTTTGAACTTTTTCAATGTTCATTTAATTATATTGTTATCAGAGGCAGTGAAAATAAACAGCAATGGTAAAACAGTAAGAAACATGCTGGTTTGGACACAGGCTAATCACAGAATCACAGAATGTCAGGGGCTGGAAAGGACCTTGAGAGATCATGTAGTCCAACCCGCTGCCAGAGCAGGATCACTTATACCAGGTCACACAGGTACTCATCCAGGCAGGTCTTGAATATCTCCAGAGAGGGAAGCCCCACAACCCCCCTGGGCAGCCTGTTCCAGTGTTCTGTCACCCTCACAGTGAAATAATTCTTCCTCCTGTTTCCATGTAACTTCCTATGCATCAACTTCCACCCATTGCCCCTTGTCTTGTCATTGGGCGTCGCCGAGCAGAGCCTAGCTCCATCCTCTTGGCACTCACCCTTTACATATTTATAAACATTCATGAGGTCACCCCTTAGTCTCCTCTTCTCCAAGCTGAAGAGCCGTAGCTTCCTCAGTCTCTCCTTGGAAGGAAGATGTTCCACTCCATCATTTTCGTGGCTCTGTGCTGGACTCTCTCCAGCAGTTCCCTGTCCTTGAACTGAGGGGCCCAGAACTGGACACAATATAATGGGATATATTTTCTCTGAAAATGCTGAGGATTAGATATATCGTACAACTGTGCTGTAGGTAAATATGGGATAATCTGCATCCTCTGCTAATCTTCTGGTCTCTGATAGTTAGATACAGCCTTAAATTTTGAAACATAGGATCTAACTCTCTACTTTCAAAATGTTTGTCATTAATTAAACCCATTATAAGCAAACATATTTCCAAGCCTTTTAGTTCCCTATGTGCTTTCTTGAATACTGTGTCAAGAATTAATCAGATCTTGTAGCCTTAATTAAAGTGTGATTTGTTACTAATCAGTTTTCTTATCTGTATTGCAGGCAGAGGCTGATGTTTCTGCTGGGTGTGGGCAGTTTGCAACTCTTCGTTCAAAGCAATTGGACTGGGCCTCCAGTTCAGTTAAAGCTTCAGGACTTTTTGCCACCTGCATTGTTACAGAAATTCTGTGAGGTATGGTTGGATTTTAAAAAGCTCTCCTTTTATCATCATTGCTTTTCAAAAATAACCATAACACAGGGATGTTAGGACAAGGGACAGTGGGCACAAACTAGAACATGGGAAGTTCTACCTCAACATAAGGAAGACCTTACTTACTTTGAGAGCGATGAAACACTCACCACCGTAACTTTTTTCTAAGTCACATACAGTGTTTGTCATGGCAGTACCAAAGTCCATCTTGTGATTCTTCTGCACCTGTGGTTCACCACAGTTTCTCGAGCATTTATTTTTCTCTTTGAATTAAAACTATAGTAAAATACTGATTGCTGCAGCATGTCAGGGAAGACCATACCACTAATTTCTACTAATGCCAAATCTACATGAGTTTGAACTTAGAATTTCACTGTAAACAAGGTGTAGACCATGAACAATGTGAATGCTCTGACCTGTGGAATGAGAGAAGTCTGGGTATATGTGCTGGTTTGAGGCCAGACAGATCCTCTCTTGCCCCGAGAGGGACAAAAGAATGACACTCACACAAACGGATTGGAGAGTGATGGAAAGTTTAAATGGAAAAGCAATTGGTGAAGCTACAAAAACCTACAGAGCATAGTGACAAGAATAACCCAAAGCGTAGAGTCCCTTCCGTAACACCCAGAGGCCTCCCAACTCTTCCCTTCTCCCCACCTGAGGGTATACCCAAACCTCAGGGCTCTTTCTTCCCCCTCTCCCTCCACCCCTGCTTGACTAGTCTCAGGCTGGCCAGGTCTGAGACTGCCCCCCTCTCCTTTCTCCTCCTGGCATTAGGCCTAGACAGGCCTAAGAGGCCTTGAGATACTCCCCCACCATTACCTGGTAAGAGAGCATCTCCCGCAGAAGCAGAGAGGGGAGAAAGAGAGAGGAATGACTGTGCAGATGGATTTATAGGGGCAGGTTCTATGGGTAGAAATACGCTGTTTGCTGTGTCCACCTTATTGGGTTGGACACTCGGGACACCGGAGGTGTAACTTACGTGGCAGTAACAGGAGGCACCCAGCCTGAACTGCCACAGTTTATGAAAAGTTTCACATGAAACCATCAGATCAGTGTTGCATTATTGTGGTGTGGTTTTGCAACAATTTCATAAGTCATAAAGTCCTGCGTTTCAAAGTTCGTTTGCAAAGTTTCTAAGTAACCCATTCAGATACAGTATCTCCCCTTTATTTAAACAGATGTTTATTAAACTGACATGGTGTGTATATAACCTTGTAATTTTGCTTGATTTTTGATACTAGAAATTAAAATATCTTCTGAAGGTTAAATAAGTTACAGCAGGATCCAAGTGTACTAAATCTTCTAGGGTGTGAAATGAGTTAGCAAAAATTATATATAAAGTACGTTTCTGATGGGGAAAACTAGTTCAATTTGCCTTCTCCTATATAATCCAAAAAATAAGAAATACAAACTCATTTATTCCATTCTCCTTAAAATTTGTTTATAGCCCACAGGTTTCAGTAGTAAAATCTCATAATCTGTGGGTGCTGTTCACTGAAGGACTCTTCATGTAATGTTAGGGTCCAGGCATGGGCTGCGGTCTAACACAGAGCTATAACTGTAGAATTGCTGTCATTGGCAGAGTTCACAGACCTGTAAAACACAGTGTTCATAATTCCTATAAACTATCCCCATTAACTGTCTGTTTTAAGGGAAGATGAGATGTTAATTGCCTGTTGAATAAGGGAATACATGTCTCCTGTTTATTTTCTGTTATGTTTCATATGTGGCTCTGAATGCAATACTTTGAAAGATGCTTGCATATACAGAGGTGGCATTCTGGAAATTAAATTGTCTAGAGATTACAAAGGGAAACAGACTTGGGTATTCTTGATTTCTACTGCTGCAAGGTTTAGCTCTTTATGCATTCAGGCAGAAGTTTTACTTTATTCATGTCACGGCTATTTATATTCTGAATTGCTAGTGGGTTTTTTTCCAAGAGCACTAAACATTTGTGTGCTAAAATACAATATCCAGTTCTTTATTAAATATCTTAATTCAAAAGCTTTTGTGTATTTTGGATTATGTTTATGTATTTACTTTTTTTCCCCTAAGGATAATTAGCATAAAATACTCCCGAAAAAAAGGAACATCTTGATAAACATATTTTTATGCTTTCATTAATCCAGCTTTCCCCTCTTGCATGCACAAATATTCAGAAAAAGTGGGTTAAAAACACAGTTCTGACTTTCTCCATCTATTGTGATCTTGCATATTCTGTCGTCAAGACTGATATAATCCCTTTTTAAAGAAGCTTTCTATTTTTCAAGTTTTCAGACTAAAATTATCTTTTCCCATGTCAAAGTTAAAAAAATTGTCTTTGGGTTTCTTTTAGCTTGCACTAACTTTCAGCCTGACAATGTCTCATTTATTTCAGGAATATTTTCACAACTTCAATATTCTTCTTTTCAGAACGCTTTATTGGATTAGTCTTAACCATATTCTCAGGCTATAGAACTGCTGCCATTTCTGTCCTTTGGAAGTTACACTTCTGGGTTTCATTTCTGCTCCCAGATAGCTTCTGAATGTATCATTAATTTCTTATAAGTGCATTAAAACTGCCTGAAACTATTATTAATTTCAGAAAAGAATAAATAAAATATCCTCTTTCAGATGAATTGCTGCTAGAGGCCTATCGGATGTCTTCTATGAAAAATATTCAGGAGTATGTGTACATTTATTTTCCATCCCCCAAACTGACTACAGCCTTCTCTGTAAACTATGGTTGCAATCAGGTACTCTATTAGGATTTCCTTTTACATCCTGCACAACTGGCTTGTGCTTTTTTCTTTTGAGTCCTGACATAAAAGTAGTTCACTAATTTCTAAACAGAAAACCAGCTAGCACTTTAGTAAAGGGTCTTTCAGTTGTCTAAAATAACTATGAGACCTTACCACACCAGTTAATAGTCTGACTGATACGACCTTGAGTTTGTGTTAAAAGAAGATTTTAAAATTAGCAGTTCTGGGTTTGAACTTGCAGGTATTAGACTAAAACGCTTTTAGTTGTAATGAGCTTCTTGTATCTGAAAGAACTGTCACTGTCTGCATGTAAGGGAATGAAGGTACAGAACTGTTAAAGTTGGAGCATAGCCTGCCTTAAGTTTCAGAGTTTCTGCGTATTAGGTCGTACAATTGAGTCTAGTATTTTTGGTAGATGAACTGCACAAAACTGTGTAGTATGACTGATTAAGACCACCAATAACTGTATGAATAATGCAAGGAAAAGCTTCTTTAATTGTTCATTGTTTGCTGTAATATTCACAAGTAGAATATATTTGGTAACAAGGAGAAGCTCCATCTTGAAGAAGATCCCAATATCCTAATTGATAATACATGTAACTAACTGGTAGGAATCCCCCAAATACAAAAAGGAACGGTTAAGATGTAACTTCCAGGTTGATTCCAAATAACAAATTTTGGAAAGCATTTGAATAATTATTTTTCCTTGTACTATTGAAGTCTTCTTTGCATTATTTGATCCTTTTGCTGGAAGAGACTGAAATGTTACCACACTTGATATCAGCAGCTGTATTCACAGCTCTTACAACAAACACCAATGTACTACTGTCTCGAATCCACTGTGATTCATTAGATTTGTCACAGAATCACACAGAGTCAGAGAATGTTAAGGATTGGAAGGGACCTTGAAAGATAGTCTATTCCAACATCCCTGCCAGAGCAGGATCACCTAAAGTAGGTCACACAGGAATGCATCCAGGTGGGTTTTGAATGTCTCCAGAGAAGGAGACTCCACAACATCTCTGGGCAGCCTGTTCCAGTATTCTCTCACTCTCACAGTGGAAAAAGTTTTTCTGTATGTTCACATGGGACTCCTGTGCTCCAACTTGCACCCATTTCCCCTTGTCCTGTCATTGGGCATCACTGAGGAGAGCCTCAGGTCACCCTCAATGAGGTCACCCTTCAGTCTCCCTCAAGCTAAAGAGACCCAGCACCTTCAGCCTTTCCTTATAAGGAAGATGTTCCTCTCCCTTAATCATCTTTGATGCTCTGCGCTGGACCCTCAAGCAATTCTCTCTCCTTCTTGAACTGTGGGGCCCAGAGCTGGACACAACATTCTAGATGTGGCTTCACTAGGACAGGGTAGAGGAGGAGCAGAACCTCTCTTGATCTACTAGCAACACTTCTAATACACCCCAGAATGCCATTGGCCTTCTTGGCCACAAGGGCTGGCTTGAGGTTATCCTGTTGTCCACCAGGAGTCCCAGGTCCTTTTCACCAGAGCTGTTCTCTGACAGATCGTCCCCCAACTTATATTGGTATGTAGGGTTATGTTTTCCCCAGATGCAAGACTTGTTGTTTTGTGGTAAATTTCTCCCTGCTCAACTCTCCAGCTTCTCTTAAGTCTTGCTGAATGGTAGCACAAACTTCAAGTGTGTCAGCCACTCCTCCTGGTTTTGTGTCATCAGCAAAGCGCGCTCTGTTCTCTCATCCAGGTCATTGATGAGTATATTGAATAGTACTGGTCCCAGAACCAACCCCTGAGTGACTCCACTAGATGCAGGCCTTCAACTAGACACTGTCCCGTTGACCATAACTCTCTGATGTCTTTCCTTCAACCAGTTCATAATCAACAGCCTGCTGGAAATTCCAGACCTGGATGCTTGGCTTCCATTAGCATAAACTAGCCAGAAAGAAGAAAGAGTTGTTTGAATACCGGTGTCCAGCAAGATAAAGGCTTTGAAGATTTTGCAGATCTCTCCCTCTTGTGGGCAGTGTAAGAATGGAATATAAAAGCTAAGCATGGCAGTCTTGTAAGCAGAGATAATCTGCTAAAGAAGTCTACAGTGTTGCCCTACCTTCCCTTGGTAGGAATATAGAAAAGAAGGGAGATTCTTAAGGCAGTCACTTGGAAAATACTCCCTTAATAGTGGAGCAAAATCACCCTCATAGTGAATATGAACAAAAGCATTCATAGCTAAGTACTTCTACTTGTAGCACTCAGGGAAAACTTGCTTACACTAATTCAGTTTTCTTGTCTTCAGTCTGCAACTCAGCTTTGCATGAGTTACCTGTTGCTAGTTTTGAGTGTGAAACTGAAGACAGTCTCCATTGTAATTTTATCTCCTTTGCATAAAGTTGAAGAGAAAAGCAATTACAAGAAAAACTAAATTTTCAGTCCCCTAAACTCAAGAGTAAAGAGTGAATTCCATTCCAGAGGACCCAATCTTTGATAACCTCAGTACATCCTCCATTTTTCTGAAAGATGTACCAGCTTTGCCAAATTGTTGTCAAGTATTCCCTGCACTGTTTAAAATTTGAGAAGCCCAGTATATGGGGCTTAGTATCCATGTGGAGACAGATTCCTTGTTTAATAGTTTTTGGTTCCCTCCCCCCTCCCTTCCTCCCCCCTTTTCCAGTTTTAATCAAATCTTCCCAAGCCTTTAGTCTGCTTTTTTCTACCTCTCTGTATGTGTGCAATGACCTTTTAAAGATTAAGAGAAAGGATCCCAAGACTGCTGAAGAGCTGATTAAATTTTAGGAAGGCCAGTTCAGTGCAGTACATGATACAAAAATGTACCACATGCTCCCTTTTCCTCTAGTCACTATCATTAGCAAGAAAGGAACATGAAGCCACTAAACTAAGATTCTCATACTGTCTATTCTCAGAGCTATTGAATGTAAATGGCAGGAGCTTTTTTTTCTGGTTGTAATCATTATTAGTCAGGTGGTAACAGTTGTGGTGGGAAATATTTTTGAAATACTGTGAAAATTGAAATAACCAAGAGAACTGTCCAGCTTGCAGTTGATTTAGGGCTTTAGCAGTAGTTACTTCACATGAATACGTAACCAGAGAGTAAAAAAAATATGTATTTTGGGTGCATTGAGTTTCTTTCATCTGTAGTCTGGAGATGTTTGAATGGAACCATGTGCAGATCCAACAGCAACTGGATGATTACCTCAGAGATTTCTCAGCATATGTTTGTAAATTAGTTGCTTAGTATATGTTTCTGTGTTTTAAGAATGTTATTCTTGAATAAAATAATTACATGTTTTGATAGCAAGTCTAAAGAATGGAAAGATTCAGCAATGTAAGCCAGGTTTACTATGTCAGGAACACTATGTGGCAGTTTCAAAGTATATGAAAGTTTTGAGCTGTGTGAGGTAGGCTCGATGCTTTGAATACCTAAGTGTGTAAAAATTTGCAGATAAGCTCAAAATTTCTTTTTCTCTTAGCCAATGTTTTAAGGGGGGGTTGTGGACTTGCTTTCTAACTTTTCAGCCCTTGAAGCTGTAAAGGCTTATGTGTCTATGGGACTGTTCTCTCATTCTCAAGGCTGCCTCAGGGAAGTAAATTTTGTTGTTAGAATTCTACACTGATAATGAAGTCTTAGAGCAGAATATAGAAGAAAGAATGTTGGTTTAGGCTTTCTGAGCTAAAAAGAAAAGGTTGTCTGTAGGAGATTTACTCAATGGAAAAGAGCATAGTTTTGTTAAAATAGGAGATAGCAATTCTTTGGCTGTGAGACTTGTTGGCTTATTGTCAGGGCTGTGACCTGTCATCGTATCTCTCATTTCCCTCCTTCAGTACATTCCTTGTAATGTTACATTAGCTGGACTGAGTTCTCCAGTGAAAGGACGTGAAATGTGAGTTTGAGATTGTTTGCTATAGTGCTTAAACAAGTGTAGATTACTATAGCATAGCGAGGCTGGTTTAGAAAACGTTTCCATAACAAAGCTTACAGCTGCTTTGCTTTTCACTGAGAATTTTAAGTGCGGTCTACTTTGATTGTAGAAAGAATCAAAAAGGAGTACACGAGGGAAAAAAGTTTATACGAAACTGAAAATCAAGTGTCCTATTACATGTGTTGATATTTTAAAAACAGAACTCTAGGAGTACTAAATAATGACTTTCTCAAAATCAGAATAGAGATGCTGGTTAAGACTGTACCTTTCTGAATCACTACAGGTGGGAGGAATCTGATATACTTCCACTTGACCGTTGCTTTCCTTTATTCCAAACTGATTTGTAGACTATTATAAACTTTGTTTTCCAAGGTGGGATTGAAATTACTTCAGTGATGTCATGCAGAAATTCCACTTGGGACTTAGAATTATTTACTCATAGTCATTGTCTACAGAACAAAACTATTTTCAGTGTTAATGCAAGGTAAGTAACTAACATTCTAAGGAGATCAAGAAAAAAACTTGATGATTACACTGTTAATAAAAAGTGAACTAGGGCAATATAATGTAGCTTATCAACTTTTGTCTTCAGTGTAGCATGTTGGTAAAGGTGTTGAAAAGAGTTTCAAATCACTTACGAATTACATCATTCTTTTAGTTTAAAAGCCAAAACGTGATTCAAATTACTTCTGTCTTGGTTGTGTAGACTTAAGAAGAATTTTTCTCAGGCAAGTGAATTCTGCATAACTTACTTAATTTTCTCTTCTCCTTCCATTCCATTGTCTTGCCCCTTTCAATACCAACTGAAAACAAAAGCCCTACTTTTGTTAGTTTGCAAAGGAAACCTGCCATATGAGAACTAAGAATAAACTGATGAACTGACATCTTTCCTGAGCCTGAAGATAACTCTCTGTTTCCTATTATTGCATTAAAAGGGAGAGAAGAATAGGTGATTGTGAGATGACAGTCACTACTGAGAAATTTCCTGGGGAGCTACCTCAAACCCATTAAGTAAAAAAATTGCTGTAGGGAACATCATAAAGGAAAGCAGCCAAAGCAGGGAGAGGATTTTATTTATTGGACAAAGGGAGGAGTGTTTATAACATTGATGCCCTGATGCTACCTCAGCAGGAAGCTTCCTCTGGAGAAAGAAGGTAAAACATATTGACATCATTGGAGGAACACCTAGTGAATGTCAGTGCTGCAGGATTGGTTTGATTAACAAATTATTGTATTTCTGTCATGACAAATCGAATGGCATGGATTTACCAGAAGCTTTTCTCCTTAGAAAGCGTTTTATTGCTGCAGTGTGTTTGGGGGTAGTGTTGACTGGACATAGGTGTTTCAGGTGGGACAAAATCAAATTGATGTCGTGTATTAGGACAGCAAAAAAAACACCCCAGAATTTACCATGACTTGGTTAAAAAGTGGAGACTTCAAGAGACAATGGTATTGTTTTCTTTAAAGTTTTGAGCAGGTTTTTCCTTAAATACATGGAGGGGTTTTTTTCTTAATCTATATTACATGATTTGCTTATAAATTTACTTATGTTTTCTGAAACTTGTATTGTATTTTATTTTTCTTTATTTTTTTTCCAGCCAAAAATGCTGCATGCAGCTATTCTGAATATGCTGGTTCTGGATGGTGAATCAGTCTATGCCTTGACTTCTCAACCTATTTTGCTACTTATAGCCAGAATAATCCTTGTGAATTCAAGACACAAACTTGCATCTCTTCAGGTAAGAAATATGTGACTAATTATTTAGACTGCCAGTTATTTGGCTTTCTCATTCTTTTCTTCATACCTCATTGAATCAGGTTTTTACCTCTAAGAAACAGTTCAGACAAAGAGATTACAATTAAACACAAGTATATTTTTCTTTAAAATGAACTGTTTTCCTACCATCTGCTTCAAAAGAGAAGAAAGAGGCCTTCATTACCTGGAAAAATTAGAAAGTTTAATAGGAAGCAACTTTTTTAAAAGACGCATACTTTGTGGCCTTATTTGAGGGAGGGCAGAGGGGAAAGCCCTGTAATGCAGCATACATATACTATGCCCATTTTTAGAAACTTTGGGATACTGTTAACAGTTACTGCATGAATTCTCTAAGCCAGGAGTTCTAAATTCCAAGTAAGTCCTATCTGGTTTGTCATTGTCTTCTGACTCTTCAGCAGGCAACCATACGAAAGCTACCTTAATTCTCTGTCATCATTGTACATTTAAAAACAAGAAGATACGATGGATCTCTTCTTGAGAAACCTTTTGTCTTATCTGCTTTGTAGTTTACCAGTAGGCTAGTTGGTAGCTGGACTCTCAAATTGGAGGACTTTTAACAGCAGCAAGTTCTCCTTATTGCATTCCAGTTGAACAGAATTTGGCTGGAGATCAAAATGCCACATGGTGCTTTATGCTTGACTGACAACATCCATTCCCAGCTGGGTCTCTGTATGAGTGATGAATTAAACTGCGTGGGAGATGTTGGCTGAACTGCATTTCTGGAAGCTAAGCTCTTCCATTATTTTCCCTGTTATTCACAGATGAGTGCTGTTGAACTTCAGCAATTGGGTCACTCAGGGAGGCAGAAAATGTTCCTGGTAGAGAGAATTCCCTTGCTGTCTCCCCTCATACTGAGATAATGGGGGGCTGCTGTCTACCAAGTGGAGATTTAATTCCTTGTGACTACATCAACTTTGGATAGTAGTTCAAAAGCAACAACTGGTAAAAATTACTTTGGTCAACAAGTCAATGTAGCAATTAAACCTTTCCATTCTTTTTTGTTTCAGCTTGATTTAAAAGAAGCCTCAACACTTTTTCTTTTATAAGATTAGTACAAATAAATTTAAAACAAGCTAAAAGACTCTGAAATGTATTATCTAAAGCATTTATAAAGTCATACTTTATTAAAAAATGCTTGAAAATTATCTAAAAATTCTTAACTTGGCTCCCAAAAAACTGGCATTGCTGATAGAATATTGTGCAGAACTTTCTCTGATACTAACATTTCTGAGTGGCAAGCATCAGGCCTCAGGAAATTGTCATCGAGCTGGATCCTCAGTTGTGTGGAAAATGAATACATTATATAAAGCTAAACCAAAGTAATCTGAAACTATTTAAATTGCCCTTAGGTTTCTAAATAAGTGAAATGCTGGGATTTGACCTTTTTCACAAAGTCTATTGTTTGTGTGCTTTTACTCTGTTAAGCTTGATATCAGAAGTCATCCTTTGTTGCTTTTTGAAATAGATGCTATTTTTTTTTTGATGGCTCCTTTCTAGGGATGTCACAGTCAACTACATATGATTGGTTTAGATGTTTACGCTTGAGTAGTGTACAGCCCTGAGGTCAGACTGTTGTAAGCATACCTGTATAAAAAGTTCAGAAATAGATACCTCTCAGAAGCAGTCAAATGTCTGTTTTCTAGAAAATGATAGGCATGCTAACAGTAGTAGAATAACTAGTAATCTTAGAAGCCTGTGGAGAGGTATGCCCTACATTGACAGGCAATAAGAATAATTTTAAGATCTTGTACTATCGGTTAGCTTTTCCATGCATTTCTACCTGGTGGAGCCAGAGAGGCACAAGATACGCTAGGGAATTTATGCTTTCGGTATACAGCTTTCTAAAATCAGGTATTTCCTTAGCTGTGATTTAGCTCTGCTGTAGAATGATTATTTAGTTCAAAAAGATATTTGCCCTTCCAAAATTCCACATGCAAACATTAATACTTCCAATTATGAGTGTGAAGTGTTCTCATGAGCAGTTATGGTCCTCTTTCACTTTTCTTCATTTCCTTTCTGAAGGAGATGATCCACCTGAAGAAATAAAAAAAAGGTAAAACAGAAGAGGGAAAATGTATAGAAGGGCAATACTAGATGATCAGAAATACTGAATGGCTTCCATGCAAAAAGTAGCTAAATAGTCTAAGACTCTTCAGGCTGGAAAGATTACTGAAGAGTGAGACCATGGCTCATGAGTTTCTTAGCAGATTGTGGTCCTAAAGTTTTGCAGAATTCAAAGAGCAGCTAGAGAAATTAACAGGGGAAAACCCATCAAACACTTAGAGCACTATAGAGGTGCTTGAGGATATTAATCTTCATGCTAGATTAGTGCTTACTTCTTTTTATAGACAGCAGCTGTTTCGGGATGGTTTATATTTTTTAGAAATTAGAATTCAATAGATTACAAAATCTGTATTTTAAAGCCACTTTGTTCTTTTCTTTTTTTTTTCATTTTAAAGAAAAGGGATCTGTACTTGTTATTAACTTGAAGTATCTGTATCTTCTTTCAGACATTATCTTGGTGGACTCTGCGATGTGTGAATATTCACCAGCAGTTGTTAGAGGAAAGATCACCTGAGCTATTTACTCTTGCCCAGACCTGTATAAAACAAGGTATGTTTCTAATCTCTTATTGGCCTATAGCATCAGTTGTAAGATATCACAGCAGAGAGGAATTTGTGGGCACAACTCTCACAGCATGCTTACCTAATTAGGGAGAGCAGAGAAGGAAACAGAATTCACTTAAATTGACAGAAACTTGTATGCCACATGCTGCTTTCTGGTCACTAAGATGGAAATGGGAATGTGCAATTGTAAACAAAGGTTTTCTTCGCCTGTACTTAGTACTGTTAACTAATCACAAGCTGACTTGAAGTCATTCTGTACAGTTTTTATTCCGTATTTCATAGAATCATAGAGTTACCAGGGTTGGAAGAAATCTCAAGGATCACCTAGTTCCAACTCCCCTGGCCCAGAGCCCCATCCGGCCTGGCCTTAAAAACTTCCACCTCTTTGGACAACCTGTTCCAGTGTCTAACCACCCTCACGGTGAAGAACTTCTTCCTAATGTCTAATCTAAATATCCCCTCCTCTACCTTGGATCCATTGCCCCTAGTCCTGTCACTACCTGACATCCTAAGAAGTCCCTCACCAGCTTTCTTGTAAGCCCCATTCAGATACTGGAAAGCCACAATAAAGTTTCCTTGGAGCTTTCTCCTCTCCAGACTGACAACCCCAAGTCTCAGTCTGTCCTCACAGGAGAGGTGCTCCAGCCCTCTGATCATCCTCGTGGCTCTTCTCTAGACGTATTACAGCACCGTCCATATCTTTCCTGTAATAGGAGCTCCAGAACTGGACACAGTACTCCAGGTGGAGTCTCATGAGAGCAGTGTAGAGGGGAGAATCACCTCTCTCGACCTGTTGGCCACACTTGTCTTGATGCAACCCAGCATATGGTTGGCTTTCTGGGCTGCAAGTGTACACTGGCAGCTCATATTCAGCTTTAGTAGCAATAGTATGAAAAAAGATTCATTTGGAAAGCTGCAGTCTGGTGCAGTTTCCATATGCATACCTGCACATTCAGTGTCTTGCAGGTTTTTCACTGAGATTTTTCAGATTTTAGTGGCTCAAATTATGCTAAAGAGTGAATGCAAATCTATGTTTGCATCTGTAGAAAATCCTCATTGCATTTTTGAGTGCTTTTCACAGTACCTCATGAAAAACACGATTTTTTTTTCCCTCATTTAAACAGGATTTTTGTCCTTTGGGAGACCATCAGAGGTGCATCATATATGTATGGAGAGTAAAAAGCAGGTGAAGATAGCAGATGTTCCAAATAATTTACTAAATTTTTCCCCCCACTCTTTTTACAGAAAACAAAGCCTCTGTTAGGTAGATGTTTTATGGTCCTGTGAACATTGTTCTCTTTTTTAAAAACAGAGAATGTGTTTCATGATCTAGATGGGCAAAAGCATTAAAACTTCCAACTGTTTCTTAACAAAGAACACGTTACTTAAGTGTGAAGTTAACATTCAGATAACTTTCTCAGTTTTGAAGTGGTGTCGATTTTCTTAAGATTTTTTAAGGGTTGAGTTGTATCCTGCTGCATTCTCTGTCTTACTTTAGTTGAAAACAATTGAAGTAATATTTTTAAATTACTGGTTTGATGTCATGAAACAAAAATCTCTAAAATCAGACTTTGTAAGAAGTTATTACTAAGCAGGATTTGTGCGTGCAATTTCTTATCTACTGAACTTAAAATAGCTGTGTAAAAATATGTTCAGAATTAGGAGCTTTCTA
The DNA here is from genome assembly GCF_027791375.1 of Indicator indicator. Classification (NCBI taxonomy): domain Eukaryota; kingdom Metazoa; phylum Chordata; class Aves; order Piciformes; family Indicatoridae; genus Indicator; species Indicator indicator. Next base: position 40,257,564 of record NC_072011.1, read on the forward strand.
TGTTAATTGAAAGATTTTGAGGATTAACAGGTAGGCAAAAAACAAGTCTAGGATGTTTAAACAAAATCTTTCAGGATAGAGTTGACTGCCAGTCTCTAAAATCAAAAACCAGAGAAAAACATTTTTAAAATAATTGATAATGTTACTAACACATTATTAATCTTAAATCGTGTTTGAAAAGGTAAGCATCCATTAAATAAAACAACATCTGTGTCAGTCTTGGATACCTGTCTTTTCAGGTGCTGTGATGCTCTAGACCTCTATTTTGGCAGAAAAATATTTACATAATAAAAAAATAGAGCCCAAAGCAAAAAAAAAATTAATTTAAAAGTAGCTCACATGAATTGTTTTCAACGTAATGGTCTGTGTTTTACTATACAAGAAAATTCTTTTGTCATTTAATGTATTTTGATATAATTTAAATATATACGTAATACAAATGCTTCTGTGCTGGTTGAATAAATGTCATGTCTTCTAAAGATTTCAGATATATTTACAAAGATATTTTCTTCTGCTCAATCTGCTGGTAAAACTTACTCATTTGAAGTCTCCTACTTAAGGGAATGATATTATCTCAATATTATATGTTTTGAATTCCTCTGTTTTTCTGCAGGTCCAAGGTAATTAGAGTTGTTTATTCAGTTTTTATGTAAAATATGAGCAAAGATTAATCTTTTGTTTGTTTAGTAGTAATCCTTAGATAAAACACTTGAAAATGCTTTAAATAGTGGCTATCTTTTATACACTGACTGTGAATTTCTAAATGTGTGGAGGTGTGAAGAACAACATGTCTACTATGAGCAAAACAGACTTTCTCTCCTGGTATTTTAAATGTATCATTCTCCTGCACTGCATCCTGATAGTTTTTATTTTCTTAATTTGCAGTGACAGAAGCGGAAACTTTGTTCAGATGTGGTGAAAGCTGGCACTTAGCAGTTCAGTTTCATCTTGAGTGTGCCTATACATTTTTGTATTACTATGAGTATAAAAAAGCTAAAGAGTGTTTCACTATGGCTAAAGACATAACAAAACTGCAGATTAATCTTACAGGTAAGTTTTGCTTATGCAGTCTATGATGATGGTTGGTTGGACCAAACTAACCTATGGCTTGTTGGGGTGTTTTTACATATCCAAGTAAAAAACCAATTGTTTCAAAAATGTTTACTTTTACAAGATAGGACTTACTTGTTTTCTGAGAATTAGCATGGCTTGAAAAACAGAAGAGCAATATATCATACAGGTACAATATAATCCCTAATAAACACAGATGTCTCAGCAGTTGTATTACAATCCTTCCTTCCTGTGTTTCAAGCTAAGTTCTAGGTCTACTTGTATCTGTTGGTGTAATGATGAACGATTCTGCTTCTTTGGAGACACTTACATAGAAGTCTGCATAATGATTTGATGCAGTCTTTCACCTTTTGTGCCACTTGCTTGGATAAAATCACTTCCAGAACCAGTGTTGTCACAGGAAACAAGTAGAAATGTCAAATTTCTGATGAACAGAAATACGAAGCACACAACCACTATGGAGACTTTCTGATTATCTTTTCAGAACTGATTCGTCCGAGTAAGGCGGATCAGAATGCTGAAACTTCCTTTAAAATTACATGCATAGATATGGGAATGTTTGTTCTAGCTAGTCCTGCCAGGTAATTGAAATGACATAAAATGCACATGTTTTCTGTGGCAGACCTTTTGATTGTACCCAAGTAGAAATGTGAAAGCTCTTGTATGTTTCTATAGACCTATTAGTGAAAAGCACTAAGGAAATACTCCTTGTCTATTAGGTGTGTCACAAGGCTAGGTGTTGTTTATATGTAGATAGAAGCTGCAGCTTCCCCTGCTTGTATCCTGAGTCAGTTTCATATTTCAAGAAAAACCAGCAACACAAAAAACAATCAAACAATGAAAATGCACACACACATGCAAAAACCCCTACAAAACTAAACAGCTTGTATGGAACTTCTTACTCATTTCATCAAAGGTTTTAAAACTTTACTTTGAAAAATCGGTAATGAAAATGTTGTGGCATAATGTGTTTGCATGCCTATTCATTGATTATATTCAATGCTACCTGATTAGAACATAGGAGAAATTTCTATACATTTGTTTGAAGGAATTCCATGCATTCAACTGATCCTACCTTTTTTCCTATGTGAAACGTGTACTGCATGTGTGACATGTAGTATGTGTGGCATATACTGCAAATTTAATACCACAAGGTAAATTTGTTTAAAATATGCCCATTTTTACTTTTTCTCTCTAAAGAAATTTAATTAAGAAATTTAAAAGACAATAAAATGGAAGGTGGCTATTTGCTGATATTCCTCAATTTATAGCCACGTGTTAAATTATTTTCTCCCCTTTAAAGGATATCTTTAAATTTTTATTAAGTAATTCCCTTAAATCTAACCTAGGGAAAAACCAATCTTTGGAGAAAAAAAAAAGGTTTGGATGCAGTGGAATTATTTGTATTTTTGATTACTTTAACAAGAGGTTATGCTAGTCCCAGAGAGAGATTGTGGTGATGTAGTCTCTTGGAAAAATGTTGTGAAACTCCTAAAAGTTCTGTGGTTTATCTCCATAAATCTATGAGAATAGCTATGAAAGATGTCTAACCTGGAGGCAAATGAACTAAACCAAGCATGTGGCTATTGTTGGCGTTCTAGACAAATTCACTTAATGTGTATGTTTGGGCTAAATATAAGGAATCTTACATCATCAAAAAAGACTTTGCTTTAATGTAGAAGTTCAACCTCTGGCAAAGACGTTTTTTAAGGCTTTTGGAAGTAATTTCCTGTTTTAGGAAGGTATTTTAAGAATTTTTTTATTCTCTAATGGTTGTAATTGTGGATCATTGAACATTTTATTGTGGCATGGAAATGTATTCTGCTCTTAGAGAGAATTTAGAATCAGTATTTTCCAAAGTTATTTTAGAAATGTGTGAATAAATCATACTTGTTTTGGCTTGTGTACTTTTAAAAGTCCCATTAATTCAGGTCTATGCTGTTTTCTTCATTTATTAAAAAGCATCCTTATGTCCCATGCAATGAGTCACAACCATCAATTACTCCACTAAACAATTTCCAGTAAAAGACTGTGTCCTTCTTGCATAGAAATTTTCTAAATTGAAGACTGGTAAACCCCCCAAAAAATTAAGATCACCAGATCTGGAGGATTAATAATACTGAACTCTAAAGATCTGCATATTGTCTACTTATTATTTTCATGCCCAGTAATGCATCCCTGGGAACTTTTAATATGGAACAGAAAATAAAGTCTCTGTGTAGATTTCTTCTCTTTTCTGAGAATTTATGGTGGTACAGAGCAAGCACATTTCCCCCAGCCTGATACATATTACTTACAAAGAAAAAAAAATAATTTTGTACCTGTAATAGCAAGGAATTATTTGCTTAAAAAATTTGGGTGAGTGCCTCTCAGAGCATAAGCAAATCACAGTTTCTGGGTGGTAGCAAGTAAATTTATTGGTAACTGTCTTAGCAAGTGTTTTATTCGGTTATTTAAGACATAATGGAAAACTAATTACAGCAAAATGATTTTCAAGCATTGTTAAACTTGAGAATTTAAACTACTGTTTGAAATTAATATCAATCATTATCCAGTATTTCTCTCCGTGTGTCTCTGCAGTGCACCTTACAATTTTAAGATGATATTTTTAGAACCTTTTGGATGTCTTCATCAAGTATTAACACAAGGCTTTGCCATTAAAAGGGATTATTGGGAGAAAAGGAGAAATCAGTTTAATTTCTGTTTTCCCTACTTCTCTCTTTCCACCTGCAGGAAGAAAAGGGGGTGACTGCTATTTCAGTGCCTGTTCCATATGATTTGTGCTGACAATAGCCTCATCCTCCAGCCTTTGTCACATGAGCAGTCAGTGGTCTTTAACTCAAAGATTTATATGTCCTGCAATATTTTCAAAATTATAATGAAATTAAGAAATTGATCTTAATTCTGCAAAGGCAACAGTGGGGCAAGATTCATTCATTCCTGTTGCAGTTATTTGACTTTAACAGTTCACATTTTCTGCATGTTGTGTCATACTAATACTAAGTAAGCGAGCCTTCAAATTTTTAGCTCCTTTTTGGCTCTGGTTAGGATTCTGTTATTCTAAGTTACTGTCCTGAGATTTTTGTGATTTCTGATTGCAGCTTGCAAACAACTTGCTAACAGAGGAAGAACGGACAAGTTTTTCTTTTCAGTTTGCTATAGATGTCAGTTGCCACCCTAAAAACTAGTAAAAGTTGTCTGAGGGTCAAATAAAGAACTGAAGAAACAGTGAGAGGAATTTCACATTGAACATTCTGAATGTTGATTCATTCGGTAGAGAGCCTTTGTTAGTTTACTGGTTGACTTTCTCCCATGTTACTTTTATAGTATCTTATGTGCCGTATTATGCTAACATCATGTCTGCGATTCCTCTTCATAGACCTAAGTCTTCAGATGAAGATCTGAAATACTTAAAATTATGGCTAGAAAGATATTATGGGGTTTTCATTTGCCTAAATTGTCATGTTGTCATTAATTTCTAGCAGGCAAATTGCACAATTTCTTGTGTCATATGGCGAAGGGAATAAATGAAGAACTGATGACACTTCAGGACTATGACTTTTCAAGAGACATTATGGTGGATCATGGGGGTTTTACCTGAACGTGGCTTTGCAAAGGCCTATCTGGCTGTGTTTGTGTGTTTGTAATAGGTATTTCTTTCTCTGTCATAGCTAGCAGTAAGGACACATGCTGTGCACTGAAAATAGATCAAGCAGAGTTAAACCAAAGATACGTTATTTCTCAGTGTGTTTCTCCTGTTATTTTGCTTTTCATTTTTCTAAGCTTGTATTAATTTTCTGTAGGTGCTTTGGGGAAGAGAACACGATTTCAGGAAAAATACATTGCACAGCTTGTTTTGGATGTCCAAAGAACAGATGAATTCCTCATTCCTCATAGTGAACTAAGTCTGGCTCCAACACCTCTAGAAAACTTAACAATGGTGTGTATTTTAGAAAAATTGGTTTAATCTCTTAAAAAGAAAAATGTTCTGGATGCTTTTCTAGAGTGTTTGCAAGTGAAAAGTGTGTGGTTCCTAGGAGAAACTTGATTGCAACTTCTGGAAGTTTTGGTTAGGTACATGGGGTAAACCAAAGATAACTGTCTGCAAGAGAGATGTGGCTACTCAACTAAAAGCATGTTTGCAAGTTTGATCTTCTATAGTTTACGTAATAATTTCTTGTGTCTAAGAATGATGGAGTTAGGAAAATCAGTGAAACAGATTTTCAAAATAGCCTGCAAGGCATCAGAGGAACATAGAGACTTGATTTAGTAACAATATGAAGATAGGAAATAGGTGTAGGTATTCTTACTGGTATTAATTTTGTGACTTGAACCTACTGGTCCTAAGGATGTGTATGATTGCTTCGATTATAAATTGCTTAACTACTACTGAATTGTTTTCAGATAGCATTTTTCATTCATGAGGAGAAGTTCTGGTTGGCATTTAAAATTACTCATACTTACTAAAGAAACCATAGATAAACTGTGTGGTGCAAGATTTATTCCTCAGGTTAGAGAGCCTTTATTAAAAAAAAATATGCCTTGATAGACTTCCAGTCTAAGCAGAAATCTTAACCAAAAGAATTTTTAATACTTCTCTATTTCTAAATCAAACATGTGACTATCTCAGGAGACTATCCTAGCTTTTGTTTTGTTTTCCATTACTGTGTCCTTACTGTTGTATTAGATTTGACGAAAAGATTGCTTATGAGAGAACTATATAGCAAACCCTTTAAGGATAATGAGGCCACTTGATGAATGTTAACTTAGTTGTAGACTTCAAGTACAAATTATCTAGAATTAAATTATAGGATGCATTTTTCTCACAGAGTCTCTAACTGGTATACTGTGTGACTATTTTTACCAGTTATTCTCAACTTTCTGCAGAATTTGCCTTTGTAGTCCTTACCTGATAAAGGCTTTAGTTTGGAATAAAATTGTTTCAATAAAAGTGACAGTGCTGGTTTAGGCTCTAGATATAACCTGCAATGAAGTATATTATCCTTGCTAATTAAATACTGTATTCATGTGTCCTTTTGCTGAAGAGACCAAAAACTGCTGAGGTTTAGCAGAGTTTGAAAAAGAAAATTGAGATATTGGGAACTTTAAAAATTAGTCATGCTTATGGTTTTTTTTCTATGTTTAGGTTTTTTTTCTATGTTTAGGTTTTTTTGAAGGGAAGGAAAAATAGTATTAAAGCTACCTCCTTCTGCTTGCAGCCTAGAGAATCTTTTATTTCCAAACAAACACAAAATAATTTACACTTTTTAGCCACAGATTGTATTACGTTATTCCTCAAGTTAAATGATAGAGAACGAACTTAAGGTAGCATAGTTGTTTCTAAAAGTTGAACTGAATACTGCTTAAACAATTTGTTTCAGAGGAAATTTGCTGGGAAGGTGCAAGCACTTGTCTAGGAGCACCTATTTTTCTGGGAGCAATACTCTGTCTTGCCTTTACCAGGACAAAGTATCTGGAGATGTTGCCTCAATAAGGTTTCTTCAATCTATGTTGAATTTACAAAACTCCTTCTGAAAAAAAAAAAAAAAAATAAAGCAGGACCTGTTCCCTGTGTAAGGAGTTTAACTGTACTGGCAGAAAGCGTTGCTTTACTTAATTGCACTCTACTGTTAATTAAAAAGAAGAGCAAACATTCCCAGAGGTCCATAGTCACTAGTCTGAAAACCTGCATTCTAGGAAAGCAATTAACCTTGATCTGTTTCAGCAGTAAATGTATAGTAGAGGAGGAAATTGTTGATAATACTATGAGCACCAATTTGAAAAAGAAAACCCTTTCAGACCTTAAGTAGAAAATCAATATTCAGATAACCTTGAAGTTGCTCTGAATGCTGTACCTCCTGCATAACAACCTTGTAGCAAAATGGTCTGGATGATGCTTCTTTCTAACTGCCTTAATCAGTTAGCTATTCTTTCACAATCATGGTAAATTCCTTTCAGTGTCATTTTGTGATATTTACATTATTCTATTTCAAACAGGTCTATTTTTTATATATTTTAAGGCATAAATTTCTCTGTGGTTATTTATAATTATTTTAAAATATTTTTTTTTCTCCTCCAACAGAATTATGATTTAAATGATGACACATTGCTTGATGAGATAAAATTAGCAGATGCTGATCAGTACCAGGTACCTGATTTGTGTGCAGAAGAGCTTGCTGTAATCCTTGGAATGTGGTAAGTTCATCATTTCTCAAAATATATTGCTGCATGAATCATTCTGATAATGAAATAATGAAATGGTGAGTTGATGGGACTTTTTTTCTCCTTCCTTATCATATAGCCTTATATGACTAAAATGTTAAAAGATTTGCATGATACATGAGTAGCATTTTCAGTTATCTCAGAGTTAACATTAAGTTCCAGTTCAGAATTTCAGTAGTATTTCATTAATTGCTATGTTGTTCTTTTATCGTGCGAAAACTTCTTGTTCTTTGTGCCTCAGACTAATCATATTTCAAATGTCAGGCAGCATTAGCTACCATATGATGATGACATGTTGGCAGATTTTGAAGACTTATTTCAGAGTCTGCAATGGTCAGCCTTTTGTGAGGATCAAGCAAAATTCTGTCCTGCTATTCAGTGCAGTGGAAACACCTGTATAGTTCAGAGCATCTGTTGCTAGTTAGAAGCTACAATACAAAGTCTTTGGGGTTTTCGCTTAAGTTTTCTTCTTCTCTACTTGGGTTATGGAAATGGCACAGAACTGCAAAAAGCAGCTGGAGATTTGAGGAACATACACTGGCTACTAATGAATATTTCTCTTTATTTCTCTCTAAAAGAAAAAAACTTTTTTCTATGATACAGTGTCAGTTAGCTGATTCACCCTTCTGAAGGAAATTTTAATCTGCCTATTGGTCTTTCTCTTTGCTCTCTTTTTGTGTGTGTGTTTGGTTTTTTTTTAAATATAGAATTTGAATTTTATATTGGTAATCTGCACAGTGGGTTTCTTGACTACAGCATGTCACTTTGAAACCACTGCTGTCATGCCCTGAACAACAGCTAAAAACCATCTTAACTGCCATCTATGTGTGTACATTATAATCCAAGTGGTATGTGACTTTGGCAGGAATCAGGGCAAGAAGTTCATTTAACCCACTAAAAAAAACCCCACCACCATCTGAAAAAATGTTATAGCCTTGCTTCCCCATAAGAATAGTAAATGGCCTTCAGTGGGTGGGATATTAAGCAACTGAACTCTTTTGTTTGAACTCATAGCTGGGAACAAGATTTGGTATGCAGCCACGTGGCAGAACTGTTAATAGAATGTCAGCTTTGAGAACTGTTCTGAGGGGATTTAAGACACAACCCTTGTGACTCAGTGGAGTTTAGGCTTGGATTGCTGGCCATACTCTTGGTGTTTGTACCAGCTATGGGCATATGAATTTGCGAGGAAGCATATTCATGTATAGGAGATTCCCTGCTTTTTTTCATGCTGAGGACTTCAGTTCTGTAGAGTCAATACCTCATTTCATAATAGATACATTTGCTTTAGAATTCATTTAAGTTTCCAAAGCAGTTTTAACTAGATTTTAGTTTAGTCTAGCACCACTTTAATGGTATCTGTTGTTGACTGCCATTATCAACGATGACCTAGTTTGTTGTAGAAAGGCAGCCTGCAGGTAAAGAAAAAGAGTAAATGTGAGCAATTATTTCCTATACATTTCCCTGGGCTTGATGGTGTTTGTTTTACAGCAAATGTCATAGAAATGTTCTTTAATTAAACAGAGATTTTTGTAGCTAATGATAATATTAACAAAATCAGCCACAGGCAGAAATGTTTGTGGGTAGCAGAACAAACTGAAAATTGTTACAACATTCCGAAAACAATTACAATTACATAGGATCCTAAAATTAACTAAGTACACATAATGCTTCCTCCTGTGAACTAAGTTTAATTTCAAATAGGTTACCACGATAAAATGGCTAAACAAAGTAGTGTTAAAGTATCAGTACAAACATTTTCATTTTCTCCTCAACAACATTTCAAGACGATATAAAATATTTTTTTCAAGTGTGAAAATCTCACACCCGACTCTTTTTACAAAAGTGGATGCTTCTCATGTAATATGCTTAAGCCAGCTTCTAAATAATATACATGAGCCTGAATCAATTTGAGTTTTTTTAAGCCTCTCTCTGCCCTGATGTCAGAAAAGAACAACTTCATCAGTAATCCATATATATAAAATGAAAACTGTACCCAGCCAGTTCTCTCTGGCATCTGTAATTTGAGGCAGTTTCCTTCAAAGTGTTTGGCTATTCTATTTCTTCTCAGCAAATTCCTTTTCTTCCAAATACTGAACATTCTGTGAAACTAAAAACTTTTTCCTTTTAATGTAATGAAACTGTATGTACAAGAAAGGGGGGAAAGGCTGGGGGGGAGGGGCAAAACCACCCCAGCCTGCCTCACTTACACAAAATCCTTCCTATTCCATTTTATCCAGATTTTATGGTATCTGTCTAGGAAGAAAGTATCCAGAGGTGCGTTCAGATCATCTCACTGCAGGAGTAATGCAACTGAAAGGAGATATTCAAAGAAACTCCTAGAAGTGTAGACTCATCACTTGGCTAGGACTTTTCTGATATTTCAAATGAAAATAACTTGTCATGATGATAGAAGATTTATCTTATAGTCAAGTGTATGATTGAAGCTAAAATTCTATATAGAGTCTTGAGCCAAACTTTCAGAGGCTGATGGAAAAGATACTAATGCTTCAATTAAAAAAAAAAATTCAAAGAATGGACCAATGTGTGATTTGAATAATATGCTAATATAGCATAGATGCCAAAATGCTGAGAAACTGAGAGGATTGTGTTTCCCGTGTCACTTAAAATAGCTTAGATTATGTTGCTGCTAGACTAAACAGCAGCTGTGTATCAGCAGCTTGAGAAGGAAATCCCTTCTCATCATTTGATTCACCATTTTTTAACACAGGGCAATGGTTTGAGAAATTAGACACAGAAAAAGAAAAGTCTATAGAAAGCAAGGAAATGGCTATAGAAAAGTCTAAGAAAGCAAGGAATTGTCCAATGGCTAGTTATTTCTTAATCTTTTGCTGTCTCTCAGGCATCAAATTGGACTAAAATAGTGTATTATGCTACTTACACTGTTATATATGCATCAGTCTTCAGCTGATAAGAAAAGCATCAGGAAGCCTAACTTATTTTATATGTAGTACATTGAATAATAATATATTATAAAGTTTACATAGTGAACTGTATAAGCATACTTGAAATAGCTACATAAGCACTAAATAGACAACAGCAGGTTTATAATTCTCTCTTCCAAACTATTGAGTTAGGAAAGGTTATGATTTTCATGTTCGTATGGAAATTCCTGTATTCTAGTTTGTGCCCGTTGCCCCTTGCCCTATCACAGGACACCACTGAAGAGTCTGCCGACTCCTTAGATATCGATAAGCATTCATAGGATCCCCTCTCAGTCTTCTCTTTTCCATGCTGAACAGCCCCAGGCTCCTTAGCCTTTCCTCCCAAGAGAGATGCTTCAGTCCCCTAATCACCTTTGTAGCCCTCTGCTGGACTCTCTCCAGTAGTTCCCTGTCTGTCTTGAAATAAGGAACCCAGACCTGGACATCCACATGTTTCCTCAGGAGAACAGAGTGGTAGGGGAGGAGAACTGCCTTTGACCTGCTGGTCGTACTCTTCTTAATGTACCCCAGGCCACCATTGGCCTTCCTGGCCACAAGAGCACATTGCTGGCTTGTGGTTAAGTTGTTATCCTCCAGCACTCCCACTCAGGGCCTTCTTGGCAGAGCTACTTTCCAGCAGGTCAACCCTTAAACCTGTATTGGTACCTGGGGCTTATTCCTCCCCAAGTACAGGACTCTACATTTGCCCTTGCTGAACTTCACTGGGTTCATATCTACCCGACTCTCCAGCCTGTTGAGTGCAGCCCTTTGTTGAGTGCAGAACAGCCCCTTGGTGTCAGCCGCTGTCAAACTCACTGAGGCTATTCTATCCCTTCATCCAGGTGTGGTGGCTGGAGGTTCAGGTACCTTTGAGAAGACCACAAAGTTCTCCAGAAATCTAGTCCTAAGGGAAGGACCTGGCCATCCCAGGATATTGTAACGCTGTTATTCTGCTCCAGTTTCTGGTATCACGCTGTTTAAGGCAGTGCCTAGCTGAGGTCTCTCTCTCCTCGGGAAGAGCTTGCGTGCCTCTGCATCTTATGGTTTGTGTAGGGGAGAGGGCTCTGGCTGGCAAGGGGACTTCTGAGATGTGTCACACGGCCTTGTAGGCCTGAAGAGGTGAGGGGTGCAGTTGTGGCCTACTCTGGGGCCTGATGAGGCTGGTAGGGCTGGAAGACTCTGGAAGGTTTTGGCCTGGTAGACTCAGTCTAATTTGTGTATGTATTCATTCTGCCTGAACGCTTCCTGTGTGGATATTTGTAAACAGAATTTCCATTTAAGCTTCCAATCTAGTTGTGCAGCCTTTTTATTTCTACACCCCAAAAAGGAGTAGAATATCTTTCTGTCCAGTCGTCTGGTCTGGAGTAGCTCCTGACTCTAAACCAGAACACCAGGTCATTGATCAGTCCTGGACAAGACTGGACACTGTACTGACCCCTGGGGAGCCACTAGCAACAGGCTTCGACTAGACTCTGTACTGCTGATCTCAGCCTTCTCAGCTCGTGGATTCAGTCAGTTCTCAATCCACTTTGCTTTCCACCTATCTAACCCACACTTACCTAGTTTACGTCGAGACATCAAAAGCCTTGCTGAAGTTAAGGTAGACAACATCCACTGTTCACCCCTCATCTATCCAGCTAGTCACACCAGAACACTATTTTATTTTAATACCTTCTAACAATGTTCTTTAATATTTTTAAACTTTTGAAATCAGTTCTTGAAACAGAAATGTTTAGTCATAATCCAAAAAGGGATACTTTGGAATGATTGCTATTAATTCCACTGTTACAGAGATTATAGGTTATTAAGTCCCAAACTATATAACTAGTTGAACTTGATACCATATCCTTTAGACTGCCAACATACAGCTGAGTAATCCCAATAATCTATTTGGTTGCAAACTGTAAACTATTCATAATTAAATTAGCTGATTTACCAGATTTTTTTTTTCTGCAGAGCTGATCTTTTTAAAGAATGTCTGTTTCTCTTTGGTTGTTTTTTTTTTTTCCCTCATTTATTTCATTCAACTTCCTAAAACAAGGTTAAAGAACAAATAGAAAATACTTTGCAAAGCTAAATGGTGTGGGGATTAGTGACTTCTCTTCATTTGGTTATGAAAAGATGCCCGATCACAGATACTAAATTCCACTCTGATTTCACTGAAATTCTCTGGAGTGAACTGCTTAACCTGTCCTTGAAATCAGAACAAATACAGGCATAGAAGTGAAACATTTATAAAGGACTCTGACAAGAGCTGACACAGTCACTAAAAATGCTTAAAGCCAAGCTACAATTCTACTCTAGTTTCAGGTTTAAAATATGGCTTTAAATTTTATTTGATTCAGTATGAAAAATAATTAAAGCAATTCCATTTTTCTCTTATCTTTCAAGGTTTGCATTCCTGTAATTATGTGTCTTAAAGCATTGTACATGGATGTGGCAGAAATGGAAATTAGAGCCCTATTTTAGCACTGCTTTCATCTGGAAGAACTGCGTCTGTATGCTTCAAAATCTGTGTCAAATCTGTCTTGAACAAGAAGAAGATTAATAATTTATCTTTGAATCGATACATATGCTAAAAAAATAAGTTCCAAATATGTCAACATGTAACTGTCCTTTGTTTTGCCCATTTTTTTCAAAAGCTGTGGTCTTGCCTCTTTAACATTCTGATTGCTTAGTAAGGGGTGTAATTATGCTTTTGCTTTGTCTCTCAGCCTTACCTGTATTTGGCTGTAGTCCTTTGAATAAATTCCATTTGTGTTGGCAGAGTAAAATTTTTTCTAACTCATCCCTTAATATCCTGAATGCTTCATTTGCATTCATTCTTAGGCTGTTTAATTTGAATGTTGGAAATTCCTAAAGAGTGGTCACTTTAGAAATGCTGAAGTGCTCTTCAGAAAGAACTTTCTCTTGATGTGTTTGGTTTGAGGCCTTTTTCACCCTCTGTTTCCCCCCATGTAATCATGGTGGAATGTGGAAGAGACCCGTGCCGTCAGGAAGGAGGCTTTGGCACTCTGCCACACAGATAGTAATTCTATATCTTTTTGTGGCCATGTAAAGATAAAGAGAGTAGATTTAGATTAGATATGAGGAAGAAATTGTTTGCTATGTGAGTGTTGAGACACTGGAAGAGGTTGCCCAGAAAGACTGTGGATGCCTCATCCCTGGAAGTGTTCAAGGTCAGGTTGGATGGGGCCTTAAGCAATTTGGTCTAGTGGAAGGTGTTCCTGCCCATGGCAGGGCATGTTGGGACTAGATGATATTTCAGGTCCCACCTAAGCCACTTTGTGTACCACAAAGTAGTGGGAGTGCTGGTTTATGAGAGATGGACTCCTGTGGTTGTGTTCCTTGAGTGATTAAGAAAAAAAGGCCTTTGTTTGAGAATACCCTTCAGCACTTTCTGAGTGTTAGTGTTTTTGGTGGGGGTTTTTTTGCTTTGCAGACTCTGTGTTCAATTAGTCGTAAAATTTAATTGAAAACAGACCTCTGTAAAAACAGAAAATATTTTAAACTGCTTAGGATTTGTTAAGAGTGTTTTTCCTATAAGCTTAAACTGAGAAAGGCATTTCAAAGGCACTAGTAAAATATCTTGGTTACTTGAATGATTCTTTTTTTCTGTAACTGCTCCTAGGTCTAAGCCTTAAGTACTTACTTACTCCTATTTGTCATTGTAACCCTTTTCCAGAATGTCTTTTAGATTTCTGCAAGTTTGAAAAATGTATTGTATATAGTGGTAATCTAAAGATAAATCAACATGCGTTCATTTTTAATTTTTTTAAATTTATTTTTTTATAGTATAGACTTCCAAAAGAACAATCCGATACACAAATTAACTGAAGAGGAACTTCTGGCTTTTACTTCAGTAAGTAACTTATCTCAATTTCATAATAAGTGTGTTTTCACTTAAGTACAAAGTGGTAACCTGTCAACCACATTAATCATGAAACTGTTTATAAACCAAACTTGTTTTAGTGCTCAGTTATTTCATTATGTTTTTTCTTATTTAGGGAAATTAAAGTTATGCTGAAGTTCATTCCCATTTTTGAGCCATCCTCCTGTGGGATAAGTTTGATATTTAAACATTTAATTTCACCTGAGAGCATGCACAAAACATTTTTTTCATATGTTTGGTTTAGTTTTTATTAACTATATGAATTACAATGTAATACTAAACTATGCATTTTTACAGCAAACTCTTCCTATGGCGCTTTGAACGGTGTTTAAGTGGATTTGAAAGGAAGTTCAGCTTTATTCAGTCAGATTTATTCAGTCTGTGTATCAGATGTTCCTTCCCAGTTCAATGGCTGATTTGCTGCGGAATAATCCTGTAACTTCCAAATTCTGCAGTGGGTTGAAAATTACAATTAATAAACAACACAAGGACCCTCCTGGCCAAAGACCAGGGGAGCTGCAACAGCTTCTTCCCCCCTCCACCTCCCCCTTACTCCCTTGTACAAAAGGGACAAGAGACAGAAGCAGAGAAGTTAATACCAGTCAAAACAATTCAGCCAAAGTCAAGCAGAAGCCAGTTAGTATCTTCCAGCCCAAGGAAGCAAGAAGAGAGAGAGATTGTTTTGGGAACCAAATCTTATGGTAGATATCTCTCCTATGGGATTGTTTAGAATTATCATTATTTTCCTTTTTACACTCAATAGTGATTTATTTACATTTTTACTACTTTTCGTGCAAGATCTGTGGAAAATTTTAAAAGCATAGCCTAAAACTACCACACATTCTAACTTAGTATTTTTACTCAAAACACAGTTTGCTCCCTTCCTTGATGTTTTTTTTTTTTGGTTTTGTGTGTTTTTCAAGAGTAGTCTGGGGGAGGTTGAGGAAGAAAGACCAGACATTATATTATATTGCCATTTATGCATACTTTCCATGATGTTAGACTTTGACTTTGGTGCAGTAAAGACAGCTTGCTTTCCTACTCAAGCCATGTAATGTAAGACCTTTATTGACATAGTAATGCCATCTAGAAAGGCAGTTCTTGTGGATATTTTGCAGATAGGATCTCAGCAAAAATCCGTTTGATTTCAGGTAAGCTAGAATTTTACCACTGACACTTGGCAGTTATGTAGAAGTACTATTGACAGTAAGATTAACTATGGTAATGCTTGTTGGGTTTTTTTTGTGGTAGTAAAATGAAGATCAATCTGTAAAAAGAGAAAATTCTAATATTGTTAATCAATAGATAAATGTAAAATAGATTCTTTTTAAGGTAACATTTGGTTAGACCCCTATGGTTATACAGTACATAAGATCTGAATGAGGGAGCTGACTGAATCACTGTAAACCAATTCAGTTTATGTAGGTTTTCTATTTTTTGCTACAGTGATCATACTGCTTTCTCGTTATATGCTCGTAGTTTCAGAAATATTTTGTTCTAAGCAGCAGTTTTGTGGGTTTTTAAAAAAGCTGGGAATAGAGAGCAAGAAGAGTTGAAATGGAGCAAAAATGAAGCTGTCCAGTCTCAGTTCATACTGTAGTAATTAAGGTATCCAATAAGGATATTAAGGAGTAATAACCATTAATGGAGAGAGAAAAAAACATACAGAAAGAATAAATGTGTACAAAGTAAGGAAATGCACACATAGAAAAAGCCACAGGAATGAAAAAAACCCTGGTGAACTCTGCACTGCAAACTTTTTTTTAAATGGTGAGACTATTGCAGTATAATTCTTTTGTGAAAGTAACGTTAATGCAAATGTATACAGTTTCAAGATGTGCATGTAATTTCATTAAAACAAACCCTGCCATTCTTCTTGTCAAATTGAGAGGTTTCTGTGAAAGCTCAGAATTTTGCTTATCATATTTTATTTCCTGTCAAACTCACTGGACTTTTTTTGTACAGTTCCTGCTTCAGTCTTCCCACAACCCACTACTGTTTGCATAGCTCTTGGACAGAAAAGCTTCCATTATATACCTGAATCTTGAAATAACTTATCCTTGAGGATATTCTATCCTTTTAATATGCAATTGAGTGATATTGTGATAACAGTATATCTTTAACAAGATTGGCTTTATTCCCATAACAATCTACTTTCCAGAATTATGAAACTAAGAGTGGGGTTTACTTGTTTTAACAGTCAATGTTTCAAATATTTAAACATGTTTCAGGTTTTACATCAGAGGAGAAAAAGTAAAAGTAGCACGAATACTAGGCAAGAACAATAATCAACTTTACTGTCATCTTTTATCTGACATTGCTTGAGAGATCCTGTTGCTTGCTGAGATGCAAGAGATCTGTTTGCTGAATTCTTCACAATGATGAGAAAATTAATCTGCATTTTTCTGCCACCTAGTGGCTAATTCCTCAAAAAGTGAAGAGCTGAGGAACTTGATCCTCAAATATTTATTTATTGCTGTGACTGTGGGGAGCTCATGTTTTTGTTAATTTATTTATTGACTTTTATAAAACTTTTAAGTCAGCTATAGCTTTCTTCAAGCTTATAAGATCAGCAGCCACTATCAGGATAGATCTCCAGAGAAACACAGCTGAAAGATAGGTGTAGGCTTCTCTATTACTTTGTGCTTTGAGTTGCAAAAAGAAATGGTATATTGCAATAAGCAAACACGAATCTCTCTAGAAGTGCAGAATTCAGTAGACAGCAGTGAGTTAAAGCAGTAGCTGCTAGCCTAAAAATTAGAGAAAATAATGTATTTCAATATCCTAAAAATTAGAGGAAGTAATCAATTCGACTATCAGAATAGTTTTTTTGTAAGCTTTTACTTAATGTTTCCAAGTTACCTGGATGTAGGGATGCAAGTCAACCTTAGACAAACAAGAACAAGTATGAGTTGTAACATTAGCACCCTAAATCTTGCCTAGAAAATGTAAACAGGAGTTACTTTTCAGTAAAGGCATGTTTTATGGAGTTTGCATGAGTCTAAAATTGTGGATAGTCACCTGCACAACTTCTTGATAAAATCTCTGAGCAGTTCTGCATCCTAGCTCTGAGTCACTGAGCCAAGCAATTCCATCACTGTTCTCTGGCAGTAGGGATGTTCTTGTGTGATTGTTAACACAGCCTTGGTCTGCTAGCTGAGGAAGTAAGTGGCACTGCCAGTGTTTTCGCTTGTATTTAAGGTATTTACCAAGCTTTGGTACTACCTAGTGAGACAAACAAATGATCACTATATCAGTACTGCTCTAGTAATTTCTTTAGCATCATTTAAACTGCTCTGTGTGTGTGTGTGAGCAGGCATCTTCTCAGCCTACATGTGGATTCCTAAATCTGCAGGCTGGTTAGATGGTTGTCATGCATTCATCTGATATCTGCTGAAATTTGTTTCCTGAAGAAAGGAGGGCATTTCAAGATATCTTAAGAAACTTGAGAAATTGTAAGGCATTTTTAATAATCAGTGAATTGCTTTGAACATTGCAAAACAAATGCAAATGACCTGCAATTTCTCTTGAGCAGAGAGAATTAAGTTCCAGGTAGTATGAGAGGGAAAGGACGATCAAAGTCAACTCAAGTAAATGATGTGCCTGAATCATACTATGTCTAGTTTGGCAAACAGGCATTCTAAATTCCCTTTTATATCTAGAGAAGTTGAAAATTGCTGTTTCTGTAAATTATACATATATTTGTTAAGTCATTGCTTGGTGACTGCAGTTAAATACGAAATAATTACTGCTTTTCATTTACTGAAGTCGCTTGGGAATAGTTGCCATCATCCCAAAAGTACTAACTTTAAGAATTACTTTTAGTATTGCAGATTTTTGAAGCAAGATGTGAGGCTGTAACAGATACTGCATACCTGTGTATGTAGTCTTGTTGGCTAGGATAGCTCCTCTTGGTAAAACAATTTTGACCTGAGGGCTCAAGGTCTTCTAATCAAATCTGTTTCTCTATCACCAGCATAATATTTCAACGTTGAGGCTGTTCATCTATAGTTGAAATTAGATACATTTGGGGTTTTTTCTGCTCATTGCTACTTTTACATGAGAGGTAGTATAGCTGACATGTACTTAAGAATAAACAGAAAATTAAATATTTAATCTTAAGAGGAACTAAACATCTTTTTTTGTCTTGCATAACAGTTTAAGGAAACAGTTACAATGCTTGTAATTTTATTGTGGTAAGCACTTGAAGTCATAAGAAAGCCAAGATCTTATTTAGAAATCAAGTATCACACAAGCTACTTCCAAGACAGTTATGCATATAATTCTTGGCAGACTTTCTGGTTTAGCTAACTGACTAAAGATATTTTTAAGAGAGGAAAAGAGGCAGCAAGCCAGCAGTGAAACTCAGTGCTTCTCTGTTAGAACTACTGCTTTCTTCCTTAGAATATTTTCTTTTCTCCAGAGCTTTTGTATAGAATGTAGGAAGCAGACAATGTGAGAAACCAAGGAACTACCTCAGTACATCTTTCATATTGAGGCTTACTAGCTTAGTGTCCTCCCACCTCCCCAGGTTAGTTTTGCAATGCCTTTAATATGCTTCCTCATCCATCTTTGTTTTCAGTTGATTGTTTTTAATGTAAAATACAAATGTGAAGTGTGCTGGATTTTATGTTGGGCAGTAGTTTGTTCCTAGAAGTTCACAAGTACCTCACTGATTTCTGTACATTTTAGAAAAAAAATAAATAAATTCCTTTTCGTAAATAAGCAAAAGTAAGGTCTTAAAATCACCTCTATTAAATATTCACTGTTTACATTGTTAATTAGATAGGTGATGCAGTTAAGACAATAAACCAAAGATGTACATGATATTTCAGTATATTTTTTAAAAGAGTTTTTAAACAGTTACATTTAAAGCTTCGTAAGATATGTTGCAAACAAACTATAGGACAGGAAACTAAAAGTATTTCTGAAACGTAAAAGATTTCCAGAAACTTATGAAGCCTCTGTGTAAAAACTGGTAAATCTTCCTTTATGTTTTAATATTGATTGTTTAGTTCTTGCAGGAAAATAGGGGAAGGTTTAAATACTGGACTGTTTTGCGTTTTTTTTTTTTTTTCTTTTACAAAAAAAGAAATTTGGTCTTAAGAAAAGTAATAAGATTTGATTCTGAAATACAAGTTCTTACACCTTTATAAAAAGCATATACTATGTTTTAGAATTTGCATACTGGGGAGGTAATTCAGTGTTTATCAGTCTGATAGGACACTCCAGGATTAAGGAGCTTCAAACTGGTCCTTAACATTACCCCTCCATCTGGCTTTGCTTCATCCAGGAGGAATGGGCTTCACAGTAAATCTGATGAGTGTTTAGCCCAGTGTGGGAGAATATTCATTTTCCCCCTTGTTAGAGTGTTAACGATTAAGGGACTTTGACTAGTAGCAACAGTGTTAACCTATAGGGGACTGAGGAAAAGCAACCAGAAACCGTGGAAGATAAGCCTCTTCCTTTGTTCTTCCCACATCTTAGCCCTGTATTTATATTCTTTGAAATCCATCGAAGATGAGAAGGGAAAGAAAAGGTACTGTGGAAAACTTATTTGCATTGGTTTGATACATTCCTGAGATTTCTGTCATTTATAGAGAGTGATTGGTTTCTTTATCAGTGGTGAAAACCAGAAAGATGAAGCTCTGGCAGCTCTTCTGTCTTTTGGCACTTTAAAAAGGTGAGGATATCTTTCCTAAAGAGGGGGGTAAAAAAGCAAAAAAAAAAAGCTTTTATTTTGCTCAGAGGTCAAAATTGAAAAATTATTCACCATCTTCCAACAAAAATACCTTGATCATTCTGAAACTGTTCCAGTAATGACATGAAAGATACTAAGGTCTGATCAAGGACTTGGAGCATGTGGAGAAAGTCTGTCAAAATCAAAGAAATACTGTGTATTCAAAAGCTGGACCAGATGGGCATGAATCCACTGTGGTGAGGTGGTGATTCCATAGGAGACTGGTTTTGCTAAGGAATTTAAAAATGGTTGGATAGAAGTTTGTTTTTTTTTTTTTTTTTTTTGGAGGTGGCCATTTATTGACTGTGATAGAAACTGATGTTTCATGGTACCTTTAAAAATCACACCAAAGAACTGTAGTGTACATTTTACTGAGTGAGTGTGTGTGTGTATGTATGCATTTATGACTGTGTTCTGCTTTTCACTGTAGGAAAGGGACTTTGGGAGGAGGCATTAGAGGGTGGAAATGGGAATGCTTTATTTTTCTCATCTTTTGTATGACATTTGTGATATTAATGTGGAATAAGGGAGCAATTAAATCATGGCATGTGATATTTTTAATGTAAAGCCTTCCTATCAAAATCTCTATAAAGCTAACATGCCAGTTGGGTTTCTAAAGAGAAGCTGTTTATGTAGCTTAAATAAAAGAAGTGCATTTTTCTCTGCTGACAAAATAGCTGCAGTTTTCTTTGTTTTATATACAGCAAGAGTATTGAAAAGCTCATTAAGAGTGCCATGTGTGTCTACTGTTGTAACTTTGTGGCTTTGTAAAAAGTCTCTTTCACTTCTCTTCTAAACTGTGTTGCCCCTCTGTTGGTTACGAGATTGTAGCACTGTATTTCCCCCTGTGGTGGTTTTTTTTTTTTTTTTTTTTTTTTTCTTTTAAGCACTTTTATTGTAAAGTCTGCATCATTTTCCAAGAAGGTCAGGATCTAAACACTTGCTGCTAATTTAATGCACGTTTGCTTTCTGGTCTGTCATACATTGCTGGAAAATCAAATTGAGTGTGGTAGAAGAGTATCAACATGTTAAGACTCAACCAGCTTTCTCAGAAGCTTATTCCTAAAGTTTTTGGTACTTGTGTTTACAATGTATTGTGGAGAGGAAATTAGTGTTGTCAGCCCGTTTTGCTGCTGTTGCACCATATGCGTTCAGATGTTTTAGGGTAAAGGAACTGAGTGTCACATGATACATGTCTTGAAGGACAGGGGAGAAGCTTGCGATCCATTCCAAACTGATGTAGCAGTCTGTCTGATTTATTCTACAAAGTATCAGATTTCAACATAATTGACACTTTTATCCCTTTCAACTTTGTTCTCCCCTGTGGTCTATATTCTTCCCTGAGTCCATGGGATCCACAGCTCTCCTTAAATCATGTCTTACAGGAGATTATTCCTGATTCATTGTGTATCTTTCTAGGCAGGAAGAAATTTGGGAATAAATTTGGCCTTCTCTTTCTAGAATAGTCTGCACTTTTGCAAAATCTGTACCAAATTATTCAACTGATAAATTTTAGTAATGAAACTGCAACGATAAGAGAGCATAAAAGCTGTGTTTAAATATTGATTATTTACCTGTCTAAAAGATTGAGCAGTTAAACAGGCAAATTTGATGATGGTTAGTAACATTTTTTTTCCCACAGCAATCTTATGTCTCCCCCTCCTTCCTCTTTATCTATCAGCAGCTCGCTTTTTTTTTTTCTAGCAACCTCTCTGATCATCTGTTGACATGTTGCAGGCTTCCCTTTCCCCTCTTGTGTCTTTCACCAGTTATATCTGTTATAATTTACTTCAGCAAGGAAGATTTCATTGCTATACGAGGGTAAAATTAACCCCCAACAAAATGCTGTCTTGAGGTATCATCTGAAGGAAATAAGACATTCTCACTACTCTGGGTAATGCTTAATAGCCTTTTTGACAATATTCTGATGATCAATTCAATTCATATGTCATCAGTACTAGCAGTCACCATTTTTTTTAAAAGGAATGTATATTCTACTGATCCACCTATTTGGATGTATTAAACAGGAAGTAAATGCTAGTCATTTTTGTTCTTTTACCATGTGTGAGGAAGAATTATTCTTTAAGTTTATTTATCTGCCCTAATATCTTGCCCTCTGCTCTGCCTAGTTTTAGTATTTTCCCTTCATTTGTTTTTCTTCCTAACATTTAAAATACTAATCTTGTTTGTTCCATAGCATCTAAAAGAATGAAGACAGTTGAATTCGTTTTCTAGTCACCTTGCTACTACTGTCTCTAAGCAACAGAGTTTAATTTTCTCTCATCATGTCTGTAGCTTGCACTAGAAGATTCCTCATATCAGCACCACGAATAATCTTTGTTCTGTATTGAAGATGAGCTATTGAAAAAGTAACGATTTGTTAAACTTATTACACAATTTAAGATAGGTCTGATTAGAATGCTGCAGTCATGAAGTATGTATTTTTCCTTCCCCACCAAGGTGTCTGTAGCATGCAAATCTGATACTCTTTGATTCATTTGTCATCACTAAAATGTCTCTGTATTAGGGTGGGTTTCTTTTAAATAAAAACAGGTGCAGTTAGTAGCTATTCTTCTATTCCTAGAAGATAATTTGGGAAAAGCATCTCAAAAATAGGGGTGAAAAGATTGAATATCTTCAATGATTTTTTTCTTGGTTTTATTTTTTCTCTTTTTTTTTCTCTACCTTTTTTTTTCTTTTTTTTTTTCCTGCCCCCTTTTCTTTATTTCTCTTTTCTTCTTTTCTCCCTTCTTTTCTTCCCCCTTTTTTACCCCCTTGCTCTTTTAGTCTTCTTGAATGGATTTCTGACATTTTCTTTGGTGGAGAAAATTATGTTTACTCAAGTTCAGACTTTACACACCATGGACTTTTGAAAGGAGATGTAAAGGGTAAAGCTTTGGCAGTTTTTACCTATTTTAAGAATTTTTTTTAAAAGAAGCAGTTATAGCTTAGACTCAGCAAAATACCCATTTACATGCTTAGCTGTCCTCATTTCAGTAAAGCCCTGCCTGTTCAACAGTAATCAATGTATTGCCCTTGTTGGTTTCAGCATGTTGTGTTATAGAAAGACAGAGGTTAAATAGCTCTGATTCTGCTGTTTCTACAGTATTTCCTTTCCTGTTTTCTATTAAAAACAGTAAGTTTAAATAGTAAAGTGAATTTTTCAAATAGAAACTAAGATGTTAATTTGTGAAATATTTATCTACATCTGCATTCAGATTTCTGTTACTTATATTGACAGAATGCTTGAAGTCTAGTACTAAACAGTACATTGTGAATAAAGAGGAGAAAAAAAAATTATTCTTGCTAGCACACCTCATCACTCAGCCTTTTTTCTAATACAAATACAGTTTTACTTGAATAACTTACATACTGATAAGCAAAGTGTTGTTTTTAATAATTACTTGTGGCATCAAATATGCAAGACATTTTCATAGTGTAATTTACATATAGCATTTGTGACCTTTTGAAAACTTATTTCCAGTTATGGAAATGCATGGAAAGGAATGGTTCATATTTTGTTTATGAAGGTTATCTCATTGCATCAGGAAAAGGAAACAATGTTAGCTCATTTAGTGGACTGTTTAGGCAATATATATCATAGTTTCTTGATAACTGTGAGAAAATTCAAACTTTTTTGTGCATAATTTATATACTTAGCATATATGATAATATGGTGTGGTATAAATACTTTTGACGTGTTTGGATTGGCTGCATTAATCATGGCAAGTAGAGCACGTACTTATGAAGACTATTCACATTAATGCAAACAACATTTAAAAGCATCATTTTCTGTATATTACAATTTGCAAAAATGTTTTAAAATATATAAACTATTTAATGTTTTTCTATCTGTAAAGCTGAAATTTGAGGCCTTTTCTGAACTTAAGTGAAAATCATGACATTAGATACTAGTTTCTGGTTTTTTGACATTTGAGAAAATTTTACTGTCTTGTCGGTACTATCCTTAAGCATGTGTTGCATTAACTTGGAGCTTGGGCTTTTTTTCTTTAAATACTTTGTCTTGTGAGCTAGATTATTCTTCAGTATGCTTATCAGAGTATGTTAGCCAACATATTCTACAATGACTTCTATCTAGTCTAGACAAAAGATGAGAGAGGAAATAACTTATACAGATTTCTAGAAATAGAATGTGTAAGAATTTTCTGCTCTGTAAAATGATGGTTTCAGTGATAGCTGATTTTGACTAGTTGACATCATTATAGGATGAGTTCACAAATGACAGTTTTATAATATAAAAACTGTATGCAACTGGTAGAGTATTGCTGTTATTGCATTGACTAATCTTAAACTTTTGAAATTACGAAAACATTTAAATTGTTTCTTTTCAAGATGATAATTTTATGCCTTTTACTGAGGATATGAAGATAGCTTGCAAGGCTCCATTGTGTAGTATAATTTTTATGGTTATGCTCCAAATCTGTCTGAGAACCAGTATTTGCCAGCCTACGTTCTCTCCCTGCAAAAGATACTCAGTAAAAGTATTTCAAGGATAGTTATTGTAAATGAATATTTGTGTTGAGGTTGTCCTTACTAAGGTAGAGATAAAAGTTTCTGTTAGAGTAAGATAACAGCAGTTTCTATAGCAGCAGTATTCTTCAGAAACAAACAAAAAAACCCCCCCAAAACCCTGGATTTTGCTGAGTAAGAAATACTATGAAAAAAAAATTAAAATTTGCTTAGAAAGAGTTGACCAACTGAAAGGAAGTATTGATAGATCATGGTTCTTATCTGTCACCACAGACAGCTGTGCCAGGTATGGAAAGATGAAAAGTTGTAACTGCTTCCTTGAGGAATACATTTCTATCAGCAGAGGATAAGTTAACATATAGTACTGTCTGTTTCAAAAATGGTCCTTGTCAGAGGAAAGGCAAGGCTGAAGGTGGTGTGGAGCAAGTGGAGCAGAGGATTTAAAAGCCTACTGTGGTAGTTTCCAAGGGAATGCCTAGCAGGATGTTTCTTCTCCCGCATGGCTGGTCTAAATGGAACAAGTTAGAAAATATTCTCCATTGGCACTGACTTTCAGTCATTTGCTTTGTTGTCTTAGGCTAAACAGATTGCTGTCCTCAGACAGGATGTACCATTGCATATAGTCCTGAAACTAGCTTCAAAATGTTATATCTAGCCATTCTCAAACCAAACTGATTGTTTTACTGCTTGCACAGAGGGCAGTCTCTGTAATGTACTGTTCTGGTTTTCAGAGTATTATCAGTACAGCACATGATGTGTTCAGTGAAATTCCTGAGGCTGAACAGTGAAAATGAGGAATTCACCATTGTTTAATACCTAGGGAAATCCTTATCATTGGTACTGAAGAGTTAAAGTCTAGTCTTTTGAATCCAAAAACCTGATTTATTGCTGTTGAGGTTGGGCCTTAGGAAATACATGCAACACTGTGACGTGGTGTGGAAGTCTATACTTGTGCACTATCAGGAATTAGTCCAAACCACAAAGCTAGAAAAGATAATGCTACCATAGTCAAATCTGGCTAAAGTAGTTTTCAGCATGACACAGAATAAGTAATATGTTTGGTAGCAAACCGAGCAAGTGTCACTAGTATTGCTGGGCTCCATTCTAAGTGAGAACAGAACCATATCTTTTGTGGTTTGCTTTTCACTAGTCTTTGAAAGCAAATTCCTTCAACTAAAGCAGTATCTTCTTTCTTTGTGACATTTCCTCCTCTTCTCTGGTTTCTTCTTAAAAAAAAAGAAGAACCTCCAAAGAAACTTACTTCTGAACTTAATTAAATAGTCTCTCAAAATGAACAGAAAAAACAAACCAAAATAAAACCGTAAAATCTAGTCCAACTTCCCCTTCAGTAAGCAGGGACATCCTCAACTAGATCAGGTTGCCCAGAGCCCTATCAAGCCTCACCATGAATCTCTCCAGGGATGAGGCCTCAACCACCTCCCTCAGTAACCCAAAACCCCACTTAAGTAACAGCATGAAAAGCTACTTCTTTTTTAACTCTTACAAGAGGATGCAATATGTATACCACTTAGTATTGTTGCAGAGCCTTACGTTCTTAGAAACTTGCTAAGTATCAACTCATTGATGCATGTTAATGTGAAAGAAAATTTTAAAAAATGTGGATATCCAGAATAGATCTGTAGTTTGGATGTGTAAGAACTGAACAAATAATCTGATGCTCAGATGATAGCTTTGCACTATTATTAGAAAGCAGAAAATCCTAAAGGGGAAAGAGGGAACATTTTCCTAGCAGAACCTGATTTTAATTATTTTTTCAATGTATCTAAAATGATCAGTGATCAGTGATACAGAATCAAAAAATTATGTTGTAGCTCACTACAAGCATCTCCCCTAGTTCTTGTTTTGTTTTTCTTCCATGCAAGGTGATGTGAACTTGATTTTCTGAGTTTGTTACATTTCAATCCATACAAAGCTTTCTTTGAGTCTTTTTTTTTTTTTCCACTGAAAATTCTTCAGTAAGTGTAAATCTTTGTACTCCTTTCATTTAGCTTTTTCTATGAAATAGGAGGCTTCCCTTGCAAGGGAATGTTTCTTCGGTGCTCATTTTTTTTGACCTTTCTTGCTGTGAAGTATATTATATAGGGGACACTGGGCCAACATTGCAGTTTTATCTGCAGAGCTACATTCATAGCTACTTAGAAAGGCAGCCATCACATGCTTGTGTTTCTTCTGACCAGAAGTCAGATTCCAGTATACCTATGTCCACATGAAATACCCCCTAAATTTCATTTTCTTAATACAGACAATATTTGCCTGTTTCCGAGTCACAGGGTTATGGAGTGAGACAGGAGTTTTTTTCCAAGAAAAACCACAGAAACATCCAGCTTAGGAGAAAGCTCAGGAAATTCTTGATGTGTATTCAGAAGACATAAAGACTGTAGAGGAAAAGGAAGAAAGAGATATGGACTGAGTTTTGGACATGAACATTGTTCTGACAAGTACATAACCATTTTCGTGTAGACTATTGAAAAATGTACTTGGTGAAAGGGAAAGAAAGATGTTTTGATTTACATTCTTTCTGTGTATGAGGAAGTGTAGATTACAGCAGAAGCAAGGAAAAAGATGAAGCCTTTTACAGAACAAGATATTTATATCCATTAGTAAAAGCAGCAGAGGTAGACCTTTCATATGTTTCTTTTCAGTCCCTGCCCTTCAAAAAGTAAAATAAAATTAACTGCAAAAGAGAGATGGGATAGGGATGACTTCAGGTTTCAAATGAGTCAGTTGCAGAGAATGGAAAGGTAAGTTGGATATTCTTCTAATTAATGACACAACAGCCCAGACCAGAGGTAAGGTAGCCTCATTTTACCTGAATTTTTACCTATGTTGCCTTTGCTAGAGAAAACAAGATGAATAAACAAGCTGTGAAGTCTGAGGCTATTTTCTGTTGGAAATTCATCCTTTTTCTCCATCTGGACTTCTAGTCCTCAATCAGTTGAGTATACTAAGTCTGAGGATTGACTGAACAAAAGGAAAGGATGCTGGAGAATATGGAGTAGCGTTACTTTATTACTGAGGAGCTCCACTGTTTTGGTTTTTTTTTTTTTTTTTTCAACAAAGAATGCTTTCTTTTAAGGGTAGCTAGAAGAGACAGATGAAGTCTCTTGCTATTTCTAGTGAAGACAGTAACAGCATCTATGAGCAGATAACAGATCATAGTCTTTGAAGTTCTTGGCAGAGCTGAAATTTTGAAAGTAGCAGATGTGTTTATTTAAAAAAAGAATTCACTCATGGTTCTATTTTCAACATTTCTTTCCAATACCTTCCATGGAAAGAGACAATATGCAGTCCTTTCAATGCAAATTATTCTTCACTTTGTTTGGCTGACTTTTATAGTGCCATCTACACAAATAAAATTATAGTCTTACTTTAGAGGAAATAAGGAGAGTTGTACACGATGGAGTGTTTTGTTCTTTTTAAAGAGACAGCTCGCTTTAGTAATGAGCCTGCTGATTTCATATTCCCTTAGATCTGTTGCTAGCATAACAGCTAGTATAATACTGAAACTGATTGTATCTATGCAAACACTTAGATGTCTCTTGACCCGGTCCTTCCATTGAGTTAAAAACTAAAGCAGGATGAGAGATACACCTTAGGGTTTTATTCACTTTGAAATCTGTACCACAGAGCAAGTACTGTACAGAAATATGTACTATAGAGCATATCTTTTCCGTCACTTGGATGAAACAGTCATTCCAGAGGTGTCTGCATCCCCTGACAAACTTAAGGGAACAAAATTACATGAGACTGGAAGATACAACAAAATTGTTGAGAACCTGTCTAGAAGATTCACTGGCAATAAAAGTAAATAAAAGTGTGGAAAAAAATTGTTAGAGTGAAATTATTTTAGCCTTCTTGTATACACTAGTGGAATATTTTAAGTCTTGGAGAATAAACTTTATTCTCATCTTCCCTTCTAATTTTTTAATTGATTAAGCCAGCTACTAAGTAACTCTTACATTGTATTTAATGTACCTTCAGCCATGATAAATTTCAGATACCATAAATTCCAGAGTCAGTCACTTGCAAACCAAGGTTAAATGAAATACTTTCAATTGCTTTTAGAGAAGTAGAATTACTTGCCTCTGTACTGAGTCTAATGTTCATTTTTCAATCAGTCTAATATAGTCTAATTAACTGTTTAACTAAGAGATTTTTAATATCT
Organism: Indicator indicator; assembly: GCF_027791375.1. Lineage (NCBI taxonomy): Eukaryota > Metazoa > Chordata > Aves > Piciformes > Indicatoridae > Indicator > Indicator indicator. Next base: position 40,286,111 of record NC_072011.1, read on the forward strand.
TTGCATACACCTTGCTTTATAAAATGTGGGCAGACAAAGAGAAAATTTGTAATGACTCTTCATAGTTGCAGATGGGGAAAACAGGAATTGTCCATTGCATGTGTGTTTGTGCATATATATATTTCATTTTAAAACTCAGAATTAATATTTTATTTCAAATGCATTCAGTTAGCCAAGACTGTGAAATTATATATCTGAAAGAATCTCATTCAAATACACCGACATATATAAAAATGTAAAAAAAAAAAAAAAAATCAGGTAGTTTAAACTTTTTTTAGCTGTCAAATTCAAACAAAAGGTGCTCTGTATTTATGATGATGTTATGTTACGACTTGAGTGCCAAGGCTGCCAGACAAGACCAGACAAAGCAAATTTTAAAAATACCATTCTAATTAAACTAGTCCCTTGATGCAGGTCACTGGTCGTGTTTTGGCCTTGCTCGTGACTTTTTAACACTGAGAGATATTTCGTATGTCTGCAGCTAAGAGCTCTGCTCATGATCAGCTAACACCTGTTGCAGTGAAAAGCTATTTCAGTTGTACAGTCTCAAGATTAGTTTTATAGACCAAAATAAACCCTTGTCATACAGTTGAGTGAATAGCTTTAGACTTTGGAAAAAATATGCCAAACGTGTGGTCTAAACCTACTGAAATATATATGGAATATTAAAGCTGTGCTGGAAGATGGCAGTGTGCACGTCTTCTCCTCTGTCACTTCAGTACTTTCACAATTTCTGCCTGTCTCTCTTGTTTACCTGACACTCGGACACAATGTGTTTAAAGAGAAGGAGTCGTTTAAATCTTGAAAATATAAAAAACAAACCAAAACAAACAAAAAAGACTGAATTTAATATGCTGACTCACTGTAACAACTCGTTAAAATCAGTTAAATACCTAATAAAGAAAATGCAGCACTTCTACTAATTCATGTCATACAGGTTCAAACATTGCATTATTTTTTGTTTTCTTGTTAAACTGCAGAGGTATTCTTACTCTGAAGGTGCCATGCACAATTTAAATTAGATACTTGTATTTGATGTATTATCTTGTTTGTGTTGCTCTCTAAGGACATAATTTTGACAAATAGGATTAGAAATTGTCAAATTGCAACAAGAATCATCTGGTTTGTGTTGTTTTGGGGTTTTTTTTGACCCTTAGAAAATATGAAGACATTCATAGCTAATAAAATGTGACTGCAGAATATACAGCCTTATGTTTTCTAATTACTTGTGCCTAATCAATCCTAACATTTCTAGAGATTAACACCTTATTTATCCGAATGTTTGCTATCTTGAACAGATGCCCAAAATTTGTTTTTAAGATTAGTAGGTCTTATCCAACTATTGACGCATACAATGAAATACAAAGTATTTCTTGTCAATGATACATAGGAAGGTGGAGAATTTATAGGTGCTCAAATTGCCATTCTGATTAGTGGTATAAATTTCAAAATTATTACTTGAGAATGTTGTCTGCAGTGTCAGTGGTTATAGATGACAGAAGTTGCAATGAGAAGGTAGTTTGAAATAATGTCCTTCAGCATCCTATTTGTTTATTCCCAAGAAAACCACTGTTATTTGTTCATAACTATCATGTGGCCATGATGTTTTATATAAATTGAGGATTATACTGCAGAATCCATTAGTTTAACTTTTCAAGTATAGTGAAATCAGTGGGTTTGAACTTGGTATACTGCATTTTGCTACCACCTTTTCCAACTCACTTTCCAGGAGAAATTTTTTTCTGTCAGTTTGTTTGAATTTTGAACTTAGTTAAGTAGCTATGCATTAACATGATACTTTCAGAGAAAGAAAAAGAATTCTATATCCTATATTTGAGTATATAGGAATAGGAGTTGCTTCCCTTCAAACTTCAGATTATTTGTAGAATCAGAGAATGGTTTGGGTTTGAAGGGACCCAAAAGTTCATCTAGTGCCAACCTCACTGCCATGTGAAGGGGCATCTACTATACCAAGTTGGTCAAGGCCCCATCCAACCTGGCTTTGAACACTTCCAGGGCTGGCACCTTCACAACTTCTCTGGGCAGCCTGTTCCAGTGCCTCACCACCTTTATGGTGAAGAATTTCCTCCTATTGTCTAACCTAAACCAAACTTCTTCCAGTTTGAAGCTATTACCCTTGTCCTGTCACTACAGGCCTTTGTAAAAAGTTCCTCTGTAGCTGTCCTGTAGGCCCCCTTCAAGTACTGAACAGCTGCCACAAGGTCTCCCTGGGCCTTACAGCCTATAGAGAAGGGCTGAACAACCCCAAGTCCCTTGGCTTGTCTTCATAGGAGATGTGCTCCAGCCCTCTGATCGATCACCTTTGTAGCTCTCCTCTGGACCAGTTCTAAAAGTTCCACATCCTTCTTGTATTTCAGTTTCAATAAACTGATGGTTTGTGAAGCTCCCTGGTTAGTATGAAAAAGACATAACCTCTTCAAAATCATGGTTGTTTAGTCTTTGGGATGAATTAGATGAGGGTTTAGAGATACATGTTTTATTTTAAGGGTTCGGTTTTAGTGCAGTCATATGAGAATACACACAGATTTGCAGACCCTGTCTATCATTTTATATATAAAATACAATTTATATGTAATGATAGCAAATTTTCATATATAGTGCCGGGATGAGAAATAAAAAGAGGAAAAAACATGAGGTAGGATTGAATGGATGGATCAAAATGGATCCATCAAAATAGACAGACAGTGGTGGAACAAAAAACCTGATCATTATTCAACATTCTGTAGTTCTAGGTGCATTTTTAAGCTTTTTGGCAATTTAAGAGTACAGGGCATGTGTACTGCAATAATCAGGAAATATCTCCTTTTGTCTACACTAAAACTAAAAGTTTGTCACTGTTCTTTTAAGTGATTACTAAGCAACTTTTTTTGCATTTAAGTAATTATATTCACCAGAAGAACAGCATTCTGTGCTTAAAAACAATCCTTTGGTGTTTAGATCAGTTTACATTTTGCCTGTTTAGAAAACAATAAATATATTTTAGTTCTGTATTTCCAGGGTTTGTGTATGTGCATAGTTACTCTGGTATCCTCTTAATTTGTGGTCGTTGAAGGATTAGTAAACTTTGGAGTGTAATGATAAGAAAGAAAACACTACCAGGAGGAATGTAAGGTCTGTGAAACCTCATTGTTATGCCTTCCATGGTGATGATATATAATGAGATCTTATTTTGACTCTTATTTATTTTAAAATCTTTGAGATGGGCATGTACAGTAGAATTGATACACATGCTGGTTTTAAACAGAAAAGCTACTTGCTCTGTTTCAGCAAATATGAAATTTTTGCATGTTCTTACACCAAGCACAAAAGCAAAAACTAATCATATTGACAGGCTTGTTTTGTGCCAAGCCATGGTTCTACTGCTTAATTGTAACTCTAAATCTAGTATTTTTCTTATCCTCTTGATATTTATGCTTTTCAGTGCAACATAAAATTGCACTGATACTGGAAACCATTTAGTTATAAATGTACTTTATTTTACCTTCCAGAGTTCTAACAAAATGACTGTTTAAAGTTACATTTCCTATTTCAACCAGAAAGCTGCTTATAGTGTTGGAGGTCACCTTCATTTCAGCTCATTTAGGGTCAGAGGATTTGATGTTTCTCAAAACTTGCATACTTTTTGCTTCTCCTCTGGACCTCAGCTTGCCTCAATCTTTTTTAGGCAATTAGGAATGGTTTTAAGTTCATGTAACTACTTCCTGGGGCAAAGCTCCCTTTACATTCTTTTTTTTTTTTTTTTTTTTCCAGAATTGTTTCTCCTAAAAAATAGTCTTCTGTTGAAAATATGTAGATTAAAGAAACTTTACCACAATAATATGGCATCTCTCATGTTTTCCTGTAGGTCAGGGTTGGTTTATTTCTTTTGGTTTAGTTTTTCTGTAATTTAGTTCAGCGCTAGAAGAAACTTCAAAAACAATTTCAACTTCAGTTCCATCTATACATTTTTTTTTAATAGAAAAGTTGCTTTAGTTACACAGAAATTTAAGTGTCAGATTATTTGGATGCAACTGTGGAAAAGAAAACCAAATTCTCCCTAATCCCTTACTGATTTTCTTCTCCTGTTTGTTAGGATTGAATTCAGTGAACTTTCTATGTCCAAGAATCCTCTGCTGTATGCTTAAAAACAAATCGAGCACTTTTAAGGTAGCATTCAGTGATAGAGTCCTTCACCAGATATTAACAGATATGTCTGCAAAGCAGCGTCGAGAGGCAAGAATTTTGCCTTGCAAATTATTGGTTGCTTGTACAGCAATAATTTTGTGTAGATACTGCAAGTTGTGCAACTGTTCTTTCTCTAACAAAATTGTACTGGCTGCGTTCTGAATAACGATGAGACTGAGTCATTCGTTAATGGTACCTGAGAGCCTCTTGGTGTCATTACTAGTGTGCACCTATCTCACAGTTCTGGTATTACTTGCCATTGTGTTATTTTCATAGCAATGGGCTGTTATGAAGGTGTTGTACAATAGCAGACTACTTTGTTATTAAGACTTCAGGATCATATTGTTTCATTCCATATATAAGGAATATATATGTCATGTAAGAGTCATATATTGAATGAATATTCTGGCTTGTATAATGTTTCAGTAATCTCCTTTTTAAACTTTGATATGGTGATATAAAGGGTTCTTGTTTGTAGGAAAAAAATGTGGTAAAGAATTGAAGACATTAGTTTTCCCATGTGAAAAGTTCTATTCAGTGCAGATGTTGCCTAACCTGATTTTCTTTCCTTTTTTTTTTGCACCTCATCTGATTTTCCTGTGTTTCTTTATTTTATTGTTCTTTCCCTAAAGTGAGATCAAAGATGACTTGTGAAGATTCTCAATAGTGGTTTTGTTCTAGATTAGTTTTCTTAGCTGCCTTCTGGTATAGTATAATAAACGTCTAGATATGCCAACCAAACTTCCATAATCTTTAGTTATTCTTTTTCCCACATGTATTATTTTAACCTGTAGTCTCATTAATAGAGTTTAGATTTATATTCAGGTGAAAATACAAAGCTTTGGGACTTAAAAGAAAATATTTATTGTCTAGACTATATGGAGATTTTGGTTAGAAGATTAAGCTTGCCTAATAGTTTTGGATGTATGTTTTGAAGTTATTCTTTGCAGCCCTAAGGTACAAACATTTGTGCCCTTTATAGATGTATTATTTTGTCTCAGTGGTGCTTTAAACCTTACAAATAGGCAATGAAAAGGTGAGTATTTAATTTCTGGCATAGGACTGAGCTCAGTAAAAGTACAAAATTAGAAGTGTTTCTTAAGTGAAAGCAGGCCTGCTTCTAATTGTCCTATGCAATTACAGTGCTTTTTTGTATCAATAAAACTCAAAGAATTTAATTTTTTCTTCTGTAATTGTATATCAGGTACACCTTACACTTTGTTTCATTAATATCTTCAAAAAGCAGCAATGTGATGCAAACTAAGTGTGATATTGCTCCTGCAGAGAAGTGAAACATAATTACCTCGGCAATGTCTTCCACTCTGTTTCACTTGGCTTCTCTTACCTCCCCATATGACTTTACATACACTCATACAGCATAATTCCTTAAATTGCTGCGAAAACAGTGATGTAGGAGGTATACATAGAGGCAAAGGTGAGGCCTTCCCTGAGATGCTGGTTCTCTTGCAGAGCTGGATGGTGTGTACAGGCTTTGTGTAATGCCCTGCTTGTGCTAGTTGCTAAGGTGAACCAGAAAGAAGGGAGAGGTAATCTGCTGCTGGACAAGGGCTGTAACTAGACTTTAAAATACATTTAGGATAATTACTAGTCAAACCCTTTAGTTTTCATTATTCTTTTGAGAGATGTTGTGTTCATTAAAAAAATTAATATCTACCAACATGTAGCAGAGACAAAATTTCCTTTAAATGAAAAATAAAATATTATGGCAGAATACCAATAGTGGAGAAAATGGGGCAAAAGGTAAGCTTACTCACAAAAGAAGATTCAAAGAAAAAGTAAACATTGTTTAAGTGTTTGCCCTAACAATCCCTTAAGGGGTTTTTATCAGCTGCCTTGAACAGCCACCAATGAATAAATTCAGAAACCAAGATCCTCTGTTGGGAATGCCTTCCTTTTGTCCTGCAGTGAAGGGTTTATCTTAGGACCAAGCAAAAAATATGTAGTAGACTGAACTTCCCGTAATTAGACAAGGAGAGAGATGAGCTCTTAAAACTAGGATTTGGACCAGCTAACAGAATTACTGATCATAATTAGTTTGTAAAAGGACACTTGACAGTATACAGAATATAGAACATTGTGGTTATATTCCCAAGCACATAGGTCCTCAGCACACAGAAAATGGTTTAGAAATCTTTGGGTACTTCTTAATGTAATTCTGAGTAGAAGTCAGGAAAGAACCAGTGCAGAGACTGTTAGTCATGAGAAGATCAGCTGATGGTGAAGTTCATGGTGGCTGTACCTGTGTTTATGCTTTCATTTATGCTTTCATTTGCTGTCACCTTTCTTCCCTTAATAGTTTTGCTTGGAGAGAGTTTGTTCTAGCTTGTTTCTTTCTGCTTCCTTTCCTGTGAAAAGACTAGGGAAAAGAAAAACTTCTCAATGTAACAGAAATTTGTCAGGCATTTCACACAAACCAGCAAAATACAATTTTAAAGAATAAAACTGCTAGGGTTTTTTTTTCCAGTCTACAAATATCTATAGACAAATTTATTTTCTCAGAGAAGCTGGATCACATTTGTAGTGTCAATAAAATTAGCAAGGAACTTTTCCTGCTGTCTCACTTTTCAAAGTGAATGTCTAACAGAAAAATGGTTTACTGTGTCTGAAACCACACTGGAAAGAATCCATGCAGTCTGTCCATTATTAAGGGATATTAAAGTTGTATTGGTTATGTAGCTCATATTTGTTTTTTTTTTTTAAATTAGTAGTTGGAGACTGACACCAAATTCCTAACATCAGGGCAGGGCGTTCCAAGTGATAACCTACTATGTCGTTAGAAAAGCTTTTCAAATGGATTATTCTGTATTTCCTATACATCTACTATGCATCAAAAATTCTTTCTGTTATTTTCAAGTCACGGCAAATTCTAAATTAATTATTATCCTTCCAATTTTTAGCAATTTCCGTCTATGTAATGTGGAAGTGCTGTCAATGGTAAGCATAGGAACACCTCATATGAGAGGCCAAGAAAGAACTGATTGTGCTCAGTGTTAAGAAGTAGGATCCATGCTGCTGTCTACAGCTGTTCAATTTGGAGGTGTGGAGAAGGCTGAGACAGACTGCTCAGTATTAAATTCTTTATCTTCCTTTCATTCTGAGCAGCCATTTCAATGTGTGTGGATTGACATGTGCACCATATGGATATGTGTACACACAGTGCTGCCCTAGCTGAGGAGAAAATAGTTTTGATGGCTACCCTTTATATTGAAAACAATTAAAGCATCTGTACAGCCTTCAATTAATGAAATAAATACTACAGCCATGTGTTTGGCTTTCAGAATAGGAAACAGCATTCGTGCTTGAGAACACTTTAAAACTTCTCTGTCTTCTATGTCTTTTAATACGAAATAATGAAAAAAAATGTTATTTTTCTCTGCAGTGCTTGCTCTCTCAGCCAAAGTTCTGGGCCATTCAGACATCAGCCTTGCTCCTTCGGACCAAGCTTGAGAAAGGAAGTACTCGCAGAATGGAACGGGCAATGAAGCAGACACAGGTAAGACTTCTGTGTTGACTTGTTGTCTCTGAACTAGATGTATAAACCACAAATCCTTTTATGTTTGCCATTCTTGAGATAAACTCTTAAATGTACAAGTAATAAATAGTCACTGCCTTTGAAAACATGACAAGTTGTGAAGGATTGAAATTAAAATTTTGTTTTCTTACCTCTAGTTTCTGACTTCTGATCTGAGGAGTTTTTTAATGTAATAGTTTATGAATGTTAAGCTGCTACTGCTAGCATATTTTTAAATAGTTTTTACTCAAATCATCTGTAGACAGCACTGAAACTTGCAGATATTCATTGCTATTGTGAGAACAAGAAAACACGTTTATGCATAAAGCAGCACTTTTGGTTTACTGGTTTGATGTGTTACTTAGTGTTTAGGATACTTATTTCAAGTTTGAGGAAATGATAAATAATGCTACTCCAAAGAAAGCACTTTTCAAAGAGGAAAATGAAATTTTAAAATTCTGAAAGTTTTCAGCTAATAGGGCTTTGGGTTTTGGTTTGGGTTTTTGGTTTGTTGGTTTTTTTTTCCAAAAGGAAAGGTTTGCAGGTTACATAAAGAGTGATTTTTTTTTTCTTTGCATTTTGCAGGGTTTTGCTAGCCATTTGTCATCTTTATGCTCTTAAGTCTCGCTGTCACTTATGAACAGCAGGCATTTCTATATGTCCATCAGGAACAGTCCTGCAGATTGTTATTGCCAGGAGGCTATAAAACTGATGGTTGTGTTGCTGTGTAATTAAATCCTGAGAAACTGATGTTTCATCTAAAATCAGTATTGATGCATGGATATTTGAAGAAGTGTAGCTTAGATGTGAATTTTTCTTTTGCTGAGAAGAATGTAGAGCTGCTATAGTGGAATTTCCTGGGGTCAGTAGAAGAATGTCAAGGAAGACAGGATTCCAGGTCTTGGAAATGTAACATCTGACAGCATTTGAGAAGTAATCTCAGGATCCCTGATGCCCAAAACCATAAAACAGTTGGAGTGTCTCCAACTTTTTTGTCTACCTTGATTAATCCTGAGTACAGAAAATTGTTATACTATACTATGTTTGACAGTCACATGATGGAAATCTTCATGAAGGAGTTATTGTTGCGAGTACGTTTGTTTGACTTTGTGTGCTGCAACTGCAGTAATGTGAATGGTTTAATTAGCATGCACTATGATATTTCAGGAGGTAATCGCACAATGGACACAGAATCAGTAGCTTTAAATGCTATCTTTAGTATGTTTATGTTTTCTTTGATTAAGTTTTCTAAGTATTTTAATTTATATTTGTGTTGATTTGATATAGTATCAAGCTCAACTTGTTTAATGATTCTTATGTGCTTAATTAATAAAAAAAATTAATAGCTTTCAGAATCTTTTAATATCAGTTTCTAAAAGTTCTAAGAAGGAATCAGAAAACATGGGGTGAACGATGTTATTTTCATACATAACACACAGTTTATTGATAGATCACTGCTTTTCAGCACTAAAGTAAGCCAGGCTGCATGTTTGGTTTGTCAACAAAAACATTTTTTGGCTCCATTGATTTGTGGGCTTGGATGTGTTTAACTTCATTATTTGAAAATCATTACAGCTATATTTGAAATGAGGGTATATCAGTTGAATTTATCTGCCACACTACAAGTATTAAATATACCCCTGCTGTTGCATTAAACAGTGTTTGTGAAATAGTTTTGTAGATATTTTTTCTAATTGGAAAGCTTCAAAAGGAATTGGAATGATCATTTTCAAAGCCTTTTTCTGAACGCTTTAAAAATCTGAACTACAGAGAATGTGGTCTTTGGAACAGGCTTTAAAATTCTAGGTAGCATGAAACATACTTCAGAATAGTAGCTACCTTGAAGTGAGGAAGAGATATTTTTTTCTTAACTTTTTCTGGATGCTACTGATTGTCCATTTTTTGTATAAATGAGGTTTGGATACACAAAGTAAGGTGAAAGATTTCTAAAGCCAGTACTTTTTTCAACCATTTTTTCTCAGAAAAGACAACAGTTTTTGAGAGCTAAAGCATTCCACTAGAATATTTGATCATGGCCAGTATAATATATATTGAAGTCTGGATTAAGGTACTAACAATCAAAACTGGCCTCTGGATATAGTGTGTTTTCTTTTTTTTTTTTTTTTAAGGCTAAATGTTTTTTTCCATATGAGTGTAGGTTAGGGAGGGTGAGAAATGCTAAGGTGAAAAGGAAGGAAAGAAGAGGGAGAAAAAGAAAAAGGGGATAGATTTTGATAAATAGCTCTCCACATAAGCAGAAACCTGCCACTTCTACATCAGTTTTGGGATCTTCACCTACCATCTATTGTAAGAAAGTAATTTATAAACTATTAATAGTGGGAAATTGTTTGGAATGTTCAACCACAATTAACTGCTGAAAAGTGCAGCCAGAGAGCAAGTAATAGGATAAGGAAGAAAAAGGAAAGCTATGGAAAAAGAGAAAATGGATGAGGGATTTAAAAAAAAACAAACAAAACCCAACAAAAAAACCCACCCAAAACAAAAACGCAAACCCTAACCAAAAAACTTGTTTAAAGCACATAAAGGGTAGCATTCCACTGCAGTTTCTTGATGTATTAAATAAATATTCTTCCATTTCATTGGAGTTTAAAATATTTTTAAGAATGAAGAAAAATAAATTAAAATTCACAACATCAATAGACAAGGGGAGGGCAGTCAGCGTCACTTATCTGGACCTCAGCAAAGCTTTTGACACTGTCTAACATGACATCCTGGTCTCCAAGCTGGTAAAGTCTGGGTTTGATGGATGGACCACTCAATGGATAAAAAACTGGCTTGACAGCCACACCCAGAGAGTGGCTGTCAATGGGTCCATGTCCAAGTGGAGTCCAATGACAAGTGGAGTCAGTACTGGGATCAGTCTTGTTTAACATCTTTGTCAGCGACATGGACAGTGGCACTGAGTGCACCCTCAGCAAGTTTGCCAACACCAAGCTGTGTGGTGTGGCTGACAGGCTGGAGGGAAGGGATGCCATCCAGAGGTACCTGGACAGGCTGGAGAGGTGGGCCCATGCCAACCTCATGAGGTTCAACAAGACCAAGCGTTGGGTCTTGCATCTGGGTTGTGGCAATCTGAGGCACTTGACATAGGCTGGGCCATGACTGGCTTGAGAGCAGCCCTGAAAAAAAGTTCTTGGGGGTGCGGATGGACAAGAAGCTGAATATGAGCCGTGAGTGTGCACTTGCAGCCCAGAAAGCCAACTGTATCCTGGGTTGCATCAAAAGAAGTATGGTCAGCATGTCGAGGGAGGTAATTCTTCCCCTGTACTTAGCTCTGGTGAGACCCCACTTGGAGTACTGTGTCCAGTTCTGGAGCCCCTATTACAATAAAGTTATGGATGTGCTAGAACATTTCAAGAGAAGGGCCATGAGGATGATCAGAGGACTGGAGCTCCTCTCCTCTGAGGACAGGCTGGGAGAGTTGGGGCTGTTCAGTCTGGAGAAGAGAAGGCTCCAAGGAGATCTTATTGTGGCCTTCCAGTATCTGAAGGGAGCCTACAAGAAAGCTGGGGAGGGACTTCTTAGGGTGGCAGATAATGATAGGACATGAGGAAATGGATCCAAGCTAGGGGAAGATAGATTTAGATTAGATGTTAGGAAGAAGTTCTTTACCATAAGAGTGGTGAGACACTGGAACAGATTGCCCAGGGAAGTGGTGGAAGCAGCATCCCTGGAAGTTTTTAAAGCCATGCTGGATGTGGCTCTGGGCAACCCAATCTAGTGGAAAGTGCACCTGCCCATGGCAGGGGGGGTTGGAACTCGATGATCCTTGAGGTCTCTTCCAATCCTGACAGTTCTGTGATTCTGTGAAAGTGCCATGCTTTGTACACAGGGTGGTAGGGTAGAAGTGAGAGCATTGTTACACTGGATTACACCAGCAGTGGAAGAGGTGAAGCTGCCATGAGCCTCACAAACTAATAGCGTGCTGAGACTTACCCTATGGTGGCATGTTCCAGCTGCTTCCTGCAGCTTGATCTGGGTGGTTACGTGGGCTACCTCTACACCTGCAGTTTTGATCAGCTTGTTATTGTGTCCCTTTTGTGACTGTATTTTCTGCTGCTCAGTGCACATGAAGATAGCACACCTAACAGCTAATTGGTTTTCATAACAGGCATTACAACATATGTAGTATTTCATACAGTTCTCTCTTGCTTGCTTTTCTTGGCACCTAAAGAATTTGCCTATTACTCCCCTATGTACTCCAGACCCTGGATGAAGGAGAGGAAGCCTGGAGGAGGGAATGCTCCCCACTGGTCAGTGAAGAACGGGTTAAGGATCAGTTGCACAAATTGAATGTTCACAAGTCCATGGGCCCTGATGAGATGCACCCAAGGGTGCTGAGAGAGCTGGCTGATGTTATCACTCTGCCACTCTCCATTTTTGCCAAATTGTGGCAGACAGGAGAGGTGCCTGAGGACTGGAAGAGAGCCAATGTCACTCCAGTCTTCAAAAAGGGCAAGGAAGAGGTTCCAGGAAACCATTGACCAGTCAGCCTCACCTCCATTCCTGGAAAAATGATGGAGCACCTCCTTCTGGAGGGGATCTCAAGCCACTTAGAAGAGAAGAAGGTTCTCAGGAGTAGTCAGCATGGATTTACCAAGGGGAAATCATGCTTGACTAATCTGATAGCATTCTCTGATGCCATAACTGAATGGGTAGATTCAGGGAGACCAGTGGATGTAGTCTACCTTGACCTTAGCAAGGCCTTTGACACCGTCTCCCATGACATCCTAGTGAGCAAGCTCAGGAAGTTTGGAAGAGCAGACAGTGAGGTGGATTAGGAACTGGTTACAAGATAGAGTTCAAAGAGTGGTGATCAATGGTACTGGGTCCAGTTACAGAGCTGTAACTAATGGAGTCCTCCAGGGATCAGTGCTGGGTCCCGTGCTGTTCAACATCTTCATCAATGACATTGATGAGGGGGCAGAGTTCTGCTCAGCAAGTTTGCTGATGACACCAAACTGGGAGGCTTGGCTGATACAGCTGAAGGCTGTGCAGCCATTCAGCAAGGCTTGGACAGACTGAGAGCTGGGCACAGAGGAACCAAAGGAGGTTCAACAAGGACAAGGGCAGCACAAATCCTGCATCTGGGGAGGAATAATAAACTGCACCAGTACAGGATGGGAGGTGATCTGCTGGAGAGCAGTTTCATGGAGAGGGACCTGGGAGTCCTGGTGGATACCAAGTTATCCATGGGACAGCAATGTGCCCTTGTGGCCAAGAAGGCCAATGGGATCCTGGGGTGTATTAAGAAGAGTGTGTCCAGCAGCTCGAGGGAGGTTCTCCTTCTCCTCTACTCTGCCCTGGTGAGACCTCATCTTGAGTACTGCATTCAGTTTTGGGCTTCCCAGTTTAAGAAGGACAGGGACCCTTTGGAGAAGGTCCAGTGGAGGGCTACAAGGATGATTAGGGGACTGGAGCATGTGCGTTATGAGGAGAGGCTGAGGGACCTGGGGCTTTTTAGTCTGGAAAAGAGAGGACTTTGAGGGCATTTAATAAATGTTTATAAATATCTGAGGGCTGGGTGTCAGGAGGGAGGGGACAGGCTCTTCTCACTTGCTCCCTGCAATAGGACAAGGAGCAATGAATGTAAGCTGCAGCACAGGAGGTTCCACCTCAACACAAGGGGAAACTTCTTTACTGTAAGGGTCACAGACCACTGGAACAGGCTCCCCAGAGAGGTTGTGGTGTCTCCTTCTCTGGAGGCTTTCAAGGCCCATCTGGATGCATTCCTCTGTGACCTGAGCTAGATTGTATGGTCCTGCTCTGGCAGGAGGGTTGGACTCGACGATCTCTCTGGGTCCCTTCCAACCCCTGACATCCTCTGATCCTGTGATTAGGGGCAGAGAAATGTATCTTCAAAGGGTGGTTTTAGTAAGACTTTAGGAGAAATCAGAGCAGACTAGCAATAGTATAGGCTAGTCATTGTGTCTAAGATTGAAAGGTCACATGAGATCTTGTTCTGTATCCTTGGTTATACACAGATGTAAGTGATGGGGAATTCTGTGTCAGCTGCCCTGTAATTTTCACTTAAATAATACTTCCAAGTGTTGTTTTTTCCAGCAAATAATGGTTTTCTGTGCATATGAAGAAGTAAACCTTCTTACTTAAGAAAGTAATCACAAGAGAGAGTGATCTTGTTGTGATAGTTATGATTTCAGTCTCCAGACATTTTGAGACCATATTTCATTTTGCTTAAGCAGATGGCAGGTTTGGCAGATAGTTACATGATAGAAGTGATTCTGGGGATACAGTGAACATACTAGCACACTTCAACATAATTAATGTAGTGGTGCTTCGCTTCCACTGTTTTTCTTCCACTAGGCAATCATAGGTTTTGTTGAAGAAAAAAAAAGTAAATCTCAGATATCCAGTCTGCCAAGAGTTACTCAGGAATAACTGACTTGGTTTTGTCCACTGGCAAAAAAAAAAAAAAAAAAAAAAAAAAAAAAAAAAGGAGTATTAAATAGTATAACTTTGCAGCTAATGATTTCTGCCTAGAAATTTTCTACTGAACTGTTGCATTTGCCACTGTGGATCAGCAGTATTAGCTGGTGTGGGGAAGCTTTTAACATGCAAACCTTTTTGCGTTTGAAAATTATATTCAGTACCTGAGCTGTTCCCTTTTTTTATGTCAATGCACTTTCTAAAAGCATAAAAAATTACTAAGCCTCCCATTTTTTCCTAGTGTTTCCCATTGAATCTTACATCTGAAGATATTTGCCTTTCTCCCTTTAGAGTCTCTTCACTCAGTATCTTGACAATTGGAATGGTGGTATTAGGAGTCATAATGTCAGATAGGAGAATCCTTAAGCCATATTTAACAATAATATTAGATTTTTTTTTTAATAAACAAAATGAAGATAATGAGTTGCAAAGAAAAATGTGAATATTGGTAGATTCCAGGACACAACATTCACATCTTTCTACAGAAGCTTTACCCTGGAGTGCATAAGCTTAATAAGCTCAACTGCATTTAAACAATTGAGCTAATTAAGTTCAATACAGATCTAGATGCAAGGCATGGAGAACAAACTATTCCTATCTACTGCCACACTGAACAGAGGAAGCTTTACAGTTGTTGGTACATTTGAACAGGTAAATATTTACAGTATATGTCATACATATCGTTGTAGATCTGGAGCTAGGTATCCCACCATGAGCTGACAAACCAAGGTCTGAAATAGCCCAGTACAGGTAGACAGATTTTCTTGTGTCGCATTGACCAATGTCTGTACCAGCTGCTAGAAAACAAACTCTTCCTTTCCTGTTAGGGCAGTTGTCTGTTGCTCTTATATTGTAATTAAACTAATTTAATAGTGATAGCTTTTCTTTTCCTTTTTTTCTATCTTGTCCTTACTTCCCTCACATTAGTGAAAAACAGAAAGCAAAGCAGATGCAACAAGCCTTTAGATCTGCTTTTCAGCACTGACTTCAGAAATCAGCAGCCTGAGCAAGCTGATTTGGGAACTATAAAAGCAGTATAACTACAACAGCTTGGAACTTAATGCAGCCTTAGTGTTTGGAAGCGTGTGCGGTTCCTCTGCAGGTTTTGCACCCTGTGCAGTGTTTTGTAGCTGCTCTTCACCAATGGCAATAACAAAGCTAGCTACCTAGTTACAAACATCTCTACAAGAAGCAGTTGTGCTCCATGGGTGGGTCTCCACACGTGTTCCAGTGAGTTCTTTTCATTAAGGAATTACTTAATTACATGTACCACAGATGCTGATAGGTACATCTTTATTTATTACAAAAGCAGACGAGGTTGCGCCGGAACGCTGTAAGGCATGAAACCCGAAAGCAAAGCACAACTCTGCTAGTTACCCAGTAAACCCAAAAGCAGAGCCTGATCCCAAGCAAAGCGCAGCTAACTTACCCTAACACCTTATAAGAAACACGGCAGTACTGAAGATCACGCAGTGGCGGAGCTGACCATCTCCCATCCAGGCAGGCATCCCCACAAATCTTGTCTTGTTGGATCAGAGGAAATGGCAGGACCCCACCTGTAGCGATCTTCAGGTTTTATAAGGGTCCTGTGTCCCATGACGTCGGGCCAGGACATCGCAGGAGGCTAGGTCTTGGAGCCAAAGCCCCTCCCATATTTCACAATCATGTTATGTAACTTCTCACTCTACTGCTTATGCAATGCAGCCCGCTCAGGTGGTCACACACCCCCTGCCCAAAAATAGCCTTCCTCATCTTCATCTTCCTCAGGTCCATTAGCAGTCAAACAAGAGCTTGAAGGTCTTTCACAGTTAGCTCAGGATGTCAACACATTCAATACATGCCCATCGCCGCTTCGTTCTATAAACAGAGGAAACCTACAGATACATGTTATCCGTTACTCTTATTGTGCACCTGGGAGCCTCTGGTCAAACACCAAGTGTTCCAAGACAGCCCCAGGCAGCTGGCCACAAACACCAATTATTTCCAGGCAGCCCTTGGCAGCTGGGTACTTCTAATCAAACTCCCATTAACTCTCCCCTGCTATAACATGATTGCGTGAGACATTTATCTGCTGGTTTAGGGCAGATGTATGCAGACATATCAAGCTGTGACAAAAATATCAAGTCATCTGATAGGAAGGGGGAACCTCATTGCAGGTCTTTTTGGGAAAGTAAAGTTCTCCTGTTCTGACTCATAAAGATGCAGCTTAAGGCTGTGATCATCCAGATACACTTGGCATTTGAGACTGCAGAGAAAGATACTATGATGCTGCTGCACTAGAAACAAATTAGCTGCAAACATACCAAAAAGGTGACAAGATGCATACACAAAAAAGGAGATGTTCTTTTCCAAATGTCAAATGATCTAGCCTGTATTTGAACTTATTTTAAATCTAGTGCTGCCATGGTGAAATATCAGTATTCTTGGTTTTGCAACAGAAAGTGAGTGGTCTGATTTTAAATCTATCCTGTCAAAGTAAGCTTGTAAGTCTAGTTTAGGAGAAGTTCTGCATACACCTTTTGGTACACCATAAAAATTAATGCCATAATTGACAAGTGAAACAGCTTTTTATTTGAAAACAAAAACATTCGAGAAAGATAATGGAATAACTACAAAATCATATTTCATATAACATTCAAATAAGTGAAAAATAAATGTAAGTGGCATAAATATTAAAAATATACATATAATTTTCCAAAGATTTTGTGTCCTCTGTAAGCAGATTTGTCCTGAGACTTTAGTCATTAGCAGGTTTAACATTGAAATCAGTCTCCTAAGCACTGGCACTCAGTAGCTTTGGGCTCAATATCTGTCCAGAATACTAAGCTTATAATTTTCAAAGTCTGTTGTGCTGTTAGAGGCCTCATTTGTTTTACCATACTTCTTTAAGTGGTAGTGTTTGACTACAACAAAGCATTCCAAATGGCACTGCAAAGGCAATGCTTTGAATTGCCTGGTGTACTGCTTGGCTCTCAGTTTCAAATGAAAAGGAAATATTACATCAGACGTTCATGAATCCAATTATCGTCTCTTCAAGACCTTGACCTCTTTGGTGCTAATTTTGATAGTGAAATGCTTTCTATTTCATTTGGGATTGTTGCACTCATTTCCTTTTGTATGCTTTCCTTCCACACCCAGCTGCAAAAACACTTTTATAAAGAAATCAAAGCCTTTTTTTAATAAAATGACACCGATAGAACATAAACGTTCACATTAAGAATCTACTACATGGCTCAGTTTAGAAAAATATAGGCATGCACAGTTCCAGCACCCTAATCAATAATTTCCGTCCCAGCATACTTCCTTTTACAACTATCAACATCATCTTGCATCTGAAAAATTCATGTGGAGTTACGCAAAAACTAAGTCCATTGCTTCAAATTATATTTTGCATAGATGCCTTGCAGATTTTTGGCCTTCCCTCTTTCCTGCCATTGTATAGGCGAAGCCAGTACCTTAGATTCAAGAGGTAGTCTCCTCCTTCATGATTTTGGAATTTGAAGTTATTGCGATATATAATAACTTTGGATTATTATCTTCCTTAGACAAGTAGGAGATTTTTAGGGAATAAATTTAAAGTAAAGAATCAATTTGTTTGCCTGAGAACAGGTAGTAATGGAGTGGGGAAAAATGAATTACCAAAATATTACGAAGGAAAAGGTCTAGGAAATGTGTCTAAATAGCTTTACAGTTTTCTACTGTGTAAAAGTATAAAAGAGAAATAGCTTTAATTGATACACCAGAGAATTAGACTTAAAAATCTCACAGATAAAAGGCCTGCTAAAATTAAGCAGTGAAAAAAATAGTAATTTTTCTAAATGCTCACTTTCTGAAATACAGTTAAAAGAGGGGGTAAATCTATTTTTTATGAAGTAGGAGCTGTCAGATGATTGTTTGAAATTGTAATTTAGCTGAACTATTTAATGCTGAATACTTAAAAATGCTGTTTACTTTTTACATTCAGTATCTCTATTGACTATGCACTCAGTACCTGTAGAACAGCAAAGTTAAAAAGTCCTAAGTGATAACAGAGTTGTAACACAAGCCAGGATAAAGAAAAAATGGTACATCCAATTAATGTTAAGATGTTCTATTACAAAATGTCCTTAAATCTACACTTAAAATCAGTAATCTAAATTAATATACCAGCAGGACATGTTCAGATACTGAGGTTTAATGGCAGTTGGATGCATGATATCATGAAAATCATTGGCAAAGTACCTGGAAGGACAGTATATGGAAGTGGTAAACCAGCCTTCAGGAATTGCCACACAGGAGCAAAGCCATGTTTTCTTTCATAGATCAACACTTAACTTTACCCAGAACTGGGAAAATTCTTGGGAGCTGATAAGACAAGAAGGCATGTTTTTCTTGTTTGCTCTATAAAATTACATCTGAAACAGAAACAGCAAGATGTGCTAATTTTAATGTCTTGTAATAAAACACTTTTATTAGAACCTATACATTCCTAAGATAGCTATAAGAAAGGAGCAAATTGTAAATGCAGAACTGCAAAACTCATTTTGATAGTTGCCTACAGGGCCTATAGTGCTATTTAATTGGCATAAATAATGTACATTTGCTTTATTTGCTAATTGCACTTCCATTTCCATCTACAAAAGTCTTAAAACGTTAGCAAGTTGACTTCTTTATTGGAAACCTTCTCTAACATTTAAATTGAGAAAAAGAGGAATTCTCCATTAAAGATGGCTTAATCATGTCTTAAACATGTTTACATTGGATCCTTCTCGTTTAAAAAAAAAAGATAGAAATAAGGCGTTGTATAAAGGAAGCTGAAGAAAATGAGCAGTTGAGAGGAAAAGAAGTTAAAATAAAATTTTTAACAAGCCAACAAAACAGAACAAAGCCCCAAAACAATCAAACAATAAGAACAAACAAAACAGCAATCAAAAAGGCACAAAAAAAAATACCACCAAACCCCCTCCCCCTGCCAAAACTCAAGAAAACCCAGACAAATAAAAGAAATGAGCAAAAAATAAAATGTATCAGAATGATTTCCTAGCTGAAATAATATTGAAGTCTGTTCATTCAAATTACATACATTTATATCAGTTCTTTCTGTCTCAAATGTGCTTTATCTTCAATGATACAAGTCTGTATGCATATTTTGGTTGATTAGAGCCATAGTCTATAAATATATGGAAAGTAATTGCTCAATAAAATGGCTTTTTTAGAGCCCTATGAAGATATACGGAATGAATTTTGCATTATTATCAGATTTTAATATTTTTCAAGAATAAAAAGCAAGTATGAAATGCCCTGAGGATGATAGCTTTGCAGTTTTAATTCATTAATGGTGATCAGTTTATTACAGGTAAGAAATTAAATCAGTTAAAGAAAACAAAGCAGTTCTCTTTGTCCTCCCACAGTTTTCTCTGAGGAATGTACTCCTGGTCTTCCCCTGCAAAGCCTGCCAAATGAATGAGATTTCCACATGATGAAAATGCACTAAGCATGTAGGTTACTGTAGTTCAAGAAGTTCCGGTGCCACAGTGAACTTTGTAGAAGATTAATTCAGTCTTGAAAGACTAAATTATGTTCATGCATGTAGTAGATAGGGCCCTCTTATTGCAATGAAGCTAAGATGTACAAAAAACAGTCGCTGGGAAATAGTACAGTAACAATGAGACAAATGTTATTGATAGAAGTGTTTTTGAGTATTTTGAAAGTGACCCAGCATTGTTCTGAAAAATTTGTCCATTGGAAGGTATTTTAGCACTTCTTTATCCATCTGAGGAAATTAAAAACTAGAAACTTGTTTTTATTTTTTAAAGTATTTAAAGGGAAAGAATATGGAAATAATAGTGCTCTCCTACTTGCAGAAGTTGCAATAGTTAATAAGTCAAAAACTATTAGTAAAGCCCAGTAAATAGTGGTCCTTGCTTTTCTCCTTGTATACTCACTCACTCAAGAAACAACAAACAGTCTGTCAGTATGGCTTCTATTTTCTTCTGATACGAAAAAAAGTCTTTTTTACTTCATCAGGTGAGCATACAAGCTGTGATTTTAAGAGAAGCCAATGCGTTTATTATCCAAGGCGATTTTTAGTGGGAAATCTGATAAAAGCTGAAAATAATTGCTCTCCAATTTTAAAATAGGGGCAAAAAAGTGGTTATGTAGCTAAATCAGGGTAGATTCTGAGAACATTACATTGGAATATTTTACTTTTATTATGTAGGTCAACACCAGGGTAATCAAGGAGAATGCTTTAGGCAATTTGTTTCTTGAACACCAGTTAAGAGTAATATTTCAGCAGATCAGTTTCTGCAACAAAACTGTATAAGCTGTGGAGATTTGTAGTCATTGGCAGAGATAATACAGATTCACATAAAGTGGGGTGAAGAGCTTTGTGAAATAGGTCATTAAACTGGTGACAGGTCTTTGTGATATAAATTTAGAAATACTGGTGACAAACAGTTCTTGTGGAAAACATAAAACAGAGAAGAATGAACTATTGTGTAATTAATGAGGGGAAATGTTATTTTTCTTTTTTTAGATTAAATGATTGTATCATTTACAGAAACAAGAACTAATTTCAAAAAGGAAAATGTTCATGCTGTGAAATTAGTTTGTAACCATGATGCTGTAGTAGGAAGAACTGCTTTTTCTGATAAATGTTTCTACTGACAGAATTCCCATCATGCCAGAGGCCTCTCTCTCAAGTAAGTAACAGGGAGGATTAGGTTATTTTTAAAAATATATAGTATGTTAACTGTATGTGGCTTCTAAATTTTCAGAGGTACGAAATTTTGGGAATCTAGTTTGTAAAGAATCAGTTGATTGGAAACTATTGTACTGCAGCCAGAAGTTGCAGTAGCAACTGTATGGAGAGTTCTATGGTGGTGTAATACTGACTCTTTCCAGTATTTCCATTTGCTTTGTAGTTACCCAGTTTCTTCACAGTATTGCTGTCTGTCTGAACATTATAAATTATAGCATTTTGGGTTTGTGATAAGGCCTGGGTGTTTTGACAGATGTGGAAATGTTTTTGAAAGCAATATGATCTAAGATGTCTGAACTAGATTTAAACAACAAAAATATTATTATTTATAACTATTGCACAGATGTTATACAAATCTGTGTAAACATTGAAGTTGCCTAGAAATAGAAACATTCAATATATGATTCTACTACAGAACATTTGTCTGCTTTATTTCATTTTCCCCTGTGTAAAATGTGTACAAACAACAAGCAAGTTCAGAGACTTAGAAGTTATAAAATGCTAAACAGCAGTGCAATCTTAAACTATTTCAGGAACTCTCAAGCTGCGCCTGATCAGGACAATTCCTCTGATCTGAAACCTGCATTTTTCCCTCTGGTTCTCCATTAAAGGTGGAGGCTGAGGGTTGGATGAATGGCTAGAGGCTCATCAGACTCCTGGGCTCACTTTTCTCCCCTGGAAAAATGGTAGCAGGAAGTAGGTGGTAGCTGCTGATGATGGAGAAGCTTGAGTTTCAGTCCTCTCCTTCTAGCTCAGGTTAAAGTACCTCAAGTAAAACGAAGCAGATGAATGCAACGTGCCTCTGTTCCTCTCGCACCAGTGTGCTTCCTCCTCCTGAAGATCCGTAAGAAAATGATCTTCAGTGCAAGATTGGTACCATTAGAACTTGCAGCTGCTCATCACAAAAGTACCTGGGGGTGTTGGTTGACAGCTGCCTGAATATAAGTCAGCAGTGTGTCCAGGTGGGCAAGAAAGCAAACAGCCTCCTGGTTCTTCCTTGTATATTCCTGTACCTTAAATATTGTGTTCAGTTTTGGGCCCCTTAATAAAAGGGAGAGATCAATGTACTGGAGCAGGTCCAGAGAAGAGCAACAAAGCTAGTAAAGGGTCTAGAGGACAGGTCCTATGAGTTGCCACTGAGAGAGCCGAGGTTGTTTAGTCTGGAGAAAAGGAGGCTGAGGGGAGACTTCCTCATTCTCTACCTGAAAGATGTAGCAAGGTGGGTGTTGGTCACTTCTCCCAAGTAGCAAATAACAGGACAAGAATAAATGGCCTCAAGTTGTGCCAGAGAAGGTTTAGATTGGACATTAGGAGAAATTTCTTCACTGAAAGTATTGAATCATCATCCCTGGAGGTATTTAAAAGACACGTAGATGTGGTGCTGAAGATGATTTAGCAGCAGACTTGGTAGTGTTAGATTAATGGTTGGACGTTGCAAGTCACCAACACTGTCCACAGAATTCCATCCACCTAAATGAAAATACTATTTTGGTTTAGTTTCTTAATTGCTTGTGAACCAGACAGGTTGTGCCAATACTGCATTGGAAAGAATTGTGGGTTTGTTGATACTTTCTTTTTTGTTAAAGAACTGAGTCTTCAGAGGAGTTTGATGTGCTTCTATTTGATTATGTCATACAATCAGACGTGGAATATTTAATGTATTTAGAGTGTTTTCTTTTTTACTGGAAATGGAACTGATTTCAAGCCAATTGTTGCTGAAGATGCTTATTTTCCTCTTTGGCAAACAGATCAGCCATTAACAGGGAATGATAGGGTGATTGTTTGTTTTTCCCTGATATATAGAGAGATTTCCAGGAATATTTGAAGAACTGGATTGGATGTCTTTCAAGAAAATACATATACTGAAAACAAACCTCTTTATATGTCATAGCCTTTCTTTGGGATAGCTGAAGTTTAAATGTTTTGCCTGTGTGTCATATTTCTAATATACTTACAATCATATACTCTATGGTTGCAGGGTCAGGCTCAGCTACTGGAGGAATGTGCATTTCCTGCCAAGTCATTTTTCAATAGAAACTACTGGGTATCAGTCAGGATTTCACTGTATAGGGAAGCTATTCTTAGGAAATTTGTACCTTTTTTTTCTATAAGAAGGGAATACAGTGAGTGTCCCAAGATGTTATCTGAGACATTCTGATCAAAGTCGGGACAAAAGAGACTGAACGTGTCTGTCTTTTCTCTTCACGGTCGTGTCTGTCTTTTCTCTTCACCATCCTGTTGCCTACACCAAATAACTCAAAATGTTCTTGAGATACAACTGAATAAAAGCAGCTGAAAACAGATTTCAGCAAAAGACCACTTTTCTTGAGGGGGAAGTGGGGAGAGGAAGTTGGCTATTCCTAATACTGCAGAAAGAACTGTTAGAGCAGCTGAGTATCTGTGGTTTCAGGTTACAGGTATCTAGATAAGACCAGACAATATTTTTACATTTTTTTCCTCCTTTCAGGTGTCTACGGACATCAAAATAACATGAAAGAATTATGCTTGATGTGATTGCCAGTAAAAAAATATCAGTTGCTTCAATTTACCATAGGCAAAATGCAAATATGTGGTATATAGGAGGTAAGCTCAGTCTGCCAGCAATAGAAGAAGTACAGCATGATTCTGGTGGATTATTATTGAGCAGGTTGTTCCAGTTAGAATACAGAATAGATTAAATGGGTCTTAAAGAGGCTTGTATGTTTCAGTATCATGCTTAAACTTAATGATGAAATATTGCATATAGAAGTTGTTAAACTTAAGGGTTCAGTTTGACTATCTCTATCTCCTTCTGTTTGTGACTTTACTTTCAAAGGATATACCTGTTATATCACAAAGCATATTTACCTGACATTATTTACTCTATATAACACTTTATTGTGATGCCTGACAAGAATGGGGAGAAAAGACCACAATACACCACAACAGCTGGTTTCTGGTCTGAGATCAGTCAAATCTTTATTCGGTGTTACAAGCAAGTTCCTCCTTTGCTTTGTTTAAAGAGAAGTTTATTTGCTTATTCTTTTAAAGGAAATTACAAACTTAAATCCACAAAGTTTGAAATATTTTAGAAAGTTTTCTAGACAGTCTGTCTTGGAGAGAATACAGGCTAGGGGATGAGGTGATAGAAAGCAGCCCCGAGTAAAAGGGCTTGGGAGTTTTGGTGGATGAGAAGCTGAACATGAGCCAACAGTGTGCGCTTGCAGCCCAAAAGGCAAATCACATCCTAGCCAGCATCAAAAGAAGCATGGCCAGCAGACCCAGAGAGCTGATTCTGCCACTTTGCACTGGTAAGACCTTGCCTGGAGTACTGCATCCAGCTCCAGTGCCCTTAACACAAGAAGGACATGGACCTGATGGAGTGGGTTCAGAGCAGGGCCAAGAAAATGATCAGGAGGCGGGGACACCTCTCCTACAGGGACAGGCTGAGGGACCTGGGGTTGTTCAGCCTGGAGAAGACTCTGGGGAGACCTAATAGTGGCCTTCCAGTACCTTAAGGGGACCTACCAGAAGGCTAGGAGGGACTGTTTGCAAAGGCCTGTAGTGGTAGGACAAGGGGAATGGTTTGAAATTAGTGAAGAATAGGGTGTTAGGAACGAATTCTTTACCATGAGGGTGGTGGAACACTGGAACAGGTTGCCCAGGGAGGTAATTGAGGCCCCATCCCTGGGGATATTGAAGATCAGGCTCTGAGAGACCTGATCTAGTGTTCCTGCTCACTGCAGGGCAGGGTTAGGGGACTTACTGTGCTGTTTAAAAAGGGATTATGCTAATTTGAAATAATAAGCCTAGGAGATTTTTATTTTCGATTAAATCAACCTTTTTTCTTCTGTCTGTAAAGCTGGTAGAAACTGGGGACATTATGTTGTGATTGTTATTTAAAAAGCGAATAACCTTAGTCACTGAATATTGTGATTTCTTTCAATGTAGTGATTATATATAATCAAAATATTTTTACCACAAAATTGAGCAGTTAAAGCACCATTTTCAGCACAAACAAACTTAGCTTTGCAAACTTGCAGCCTGAAGCCTTCTTGAATGTTTCAGTTAATTCTTTTTAAAGCACTGCTTGTTTTTTGTAGATCTAGAGTTGCATTGCCTTGTTAGTAGTTTCACTCTGAAGCATGGCTTTATCTGAAGAATGACTTGTCAGCATTGAACTTCTGCAGAGTTATCAGAGAATATTGTCATCCTCCAGAGAATGTGAATAATATAAAATCCCTACTAAAGAGTGTTCTTCATCTTTGCACAATGTAAGAAAAGGTCTTTTTGAGTTCCCATGAATCACAAATTATAAGAGTGATTGCTGTAGTAAATTTTCCTCAAGATTTCAATGTTATAATACCCCACAGAAAATTAGATAAAGGAAGAGAAGGGTTTATTTCTTGATGTTGAAATACGTCCTTGCTTAATAGCT
The DNA here is from genome assembly GCF_027791375.1 of Indicator indicator. Taxonomy (NCBI): domain Eukaryota; kingdom Metazoa; phylum Chordata; class Aves; order Piciformes; family Indicatoridae; genus Indicator; species Indicator indicator. The sequence continues at coordinate 40,311,455 of NC_072011.1, forward strand.
TTTGGTTTGTGTTTAGATGCTTTAGTTCTTGATAGTCAGAGATTTTCATCATTTAAAAGAAATATATCATATGCAATCTTAGAAAGATAACTCTTTACATCCTTTAAGTTATTTTGGTTTCCAAGCAACCAAACCCTGTCTTAAATTTCAAAATGCTGAATAATGGTTAAATGTAATGTGTCCAAATATACTGGGTTTATGTCTTTTAATCTAGTGATAAAATTTGTAATCAATAAAATAATCACTATTTGGTCAAACAGAAATAATTCTCTCCCATTGCACACAAATTTACTGCATTGTTATATGAAAACTGTTTTTATCAGTTCATAGTTTCTGCCACTGCTTCACTGGAAGATAAGTATTTTAACCATTAGATGTTAGAAGTCTGAATATGTCTCAGTTGGTCCCAGTAGTTACTGTTACAGGAGTCTTAGGCTGACAAAGAGTTACTGAAACGTTTGTTGTTTGGATTATAAATATTTTTTCTTTATTTTTTAAAAGTTTACTAAAAATGTAACACAAGATCAAATTACATATCCATGAGGTACTGAAATACTTTTATTACATTAGAAAAGCTTGGAATATCTGATCACAGGAAAGAAAATTCAGAAAACCCTAGTTAATCTGTATATTTCATTCCCTGTATTTGTCACCTGCTTTCTCATGTTTATATAGCTTCTGACTTTTAGACACTGATTACATAATATAAATTTTCTTTAGAGGAAACGCAGCTTTTATTGTTAGAAAATGTAATTTGTCAGAGAACAGTTAAAAAAATTAATAAAGTCACTTAAAATTTTGAAACTTTGATAATTATGTAGATTTTCTGTTAGACAAGTATTTTAATATCATGGCCCCCAAAAGTTTTAAAAAAAAAGGCATTTAGAATTCATTCTTAAGTTGCGTGGTAGTTCGAATTAATTTAACAATCAATCTCTGGAAATTTTACACAAGTCTGTAAATACTGCAGGGTTCATGAGCTCACTGATGCATAAGCTTAAAAAATGTCCACTTTTTGTTTCACAAAAATTTAACAGTAGAAACTCTTTATCTGTGTGACCAAGTTCTGTGAGAAGCTTTTTGATGATAAATTTTGAAGTTTATTCGTAATTTTGTAAAACAAGCTTGTGAATATAAGAACTTTGTAACTGTACAAGCACATTTACATACATAGTTGCTGTTATTTTTACTAAGCTTTCCTCTGCTTTGTTCTTGAGTAAATAACACAGGTGAGCCCAATACAATTTGGGCTGTAAATTCTTAGAAACCACAGCACCAATTAGAAGAGGTAGCTGGATTGTTTTCCCTACAGACACTTTTGTATTTCTTACTCACTTTGTCTCCAAATCCCTTTTTCAAGCAGCTGAACAATTCCAACTCTGTCTTTGCACCATCAGGTATTTCAGGGCCTGACCCATAGGCCAAGTCCCACCCAGGCAATCCCAAAACTGGTGTCCATACTTTGGTGCTTTAAAAGATATATATGTTGTATAAGTAAAGACTGAGGCCTAGAGCTGGCCATTTGTAAAACCTACATTATCTATTTAATTTTAATCCACAATTAATTAGCTAATATTTTGGGGGATGGGGGGAGGGGGAGGAAGGAAGGGCATTTTTGCAAGGCCTTCCTTCTTCCTTTCTTTCTGGTGGATGCACTTAAATTTTTACAGACTCCAAGCACACTTTTGTCAAATGAGGGCCTAGGATGGCTATATAGTTTTTAATTTTCGTAAGATCAGCATGCAGAGCAAAAAGGGAGAGATTTGCGTTAGTTTTGACATCGGAATGGAAAGCTTCCAGTATATGGTGTATTCTAGTGCATACTTACCATCTAAACCTAAACATATGTCAAGAGTGACCTAAACAAGAGGCTGAAAAGCTGAGCAGATGGTGAGCAAAAAGAAGATGGATTAAATGAGTGTAGGGTTAATATTTTTTTTTTCTTGTAAAGGGTAGAAGGTGATGTTGGTGCTAAGGAGTTATACTGGAAGTGAGACAAAGCAGGGGGAAACAGAGATGGATACAGAAATGGTGCTGTCATATTAAGGGAAACATCCCAGATTCCAATGTCTGGCTGTCTCAGAGTCCAGGACTCTTACTGCAACTATTTGGCAAAATCAATGTTTGCCTCTTTTTTTTCTTTTTTGGATATGTGGGATTTTCAGTAGAAACTGAAGAACAATGACACAAAAATCACAAGATTGTCATGAAAATGTTGTGTGTCTGCATTTTCCATGTTAGAAAAGACTGAAAAGTACTTTTACATTTGTCATTTTTTTTTATCTGCCTGGAGTTAGAAGTACCAGCTGGGTAGTATGAGCTGGACCATGGCAATAGTAGGACAGCAGAATATACGTGGTATAAATTTCCCATGGCATACATCAAGCTAAACCCATGTTAAATATGGTAAAAATGTTTAAGAGGAGGAACATCTTAGAGTTGTTAGAAAAGGAAGGCAAAAGCTGGGCAAGATAATGCCACAATCAGCATGATAGTCATGATTAGGTTGTGGTTTATGGCTGTTGTGAACATTCATGTAGAAAGGACGCCTCGGTGGAGAGTTGCTACTGAAGTCCCAGAGTTGTTTACTGGTAGACTGACAAGACCTCTAGGCTGAGTAGTGGAAGAAAACTAGAAAAACTTGTTTAATATTCCTGCATACGAAATCATAGATGGTGAAGAACATTGAGTATACTAGGATAAATCAAAGGGTATGAGGGAATATAATATACTAAGGGCAGAGATGGTGGTACTGAAAAACACCTAGCAAGTAATCAGGTACTGAAGTGGTAAAAACTAGCGTTGTAGAGTGTGGATGGTGGTAAACAGCTAAGTGGTAGGTTGAGAGATCAAACAGCATTGTGTCGTAAAGGGAATGGTATCTCTGGCACACTCAGCAGTGCTGCCTTCATTTTATTGATTTTGTTGATGTGTTGTTTTGATAATATATTAGCTGTGCAGTAAGTTTAAGATTCTTATTTTCTAGTTAGTGTAAAACTCATTTCTTCAAGCATAATTCAGAAACATAGGATTCAGCAATTTTTGAGTACTATTTTCTATACTTGACTGGGTGGCAGAACTATCAGGTTTTTTTTTCACATATAACAGAATATGTAAACTGTTGATTTTAATAACTGAAGTTCATTAGCATTCACTCTTTTTTGGGGATTGTATAGTATTCGTATGTTCTACCTGCATTTTTAGTTTTTGTTGAAACTGAGCAGAGCACAGTATTTGTTTTAGGGAGAGGGAGAATTGTACTTGCTAGTAGTCATATTTCCCTACAACATGGTATTTATATTATGCTTTTCTGCTAAGGAAGCACAGTAAAGATACAGCCACAAAATTTCCAATAAAATACTGCTTTTGGCAAACTGAATTCCAGTTTTTCTTTTAGAACAATAGAAAGTGTTTTTGTAAAAAACAAAAAAGGCACATAAAACAAGAACAGAATGTTTTTAGTGACTTCCATCTCCTATTGTCCTCAAAAAATTATTTTGCTGGATGTATTTAGGATTTTCTGGCATTGCTCAGACTTAGAGCAGTGGTTTACTACTTTATGTGATCTTATGAAATGATTATCCAAGGAATTAGAGAATTTTTCAGTTTCAGTTTTGTTGCAACCAAATATACAAAAATGTGCTTCTGCGTAGCATTAGAACATTTCAGCAGAATATAATTTGTAGTCAAGTGAACTCTCAGATAACATTAGTTTAAAGGTTTTACTTGAATCTGACTCCTTTTGCATTGCTTGGAACTGTATAAAGGAACGTGATTTTACTAAGTCTGTCCCTTTCCTTACTACAAATATACCTCAGTTGTTCTTCATGTGGGTTTCTGGATAGTCTCTAGGAACAGATCTCTAGAGACAATTTATGAGAAAAAATGTGAATAAAGCTGAGTATTTTAAATATTAATATTTTAAATTAGGAGGTTTAGCATGGTTTTAAAGCCTGGATTATTGCTACCTGTTGTGATTTATTTTATTAAAAGAATGAAGCCACCTGATAATTCCCATTAACATCATAGTTGTTACAAGATGCTTAACAGTTTAAATCTGATTATTTTATGACAACTGTTATTTGCATTATTGATATAGGTATGGTAGCCAACAGTTGCATTTAGAAAGAGAGAGAGAGAGGTAATTATAGCCAGTTTTTCCTTTTATTTGGGAATCTTTACATTAATTTTCCATGTTGAGAACCTGTCTCCTAGCTCCTTCTACAAATCTTTGAGTTATATCTGAGTGGATTAATCCTGTGAAGGCAAGGAGTTTAGTTTTCCCTTATTTATATTTCTAGCCTTAAATTTGCCAGTTTAGTGATTAACTGGCATTTGAAGAGAATTTCTCCCTTATCTTAAAATTTCCAGTCAACTTTCTGGGTATAGCTACCTTTAGTATTTTTCTTTTCCTTGCTGTTGCATTTTGATTTAAAACATTCATAGCAGCTTTTCAGAGGAATAAAATCAGTGCTGAAGCTTCTGCACTTTGGCTATGCAGAAGTTACTATTCTCTTTCAAAGGATTTCAGAAGAAAGCAATTCAACAATCCAAAGCTCCACCCAAAGAAGAAGAAAAAAATCTGGATTTAATTATATTCCAAGTCACAATAATTTATTTTATATTAGAGCAGTTTCCAAAAACATAGTCTGCTATAATATGTTTGCTTTTCTCTCTCTTTTTAATAAGAAATTTCATGCCTAAAGCACATGAATACTGTCTGGACAAACTAGCTAAAGGATTGAAATGTATTATGTAAGGTCACTTTAATATTTGACACAGTTTTTCTCTCCAAGTATTTGTTTGCAGCTGTACGTTTGATTCTTACTCGTGTTGCATGTGCTTTGAAATTTGAATCTCTTCAAGGCTTTTTTGTTTATCGTTAGCTGCAATAAAGGGTTTTTACATAAGTATTTCTCACACACCTTATGTGGGGTAATAAAAAGACTTGTAGCATATTATGATGTAAGCATACTGGCATTTAATATTATCTTTAATATAATTTCTTCAATTGTCAAGAATGTCTAAAATCCTAAATAATTTGAATTATTTTTTTGTGTTAAGTCTAACTAATAATTAGAATATACTTTGCATTTACAGGCACTTGCAGACCAATTTGAAGATGCAAATACATCAGTATCTGAACGCATGAAGATTTTCTACTGTTGTCAGGTGCCTCCACATTGGGCCATACAGGTACGAAGCAATACCATTTGAAGCCTCACTTAAAAGCCTACAGTTAATATTTTTGATACTGCATGAGTCCAGCGTCAAAAGAGTATGATACGATCTTGGGTTGAAACGCTGTAGAAATAAAAGATGTAACCTAACAATATACATTCCCATTTTTTCTAAGGAAAGAAATCAAGTTCTACAAGGTTTTGCTTTCAGACATTGTGTTCTGTCATGCATGGAAGATATTACTTGTAGTGCAATTCTTTACTTTCTTTTTTGCTACAATAAAAAAGCATAGAAGTTTCCAATGCATCTCTTGTAAAAAACAAAACACCTTGCAACTGTCTTCCTATTTATTACTGTTTTACTTGTGCTACTATTGCTTGCATCTTCCATCGAGTCAAAAGTACACCGAAGAACTTGAGCTGAGGAAGTTTTTATTTTCAAGGCGTACTAGTACTGACAGGATTTTTTTCCCCCAAAACTACGCTTTTTATCTTGACAATAAACTCTTTCTAGAACAGAAATCTACACATTGGAGACTTATCTGATGATGATCTACTTAACAAACTTAAGAAAACTGTTTGCATCCTACATGCCCAAAGGTGCTTATGTTGTTTACTTTTAATTATGTTTTATTAATTTTTTATTTCTAACCTGAATTCATGTTACTTTAACCAGTCATACCTTCTAGCATTCGGAAGTTATTCCACACAACCTTTCAACAGGCATTTGCAATAGAACTAGCAAGTGTGGCTTTCATTTCCAGTTTTCAGAGTGGCCCTGTTCAAGCCAAGCCTATTTTCAAAGCCAAAGACAGAAATGGTGAAATAGGAATTTATAATGGAAGACGGCTGCAGTCTTCTACTCATAGCTGTGAAGAGCAATTGCCTGTATAAATTTTATCAAATTTGGCTCTGAATGAATCTAATAAAACACAGATGATATTTAGTTACAGGTACTGGCAAATGTACCTTTTTTTTTTTTCCTACAACAGAAATTCCGTAAACAGAATGCTCCCATTTGTTCTTGCAAACCAAATTGTGTATCTGTCACACATAGTAAATAATTTAGCCTTTCTTCAAAGATGAAAACCTATACAAGATTTTGATCTTCTCCTAAAAAATAAACAAAGACCAAGGCAATTTTCAAAGTCATGAAAACATACCTTGTTTGTTTTAAATTGAAAAGATTACTCATTTATTTTCATAAGTAGACTGAAATAATAACTAAATTTGAAATAACAAAAACACTGACTTAGCTGTGAGGAAAACTCAGCTAAGAAGTTGAACCTGAGCTCAAATCCACTATTGGTTTGATTGAAAACTAACATCCTTTTGTGTAGTGCCTGTTTGTGATAGTGATTTCTCATAAATACGCAACAAAACTGTCAGAGCCTTTCTCTCCATCTGTGTTTTTCTTAAGAGGTACAGATTACTATGGCAAAGCATTGCTAGAAGAGGCTTTACCTCCTGCAGCCTCTGTTTCTCCACTCAGTGTTTCCAACATCCTGTTGCAGCTGGTTTCCAGAAGGATAAGCCATGTGCCTCATTTAAGGGGTGGAAGTTCAGCTCTGTCAATTCATCCTTGTCATGTCTGTTTCCACTTTTGCATTATATTATAAATTAGTTCAAAGAAATTCATGAGCAGAAGTCAAATCAAAACAATTACTGTTCTATTGATGGTGGGGGTTTTGAGGTGTATACATTGTTTGAGGCTCAAATTGAAGTTTCAAGAGAATAATTTCATATTCTCTATCTGCTGCTTCTTGATGTCAGAAATGTCTCTAACATTTTTTAAAATACAAATAGTATTTACTTACCTCTTTTGAGTAACTTGGGTTTTCTTATCTTTCTAGCGACAGCTTGCAAACTTACTGTTTGAGCTAGGATGTACCAGCTCTGCCTTGCAGGTATTTGAGGAGCTGGAAATGTGGGAAGATGCAGTAATCTGCTATGAAAGAGCAGGACAGCATGGAAAGGTAAGAATTTTTTTTTTTTCATATCTGAGAATGCTGTCCTGAAATCAGTATCTGAAGTATGAGGGACTGTCTGGATTGAACTGACAATTCACTAAGGACTCTACTTCTTCTCAGGAAAATTTGTATAGGAAGATGGACACATGACATAAGTCTGTCATAACCTGTGAATGCCAAATAAACAGGAGTAATGACCACATGAAGTAGAATCTGGTAAATAAGAACTTAAGTAAGAAGATTGTGATTCTTGAAAATCACAATTGTAATTCTTGAAAATATTAAAGGAAAATTAAGTTAACAACTATGGATGCACAACAAGGTGGGATGTCATTTCAAGAAGGTTGTAGCAGTCTAGGAGCTCTTTCTGGAGAGGATTTGGATTTCAGTTTTCTTTCTCATTTCAAATATTGACTGTATTTTAAAAATATAAATAGAATAACATAATTGCTTGTTGTAAGTAATTACTTAATATATTTCAATTACAGTCAAACAGTTGACACAAGAAGTGGAATAAGATTAAAAGGTTTTAATTTGTTATGCCTGTGTTGACGTTTTCCTGAAATTCTCTGCCATTTTTTTAGCACTGCTGCAGCTAGGTGTGATCAGCTCTAGATAAAAACAATTTAAAACCAGCACCTAATTATGTGTTGGTGACAGAATTGTTTACATGTGGTAGCAGGCTGTGGCAGTCCTCCTATTATTGATTATTTTGCTGTTACTATCAACGGTTGAAAGGTTTTAGAAAATGATGCTTGGAAGTAGTGTCTGCTTATGTGTGACTTCAGCTGTTTTCTCTTTTTGGTGCAATCTGTCACAGAGGAATTTATGCTATTAAGCATTGGTTTCAGAATTTATATAGCTTTCAAAAATACTCACTTTCAGACAAAAATATGTATTTTCTTCCCTGTACTTTCCCTCAGTTCAGTATATGGTAACAAATACATGAATGTATGTGTGCCTTTATGATTCCATAAGCTCTAAGACTATACTTTAACTAGTTTGAGCTTACAGAATATGGAGCTATAACTTCAAATAATAGAAAAAACCCACAGAATTTCTCATACTTGTGTGTTTTTTCTTAACTATCATGCACCAGTGCTTAGATTTTGGTCACTGTAAATGGACAGATATGTCTTGCTGGCAAATTCTGTGTCACATTATGCATGCCTTGGGGATAGTATGCTAATATCCTAATCCTTTCAGTAGAGTGGAGAAATAGAGGTCAATGTTTTCCATTTCCTGGAAATGCATTCTGTCCTAGTTATATTCACAAACTGCCCTTAGGGAGTTATGAAAATGGAACTCAGAGAATAGGACAGGATATCGACACAGGAAACTGCTTAGAAATGCTCTCAGAATGAGGGTTTGTGCTGAGCTTTGAAAAACAGAATATGCTGTGTAAGTACTGAGTAACAGTAGTGCTGAAAAAAACCCCCACCAGCATCAGACCAAAAAAGCCAGAAAATTAGAAACATTTAGCTGTAAACCAAGGGGAGTGACTATTTGTGATACTTATCAGAAGGCTTTCAGAGCTTATATTTATCAAAATGTTTTCACCTATAGTAGTTACTCTTTTAGAAATGCTCATTTTTTTACTTGCTGTATTCCTTTAACAGATTTGGTGCAAAAGGAGACATTAATCTCCATGCATGCAGTGAGAACTGGTGTTGAAAAGTGTTCGTCTCCTTTCTTTGAGCAGTGAAGGGACCTTGGGAGACCTTGAGAATATTATTTACATTGGACAATTTATTTTTGTTAAGGTGTAAGAGATCTCTTCAACCTTACTGAGAATGCATAGTACACTAAAAATGGTATTATTTCCCTGCTAAAGAAAAGATGAACCAGAGATGCAAATTTTGCATTCTTCCAGTTATAGTGAGTGAGGCCTCTACCCCTTCCAGGAGCTCCAGAACATGGCTGCTGACCTTTGATAAATTATGAGATCTTCCTTTTAGTATCAGCTTGGTGTTCAAGAATGTGATTCATTCCCACTATGTATTATAACAGATACAGAGGACATGTAACAGCTTCTATATGTAGCTAAAAAAATGAGAAAGAAGAATAAACGGATTGCCCAAGGTCATGCATGAAATTACAGGGAAGATGAAACGAAAACTGAAGAGCTTTCTTTCTCTGTCACTACATCTTTCCATGCTCATTTGTTCTGTTTCTTCATGCTATTTCTCTGATAGCCTAGCAAATAATATGCAACCAGAAAAGATGAAAGCATTTTGGGAAATATTTTGAACCAGCATAAGAATTATCAAATAATAGAACAGGTAGATCTGTGAAGAGGGAGACTGTTAGAGGCTTTTAGAAAAGAAATAATGTCTATGGGAACACATGAATGGGATGGCAAATGGAAGTTTAGGGTTGAGAAGTCAAATGCAAGATGCATCTTGTACTTCGTTTCCAGAATTCTCTGTACTGAGTAATAAAAAGGCACCACCTTTATTTAAAGCAGAATCCTATTTATTGATGTGGGATTTTTGTGAAGCTTTGCCTGTTTAACATCCATGTCCACCATAGTAGTCCAGAAAGCATGATAACAGCCTAAATCTTTCTGATGCTTATATCAACTGATTTTTTGAGTATTGAATTCCACCCAGTCTGGTGCAGACCATTCTGTAAAAAGCAGTGCTGTTAAAATTACATCTGGTCAGTCAGCTGCTAGTGCTTTCACCAGGATAATTCTACATTTTTATTAAAAATTTCTTTGGCTTTCTTTGGAGAATTTTTCTATAGGAACTTGAAAATACTTGTCATTAAGCAATTTTTCTAATTTTCAGCCACTAATTTCTTCTTAATGGGATCCCAGTTTTCCTAGTTCAAGATCCCTTTAGAAATCTAAACAACACATCCCTTCTTCACATTTGTGCACTTCAAATACTTGTAAGCTTTACTGTTATTTTATTTAACAAAAATTACACTAAGAATTGTTAAAATTACTATGCACTAAATACTTCAAAACAAAGTCATTAAAGATGATTTTCAGAGAATGAATTTTACTGATTGGAGGAAGAGGAGTAAGAGACTTTGATTATCTAGGAATCATCTGGAGAGAAAGAAAACAGTTATCATTAAAAGGAGAAAAACTGTAATAATTTAAATGCAGAAATGGATTCAGCTTTCCTTGTAGATAAACTAGCTATGCTAGAAAAATATTGTCAAACTTCAATTCTGTGGCAGACTGTGTTGGATCTTTCTTGGTTCTCATGGCTCAAATATATCTTTTCTATTTGAAAAATTATAGTGAGCTGAATTATGTATATTACATTTTTGCAGCAGGGGCCTGAGGTGAGAGTTCAGTCTGAACAACAGATCATTTGTCCAGTGTATTTAACTTCTCAAAACGCCAAAAGCCACAGAAAGCAGACTATTACTTGTTTAAAAGAGAAACAATGATTTCATTGTTAGAGCAAGATAGTGATCCTGAGATAAAGAGCTTTTGAAGGTTGGTTACAGCCCAAAATAGAAGTCTGGGAGACCCAGCTTGTGTCTTCTTTTCCATAACGCTCTATATATTCTGAATATTTTTTATATCTATCATTTAGATAAATTTATAACTTCTGCATCTTACATAAAAGTGTTTGCAAAACCTACAGTATGAAAGTGGATGTGTCTTCAGATATAATACAAGGGAAATAACTTTTCAGTAAACAATAATTAGTGAAAAAGGAATAACAGTTGTTGCAAGAGTATTTTCTAGGATATAGAGATGATAAACTATTAGGATTGCATATAGCTTAATGGTGCTGATACTGCTTTGCTATGAAGTCAGTGCAGGTCTGATGTTAAGGACTGATATTTGCTCTTGGGACAGAATACACACTGAAGATACAAAATGAGGAGCAAACGGCTTCTTGTTTTAATGGGTATGTTTCCTTTGGTGCATTAAACCACAACCCACCATATTACGTTGATGTCAAAGTGTTTGGGGATTTTTAAAAACAGTTTGGAACCAGATTCTCTCTAGTCTGTGATACTGTGTTGGATCAAGATAATGTTTCCTTACTATCCCAACTGCTTAGTCTTCAGCTGAAGATTGCAAGGTGCTAAAGTTCAAGTAGGTGTTTAACAGCAAATAAGTAGTCCCATTATGTATTGATTTCTCTTTCTTCTTTAACAGGCAGAAGAAATACTCAGACGGGAGTTAGAGAAAAAGGAAACACCAGCATTATATTGTTTGCTTGGTGATGTTCTTAAAGACCACCAGTATTATGACAAGGCCTGGGAGCTCTCTGGGTGCCGCAGTGCCCGTGCTCAGCGCTCCAAAGGCCTTCTTCATCTCCGCAACAAGGAATTCAGGGAATGCGTGGAGTGCTTTGAACGTTCAGTGCAGATCAACCCTATGCAGGTTGGGAAATGATGCACATACGACTTTGTTTCGGTTTTGAACAGTGATGCACTTTTTTAAAAGGCAATTCTGTGCACAATTGTCAAAGAAACAACTCATTACTTTTCTTAGAAAATTTTTCACCATGTACTTGGAAGTTGGGCAAAAAACAGTGGCACAATGAAATGAAGACATTGTTTTACTTTCAGGTCTTTGCATGCAGCTAACTCTTTGCTAGTACAGTTCTTCTACTTCAAAGGGATCAAGCCTTTGAAAATTTATAGTTATCATCAAACCATGAACAAAGAAGAATGCTGTATAGATTTTAATGAAAGTATCCTTTTGCCTTATTTGATGCCCTTGAGTTGCAAACTCTGATCTCTGTATTTCAAAAAAATCCTTTTCAAGGGCTCTGATCTGTCCTCTCCAGGAGTCACTGAGAAGCATTGTGTTACAATTACCATGACACTTTTAATGCAGTAATGTACCAAAACTGAAAACAGAGTCAAAAAAGTTCTCTTAATGAAGCTGATTGTTTTGAAAGATCCTTTGCAAGCTCTTCCTGCAGACGTTTGTGTAACCTTCTTTCAGTTTCTCAGCCACTATATCCCATCCCATCCCATCCCATCCCATCCCATCCCATCCCATCCCATCCCATCCCATTAAGGTTCACTGTATAAAAGGCATTGGGAATATAAAAGAGCTTTGTGGTTGTTGCTATAAATAGTGCTCTTAGACATTTCCAGGTCCAATTGAAAATAGGATATTGCTCCTTCTTGCCCTCCAAGGAATACTGCAGGAGCTGCTGTTTGGAGTTTCACATAACTAGCTGGACTTCTGTTTTAGAAAGAGCAGAAGTTTTAAAGATCTTTAGCCTTTCAAATCACTTATCCCAAAGCTTTTCTGTATTTCAATAACATACTTTATTCCAGTGACTGAGAGTCCTGTCCTTATTCAATTTAACTCCATATTATTTATAAACACCTTTAGAATGGGAAGCAAAATGAACAAAAATTCTTGCTTTGTCTTTAAGTTCTGTTACTGACTCAGGAAATGCCAACAGAATCAAGGAATGGCAGGGGTTGGAAGGAGCCTCTGGAGATCATCTAGTCCAAACCCTCTGCTAAAGCATGTTCACTTGGAGCAAGCAGGTTGCACATGACCACACTGAGGCAGGCTTTGAATATCTCCAGAGAAGGAAACTCCACAACCTCTCCACAACAGGGCAGCCTGTTCCAGTGCAGCATCACCATCACATTCAGATGGAAATTCCTGTGTTTCAGTTTGTGCCCATCGCTGCTTGCCCTATCACAGGGCACCACTGAAAAGAGTCTGGCCCCATATTCTTGTCACCCACTCCTTAGATATTGATAAGCACTCATAAGATCCCCTCTCTGTCTTGTCTTCTCCATGCTGAACAGCCCCAGGTCCCTCAGCCATTCCTCCTAAGACAGATGCTCCAGTCCCCTAATGACTTTTGTAGCCCTCTGCTGGACTCTCCAGTAGTTACTTGTTTGTCTTGAAATAAGGAGCCCAGAACTAGACATGGTACTCCACATGTGGGCAGAGTAGAGGGGGACAAGAACCTCCTTTGACCTGCTGGCCATAGTCTACTTACTGGATGCACCCCAGGATACCATTTGCCTTCTTCACCACAAGGGCATATTGTTGGCTCATGGTCAAGTTGTTGTCCACCAGCATTCCCACCCAGGTCCTTCTTGGCAGAGCTGCTTTCCAGCAGGTCAACCCCTAACCTATACTGGTACATGGGGTTATTCCTCCCCAGGTACAGGACTCTACATTTACCCTTGTGGACCTTCATTAGGTTTGTCTCCACCCAGCTCTCCAGCCTGTCCAGGTCTCGTTGAGTGGCAGCACAGGCTTCCAGTCTATATCAGCCACGCCTCCTAGTTTTGTATCATAAGTAAATCTTCTGCAGGTACACTCTGTTCCCCTCATCCAGGTCACTGATGAATACTGGACAAGACTGGACACAGTACTGACCCCCAGGGAACACCACTAGATACAGGCCTCCACTAGACTCTGTACTGGTGACCACAACTCTTTGAGGTCCTGCATTGTCAGTTCTCAGTCCACCTCTCTTTCCACGCCTGTAATTTACACTTCCTAAGCTTACCTACTCAGATAGGAACTTTATTGAAACCAGGAGGACTCTCAGATAATAAAGGGCTGCAGAAGATAGCCTATAGGGCTCAAAACCCAGAAATATTTTGCTTGAGATGCTTTCTTATTTTGTGTTCTATCTAAAGGAAGGTTAAAATGAAGGTCAATCCAAGAAAAACAGACAAGCCATATAGGAAAGAGAACATTTCCTCCCCTTATTGCTCCGGAAGCTCTGCTTAAGACTCAGATGAATTGTTTGAAACAAACAGACTGAGCAAATGGATAGTGTGGATTGACGTATTGCTGTCTTCTAAAGTCTATGTGTATTCTGTCACTACAGAAATGCATTGTTTCCTATTCCAGGATGTCTTGTGAACAAAGATCAGAGGAAGATGATTCTAGATGCAAGGACTTTAATACAAGCAGTTGTTCCCAGAATTGTGAATAATTTATCAAGTAAACAAGGACTTCTTAGTACAAAGAATTTTTTTTTTTTTTGTGGTTATCAGAAACTTTTTTGGAGGGAGGAATTTTTAGACTGCAGCAAGTGATTCTCTACAATATCTAATGGATAAAACCATTCTCTGTCAACCCTCTTACTTTTGTGTACTCTTTGATGAACTGGTTGATTTTGTTGAGATCTCTGAGGTAGATCTTTGCAGTACAAGCCAACCACCATGTTAAACTCTGGAGAATTCACAAAGAAATGAGAGTTTTACAGTACAAATGTATCTGAAACTTGTCTTCAATAGCCTTGCCACTCAAATAGTTGCTTGTACTAGTGAATGACAGATGCATTTTTCTTGCATTTTCACTGTCAGCATCTTGCAAAGCTAGACTGAGGCAATTCCAGTGATCAAAGAGCTCGTGCAGTCCATTCTCCAGCAGTGAAAGTCTGCATAACAAAACCTACAGCTTGTTACATTACAGATTTGTTAGTACCTGTGCTGGGCGGTGTGTGGTTCTCTATAACCAGCTGCTTCACGTTTGAATTTTACAGACATAGGAGTGTTCATAGCACCTTTTCTGTGTCTGCACCATTCTCCACCATGTCACAGTCTGAAAGAAAAAAATAATCCCAAAATAATCTCCTTTTCTGCTAGACTATTTGGCTCATAACTTCTCAGGCTATTTTATGGGGTGTGAAGCAAGACAAGGGATCTCTCTCCAATCTGGGAAAACAGTCACACTTTAGAAATCAGCTTGCCATCTAATTTTAAGTTTTGAACAATGCAAGGAGAATGTTATTCTGAACAATTCTTATTCGTCTTGCAATAGTAGAAGTAACTTGAACTGGAGTTAAACTAGAGGCTCATATTATAAATTATGATAAAAGTCCCTGTACTTACTTCAAACTCCAGTAAATTTTGTTGGTGTGTTGCATTCAAAAGAAACTGAATTGTAAGGGAGAAAAATTATGCCAAAAAGAGCAATTAGTAAGATACTCAGCTAGGATTTCACTCAGCTAGAGCTCTTAAAATTGTATTGCAGTTACTAACTCCAACGATTAATTGTGCTCTACAGGGTATAGGTTGTTTCTAAACTAATACTGTTGTACCCCTAAGAGTATTGTACTGAAGATTCTGAAAAAAATCTAGAGGTATATGCTGTATGCAACTAGTAGAAATTGCTTTAAAATTGAAAAAAAGTTTTGTCAGATATGATTTGGATTTTTTCTTTTTTTAAGCATTCAGCTAATTAGGTTACTTTGGAATAATGTTGCCACTAATGTAAGAGAATTGCTTGGACTTTCTTAAAGCATTTTTTAATTATTTAGAATTATTAAAGACTTGTCTGGAAATTCCTGATGGCAAGTTTTAACAAAGAGTGCAACCCTAAATTATCTTCCTTTGCCAATTACTGCCTTCAGTTTTAAAAAGGATACAAATTTACAGCTTGTTGTGTTTTCCCAATCAGTAGTGAAATTTTAATCTTTAGCCAATGCACTTTTTTATTTCCAAAAAATAACTTTGACCAAAGTCTTTTTTTATCTTTGTACAAAGTTTTCCTTATGCTGCCTTTCAGTTGGTCACTTTGCTGAGAGCAGTTGTTACATCAGCCAGTGGGATCAGCAGATTTTATGCCCTCCTCAATAAAAGGGGAATTCTTTCCACAAAAAATAGCTTAAGTCCATTCTTAAAGTGTATCCAAAATACATGATTAAAGCATCACTGTAGTTCTTATTTTTCATTACCATAGTAGATCAAAGGCAAAGAACTAGGTTCTTTTGGCTGGTTGGGTTTAGGGGTTTTTGTTTGCCTTTTTTTTTTTTTTTAACATAGCCACCATAGTTTTTCATTAACCTGTCAGACTTGGTCTTTCAGAGCTTTCTCACTTGTTTAGCCTGCTAGCTTTTGAAGTATGTCTTCTTATTCTTAATAAGCTCCTTTGTTTACAACTGTTATGATTGTCTAGTCTTTTTAGTTGCTCCAAGCCTTGACATGTCTTGTCTTTAAAAGTTTCAAGTCTTCTGCAGACCATTATTCTTTTAGCTGCCCATTTTAGTTTTTAACATTGCTTTTCCATTTTAAGTAGCTCTTAAATTTAACATCCTCCCTACTTAAAGAGTTGCCTTTGTTCTTGAAGGATTAGCGATTCTAGATACATTACAAAGTATATTTTGCACGGTGATATTTTGAACCTGATTATTCATGCTGGTCAGGATCAAGGTAAGTGCTGTCTTCTGACTACCTTCTTCGTATCGAAAAAAATTATCTTTGGAATTTCATCCATTTACCAAACTGTGTGAAATAATTGAAATCTCTCTATGTTTTATCAGATTTCTACTTTCACGGACTTCTGGTACCCCCCAGGATGCTACCTTTCTTCATTTTAGTCAATAATTTCGAGATAGACTTTATACTGCTTTTTTTGAGGCCTGAAATTTTAATTCATTCTAGTTCTATTGTTCTTTTACACAGTTAATTTTCTATATGTTTGATGCTGAAATTGTCTTAACATATTGTGACGTTCTTCCATCTGCACAACCTATTGCATTTTCTATATGCTTTTTGCCTCCATATCATAGCATCTCACAAGGTTCCTTAGTTGCCACCTCAGAGACTTTAATCTCATTCTTTTTGTCTGCTAAAGGATCTTTGTACACCTTTCCCAACCTTCTCTATCATATCCAATTCTCACGTTTTTTTCTGTTCAGTTGAAACCTTCATACATAGTTACTGATAGGCAAAATATCTTGTTTCAAATTATTAAGAAAATTATCATTCTTTGCAGTCACTGTATGTTTTTAACTAGGTACCTGCTCATATAGCTTTTCTCCACAGAAATAAATAATTTTACTTTCTCCTCCTGATGTAACTTCTCCTTAAGAAAGGAACTGACAAGCTTAAGCACTGGTTAGCCAGTTCCTGAGAGATGCAGCTGCTCACTGTCAGCCTCAAAAAATTAAGGCTGGAAGATTCTGGAAGCACAAGCTCAGAAATGAGACTGTGATGATCATTCGAATTACAAATAATGCAATGATTTTTTTTTCACAGAATCACAAAATGTTAGGGGTTGGAAGGGATCTCGAAAGATCATCTAGTCTAACCCCTCTGCCAGAACAGGATCACCTAGAGTATGTCACACAGGAACACATTCAGGCAGGTTTTGAATGTCTCCAGAGAAGGAGACTCCACAACCTCTCTGGGCAGCCTGTTCCAGTCTCACAGTGTCACCCTCACAGTGAAATTTTTTTTCCTTATGTTCACATGGAACCTCCTATGCTCTAGCTTTCACCCTTCGCCCCTTGTCCTGTCAGACATCACTGAGAAGAGCCTGACTCCATCCTCCTGACACTCCACAACCTCACAGGGCAGCCTGTTCCAGTGCTCCGTCACCCTCACTGTAAAGAAGTTTCTCCTCATGTTGAGGTGAAATCTTCCGTGTTCTAGTTTGAACCCATTGTCCCTTGTCTTATCACTGTGAACCACTGAAAACAGCCTGGCCCCATCCACTTGGCACCCACCCCTCAGATATTTATACACATTGATCTGATCCCCTCTCAGTCTTCTCAAGACTAAATCTCTTCATAGGGGAGATGCTCAAGTCCCCTAATCATCCTAGTGGTTCTCTGTTGTACTATATTGAATAGTACTGGTCTCAGTACTGACCCCTGAGGGACCCCACTAGATACAGACCACAAGGCTCTGACTTCTTTCCTTCAACCAGTTCACATCCACCTCACTACCCAATCATACAGACCACACTTCCTCAGTTTAGCTGCAAGGATGCTGTGGGAGATGGGGTCAAATGCTTTATTGAAATCAAGATAAATCACATCTACTGTTCTACCCTCACCTATCCACCTGGTTATGTCCTTACAAAAGGCTATCAGGTTGGTCAGACATGGCTTCCCCCTGGTAAAACCATGTTGATTGCTCCTAATGACCCTCTTATCCTTGATATGCCTTGAGATTGCAGCAAGGATAATTGTTCCATTACTTTCCCAGGGACAGAGGTGAGGCTGACTGGCCTATAGTTACCTGGGTCCTCCTTCTTGCCCTTTTTGAAGACTGCAGGGACATTTGTTTTCCTCCAGCCCTCAGGTACCTCTCCTGTTCCCCACAACTTACCAAAGACAATGGAGAGTGGCCTAGTGATGACTTCTGCCAGCTCCCTAAACATCCATGGCTGCATCCCATCAGGACCCATGGATTTACGGATGTCCAGATTGCTCAACTGCTCCCTAATCCTGTCCTCATCAACCAAGGGAAACTCCTCCTTTATCCTGACTTCCTCAGGCGTCTGGGGCTCCTGAGGACAGTCTCCAGCTGTATAAACAGACAAAGAAGGCATTCAGTAACTCCATCATCTTTGTATCCTCTGTAACCAAGGCACCCACCTCATTCAGCAGTGGGCCTACACTGCCTCCAGTGTTAGTTTCATCTGCAGTCTATTTAAAGAAGCCCTTTCTGTTGTCCTTGACTTCCCTTGCAAGGTTTAATTCCAAGGAGGCCTTAACTTTCCTAGCTGCCTCCTTACACCCTCTGACAACAGTCTCATACTCCTCCCAAGTGGCCAGCCTCCCCTTCCATGATCTGTAGACTCTTCTTCCACTTGAGTTTGCCCAGCAGTTCTCTGTTTAACCATGCAGGTGTCCTGGCTCCCTTTGTCAATTTCTTACCCATTGGTATGCTCTGATCCTGGGCTTGGAAGAAGTGGTGCTTGAATGTTAACCAACTGTCTTGGGCCCCTTTACCTTGTAGTGCCTTGACCCATGGAATTTCCCCTAGTAATTGCTTGAAGAGGCCAAATTTGGCCCTGGTGAAGTTCAAGGTTGTGATCCTTCCTGATCCTTCAATTTCATGCTTGATCACAGTCCTATCTCTACCCTTGTTTTAGCGTACAGAAAGCTATTGAGAAGGAAAGAAGAGAAAGGGGAGTTAACGAGGCAGCAACTATGTCGTGAGTGCTGGCTGGGCTTCTGCAAACTTGCTGGATAAGAGACTTAAAAAAATTAGATTGAGTAGATATTTTTTCCCTATTAATTTTGCTCTCTGAGTTCTGGGAAACATTCTTTCTCCTTGTGTGCAGTTTCTTCTTTGAATGATGAGTTTAAGGATCGTGAAAGATGACAGACTGACAATACTGAAAAGAAGATTTTCATCTTTGCCTAGGCCAGATGTAACTGGCAGTTCTATCTTCATGTTCATCCATATGCTCTGTACTTGGGCCTTCCATGTAGGCCCTCAAATGCAGAAGGATATCTTTATTGCCGAGCTTGTTCTGTTCTTTTTTTGAGTTCATTATGACTGCCCACCAAGGTGCCAGATAAAACAAGGTCATACATTTGTATTCTGGAGTCTAAGTTTTGAAGCAGATTAACTATGAAGTCTAGAGCAGATTTGCAGTTAATCTGTAAGAGGTAGAAGCACCTTGCATATGAAGAGCTCTATTCTCAACCCTGTAAAGTCCCTGATTTGCAAAGGTTTCTTAAGGTAACTTTTTTGTGTTTGAATAGACATTATGGTTTCCTACAAAGAATTTATCAAAATTACTTGTTTCAGATCTAGCACCTAAAACACAGGGGGATGTAAATATTAATCAGATGTTTTGAAAAGTAATATGTTGTGCAATATACAGTTAATATAACCTGGTTTTCCATCTTCCTCTTTCCAATCTTTTTCCCCTCTCTCAAAAATTTTTCCAAGAAACTCTGCTTGTATTTCTTTCCTTGGCATTTAGAATGGGGAAACAGCTGAGCCTGTTGCAGTAGGTAGCACTACCTGGAATAATTTTGCAGCACATGAGAAAATGTTGTGTTTGATTTTGACTCTGTGCATTTAAACAGCATAAGGCTGTCAGAATATGTTCTCTCAATATACTTGTGTATTTAATACAGTTCTGAATTAGAGTTTTTCTCAAATGTAGCACTGCTTAACTTGCAGATCTTTAAGAATTTAACCATGTGGCAAACCAGGAACTTGCTATTGAAGAGCTATGAAAATACATATTTAATTTGCTGTAATTTATGCCTATTTGTGGCATAACTGGCCAGTCAAAAGAGGTGATTACCCCTCTGTATTCAGCTTTGGTGTGGCCTCACCTTGAGTACTGTGAACAGTTCTGGCCCCAAGTTAAGAAGGATGTGAGGGTCCTTGAATGCCTCCAGAAGAGGGCAGTAGAGCTGGTGAAAGGGCTGGAAGGAATGGCCTATGATGAGGAGCTAAGGACTTTGAGTTTGTCTAGTTTGAAGAAAAGGAGGTTGAGGGGTGACCTCATTGCTCTCTGTACAGCTTCCTGAGGAGAGGAAGTGGAGAGGGAGGTACTGTTGCTGAATCTGTGTGAGAGGTATATGGTTGTAACAGCTGAGTATTTACAATGCAAGATTATTGAGCTGGTAAAGTTCTGCTCTCTATGCAAGGCATTATTTAAGTACCTTTCTATCTCTAAGCACTGTGTTATAAACTGGAGAAGACTGATAATCTGGCAGGTAGAAAAGGCTGTAATTTTGAAGTATTTATGTTTGGTCATTAGAAATGTTTCTTGTAAAATGTGACTTCCATTCCCTAGTATGTGGATTTTTCAAAAGTTAAAGCAAAATATGTAAAATTCTAAATAGCTGTCACTCTCTTCTCTAAATGAACATGTGCTCTTAAGGATAAATGGTATTATGGTTAAATAGTCTTTATATAGATAGCACTTTTTAAAATCTACATTTATTAAAACCTTGAACCTAAACATTTCCTGTATTCTGCATACAGGATATTGTTTATTCCAATGCAATGCTATTATGATAGCTGAAAATTGGGTAAAAATCAGCAATAGTGCATGTTTGAGCATCCAGGCAAAATTATTTCTTCTGTGCAGGAATATGTGTATGTGTGTGTGTGTGTATATATATATGTAATTATCTTTTTCTTTCTCTCCAGCTAGGAGTATGGTTTTCCTTGGGCTGCGCATACATTGCTTTAGAAGGCTACGAAGGTGCTGCCAAAGCATTTCAGCGTTGTGTGACATTGGAACCAGATGTATGTACTTTGCAACAAGCAATTCAGATGGCTTATCTGAAAGCAATGAGGATGTTTTCATTATAAACAAGCAAAGCAATAATGAAAAATTTGTTTAAATGTTAGCCCTTTGAATAAATTAAACTTTTGCATGAAGGGTATATTTTTGTCACGAGGCATCGTAAAAATACTCGTGCATACTTTGTCCAAGTATGTGTGTGTGAATGTGAAAATATGTTTGAGCAGAAATTCCTTTATGCCTGCATACATTGCTAAAACAGAGAAAAGGGAATGAATAGTGCTGAAAAGAGAGATAAACCCAAAAAATTTGTATTAAAATACTTAGTCCTCTAACTAATCAACTTCTCCTGAGAAAACAGTCAAATAATTAACTCTTTATGGGGAGAATGGAGCTTGTCAGCCAGCTTATCAGGATGCATGGGGCAACTATGTGTACAATACTGCCAGCTGAGTGTGACTATGCATTGAGATAGTGGATGTGTCAGCTGGATTACCTCTTGGGAATACGCTGTCAATACTTTTGTCAAAAGGCCTAATGGCCAGCATGTTGCTTGCTTATAGTTAATGCCTCCTATTTGATGGAAGCTATCATTCATCAAGAGATGAAAGAACCAAGAGAAAAGAATGAAAGCAATGAAAGATAATGGACTGTTCTTTTTTCTTTATTAATAATAGGAAATAACTAACTTGGGAGGGAAAAAAAGTACATACAGACATCTCTCTGTTTAACTGGAATTTTTATTTTATGTATTTGTGGTAGTTTAGGCTGAGTGCCTCCTAGGCTGCCACATACTTACATCTCCAGTGTCTACCCAGGAGGTGGACATGGGATATAATGTATTTCTACCCATAAATCTCACACCCTATAAATTCGTCTGCAAAGTCATTCTCTTCCTCTTTCTTCCCTCTCTGCTCCCATGAGCCCTCGGGGTTTTGAGTACACCCTCAGGTGGGAAGAAGGGAAGTGTTGGGGAGCCTTTGAGCGTGGTGTAAGGGACTCCGTATGCTTTGGGATTCTTTGCCACTATGCTTTGTAGTTTCTGTAAAACACTAATTGCTTTACCATTTAAACTTTCCATCCCTATCCAGTCCCACTTGTGTGAGTGTCATTCTTTCGTCCCTCTCGGGGCAATAGAGGATCTCTCCAGCTCTAAACCAGGACAGTACTGATAATTTTTTTGGCTTAGTATAACAGGTTTACTTCCAAGCAGATACTAAAATTGTGTTCATTTATTTCTCTGCGGCCTGTGCTTGATAGTGTTCATATGAACAAGGCATCTGACTTCCCAGTGGGTGAAGTGGTATTTCTTTTGTGCCTTAAGGATGCTGGGCCGGCTCTTTGATATGGGAGTGAAACCTATTGCAATGTCAGCAGGGTTTTTCATGAATTTCAGCCTCCAAAAGGTTTCCTAACGTGGTTTAAATGCTCCTTAAGACTGAGGACAGCCTTCAGTACCAAAGTATTTTTCATTGCAATACTTAGGTTCTGTTCCTCAAATTCATACTGGTTGTCACTTTGAATTCAGGAGTGCAGCTTCAATTTTACAGCATTGTGAAGCAATGGGCAGAAATCATCTCTGTACTTGGCCTTGCTGGTTTTATCAGAGAATAGGTTGTCTAAGCACTCCATAATCCTTTTCAGCTAAACCAGTTGATAAACACTGTTGGAACTAACCCTATTAGTTTTGCCTGAGATGCAGCAGAGGACATTCAGGTGGGATTTTTTTACTAACAGAGCTGTGCAGTTAAGTAACTTCCAGTAGCTAGTGGAAAATGATGAGCTGCTGGGAGTACTGACCTCTCAAGCCATCCCACAGTTAGATACAGAACAGGATGCCTGTTTAAGCAGAAGACAGGAGATGACTTTGCATATGCCAACCACAAGGTAGTTAACTGATATTTATATACCATATTGTTTCTCTACTCAATAATATTTATTATATATTTCTATTTTAATATAATTGTTTCTAAGTGTACTAAGTATAGTATTTTGACTGCCTTTTAGAAAATATGTGTTAATACATGTGATTAGCAAAATTAATTATATTTCACAGTAGTTCCTTTTACATATTTTTGTCAAGTAAGCAAAATGTAAGTGAATAATTTTTTTCTGCTAATCTTCTTCTATGATTACAGAATGCCGAGGCCTGGAACAATTTATCAACTGCTTATATCAGATTAAAACAGAAGTAAGTACTTCAAAAGGATTAGAAGATAAAACTTTCAAAGTAAATAATGGAGATTTCCTTTTTTTTTTTTTTTTGACATTGAGTTTTTTATTCTTATATTATGGTTACCTCATATTTGTAATCTTATCCCTTCAGTTCTTTCTCCCAGGTTGGACACTGATAACATAGTTTGCAGGAAATAGAGTTTCATAAGCTTAACTGGTAGCCACTGCTCACCCTACACTTTTTTCTTGTTAAAAGTATTTATGATGTAGTAAAGTACAACCAGTGCCAAACATTCACTTTAAAGATGGAAACTAATCTGACTGTGAGGTTAAAAAGATATATCTATTTCAAGCAAACTATATATGTGAACCTATATGACAGAACGTTAGAGGTTGGAAAGGCCCTCCAGAGGGCCCCACTCTCAGGGTGTACCTGTAGTAGTGCACTTCAGTATTAATTTATTCTGGGGGAATGAGTGATGCTGAAAGTTTATATTCTTACTGTTCAAGCCTCTACCAAAAAAGAAAAATAAAAGTGGAGGAAGAATTTTAAAAATGAAAATAAAATTTGCATATTTAAGTTAAATGTTTTCTTCTGCTTCTTCATCAAAACCAGGGTTTACTATGACCAGGCTTTTAAATAAGTCCCCCTCATGGACTGTACATTTGGGTAAGGCTTAGCAGAGCCTCATAAAACAGACAAATATAAAATGTGTAAGTCATTTTGAAAGTGTATGCAAACAGCTTGCTGACACCCAGCTGAAAGCGGTTTTGTGTATTCTGAATTTTTTCCAGAAAAATTAATTGAGATTAAAACAGACTCTACTCTTCTGTTTATCAGAAAAACTTCTCTGGGTTCCAGGAGGCATTTGAAACCTAGATCTTGTATTTCTCAAACTGGTTCTGGCCCCTCTGTCCTTTGGGTGCAAGATTCGTGATTTCCAAAACAGGCCGATGTACTGGTACTGCCTACTGTTTCCCTGTTTGGATGTGAACTGATTTAACTGTTGGCCTGGTTAAGGATACTCCATCATTATATGATTCGTTAAATACATAGGGAATTTATTTTGAGAAGCTGGAGGACTCTATTAGTGCAGCAAAAGTGATTGTTTGATGAATACAATTTTCATCCCAGCCCTCTGGTGCCTTGTCTACATTTAACAGCTTCATGTGATTGGCATCTTGCCCTCCTGATAACCTGTTAATGTTTTGGAGAGGATAGGGGAGACCTAATCCTGCAGATCATAGGTGTTGAAGAGCAGTTTCAAAAATGGTTTCTTCATTCAGCCAGAGCACTTTCCAGCCTGTCAGATATCTGTGGCAGATCCCATCTTCCACTGTAGCAAAACCACAGAGGAAGGAGCACCTCTCTATGCTTCTCTGGTGTATATATCAAAATTGGGATCTGAAATCCCTTACTAAGACTGTTAACAGTGGAAAAGACCCAATTGTTAGTACATTTACTCAGCAACATCATGTATTTCAGTGTATCAGAAGAGAGGGAAAAGGAGAATGAGCATGGGAAGACCCTGCCTATGGACTGTTCTGCTTTAACAATGCCAAATGACCTGTTGTCCTTCAATAATTTTGCTTTATCAGCCAGCTCTCTTCACATGTGTTTGATAACTTTTTTTAATACTATGGGCTTAGATTTACAGTTATTTACATTTCTCCCTGACCCAGCCATTCCAGACTTTTAATGGTCTGATCCACTAGTTAGGTATTCCCCTCTGCTGGGTGGGATATTTACACTGTCCTGGACCCTCTCTTTGAAACTCAGCCAACAATTTCTTTGTGTTGTCTTTCTTTAGACATAGCACTTTTAGCAACTTACTCAAGCAATAGAGCAATTGAACTGAAAATTTTTAAAACAAGCCATCTTTATATGATCTTTATTAAGAAGAGATTTAATGTCATACTTTCCCAAACACAATTTTTACCAGACCAGGAAAGCTTTTTTTCAAGTTTCATTTAAAACAATTTATTCCTTCATGTTTTTTCTACATATTTTCACTGTCTACTTGAGACTAAACTTCAAACTCTTGAAGTTCCAGTAACCATATCACTCTGATTCTCTAGCAAATCTTGGTTTTAAGTTTCCAATTTAGTGAAACTTTTGGCAGTACATTTAAAGCTTTAAACAGTAGGCACCCAGACTTTACACTTCAGATTCCATTAGGACTTGTGCTCTTTCTTCCTCCTTTCTGGCAGCATTGGTTGCACATCATGTAGGAGGTCATATCTTTGTAGGTCAACTGCTTTCAGCTCACATTCTTGTCTAACGTTTTCTTGTTAAAAATTCAGAAATTAAAATACTGACATAATTATATTGAATTTGGCACATTTATATTGAATATTTGTAAAAATGTAATTAAGAGAGCTGACATAGGAATTTCCTATTTCAGACTCTACAAAGTGTAATGTGAACTGAGACAAAGTAATTGTCAAGAGAGATTAAAGAAATCAGTATTGTAAATTATGAGCAATAACTTCTACACTGTACTGTTTTCTAAACCTAACTTTTTAAAATAAGCAGCTTTTAGCTGATACCATGCCAAGTGATTTTAGTGTAGAATTTTTCTATATTAAATTTTTAACATGGAATCATCTCTTTTACTCTTTTTTTATTATTGATTAGAATCAAAGCATTTCGAACCCTCCAAGAAGCTCTCAAGTGCAACTATGAGCACTGGCAAATATGGGAGAACTATCTTCTCACCAGTACAGATGTTGGAGAGTTTTCGGAAGCAATTAAAGCTTATCACCGGCTGCTGGACTTGAGAGAAAAGTACAAAGATACACAGGTGAGGAAATTGCCATCTTATGTCATCCTATATGTTTACTAATTTTTCTTGTGAGAGATTTCTGCTGAAAATGGTATTAATAATAATAGTACACATACCAGGGAAGATACATAGGCCAGCCATTTATTTTTTTGAGATCTGACTCTAAAATGAAGTATTTGAAATAAAAATAGACAGAATGGTAAATTTGGCATCCAGATCGCTAGATTTTGTGGAAGGCCAAATATGAGCCTTGCAGTTTTAAGATCTATTATTACATAAAGCACAACACATAGCCTCATATTTTCATATTGTTCCTGTGTATATTAATATCAGAAATAATATAAACTATTTAGTTTATAGGTAAGCTTTTCCCATGTGTTTGAAAAATTACACAAATGAACCTTTGAAATTGAAGTTTCACAAAGTGAGTGCATTGCAGTCAAGAACACTGATTCTTAATAATTGTAAGAAAGACAAAGAAAGGAGGTGTTTTGCTCATCTTTCACTGTAGTTAAGTTCATTTTACTTCCCTGGTAACCTTAAAACTGCAAATTTATCATTCTGGATCTGGCATCTGAGGATTCTCTTCTTATTTGAGCACTATCAAGTGTGATTGTGAAGCTACTAAAAATCGTTTGATTAAGTAAATTTTTAGATGAAAAGAGCTCTTTGGGCAGTAGTTGTGGAATGAGATTAACTGATAGTAAGTAGCATTTAAAAAATATTGGGTTCATTTCTAAGGTTTTTGTCCCCTGGTATTTTTTGTTCAGTTTTCAGTAAACACACATTATTCTCAAAAGCAAAGAAGAAGAAGGAGTGCAGATAGTGTGATGCCATACTAAAAACAGTCTCTGCACACTGACTCCCAGTCATTAAAAAAAAACAAGCTCTACGGCTTGTGTGGAATCCAGGGCAACAGAGCTTTGCTTTATTAGTTTAGTGTATATGGCAGTTTAAAATCTTTCAATGATAGAAACAAAAATTTTAACACTTAAGACAATGGTCTAAAATGGGAAGCTCTGGTACACTGCTAATACTTTGTGATGACTAGCACAACTCACTTGCAATTTGAATGATGAGTTTTAATGCCTCAGATTGCAAATCATGAATGTAAGGTGAATTTTAGAGCTTTTGGAGGGGTAATAGGTGATCATATTTTCTATTGTTTAAGTGAGAATCCAAGCTCTTTTAACAGAAAAGTAAGAACAGTTAGTTTGTCATATGATTTTATAAGGGCTATACTCTTATGGTTTGAAGGGAGAAGGGGTAAACTGTTTAGCTGGTATTCACATGCTACTACGATTCCTTAATGATTCTGAAAAGGTACCAGGTCCTATGAGGAGTGGCTGAGGTAACTGGGGTTGGTCAGTGTGGAGAAAAAGAGGTTGAGGGGAGACCTTATTGCCCTCTATAACAACCTGAAAGGAGGTTGTAGCAAGGTGGCTGTTGGTCTCCTCCCTGGCAGCAAATCACAAGTCACACCAGAGGAGGTTTAGATTGGATTTTAGGAGAAACTTCTTCACTAAAAGGGTTATCAAACAGTGGAATAGACTCCCCAGGGAGGTGATTGATCCCCATCCCTGGAGGTGTTTAAAAGATGCAGAGATGTAGTGCTAAGGCACATGGTTGGATAATGTGGTTGGAAGGTCTTTTCCAGCTGAAATAGTTCTCTGATTCTGTAAGATGTATAAACTTTTCCCCACTTTTTCTGTTACATCGGTATATTTCATATTTCCATTTTGATTTATTTGGGTTATTTGCCATTTCTTGTAGCTGATAAAATTCAGTAATTAATTCTTGGAATGCATGTTAATTGAGTCATTCTATAGAAGAAAGTTGGTTTAGGAAATAAAAATATCAAGAATGCTTAACTGCATATGTTTTTATTTTAACTGTAATATACTTTTGATTGCTGTCATAATTTTTACCTTTCTGCCAGTGAACTACGTGTTGGTTGGTGAGGATGCATCCCCTGTCCTACTTTTTTTAGAGTAGTTGTATATTTGTGTAGAGATCATCTTTGAAATGGATTTTATTGCTCTCTCAATATGGCTATTAGTGTGATTTCCTCATAACTATTAATACCACATAACCAAAATAGTTGCCAAATGATAGACTCACAAGTTAGCAATTGAGAGCATGAAGTTATTTGTATATTCGTCTATCCTGAATGCAGGACTTATGAAACTTCTGTTTTGTTTTTATCATTCTTTCTGTCTCATGCACAGAACACAGAACAAGTAGTTCACTTAATAAGCCACATCTTTTCTAGCTTTTATTTTATTCTAATTGACCATGTGATCCAATGTCTTAATTTACATTTGGTGTTTCTCTTTTTTTGAGAAACACTGAAGCACTGCAAAACTGTTTTCTAATTTTCAGTGTCTAGTTTGGGACATGAAGAGTCATGTTCTTTTCAGGGACACTTGATATTATATAGTATTTCATCCATGCAAAGCCCACTTCCCATTGAGTTCACTAGCAGCTGCACACGCTCAGCATTTCTGCAGGTCAGTTGCCTTCCAGTTTCTACTTCATCCACTATACATCTTTCAGTTTCTGCAGGTAATTAAATACACATGAACAGCAGTGTCTGCCAATACAATAATTGATCTGGT
Organism: Indicator indicator; assembly: GCF_027791375.1. Classification (NCBI taxonomy): domain Eukaryota; kingdom Metazoa; phylum Chordata; class Aves; order Piciformes; family Indicatoridae; genus Indicator; species Indicator indicator. The sequence continues at coordinate 40,340,117 of NC_072011.1, forward strand.
TCAGCCTGTTTACTGATCTTTTTATAACCATATTATAAGGTGAAATTATCTTACTGACAGTTTCCTATGCTATTCGCTATCGTACTATAGCCTCTCCTAGTAACCCAGTTTTGTGTTTTATGTCCACCAACCATAGAACCTTAAAAATTATGTTTAGTTGAGTTAATCCCCCTATTATATTTATCATTGCATGTACTAATATTGATTTGAGTTGAAATAAAAACTCTTTCCTGCTGCTTTTTTAAGGTGCTGGCTATTCTAGTGAGAGCAGTAGTGGATGGTATGGCAGATCGCACAGGAGAGGTAGCAAGTGGATTGAAGAGGAAATTGCAAGAGCTCTTCGGCAGAGTGACTTCACGAGTGACAAATGATGGGGAGATCTGGAGACTTTATGCTCGACTTTATGAAAATGGACAGAATGATAGCAATGAAGATATTGAAAAGGTAAATTGTATTGAGGTATATGATTTAATGAATACCACACTTCTGGTACAAACCTTCTGTTCTCTGACAAACTATAGTCCTCTAGAAGGCATGCTTTTGTTCCAGAAGTGTTCCTCTTAAGTTTATTTTTAGTATCTCTAACAGCAAAATATTTTGTCACAGCTTTTGTGGATTTTTCTTTTTTTTAATCTCCCTTTTTTATCAGCATTTCATTTTAAAACATCCTATCACAGCACGTGTGCATTGTCATGGGTTTGTATTCTGAAACTTTTCTTGCAGCAGTTTAATATCTATAACGGTGGTGATTATTGGTTTTATTTCAACTAGAATCTTTGATTCTGAAGACAAAATACTGCAGCTTCTGGATTGAAGTGGATCTCAGTGGCACAATCCAGTGGCATCATAAGCCATCTGTGTTCTTATTTGCACTCACTAAGAGAAAATGTGTTTAGGATAGTGTGTACTACTGTTAGAGCTTTGTCCCTACATGCTATTTGATTCTTAATCTGTGAACCATAGGTTTCTCTTCACCCATCTCTGATTTTTCTGCATTAACTGCATTTCTTGTTCCTATTACTTCCCAGGTAAATCAATTGATTTCTAAAGTAACCTCTCTGTGGAAGTGTTTGCTTTGTTGTATGCTTTGTTGTACAAGCGTAACCTCTGGAAGTGTTTGCTTTGTTGTGTGCTGGAGTATACTTTGCATTTGGTATTAAATTTCCAAATTTCAAATAGCCTTGTACACTCCAAAAATATTTACAGGTTAGCAGATCTTCACTGAAGCTGAAAATGCACAAGGTCAGCATTCAGTATGTGTTTCCTAGTAGGGGTATGCCTTTGGGTCGGGCAAACATGTCAGTCTGGAGGATTGCATGTCACTTGATGTCAGGCATGCTAGGCAGATGGTTTGGCCTACAAACTGAATGCCTGTGGGGTTAAACTTATAATTATTTGGGCCTTAATCACTGTCTTCCTTTTTGCGCTCTGCCCTGTGAAATGCCTTGTTCAATCATTGCCAGTGTCCTTTGTACCTCCAATTCCTCCCTTTTTTTTCCTTGTCTATTTTTCTTTACCAATGAACAATAAAAGGGATTTGGCCTGTTTAGAATTCAGAAATACAGACACTGCAATATCCTGTAATATATCCTCAAATTCTTACTCAGACATGCAAAGTAGCAGAAGCCTTGTCTATACTATAAATGCAATCATTTTAGAGTCTGGTTACATCACATTATTTTTCACTAACCCACTTTAAAACATGTTTTCAATTTGTAGAACAGACAGCAAGTTTAACTGTGTTTCCTAATCAGACTGGTTATGGAACATGCTTACAGTCTAAATTGCCCTGCAAAATGGAATTATGTTTATCAATACTTAAGGTATGCTTACATGTTTACCCAAATATATTGATACAATGGTACCATAGATACAGATCATAAAGAAGCAAAACTGCCTACTGCCCCAGCATATAACAATTCACAGTGTAAAAATTAATTTACAATGCACTATATATTCACTGGCAGCTTTTCTGATATACATTATCAAGTAAAAGTGTTTAAAACAGTATTTATTGGCTTCACTACACAAACACCATGATTTGTTAGTCAGAAATTAAGTGAATGTAACTATCTGTAGAAAAAAATCCTGTTATATCAGTGCAGTTTTCCATCCATGTTTATTATGCCAAAAGTCAATGAATTCTGAAAGGCCATTATTTAGTGTATTGTAGCATCACAGGAAAAAAAGATATGAACATATCTATCACAGTGTCACGTACCTCCTTGCAAATGTGGAATCTGCCATTATTTAGTGCGGATTTAATTATGTTTAACCAGCATTGTTCCTGACGTTGCATTTGAAAGAGCAACTTTGTCTGGCTATTGGAAAGGGTAGGTTGTTGGGTTTCTGTATCTTTCTACTCTGCTGCCATATCTGATGTCATTAATCACAAAAATCTACAGTTACAATTCAAAACAGTGCTTTGTAAACCGAATCACAGTCAGACAGGGTTAAAAATTTAGGAGTGTAAAACTACCAAAGTGTTTTTTTCTTCAGCTTATCATATATTTACCCCTAATACTTGATTTCTCATTCAGTACTTCATTCTTTACTATGCTGAATGCGTCCAGTCCAGCCCTTTCCCACCCAGGAATCTTTGCTGCATTTAAGTTTCCTGATGATTGACATCCAGGCTATGAAAATCTTCTGTTATTTGAACTTTCCCTATCTCATAACCGTTTCCTTCCAGGATAAATTCCCCTTCCAGAAGCTCAAACAAACAGTCCAGGAGACTTTGAATTCTTTCCCCTCCCTGACATCTGTCAGCACACCCCCTATAATTTACTGCCCTGACTCAGACATGTGCAGAGACTGAAATAAAACTGCTGTAAAAACTGGTTTTCCTTCTCTTGGAGATTCTTGCCTCTGCTAGCCAGAACTACTACCAATTATAATCCCATGACATTAGGTTACTATGAATAAATATAATTTGCTTTGGTTTGACTTAACACCTTTACTGCAATTTGCAGCAGCATGAGCAGTTCAGTTGCCTGTGCGGTAGTCATTGGAACTCCCATGGGAGGGAGAAGGTGGAAGCTTCTAGGGTGATGAGTGCCCAAATTCTGATTCCTGTCTTTGTCCATGTGGTGGATTGAAAAATCTGCCCCCCAACATTAACTTTGCCAGACCAGCTCAGTTGGAAGCAAACGGAAGCTGTATTTACAGGCAAAACTACAATCTACAATGAAATGCAATGAATATGTACAAATATACAATATTTACAGGTATTTACAATTAACAAACAGCACAAGGAACCCCCCTGGCCAAAAGACCAGGGGAGCTGCAACAGCTTCTCCCTCCCTGTCTCCCCCTTAACACCCTTTACACAAGGGAAAAGAGAGAGAGAACATTATTTGGCAAGAATACATATACAGAAAGTTTTTTGATGCATTCAATTGTATCTTATTTAGGTATAAAATTGCTGCTCGAAGTGGGAGTATGAGTATTTTGATGTTTTTATTGTGCATTTGATTATGATGGCGTGGCAAACATGGGTCACATCCATCAATCTAGACAGATTTTTAAAAGATTAAAAATTAGACAGACATTACTTTATATACCTCTCATACTTGACATGCAGTATAGGTGAAAAACATCTGTGTTAGCAGTTGGTGCTTACCATTGCAGAGAATGACAGTGCTCCAACTCACAGGAAATCAAACATAGTAGATACATTCATTGTCAGGATTGAGCATTAATTTCATAGAAAGTTAAAACTAAGTTAGTGTCCTAGATTGTTTTCTCACATAGTGATAATTTTTTTCCTTCCTTGCAGTCACTGCAGTGTCTCACCAAGGCACACAAATGTGAAATTCAGTCAAGTGACTGGGAGAAAGATGTTTTTTCTTTTAAGAAAATAGTGAAAGGAGCCATAGAGATTGCACATGGTAAGTTTTACCTGAAAAGAACTTTTATTATTCATGAAGAGTGTAGCAAATATTTATTAAGCTCAGTAACATATAATCTGATCAATATTATACTTCACCCATTATATTTATTCCTACTATTGGGAGTCTTCCAGCATAGATCATCAAATGATAGTGCGTACAAAAATATACTTGGAATCAGGCAGAAATTGTGTTGGGCAAGTCAGAAAACATGCGACTGCTAAACATGGAATCAGTTAATTTCATAATCTAGCAATTTCATAGTGCAAGTGAAAATGTATCTCTAGTTCATCTCAGGAGGTGGACAAAATTTAGACTCTAAAACTATTCACTGTGCTGTGATATTTACGTTTAAGAAGGATATATAAATATCTCTAGGGTTTAGAGGCATCTGCTCAAACTTGCTTGGCATTATTTTTATTTGTGTTTCTTTTGGGGTTATTTACATTTAAAATTTTCTTTGGAAGGCATCAAAGTTTTTAATTGGATGTTGTTTAATGATTATTGCGTAGAGGTAATGCTTTTCTTGTTTTGGCGTCCTTTTCTTCAATGTTTGGATTCTAGTGGCTATAAAATGCAGCAAAACCAAATCAAATCATCAAGAAGCTTTGCAGATACTTTCTTCAGCTCGGCTCAATTTACGTGGCTTGTCATCCAAAGGAAAGGTAGGAATGTGTGCAAGGTAGGAATTTTTGTTTGAAAGCTGCCAGAAACTGTTTCTCTGTTTTGAGTCATATATGATACCTGCCTGTCCCAGTGTATCATCAGATGAATATTCACCTCTATGCTGTTAAGGATTCTAGTTTTAAGTAGATTTTCCTTCTTCCTGCTAGGCTTTGACTGAAATAAACCTACTAGTCTAAAACATAGCACTGACATTGTACAGTAAGTTAGAATTTTCCTTAAAATGTTGGGAAACAGACTCAAATGTTTGGAAGAAATCAGTCATTTCAAAGACCTGTTCCTTGAGTGAGTAGTCACAGGGGAAGCAGGGCAGCCTCAGAAAGAATGGGTATAAACTTGCAGTGTTTTAAAAACAAAGCTATTTATTAAAAGCAAGAACTAATTTTTAATAATATTTTCATGGATATCCTACCAATTCAATAATGATTTGTTGGAAAATGTCGTCATGCTTGAATCATATGTTTGGGGTTTGGATTCATGCCTCCACTGCCAGGTACCCAAAGAGCCAAGTCTCTTTCTTGCACCATTATTATCCTGATTTTACCCTTCATTTTACAGCATGAGACACAGTCATTCTTTAACTGAGGACTGATATGGAATGCGCTTTCATTCAAAGTACACTTAATGTCTGAAAGATACATTCTTTCTGTCTGTGTGTGGGATTTAGTAAATGTGAATTACAAAGTATAACTTTTATAGCAGTGTACCTGTGTTACAAACTGTCAGCAGTGTGCTAAACTTGGCTCGCTCTATTTTAAGTCCTGTAATTTTAAGGGTAAAAGTCTTAGGAAAGTTGTATAAGCAGATATAATCTGGCTCTGTAACTGTGCTTTTAAATACTGGCATAACTAAGTCTTCAGAATGTGGCCAAAATGTGTTGTGATTCATAAAATGTGGGTTGTTTTTTGGGTTTTGGTGGTGGTGGTTTGGGTTTTGTTTGGGTTGGGTTGGGTTTTTTGGTTGATTGGTTTTGGTTTTGATGGTGCATGAAACTTCCCCATGTTGCCTCTAAATGAATAGGTCTCTAACTGTGGGGGAAAGAAAAAAGCAAAAAAAAAACATTAAAAAATTGTAACATATTGATTTATTTAGCAGTCCTAGCCAGGAAGAACCAAACTTTTCTGTCACATTGCCAGTGTGAGGTTTTGGGGCTGAAAGTCAGAAAAGTTTCTGTATTCATAGCAGGAGTTTGTTCCTAGTTTTGTGTAGGACGTTCCCTTGTTCATTGACAACATTGTTCTGAGGCACATTGAAGACCTTGGTTCCGGCTTTTTATGTACATTTTTATTTATATACCTATGTTATCCCCTGATGTTTTGATGATATCATGATGTACAGATGTATTCCACAGAAATTTATTTTCTTAGTTTGTTTTTGTCCCTAAATGTAGGCTTTTAATTTGTGTCAAATGAAGTATGAATCACTTTCCCTTTATATAATAAAGGGGAAATATATGTTTGGGTCCCTCACCTTCCCCTATATTTCTGTGGAGCGGTACCTTACATAGCCTCCATAAGTCCTGGCCTTACAATAGCAACATGTTCTGGTACAAACTTGGCACACACAAAGCTCCAATCAGAGGCAAGTTATTTATCATATGTGAAGATTGTTCATGAGTTAGCTGCTTTGTGTTTCTTTTAATGTCTTAAGGTCTTTAAGAACAAACTATTTTTATTATTCTATATTTTTTGTTTTCTCTTGTATAACATAATTACAAACAGATTTGTGCATCCACCCACACGTGTCTTGTCATCAAATATTAAAAAGCATGTTTATCTGAGGTTTTGGAGGAAAAAAAATCAACAGAATATGACACTGGGAAAAATGGACATTAAAATTCACAACTAGTAATTTACCAGCAAGTGGGTTTAACATAAGTTGCAGTGACAGCATGTGAGATGCTCTTCTAATTTGAGTTTTATGGTAAAGTCTTTTACTTCTGATGGGATCAGGAGTCAGCATAGGCAGCCAGGTCAGAGCAGAAACCCACCTTCCACAGGAAGATTCAACCTCTTTGGTAAAATACCAGATGCATGGCACAGACTTCATATGTATGCACCTTCTGTTTATTAGTCACAAAATGGCCTTTTTAAAGAGAGAAATACCATCATAGGTACTGAAAATACAAATATCGGTGATGAGCTTCCTGTATTTTGTCTCTACACTGAAAGCGAGAAAATGTATAAATGTATTTTAAAATAATGTCTTTCTTTTTGTCATGCAGCAACTTTTTGTAGATGTAACAAGTAATGAAGTTCACAGTGAGATAGCTGATGAGGTGAAAACTATGGACAACATGATTGCTGAACTTCAGGAACTGAGCAACCAGCTGAGAGATCAGTGCTGACATAAAGACCATATTTCACAACAGGAAGACAATAATGTCATGTATCTTTTGCCACAACTTTTGCTGATAAAATTCTAATGTAACAACACTCTCAATAAACATTTTTTCTGTACAGGGTGGTTCTTGGGGTCAGCTTTCTTGTGGTCGGCAGCTCAGGCTGCTTTTTAAATTTTTTATCTGCTGCCGCTGTCTTACAAAATTGGTTCTTCAGGCCCTACAAGTTCTGGAGCAGAACTTGTGTTCTTGTATTTCTAAAGTGATTATTGCAGATTAGTTCCACCTGGCTACATCACACTCAGGTACCTGGCCTCCATGGGACACCCCATTTATGTTGCAAGTGGGGGAGCAGGATTGGCCCCACGGCAGGAGGAGATGCACAAGCACACAGCAGAGGCAGGAGCTGGGCCCAGCCTATCAGGCTCACCACTAGGGCACACAGCCAATTGGAGGATGCGTCTGATTGCCACTGGCCAATCAGAGCAGCTGCAAGGCTGTCCCCACAGCACTGGGACACTGCGGTGGGCTCAGGGTAGAGTGAGACGGAGCTAGGCGTGCAGTGACTGCTAGGTTATTTGGGCACTTTCTGACTTTAATTTGGTGTTAATTGCTTACAAGGGAGGAGGAATGGGATGCTGAGAGTAAAAATTTAGTCTTTATTTATTATTCTTGCAATGCAACCAAAGTCTTATTTAAAATACTTATATCTGACTAGACCTGAGTGAGTGATTTTCATCTAAAATATTTTGCATTGTTTCATTTTTGAGCATATTTACTATAGCTCTTTTTAAAAGAGGATTTTTTTTCCCGGGGTTTTCTAGAAACCTATGCAAAATAGCTCCCTCACTCATCATGATTTTGGAATTTTCTTCTGTATGAGAAGGATGCAGTCTCCAAAAATGCAGTTATCAGTTTTCTGGGTATGCACCATCTATGGTATGCTTATTAAAACTATCCTGTTACTAAATGCCAAGAATGCTGTTCATGAAGAGAAAGTCAGAAGATAAGAGGAAACCAAACAATGAATTGAATTTGAAGCAGCAGTAAAAGTGTGTCATTTTGCTGTGTGACGGGTAAAACCATCTTGATGTCTTTGTAAAGCTTTGTATCCTTGTAAAACTTCTTAGAATGGACAATAATATCTTGCTGGCAGTATTTTAATGTGAGATTCCCACAAAAATTGTTATCTTAGCAACAGGTATACCTGCTAGTGAAGGAGAGCTGGCTCCAAAACACTTCTGCATTGAAATGGCCCAGAAAGGGAGGAAGCATTTAAGCTCGTGCAGAGTGAATTTGCTGGAGAAGCTCCCTTTCTTCTGCTCATATATCTAGTGAGGAGGAGCCCACCTGACTGAAAAAAGCAGTATTGTGACAGACTCCCACCACTACTGGTATGTTTTACCCTGTTCACAAAGGGAAAGAAAAAATCTTCATTATTTTGTTTCCAGCACTAAATTTTATTGTGAAGGGTGGATTTAGATGTGGAATTGTTCGGCAGCAGAAAAATCTCACATTTTTCTTGTGTTTTTATGAAAAATTTAAAACCAGAATATATCCCACTATCAACTTGAAAATAAGAGACTTGAATTCAGTTGTATTGGTTTAAAATAGAGTAATTTCTGTTGAGACACCTGTATAACTGAAGTCTGGAAGTGCAGAACATAAAACCCAATTCTTTTTTGGTAATGCCTTCTGCCTAGCATTTAATAACAATAGATGTGAAGTTAACTTTTCATACAGAATATTAGAGCAGTTTGTGAGAAGGCTGTTCCTTTTTTTTTTTCTTTTGAAAATTACTTTTGTTTCTTTGGCTAAAGTGGTCACATGAAAAAGTCTGCTCTTCCAGTGTGTCTCCCCTGCAGTACTTCACATGCTTTCTCATCATAGATTTTTTTTTCCCCCATGTTTGAACCTCCCTCTCTTAGCAGATACGTGGAATTATAAACAACTCCATCTTTCACCTAATAAAGAGAAAGCCTACTATCCACAAATATCATGGTTCTAAAAAAGTATGACAACTAGTGTTGTGACAGCACACTAGTTTTGCTCTTATAATTAATGTAATAGTGGGGAGATACCTGCAGACACTTAGAAGTACACAATTTAAATATGTACAGACAGGACGCATTGTGTGGAAGATGGAGAGGCAGGAGCTGGCTCACTATTCAGGAGGTCCTGGCTTTTCAGAATAGTTAACCATCCCAGAAGATCTCAGCCACTTCATCCATGAGACTGAACACGTGATGTAAGCATCTTACCAGGTATGTTCTTGCTACCTCTTTCTTTGTATTAATGGCATTTTCATTGTGCTTGGATGCAAGGTGAGCCTATACTGCTTCTTTGGCGTTCATCAGAGGTGCCTTTTAAAAATTCCCAGACACAAAAGCCACCTCAGTTTGTATAGTACTCATTTTCTGTACTCATGCCAGCACCATTTGCTTCAGAACGACTTTAGGAGACCATTGTCATGAAGACAATATTAGTATAAAAGCTGACTGTTAAAAAAAAAATGCTGGTATGGAAAGAGGAAGAAACATTCCTGACAGGCTGCAGACTTTTCAGATCTCCGTCTTACGAGCGGCATATGTCTTCTGACATGAGAGTGTTTTTCACTCAGATTACTCCCAGGACAACTGCAGAATTGAGGTTTAGTAAAACTGGACAGTCCTTTCCTCATGTAGTTGTCACACCTACAAATACCACTGTAATATCAATGTTATTTTCAAGTACTCTGTGTACATCTGTATGATAACAGCTATTTGGCATATCATGGCCTTGATTAAGTGGTATTTCAAAAGAATGTCTTATATTTCATGGTAGAATCCAATCTTTTTTTCTTATTTGACTTAAGAAGCATTAGGGATTACCCATTGTATTGGGTTTGGCTGAGATGGAATTAATTCTCCCCAGAGCATCTTTCATAGTTTTGTGTTTTGCGGTGATGTAGCTGTGTGTTGGTAACACACCAGTGTTTTGGCTACTGCTGAGCCAAGGCTGTGCTCTTCCAACATTTCTCTCCCAACAGTAGGCTGAGGGATGGGCAAATTTTGGGTGGAGACACAGCCAGGCCAGCTGACCCAAACTGACCAAAGAGGTGTTCTATACCATATGATGTCAGCTCAGACATAAATTCTAACTGAAAGAAAGAAGTGTGGGGTTCATTTGTTGATGGTGTATGTCCTCCAAAGAAAGTGCTATGCATATTGAAGCCCTGCTTCCCAGGGAGCAAGCGGACATTGTCTGCTGATGGGAAGTAGAGAATAATGTCTTTGCTTTTGCTTCTGTGTGCAGCCTTTGCTTTTGATTTTCATCTTATTAAATTGCTTCTATCTTGACTCATGTGCCTTTGTATTTTACCTCTCCTGTGTCTATCAAAGAAGAAGAGTGACAGAGCAGCTTTGGTTGGCATCTGGCTCCCAGCCAGGACCAAACCACCACACCCATTTTTGTCATCTGTCTGGCATTAGAGCTAATTTGGTGTGAAATAGAAGTAAAATGGATGAGTCTAGAAGTTTTCATTTTCGGCCTGTCTAGACAGGGAAGTTGACTGTCTCAGGGTTTTGATGATGAATACAAAGCCAGTAAAGCTTGAAGGAAGTATGATCTATGAAAAATAATTTATTTCCACATCCTAAGATTGTTTGTTTATTGTTTATCTTTGACCTAATATGGTGCAAGCTATGACATATTTTCAGGCACTGGTGGTTAGGACCCAGGGAAGATCTGACCCAGAGGGCTGTGTCTACAGAGAGAAAGTATACAAAGCCAAGTGTAGTGCTGAAAGGTTTTCTTGGGCTGGGACATTACTCATAACAGAAGTGAATGCTCTTAGGGCTGGTGGAACCACACTTACTCAGATAGGTCATCCTGAATAAATGCCAGTGAATGTGCTCCATATCACATCATACACAATGTTCCTTCCACCACGCTAACTGGTACATGCAGAAAGGCAGACAGCTTTCCTCCCATTACACATGTAAAGCTCTGTGCAAAAGTGCTTCAGAAAGAAAGCAAGCTTGGAATAACTTTTCAGATCTAAAAGGAGCTTATATGCAAACACAGAGGATACATTTGTAAGTTTAGCTTTTGGATATGCATGTACATTGGTTGAAACTGCCCCTCTAATTATTTTCAAAATAAATAAGGTAGAAACAACTCAAGTATTAATTTCACTTTATTCTACTTTGGACCAGCGCTGGCCAAGAAGGTATAAAGTCACTTTGAACTGTCTCAATATCAGTGACTGTATGAATGATGGTACAGCTGGAGATAACACATTTCAGGGGATTAAAGGAAGCTAAAAAAACCTCATGCTATCTCCAGAATAACACAAATTAAAATAGTATAGAAGTATTGAACGTCTTCATCTGCCTTCATACAGAGCTCTGTACCGGAAGTGTGTGTGAAATAGGGCAAAGGTAAGAGCTGATCATGCACAACTTAGGTTCTCTGAACTTCAAAATAAACTGAATGGAGTTGGTTTCAGTGTGATTGAGTGCTTTTATGTTTCAAAAATTACATCAAGAAATTGATTGGTTTGTTTGTATTGTATGCATATATAAGCATATATGAATGCACGTAAGTGTATTGAAATGCTCGTATATACATATATATAACTGTGACTGGTCACAGAAAGAGTTGTTAATTCTGAGGGTGTAAGAGGCACATTTACAGGAAGGTGCATCTCCTGAAGTAGTGTGGAGACTGGAACGTATGTTAGCCTGTTATCTGTGCATTGCTAGTGTTCTTGCCACAAATCTAAGTGCTGATGACAGGATTGATTAATCTTCTTTTTCAAAAATTACTAGGTACTTTGGGTGTACTGTTGAAGAAACCTTTAAAGGCACCTGACTTGAGAGCTGAATGCAGTAAGCACTCAGAAAACCAGAAAGAATCTTGCCATCTCTACTGCATTACTCAAAGTCCTTTTTTTTCAAGATCCTATTCAGATTTGACAAAGTTAGGCCTATATACCAGCATGAACATGGATCATCTCAGTTCATTACTTAACAGGCAATAACTAGAGACTTTGTGAATGTTCATTGTAGTTCAAGGGAAAATGCTGTGCTTTCATAATTAAATATCTTTAAATACTATCTGCCTTAACTCTGAACTTCCTGCTCTTGTCATTTTAACTCCATTTTCCAGAGAGTTTTTATTGCTGGTCTACTGGATAGGTTTGTAAATATGAAAACAAATATATTTTAAGATACATTGTTTTCATCATTCGCTTATGAGATTTCCATCTCCCATCTACCATTGCAAAAATCTAGTTTCATCCATCTGTGAAGCATTTTAAATTCACTTTGTATTATGGCTGGAGAATGAACAGAGGGGAAATTTAGATATTATTTTACCACAGAATTTTTATGGTTACCTTAAATTAAGACAGACATGGATAGCACTTACTTTAAGAAGTGTTACTTTCTGTTTCTGAAGATTTTATGTACACAAGTGCATATGAAAGATACACCTATCCCCTAGCAGTGACAACTGCTAAACCACTGACACTTCTTTTTTTTTCTTTTGAGCTAAGAAGTTGTAAGAAAGTCCATCCTGCACATTTTACATGATAGATTTCATAAATAAAACTGCCTAATGAGGTGAATTGCACAGTGCAAATGGCAATAAAATATTTACTGTAATGCAAAAGCCATTGCAATACTGGAATACAGATAGCTTTTACACCATTCTGAAGTACTTATAAATAGATAGGTTTCAATTGACAAGTAGCTTATTCAGGCATGTACTCAAGTATAGTAGCTGCATTCATTAGACAAACTTTTACTAATCCCTCAGCTACGCTAATAAAAGAGTAATCCTTTATAGGCCAAATGTAGTAGCAGAGGGTTCTTTTTTTTTAATTGTTAATATCCTCCAAAGACTAAGGTCTAATCATTATTAGTGAGTGTATTTGATTTATAGAAAATGAGCTCACATATTTTATTTCATTGTTAAGGCAAGAAAAGTTAAGTTTGTGGACTCAGACTGGCTTCGCTGAGCAAGACACAGATGCTGGGTAGGAACAAGACAAGTGAGCGAGGCACTGCCCTTTGGTAATGGGGTAGATAAAAGACCTATTACAACTTCAATCCACAAATACTCATCTGAAACTAAATACTGTTTCTGCAAGAACTGGGTGGTTTGAGTCCAAAACTTTGTTATATTTAACTCTACTTTCTGTACAGAACTGTTTTCCAAGTTGACCTAAGTATGAAAGCCCATTTTCATGTTTCCAGTTTACTCTGACCTAAATGTTTTCTCAGAACACATCAAGAACCTTGTAATGACCAGTGATGTCATATACCCCTTCTCCAATTTTTTTTTCCTATTTGTTTTAAACCTCAGTGACCTGTGAGTCAACTAGAGGAGTTCTTGGACAAAAATCAGTGTAATGAACCAGACAAAAGACATTTCAGCCAAGAGCCATGCAGTGGAAAACTAGGATTAAGAGCATGAAAATCTTTATACTTCAAGTAAGCCTATTAATGACATCACTGCTGAAGTGAAGCAGTCACATTTTGCAAGTCACATTTGGAGATTAATTCCTACAATTTTGCTCTTTTCCAATGCCGTCTCTAAATGAGCATCATATTGTTAAGTGCAATCATTCCATCCACCTCTGTGTCTCTTGCCCTGCTTAACTTTTGCTTTCTGCTTGACAGAATGGTGATCCTGCAGTTTTGGAAACTGCCTTTGCCAGCATCTCTTGCATAGAGTTGGCTTGCCCATCTCTATGTGATCCTTCAGCTCTGGGTGTTTTATGACCTTTGGTCCCTGGAAAAGCACCCCTGATTTTTCCAGTTCTTTGTTTCTGACACAGACATTTTTTCTTGTCCATTTCCAGTAGCAGTGCCCCTTCTTCCCGTTCCTGTAATCTATCTTCCCCACTTCAAGGTTTCTTTATAAGTGCTTGGTAGGAAAGATGCTGGGAGGGTCCTCAAGGTTGCAATTAGTTTAGAGAGCAGCTAGCCGCAACATGAAAAATGCAATTTGTTGTGAGATGAGAGTTACTTGAAGGAGTGTGAAAAGGGTGTTTTTTTCCCTCTGCCTTGTCTGAGCCCCTTGGAGATGAAACAAAGAACAAGTATCTTTATGTATAAGTTGGATAAAGAACACTGTTAAGCCATTGCCAGAAAACTGAGTCCGAGGAGGGAGAACAGCAGCCCAGAGATGGTGATAATGGTCCCTCTGGAACTGCTGAAACAAGGCAAAAAAGATTAGCACTATTCATTGGGCAGGAAGGCACAAGTCCTACCTTGCACAAAGGACTGAGCAGTAAATAACCAGGCCAAGCTGCTACATTGCCAGAGAGAAATGGCAGAGCAACCAGATGTCACAGATGCAGCAGGAGAGCAAATGTAAGTCGGAGCTTGGCAATTGCTCAAAATTAAAAGAACCAAGCTTTTAGACACATATGCCAGAGGGCTTTTAACAGCCCATATGGTCTGAGGGATTGTGTCTGGAACACTCCAGCCATGTCTACAGATTTTTAATTTGTTTTATTCATCGTAGTCCATGTTGCACCGCTCAGATTTCACTGTTGTCAGCGATATCATCTGCTATTTTTAGAAGCTTGTAATTTTGCTGTCAGTTCTATGCAGTCCTAAAACCAGGTGTAGTGAACACAGCCTCAACCAGTCTGCATTTTCTGTTTGCAAGTTTAAAATAAGCAAGTAAGTCATAAGTTTGGCAAGCTACTGTAACTGCAAAATCAACTTACTGACATGGTGAGCAGAGGGGTCTATTGTAGCTGAAACGTGTCTTGCAATCAGCACTGGGGCCTGTCCTATTTAATACCTTTCTTAACAATCCAGCTGAGGGGACTGAGTGCACCCTCACTAAGTTTGCAGGTGACACCAAGCTGGGTGGCTGTGTTGATCTGCTAGAGGGCAGGGAAGCTTTGCAACAGGATTTGGACAGCTTAGGCTAATGGACCAAGGCTAATTGATGAAGTTCAACAAGGCCAAGTGCCAGGTCCTGCACCTGGGTCACAACAACCCCATGGCAAGCTACAGACTTGGTTACAAGCTGCACCAGGGGAGGTTTAGGCTGGATATTAGGAAATATTTCTTCACTGAAAGGGTTATCAAACATTAGAATGATCTGCCCAGGGCAGCGTGGAGTCACCATTTCTGGAGGTGTTGAAGCAGTGTGCGGACGTGGCGCCTAGGGACATGGTTTAGTGTTGACCCTTCACTGTTGGGCTGAGGGTTGGACTGGATGATCTTTGAGGTCTCTTCCAACCAGTTTAAGAAATGAGATCCATAAAATGAAATGGAACAGTGATAGTACTGAGAACATGCAGTGTTGTGACACCATTCAAAGATGGCAAAGGCAGCAAGGTTATTTGCTTCTGTCAGCACATGCTGTTTGACTGCAGATGCAGTTATCGAATATGATTCAGATTCTAAGGTGTTCCTAATCAGAACTATAGCAAACTTTTTGAAAACTACTAATCAGAAGTGCTGAGACTGAGGTCACTAGGATTTTTCCAAGTTTCCTGAACATTCTGGAGAAAGATTCCATTTCCTGAGGTTAAGGTTTATTTATCCTGTTCCCTTGGCATCCTGTGTCTATTACAGTTTTATGAGTGCTTCACTCTCTTGGAGTTTTGTGCTTTGATTGGGTGACAGCAACTACCTAATTTAGCACAGATGTTGCAGACCATTCTTATGTGGTCTTACATGTGCAAGGGCACACAAATACACACACACACACACACTTCTCTTGCATGTGACAGCCCTCTCTCCACCTCAAGGCAGCTCAAAGCAACCTGGCATGTTCTACTGCACAAGATGACATGTCTGGGACTCTCTTTCTCAGTGTTTATCCATTCTGCATGTGAACGCTCCCACCTGTTACTGTTGAGTGCCTGAAGAATAACATCAATGACTGTAATCAAGTCTCTTGTGGATATAACGGAATCTGGCAAGTATTCAGCTTGAGGCAAAAATGTCAGAGTTTCTGGTTAAGGTTTTTTTTTTCATGAATGTCAGTTTTGCCATGGTGGGGTGATGTTGGCTGGTTGGTTTTTAAAAGGAAAGGTTTGCATTTTTTTTCTAAAAGCTGTTGTACCCTGTGTTGGTTTGCTGATAATGCCTTCAGCTGAGTGGTCAGTTTACTGCTTGGGGAACTGGGCCAAGGTGATGACATCCATCGCCTTGGAAGGAGATGACAAATTGCTTTCTTAAAACCATAAATATATCTATCATTCCTTTGTGTGTTTAGATTTTTTTCTGGACATTTTCTCATACATTCATACCAGAAAATACTTAGCACATTGCAAATGTGGTTTTTCATACAGGTCTACTTCCTTGTGAAAATATTGGAAAGGCAGTGAAGGTAGGTTGCTGTGACAACAGTGAAGACAACTAGGATAGGTTGTCACACTCTTCCCTGCAAATGTTTTGGATCACTGCAGATACGTCCACCTTCCAAGACATAAATCTGGAGGAAAACCTGCTATCTTCCCTGGTGCTGCTTCTCGCTGCAATGACATTACAAGGTTCTGCATCAATGAAAACAAATGGGGTTTGTATTAAGGGATGGTAAGGTAATATCTATGCAGAAAAACAATTGCATTTGAGTTGTTTTAAACATTCGTGTTTTGATTTATTGTCACTGAAATTTAATCTAGGGTTTATTTTCCTTTGGACTTTGCAAGAATTCTAGTGAAAATATTGCATCAGCACTTCAGGAATGGAGCAGCAGTATTATTCTGATCTGTCAAATGCAGAGGCCATGAAATTCCCCTGAGAAACCCAGTGAAATAGCCTTTCTTCTTCCTTCAGGACTTGTATTGTAAAGAATACTTCCTAAATTGGGGCCCTTACAGTAGCCCTCACAACTTATTCTGCATGTACACCTGACTTTGGGGTTTTTTTGTATATTCTCACTGGATGCAGTGGAAGAAAGTTACTGCCATATGTACAGATTTGCCAGGGTAGATCCCAGCATAGTAGTTGGAGCAGTATTGCTGGAAAAGTAGTGGCTCTTCAAAACTATTTAGCATAAGTAATCAGACCCTAAAGGTGCCTTTCTGCAAGCTTAAATGTGTTCAGCATTGTGAATATTTCAAAATGCATTTGGAAAAATAATTAAAAATAAAAAGTAGAGATTTAAGAGAAAAACATTTTAAACATATAAACATCTTCAGAGCAGCCATGCCTCTATTTGACAGGAGCTTAAAAATAACTAATGCTTGGCAAAATTGCATGTGTCTGAATATGTCTGTGGCAGTTTTGTGCCTTGTAAAGGCAAATGGTGCTAATATGCCTTTGTGATTTACTGTCCTGTTCACACTTGTTTGCTGAGATCAGTGATCTCACACAACTCTGTATGTGGTGTTTAATTACAGCAGAATGAAGACATAGGTATAAAATTGTTTTGTAAATTGCTCCTAAATATTGACTGCATGCAGCCATAGGATGGAAGGGTTTAAGAAATGATGTTTGGGAGATCTCAGAGCTCAGCTCTGTGCCAGGGGTTGGAAAGGATGGGATAGCAGTGCTTTTGCTAGGAATCACAGTTAAGAGACATGTGAATTGCTCTTTTGATTTTTCTTCATTTAAAAACAAAATCTAGATAAGAATACAGACACACAAATATACGTGTCTATATTCTGTCCCAATTTGTTTTTATTGCCTCTTAAAACAAAGTAAAAGCAAAATCTCCATGTGCTATTCTTGTCAGAGGCATGCAAGGAACAAGCTGACCACTCTCCCAGCCATCAGTCCTGATGCTTGGCCTGCGAATGACGTTAAGCTGTGTGTGGTTTTGGCTTTTGTTGGCTTCTTTCTTACTTGTTGCTTTTGCTACCAAATTCTCCTTTCTAAAGCTCCATAAGAGACAGATTATAACCTCCCAGGCTACTTTTGATCTTTCCTTCTCCTCCCTGGATTCAGAGGTGCCTTTATAGGAGTGAATAATAATCTGCAGTTGCCTCTAGGGGACCTTTGACACCCTGCTTTCTCCAGAGCCATGGGGAGGCCCTCTGAATGGTGCACATTCTGTAGCCACCGGGACTGTTTGCTCTTCCTTGCCTTAAGTTACCATCTCACACATTAACCTTCCCTGCTGCAGCTCACTTATAGATATCTTCTATTCAGGATGCTCTCTGAGAGGCACTGTGCCTCCCTAGGACCCTGCTTTCTCCTGTAGCACACCTGTTCTGGAGTCAGGCTTTCTCCAGTTCCTAGTGCTCCAGCATGGTCTTCTAAGAGGAACCCACAGGGTTTGAAGAGAAAGCCTCTGAACGACTTGGCTACTCCCTGAGTCAGTGGAGTTAATTCAGATGGCTGAGGAGGTGAATGGGAGTGAAAAGGCTTCTGATCCTTGCCCTTGGCTTCTTTCCAATGAAAAGGAGATTGGAATTTGTTTTTCACTTTACAGTGTTGTGAGGTGTCCCTGTGCCTTAAGAAAAAGGATACTCAAATAATGTAAGAGGGGGAAAAAAAGGGCCAAAGTTTTCTTATGTACTCATAAAATCTTAGAAATGGAAAAATACAGCTATGTCTTAGTTATTGTGGTTCAGATAGCAAGCTCAGATCTCAGTCATGGCTGAAGATGGGTACTGCACTCAACCCAAACAGTCTTCACTGCAGGACTGTGATTTACCATAACATCTAGTAGTATGTCAGCATGCTTCATGCTGACTTGACAGAGTTCAGATCCATACAGCTAAACACTTTTCTCTCCCAAACAACACAGAATCCATCAACTGCCTACGGGGAGAGGTCCCTGGTCCATCTTTACATCCAAGCTTGAACTGTCCTATGTAACACTTGAAAGAAAGTTAGCTGGATTAAGGCAAAACCATTTCAGAGGCCATGCTACTAATTCAGCAAGATGGGTGACTGTGATGGGCCTGTGCTCAGACACTATTAGTTTGACCAGTCTACAGATAACTGAAGAATACAGTTCCTCCTCCTGGGAAACCACAGCCCAAGAACTGACAAATAGGCAGAGGAATAAGAGTATCAGTTTTTAGAACATTAACTTTATGTGTAAGTTACTGTGATTTTTTTTCTGTGAGCAAGTAGAGGAGAGGTGAGATAAAGCCTTATAAAAGGCAAAGGGTTTTGAAGGTGACCTGAAAGCCATTTGTTTGGGATATAGTTACACATGTGGAAGATGTCCCAGGGGTGACCTTGGGGAGCTGACAAAGGGAATCTTGTTGCCTTGGCAGAACAAATAAGTCACAGATGGAAGAATTAGTAGATAACAGGATTCTTGACAAGAAAACATAAAAGAGAACAAGACTGAATTAAGCCAGTCCTGAAGGTCCTTTGTTTCTAAGTGATTGATAAGGGAGAATAATTAAACAGGGTGAAGGGATGGAAACCATAAAATAATCAAACTTGCTGGTTAGCAGCAACCACTAAAATTAATTACTTTCTTCTGGCCTAGAACAGAGATTTTTATCTTCTGCTTTCATTTAGTCAGCTCCTATCTCCATCTTAATGTTATTTTTATGTATTACACTTTCCTGTGAATATAGCAGATGGTGATTATAGCAGATGTAACTTCTATATGAAGGAGCCTCACAGCTGTGCAGAACAAATACTAACACCCAGAATATCTTTAGAGAAATATAACTGTAAAAGGGTTTAATTTATAGGAAGAAATAGAAATCTGAAATTCGTGCGTGCCTGTGGCCCCACATGTGCTGTCTTCCAGCCTCAGATGACAGCACCAGTGAGGCAGCCAGGCCATAGCAGTCTTCTGCACAGGGAACTTGTAAATTCAACAGCAGCTGGGCCCATCCTATGACTGAATGGCAGGGGAAGGTGTAGCTGATCCTTTCTGTAACCTTGTTTTATGGATCCCTGTTAATGGAGCAGGACCTTGTTGTACTAGGCATGCTGCCATCATTTTAGTCAGCCTGTCTACATCCCTACACAGAAAGGAAGATTTCTGTAATGTTTGACCTTCTGGAATCTCCCTAGCTTCCTCTTGCCATCAGCATGAGTACTGACTGAGCTTTATGAAAAGAGTTAGGAAATAAATCCCACCCCCTACTCTCAGCTGCATCTAGCAGGGCACTTTCAACACCATTTGAGAGATTTCATTTTAACTGACCTTCAGGCATGGCTTATTTTTGTGCTGTGGGTATTTTTAAGATGAGCCCAAAGGAACTCCTAAATAGCTCACTCGTGAGAGTGGAGGAGGACACATGCTGTTGCTGTTTCCAATAGCTCTGAAGGGTCTGGAAAGTCCCTGTGTGGAGTTTTCAGCTTCAGAGAGTATTTTCTAAATGTAGAAAGCCTGAGCTTGTATGTAATCTTTGTTGCCAGACGACTAAGAGTGAGGAAAAAAGATTTGTTTGTGGCATGTATAACCTACCCTGTTCCACATCATGTGGCTGGTTGCAAAACAGTGAGAATCACTGTACTTTGGTGTGTGGTGCACACATGCTTGCAGGGCTACAAGGAGTTTGCCTGTGTTATTGGTACCCACACATTGGAGATGAACAGCTGTGTGGGGAAATAAAGTGTGCAGCCAAACATTTTGTAAGTGTGATGGTACTGAGACTCATAGAATTATTTTGGTTGGAAAAGTCCTTTAGGATCATTTAATCCAGCCATTATCTAACTCTACCAAAACTTGTGCTAAACCATTTGCCTTAGCACCACATCTTTGTGTCTTCTGAACACCTCCAGAGACAGGGATTCAACCAGCTCCCTGGAGAGCCTATTCCAGTGTTTGATAACCCTTTCAGTGACAAAGTTTCTTCTAATAGCCAATCTAAACCTCTCCTGGTGCAACTTGAGGCTATTTTCTCTCATCCTGTCACTTGTTACTATGGAGAAGATACCAACACCCACCTTGTTACAGCCTCCCATCAGGTAGTTGTTGGGAGCAATAAAGTGTGCCCTCAGCCCCTTTTTCTCCAAACAAACCCAGTTCCCTCAGCCACTGCTCATAACACCTGCACTCCAGACCCCTCACCAGCTTTGTTGCCCTTCTCCGGACCTGCTCTAGCACCTCAATGTCTTTCTTATAGTGATGAGGCCCCTGTTCCTGCTTGTCACACTATTGCTGATACAGGCCAGGATGCTCTTGGCCTTCTTGGCCACCTGAGCACACTGATGGCTCATATTCAGCTGACTGTCAATCAATACCCCCAAGTCTTTCTCTGCTGGGCAGCTTTTTAGCCACTCTGCCCCAAGCCTGTAGCGTCACATGGGGTTGTTGAGACCCAGGTGCAGGACCTGGCACTTGGCCTTGTGAATCTCACATAGCTGGCCTCAGCCCGTCGATCCAGCCTGTCCAGGTCCCTCTGTAGAGCCGTGTTACTCTCAAGCAGATCAACACTCCCTCCCAGCTTAGTGTTATCTGCAGACTTACTGTGAGTGCACTTAATCCTCTTGTCCAGATGATTGATAAAGATATTGAAGAGAACTGGCCCCAGCACTGAGCCCTGGAGAACACTACTTGTAACCAGCTGCCAACTGGATTTAACTCCATTCACTACCACTCTTTGAGTCCAACCAAGCAGCCATTTTTTTTTATCCAGTGAAGGATCCTCTCATTCAAGGCACTGAACTGGAGTGAAAATAAACACAAACTGTAGCCTGGGATGCTACAGCATATTTTGGTCCCTGCATCTGGAGTACTGTGTACAGGTCTGGAGCCCTCAATATAAGAAGGACATGGACCTGATGGAGAGGGTTCAGAGGAGGGCCACAAAAATCATCAGGGGGTTGGAGCACCTCTGCTACAAGGACAGGCTGAGGGAGCTGGGGCTGTTCAGCCTGGAGAAAAGGAGGCTCTGGGGAGACCTAACAGCAGCCTTCCAGTACCTGAAGGGGGCCTGCAGGAAGGATGAGGCGAGACTGTTTACAAAGGCTTGTGGTGATAGGACAAGGGGCAATGGCTTCAAACTAGAGAAGGGCAGATTTAGATTGGATATCGGGAGAAGTTCTTCACTATGAGGATGGTGGAACACTGGAACAGGTTGCCCAGGGAGGTGGTTGAGGCCCCTTCCCTGGAGATATTCAAGATGAGGCTCACTGAGGCCCTGGGCAGCCTGATCGAGTTGGGGATGTCCCTGCTGACTTTGGGGAAGTTGGACTCGATGACCTTTGGAGGTCCCTTCTGGCCTGGACCATTCTATGATCTCAGGGGAGAGGTGGCAACTTCAGGCTGGAAGTATGACTGAGCATCTGCTTCTCTGCCCTGGCTGTGTGTGCTGCAGGTCACCTGCCCTTCATCCCTGCTTGGCTGGAAGAGGGAGACTGGGGAAACTGCTCTTCACCTCTTCTCAGATAGTGCTTCTGGTAATTCTATGTGGTTGGCCATCCATATCACATATTGAAAGGACACACAGGCTCACGAGTGCTGAATGTCTTCTGACAGCCTGCTCCCAGTGGGTTTATGCTTGGAGCAACTGCATAAGGGAGGGCTACAAGACTGAATAGTTTGGATAGTCTCCAAGTCTGACTAGTCTCAAGCTAGTAAGCAAAATGAATATACCCCACAAGGCACCCTCAGCTTGTTTCTACCTGGGGAGCAAGGAAAGGAACTGAATTAAGATTTTGCACTGCAGGGGCAGGGTATTTAAATGATGTTTCTTCTCTCAAATTGCAGAGGATTAAGCTTCCTTGGAGCCAAAGTAGCAGAAGGATAAAGGAAGACTTTGTCTGTTGTGTAAAGAGATAACTGGTAGTGGCTACAGCCTAATTACTGTGTCTGCATATCTAATTAACTTTTCCCCCTCTTTTTCTTCTGAAATGTTTTTGGAGTAATCCCTGCTATTATTTGTAAACAATCATTTTATAAGGTGTGAAATTCCTATACTGTGTTTATCATGATGCATGACCCTATGCCTGAGGGGAAGGGTGTAGTCAGCTTGGCATAAGCGGTCCTGTGCCAGAAGCAGGGTGGTTCATATCCAGAAATGTTATTTACAGAGACAGAAGGAGCAGGGGGGGCAGGGCAGGAATTGGAGGATAAAGGTCCCAGATAGCCTGGAATGTGCAGGATCAGATATCTGCATTGGAGCACTTACCCCCTTAATTCATGTTTCCCAGGATGCCTGACTCTTACAGATCGTTTCTCTTCCCAGTGAACATGTGCCTACATATAGCTCTTTCCATTCCAGTCACTTGTTTATGCCACTTACAGACTTCATCACACTTGGCTGTGTTATTTTTACATGGAAAAAGTAAAAATAAGTGTAATTGTGAGAGGCGTGAGAGAATTAATAAATCCTTCAAGCAATTGCTCTCCAGAGCAGAAGATGGATCTCTCTCTGTATCAGTGTGCATATTTCACATATGGAACTGCAACAGCCTTCACCCTCCTCTTTTATGAGGCTTTTGAGCCACAGCCCAGTGAGACTTATGGGTTTTGGCCACTTGGTTTGAGGTGAACTGGGTTGTTTTTTTAAAAGCCTGTAGCCTGCTTCCTGAAGCAGACCTGAAAAATGTAAACCACACTAACAGACCACCAGGGAAGAAAGCTGCTGTGCCTTACTTTATCAGCCTGATGTTACTGAGGAACTGAAAAGATTCAGATTTTTTTCACCAAAGTCTATGTTGGTTTTGATAGCAAACAACTTCCAGGGTATTGAGGGTATTTTGTGTGCATAATGTGTGACATCCAGAATTTGATGTGCAAATTGTTACAGTTTCGTAACTTGCTTTAGTGTTTGAAGAGTTCCTACTGTCAAGAACACAGAGGGACTTCTGTGACTAAATTTCCTTCTCTCCCAAGCAGAGTGAAAACTCCAAGAAACAATAAAGTATGCACAAAATCAGTGTTTAAAAATAAAATAATTGAAAATTCTGTATGCCTCATTTCTAATTTCACCAGAGAGATGTCAAAACACACTTTTTTTCCTTTTCCCCCCCCTTTTTTTTTTCCCCAGCTGAATTTTCAATGTTTGTTCTCTGATAATCTTTTTTTTTCAGATGTTTTGACATGCAAAACCACTGTTGACAACTCAGAACATGATACACTACTGAAAATAAAATTCTAAATAACTTTATTTTGGGTGTCAGTTTGTTGGGGTTTTCCCCCAACATGTTCTGGTAAAGATTTACTTGCTAAAAATCAGGCAACTTATTGGCAAAGTAGGCAAATAGTTTAAATTGTTCATTCTTTGTTGCTCTCAGTAGATTTGTGTGATGGTTTGGTTGTCCAAACATTCACTCAACTCTCATGTGTGCTTCACAGGTCACTATTTTTTTTGTCTTCCTATTTAGGGCAGTGGCACTGTTTGTTTTTTTTTTTTTTTCCTGTGTTAGGCACACAATTTATAGATTAATAAAGAGCAGCACTGAGTTAAAATTTTAAAAAAAACAAAAATTTAAAAACCCAGACTTGCACATGCCTACAGTACACTGCTTTTCTTAAAAAAAAATCCTGGGATAGCCATTTTGTTAAACAAGTAATTTTGTGGCAGCAGTACTAATGAAGCCTGGTTTCCTATGGCTTTTTGTCTCTTGGGTGATTGACTTTCACTATCTAAGAGGATGTGAGCCCCAGGCAAAGCTTTTCCCATCGCTGGGGTGTTTACATAAGGCCTTTCTCCCATGAGGCTTCTCTCATATCTTGAGCTCAGAACTGCAAGTTTTCTCAGAGCTCAGACTCTGATAGCATCTCTACTGATCTGTCTGTTTTCAGTTCAAAAAAAAAAGGAAAGAGGATTTCAGCTATCTCTCAGAATTCTAGAAGCTATTTGGAAATATCATCAAGAAATTGTTGGAATGACTACACAGGTGAACACAAAATGAATGAGCACACAGGCTCTTAGACTGAAAATAATTTGAGCTTTTCAGGCTGCGGTACGAGAGCAATCAAAGATATTTTGTGTTCCTGGAAAGAACACAGCTACAGCCAGCAGCTGTTGATTAGCTGTGCTGTTTATTCCATACTGCATAGATTTGAAGTTTGGAAGATTTGATTTGGATAGTAAAGGCAAAGTCATAAAGAGAGAGTAAAGTCATAAAGAGAGAGTTCTTGCACAGCCAAGATATAGCAATGCCTATATTAAAGTCAGTGAAGTAAAACTCCAGCATGTATCCTTTGATGCTCTGCCTCAGTGATGTACATTTTAATGTTATTTTTATAGTACTCAAACTCTTGCCTGTATTGAAATGCAATTTTTCATCTTGGATGATTTTGGAATGTGTTGAGAGCATGATATCCATGTTTTTCAAGGATCCTAGAGAGACCTCCCTCTAACTTTTCCTTTTGTCCACTCACAGCAAACTCTGCCTTATTTGGGTGCTAAGGAACTCTTTTGAGTTAGTCATCAGTGAGCTAAGAAGTCAGATTTGAGTTAGCTGTTTATATTTTAATGAGAAACTCTGCAGTCTTACTAGGCAGATATTTAGGTTTGGGCTTTATTTCTTCTGCTTAAGAGTGTGAACTGCTGGAAATTTCCTGATTCTTTTAAAATTATCTGTATTTTTCTGAGATGATTCCATGCAATTTTAAGAACTACTGGGGAAACAAGCTAGTAATAGCATCTAGAGTTTTTCAGTCATCCATTTCCAGAGGCTTTAGAGAAGTATTATTAACTCCATTTCATATGTGGGCAACCTGAGGCACAGAAGGTTGCAGTGACTTTTCTCAGACCAATCAGCAAGTAAGAAACTAGAGTTAGGAGCTCTGACTTTTGTGTCAAATCCATTCAGACACATGCTGCAGCCATCATGAGAGAAGATGACATATCTCATGCTATCAGTGAATAGTAAAGACTTTAACCTTCAGGAATAGGAATTATTTAACCCCAGTGGTTCACAAGACAAACTGAGTGTCTAAAGAGTAGAAAAGCTGGAGATTTGCACCTTCTGATACTCAAACAGCTAATGTCAGTGGGCTAGCAAGGAGAAGCTTGTGGCTTTGCCTGGACTAGAGGGGAGGAATGCTTCCATGGCTGAATCAATCTTCACATGATTTTCTCTCTCACTCAATGAAAAAATATTTTTTTGGTTATAGAATGAGATTCTACTACAATTTCCTACACTATTTAACCAAGATGGTGGCTGAGCCCTCAAACTCTCATGAAAGAATTATCCTTCCTTCTGTGCAGACACCTCATATTTCTTTAGATACCATCTGATATAATGTTTTGCTAGATGAGACATCTGGTGCTTAGTCATAACATAAATAAGCTTATTTTGCCCATATGTATCACAATAGGAACCTGCATGGAACAGACATTTGAATTTCTGTCCTGGATTGTGCTGTCCTGAGTAGCCAGAGGTGGAGAAATATTTGTGCTGCTAGTCTTATCTCAAATGCAGCATTACAGCTTTTCAGCAGCCAAAGGAAGAATATACCAGGTATTTTTCTGTTTTCTCTCAGGCTTTCACAGACAGGTAAGCTGCAGAAGAATAGCTATACATACTCTCCTGCAAAAGGGAGAAATGGCAAAAAACTATGGTGGGGAAAGATGAGAAACTACCAATAGAGAAATACAGTTCTGAAATATTTTGAAGTTATCTTTTTTTGCTCATGGCCTTCAGAATCTCAGTGGCACCCATTATATAGCATGGTCACAGCACAGGAACTGAGATTTGAATTCCAAACAAACAGTAGAGAAGGGGGAGTGGTACTTAACATCTGTTTTACAGGAGAGCAGTGTAAACATTACACTGAAATCTGCGTGCTGAATTTTCTTAGCAGCAATGAAAAGTAAGCCTATGTAAGGAAGAGTGCCCAACATCAGCTTTTGCTTTAAAATGATCCCATATTCATAAAGCTGTGTACTGTTGTTTTGCACTGGTAAACTATCTTCTATGTATACTCAAATCTTTTTCATTATTTTTTTTTTTCCCAGCAACTTGCACTGATGAGGTTTTCATTTCATTCAGAGCTCTGGAATCTTGCCCGCTGGAACTTGTATCTTCTGAAGCTCTAATAATTAACATGCCTGCAGTCTTTGAACTGAATGTGCTCCCTGCAGAGATGAATGAGGGTGACAACATTGTCTGGCCAGAAGGAAGTAAATAATAGTGACCCTTCCTGGAAGGATTCTTGCTGTCTTTGGGCTGGTTGGACGGGAGGGTTTCCCTGAGCTGTGACTAGTCAGAATGCTCTTAGTCCCTTTGCACATACAGGAGGTATGTAGGATGTGGCTCTCTCTTGAGTTCTCTTTTTTAACTTACCTGAAATGCAGGCTTTTTCCCACTTCAGGGCTCTGCTTACTGCAGAGATTCTCTGGTTCCTTCTTAATCCGGATTAAAAAAAAAAAAAAAAAGGCAGCTCTAATTTCTACCAAGTGGTATTAAGGTACAACTTCTTGTCCCAGACCCCTTCCTCCCTCATGTGAAAGGAGGCTATGTGAGGCCCTATCAGTGACTTGAGGATTCTTCTCTGAATCAGCTCCCTTGGTAAGCAGAAATTACTTGGTAATTGCAAAGGGTAGTGAGTGTCTGTAGGTAATGTTAGCCCACACAATACAGGCTGAAATAAGTGCCCAAGATCCTTCTCTGAAGTGACAAGGAACCCACCTGGCCTGTCAGTATGGTGCAGTCTTTGCTGAACTTCTTTTATATGTGATGTCTAGGGGTGTGCAGTGTGACCATGACACACAGTTTAGCTCGTTTACAGTTTTCTCAAGCTATGATCTCAGGAAGTGTATGAAGTTCACTCCCTGTCCCAAGGACAGATCAGTTAAACCAGCATCACTTGTCATAGAGATTTGTCTGATCTGGTCTTAAACGCCATCTCTAATGATCTCTCCAGACAAACTCGCCAATGGTTAATTTTCTTCTTTATTACAGGAATCCTTCCCATAAATGTATCACACTGCAAATCAAGCATATTACTTCTGATCTAATCCACACTGTACCTGGGAAACAGTTTATTTCCATTTAATTTTGCAGCCTTACATGCTGAAGATTGATACCAAGGCTCCTTTCAACCTTTTTCTCTAAACAACTCCTGTTTCTTCAGCCTTTCTTCTATGTGAGGATTTCTGGACCTCAGATTAGTTTCCATTGCTCTCCTCAAGGCTGTCTCCATTTGGCTTCTTCTGTGAACTGCAGAGTCCAAATGGGGTGAGCACTTCAGCTGAGCTCTTTCCCATGCTGAGAAAGCATCAAGCCTTTCTATATGTTTTACAGTCCTACTTGCATCTGCTGTTCCAGCACTTAGGCCAACAACTAACCCTCAATTTAAAGGTAAAGCAGAAATCTCTAGCCTATAGCCAAAGCAGAACAGGTCCTAAAACACTGCATTTTAGTACAGCCCTGGCTCCAGGTGAACTGGTAGCTGAATCCACAGAAGGCTCTTATTTAGCTCCCCTTCTTTCTTTCCTCTCCGCTCAGAAAAGGTGACAAGGTGTGGCTTGCCAAAGCAGACTGCCAACAGCTAAAATTTCCTATACAGCTGTAAAAATAAAGAACTATTGAGGATGCCTGGTCCCCTCCACACCCTTTCCATGCCTCTGCTTTGCCTTTTCTAAAGTATCCTACTCTGCCATCTGCACTTGCAGGGAGGCACACAGGATTGCAGGGTACATCCCTGTGTCTTCTGACATTCACTTTCCTTTTTCTGCTGGGTCATGCCTACAGCATGCTTCCATGCTGCATGGCTGGAGCCCACATTCTGTAGTATGTTGGGCTTTTTCCTGGTATTTTAGGGAGGTGAAAGCTACTAGGTTGGCTGGTTTTATTTTACTCTCAGTTTACAGCAAAGGTGTCCCACAAGTTCAGAAGGATTCGTGTGCACATCTTTATTCTAACACAAAACTTGAACCCTGTTTCTTTTGGCCTTCTTTTATTTAATGGAAAGTTGATGCTTTACTTCACTGATGTCCCTGGCAGGAGAAAGGAACAGGCAGTCTTTAAAACTACTTTAAAAGCACCTCATAGTTATATTGTGACCACATCTGAACCTGTGAATGCAGGGGCCCTGCCTTTTGAGCTGCCAGGAGCACTCAGCTGTTTGGAGGTCAACAGAAGTTAAAGTCACTAAGCATTTCCTAGGAGGCTCTCACCACCCAGTAGGACCAGAACCAACTGAAATCAGTGGTGGTCTGTATGCGTTAAAACCAGTTGTACACAACCAACCCAGAGAGTCGAAGAAGCTAAGAATTTAATCTAAAAAAAGTGAAAAAAACCCACGTAGATGTGGGTTTGAGGAGAGTGAGTACAACCAGAAGTGATATTTCTGTTACCAACAATGGGGGGGTTTTGTCACCCAGCACCATCCTGTATATGTTGCAGAATAACATGCATACCAAATCTAATGGAGCAGGCATTCCTAACTGTGCAGAGAAAGACGACGTGGGTTATTTTCCTTCTTCATACAGCAGGAAAAGTGTATTTTCTCCAACCTTGCATAACTTAAAGAACAGATGGATATATTTACTTTAAAACTTTTCAATAAAATCTATCTTTCAGATGAAAATAAGTGTGAAAACTATCAAGGGAATTTTCGGACAGCAGAAGGAAATGTTTGGGGTCTCAACCCTGATTAGTGCTATTCTTGATAGATTGTACTTTCCAAAAGTAAGATGCTTGTGAGAGCCAAATGACTCTATATTGTCTCAAAACACTGTGACATACCTGGTCTGAATAGACAGTAATGGCTTTGATAGCCATTATTAGCTCTCAAGGAGAGATGATAGCCTGGCAAGAAGGTTTAACAATGAAAAGAGATAATTTCCAATGGTGGTGTTAGTTCTCCCACTCACCCTCTCTCTTTCTCTATCCCTTTCTCTCTCTCTCTCTCTTTCTCTCTCTCTTTCTCTCTCTCTCCCTCTTTCTCTCTCCCTCTCTCTCTCCCCCTCTCTCTCTCTTTCTTTCTTTCTTTCTCCTTTTCTCTCTCTCTCTTTCTCTCTCTCTCCCTCTCTCTCTCCCTCTCTCTCTTTCTTTCTTTCTTTCTCCTTCCCTTTCTCTCCTTTTCCCTACTCTTTTTCTTCCCATTTCCCCTCTCTTCTGGTCCATTACCATTTACTCCAAGGGAATTTCTGAATCTTAGTGCGACCTCCCCTGCTGTCCAGTGTTGGCCCCAGATACTAGGTGGTGACAATGCTTGAGGAAGCTATTCAATACTCTGCATTGCAAGAGTATTGTGTTATCTTGTCAGGACTGTCTTCCTGCAGTGGGAGACTGAAAGAAAGGGGTACTGTGGAGAGCAAAGAATGTAGTTCAGATAGCAAATGAAAGGGAAAGCTAGAGACAGTAGCAGCACACTTGAGCGAGCATAGGCATACATCCAGCTATTGCACCTTGAATTATGTGTCCCAACATTGTGTCCAGCTAAGGCATTGGCAAAACCCCTAAAGGAACGAAATGCTTTGCTGTAGGACCAGTCTCTTTATGTGTTTTGGGGCATTTTTTAAATAGAAAAATATTTACATCTAAACTATTTAATTTGTTTACTATAAAATATTATCTTTACATAGTAGTAAGCCCCAGTCCTGCTCAGAATCAGAAAAGCTGTGGCTTGGCTATATGTGACACTTTGCAATGCCAGAGATAGTCACTCCAATGTCATCTTAACTAATTTAAAACACGGGCAAAGTGATTAAATGATTGGTTTTTATCATGGGTTAAGCTGAATATTTGCTGCTGTTACTCAAAACCATCCCACCTCATGCCAACGTCAAAATGTAAGCGGTGGCTGCAGCAAAGTATTATGGGGCTTGAAGTTCAGATTGTAACACGAGAGGTTTCCTGGTCCTGTTTCTGCTTTTGGGTGCCGGGTTTTGGGTGCTGGCTGTGTCCCGCAGGAATGGTGGCGAGACAGGTGGGAACTGGCTGGTTCCCTGGTTTTCTGCTTTATGCTACTGCTTTCCTGCTTTATGCTGCACTTTTGTTTCTGCAAATAGGCAAAGCTAAAGTAATTGTGCACTATATTGTTAGCTAAGGTGATTGTTCATTATTATTGCCTCTTTTGCTCGGTAAGAGTTCTTATCTCAACTCTTTTTATCTCAAGCCAGAGTTTTAGTGTGTTACTTTTCTCTCACTTCTGTGTTGGGGGTGGGGAAGGACAGGCAGGTTAACCTGTTTACCATGTGTTAACCTGCTACAGTTTTATACTGTGTGGACTGTCCGCACTGTAGATGCTATCAGAGACTTTAATTCTACATCAGTTGGTTGCAAATATCTAATGACTGATGATGCAAATATGCCATGATTTACTCTCACGATGGGCTTTAGGTACCTAATGTCAGTTGTGGTACCATACACAACATTTGAAAAGCAGATTTTATAAGTAGAGTTTGCTTTAGTGAAAACCAGAATCCTTTCAGGAACTGAACAACAGAATCGTTAGGCATTTGTTTTTCTATCTGAACTTGCAGTGACAAAATATTTTAAGTACAATAACTACTTCAAATACTATGTATTTAGTATTTAGGTACCATAGTACAGTTGGTTTTTATCAGAGAGATGAGAGGAGTGATACCAGAATATAAAGAGTACATTTATACATACACATTTTATTAAGTAAATATTTTTTAAAAAATATATTGGGATATATTTCAGTCAAAACAAATACTTTATCCTATGTGTTTGTGAAATCAAAAATCTGGTCTTTCTGCCTTTGTATTTTGGATCTCTGTGGCATGAACTTGACTTTCAAAGTTTCCATATGACTGTCCAAATTGGTTAGCTATTACAGCTATATTGTAAAGTTTATTTTCAATTTTTCTTGCAGTCTGTCTAGTACTTATCAGTTCCAGGAAAAATCTTGACATAACAACTGGGTCATTTTTCAATTTTGTGAGGGGGTTTGTGGCTTTTTTTCTCCTTATAGTTACAACATAATTCCATATCATTGAGCTTTGCAGATGAGGTCTCTGCTCACAAAAAAGAAGATAGAAACACAGTTCCAGCAGCGCTCCATAACAACGAAATGAGATAACTCAGGTGCTATTATGATGGAATTACTGCATGAGATTTTATGGCTTGTGTGATTAGCTGTCCAACTCTTCTGAGGAGGGAGGGTCATAGACTAGTTGTGGTACCTTCTCACTTATCATGGCATAGAGATGAGAGGTCCTGGATTGAAGTGCTTGGCTAAGTAGAACTCAAGGTCTTCATCACTAGGTGATGGGGAACAGCAGCAGACATTCTTGGGAGGCAGATGCAATCTGCCTGAATGACATGCACAAACTGGCACTTTGTGTGCAGCAGGTTGGGGCTACACAAACATTTTTGTCTTAAAAAACTCCCAAAACTCTATCATAATCACTGTATAGAAAATAGTTTTATGAGCAGCAAAGCTACCGAAGTCGTCTGATACACTACATGTAGCTTTCTGTCTTATGGGTAGATCTTATCAAATCTACAGTGCAAATACCAACCAAACCTGTTCCCAGAGCTGAGATACACACATTTTGCATTCTCTGATGTCTAATGCTGTTGTCGTTTTTCAGTTGAGCCAAAATGGAATCTTTAACAGTTTAGCAACCTTGTAGAAATCAAATACGTTTCATATATTCCTCTTGAAATGTGAGTGAAACTGGCCATGTGCTTAACATTTAAGGGAAGGCACATACCATGATTACACATTTTCAGTATCTTATGAAACTAGGCCAAGAGTAATACAAGTATCAGGATGTTTCTGCACACAAACTCTCCAGGTTTGGCAGGATCTAACTTGGAAAATGAATTATGCATTATAGGGGCTTGCTGCAAAGTCCATTGTCTGCATATTCCTTAGTAGGACAGATCTCTGTCTTCTGCTTTTCCCCATATGAAAGACAGGTGGTGAAAACAGATATGCATTAATTTATTTAGAATTAATTTATTTGTAGAAAGTCAAAGGGGAAATGAGTTTGGATGGATTACCTACTTTCAACATTATATAACATAAAAGGTCTAATGTCGGTCAGCCATGTCAGAGGGAGTCCATATGTATTCACTATTTGTAAAGTTAACTAAATGTGGATTTTGGAGTTTCACTTTAGGATTCTACTTCTTCAAATATTTAACACAGTAAGTGATGTCTGCAGAGATGTTTAGTACATGCTTCACTTGAAGTATCTGTTGATTCCTGAAATAAAGTCTCTGATTGTCTTTGGAAAAAGCTACTTGATTGGTCTTTTAGGATAAAATCTAAGTTAAGCAATTAAAAGACCTCTTTGTACTATCTTATAATGAATGCGTAAAACCAGAGTTGCTTCTGAAGCAAACAAAAATATTCAGCAATTTAAGCATATCTTTTGGGGAAAGATGGAGTTGCTTTTTGATATATTCCCCTACACCACCCCCCCCCCCCCCCCCCCCAAAAAAAAAAATCAGGAAAATAAAAGTGGAGCAAACACTAAAAAACAGGACTGTGTTTCCAAAATTATAAGCATTTTTAAAATCTCAAATCAATAGATTGGGGAATTCTTCCAAATGTCATAGTGGCACTCAGATCAGAGGTCAAAAAAATGGTAAGTTTAAAGACAGGAGGAGTTATTAACATTCATCTTTTTTAGCTTTCCTTGTAGGACAAACTGTAGAATTTCACTCTGTAGTTCTTGATTTGTGCCCAGAATATTTGAGCTAGGTGTGGAAAAAAGTCAGTATTGACCCAGACTTGAAGTCCTGGAGGATTTACTGGATCCATTTGTAAGCCGTTTAGCTGTTTAATTTCCTCACAGCAGAAATTTGTGTGCTTTATCTTTTTGAACTTCTCTAAATTATAATCTACTAGCCATAAGATCTTGTTATGCACAGCATTAAATCATCTGTGAACACCACTGCCTGCAGTGAGGCAGAGATGTCTGCTCATAGAAATGAGGTTAACATAGAAATGTGTTTTACAACTCTGACTGTGTGAACATTTTTCCCAAAGTTAGTTACCAGGAACAGAAGTGAAAGACCAGGCAGTTTTAGTACCAGTTACTAGTTCCCCATGTGGCTCTCTTTAGTGGTAATATCCTATGAGAGACTGCTTTAACACAGCCGCCACACTGGCACATCCTCCAACTTCAGTCCATTCAGACAGCAAGATATCCCAGCTAACGTGTCCTAGGAGCCTGCTGCTGAGGTCCAGGCAGTGCTTCAGGGCTTCCCCATAGGACCACCATGCTGGGATATCTATTGAGCCCAGCATGACTTGATTTGACTTCTTCAGAGCTACATGTCCCATTGCATCCTCCAGCCATCCTGGCTCCCAGGGAGGCTTTTACCCATGAACCTGGATGAACAAGGACAGGACATGTGCTGCATTGATATACACCTCTTGCCATGGTCCTTCAGGGAGCACCTTGCCAGGGAGGTCAGACACAACCTAATTTTTTCCCTCAGGCTGAGGAAATGCATACATGTCCAGGCCTGATCCAGCCAGCTGTGTTTATGATTGCACCGGGTCTCTCCTGAGGGCTGCCCTATCAACCCAAGCATAGCCAGAAAAGTAAGTGCTCCTGAGGCTCCAACTGTATAGAAATCCAGGCACCTCAAAAATCGAGGTATTTGATGACTGTGGGACTGTGATGAAGCAAAGTGAGGGATTTTTTGCTTTATATATATTTCCAGCTCGAACACTGAGGCTCTTTGTGGAGTTCAGCCTAAAGCTCAAAGTTCGCAGTAATACCTTGCATGTGTTACCACACAGGAATGCTTCTCCTTCAGATACGACCATCTATCTTTACTGTTACAAAAACTTTCATCTGAATTACGCTGTAAACATATTTTCCTATATAATAGTCCAGGAGCAAATAACATGAAACACTACATCTATGAAAGAATCTAAACAAACACAGAAACTGTTTTGTAAAAACTAACTGCTTTTCATAGGAATACATAAGGCAAAGAGAAACAAATATGTGTACTCTGAGCTTCATGGAAAGATGAGGTGAGGGTAAAGATCCATATCATTTTAATAGCATGTCTTTTGTAAACTGCTACTTCTCCTGCTATTTATGATTCAGTTCATGAGATTAACTAGCCTGAACACAGACGATAGCAGTATTCTGCAAACACTGTTTTTTAGTCAACATTCATGCTCAGAGAAGCTTAGCAATATCTGTGATTGTGATGGAAATCTGTGAAACTATGCTTTTAGAATACAGAATCTGATGTTTTCAACTAATCTGAAAAGTACCTTACATTCCTGCTTATAATACCACACATAGTGTAGTGTCATTATGCTAGTAGAAATGGGCATGTTTACTTGGGTACCTTGGTTTTGTGTGTGTTTCTGCAATGTCACACATCCGGTGTTTGTCTCTGCAATCACTTTTTGATGGTTTTGGTCTAACACATCTACTGATAGCTATGGTATCTACTGTCCTGTAGCAAAAAAAACCCAAACAAACAAACAACAGGTAATATGCATATTGCTGCGTCTGTGTTTGTTTGCTTGGTGGTTTTTTTTTGTTGTTGTTGTTGTTGTTTGTTTGTTTCCCACTTTAGAGCAGTGGCATTCATGCCAGTATAAAATAGGGAAGCATCAGCAGTTCCTAGTGCAGTCAGAGACCCACACACAATGACTAAACTGGATTTGTTCAAACCTTTGCCATTTCAATGTTTCTCAGATGTTTTGTGGGGAAGTTTTTTGTGCTCCGACAAGCCAGCTATTTTGTGTGTGTGTTTGTTTGTTTCTTTGCTTTTTAAGCATTCGGTATTTTTGAAAGTTCATTTTTATGCTCCAATGACTACACAAATTGTTACTGTCCATTAGTATTTGCTTGGAGGATTAGGACTAGCATTTAGAATACACACCTGGCATCTCGATTATTACAGAAGTGCCACATGAAGTATTATTCGGTGGCAATTTTATGATGTGCTCCAGTGGGATAAAATATCTGTTTTATTTTTAAAAGAATGCACTCAAGGACAGTGCAGAGGGACCCTGATACAAATGTTTTGCAATGGGACACATTCTTATGAAGTGACTTAGTGTCTCAGCTGGGATTTAACTCCCAGGGAGAATTCCAGAATTGTCACTTACTGATAGTGGTTTATTTTCAGTGGAGAATGCTGACTTCTCAGAAAAGGAGGGAGGGGACTGAAGAACCATCTCATTTCTTTTATCCTTCTATTTGGTGGGTCAGGGCAAAGTTATTTAAGGGCAATTCTGTTGCATTCCTTGTCAGATACTCATTTCTCGAGTGCTGAGCAGGGAATTTTTATTGCTTTCACTTGGGATAGTTAAAAATAATAAATTTGAAAATAGGAGATGCATTTTATGTCTCTTGTAAACTTCACACTCACAGATCTCTATCAGCTGTGCAAATGTTCCATCAATCCTGTTAGCATCTGGCAAGCAGCAAATGGGAAAAAAAGTCACTTAAAAATTTTGTATTGTACTATTCCAAAGTGAGTTTTCAGCTGGGGGTGGGAGGTGTCCCTCTCATTTTGCACAGGCCTAAAGCAATTACAATTTCTTAGAAAACAGGCTTCTTCCACTGACAGTTCCAATTCAAGTGTGATTGTAACTACTGGACTGTCTTGTTCAAACTGAATTGTTACTGATGGATTTTGGAAAACTGAGCCTTTGAGTTTGACGAGAGTAGTCCTTGTAGGACTGTAAGTGACTATACATCTGCAGTCAGCATGTGACAGTAGGAGATGCAAAGTTACATGTCTCCTTGAATTTTAACTGTCATGGAATGTAAATCAGATAGATAAGAGGTACAAACACTCATTTTTGACAGCTATGTTTGTAACTGGAAACCATTTGAGTTCTGATTAATGAAACAAAATAAATCTACTTTCAGCATTGCTTTCCCATAGAAGGATTTTTTTTAATGCTAAAACATGTTATGACTAGTCATCCTGTGTGTAGGTGTGTCCATGTATACACAAACAAGGCATGTCCATCTCTTGGGTCATTCAGAACCCACCTGGATGCATTCCTGTTCAGCCCACTCCAGATGAACCTGCTCTGGCAGGAGGATTGGTGTAGATGGTCTCCAGAGGTCACCTCCAACCCCTGTCATTCTCTGATTCTGTGAAAGAGGAAACTGGGTTTAAGTCATGCCTGAAGAAAAGTCAAATTCTAAGGTATAGAATAGACACACATGCAAAAATGTGTATTTTGGTTTTGTGTGCTAGCAGTGCCTCTCACCACTTCATTTCATAAGAAGTCCTACTCAGAGTTAAAATATGCTTTGGAATTTTTCAATATTTGTAATATTTCCAGAGAAGCTGTCCGTGCCTCTTGCTCAGAAAATTCAGAGATTATCTCAGGGGCTCCAAAGATTGGCAGTATCTATTTTACTTACACATATATGCCTTACTGGTACCCAGAACTATCCATTCCCTTCTTTTCAATTAATTAATGTTTAACTTTAAAGGCTCACAAGGCTGTGGCAGGGCTCAGGCTGGACACTCTTTGAATGACAGGCACCCATCTGTGAAGTAACGCACGGCAGTGATGCCATTCTTTCTAACAAGTGTTACTTGCTGTGAGATGCAGGTGGATGTTTGTGGCAATCCAAACTCACCATATCAATGTGAAAGGCTCTGACAATTTATCTCTACATGATGATATTTTCTTATGATTTTAAAAGAATTTACTGAAAATGTGAAAATCAATTAATAGCATTTTAAATGTAGTATTATTGCCAAAAGCTATAGGAAAGGTTATCTCTTGCATCTGTCCTTAAAGAGGGTCTACAGAAGGGGATTATTTTGTTTTCTCCATGTGCCTTGTCTTCCCTTTTCAGTCCTGCAGACGGACTTCTGTCCCTCATATATGGCAGCGCAGAGATGGCAGAACCAGTGAATGCGTGGTGGAGTGCAGAGAGGTTTGGGCAGAAGGACAAAAGAAGAGGGACTGAAGGGAAGTGAGAGTTACTTCCACTGCCTGCAATTCACTGTGAGATGAGAAGCATTTTTGAGAGGACCTCAACTTATTCTGTAAAGGTTCCTGAAAGAAAGGAAGAATTAGAGAAGACTTGTACTTCCTAATGGGAGGTCTGACCAAGATCCTAGAGGATATCTCAGTTACAGATCTCCCTGGGGCAGCATAAAGATGCTGGGAACTCCAGTGAACAGGCAGTAGGGTTTGTGACTTTTGAGTTTTAGAGTAGGTAAACTTCAAAGTAAGTCAGCTCCAAGCAACCAAAACTCTTGGGTACATGACTGGTATCCTTATTCTTTGGAGGTGAACATGTACTGGTTAATCACGAGCTAAATTGTCACAAAATTAGTCACTGAGGCTCTTTCACTGGAATGTTGTATGCTCAGTTCAATGTAAATTGTGACAGAGTAACTGATGAACTGGAACCACTTGAAGTTAAGTGCTAAATAACTGCAAAGCTTAAAGCAGCAGAATGCTTTGAGGAAAACACCCTCTAGAGTGTTTGTGTTTAGGCAATTTCTTATTC
Source organism: Indicator indicator (assembly GCF_027791375.1). Taxonomy (NCBI): domain Eukaryota; kingdom Metazoa; phylum Chordata; class Aves; order Piciformes; family Indicatoridae; genus Indicator; species Indicator indicator. The sequence goes on from NC_072011.1 coordinate 40,378,278, forward strand.
CTTTCCTCTAACCATCCACAAGGTTCTGCTGTGTTAACTGTGAGGCATCTCTCTCCATTTTCTGCTGCCTCAGCAGAGCCTTGTAAGCATCCAAATCAGGCAGGTACATGTGGCAAGTCACAAAATACGGGGGATTTTCATCAGGACATTCTAATGATCTTAGCAGATGCCTGGCAGCCATATTCAGAATTGCCAATGCCTTTATTTTTATCTCACTTAGTTTGTTTTCAAGCTTGAACACGTGTGTACACTAAGATTAGAACGATTTGCATGCCAGATTTCAGAGCTCAGTTATTTTTGAGTTAAGTCCATTAAAAAAAAAAAAAAAAAAGGAAAGGAAAAAAAGTAGATGGCATTTGATCAGGAGGAAAAGGGGATATGGTATTATTTAAGGCAGTAATAAAAAACTATTCTTATTTCAAATCAGATAATACTAATAAAAAAAAAAGGTCAAAGTTATGCATGGAGATCAAGCACAGGAAAATCTGGTTTATTGAAGGAAGTATTCTCTTTACTTCCTCCCTTCTCCAAAGGTAAAAATAAATTTAATTTCTGGGTCCATGGAAGCTGGTCCTTATATCCCTGTATGGGAGGTCTGCTGCATAAGGAATCTGCAGCACTTCAAGTGACATAATGGCCAACTGCACCAATACCTCATATTTCTACACCAACGCTTAGCTATTTTTTTAATTAATATTTTTACTTTCCAACTAGATTGAAGTGCATTTGGATCAAATACCCAGCCACATACAGGTTCCATATGCCTTGAAGTTAACATCTCCTTGCAAAGGCTTGTGCATATAAAAAGAGCGCTTTCCTCACAACTGGTAGATTGCTTAATAAGACTACTGATGGCATAATCTAGCTTCATGAAATCTGGTGGCTACTAATTCTCTTTAATGCTAATCCTGAATTAATGGCATTTTTATATGTGAAGGTCAGAAAAAGGAAGAGACTTTCTGTGAATTTAGAGAAGCAGTAAAACCACTCTGCAGCTGCCACTGCATTAGCCAGACTGCAGTTAAAGCCAAGACTCTGAATCTTTGCATCGGTAGAAAGGGCTCTCAATTTCTAGATATCTATTAAAAGCAGAACAACATCTGGCTCAGGAAATCCATAAACTTATGACTGTCGGAAACAGGGAAGATACTTTTTTTTATTTTATTTTTTTGTTGGAGAGAGAATCACTCTGCACACACCCTGTTCTTATATTCTTTTCATAAGCATCTGCCTCTATCTTATGTCAAAGGCAGGATATGGGCTGGATGGATCTTTCATCTGACCCCAGATGACAGTTCCTGTGTGTCTGGGGGGTGGAGTGGGGTGTGGCGGTGAACCTCTGTCTTCCAGAATATAAGGATCCCATACAAGGCTTCCGCTCCTGCCTAAACCTTTATGGTTGTAGTGCCTCATCTATTATCTCTGTTCCCCAAACCCTGCACATAGCAGAAGTGCAGCATAAGGGGAGAGCTGGCCTCTTCCTCAAGGGCTGTGTGGTTTTATGTGTTTATGTATTTATTTTGGCTTGGATGGAGATTTTTTTCCCTTTTTTCCCCCTCTGAATAGGTAATTGAGAAAAGCGACATAATTTTTAATGCTTGACAGTTTACGGGCTTTGAAAGAGTTTCTGGATAACACTGAGCAATTAAGATGCCATTTTATTGGTTCTTTCAAGTGAAATCAAGTGAGTAATTAAATAAAATTGAATAAGGGCCATGTCAGGCCACCCACAAGCTCTTATATCCACTACAAATAGATGAATAAGTCAGGGTGGGGGACAAATGCATTGTGCTTAAGTGGTCCTATTTATGTATTATTGGGTAATTCTAGGAAGGAGGCTTTCAGCTGAAAGTTCTGTTTTCTTTGTACATTGTTTTCAAGCAAGAGCATACAAGACTATCAAATGCTGTTCAAGCAGTAGTAACTTTCCTGTCTTTTTAAATTCTACATGGTGGTGTTAATGCCATTGTTTTGCATAGATGACCTACTGTAAAAGTCACAGAACATAAACAAGATTTTTTTTTACATTAGATGCTGGATTAGAATTTCTGCTGCCTTACTATTTATATGATTATATGTGGATGCTTGTTGAAAGTTGCTTTAGAGCATAAGCATGGAGTATGATATTACACATGCTTTGCATTCATTTTACACATATTGAAAGAGCAAAATACAGGCAAGGGAAAACCAAGTGCTTTTGAGATTTACAGTATGATTAAGCAGAGACTGATGAAAAGTGATATCTCTTTGTTGCATATAAGTTCATTTTCTTAGGGGGGAAAGACCTCTTTTTTTTTTTTCCCCTTTTCTTTAAGACTTTCCACTCTTACATGTTAAATTTTGTGCCAGGATTTCTCACTATAATTAGAAGTATTGACTGAAAACTGTATTTCCAAAGTGTATTCTTTGTACTGTAGTTGGGATACCTAACCCTGTCTTAGATCTATGCAAAATACCGATAAAATATTGATGATGGAAAAATATCCCATTTGAAATTAAAACAGAAATATCAAGATGATGACATTCAATACCAGTTTTCAAAAGTTGCATCTACAGCATTACTTTTCCTGAAATAACACAGGAGGAGGCAGTGGCTCAATACAACAGCCTAAACTATCTCAGTTATTTCACATACAGAGTCACAGAAAGTCTATTATTCCTCAAGAATTTCCTCTGTAGGACACTTTCTGAGGACAGCTGATGGAGTAAGTACCCTACAGCATTCCCTGCTCACACCACATAAACTTGCTTTCCTTTCTTCTCATCAGTGTATTGCAATCAGCTGATGATTGCTCAGTACCTGCAGATGCTACCCTAATACAAAGATAAGCCGTTTTCTTCCTCTCCTGAAACATCATTCTCTGTTTTTACAGTGAGTCTGGGGCGATACAAGCCCCCTCTGGTGGTCAAAACAACACCTGTACATTTCTATGGGATTTCAATCTCAAACTGTTCGCCTGAGGGGCCAAAACGTCTGCTTTATGTTTTTAAGTCATATGACCATACCAATTCATTTTTCTAAGAAAACCTCGGGAATGAGCCAAAAGGAGAGAAGAAAAATGTGTAGGAGGGATGTTCCAGCATGTGTCAGGTCCCAGGAATGCATTTGGTGATGCTGACAGAGGCACATAGAGACTAGCTGCAAAATTCATTGCACCAATTCTCCCTGCCCAGCTGGAAAGCAGGTGTAGGGATGGCACTTAGGATGCCAGGACTGGGCCCACTGCTGGAGACAGGAGAGATCATTAGGGAGAAATAGGAAACAAACTCTTACTGTGGAGAAAAAATACCTGACTAACGTTACAGACCACTCTTTCTCTAATCGCTGTAAACCACAGGGGTACTGGATGTGGCCTATCAAGGTAGAGAAAGTGAGTGTAAGCTGATTTACCAGTTTCTATGGCACCATTTTAATTTGGTAGATTTGGCCTCATGATAACAAAAATATTTGGACTCACACAGAGGATTATAGTATACAATACTTAAATGTAGAAGACTCTCCTAATAATTTTCCTGCTCTTTTTTTTCTAATATTCTTCCATGTGAACAAGTGGCATTTCCCTTTGCTGTTGTGAGAATGTTTGGTGTCATCCTTTCAGGCAAGATATTTCAACAACATCTGACTTCCTGGAGGTTGAGATGGTTTCTGAACTTGGACTTGGGGGTACTGATAAATGGGAAGCTGGACATGAGCCAACAGGGAACACTTGCAGCCCAGAAGGCAAATTGCATCCTGGGCTACATCAAAAGAAATGTGGCCAGCAGATCGAGAGAGGTGATTCTGCCACTTTGTTCTGCTCTAGTGAGACCTCACTTGAAGTACTGTGTCCAGCTATGGGACCCTGTTGTGGTTTAATGCCTGTGGTGGAAATCCAACCCTCTGCAGGCTCACCTAAAGTGGGTGCAACCCAACCCCCAGGGGAGGGGTCCCCTGATCACGTTATTCCCTCCCATTTCCTGCCTATCCTCTATATACGGGGGAGGAATTTCCAGCGTTGCTCTCTTGCCTTCCCTACCCTGCCTGGTGGGCTGTTGCCGCTGAGAGCTGCTGCCATCTGGTGAGGCCTACCTCCATGCGGTCAGGCCTCCATCCAGGGAATCCATTACCATCCGTGACTGGGGGTTGTAGATATCTATATCTAATCCCTTCCCTAATATCTCTGTGCGTCCCTTTTCCCTAAATACCTTCTATTTTTTGTTAAAATTGCTTCTTTAACTATGAAGTCTGTTTGAGTCCTTTTGTTTACCCCTTACCTCCTCTGCCTATCTTCTCCCTATGGGGGAAAGGGCAAGAGTGGGATAACCTACATTCTGTCCTGTGGAGTTTTTGCCCTGAAAACTTATATGGCAACAGACCCCCCAACACAAGACTTGCTGGAGTGGGTCCAGAGGAGGGCCACAAAGATGATCAGAGGGCTGGAGCAGCTCTTCTGTCAAGGCAGGCTGAAAGAATTGAGGCCCTTCAGCCTAGAGAACAGAAGGCTCCAGAAAGACCATGTAGCAGCATTTCTGTATCTAAAGGGGACCTACAGGAAGGCTGAGGAAGGACTGTTTAGAAGGGCTTGTAGTAATCAGACAAGAGGCAATGGTTTTAAACTGGAGCAGGGTAGATTTAAGTTGGACATGAGGAGGAAGTTCTTTATAATGAGAGTGGTGAAATACTGGAATGGGTTGCTCAGGGATGTGGTTGAGGTCTCATCCCTGAAGACATTCAAGATCAGACTTGATGTGGCCCTGGGCAGCCTGGTCTAGTTAGAGGTGTCCCTGCTGACTGCAGCAGGTTTGGACAAGATAACCTACCTATGAGGGTCCCTTCCAACCTGATGCCATCTGGGAAACCGCTGGGAAAACCAAACAATGTTTGAAGTTCCTATGGCATCCTTAAAAGCAACTATCAGCCATATCATCAGGAATAGAATCTAATTGTTTGTCCAAAATCAGTCACTAGCCAAGGCTTATCCTTCCCAATTGAATCTGGATGATTCTTGTGCATTGCACAAGCTTCCACTGGCATTTCTTAGCTTTTCGCCTAAGCCCTTGACTTGACTTTCTCTCTGCTGCCTCCCAGCAGCCACACATAACCATCCGCTACTCAAAGGATAAACAAGTCCTGTCAACACAAGAGCTGACCAAGAAAAAAAGTAATTCACCAACATGTTTATTTTCTCAAGAGCACTCAATCAATTCTATCGGTGGTGACAAAGAGGATTTAATAATAACATACAATAATTCTTTTGTTGTTTTAAAACCTCACTAGCCACAATAATGGCTGCTGAAGTGCTCATCATTGTCAAGTGATTCTTGTTAGCCTATTCTGTTCTAATGTTTCATAAAAATATTTATAGTGTTATTTAAGGGTTTGTCATTGAGACTGTTGGTTTCCCAGAATCCCCTGCTTTTATTTGTCTCCTAGTATCACTGAATCACAGAATGGCAGGGTTTGCAAGGGACTTCTGGAGATCATCTAGTCCAACCCCCCTCCTAGTGCAGGTACATCTAGATCAGATTGCACAAGAATGCGTCCAGATGGGTTTTGAAAGCCTCTAGAGAAGGAGACTCCGCAACCTTTCTAGGCAGCCTGTTCCAGTGCTCTGTCACCCTCAAAGTAAAGAATTTTTTCCTTAAGGTCAAGTGATACCTCATACATTCTAATTTGTATCCGCTGCCACTTGTCCCATTACTGGGCACCACTGAAAAGATCCCAGCCCCATTCTCATGACCTCTACTCTTTAGATATTTATCTGCATTTATAAAGTCCCCTCTCAGTCTTTTCTTTTCCAAGCTAAAGAGCCCCAGGTCTCTCAGCCTCTCCTCGTAAGGGTGATCCTCCATTGGACTTTCTCCAGTAGTTTTCTGTTCCTCTTGAACTGGGGAACCCCAAACTGGATGCAATACTCCAGGTGTGGCCTCACTAGGGGGGGAGGAGAACCTCCCTCGATCTGCTGGCCATGCTCTTCTTAACGCACCCCAGGATACCATTGGCTTTTCTTGGCCATGAGGACACATTGCTGGCTCATGAGGAACTGGTCCACCAGCTCTCCCAGGTCCATCTCCACAGAACTGCTTTCAATCAGGTCAACCCCTAACCTTGGGGTTATTCCTTCCCAGGTGCAGGACTCTACACTTCCCCTTGTTGAACTTCAAGAGGTTCACCTCTGCCCAGCTCTCCTAGTAGCTTTTCTGAAGACCTGGGCACTGCAAAAAATGGCTCTGTGCCATAATACACTGTGAAGTTTTAAACCCCTGGTAGCAGAGGTCATCCTTGACCAAGGGCTTCTGAATGTTGTTTTCTTTCTGTAGTAGGTCTGAAGGTGCTTCACAGTTTGCTGGTAAGTGTACGCTACTGGCAGCTACAGGCCACCATCAGAAAATAAGTGAACTGCCAGAGCAGCTGGACTGGTTACAGTTAGGTGTGTATGTTTGGTTTTATTTTCAGGTTTATAAATTTATATCGTAAATAGATATTTCCAAGGTAGAAGGTTAGAAATCGGTACTATTATTTATTTTTCTTTTCAATATAATTTTTATGAGACTGCTTTTAGTTATACAACTACTGCCATTCTCCATGTCCATAAGCAATATTTGTGCAAAAGGCTATGCAGAGGAGAACGGCTTTAAAAGAGAAGAGGTGGAGTATATGGCTGCCTTGGACTTTCTTTTTCAGAATGCCAAATGCTGGGTTACATTCAAAAATAGCTTGTTCATCTTAAGAAATGGGGATACTATTCAGAGCAACCTTCAGAGTCCTTTTCCTTTGCTGAATTGAACAGTTGTTGTCAAAGTCTTGTTATTCATGTATTAGTTTCTGAGTATGGCAGTCCTTAACCTTCTTTCTGATGAGCTAAGTGGTCTGGATTCCTGGTCTTTTTCATATCTGACATTTATTTTCCAGGTGGCTAACTGGCATCATGTGAGCTACATGAAATGCAAGCAGTTAAGGCATGGTTACAAAAGAGAGTGAGTCACCAGCCCATCTTTTATCACACCATTTGTCACACCTTTCCTGTAGTGAGCAGTGGGACTCCTAGGGGATCAATATTCTGTTGATCATTCTGGAGTTTCGCGTTCTGGCTTTTGATCAAAGGAAGGCAAAGGACAAAGAAGATTGGTCATGTTCCTATTAGTCACTGTGGTGGCTTTTCTCTGAACTTTGTATAACTTATCAGCATCCCTTTTGAACTGCAGGCTCTAACCTCGGGCAGAATTCTAGCGTAATTCCTTAGCATGCAGACATATGATAGCCATCCTGCTTGCTTATACCTTGGGTATATGCTTGTGTATCTGAGAGCAGCATTGTGTCTTTATAGCAGAATGTCACATCGGGAGCTCCTGTTCAGCTGACAAAGCAGCATGACTCCAATGTGTTTTCAGCGACCTAAAGCTCATGAAAGAGATCCAATTTTTTTCCCTGGCTGCAGTTAATCACGAAGGGAAACAAGATTACACAGAGGTCTTTTTAACCATTTTTCCCCCTGGGGACCAGCTTCATTCCTGTGCCCTAGAAACAAAGACCTTAGGTATGAATTGCTAAATGGCTGAAAAGGCCTGTTCTCTTTCTTTGTTCAGGCAGTATACAAGAGATGCCAGCAAAGGTATTGAAAGAACTTCTGGTATGGGCATGCATTCCTTTAACTGAGTGCTTGTGTACAAGAAAGTTTATGTAGTTACATTAGTAAGAGCTGATATTTGACTACTATTCTTAGTGCAAGCTATAAACCAAAGTTGAACAGGACTACCCTATTCATCCTGATGCTGATATTGAGAGCCACTCCAAAATGCTATTCAAAAGTCAGGAAACAAATGCCAAGAAAAATACAGTATATAAGCAAGTTGAGGGCAGGTGTAACAGGCACATAGATATCCCATTACTCTAAGTTGGTATATTCATGTGACAGAATCTGGCTAAGATCCTCCATCTTTCTTTCTCACTGCTACTGCTGGGAACTCCCTGAGCTCCTGCCAGGGAAATCCAGCTCCAAGCTGCTGTAAGCTGTATGCTCAGAAGCCTGAACATCAGAGGCTGATAAAGATATCGGGTCATGATCAAGCAACATAAAGAACTGAGTGAGGAATTTAACAGCCACACACAAGGGTGGTGTTGAGAAATGATGGAGGGAGGGAGACAGGGTTGTTTAATAGGAAGAGCCCATTTACCTGTAAGATCAGGTTGGGACAGAAAAGGAAGATGAGCTGGTAGATCTAAACAAAACAAACCAGGAGTTAGGCCATAATGTTATGGTGTCCTCCATAGCAGCAAGAAAGCAGGCAAAGAAGCATGCACAGGCTTCATAGCAAACTCCCTCATAGTGCTGTGTACTTGGCAGACCCCTGGCTCACCCTGTGTGACAGAGGATTTTCCTGGCTAAAGCAGTCTGTTGGCAGATGCTCCTCCACCTCAGACACAGAGATACCATCTCTCAAACAGCCTGTGTGACTAAGAGGAGGCTGACTGTATTATCATTACAGTATCCTGAAAAATACAGATAGTGATGATGGTTACAGGAAAAGCTTTAAAAGCCATGCTTGCAGGAACAGAGTGCTTTATTATGTGAGGCTACTTCCAGACAGATTTTTCCCATAATGGAAAAATTTTGAAGGTAAAAGAAGACGCTTACTTCAAACTATCAATCTGTAATACAAAATTAGAAAAAGTAAACCAAAACACTATGGAAACTGCATTTGGTAAGCATCCTCTGTGGGCACAGGAAACTGCAAGCCTCTGTATACCCCAGCCATGACATGTGCTGGTGGGTGCTCCGAGATGTTGTGCATGGCTTTTAGGACCAGGCAGGGCTATTGCCTCAGTGGAGACATCTTTTCCCAGCCAGGATGGCAGAACTGATCTCTTCCTGTCTTGTCTGCCCCACTTTCATGGCACTGGAATACAACACAGTACTAAGGGGATTATGTCATGTCTTCCCCCTTTCTCCTGAAACCTTTCAACCTCTAAGGTCACTTGGTTAATATTTCTATTGTATACTGTAATTAGCACATTCCTGGCTGCAGGCTACCTTCTCCTGGTCTCTTTAAAACACAGCAGTCTATATAATATATATAATTTTTTAAATGCTAATTGTGCAAGAACCTTTTAGGATTTGTCATGTTTAGCTTGCTGTTACCTTTGCATAGGATCTGCCTGTAAAATAGATACTGCAATCCACTGGCTTCTGGCAGACTGCCAAAATCCAAGCATTTTACCACCTCATCCCCTGCTTACAGTTTGTTAGATTTCTGGGGAACCCTGCCATACATGTTAGTACAGTGAAACCCCATCTGTATCTGATCCTTAACACCCATTCTGTAGTGTGTCAAACTGAGAATAAAAGGTTACCTTTGATTGGCATCTGAGGACATCTGCATTTGTTTTTCAGCAGTTTGAGAATAAGGATTAGCCCAGTGACCTGCAGCAGAGATTTCCATTTCTCAGGAGTTGTGCTCAGGAAGGGCTCACCTACCCAGAGGCAAAAAGTGTCTTTGATTTTCTGCTGCTATAAACTCTGGAATCTTACAGCAGCCTTAATGACACTGGTAAGCGCAGGCATCATCAAGCCCACTGAGTAAGCTCACTCCACTTCAGTTGCCACCTGTGAAAAACTGAAGAGAGATACAGGTGGGATCTTTTCTGGAAAATAAGTATCTATTGAGAGGTATCTATGATAAAGCAATCATGACAGTGACTACAACAAAATTTCACAAATGTCAACCTAAGCATGCAGTGACAGAGGCAGATCTCAGAGGAGGGTAACCTCTGGCAGAGGAGAAAAGAAAAAGCAACAGTGAGCAACTGGGATGGTGCCCAGGAGGTTCAGTTTCTGATCCAGTTTATCTGCAGATGCACCCAGGCAAAGCCTCAATAACAGCTGTATAAATTTCTGCAATATCTGAGTGTTGTCTGAAGGTTTCCCTTGAGTATGCCCACATGATCTGAGCCTCACTCCTTGTGGCTGTAGAATATACAGGAAACAGTAACAATGGTTCTTTTTAAGAAACAGATACCAACACCTGAAATAAGTCACTGTGTTTGACTAAGCCAAACCAGATTCCTGATGTCTAGAGTTTTGTCTGTCTAGTGATAGCAGGATTAGATACAATATGCATGAATATACTGCGTGACCATGCAAAACCAAATAGTGCTACAAAGATAATTGTGGTTTAATTAATACAGTCTGCTGCTCCATGCTCCACCAAGTTTTTGTTTGTTTGTCCATCTTTAAATTTTCAACAAAGCATTCCTGCACAGTGAGATGCCTTCAGAAAAAGAAGACAAATTGTATTTCCCTTTCCATTTTGGAAATTTGACTTGATTTCAAACCATTTCATTCAATAATTTTGTTGTTGCTGTTTATTAACAACACGTTTGGCCTGTTCATTTTTCAAAAGCTTTTGAGATTCTAAATCTCTGTGAATTTCATAAGTAAAGAACATGAAATATTTTTATATCTGGCAATTTGGAAAACTTGCTTTAGTTAAGGATATAAACATGTTTCTGAAATACTAAGTTTACTTGTTAACTTTGTTTAACAGTTTTGTTTTCATGTCTCAAGCTCCAGTTTTTAAAAACATATCTCTCAACTATAAGATGGTACTTTTGCCCACTCACAGCAGTTGACACAGATTTTTTGTCATTATTATTTAGTGTAAAAGACTAAAAATAAAAATGTATTGTTCTGAGGATTGTGGACAGCATTTCCAGATAGGGAAAACAGAGGCTTTTGTGACTTAGGAAATCAGAGTGCCCAGAGGGCTGGTCTGCTTTGCTTCCACTCTTCCCATTAAGATTTTCTGAAAACATTTCACTCACTTTTGACTCTGCAGTACATTTGTAGCCTCTTATTTTTAGGGTTTTGTGTGTACCTCCCATGTGCATGTTCCAGCCCTGCCTTCTGCCTGCTTTCCTATGCTCACAGAGGTATTGCAGCATACTTGTTTACATTCACTCCCTCAAATTTGACCTAAGTTTCAAAGTGGCGGGGGTGCCTGGTTTTGGTTTTTGCCTTCCCAGGTGCTGACAGAAATTGCTTTCTACTTATAATGAGTTAGGCTGAATGTTCAGTCTTCAGGAGGGAGCAGCCCTGATGAGAAGGGTACCCCTCAAACCTCCAGCCTGGGGTGTTCCCTCATGCGGCAGGCAGAAGGGCAGGCAGTAAAGCTGGGCTTTCTGGAATCCTTTGGCTTCCTCACCCCACACCATGTTTCTCTCCTAGTGGACAGTAGGCAGGAGCTTCAAGGAATGTTATATGTGTGCCCATTCATTTTCCAGGGATATTCCCCAGTGGAAGTCTATGCCCTCCCCCTTCATTTGCCAAAGTAAAAGCTATGCCGAAGCAGCACAGCAAGGTCTGAAATGCCTTTGCCTGCGCCCTTGTTATCCCGAACAGCTGGGTTAGAGCCACACACAACCTGTGGCTGTGAATGGCAATATTAACTGTAAAAAGAAAATCCTATTTTTGATTAGCTATGCCAGCTGTTTGATAGCACAGCTTTCTAGCAGCTCGGAATTTCTTTGTAAATAGCAAATCGCTACAGAATAGGGAACAACATTATAGGAAGACTAAGATTTAAACTAGGATGGCCAAATTTACCTTCTAGTTGCAGCTAAATTAATAATCTAATTTTGAAAGGAAATCAGAACCTAACAGCTGTTGGTAACTTTTTACAAACAGTCAGATTATATTTTTTCTGATTGAATGCATATGGTAGAAAAATTTGTAGCCTATTTTTAGAATATATTTCTGTTCATTGTTGATTTTTTTGACCTAGCAATCTAACTGGTAAATGTACAAATGCCTTAAAACTCAAACCACATAAAAAGTATTTTGTACTCGACAGAGGTGACCCAGTGTGTATTTCTTGTTCAACACATAAGCCATGATGAAATTAATTGGCAAGTAACTCTATGCTTCCCAATGTTGTTTTTTTAAGCTGATAATCTTTACTGTCAGACTATTTATTATTTGATATTTTCTAAAAACTGATTTGTGTTTTCTCTAATGTCTCTATTTAAGCCATAATTCCATGCTATTTAAATGTTTTCTTAAGGCTAAAGCTTAGTTATTTAACTGACAAATCTGTTAAGTCTGCTTACTAATTCTTAAACATCACAGATCTGTTAGTGGTTTAAGTCAGGAACATTGTCTGCACCTCTTGAAAAGGAATTAACATTTTACATTAACAACTGAAAGGTGTTAGGAAGTACACTAGATATATAGTCTTCCTTTTACATCAGAACTGGAGTATGCTAGGAAAGAGTCCTGTATTAACATAGCAGTTATTAATCCATAGGTGATGTGCCAGTAGATTTTCAGTTAACTCAATATGCATGTTATCCACTTGGGAAAAGTCCTTAACTCTAGGCTAGGACTCTCACACCAAAAGCAGGGAGTCGATATAAGGTGGTGATGAATAAGTGGAAACTGGAAATTAAAATAGTGTGTCAGCCTTACAAAGAAGTGGTGGGGCAAAACTTCTGCAGGCTATGAAAACTGAGGCTTGATATCTCTCTCCACTATGGATGATGATGTTGCTCCTAACAAGGAGGATTGCAGTGTTGGCCCTTCTAACCCTGGAACCTTGCCTTATGATATGGTTTTGTTCTTATGTAATTCTAGGTGTTCAGCTTCCTGTTTTGTTAAGTTTTCATTTACCTGGGCATTGTAATCAAAACTGGACTATAAATCTGTTAATGTTTCCAATAGAAGGCAGGAATATGGACAGATGTCTGTGTGGAAAAATGCTAAGACTGCAAAACTCAAAATAGGGAACTCCAGGCTTAAATCTGTCTTCACACTCCTAATTCACATTTTGCCAGAAGCAGGTGCACACTGCACCTCATTTATATTCCAACTCCCCAAATTAAAAAGACATTTAAGCAATGCTTAGGGTTTTTGCCGGATCCAAACTTGAGTGTATGAGTTGGAGAGTGTCCCCTTCCCACGTCCTTCCCTGAAAGCATTTTCCCTCACTATCCTGGGAGTTTCTGCAGTTGTGTCCCTCCTTACAGTCTTCTCCCTTTTGCCTTCCCTCTGACCCATACACTAACCTTTCTAAGGTTCTGTGTCTACCTCCTCTTTATTTCTGCTTATTGTTGTAATGTGGGACCAGGCTGTGTTTGGATGTAGCGGATGTGCTGCCACACTTTGGGCTTAGCCCATCACGCCCAAAGCACAACCAGCTGTGCTTGCAGGAGTGTGGGAACACTGCCGGGTCTTTGGCCTCATAAAGGGCTGCACAGTTGAAGCTCACTGTGGCTAATTAAACCCTTTTCCAGCACACCAGAGGGAAAAAAAAATTAGTCAGCTTCTTGCCACCCAAAGTGCAGCATGAATTAGAAGCATCAGTCTTGCTTTCCTTGAGTTTTCCCTAGTGTAAAACAGGGCTATACCTGTGCCAGTGTGCTGCTCTATAAATGAGAAGGGTTGTATAGGTGTCAGTATTATTAGCTGCTTAATAGAAGTAGGTGATGTTAGAAATGAACCTCAGTCAGTGAGCCACAGCATTGTCAGTTTAAACCCAGTTAGCTAAAGTGTTTTGCTGAGAACTACTAAAGTGGAAGGAAAAAAATTAATTAATTCCTGTAACCCTGTCAAAGGCTTCTGTCTAGCAGAATCAAGTGCACCAGAGACAATGTAAGTCCTGCAAGGTTACCAAGATCACTTTTTGACTCAAATTTTTCAATGTAGTCTTTCCCCAAAAAGCCCATTTTGAACAAATGGGCTGCCTTGTCCTCTCAGAACCTTACAGAGAGATTTCCTGATAGGCTAACATGTCCTCTCATACTACTGGCAGCTCCATGCTCAGTGCGTTCATGCCACATCGGTGCTTTCCTTTAGATGAGATGACAAGGTCAGTTTTGGACACCAGGAAAGCAAACGGATGATTTCCCATCAAGAAATAAGCTTTGGATGAACATATCACCAAAGTTTTTTTCTTACAACGGCTCACTATGGAGTGGCCACAAGCAGAGGTGGCAGGACTGTGATCCCTGCAGTGTTGTGGAAGAAAATCCTGTGAGACTAAACTGGGAAAATTGAAGGGATTTTCTGAGTTAACTTCTCTAGGCTGAGAAGCACTGGGATGTGTGCAGCTATACAACATACATTGCAGCTGCACCCAGGACAGGGAATTGTCTTCTAACAGAGACAAACATGAGGTTTTTCTCTCTCCTGCCTTGCGCTGTTACTTTTTGATACAATACCCCAACCACTTTTCCTCCGACCCTGTTAACACCTCGTAAAACAGAGTGCTTGGTTGACTTGGTAGGAAACTGGTATATGTAACTTGGAAAATTTTTTAGAAAGCCTGTTTGTATGGTTGTTTTTGTTTTAGTGTTCTACTTGCAGCTTCTGAATTCACAGGCTACCACAGCATTTCCACTGAATTTCAGAGTTTTGGCCCCAAGTGCCAGTGGGTAAATTGTGCCTAGGATTTAATGTGGGAAAATGTGGGGGTTTACCATATTTTAAGTAACAGCTATATTTGGAAATGATACACTGAATACTTTTCTACAGTACCTACAGATGTAACATCATACCAAAAAATCTGTACTGATTTTTCCTAAAGAACTTGGAGACAAAACAGTGTGACCATTGTATTTCAAACATTAGAGCAATTGTTCAGTACATGTGGTGCAACTCTAAATTTGTGTGTCAGAAGGCAGTGCCAGCTCTGAGTCTCTGTACATTACGGTCCTGTGGACATGTACATGTTTAAACACTTGCTTTCCTGTCTTCAGTTTATGTAGCCATATTTATGTCTATGGTTTGTAAAAGTCAGGCAACACTCTAAAGAGATAAAAGGGAACCTAAAACTCATGCTCCTTTTTCACACCATCGTACTTTTAAAACAAAGCAAAAACAGTTACAAGGCTTAGGCTTTTCCTCTGAGTACACTGGCATTTGCATTCTAATGATGTTTATTCCTGTATACCTTAACATCTGTAGGTAGAAAAAAGAGACTTAGTAAACCAAATATAGATAAACAAAGTATAAATTCATTGCCTGCATTTGAAAATGTTTTGTGCTATAGTTTGTGTTACTCCAGTATACTCATAAACCTGTCACTTTAAACAACGTTAAATTTCAAGTTTAGGCAGCCAAAGTATTAGTGTAACTCCTTTTGACTTCAAGAGGCTGCCTAGTGGCTTAACATGGTACTGAAGGTCAAGAGAATATAATTCACGCTCCACAATGCCTAGACATCACCAAATACACTTCTGGAATTATCCTGGACGCTATGAAAACATTCCAAACACTTCAATGGGATTGTTGTCTATGACAAGATCGTCTTGGACAATACGCAAATATTTGTGCACACATCACCACAATATCAAAAAAAAAAAAAAAAAAAAAAGAGTTCCTCCTTGGGGTATCTCTGCTTGCTGTGTACACTGTTTCACATGGGCTGGTAATATGTGGAATCAGCACTATCAGTAACAAAAATGAATGGCTTCTTGCCCACATTGTCAGCTTAAGAAGTCCTTGTTCTTTTGAATGTGTTATTTTCTTACTTTGAAGAAGTTTCCCAAGTACCATGCATAACACCTAGCCCTGGAAGATGCTAATCAGGGTGCTGTATTTCCTTGTTTGCACAAAACAGGTTATCCTCTCAGACACTATTTTACTTTTTTATTTAAGTCACAAAAGTAAGAACATTTTCTTTTTTTAGTTTTCTTACTGGAATTACCCTGTGGAAACAATGGTTGTATAGAATAGTTATGACATCGTGCAAAATTAGTTAATTGTGGGATCAGCCAGTATGCTCAAAGAGTATTCACTCTTCCCAAGACATGAATCTTGCACAAATTAAAAGTAACAGGCAGTGCTAGCCCTTGAACATAGGCTTGATGTCCACCACCACGTTGCTGCTGATTTCAATCTAAGCTTTATTCACTGGAGTGGTGAAAAGAATGATCACATGCAAACAACATAATTTCCTAATGCAAGTGCAATCTATCTGACAGTATGAGAAAATAAGAGCTTCTCCCTTACTGAAAAATGTTAAGAAGATTGATGTCTGCTTCAGAAATAACATGAGAAACCTAAAAGGTAAGTGTGTTGTTTTGATTAGAGAGCCAGACCTAGGAAAGCAGAAAGAGGAATGGCAAAGTAAAGAAAACTGCAGAAGGCAAGGAGGCGAGAAGTGTGGTTTGTAACTGCAGAGGGCTTTTAATCTTGTTAGTATTGAAGGTTAGTATTGTTTTCAGCTGTAAAGGATAATTTGGGTTACGCTGATTTTATATCACTGAGGCAAGGAGCTGGACAGATTCTGCAGAAAAGAAGTGTGTGACTCATGGAAAGAGTAACTAGTGAAGAACTTGCTTGACTTGAACTCTTGCTTATAGAGTATTTATTTACCCCTGGGGAAGGGTGAAATTTTCCAGTTTGGCACAGAGCTAAACTGCTTTACCGGTGAGAGAGAACTTGAAGCCTTCTTTGCTGAGAAGATAAGCTTTCTTGATAAAGTATGAAAGCTAACATATATTGAAGATTATTGCACAGCAGGAAAGGAAAACAATGCCTTTGAAGCATGTTTCTTTAACTGTGAAAACTAGCTAATGGGATATTCAGCACATAACTTGTACTTAATTAGATGGTCACATTCATTCTTCTTCAGTATACAGGACAAACTATCACACATTTCTTTACAGCAGACACACCAAAAAATTAAAAGAAAAATGCTCTCTGCTTTGAGGAACTGAGAATCCATAGTAAGTCCTTCCAGAACATGATACCCCTCTTCTCATTCACAAAATCTCCATTAGAATATTCAGTCAAAACTCTCTTTTTAAATTTTTATTTCTAATGAGAATAATAATTCACCTGCATGGTGACAACATTACAGACACAAAAAAATTTTGTTGCGGAATCATTTAGGAAGAGTCACATTTAAGAAAATAGCTTGCTAAAGAGGTTTAGCTTAAATGCCAATTCGGTCTCAGCTCATCTGTACAAACATGTTTTAAAAGAGAGGGAAAAAAATCCCACATTCCCTGATGTGCTGATCAGAGCTCTTAATAGCAGTCTAAACCAGGCGTAAGTTAAGCAACACTCCCCACTTTCTCCAGAACAGGGCACAACTTAATTCTCAGATGAAATTTGGATGCAGATTCCAAACAAACACTTTTAATACATGAGTTATGAATATGGATTTATTTTTTTTATACAAACTCTATATCAAATTGTGAGGAAATATTTAAACTGCTGTTGTGAATCTTTTGTTCAGAATAACTATTGATAATTTTGTAAAAAGATTTTATTCTACTTAATTTGGTATCACATCATCTAGATCCTCTCTGCAATAAAACCAAATCTTTCATTTTAAAACTAGTAAAACTTAACAAGAGGTAGTAGGAGTGAAAGTTCAGTTTATCAGCAAAGCTAAATCATTCAAAATATGCATAACACAGATTACAAGAAAAGACTAAAGAACTCTTTGAATGTGGCTTGCAAAAGCTGCTTTAAGTAATGAGACACTGAAGTTGAAAATGTCACTATTTGATGAACTGAAACCTAAGGAATCGTAAGAGGTTCCTGCAGACCCTAGGAATGTTGTGTAGTGCTTCTGGCTAGAAGTCTACATAGGCAAAATGAGAAAAAGGGAAAAAAAAGAGCTACATAAGCTGAAACTTAGTGCTACAAATACTTGCTTTCCTGGAAGACTCTAGTCTGAACAGATAATGGCTCTACTCCTTAACTCTCCAGCTACATGCAATTCAAACAAATGCATCTCACAGACTGACTGTTCAGTGCTAAGGCACATCTTCAGGTTATTTCCAAACAGGAATACAGGTGTGTGTAGCTAAAAGAATTTGTGCATGCTGTTCCTATCTGCTGCATGTGATACTATATTGTCCTGTAAATCTGTATTCCTGTAAACCAGTGAGCAGATGTGTAGGGGAAGTGCCTGCTTTTGTGTGCAGAGAGGCATATGAAGAGACAATCCGCACACCACTGCAGAGACACTGCCCATGCTGGAGACTGGAGCCCCAGTGGGAGAAGTAAATCCCTGAAGAAAGGAAGAAGTGAAAGGCTGCCCCTCAGGTAGGCTCCCTTTGCTGGCAGTGAGGAGCTGCAGTTGTGTGACTCAGCGTCTGGCCGCCACGGGAATGTCTGAGCATGGGACACTGTCACGGGCATGCTGTGGATGGACCAAAAGCTGTGCACTGCTGAGATTAATCTGCTACTGCTTTAGGGAAGCATGGTAAATTACAATGGCAGGCATAAAATAATCGGACATTTATATCGACTTAAACAGAGACATTAAGGGATGATACAAGTTTATAATTTTCATAATCATCCTTTGTTTAGGTGCAGCGTCCTGAGCCCAACAAGCAAACACTGCGAAACAGACCCTAATCAACAGGGATGGACAAAGGATTTAGTGATGTGACAGACTCTGAGGCTGGTTAAAGCTATTGCACAAAGTACTCCATACCTTCCCACATACAGGCTTCAATGCAGAGACCAGCAAAATCAGTAGAAAGTCTTTCCACTGATTGCAGCTCACTAAGATTGAAGCCTTTTGAAAAAACCAGAAATCTACTTGTTCATGCCCATGTTTCATCCCCTTGTGGCAGGTAGTGTTCATTCCATTACACACAACTGAGGATCACAGACCTTGCTGAGAACTGCTAGGCAGATGCTGTCTCCATTCTACTTCTTGTGTCCCAGGAAGCCCACACTGGAGCAGTGCTTCTCGCTGCTGTCCCTTTGCACAGGAATGCAACAGCATCTGAACTACTGCTGGGTGTACTTAGTCTGCCTCATATAGAAAGACCTTAATTAGAGACTGGGCATGAGGCTAGTGTGATAAGAACGAATCAAGTCACTGGCTTCCTCTGATCTCTGCATGCCTGTTTTGCTCTTGCAGGCTATTTGGGACAGCAATAGTTCATCTGCTTTGGAAATAGTCACTCATAACTTTGATCTGGCTGGTTAGAAACCATATTTTGATGATCTGGTATTGTCAGCCTCCAACAGGCCCTTCTTGACTAAGACCCTTTGCTATAAGGCCAGACTGAATTTCTGTTCTCTAAATACAGGTGAGGCTCTCTGCTGGGCTGGCATATTTCCCTACAATACTCTTCTGTTATAACCTGCCTGGTGGCAGTATCAATTCAGGCTGTGCCTGGCATCATATTTGAGCTCAGGTGTTTAGCTTTTTTTCCAGGGTCTTCTTCATCCCTTCTGGCATGTCCCAGCTTTTCCAGTTCTCAAGCTCCTTCCTCCTTGCAGCCTGCACCAGAAAGCCTTGTACATTATTACCCTACAGGCTTACTTGATTTCTGGCCCACTCCAATGAGCATCAGCTGTGCCTGTGTCCAGTTAGGCACAATGTGACACCTCATCACAGATTCACACAGTAACTGAGATGGAGGAGACCCTCAGAAGTCCTTCTGCTCAGACCTGTGTCAGTGTTCAAGTATCCTGATGCAGAACACAGACACATTGCAGACTGACATTAAACACCTCTACAGACACCTCTTGCAATGGAGGTGCAAAGAAATTGCAAAGAAAAAGCAATGGAAATGAAAGCCAAGCATTTTTCTCTATACCTACTTAAAAAAACCAAACTTGTAATTTTAATTTCATCACCTTCCACCACAAACTTTGAAAGAGCAGCAGAGGACCTACACACATATTCTCAACCTCTAACATTGGTGTGGTTGGGAGCTAGTCCAAATACCTCATTAAAAGTAGTATTCTGTCCTGTTTTTAATCCAGAGAACCAGGATCTGCTGCTCTGTGGGCCCAGCTGGTATTTATTGTTTACCTTGACAGTCAAGCCCAGGTACTAGTTTCTAGCACAAGTCTAAGCAGAGATTGGTTACTCTCTTTGTGACAATCATCAAAGTTAAAGGAAACAGTAGATTCCCAAGCTGTCCACCCAGCATCATTTCAAGCTGTCAGAGGGTGAGACCAAGCATGGACAAGGGGGTGAAAACATTGCCTTTCAGGTTGTTAAGCAACTGCTGCAGGGAGAATCATGGCTGCTGTTCCTACGAGCTGTGGCTCCTCTTTCCATAGCCTCATACCGTTTCTGTATATTTCTCTTCCACCTATGCCAGTGGGCTGATCTGCCTGGATTGTGTATAATTACAAAATCCTTAAGGATTTCATTCATGTCAGGAAGAGTTTTTTTCCTTCAGCTTTCATAATTCTGAGCAGCACACAGTGCAACAGTGAAAACTAAGGATCCACTGCTGAACTTTAGTTTTGCAGAGGTTAGTATTCTTAGCATACAACATAGCCATACTGCAAGAGTTTTGAAATGTTAGTTATGATATTTACTTTGCCTTTGTGAAGTATGTATTTGTTTAAACATGTCTTCTAAGGTAAAGTAAACCAATTACATGTATTTTCTCATTTATGGTTCTTTCCATCTAATTTCCTCTATAGTTTATTTATTTTCAGTGTATGTGGGACTGTACAAAGAAACAAGCAATTGCAAGGAATAGTGCAATACAAAACTCTGTTTTGTAGACAAGACATATTTATTTCCTTGAGGGGAAGAATAATTACAACAGTACAGTGTAGAAATTTTAATATCTTGAACAAAATCTTGTTTTTTTCCTGAATGAGTTAGTTTATATATGTGAGGATAACTGCAAAACTGCCAAATACTCTAGTACAGGAAAATGGAATTCAAGGCTATCCAAATCCACACAACTTCTTTTACTATGACAGTTATGTCAGCAACTTGAAAAGAAGCCAACTTCTACTTGTCTTAAACATGTGTTTTGTTGGATATGGCAGTAGTCAGTAGTGATAACTTTGCCAAATGGATCCACCTTTTGGTGTGACTTGCTAAAATAGAAAAAAAAAAGTTCTTTTGGCAATCTCTTTTGAGATTGCCATTACCCCAGCTATCACTAGTCTGTCTTCTTTTCCCATCCAGCCTTGTAGCTGTGGAGACTTTTCAAGACCTGTCTGGATGCATTCCTGTGTGACCTGTGCTAGATTCTACAGTCCTGCTCTGGCAGGGGGGTTGGACTCAATGATCTCCTGAGGTCCCTTCCAACTCCTAACATCCTGTGATCCTGTGACTATTTGAATGTTAATCTACCTGCTTCAGCCACCCAATGCCACACAGGACCCATATTTGCTCCAAGGTATGAATTCATACACAGACCAAACTCTAAGTCTCATCATCAAAGTTCCATCATGCCTGAAAAGGTAGTCTGCTTCAAGACTCTGTGACTCTCAATCAGAAAAGCTGGTATGGTTTATCTGCTGGTACATGTTTATAGTGACTAATGCTTCAGAGCCCTGATCACAGGGGTAATAGTGATGCATTGGGAGATGGTGACTTCTTTCAGAGGAGGTGCTGAAGAAGGCACTACAAAGATGCATTCATGGTAGCAAATCCAGGGAGGGGAGGCAGAAGGTTGTTTGCTCAAGGTAACGCAGTGTGAGTCTGGAAACACTGAGATGTGCTAGGGTTGATCATTATAGATCTCCAAGTCACAAAAGGCCACCAGTAGTGAATGGGTTTAGCAAAGCTAAGACACTTCCTTCCAAGCTTCACAGATCCACCCAGACGCAGTCTGACTATCTGAGTTCCTTGGAAGTGAATATAAGTGCCTACATGAATAAAGTGAGCAGGACTTGTCCTTTGGTGAAATAGTTTTAATTATATTTATACCGCAGTAACACTCAGGAACAGTTGTGGCCTCAGGATATTAGTTGCAAACCATAATTACAATTTCTGCCTGAAGGAACAAACAACAGTCATGGTTGGAAGGTACAGTTCTGTTCAAAATATCCTGTGAAGAAATTACATTATCATGTCTTACTCTGCAAATCTACTTCATCTATATATTCAGACTCACATGTGCTATATACTTTAGTGACAATTGCTTCTTCCCCTCCTCTTATGTCGATGAGACTAAGCTGTTCTCTTTTGTTCAGAAGAAATACCTTCTAAATTAGTCATGTTACCTGTGCAAAGTTGTGGCTAAAGGTATAATTTAGCCTGCAAAATATTTTTTTTCTTCAGATACTTGTATAGTATGGAAAAGGAAAACAGCAGATACATGCCTCCAACTGATTCTCAGCTTACAAGAAATTACAGGGACTGCTTTTAGTTGTTTGGCTCAGAAGTTTGAAGTAATACTATTGAAGCTAATGGAGCTACGCTACTATGAAAGGGCTGTTCTCTAGCCAAAATTGGGACTGAACACAGCACTCAACCTTGTCAAACTTTTGTTAACTGTGAGCTCCCAAGCCAGATTTCCTTGAAGGCTAAGGCTTGCTGCCTGGTGGATCTAGAAGACCACTAGCTAGCCCTGTAGGTTGACATATTGCACATTGCTGATCATTTAACTACTGCCCCTTTAACCTGGACATTGGGTCACAGGGAAATACTGTGGCACTGAGCTACTGAAGGAAAGCTGAGTGATCACCCATGCTCAGATGACTTCAGTTCCCAGTCTTCCAGCTGGTTCTGCCATTCTCATCCCCAGCTAAGCTCTTACAGCATAGCACCCTGTTCTTGTTTTTGCTGGTACAGAATCACAGACAAGCAATGAGGCCATTAGCAGTTTTGAGTCAGCCAGGACAGCTGACTTGAGTTGGCTCACAGGTGTATCCCATACCATAACATCATACTCAGCATGAAGAGAGAAGTTGCTGAGAAAAGGGGAGCTTCCTGCTCTTCCTGCTTCCTCTTTAGTATAACTGCTGTACCTTTGCTGGGCTGAGTGTAACTTGGTACATTTCATATTGACATTGGTATCAGTTTTTTTGTTCCATTAAATCAATGTTTATTTCAACCCACAGGTCTCTTTTCCCCCATCCTCCTTCTCTGCTAGGGAGGAGACATTGGGTGATAGAGCAATTGCTGTGGTTTAGTCCCAGATATGGGCTAAATGTAGATGTGAGTTAGAGGACTGTTCCTCTGGCAAGAGGTGTATGGATTAAAGACTTTACTTTTGTTTCCCTATGTTTAGTCACAACGAAAAGGAATAGAAACAGCAACAGCATGAACTGCTTTTCTAACTCATAAAGGAAGTGGTGTGGCAGGTAGGTGGTGTGAGATAGTAACTCCTGTAATTGCACTCAGTTCCAAACAGGAGGTGGGGAAGCAGCTAAAGCAGGTTTCTCATGAGCAGTGATACTACTTAATAAAGGATCCTCAGAAACTTTAGTAGCCACCCAGGTTGTTTTTTTGAAAGACCAGCATCTAGCTGTCTGATTCTGGACAAATGTGCTTTTTCTCCTTTGGAAGGAGGGATTTCTATGTGTGAAGAAATTTTGAACACTTCTTCAGACTGCAGTGGTGGTTCACTGAAGTTCTCTTAGCTGTTAAAACTTCTACAGCCAATCAAATATGTTACTACACCCAAATGAGGTCTCTAAGACCCAAGACCCTCCAGACTTGGGGGGTGGGGAAAGTGTGGTGGGTGAAAAAAACTACTTTACCAAAACCAGACAAAAGGTGGAAGAAAAATGTGGATTTCCTTGTTACTCTGAAAGAGAACACTAAAAGTCTGATCTGCTATGTGAATTTGTGAGGAATGCTTGACCTCAACCAATTAATCTCAGCTAATATTTAATATTTCTTTCAAGAATGTTTTTCAACCTCAATCACATTATGTAAGGCATCCACCTTTGTGGATATAATTCCTTGAGGTCCCTTACCATTTGCTGTACAGTAGCCAGAAATATACCACATTTGCCCCCTGCATGACATGACAAACTCCACATTTCTCAAAAACAACTGCCTTCTGCTGTGGAATGATGCAGTTTTTGCCCTCTGTTCAACAAACCCAGCCACACACGTAGTTGTGATCTCATTCTGGAAAACTTCTGAAGGACAGCAGCCTTGTGCAGAGCAACAATCCCAAGTACCACATCAGTTTCTTTCCGCTTAGTTGTCACCCCACCTCTCTGATTTCAAGGTATTTTTTGTTCCCTAACCCCTGCAAAAATTTTTAACATACTCAGGATTGACAAAATTATCCTCAGCAGGCTGAACAGTTTAGTTGCTGAGAATGTCTTCCAAGCTAAAAAAACAACAGACATGTATGTTTGCTGAGAGAGGAGGCTGTAGTCTTACAGCTAACTTCTAAGTTATCTTCATGCTGAGGCTCCTTTGAGGTTTTATCTCTGTTTTTTTTTTTTTCTGAACCACCACGGAGTTTAATTCTAGCTTAACCCACTGTGAATTCAGAAAGCCCCTGTGCTAGTGGCATTTTTTTTGAACACTGGAGGCACAGAACAGGAGCCTTTAACATCAGTGTGGCTCCCTTACACTGTGACTATAGAAAGCTCCAAACTCTCATCTATTTAAAACATCTATTTATTTTTGAGCAGTTTTAAATAGATGAGAACTAAGGAGGAAGGGACTGTTGTGCTCCTAACACAGGCTCTTGCCTGGAATCCTGTCAATGTAAAACCCTCCTGTTCTCTGTGCCGGCTGTGTAGCTGTGCCAAGAGCATTTAAGAGCAAAATCTCATCAGTTTGGAGCCAGGGTCAATGTCCTTAAAGCTTTGGAAAACAGCAGAGAACTTAGATGCCAAGCCATTGGATTTGCAAACCGTTTGATTCTCTGCAAAGTTTCTTCGAAAGAATTCTGACACACCAGCTTCTGAGTGTTTTAAGAGAGGTAACCTTTGGGTTATTTTGTGACCTTTGGGTTTGCAGTGGTTTGGGTTTTTTGGGTGTGTTGGGGGGGGGAGGGGTTGTGTGTTTTTTGTGGGTGTTTGGTTGTTTGGTTTTTTTTTTAATATTTACAATGCTAAAGGACGACATCAGTGACACACTGGAGAAAAATGTAGGCAGTTTTGTTTATATATTAATTCCAAGTGTACAATTATGGCTGGTATTTTGTTCTTTAGGAATACATAATGCCTTACCAACACAAATTAAAACAAGAATATGGTCCCTCCTAGTAAGATTTCTGCTGAGAGCAATTGCAAGCCAATGGCTTTCATCAGGCACTTTAATGTGCATGAGTGCTCTCATTGAGTTCCTACCTACAAAACGAAGCATGTATATAAAGCTTTTGGGGGTTTAAAGCCTTAGTTTCACTGAAATAGAATTACTCAGCTATTGCAAAAGAAGAGGTATACTACCCCAACTGCACGGGACAGCTTTGTAGTCTTTGCCACAAGTTAGCACCCCTGAGTTAAAAATATGTATTTTTGAGGCTTACTTAGCCGTGACGGGTCTGTCGCAGGGTCTAATCGCCCCGCTCCCCGTCCCCATCCCTTTCACCTGGCCCCGTCCCCCTCCTCTCGCCCCGGGAGCGCCGCCTGACATCACGGCAGCCCCAGATTGGCTGCGCGGGGCCGGCACCGGGGCCGGGGCACCCCAACTCCCCCGCCCCCCTTCCCTCCCGTACATACTCTAGGAGCCACTCTTAAAAAGAGAGGTGTTTTTTTCCAGCTCGGACTGGCTTCAGGGCCATTTCTTACACACACCCGCAGACCCCTGGCAGCTCCAGCAACCGACACATCTGCTCTCCATTGCGACCACCCCCCTCCAGCAAACACCCTTCCCCTGCTGCTGCTCCTCCTCCCTTCCTTCTCCGACTCGCAGCTTTGCTCGCACTCGCCGCTTCCTTTCTTCCAACGATGTTTTCCTGCTCCACGGGGCGACGTGTTTGCTGAACTTTTCTAACAGTTTGGGGGGCGGGCAGGAGGGACCTGAAGGTTTTTTCCTTTTACCCCTCTGGGGCAGCTTGCGGGGAAGCGAGCGGACGAAGGATCCGCACCCGGGCGCAGGGACGTACACGTCCTTTGGAGGAGAGGAAATTCGTGCACTAGGGGTCTGCGAAGTTCGGCGTCTGCAGGGGCTCCTGCTGTGGAAATGGCTCGGATCAGATGGAGCTTCCTCCTACTCGCTGCCTGTGCACTTTTGTCACCAGCGCTCGCTGCCTCCGAAAAGGGCAGACTGAGAAGGATCACGTACGTCCTACAGCCCGGCCGGGGGAGCTCCTCCGGCAGCCGGCATCAGCACCCGACCCTCCTCGGGGGGGAGCAGCAGCAGCGCACGTTTAACGTACAGCTGAACACGCGCTACGGCGGCGGCACCCTAGAGCGGACCCGGCGGATGAGCAAGTCGGGCGGCGCCGGCGCCCAGCTCCGCTTGGGCCCCGCCGGGCAGGTCCCCTCCAACTCCGCCGCTCACGTCTCCTCTATCGCCAAGCCGGCCCGCTTCGGCCCGAGGCCCAAGTTACCGCCGGGCTCCCACGGCAACGGCAGTGCCGGCCTGCCCCTCCGCCAGAAGCACCAGTTGCCGCCGCTGCCGGGGTAAGGCGCCCTCCAGCCCGCCGTCCCCCGCATGTCTCCCGCTCCCCAGCATGGCCGAGGCGTCGGCGGTGCCGCTCGACCGCCTACAGCCTCCCTACCAACCCGAACATCTTCGTTGCCCCCTCTGTCGCCCCTTCTCGGTGGGGGAGATAAGGGCAGGTGACCGGGAGTCCTCCTTGGGGGCACCGCGGCGTTACCTGCCCGTTGCTGGTACCTGGCTGGCTGGCAAACCCGCTGTGGGCACGTAACCCCCCGATTCTCTGCCGCCTCCCCTCGGCACTTGAGGCCGGGAGCGGAACCAGTCACCCCAGCAATCCACGGCGGCTCCCGCGGCACCGCGCCTGGGCTGAGGCGTCGAGAGCGCGAGGCGCCCGGCATCTGCCCCCTGCTTGGTCCTCCCGCTGGGGCGGCGGGGTTGGCCCCGGACCTGACAGGGCCGCGAGTTGCGGCTACTGCTTTCGTTGCTTGCATCCCTGAAAACAGTGCTCGGGATGGCCTTCCGTCCCCAGCCCTCTCCGCCTTTCCAGTCAGAGCTGGCGCCGGGCTAAGAGTTCCCTCAACGCTCCTCGGGACGTTTAATTCTTCCCGCCTTTTCCCAGCCCAGCGCCCGCCCCGCTACTCGGCTGGGGATGGGGAGCACGGATGGCCGCCAACGCGGCGCCTGAAGGGGCTCCACTGGACCCTCGTCCCTCTGTGCTGTTCCCGCAGGGTCAATGTCTGTGGGGGGCAGTGCTGCCACGGCTGGAGCAAGGCCACGGGATCCCAGAGGTGCATCAAACGTGAGTAGTCCTGTGACTCGGAGATGGCGGGGGAGGGACGCCGCTGCCGTCAGTGCCGGGGAGACCTGTGGGAATCGCGCTGTTTTCTGGCCAGGCAGTGGATCCCGACATGGGTTGTGGGTGAAGAGGTGCCTGATGAGCTGCAGATTCCACCTGCGCGGCCCCGGCGTGGTCAGCCAGCGCGCTGGTTCGAGCTCTTTTTTTCCCACAGCTTCATTGTGCGCAGCAGTGTTAACACTTCAGTTTTCACCCCTAAATCCTTGCTTGTTAACTTTCAGCTTTGCTAAAGGATGAATAATGGAGGCCTCTTACGTTTATTCTTAGCACAGGTAGTAGCCTTTTTGTTAGGTTTGTGGCGGAAGAAAACAACGTTAATGCTTGGGTGTTAGGAGTTTTTGGAGCAGAGTGGTGAAGAACCTGCCAGAAGAGCACAGGGAATTGTTCTCTACTCTTATTGTCCCTTTATCAGCAGTCCACATGATGATCCTGTGCTTAAGGCTTCAAAATGGAATTTTTGAAGCATTGAAAAAGACAAAAGAAGCTCCTGTGGAGGGATGTATGTACCTTTGCTGAGGTATCTAGAAACACAAACCATGTGTAAGATAACACCAAATCAAGCCTGCCCTTTCTCATATGAAAGAGGAAGAATCTCTGCTGATGTAGGCAGGATTCAGGATGATTGCAAATAGCATAACTAAAGTGATGTTGCTACAAGATCATGGAAGACTGGAATGACATACCTGTTCAGGAAGTTGCTGTTAGGCATCAAGCAAGACTGGGCTGATCTTGGAACATTGCTTTGAGCGAGCAGGACAGACTTCTGTCCCTGAGAGAGTAGCAGTAAACAATTCTCCAAAGACACAAACTCTGTTTTTTTTGTTGTGTTTTTTTTTTTTTTTTAAATAGTGCCTTTTGTCCCTGTGTGGAATTTTTCACAATAGCAAGAAATCCCATTCAGTAAGGTTAGGTATCTTTGACTTGCATGGAGCTGTTTCTAAGAAGCTAAGACTTAATTACAGTAGGCTGTTAAACACAGAATGTCAGTTTCCCTGACCAACTTGAACATACATTTCAGAGGGTCTTCTGAAGTAACATTTTCATCCTAAACCACATACTGCTGTATTAGGTTAGTCACTTTTTTTTTTGCATAACATCTTTTACAAGGACCAGAATGATTTATTTCAATTTATGGTCTTTGAAACGGCATTTTGAGTCTCATTGCAGAACTTGGTAAACACCTTTGCTGAAAAACTAATCAAAGTAGAAAAAAAAAAACCTCTTAATTTCAGGAGATTAAAAGCTGTATTTCAACTACAATGCTATTGTCAATGAATTTTATTTTCACTGTTTTGAATAAAACCTATCCTTTTAAACTTTTGTTTAGAAGTTAAGTTGTTTTCTTTGCTTTTTGTCCTTTAAGTTTTGTCTTTTTTTGACTTCCCAGGTTATCCTTCAACTGTTTCCTCTTTTTCTGTGTGTGTGTTTTGTTTGTTTTGTTAGTCTTCTCTTTCTTTTAATTCTAGTTTTGGGACCTTTCAGTAAGGACTAAGTCAGTCAATTAGATTTTTATGGGATAGCTGTGTAGAATCTCATCTAAATAAATTAATCACTTGCTTCATTTATGTAGTTATTGGAGGAATAGACTAGTAAAGAAAGAAAATTTCTTCACCTTTCTTTTAACTCTTTCTCATTTTGTCTCTCTGATACTGGGTTCTCTTTATCATTAGATATATTTACTGCCGCCTCTGATAGTACTCCGATACCTCCAAGCAGTGGAATAATATCCTTGGCTTGGATCTCGGTTTTACCCCTGCTTGGCAAGCTAAGGGAAGCACTAAATGTACAGAAATTGTCTGTTTTGTAACTTAGGCAAACTATGAGATAGCACTGGCTTGTTTTAGCTGTGGAAGATTAGTCTCATAAAAGCCACATATCTCCTTTTCTTGACCTTCCAAATGTGCCTTTCAGAAGAATAGAAATCCCATAACCGAAGAAAAGTTAATTCCTTTGTTTCCTGTAAAACTGAGTAGTTTTGATAGTGGATTCTCCGTTGGTTTTGAGTGGATTATTGCTGTTGTGGATTAATTGTGCTACAGGTGCAGGCACACCTGAGCTGATGTCATGCAGAGTCAGTTTGGATCTGTCAGGGGTTATTAGCTCAGGCTCAGTATCACTTAAATAAGCTGTTTGGCCTGTAGGGCCAGTTTATATTTTTTGTGTAGTGCAAAGCCTGAGCTAATAAACCCCAGACCCTTGCCAGAGCTGCTTTCCATTTGTCTGCATTGTGCTTCCAGAACCAGAGTGCTGAGAGCCAGCTCTGGTTAGGGAAGCTTATTAGCTCAGGTGTAAGCCCAGGCTGGAGAAAGAACCACATGTTTCTGCTCTGCTGCACCTGTGAGAATAAGCCTGCCTGTAAGCCACAGAAAGAGGGGTGGAAGGGCAGAGGAATGGTCTTGCAGAACAGGCTATGTTAATCTTTATGGCTCTTTGTCTTACATACTGGTGATTGCTAGCACTAATTTCTCATGCATGGAGCTATGTTTGAGGCTGCCATTCCCTTGGGTAACTTCTAGCCCTCAGCTGGGACCAGGGGCAGCTGTATCACATTTCCCTCTGTAGCAGCTACACGGGGTATTTTAAATGGTTCTGTGCAGGTCAGAGGGCAGCATCTGCACGGAGGAGGCAAGTGGACTTTTCAAGTCCTTTTTCTGAATTGTAGTTTGAAGCTGAACTGCCTGTTTGGTTTATAGTATTAATTTCTCTTGGAAGCCTTATTGTATGTCCTCAGAAGGTGATCTGCTTTTTCCTGTTATCTACCTATAGTAATAATGTCTACCATATCTGATTTTAGGCATGTAGGTTATCCCCCTCTGTACCTAATACTTGAGTTTTGCATTGTGAAGTTTTATCTTAAGAACTCCTTTTTTGAGCTTGGTGTGACTTTATGAAGAATTGCATAATTGTAATTAAACAGATGAATTCATAAAGCTCATCATTAAAATTATTTGGAATTGCTTTATACTGGGAGAATGATGTCTAACAATCAAAAATTACCCTTTAGAAGCTTTCAGAACATTCAGCTTTGGGTAAAGACGAAGATGAGAAAAATTCAACCACAGCAGTAAACACCTTTGAAAGTTATAAGCATTTGAAAGGGTTTATGACAAAGATTGTCTTCAGTCATAGTTATCATAGGTTATAATCTGTTTAAGCAGAATAATAAGATACCACCAAGGCTGGAGACATCATGTTTTGTTAGTACTTGTTGCATGAACTGAGCATTATACAAACCTTAATTAGCTCTATATCATGGCTGTAAGGCAAGGAGAACCTAGAGTGTGGGGGTTTTGTTATTTATTTAGTTTATGAAAATTGAGCCATAGGTTAAACAGGCCTTGGACAAGTTACAACAACTAGCTGGAAGGCCTAAGACGGAAATTAGGAGTTCCTGCCTCTCAACTGCATGTCTGTTGTATTGAAACCTGTCATCTCCTGCTTTGTTACTTGCTACTATTGAGGTAATTAATGCTACTGCCTACAAACTATGCTTATCTATTTGTTCTGGTTTTGTTTTCTTTCTCTAAATGGTTACCAGGATCTGTTTTTCCATGTTGGGAAGTCAAGAAATTATGTATTGCATGCAGGATCACAGAATCGCACAGAATCAGTGACCTTGAAGTGACCTTGAAAGATTGTCTAGTCCAACTGCCCTGCAAGAGCAGGATCACCTAGGTCACACAGAAGTGCATCCAGGCAGGTTTTTAATGTCTCCAGAGAAGGAGACTCTACAACCTCTCTGATATCTTAGGATAGGATATCTTAGAACAACAACAACAAATCACCACCACCTTATTGTAATAACAGACCACTTCTAAAGTGTGTCATAATACACTTTGTGGGTGTTCTCAGTTTAAGTTGGATGGTTTTAAAAAGCATTGCTGGAAAGAATTCTAAGCTTTACTAACATAACAATGAGATTTAACTAATGCTAGTAGGAAGGAGAGAGTTGGCTGTAAATGGAATACTGAAGCATGAGCTCCTTATTGCAGAGGTGTAAGAAAGGCTTGTAGGGCAAACAGATGAGGAAGTGGATTTTGCAGGATTATGTTTAGGGAGGTGAATTACTGTCTATGTAGATGTAGAACCCACATACATCACTGTAGTCAATTAAGAGAAAAAGAATCATTGTTAGCTACAGGTGTTGTCTGTGTGCATGCACGTATTCCATGCTTGGGCACAAGGTGAAGATTCTGGAGTTGGAACTGAACTGGATTCTTTCAGTTATGAAGTTCTTCCCTGTCTGTTGTGTGCTTAGACACCTTGGAAAAGTCACCAGAAAATAAGACAAGCAGTCTGTTTTTTTGTGTATTAAGATTATTATGCTCATTCTCTTCTCTTTCGAAGATTTCCTGACTCAACGTTAAATAAATGTGCTAAAGATAAAGAAGGTTTTGTTTATTTCATAGTAGGAAAATATGCGGTGATAGAGACATTTGGCTGGAGAAGGAGACTGAAAAAAAGGTTGCTCTAATACTTGGCCAGAGGCAAGGTCCCCCCCTTCTTCAGTTCCGGAATCTGCATGTGTATTGCTACTCAGTTTGAGCCAACTGATCCCTAAATCTCCAGAGCTATGCTTGTTGCTGTTGCTGAGTTAGCATGCTACAGTTTTGTGTCTCCTTCAAGACAAAGACACATCAGAGTGTGACCAGTAGTTCTAAACCTTCAGGTGTCCAAGACCTGGATGGAGCACACCCTAGGTTGCTTCTGGCTTGTGCTGCTGAATTGTCTCTGGAAAGGTGAGGGAAAGGTTGCATGCTTAGATGTTGTTCTGATACAGGGTTGGGATACTGTCCTGAAAGCTTGGAAGAACACATGGGCCCCCTAGTTTAGATATAGAACTCTGTACCACTAAGTATTTTAGTATTGGTTGTTCAGAATCTCCATTCTTTGTTTTCAGTGCAGCTCTTAGAAATGGTGGTATCCAGGAGAACTGTACTTATTGGAACTGAGTACTTCACATGTTTGCAGCTGTGCTTCATGGAGGTTTTCTGGTTATAAATGGTTCCTGAGGCTTGTACTTAATTTGTGACTTTGAGTTTTACTAAGTTCTGTTTATTTACTTCGTGTATACAAAGCTTAACTATAACATACTTTCCCCAAATGTTTCTTCTTATTATCAGACTATCATCTCAGTAAAGACAGTATCAGTCTCCTTCAAATTATGTCTAAATCAAAATGAAATATCTCAGTTTTAAAGAGGTGTAACTACTATGAGCTGATGTAACTGATCTATACATTAGTCCTTTTTAGTGTGTCCTCTGATACTGTTTTTAAATGCTTCCAATTTGAAAAACTGAAACCCATTACTTGAGTGGCTTAGGCTTGCCTCTGCTATGCTTGCTACTGTAATATTTATGTAAATAAAACTTTTGAATTTCATATACAAGGCATAGATTGCCTTTTCTAGTGGGAAAGCTCTTATCAGCCCTTCGTGGTAGTTCTACTCTGTTTTATTTTTTCTTTGGTGTCCTTGGAATGGAAGGGAACAAGAGGATCCAAATTCTTGTAATCTTTGGCTTTCTCTACATTAGCAAGCAGTGTGGACTAACTGGAGCAGATCTATAGATTGCTCCAAAGCCTTTGAGTTTGATGACCTGAGGTACATGGTATGCATATTTCAGGGCTTAGTGCTTTATTTCAAGCTAGGTGTAGTCTGGTCTCATGGAATGAATGCCAGTACAAGGCTGAAATACATTGGGTGCATTCATGGAGTGTTCAGGATTTCAGTTTAGTTTTTCGTTATGTTTACTTTTTTTTTTTTCCTTCCCCCTCTGCATTTGAAAGTAATAAGATGGCCCCACAACATGAACCAAACTTTGGTGAGTGCAGTTTGCAAGATACCCTTTGAGAGAATCCTGACCCCAGGTAAAGCATTATTGCAGACTTCGAACACAGTGGTTTTATCCAGGTCACTGATGGCAGCCGGCCTCCCTCCTGCAAGTGGGGGCAGTCAGAACTGTGAGAAGGTGGGGAGATGTTAGCTGCTCCATGCTGTATAGACATGACTGTGCTGTGTGCTGTTGCCTTGAAAATGGTTGGGGGGCTGGAGCATCTCTGCTGTGGGGAGCTGGGATTGTTCTGCCTGGAGAAGAGAAGGTTCCATGGAGACCTAATTGCAACCTTCCAGTAGTTGAAGGGGGCCTGCAAGAAGGCTGGAGAAAAGTGTTTACAAAGGCCTGCAGTGATAGGACAAGGGTCAATGGTTTGAAATTAAGAGTAGATTTAGACTGGATGTTAGGAAGAAGTTCTTTACAAAGAGGATAGTTGAGCACTAGACCAGGTTGCCCAGAGAGGTGGTTGAGGCCCCATCCCTGGAGATAGTCAGGGTGAGGCTTGATGGGGGTCTGGGTGACCTGATCTAGTCGAGGATGTCTCTGCTTACTGCAGTGGGGTTGGACCAGATGACCTTCAGAGGTCCACTCCAACTTGGATGATTCTATGATTTTCTGGTTTCGGTGAAGAAACCTATATCTACAATTAGTATGAGCCATTTCTTCGTGAGTCACTTGGGACTTCACTGTGAACAACGTTATAATGATACTTTGTCTCTATTTCATACCAGTACTACATGTGTATATGCATTTAAACCAAAACAAAGAACCTTCAATGAAACTTCTCAAGATGTTATGCTTCTGTAATGAAGCAGATGACAGATCTATAGTAAAGGTGTTCAGCTCATTGCAGCAAAAGAAGCAGGATGTAATAAAGTTTTGGTAAATCTACAATAGATAAAAAGTCCTGAACACCTCCTCTGTTAATGTATTATCAGACGAAACCCAGGAAGCTAAGAAGCTGCCTTTTCTTTTTTTTTTTTTTTTTTTTTACCTGAGGTGTATTGGCTATTTGTTTTCAATGTCTAACTTCAGAGTGGTGCAGAAAGCTGTGTAGGTGCCGGGAGGAGCAGTGGTTCATCCAGCAATTGTGCAGTGTTCTGGTTCTGCTCATGTGCAGGAACAAAATGGTGTGTTGACAGTGAAGTGACACTCTAATGCTTGCAATGCAGTCTTGCACATCTGTGTGGCTGCTCTTCCTGAGTATAGAGAAGGGAAGAGCTGGAAGCAGGACATGCTCCCTTCTCCTTCCTCTCCAGCAAAGTGAGAGAGCAGGGCAAAACGGCTGTATGTATGGGATCAGTGAGCCTCCTGGTCTTTGGGAAAGTTGGAATGTGCTGTGGAGTGGGATTCTACCTTCTCTGGGGCCTTGAAGTTAGGTGCAGCACCTCTAAAGATACACTTCTTTGCAGCTTCCAACAGGAAAGGCTTCTTGTACCAACTGATCCTACCTTAAAGCAAGCTTAGATGACCTGGAAGCTACTGGTTTAGTAGAGGGTAGATGGTAGGACACGCGCTTCCCTCAGTTGGCTCCTTTTTCAAGTACTGCAATACTGGGTGTTAGAAGAGGCTGTCAAGTGAGTCTGTGTTCTGTGACTAACATGGACTGATACGGTGTTGGATTTGAGGTTTATGCCTTCGAATTTTTTGTTCTGCCTCTGAAACCATCAGTACTTGACTTGTGTAGTCTAATTTATTCTTAGAAAACAGATCCACTCTCCAGTGACTACAGACAAAAAGCAAACTTTAGTATTTCTGACTGCACATAGAAAAGGAACAAGAATTTTACATCGTAGTGAGGCAAGATATTAATTTAAATACAGAGCTAAAAATAGTTCTGCTTTACCATATTTTTTTTTTTGGTGAAACGCAGATAGCAATTCCTGTATAAACCTAGAGTTTTGGAGAGCTGCTTCCTGTTATAGGACACAAAACAATCCCCTTTTGTCAAGTTTCTATTTTCATAATTCAAATTTTTAAATTATCCTTAGAAGGTAGTTTAAGCCTGGATTTTCAAAGAATCTCAAATAAATAGTGAACTTGTATTAAGAGTTGGTTTGATTTAGGAAAAATTTTATTAGCATTTTAATTACTCTAATAACCATTTATCTGATATTTCTTTTCTGTGACACTTCAGTTGTCTGAATCCCACGTATGGTTAAAAAAAACTTCAATTTGCTCTTTATTGAGTTTGTCATTTCAGTTTCCTTTATATTTCTTGCAAAATATTTTGTAACAAAATGAATAAACACTTCAGTGAGAAAGATTAAGATAATTAAAAGGATTTCATATTGGAGTGCTAACTACTCCAGGAACCAAGAACAGCATGTAACATGTGAATCTTCTGGCTTCCTTGGCTTAGTCCATTCTGTAATGAATACTCTTTTGATACTGAAATGATAGAAAGATCTATAGCATCTGAAATGTTTATACTGTAAGAGAATGTATAATTGTAATCTCATAATTAAGTACTTCAATATGTCTCCCAAGTTGTACAGTCTAACTTTTTATACTATATGAACTCCAGCAAAACAACCTGATTGAAAATGCCAAATCTCAAACAGCACATTGTATTCTTATGACTGATAAAATAATACATCCTTTTGCTGAAGTTAGGCTTTTGAAATGAGTATATCTGCTATTAAATTCTGATGAATCTTGGCGTTTAGAGATATTACTATGAAAACACATAAAAAATAATAAAATGTTATGTTGTTGTTCGAAGAGACACTGTGAATTTTGTTTGTTTGAAATGAAATATGTATGCTAAAAAAGCATACCCAAAGCACTGGATTTTGTTTCTCTCCTTTCTTAGAGGTCACATTTGCATAGTCATCCACACCAGTGTGGGAATGCATCAGATATTTTGAAGTGCATCAGTGAAGAATTCCAAAAGTGACACATGCTTTTATTTGAAGTGTGTTTAGAGAAAAAAAAATCTTTAAGACCATATAATTGTGATAAAACTAAATTCCTGTGTAGGAAGACACAGATGGTTGTAATGCTTCCCCCATTAGTAGTGTAGAGGTCATATAAGTTTTCTGTGGGTAATGCCATTTCTTTTGATAAAGTAATTTCAGCTAATTTTATTGAATGGTCTTACAACATGGTTGTCTTTAACACAAATTCCTCTCTTCGCTATCCTCAATGAATGCATAGAATTGTTGGATATAGTTCTGGTAAAATTCAACTTTTGAGAACTGGTTGGAGGGGGAGACTCATTTGGAGAGCTACATTCCCAGAAAAGCATTAGATGATGAGCGCTAAGTGTTGCTTTGGTCAGCTTTGGGGTTTCTAGTTTCCAGCTTGCATCTTCACAATGACTTAAAAGATTCTAAAATGGTATCCAGAATAAAAGTCTTAAACTGGTGAGGTAATCAGGAGGGCAATTTGGAGAACAGTAAACCATTGTAAACTCTGCTTTTCTCCAGGGTGTCAGCACCACATTCAGATTTTTCTGAGGGAAATTGGAATATTCCTCTTTCTTTTCAGAATTTGCTGTTTGTCAGTCTTCAGAGAAAGTGCTGCCTTTCTTTTGGAATCTGTGGGAGGTCGTCACTTGGTCTTTCAACACAGCAGGAGTTAAAGGTGCCTTTGTATCACAGCTTTTTTGTTTAGGATGAGCAATCAACCAAGATGAGCTTTGGGTTGGTTTCCTTGTTTACTTGAGGAACAGAAATCTTGAATTAATGAAATACGACAGTATTTGCTTTGTTTTTAACAGTATTCCTGTGCTGCATGTAAAAGGACTTAAAATTTCTGCTCTAAGCACAGATATGTTCATGAAACAGTGCTGGGTTTTCCCCTTCCTGTGAACTTGATGCATGCGTCATTTGTCAGCCATTTTATGCTGGAATCTGAAACAGAATCACACTTAAAATCATCTTTGCAATTATTATACTTGCTATTATTTGCCCTCTAGCATGTATTTTGCCTGGCAGGATTTACGTACTCCTATGAGGGAAGTTGGTATGTACTGTACCAGTATGCACAGTAATGAAATTGTTGGAAGTCAGTGCTTTTTGCTTGACTACCTGTTGTTAAGAGGATTTTATATTACATTTTATGTGGAAACAGAAAAGTTCTAGTAGATGGGCTCACTAGAAATAACACAAAATTCTAAACGCTGTTGTAGTGTAATCCCATCAAAGTTGGAGAAATTTAGGAATGAGACTAAAATTTAGCTGAGACTAAAAGGGTAGAAACTTGGGTGCAGGAAACTGTGGGGACATTAACATTTTTTTAATTGTTTCTCACTGAAAAAATACAGTTTTATGAATTTCAGTTCTCCACCTGATCTAGAGACACAAGGAAATAAACTTGCAAATGAGAAGTTACTTGAATTTTACCTTGATTTACAATTAAAACAGTAATTTGCATAAGAATTGGAGCTTTAACTTCCTGGTAATTCTTCAATTAAGATATTTATATAATAGTTTTTTTTTTCATGACAAGCAGAGCTAATTGTACCAGTATTGTGATCCTTTCAAAAGGGCTGAAAAAGAAACTTTTATCTAAACTTCAATCTATGATAGTATTTTTCTACTCAACAAGTTAAACATAATTTGTCATGTTAAATCAGAATGCATTAGAACAGAAACATGTTTTGTATATGTAGAAGTTGTAAAATACTTACATATTTTAAAATGTCATGAACCTTTTATTTCAGGTCTTGCTCCTGAATGTTTATATACTCTTTAACCAAAATAACATTAACACATGGACTAAAAAGTCCTTATGTATAGACCAATCCCCAACCAACATACAGATGTGTTTTTGAAGGAGTGTGTTTAAGCCTAATGTTAATATTGCTACTTTATAGTTGCTTTTCTGAAAGAATGTTGTAAATACAACCATGTTAGGTTCAGGATGTGTTTCTCTAATCGAATACTCTCTTTGTCATGGTGGTGAGAAGTAATT
Organism: Indicator indicator; assembly: GCF_027791375.1. Taxonomy (NCBI): domain Eukaryota; kingdom Metazoa; phylum Chordata; class Aves; order Piciformes; family Indicatoridae; genus Indicator; species Indicator indicator. Next base: position 40,416,123 of record NC_072011.1, read on the forward strand.
GATTAGGGAAAGATGCACAGAAGGGATGAATATGTTGGGATACAGCCACCAAAAATGCTTTTCATGTTCCTTCGCCATGCTTCCGGAAAGTGGGATGAGTTCAGTTGTTTTGTCTGTGCCTGGCCTTCCAAGCTGTCCGATTTCCATAGCACAGCAAGTTTTGGGTGCTGAAACTAACAGGTTCAAAAAGCAGATTATGAACTCCTGAGGAAAAAACAAAACAAAACAAAACAAACCCCCAAAAATCCCAAAACAGCAACAAACTGAGGGTTATTAAGCAGAAAAAGAGCTTTCTTGCTCAGGAAATTGCTGACCCTCAAATTATTGAAGATTGTAGTGGTACAAACTTTTGCTCCTCCTCACCCTATTGTTACACTTGTCCTTAAGCACCTTAGTAATGTCTACCTTATCAATGGAGAGAGGATCTTTATGTGACCTACTAAGACTACTCTTGCTATTTTCTCTTTGCCAAGCTCAATTTTGACTTTCCAGTCATGACCTCCTTGAATTGAATAGGACCATGCCTATTGTCTTTAACAGGAGTATATTGGCCCACTTTTCAGTTTTAAACTTAATACTTCCATGCTCCATTTTTTTGAAGCTTAGCTTTATGGAAAATAATGTTGTTTTCAGTTAGATGTGCCATTATTGTTGTCTTCAAATGAAATAATTAGGTCATGCATTTGGCACACTGTGGCTGTCTTGAAATTTTTAAAGCTAAACTGCTGTTTTATGTCAGTTAAACTGTTATTTTTAATTTTTCCCTAAAAATGTTATCTTTTGTCCTGTTTTATAATCTCCTGTTACACAACATTAATGAGAACTTCAATCAAATCAGATCAGGTTTTTAATGGATTGTCACCATTCACATCACTTGAGACAAATTGTGTCTTTTATAATGTAGTTGCTGGATCTGCTGATGTTCCTGAAGAACTTTGTATGATTTATGTATATATAAATCTGAGCACCTTTGAGGGTTTATATTGCTGTCAGTGAAGTAAGAGTCTTCAAGTCTGGGTAAAAGAGAGAGGTCATTTTAAAACAGGTTTTATTTTCAGCTGCATAGTTTTAAATTCATCACAAACTTATTGAGTTCACTTTGGTAAGTGGAAAAATAAGTTTTCTTAGGCTTCTGAAGCACAGCTTTGGTTCTTAATGTCAGGAAATAGAGTTGCAGTTTTCTCAGGGCTGTCTTCTGTGTGTGTACAAGTTGTTATTTCACTTTTGAGAGCTAAGTTATACACAATGATCAGTGCCCTAGCCGAGCAGACATTTTGTTATAATGACTTTTGGAGTGGTCTGTTAGCTTGCTTGTGTTTTTTTTTTTTTTTTAAATAACTTATCAAGAAACTTGGATATTAATATAGATGAATGGCCATAAATCTCCAAAAATATGTTTAGTATGAGTGTTTTTATAATACTGGAAAAATGGGACTTGTGAAAATCCTGATTTTAATTTTTTTAACAGAAGTACTTGCAACAGTGCCCAAAGTTGTTGTGGGTTGTGTTTTTTGTTGTTCACTGTGATCTTTGCACACTTTCTACAGATGACCTGGATGATGTGGTCAGTGTTCTGGAGACTCTCTAAAGCCAGTGAAACTTAATTAGAATTGATGGCTCCAATTAAGGAGCTTTGTTTTCCAAAGATATAACTAATTTCAGTCATGTGCATATAAGTGGATTTTTACTGCTTGTGACAAAGTCCCTAAAGTCCCCCAAAGTCTTAAAAGCAAGGTGCAAGAAAGAGGTGGCTTGTACAGTGTAACATATGCTTGTTGTCAATCGCTTGTCAGGTTTACAGTGGAAATGATCTTCAGTCTTCCAGCAGCCAAAGACAAAATACAGTCTCAAAAATAAACAGAAATATAAGTAAGCAAATTATTTATGTTTTGTTGCCAGGTAGGTTCAATTAAACCAACTCGGCTTGGTAGTGTTGGAAAGGAGTTAGGTTGCTGAACATCATTTATAAGGGGGAAGTGTGCGTGAGAATAACCCTATGTAAAAGCTCAAGCTGAATTGTAGGGCAATTTTGGTATTGTATTACCAGTTGACAAATTAGTCCTCCAAATTAACAGTCTCATCCCAATAAATGTATGCCTGTGTGTTTACTTCATATACATAAGTATATATTAAAACTTGATTAAGTGCCAGGTGCTCAAATTTATTTGAACCAGGGCTATGGACAGACTTTGGAAAAAAACTAAAACAAAACAGAAACTTCTCCAATTGGCTATACCCGAGTATGGCACAGAATCACATGTCATGGTTTAAGGTATGACCTTGCCTATTTTATTAAAACGTGTAGACTTTATGTTGTGCCATATCATTTTGTCTATGTTAAAAGCTCTTTTAGCGTTATTAAAAGTATGCTTAGTTGGAAGGAGCAGAGTAGCTTAGCAGTGATTTTTCTTCAAAATGCTTCATCTCTAATGAGACTAATGAATAAATTATTTTGATGGGTATTCTAATTAAAATTGTATTTTACTGTTATTGTATTCTCTGGATAAGAGAATTAACTTGGTTTGCCATCTTTGTGTTATTTTAATATTCTCCAAATACAATAGCATTTTGAATTTAAGCATCCAAAATAAATTCTCAGATTAGACATACCTTTGCTATATTATGTATACATGTGATCAACAACTGCTTTTGCTTTTATTTGCCTTTTTTTCCTGGAATGGGAATAGGATTTACTGCTCTTCAAAGTTTCTTGCTCTTTCAGAATGGAATTGATCCTATGTTAATGAAGTCTACAAGCTGAGTGAGTCTAGGCTGATTACTCAGACTCCCTCTGTAGTCAGTGGATAGAACAAAACAGTGTAATTAATCCTATCTGAAGACAGGTATCTAAAAGTGAATTATCTTTTGAAGAATCTCATCCCTTTTCACTTGTGGTACAAAGAATCCATAGAAACTAGTTCAGGATAATCACAAACACCCGTCTCTTCAAATAATGCAACCTCTAAGTGTAGCCACGTCTTCTTTTTTGTTACGACAGTGGTGATATCAGAGGGAATTTCACTTGGGATTTAGAGGGGAAAGGGTCGAATCACGTTATGCTTTTCTACATTGTTTTGGTTATGTGCATGACTGTAAGGATTCCTTCAAGGTACCTTCAAGGCCTGTTTCATTGGATGCAATTTGCTTGTTGAAGGGAGGATGCAGTGTGACATCCATGTCTTAAGTTGGAGAGGTATGGATTTGATGGGTGTACTGTTCAGTGGATAAGGAGCTGGCTGGATGGTTGCATTCAGAGTGTAATGATCAATGGCTCGATGTCCAGATGAAGATGAGTGACAGGTGGTGTCCCTCAAGGGACCATACTGGGCCAGCTTAATATCTTCATTAATGACATAGACTCTGGGATTGAGTGCAGATAGTACCAAGCAGATTGGTGTGGTTGATGTGCCAGGGGATGGGATGACTTCCAGAGGGACCTGGACCAGCTGGAGAAGTGGGCCCAGGTGAACCTTATAAGGGTCAACAAGGCCAAGTGCAAGATCTTGCACCTGGGACAGGACAATTCCACATTACCAGTACAGACTGGGGGATGATGTGATAGAAAGCAGCCATGCATAAAAAGGCTTGGGAGTATGAGTTGATAAAACGCTGAACACTGACAGACAATGTGCACTTGCAGCCCAGGTGGCCAATGGCATCCTGGGCTGCATCAAAAGAAGCATGGCCTGCAGATTGAGAGAGGTGATTCTGTCTCTTCACCCTGCTTTGGTGAAACCTCACCTAGAGTACTGTGTCCAGATCAGTCCCCCTCAATGCAAGACGGATGTGGACGTGATGAAGAGGGTCCAGAGGAGGGCCACAAAAATGATCAGAGGGCTGGAGCACCTTTCCTACAAAGACAGGCTGAGAGTGTTCAACCAGAAGAGAAGTCTATGGTGAAAACTTATAGCAGCCTTCCAGTACCTGAAGGGGGCCTACCATATAGCTGGGGAGGGACTATTTACAGAGGAGTGTAGCACTAGGACAAGGGGCAATGGTTTTAAGCTAGAGAAGGGTTTATTTAGATTGGTCCTTAGGAAGAAGTTCTTAACTATGAGGGTGGTGGAACAATGGAACAGGTTGTCCAGGAAAAGTGGTGGAGGCTCCATTGCTGGAGACATTCGAGGTCAGGCTTGATGGGGCTCTGAGCAGCCTGACCTAGTTGAGAATGTCCCTTCTTACTGCAGGGGTCTTGGACTAGATGACCTTTCAAGGTCCCTTCCAACCCACTATATTCTATGGTTCTATGAAGGAGACTGTAAAAGGCCACTAACAGTAATTTAAAATAATACTGTATTTCTTGATTTAACATGTGCATTTCTCCAGCACATTTCTCCCGTGCATTTGCTCACCAGCATTTTACTTCTTTGAACAACATTTGAAGTTTTTCAAATGTGCATGTCTTATGTAGAAAAGCAGTAAAAGCTATGTCTTTTGTGGAACTTAGTGATGTTGCTCTCTTATGCTACATTTAACATTAAGAATGAATGCCTTTTCTTATTGTGGGGAGGGTTTGCATTTTGAATCATGCCTTGTTTCACAGGTACTTTTAAAAATATCTTTTCTTAGCTAACTGTGCACCACCGTGCCAAAATGGAGGGATGTGCCTGCGACCTCAGCTTTGTGTGTGTAAACCAGGAACAAAAGGTAATTCCTGTGAGGATACAGTCATGCAAGACACGTCTTCCACTGGAGGCCGGAGCCCTGTTGTTCCCCCGTGGCCCATACCCCAGCAGGCAGTCAAGCAGACCTTCTCCCAAAAGGTTCCACCAAAGGTTGGCCCTATGACTCAGATGGCATTCACCATCAAGCAGAAGCCTCCTGTTGGGTTACCTCAGCAAATGCAACCACAGTAAGTGTTTTCTTTGCTTTTCTGGTCCAGTATGTCAGATTTGCAGAACTGATCCTTGGAAGTGTTTTCAGATAATCACACTTGGAAATGTTCACAGATTTTTTTTTTTTTTTTTTAAAGAGCTTTCTATTTTAACTGTCAGACTTCAGTGGATTTTTAAACTTCTGTTACTTGTAAGCCAGATCACCTCATCTGAATAGAGTATCCCATAATAGCAGTCAGCTTCTGTTTTCCTTAGAATAACAAAACCGTACTATTTTCAGAGGAGTTATTCTTAATTTGCAATAGTGACTTTTGGAGTTTAGCCTAGGACAATCTGGCATGGAATTTCAACACCTCATGAAACTGAGGAGAGTAAGCTTTGGTGCTTGTGTTCTGTTTTCTTTCTTCCATTTGCATTATATTATTTTTCAGATGAATGTGTATGGCTTAACTACAATGGATACTTATGCTTGATGCCATTGGAAGTTCAGGATTTTATCTGCATGTCAAATGCAGCAAGAAAGCACCCTTCCTGCTTGAGAAGGTTTTTCTATGTCTCTTTGGTAGCTGGTGACTTAGATTTTGGTCTTACTTTCATTGGTTTAAACAGGTCAAGCGAGTCTGAAATTTCTGTGACTATAATGCTGTTTTATTGATGTGTCTGCCTTAACTTGTTTCAAAGCTACATTTGATATGAGAGGTGCACAGGAGGATGATAATCAAATTGAACGTAGACAGTTTTAGGTGTCTACAGCAGTTGCTGTTGTTTCAGTTGAAGTCAGTGACAAAAGTGTTTCCATCCTTTAACAGGTGTTGGTTTTGGATAGCTGTAAGCAGTGTGTAGTCTCTCTCTCTTTTAGCTTCCAAAGCAAGATAATCAGGACTGGGAAATTACTTGTATTTTCCTGTCCTCAAAATTATAAAAATGAATGCAGGGTGGTAGCGTGTGATTATAAAAGTCTGCAGATAAATAATTACACACTCCTGACAACAAAGTACATCCTGGCACCAAAATCCAGATCTGAGAGTAGAGGTCCCTGGGCACTGCCAAACATGTTTGATGCTATCTGGTAACATCTTTATCAGGTTCTTTCCTCCTAAATCCTTCCAGTTCCTTTTACTGTCGTCTTCACTCATCTTGCTGTGGAGCTACAAGCAAAACTGGGTTCATACATGTCTTCTGTAATAGGAAAGAGGAATTTGTCTTAGTTCTCTTGAAGTTCTAAGCTCTAATGCAGTATGTACTTTGGGAAAGGTAGGTGGGTATGGGTGGTCTTTAGGAACAATTATTACATCCATTGTTTTGAAGGACAGAGAAGTCATTACCCAGTTTTAGTTGAGCCAGTAACTGAGCCAGTTACATTCCTATCAGTGAAGCCAGGGTTATCAAAGTGACTAATGTGAAGACGAAATTACCTGTTGAATCATCAGGCTTTTTCTTCTGCTCCTTTCTGTCTAGACCAGCAGGACTGGTAATCCTCAGCACTCTGCTTTTCTGCTTGGCTCCACAAAGTACAGTGCAGCAAATCACTACAAAGTGGCCAAACAGTTTCCATCTTATAAGTACTGATATCTGTGTAGTGTACTGTGTCTTCCTCCTTCCACACACACATTCTCATGAAATTCTTCTTCCTGTTGTGATAATGGTCAATTGTCCAAATTGAGTAGTGAAATATACTTTAAGAAAAGTAAATGCAGTTTGTTCTTGCCTGAAAAAAAACGAATCTCTCTTCTTCCAGGTGCTCTGAAACTGTGATTAGAAGACTTGCAGGTGCCTCTACAGAAGACTTCTTTTCTGTTATTTCTGGAAAAGTAAAGTTGGGGGATAAAGGGCTCCTCTTGAATGCAAAGATTATGTTAACCTGATATTCTTCTATGCTACGGTGATAGTTGCCAGGCTGTGATGCTCAAAGTGTTTTTAGAGGTTACCTACAGCATGCCATGCTTCACTAAAGTATTTGCTCCTGCTGGCATGAGACAACATGCCAGATGTAGAGGAATCAACTTCAGACTAATAAAACCTGTTACGTGCTATCCAAAATGCCACTGCATGCTTCCTATAAAAGTGTTAACCCAAGTGGGCTTCGTTGTTCATGTGACCTTTGTCAACCTAAGGGTTTTCCCCTAAATGTAAAAAGAAAAGCTGTTCAGGTAGATAGGACTGTTAGTCTTTGAGATCACGTAAGGATAAATCTATTTCAACCAGCTTACTCATAAAGTAGGAAAATGGAGGACTGAGTCTTTGGAGTCATGAGAAAGCCAGGCTACAAACTTGTCAGGAGCCAGACATAGGAGTGGGAGAAGGAGAGGAAACAGGTTCCTTCACAAACTGAAGAAGTTGTGTGAAGTGCAGCAGAAAGTGGTGGATTTTTATATATGTGAGTGCTGACAGTAGTTCTTGTGTAGATGTAACAGTGTGAGAGCTGAAATTCCTGTCCCACACTGACAATAACCAGGCTAGCTCAGTCTGGAAGCAAATGAAAGCTGTGTTTACAAGCAAAAGTACAACCTATGATGAAATGCAATGAATATGTACAAATATACACTATTCACAACATTTACAAATATGTACAATCTACAGAAAAGCACAACCAAGCCCCCTTTGCTATTCCCAAGGCCCCCCCCCCCCCCCTCCCAGCCAGAAGGAATCCCCCTAGACTCCCCTAGAAGAAGGCAGAGAGTCAAGAAGCAGAGAGGCTGTTTGACTCAGCTTGTCAAGGTCAATATGTTATCTTCAGCCAGAAAAGAAGAAGAAACAGAGAGAAGTCGAGCAAGCCAAGAACTGCCCAACTCCCCAAACCTTGTTTTGAGTAGAGATTCTTAAACATTCTCTCTCTCCAATGGAAGTGTTTAGAATAATCATTATTTTGCTTTCTTACACCCAATAGTGACTTATTTACATTCTTTCACTTTCTCTGCTTGAACTTTTTGAAGAAAAATTAAAAAGACAGTCTTAGAACCATCACAATCCACCCCTTCTAAACAATTCCATTGGCTGCTACTACTATCCGTCTAATCTGAAACAATATCTACAACAATGAGTGAATAAAGTTCATAGTCCATTCTGGCTATCTCAGATGTAGATGATTCAAAAGTTTGAATCACAGGAAAAACAGAAAGCAGCCTGTTTCCTCGCAGATGGAGCGAAGAAAGGAACAGGGACACTCAGGTGGCTCAAGGCTCTCAGGATTCTTAGGGTTCATGCACCGTAGATCTCATGGATTCTCCTCTTGGGCGCTATGTCGTATCTGTACAACACTCTGAATTTAACCTCTTTCAGCCAAAGTTAGATTTCTTTGTGGAATACACTGAATTTCACCCTCTTGCACACTGAATTTCACACTCTTGCATCACCCAATAGGTGTGCCCAGGTGTGCTTGTTGCTCAGGACCTCCCTGGAAACTGTTTCTCTCCAGTCACATCATATAGAGGTTTCACAATCTGACTGTATCCAGGAATGTGCAGTCTCCAAAATCCCACTATGCCTAAGAAACGCAGAGTTTATTTCTTATTGACTGGATTTGCCATGGCGGAGACTCTGTTTATCACATCCATTGGGATGTGACAGCGACCATCTTGCCACCGCACTCCCAGAAACTGGATTTCTCTGGCAGGTCCTTTCACCTTGTCTCGCTTGATAGCGAAGCTGACTTTCAAGAGAATGTCAATGATTTTGTTACCTTTCTCGAGGACTTCTTCAGCAGTTTTAGCGCAGACGATGATATCATCGATGAACTGAATGTGTTCTGGAGCTCCACCTTTCTCCAAAGCATCATGGATCACTGCATGGCAGATGGTTGAACTGTGAATCCACCCCTGGGGCAAACGATTGAATGTGTACTGAATGCCTCTCCAGGTGAAAGCAAACTGAGGCCTGCATTCCTCTGCTATGGGAATAGAGAAGAAAGCATTAGCAATGTCTATGGTAGCATACCATTTGGCCTGCTTGGATTCCAGCTCATATTGGAGTTCCATCATGTCTGGTACAGCTGCACTCATGGGTGGAGTTACTTCATTCAAGGCACAGAAATCAACTGTCAGACACCATTCTCCATTCTGCTTTTGCACAGGCCAGATTGGACTGTTGAAAGGTGAATGAGTTTTGCTGATGACCTTCTGACTCTCCAACTGACGAATCAAGTTTTGAGTGGGCACCAAAGAGTCACGGTTGGTTCTGTATTGTCTGTGATGCACAGTTTGAGAAGCAACCGGCAGCTTTACATCCTCTATCTCATGTTGTCCCACAACTGCAGATTCATCTGAAAGCTCAGGTCTAATAGACAGCTTCAATTTTCCTCCATCAATTTCTACAGTTGCTATTCCAAAGGCCCATTTGTAACCCTTAGGGTTTCTGAAACGCCCTTCTCTCAGAAAATCAATTCCCAAAATACAAGGTGCATTAGGTCCCATTACAATAGTATGTTTCTTACACTGTTTCCCAGTTAAACTTATATCAACCTCTATCTTAAACAACTCTTGAGATCCACCAGTGACTCCCTGAATAGTTATAGATTCTCCCCCTTGATAATTTGATGGTATTATGGTGCACTGAGCTCCTGTGTCAACCAAGGCCCTGTACTTCTGAAATTTTGAAGTGCCAGGCCACTGGATGTACACATCCCAATAGATTCTGTTATATCCATTTTCCCTTACTTCCCCCTGGTGGAAGGCAGGGCACCCCTAATTATGGGGATTGCTTCCATGTGTATAGCTGGCACAACGTTCAGCACCGGAATTAGAATCCCTGTTGGAACTATTAGAGTTGTCCTGGGAAACTGAGGAAGTGACAGCTACCCTCCTGGTATTGTTACCTTGGGCTGTGCCACTTTGCAGCTCCTGGAACCTCCTGAAAAGATCTTGGAGGACATCTGTTCCTGACAGCTGAAACTTGTATCCACCTGGAGGAAGAGAAATCGGCATCATGCCCCTTCATCAAGTTGGATATGGAGGTTTTAAATTCCTCCTTCAGCTCTTTCATGCAATTCTTTATCTCTCCAGACAGAGTTTCAGTGGCTGAAACCAAAGAAGTACATGCAAGGCTATCCTCCAATTGCCTCATTTGATCGGTGAAATGGCCAAGAGTAGGAGGCACTCCGCCATAATTTCTGACCACAATTCTGCTTGCCAGAATAGTAGCATAATTAGGAGGAGCAAGCTTAATGAGCTTTTTGGCAAGGCCTGTTCCCACAGGAATTTCATCAGGATTCAGCATCTTATGATCTCTATACATCACTTCTCTCACAGCATCTCATTTATTGTGGTCCAAGGCTTAGGGTTCCGTGGTTAATCATCTCTGCTAGGGTACCTCATAAGGACTGCCAGTCGGAGGTGTGCCCACCTTGTGCCACCAAGAGAAACTTGACCAAGGCACTTGCCTGGGTGCCTGTCTATGCCTATATCTTTCAAGAGCATCCCCAGCTGGGAGGCCGACTTGTCACCTACCACCAAGACTGGGATTCCCATATCGAAACACCTGCTTAACCAAGACAGGATTGGCTTAGTATCTCCTCTGATGTAATCTTTCCTTACATGCCTAATTTCCTGTCTGTGTGCATTAGCTGACTGTATATCATCATCATCATCATCTTGAGCTCACTGTCCCCATATTCCTGCTGCAATCCTCCGTGCAAATTCCTGGAGTTCAGAGGCACTTCCAGCAGTTGCTAATTTACTAGGTCCCATATCCTGTCCTACATCTCTATCATCCATATGAGGTCTCAAGAAGTCTGCCACACTTTTAAGGCTAACCTTCTCTTCCTCATCAGAAGGATCTTTCTTAACAGAGGGACCCTGAACAGAAGGATCCTGACCTCCCTCTTCACCCTCTCCTGCAGCATCTGCACCTCCTCCTGTGGCTCCCTTGCACTTTCTGGTGAGAGTAGCAACCAAATTCACTGGTTTAGCTTTCACATTCGCAGCAGAGTCAGCAGGAATGGAGAGATTCTGTGCAGAGACAGCAGGTACTCTTTGAGACCCTGCAGCCACTGCTGCTTCCATATCAGCAGCAGAGGGAGGAAGAGACTGTGCCTCGTTAATGGCGTCTGCCTGTGTAGCCATGGCTGTTATCTGAGGTCCTGGCAAAGTTCCTGGAGCTACTGGCAGAGTTCCTGCAGCTGCTGCTACTGGCTCTGAGCCAAAGCTCTTGGCAGCTTCCTCATAAGCTTTCTCTTCTCTACACTTAATTGTGATCTCCTGGACACTGTAATCAGAATCAGAACCTAATTCTGGATCTCTCTGAGCTTTTCTGTGTTTTCTTTTATGTCTGTGCAGACTGCTAGAGCAAGTAGCCCTATGTCTTTCTCGATACAGTACTACCAGTAGCCATATGACTGTTACAAGAAACAGCAGATTCAAGCTCAGCATAAAAATCAATTTAGGGTTCCATTTGTTCCCATAACCCTCTGCAAGAGGAATAGCAAACTCATAGGCTTCTGCTGGCAGATTTGTAGTTGAGTTGCCTTAACTCCTTAGTCTGATAAACCAGAACAATACTCAAGAACTTTCAGTAACTTGTTCTTACCCTGAAGAAAGAGTTTATATGCCACATATCTCACAATCTTGTCTATCCTGATAGAAATGGCCCATCTGTAAATCACCACGGTCAGAAAAGAATACATAATATGCCAAAGGATCCAAAGCAGCATCATTTTGCTTCCTAATCTGAGCAGAAATAAATCATACAAGCAATTGCCTCACGTTGGAGCACCAAAATAATGAATTGTAACAGTGTGAGAGCTGAAATCCCCATCCCACACTGACAATAACCAGGCTAGCTCAGTCTGGAAGCAAATGAAAGCTGTATTTACAAGCAAAAGTACAACCTATGATGAAATGCAATGAATATGTACAAATATACACTATTCACAACATTTACAAATATGTACAATCTACAGAAAAGCACAACCAAGCCCCCTTTGCTTCTCCCAAGGCCCCCCCCTCCCCCTCCCAGCCAGAAGGAATCCCCCCAGACTCCCCTAGAAGAAGGCAGAGTGTCAAGAAGCAGAGAGGCTGTTTGACTCAGCTTGTCAAGGTCAATATGTTATCTTCAGCCAGAAAAGAAGAAGAAACAGAGAGAAGTCGAGCAAGCCAAGAACTGCCCAACTCCCCAACCTTGTTTTGAGTAGAGATTCTTAAACATTCTCTCTCTCCAATGGAAGTGTTTAGAATAATCATTATTTTGCTTTCTTACACCCAATAGTGACTTATTTACATTCTTTCACTTTCTCTGCTTGAACTTTTTGAAGAAAAATTAAAAAGACAGTCTTAGAACCGTCACAGTAGACTATTAGGACAATTTACAGAACTGAAAGATTGTTCTGAGAGCACGTGTCTGTCACTGGTGCAGAGCATATGGTCTAGTTCCTGCTTCAGTGTCTTTGAATGTTGTCTAATGTCCTACATTGTATGGGGGCGTCCAGATATTTTTGGAATGGCACTTTTCTGTCCCGCTCCTACAGATAGATACAGGGAAGGTTATGGCAGGAGTGGAATCATCCATTGCCAGTACGGTTGGTACACTGCTGCTTTGCAGAGCTGTCAAGAACTGGTGAGAGTCAGGACAGAATCCCCTACTAAAGACTGAAATAAGCTTCTAGGGGAGGCTTGTCTCTACAGTGTTTCTGAGTTGCCATCATTTATCATTTTGTTTTCTATTTTGTGTATGAATGCAGCTTTTCCAACTTCTGTCATCAAGGTGTGTTCTTACATGTTTTCTTAGGATCATGGTGGCAATGGTATTTAGGGAAGCAGGGAATTCATATGTATTTCTTTCCAGAGATTTTTATTTTTTTAAAGAATATGGCACTAGTGAAGTCTGTTATAGCCCTGAGCTGAAGGTGAATACTATTGGATACAAGGTCTTATCTTGGAAGAATGTTAGCAGAAGTTGTAGCTGGCTGTAATTGAAAACAAGTGATGTCTCAGAAACAAATCTGCTTCTTATGGGAACCTGGGAATTCAACGTGCTTTGTGGTCCTGAATTCTAGTGATAGCTCTCCAGTAACTCCAGATGACCCTTTCACATCTCATTCTCTCCCTTGTTTGCAACAGTATAGCCCCAACAGCTTGATTTTCTGCATTTACCAGCTGTAGGATCAGAAAATTTTAATTCTTTTAAAGAGAACTTTTTTAGTACAATCTTGGAAATGGTCCCCAAAAGGAGTACAGCATCAATCAGCTGAAGCTCCATAATACAATTAAGTGTCACATTATTGCTCCTACAGCCTCCTTTGGAGGCAGTTGGTAAAATTGGAAGCTTGCTTTTGCATTGGGCAAAGCAAAGTTCATCAAAAGAGGAGTGGATGCAGACTTTTAAGAGGCAGATTTGGACTTACTGGTGTCTGATACATCTAGAAATGTTGCCTAAGATGCTCCAAACCAGTATTCCTGGATCACTGGATCTAGTCTCATGCTAATATAGGCAGGTGTATTGTCTGCTAGTTTTAGTGAACCTGTCAACCTGTGTCTAATGAAATTTTGTTTGCCCTTCTGTTGAAGGATGTAGTATTTTTTTCCAAATTTATCTGATTTTAACTGATGTGAGATTATGAATTGAGATAGGGGAAAAAAAATTGAACATTCCGTTGTGACCCTACTGAAATGAGCAGTAAGTACAGTTGTAACTGAAAATGGAGAGTATTTGTCACACGATCTATTATTGTAAGTTATTACTGACTTTGTTGTGCAAACTCTTGGTTGAGATTTACTGCAATATATGAGACTGTTCTGTCTAGCATACTAGTTCTTTACATATAGTCAAGCATACAAAAAATTAGATGGGTTGGTTTATGTGATGACTGACGATGTAATGATATAAAAAGAAGATAACAGGTATGTTTTTTGAAGGTTAATAGCTAGTGTGAGAATTGATAGCTTTGGAGGACATCTATTTTCATCACCTTTTTTGTGTGTATGTGTGATAAAGAGATACAGAGCAAGTGAAACTTCACTACTTTTTTGGTTAGAAGGGCCCTGCACTTCAACTCAGTTGTGAACTTTTCCCCAAAAAGACCTTGATTTTTTTTTTTTAAATAGAATCAGAGAACAGCAGCAACAAACCCACAATAAAACCAAACCAAACCAACCTCCAAACTTTAAGAAAAGATAGGACTTTGGTAAAGAAAGGACTTTGGGGTAGGATTGGTCTTAGAAGCATGTTAAAACTTAGGTTGGAAGTAGAGGCAACCTGATCCAACCCTCTGCTTAAAATGGGATCACCTGTAAGTGGTTGCTTGAGGCTTTGTGTGGTCGAGGTTTGACATTGTCAAAGGTGCAAGGTTGAAGATTTCACAGTATCTCTGGAATATCCTCTTGTAGTTTTTGACCACACTTGGGAAAAAAAAGTCTTCTTGTGCAGTTGCAATTTCAATTATTGCACATGGATTGTTTCCCTCTGTCTTTTCACTTGGTCTGTAAGATGTCTTGTGCAGTCTTGTGTACATATTCTCAAAAGGCAATTGTAGATTGCAGTATTATCCTTTGAGCTGCCTTGTCTTAGAGCTGAGCCAACTCACCTCCTTCAATCTCTCCCCATGTACTATGTGTTCTAATCCCCAACATTCTTGGTGTCAGGTCTGTCTTTATTTGAGGAGACCATAATTGGATGTAGTAGTTGAGATGCAGTATTACAAGCATCAAATACAGGGAATAAATCATTTTCTTAACCCTGCCTGGCTATGTTGTTGCTAATGCAGCCCAATATATGATTGGCAATCTTCACTGTGAGCACACTGCTGGCTCACGTTCAGTTTGTCCACCAGGACCTCCAGATAACCTTTTGCAACTTGGAGTTTAATCTTGGGCACAATAGTAGTACAGTTTAAGAAAAACAAAGTGAAGGAGCCACAATGGAAGATAATGTATCAGTTCACAATACAGAAACAAGTAACTGTGAAACACCTCACTAAAGCTACACATTACATGCAAACACTGAATATTGGGGGTTTAATCTTAGGCACATGCATACTTTAGGATATTGAGTGTATAGAGGGGCCTGAGCTGATCCTTGCGTGAGCCGTGACTACACTGTTAAGGTACAACCATGGATGGTTATCTTGGGCTTCAGAGCTTTTGTCCACAAGTCATGGGCTACTGGATTCAGCCCTCCCACAGCCCAGTGTAACAAGTGTTTGATTTGCTCTAAGAAAGAGTATCTAAATCCTGTTAGCTTGTCTCAGCACCAGTGCTTTGCAACATCATGGTGTTACTGTTTCTCAAAATTTAACTCCAGTGGTCAAAGGTGAGGTTTTTGCAGCAGTTTCTGATCCCGCTGGTTTGTGTCAGAGAACTGACTGCAGTGTTGAGCTGATGACTGTATTGCTTCAGCGTAGGCTTCTAACATGCTATAAACTCATGGTGTAACTGTTACAAGGTTTACTAATGCAAGGTGGCTCTAGGGGGAATCAGGAAAGTTAATTTTGTCCTTGTTGGCTGTCTTCCTACATACAAAGAGTCTATTGTCAAAATAAATCTGTACCTTTAACTTCCAAAGGAAGAAAAGCAAAGTGAGAATAAGATTATTACTGATTTCAGGTGCAGAAATATGATTTAACAGTATTCTGTCTTTAGAAAAATCTAGGTATTTTTGTTCAATATTGTAGTGATCAAATGATTGCTGAACTGGAGAAACTTTCCTCTGTTTTAGTATATTGAACTTGGAGAAAAGGCTTGCTTTGTGTAACTTTTGTCATCATGTCAGAAATCTTGTGTAATATTTGATCTTTAGGCTTCTAAAATAAAATTGGCTTCAACTATTAGCTGATTTGTATGTTGTTGGTATTGTCTCAACACTTACAGTCTATAATGAGCACTCATTCACAATAGCCTTATTAAAGAGCTAACAAAGACACAAAGAACAGTTCTTTGGAGGATTTACTTAATCTTAACATTTAGCTAGTGTAAAAGATAACTAGATTGGTCGAGAATCTTCATTCAGAGAATGATGTGGGCTGTCCTTCGATGAAAGCAGATATATTTCCAGAATTGGGCCTGTCTGATTCTTCAGCAAAGAAATTCTTCATCATGAGAGTGGCAAGGCACTGGAAGAAACTGCCAAGAGAAGTTGTGGAGGCTCTGACCCTGGCAGTGTTAAAAGCTAGGTTGGTCTTGAGTAACCTGTTCTTGTAGGTGTTGCTACCTATGGCAGTGGGGTTGGAACTAGGATGGTCTTGAAGGCCCCTAACAACTTAAGCCATTCTATGATTAATTACAAATGCCTCATTGATTTCTCATCTATGAATAGCCTGTTCTGCTCATGGTTTAGGAACCCCAAGAGATACATACTAAATCTCTAGGAAACTTTTCTTCTTTGGTGCTGAGATCTGAATACTACACTGTTTCCCACTGAGGAGTTTCCAATTTACTTCAGCTCCTTAAAGGTTACATATGACATGTATCCTTGTACTTTGATAATTCCTCCCACAAATCCCAAACTATTCTTTTACACAATGTGTAATTAGTTGCTAATCTAACCACTGCCAAGGATGGCATCTGATGTTGATGTTTGGGTGATACTGCCATCAGCATTTAGTGAGAGAGAGATTTTTTTTTTTAATGAGTGAATGTAAACACTGAAGAACGCTAGGCAGCTGAAGGAAGCAAGGTCTTCTCCTGATGTTACTGTTCAAATATCGATTGGTAGGATCTTCCCTTATGTTACTGTTGAGACTGCAACCAGCCAGTAGTCTATTAGAGGGATTCAGATCCTTGTTGATTTCCCTCTTTAGCAGTCTTTCTCTGAATTATCTCATATGCCTTAGAAAGAGGTATTGGCTAATTTGAAGTGTTCAGCATAGATAGTGTTGAATGTAAAGATAACTCTTGATAGTGTAATTCAAAGTTATGTAGGCAACTGGATCGTTACCACTTGACTGAGTTCAGCAACTACCTGCGCTAAGCAAAGGATCTATTGAAAGATTCTTTATATGTAGGAAAACAAATACCTCCAGAATAAGAACTTATGGAAGCACTGTGATTGTTTGAGAAAATTTCTCCATGCTTGAAAACAAAAGGCATTGTTTCTGCTGCTGAGATGTAGAATTTTGAGAATGAAGAAAGTATTACAGCCCTGGTTTGTTACTAATGTAATCTATAGATTATAGCTTTAAAAATACTTTCTCCAAATGTGTGTACAGGCAAAAAAATAAATATTTTCTGATAGGCTTTATCTGTTGTAATGGGTTTTTTTTTTGTATTGTGTGTTTTGGTTTATTTGTTTTTAATTTCAAGTACTCTACACAGAAAGCATATCATGCAGCTGAGGCCAGACTTTATTAAAGCCTGTAGCACTACTAGAGGGTATTAAAAGGAATTATTTTTTCAGATTGGATGCTATGATAAATGATGTTTGAGGGTTGTCAGGGATTTTATAAGAATTTAAAATTCAATTAAAGGAAAGGATAATTTTGGATATTCTGTGTGTTGGCTTTGTGGTTTCATTAAAAAGAAAACTGAACATGCAATTCTGTATGTTCTGTGTCAGGGAAGTTAGTTTCAAAGCCAAGATAGTCTGTTAAAAGGACATAGTAGTAGTACATACTATTATGTCATTGGGCAGTAGGTGGCAAGCTTTACTTTTTTTTCTACTTGGGATTTATTTTTATGTTGCAGTATGCCAGAATTTGCTAACAGAATGCTGGAATATGTAATTTATTGGCATGACGTCTTTTTGAGCAATCTATTTTTGTTCATTGTGTATAACTGTCTATTGAATGCTGAAGTGAGGCCTCTCTTCTTCAAATGACAGACACAAGTTAATATATGTGAACTCTGTTGTATTCTCTTACGGCTTCATCAGGCAGATTACTAATACACAAATTAAAACCAAGTGAGTTGCAGTCACAGTCAATCCCAAATTATTTGAGATCCTCCTAAAATGTGATTTATACTTCTATCTCTGTAGCTAATAACTGAAAAGGAAAAACAGCAGAATGTTTAGTTTACCTTTCTTCTATATCATTGTTCCTGTTCTCCCTGCTCTATTCTACTACTATGAACGAGCTGTTGTAGCTCCCCTTTACAAACTCAGCCTGCTCTGCTGATGTGTAGGGTCAGGCATGGGGGCAGTAAAGCAGAAGCAAACTGCGTAATTAAAACTAGGAGTGTGTAGAGTGTGCAGTGCTTGAGTGCTTGTCCTTAGATACTTTCTGTTGTCGGTGACTGTTAATGCAACTTCTTTGCTCTGAATTCCTACCCAGTCGTCTGACATCCCATGAATTAGCAGACAGCTCTGTATCTGTACCAAGGATTATGAGGGCACAGCACCTGTATTCCTGTGCAGTTTGTCTCAGCTGTTGTCCAGCTAGGACATCCTCAGCTGTTGTCCAGAA